>NW_024543061.1:31487500-33887500 GCF_018167655.1 Microtus oregoni | reverse complement strand
GTCTCACTAAGCTAAGAATTATTTTTAACAGCTGTATGTACTATCCCCACATTAGTAGGATGGTTTTTATTACCCTTTAATACAACTAATAGCCTATTAATTTTTCAGTTACTATTACTGTCTTAGTCATTGTGCCGCAGCTATGAACAGACACTGTGACCAAGGCAACTCTTTTTATTTAATTTCTTTTCATTTTTTTAATTAAATTTCTTGGTCTGTTTTACATCCCAACTAGTTTCCCCTCCCTCCTCTTCTCCCATCCCCTGCCCCTTCAAGGCAACGCTTATATAAAAAGAAAGCATTTAATTGGGAGCTTGTTTACAGTTTCAGAGGCTTAGTCCGTGCTCATCATGGCGGGGAGCATGGTGGCACACATAGTGGTACACATGGTGGCAGGCAGGCGCGGTGCTGGAGAAGAGATACCCCCTGACCTTTAGGTGAGGGAGTTGGCATGAGCTTCTGAAGTCCCAGGGACACACTTCCTCTCCCAAGGCCACACTCCCTAAACCTTCCCAAAAAGTGCTGCTCCCTGATAACGTTCAAATATAGAAGCCTATGGGGCCATTCTTATTCAAACCATATCTCTAACATAGATTTTATCATTGTTTTATGTGTAAAAATCTTAAATCTGAGAGTTGCTATGCAAGTTGCTTTAGATCCCGCTGGTTCGCATAGTAGCCTAAGGTGAGACGTGGTCCATCTGGTAGGAGGGCCTGTGTGCTTCAACTCGAGAAGAAAGCTGTTCTCATTCTTACTTTGTTAATTCTGTAGCATGGCCCTCGTGTGTCCCTTTCTGTTATTCCACATACGAAGAATTCATCTCTACCAGTGTCTGTCCTGTCCCATCCATTCTGGGACATTCTGGGGCTCTGTGTGTGTGGTTTTTCTCCACATGTTTGAATCAGATTGGAGCTTGTCACATCCTGAATGATACATGCAGATACTGTAGGAATGCTGCAGAGACCACTAAACCTCCTCCTTTTATGATGCCAAAGAAAACAAGTCTGAAAAAAAAAAAAGAAAACAAGTCTATACAAAGCATTTCAAGACATAGAATGTGACAGTAAAAACAAACAAATGATATTTTAATAATCCTATTCCAAGTTTACCTAGCAAGTGTTCTTTTCAAAGCAGAGTTACTGTTTGCCCTGTTTCTTCAAGAACCAAGTACTTTTCTCTTTGAGCAACCTCCATACGAGCCACAATTTGGGGAGCAATGGTGCTAGTTTCTCCTGCAGGGGAAGCTGTAAACACAATGTTCACCCAGATCTTAAAGGTCTGTGCAGGACAAGGTGGGATCAACTCAGAAGAGTCAGGCTGCAGAAAATATCACAAGGGGCTGCCTCCTCACTGGCCAATGCTTCAGACTTAGTGGAAGCATCGTGACTTATGTCTGGGTTCTCAGCAGCAGGGAAGCAGAGGCGGGACACCCTGATCTCTTCAAGACCTTTATCGCCAATGCTCTTAGTACTCTTGCCAAAATAGAAAAAAAAATTGTAAAATATCAACCATGGATTTAACAAAGTTGCAACCTCCCAAGAGAATTGGTAGGAAGGCTGAGAGTTTGAGACCAGCCTCAGCTACCCAGTGAGACCCTGTCTCATTAAACCAAAGGCCCAAGATGCTGCAGCATGGACAAGGCTCTGGTCTGATCTTCAGCACTGCAGAAAATGAAGGGTATGAGGCAAAAATAGAAGTTTCTTGGAGAATGAAATTCCAAGGATAGCAATAGTCATAATAATCATAGCTAACTTATTGAGTGTCTTCTGCAGTTGTTAAATGTCCATCTTGTCCCAATTACTACTCCCTCTATGAGGTGGATCCTGTTTCCCCCATCTTGCAGGAAGCTTCAGCTTGATGAGACGAAGTGATTGACTCAGGCTCCCTCTGGTAATAAGTGTGGGAGCTTCCATTCATACCCACCGCCTGCTGATTAAATAACACGTGCTCTGATTTTCATTTATATTTTCAAAATAGCAGATAAATCTTTGGCCCAATTTTTTTTTTAATTCTGACCAATAGCTAGGTCAATGTGTTATTCTAAATCCCCCATTCAGAGTCTACTTTTAGAAACTTTTTTTTTTTGAAAAAAAAAAAAAAAACAACTCTGCAGAGGCCAAGTGAGGACAGCAGCCGGAAACCAGGGTTGGATGACAAAAGCAGTTCTGATTGCAGATAAGAAGGCAAAGGGATTTTCTCCCTTCAGATCAGAGTGGGGAGGAAGTGAGGAGCAAGTGGCAGAAAGAGTTCAGGATTAACTTTAGAGCCACCTAACTAGGCACGCGTATGCTCGTGCCTAAAAGTCAGTTGAGAGACTATGGCTTTCACTCGGTGCTCAGACTCATCTCTTACTGGCTTCTGCTGATCGCTGGAAAAAAAATTAAAGGTGCCTGCTAAAATATACAGAGATGCAAACCAAGCCTAAGGAAGATACACCGTCCCCTTTGCCCATCTGACAATTCGTCTAATCAAAACTTATGCCAAAGTGTGGCCAATTAGCTGTGTGCACCACCGAGAAAATGGAGAGGGAATGGTTACTGCTTGGTCAAGTTCCAAAATAGCTTCTCCCAAAGCATGTTTGTGGATCGCTAGTCTGGTGGAGTTCACCAGCCTCTGTGTCTGAGCGGCCCTCCAAAACATTGTCTGCTCGCATGGAGGCTCACGGCACTCGCTGATCATGGCTGTGAAGCTCTGAAGAGCTCCAGGGTAGGAACCCATTTCACCTGGTAGTTCTCAGAGATGTTTCACCGCCAGCCCCCATTGCTGCTCCTGCACTGACATAACACATGTTTCTTGATGTTCACTTGTTAACATATTGGAACATGGGTTTTGTCTTACTTTTTCAGTGTTGGTGGCTGAACATAGACATCACTTTCCGCCTCCTAGGCAAGGGCTCTGCCATTGAAGTATATCCTCAGTCTTCAGGTTTCTGAGGCAGGAGATCTCTATGTAGGATAAGCTTCTGTAAGTCCACAGTTCTCCAGCCCCTGAGTACCAAGACACATGTACGCACCACCGTGCCTGACTAGAAAATACTTTCCTGAAATTTAATAGGTGAATAGGGTAATAATATTTTATTATTGCCCGTAAAATGAACTATGAGTACATTGTGCCAAAGAACACATCACTGTCCAGAAAGAATATAAGGCGAATTAGATATCATTTTGAGTTTTGTTGCTTTTTTTAAGGTAGCGCCATGAACTTCTTGCAGATTCTTCCAGGATCTCTGCTTGGACCCCTAGGGATTATGGGATATCAGGGAAGTGACTTTGGCAGCCTGAACTGTCAGGACACCTCCCTCCTTTGGCCAGATGGTAAATAGGCTTCCCACAGGGAAGTGACGCTGGAGACCACGGAGAGGTAGCCAAAAACCAAAGTGCAGATGAAAGTTCCAGATGCCTCTGTTGAATGAGCTCCCTTTTTTCACCTCACTTCCTCTAGGAAGTGACAGTTTGCCCCAGCGGCCTGTGACAGGATGAGATAAAGGGCGAGCTTACAAGGCCTCGTTTACCGCGTTGGAACAAAATCTCCCTGACGCTGTCTCCCTGATGCTGTAATGGAAAAGCCACAGCCCGCTTTATTTGCCAGTGCTCAACTCTGACCTACTTTCGGACATTACTGAGAAATTCCTTGATAAGCGTGTTGGCTTCTAGTCCTCTTTCTTTCCCGACTCCTCCCCCAGACAGGTGTGCGTGTGTGAACTGTCAGGACGTTGAGAAGTGGCACGCCACCCAAGCGCTCAGATGTCGAGAACTGACAGTGGAGAATAAATCGCCTGGAGAGTAGAAGGAAATGATCTTTTTCTAGATTTCCAAATACATTTCAAGATCGCTGACTCAGAAAACTCTAACTTTTTTTTTTTAATTTATGTTTTAAATCCAAGCACTGCGGACTCTGTTCCTATTGCACTGTAAAAATAAGAGTAGGCTTTAGTCTATGCTGTGCCCCTGAGTGAGTCTGAAGGCTTCATCGTGGATATCAGGGAGTAAAAGGTGGCCAATTCTGATGGACTTAAAAGTGGAGAAGTAGGGTTAGGGAGACAGCCCAATTGTAAGGTACCTCTGCAAACCCAGGAAACTGAGTTCAGTCTCCAGAACCCACACTTAAAATGTTGAGTAGAATGGTGTGGCCTTGTAACCTCAAAGCTGGGGAGATAGAGGAGCCCTGGGTTTCTTGGTCGACCAGCCTACAAAATCAGAGAGTCCCGGGTCTCAGTGAGCCTCCCTCAGAAAATAATGTAAGGTAGTAAGACAGTTTAGGGGGGAAAGGCACATGCCCCAAGCTTCATGACCTATGTTTGAGCCCTGGGGCCCATATGATAGGTGAGAACTGACTCTCACAACTTGTACTCTGACCGCCAGACCTGGTACACACACACACACACACACACACACACACACACACACACACAATAAATGTGATTAAAACAGCAAGGTAGAGGGGCACCTGAGAAGCAGTACCTGACGTGGCCTCCACATGGACCCACACATATTTACATCTACACAGACACACACACACAGACACACACTTACAGTTAACACTGGCACACATGTTCATAACACATACAAACACACACACAATGCCTGCTGTCCTCAAGAAATTTACTGTCATGTGTGTATATGTGTATAGTATATGCGCTCATGTGAAAGGGTGTGTGCCTGCTTCACACGCTAGAGGAGGAGGCCGTGAGTCCTGCTTCATTACTCTCTGCTGCATTCTGTTGAGACAGGGTCTCTTCTTGATCCCGAAGCTGGGCCGGTGGTCAGACCCAAGAAGCTTACGTCTTTACTTCGCAGCATAATAATAATGTACACCATGTATAGTGCACTTGAAATTTCTCAATTACACTACATATTATTCATTCCTGCATTGTTATCAGAATAGTCACTGAGCACTTACAAGCATAGCCACATTCACAGGGGAAACCTGCAGGTGAGTTTTCCAAGAGCGGGCCTAAGGAGCCAAATGAGATGCTTGCCTGGACTTCTGAAATATAAAAATTGCCCTTTTTTTTCTTTTTGCTATGCTGAGTCCCCTCCCCCCTTTTTTTTGTTTCTGCGGCTTGAATTTCAGAAGAACTGTACCAGGCAGATTCTTCGCAGAGATAGCATTTCTGGCTATGGTTCTGTGACTTCCATGTACGTTGGCAGCTGTGAAAAATACATGGATACGTTGGCTTGAAATTGGATTTTTAACTGGCTGTGGCTTTGAGCTTTCATCATATCTGAATTAAGAAAGAAAGAAATCACCTTTCCCGCTAGTTGGATGTGACACATAAATGTAATGCGTTGTTGGTTTTCCACCGTTATTTCTGCTTAGGTGGCACGTGGCCAGCAGGAGCGAATGCAGCGCCCAGTGTGGTTTGGGTTACCGCACTTTGGACATCTACTGTGCCAAGTACAGCAGGGTGGATGGGAGGTCTGAGAAAGTCGATGACAGTTTTTGCAGCGGTCAACCCAAACCGAGCAACCAGGAGAAATGCTCAGGAGAATGTAACACAGGTGGCTGGCGCTATTCGGCCTGGACAGAAGTAAGTCGGTTCTCGCTCTGAGAGAGTCTTGGATACTAAATTCAATGAGTTGATGGTGGCTCCTTCTTGGATTGTGTTACGAAACCCATTTAAACTTGATGGAAAAGAGAGCTGTGATTGATTTATAATGCCTGGCCAAGTCAAGCTTTGCAAGAAAGAATCCCAAGGTTAAATTGCAATGTCTGACTCAGGCATAACATCCAGAAAATTGTTCATGGTGAAGCTAATCAGCCAACCATTTTTATAGCCTATTTTTAGTCTCAATTTGCCAGTGAGATAATATTGACTTCAGGATAAACCTCATAATGAAGATTGAAAAAGAATCTCCCACATAAAAACTAGAATCAGCTATGGTAGGCACTCGTTTCTTAAGGGTTGAAAGAAACAGTGTAGCCATGATTTTAAGCGTATTTTATAAGTCACTCAGGAATGCCCAGTTTCTTTATTGTTTATGCTCCTAGTGTTCTAAAAGCTGTGATGGTGGTACCCAGAGAAGAAGAGCTATTTGCGTCAACACCCAAAATGATGTCTTGGATGATAGCAAATGCACACATCAGGAGAAAGTTGTCGTACAGAGATGCAATGAGTTCTCTTGTCCCCATTGGAAATCAGGGGACTGGTCAGAGGTGAGGAGGGCAATGTTGGTCCCTAGGTCAACTCAAATGATCACCCAGGGTCCGGTGGGGGTGTAGACTGCTGAATCTGTCTTCCTTCTCCCCTGGGGAAGCAATGATTCTTCATTTCCATCATGATTGAAATCCTTCGGTCCACCAGGGACTTCAGAGTCACTTGTGCTATGCCTGACTCTTGCATCCAGTAGCTGCTGCTGCTGCTGCTGCTGCTGCTGAGTTTGAAGTAATGACTCTTCCCCTCCCCGTTTTTGTGTCAGTTGAAAATTAATTAAGTGTGATGTTAAAATAGTTTAGACACGAGTCCAAGAAGGAGGGTTTCCATCTTCCTTGTCTTTGAAATATGAGAGTTAGAGAGCAGTGAACAGCTCACCTGACTTACACATCCGGGCACGTGGGAGCACTTGCCAGAAAGAGAAGGCCAGGCTGAGTGTCCAGAATGATGCTTCTCATTCCTTGCACGATGAAACCCAAGGCAATCAATCCCGTCTGTCTCCCTATCTTTGGGTGCAGTATCCATCCTCACTATTACTGTAGCCCAGCATTGTCACAGCCCAGTGAGGTTCTCAGCAAGACGGAGCCTAGCTCCACCTCCATCCATCAGGGGATGCAAGGAGTTGAAGAGTAGGTGGTGCCCCTCATTAACTGGCCAAGTCAGAAATGTGGTGGAGCGAAGTAGCCACAACCACAGCTCCTGTCTGCAAGCCCTTCCCTTCCCCATGTGAGTTTACTTCGGATGTCAAGCCTGCAAAGAAAACCCTTCACACTCCTGGAATGGTGAAGCAGGACTGTGCGTCTCCACCGGTGTCTGCTTTGTGGGCAAATGATCTATTGCTTTCCCAGGAGGCAATGGGCTAAATCCTTGATTTTTAAAACATAACAGAAGATGGTGGTGTCACATTTTACTTAGATAGCTAATATTAGTTCAAGTGAAATTATAGATGAAGTAATAGCCAGGCATGGTGGACATGCCTGTTATCCCACCCGTGGGAGATCAGGAGTTCAATACCACCCTTGGCTGTGTGTAATGTGGTGAAATTAAGGCTTCGTTAGCCTGAGCTACATGAGACCATTTTCTAAAACAAAATAAAAAGGAAAGGAAAGGAAACTTTTGTAGCTAGTCTTAGCTGCATGGGAGTTTGAATCACACTGAATATACAGTGTGATTGTTCCAGCACCCAGCTCCCATGCAACACCCTTGGATAAAAAGACTGGAAAGGAAAGAGTAAAGAGTTTAACATACTTTCAATTATTTTAGCTTTGTCTTGTATGCTCCTTCCACGGTTTTTAATTTTTTTCCAAAATGAGCACAAATGATAATGATGATTATAGTTAACAATTTTTCTTTCTTGAGAATGTCATACATGTATACTGTATATGCTAGATGTTTTAGTTTCTCTGAGTCAGAATTATGGTTATCCCCATTTTACAGATGTAAATATTGAGTCACAGAGACATTGTGACTGGGTTATAGAGGTGTATGAGTTGATTGAGCTTTTAATTCTTCAATTCTTCACACTGAACCTCTGGGCTGGGAAATCCTGACTATTGCTTCTCAGAGCATAGTACGCTGTTAAGGTTCTGTGTTTGAATCTGGGCATAAGATGTTAAATATAAAGGGAACATGAGGGAATGATGCAGGAGGGAAAGAGGAAAAGGAGATCAGAAAAAGTTTGGAGGAATGGGAGCAGCTAGCGGGAGCAAACACGGGTGAAGCGTCATGGTGTGTGTGTGTGTGTGTGTGTGTGTGTGTGTGTGTGTATGAAAAAGTCAGAATGAAGTCAAGGAAGAATCCAGAAAGAAAGGGGCTGACAATGCAGCTCCCTTAGCAGAGAACTCGCCTCATCCGCAAAAAGCCCTGGGTTGGATCCCTGCAGCACATAAACCAGCCTTAGTGGGCACACCTACAATGGCAGCGGTGGGCAGGAGAGGCGAGCGGATCAGAATGTTCAGGCTCCCTCAGTCACAGAGTGAGGTGGAGGCCAGCCTGGGCTCTGGGAGGCACTGCCAGGATAAAAAGAAGGAAAGGGGGAAGAAGAAAGAGAAAGTGATGAAGGCGCGGGGAGAGAGCTGGCTGTATTTGCTCATTGCTGCCCAGCAGCAGAGAGGGGCTGTGTATGAGAAAGGGCCACCTGTTCTCATTAGCCACCAGCCCCCAAGGGCCCCAGCGCGTTGATCAGAAACAACCCTGACAGCCTCTGCTTTTCATTCCAGTGCTTGGTCACCTGTGGAAAAGGACAGAAGCACCGCCAGGTCTGGTGTCAGTTTGGTGAAGATCGATTAAGTGATAGAATGTGTGACGCTGGGGTCAAACCAGAGTCCAGGCAGACCTGTCAGCAGCCAGAGTGTGCAGCCTGGCAGGCAGGTCCCTGGGGACAGGTATTTTGAATGATAAGATTCTTAACTGCATTCTTTCCTGCTTATCTGAAGAGGGGCATTCCAGTGGTGGGGTTTCACCACCAAGCTCTGTGTAGCTTGGCTTGCCCTGTAGCTCTGTGGCTCTGGGTTTAGCGCAGGGGACTCAGTGGCCTGCAGCCCTGCCGTGCAGTGAGGGTTACCTTGCCCTGCTGGAGGGGATTACTCCGGTTACAACCCCACGTGCAGGTTTTCACCCCTTCCTAAACTACAGCACACAAGCATTTAAACAAATTCACAACAGACGAGGCATCTGGCAGAAGCAATCCTCTGTGGGGATGTGATCCTGTCTGCCAGCTGATTTGGAGCAGAGGGGCTGGGCTGGGCTTTGGAAGGGATATTTCGGCTGCCAGCATAAGGGATCCAAAACTCCACTCTCATAAATAAGTGAGATTCTTCGGACGTAGTTGGTTAGATCAAAGGGGTCCGGAATCATAATCATCAGGTCGAGAATCTTTTCCCAGTTGTCTCGAGTGTAATAGGTTCCACTGCCTTAGCCTTCTACCATTTCAAAAGGAGAGAGGGCATGTCCCCTGGGCCCAGTTTGCTCTTGGAATCCAGTCTTTCCTAATATAGAAGCAAGAGAGTGCTGTGTATGATTTAAGCAGCACTCCAAGTTCTCCGAAGAAGTGAACAGCTGTCTGCTGTCACTTACGCAATCTGTTGAAGAATGGCTCCTCCACCCTGACCAGCCACCGGCACTCCTGTTCTTCAGCCTCTGTCTCCATTTCCAAACTTGCGTGCAATGTGCAGGCAGCTTTACAACCACCTCTGGGGCTTCCTCATTCTTACTGATTAACATGTAGTGTGTGGGGGGGGGGTGTTAAAGAGGATGTGTGCGAGTGTGTGTGCCATGGTGTACTTGTGGAAGTTAAGGTACAACTTACACAGACGGTTCCACACCAAGAAGCCAACTCAAGTCTTACTCTTAAAGGCAAGCACTTCTACCCTCTGAGCCATTTTCTGACCCCCATACTGACACTTTTCTGCTAGAATATTCTGAACAAACAAGAAGATCCCCTTTATCCTTTCTAATAGTGCTTCCTGTTTGTCCAAATCTATAGAGTTTCTTGATTAAGGACAAGGTGTTATCACACGTTGAGATCAATGTCAAGATAGGACTGTCACATCTCCTACAACTGACCAGCCAGTCCATCCTTCTCCCATCTCTTATAAGAGATTTGGTCTTTCTTTAACCAGGCATGCAACTTAGGCAAACAGTTTTTTAAGATGTTATTAAAAGAGTCATAAATATTCGCATGAAAAAATTTCCAAAATATGTGATAGCAAAGAGAAAAAATCAAACACACTGCTCAAGTGAAAATGCAGAGCATTCTTTGTTGTTGTTTGGCTTTTGTTGCTGTTGCCGTTTATTCAGGATTTTTATATTTGGAAACTTGGAATTGTATTCTGTCTGTAGTTTTTGGTTGAAAAGAAACATGCAGGGCATACAATTAACTGTCTTAAAGGGAACAGCTCAGTGGTATTCAGTATATCCATGTTTTATGATCTCAGTGTACTGTCAAACTGTTTCCAGCACTCCAAAAGAAACCCCATATACATTCAACAGCTATTTCCCATCCCCTGCTTCCCTAACCTCTGGCAACCATCCATTTTCATTCTGGGTCTGTGGATTTGCATATGCTGGACTGTTCATATAAGTGGGCGGCGGTGCTAACACATGGCTGATGGGGCCGGCATCAGTCACAATACATCAATCTTTTGGCACCCATCCGCACAGTAGCGTGGGCCAGCACTCCTTTCTCTTAATTTCTGAATCATATTCCACTGTGTGAATGAGCATCCAAGATAGACATTTGGGTTCTTTTCACATCTGGGCTACTATGAATTTTTCTGGCATAAATGAACAAGTATTTATTTTCATAGCTAATGCCACTTATTTGGAAGCTATTACCCAGAGAGGTAATTATTGGTTCCTATAGTAATTCTGTGTCGAAGTTTTTAACTTCCAAGTGGCTTTCTATGGAGGCTATCCCATTTTCCATCCCTCCCAGCAATATATAAGCAATATACAATTTCTCCATGTCGTTGTCAACAGTTACTATTTTCCACTTTTGAAACTGTAGCCCGCCTACTGAGTGTAAAGTGCTGTCTCACTATGGCTTCTATCCCTCTAATAGAAAAAGATGTTGAGCAGTTTGTCATGTGTTTGTCACCATTTGAATGTCTTCTTTAGAGGAATGTCTAGCCAAACTACCTGTCCATTTAAAAAGATTATAATTCACCCCATTGGAGCTGGGGCTGTAGCTGCACAGGTAGAGTGCTTGCCTTGCACAAACAAAGTCCTGGAGTCCATCCCTAACACCACAGACACTGTAAACAGCGCTGCATTCCTATCATTTCAGTAATCAAGAGGTGGAGGTAGGGGGATCCGAAGTTCAGGGTCAACCCTGAGAATCACAGACAGTGTAAGGTCAGCCTGAGTTACAGGAAACTCTGTCTAAAATGGGGGGGGGGGGGGGAGGATCAATCAAACCAACAAGCCTCTAAACCACTTTACAATGGACCTTCTCCCATTTTTCATGTACTCCACCGTTCCTTTTCCTAGTCTCATCCAATTCTTTAAAGGGTGTGAGGTTGTGGATGATGCTATGTGAATTGTGCATATGTTCCTGGTACTAATTTTTAATCTCCCTGGTTGCCTTTTTACTCTGCTGATCATGTCTTCTGATGGGCAGATGTTTTTCCATTCTGATGGAGTTGCGATTCCCTTATTCTTTTGTTGTCTTTGCTTGTAGTATCACAGTGGACAAACAAACACCATATCACACATGCCCTTTTATTTTTAGAGTTAAATAGTTGGAGCTATTGGCTTTAGGCAACTGATCCATTGTTAAGGTTTTGTACATATGATGTGGGAGTCTGGCTTCACACATGTGGGTAAGCAGCTGTTCCTGCTCTGTTTGTTGAAGAGACATACTTTCTCCATTAAGAGTATTGGCACACCTGTCAAAAATCACTTGAGCCAAAATGTAGTTTTTTTCCTGGACTCAGAACTAGTCTGATGCCTGTCTTTATGCCAGCATAAGACCATTCCAATTCCTTTCAAAGTTTTTGAGATTGGAAAATACAAGTCCTCCTAATTTCTTCTTCTTTTTTTATATGTGTTGGTACTTGGAATCTCTTAACTTACCATTTTGTATGAACTTAAAGATAAGCTTTTTCATTCTTCACACAGGTCATGTGATTTGCCATTGGGTTTGAATGGATTCTGGATCAGTTTAGGAATATTGGCATTTTTAGCCATAGTTTACAGTGATTAAGTAATTTTCCATTTATTTAGGCCTTCTCATTTCTTCTGCAGTCCTTTAGAGATTTTTACTGTAGAAGTCTCACATTTATGATCACATTTTTTCCTTTATTTTCTATTCGTTGGGATGTTACTCTAAATGCGCTTACTTTCTTAATTTCCCTTTTTGTTATTTCTGATGGTGTATAGAAATACTTCTGATTTTTTTATTGTTATTTTTCCTCAGTCAGTGTCCTGAACCTGCTGGCTTTGCGCGGTAGCTATAGTGATTTCCCTGCAGATTCTTTGGGATGTTTGTGCCTGTTGTGGTAACCTCTGCAGATAGTCCAGGCTTGGTTTCTCTCTCTCCAGTCTGCCTTTTACTTCTCCTAGTTTTTGCTTCTAGCTAGACCTCCAGTGTGTGCAGAACAGCAGAGATGATAGAAGACACCATTGAGTACCAATAATGCTTGTAGGGGCTTATAGGTACTCTTCACCACATTGAGGAAGTGTCCTCTCATTTGTTTTTTTGGGGGGAGTTCTTTTGGTGGTGGGTGTAAGTTTGCCTGACAAGTTTAATTTTGCCAACTTCTTTTTATAGGTTGATATGTTCATAGGTCTTTTTAGGTATTTTTTTCCTGTTTTATCTACTTATATGAACTTTTAAATTTGCATTCCTGTGCTAAATCCCACGTGACTATGACCCACACTATGTCACAGGATTTAATTGCTAGTGTCTTCATGAAAGGTTTTGCATCTTTATTTACATGAGATATTTGTCCTTATTCTTCCCCCTTCGCTTTTGATATTAAGATAATGCTGGCCCTCTGGGATAAATTCTTAAGAAATAATTGAAAGTTGCATCAGTATTCTGGCCTAGAATGATCATTGCAGTGTTTTTTAAAATAAGAGACAAGATATTTTGTTCATGCATATTTAGGTGCTGACCTTGTGGGAAATGATTACTCTTCTTCCATATTTTGGAAGTGCCTGAAAAGGGCTGATGTTAACCTTTAAAAAAAAAAGATTTAGTAGCATTTGCTTGTACTTCTTTATTGAATTTTTATTTTTAAAATTTTTATTATTAAGTCAGTGCCTTTTGTGGATATATTCATACCTTTCTCTCTGTCTCTGTCTCTCTGTCTCTTTCTCTCTCTCTCTCTCTCTCTCTCACACACACACACACACACACACACACAGTAACAGGGATTGAACTTAGGACCTCATGCACGCCAGTCATGAGCTTTTCCCACTGAAGCACATTGCCTGTCCTCTGTTGTTTTATTTTGTTCTGTAACCTGTTCAGATCTATTCTAGACTTATTACTTTCTTTGTCTTTGGGATTTAGTTTGCTCTGCAATTTGTTCCTTGAGACACAAAACAAAGTTAGGTTATTTTTTATTTCTTTTAATTTATTCTTTGAGAATTTTATGCAGTGTATTTTTCCTCGTGTTCTTTCCTATCCCTTAACTCCTCATAAATCCTCCTGACTCCTACCTACCCAACATCATGTTCTTTCTCTCTCTTAAAAAAGAAAAAGAAAAAAGAAGAAAGAAAGAAATGAAAGGAAAGGGAAGGGAAGGGAAGGGAAGGGAAGGGAAGGGAAGGAAAGGAAAGGAGAGGGCCATTAAAAACCATGGAGTCTGATTCTTGTTGGTCATCTACTCCTGAGATTGGATCTGCCTTGGAGTGTTGAGCTTAAACAAAGTCACCACATGTAGGGGACAATACCCCAACTAGACACCAAATGCTACCAAATGAAATTCCCAGTACCAGTACTGGGTTACATCTTTTTGAGTCGGTGACCAAAAGGGTCCCATAGACTCCCGCCCCAAATACTATAGGCTATTGCCAGTGCTATCGGTTACCCTCCACAACTTGATGATAAGCTCCTATTGCTAAGGCTCAGCTGCTGTTTTAAAGTCTTTCTTCTTAATGTGTAGATACGTTTGCAGTGATAAGTTTCCTGATGAATGCTGCTTTCTCCATGTCTTCTGGTTCTCTACCATTTCTTTCATCTTTCTCTCCAGTGTTTTCTAATATCTCTGTGATTTCTTCTCTGACATATTGCTTAAGAATCTATCAGCTCCCACACATTGGTTCCACATACAAAACACACATCAGTTCCACACACAAAACTTTCCAGGTTTGCTTCTGTTATTGTCCCATTTCGTTGTTGTCAGAGAAGATAAGCATGTTACAATGCTATCTTTTAGATGTGCTAATACTTGTTGGGTGGCCTCCCTGGGAGCCTATCTTGAAACAATTCCTCATGAGCATTGAGCTGAATGCACCAGGTGGTTGAAAGAACAAAAGTGTTGAGCTACTTTGTTACCCAATCTGGCAGCTTCTTCCTTAGGTACTCCTCTACTTACTGTATGGCTTAAAAGTTACTATCACTACATCTCCAGCTCCATCAACGGTACACCTTTAGCACTTGTTGCTGGCTCAGTGAGCTCTCTGGTCTAAGAACTGATTCTTCATCTTTGCCTATCTTCCCCATAGCGCCCCAACCCCCATGCCCTTCTTTGGCCTGGAACTCTGGCAGTGTGCCTTGCAGCCGTCTTATTGATCTCTGTATTACTCATGTGCTGTGATATATTTAACTAACTCTTGGCTGTTGCACATGTAGGTCCTTTCCAATATCTTATCTCTTTCTCATAAATGCGACTGCCAAGCGTGTCCTATGCAGAAACATTGATTCAGCTTTCAGTTATTGCCCGAGAATTCTTTTCCAGAAATCAAAGGTCACAGACCTTTGTTAAGACAGACACCTGTGTTAGCCAGAACGCTCCAGTGGGTAGAGTGAAGACTATGACAATGATGGATATTCTCCTCTCCCTCCTGGCGCTCACGGTCAAGGCATTGTGCCTTTTACCAGTGTAATTCCATTAGCAGACAGAGATCCTTGTAAATATCATTACAATGATGGACCAGTGTAAACTGTAGGAAACGGGATCGCATCGTTTTACCTAATCTCTGGGTATCGGCCCTTGGTTCACTCTGGTAGAAGGACTTTTCTCTTACAGAATATCATGGGGCGAGGACCTGCAAGAAAAGGTTTTACATTTTTGTCTCGTTTCCTCCCCCCAGTGCAGTGTCACTTGTGGACAGGGCTACCAACGGAGGGCAGTGAAGTGTGTCATTGGGCCGTACATGTCTGTGGTGGATGACAATGACTGCAATGCCGCAACCAGGCCGACCGATACCCAGGTGAGTCTCCCATCCCAGTCCAGTTATTGACTTGGGGCGGTAAGGGGCCAAAATGTCGCACTGGTTCAGGCAAAAGTGAAACATTTTCATAGAGGAATCCATACATAGAACACCTGTAACTAGAAGTTACTTATTTTCTACATTTAGAATCTAACTTTTTTGGGGGCTGGGAGACAGGGTTTCTCGTGGCTTTGGAGCCTATCCTGGAACTTGCTCTGTAGACCAGGCTGGACACGAACTCACAGAGATCTGCCTGCCTCTGCCTCCCGAGTGATGAGATTAAAAGCATGTGCCATCTCTGCCAAGCTTAGAATATAACTTTTTTTTCTGTTTTTATCTTTTGGTTTGTTTAAGTATCTATAGATTAGAGTTTCATTCTTGTTGGCTAGCAAATATTAGTTAGTCTTGCCTTGAACTTGGATATCTTACATTATTTATTTGAAGACTCCAGTAGCTCAGACACAATTAATTGCAAGAAGTGTGTTCAGCTCAAGCCAGTTTGGAGCAGCACTTCAGAGAAGCCTCGGGAGCTGGAGGCTGCGTATGGCTTCTCTTTACCTGGGAAACACTGGAGAGGAGGAGAGCTGATAAATCCTCAAAAGTCCGCACTTAGAATTTTACTAGATGTCGCAGTCGCCTGTGCTCACAGGGTCACTAACATCTGTCCGTGTCTGTGGTGTGCTGCTAGAAGTGTCTCCTTAGCACTGTATCAAGGTCAAGTGCATGGCTTGGAGACTGGCCTGGTGAGAGAGCAAGGCACACAGATACCAGCAGGAGCTATAATTACAGCTTCGTTTCCTGCTTGTCAGCTGTTACCACCCTAAGAAAGTGATGGGGAAACTTTAATAATCTGTAGATATTTCACTGCCAATAACACCCAAAAGTGAGGATTTGGAGATTATTATCTGGTTCTGCAAAGAATTTTTCTCCTGTTGGGTCTCAGGCAGCCCAGCCTGGCTTCATTCTTTGTAGTTAAAGACAATCTTGATCTTCTGATCCACTTGTAATCTACCTTCTGAGCTGTGAGATTCCAGACATGGGTTGCCCTAGTTTAGCAGTTCTGCATGTTGAACTGAGGGTTTCACGCATGCTAGCATGGACTCCGCCCACTCAGCTGCACCCCCCACTCTCACCTCAAAGAGATGTTCCAAGGTTGCAGTCAGGTTGGAAGAAACATCTACATTTCTCGTTCACCTTCCTCCTAAACACCCAACTGTTATAATTCAGTAACACACTTTTCAACTATATTTTCAGCAGTTATCGTCATCCTTTGGCAATAGGTTCAAAAGTTGAGCAAAAAAAAAAAAATCAATGAGAGCCATTTATATTTGCATCAGATGGCTAAATAAAATTTGAGATCGTTGTAAATTTTAATGTCATTTGTAAAATTTTTGCTATACATCATTTAACTCAGTAAAATTTCTACACATCCACACAGATACAAATATCTGTCTGTAATGTCTGTGTGTATAAGCAAATGCACACACACATACATGTAAACATGCACACACATGTATATGAGCTGTTCCCCTCCTAAGAGTACTGCCCCACAAGCTCACTGTTGTGTGCCTGCCTTGATCTTGGTATTATTTATGATGAGAGAAGATTTGAATTTTCATATCAGATTTGATAACAATGAAAGTAGATTTTAGCCAAGGCTGTACCGGGAACTCATGTCTTGAGAAAGGCCTTGTACAGCCAGTCGGCTCCCTCTTTGTGGGCACTCTCAGCTGGATGCATTTCATCATGTATCATCTATGGATAAAGACTCACAAAGGGTGAATATGGTGGTGGTGATCATATTATCGTTGCCAATCAACTACCCTAACAAGTACTGTACCTGTATAAACTTTGGGGGTTTTTTTCTTCTTTTTATGTTTTTTGTTTGTTTGTTTTGGGTTTTTTTTAAGGCAGGGTTTCTCTGTGTAACAGATTTGGCTGTCCTGGAACTTGCTTCATAGACCAGGCTGGCCTTGAACTCACAGACATCTGCCTGCCACTGCCACCCGAGTGCTGGGATTAAAGGCGTGCGCCACCACCACCCGGATTAAACTTTGCTTTTATAATTGTTCTAAATGTGTAAACTGCCATGGAGGTGGGGGCAGGGAATTGGCTCAGTTGAGAAGATTCCTGCTGCACCGTCATGAGAACTTGAGTTCATTTCTTCAGTGCCCTGTAGAAGCTGGGCATGGTGGTGTGTATCTTTGATGTGTGTGTAACCTGGAGGCAGGACGCAGAGACAGGTAAAGCCCTGGAACTCATGGGCCAGCAAGCAAAGCTAGCCAGTGAGCTGCGCATTGTATGAGAGATCCTGTCTCTAAAATTAAGGTATGGAGTGATTGAGGAAAACAGCCAATAAACGCCCTCTGGCCTCCACATGCTCACACGTACATACACATCACACGGTCCTTAGTCCCAAGAAAATGTCAGTCCTTACATCAAGTGGCAACTTAGCAATTTCCTTAAAGATTCAAACCAGGATTTCTCACTCTCATTCTAGAGTGTTCCTTTGTCCGTAGGCTCCCACGGCTGAAGCCTATGGATAAGTTATTTGCTTTTTGCAAAAGTCCCCTGGACTCTCTCTCTGGTGCACTGGCAAAGGGAAAGGCCAGGCGTGGAGCCAGTAGCAGAATTTCTCTGCCATATGTAAAGGTTTAAGGCAAGGAAACATCAGTGACCTTCAGTCCCAGACCACAATGCTTTTGCTCCAGGTCAGCAGGCTCTTGGGCCTTTGATAACTATGTCTCGAATCCAGGCGGCTGGGAGTGATTATAAACAGGTGTGCTCTTTGGTTCTCCACTCTGTAAATAAGAGCCTAGTATCCATCCACAGACCACTGAGTTCACTACAAGTCTCTCGGAGTGACTGAGGGGCATTATGTGAATTCCAGCCATTGCCCTGCAGAAAATTCCTTTTATATCTGAGGCTGACCTTCAGGACCCTGGGTGTTATCTTTAGGTGCCCTGGGAAAACAAGTTCATGATTAGCAGGTTTTGATTAGGAAACTACCTGAAATGTGAGAACACAATTTAGCCTTGAGAATTTTTAAACATTAACAGTTAATAATTTTTAGTCGCTATCCTGCTCTTTCCAGACATGCGCAGTGCTTCACAATGTTCCCTCTCTTTTCCTAGGGGCAGGTGAATAAACACGGCTTTAACGACTAAGTAGACCCTGCCTTGTGTTAAGGCATCCAGAAAATGATTCAGATTGTATCCCTCTTTGCCATTGAAGAGACTGGGGCTAAGAGGGGTCAGTAGACTTGTAGAAACAGGCAGAAATAAGAGTTCTTAGATTTCTTGGTACAATATGCTTTCTGACCATGACTGTACATCTATAAACGCCTGTTTCCTTGAAGGTAAATGTTCTCTCTTTCACATCTAGGACTGTGAATTATCATCTTGTCACCCTCTCCTACTGGGCCCGGAACCAAGGAGAAACACACACAGCGTGCCCAGAACCCAGTGGCGATTTGGGTCTTGGACTCCAGTAAGAAACAGACGGGGAGAAAAGTGGGGAGGTGTTCAGAGGAGACAACTATTCTCTGGCATGACTCTAGAAAGAGAGCTAAGAACTGATAAGAAACTGGGCTAAGTGAAAAACACTAAGCAGCCATTTCAAATGACATGTCTGTGTCCTTTCACTCCAACACCCAGTGCTCAGCCACTTGTGGAAAAGGTACCCGGATGAGATACGTCAGTTGTCGGGACGAGGATGGTTCTGTGGCTGACGAGAGTGCCTGTGCTACCTTGCCTAAGCCAGTAGCCAAGGAAGAGTGTTCTGTGACACCCTGTGGACAGTGGAAGGCGCTAGACTGGAGTTCCGTAAGCGTGGATTTTGTGGGGTTGGGTAGGATTGGAAGATGGGGGAGGATAAGGAGTTGAAGGGTCCATATTAGGAATGGGTTATCTATTTCAGAGTTGGACTTGAGATTTAAATTGTCCTGTTCCACATATGTGTATCTAGCTAAGTATAGAAGAAACCTTAGTCAATCGTGCAAGGAATGCACATTTAAAAACCTAGTCATCTATTGGTTGCCCGATTTTGAGCAAATTAAAGTGTTTGGACCTCATTTTTCCTCTGTTCTTTAAAAAGAACGGGCTGAGGATGTTGGTCAGTGGGGAGGAGTACTCTGTGCCACCCTGAGGGTCTGAGTTTAAATTCCCAGCACCCATGTAAAAGCTAAACTCAGTGCTGGGGAGCAAAGATAAACAGATCCCAGTGGCTTCCTAGAGCTTGCTGGCTAGCCAGCCTAGCTGAAAATTGAGAGCTTCTGCTTTATGAGAGACACTGTCACCAGGGTTTAGGACAAGGAGCTCTAGATGGACAACACCGGTCATTCTCCTCTGGTGTATACAAGCACACACACACACACACACACACACACACACATACACACACTATACAAATGCACATACACACAGAAATAAAACTGAATAGGTGAATAAAATTAAATTTTAGAAAGAAACAGGATGGATACCTATTTTTGATGTTGTTATGATTGAGATTATATACTATTATAACTATTATTATATATTATTATTATTATTATTATAACTATTATAACTGCTTAGCAGAAAGTGAGTAGTCAACAAAAGACGAATTATCTCACTTTTATGCATGGAGTAGGGTAGAAAAGCACAACGCTATCTGTGTGGTGCCACAGATACTGCAGAAGACAGGATGCCCCTGAGATGGAGTTTTGGGTTTGTTCGAGAAGCTTTAAATGCAGTATATGGAGAATGTGAGAACAGCCAAGGAAATAGCCAGAGGCTCCATAATCAAGGGCCTAGCAAATCAACAAGGAGTTTGGGTGTTATTTTAAGTGAACTGGGAAGTCACCAGAAGGATGCATGAGTTAAGCAGTAGTGGGTGGCATTTTGTCACTGGCAAACAGCGCATATGTGGGGCATGTCAGTCTGGAAGTCCAGCTGGTAATGATTACATTAATCCTGGCAAGGGAAGGTTATGCCTTTCATAGACAGGAGAAGTGAGGGTAGAAACAGAGCGGCTGGATCTGGATGTGTTTTGAATGCTGTGTTGTCAGCATTTCTTGGCGAAAGAGATATTGGATGGGAACAAAAGAAAGTAGTCAAGATGATTCTGAGACTTTAAACTGGGCACCTGGGAAAATGTTCAGCCACCCAAAGAAACCTATTTTCAATAATGTAAGTCGGACTCCCAAATGATAGCCCCTTTTTCTTTCTGGATATTCAACATAGTGTTCCGTGACTTGCGGGCAAGGTAAGGCGACCCGACAAGTGGTGTGTGTCAACTACAGCGACCACGTGATTGACCGGAGTGAGTGTGACCCAGATTATATCCCCGAGACTGAACAGGACTGTTCCATGTCACCATGCCCTCAACGGATCTCAGGCACTGGCTTGGTTTACCCATATCAAAATGAGGACTTCCGTCCCAGGAGTGACAGCCCTAGCCGCACCCACGTGCTTGGAGGAAACCAGTGGAGAACTGGCCCCTGGGGAGCAGTGAGTATCCCCTTTGCCTGTCTCCCCTACTTGTGCCTGGAGGAAAACAGACTAGAGCTGCTTCTGAAGAACTTTTCCTTTGAAAGTTTATTGACACACATTTGCTGTCAAGCTGGGTGAATACAATGGCTTCATTGCAGTCCCAGAGTAGAGTTCCTTTGTAGTTGGAGGAGGAGGTGTCCCTTCTGGGTGACAAGACTTCTGTTGAACCAGGAGGGGCAGGCAGAGTATACTGGAGGAGAGGGGCCAGAGAAACTTTTCTGAAGAGGAATTCTTTTTTTCTTTACCTTTTTAATGTTTATTTATTTATGAATGTGTGCATCATGGCACGGTTGTGAAAATCAGAGGCTAGCTGGCAGAAGCTGGTTCTTTTCTTCCACTGTGTGGGCTCAAGAATTGAACTCAATGAGTCTGGGCAGCAAACATATTAAACCTGTTGAGCTATCTCCTAGATTAGAAGGGAGCTCTTAACCGAGGCTGGTGCCCTTCCCTCTGTAGGCCTCAGTTTCCCCAGCTGCCAAAGAAGGACAACATTGTCTTGCTTTCGATAGTTTCTGTAGCTAAATGAGATGATTCGAGGGAAGTGCTTTCTGCTTTGCTCGCTACAGGATGGAGCCAGCAACTACTGTGACAGTTATCTTTGTCACAGTCTTACTGCTGTCCTTCTGACTACAAACGGCCTTGAAACGGAACATAAAAAGGAAAAAAAAAACTGCATGTGGATGTTTTAAATTGTTTTGCTGGAAAATTTTTCAAGAATACATTGTGGAATACTGAAACGCTGGCTGGCATATTCTGAAGGGTCTGGGTGACAACAGATTCTGGGAGCCACATAATTAGAGGGGACAGGCTGACCACTGTGAGGTCTTGTTAGCTTTTTAATTTTAATGTCCTTCTGGGTCTAGGACTGTTAACTATGTTATTTCTGGGCTAAAAGGAATTAGAAGTCTGTCATTCCCTAAGGTAAATGTAAATGCAGAAATATTGGCCCCTGAGTGCTGATTGGATTCTGTGCTTAGACACCTCAGTGTGACTGTTGGCTTTGTGCTAGCCAGCCCCCTTCACCTTCTCAGCTCCTCCTCTCCTGTATCCTGGGAGTCTTCCCATCTGGGGAAGCTTTCAGTTCTAAAAACTGGTGGAGGATGGGGAGAATGTGTCCTGGACTTTCCTGTTTGAAAAAAAAAAATTAGGAAGTCACATATGTGTATTTTGGCAATCCTATGAAAGCTTTTTGTTGTGATTTGGTTTGGTGTGGGGGTTTGTTTCATGGTTTAGTGCTATTTTCATTTAAATCCATTTATAGGGAACATATATTTGTTTCAGGTTGAATGATTCTGTTCTAAGGTAGAGTGGTCCCCCTCCCTGCCCCATCAAGGAGGGTTAGTTGGAGAAAATTGCATTGCTTTGGAGACTCAATGAGTATAAGCTTGCCAATTTTACATCAAGGGTCATATAGAGGGTTCTAGGATATGCCCTAGGTTAAAGAGGGAAAGACTTTCTGGAAAGAGAAGCACTCCACCTGTACACTCATGGGAGAGCTATGAGAAGTGTGGGGGGAAACCAGCTGAAATGCAAACAACAGCCATTCAAGAACATTCCACTGAAAGGAACCAAGGAGAGGTTGGTGGCAATGGGATTCAATTGAGCTCATTGAGGAAGTGAAAAGCAAATAGAGTATGTCTTACTACCATCAGCCACTAAAATATAGGCTCTTGTGAAGAGGGGGAGAAAGGATTATCCCCCACTAGGAAGTAATGTCTAAATGACATTCTGTGGTACATTTATGGACTCACTGAGTCTGTGTGGAAGTTCACTTTCCACAACTGGCAGTTCATTAAGTATGAGTTAACCTCTGTATTCAAAGAGGCCCCAACATTGGTTCTAAAGGAGCTCTTGAGACTTTGAAAAAAAAAAAGCCCACAAACAGTGTCCCTTGACACTTCTGTCCCTCTCAGAAATGTGGACAAGGTGGGCAATGAATGGGGCTGCACAGAGGACTCCATAAACAGTATCACTCCATAGGGCTGACTACCTACCGATGGCTTGGAGAACAGAGGGAGAAGCTCCTCTCTACCGTCCAGCCATTTGCCTGCGTATACAAAGTGAACAGCCCCACCTTGGGGAAGTGCCCAGTTTTCCAGTTACCTTCCTCCACTGTGTATGAAGACCTAAAGGCAGTCTCTGTCATTTGTCACTGGCCTTTCAGCCAGCTGGTCTATGTGTGTGCAGAAGGCAAACGATGTGAAGATAAATCTGCTGTTGTGTGTGCTTAGTGTTCTAGTACCTGTGCCGGAGGGTCCCAGAGGCGAGTGGTGGTGTGTCAGGATGAAAATGGATACCCCGCCAGTGACTGTGTAGAGAGAATCAAACCTGATGAGCAAAGGGCCTGTGAATCTGGCCCATGTCCCCAATGGGCCTACGGCAGCTGGGGAGAGGTAAGAGCAAACCATTTTCTATCTTTCCTCGGTTGATTGGCTGCTATTGTTTAATATTTTATTTTTAGGAACTAGATTTAGGAGGAGCTTCCAGATCTGGGGTTCTCTAGGAGATCTCTGTTAGCTCTCCCCTGCTTCTTAAATGTACTTATTACTAAGAAGAGAACGCTTGAATGGGCAGGGGCTGGAGAATGACAGAAGATTGCATGCGTAAATCTAGCCTAAGTCGTTTATTAGTTAACCTCTGATGGTTAAGAAATGGATGCTTTCCCAGCACTCGGGAGGCAGAGGCAGGCGGATCTCTGTGAGTTCGAGACCAGCCTGGTCTACAAGAGCTAGTGCCAGGACAGGCTCCAAAGCCACAGAGAAACCCTGTCTCGAAAAACCAAAAAAAAAAAAAAAAAAAAAAAAAAAAAAAGAAATGGATGCTTTTTAGGATGGAAATCGCATGTTGCAGTAGCCTATGGGAGTCTTGCCATTTCTGCTTTAGTTTTGGGTGCACTCATTACCGTGGCAGAGTGCCTTCTAAGATTTCAAATTCCTCACAAAACCAGAAAGGGTGTTATTCTTACCACAGATGACATTAAAGGATGAGCTGTATATCCCCCTGCTCCAAGAGTGATTTCTTCCACTGTTGACTTTATAGAATTGCCCACTTTGCCTGACAAAGGGAAACACAGCGTATAAAACAGGTCCATTTCCTGGCTCTGTGTGTGTGTGTGTGTGTGTGTGTGTGTGTGTGTGTGTGTGTGTGTTAAGACCATATTACCTCACTTCCCCTCTTCCCGGTTGCTGTACTCTAGGCCTTGCCAGGTACCTCTTGTTCTCTTTCAAATTCATGGTCTCTTTTCTTCTATATATTTTATACATACATATAATAACCCTAAATATGTAAATACAATATGCTCTTTTCTTACATTGTTACTTGTATGTACATGATTTCAGAGATGACCCCTTGCTATTGATAACTAATCTGGGTATTCTTCCCTGGGGAAGACTGTTTCTCCTGCTCTCAGTATTCATTAGTTGCCTGTAGTTTTTTGTCTAGGGTTTGGGCCCTATGAGATGTCCCTTCCATGCTGTCAAATCTATTGGTGCCATCCTTGTTTGGAGCTTGCTTAGGCAGTCCTGTTGATAAGACTTCGTAAGTGTAGCTTCTCTGACATTTCTAAGAGATGAATTCTCACAGAGAACATCCTGTTCTCCTAGCTGCTACAATTTTTCCATAGCTCTTCCACTCTGATCCCTGAGCCTTAGCTGCCTGGGTTGTGTTAGCTCTAACAGTTAGGACTGGGCACCACATGGCTACTTATTCTCTGTATTTTGATTGGTTGAGGTTTTCTGCAATGATTGCAAAGAGATATTTCTCCAATGGTGGATATAAGAATAAATACTTAGAATGAAGTTAGAATTATGCTGATCTAGAAAAGTGGTGGCTGTAGGTTCTTCTCCAAGACCACAGATTTATTAGCCTCAGGTAGCTGGCTATGTTTACAGTACCTTGCATGATTTCTCTCTCACTGAACAGACCTTAAGTCCAATTAGAGAGCTGTTGGTTACCACAGAGATATACATGCCAATACTGCACCCTTGGGGCTATTACCATGCTGGATATTTTTATTACATAGACATCGTAGCTGGGTAGGACTGTTGGTTACTTTCCTCATTTGAAAGCTTGCATGGCAGCTTCTGGTCCCACAAAGCTAGTCCTCGCAGAGGAGTCTTTGAGCTTGGATCCTCTGGATCCTGTTCTGAAGTACATGGTGTCTTCAGCAGTAGGACCTCTTCCTTCTCTGGGAGGCAATCAAGGGGCAACTGCAATAGCCTATGTTTTGAGAGTTTCTTGACAACTCCAACCAACAACTCAAAAGAAGGCTTCTCACGTCTGGTGTCGGGGTACTGTCAGGTAGCCCATAGCTCTTGGAAGGAGCATTGTCAGCCGGGACAACACAAGTAACTATATATGTACGTGTATACACAGATTTATCAGTCTTGTATATAATGTTAGGTGGAATACAATGATTCCTTCTGACTTTTACAGACATCTCTACTGTTTTCTTACCCTCCTCTCCACTTCTTTATCTTCCTCCCCACTCCCTAATTGAAGAACCTCCTTTTTTCCCCAGTCCTCTTCAAATCACTAGTACAATGTTATTCCCCTCTCGATTGCTTCCCTCACCCCATGGTCCCTTTCGAGAAATGCAGATGAGAGAGAGAACAGTGATACTTGTCTCTCTGGGTCCACATTACTTTTTCAATATTATCTTTCCTGGGTTCACCTATTTACCTGAGAATTTCATGATTTCATTTTACTTTACAGCTGAATGATATTTCATAATATATATCTATCACATTTTCATTATCTGTGGTCAGTTGAAGGACTTTTAGGTTGTTTCCCTTTCCCAGCTATTGTGAGCAGAGCTTCAGTGACCACAACTAAAGAGGTGTCTGTGGAACAGACGTTCAATCCTTTGCGCATATATCAAGGAGTGGTATAGCTGGGTTGTATGGTAGATTTATTTTTTTGCTTTTGAGGATTCTCCATGCTGATTTCCATCTGGACCAGTTTTCAATCCCACCAACAGTGAAAGAGAGTTCCCTTTCCCTCAGATCTCCTCCAGCAACTGTTATCACTTGGTTCATTAATCTTTGCCATTCTGACCGGGGTAAAATGAAATCTCAGGATTGATTTGATTTTTATTTCTCTAATTGCTAGGGATGATGAACATTTTTTGAGATATTTCTTAGCCATTTTTTCTTTTTTAAGAACTCTCTATTCAGATCCCAAGCCTATTTTTTTGTAAAGTGGGCCCTTTTATTTTAACTTCTTTTTGTACTTTGAGTTCTCCATGCACTTTATGACAGGTATTAATTCTCTGTCAGATGTATAGCTGGCAAAGATTCTTTCCCACCCTGTAGGACTCCTCCTCGCTTCACTGCTTGTTTCCTTAGGTGGACAGAGCTTTTTAGTTTTATGGGATCTCTCTTGCCAGTTGTTGGCCTCAGTTGCTGGACAAATTGGGTCCTGAAGAAAGCTCTTCCCTACATCTCCATCCTATGCCTATGTTTCTTCTGGTCATTTCCATGCTTTAGGTTTCATAATTAAGTCTTTGGACTATTTGGAACTAGTTTTTGTATAAATTGATAGGTAAAGATCTAATTTCATCTTTCTTCAAAGGACAGCCAGTTTCCCCAGCACCATCTTTTAAAGATGCTTTTATTTCTCTAATATTTATATTTGGAGTCTTTTTCAAATATTATATATCAGATGACTGTAGTTTAGTGTATTCATATAATTAGGTATTCAATTTGGACATCCTATTGTTCCATTGGTCTCTATGTCCGTTTTTGCATCAGTACTTTTGTTTTCATGTTTTTTTTTTTTCTTGGAAATTTGAGACAAGCTAGAGTTATCTGAGAGAAGGGAATTGAGAACATGCCTTAACAAGATTGTTCTGTAGGCAAGTGTGTGGGACATTTTCTTAACTAGTAATTGATTTTGGAGGACTCAGCCCATTGTAAGTGGTATCATTCCTGGGCCAATGGTCCTGGACAATATAAGAAAGCAAATTAAGTAAGACATAGAGAGAAAGCCATGGCTTCTTCATCAGCTCCTGCCTCCAGGTTCCTGCCCTGCATGAGTTCCTATCCCGATTTCCCCCAGTGAAGGGCTGTTGCCTGAAGTGTAAGATGAAATGAACACTTGTTTCTTTGGGTCATGGTGTTCTATCACAGTGATAGAAAAACCTAAGGCAAGTACATGTTGTTTTGATTACTATGGTCCTGTAATACAGCTTGAGGTCTAGAATGCTTATCTCTCCAGCATTGTCCTTTTGATCAGGATTATTTTTGCTATTCAGGGTCTTTTTTTGTAATAAGATTTTTTTTCTTAAGTTTCTGTGAAGAATGAGAGGGTAATTTTGATTGGGACTGCACAGAATCTGTAAACAACTTTTGACAGGATGGTCATTTTTACAATACTAATTCTGTCAATCCATGAACATGGTAATGGCATGTCTTTCCTTTTTCTAGTACCTTTCTATATCTTTTCCTTCCGAGATTTAAAGTTTTCATTGCTGAGCTTGTTTACCTCCTGATTAAATTTATTTTTAGATATTTTGTTTTCCTTGAGCCTATTGTGAATGGGAGTATGTCTGCGGTCTCTTCCTGTGTATGCCTGGAGGTTGAAGGCCATGCGAGCTGGGGTGTGACTGTTTCAGGGCACTGGATGAGGATGGCTACATCTGGGGAGCTGAGGAGGTGACATGGAGGGAAGGATCAGGCAGTCTCACCCAGCTAGACCCTGACTCAGAATGTGCAGGTTCTGGCTGGACCTAGGTATGACCTTTATCACTTTTGTGGTATTAACAAGTAACATAATTTGGCTCAATTTTCATGTCATTGCACATATACTGGAATAGTAATAGTACCACCTGCATAATATTTATGACTATTATATGAGATAGCATCCATTAAGTACCTAACATGTAACTTTCAATCAATCAAGTGATACTATAATAATGCAATAATAACTTTATTAATAGTAAGAATGATAATCAATAGCAGTAGTGTTGGGCCTTTTGAACTCTTGTTATACTTTATAGAAGGACTTACATGCATATTTATGTTACTAAATTCTTTCTCTCTGGTTGAATCTGTAAGAGACGCACATATTTAAGGCTTACCAAGTTGTTGTGTCTTGACTGTTTACCAAATAAAACCTGAAAATGAACACCTGGAAGACCACAGCACCAAGAGGAAGAAAAAAGGCATAGGAGATGATGGGCTCATTAGGCCACCTTCCTGTGTCTCATCATTTCATACACATAACCTAGAAGGGACAGGCAGTTGACCCAGGAATTTTTGTTGACTTTCACTGATGTTTTCCTAGGCAGTGATGCTGAGGGAGGGAGGGGGAGAGGGGCTTTGAGACTCCTGGGATGTGAGTCTTTCCAACACTCAGTGCAGTTTTGTCCTGAGGGATCCATAATTAGACTTCTGTAGTTGAATCCAAGCCAGGCGAGTCCACGTCTTTGCTGGGCTGCTGTCAGTCCTCCCCGTGTGGGAGAGCCGCCCTTGACGCAGCAGGGAAACTGGATGTCTGTGTTCCTGGATCTGAGCGCAGCGGCACTGTCCAAGAAATACAACTTGTTCCCGTCTCACAAATGTGAGTCCTGCCGGGAGTCAGGACGTCAGCAGGTGTTCATTCCCATCATGCTCTTGTTCATCCTAAGGGACAGTTGTACTTGTCCTGAGGTCCAGAGGCTGAGTTAAACAGTTGCACATCACAAGTAGAATAAGAGAATCAGCAAAGGTCCATCCGTGACTGCTTCATAGAAGTTGCCGGCACATGTGGGTTGTATAAAACTCAGTCCCTGGATTAAATCCTCAGCAACATTTTAAAATAAAACTTGGAGTTGACCCTGACTGCTTGTCTCTATGATCCCAGCATTCAGGAGGCTGAGACAGAAAGTCAGTCTGTATTCCAGTGAGTTCCAGCCTAGCCTAGACTGCACAGTGAAACTTTGTCTCAAAACAAAAGCCAAAGAAAAACTTATCAACTACCATAAAATAAAAGGAATAGAACTAAACAAAACAAAGCAGGCCAAGTCATTATCTCTTTTATTTGATATTGAAGTAGTTTCTGGTTATTTTTTTTATTCACTTGTTTCTGTATGCCTCAAAGAACTTTATCTTAGCTACTGGCTAATGAATCAAGATTGATTAAATTAACTTCCCAACGTTCATTTTAAATATGAGGCAAGTAACTGTGTTCTCAACCTGATGAGGCGAGCTATATAAAAGCCCTTACTTCAGATCTAAAGGAAGCCCTCACTGAGGGATACTTAATATTCCCAGGAACCATGGTCCATTGACTCTGTCATTGTTGGCAATTCGCCTTGGCTCTGTCTGTCAGACTTAGGCTGCCCAACATTATAACAAAGTGTAGCCAAGAAAAGTTTCCTGTGGGGAAATAGAATTTGCCATGTGCTGTTCACACAAAATAACTGTCGCGTTCTTTGTCCCTCTTCCAGTGTACCAAGCGGTGTGGTGGAGGCATGCGGACAAGACTGGTGGTCTGTCAGCGGGCCAATGGTGACCGGTTCCCAGATTTGAGCTGTGAAGTTCTTGACAAGCCTCCAGACCGTGAGCAGTGCAACACACACGCTTGCCCACGAGATGCTGCGTGGAGTACTGGCCCTTGGAGCTCGGTACGGCCCTAATGCTGCATGTTTGCTACCCAAACTCTCAGTGTTATAATATTCTGGGGCATGCCTTCACAGCCAAGAACTGTCACGCCCGTGAAGGCGTCCTAGATACTGTGCTATGAATGCCCGGTTACCTTCTCTCTATTCTGCCCTGGTATAATTTATACCGTGTGATACTGCCAAAGTGACTTTATAGAATCCATATACCTCATGCAGGAATGGTGCCAAGAAGTAGCTTCCTTTGCCTAGAAGAGCTGTATGTATGTACATTGATAATGATTTAGAGAAATGGCTCAAAAGTAGCCAGTCTTTGCTTTCTAAGCTGTGGTAGCTCTGACTATTGGAGCAAGGTTCCTGCTTATTGAGGCCAAGGCATTTTTTTTTTTCTTCAACTACTATCATTTGCTTCTGCGAGGCTTGGAAATACCTTAGCATAACCCGCATAACGTCTAGAGCCACCAATAGCTAGCAATTTAGGTGACCAACCGCGTAACCAGTGACCCGATACCTTCTGAGGTATCTGGAATCTCTTCCCTGCCCCGAGACAAGAAGGCCATCTGAGATCAGCTTTTACTTTGCTCCTCGTTTTCCTTAGGCAGGAGCTGGCACGGCAAGGCAGGTTTGTCACTGTAAATGCAAACTACTGGGGCAGCTCTTAGCAAACAGATGGACTAACCGTGTCAGCACAGTTCCTAGGCTAAGCTGTGACAAAAAATTATGAAGCCAGTAGGTCTGATGTATCTAATACAGTAAATATTCCTGGAAGCACATTCATTGCGATGAAGCTGAAATCAGTATTATATAAAGTCACTTCCAGATGACTTTTTATTCAGACTTGTCTTGGAAGGTTTTACTCATTCCCAATGCCAGGTGAAAAGCAGGTTAGCTGAAGCAGCTTGATTGACACCCACTGATGCGTCTCAAAGTCAGGCTTTTGGACATCAATGGCTGCCTCGGCAGGGCTGGTTCTGTGCCCCAGTTAGCCGCAAGTCTTCTGTATGCAGTAGAGAACTGGGAGAAGAAACACGAGCTCGGGTTGTGCTCTTTCACTAGGCTGTGGGATTTATCCCAGAGTTTAAGAAAAGTCACAGCGGCACATCTGTGGTTCTCTAAAGCCAGTGTGTCTTCATCGCTGGCACCTTTCCAGATGCATGCTGTGAAGAAGGTCTGAGGTAACATTAGGGCAGACAGGATGGCCTCTGAAAATCCCAGTGTCTCTGTCACTGCTGCTTACTACTGTCCGTGAAATGTTCCGGCTCGAGCCCATGGCATGCTCACTCTGTGTACAGGCGACACCAGAGCTAATTCCCCCGGGTCCCTTCACACTCTCAAGAGTAGTATGTCACTAGTTCTAACATCACTGGTTACACTGCTGTGAGAACCTTCTCGTTGCATAGTCTTGTGGTTTGATGAAGAAAAGAAATCTGTGTTTTCCTTCTCTAAATATTAACCCTTAGATCTCATACTTTTCTCAAATACATTTTTAGGAAGATAGAAAAAATGTATTCATAATGAGTTATAAATATAGTTCTGGGGATGTGTCTGTGTATATGCACACACACACACACTGTGTGTCTGTACATACATATATATGCTAGTTTTTTTTTCTGAGATGTCCTGTCAGTATATCTCCTATTAATAATTTAATAGCTTAAGTCTTTAAATATAAGCTGCTGATTGTTTTAACTGAAAACCTGGGGCATATTTAATATTGCTGTTCTACTTGGGGCTACATATAGTTTTCTAAAGTATGAGAGAGGAAGAAAAGACAGTAAGTCCTCTGCGCTCCAGCTTATGTAGACATAGATTTTAAAGCAAGCTCTACTGCCTGTGTGATCTCAGAAAGCGACTGTTAGTTTGACTTCCAGATTTCAATTCTACTGTCTTAAGAGAGTGGCCACTTTGGCAAGGCTTTTAAACTGTGATTTTTTTTTAAAAAAAACTAAATCAAAAGCATTTTGTTTTAGTAGATAGGCCATTTAAATAGATTAATTTTATGTACACGGAAGAGAGCAATCATTCGGACTCTTGCTATAGCATTTTGGTTTGGATTATTTTATGTTTATTTAATGGATGATTTGGTATAATGTCTTAGGACTTCTACATTTCAGCATACCTCAATGACTCCTGTTTCTAGCTCTAAAGTCTTTCCTATGGTGCTTTCCCACTGTGGCTACAGTGAAGTTAGCAAGTGGAGGAAAGAGAGACGCACATTCAAGGTGCTAACGTCTCGCTTCCAATAGAGCACAGGGTGGCATTAACTCCTCCAGCAGGTTGCTTTTGCTCCCAGGGACTCCCACACTTAGACACTGTCCTATCACAAAGCAGCCACTGCTGTGGGACACAGCCAAGGTCAAGCGGAGACAGCTGATGTCAACGCTGCCTAGGAAGGAGTAGCATTTGAGAAAGAAACCCAAATCATTGTTGCCACAACCCCCAGAGTCTCCACAAACAACCCTTTTACAGAGACCTTGGCTCTGACTTGAGTCACAGCAGGTCTATGACTCATTATTGTAACAGTGGTTGCAGCAGCTCACATCTGTGACCCAGTACTCCGGAGACTGAGTCAGGAGGATCACCTATAGTTTGGGGCCATAATAAGTTCCAGCGCAGCCAGAGCTACAAGACTGCCTCAAAAAAAAAAAAAATCCTGCAAAATTTTCTCTTCTGGCCTTTTAAAAATAACGTCCCTGGACTCTTGCTTTGTTTAAGAAACAGTGTTCTTCAGCTCTGTTGAACTATGGAACTATGGATCTAGTTCTAAAAGCAAGCTGGGAAATAAATATACCTGTCCCATGACACATGGGACAAGCCGGACAGAGAATTCTCTACTGTCAAGGGAAGCAAGAAATGTCCTACAAATCAGGAGCATTCTAGACTGAGCAAATGCATCCAGAGGAAGAAAGTGGTGTCTGCCACTGCCACCGCCACACCCCCAGGGTAGTTCAGTGGCGTTTGTTTTTGCATTGCCCTGTATTTCTGTTCACTGGTCTCTTGTAGATAGTGGTTCTTCTCTACAGAAATTGCTTGTTTGGGTGTTTTCATGACAACTCAGTGTATTCACTGAGCCTTTGAGAGCTGTGCTCATGGCTCTGAATAATGAGGGGCCATGAGCGGGGAAGGGGGCTATGCTTGTGTTTCAGCCTGGCCAACTTAAGGATTTGTGTCTACCTCATTTTCATATCACACTGTGCAGTGCCTATAGGTAGAAAGACCAAAGGTTTGACGTCAGTGTTTGACAACCTCATTATATCACAGAGTCAAAGATCATAAATATCACAACCGTATTTTCTGAAAAATAGTTTCAAGCAGTCACATTTACGTATTTCTGAATATTTTGGGTGGTACAGATTTATATGTCTTTATATAATAAAGCATATTTATTTTTCCAAGTTATTTAATTTCATAAGCAATGTTTAAAAAACTAGTGTGTGAGAGCTGACTATGAAGGCAAATATAAGATTTAGAAGTGAATGTATGTTTCTTTTGATTAAAATATATATATATATTTAAATTTTGTAAACTCTCTCTATCACCCCCCTCCTAACTCCAAGTAGCCATGTATTAAACTTCATGTCGTTGGCTGAGATGAAGTGTGCGTTTGAAAGGTTGCTATAAAACAGTTCTGAATTAGAGATGATGATGAGTTCTCTGAACAGAAATCTGTGAGGCTTAACCTTGCGTTGGGTAGCTTTTCCTTTCCTAATAATGTTGTCTTGATTCATTGAGTTTCAACTATGAAATCAGAAAGCCTTGCTTACTGAATTTGAAGATACTGGAAAAAAAAAAACACCCAGAAGACAAAGAAAGATGGGCTAGAAGAGAAGATTCTGAGACAAAGCACTAAAGCATCCACACAGGGGTCCACCTGGTCTCTGGCCAGACAACGGCAGAAGGCTTCCGTTTGTCATTTTTATTTGTTCACCCTTGATACACATCAAAAAGAATCTATTATTAAAGACAAATAAATATTATAGCAATGAAGGTGGAAGTTCCAAGGCAGCCTCCCCTTTGCCAAAATATATATTCAGATGATAACGCCTCATTCCATCCTCCACGTCACCCCATTGTTGGTAGTAGTACTTGACACACACACAAAAAAAAAATCCAAAATGAGGGGAGGGGAGAGCTACTTGTATGAGTTAGAAGTTTATAAAGATGTGACAAAAAATAGCATTGCAAAGTAGATAACAATAACCATAGCTAACCTTATTGAGCATGTCTATGGGCGCCAGCCTTTTGCTGTCCCGTGAGGGGACCACTGCTACACCACATTACATGTTACTATAGCTACACCACATTACATGTTACTATAGCTACACCACATTACATGTTACTATAGCTACACCACATTACATGTTACTATAGCTACACCACATTACATGTTACTATAGCTACACCACATTACATGTTACTATAGCTACACCACATTACATGTTACTATAGCTACACCACATTACATGTTACTATAGCTTCATTAGTGACAAGACTGCTCGTGGCGGCTGTCCACTCCATTAATCCTATTTTGGGAGACGTGAAACAGGTTATGTTCAGTGAGTTATGAGACCTTTGCTAAGAGATTCCTGAAATTCAAATACCATCCTCCCTGAACAATGCTAGACTGATTCCGACACTGTGCATTTGAGTCCAATAACAGAAAATCCTAAATTATTGCTGCTATTGGCAAATTCCCATAACCAGATGTTTCAGAAATGTCATGTAAAGGCAAAACAACTCTTTCTTTCATGTTACAGAGAAATTTTTGGCCAGAGTAGGGCAATCATGTAAGATTTCAACTTTGAATAAAATGCAATTAAGTATAAAAATGTAAATGATATTTTTCCTAAGTGAACACGAGTCTTAAACACACACCTAGCCTTATAAAAATAAAAGATCCTCACTACCTGTTGGCTTTGTTTTGAGGCAACATCTTGCTGGAGCCTAGGTTGGCCTTGAACTTCTTGGCCCTCTTCCTCAATCTGAGCTAAACAGTATTGTTTTGGATTTTGTTTTATTATTCAAAAGACCATGACATAGAAAATCACATTTTCACTAAGTTCAATATAGATTAAGACAAACTATCAAACACCTCTGTCCAGTGTTTAGAGCCATCAGAATGTTGGTCTGCATCTACTAATTGAAAAAGAAACTCAACAGACTGTAAATATTGCTTATCTGTTGATGATGGCTGTGTGACTGTGTCACCTCTGTGGACAGCTGTTTTATCACATCTTTTGACAGCTTGTTCAGGGTGGCTTAGCAGATCTCTATTCTTATGTATTTACAAAGCCCAGAGATGGGAGGATGTGCTCTCAGGGAAAGCTATGCCCTCTACCTGACTCAGGAGTTGTCTGGCCAATGAGGAGAGGGATGAAAACACTGGAATGTGGAGGGGGAAGAAGGGGTTACATCCAAGAGTAATTGGCTGGGAGGGGATCCTGGACATCAGCAAAGACTTTTCCAGAAGGTTCGTCTTGGGGAAGAATATAAGGGATTAAAGATGTCACCTTGTTATCTTCCAAATAAAAGCCATCCATTTCCCAGCAGATATTTTCGGGTGCCTACTGTGGGTTGGGTCCTGTTACACACATGACAGGTACAGGTACAGCGAGGAACTCGTCAGAGTCGTGCTTTACAAAGGACAAAGGGAACTTTTAGCAAGAAATGGAGAAAGTCAAGCTCCTGTAATCAAAGACCCAACACTTCTTTGGCTGGCAGCTCCATCAGCTACAAATAAAAGAATAAATTGCTACTAGAACTCACGACTTCACTGTTGCTGATGATATTCGCTCAATAAAAAAAAATTAGCAATCCGATTAGATGTGAAGTTGTCCAATCATTTTTAAATAGACACCCAACACCATGGAAGCAGAACCTTAGTTGTTATTGTTGTTTTGTTTTTGTTTTTTTAAGTCCTGGCCTAGAGTCTGCCCACATTAGGTCCCTAATGTGACTGATTGGTCTGGGCCCCTTCTGGGGAAGCTGTGCTCTAAGGGTACAGATCCCCTTTGTTATTTAACAGAGGCCAATAAAAACATCTGGAGCACGTGGATTGAGTGCTGTCTTCCCCGCTTTTTACCATTCCCTTGCAGTGGAATTGTTGTTGTGAACAGTTTTAAAACCCTTTCCAGAGTTTGTAAAATAGAAAATTGGCAGCTAAAACAAATGTACAGTTAGCAGTAAATAAGATAGAGCACACACTGGCTTAGTCCAGAGCCCATCATTCCTGTCCAGATCTGCATCCCATTGCTCCTCTGTGGAAGAAGTTATGCCTTGATCCACACACCTACAGCATCTTATAGTGAGGAAACTATTCTGTGTTGCTGGTGTCCAATATGAAAGTCATTGGTAATATGTTGCCAACACTAGACACATACATACACATACACATACACACACTGGTGACACAGGCCTTTAATTTCAGCAACAAGGGAACTTGAGGCAGGAGAATCCCAAATTTTGAAGGCCTTGGCTCCCAGGCAAATTAAAGGTCTGCCTGGACAGCTTAGCCACACCTTTTTCCAAAGATTCTCTGGAAAGGTTAAAAAGTAGTTAGGGATAAGTACAGCTCAGTGACAAAGCATGTTCTAGCTGGGACCGGGCCCACCATTCTATCCCCACACCAGCCAAAACAAATCCCAAACACATATAATGTAAACAAGGGGCTGGAAGCCTCTCTTTTAAGGGTATTAACTTATAAATCTATTAATCATAGTCACCCTAAAGACTGCAATACCAGATGGACAACCTGGCAACAGTGCATATTTAACAATTAGTTATAAACTAGACAAAAATCAAATTTATAAAAGTAAAGGGAGAAGACTCCTGTGTCAGCACGTCCCCGGTAACTAGTCTTCTCTTGCCCTTCTTGGAGTTTGTGCTTTTGTTTTACAAAACATCAGTGGGCCACAACTGGGCTTTAGAGAAAAGCAGGGTAGGGTAAAGACAGACAGTCAGAACCAGCTGTTCTGGGAGGCATAGCTCCAGCTTTTCATCATCAAAGCAGCTGTTGAAACAAACGCTCCTCTTCTGTGGCTGAGCATTCAAGTTCGCAGTGGCCAGAAGCTCGCTAAAGGAGACAGTCTGTGTGTGCCATGGGTTGGAAGGGCCAACCCTGGTTGAGGCCTTTAGCGAGAAGGTGAAATTGAAAGCTGCAGGTAGACTCTGAATTTCCAAGAGATCATTGTCTCCTTGAGGGGAAAGCTTTAGGAAGACAGCTTTTTCAGAGTCACTGAACCCAGCAGGTGACATGGAGCAGATTAGCTTGGCAGGACTCCATTTCAAAGACACATCGGGGGACTCCAGAGAGGCGCTGATCTCTCTCCCTCTTCTCCTTTGTTATCATCGCCTCTGCAAACCCCAGCCTCTGTGGTGTTAAGGAAACCTCAATGGGTCCATTCACAGCCACACCTCAAACTGACAAGCTCTCTCCCCCACCAAACTGAAACACGTGCAAAAGCATCCCCTGCAAATTGACTCATGGGGTCCTCAATTAATTGCCATTCTCAGTGTCCAGCCATAAAATCCTCCATGCACACATTTTAGGGAGGCATCCTAAATTGAGATGCCATCCAGAAGGTGGGTTCTCTAAATATTGAAACAAGAAAAGATTAAGGCAATTTTGCCCCTAAGCCACTTCCAAAACATTAAAAACAAACAGACAAAAACCAAAATGATCCAGTCTGTTTAAGGGACTCTATTTAATTTCAAAAATGGTTAAAGTAAAAAATTTCATTGTATGGCAATGTAATACATGAAAAACATGCCATATGTTATTATATTTTATAAAATATCTGCCTCTCATTTAATAAATAAGTTAAATAGCAACAGTTATAGAGCAACTTTATATAACAGCAAATCCATGTTTCTGTCAACCAGTGATAATAAATTCTGCTTTTTTTGTACTTCATTGTTGCTTATTTCAAAAATAAAAGAAAACCATGCTAGATTTTTTTAAATTTACATGCTAAATTTAAATGTCTCTATAGTGGAAACATATCTCATATCCTCAATGTCATTTTAAATACATTAATATACCAGCCAATTATGTTTTTATATATTTGTTATTATTGTTAAGTTTTATAACAGATTAAAAGTACTTTTATAGCATGTATAAAAAAAAACACCAAAATGACCTGATAGTGTGATGGTTGAGGAAAAGACGAAATGATCATAGCCTGTATGTAGGTGAGAAGGCAGACACAGGTAGCCAGAGGGCTGACGGGATGAGGGAGCTGTTGATGTTGGTGGTCTGGGAACTCTGGATGAGGTGGGGAAAGGGAATGCATTTGAAATTCCACAAAATTCTTAAACTTATATCTATTTAAATAAATATGTTCATATTGCCTTTTCCTTCACAAGGGGGAAAAGAGTAGATTTGGATTTATTTCAAAGCATTAAACTTGGAAAAATTTTAGGGGGTATTTGTCATCACACTTTGGCCCTGCAGTGACAAAGAAAGGGGTCTTGCCCCTCCCACCCAGGATCCAATCTTCCCTTTCTTGCTTTTCGCTTTCTTGCCCTCTCTCTTCCTCCCTGTACTGTTCCCTCTGTCCTGTGCAACAGAAATAAAAGGCCTCAGGGCATCTGAAAGCTGTGCCTTTTATGTCTCCCTTCCCCAGGGAAATCCAAGCTTTCTTTCAATGCAATCCCTACTCTCAAATTCTAATACATAACACAAGCCCCCTTTTAACTCACCCCTACCGAAGCCTAAATTCTTTGGAAAACAAAAGACTTTTTTTCCCCAAACATGTGTGCTGTTTGTTTTCTTTGAGCTTACCTGTTGTGCAGTTCTGTATGCAGGACACTGATAAAGTCATGTTCCCTTCTCCGTGGTTGCCTTGAATCAGATGTGACCTAAGAATCCCTTAAATGGCCAGTCGTCAGCTGATGTCAGGGAGAAATGTTGTCCCCTAGAGCTTGCTACTGTAATTGAAATCCTGTTAAATATGTTCCAAGGGATTCCGTGCTGTACAGGACATGTCCTTTAGAGAGAGAAGCTCCCGGACTTATTGACCCAAGTCCCTAACTTTGCAGCAGTGATACCCACATGGTTCTATAACCTCCATTTATCAGGAAGGCTGTGTGCCCCACCCCCTCAACATCTATTCAAATCAAGCCAGCTCAGGGAACTTGAAGGACTTTCCAGGAGCCTTAGGATAAATCAGTGATTCTCACGTGGGACTGATTTTATCTTCAATGAACCTTTAAGCAAAGTCAGGAGACACTTTTGATAGTTTCTTCTGGGAGTGAAGGTTCTCCCAGCATCAAGTAGTTGAAAGGGGAGTGGTATTAGTCATCCAGCGAAGACAGGACAGCCCAGCAAAGTTTTACTTCACCTAGTACCTCGAAAGAGGGCTAAAATGTAAAGGTCTGGTATATATTAGAGAGAGAGAGAGAGAGAGAGAGAGAGAGAGAGAGACCTTCCCATTGAAAGTCTGACTGATTCAGGAAGAGCTATTGGAAATCCCTCTCCAGAGAGGTGAAATTCCTGTCAAACAACATTCTGAGATCCTAGGAAGCCATCCTTATCTGTCAACTCCTGACAAGATTAAGCTGAAAGTAGAAGTCTCCAGAAAGTAGATTGCCTAGCCAGACTGTGGACTTGCAAACCAGGAAAGAGTGCCACTCATTCTAGAGGTTGAGCGCACAGGGGGCACACAGGGATAGGGGTGAGTGTATATGTATGCTGAAGTGGCCCATTAAGGTGAGAGAAATTTCACCTGGCAATTCGGGCTTAAGTAAACATCTTTCTAAACCAAATAGTGACCATGCAAATGGGATATTCCTCGACATTCCAGAACATTTGATAGTTCTTGGTGATTCTTTTGAATTAGTTGTTCTGGCAATGACAGAACTCCCCTCCCTTGTAAGAGCCCAACAGCATTTAGCATCTCACGAGGTTTAAATGTCACATTTGAATATGTAGGTTGCTGTTTGGGAATATTTTCAAAAGTAAGATTAATTCTAGTGAGCATGTTGTCTGGGAAATGGGTGAGCATGATTCTGATTAGGAATTAAAATAGCGGTGCATAGAGCAATCTACACATTTTAAACAAGTATAGATTAGACTTTTCCCATCTTGACACTTGAGACCAGATACCTCCTTCCTGGAGGGCATCCTTCTGGGCACTGGAGAATGCTTATCAGCTTCCTTGTTCTCTACCTTCCTGGTGCCTATTTCACACCCTCTACACTGTGATAACCAAAACTGTCTTCAGACATCAGTCAATGATGGGCTGGGAGGATGGCAAAATGACCTGCCCGATAAATTTATTGATTTCTCATGGCAGAATTTGGCTTTTCATGTTTTTGTTTGTTTGTTTGTTTTTTGTTTTGTTTTGTTTTTTTTTTCAAGACAGGGTTTCTCTGTGGTTTTTGGAGCCTGTCCTGGAACTAGCTCTGTAGACCAGGCTGGCCTCGAACTCACAGAGATCCGCCTGCCTCTGCCTCCCAAGTGCGCCACCACCGCCCGGCGGCTTTTCATGTTTTTATAAGCACTGGGTCACTGACCCTCAACATTTCCAAATGTACTTGATACCAAATCCCTACTTTTGAGTCAGTAAAGTCTTTGAGGTTGTACAGTTATTCTCCTCCTCTTCGCTGGGAAGAGCAAGGTTATCTTGCACAGATGGCCAAGTTTTCACTATTTTGTGACCTCGGGACATTAATTATGTCTCAGTTTTGTTTTTAATTCATTGGAGAAAACTATTCAAAGAATCAGTTATTCAAGATGTATGACTTTGACTTTTTCTGTACATGAATTTCTGGGAAAGAGAGTTTCTGAGTTCCATTCCTCCAGATGAACACATTTTTCTCTTTGCAAATCCTTGCTGCTTTAGCAGATGGCAAATGCTATATATCTGCCAGTCCTCCACCCATGCCACAAATACAGACAAATAGACTCAGATTGCAAGGTGTGATTCTGATGTCACAGAGGCAGAGAACTTTGTAGGCCATGAATTTCTTGGATCCGAAAGGAAAGTCGTATTTCTTCTCTTTTTAAAAAAGGTCACAAATACAACCAAAACTCCAGACCCTCAAATGCCTACTAATGACATTACTAACTTCACAGTTCACACTTAAGAATTATACAAATGCATTACAAAAATATCAGAGGGGCTGGAGAGATGGTTTTTCCAGAGAACCTGAATTTGGTTCCCAGCACCCAAGTCAAGCACCTCACGACTTCCTGGAACTCCAGCTTTGGGGTATCTAACACCCTCTCGTAGTCTCCATGGTCATCAGCAAAGAGTTGACACACATTCACTTAAACACACACACATTCAAGTAAATAAAATCTAAAAACAAATCTCTGTGAAAATCATCACACGCACAAATTCTCTTACATTTTCAGTAAGTCTGTGATTTTGTGCTGGGCACACTCACCACTGTCCCCAGCTACATAGGGCTTCCGGTCTGTGTGTGTCGACCCTGCCAAAGTGCCACTAAAGCTGGGTTGCTAGCTAGCTAACATAGTCAGCTGGTAGGGAAAAGCAAATAAAATAAAATCCAGGTATTGCCATTATCCTAAGGAATTGCATAATGGGGTTTAACATGTAGTGAAATAATGCATCCCCCACACCCCAAATTTAAACAATTTGATGGAAGAAGACTGGAGAAAAGCAGACATTCATATCTGACTCCCCATGAGATAAATGAATGCAGTTATCTACAATTAAATTGAACCTTGTTAATGGACCATGCCAAACAAGCACTTTAAATTAAAGTTAGAAGGTCTGGGAAGTAGCTCAGTAGGTGAAGTGTTTGCCTAGCGTGCACAGAGCCCTGGGCTCCAGTCCTGATGCTGCATGAACTGGCCACAGCTCAACACTCAGTATGTAGATGCAAAAGGATCAGGAGCTTAAGGTTATCCTCAGCTACCTAGGAAGTTCAAGACCAGCCTGGGATACATGCGACCATGTCTCAAATTCATTCATTCATTCATTTTAATTTTGACCTTTGAGCACATATAATCTTGCCAGTAATTCAAGGTTAGGGATCTAACATGCAGATTTTCCCTAAAAACGATGAGCAATGAAGCCACTTGAAAATCATACTTGCTTGACTTAATCCACTCCCAAACAGTCTCCGTTCGGCGATCCATTGGCTTACACTTCTTGACTTGGCACACTAGGTACCCATCTGTAGTTGATCAGATGGTTTGGACTGGGATGCAGAAACAATTACAAAGACACCCAAATTTTGGACCTGTGCTCTGAGCCATGGCCCAGATCATGTGTGTTATACACATCACTGCAGAATACATTTGATTGAGTCTATCGTGCAGGTAGGAAAACTGTGACACCAGAAGGTTAAATACATTCTCAGAAAGCTTTGGATGAGTATCTGATGGAGTCCAAAGCTCTGAGTTTTGAGCCGACTTTTCAAAAGTTCCATTAAGAAGAAAAGCACCCCTTGCCAGGTGAAAAAGGTTTAGCCCTACTTCTGCTTTTGAAAATTCCTTGAGGCTGATTCTTTGATATCCGAAGGTTCCCCAAGTGTGTTTTAGCCAGGACTTATTTTTCTCCATTTTACTTATCACTAGTTGAGGGAAGCTGAACATTTGCATTGTTTGAACTGGATCTTTTTTTCCACTTCGCTTGCTTTAATAAAGCTATCTAGGGACCTTGGAAATTGGAATTGGTCACCCAGCATTCTCTGAGCACTGACTTTGAAATGACTTCATTTTTCCCTGACTATTAACAGTACTCTGGAAGGCTGAGGATTCATTCCTGTGTCTGTCCTGGAAACAAAGGATGTGCTGTCTTTCTGGACATGGCCTCATCATAACAGCTGGAGAACTAGGACCTTGCCAAATAGATAGGTGTGCTGGGGGCATCCTCCCCTCCTCCTCCTCCTCTTCCTCTTCCTCCCCCTCCTTCACTTCCTCACCCCTCCTCTTGATCCTCTCATGGAGACAGTCTCATGTATCCCAGGCTCGCCTTGAACTCTCTATGTAGCAAGAGAATAACGGGTCTATCACCAGACCTGCTTTTACTCGATGCTGTGACTCAAGCATGGGATTTCATCCATACTAGGAGAGCTCTCTACCACTGAAACTGTATCCCTAGCTCTTGCCTATTGCAATATATATTTACATTATATATATATTTCTCCATGGAAAATCAGAAGTCATCATCCGTTACTCCCTTCTTCCCCTAACGTCCTTCTTTTCTTTCTTCTTGATTATCATTGCTGTTGTTTGAGACAGGTTCTCATTATGTAACCCAGGCAGGCCTTGAATTTAGGATGACCCTTCTGTTTGGGCTTCCTGAATGCTGGTCTTACAGACAGTGTGTGCCACCACTTTCAGCTCAAGCTGAACTTTCATTTGCCTAGCATTTGAGGGTAGCATAGTGCTGAGTTTCTAGTTTCTGCCTTTTGCTGTTTGTTTGCTATTACAATCTCAGATAAGTTTCTTCTTAGTTGTCCCCTGTACTGTGCTCAGCTTTATAGTTGTGAATTAAATACTAAACCACAAGGGTAATTAGTCAGTTTGGAGGTGAATGGACACAAGAGATTAGAGATAACAGTTGCTATTTATTTGTCCTTAGACTGAGCCTTGTGAAAATGTGGGCTTATTACTTCAGTGTTCTTGGGATAAATGGCTGTAGCTTAGGTACCCTACAACGATGCACTCATTTGTGTACTGTATAATTATTTGGGTGTTTTCCATACTCCAGACATGCTTTTAGTCACTAGGGATTCAACAGAACACACACAGTATTGTGCACAGGAGCACGCGCGCGCGCATACACATGCATACACACACAGTCTCAAAAATTATTAAGTGTACATTCTAAGAAGTGAAGTGTTAAGTGTTATTTATAGGAAAGCCTATAAATACCAACAACATAAAGACTAGAATAGAGATCTTGAAAGAAAGTGATAAAATTTATAGGTAAAACTAGATTAAGGGGGAAAGAGTAGGGATCTGCATGGAATAGGAGAAGGGAACTATTGTTTTAAGAACTGAGGAAGTCTCCGGTAATCTCCATTTGACATAGACAAGGTAAAATACAAAAGAAAACCAAGTGGCATCCAGAAACAGGATGCTTCTGGAGGCAGGAGTGGGTTGCATTTAGTGATTCAGAGAGGCCAGGCGAGCTGAAGTAGAGGAGGTAGAGACAGGATACAGGAATAACGGAGGGAATGGGGGACGGGGAGATAAACTGTGGTGTGAGCAGAGGGAGGCAAGGGTTAGATCCCTGAGAGAAAGATAAGACACCCCTAGGGAGGAATGGCGTGGGCTGAACAGGAACATGGGTTTATTTTAAAAGGTTGACTCCGGCTTCTGAATTCAAGGAAGGAAGCGGGGGTACCCCTTTCTAGGAAGCCACGTGGTGACTGGCGTGACAACAACAGTGGCTGAATAAAGACGACAGTGGCTTAGATAACTGTGGACACAGGAACCATGAGGAGGCATGGGGGGCTCCCGAGATATTTCTAAGCTAGAGCTAAAGTTAGCTGAAGTCTGGATATAGCATACAAAAGACATAATGGAGTCAAGTGACTGCAAGTTTTATGGACTAGGAAAATGGAAATAAGGTGTTCCTGTTGTTTAAAATGGAAATATCTATAGCAGGAACAGATGCGTGGCAAGATAAGAGAGCTTCTGTCGGGAACCTATGCATTTGAGATGCGTGTTTGCTGTGATTTCACAATTCTGCTGATCACCAACGCAAGTAGACATCTGCAAACAGGGTTAGATGTCTTTAGTAGTATAACAGAGGGAAGTATGGCACTTACCAAAGCAGAACCTTTTTCCCTAGCCTTTGGATACCCTCTCCAATAAATCCTAGAGTAGTGCTGCAATAATTTCAATTTGTGACACAAAACCAAAAAAAAAATAATCATAATTCTTCCTAATGTCAAGTTGTTTATTTGGCATACATGCCAGTCTTGATTTCTTCTCCTCTCATCCCTTCTCAGTGGTATTGTTGAGACATTTCTTTACCAAGATGTGGGCAGAAGGAGGAAATGAGGAAAGAGATAAACGATTTGAATAAAGCATGTTGGAAAGAATGAAATGCTGTTTGCTCTCTCAGTAGAGCAATATGAAGCTGGATGAGCATCTGATGCAATTCATGTTTAAAGTGACCTTTTGTCCATCTGTTCAGACACCAATCTCTGCAAACAGGCTCAAATATTTATGCATGTCTCACTTCTGGGGTGGGCTTAGTATCCACCCAAATGCTACTTGGTTACCCAGGCTTCTTCCTAAAATGTAGGATATTATTTTTTCAGTTCTCCCTTGGTATCTTGGGGGCTTGGGGAGTCCAGAACCCCTTGCTGGAATCCCTATGTTCTGTAGACAGAGAAGTTTCAGTTCCTTTATAAAAAATAGTATATTTCTATACAACCTATGAATGTCTTCCATAATACTTTAAATCAATGTAAATGTCCTGCAGATATTTCTGTGCTGTTTAGGGAACAAGATCAAGGAAAAGTTTCTACATGTTAAGTGCAGGTGTAATTTATTTTCCCCCAGATAGTTTTGATCCAAGATTGGTTGAATCTGTGGACTCAGAGTCCAAGGATATAGGAGGCCACCTGTATGGTCTAGTTTACAGCTGCTTCATATAAATAAAGAAAGATGTTCCCTTTACACCAAAGGAGAGAGGGGGAAGTGTCAGCCAGACTGAGAAAGCAGGGCAGGCCGGAGGAGACAATGAAAAGCACAGTGTGGCCATGTCTTCTAGATGACTGATCGGTGCGTGGCTAGAGAGGGCTGCAGTTCTGCAGGCGCGCACCACAGTCAAGAGACAACCCGATGAACTGCTTTCCTACAGAAGCCTTCCTGGTGGTGACTGAAGCTTCCCAGACCTTGGATACTAACACAGGCCACATCAAGTGGGACTGCCAAGGCTTGACAGCTGCTAGCTGACAACCATCTCCAGATGGCCTCGATCCCTCCCATCCAAGCCCTTGTTCACAGTCTACCACCTTCATGTTTCAAGAAATTTTGGGTTACTGTTCCCACCAACCCTAGCTTGCCCATCAGTAACTGACTCAGACCCTTCTTATTTTTCTCCCTTTTGTGTATGTGTGTGTGTGGCACACAGGAGCGTGGGTGTGAGTATTCAAATGTGTGAGTACATGTGCCTGCACGCGCTCCTGCACAGATGTGCACATGTACAGAATCCCCAGTCGTCTGCTGTTGCCCTCCACCTTATTCATTGAGTCGGGGTCTCTCAGATGAACCCAGAACTCTCCAATACAGCTAGTCTTAGTGAGCCAGCTTGCCTTAGGGATCCCTGTCTCATCCTTCTGAACGACAGGTGACCACCGTGCCCAACTCACGTTTACACAGGGCTGGGGTCTTAAATACCAGTTCTCATGTTTACAACGCAAGTGTTTTAACCCCTGAGCCACCTCTCAGTCCGCTTCTCAGACACTTCTTCACCTACCATTGGACTATTCGACTAAGGGTTTGGGAGCTTGTGTCTCACCCACTACCCTCTTTTTCTTCCAGCTGGTTCCGTACTTTCACTGTGGGCAGAGTGGGTCCTTATACCACCATCATCAGTCCTTTCCTAGAAAACACCAGCATCCTTACTGTCTTTAAGCTGGATTACAAACAGCCATAATGGGTAACCTGGAGAAGGACAGCAGAGCTACAAAACTGGGCAGTGGCCTTGGGCATGGGGAATGACAGGGTACAGGTACATAAAGAGGATCAGGCCTGCCAGTGGAACAAGCCTCATACTGTCAGAACACCATTTAGCTATCATAGAATTCACCTGATACCATATTTTCAGATCTTCATGGGTGTTGTGTCTGTCTTGTTGAGGGGAAAAACTGTGACAATCACAACCTTGTAGCACAAAATGTATAGCAGTTTGGATGTTCAGATCGTCTGATTTCATGCCCTTTTGTGTTTAGTGTTAAAAGACATTTCTTCCTCTAGTAGGAACTAGTTACACCATAAGAAGGAGCATGGAGAGGGGAAGCTGGGGAACCCTGTGTGTGCCTCCTGATTCTTGGGGGGCTGCTGGATTGCAGGCATGAGCACTTCTTGCTCTTTGTCTCCCTTTACTTACCTGGCCCCGGCATCTCTCTTGTTGGGAGAGGTCACCTACTTGGCCTCAATACTGACAGATGTTTTGAAGTGTGGCCCAACAGTTGACATGTGAATCACAGTCCCTTTCCTTAGATCTTTTTGGCATTTAGCATTAACAGATGGGCTAATGCGGATGGGGTGGGGTAAGGCCAAGAATGAGAGGATGGCCCAGTGCCCCTTCCGGCTGGGATGATTGTGTCTTCCATATCAGCTTTCTTCTGCATGGTTCCCTGGCAACCTCGTGCCTTCTGGGGTCCTTAACATTTTAATATGTGCCAGAGTAGTCCTAGCCATCATGCAAGCCTGTCAACGCTGGCTTTACACCCTGGAATCACAGCTCTTATTTCCTCCTGAAACTCTCTTTTCCTGTTCAATGTTTTGGTTCTTGACAAAGGGAAGAAACGACTCCCACATGCGTGTGGACAGGAAGGGAGTGGATATATATTTAGTGATAGTTGTTTCTGATGCTAATTCTGTACTGAGGCTATCTGACATAACAACATAAAGGCCAGGGTGAGCAGATGTGTGGATGGAAGTGAAAAGGATAAAAAAAGTGATGAGCAGAAAAGGTGCATGGTCTCAGACACGGTGCCCATGTTTCTTATTGTGGTTCAAAGAGACCTATGAAACAGGGGAAAATCTAGAGAGGAGCAAAGGGAGCTAGCAAAGGTGTTTTTAGCACACATGTCTTCTCTGTAGATATCTCCATGCTCTTTAGAAAAGAAGCCCTTCATACTTTCACCCTCCTGGAATTTTGCCAAAGTCCTGTCTTCAACGGTCAGCATCACTTAAAATGTCATCTTAGGGTACATAAGTTGACAAATATTTTATCTAAAAATGCTACCTTTTTGAAGGCATATTTGGAGACATCCAAGAAGACTCCATTGGGTTGAAAATAATGGTGATAATAGAAAATCTGTGTTATTTTTATGTTGTCTGCCCAAAATACGAAGAGTTTTTAATTCATTGTTTCCTTTGGCTGTCACATAACAGCGTTTCTCAGAGATACCGTGCCTGTCTTATCTTAGCGGAGTACACGTCTAAGCCAAGGGGAGTCATGTATCTCCAGTAGTAGGGTGTTACGATGGCAGTTGTGGTACCAGCTGACGTCTGCCTGACTTCAAACCCTCTGTTGCGTTTGAGCAAGGTGAACCCCTTGTGACCACTGTCATTTCCTGCTTTAGCTTATGTGCATAACCTCCTCTTAGATAGACTCTGTTCTTTACTGGCTTCACAGACCCACTCTGACTCTGGTCCATATTGGTCCCGAGCATCCCTCAAAGTCAGAAGACTTTCGCTCTAGCCCTCATGCTAACTGTGGATGACATACCTCATTGGCAAAGCAAAGAGTCAGGTCCTGGTTAGCTGTAGTTCTGGGCCACAGCCCTCCAGTGTGGCTAATATTTAATGGCTTCCTCTTCTGATTATCAAAACTATATGTGTGCCTTTCTTTCTGCATTACCTTAAATGTGTCATCGTGTGTTTTCCCAAGCCTTGAGTCTGAAATCAAAAACTGGACCGGATAATCTTCATGATGGCTCACATTTCAAGTTTGTGAGAAATTGACCCTCTGTGAATTGAGAGCCCATAACTTACAGCCCAGGCAGGTCCCAATGGGTTAATATACCTCGAAATGGTCAAGAGAGAACAGGGTGTGTTTTCAGCTAAGGGGCAATGTGGGCTTGTATTTATGTGATTGTATCTGTTCTTTATAATGCCTTCAGTTTCCCGAGTGTTGACAATACTGTCAAAAGGTGTTGGAGTCAGAACTACTAGCAAAGCTTAGGCACTCGCTTTTTAGGAGGCTGAGTTATCAGAGGACTCTGAAGGAGTCTTGCAAGGCTTTTGTAGAAGGTCCTCATGTCCAGGCATTCCCATAGGGAGGTAGAAGTGAACACTTATCTGGCCTTACCCAGCTCCTTATCTAGTCTCAGGGGAGAGATACATGCTGCATTTAAATTAGCTTGACTCTGCTGCTTCCTGCTTTTGTGATCTTGGGTAAGTGATGGTACTCAGGCCCTCAGCATCTTTGTCTATATAAAAGACTCTTAATAATACCTGAGCCACATGTTTCTTTGGAATTAAATGAGAGAAGCTAATGTACTTTAGCCCAGTGTCCTGTTCATATTAACAATTAAATAGGAGATGCCTAATCTAGTGGTTAGTAATTATGGACAAAGTTTATCTTTGGGTGGCCTTCTTGAATCTTCATTTGTAGCAAATTAGCTCAGCAGTAGCACCGAGAGATTCTAAGGGGTTCTTCCTTTATGAATATAATATGTCACTTATGGTGCCATTCTATGATGGCTATAGCTTTTCTGTGTTCATTTATTTTATAAATATGTTCTGAGTGGCTATAGGGCACAGAGAAATAAATTTAAAATGTGTGAACCGTAGTTACTCTCTACCGTCTTTTCCCATATTCCACATGGTTCTCTAGGCCTGTTGCTCATCAGACTTCGAAACTGTGACCTCAGGTCTGAAGCCTTGTATTTGCGTTGTTTCTATGGTGGAACAGCAGTTCTAGGCAGTTGTTCTTCTGCCTTCCCCAGTGCTGTGACCCTTGGGCACTGTTCACTTCATTTGTTGCTGTATTGGCAATGGCAGGCCTGAGCCTTGCCCGTGTCATTGCATCCTGTCTGGTGGAATACCTTGTGGGTGACATTTAATTTTGTTTCGCTAAAGGTAAAATGAAGCTAGAATCAAAACCTTCTTGTTATGACCAGTAATTTTAATGTAATAGTTTATGTATTATTTTCAAATTCTGTAGGATCAGAAAAAGCAAGTGATAAATACAGTGTGTAACTAGAACTCTCTCCACCTGCCTCAGAATGGTGTTAGCCATCTGACCGCGAGCATGGCTTAGACTAATCTCACTCTGCTGCTAACAGGCCCCAGTACGTGACATTCTCTTGGCCTTCCAACCCTTGTTATTTTCTACCTGAAATTAGTCAATCCTGGGCTTAGAAATACATACGAGTTGGTCAGGCTCCCTCACTATACATTTCACATCAACACCACCTCATCAGTCAAGATTGCAAATCAACAGCGCGGACACTGAGCAAGGGCTGTCGTCCTGGACCACTCACTAACCCGTATCCTTCAGACATCTGGTACAGTTAGTTCCGCCAGTCCTGACCTACATACAGCCTCCCAGACCTGAAACCTTCAAGCTCCACCCACACATTTTCCCTAAGCACACCTGACCCCCACCCTCTTCTTCTTACCTCCACATGCCCCTCTTCTTCCTCCTGGGTTCCTTGTGATGAACTTGCCAAGTCCGTGCAGAACTCCATCGTTATGGCTATGTCCGCATCCTCAGCAAAGGTACAGCCCGGAAAATTCCTTCTCTTTTGGTGTTCAGCCCTTCTCAATCAGGCGTGTGCACCAGGGTTGTGTTCAGACTTCTTGTTGATTAAGGAACCGTGACCCTTAGCACAAGTGAAAAGACGAATACAAGGATCCCCCTAAGATCAGGGCTAGTGCAGCAGACCCACATCTATCCTCATAGACAGAGCTACTTCTCTAGAGAGCTTAAGCCTCAGGAAGAAACTAAGAACACACTACCTTCATCTTGAGTTTTATTCCCCCCAGTGGAGCTGAAATGCAAGGGTTTCAAATTTTGGACCTTAGTGAGTACAAGGTGTCAGCACGTCCGAACACTGCCCAGCCCGGAACATGCCCTTTTTTGAATGGCCTCATGGAAACAAGCTTGCAATGCCAGGCATTCAGCTGGCTGACCTTGGTGCTTCTGAGTACCAAGCAGTGGTTACGTTGTTCAGAATCTTGCTCAGATTTGGAGGGGGGAAGGGAAAGAATCAATCTCTTAAATAGTTGAGTCATTTTCCAAGAAGGAAAAAAAAAAGTCGGTATTATTGGCACACTCAGAGGATATTTCAGCTGCAAAATGTAAGGAATTAAATGTTCCCAGGAGCAAGAACTTTCAGATATGTAGCCAATAAATAACAAATTCTAGATGACGTACTAAATATAATGGCTATGTCTGGGTGACGCAGGTTGATGTAAATGTCATCTTTGCCTGGGAGAAGACTGGGAATGATCCGATGGAATTTTCCCCTGGAATGCCAGAGCTAGAACCTGTATTTATTTGACTCTCACAGGAGGGGCTCCTTTATGAAGTCATAATAGACCCATTAATAAGCCTGTTAGGTTTGAGTATTTCTATGAACAGCTGCTTTTCTTCCTTGGTAATTTAGTAAACCTTAAATGGAGAGCATTTGCTGTCAGTTGACACCTTGAGGGTTTCCTAATCACTTTGAGATCTTAATAATTCCGGGCAAATAACATGTGTGGTGAATCATGCCTAAGTCTTGCATTCTTCTTTCCTCTTGCCATTTGCATTCAAGTCCCCTGCAAAGAAAATGCACATAAAAATGGGCAGAGGGCAGCTAATCTATGTATCAAAGGCATTACACTTGGATCGTTCATCACTGGCTCGTTGGCAATAGATGCTAGTGGATTGGTGGCCTGCCTCGAATTAGTTATTGACAGCAAGACTCTTGATCACTTATTTTTTTCATTGCACTGTTATTTTTTTTCCCATCAGAAATATATTTACTTGTACTGGAACAGCATTGTGACACTGTATCCAAAGCATCGTGCTTGTACTGTTGTGCAAATACCACTTGATTTGGCTCTGGGAACAGTACCTATCTCTTTTATTGAACTGTGTTGGGAAGTTGGGATGGCTAACCTGTACAAGTCTTAGGGCTAATAGCATCTTAGGGCAGTGGCTGACACATGGTGAATGTGAGAACATCGAGTCTTTTCTAATTCTGACTCTGGAGATCATTGCCTACTTTTAGACTGTGTCTTCTAATGACGCTGGCACTTTATTAACTGTCTCATGATTCCCTTTTCCTACTTCCCATGGAGGGCTGGCTTCTTTGGACAGCTTGCATACTGAAAGGACTATTCCTCAGGATATATTTGTTCTACGTTCACTGTCTATTTGATGAGCCAAAAAAAAAAAAAAAGAAAGAAAGAAAAAACCTAGTTTTTTACTCTAATCAAGCATTGTTCCCTGTTCTTTCTCTCAGACCCGCTTCCTACAGGTAAAACCCTCTCGCCTCTTAGTGCTTTGCTCCGGTGTGTACCATCTCTTAAAGCAGTAGCAAATGTTGTCACCATCGGTTCAGCTGCCCAAACCAGAAATCTGAATGTCACATTTGCCCATTTCCCTACAACTGACCCATAAGGTACCTTCTTCCTACTTAAAAAAAGAAAATGCAGCCTTAACCTACCATGGTTCTCCACCCAAGCCTTTCGTACACTTCTCCAAGCTGCCGCCACCTCTCACTAGCACAAATAGGCTGACTTCTTTCATGGTGCCCTCATTTCCACTCACCCTGTCTTCACATCTAGTACTTGACTCGGTAATCAACGGAGAAGTTTTGAAATAAAAATTAGATAATTCCTTCCCCTGAATTAAGGCTCCTCAGAGATTTCCCATCACGGGCCGAATATAATTCAATCTCATTTTTATGACCCAGCAGCTCGGCTGGTGTAGCCCGGTGGAAGACCACAGGGAGCCTTTCTCTAATCACTTGAGCTTATGTGTTTCTTAGAAGTCAGCTCATGAATATTCATATACAGTACCTACATTTGTCATCTCTCAATCAACGTTAATTTCTAGTACTTGTCTATGAGCTCCCTGAGGTCAAGGACTATGTCAATTTTGTTCTCCTGGTATCTCCAGTGTGTTCTATAATTTCTAACACATGGTATATACAAAATAGATGTTTTGTTCATTAAGCAAATGAACTTATCCCAAATTGTAATTATGACCCCATCTTTTCTTGTTGAAGTAACCCTTTAAAACTTATGGACTGGTGACTTACAATAGGCAGTATCCTTGTGCAAGTCTTTAGCCATTCTCTGAGACTGAAGTCCTAAGAACCTTGTCACAGAAGCCTTTGAAAAGAATCCTCAGTGTTCTACATGAATCCAAACTCTGTAGGTTAACTGTCACAGGCTTTGTTTGGATACAGACCTTCCGCTCGCTCTTTCCAAATTGTAAAATATGACAATTTCCAAAATAGGTACTCCAAATCATATATTCATGAATATTTCACATCTTAAAGTAAAAAGGTAAAGCCAAATGTGTTAATATACATATTTTAAATTTCTCTGCCAGTTCAACTGAAACTCTTATAATGGTTTGTTTTTAACAGAAAAACATGTTTGACACATGTATAAATGCTATAACTTTGAGGATGTCTGGTAATAATGATAAAATTAGTATTAGGCTCCTTGTTTGACATGGAGTTGTTAGTCTATTAGGGCATCAAAGGGCACTCTGGTAACTTAAGCCAAAATATAACAAAGTTATTGGGGGAAATAAGAAACATGAAGTCAAGAAAAATCTAATGGGAAGTCTGTTTTCATTGAGACTTTACATTTTAGTCTTCTTTCTTAAATTTACCCCCCTCTAGAAAACAAGGGGAGTAATTTAGGTAAATTTATATTGGGAAATAAATTGTCTTTAAAGACCTGAGCCACCAGTTTAGGGTGGCTGTAGTAAGGACTTTGTAATTGCTAATGAGGCCTTGGATGTTGAGTCTCAGTGCATCCACTGGGGCCAGCCTCTTGCCTGTTCTACGCGAAGCTGTCACATCAGATTCTTGTCCAGACTCCGTGGGCACTTTGATTCCTAAACCTTTCTGAGAAACCTAATCTGAAATCAAAGTCAAGTTTCTTAGATGTGGTCAGACAAGGTCACATTTAAAACAGCTGAGTGAACCCAGAGATCAAAGTTGAAAGGTAATGCCTCCCTCCTGAAGTTGGCACCGACTTACCCACCAGTGAACCTTTAAGGTTTTTTTTTTTTTTCTGCCTTTTTCACCTCTTTCCAAAGGGCTGGGGAAATGAGAGTTTTTTTCCCTTAAAGAAATAGCTGTAGGGTTTCCTTAAATTCGATCTTTAAAAAATTGAACACAGTCATGTTGGAAATGCACTTTATACCGATTTGAATCAGGAGACATCTTACCGAAAGTGTGTTTTAGTGTTCTGTAGTGGGATTTCCCTCAGGAAAAAAAAAAAGAACATAGTAATTTCAGATCATGAGGTTTTCAGGTTAAATTGTTACGATCCTCCCACGCCACCATGTTCACCAACATGCCACACAGGGCTGTTGCTACTGTAATGCATAAGGTTTTTTGGGTTTTTTTCCCGTTGCTATCTTTCTTCCCTGTAAGGCTTTGAATTATTCTCCAGATAACTCTGGAAAGAAGGAGGTAATGATAACTCTCATAGACATGATCATATCGTCACATTACACTTTTGGGGCTTTTTTTTTTTTAAATCAAAGTCACTGTGATTAAAAAACAACAACAACCTTGCCATTGCTTTATATTGCAGTGTTCTGTCTCTTGTGGTCGAGGGCATAAACAACGAAATGTTTACTGCTTGGCAAAAGATGGAAGCCATTTAGAGAGTGATTACTGTAAGCACCTTACTAAGCCGCATGGGCACAGAAGGTGCCGAGGAGGACGGTGCCCCAGATGGAAGGCTGGCGCATGGAGTCAGGTGAGCAACGCTTCTCCTCTACCCAAACGCTCCCTTCTGTTCAGCCCCATGCCTGACACCAGCACGTTCTCTTACGTTTTTTTCTGTGTTGTTTTCATCTTACAAACCAGGAAGAATCTTCACCTGGGCAGCCTGGGTGGCCTTGGACAAGTGACCTCAGTCAGCAGAGCTTTGGCTGTCCCTGAGTGTTGTGGTTGTGAGGCTGAGTCTCACACAGTGATAGACGGCAGGTGCTGTAAGGCAGACTAGTCCTTCGGTATCTGGCTGGTGGCCACGTAGAAAAAGCCCAGCATAGGTTGCACTTAGGTAAACTGTTGTCACCTGACCGGAACTGAGGCTCAGTTTACCTTGGAGATTCTCAAAGTGCTTTCTTATGACTGTCCTGGCTTACCTCTCAGAAAGAGCCTATGGCAGGGAGGGTGTAGTTGGAATTACTCTTTCAGGGGCTATCCATCTATCACAGGGAAGGCAAGGCAGCTGGCAGAGCGCAGGCTGTGAGTCAGTGTTGGGCAGGGGCACAGCTTTTCATATCTTGGCTGCCAGGAAGCAGAGAGACAGAGCTAAACGTGGGACCGATCTGTAACCTTCAAAGGCAACTCCAATGACCTATCTCTCCAGTAGTTACACTTCCCATCCCAAAGGTACCACAACCTCACAAAACAGCACCACTGTTTGTGAAGTAAGATGACCCTGTGGGACAATTCACACAAACCAGAGCAACGTCAATATAAAATACTAGCCAATATCTCTCTGCCTGTTTGCTTCTTTACAACTGAGACTGATGACATAAAGGGAGAGTGTTGTATCATTTTGTAGCTGTGTAACATTGGGTGGTTTGTTTGACCTTCCCTGGGCCTATTTCATGTGGTCCTTAAGAGGGTTTTAGCTCTGTCTCTCTGCTTCCTGACCTGCCAATGATCTGCAACCAAGAGCTTTGCTCAGGGGGGCCTTAATACAGTAGACTTTCAAGAGCGATATTTTGTTTGGATGAGAGTGATATATGTAGGCTTTAGAAGGGGAAGAGAAGAGGAACCCAGGGCATTAATTACAGTCTCTTGTTGAACCTGCAAAAGCAACTTTAAATGCTTGGCGAATTGAAGTCTCTTGTACATACTCATTTGAATAGGTCTCACAACCCCACTGTTTGTATGCTTTCTCATCGTGGTTTAAGGTACTTTCTTGAAAAGAACAAGATTTGATTTCTTCGAAAACATTCTGTGCTTATTGCTCAGCCTTCTCTCTGGAGATCAGATTCAGCAGGCGCTCTCCAGTTGTCTCCTTCTCTGATGCCATGGTGACTCATGCCAATGACGCCTAGGGATCAGTAGAAACTAGGCTCAAGGTGGGTGGCCTCGGGAAGAATTCCTCCAGCTTTGGATGCAGCCCTATTAAACGCCGGAAGAGCTGAGGGTTTTCCACTTTAATGTTCTAGTGGGAATCCCTCTAGAAACCTGGATGTTCCTTGAATGTTCTTTCAATGACATCATTGCTCTCTATACTCCTGTTCCACTTTACAAAAGAATCAGCGTAGCGCATCGTTCCCCAGCACAGTTGCCTTGTCCCTCTCGAGGCTTGTGTCATGAAGAAACATCTGGGTTTTGCTTGTTGGCTTTAATTTGGCAATCAAAGAATCGGCGCTCTGTCTTCCTCTGGCTTCTGTCGGGGATCATGTTCAAGGCAGTGTGTCATTCTTGTCATCCCTCCTAATGGTTTCTAAGTGGCCATTATCATCTTCTGACTTCCAGCCCTTTTGTTTTTGGAGCTATTCAGTTCATGCGAAGCCCGCAGCTAACATTCTTTAAGATGCCACACTAATTAGGTTGTCCTCTTGTAGACTTTCATGCTCTGTTACTCTTCATTCTGTTCCTTGGCCTTTTCTTATCTACTTATCTAATGCATTTTCCCCAGAATATTAAGCTCAGGGCATGTCAGCACCCTACGTCTTAAAGGCTAATTTATTCACTAAAGAGATGAATGAAAGAATCTTTGGCTCTTTATTGGTAAACACAGACTGAGTTTTACTACCATATCCAGGAGAAGGCTAAAATTGGTTATAAAGCTAGGATGGTTAGGCCTAAAGACTTTTTTGTTTGTTTGTTTGTTTGTTTGTCTAGCAGACATAGATTTAAAAGTATTATCAAAATGCCTCCCTAGAAAGAAACACACCCACCTGTTCAAGACAATCACTCAGAATTCATTTGTAGGGGTAAATCATAAGAAGAGGACAGACCTGAACATCACTAGAGCCACTGACTGATGGAGAAAGATGATCTGCATGATCGCTAATTATCCCGTGGTAAACAAGAATATTCCTAAGGCAACGATATTAGCAAAAGTAATGAGCGCTCACTTACTACAGTACTTAAATTTTATATCTGGCCTCTCTGTTTTCTGCTAATAGCTATTCTCCAGTCATCTTGTCTTCAAGGTCTGAAGAATAATTAGAACAGTTTTTCATCATGTCAAAATGTCTGATAATGAGACACACTGAAAGTTGGCACAGGACTTTACCATACTTAATAATCCTTCCCCAAATGCAGTGTTTTGAGATGGAAAGTGGTGGTTTCATTTCTGGATCCTTCGAAATCTGGAAGCTGTAAAGAAAGTTTACTTTAAAAAAAGATCCTCACTAAAGTCTTAAAAGGATTTCTTTTTCCCTCAAACATTCATGTCTAATTTGTTTGGATGATCTTGACCAAGAGCTAAGGGATGCTGATGAAATTTTAAGACAGAAATTGCCGTTGGGTTCTTGAGTCAGCCTATGCTGTGAAGGCTTGGTGCTCTCCTGGGACCAAAGCCTTGCAGAGAAGAGTTTGCCAGGATTATGCCAATCCTCTAGGAAGCCCTCTCCCCATCTCTAAAATGATGGGGAAAGACATATTAGATTGAAAGTAATACTTCCTTCATTCATCAGTCCAGTTCATTCATCATCACTCCCGAGCCACCAGCCCTTTTCTCAGCTTAACACCTTTGGGGTCAGGAGGGGCCTTACAGACCGTGGTGGCTTGATTTACTTCCTTACTGACCTAATACGGAACAGAATGCTATAAAGCCATGGTGCCTTGGAGTCATAGGAATTAATTTTCAAGTGATCTCTGTCTGCAAATGTAGAAATGAAGCCGGCAGTTTGCCCTGAGAGTCAGCCCCCATTCTTGAGGTTGACTTTTCCTGTAGTGAGAAGGAAGGCAGCCTGATTGTGGTGCTGGCTGCGGGAGCATCTCCCATCGTCTCTGGAAATGGTGGTAACTATGCAGCTGAGGAATTAAGGAAATGGCCCTATGGTGGTGGTGAGAAAGTGTTGCTTTAGCACTTTCTGTTCTCTTGGTTCTTAGGGGTTTTAGATTAGCCATGAGCCTTGATGGTGCACCACTGCCTGGGTGTGAGCTTCCCGCCCAGCTTTCTCTGGTCTAGCGCTGTGTCCAGCAGTCATGGCGGTTTTAAAATTAGGATCCCAGTTCTAATCCACAGCGCATTGCCACATTGCCTTGCCAAATTTGATTTTGATTTGAATTCTTTTTTTTTCTTCTCCTTCAGCTAAGGTAATTGTCTCTGTTCTTCATTTTATTTATTTGTGGAATATCTATTGAAAAGGCTTATTAGGAAATAAAAATTATTTTATAAAAGATGCTTAGTATGCTGCTGGTGACCCAACAAGAGGTAATTCTGTACCACATGAGACAATTAGCAATGTCTGGAGATAAAGGAAAAACGTGCCCAAGCGTCTACAGCACTCAGAGCATCCCTGCAAACAAAGAAGCGCATTGCTGAGACCCTTATATAGAATTCAGCCTATGGGATGCACTTGGTGAAAGACTAGTGGCTGATGTTATTATTTATGAAAGTTGATTTGTATACCCATTTTCAAGTTAGTTCCCGCCTTAAAATAAATGGTATCATTGTAATAGTAGAAGAGATTGTGTGTGGGGGTGGGGGGGGACAGGGGTCCTTTCTAGTTTTTCAAGTATCTGTTGATTCCCCAAACATGAGGAATTTTACAGAACTTTTTTGTTTGTTTGTTTGCTTTGTTCTTTAAATCTACATTAGTGTCAAGTTCTGCTTAAGCCAGTGAGTTCTGCAGTCTGGCTTCACACAGCAGGGAACTCAAAGAGATGGGGCCTGGCTCCCAGCTCAGCAGACTGCCATGAAAACATCTCCTTTGACACCCTTTCAAACAGCCTGGCCTGCCAGGATGATGGGAGGGGCACATCGTAAGGGCGCGCAGATGTCCTCTGCCTTGGAACTAAAAAGTTCACTGAGCCTCACCAGATGCAGGACCGTGCTGGGGACATTCTACTGTAGGGTTTTTCCTCAGGGATTCGGCACAAATCTCTCAGAATTTATCAAAAAAGCAGCCGTCTCTATACATAAATTGTTGTCTTTCATGGACCAGCGCAGGAGAATGAAGCGTGCTTGTAGCGTACCTCATTCTGCGCAGATATGACAACTGTGTTATCTAGAAAGGCAGGGTTTGCTCTGTACTCTTCATTGAAGGCATGGTGATAGTTTTTAATTAATAAAAGGTCATTTCAAAGTTGCCTTCAATTTTATGATAATCAGAAGCCAGAACAACATACTATATGATAAAAAATTTCCTGCGCCCCATTAGTCTTACGCAGAATTATGAAACATTGTAAGAAATGATTATTAAAACCATAGCTACTGGTGACTCTTAGTACCTTCCCTTCGCCACACTTTGGGATTTGGTGGCCTGGGGAAATAGCTCAGCAGGAAAACACATGCTCTGCCAGCATGAGTTTAGATTCCTGGCACCCAGGTCAGAATCTGAGTGCACACCCTTGTAGTCCCATTGCAAGGGAGGCAGAGCTAAAAAGGTCTCTGGTGCTCGTTGGCCAGCCAGTGTAAGCTGTGAGCTCTGTGTCCAGGGAAAGACCCTTCCTCAATAAACAGGGTGGAGAACTTCTGGAGACCATACCCCACACTGACTAGGGGGCACCATACACATGCCCGCAGACAACAAAGGAGTTTTCATTTATTCAACAGCCACATCAGTGCTCGATGCTCTAAAGCTCTTTCCCATCTTCTCTGTTGTGAAAACTTGATGTGACCTTTCAACTTCCGTCAGCTTTGTATCAAAGTCCAGTGTGCTTACATGATTATTCTCTTTATATTTCTGGTTGCACATTGTTCTAGATGTGTACTCTTGGATTTAAGAGTCCAGATTCGACTATCCAGAACTCTTTGGCTGTCGTCGATGACATTTGAATGTTTCTGTCACTTACTGGGTAACTCTGCTCCCAGTCTTTTCCGGTACCACCAGCGTGAAGCATTACTCACATAGACCCTGTGAACATTAAGTGGCTCTTGTCTGGGGACAAAGCCATTTGTGGCATTTAAGAGTCCTTGCCTTCTCCCAGAACATAATGACTTTAAAGTCTGGTTTCTTGTGGGTCACAAGCTCATTCAATTCAATTAATCCAATTAAACCCAAACAATAGCAGCAATGTTGGGACGAAGCATTGTCTTCGGCTCGCTTTGATGTGAGCTACGCCCCGGCATAGATTTTTCTGAAACAATGGGATTTCGCAAGCTTCCTTCTAAGTAAAGCTTAAGCTGCAGAAGCATCCACTTGGGTGTACATCTTGACAGAATTTCCATCATTTGCAGGGCACCTTGAATTTTCCTACCAGTAAATCAGACAAGCGTGCAATCGCAGTAAGGAGCCTGGTTCTGTTCTAAGAAAAGATTTCCTCTTGGCTCTAAGGCATGAATGTCTGATAACTTTGTTTTCTCAGCACCAGGCAAATTAATAGAGATTGAGTTATACCCCCCAAAATTGCTAATAACCTGTAATAACTAAGTGCATTATTATGCAGTTGTTTCTAATCAAAGGTTGCCTTTGGTTTCTGACCGCCAAAACTGTAATAAAGACAATAATTCTTGGCTTGCCCATAAGTGAGATTATGCAACCAGCAATGAGGAAACCATTAAAAAATTAATTTAGGAGAAAGTTAATTCATGTTTTGCAACTTAGTCAACAAAATGTTTCATCATGATTAATGGGAATTTTTCAAGGACTGAAAACATTAAGCCTGAGGAAATTATTTTTCCTTATTAGCTTTTATTCTTCATCTATTCATTTGAGATTATAAGTAGGCAGAGATTCTTAAGAGAAGTCCACAATTTAAACAAACAAACAACAAGCAAAGCAATGTTCTGTCTCCAGAAATAGAAACTAGAAAAAAACCTAAAGGGGCGGGAGAGTATCATTCTACTTGTATGGCCTTAATCATCAACGGTTGGTTCTCTGCGGCTTGGACTCTAGAACTGTCTCTCTGTTTTCACAAGCCATACACCTTCCAGGCTATGGAAGTCATGCACGGTTTTTTTGTTTGTTTGTTTGTTTGTTTGAATGTGGTAGCGTTATTTCTGGGCTGTGCCATTTCCCTGCGGTCTCTCTATCCTCTGTTCCACTGAGCACTTTGGTTCATCCCCACTTGGGGCTCCTGCTCCCGCTCCAGCATTGCCAGTGAGTTTCCAGCTTTCAGACATGACCTTGGTGTCCCCCTCCTTGGGAATGAGAAAGCATTTTGACTGCTGTGAAAATCATTGGATTAAGAAAGCATTGCCCTCCTCTGCAACCCACCCCTTCCCGCCCTCCAGCACGAGCCCAAGTGCCTACTTACCATCCTGTGTCTTCTCAGTGCTCTGTGTCCTGTGGCCAAGGCGTGCAGCAGAGGCATGTGGGCTGTCAGATCGGGACACACAAAACAGCCAGAGAGAGTGAGTGCAGCCCATACACCAGACCCGAGTCGGAGCGTGTCTGCCAAGCCTCACCATGTCCTCTCTACACTTGGAGGGCAGAGCAATGGCAAGAAGTAAGTAGAGCCATGAAGTAAGTGCGCACCTGCCTGCCTGTCGCTCCACCCCCTTGTCAGAATCATATCCGCACCCTATGGAGGCAGCAAAGCCATTGAGCACAGTGGCATTGCTGGCTCCTTCCCAACAAGTCTGCTGTCAGTCTCTAGGCAATTCCTGTGTATGTCTCCCTGTTTTCTTGAAGGTTCCAGAGCTGTCTTCATTGAAAGGGTGTGTGTGTGTGTGTGTGTGTGTGTTGGGGGAGTGGAGCTTTAACATGCCTTTGGCCAAGAGTATAAACATAGGGACAATCTTCACAGGAGAGGAGATGGGAGGAATATTTTAATACATCAGTTTGGATTTGGTTGTTCTGTGTTAATTTAAATAGCCATAAACTGCAAGTCCCAGCCCTTGGGGTAAAACCTAGGCTTTGTTTTCCTCCTTTCTGTGGCACAGACTGTCAGGGAGCACAGATGAGCGCTCATGAGAAACACTCATTAATTAGTGTAGGATTTCCAACAGTTTCAACAATAGGTGACGTCCAAAGAACTGTCGAGTTAATGCAAGAAGAGGCCAGGCTTATTGGTCCTTTACTCCACAAGTTAATGCTTGACTAAAATAGACGCTGAAGTATCCATTGCTGGAAAGTCTAGTGGCTGGGAGGTGGGGGCAGGGGGAGAGGAGGTGTAAGACATTGTAAGAAGGTAACTCCAGTTTGCAGAACAGAATGCTAGACTGTAGTAAGAGGGGAACAGAACTGGGAAGTAAACGTAGACCTGCTAACATTGGAATGAAATAAAGCATGCACCCTGCGTAAGCGGGGAGATGAAGGACTCCCCTGCTCTGAGAGTTGGCTCTCAACTCAAGGCAGTGTGGGTGGGAGGTCATCGGCCTGCACTTGGCACTGCACTGGGAGCTTCTGTCCATCATCTCGCTTAATCTCCTGGATGAGGTGAGACTTGGCATCATCCCTTTCGTCAGGTGGTAAAACTAAGGCTCAGACAGACTTTGCCGCGGGTCCAAGGGTCCCACATCTAGCACCTGGAGGCAGTCACACATGATGCTGTTTGTTCTCTTCAGTCTTCGGGATTTTCCCACTGTATTCTGCTCCCCTGGGATCAGTGTCCCAGCCCTGCCCTTCCCCGTGGTGAATCCATTCCTTACCACAGTGATTCTTTAGGAATTCCTCCTTTTCCACCGGCCTAGTCTAGATTTCTCATTTCCCTTCTGGATTTTTCTTGGCTTCTGTCGAATAGTATCAGGGAGAATACCTAAAGCAGTTAAATTTCAGATCATCTGAACTGGAGCCAGATAAGTTATCTATCAGGAACTCGGATGCTAAGAATAATATCAGTGTGGTCCCTATCTCAGCTCTGCCATCAATGGCCCCGTGACTCAGAACAAGCATCCTTCTATCTCTGAGCCTTGGCTTGCCTCCCGGAGAATGGGAATGGTAGAGTTTGTAGAGCTGTTTTGAGGAACTGGAAAAGGCCACTTATCTGTGCTCATCTACAATCCTGGGACTGGTGGTGTCAGGTAGAGAAGAGGTTACCTCACCTCCCTGATAAAACTTGCCACTGTCTTTGGAATTCTTACCTAGGAACTGTCCCTGCCCATTTTCTCCTCCTCATTCCTCACACTGAACTCTATCCTGTGTCCCTGTTCCAAAGATCAGAAAGTGAGAAAGGGTTCCCGGGTGAATCTAAGCTAACTGCTTACCCTGTAGCCAGCGTGCCAGAGTTCAAGAGCCAACCACGGAGAGAATAAACTCCGTTCCCAATTCTTTCTGATTCCCTTAGGGTAGAAAACTGCACGAGAGACACGCCCAGAAGCTTCCGTCTTTGCATTTACTGTGCAGATGGCCTTTTGAAAGTCTTCCTCAAATGTTGCTATCAAGCTCCATATAAAAAGACCAGAGTGGTGGCGCACACCTGTAGTCCCAACACTCAGGAGGCAGAGGCAGGTGGATCTCTCTGAGTTCCAGGCCTACCTGATCTTCATAGTAAGTTCCAGGCCAGCTAAGGATATATACTGAGACCCTGTCTTGGAGGAGGAGGAGCAGGAGGACAATGACTTGTGGCCTGGTGGGGCTTGTATTTAGGAAATTCAGCAGAGATTAACCATAGTCACCGAGAGAATGGGCTCTGTAAATGCCAAGAAACCAGGTTCCCGGCTTTACTTTTCCTCTACTGTGATTTCTCGTACGCCCAAGGAGGAGAGTTTTAAGGGGCACCAGATGGTGAGGGTGGCTGGGAACCCATAAGGGGCACAGGGTGGGAAAGTGGAGTCCACGGTAGCAGAGGAGAGAGAGGCCCCATCAGACCCTTTGTGTTTCCCACTCGCAAGGCACGGTGGGCGGCTACTCGAGATGTCTGCAAAGCATCAAGACTTAGAGGAAAGGTTGAAAACCACTAGGCAGCTGTCTTAAATTACCACGTCAGGGATGCCACAGCCTCAGTCCCGCTCACCTGCAGCAGGGCTACGCTCAAGACCAAAGATGCTCTCATTAACCAGTAAGTTGGTGCCCAGTGCGTGATGCAGCGCTTCCCCGCCATCTTGTCCCTGTGCAGGGTTGCCTAGGGACACACGACCTAAGGTTGGTGATAAACGCCAGCACAGCCTCCAAGCCAATCAAATGGGATACACCTGAGCTTCATCTCCCAGAAGCGTCTTTCTTTCCTAGCAGGCCTTGGCAACCTCTTCTTGTCCTGTTTGCCTTTTGTCTACGCATGCCCACCTTTTGCTCCCCCCTTTGTGTACTATTAAGACTCAGTAGGTTGTTGTCAAGATGAATTTCCTACTAGGCTCATGAGCAAATGACAGCCCTCTTTCACTAAGAAATAACCAGGGCACCGGAAATGAGAAGCACGGCTTTTGAGTGTTCATCTGCAATGATTATCTGGGCTATTTTATTCAGGATTGCGAACTGCACAATCTCAGGGAGTGTTTTTCCTGTAGCGTCCACTGTGAAAAGCTTCCCTGGGAGTTGTCTAGTTCAGAGGTCCCACACTGATAATACAAAACACAGTAGAACGTAGTGTTTACTAAGAAATGAACGAGGCATTTAATGATTATTTTACATGAAGTAACCTGTTGAACTATCTCCTTGACTCTTTGAGGCAATCATGTTTTATCCCATTAATTTGAAGAAACGAGACACTAAGGCAGGTTAATCCACCAAAGGTCTTGCATGAAAAGCTAGAATTGGAGGCCTGGGAGCCTGGCCTCTCGAACACAAACTATGAGCGTTTCTGTTCTTGGTTCCTCATGTCAGCATGTCCCTCGCCCAAGTTATTTTATTTCCTTCTTAGTGGTGTCTTAGCCTTTTCCTGGAGAGTTGGTTTCAATGTATTGCTTGCTTTCCCGGGCTGCATTCCCACCTTCTTCTGAAGTCACGCTCCTCTGTGCGCTTGGGCAACTCTGACCTACAAACGGTAGGAAGGCTTTGGTGTTGGTGCCTGTCTGTTCAGGGCGATGCCTTTGGCTATGCCAGGGAGAGAGTGGCAGCTGTTTAAGATGGGGGCTTTGTTTTCCAGCATTTAGTATAGTCTCCAGAGGACATAGGATACCAGTGTGTAGTTGGATTTAGGGACCGAGGGACAAAAGCTGTTGTGGGGAGCAGGGATGGGGGTGGGCGGGCCAGGCCTCTTCAGCTGAAGAATAAAGACATTCCAGTGTCTTCCGGAACAATGTTCCTTAGCCAATGTTCCTTCTGGAAGGGCAGCGGCTGTGTTTTCTTGTCACAAGGCCATGAACATGCTGTGACTTTGCAGAACTGCCTAGCCTGTTGCTGTTTGGCCCAGAACAGGCACTGGGGCCTTTCTAGCACACATTTCAAATTTAAGAGCATTTATTACACTCAGCTGTAGAATGAGTTCCAAGTTCATCTCCTTAGAATAGAACCGTTGGAATGAGCAGCAGCTCCTTGGTCAGCTGAGTAATAAGATTTTCATGGTGTTTACAGCAAGGAGTAGAAAGAGCTAGTTGTGTTCGGAGTTAGCCCTCAACCCTTTTGTATACACTGCCTCATTCGCTTATTAAATCATATGTGTCAATCACCTGAAAATTACCAGGCACTGAGCATTCGGAGTGTTTAGTCTTTGTTTTTGTTTGTTTCTTGTTTTTTGACCCCAAACCTCAAATCCTACCCCCTAACCTCAACCTAAGAAGGCTAAATGGCATGGTGGCATGTGCCTACAGTCCCAGCAACAAGAAGGCTGAAGGGTGGTAAGTGGGAAACCAACCAGGACTGTATAGGGAGACCCCAACCAAAAAAGAGCTGAGCGGGTAATAACTCAGTGGTAGAGCTTTGGTTGCTTGGCTACCATGTTAAGACCTTGGATTCAGGCCCTGGTGCTATGGAAAGGTTAAAATGAGAGGAAATGCTATTGAAACCCTACCGGCTGGAATCCTCACCCCTACGCATGCTGTTGCTGCTAACCTCCGTCCTTGCAAAACTTGAGAGGTCCTGTTCCCTTCTGACCCTTGCTAACTCGCTTCTTCCTTCACCCCTTTTCGTCAGCTGCCACATCCCCCACTTTTACACAGGAGGCCCTTGGGATCAAACCTCAGTGGTTACTTAAGGGACATGGGAGACCCCAGGCAAATAGTGGGCTGAGTTAGAAGAACTGGAAGCATCAAGCTGACTGACTCCCAACACAGACCTGTGCCCATTGCAAATGTTAGTCAGATGGGTGATGAGAGACTTCAAGAACGCCTCCGTAGCAGTGCCTCTGCCTCTTTTTTGAATGACTGCTTTTTCTTTCTTTTAGACAACGGTAGATGAATCCATTTGTCCTAACCTTTCATTGGGACATAAAAACCCAGCAAATGCAACCCAGTGTTATCCACCCGTTGGGTCTATGATTCATCTGCCCATATGCTTCCTAACACCAGCAATCTGCTGCCAGAAATGACACATCCCTTCATCCTTGGGGAAGGCATCCTTTAAAAGGTAGAACCTGTGAGTGTCCGGTGCTTTTCTTTTCCCCATGGCCAGGGAACTGTGACAAAAGACATGTTTCAAAACAAAAAAACAGCTTTATTATAATGTTTAGACCATCAGCCTATGCAAACAGACATGTTAAAAGAAAATAGTACCTTAGGGGTTTATTTTAGGTCTTCCTCACCTAGGATTTTGAAGTGTTTTTCTGATAGTTTCAGCCCCTTTGATGGCATGCATCCTGCAGGACAGTGGATGCGCTACCCTGTTGAACCCAACACTGATTATTTCCTTTCTGCATCTCATGCATGCTGAAGTTCAGAGGCTGATGCTTTAGTCCTTTACTTGGTTGCTGCTTTTTTAGCTCAGAAAGCCATAATGAAAACCCGGGAAAACCTTCTGCAAGTTGAAATGAGGCTGTTTGAATTTCCCATTTTCTTAGAATAGTCTAGATGATATTTCAGGGCAGGAAGCATTGTAGATTACTGAAGTCTAGGGGAATGGCATTTACCAACACGGAAGCACCCAGTAGCATGGGCTGGGTTTGCTTTCCCCCAGCACTCTGCTAAGGTTTAAGATTCCAGAAGAAAACCTTTGTCATGTGGTTCCCAGAGTGTAAAAGACGCCAATTATTTACCTTGTTTAATTTTAATTTCCAGAAAGTTTTCTTCTGGGTAGATTTTCTCAGTGCAATTCCATGCCGCTGTCAAAACAGATTTTATAATAGTTAACTATTCTTCAAGACTGGGAAAGAAAATACTTAATGAGCAGAAACTGTTGAGGAACCCTGGCATTTCTGCTGGGATCTGTTACTTATTGACAGTGATTCAGCCTTATGAGGTAGTGCAAATGTACTTTAATATAGCAAGAATTAGTTTAGGTTTAGCTGTGATTCTGATGTCCGGAAGTCTTAATTTTCCAAGGAATTATTATTATTTTCTGTGGGTAAATGTTCTTTTTTCAGAGATCTGGGTGGTTTCTAACATTCAGCAAAACATTGCAACTCCCCAATTGCTGTCATTTTACTCCAAGGGGAACCAAAAACTCCAGACTCCTGAAGCTTGAACCGGGGAACCAGGCTCAGCTGGTCCCCATTGGTTTGAAGTGGTTCAGCTTCTTCTCATCTCGCTGTGACTTCAGGTCAAATTTATGCCTCTGGATACATGCCAGCTATGGAGATTTGCTCCCAAGCAGAGAGACGTTCAAGTTTCCAAAGTGAAAACTACTCAGATGACCTAGCAGGTATCTTTTGCCTCCCAAAAGAACAGAGTGACTCATGAAAGACAGGGACCACTGTCATCTTCTCCAACAATTCTATTCCTAGCACAGACTCAGAAGAATCAAATCAAGTGTTCAAACTGGCGTCTGAATGTCCGTAATAGCATCATTCATGGTAGTTCAAAGGGAAGCCACCAAATGTCCATTAACAGATAAGTGAGTAAACTAAGTGTGGCATATACATACATTGAGGCTGGATGTATGGATATACACTGAAGCCCTGAGACATGCTCCAATATGGAAGAACTTTGGAAACACTGTGCTAAGAGAGAGAAGCCTAGCAGAAAAGAGGACATACTGGATATGACCATGAGGTCCCCAGAATAAGCAAATCTATGGATACAGCAAGCATGGTCATAGTTGCTAGGGTCTAGGTTAGAAGGAGGAAAGGTGGGTGATTGCTTAATAGAGATGGGATTGGAGTGATGAACCAGTTCTACCATTGTGTTATAGCAATGGCTGCACAGCATTGTGTTCAGGTCGCTGCACTGACATTTTAAGATGGTTAAATGGCGAATTTTACGTTCTTTCTTATTTATCATTACTGATGTTTGTGTGTATGTGTATGTGTGTACACATGTGTGCAATCATGTGTGTGAATGAAAGTATCTGTGAGCCACAGACGTGGTAGTCAGAGGACAAATGTTACTTGTTTGGGAGAGCCTTGTGTTGTTCTCTGCTGTGTGCCCAGCTAGATGACCCTCTACCTCCCAGGATCCTCCTGGCTCATTTCCCACTTCCCCCACAGGGGTGCTGGCATTGCCAATACTCACACTGTTCCCCCAGATTTTACGGAGGTTCTGGGGATTCAAATTCAGGTCTTCATGCTTGCATGGCAAATGCTTCTACCACTGAGACATCTCCCAGCCCCTGTACTATTCCTTTTTTAAAATCATGCATACATTAAAAGACATGGGTGCATGGGGGAAGACATTTCAGAGTGAAGCTGTACCTCAAACTCAAATGGTTTTGAGGCAAAGCAGATAAAAGAAAATTCCTGCCTGTGCCGGCTAGTTTTATGTCAACTTGACACAGGCTGGAGTCCTCTAGAGTATGGGCTATAGGCAAACCTATGGAGCAGTTTCTTCACTAATGCATGACGGCAGAGGGTCCAGCCCTTTGTGGGTGGTGGCACTCTCTGGGTTCTATAAGAAAGCAGGCTGAGCAGCCCGTAAAGAGTAAGGCAGTAAGCAGCATCCTCCATGGCTTCTGCATCAGCTCCTGCCTCCAGGTTCCTGCTCTGCTTGAGTTCCTGCCCTCACTGCCTTCAATGATACACAGGGATGTGGAAATCTCAGTGACATAAACCCTTTCCTTTCCAAGTTGCTTTCGGAAATGGTGCTTAATCACAGCAATAGAAACAGTAAATTAGATACTGCCATTATGGAGAGAGAGAGAGAGAGAGAGAGAGAGAGAGAGAGAGAGAGACGACAGAGACAGAGAGAGAGGTCTATAGCCCTCCCTACAGAACTTAAAATGCAGAGTTCTGAAATTTTGGAAGTATGCTAATAACACAGCCAAAGCTGGTGTTTGGGAAGCAGGGGCAGCAGACACCCATCGAGGTAAAGGACTCACAGCCCTCATGGCAGCAGTCAGTCTCTTCCCTGAAGTTTTCTGAAGTAATCCAAACTTAGAATATCAAGTGACAGTGATGCTTTGGACAGGCTTTGGTGACAAAGCAGACGGCAGAGGTCTACCTTCCAAGCGAGGTTTGCTGTTGAAATGAAGCCTGCCACTTGTTCTGTTTTCCTTTGCTGGATTATGGGAGGAATCAGGTCTAACAGGGCAAGTGACATAGGCTCCAACAGTCCCAGGTTCTTCACCTATGGGTTGGAGATGAAGACCTTTGCTCTTTCATGCTGCCCTTTACTGCCCATCCTTTCTGAGAACCAGGGAGGTCCTGATCACGGCCATCCTTGTCCATCAGGACCTACCTTCAGTCGGAACTCGGTGGGTAGCTCTCTAGAATTGAGAGCAGAGAGCAGTCCACCTGCCAGACCACACGCATCTGAAAGTGGCTTCATTGAAGATAGAAAATGGACCCTTTAGGGGTCATGGAATAAAAATAGACCAAAGCAGCATAATCTGTGAAGACATTATTCTAATTATCTATGGGATGTGATGAACAGCTGGACAGGTGATAACCTTCCTGGCCCTAGAAGTGTTTTGATGCTACCTTGGCAACCGTGAGACATGGTTTCTTTTCTTCTCTTCTCTTTTCCTTCTACCTTTCCTCCTCATCCTCCACTTCCTTCCTTTTCTTTTTCAGACACCATCTCTCTGTGTAGCCTTGGCTGTCCTAGAACTGACTGTGTAGAACAGGCTAGCTTAAAACTCCAAGATCTGCCTGTCTCTGCCTCCAGAGTGCTGAGATTAAAAGGTGTGTGCCACCATGCCTTGTGTTTGCGCCTTCTTTCTCTTCCTCCACCTTCTTCTTTCTCTTATCTTCTTTCTATTCTCCTTCCTCCCTTTCTCCTCCCATCTCTCATATCTTTCTCTTCCTTCCTCTCTTTTTCCTCCCCTCTCCTTTCCTTCCTATTCTTTTCTTCAGTAATATAGATTAACCCCAGGGTCTTACACATACTAGACAAGTGCTCTCTCCCTGTGCTATATCCCCAGCAATGGATTTAGTGTTTAAATGAATGTTGAATTAAAAAAAAAACTTGAAAGTCTCGTCCAAGCAGGTATTCATTCATTTATTCATTCACCCTTTCATTTTCTCATTCAGACAGACAAGTGTGGAAAGCACATCCCTGTGTCAGGGATAAAGCTGTCAGATATCTAGATAGAAACAGCCAATGACTAGGGATCTTGCCACTTTAACAGCTGGCTAGCTAAGTCATCAAATAGCTGCAAGAATAAGAGTGTGAAGCTGTGTAAGGCTTCATCTCACCCCAGCCCATTTGTCTCTTGCAGTGCACCAAGACCTGCGGTGAAGGCTCCCGGTACCGACAGGTGGTGTGCATAGCGGAGGACCAAAGCGAGGTGCATAGTGCACACTGTGACCCAGACCAGCGGCCTCCAGACCATGAGAGTTGCAGTCTGCAACCCTGCGAGTATGTGTGGATCACAGGAGAATGGTCTGAGGTATGATCCTGGGGAATGAGGGAATTGCTCTAGGGGCTGATGCCTTCAGGTGCCAGCAGAAAGCTATGCATAGGGATGTATCTTGAGGCTGGGAAGAAAACTGTGTGAAGTGTGAGTACTTGCGTTCAAATCCCAAGAACCCAAATAGAAGCTGAGCATCAATGACTTGAGCATCTATAATTTCAGTGCCCCTACTGGGAGATGGAAAGTGAAGAAAAGATAATGCTTAGAAGTGTATGGGCAAGCTAGCCTGTGGTATGCAGAGGAAGGGCAAGCTAGAGACCCTGTCTCTAAACAAGATGGAAGATGAAAACCAACACTCAGGGTTGCCTTCTGACCAACATGCACACTGTGGCCTATGCATATCACATTCACACAGATAAATTTGCATGCACACCTACACATGTGTACACACACTAAAATAAAAATGATATCTTAGTGTCAGAGAAATACTAGGTAGAGATGGGGACAGGGAGTTGACTGAGACAGTGGGCAGTACCCTGAGTATAGAAACCCTCAAATCCTGTTCCCACAGTGATTACTCTATCAAGGTCATACCCACTCCAACAAAGCCACACCTTCTAATAGTGCCACACGCTATGCTAATTACATAGCAATGGTGACCAGTGACCAGGCTCTCTTTTGGGGTGATGGTTGTGCACAAACATACATCTACTCTTCCCAAGAGGATAAAAGTGGGCTCCTAATTGAGAAACAAGGCCTGACATTTTTATTTGAAAATGTTTCCTTCAAGCTGGGTTGCCCATTTAAAAACCTTGGTCCCAGCAAAACAAAGAATCTTCTGTGATATCTAATAGATCCCAAGCCTCTTTTTTTCATTATAGGCTCCTGAGGGCAAGGCCTACATAGACAGCTTTAGTTAATAAACCAATACCAACCATAGCATGATTACCTAATCTTCAAACCTCATAGCATTTCAAAGCAATGGAAGATCTAAAACTTCAAAACCATTGCCGTTGCCCAAAAGAGCCCAGAGATTTAAAGTCAAAGCATGTTGATTCACAGGACAGGTGATAATGATGGTGGCTAACATACGTGTTCCAATGGGATCTCTTCATATAGGCCAGAAAGTTCACCCCGAAGGACATGAGTATTTGCCTTTATATTTGCTGTGCTGAACTATGTCTTCACTCAAATTGGCCCCAAAATTCTTTTCTAACCATGTCCCCCCATCCTGTTCCCTACAATACTGATTTTCATCCTCTGAGGGGGCCTTTGTCAATGTTCGGAGACATGTCTGGTTATCACAGCTAGGACAGGGCATACTTCTGGCATGTGGTAGGTGGAGGCCAGTGTCATTATATAGTGATGTACAGTGCACTGGACACACCCACAACACACACTTACACATTTGAGGTCCAGAGTTCCGAGGTCTTTTCTCCACCATGTCCCACACATCTCCCGACAGCATGAAGAGCCTTTAAACAGCGAAGGGAGAGCTGGGAAAGCATGAGAACCTAAGTTCAGATCTCCAGCACTATGTAAAAAGCCAGGCATGCTCACACATACCTGCAGTTCCACGGCTTTGGGCAGCGACAGGAAGCTCTCCATGGATCCCACTGGCCACTCAGCCTAGCCAATCAGTGAGCTCAAGCTTCAGTGAGAAACCTCTCAAAACAATAGTGGAGAATGAGAGAAAAAACATTCAGCCTTGAACTTTGACTGCTACGTGTGTACCCATGATCATACATACACACATGTGCATGCATGTATACACACACACAAAGATAGAACATTAGGGTATGCATTTACACAATTGCCAGCCAGGAACAGGTGAGTCCAGAAGCGTGTTCAGAAAATTCATTGACTAGCTTGGGGCAAAAGCTTCCAACCCTTTAGGGAAGGCTGGGAAGGGTCTCTGGATGCACCTCCTCTCCTTTCATCCCTTCTTCTTCTGTTCCTCAGTGGGCATGGCATTTAACATCTGACCATTGCAAGAGGTCCAGCTCCCCTTGCTCTCAGCATGGGGATATCTCTCCCTTGTGCCCCCTTCTGTCTCTCCACAGGTCTCTTCATCTCTGCGCCTTTCCAACCTTCTGCCTCCCAGCAGACTCCTCTTTTTGGCTCTCATTTCTCCGTATCTGGCTGTAGTTTCTGTGCCTCCCTCTCAGCCCAAACTGGCATCCACCTTTGGTCAGTCTGTTCTATGGGGCTTCTTTACGTGGACAGACTTTTTGTCTCTTTCTGAGAGCCACAATGCACCTTTAGCCTTACCACAACCTCAACCATCAGTAGATGAGATAATGTCTTTGTGTGAATGTGTGTGCATGTTTATATGTACACATTGTTTAAGTGTGCGTAGTGGAGGCCAGAGGACAGCCTCAAGGGTTATTCCTCTGGCACTGTCCACCATTGTATTGTATTGTATGGTATTATATTTTTACATTTTGGACACCGGGTCTCTTACTATATCGGGTCATCAAGTAGGGTAGGCTGGCTGACCAGCAAGCCTCTTGGATCCACCCGTCTCCCTCCTAGGGCTAGGATTCCATGTGCATGCCACCACTTCTGGCTTCTTCTGCATGGATTCTGGGAATCAGACTCAAGTCCTTTTAATTGCATAGCAAGCATTTGACTCACAGAGTTACCTCCCCAGCCCTAAAAGAACATCCTTTGGCACAGAGGTTTCCATGCTTCCACAGATTTTTTTCAAGTATGTTATGGATTGAAAGCAAACCCACATATTTTTATAGCAAAGGGTTAAAAACAGATCTGGGCACAGAACACAAAGACCACAGCGCTTGCGAGGAGACAGTCAGGGAGAGGCTATTCCTTTACTCTGAGGCCTTGGCTGTGGGAGAGTTCTCTGTGTTGTTCTCAGCATTCACACCCCTTGAGTGTGCAAGGCCTAGAACAGACTTGTGAAGAGGGGCTGTAAGGGCAACATGCATCTCCGGCATGAGGCCTGAAATACAGCCCTGGTGAACATGGGGGTGTTGATGTTGCTTTGTTGTTTCATTCAAGTTAGAAAAGGTGAGCATCCAAACTGCCTAGGCTCCCCCAAAGCCAGTACGTGCAGTAGGATCAGAAACCCATTGCCATTGTTTTTGAGTTCTCAGTAGTCCTCATTGTCCGCTATGTTCAGCAAGTCCGGTTTTATCACATGCTTTTTCAGACCCAGGCCACCTGGCCTTAGTGGGTTCCCGATAGAACATCCCCATTGTCTCAGTGTGTGGGTGCACCCCTCGCGGTCCTGAGTTCCTTGCTCGTGCTCTCTCTCCTTCTGCTCCTGATTTGGACCTTGAGATTTCTGTCCGGTGCTCCAATGTGGGTCTCTGTCTCTGTCTCCTTTCATACTAGACCAGGATGGAGGTGGGTGGTCCTTGGACTTCCCACATGTCAGGGAACCCTGATTGCTCTTCGAGCTGATATGGGAGGGGGACTTGATCAGGGTAGGGGGAGGGAAATGAGAGGCGGTGGCGGGGAGGAGGCAGAAATCTTTAATAAATAAATAAAAATTTTAAAAAAATGAAAGAAATCATTTTTAAGGGCAGAAATACACTTTAAAATAAAGCTATATTTGATCAAAAAGAAAACAAAAAAAAAAAGAAAGAAAAGGAGAGTTTCCCTGTGCACACAAGGCCACAGCATTTGGAGTCTACTTACCACAGTGCTGCTACTCACGCACTTCCAACCCCTGGCCTAGAGGGTCTGAGGAAGCCCATCAATTGTTTCACAGCGCTGCCAGCAACTGGCCCATAGTATCTAGCTGTTCTGGATGCTTCTCAGGGATTTGGAGGCTTCTGATCACGTTTGTGGCCCAGGTTCATCAGCAAATGTGTGTCTCCTAAGATGCGCAAATCGCCGGCAAGCTGCTTTTGCTTTTGATGTATAGGAGCTTGGCTCTCAGCATCCGCCTTCTCCAGTATACAGTACAGACTGAGGCTATAAAGGCATGAGGTCATACTCTCTAGAACACCCACAGCTCAGCTAGGCAGAGCTTGTCAACATCTCTCTACGCTGAGACACTGGGGTAGCCTGAAGTCTCCTGGCCAGGAGTCAGCTGGGTCCTCCCACATGTGAGCAGCAAGAGCCAAAGAAGGAAGAAATCTGGATGGCCCATTTCCAGGTCTCCAGCCAGCTGGGAGGGAGAGCTGGGGATGCTCAGTATGCCTCTAGCTGACTTTCTTCTCTCTTGTTGCTAGGATTTCCATCAAGGGCAGCCCAGAAAAGTTAAAGGGGAAGAAAATGGAGTAGCTTAAAGCAACAGGGCACGGGACATCAGGCAGACAGGGTGACTTTAAATCATCTTTGGGGATTAATGAAAATTGGACCCTCACCCAGGAAAGAACACAACATGCATATGGCATCCTATTTCCAGGAGTTCCTCACGTGCCCTACAGCGTAGGGAGAGGTGTAGAGAAGACTGCCTCCACTCTGTGGCCCCAATTCATAACACTGCCTGGAAGTGCCATCCAAATGGCATGAATTGTAACTTAATTATTTCTATTAGCATAAGTGAATTATAAATTTAAAATGGGTCTCGTTATGATAATTTCATCCCATTATCCTCTCTCGTCCTCTCCTATTCCCACTGATCCCCTTATCTTTCCTACTATTCCCCCTTGTACTGTATGTGTATGTGTGTGTGTGTATGTGTGTGTATGTGTGTGTGTGTGTGTATGTGCGCGCGCATGCATGTGTGGTTGGAGTTGCATTAGAGTTGCTTACAGGAGCATAGGTGAGAAGTTATTTGTAGAAGTATATGGTGGGCTACCCCACTGGGAGGAAAATGTCTCTTTCTCTCCCAGAAACCATTGATTTCGTACAGATCCTCAGAAGGGGTGGAGCCCTGCGCTTCTCCTCCCCTCCATAGACAGATGTGGACCGGCTCAACTGTGCACGGCTCTACTGCGGGCCATCACAGCTCCTGTGCTCTCAAGCCTGCCACAGTCATGCTGTGCCTAGCAGTCCAGCATCCCACAGGTCTCATCATCTGGCTTTTACGTTCCTTCTGGTCTGCCCTCTCTTCCACAACCTTCCCTGAGCCTCGGAAGGGGTACTAGGATGCCTTATTTATGGCCGAGCACCCAACAGTCTCTTGTTTTCTGCTCTCTGACCAGTTACGAGTCTCTGTAATAACTGCCGCCTACACAGAAAGAAGCCTCTCTCACCAGAGTTGATGGCAGCACTACACAATGGACATAAATATAATTAATTAAGAGCCAGCTGATGGGCACATCGTGTCCACCAGTGCCCAAGTGGCACGCTGGCAGTGCCTGAGTAAAGCTGTTGTTGACCGGTCTCCCGGCAGCAACCTGTAGACCACAGTCCATCACTGTGAAATTAGGGAGGGCGCTTCCAGCTGTTTCTCTAGGTCCTACTGCCAAAGTGTGTGGTATCTTTAGTCAGTAGGGTCTTACCATCTAGTTATGGTGGGCAACCACTCTCAGCAGCAATGGCCTCTATCATTTGGGGGCTCGCTGGGAGGTGGGCTACCTCATCGGTGAGATTTTTCAGTTTTGTTATCTGTAGTTTATTGGGTCATTTTTCTTCACCTATTCTGGATAGACTTTGGAAAACATTTTATTCTTAGTTTCTCTTTTTAGTTAGATTGTCAGGTTTCCCTGCACCTTTTCCATATATCCTTGGTTTTCATTGTCCGTCCCCTCAACCCAGCGACCCTATTGCTCGTCTCCCTGCTCTGATCGCCCTCTCCACTTAAACCATTCCAACCCCAGTCTTCTTCCTTCTGTCTTCATGCACTCTACTGCCCTCCTCTGTCCACTCTTAACCTCCACCATGGTCCATTTCTAGTTTCCTGACTTCCATACTTACGCTCACAGAAACATCCATATGTACAAATCAGCAGCTAGGACCTGCTTATGAAAGACAACATGCAATATTTGTCTAATTTGTCACTTAATATAAAGTTTTCCAACTCCATCCATTTTCCTGAAGATTTAAGATTTTCATGTTTATTAATGGCTGGATTAAATGTGGCCTTTAATTTCTTAAAGGCTTGATTTTTAATTATGTATATATGTATGTGTCCATGGGAGGCTGTTCACCTGAGTGTAGTTCTCAAGGAGGCCAAAAGAGGGCGTCAGATCCCCTGAAGCTGGAATTACAGATGGTTGTGAGTCGCCGCATGTTGGTGCTGAGACTCAAACTCAGGAGCCAGTTTGCAAGAGCAGTGTGTGAATCTAACCAGGAAGCCGTCCCTCCAGCCCATGCACCACGTCTTCGTTATCCATCCTTCTGTTGATGCACATCTATGCTGGTTCCATTCCTCCCTATTGTGACTAGAGTAGCCATAGCCATGAGTGTGCAAGCGTCTGGGTGATAGGATTCAGAGTCCTCTGGCTCTGTTTCCAGAGCAGCATATCTGGGTCGTGGGGTAGTATTATGGGAAACTTCTACACTGATTTCCACAGTAGCAGCATCCTCCCACAGTAAATAAGGTGTTTCCATTCTCTCTGCCCTCGCCAGCGTTCGCTGTTAATTGTTTACATTACAGTACGAATTTTGACAGGTAGAGGTAGGACCTCAAAAACTTTTAATATGCATATCTCTGGTGGAAAATGATATTGAACACTTCTTTAAATGTTTATTAGCTATTAAGAATTTTTATTTTGAGAAGTCTCTGTTCAGATCCAGAGTCTTTTTTTTTTTTACTTTTATTGATTCTTTGTGGATTTCACATTATGAATTCCAATCCTGCTGAGCTCCGTGTCCCTCCCCCGTATCTGCTCCCTGCTCTTGCAAACTCCCCCACAATTCAGAACCAAGTTTAAAAGAAAAAGTAAAAACAAAACAAAGAAACCAAATAAAAACAAACAAGCCCAAAACGCCTGCCATGGAATCTGTCATCTGTTGTGGAAGCTGTCACGTGTCATTGAGTCCATTCATCTTTACGTGCAAGTGTCCATTGCCTGTAGCCACTGGTCTGACTCGAGGCCACTAGTTTTTGCTATATTACCAATTATGGGCTTTTCCTGGAGCTCCTCTTGGATCTCCTGTTGCTGTCCTGTGTCACAGAGCTCCCTCTCCGTAGGTCCGTTCCCTTCACATGCTCCAACGGTACATAGATTCGGTGGCCCAATTCAGCCCTGGTTCTGGGCCTGGCTAGAGCCTGCCAGCTCTCCCTCATCATCACTACCCAGGCTAGCTCGCCCCGTGCATCCTACAGCAAGGAGTGGGGCCAGTCCTTCTGCTCTCAGTTCTGGGTCCCCCACACTCACATCACCAGGCCCAGCTCTACTGTTTTGCCCAGGCAAGGTGCAGGGCCCTCTCTCCTGATTGCTGTAGGGGCATAGGGAGGGAGCAGTGGGTGGTCAGCTCTCCTGCTCTCAGGCATCATTATCAAAGCTGTTGCTGTGTGGCTTATATGTAGTTCTCAACCTGTGGGTCGAGACCCCTTGAGGTCACATTATCCTATATCCTGCATATCAGATATTTACATTGCAATTCAGAACAGTAGCAAAATTACAGTTATGAGGAAGCAATGAAAATGATTTTATGATTGGGGATCACCACAACATGAGGAGCTGTATTAGCGGGTCACAGCATTAAGAAAGTTGAGAAGCACTGTTCTCTTCTATTTCGTTGTCCTAGGTAGATCTGTTTTCGTGCCAGGACAATGTTGGTTCTATTACAGTAGCTCTGCAGCATAACTTGAAGTCAGGCATGATGGCACCTCCAGCGTTATTCTTTTTACTAAGGGTTGCTTTGGCTCGTTGGTGCTTCCATATGAATTTTTATTTTTATTTCTTTGAGGAATGACATTGGAATTTGGGTGGGCACTGCCCTGAATCTGTAGATTGCTTTCAGTAGGATGACTGTTTTTTCAATATTAACCCAATCCATAAGAGGTTTCTGCATCTTCTCTGGCCGCCTTTGTACTGTGGAGTTCCGTTGTGGAGAGCTGTCGCTGCCTTGTTTTGGCTTCTTTCCGAGTTGGTTGGATTTTTCGAGGCTCTTGTAGATGAGATTGTTTTCCTGATTTTTTTTTTTTTATGCTTGTCATTGGTATACAGGAAAGCTACATCTTTTTGTATGTTAATCTTGTTTCCTGCTGTTTTGCTAGGTGTGTTTATCAGCTGCAAGAGTTTTCTGGCAGAGTCCTTAGAGATTTTATGTAGAATCATATTACCTGCAAATAGGGATGGTTTTTACTTCTTTTTTCCTACTTATCTGTCTTTTATCTTGTCACTATCACTCAGACTTCAAACATTCTACTGAGCGTAGAGACTGGACAACCTCTTGTTCCTGATCTTGGAGGAAATGCTTTGAGGTCCTCTGTTGAGTGTGCTTGGCTATAGGATTGCTTTGTACAGCTTTCATTGCGTTAGAGTGCGTTCCCTCAACTCACAGACTCTTTGTGGCTTTTATCATGAAAGAACATTGGATTGATGTCAATGGCTTTTCTGCATCTACTGAGAAGGTCACATAGTTTCTGTCTTTGAGTGCGTTTAAATGATATATTGCATTTGTGGATTTACATATGTTAAACCATCTCTGCATCTCTGGGAAGGCGCCGACTTGATCGCAATAAGTGATACTTTTGATATGTTCAGGAGCTTAGCTTGCAGGTATTTTATTAATTTTTGTGTTTGTTTTCATCTGGGCTATTGGTCTATCATTTTCATTTTGTCATTGCTGTGTCTTCTGCCATAAACCTACAATAAAAGAATCATGATGCCATGATTTAGAAAGAAAAGAAATCAGGAAGGTGACTTGGTGTCCAAAACACATAGCGAAGGAGAGAAGAGAGAAGGAAACCGGGAAAGGCAGATGTGCACAAGCAGAGCATCACAGAGAGTAGGAGACTGAATGCGGGGTGGGTTCTAAGGTCTCCTGAAAACGGTCTACACTGCACTCTGAGAATGTGGCTCACAAGTCGGCTGCAAGCCCCCTTTCCTCTCTACATGCCGTTGAGTTTCTGGCACGGTCTTAGAAGCATAGAAAGGGTGAGTTTGATGGCATGTGGGTATCCATATCCTTCTCTGGGAGCCCCAGAGAAAGAAGGGTTTTGAAGTCCCTGCCTGGAGAAGCCCCAGTTTGGGGAGTGTCTGACAGAACCTGCTGTGGCCTGAGATGAAGGTTTCAACCGATAAATAAGAGAGAACATTCTGCAGCTCCCACAGGAGGGCAAACTTGATATGGAGGGTTGGGGCTTATTGGGGTTGCCACAGGAAAAGTCTGGAACATCCTCTCTTGACCCCCTCTCTTCTCAGTGCTCAGTGACCTGTGGAAAGGGCTACAGGCAAAGGCTGGTCTCCTGCAGTGAGATTTATACCGGCAAGGAGAATTATGAATACAGCTACCAAACCACGGTGAACTGCCCAGGCACACAGCCACCAAGTGTCCATCCCTGCTACCTGAGGGACTGTCCTGTCTCAGCCTCCTGGAGAGTTGGTAACTGGGGCAGTGTAAGTAGGGGGCTGGGTTGTGAACTCTGAAATCACAAGCTTTCTCTGAACCCCTCCAGCCTACCTGCAACTTGCTAAGGCTGATGGGTGGAGAACCGGCTTAGCTAACTCTAAGCAGCTGATGGGTCGGCTTGCTTTGTCCCAGGAAAATGCAAGTTGTCAAGTTTTGTGCCTCAGTTTCTTCATTTGTAAAATGGATACCTATGAAGCTGATTCAACGTATAAAAGGCATTTAGATTTTTGTGGTCGATTTTATGTTACCTTTTGCTGTTTTTCCTATATCTTTACTACACGTTTTTCCAGCCAGCCTTTAGAATCTGGCCTCTCCTAAGAGTGGCACAGGGCGTGTTGTGACTGCTTCCATTGTGGAGGATTCAACACTCCAGTCTGCCCATGCTGGGAGAGCTTTGTTTACTTGGGACACAAAAACAGAATATTCTAAATAGAGTCTGTTTAGAAAAATCATTATCACAGTCTTCTGGCTTTGGGCTCCCAAGCTTTCAGGCGAAAGGTGTGTGACGTGGTGGAAGTCATTAGGACTTGCATCCCAACTCCACTATGACCTTGAGCAAATTCCTTGACATCTGAATCCAGATCTTCCATCTGTAAAAACAAGTAATGTCCATGCTATCCCACAAGGTTATTTATGCAGTTTAAATGGGGAGAGTGTGTGGATCACTACATACAGTGACACACACATATAAATGTTTTATATAGAAATGTGTTTTATTCATATATAGTATATATATTCATATATATATGTATTCATATATAGTATGTATATAATCAAGTAAGTATATATGAAGCATAACAGCAACTAAGCTAGTCATGGTAAGAAATCAATAAATGCCAGCTGTTTGTCACACAACCCCAAGGCTCCAAGCTTTGTGTCATGATGCTTACACCTCCCCGGTTCAAGAGCCACCCACTGACTCTGCTTTGCCTTCCAGTGCTCGGTGTCCTGTGGCGTGGGAGTCATGCATAGATCTGTGCAGTGTTTAACCAACGAGGACCAACCCAGCAACCTGTGTCCCTCCGACCTAAAGCCAGAAGAGCGAAAAGCCTGTCACAACATTTATAACTGTAAGTCGCTCGACTGAAGTCCTCTTTGTCCAGCACGGAGAGCGAAGCATCTCGTCTGTTTGTCTGTCTTCTTTAGAAATGTAGTAATTTTCTGTGCTTGTACGGTGCGTTCATGGGGACTGCACATTTATGCTCACATTTTTGGAGGCCAGAGATCGATCTTAAGTGCTTTTCCTTAGTCGCCTCTACCTTTCTGTTGAGACAAAGTGGTCTCAGCCTAGAGCTCCTGTGGACCTTTGTCGTCCCTCTCTCTCCGCCTCCCCGGCTCTGAGACGCCACAGTGCCTAGTCACAGCCAGCTGTGTGTGAGTGCCAGGACATCAGCCTCAAGTCTTCATGTTTGCCTGGCAAGCTCTCTACTGACTGAACTGTCTCCCTCTCCTAGTCTCTCTTCTCCCCACCAGCCTCCCTCTCTCTTTTTAATCTAACTCTTGGCTGGTTCGTGCAGACAGTGTGGCGTGTTCTGTTGGTAGACTGTGAACATAGGAGATAATTGCACCATTTTTCGGATTTGTGTTTCCTAGGCGAGTTACCCCAGAACTGCAAGGAGGTGAAAAGACTCAACAGTGCCAGTGTAGATGGCGAATATTTCCTGATCGTCAGAGGGAAACCCCTAAAGGTGAGTGCCGAAAGCAGTCATTGTTTGCAGACTGTTTACACGGCAATCTCTGCTCTCGTCACCCTTCCTGAGTGCCTCTGCTGGAGTCTTCCTCATGTGTGTTGTAGGTATTCTGTGCAGGCATGCACTCCGACTATCCCAAGGAGTATGTGACCCTGGCCCACGGTGACTCAGAGAATTTCTCCGAAGTTTACGGGCACAGGTAGGAGACTCGGTCCCAGAAGAGCTTAGCTGCCCCAGGGGCCCTAGAGAAAACTTGCCCATTCCTACTGCAATGCTATCTCTGTTGCGTAGGTTGCACAACCCAACAGAATGTCCCTATAATGGGAGCCGACGAGATGACTGCCATTGCCGCAAGGATTACACAGCTGCTGGCTTCTCCACTTTCCAGAAAATCCGAATCGACCTGACCAGCATGCAGATCATAAGTGAGTTCAGGAAAGCACCCGGCAGAAGTGCTCAGGTCCCGGGAGTGGGGAGTGGGAGAAGGGAAGTCACAGTCTGGTAGTGACAACCCTGCCCTACGCTCCACAGGTCAAGGCTTTGCCCTTTGTGTTCTGTGCTGAGTTTCAGTGTCTGAAGTGTGACTGGCATAGGCCAGGTCTCTGGTTTCTATTAAATGAGGGAAGAAAAGAGATAAATATTTGCCATGGGCCTCAGTGCAACATCACAGTGGGCGTGGCCTTGGGACAGGACCTTAAGGATGTGATGGGGTTAGACACTGGATGTCTACACAGGGAAAACAATAGAGCAGAAAGGAGCTTCTAGAGAAGAAACAGCAGCTAGGAAACAGTAGCAAAGTCATTTGTAAGACACATCCCCCGCCAGATGGCTCTCCCCAGCACAGAACACATACATACATAGGCAGAAAACTCATTTTATCTGATTGTTGATTTATGGAAGAAAAATGGCTCCAGAATTACCTTTCCTAACAAGTCTGCCCATAGCCTGATTTCATACGCTGGCCAGGACTCTGGTTCTACCGGGCACATTAATCATTAGAGCTGCTAAAGACAGCTAAAATACCTAAACATGCTCTCTTGAGTAGAGGAATAACAGAAATAATGAAGAATTAAATTTTTTCTTATTAACATTGCACACATAACATTGCATACCCTGGCTTCCTCTTGAGCTCGACTGAACGTGATTTGTCCTGAGAGCTTTTATTTGCCATCAGCTGTACAGTTAGGGATAGATGCAGGGGCTATGTGGTTTCTTAGTTGAGAAAAAAAAAATGCCCCAACTTGAGATCATCAAGGCAGGGTGGAGTTCACAGCCTTAATCCCCGAGAAACCATTGCCTTTAAATCCTACTCCGCCCAGGAACTAAAGGTAGTTAAGTTGTTAGGGAAGGGAGACATGATTTCTTTAGTGGTGTAGCCATGGAAATAACCCCTCACCCATATTCCTGTAAGTGATGAAACGTATCGGGTCATACACACAAAAGAAACACCAAAGATACAAAAGTAGGTAAAGTACTTGGGAAGAGGAAGGAGTTGAGTGGGCCTGGGAAGGGGACAAGAGGAGGCATTGGGTGAATATGGTCAGAAGATAGGTAGAAGATAGATATATAGATAGATAGATAGATAGATAGATAGATAGATAGATAGATAGATAAAGGTGTGTGCATACATGTATGTGGAGGTGCCCTAACCCACTATTACATGTAATTAATATATGCTAATGAAAACTTTAAGAAGAAAAGACCCCAGTGAGGAGCTATTGAAGTGACCAAAAACGACTTTCCTTCAAAATGGGAGTCTCAGATTTCCTTCCCACAACAGCAGAGTTTGCTGTTGAAAGTGCTGGGCCCGCAGCAGTTCCTGGAAGGGCAGAGAGATTCAACCATAAACCAACACGACCCACTGCCACCCTCTGTGGCCCCTCTGTGGCTTGTCGTGTAGCCTCCCGTGCAATTGCAGAGCTTGGAGGAGCGGCAGCAGGGTTAAGAAACAACTGTGGCCCAAAAGTTTCTGGTGGCTTTCCCCCACTTTTAAACTAGATGCTATCCCTGGACTCGAGAAATTGCCCCGAGTCATCACAAGCTGTGTGTTCTAATTGTCCTCCGTTCTGGCAGGAATAGGGCCTAGGCCACTGGAGGACAGAGGAAACTTGGGGGACGGCCCCTAAGGGGCTGAGAATACCTTCCTGGCTTCTTGCCCTGTCCTTAAGCCCGGGATGCAGGGTAACAGGAGGTTCGCCCGGGCTCAATTACTGCACATAAGTGATTCCTACTTATGTAGGAATCAATTCTAAGGTCACGTTAAACCTCTTTTTGGCTCCTATGCTCTGTGGAGACAGACAGTCAGTGCTGATGAATCCCAGGGAAAGGAACTCTCAGAACCACAAGTGTGATGGGGAAAACACCAGTGCACATCTGGATCCATTGGCTCACTAATGATTTGAGTTTTTTCTTCTCTCCCATCCCTCCCTCCCCTTCCTCCTCCTCCTCCTCTTCCTTCTTTCTCTGTCTCCCATATCCTTATTGCTGTCCTGTCCCCTCATTATTTCTCTCCCCTGCCTTTCTTTCACTTTCTTTAACCCTTCCCCCAACCCCCACAGCCACTGACTTAGAGTTTGCAAGGACAAGCGAAGGGCATCCTGTCCCTTTTGCCACTGCTGGGGACTGCTACAGCGCTGCCAAATGCCCACAGGTATGTCCGCAAGCCTTCCCCCTTGCCGGGAACTGTCTGCTCGTCCTGCATCAGAGGCCATTCTGTCCATGCGTTCCTATAGCCAGAACCTGTGTAGCTGATCATGGGGTGGTCAGGCCGCATTGCGTCAAGGGCCTCACAAATGTGTTTGGAGTCTAACCCAGGACTTTGATTTTTAAGAAATGTCAGCTACAGGCATGACTTCTGCATCCAGCAAGATGCATCGGGTATCATGGTCAAGACTTATGAGCAAATCAGACGTAGGGTGGCAAAGACTTGGCCCGATAAATTATGGCTCAATAAATGAATACTGCAGTCAGTAGAATGCTGGTTAATGCTCACCGATAGACTTTCCATAAAATTCATGCTTTGTAGCAGTTTCCAGTTTCTATGGTATAAATATTCTCCCCGTGACTGATTTAAGCACTGACCTGTCTGTCACTAAATGGGAAAAAACACACAGAATTGACTCAAAAAAAAAAAAAATCAATATAGAGCCAAGCCTGGTGGTGCAGGCCTGAGGTCTCAGATCTTTGAGAGGATAAGGCAGGAGGTGTAGAAGTTGAAAGTCTACGTGGGCCACAAAATGGGTCACAAGTCAGCTTGGCAACCAGCATTCATACACAAGAGCACAGATCCAATCCCAGCACCTAGCCAGGCAAACCAAGACAAGAGGAGGAGGAAAAGACCATAAATGAGTCTTAGCATGCCCATTTGTCTTTATAAATTCTGAGTATTACAACTCTAGAAAAACACACATGGAGTTACTGAAGAGAGACCGATGTCAAAATTATAGCGTGTACCATGACCCCATCTGTGTGTTTTGGGTTGTTTATCAGGGTGTATATGTGCATTATGTGTGTATTGTGTATGTGTGTGGTTTAGGTGCGTGCCATGTATGTGGTACGTATGTGTGTGGTGTGTGTATGTATGTGTATGTGTGGTGTGGTGTGTGTATGTGGGATATGTTTGTGGGGTAGTATTGTGTGTGTTGTATGTATGTTGTATGCGTGGTATTGTGTGTTATGTGTGTGGTGTGTGTGATATGTATGTATGTGGTTGTGTATTATATGTGCGTGGTGTGTATAGGTATACGTGTGTGATGTGTGGGCGTGCGTGGTGTGTACATATGTGTTGTGGAATGGTGATGTATATGTATGTATGTGAGATGTGTGTGATGTATGTGTGTGCTGTGTGTGTATATATGTATGGTATATATGTGTGGTGTGTATAGATGTATGTGGAGTATGTTGTGTGTGGTGTGTGTGTGGTGTGTATGTATGTAGGTTATGTTTGTTGTGCGGTGTGTATGTATGTATGTATGGTATATGTGTATGTATGTGGGGTGTGTTTGTGGCATGTGTGTTGTGTGTGTGGTATGTGTGTATGTGGGTATGTTTGTGGTGTGTGTGGTGTGTGTGTGTATGTATGTGGGGTATATTTGTGGTGTGGGAGAATGTGTATGTGTGTGGTGTGTGTGTATGTATGTAGGGTATGTTTGTGGTGTGTATGTCTGGTGTGTGTATATGGGGTGTGTTTGTGGTGTGTGTGTGTGGTGTGTATATATATGTGGAGTATATTTGTGGTGTGGGGGTGTATGGTGTGTGTGTATATGTGTGGGGGGTATGTTTGTGGTGTGTGTGTGTATGTGGGGGGTATGTTTGTGGTGTGTGTGTGTATGGGGGGGTATGTTTGTGGTGTGTGTGTCTGTATGTATGTGGGGTGTGTTTGTGGTGTGTGTGTGTTGTGTGTATATGTATGTGGGGTATATTTGTGGTGTGTGTGGAGTGTATATGTGTGGTATGTGTGTGTATATGTGGGGTACATTTGTGGTGTGGGGGTGTATGATGTGTGGTGTGTGTGTATGTGTGTGTTGTATGTTTGTGGTGTGTGTAGTAGGGTGTGTTGTAGTACTTGGAATTAAACCCAAGGCCTCTTGCATGCTAAACGCCTGCTGCACAGCTGAACGACACCACCAGCCCGTTTTCTCTTAAATTAATATTTTGAGTATTTCATGAGTACTGTGTTTACATCCTTCCAACCCTTCCCTCTCCCCTGCGCTTTTTAAAATGTGCATTGGTAGAGAAATGGTCTGGAAGGGGATTTCTTTTTAAAGTATCGTGGGGTGTTTTATGATTTTAAATAGATAAATATTGGATCGGAGGTCTTGGGATTCGTGAGGCATACACGGGCATCCTCTGGCCCCGGCAATGCCAGGCCTCTAGAGCAGCCACTGAGCTGCCACTGCGTCTACATTTGCTCTGAGCCAGGCCACACCTTTGTTATTGAAAACTCACAATCAACCATGATATATTCTAAAAGTCCCCTTCACCTGAGTCTTGGGGCTCTGGAGGCCCTGATTCCGTCTGTTAGCTCCACTCCAGATGGATGGAATTTGTAGAGTTCGTACCAGAAATGCAAGCTAAGCGTCTTCACCTCTTCCTGCCCATTCTACAGTCATAGCCTTTGGGGGAAATGCTTCATTTTCAAGTGTTAATCAGCCTGGACTAATTTTCAAAATGGCCAGTAGCTTTTGCAAGAAGCTTCAGCACTTGGGGTGTAGGACAAACATGAAGACTCCTCTTCCAGACAGGAGCACAAAGCTCGCTGTTTCCTTTGGTTCCTGTGAGGTCTTTGCAAAGCTGCCCTTAGACTGCACTGGGAACTGCCCACTTGTGAGCACTCAGAAGTCTGGGCACTGGGATTGAAAGATGCATTCCGAGTCCCAGATCTTACCTCTGAAGAATGGATGCATTTGTCCCCAACCACAGATTCATCCCAACTCACCTGAACTTTCTTCTAAGGAAACAGTGTCCTCAAAGTGTTTTAAGAGTCCCAAGCTCTAGGACAGCATCAGGAGGCATTTTAGAGGCACCACAGGGGCACCTGTAGCAGAGAGAAAAGCAGCAAAGGACCCAGTGGTTAAAGGGGACTTTCCTCCATCACCAAGGAGTTCTAAACGTTTGCAGTGCAGTTTCTTTAGAGAGTGGATGACTCCAGGCATCCCGTCAGCGTGGCTTGCATCTCTGTGGCTAAGAGGCTGACCCTGCCCTGCCCTTTTTAACTGCCTCAGGATTTTCTCCTTTCTAAGTGCATATCTTTTGAGAAGTTAACTCCCCAGTAAATGAAGGGTAATTTGTTTTTTTATTTATTTTAATAACTCAGAGCCGTGAGCTCATTGACTGAACTCTAATAAGAATCAGGAAGCTATTGTTAAGTAAGAAAACTCTCTGCCAGGGAGAGGATTGCTGTTTTGCATCAGCCAGTTCTACTGGGTCACTTCAGGGCTCCTTAAAAGTTCTTTGAGCACTGGCTGTACCTTAGTGAAAACCTGAATTTTTCTGGTTGGTTTTTTTTTTTTTTCAATTTGATATTCCATGGAAAGGTTTATAGGCAGCCTGATTAGGTGCAGTCTGCAACCTCATGTTTGCACTGAAATCAAAAGCAGGATACTGAAGGATGCTGAAGGATGCTGAAGGATACTCCGTTTGAGCCTCTCTTCCTTCCTCTTCACCTTTTGTCTTTGCTTTAAAACCTGTTTTTCAGTACAAGTAAATTCCCTAACCATCACCTCAATAGATGGCTAGGATATGATTTTTTTTTATCCTGATCAAGATAAACTCAGTATTGTTTCCTCTGACACTGAAATCAATCATTCACCTTTATGAAGATTTTTTCTATATTTCAGGCATTGTGCTGAACATTCTTGAGACATTAGCATGGAGTCTCAGCCTTCCATCCCCTTGGGATGAAATTCTAACGTTGCCACAGCACACACACAGATGTCTCCGGACAGGCTGGATTTGATTTCAAGTCATCTGAATTCCTCTCTGCTGTGGCCAATGTTTCTTTCTCACCCTGTTTCCAGGCCGAGTCCAGCCACATCTACTCCTGCAGGACAAGGATAGGGTCCCTCTTGGTCTGAGTACTTCTTCTGCAGACCTCTAGAGATCAGCTAGCCTCTGTACAACTCTTTGTTTCTCACCCTCCTAAATCAAGAGTCAGTAGTTACAAGTCTTACGCTTTTTAGCGTAAGATGCCAGAGACAGGACCGTAGGTGCAAATACATCCTACAACAGAGACGGAGAGACCATGAGAGCTCTTCTTCTCCAGGGTACTTAGTTTTTAGAGTGCCAGTCAGCTAGAACGTTTATGGAAAAATGCAAGCCATTCAACCTGAAAATTCCAGAGAATGAGGAAGACAACCTGCTGTTGCCTTCAAATGTGTCCCCCTGCTGAGAGTATGGACCTAAAAAGATGACAGGGAGCATGCTCAGTCACAGAAGGCCCAGAATGTTAGGGGCACTGTGAGAACAGGAGCTAGGCTGGCTGCATCTACCTCTGAGAAGGGCAGTGCCCAAGCAGGCCAGGTATTGATTTTTTTAGGCATGCAGCAAGACAGAGGGAATGGGGGCGGGGGAGGGTAGGTGGGAGGGGGAAGACAGCAGCCCGGGTAACTGTGTGATATGAGACACGATGTCTGGTGGGTTCTGCCCCTCTGAATAGCAGCGGCCATGAGGTAGTGACCAGGGGGATCTGGGCATGGCAATCTACACACCAGCACTCTCGACACTCTGGAGGCCAAAGCAGGATAGCACTGGGTTCCAGGCAGCCTGGGCCACACAAGGAGACTTTCTCTCCAAAGTGTTCTGTTTTTTCTGTTGTTGCTGCTGTTTAATTTTTTTAAGATTAGGAATGAAAACAAAACAAAAAGACCAGAAACCGAAAGCTGTGTGTGGAAGCTGGTGTGAAAGGCCAGCCCAGGCATATTCACAAACACCTAGGCTGAGGCCACGCAGTGAAGGACTTCTAACACCTACAGAGTGTAGTCATTAAAAATATCTATTAGCATCTTCTACTCTCTGCCAGGGAAGGAGCTAGGTGCAATGTGGGGAGCACGGGTTCATCCCATAACCTCCTTTTCCAGGCTTTGGTCTGACGAGCCCCTTTGATGGGTGGGCTGGGGCAGTTAGCCCCTTGCTTACAGTCTACGGGGGCAGATGCAGGAGGGGGTGCTGTGGAACGATTCCATCTTTACCCCCAAGTTTTCTCACTCCCAGCTTGTTGGATCTTGTGGACCAGGCCTGGGTACTGCTCTGTGGGAGGCCAGGGCTGTCCTGTTACAGGCAATCCTGTGGAGTCTTTGATGTCCACCTGCCCCACATCCTCCTCCCCTGCCACCGGTGATCTGGGATGTCTCAGACTGTCTATAGATGTTGCCACATTTCCTCTGAAGACGTTTCACCCCCACTGTGACCACTGGCCAGTCACCCCACGGACAGAAACCCTCTTTCCCATGTCATGTGCCTACACCTCAGCTCCAGCAGGGTTTGCACATCTTGGTTGTACCTATTTAAGGAGCTAGTGGGAAGAAAAATCCAGAGCCACACCTCGTCCAGGAGTTTTCAGTCACACACTTAGGATGTGCTGTCTGCTGGGAAATCGATCAAGTGTCAGTCAGATCCCTGCCGGTCACTGGTATAAACAGACAAGTAATACTGAACCCCTCCCCTAAATAACTATCATTATTCATTGAAAACAAGAATCTATGATGAAACAATTAGAAAATGTAGAAATCAAAATCAAATTTTGATTATAGATACCAGTATTTCTGCTAAATATCAACCACATAGGATTTTATTATTTATTTGTTTGTTTATTTACTTAGCCTCGAGTTTCATTTTTGCTTTCAGGCAGATTTCCCGAGGTAATGCAGATGGCCTAGATCTGACTGCCATCCCCCTGTCTCGGTCTCCTGAGCATTGGGATCGCAGGCAGGGGCCACCATGCCCAGTTTATGTGTGGCTGATTAATGTATTCCTCACTTACCTGAACCAGCAGAGGTCTTGAGAGGCTATCTCCCTGGGATCTAAAAACTGCTGAAGGAATTAACTCTTTTATACCAGGGTTTGGGTGTTAGTGGCCCCTCCCATCCTCTCTTTGATTTAACTTTTGACAAAGCTGTGGGTTCTCAGTTTGGGGGAGAAAGTAATTCTGAGAGCGTGTACACGTTCAAATAAAACATTCTCAGCTCGGAAATCGCCAGTGGTGGAGATGGTTTTAAAGGAAAGAAAAGACCGAGACACTGCACAGGCTCCTTAGAGATAAATATCAAAACGCCCAGACCACACAGCCTGGGGGGGGGGGGGAGGGGGTTGGGAAATCTGTCCCCGGAGCAAGGCTGGGGGGGCGGGGAGGGCTAGCGAGGGTGGGGATGGAAGCTTCTTCAGCAGGCCAAGCGCGCCCTCTTCTGGCTGCGATGGGGAACGCGCCTCTGCTTTGAACTCACATCCAGCGGTGTTTGGTACACAGTGTGCTTGCTCTTCGCCCCAGGGAACTGGAAGCCCAGGAAACTTTGGCAGCTAGATCTTGTTAGAAAAATTACACTGTGGCATTTTGGTCGTGAAGGAATCTGATAATTGTGAGCAACATCAGGGAGGGTTACTGTGCTACGGAGGCCGACTGGAGGACGCTGTGAGAGAGGATTTAGAAGTCAGTAAGAGATGATGACCTGGGCACTTACTGTGTACTGGAAGGAGTTAATCACCTGCAGTCCTGGGTTTCACGATCTGCAAACAGAATCTCTACCTAGAAATCATGAATGTAAAGTGTGTGGCTCAGATAACGGAACAAGATACCTCCAACAATGAGTGGCCATCAAAATTAGTTAACACCCTTCTCCTTACCGAAGTGCCTTTAAATGTGTCATCTTTAAAGCTCTGTTTCCTTTGGTACATCTCCTGGGCTGAAAGTCTTCTGTGCTGGCCATGTGTTCCAGGGACGCTTCAGCATCAACCTTTATGGGACTGGCCTGTCTTTAACCGAGTCTGCCAGATGGACGTCCCAAGGGAATTATGCCGTTTCGGACATCAAGAAGTCTCCGGTAAGGCGGCTACATATTGCTTGGGGCATGGGGGATGGCCCTTGCTTTCATTTTATGATATGGTGGCTGTGTGCTGTAGGAACCAGTGTCTTTTCCCACTCTTCAAACCTTTTCTCCCCCCAGAGAGAAAATTTAGAATGTAAATAGAGACCCAGGGGAGTCTCATTGCGCCTGGTTGGAACTTTTCCCACCTAGTAAATGCAAAGCTAGCCAGGCACCTGGGAGGACTACCTAATAATCAAACAAGAGGCAGGAGGCTCTAGAATACACACTGCTCAAACGTCTTTACTAGTCCAAGGCATGATCCCTCACCTCTGTGAACCTAGGAAAATGATGTTTTGCTTTCTTCCACACAAAAGCAATTGTGAGCCCAACAGGAAGAGGTTATGGGGTGATCGTGTCTGGGAAGTTAGGGATACACCTGGCTTCTATAATAATCCACTTTGGGGCCACCCTTCACCCAGTGCACGTGGCCTGTCAGCATCTCAGAGCATGTTGGAATGCAGGCCCTGGGACTCTGGTCTGCTGGGCCCAGTTCTGTAGCTGAACGAGCCCCAAGTGATTGACAAGCACAGCACAACCAGGAAATCCCCCATCCTGTGTGCAGTGGAGCCATGGGGAAGTTTAAAGGTACCGTCCGGTCCCTCTGACTGGGTTAAGGAATCTGAACCTCTGGGTCTCTGTCTCCATGGTGATTCTAAGAGATAGAAGGGCAGAAACTCCCCCATCCCTTACAGCCCTTCCACCAAGCGAGAGTCCCCTGGAGACAGAGGACGTTTCCCCACTCCTGCTCAGTTGTGCCTGAGTTGAGTGGATAAGAAAAGGAAACAGGTGAAGAAAACAAACCTGAGTCCAGAATAATGCGGCCAGGTGAGGCGCAGAGCCTTGTTAGAACTGCAGTTAGAGCCTGGTTAGAGCCTGGTTAGAGCTGCGTTAGAGCTGCAGTTAGAGCCTGGTTAGAGCTGCAGTTAGAGCTGCGTTAGAGCTGCAGTTAGAGCTGCGTTAGAGCTGCAGTTAGAGCTGCAGTTAGAGCCTGTTAGAGCTGCAGTTAGAGCTGCGTTAGAGCTGCAGTTAGAGCTGCGTTAGAGCTGCAGTTAGAGCTGCAGTTAGAGCCTGTTAGAGCTGCAGTTAGAGCCTAGTTAGAGCTGCGTTAGAGCTGCAGTTAGAGCTGCAGTTAGAGCCTAGTTAGAGCTGCGTTAGGGCTGCAGTTAGAGCTGCAGTTAGAGCCTAGTTAGAGCTGCGTTAGAGCTGCAGTTAGAGCTGCGTTAGAGCTGCAGTTAGAGCCTAGTTAGAGCTGCAGTTAGAGCCTAGTTAGAGCTGCGTTAGAGCTGCAGTTAGAGCCTAGTTAGAGCTGCAGTTAGAGCCTAGTTAGAGCTGCAGTTAGAGCCTGTTAGAGCTGCAGTTAGAACTGCGTTAGAGCTGCAGTTAGAGCTGCATTAGAGCTGCAGTTAGAGCTGCAAGGCAGCTGTGAAAATGTGAAATGGTTTTTTGTTTGCTTTTTTTTTTTTTTTACTATTTCTTGAGCAGGATAGGATATGCATATTTTAAAAATGATCTATCTCCAACTATGGGGATTCACACCTGTAGCTTCAGCAATGGGGAGGCAGAGCTAGGGGTATCTTCAGTTTAAGGCCCGCTTGGGCTACATAGCTCGACCCTGTTTCCAAACCCCCACTACTACAACTGCTCTTAAGGTAAGGTAACATGTTGCTTATATAAATCCATATTTGACTGGTGGTGTCTGTGTTTTCTTTTGCTAAATTTGGCGGCCCTTTCAAGTGTACTACCTCAGAGTTAGAAGCAAAGGATAAAGTAAGAGTTTGGCCTGTTGTGCCCCAAAGCCCCAGGATGGGGAAGGCCCCATTCCAGCTTTCTCAGGAAAATGTGTTTCCTGACCCCTTTTTAATCTTCTGGAGTTCTATTTGCATCTCAAGTCCTGATTTTGCCACCAAGCTAGTGAGGGATCACAAATCCGACTCAATGGCTACCTTGATAGCTCGTGATTTAATCACAAGGACTGCCCTCCCCTTCCAGTTGAAATGGCACAGTGACCTTTGACTGCACCCCGAGATTACAATATTCTCTCCCTACCATTCCCCCATGACTCCAGATTTATAGATTTATTTTTTGCAAGAAATAAAATTAGTATTTTTTTGTGTTGGTTTTTTGATTGTGCCATGTCTCAATGACCAAAATTGAAAATTTTAACTGTTTTAAATGTGGCTAAGTGAAATCATGTTTATAATACGTGTTATGTTATATATGTAATATATAATATACATAATTACAATTCTGGCAGACTATTTCAATTCTGAAAGTTCAGCCAGAAACTAAAAATATCTAAAGGCTGTGGTGCCATCTTATGGACATGATGAGTACTGCAAGGTTGTTTCCCACCCTCTGAGAATTTAGTGTGAGTTCCTGGAGCTCAGGCAAATTGAAGGTCAGCAGGCTTTTCTGTCAGCCTACCTCTCTGTCTCTCTCCTCTCTCCCTTACCTCCTGGCAGTCTAGAGCAGAGCTGCTGGTTTAGCTTCAGAGCAGCACCCCCTAGGGGTGATCTGTGGAAATGGACTTTCCAGAGCTGGGGTTGGGAAAAGGTACAGCTCTTCCTGAAGAGCATCTCCTGCCTGCAAGACTCAGGGACCATCAAAGAGGAGCAAGTGGAAGCATTGTAAGAGCCACAAGGTGTGGACTTCTGAAGCAGCTGTGTCTGAGTTGCTCTCCGCGAACTCACAGTGGCTGTGGGCACATGCGCAGGACATGCACAGGATCACAACAGCCCAAAGTCCAGCATGGAGGGAGGAGGGGCTCATGAAGACCCACCCCAGCCTGAGATTGCTACTGGCAGTTGATGGTTGTTGGGGAAGAGTCGGTTTCCTGCAGGGAGGCAGCCCCGAGAGGGTACCTATGTCCCAGCAGACGGTCTCATAGCCACACACATACAGGCAGCTGCCAACAGACTCAGTGGGTTTTAGGAAACAGGGGAAGACAACATAAATTTGGGAGGGCAGTGTGGTAGAAGGATCAGGAAGAGATTGAAAGGGAACAAATGGGGTAGGTTTGATCAGAACGTAGTATAAGTATGTATGAATATTAAATAGTACCTTTTTTGTTTTTTTGGTTTTTCAAGACAGGGTTTCTCTGTATAACAGCCCTAACTGTCCTGGAACTAGCTCTGTCGACGAGGCTGGCCTTCACCTCACAGAGATCTGCCTCCCAATTGCTGGGGTTAAAGGCGTGCACCACCACCACCTGACTAAATAGAATATTTTTAAATTAAAACAAAATTGTGAAAGTCATAGGAACATTAGCCTTATAGTGAAAATGGTAAAATATTGACATGAAACCCCTGTGACCTTATTTGAACCCCTGTGACCTTATTTGAACCCCTGTGACCTTATTTGAAGCTGAGTCCTACAGAAGAAGCAGGTGCTGCAGTGTTACCCACAGGGCTTGATAAACCACAGCCAACTTTTTTTTAACTCTTCCCCCACCCCATTTTTCTTTTTCTTTTTTTCTCCAATTCTTGGTACTGGGATCAGATGTAGGTTCCAGCACATGCTCTATAATTGAGCTGCATGCTGAGTCCGCAAATGCCCCTAATCTATCTAGAAGAAACCAGAAACATCTATCTCTAATGGTTTCCCGGGAGATGTCATATTCCCAGTCAATAAGTACGGTTTGCAAACTCCTGCCCTTTGTTAAGTCAACCTGCTTATCTCATTCAGACCTTCAATAGGTCTGCATAAGCGGTTCTGCGTGGGGCACTCTGGGAACTGTGTAACATTTCCACTCCCAGTCAATGCCCCCCCCCCCCCCAATGAAAGCCTCGCTTCCCCAAGCCTGCTTGGGAATAAAACATTCTCCCCGAGCAAAACTAAAAGGAAATCCCAGTGGTGCAGGTTAAACATGGATCTGTAATGCCACAGAAAGCCAGAGATGGCACCTCACCCGTGGGGACAAAGTTTCTGTGCACTTCCTTGTTCACAGCGGAAAGAACCTTGATGCCTGACTTTACCTAAGACAGATCATTCTTATCACTCTGATGCTGTGATTCCCTCTTGTGCTTGGATGGCTCTCAGTAGATTCCTGAGACCTCAGGACGTACCGAACTCTAACTTTACTGGTTTTCCTCTGTCTGTTCATGCCTATGATGGCTTAATTTGCAAACAGGGCCCGGTAAGAGATTAACAACAACTTCTAATAAAATAAAAGCAATTGTAGCGGTGTGTTCTAAGCAGAGCGGTGTGAATATTTGCTGTAAAACACCCTGTGCTCACCTCATCATGTGACGATATTACATGGGATCCCTATGAGAGGACGTGAATGTACAGGAGCTGGACGGAGTGTCGGGCTGTGTCAGAGTTCCTTGACCACAAACCGTGATAGCAGAACAATTGACTGGCTAGCGGGATGCTCTGAGTCTCTGAGGAGCAGGTGTATGTATGCCATGGATACGCTGGACCAGGTGGGGTAGAGCGTGATAGTGAGAAGTTTTACCATATTCAGAGTGGCATGGATTTCTTTTTGAAAATGTTAGCATTTAACTGGCCTCCCTAAGTGGAGAACACAGGCACCTCCAACACCCTTAATCTTCTCTTCAGTGCTTCTGCTGAAAAAATTGGCTTTCACAATGTCGGGCTGCTTAGGGAGCTTTCCCTTCCCCAGAATTTCCACTGGGTCTTCGGACCAGGCAGCTGAAAGGGCACCCTCTTCTGGTTGGTTGAGGTTGATGCTCAGGGTGTCCCTGCCTTGCTTATGTGCTTGGGGGATATTTAAGGTAGGGAAAGCCTGTTCTCTGGGACTGCCATCTATCATGGATTCCTTGTGCTATAGGAAGGATTGTAAATACAATAATCGCTTTATAAAATAAGGAAAGTTATATTGTGTGGAGCAAACAGGCTTTTTCTACCTCCGAATTCCTTTATAATAACAGAGTTAAGAAATGAACATTGCACGTGTGTGTTCATGGTATAGTGGAATCCAGTGTATGTGTGTGGACTGCCCTCCACCTTGTGGAAACCCACTATTTACCAAGTCTCCAAAGCATTCCACAGACCTACAAGGTTGAGTTCTGTAGATTCATATTTTCTATGCATGTACATTTTAGTCTGCATGTTTCTATGGAAACCGTACAGTGTTTATGCGTCTATTTGTACGTACATAGTTGTCTGAGGATCATGTTTGGGAGAAAATACGTGTGCTGTGTTTTGTAGGAAGTTTCAGAAAAAGTTCATTTTGCGTGTCATCTTAACCCTAACATTTCATTTGAAGTCCTAAAATTATGTCTTTAATTATTAATATCACTATGGATTTTCTTAACAAACCTGAGCCTCCTTCCCTGTCCACTAAAGGCAGGCGAATGAATGTACTTCTATCAAAGATAGACCCCCCTCACTAAATCACAGACACCAGATTTCCAAAATCCTATCCCCTGAGAAAAATGAAAGACTTAGTGAGAACTGAAAATAGAGGTTCTGCTGATGAGCCCATGAGTCATTTTCTCCCTTTATATGCAGCAGCTGGAGCGATTATTAACAAAACATTTATTTAAAAGAGAATTAGACTGGAATAAAGAAATAAAAACCAGAGTTTCATTACATGTCAGAGAGGGCTTCTAGCACCTTTTTTTCTATGAAAGAAGCTGTCTCCATGGCAGCCATGTTTTCTTACTGCGCAATTTTGTTTTGCTTTGTTTTCAGTCTGGCAACTGCCGGGATGCTGACATCTTCAGCCTCCTCTGAGAGCAGTATCATCATACATAGTTCAGCTTATCTCAATTGTTTTGCCTCAATTAGCAGAGTCTCATTGGAGGAGACAGTGTGACTACCGTAAAGCCAATAGCAACTTTATTTTCTTTTCAATGTATTACTGCTCAGGTCTTTTCTGTCAGTGAAGACAGGCTAGGATGGAGGTTCTCACAAAATTAATTTGTAAGGACAGAGAGATATAGTCAACAAAGCACTATGCTCAATTCCAGGAACCCACATAAAGTAGCCGGCTGGGTGTGGCGACACACACTTACAATCCCAGCACTGAGATGGGCAGATCCCTGGGCCTCACTGGCCAGCCGTAGCCTATTTGGTGAGTGCCAGGCTGGTAAGAGACCCTATTTCAGCAAGTGTGGAACAATACCCAAGGGTGGCCCCAGGTTCCACACATACATACAAACCTCATGTGCACAGATACACACACAAGTGCCTCCATGATAGGACACAGATACATTCACAAGTATCCCCGTGATAGCAGTTTGTTAAGCACACAGGTTAAATGAACCCTGTGCCAATGGCTGATATGTGTTATTTCACTACAGAAAAGGATGAGGAGAGACCAGTTTGCCCATTTAACAGATGCTCCAGGAATCCGCAGCTGCCAGGACTTCTTTAAAGAGGCTGATCCCAAGCCCTACAACCAAAACAAATTGGCAATGCATCAGTAATCCCAAACCCTGCAACCAAACCAAAGCAACCAATGCATCAGTAACGAGGCCATATCAGCTGCAGACCTGAGTTCCAGAGCCTCTCCCATGATGGACTAAGAGAGTCTAGGCTCAGCTTAGATTTGAGGATACTAAAGATGGCCCTGGATGTCCTGACGGTCACCAGCCCTCTGTTACAACCAGTGTTCTGCTTACAGCTCGTGACTGGAGAGCCAGAGTCTGCAGGGACTACTTCCAGACCTAACAGACAGGAGCCAGCACCAGAGGAGTGATGGGAATCTCTTCCCGTATCAGTCACACCCAAAGTCAAATGTATGAAAAATCTTAAGAGAGAGAAAGCATTTTGTTCTCTCATTTTATTGTTAAACTCGCAGTGTTTTCTTCCTTGATCTCTCTTCCAGGATTCCTCCTTTCCTCCCTTAAAAAAAAAGAAAAGAAAAAGAAACAAACAAAACTGAGATGACCCAGTTTTTGCAAGACACATCACAACTGTACTATAGGAAGCCGGTCTTTATGACCCTTGCCCCAGTTCTGGGGATGGAGCCCACAGACATGAGGGGAAAGTGTGTGCAGGTCATTCTCCCGTCATGGAGGAGGCATGGTTTACAGGGCTCACGTGGTGTGGGCAACACAGAGTGGGGTACGGTACACTGGAGCAGGGTGTGTTTTCAACATGCGGGAAAGCCTTAGCGAAACTAATTAACAAGACTTTTACAGCTCAAAGAGAATCCAGCTTTGTTTTTTCCATCATTCATCTCATCATTTAATAAATGTGTGATTGGCGTCACTGTTAGCCTTACACAGCCCTTGTTCTTAGATACTTCCAGTTTTAGCAAGATGCCACTTTTACATCATGGAGCTTACATTCTAGTGTGAAAAAAAAAAGTTATAAAAAAAGGTGCAGTTGCAGAGAACTGGCCATGGACAACTGAGCCAAGAACACGTCCCAGAGGAAGCTGCCTTTGAACTGAGCTCTGATGAGTTTAGCAGGGTCGGTGGGATGTATAGGAAGCACAAAAGAGCATCTCAGCCAGCAGAGAATGGCACGTGCAAAGGCCCTGTGGAGCAAGGTCGTGTAACGTCAGAAATGGACGTGTGGAAGAGCAACATGAGACGAATGTGCCTGGGTTCCAGCACTGACTACGAGGGACTTAGACCAGGGATCGGCAACCCTTTTCAGTGAAGGGCTACATAGAAAAGATTGAGGGTTTTTCAGCCAAATGGCAGGAATAGTTATATTATATATGTATATTATATGTATGTTGTCTGAGGTTTCTGTCCTGCCCAGTTCCCACAGTCATTAAGTCCCAAAGAAATCACACAGAGGTCTACATTAATTATAAACTGATTGTCCCATTAGCTAACTTGTATAACTTATATTAGCACATTATTCTTGTCTATGTTAGCCACGCGGCTCAGTACCTTATTCAGTGAGGCAGTCACATCTTACTTCTGTGGCTGGGTCACAACTGTAGTCTGTTCTTCCCTCTTCCCAGCATTCTCGTTTCCTCGCCTCTACTTCCTGCCTGGTCACCCTGCCTATACTTTCTGCCTGGCTACTGGCCAATCAGCATTTTATTAAAAATAATACAAGTGACAGGATAAAAGACCATAGTCCCACAGCATATGTATATATGTCAAGAGAATACAGACATGCTCAAAAATTATATTAGTGAGGCTGAAGAGATGGCTCAGTGATTAAAGCACTTATTGCTCTTGCAGAGGACCTAGGTTTCATTCCTAGAACACATGGGGGCTTGTCACCAGTTCTGACTCCAGTCCCAGGGCACCTGCTGCCCTCTTCTGGTCTCTTCAGATGCATGTGCTCACACGCACGCATTCACAAATCTTTTTTAAAATGTTACTGGTTGAATTCTAAATATACTAATAACTGAGTAGCATTTTTAACATAAATCTACTAAGGGAGGAATTTCTCCAATATTGGAGAAATAAACATTTGATCTCACTAGTGTTTTCTATTATCAAGATTTATGGTAAACATTTGCTCTCTGGTGATGATGGAAATGAAGTTTTGTTTCATGTTGCTAAATGCCTTTTTACGTAAACAGATATTGGCAAACACAATTACCTGTTACCTGTTCACACCTATACAATTTTAATTAAGCATGCTCATGTTTGGCTGGCCTTGATACAATTTTCCCAGAGTTGTCTTTTGATGTTGGCTAGTTTTAAAAATGTGTTGATTTGTTTATATGTGTGCTCCTGCCTGCCTGAGCTGTACTCACTAGATGTGTGCAGGTACCCAAGGAGGCTCGAAGGTATCAGGTTCCTTGGAGTTGAAGTTAGGGGCAGTGTGAGCTGCCTGGCGTGGGTGCTGGGAACCAAGTCCAGGTTCTCTTCAGGAGCAGTGAGCATTCTTAACTGCAGAGTCATCTCTCTAGCTCCGTGATACCTGCTTTTCAATGGATCATTTGCAGCTGAAAATTACATGGAAGCTTCTTGTTAAATAACCTAGTTAAATGGATTTTGAAATATGAAGGTTCTTTTCTCCTCACATTCAAGTCCAGACCACACTAAAGGGTCTGCAGTTTGTGCTCAGGAAATACAATCACTGTAAGTGTGTGCAGGATAGAGATGCATGTGGCTCCTTATTATAACTGATGATGGCCCAGGAAGAATGCTTAACATCACTTATTATGTAAGCAATATTATTTTAACATAGTATAAGGTTTCCCTGTATGGGTCATTTTCCGCGGTTATAGGGTAAGTTTCTTAAGGACTATTACAGACTTCATAGCAAAGCTAACGTTCAAAGTCACTTAAGGTTCACTTGTAGTGACAGGGAACAGTTTTTATTCTCATCTCTGACCTCACAAAACTTACTCAAAATATTGACGGATGCTAAGTCCTTACACTCCTGCACAACGGATGAGTCAAGTGTTCAGGCTCTAGGTCTCACCAAAACCAATCCTAGAACTGGGTGGTGACATCACAAGGGCTGGGCTCCTGGATCAGGGCTGTTTCTCAGCCTCCTGACAATGGATACAGTGTTGTGACCAGCTGCTCACCCTCCAACTGCCCCTGCCTTCCCCCACGTGACTCTCAAACTGTGGCCCCAAATAAACCCATTCTCCTCCCTTAAGCTGCTTTTGTGAGGAATTTTGTCGGTGAGAAAAGTAACTGATAGAACATCCCAGAGAGTGGTTTGTCCCTCTGCTCTGGTTCTTTCTCAGCCTCTTGGAGTCTGTCTATTTAACAGAGGCAGTGCACAGGCATCCGTTCTAGTTCCTGCAGAATGAGTGTTGTCTCCTCAAATAAACAGCAACATCTGTTGACTCATCAGGAGCCAGAGAAAAACTGGACAAAGTGATCTGTCTGCCTTTCTCTTAACTGACTGATGCCCTGCCTTCCATTCCCAGGGACTCGCAAGAACCCCTTCTTCTTGCCAAGGGGCCGATATTCTCAGGCCTGCTCATTTCCTTTCTAACCGCTTCTTCGGTTCTTGCTGTTAAACCAAACATAATTAATTCAATGGGTAAATTATTTTTTGTTATTTTGCTAATAGTTGAACCACATGGAATGCACTTATTCTCACTTTCCATGGTTGTGAACCCAGTATATAAATTTTCCACTCTCCGACCACTGCTTCCTCCTACATTGGAAACATTGTAACAAGTGCTTAGTGTGGTGACGTCAGTGTATGTTTTCTTCCTTCAGCACCCGTGTGCTGCCACGGTGTGATAAACGCAGTCATCTGTCGTCTGAAGTTGGTCCCAGAACACTCACACACCCCTGTGTATTAAAGCAGGTCATTTAAAACCCACTGTTCTCATCTTTTTCTTGATTATCACGGTGCAGCAGGCTGGTGGCATGTTAGTCACTTGTCCCATTGCTGTGACAAAATACACAACAGAAGCGACCGGAAGGAGGAAGGGTTTCCTCCTACTTGGTCTCAGGGTGCAGGCCATCGCGGTGAGAAAGCGTGGTGGCAGGACCGAGACAGCGACCACAAGGCATCCAAGGTCAGACAGCAAAAAGATGGAGGGGGAACACATCCCGCTTTCTGATTCTTCCAGGCTTTGGTTCAGTCTAAGCTCTGAGCCTGTATTGAGAGTGCGAGCTTCCCTCCTCTGGAACACGTCCAGAATTGTCTTTCTAGGTAATTCTAAAACCCAGACAAGCTGACAATGAAGGCTCGCCCTCGCAACTGTAGTATGAAAATGTTATGATTTCTCGATACACCTCACCCTCGCAAGAGCTGAGTTACGTGGCTGGGATTCATGGTGTATTGGCCGCGGCACAGAGTTAGAAACTATTCTTTTCTCTTATGACAGCGTGAAAGCAGCTATAGGCTGCAGGCACATAAATGATGCTGACCGTGCCAGAATTTGAATTTTCAGGTGTCAAGATATACTAGTCTAGGTTTGATTTTTCTCAACTGCATAGTAAAGTCAAAACTAACCAGGCATGGAGATATATACCTTTAATCTCAGACTCTGGGAGGCTGAGGTAAGCCTGGAACACATAGCAAAACCCTTGCTTTGTTTCAGACAAACCAACAAGGTAAAAACCACTCTAGCTTTTAGGTCAACCAGAGCCAGACAGTGGGGTCTGGATTGAATCTGTGAACCTCGTCTGCCGGCCTATGCAATTAGACCGGTTTGGGTGTGTCGAGTTTCATTTCAACACTTACTATGGGTACAGGGATTCATTTCTCTGAAAACCAGTTATAAGCCCCCAAAATCCCCAACCTCACAAGTCATCTAAGGTGATGCGTGTTTTTGCAGGATGGTACCCGGGTTGTGGGGAAATGTGGCGGTTACTGTGGGAAGTGCACTCCATCCTCGGGCACTGGCCTGGAGGTGCGAGTTTCATAACTAAGGTAAGTGCCCTCCCGCCCCTTTCATCTTACTCTGTAGCCTACTGACGAACAGATCTGAGTGAGTGTCCTTTCCTCCAGACAGGGCTCCTGTTGAGCATCATGAAGCTGACCCAATAATGGCATTCTTGCTTATCTGACTTTCTGTGTCTGAGACATCTGTCTCTCACTCTTGACCCCAAGTCTCAGGTCTTAGACATTAGTTCCTCTGTATTGCCTGTTGTAAACCTGCCTGCTGGGCTTCACCTCCAGGAACCTCACTTCCTAAGGTCTCTGGTAGATCCAGAGATCTATGTTTTGAATATTAAAAATTGTGATGCAGGGGGTTGAGATAAGCCCTGCAAGAATATAATAAGCACAGTTGCGCCGGTGCTTTCTGGGCTCCGCTGTGCTGAGCAGCTTACCAGGCATGGTTTCATTGAATCCTCACAAGGACATCGTGAGGCAGAGCTCCTGTCCTTATTTTGCAGTAGAAGAAGCTGAAGCCCACAACCTTAAGGTCACAGTGACCTTCCCTTGCAGCCCCAGTGAGAGCTTACATCAACAGCAATGCTCTCAATCACTGCAGATTTGCCACTCTCAGTTGGTCTCAGTGGGACCAACAGCTCGGTGTCATCTAGATCTTGTTGTAAATGCGGGTCTTAATGTCTCCCTTCCCCTCCCCTGCACACACACACCTTATACAAAAAATCAGAATCTTTATCATAATCCGCAGGAGACTCATATGCCAACAAGTGCTCCCTCTGCTGGGCAAAAAACTACACTGCCCACTTTTCATTATCCTGATGCCTTCAGCTACAAGGCACAGGTCAACAAAACTCAGCTTATATATGCTAGAGACCCCATTTTCATATGTGTTTTATATCTGCTTTTCTTGTATATGTTATCTGTCATGAAATATGAGTACATATGTACAAAATTTACATGTATGTAAGAAGACTGGAAGGAAATGTCATAACATTTGAATATTATCACAGATGAGATTTCTAGGCACTGAACTTTTTTCTCTGTTATTCTTTTGTAATTATTCTTTTTTACTTTTTTTAAAAAAAGTTACATTTATTTATGTGTGTATATGTTGGGGCATGCACAATTGTCACATGCCTATGGACCGAAGACCAACTCACAAGGCTCAGCTCTCATCTTCCAGCAAGTGCCTCTCCTCAATACACCACTTTCCTGTTCTCTGGTGCACAAATTCTAGTTGGCCATATAATAAAAACCCAGAGTCAGATATTAGGGTAAAGCTGAAAGATCAGGGAAACAGAGCAGTCAGCCACTAATGTTCTTTTTACCTCGACCAAATCCTCAGACCAAAGGGTCCAAGATCCTGTCTCTGAGAATTTTCAGACTGAATGCCACTAGCTCCTGTCTCCTCCTGCCTTATATTCCCCTCTCTCCACCCAGCCATGCCCCTTCCTGTCTCCATCTTGCTAATGCTGAGACTAAAGGTGTGTGATTCCCAATACTGGGATTAAAGGTGGTGAGCCACCACTGCCTGGTTCTCTTTCTCTTTTAAACTAAATCACTTTCATGTAGCCTAGGGTGGCTTTGAATTTACAGAGATCCTTGGGTCGGTCACCCGAGTGCTGGGATTAAAAGTGTGTGCCACCACTGCCGGGCCTCTCTAGCTGACTAGAGTCTTAGCTCTGCACACTGATCTTCAGGCAAGCTTTATTTGTTAGATCACAAACAAAATATCACCACAGCTCTCCTTTTGTGGTTCTGGAGGTCAAACCCAGGACCTCACACGACTAGACAGACACCCCACTATGGAGCTACCTCTCCAGCCCACTTCTGTGTTGCTTATGGAAAAGAAATAAGTAAAGAGATGACCAAATAAATAGGAATTCACTTTCTAACCTGGAGAAGATCCTAAGCGATGCTTTATAATTCTGCATGTGGAAGTAGCTGATTCGCCTTTTCTTAACCTCCAGTCTTTGGTGTAGAAAGTTTGTAACTCCTGACTTGGTTTTTTTTTTTTCCCCCAGGGGCTTTGAAGAGGAAGCCATTATGGAATGGATGAAGGATAGTAATTCAATACCTCCACCTTAAATTTGGGTGCATCTGTGTGCGTGCGTACAGACCTGTCTGCTTGTGTGTGTGAATGTGTGTGTATATGTGTGTACATATGCATATATATAAATATATATATAAATATATATATATACAGGTTGAGCATCCCTTATCCAAAAATTTAAAGTCTGAATTCTGAAACCTTTTGAGTACCAGCATGAGACCTCAAATGGAAAATTTCATGCTATGAAACTTTTGTTTCATACACAAAATTTGTTGAAGTGTCATGCAAAATTACGTTTCTTTCATATATGTAAAGGTGCATTGGCCCATATCCCACATTCTTGGGCATGTGTTGCTCTCTTCCTGAGTACCCTACTGCTTAAAATCTATACTAAAAAAAAAAAATCTCCTAGTGAACCCCAACTCCATTTAAAAGAAGGAAGCATGAGTGAATACCATATTCAGATTTGAGTCCCATCCCCAAGATATCTCACTTTGTATATGAAACATCCCCAAGTCTTCGAAGTGTCTGAAGTATACACTGACGGTCTCAAGCATTTCAATGAGGGATACTCAACCCGTGGAATACCCTGATGATGTAAAGTTTAATATTTATGTTTGAAATTATTTATTGTGATGTAATATTTTTGTACGTAAAATGATTTTTATTGCGACTGCCTGTGCATGACGTCCTCCCTTGCAGTCATACCGCTGCATTTTACGTACTCTACATTATATGTAGTATATGACAAGGTGACCCTTCATTATCACGGTACACTGTTGTTTACTTCTTACCTGAAACTGTGTTTGACTGTTACCTTTTGAGAATTGTAATTATTTTTTTTTTAACAACCTAACTGTCATCGAGGTGCTATGTGAGTTGAATAAGGGTATTTTTGGCAATTGTGGGAACGTTTCATTAGCCAATGAGCGAGTTAGCAACATCACAGATTGTACCAACTGCTAACTATAGTATCTATTCCGTTTCATGAGATCTCGGGGAAAAATATACTGCCTTGGTGCTAATATTATATGTTTTTAAAGTAATCTTCAGAGTAAAAAAAAAAACACTTACTAAAAGGGAGTAACAGAAAGACAATTCCCAAGGGATAAAATTACTTGGCTCGGGTAAGATCCACTATTTATACTTATTTTTAGAAAGCTGCCGTTTTTGGATAGTAGCCGAACTCGTTTCTTCCTGCTGCTGTTGGGAATATGCTTTACTCCGGTCCATGGTGCCCTGGACTCCTCGCCATCACTGGGAGGGTCCACCAATAGCTTCATTACAGAGTGACACTGGGAAAGGGGGCATCTCCTGCTGTTTTGTCAAGATATCCTCAAAGACACCCAAGTTTACCAGCATCGAGACAAAAGTTAAACAGCGGGATCGTAGCCTTCCCACCCCTCGGCCTTACTGATGGCCTTCAGCACCCCTGAGCACACTCAAAGAGAGCTACAGGAGCAGATTCTGAGCCGTGGAGATCGACCACCTTTTACATGAAAACTCTGGCCAATGAGATGATTTCCCCGCAGGCTGGGAGCCTAATACCCTGCCGGGTTTCCTGTGGGCTTCAGCGTCGGTGTGAGAAAGGAACTGGCATATAAGATGCCCAAGTCTTTCTGCGTTTCTGCCAAGCCGCCATTTGTTACTTCTTTCAGAAATGGAAGTGCCGGAGCAGTGGTCACAAGACACTTTGCTTGAGAACGCCTGCCCAAGCATTCCGAGACCAAAGAGACTAGGAAAACCCTGACAGTATTCTCCAACTCCACAGAAATACCAGAGCACGGTATACTCGGTATATGAACAAGTGTCCTCCTCTATTGTTAATATATGTGAAACATATAATAAATAAATATTGTGACCACATCCGAACCATGTATGGTTCTCTTGGCTTCTAGACTCTTGATTAACGTTCAATTACAAATGTCTCTAGGTTTTTATTCCTATATTTTTGAGATTATAATATAATTTCATCATTTCTCCCATCCCTTTCCTCTCTCCATACCCTTTATCTTAGGGTTTCTATGACTGTGAAGAGACACCATCACCATGGCAACTCTTCTAAAGCAAGAACATTTCATTGTGGTGGCTTCCACTTCAGAGGTTTAGTCCACTGTCATCATGGTGTGACGTGGTGTGCAGGCAGACATGGTGCAGGAGCTGAGAGTCCTACATCTGTCTCACTGGGTGTGGCTTGAGCATATATAACCCTTAAAGCCCACCTCCACAGTGTCACACTTCCTCCAACAAGGTCATGCCTCCCATTAATGCCACTCCTTTTGGATGCCATTGTTTTTATCTGAGTTGTTCTATTAACCAATAAAGATTCAGGAGTCAGATATTGGGATGAAAACATGAAGAAGCAACCATCTGACCTTTGTTTTGGTCAGAGACCCAGCAAGAGAGCATCTCTCCACCCATCCCAAACCAAAAAAAAAAAAAAAATCTACTCTTTCCTTTGAGTCTCTCTATTGGTATTCCTGGCTTCTCCATCTTTTCTATGGCTAATTCCTGTCAACTAGTAACTGGCCCCGCTCCCAATTCAAGGTTAATTTTACTAACACACTCTCTAAGTTTCACAGCGCCATCAAATATCCCACAACAGGGCCATTTTCTTTCAAACCACCACACCTCCCATACACTCCTTCTTGCTCTCTTTCAAGTTCATGGCCTCTTTTGTCATTAATTGTGGATACATGTATAAATATAACTTTCTCAGTCTGTTACTTGTCTGTCTGTTTTCAGGGCTCACCTTTTGGTATTGCATAACCAGCTAAGGTTGAGGTTTCGTGGTCTTGCCCCATCCACTCTGACATGTCTGGTGGTGTTATCTTGTTCAGTTCATGCCTAGGTAGTCATGTTAATGGATCTTATGGATGTAGCTTTTGACATTCCTTGGAGACATAGTCTCACAACCAACTCTCTGGTCCTCTGGCTCTTATTGTCTTTCCATCCCTCTTCTACAATGTTCCCTGAGCCTTAGGTGAGGGAATGTTTTGTAGATGTAACCATTGGGACTGGGCTCTACAACACTGCATTTTGGTTGCTTGGGATTTTCTGTAATGGCATCAATCTGTTGCAAAGAGGTTCCTTGATGAGTGAGGGCTTTACTTCTCTTTGGGTATAAGGACAAGTATTTAGAATGTAGTGAGGGATTGTGTTGAATCAGTAAAGTGGTGGTTGTAGGTTCTCCTCCGAGAGACATGACTTCACCATCCGTGGATGCTAGCCAAGACTCTGCCTTGTTAAGCAGGTGTCAAGTCCAATTAGAGAGCTCTTGCTTTCCACCAAGGCCTGCACACCACTACTGTACCCTTGGGTTATTGTGCTGTGCTGGTCATTGTCACGGCTCATATGCACCATATCTAGGAATGACTATTGGTTGGTCCCTCCTATGGAAGCTTGTGTGGTGCCTTCTGGTGCCATGAGCGAGTGCTCGGGGAGAAGGCATTCAGGTCAGTTCCAGCTCAGGGGCCTCTGGTCCCTGTGTCTGAAGTGCATAGTGTCTTCAGCAATAGGGAATCACCTTCAACCTCTGTGGGGCAACCAAGGGAAATATCAATAGTTTGTAAGTTTTTTGGAGTCCCTTAGACAACCCTTACTAATAGTTCAAAAGAGGCTTCTCATGTATGTAGAAAGAGCAGCAAGCCTGCTTTTTGTCCTGCCCAGCTCCCGGCTGCCTGGCTAGCTTATGCCCCAAAATAACAACACACAAACTGTATTCACTTAAACACTGCCTGGCCCATTATATCTAGCCTCTTCTTGGCTAACTCTCATATCTTGCTTAACCCATATTTAGTAATCTGTGTAGCACCACGAGGTGGTGTCTTACCAGAAAGATTCTAGTGTATGTCCATCTTGGGCTGGAGCTTCATCGCGGCTGCCCCAGAGAGGAGAGGCATGGTGATTGTCTTACTTCCCTCTTCCTCCCAGCATTCTGTTCTGTCTACTCCACCCACGTAAAGGCTGGCCTATCAAATGGGCCAAGGCAGTTTCTTTATTAACCAAATGACCTTCCTCCATCATTTCCCCTTCTTCTGTTTAAACAAAAAAAAAGGGAAGGCTTTAACTTTAACATAGCAAAATTACATATAACAAAACAGTTATCAAGTAAGAATTACAGTTACAATATTTACATCTACTTTATCTTTTATCATAACTAAGGAAAACTATAACTATCTATATATTCTTTAACTCCATCAAAGACTCCAGAAAGATATAATATTACCTAAGCAAACAAGAAATAAGCAACTTCCAAACTCTAGAAATGACAGAGACATCTCACTGCCTGGGCAGTCACCCAAAGTTCCTCTGTACTGTTGGGGCATCCATCTTCAGCCTACAGGCCCATAGTATCCAGTAGACATTTCCATGAAGCAAGAAATTTCAAAGGCAGTTCAGTCACTATCTGCTGTGTCCTGCAGAATGTCTCACAGACTCTTTCTTGAATCAGGAACCCTGAAAGACCATCTCACCTTTAGGCAAGTTCAGCCATCCTTTTTCTGTGGGTGTTTTGTGTTCAGTTTATGCAACAGTCCAGACAAGAACAGTTTCTTGCCCAAATGGCTATCAACCTCTCCTGTATATGTAATCAACTTTTTGTATCATAGTGGTTATTTAGATAGATGGTTAATCATGTGATTCCTTGTAGCCTTTTCAGGCATCCTTATTATTTTACCCTCCTCTCTCCTTCTTCTGTATTTCCTCCCTCCCTCCCTCCCTCCCTCCCTAGTTAGATCCCCTCTTTTTTTCTCATTTCCCTGATCAGATAGTTGAACCCTACTGTTCTCCCCTTTCTATTGCTCCTCCATCCCCCCCTACTCTGAAAACAGTCCCTTTTCTACTTTCCTAGTCTCTCTCTCTGCAGTTGCTCTAGGATATATGCTCACATCTGAAATTTTGGAGCTAGTAGGCTCTGATGAGAGAGAACATGTGATGTTTGTCTTTCTGGGTCTGGATTACCTCATTCAACAAGATATTTTCTAGTTAAATCCTCTTGCCCTCAAAGGCCATGATTTTGTTTCTCTTTACAGCTGAAGAGTGTTCCCTAGTATATGGACCACATTTTCATCATCTGTTTGGTGGCTGAGGACATTGAGGTGGTTTCCATTTCTTTGATGGGAACAGCAATGAGCATGGCCAAGCAAATATCTGTAGAGCGGGATGTTGATTCCCTTGGGCAGATGCCGAGGAGTGGTAGATCCAGGTCGTATTGTAGATTTACATCTGGGTTTTTGAGCATTCTCCATGCTGATTTTCATAGTGATTATACCAGTCTGCAATCCCCAGATATGTGACTGAGGGCTGGTTCCTCTGTCCCCACATCCACATCAGCGTTGGTTGTTAGCTGTTTGGTTGATCTTTGCCATTTTAATGGGGATAAGATAAAACCTCAAAGTTGCTTTAATTTTCATTTCCCTAATTGCTAGGGACAAAGAACATTTTTTTCTTCTTTTGAGAACTCTCTGTTCAGGTTCTAAGCCCATTTTTTGAAATGGGTCATTGTACAATCTGTCTGCATTTGTTTATGCCGTTACAGGTCATTGTTGGGATTTATGGTTTTTTTTTTTTTGGTTTGTATTTTTGTTGTTGTTGTTGTTTTTATTCTCTATGTTTTGAGTTCTTTATATATTCTGAATATTAATCCTTTCTCAGATGAGTAGCTGCCAAAGATTCTCTCCCAGTCTGTGTGTTTCCTCTTCACTCAGTTGACTGCTTCCTCCATGCCCTGTGGCCAATAAATATGGTGTCTTCAGCAACAGGGTCTTACCATCAGGTTCTGATGGGTAACCATAAACTGTAAAGTGTCCTGTGTTGTTTGGGAGATCTCTGGGACACCTCTGATAAGCAACTAAAGTAGTGGTAGTCCACACATGGCACCAGGCTTTTTATTTAGCAACCTATAGCTTCTAGGTTGAATCAATCCCTTGTGTAGGGTAACTCCAATTAAACTCTTGTATACAAATCTATGTGTGTGAAACATAAAATATTGGACTTCCATATGGCATTTCAAATACCCTTATAGTTGGCTATACCTCTTCCAGCACACTCCTCTGCTATGCCCTCCCATCTCTTTTTCAAGTAAGCCTCCCTTCTCATTATTCCCTCTCCCCCTCCAGTCACCTGTGTTCTACTCTCTCAGCTCCCTGGGATCTTTCCTCTATCTCCCCTCTAATCGTCCCTTTCTAGCTCCCTTGATTCTATGAGTACTTCAATTTAAACACAAGAGTCAGAAGATTTGCTGCTAAGATCTGCATATGAATGATAATATGTGACATTTGTCTTCTAGGGTTACCTCACTCATGATAATGTTGTCTAGCTCCATCTATAATGACTTAATTTTAAAATCATTTAATTTTTTACAGCTAAATAAATTGTCTCTTGTCTACATTTTCATTATCTATTCTTCATCTGCCATAGCTATTGTGAATAGAGCAGCTATGAAGATGGATGATCAGGTGTCTTTGTGGTAAGAAGTCCTTTGGGTAGATGCCCAGGAGAGGTAGAATTGTGCCATATGAAAGATGTATTTCTAGTTTTCTGGGGAATGACCATACTGATTCCCACCTGTTTACACCCCTATCAACATTGTTCAAGTGTCCCCCACACCCCATAGCCCTGTACCCTCTTTAGTACCTACTGTTGGTTGCCTTTTTTTCTCTTAACTTAGCCACTCTGACTGGGGATAAGATGAAATCTCAAGGTAGTTTTACTTTGCATCTCCCTAGTGGCTAAAGATGGTGAATGCTTTTAAAAATATTTCTTCTGAGAACTTTCTGTTCATTTATGTACTCCACTTGTTTTTTTAAGATTCGTTTATTATGTACCCCTGGCATGCCAGGAACTCAATTTGTAGACCAGGCTGGCTTCAAACTCATAGAGATACCCCTATCTCTGTCTCCTGAGTGCTGAGATCAAGGCATATGCTACCACACTTAGTCCCATAGCCCACTGTTTGATTGGGTTGTTTGTTTTCTTAAAAGCTTAGCTTTTTCACTTCCTTGACCCTCAGTCTGATGTATATGTGCAGACTTTCGCTACCCTGAAGGCTGCCTCTTTGGTTGATTAAAAGTTTTCCTTTGCAACACAGACACTTCTTGAATTTTATGAAGTCCTGCTTGATGACTGTTGTCTTACTTCCTGGGTACTAGAGTCCTATTCACGTAGTCTATATTCTGAAGTGTACTCTTTCTTCTAGACATTTCCGAGTTCCAAGTCTAACACTGAAATTGATCCTCTTGGAAGTGATTTATGTGCAGAGAGAGAAGAATCAGGTTTCATTTTCTACACATAGGTATCCAGTTTTATCAACACCATTTATTGAAGATGCTGCCTTTTCTCTAATATATGTTTTTTTTTTTTTTTTTTTTAGTCTTTGTCAGAAACAGGTAACTGTAGTTGCATTAACTTATATCTGGGTCCTTGGACCTTTCTCCTCTGGTCCATGTGTCTGTTTTTGTGTCAGTATCATGATGTTTTTAATGCTATAGTTCTGTAATAGAACCTGAAATAAGGCACAGTGATATTTTCAGCAGTGTTTTTATTCTTCAGTATTCTTTTTTTTTTTGACACATAAAGTTGTTTAATTAGGTTGTCAGCAATTTAGAAAACCAGTTTGTGAGGATACATCCCGTTCGTCAGACAGAACTGAGAGCACAGGTAGCCCTGCAGCTGAGGAACAGCTTTGATCTTTGGCAGAATCTGCGAGTCCACCACTTTCTGATCAGCCTTGCGCTGCTCTGTAATCTCATATTTCTCCTTCTCTGTGTCAAAGATCTCGCCCCCCTGATGCCTGGGCTTACACAGCTGCTTTTTCTTGAAGTAAGCATCAGTCAGGTGTTTGGGGATTTTAACTGTGCTGATATCAACTTTTGTAGAGGTGGCGATGACAAACTTCTGATGTGTTCTTCTCCAAGGAACTCTGTTGAGGGCAAGAGGTCCTGTCACAAGCAGTAAACCACTGCCCAGTTGCTTCAGGAAAACCACTCTCTTGCCCCTGTGGCGCCTGGTAAGGATGATGAGGACAGTCCCAGGAGTGATGCTGGCACACAGGCATCTCACATGCTGACTGAAGGGCTTTTTGCCATGGCTCAGCAGCTTCCGAGGCACATCTTCAGTAGAATAATACCTGGGCATTTTTCGAAGCTTAACCACCCGGGTACCACCATTCTTGTCACCACCAACTGGTTTTGTGACAGTGGCAAGGACCTTTTCCTTTTTCTTCTTCTTTTCAACCTTGGTTTTTGCAGCTGTATATTTCCTTTTGTACATGGCCTTTCTGGAATACATAGCAGATCGGGAGTACCTGCCAATTCCTCTAACAAGGACTGGATTTCGGCTGCAATGGGGCTTCCCCTTCTTGAGCTTTTTAGCCTTAGGGTCACCCTTTTTGGCTGCACCAGTGGCAGGGGTATCACCGCCAGCCTTCTTGGCTGCAGGTTTCTTCTCTTTTATATCAGGTTTCTCACCTTTTTCACCCACCATCTTGCAAGATGGGAAAGAGAACTAAGGTCTATTCTTCAGTATTCTTCTTGCTATCTTGGGTCTTCTGTGCTTCCACATGAATCTTAATATTGTTTTTGAAATTTCCGTGAAGGGTTGCATTGAAATTTTGATGAGGATTATATTGAATCTGCAGGCTGCTTTGGTAAAACGTTGGCGTTTCAAAATATTGATCCTACCAATCCATGAGCATGGGAGGTCTGTTCATCCTCTGGTACTTCAACTTCTTTTTTTCAGTGTCTTGAAGTTTTATAAGACAAATCTTTCACTTCCTTGGTTAGATTGGTTTTCTAGGATTATTTTTTGAGGCTATTGTGATGGATTGTATTCCTGATTTCTTTCTCTGATCTTGGCATATAGAAAGGCTACTGATTTGTACATATTCATTATATACCCTGCTACTTTGATGAGTGTTTTCATCAGCAATAGGTGATTGGGATCTTTTATGTATATAAGCATATCACCTGCAAATAAAGATACTTTGGCTTCTTCCTTTCCTATATGTATCCCTTTGTTGTTGTGGAATATTTAACTATGTAAAGATGTGTTTATGATGAGGAATATTACTTAACTGTGTAAAGGTGTGTTACATTGGTTTCTGCTGCCTTTGTTAATGATGTAAAATTTGTTACTAGCTGACCACAATAGTGGGATATCAGCAACACTGCTAACTATAGACTCAGACTCATGAAAACTAAACATGACACTACTGGAAGATAATTGAATCATGGGGAAAAAATCAAGAAAGAAAAAATTTAAACTCCTTAAACTGGATGCAAAAGAAAATACAGCATACCAAGCCTGTTGGGACACAATGAAGGCAGTTCCATGAGGAAAAATTATATTACTAAGTGCCTACATAAAAAAATATGGAAGATATCAAATTAAAACTTAATGATATGTCTGAAGATCCTGAAAAAACTAGAAAACAATACCCCAAAACAGTAGATAGGAAGAGATAATCAAATCAGGAGTGAAATTAGGAAGAAACAAATTAAAAATAATGCAAAGATTCAAAGAAAAGGAGACTTGGTTCTTGGAAAAGATTAACAACATTGACAAACCTTTAGCTGAATTAACCAAAAGAAAGAGACCCAAATTATCCAAATTAATAAAATTTGTGTTGAAAAGGGAGCTATGATGGCAGAGACTAAGGAAACTTAGTAAAGACGTACTTTAACATCTGTATTCCATTAACTCAGAAAACTTTAAAAAATGGATGAATTTCCAGATGAATATGGCCTATTAATGTTAAATCAAGATGAAGTAAATAATTTAAACAGACACATAATAACCAATGAGATAGAAGCAGGAATTAAAAATCTCCAGGTGAAGTAAGCCCAAGGTCATATGGACTCAGCACAGAATTCTAGACAGAGAACTAGCACTAGTACTACTCAGATTATTCCACAAGATAGAAAGGAGGAGGCTCCTCTCAAGACTTCTTCTGAAGCCAGTATGACCTGAGACCATTAATACTGAGTTATTATAGATCAATGTACATTAATTCCGGGGTTTTGATGTTGTTGTTATTTTGTGGTGTTTCCTTAGCCTTTTTAAAAAATTAACTGTCCTAGAATTGTTTGTTTATTCCCTGTGATCTCTTTGTTGTGTTTATCCTTGTTAACAAACTGAAGTATTCCTCCTGGAATCCTACATAGAGCTGGCTAAGGGTTCATAAATTCTTTCATCTGCCTTTATCATGGAAAGTGTTGACAGAGGTTTCTGTCCTGCCCAGTCCTGCAGCCATTCAGTCACAAATAAAAACAGAGGTCTATATTACTCATAAACTGATTGGCCTAGTAGCTCAGGCTTCTTATTAATTATTTCTTACATCTTACATGAACCCATTATTCTTGTCTGTGTTAGTCACGTGGCTTGGTACCTTTTTTGGTGAGGCAGTTACATCTTGCTTAGTCTGTGTCTGGCTTCCTCTGTGTCTGAGTTACGACTGCAGGCTGAAACTTCCTTCTTCCAAGAATCCTCATTGCCCCACCTCTACTTCCTGCCTGACTACTGGCCAATCAGTGTTTATTTGAAATACAAGTGACAGGGTACAGACCATTGTCCCACAGCACTCCCCCACCTTTTTTTAAAACAGGAACTCTGAATTAAATCTCCTTTGTTTAGCTTTTCTCCTGACTATTATCCATAACAACTTGTAACCAACATTCTAAACAAAGGAAAATATCCATAGTCCATTTTTTGGCAATATGGGCATAGTTTTCCAGGCTACTTCTTGCTGATTGGGCATACTGATAATCTTATGGGGACCTAAAGTAAATTTAGAATTATGGTCAGTTCCTGGCTGCAATATTCTGTGAGGCTTGATCATATCAGCCAACAGTCTTGAAACTGTTCTGGATGTAGAACTCAGGCATCTAGGCCATCAGTTCCTATTGGAAATTTCTCAGGGGGTCTTCCTTGATCAAATCTGATTTTTCTTAACCTGGAATGAATCCACAACCTCTCATTTCCCGTAGAAACAAAAGCAAAACCTCTTCTCCAAAGTAACATACATTTTGACTTCAATTTTGAATTGAAAGCATTTTCAAAATATATATGTTGAATTAATCCAGCAGCATTTATAATAAAATATCTTTTGGCAGCTTTTTCTCCTTCCTCAACCATCAAACAATTTAAAGACAACACAATAATATACTGTATCCAGACTCTCTGTGCATTTTTCATCTTTATGTGGCTTTATTTTTATATCTATTTCTTTTATTTTTATTTTTTTTGCTTTTTGAAACAGGGTTTCTCTGTGTATCTTTGTCTGTTCTGGAATTCACTCTGTAGACCAGGCTGTCCTTGACTCACAGAGTTCTGTCTGCCTCTGTCTCCCAAGTGTTGGGATTAAAGGTATGTACACCACATCCAATTACTCTTTTTTTTTTCTTTTAAGGACTTTATCCTTTTTTTCCCCTTTCAAGTCTACATATATTTTTAAATGCACAATAAACCATTTAGAGGTTTTCTTTATCTTTGAATCTATCTTTACTATATATCTCTCTTTTTCTGATCACATGAGTCTTTAATTTGCTAAGCAATTTGACTAGGATTAAAGTCATAGCTTTGACAGCTAGATACAGCCCATTTCTTAGCTTTTTTCTGAGAGTCTAGCCTCATGGCAGAGGTACTGCCTGGAATCATGTTTATTGCCACAACCAAGGTCCCTGCCACCACCAAAAAGAATGCAGTCAGCTTTTCATCAACACCATTTAAATGTTTTGTGGCAGGACCTCTTAAAGAAGTTGCAAGGTTTTGCAGCTAAAGCTGAGTCAGCAAGCCTCTCTTAAATGAGAGTTCTTACCTCTAGCAAGGAGAGCCCACTTGAGAAAATGCTGCTATCAAGAAGCTGTGCTTAACTCTCTTCTTTTATGTCTAGAATTACTTCCCAAGCTCTCTCAGGCTTTATGTGGATGCAGTTGTCCACATGGGCACCATTTTGTTGTTTCTGGCCTGCCTGGTCCTGCAGCCATTCGGTCCCAAATAAACACACAGAGGTCTATATTAATCATAAACTGGTTGCCCTAGTATCTCAGGCTCCTTATTAACTCATAACTTATATTAGGCCATAATTCTTGTCTGTGTTAGCCAATATAGCTTGGTACCTTTTTTTGGCAAGGCAGTCACTTCTTGCTTCTTCTCTGTCTGTGTGACAATTGGAGACTGAAACTTCCCTCTTCCCAGAATTCTCATTGTCCTGCCTATACTTCCTGCCTGGCTACTGGCCAATCAGCATTTATTTAAAATACAAGTGACAGGGTACAGACCATTGTTCCATAGCAGGAAAGTTTCTGTTTTTCTTTCTATTTTAATAAATAGTTTTGCTGGGCATGTTATTTGGGGTTGATAGTTATCTTTCAAAACTTGGAATGCATCTTTCTAGGCTTTTCTGCCTTTAAAAGCTTTTGTTAAATAACCAGGTTTTATTCAAATGTGCCAGCCTTTATAAGTGATTTTCCATTTCCCTCTTGCAACTTTTAATTCCCTCTGCACTGCCTGTGCATTTCTAATGTTTTTGTTCCAATATGCCATGTTTTCTGGTCCTGTCTATTAAGAAATCCATGTGCCTTTTTTAATTGATGGGCATGGTTCTCTCTAAGTTTAGGATTTTTTTCTGTGATTTTATTGGAAATACTCTCTGTGCCTTTATTCTGCCACCCTTCTTCCACAATCCAAAGATTGTATCTTTTGATAATGTTCCAGATTTATTTTCAATTTGGTCTTTACTGAGTACTCCGGTTCCATTGTCATCTGCTGTCTTTGAGTTTCTGTTTTTGTATTCTATTAGCAAGGCTTTCCACTGAGGTTTTTGTTTGGCTTCTTGAGTTTTTTTTTATTTCCAGTGTCATATAGGTTTGAATTTTCTTCAGCAATCCTATCTCTATTTCCATGTCCTGGACCAACTTCCTCATTTTAGTCATGATCTTCTAGAGTATGGTTATATCTCCCTTGCATTGTTTGAATAAACTTGTAATCATTCTTTTGAAATCTTTGGTAGTTCCTCAAAGTCATTTTTATTAGGTGATGTTACAGGGTTAGTGACACATCTTGGTATTTTTTAATGTTATTTTTATTTCTTCACCAGGAAGGAACATATTTGGAGTTAGTACATTGGTTAAGTTTTTCTTTATTTGTATTTTTTGTTTTAAAGATTGTAGTTACTTTCTCTCACTCTCTCTCTTCTCTCTCTCTCTCTTTCCCCCCTTCTCTCTCAATGGTAGTATTTTCAGTTTTCAGTGGAGAACTAAGTCCTTTCCCTCTGTGATATGTTGTAATAGAAGCAGCGGGCTGCTTCCCGCCACCTGGCTAGCTTTACCAGAAATAATTACACAGAAACTGTATTCTTTTAAACACTGCCTGGCCATTAGTTCCAGCCTCTTATTGGCTAGCTCTTACATATCGATCTAACCCATTTCTAATATCCCTGTAACACCACGAGGTGTCTTACCAGGGAAGATCTTAACCTGCGTCTGTGTCCTGTAGGAGAATCATGGCGACTCTTCAATCTGCTTCTTTCTCCCAGCATTCTGTTCAGTCTCCTCTGCCTACCTGATTTTCTGTCCTCTTAAAGGGCCAAGGCAGTCTCTTTATTTAACCAATGAAATCAACACAAAACAACAGACTCCCACATCAGTAATATTTAGAGCTGGAGGCTTTATCTTCAGTCTTCTCTGAGGTTGAGGTACTATCCTATGTCCACCAAAGCCTCCTACCTGGGTCTACAGCTTTCCTTTTGAGTTGTGATACTATCCACACACATTAGGGCCTTCCCAGAGTCAGATATGATCCCCTTCCTGGTTTTGAAACCACTGCAAAATGTAGAACTCCCCAAGCATCAGTAGACCTTACCTAGGTTCAGATTGCTTTGCCTCCTGGCCCCTGGCAACCACCGTGCTGGATCTGCTGGGAGATGTGGAACTTCATGAGTGCTTCCCATCTTGTTTTTTGAGATACGATCTCCTGCCTGGAACTGTCCAATTAGGCTGACTAGTGGTTGCGTCCCAAGGATCACCTCCACAGCACAGAGATTACAAGCATATATCACCATACCAACTTTTATATTTAGGTTCTGAGGCTCAGGATCAGGTCTTCGTGTTTGTATAGCAGTAAGCAAATAGCTTACTGACTGAGCTATTGTTCTGGGTACAGAGATACTTTCATTATACAACTATACAACTGAAAAAGAACCTGCTACATGCTCAAAACGAATGGAAAACACCTGTCACCAACAGACGGTACATGGGGGCCTATTCAATTCACTTTTATGTCAAGCCCAGGCCCTGGCACTGTTGAGCTGTTACTTGCTTTTGTCTTCTGCCCAGAGTGATGACAATCCTTGGAGACCCTAAACCCCCAACAAGCAGGCTGCTCCCGTGGGATATGTCTTTCAGAAATAAAAATACCTTTAACTCATAATCCTAGTATTTTTCATGATAAGTTTATTTCTGGTTTGGGTTTCTTGGGGGTTTTGTTATTGTTGTTTTCTGTTTTACCAATTATGAATTTCCTCTAAAAACCTCAAAGCCATCCTTGCTGTGACCCTGGGCACATATTTTATCTTCCTGGTGGGTGATCCAGTTAGTTTTACATCATTCATCATAAAGACTTCTCATGGGAACAAAAAGGACCTATCATTCAAAGATCAAATAAGAGAACTATCCCCATTACAATGTCAAATAAAGAAAATGTAACTCAAATAGAAATGTCCACCTTTATATGTAACTTATATGGGTGACTTTGCTAAGACCTAGTATCAAATGCCCTTCAGACTGTTGACATGGTATCAGGATGCTTGAACAAGGGGCTCATGTCTAAGAAATCTATTTAATAATTTACTTGTTACTTTTTAAGTCAAGGGCCTAATTTCTCTTTAAGCCCTTGAGTTCAGCTTGATAATCTTATTATTTTACTGACTGATTAGCTTAGTTGTTAGAATTTACTATAAAATGAACTCAATGAGAAAGAGAAAGAAGGAATGGGGCTAAATGGGTGGGGGTGGGGAGGATCTGGGAGGAGAAAAGGGATGTAAAACTATAACTAGAATATACTATATAAAAAAATGATTAGATATTTATTTCATCATAATTTAGTTCAATATATTTAAAGCAATATTTATATGTTCCATTGATTTTATTTCTATCTAGTTCATTAATAATGTGACATAGCAAGCAAACTTTCTGAACTTAAGTGATTCTTTTAAATAAAAAATATAATTGGTATAATTAATTAGCTGTTTTGAAACACTCCAAAATGGGAATTTAACCTAACTTAGAATAATGAGATTTTTCTTATTTGCTTTTGTTGTTCTTTATTTTGAAACAGAATCTTGGTATGTAACCCTGGCTTGTACTGACTGGCTTTACAGTGATCCTCCTGCCTCTGCTTCCTGAGTGCTGAGATTGTAAGGATGCACTACCACATCCACTCATTTAGTAGAAATTTTATGTAAAATCACATGCCTAACTCAGTTCTCCACGGTATACTTTAAGAAAGCTGTCTCTGAGTTTAAATGTTGTAAATCATGACATTTATGTAAAGTATTAAATGTTCACGGTTTTAATACAAAAGTCTTTTTTTTGTTTTTTTTTTTTATTTATTTATTTATTAAGGATTTCTGCCTCCTCCCCGCAACCGCTTCCCATTTCCCTCCCCCTCCCCCGATCAAGTCCCCCTCCCTCATCTGCTCGAAGAGCAATCAGGGTTCCCTGACCTGTGGGAAGCTCAAGGACCACCCACCTCTATCCAGGTCTCGTAAGGTGAGCATCCAAACTGCCTAGGCTCCCCCAAAGCCAGTACGTGCAAGTCTTAATACAGTGTTTCTTAACTCTTTAAGCATTTTTTACCTTAAATGTATCTCCTCGTGAAAACAAAATAAGCTTTTCAGTAACTGCTGTAGACCCAGAGATGTCTCCTGGGCTAAGATCTGGAGTGTCAGGATACCAGTGCTTCTGTTTGCTTCTACTGGAGAAACTCTTAGGTGACCCCACGTGAAGTTGACAGAAGCCGTTCAATGTCTTTCCTATTGCTATGGCAAATCCAGTGGCCATAAAACAGTTTCATTGTCTTGGTGTTCTTGATGTCAAAGATTCTCTTGTCTTTCCCTGTTTCTTGTAGTCTTTTGCTTGAGGCTTTCTTCAGCTTTGAAATCAGAAGTGTCTTACCTTCAAATCTGTTTCTTCTCACACCTGCTTCTGATGTTGACCTGGTGCGGGAGAATTGTCTGTATTCTATCAATCATGTTTTAAATAAACGCTGATTGGCCAGGCAGGAAGTAAAGGTGGGACAACCAGACAGGAAGTAAAGGTGAGGCAATGAGAACAGGAGAATGCTGGGAAGGAGGAAGCCCATTCTTCTCACAGTCCTGCCCAGACCACAGAAGAAGCAACAAGATGTGACCAACCCTGCTAAAAAAGGTACTGAGCCATGTGGCTAACATATACTAGAATAATGGGCTAATATAAGTTATAAGAGTTAACAAGAAGCCTGAGCTAATGGGCCAATCAGTTTTATCATTAATATAGACTTCTGTGTATTTTCTTTGGGGCATAACGACCTTGGAAATCGGGCAGAACAGAAACTCCAATGAGCAGGCCCTTGTGTTACATTGACCTGTTTGCTTCCTTCCTGTATGGACCCTTGTGATCACACTGAGCCTACCAGATGAGCAGGAAAATCTCTTCATCTCACAATGCTTCATTAGGCATGTCTGCAAACTCCCCGTTTCCCTTTGCAGTAGAAAATAACACAGAAGCTTCAAAGACTGAGACATAAGTATCTTTAAGGGTCATTATTTTGTTCAACATCCCTTCGCCAAACAAGGGACATAGTAACCATACCATAAGAATAATTGGAACCATAACTATGGAGCGTGTCTCAGCCCATCTGAAAAGTCATAACAAAACAAACACCATAGACTGGGTGTATGTATATATTACAGAAATATGTTCCTTAGTTCTAGAGATTGGGAAGTTGGGGATCAAGACACTGAGAGATTTGCCTCATTCAAACTCCATACAACAGAAAGATTGGGGGGTCTCTCTTGCTTTTATAAGGTCATTAATACTATTCCCCAGGGCTTTGCCCCCAAGGCCTAATTACTTTCCAGGAATCCTAACTCTTAACAGGGCCTCTTTGGAGGTGAAGGTCTCTATACACAAATTTGGCAGCAGCAGCAGTGACAGCGGTAGCTGCAGCAGTAGCAGCAGCAGCGGCACAAAGATTCCAACTGCAGCTGCCCCTGTTAACCTTAACTGTCACTTAGCCCAGCCCTTAAAGTTATCTGAGAGGAGAAACCTCATTTAGTGACTACCCAGATCAGGTGGGTGTGTGGGCATGTCTGTGATGAGTTTATCTTGATTATTAATTAGCATAGGAGGGCCCACCCTATGTGGGTGGCATCATTCCTCAGGTGGTCCTGGGCTGCATGAAAGAAATCTAGCGAAGAGCCAAGGAGGAAGCCAGCAGGCGGTGTTCCTTCACAGTCTCTGACCTAGGTTCCTGCCGTGAGTTCTTGCCCTGATGCCCCTCAGTAATGGACGGTGACCCAAAGTGTAGGAGGCACTGAAACCTTTCCTCCCTTGAGTTGTTTTTGATTGTGGTGTTTGTCATAGGAGCAGAAAGAAAAGAGAGCCACAGCCATCCTCATTTGTCTCCTGTTACAGTGGGCAAAACCAACTTGGGGAGGAGAGGACTGATTTGGCTTATAGATTACACTCTTCCGTGGAGGGACGCCAAGGCGGAAAGTTGAGGCAGGGACTCAAATGGAGACCATGAAAGTATGTTATGTACTGGCTTCCTCAGTTCTCCTGTTCTTATACTGACCAGAAGTTTTGGACCCTCCCACATCAATCATTGATCAAAAAAGCACCCCACAGACATGTACAACATGCTTTTGTGATGGAGGCAATTTCCCAAAGTAAGAGTCTTTCTTCCTAGTGACTCCAGCCATGTCATGCTGACAGAACAGTACAACAGTAGACTTGACTTTTTTTTTTCCTGAGGCAGGGTTTCTCTGTGTAGCCTTGGAACTAACTCGGTAAACTAGGCTGGCCTTGAACTCGGAGATCTGCTTGCCTCTGTCTCCTGAATTCTAGGATTAAAGTCGTGTGCCACCACTGCCCAGCTTGTAGTGGGTTAATTTTGTGTTAATTTTGAATAGACTAAAAGATATGGTTTGTGGTCAAACAACAGTCTCAATGTTGCTATGAAGGTATTTTTTAAAAGATTTATTTGTTATGTATACAATGTTCTGCCTGCACACCAGAAGAGGGCATCATTACAGATGGTTGTGAGCCACCATGTGGTTGTTGGGAATCGAACTTAGCACCTCTGGAAAAAGCAGTCAGTGCCATCTTAGCACTCTGAGCCATCTTCCCAGCCCCATGAAAGTTGTTTTTAAAATATGTATAATAACATTTAAATCCAAACTCTTGGAGTAAAGCAGATTAACCTCTATTAGGTTTTATTTAATCAGCTGAAGACATTTAGAGAAAAAGACCATAGTTGACCATAAAATTAGGAATTCTGCCTCCAGACTCAGGAGGCAACATCACCTCCATACTGTTGCTCCAGCTGACCATCCCTCCTGCCATGCAGACTTGCAATTGCCAGACCTGACTGTCTGTGAGTAATTCTCCTTCCTCCTCATTGCTATAGACAATTGTTATAGAGTATCTCAGATACATATATGTAGTGTATATCAGCACAAACATACAACTCTCACCTTAAGAGAGATAAGAGAGTTTATTCTGGAGTCAATTAGAGTGGCATGGCCTAGGACATGTTACAAGATAGAAGCTATTTCATGAAGCTTTTATAGTAACAAAGAAAGTCACTAATCATTGTGCTTCTCAAATACACTGGAGGATGTCGTAAGTGGGCAGTTACAACAAACTGGCGAAATCTCAGCTGTAGGCTGATGCTATCTGATGACTTTTGGTTTAGAGTAGCCATGACTTCATTAAGACAGTCCATGTGTTTTCATCTGTTAGTTATAGGATATCAGGTCCAACACATAGGTGAACAAGGGCCTAAAAATAGCCCAAAGGTAAATTGTAAGCTCTACACTTTGAACATTCTTGCCTCAACATCTTTGAAACTTTAAAGAGTAATTCAACATTTGCAGACACAGCTTCTTTCCAAGAGAGAGATACAGCTCTAAGTATGGATGACATCGTTTGTGTATCTCAGTATTGTTGGTTCTCTCTCTATGGAGATCCTGACAATGACCCATACAGTATATGACAGACCCAGGTTTATTCTGATTCCAGGGGATGCCATGTGCCCCAAACCCAAAATTCTACAGGCTTTACTAAACTCTTATGAAATTCTCATGATACCTTTCAGCCAGATCTGCTCTTTTTATTCCCATTTTAAAAATGAGGGAATTGAGCTGACTCATACTCACTATCTGGCTCAGTCAGTGTAAGTGAGCTCCAAAGTCACTGTGTCTAAAACATAAAGCTGAGGAGCAGCACAACGCTGGAGCCAGAGCCGGAGTCCTGACATAATGGCCTTCACCCTAACAGCCTCCTTACGGGAAGCAAAGCAAACAGGACCTTATGCTTCATGGGAGCTCATGGAAGAAGAGAAAATTGGTCCTCGTAGACTAGTCCTTGTTCCTCTAGACTATTCTGCCACGAAAACTAACCGTTAGAAGTCCCAGGCTGCTCGGGACTAAAGATAAAGTCATTTTCCAGTTAGTTAGGACAGCCTCCTCTTCACTTGTTCTTTTTGAGTCAGGTTTGGAAGCTGTTAGAAATGCCTTGGCTGTGTCCTTCCAGGCTGCTCTTTGGTACAGAAAGATCCAGCAAAAGTACAAGCTCATTTGCACCCCTCAGCGAGAAGAAGGAAGTAAACACTCCTTGTCCAAGGAAAGAGCCAAGCTTTTCACTCAGCAGCCGTCTGAGGTGCAGAACCCCGTGGCTGTTAAGTAGCCCTGTGTGTTGTCTTTCTGAGGTGAGAGTTGTTTTCTGACTCCCCCATGAGTATTATTCAATATAGGAAGTACAGTGTTAAAGCAATTGCTAGGCTGGTTTAGGCTCACCCAGGGGTTAGCAAATCCATGCTTCTTGTACAATTTACCAAATATTTTCTTTGTAGTTGTCCTTGAAGCCCAAGTGGGACTAATGGCTTTAACTACCACCCAACATGTTTCAAAGTGATTTCCACACCAGGAAGCCATTGTCGGCTTCCCCAAACACTTAATTGGTACAGGATGTGAGCCATTCTAAAAGACACACTTCTGGGCTTGCCTCAATCATGGCTCCAAGAGGGGCTGGTTCCCAGTAAGCATTTCCATTTCTGCCTCTTTGTGTACCCTTAATCATTTTGTGGTTCCATTTTTCTGTGGACTCAACAGTTTCCTTGGTAATGAAAACACATTATAATCACCCTTGGTACCCAAGAAATGGATTTGGCTTTGTTGTCACAAGACTAAGTTGCCATAAAATCATAGAAGAACTGTTGTCAAGCATAGACTTGTCAGTTTGGGGGTTGGTATGTGGGAGAGAAAGTGGGTGGGTGTGGATGGGTGTGTGGCTAGGTGTGTGGGTGGGATATGAGTGGGGGTGGGGGTGTGGGTGTGGATGTGGGAAGGCGTGTGAGAGGGAGGATGTGGGTGTAGTTATGGGTGTGTGTGTGTATATATATATAGACAGGAAGGGGAGTGGGTGGGTTTGTGGGAATGGTTGTGGGTAGGTATGAGAGTATGGAAAGGGGTGTGGGTGGGAGGGGTGTGTGTATGTGGGGAGTGTGGTTGTGGGTATGTGGGTGTGGATAGACAAGGGGATATAAAAGAGTGTAGCTTGAGTAGCTGAACAAGTTCCTTCCTTTCAGGCCTCAGTTTCCTCATCTGTGGAGCAGTTCAATGTGGACAATAGTGACTCAAGGATTAATCGAGTAACATACACTTCATTAGAACAGAGACTGGCACACAGGACAGGAACTACATAATTTCAATTTCCCTTTTCTTTCTCCCCTCATTGCCATCATTTTCATTATTATCTTTGAGGAAGGACCTCTTTTCAGAAATGATGGAAACCCAATCAGGTTAGCACACAGAAAATTTAAAAATCACATATGAAAGAAAGAAAACAACCTGAACTGAGTCTAAAGATAAATTACAAGGTGGGAGGAAAGTGTTTTCCATGCACCTGCCAGATGTAAGGCGTTACTGCTACTGACAAAGAAGAGCTACCTGTTTCCCCCCTAGGCTATTTTTTTTACCTTTTTAAAGAAAATCCTGACATTACAGAACTAAACTTAAATGTATGAACATTCTACTCTTATATTTCCAAGATAAAAATTCATGAGCCAAAAAAAGGGAAAAAGGGGAAGAAGCTTATAAAATATGGGCATCCCACCATAACTGTTTAACTGAGAAAGGAATGAAAATGCTTTAAATAAGAAATCATGAGTGGATGATAAAGTATGTAGAAACTGAAAATTGACAAACTATTTAAAACCTGGAATCACAAACTGTTCAGAACTACCTAGATGGATCATGGGTGATGGTGAACAGCAGAAAGGGATTATGGATCTTCTTTTCCTAATTTAGGGTTGGACAGTTTATAGAAAGAGAGGGAATCTGATAGGCTCACAGCTTGGAGTAAAAATGTCTGTCCAGGGTCAGCCTTGAACATACTAGGTGAGTCTGCCATCAGGAGCCCTGCTGGGAAGGGAAGGAGTTGTTGGGCTAGTGTCAGGTCAAGGGGACGTGAGAGAGGTCAGAAATTCACCATCTTTATTATCTGTCTGAGGCCCCTTCCCCATCTCTCTGCCTGCTCCTATCCTTCAGAAAGAACAATAAATCATAAGGAAAGAGACAGCCTCAATAAGGAAGGACTGTGCCTGTAGAATGACCCTCAGTTGTCACCTCACATCCAGATGCATACAAACATACACATACATGCACCACATATACATATGTACTCTCATTCACACACACACACACACACACACACACACACACACACACACAAAGAATGCTCACTGAAGGGAGAGAACAGAGTAGTCAAAATACAGGGTAAAGACAGAAAAAGAACGAGGAGGGAAAGAAAAGGAAGAAAACTGATGAAAAGACAGAAATCTGCAGTTCTCAGAACATTTCAAATAAAGACAAGCAAATGAGAAATGCCCGGTTTATTATCCTAATGAATAATAAAGTATCAATGAAAACATTTCATTAGTAGAAGAGGAAAAGTTGTTGAAAGCAGAGGCTGCTTGTTTGTTTACTGGCCACTCAGCCCCGAAATAACCACACAGAAACTGTATTAATTAAAACACTACTTGGCCAATCACTTAAGCATATTGCTAGCTAGCTCTTATATCTTAAATTAACCCATTTCTGTTCATCTGTGTATTGTCACATGGTTGTGGCCTACCAGTAAGGTTCCATCTGGCGTCTGTCTCTTGTGGCAGCTACATGGCTTCTCTTTGACTTTGCCTACTCTCTCCTCCACTATCTTCTTGGAATTCCTACCTTGCCCTATTCTGTGCTGCAATAGGCACAAAGAAGATTCTTTACTAACCAGTGATATTCACAGCATATAGAGAGGAATCCCACATTGAGTTGTTACTGCTCAATAATTGATAAAGTGTTTTCTGTAATGTATTTATTTTTATTTAAACTACTTTTCATAGCTTACTTCTTTACAATACTTTAAAGAAAGCAACATTGACAGAGGTATAAATTGGAAAATTATCTGGAGGTTAGTTTGGGAATTCTTACAACCCTGAAGCCTTAAGAATACTTTAAGAATGCTTTCTTAAAATGGGATTAGGAAGTCTGTTGCATCATTACTCATTGGAACAATAGCTTGAATGTCCCTTAACAGTGGGTTAGCTATATGAATAGATGTAAACTACACAACAATGTATCAGTTGCTTATTGCTGCATAACAAACCAGGCTAAGGCTCAACAGCTTCAAACACGTGTATAATTATTATCAGTTAAAGAAATCATACGAAACCCAAACAGCATGCATTTATTTTCTCATAGTATCTATGGCTTGGCAACCAGGTGTGGCTCTGCTGAGTCTAAGATAGATGGTGATGAGATTTGTAGTGAGTTCTGGAAAGAGCCAGAAAAAAATGGTGGGGTGAGACAGTCTCTCTCTCTCTCTCTCTCTCTCTCTCTCTCTCTCTCCCCATGGGTGTGTTTCAAATAAACTAATCTCAGAGGTGACATTCTAGCCTCCTTTCTATATTCTATTCATTAGAAACAGTTCATTAGAAATTTTCAGCATCATGAGTTTTCAATACCAAATTATTCAGTGTTCATCTCTGAGTCACAAGAACCTTGGCCTCATCAACCACAATGCAATCATGGCATCTAGTGTAATTAAAATAATTTCTTATTGTGACCTTAGACCCTGTTTTCATTTTAAAGAATTTTCAGTTTTCCCCCAAATGTCTCTTAGAGATGTTTTGTTATATCCATGATCCAACTAAAATCCACATATTGAATAAAGTTGATTGCTGTGTCTTTTAACTCTCTTTTAACCCAAACCACCACTGCTTTTATATATACATACCATTGACTTATTGGAAAGAGAAGAGTATAGTCCCAACATCTTCTGGATTTGTCTGAGTACTTCCATGGACATTCTTGAACTTATTCCTTTAACTTCTGTATTTATTATATAGATACTGGATTTTAGCATTCAGCGAAGCTATTTCCTAAGTGCTATCATTTTCCTCCTGTTCCAGGAGTTGCATATGTCTGTTTGCATTACTACTTGAAGCTTTAAAATTGACCAGAATGATTTTTTAAATGCTCGAGTCCCAGGCTAGAGAAGTAGCTCAGTTAGTAAAGGGCTTGCCTTGCAAGCATGAGGACCTACGTTTGATCCCATAGAAACCATGTAATTCCCATAAATCCCCCAATCCCTGCTGTGCTTATCATTTCAGCCTGAGGAGGTTGATCCCTGGGGCTTTCTGGCCAGCTAAGCAGCCTACCTGGTGAGCTCCAGGCCTATGAGAAACCCTGCATCACAAAACAAGGTGGATAACCCTCCAGCCTCCACACACACAGGCACTTGTACCCACACACAAGTGCATCCCAAGGCACACATGTACCCCTAACATATACATGCTCACCCCAACACATATATGTGCACCCCTAACATACACATGTTCACTAACACACACATGCACACACTCGCATGCATTCTCACACACATAAAAACCCCTCTCCATAATTCGACCACTGTCTAATTCTTTAGCCATCTGTCCTTTGAACATGTCAAGTTCTTTCTCCGGTTAGCACCTTTGCACCGACAGCCTATTATACTATGAGAACAAGGCACCCAGTCTGTAATAAAGTCAAGAGTCTTGTGAAATCAATGCAGTTCTCCACATACCAATCTGTAGAAAGGGACTGTTGTGATATGGTGTGAGAGAGACCTTGGCAGGTTGTAGCCAAGGGGTCCCACAGCAGGTGGGAGACAGGCACGCCATGCAGAGAGCCCTATACGGAGGGGCTTTTCCTGGGAGGCAGGGAATGAAAAATGTGAGGGGCAAGACCAGCCTCTGGGGACAGGAGCTGCAGAAGAGGAGAGGCAGAGGGAGAGGTGCAAGGGCTGCCTGCCTTTTCAGAGGAATGTGGCGGGAAAGAGAGAGGGAATGGGAAGAGTTTGTCTCTTAGAGGGGGACTTTTGCGCATACATACAGAGCCTTAGGCAGCCATGCATCAGCACAAGTACGTAGATTATATAGTGATATACAGCCGTAGGACCCTTGGCTGACTAAGTGTTTGCCTGAGTACTGACAAGGGCATCCTGCCAAGTGATGAGGGTGGACCAGCATAATATCTGAATGCTAACATTCCAACTTTTGTTTATTATAAAAAGTGAGTTAGAGATGACAACTGGGAGCGGAAAATGAGGACACCGAGTTCTCAAGACTGCCTCCTGCTGATTTATGGGTGTTGAAATCTTGGGGACCTAAGAAAGCTGGGGTTCTGGCCACAATGTCCTGGGGTAGCTGGTTGTTTCACAGGCTCTGTGGAACCACCTGGCACGGCTTGGAACTAAAGAGGTGCTAGCAGATCAGAGGACAAGGTTAAGTTTAGGGGAAAAAGGAGGGGAGTGTCAAGACCAGGGAAAGGTAGGGAGGCTTAGGCTGTTGATTGACAGTACTTAATTGAGGGGTACATCTGGTGTGCTCAAAGTGTGTCCTAGTTGATTTCCTTGAACTTACAAGAATACTTTGAGTTCGTGAAAAGATAAGTTTTAGACACTTTAACATTCCCACTGTTTATAATCTGTACTGAAATCCACATTGGTGAAATAGCAGTATACTCATTCCAGAAATGATTCCGGTTGAAAGCATCAACACTCTTTTTCTATCAAGAAAACTGTGACAGATGTTTTTAGCACAATGAAAGGTACCTTTTAAATTTATAGTTAGAAAACAACCAAAGGGAATTTAAAATCCTGATCTTGTAGCTATGACTATCTAATGTATAGTATGGTGTTTAGTACTCTGCCAGAGCTACGTTAATAATTTATCAGAATTCCATCGATTAATATTAAGACTATGAACTTTTGGAGTCCTCACATAACAGTGGCATAATGAGAAAAAGAGAGAGAGAGAGAGAGAGAGAGAGAATCGTGTTTCATTTTTTTAAACATCTCAAATCACTTTCTCTTTATTAGCAGTTAAGTCTTTTCACCATCAGACCTCCACGGGTTGTTGCATCTGTACACCTTAAGTGACATTTTTAGGCCCTGAAACATTCATAGAGCCTCACGTAAACTTTACACCTTTTATCTAAATCACAGGAGATACAGGTGGCTGACCACTGAGAGCAGTCACCGTAAAGTAAGCTCCTTTAAACAAAGGGATGGTAAGAAGTTATACTGAAAGCTACTTTGTGAGCTTATCTCTTTTTGAATCTGGCAATGAAGTAAATTGTGTCTAGACTTCCTATTAGCTCTGGAGAGTGAGGCCTGTGACCTGAATTTTACACAGAGAATTGAGAAGGAACCTTGAAGTATTGGTTGCTGCTGTTAAACTGACAAAGCTACCTCTAGCCTAGTCATCAAACAGTGTCAAGAGTTCTGAGAAGAATGTTTTACCTGAGTTAGCAGTTGAAAATGGCAGAGACTTGCTTGCTAGCTACCCAGACAGTTACTCCCCAGAGTCCTCTATGATCGTTGGAAGATGGGGGGGGGGTCCCTCAGGGCAACATCAGTCGTCAGCTGGAAGGCATAGGCCAGTCAGGCCTCAGAAGACCCTGTGGATTAGGAGTTTGTAGGAAGACCAGCTACCTTTGTCCAGGCAACTCAAAGCAGTCGATTCCCCAGTGTCCTGTTTTGTTCACGGCCATAAAAGGGTCTTAGCGGCAGCTGAGGTGAAGGGTGGGTTTTGTTCAGTGGCTAGCACTGCCACTTTTGAAGCAAGTTCCGGGTGGAGGCTCTGTTCCCACCTATCTTCTTCAGAAGAATCAGGGGTGCTGCCTGTTTCTCTAGTATGAAAATCTTTTTAATTAAACATTTTAAATGCCACATTCTGCAGATCTCTGAGCACTTGAGGACTGTCTGTCTATTAGGTAGATCTGAGTAGATAAACTTTGTTTCTGGTTACTTGTTTTAAGCTTAACTCTGAAAGCATATAGGGGACCGGGCATTTTATTGTAAACATGTCCCCATAGTTGAGGTCAGAAAGGAACCTGGCATCACGTAACTGCTTCGGCGACAGAGGCTGGGCTAGGCTGTGGGTGCCTTTCAAGGTGGAAACACGTGAGAGGCTCGCCCTGGGAGTTCTCAGGTGCTTCCTCCTCAGCCTCTAGAGCCAGTTTAGGGCTTGGATTAGAGGATCTTCTTACCCTGTTAGCAAGTACCCTGTCCCAGTCGCCCCCCCGCCCCCCCCGGAGGCTGAGCCGCACAGTGGTGGCATTGAAGCAGCCATGGATTGGGGGACCTGCCATTGAAAATAGAAACATAGTAAGCCACGGTGGGAGGCGTCGGAAGATCAGTGTTGCAGTGGGCAGCTGCAGTGGGCAGGAGAGAGAATACCAGCGTAGCCAGTTCACACGCCAGGAACAAGAGGCAGACAGACAGGCAAAGAGAACAGGGAGAAATAACAAAGAAAGCTTGGGGCAATAGGTTACCCCCTTCCAACTACTGAATGTTGTAAAGGCCACGTAAAATACCAGAATATGGGGTGCCAGTAAGCTGCCAAATGCATTGATATCTGAGGGGTACTGTGGCGAAGGCGGGTAAGTTTAGGCACATTTTCCATGAGTGAGGTAGAGAAATAAGGTCCAAAGGCTGAACTCTAGTGCCCCAGAAATTCAGCGAGGACCCACAAGGCAGCACAGGTTGGTCTTGGGTCACCACCACAAGGTCCAAGGGCTATGAAGAGTAGGCACACACTGTACCCTACATCATCAGAAAGGAACAGGAGCTGAGAGGGACTCTGAGCCCAAGAGACACATGGTTGCCTGGGTACCCAGGCTTGCTGGCAGAGCCAAAAGGTGAGAAACCACAGTTGAGAGAGAAATCCTGACTCTTGGGAACTAGCCAGAGGTGGAGAAAATCCTCACTCATGGGAACTAGCCAGAGGTGGAGAAGGAGGGGCTTGCCAATCATGTCAGTGTTGGATGAAGGAGAGCCTCGCCAATCATGTTAGTGTTGGATGGCGAAGGAGGGGCTTGGCAATTATGTCGGTGTTGGATCGAGGGGTCCAGTGATCTTTTAGTTGGAAGAGTGACTCAGTTGAAGGTTTCAGGGTCCCGGTGCACCTCAAGGTGGGCACGGGGAGGGGCCTGTCATTGAGTCTCAGCACAAATGTTATGATATGGTGTGAGAGGGACCTTGGTGGATTGTAGCCAACGGGCATCCATGGTGGGTAAGAGACAGGCCATGCAGATAGCACTTGCGTGAAGGGGTTTTTATAGGGAGAGAGTGAATGGAAAATGGGGGAGAGACTGGTCTCTGGGGATAATGGCTGTGCAAGAGAAGAGAGAGGGACAGAGAGAGACAGAGAGACAGAGAGAGACAGACAGGGGTGGCAAAAAAGACACAAAGAGACTGACAGAGAGAAAGAAGTGCAAAGGCCTGCCTGCCTCTTCAGAGGAGCAGTGGGAAAGACAGAGAGAATGGGAGGAGCTTATCTCTTAAAGGGGGCCTTTTATATGTGCATACAGAGCCTTATGCAGCCACGCAGTACATGTACTTGGATTATGTAGTGATGTCCGGCAATAGGACCCAGGGCTGACTAAGTATTTACCTGAATACTGACAAGTGCATCCGGCCAGATGACGGGATGAGGGGGCAGTATAATGCCTGAATGCTAACAGAGACCCCAGCGTAGAGAAAAGGCTGGCATGTGGATTTGGTGCAAGACAGTGGTTTTTACAGTCTTTGATTGTGATAAATCCCTGCCTTCTTTTTCCCACATGCTGGTACTCCGGAGAGATACATCCAGCATAGATGCCTTCCCAAATTCCCCATCCTTTTGACTCACAACACAAACGCTTTCTAATGAATGCCCTGTTGCTTTTCTGATGGGTTTCAGTCATGTGGCAGACAGCCTGCAACTTTCCACCTCTCAGAGTTCTGAGATAAGCAGGCAGCAGCCGCCATCTGGGGGAGATTAGTGGGTGTGTGGGAGGGGGGGCTCAAACGGGATTCTTTGATGAACTCTGAGTGTGCCTCGTGCTGAAAACAGACCTAGAACTTTGTATGGCTGATTGTTTTTCACCTCTTCCCAAGAAATCACCCTTTAACCCATGACCTTGTTTGGTGCACATGTGTGCATGTGTATGTCTGTACATAAAAGTATATTCTCTGCCTCCCACATGAGATGTTAACTACTCTAAAAAAAAAAAGGCCCTTATCATGGTTGCCCATTTTTACACTCCAAACCTTGCAACAAAACTTGTCCCTTATTAGAGCCTTGATTAATATTTGCTGAGCATGTAAATGAGCGTAACCAGAATTATTTTCTTAGGCAGCTTACGCAGCTTACGTTGAGAGTATTGATGCCAAGACACAACTCTCACCTCAAAGGGAATGAAAGGTAGTTTATTCTGAAGCCAGATACCCATGACTGGAACATAATGTAAGTTGACTCAAATGCCATGTTCTAGTGTGGTAACAATTTTTCTAAGTTTTTATAGTAATAAAAAAAAGCAAAATATCAAGACTCTAAACAAAACCAAAAATTGGCGGAAACATCAGATAGGTGGGTCAAAGCAAGGTGAAATGTCATAGGCCACCATCACCCCGCAGTTAATCCCCCTTTTAGAATCTTTAACATAAATGTCATTTTTTGTTTGTTGTTTCGTTTTGTTTCTTTGTGGATATTTCAGTTCACAAGCCGAAGATCCTAGAACACCTACTAGAGAATGAAATGAAAACACTGCCCAGTCTTTCTCCTTCTGGGGAACCCTTTGCTTGCTCTTCTCCTTCTCTTTTGTAGGCTACGTAATGCTTTCGTGGCAGAGAGGGTGGCTTCTCCAAGTGTCCATCCAGGCACTTGTTAGACACACAGAAGCTCCTGATGAGACTTACCAAATAGGAGCTTCATTTAAAAGCCCTCATGGGGTTCATATTCATTTTATTTGCATTTGTTTTTAAATTAGTATAAAAAGTAATAAATTTCTCCGTGCACACTCATTAGTTTCGGATGATTCCTCTCCCAATTCATCCCCCTGATGTCTACACTCCCGCCTCTCTCCCACTCCCACTCCACCCACCCCTACCCCACCCTACTCCCGCTCTCACTGGATCCTTCATCCCCATTAAGGCCCCTTTTAATTTCATGTCTCACATGTTCTCTTGCCCAACTCATCCTCCTCCCTTTAACCCCCTTTTCTCCAACTCCTAGGCCTTTTTCTAGTTTCCTGGCCTCACCTGCCTTTGGCTGGCCCTGTAAAAACCTACATTAAATTAAAAGCTAAGGGCTACAAGTGGGGGAGAACACGCATTATTTATTTGTCTTTCTGAGTTGAGGTTTCCTCAGGTTTTTCTTTGTTTTGTTTTTGTTCTTTCTAGTTATATCCATTTTCCTAAAAATTTAGCAGTTTTGTTTTTACAACTGAATAAAATTCTATTGTGTGTGTGTGCCACGTTCACATGCTCCACTTCTCTGCTGATGGACGTCTAGCACGATTCCATTTCCTCTACATGCATTTTAAAATTGGAGAAGAGCTCATCTGAACCTTTCTCTCCTTCTCCCTCCACCCTTCATAGCCCCTAGCCTCCACCCTTTCCTCTCCACCCTCCACCCTTCCTCCTCCACCATCGACCCTCCACCCTTCCCCCTCCACTCTCCATCCACCAGTCTGAACCCAGCCAACATCATTGTTAAACTTCAGGGCCCATCCCAGGAAGCAGCTTTGGTGGCTCTTGGAGTATTTATCTACTCAGTTCCTTCCCTGCAAATTTGAGCTGTTTATAAACATTGAAATTGACTTGTCACCTTACGAGACCTGGATAGAGGTGGGCAGTCCTTGGGCTTCCCACAGGTCAGGGAACCCTGATTGCTCTTCGAGCAGATGAGGGAGGGGGACTTGATCGGGGGAGGGGGAGGGAAATGGGAAGCGGTTGTGGGGACGAGGCAGAAATCCTTAATAAATAAATAAATTAAAAAAAAAAAGAAATTGACTTGTAAACTTGGCTGGCACACATCTGCTGTAGTAATAGGAGCGTTGGGTGCCATTCTGTTGTATTAGGAGCGGCAGGGCTGCGTCCCCAGCACCCCGGCCACCTGGCTATCTTATGCCCCGAAATAACAACACACAAACTGTATTCATTTAAACACTGCTTGGCCCTTTAGCTCTAGCCCTTACTGGCTAATTCTGATATCCCGATCAACCCATCTCTAATAATCTGTGAGCACCAGTCTTACCGGGAAGATTCTTCTAGCCTACGTCCATCCTGGGTCGGAGCTTCATTGCGTGTGCCTCAGAGAGCAGAGCTCTCACATACGCCCTGGAGATGGGAGCATGGCATCTCTGCTCCAGAGAGCAGAGCTATCGAGTCTGAGCTCACTTCCTCTTCCTCCCAGCATTCTGTTCTGTTTACTCCACCCACCTATGTTCTAAGCTATGAGCCCAAGCAGTTTGTTTATTACTTAACCAATGAAATCAACAGATTGATATATGACACTCCCACATCACTTCCCCTTTTTCTGTTTAAACAAAGAAAAGGGCTTTAACTTTAACATAGCAAAATTACATATAACAAAACAGTTATCAAGTAAAAGTTACAATATTTACATCTATTTTATCTTTTTTCATAACTAAGGAAAACTATAACTATCTATATATTCTTTAACTCCATCAAAGACTCCAGAAGGATATAATATTACCTAAGCAAACAAGAAATAAGTAACTTTCAAACTCTAGAAATGACAGAGACATCTCGCTGCCTGTACAGTCACCCAAAGTTCCTCTGTACCGTTGGGGCATCCATCTTCGGCCTACAGGCCCATAGTTTCCAGAAGACATTTCCATGAAGCAGGAAATTTCAAAGGCAGTCACTATCTGCTTGTCCTAAAGAATGTCTTGCAGACTCTTTCATGAATCAGGAACCCCAAAAGATCATCTCACCTTTAGGCAAGTTCAGTAGTCCTCTCTCTGCGGGTTCTCTGTGTCCAGTTTATGCAATAGTCCAGGAAAGAGCAGTTTCTTGCCCAAATGGCTATCAAAACTCCATAAGGATCCTCTTTGATGCCCATCTTCTTCTTGAAGTAGATTGGTGCCGCCAGGCGCAGACATGTCTCATTGTCATGAAAAGTCCTAAGTTATTAAAACATTTAATAGCATATTCCGTAGTCTTTGAAAGATATGAAGAATGCCGATCTAACTGAAATATATATCTATATATCTAGAAAATCTAACGAACATGACTACAAGCTTGACTATTATTAATGATTATCCATTAACAACCTATATACATTACATTTTTAAATGAACTACACAATCACAATACCTTAATAGAGATCAAAAATACATATACATATAACAAAATTGACCTTAAAATCCATACCAATGCAAATTATTCATACCTATATCATTTCCCCCTTTAAATGTAAAAGAACATTTATAAACAATATTTTGGGAACATGGGTGCAGTTTTTTCTCTCCAAACTGCTTCCTGCTGAATGGGGGCACTGTTAATCAGATCATTTAGGGTGTAATCTGTGTGCCAGGTTTATCTCAATTGGCAGTTGAATGAAGTAATTTTTTGAGGGTGTTCACAGGAACTTTTCAGGAGGTCGTGGTCTATCATACCATATCGGGATAGATGCAATCCACAGGGTCTGATCTTCTGTGAAAACAAAAGAAGACCCTCTCCAAAGCATCATATCCTTAGACCCAAATTTTGAAATCGTAATACCCTTATATCCATTCTGGTTTAGCTTGGCAGCCCATGTAATGAAATGTCTCTCTGTACTTAGCTCCTTCACAGTCAAATATTTTAAAGAAAACACAATGTACATAATCCAGACTCCCTGTGAATTTTCCATTTTTACGTGGCTTATTTTTCTTTATTTCTCTTAATCTATAACTATCTGTACTCTGTCTCTTTAAAGACTTTACCTTTTTTTTTTAAACCATTAACTTTATTCTCTATATTCTTTTTCTTCTCTCTTTCAAGCCTACGTACATTCATCCAACAGTGTGACTCATTTAGTGGTCTGAATCTGTCCTATTGTGAATCTGCAATTTTTTACTATCCAGGAGCACTTTTGATTTGCGCCTTTAAATCACTAGGCGCTTAAGAATCTAAGCTGTGACATTCCTAGGTCAAAAACAGGTACTGCCTGCTGGCCCCGCCCAGTCCAACATGGTGGAGCCGCTCGTGCCTCTGATCCTTGCACATTGCACCACTAGCTTGGCGGAGCTGCTTGTGACTCTGAGCTGCGGCATGCAATGTCCCCCTTTTAGGCACACAGCAGTCTAGTTGCCATCAAACAAATCGTAGCACTTTACTCCAAATGCTCCATTCAAAAGCTCTGTCTCCCGCAGGAGTCAGACAGAGATTGCAAGGGCGGCACAGCCCAGAAAGCCAGCATTTTAAAACAGCCAGTTTTTTCCTGCTGCTGAGTCAGGAAAATTTCAAAACGTACCATTTTGTGCTAGCTCTGGGGCCGCCAGGTAGGAGTGGCACTCAGCACTTTAATTCTGAGACTGAGCGTGCAGCACAGAAATTCTTTTCATCCAAGTTACAGCCAAATCTGACACGCAGAGCACTGCGCAGTCTGAAAACACGCCATGCCCTTCCGCCTGACTAAGCCTGATTCGGCCGTCTGCCCAGGTGCAGTTGGGGAGTGCTGAGCCATCAGCAAGGTCTCAGAGCACTCTCCTTCGGATCCCAAGCGGGAACATGGGACTCTTAATCCCAGGGTCGTGGGTTCGAGCCCCACGTTGGGCGCCATTTGTAGTAATAGGAGCGTTGGGTGCCATTCTGTTGTATTAGGAGCGGCAGGGCTGCGTCCCCAGCACCCCGGCCACCTGGCTATCTTATGCCCCGAAATAACAACACACAAACTGAATTTATTTAAACACTACTTGGCCCTTTAGCTCTAGCCCTTACTGGCTAATTCTGATATCCTGATCAACCCATCTCTAATAATCTGTGAGCACCAGTCTTACCAGGAAGATTCTAGCCTACGTCCATCCTGGGTCGGAGCTTCATTGCGTGTGCCTCAGAGAGCAGAGCTCTCACGTCCACCCTAGAGAGGGGAGCATGGCATCTCTGCTCCAGAGAGACGAGCTGTCAAGTCTGAGCTCACTTCCTCTTCCTCCCAGCATTCTGTTCTGTTTACTCTGCCCATCTATGTTCTAAGCTATGAGCCCAAGCAGTTTGTTTATTACTTAACCAATGAAATCAACAGATTGATATATGACACTCCCACATCAATCTGCAGAGGCCCCATGTTTCCTGGCAAGTCCGTCCGTCCCCTTCCACTTCAGCTCTCTGGGGAGAGCTTTGCCCCCACTTAAAGAATGCTGGCTTTTCCCTTCGTTTTGACTGACAAGCAGTTGATACTGGTGTTTACTTTCAAAGCATGAAGGATTTGCTGCGGTCCTCAGCCGTGGGTTTAAGACACAGATCACCACGACTGTTGCTTTTGGGGAGCAGAAGGTCCTAAGACTGTCCCCAAAGCCTCCTTTATGTAAGACTCAGGATCCTTCCCTCTTTTTCCTTGGCTTCAGTCGGCTCGGAAGCTACACACACACACACACACACACACACACACACACACACACACTGAGGACCAGGGAGGATCAAGGGCAAAGCTTCTTTTACCTCCACTCAGCAGAATTTTCCTGAGCATCTATTACGTTGCGTTGATGGGAGCCATTCTCATGGAGCATAAAGTCCAGTGTAAATGGGACCAAGAAGCATGTGAGATTCTCAGTGCATTTAGCTACAGAAAAGACATCACTGAAGTATGTAGACAACACTAGAGTATATATTATTTTGTTGTTGTTGTTTGGTTGGGCTTTTGGTTCTTGTTGTTGTTGTTGTTTGGTTTTTCAAGGCAGGATTTCTATGTGTAACCCTGTCTGTCCTGGAACTCGCTCTGTAGACCAGACTATCCTTGAACTCACAGAGATCCACCTGCCTTTGCCTCCTGAGTGCTGAGTGCTCATGATTAAAGGCATGCAGATTTATTAATATCTTCTGTTTAAGAAACAGCAAGGTTAAGCCAGGAAGTGTGGCAGTACAAGCCTTCAACCAGAGACTGAGGACATGGATATCTGAGTTTGAGGCCAGCCTGGTCTACAGAGTGAATTCCAGGACAACCAGGGCTACACAGAGAAACCCTGTCAGACAGTGCCGGCCTTTCGTCAGGGGAGGTGTTCAGTGAAAAGTTTTTGCAAACCAATAAACCTCTCCACCGAGGCAATAATCCAAATCAGACCAAATCAAACCAAATTAGAAAAGGCCCAGGTTTAATGAATACTAGCATCTCCTCAGAGAAGAGATGGGGAAAGGAAGACTGGGAAACCACATGTTTGTTCTGGAAGCAGTTTAAACACCCTGTGGGAGTGGTCTGGAACATCTCTGGGGAGGGGTCATTGCATGATGGGCTTTCTCAGAGGTGGAGTCTGGACTGAGGCAACTCCCAAGGGAGGGAGGGGGCTTGGGATGGGACTCTCACCCAAATATTCCAGGCTTTTTGGATATATAGATGCCAGGGGCTGAGGTGAAGCCTCAACCCAAACATTCCATACTCTTTGGGTATATGGTTGCCAGGGGCTGGGGTGAAGCCTTAGCCCAAACATTCCAGACTCTTTTGATATAAGGGTGTCAGGGGCTGGGGTGGCCTTAACCCAAACATTCCAGACTCTTTGGGTGTATGAATGTCAGCGGCTGGGGTGACACTTTCAACCAAATATTCAGGGCAGAGGGTTCCTGGTAAGAATCGGAGCACTCCACCTGCCACGTGCTTACAAGGTGATGGGGCAGAGGAAGCTAACAGGGCAGTGAACAGCGAATGAAAGAACACAGGACTCACCAGCATCTCTCAGGGGCAGTCCCCATTGGAGAGTCACAAGGAGGGTAGGGGTGGGGCAGTTATCATTGGAGAGTCCTGAGGGGAGTGGAGGTGGGGCAGGACCTAGGCTTTATAATGGCCAGATATTATGTGGAGGTCAGTGTGGCAGGAATCAGGGCTTTAATGTTGGAATGCTAATGATTGTGCTTTGGGGGAAATTTGTCACCGATTAGCAAAACTGGAAGAACCAACAGAGATTTTAAAGCCTCATTCTAAAATTCTCTGTTCAGTTTCATTTTTAGTAGCTCATTTGTGTTATTGATAACCCTTCCTAGGTGTTTAATCTTTATAAATCTACTAAATTAATCTAATTGGTATAGTGATCCTTAAAGTATCTTAAATACTCTAACTTAATTAGATTTCAGATTAAAATTCTGAATCAAGATTAGTTATTACTCAATCACACATCTTAAGTAGATTCTACTGGGCTCGCCCATTCATTTTCATAGAATTATTAAATATAAACATATAAAATGTATTTTCACATAAGCCATTTAACATGTGTTGCTATGAATTTGATCACGTTGGCATTTGTATATTTTTTTAAAAAAAATAAAGGCTACTTATAAATTTCCACAGTGTTGGAACGATGGTGATGGTCCCTTCAGATCTGAGAGGCCTCCTTTTAGGCTTGTATAACTTGATGGCTTTTGTGGCTTTAACTCTTCAACTCTCCAAAGATAACTAAAGAAAGGTTTGGGGGGGGGGGGATCAGTCCTTCTGCTCCACAAAAGCATCAGATTTGGGGATCAAGAGACTCGTGCTATGGTGGTCCATGTCTTAGATCCATGTTTGGGAAACAGAACATAACATCCTTTGTGCTTTGAAACTAAATGCCAGTAATCATGTCTTCCTGCTCAGGTACCAAACATTGGCTGTTCCTTCTTTTTCTGTGCACAACTAAGTCCATTCATTCCTATTTGCCTAAAACATACATGAATGATGTGGGAGTGTCATATATCAATCTGTTGATTTCATTGGTTAATAAACAAACTGCTTGGGCTCATAGCTTAGAACATAGGTGGGTGGAGTAAACAGAACAGAATGCTGGGAGGAAGAGGAAGTGAGCTCGGAGACTCGACAGCTCTGCTCTCTGGGGCAGAGACGCCATGCTCCCCTCTCCAGGGCGGACATGAGAGCTCTGTTCTCTGAGGCAGATGTGATGAAGCTCCGACCCAGGATGGACATAGGCTAGAATCTCCCTGGTAAGCCACCTCGTGGGCCACCGCAGAACATTAGAAATGGGCTAGTCCAGGGGCGAGAGTTAGCCTAGAAGAGGCTAGATAGAAATGGGCCAAGCAGTGTTTAAATGAATACAGGTTGTGTGTTGTTATTTCGGGGCATAAGCTAGCCAGGCAGCCCGGGTGCTGGAGATGCAGCCCCGCCACTCATATTACTACACATGAATTTAACCAGAATCTGGCTTTTTAAAAAATAAGTTGATAACCATAGGACAATTGCAGATGTGTGGCTGAATTGTGACTTTCTTTCTAGAAGATGTGAAATTTTAAAGTCTAATGTCCAAGACCATCCTCCCAAGATGTTTGAACTGAAGATAAATCAGAGCAAGGAGATTGTGGCTGATGTGAAGACTGCTGTTTTATAGGTGATCAGGGTTAGCCGTGGGATCGCTGGCTGAGAATGGAGTGGACAGGGCCATGAGAGAGTAGTGTTCAAGGTAGAGGACTTGCTTGGCATTTTTGAAGGAACAAACAGGAACACAAGTGAGGGGAATATGTTGAGGCATGGGGGGCGGTAAAAGTAGAGCAGAGGGCATTTATGCATTGCTGTAGCAATCAGGTCTTTTTCAAGTAAGTTAGAAGACATTTATTAAACTTCGGCTGTAAGGAGCATCCTCTCTCTATTAGAGACAGAAGTCCAGGGACGAGATAGAGGTAGAGAAAAGGTAGGAAGAACTTCTTGAAATAAGCCAGGTCAGAAAACATGTGGTCTGTGGTCGCCAAGGAAACGGTGCAGTGTCTTGCTCTTAGACCTGTCTTCATAGCCATAATGTGATTAGCAAGCAGAGGGAACTGGGAGAACCACACACCTGGAAGCATAAAGTACATCGTTTGGAAGCCTGAGACTGGTCATCAGGGAGGCACACCGGGGAGATACAGAGGAATATGGGGAGACCCCGAGGAACACGCAGGCATGTGGAACTAGAACTGGGGTAGAGGCAGAATCCAAGGCTGGCATCCATTCTCATCCAGCTCCAGGCTGGTGCCCAGTTGTACTTTGGTGCCTCCACCGCATGTCTAAAGGGCATCTGGGGCTGAAGCAGGAAGCAGTGACTCTCCATTAGCACTGTGTGCCGTGGGTGTTTGGTGAGAAAGAGCCTAGGGGAAGGACTTGGTCTTTTCTACTAAGATAAGTAAACGGTGCCCTCTGGATGGGTTTCTAGAATTCCTAGTTACTTTTGTGGTGGGATTTTAAGGCTAACCTGTGCCAGCTGTCCAGTCAGGCTGAGCCAATTGGATGCCATGCCCTGAGTACATGGTAGGCTAAGGACTCAGCATGAAATCCTAATGTGAACCCATTCACCCACCAACTTCTGACATTATGGGGGTGCTTCTCATGTGCTGGGGTATTTTGCAGAGATGCTTAGGAAATGTCAACACTTTCTCCCCTAGACACAGGGGCCACAGGCCAGAAGCAAGATGTAAGCAGAGCTGTTCTCCCTGGGAGATTCAAAGAGAGACCCTTTGGCCACTTGGGATGGTGGTAACGGTTGGCATTCCTGTGGCTTCAGCATTTCAGTCTTGGCCTCCAAATTCAAAGTCATCTTCTCTTCCTGTCTCCAACTCTCATGAGGATCTTCTCATTGGATTTAGGTCCCACCCGAGTGACACAGGATGATTGCATCTCAAGAACTATAAATTAATTGTATCTCCATAGACCCGTTTTTCCAAGTGAAGTCATCTTCACAAGTCTGGGAAGCCAGAATGTTGAATTCATCATATCCAGAAGGTGCTCAAACCAAAAGAAGGGTTCTACCATTTCCATATTCCTCTACCAGTGAAGTCTTCAAGGCACTATTCTTTGGGCATACGCTTTATTGGTGAATCCATATTGACTCCTGCAGATGCTGAGTCAATGATCGCTGGTGAAAGCCTACCAGGCTTCCCAGCTTTAGGGAGGAGCATAAAAACACTGGGCACTCCCAACTGCTCATGGCTTTCTCTTGTCTGTAATTCTGTTCAGTCCTCTCAGTTAGGGAGTTAGTACCTCAGATAGGGAGTTACCTATCCAGGCTTGCATCCACCACTGTCAAGCAACTCGCACAGAGTGACACTCACTAATATGGTCAGGTTTGGAACTCAGGTCGTCTGTCTCAGCACAGCTCGCTCTGGCTCTGTCAGCTTTGCTGTCTCCTAGGACACTCTCTGCTCTTGTCAGGCCTGACTGACCGCTGTGGCCCAAAGCTCAAGATGAAAGGAAGCAGTTTTGAAGTGGATGTCTATCTATGTAGCTGGACAGAGTAAACTATGCCTGGAGTCTTCAGGTCAATTCTTCAGGCAAAATGCTCTTGCTGATTTTATATTCTGAAAATCTATAGGTCTTGGCTTAGCCTACAATGAGAAGCTTCAGAGACCTCCATCCTAGTAAATAATCCAAGAATGATTTAGGTATCTTTGCCTCAGCAGCGAAGGATTTGGGTTGTGTCTGAAATCGATATCCTCAAAATCGATTACATCCCCGAACCAATACTCCTTATATTGATTATACTGAGAACCAATCCAGAGGCCCCACCTGGAGAAGCATGCCTGTATGCAGAGCAGGTTTTGGAAAGATGAATTTTGTTTAGCTTTACTATCTAGAAAGAAGTAAGAGAGTAGAGAAGCCATTTTTTAAATTTTTTTATTTCCCACAGTGTAGCTTCCAAAGCTCTGGCCTGGTCCCAAGAGCCCTGCAGTCCTCTCAGTGATGCAATTCTTGGCCCCTGAGGGATGGAGGTTGTGCTGCTTCCAACCTGAGCCTCAGATTCGTGTTTCCACAGTCCCCAGCCCCCTCTGACTCTGATATGTTACAACCACTTAGTGCTAATTCCATTAGCTAGGATGTGTTCTTATGGTTAGGCACGGTTCACATTTTTTAATAAAACAGATGGATGAGGTTAATAAGAATAGTTAATTTTAAAAGATATTGAATTCTGAGTAGACATTCTGCTATGAATTAAATTATGGGGAGGGATAATTATGTCGCTCTAGGACTTGAAATTTGTCCACTTGCTGCACTCACCAAGCGAGGGGCAGTTTCTTTATAGTCAGCTTTACCACACTGCCTGGGCAAAAGGAGCGCACACTTCCTAAGTGTATGACAAATTCAGGGGTACTGTCGTGTGGCATCATGGGACTCTTTGTCAAGTTAGCACACCCACAATGAGTAAGAAATGTCCATTATAAAAATGTCCCCCTACTCTTATCCCCCAATGTGTGCTCTAACTACACAGTTGCCCTTAGACATACAGACTCTTACTTGCAAACTGGCACACTCTACCCCTTTAGGAAACGCCACTCTGCAAGCAACTCAATGGACAGAGGTTCTGAACTAGGGTGTGGCCGGACAGTAGAACTGGGATTAGTTAAGGTGCATACTTGTCCCCTTGGCAATGAACATTCTGTCCCACCAGACAGAGCAATCCTGTCTGTCTCAACCACTTAAATCCCCACTCTGTCCAGGATTATCTTTTCTTTGAAACCCCCTGAAATAGCTTTGTCAGATGTTGCACACAGAGGATCTTAGGGGTGGGGGAGAGAATGATGTCTTGGAGGAATGGAGAAAGAGCCTATGGCTGAAACCACCCAACATGAGTGAGGTGTCTGGGCTTTAAACAGGTCTGGCAGATCTCTGGAAGAAGAGAAGGAAACCTTATTCAGAGGCAAAACAAAACAGAACAACTGAGACTTGGACAAAGATGATGCTGATTGAAAAGGGGGGAGGGTGCATGGAGAATAAGGTTTGAAGCTAAATTTCCTCCTAGTGCTAATGGATTATTTGGAGGAAGACAGGGAGGTAACCACAGCTAATGTAACACTGTGATGAAGACTAAACATGTATTTGTTCATTTCCTCCATGTAGTGACATGACAATGGCTTTCTCCACTTTGCTGGGGGAACTGTAGGCCCAGAGAAAATGAGAAACTTGGACAATGGCTGAATAAAGGAGGTAAGACGGGAACCACAGAATCAGGGTGTGTGTAAATTCTTGCTCTGTAACAGGGATCCTTGGCTGCAGAGGGATTTGCTCCTGGGGACAGTTGACAATGTTTGGAGAATATTTGGGGCTGGGGCTCTGTGGGTACATCATGGGTGGAGACCAGGGACACTGGTAAACATCCTCCAAGTCACGGGACAGGCCTACAGCCGAGATCCGCCAAGAGGGAAGGGCTGCAGATTGTCGGAGACTTCCGTGGCTCCAGCTCAGACATGTGTGGCAGTATTAGGAGTGATTCTCTATTCTGGCAAGTGGACCATAGTATGTCATTCTGGATTCATTAGGCTGTGTATCTATCCTACCCTCTTCTTAGGCTGCAAAGCTGCTAACAAAGGAAAGAAACACTAGGTGTATGTCAGTTATCCCTAGTTGGGGGTAGCTCAGTCAGCCAGTACTGTGCTTAACACCAAGCTCGAGAAGCTGAGTTTGAAACCTGGCACCTGCACTATAAGCCAGGTGTGGTGGCAGAAGTTTGAAATCCTGGTGCTGAGGAAACAGAGACAGGTGGACCCATGAAGCTTGTAGAACAACCAATGTAGCCTAGGCGGGCCCCAGTGAAAGCCTGTTTTAAACAAGATGGGTAGTTCCTGAGGAGCACCACCTGCCTTAGTTAGGGATTCTATTGCTGTGAAGAGAACCATGACCATGGCAGTTCTTGTTGTTTTGTTTTGTTTTGTTTTTCGAGACAGGGTCTCTCTGTAGCTGCTTTGGGGCCTGTCCTATAACTAGCTCTTGTAAACCAGGCTGGCCTCAAACTCACAGAGATCTGCCTGCCTTGGCCTCCCTAGTGCTTCGACTTAGGGCGTACACTACCACCACCCAGCTGGCAGTTCTTATAAAGGAAAACATTTAATTGCTCAGAGTTCAGAGGTTCAGTCCATCATCATCATGGCAGGGGCCATGGCAGCATGTAGGCAGACATGGTGCTGGCTACAGCTTGATCAGAAGGCAACAGGAAGGGTTGTATATCTCACTGAGCAAGGCTTGAGCAAGTCCTCAAATCCTACCTCCACAGTGACACACTTTCTCCAACAAGGTCACACCTACTTCAACAAGGCCACACCTCCTAATAGTACCATTCTCTTTGGGATTATGGGGGTCAATTACATTCAAACTACCATACCACCCAGAATTGTCCTCTACCCCCCACATATATGAGTATACCTATGTAAACATATACTCATGTACACAAATATGCACTCATGAACACAAGCACACACACACACACACACACACACACACACATACACAAGAAGCTAAAGAACACAAAACATAGGGTGAAGACAACATGGAGGCAGATATGAGGCCTAAAATGATGACATTTCTAGCAACCGTAGATCTGGTGTGAGGTTGTGAACAGTTCCTGTGTGGTAGGGAGCTATAGAGGACTGTGGAGTGATACCACTGAAGGTCACTGAGAGTCCACTTCCCCCTTTTCCAGTAAAACCCTCAACATATCTGGGGATAAGCTTAGAAGTCTAGTACACCCAATACTCTGGATTCAGTCCTAGCTTGTTGCATTCTTATAATCCGCATCTGAGATGCAGAGACAGGAAGGTTCCTAGATCAAGGTCATCCTTGGCTAGGCGATGAGTTCACAGGATACAGGGGACATTGTCTCAAATAAATGGACACCTCAGAAAACAAAACAATAACAGCAAAACTCCAACCAACAAAACACCACCACCAACAACAACAACAACAAACAAACAAACAAATCTCCCTATAATTTAACAATAGGGACAATAGTATGCAATCAAAAATCATTCCTATCTCTTGGGAACAGTGAGTTTGGAGATGATTATTTCATCCTTCAAGGTCTCAGTTTCTGTCTCTGTAAAATGGAGCCAGTAGTTATGTCATAAGATTATTGCAAAGATTAAATAAGAATTTATGTCATGTTGAAAGACGATCTGGATGTTATATATTTATAATTTATAATAACTAAGTATTATAGTATCTATAATATATAATTGCGTGAGCTTTTTATTGCAAATGTCTCCAAAGTCTCTACCATGGAAAGACTAGAGCTGACATTATAGTCACCTTTTGACTGATTTGTTTTCCTGGCATTCCTGTAAGTTAGGACAATTCCTATAAAATAATGAATGTTCAATAAGGGTTCACCTGGGTAATGAGACTTTGAAAGATCTGGAATTGAACTCGAGGTCTAAAATTTTGAACACCACCATCTTCCCCTTCGCCAAAATTTGACTTAGGAAAAATAAACTTTCATTCTTATCCTCCCTCCGTGCTCTTCTTTTCCCATAGCCTTCTCTTAGAGGACCTCAGACAACTGAACTTTCCCGTACTATGATCAAGGACACCTCTCCTATGGCCATTTGCCTTTGAAGTCATCTCTATAATTTTGGAAACTAATAATAGCATGGGGATCTGCGTGCGGGTAGAGAACCCATCAAGGACTCAGGAAATGAGGTAGAGACTGTTAAGCTGTCAGAAATTTTGAGAAGATTGTTGTTGTTCTCAATAGTTTTTAAACGTTCAACCTCTGCCTTAAGAATCCTGGATTTGTCTTGTAAAGACTTGATCATATTTTTATTATCAAACCACATAGTACCAAGGAAAACTACAAATCCCAGAAAGATCCATAGATGTGGGGTGATAGATACCTCTTGTAAAATCTCCCACATGGTACACCCAAAAAGGCTGTTAAAGTCTTGAATTGTAACGTTTTTAGACATTTTATTTATAAAAGAAATTTTTTTTTTTAGCCGGGCGGTGGTGGCGCACGCCTTTAATCCCAGCACTCGGGAGGCAGAGGCAGGCGGATCGCTGTGAGTTCGAGGCCAGGCCAGCCTGGTCTACAAGAGCTAGTTCCAGGACAGGCTCCAAAACCACAGAGAAACCCTGTCTCGAAAAACCAAAAAAAAAAAAAAAAAAAAGAATTTTTTTTACCTGCAATGACCGGTTCCTGCCAGTGGTGGCGAAAGAGTCCACTTGAGTCCACATGGCCTAAGTCTGAAAGAATTGACTCAAAACCGAAAGTTGGAGCAGACACCAGACTGATAAATAGCAATTGGGGGGGAAGGCCAGGAAGCCTGGCAGAGTCAAGGCCGAACTAAGCCACCTGCGGGGAGGGGACACACTGTGTACTGATCACGCTGTTACAGAGGCACTTGTACCACTGTTGGGCAGGGCGGGGCGCACAGACAAGGCTGATTCCAAACCTCCGGGGCTAAGTCTCCAGTCCCGTTTGGTGACTTTCTAGCAGGCGCCAGGAAAAATCGAGTCGCTGTAGATGTTCAGTGACTCAGAATCTCAGCTGCTTCTGCCGCCGTAGTCGGGCAGAAGCAAACTGGCAAGAAGCAGTGCTGAGAGGGTACAATCTGTGCGAAGAGGGAGGCCTCCGGAGGGGGGTTGCCGCTGGCTCCCAGCGGTCGCCCCAAGGAGGCTCTGATTCGGGGTGGGTAACCGCAAAGCCCCACGTTGGTCGCCAAGTGTACCGTTGTAAAATGAATGTAGACAGATTGTAAAAAATATATACAGCTTTAATGTAGAAATAGACTTACAGTACCACGGTTCCCCGGTTCCCGTGGAGAAACAGGAAGCAGAAGGGGCGGCTGGACGCACGCCTGGCAGATTTATAGGTAAACATTTGCCCGAGGCGGACACGCCCCCTAAGGCTGGGCTTAACCCTACACATGAGACTACATTTCCCAGCTTCCCTTGATAAGTGTAACCATGAGTTGTAGCTCTGGCACAGCCTGTTGGAGAGAACTTGCTAAGTTTGATCCATCACAACTTCCCTTCCTCCTTCCCTTATAGGAGATCACCTGTTACAGACAGAGGACCCCAAAGAGGGATGGTACCTGTGTCTTTGAAGTGATGATCAAAAGAGATGCCCCGGCCTGCAGAGCATTTATTGAATAGGTCAAAATTTCTATGTGAAAGCTTTGAGTTTGGGAAGATGGATATTTACCATTCATATCACTCAGTGTTCCCTCAACCATTACAGCAATAAGTGACCCCACAAAAGAAAGCTGAATGAGATACAGTCAACGCTCAACTGTGGATTCAATTAGCTATTATCTATTATGAACAGAATTAGGCCTGTCGTTGTTGTATCAGCACTAAACATTACACGTTCTATTAGTGCCATCATTTCCTAAATAACACAATACAAGAGATGCTTGCAGAGCACTGATTTTGAATTAAGTAATCGGGGCAATACAGAGATGATTAAAGCTATCTGGGAGGAGCTACAGAAAATAAATGCGAACGTTACCCTTGGATTTTAGTTTTTACCAAAGGGTCTAGATTACTGGATGCCAGGAGGTTGCTGAGGCAGGGAGTTGTACTCTGATGCTGTACTGACTCCAGGACAGGCTGGACAGAATGTGTTCTGGTCCTACCTCTACCCCTCCCTGTCTGTGCTGTTCCTCCGAAGACTCTGAGCAAACTTTTAAAAAATACCAAGTGTTCAGCTGCCCATCACAGCATCGCCATTCTCTTCTGAAGTGATTCTGGGAGAGCCCCCGAGCTGGAGAACAAGGCAAGGGGTTTTTGATTTCAGCTCCATTTGATATTTCTGCCTTGGTTAAGAATGTAGAGTTTAAAATCTCCATGGGAAGAGTTCTCATCTCTGGACTTTGCCCGTTTCTTTCTCTGTGTGGTGGCGAGCATGGAAGCAACTGGCCAAGGTTCATGACCAACGCCGTCTCTCCAGGAGTGTGGCCTCAGCCAAGTTTCTTAGCCTTTCTTGATCTCTGCTGAAGATATCACCACCTCCCTTTCCAGGCCCTCATGTGGATTAGAGACACACTCTTAAGCGATAACAACACAATAAGCCCTTGCGTCTGATGTCACGTCTTCTGGTCCTGTCTCCACTAACTCCTTCATTTGGCAGCCATTTATTAAGTACCAGGTGGTGATCAAGATGAAGCCCCTGCCTTCAGAAGCCTTGAAATCTAGCACATTAGCAAATGTGTTCCATGTTAACAGACTTTTAAAAGAATTACAAAATGCAATAAATGCTATAAAGGAACTAAATAGGTTGGTGAGAAAAAAATATTGAGAAAGAAAAAAGGGGAGGCATATACTGAATATAGAAGTCAGGGGATATTTCCCAAAGGATGTGACATTTTATGAGGCTCATAGACCAAGAGGTAGCCAGACAGCAAAACTATAGGTAGATCCATCTGGCAGAGATAGGAACTGGTGTGAAGATCTCTAGGTGGACAGGGACAGGCAGGAGGTGAGGGGCTAAAGCAGAGGAACTAGCTGGGCCATACACTGCCCAGCAGACGATGTGGGACAGAATGTGGATTTTTAAGGTTTGTTTTATATTTATGTATTGTGGTGTTGGGGATGGAACCCAGAACTTTGCATGTTCTAGGCAGCTGCTATACCACTGAACCACAGGTTTGGCTCCCACCCTATGCTTTGACCCAGCATGGTTTTAGTGTGGTCCTCAGGTCAGCAGTAACACTGGGGGTTTGTGAGAAATGGAAGTTCTCATGACTACTAAATCAGAAGCCATGGGCGAGCCTCAGTGGTTTGAGGCTTTCAGGGCTTCTGCTCTGGTCTGAACATCGAGTGATTTTTTTTTTCTATCCATCTGCACAGAAGAATCATCTAGACACTTAAGGAGCCATGCATGTTGGCTTTCTTTCTCTGCTCCCCATCTTCAAGACATCTTTAGTTGGGGATTAGTTACCTCAGCTCTGAAAAGTTTCCAGGGTGAGGGCTACAGAAGCTGGAACCTTGATTCCACTGCCTTCTGAAGACAGCAGCCCCATGAAGTAGACAACGCCCCGGACAGCGATGGTGACTGGTATTAAGATGGTGTTGCACAACAGGGAAGAGCACGTGGATGGCTTTAAACACATTTTGATAAAAGATTAAACATATCTTTTAGGTTGATGGAGGCAGGAAGTGGCACTTAAGTTCAACATCAGAAGGAAGATTAAGTAATTGCTGTCTTGTGCTTACGGTAGCCACCCCCTAGACACCGTGGGATCATGGTTATTAGGATCATATGGAGAGTAGGGACAAAAGCAGTCCACCTTCTTCCTCTGCCTGGCTGTGAAGGCTGTGATTTTTTCCTGAGGCTTCAAGGTCACAGCCTCTCTCTTTTTTCCTCCCTCCTCTGAACTCTTTCTCCCTCTGCCACTCCTCTGTGCGCTTTACCAAAGGCTGCAAGTGGAAGGATGACCAGCAGGGGGCGAGCAAGACTCAGAAATATGCTTTCAGGGCACAAGGCAGGTCTTGATTTTGCCATTTACCAGGTATTCGATGAGAATCACGTTGTGTGCTTTACTCAGCAACTCCTAAGTGTGAGAAACTGTGCAAGTGTGTTGGATGTTTCTCATCGAATCCTCCTTAGGTGCTCTCACCTCACACAACTCAAGAGTCAGAAGTGACATGGCCAGTGTCACCCAAGCAGAGGCACAACTGGACTTGGGCTCTAATCTGTCTGACTCTTGTCTTCAGCAAAAGCAGGCTCCCCGTAGCTCCTTGCCAGTGGTAGGGCTTTGTTTCTCTCGGAGAGATGGGAGAGATGGCAACGAAAGGTCGCTTAGCTAGCTTAGTCACCAGCTTAAAGGCATGGGAGTCAGGCTCCCCTGACTTTTACCAAACACTTGCTGTGTGATGGTGAATGAGCGACTTAGCCTGTCTGAAGTTTACACACATCTAGAATGAGTTCACACATGAGGTAGTAAGCCTGTAGTTAGATGATCCTATTGAGAGGACCGAGACCCTTGACTGGACCAGAGGATGGGTTCAATGACAAGTCACTCTTCTGACCTGAGTGACATCACAGTGGGCAGATAACAATTTTGAGAACCCTAGGACTGTGTTTTCCAGAAGCACACAATGTAGAGAATGTTTTCTGTGCACTGTCCAATAGACAAGCTCTGGCCATGCATGACTCTAGAGCCTTTGGTACTTAGGTTGTGAGGTTGAACTGAATTTAAAATTTCAAATGCAATGAACTTAATTCTCGATTCCCATGTTTGACTAGTAGCCATGCTGTTAATAGCGCAGGTCTAAAATGTAGCTAACTGTAAAAATCTACATATCCCCAAGAACTCCTTAGGGGTGAAATAAAATAAACCATGCTCACCATTAGTAGCCTGGTTTATAGCAAGGGTTTGATGCATTTGAGTTTGGAAGAAAGAAATATAAAAGGAAGGACAATCTGCAAGCAGTGTTACATTTTGTACTTGGCAGGTTTTGTGAAGGGGGGGGTAGGCTTTCTTAAGGGAACTCTCTTCTGCCCCAGCAGAGCTCAGCACCTGGTGGGGGGGGGGGAGCTAGATGCTATGGGTCGTTATATTTGTTCCCCTCTCAAGCAGAGTTCTTTAAATATTGCTCCACCTTGCATTCGATGAGACAAAACCAATCCGCGGTGTGTGTTCAATGCAAATTCCCCTCACGCATTTGCTGAGTAAGGAAGTCTTCCTGTTTGGAGCCCCTCGCTTCAGTTTGCTTTAACAGTTTCATAGACAGACAATCCCACTGGAAAACCTTAAAGGTTTCACGTGTAAATAATAAAATAATTGGGCCCTCTGATCAGTGTAGTTCTCGGTTTCGGAATTGTCTCTGTAGGTATTCGGCCTGTAGGTAATGGCAGCGGCCATTGGTGGTATCTGCAGGAGTCTACTGGCAGAAAACCACCCTACAGAGGTCAGTCTGCCCTGGGGACATTGTTATTCGTCGTGTCTCCCTGAGGGGTGCTCCTCTGACACTCTCAGGGTCAGTTCGCCTCCGGTCAGGCACAATGTTTCCAGCATATTCTAGAACATGAGCAGTGTTCCTTGCACACAGACACCCTGAGCTGCTCGCTTGCCCCTCCTCTGACCCTGGCCTAATTAGGACACAGCCACTGTCTTCCTCTTTCAGAGGCTTTCCTGCTTGCTCGCCAGGTCCTGCTTTCCTGGGTGGCCAGTTAATCCCCTTGTGTCATTCCTCACCTCCCTGGGGACTCGCATTCTCTGTGGGTGCCCTGGCTACCAGACAGAACCCTAATCACAGTAACTGGAGCAAGATTGATAGCTCTGGCAGTGAGCAGCCAAGGGAGGAGCTGGTTTTGCTTCCTGTGTTCTGTTTCTTTTTGCTCCTTTGGTTTTCCTCTTTGTACAAAGATGGAGAACCCTCTGTCCAAAAGACCCGTCCTTCTGGCTTTTCAGACTTTTTCTTGACACAACACTTTGCCAGTTTTGCCACTTAAGGTCCTTTTGACTACATAGGGCCCCGAAGAAAATAGAGAGCTTGCCTGTCTGACTTCACCATAACAGAAGCAAAGGCATCTACAGGCCGACTTCCCACCTCTTCCCTCACTTTAGTGCGCCCTCCTCCTTCCCAGATTGTGTGTCTTTGTCCCTAGAATTGTGCCAACCAGGCAGCTATGACCTGTCCACAAGGTGTGTGTAACTGTTGTCAGTGAGAGAGTCCTCATAGAACTCTGAGGTTCTGTAGGACAAGAACCTTCTGCCAGGCTTAGTTGACTCCTTCTTGAAATGCCCTGGTGGCTGGGTTACATTCTTGCTCCTCAACATCAGAATCCTTGCCTCTGGAGCCCTTAGGAACTGGTCTGCTTCAACCTTGTCTCAAGGGAGAAGAGAAGGGGCTACCCTCATATTCTCTCCTTGGTATCTTGGAATTTTCCACTCCAGGCCCCCTCCCCTGCTCATGGTGACTGATCATTTGCCATAGCCCTTTGGAGTTGAATTGGGCTCAGCCAATGCAGAATCAAGGGACTTGGGGATGAATAGCAAGAGGGTGGGGATTCCTTGACCCTTACCCTTGAGATTCCCCTCTGCCAGGCAGTGTTTGCAGACTAAGATCTCTGCTGCTTTCAGATGGTTTCTGTCACACTTCTCTCATGGGTGCCAAGCACCACTTTCTTCCGTTGTTCCACATCCTTGAAGCGTGCAGAGCCCACTTGCCTCTGACCCTGCATTCTCTCTTCTCCCAGTGCCCATTGGTTCCCCGACACATGGCTTCTCTAAGTGAGTATTTGATTTCCAGTTAGCCTAGCTTGAGTGACCCATCTGGCCCTCTCAGGTCCCTCATCAATCACTTCGGCGTATTGATACATTTCATGCCTTTGCTGTATTTCTGCTCTTGGCTGTTCCATGAATCTTCCTAATGACATTTCCTTTTCCTATTTTGGGTTGAGTCATTTGCTGAATCTTCCACCATCTTGAATGTCCCAGTTCTAGTCTCTTCACAAAAAAACATCAATCTGTCCTCCTTCCTCTTCCTTCTTGCGTCCTGTCCTTCCTTCTGTTTTCTCTGCTGCCCTTCCTCCTGGCCAGTTGTGCATATAAAACACTGGGGTTGGCCTGCCTTAACTTAATTCCCAGGTCATCTACCTACTGATGTTGCGATATGGACTCTTGTACTTAAATTTTCCCATTTGGCAGATAGGGCTAGCGATGTGGGTAGTCACAAAAACTAGGCAAGATCTCAAGATGCCATTTTCACCTTCCAGGGTCTTAACTCAGGTTTCCAAAGACTCCCTTGCTTGCCTTTCTGCCTGATCTCTGTCCTCCCCTGTCTGTCCATACTATCCAGAGTCCTGAAGCAACCTTGTGAGTCCTAATCACTAAAGAAATCCTTATCTCTAATCCACAAGGAAATCCTGGCATGCCCAATATAACCAGAGAACAAACTCTTACCTACTTCCTATCCTTCAGGTTGTCTATAGCCCATAGCTACTGGCGGAGGGGAACAGAAGGAAGTTTTAAATTGGATTATTATTTTTAGGATCTCCTATCTAGATATTCACAGTGCCACGGAAGGAAGCATCGAGAGACACGCATGGCTCTTTTCTTGCCAGGACTGGGCAGAGCAAGAGGGAGAGCTGACACCAATTCTAGCAGGCTTAAGGAGGAGGAAAGAACAGCATAGGTGAACAGTGAGTGCTTGTGGTTTTGCACGGGGCTTCACACAGATTGTAGAAGAGTCTCTACACCAGCAGTTATGCTTACCTCAACCATTTGGGAAGAAATGCTCCAGTCCACAGCTGGACCACTGACAGCTTTATGGAGGGCTGACAGTATGATCTGTTATTTCTAAGCATCTGAGGGTTTTAGGAAAGGAATCAGAAAGGTGGTGCGTGCGTACGTGTGTGTGTGTGTGTGTGTGTGTGTTCACACAAATCACTGACAGAGTTGAAGATGCAGTTAGAATACACCCACAGCTAAACCAATTTTCTTGATGCTCCATTTATTTTATATTTTTATTTTCTTAACAGTTTCCCAAAATAGCAATCTATGCACATTTGTCTTCTCGTCTAATTTTGCCTTAATAACAGTTGGGAAAACACAGCCAGATGCTTTCTTTTTTAAAAAAAAAAAGAAAGAAAGAAGATGTCTTCGTGTTGGTATCAATGTAAAAATTAACCCTCAGGCTCCAGGAAGGTACTCTTTCAATTAATTATATTTCAATAGTTTCAATTATAATTCAATTAATTTCAATTAATAATTCAGTTGATAATGCTGTTAGCACACTTACCTCAATTTCTGGGATGGCACAGTTACGGTCTAAACCTAGATCTAACCTCAGCAAAGTCAGCTAGCTAATTTTCTTCTTCTCGGACCTTTCTGGAAAATCATGCCCATAGGTAGGCTTCCCTGTTTAACAGTTAAATGTTACTTACCTAAGTAGGAGGTGAAAACATATATTTAGGGTCTATTTTTCCAGACCTTTTAATTGGATTTTATATACATATCTGTAGAAAGTAAACAGCATGTGTTTTTCTCCCGGCCCGCTTTTCCCATCAATTTCTTACAGTCTTGTTTTCTCTGGCTTCATGAAGATTCCTAAGACCACAGAGACCTGAGGAGCATGTTGTTTATTTTCACTTGGGAGTAGGAAGTTGCCAGAGCCCTTTCTGCGTACAACGTACAATTGAAAATGACATAAAGTGGGGACTCTAGAATGACTTAGTAAAGTGTTGTTGTGCAAGCGTGGGAAGCTGAGCTTGGATTCCCAGCGCCAAGGGAGGGAGGGAGCTCTGTAATCCCAGCACTCCAGAGGCAACAGGAGGAACCTGACAGGAGGAACCAAAGGCCAAGGGAGGGAGGTTGTGGGCTGGCTAGTTAGTGTAGCCAAATCAGTGAGCTCTATGTTCAGTGAGATATTCTGCCTCAAAAAACAACGTGGAGAGTGATCGACACTCAGTGTAAACCTGTGGCACACACACGTGAACATACGTGTACGTGCACATACATGAACATGTACATACGTCTATACTACATATACACTCTCAGAAAGGGGAAAAATGTCAGGTGGTAAAAAAAAATCACCTCACTTTTACTTCCAGTCCAGTGATGCTTAATAGAAAATTAAGAAACATTTTCCCGCTAAGAATATAGCCATAGAGTTTAAATGGGGAAGATTTCATATAGTGCACATTTTACACACCAAAAACCACATTCACAAAAGGAAATGGTGCAGCCCAAAAGACACGCTAACAAATAAACAGCAGTAGATGGAGCCTAGTGCCCCCACTCCTCCCTTCTTCCTTCCCTCCTACTGTATCCCCTCTTCCTTCTTTCTTTTAATTCAGCAAAGTTCTACTTACTTGACACGTATGGGCGTTTGGGAAGCCTTGTGCTGCTTCAAGGCCACTCAGCTAAACCTCCCCCACCCCAGGAACTTTCAAGTCACCCGATTAGAGCTCCTTCTGGTCTCTTGCATCCCCACTGGGTCACGTCAGTGGTTAAGTCCTCTGCTGATGGACTGGGCCCCAGCGCTGTATCTCTCTCTCTCTTCTATGACTTTTCATCGTCCAAAGCAAGTTCTGTGGCCACATATGCCAAGTGGACAGGGACTATGGATGCAGCCCTCCCCTTCCTAAAGAGAGCAGCACGAAGAACTAGCATCTTGATTTCTGCTTGCTCTTTGCTTCTTGAGGAAAGGTCTCAACGTGCATTCTAGGCTGGCCTTCTGCCTGAGTCCCTGTCGCTTGGGTTATAAGTGTGTGTCACCATTCCCAGTTCTAAAATCTCACCTTAAAAACCTATCATTTTACTTTTTTTGTCAGTATAATAAAAACTTGGTGGTGGCAGGGTAGTGTTCAACAGTGCTTTTATTTAACTTCCCCTTTAATCGAAGCCAGACTCTTGTAGTTGTATCCTCCGTGGCAAACTCATCTCCTCGCCCCTATTCATGGACTTTCTGCCTTGAATTTCTTAGTGTCCCAAGCTGGCGACTTAATGCTGACGGAGGCTGTACTAAAAGGGATTATAGGGTACTTTTACACATCTACCCTCACAGGACACCACAGGAGGCTGCTGCCACTATTATCCCCACAGGGGAAGACTTGTCTTTAGAGACTATGCCTACATGACCATGATTCTCTCACAGCACACAGCAAAGCTGGGATCAAATTCTGTTTGCTCCTCTCCTCCAAGGCTTGCCCTCTCGGCTGCACCCTGTGCTACCATGTATTCAGTATCTTTTCAGAACAAACAAGAAGGCATTAGAAAGGGGAGAGGCAGATTAGACACACTGGGTAGGCTGGCACACTGCCCTCAAGGCAGTGGGAACTCCGTGCATGGTAACGACTAATTGAAATGTGGCCTGGGCAAGACACCTGCAATCATATTTGGCACATCCTGAAATCAAAACGGGTAGTAGGTATTACTAATTTGCTGGGCCAATTATGTCAGCATTTACACCATTCAAATCCTCGGAAGATCAAGCTTCCCTTGTCCTCATCATGGGTTTCAAAGGTACTAGGGGATAATGGTATGGTGTAGGCACTTGGTAAATATTTATTTCTTATTAGTGGATATTTCACAGACTGAGGATTATCCTCCCTGTGAATTAGAATTACACTTACGTTTGACGACTGACAGAAGCTGTCTTGGCATGGATATCAATCAACGGCTGGCACATCCCTAGTTATTAATTCTAGATATGGTTCAAGAGCTACAACTACCTGTAATAGAGAAGCTGTCATTTGATCGGCTCACATAATCTGTACACAGGGTTCACTCCTGGTTGCTATTCTTTTCTCTGCCCCCCTCCTCCACCACTCTTCAGACCATTGCGTAAACTCCAGTGCCCCCTCTGGCCCAGCACGGAACTGGGGACAGTGCTTCTCTAACTCCGTAGTGCAGAGTTTCTCATGCTGTGTCAGCGTTGTCATTTCACACGAGTCCCGGACACCTCATTCACCCTGAGTTCCTGGTCATGTCTGAAGTTCCTGATTGCTTCCCTGTGGTCTACAGATGCAGGACTTTTAAAGAGATGCTGTAGTGTCTTTTAACTGTCTCCCCCAGAGTTCACAACAAATTGGAATAAGTTCAGATTCCAAAGACTTTTCCTTCCTTTAGCCTTCCCCCACCCCCTTTAGGGCAAACCAGGTCACATTTTTCTAGCCAGGTCTCTGTTACCAACGAATGTATTATTTATTCAGTTAATAATTATGATTTATTCATTGAAAAATGTTTTAAAATTATTTTTAGCATTGACCATATGTCATACATTGGGCTAGGTCTGGGAGACACTAGAAAATGTAGTTGACAGTGTATATCAACTGGGAACCTAGAATCCCGTGGGGATGACAGATATCCTTCAGAGGTACCCGGGGAACAATTAGACGGTGCATGACAGATACTGTGGAAAATCTCACCAGGGACAGTGGGCATAAAACAAAGGGTTGGGAGCATCAGGAAAGGGAAAGTTACCCGGAAGCTAAGCACTCTGTGTGAGTTTGCTGTGTGGTGTGAAGGGAAGATGGTCCAGGGAAAAGTACATCATGGGGCCTTGGTCAGGAGGACGGGCCTAATGACACAGGGAACACATCCTAGAGGCTCCGGAAACCTGGAGAAGAAATCACGCACCAAACTGCTGCCTTTCAAAAAACAAATGCTCCTCTGTTGGAACCAAAATAACTGGCTGGTGGGTGAGAAACCCACGATCAAAACAAGTGGCCCAGTTGTCACTGAATTGGAAAGCGTTTTATTGACGTCAAGATGTTTAAAAATATGAGTGGCAAGTCTAAAATAGCCCCTTCCTGCTTTTCCGGGAGCTGTTCCTTCTCTGATGATCAGAACTTCAGACCTTCCGGGACCTCCTGGGAAGGAGGAGTCAGTGAGCCCTGGTCTACTTTTGGCCTCAGTCTGTTGGTGGAGGCAATGATCCTCAAGGCCTGAAGGGCAAGTGTAGAGGAAGAGAGGCAGGTCTAGAAGCCCACTCCGAAGACTATACCCGGATGTGAGACCTTACTGTTATCCATGATTTTTGCATCTGCCTCTTGAACATTGTTGTCTTCAACTCAGCAGTCAAGAGCAAATGCAACAGGCGTTACTGTCGCGTCCACCCTCGACCAGCAAGGAAAACGCAACACCCGGAGCTCTTCTTGCGGCAGTTTTCAGGACTTTATTCACAGCAACCTATCTCCTTCTCCTTCTCTTTCTCTCTCTCTCTCCGGGCACACCTCTCCCAGCCCTTAAGTAGGCACGGGCTGCCAACCCTGAACTGCCAGGTGGGCACTGCCCATAGGTTCACACATATGCAGGCAACTGATAATCATTGCGTGATCATAGCATAGGTCAGGCCTTAGCCATCTCAGGAGTTGATTATACATCTCCATCAGGTGTGACACCACGCAGCTTGCCACAGGTTACCTCCCTGTCAGACGTGGCTCGAAAGCCCTACACATGTCTTCTCGCTGAATCTCTGCAGAACTCCACAATGCAAACAGTTAGACAGGAGGATGTCAGTTGTCCATATCTGACAGCTTTATCCAGGTTTGTTACATAAAGTGGAGCTAATGGTATTTTTTTTTCTCTTGGGATCATAGGGCTTATGACACAGGTCCCAGTTCATGGCTAGGGAGATGCTGAGCTGAGATTCCCACCCGCTTGTATAGGGTCAGAGTTACAGTCTTCCGAAGAGATGAGGGAAATAAAGAGGGAGGGAGGCAGGAAGTAATTACCATGAAGGTTCTCTCTCTGTCTCTCTCTCTCTCCTCCTTCCTTCTTCCCCTTCTTTCCTCCCTCTCTCCCTCTCTTGCTTCCTCCCTCTCTCTCCTGTCCTTACTGACCAGTCTCTGTAACTAAGTGGGTTCAGATGAGGGAAGAGCCAGAAGAGCTGGGGTTGGAGAGACTGCATCCATTACTCTGCTAAGCCATCCCCACCCTCGCCCCATTGAAACCCATCTGCCATCCAGAGGGGATCTGTGCTAAAGTCCTGAAAATCTGCACTCATCCGGGCAGACTCAGGCTCTCAAACAGTACTAAGAAAGACTCTCTGTCTAGATTTATCAGATCGTCTTTCTACATATTGGTGCAGGCTCACAGCCCACAGCCCATGGCATACCACCCCACTGGGGAAGGCGCGGGGGAGGAGGAGGAAGGGAGAGGACAGGGAGAGGATATGAGGCGCTTCCAAAGCAATACCATGTATCAAGGTTTGAACAGTGATGCTCCCTTCCCTCTCTTCCTGGGAATGTACCAAATGCTTTTCCTTTTTTTGCATTTGATAATTTTATTAAAAATAGATGAATAAGAATAGACAGCTTCTCCATCTTGACATTTTCCCCAAACCTACAGCTAACAAGATACATCATGGTGATAGATTGCTTTCTTCTTTAAAATTTTTTTATTAATTTTTAAGAATTTTATATGGCATATTTTGATCATATTTATCCCCCATTCTCCCCTCAGGTCATTCCAGAACCACCCTCGTTCCCCTCACCCAACTCCCACTCTCTGTCCAAAAAGAAGAAGAAGAAGAAGAAGAAGAAGAAGAAGAAGAAGAAGAAGAAGAAGAAGAAGAAAGGAAAAGAAATTTACCTTGAAGTAGACTTTCCTGGTCCTCTGGCTCTTCCAGTCTTTGCACACTCAGTTCAACAATGTTCCCTGAGCCTCAGGTGTAGAGTTGTGTCGCATTTATGGGGAGCAGGCACCCTATGGTCAGTTGATCTCTGCACATTGACTAGTGGCTTTCTTTAATGATGATGCTGAATAACAAACAAACAAAGGCTTTGTTTCTAGCCTTTGGAGAATTCCCCGCAGGGGTTTCCACGCTGGTTGCACCGTTTGCATCCCACCAACAGTGAAGCTCAACCCCCCTTCCCACACTTGCGCCAGCATTTGCTGTGGGTCGTTTTTCTTGACTTTTTCTGTTCTGACTGCAGTAGGGTGAAATCTCAAAGTGGTTTTAATTTGCATATCCCTAATTACTAAGAATACTGGGAAGTTTTAAGATATTTCTTAGTCATTTTTGATTCTAGTTTGGAGAAATCTCTGTTCAGATCTATAGCCACTTTTTAACTGGGTTGCCTTTTGGTGACTCTTTGTATTTTGAGTTCTTTATATATTACAGATATTAATCCTCTTTCAGGAGTTTTGACTATTTTAAAAAGTGTTGGTGATAGATCTTCATGGAAAATCTGGTAGAATTCTACTGTTTATCCATCTCTGCCTAGGCTTCTTAGTTGGAAGGCTTTTTAATCACTGTTTAGACCGCATGGTTATGTGTTTGAGTTGTCGATCTCTTCTTGGCTTAATTTTGGTGGTTTGGATGAATCTAGAAATCTACCCATTCTTTTTAGATTTTCTAACTTAATGCAGGGTAGTTTTTAAAGTACTGCCCTGTAATATTCCAACTTAGGTTGTTGTTTGTTTGTTTGTTTGGTATTTATAAATGTTTATCTGTTCAGCTCTGATTCTATTCATTTAGGTCCTCTATTTCTTTTGGCTTTCTAGGCAAAAGGTCTCTTGATCTTGTTTATCTCCTCAAAGAACCAGCTCTGAGATTCATTGATCTTTTGTATTGTTTTCTTTTATTCTAGTTCATTAATTTCTGTTCTGATTTTTAATATTTCTTGCCAACTGAATTTAGGTTTGGTTTATTCTTATTTTTCCAAAGTCCTGGAGATACATCATTAAGTTATTTATTTGTGTTCCTTCTGAGTTTTATGTGCACTTGGGGCTATGGGACTTATGTACCCTATAGGATGTATAGGGCCTTAGGTACACTATAGGGCATGTAGGGACTTGTGTGCCCTAAAGGGCGTGTAGGGGCCTTCTATACACTATAGGGTGTGTATGGCCTTATGTACACTATAGAGAATGTAGGGCCTTATGTACACTATCGAAGGTAAATAGACTTATGTACACTATAGGGTTGTAGGGCCTTATGTACATTATAGGGTGTATATGGGACTTATGCATACTATAGGGTTGTAGGGTCTATGTACACTACAGGGTGTGTAGGGTCTATGTACACTACAGGGTGTGTAGGGACTTATGTACCCTATAGGGTATGTAGGGACTTATGTACCCTATAGGGCATGTAGGGACTTATGTACACTATAGGGCATGTAGGGATTTGCGTACCCTATAGGGCATGTAGGAACTTATGTACACTATAGGGCATGTAGGGATTTGTGTACCCTATAGGGCATGTAGGGATTTGTGTACCCTATAGGGCATGTAGGGACTTGTGTACACTATAGGGCATGTAGGGACTTATTACACTATAGGGCATGTAGGGACTTATGTACACTATAGGGCATGTAGGGACTTGTGTACACTATAGGGACTGTAGGGACTTATGTATACTATAGGGCGTGTAGGGACTTATTACACTACAGGGTGTGTAGGGGCCTTTAAAATGCCCCAAATATTGTTTTGTTGTAATGTTTTTTCATTGTCATTTTGTTCCAGGAAGTCTTTCGTTTCTTCTTCGGTTTCTTCTTTGACCCATTCATCATTCAGCAATGTGTTGTTTATCTAATCTTCCTCAATTTGTGTTCTTACTAGAGATTCATTGGCTATGCAAATTGGTTATGCTTTATCACATTGTGGCCAAACATTTGTGATGTTTATTTTTCTTCATTTTTCTCCTCAACAGCTCTACAAATTAAGAGCTCTCATTGTTACCCCATTCCACAGAGACAGAGAGTAGACTACAGCAGGAATGGTTGGGGAAGCAATGGCAGGACGGAAAGCTAGTAGACTCGAGGTACGCTGCCTGCCTTTCTAAGGACTTGGAACGCATGATAGCCACGGCCATGTCTGTGATGAGGAGCTGGATGAAGGATTAGCTCTGTGGAATAAGTAGCACTAACTCCACACAGACTGATAGCATGAGACTTTTTTTCCAAGGGAAACACAGTTCCTCCCTGGAGAAGTGGGTGTGAGTACCATACAAGTGCGTTCCACTATGAGACTCCTGAAATTTCTTTGTTTTTCTATTTTTCTAACACAGAGGATATTTTTCTCTGCAGTCTGAGGGTGTGTCCCAATTTCAAATCACTGAGGCTATCTGTCAAAAGTTCAGAGGAAGGAAGTGCTAATTAAAATGTCCCCACTGGGTTCTAGGGTCAGAAAAACCATAGCATTATACATTAGAGAGACTCATAGCCTATCGCTCACTACCAGGAGTTGGAGGCAGGATAGCCGGCAGCAGTTCATCCCAAGAGCAACAGAGAGATAGGTCTTCTCCAACTCCTTTTTTTTTCCATTTACAAAATAGAGATAAAATCATGTAGTATATTGATAGAATTGGATGACTTAATACGAGGCAAATCTTGGGCCTGGTGCTTGGCATATGGCTAAGAATACTGCGTATTCTTAGTACATGGTAATGACTGACAAGAATGTTAAAGCTATTCAGATAGCAGAAGCCTCGCCACTCTTCCTCACAGGCCCCTCTTAACGCTTCTGTTCTTTATACAGGATCACAAGATCAAAGGCTTCTCCCAATATCTATGATCTCACAGCTCCCTTGGCGTTTTTCCCAGGACATATGGTGTGAATTGGGGATAGACAACATGGCTGCCATCCACATGTGTCATTCCAGTGTTTTCTACCTTCTTCTGTCAGAGGTCTGGTCAGGAGTATACCAGTGACACACCGTGGTGCCATTATTCCCTCCCACTGCTTGGTTTCCTAAGGGCATCCTGGTCAAACTCTATACTCCACCATCCTTGGCTCGTTCTCCTGGCAGCCTTGCAGGGCTCAGCCTCAGAACCCGCTTTTCTGCCCTGCTTTCTATTTGAACTCTGCCAGGGCTCTGTGCACTTGACACTGTAGACTTTGGTCATTTCCTGATTGATGGATCCAGTTTCTCTTTGTAGCAAATGACAGAAACCCAATTGAGGTGAACTTAACAACCATGTGATTGTAAAGTCAAAACACAGTAGAATCTAAAGATTCAGACAACATTGTCTGGTCTCTGTCTCTACTGTTCACCTCTGTTGGCTTTATTTGGGTAGCTTCCCAATTAGGTGACAACAGAGCTACCAGTAAAGATAGCATACATTGGTTGGCTGCATGACTGAGCTCAACTGTCACCCATTCTGTGTGCTGGCTCTCTGCCTATGACGTTGTAATCTCTTTCACCAGAGGTAGGGCACATTTGGCATCTTACCCATGTTGTAGGGAACCTTGATCTAGGTAAGCCAAAGGAATAGAGTTGTAAATCACAAGGTGCTAGTTCTGAGCCTGTGTCTTAAGGGAAATCTCCTGTTTCCATTTGTTGCTTCCTTGTATGTTTGAAATTGTCCTGAGCAGATGTCACACACAGCCTGCTAGTTCAGTAGAAGCCAAAGACTGTGAGAGGAGAGCTCCCCCACACGACCACAAATGCACACCCAGAAGCAGAGATGCCCTGGGTACCTAGAGAGGTGTGGATGTGGTAACAAATACTGCCATATGACACTGGGTTATGGGATGACAAGTTCTATGTCATTATTAGATCGCAGTTGATAAATGTACAAACCATATGCTAACAGCCATGATCCAAAGAGATTTTCCTGTGGACAGTCCAGTTTCCATTGGGCAGACTTAGACCCACCGCTAACACCCAGATGGTAAACAAAGACAAGTATCCCATACAAAACCACAGGATCAAAAGCAAAGAAGGAATCATGGTGCTGGTGATGAAAGAAACATAAAGGATGCTGAGCAGACAAAACTGTAGACTGTATAGTCCATGGTAAACCAGGACTCAGGCATCTCTAAGCTCCACATGGCTACATAGGGCAGAAATAGATCCAGGTGCTAATCACCAGAAGACCATATAGTGAGTCCAGTCTGAATTTGCAGCCAATCCAAATCAACAAGTCTGTACCTTGACATCTCTCCCTTTGCAGGGTGGGTTGTTAGCTAATGGGCTCCACTTGGCAACACAACATCTTTTCCCAAAGTATAGTTCAACCCAGAGGAGATAAGTAATGACTAGCTGCCGAGTCTGTGCTTGGTTCTGAATTAGCCCAGATCTTTCTTGGCCAGCCCTAAGATTTGAGTGTACACAGGGGTCTTTATTCTCCAGTCTAGCAATAGCGCTCCGTGTTTGCCTATTATAGAGGGCAGACCTGAACTGGAAGCATGACAAGAGATAAATGTAACTCTGTGCCCTGCTTCACGGGGCCATTGTGCCTTCTCCTGGATATAATGTAAAACTAAGAGAGACAAAAGCTGCAGGGGCCATGTTTTCCTTTCTCCCTCCAAATTTCACTTTTCTCTTCCCATCTTTCCCTTCTTGATTTAGCAGCTGATGTCTCTAAGGAGCGCTGCTTGGTTTAAAGATGGCATTATTGTTATCATTTCATTTTTGTGCAGGGTGGTTGGGATGGGGTGAACATGGAGGCAAAAGATTGGCATCTGGTATCCTGCTCAATCATTCTCTGTCTTGTTTTTTGAGATAGGGTCTCTCTCACTGAATCAGGAGCTCATCACTTCAGCTAGACTGGTTGGCCAGCAAGCTCCAGGACCCTCTTACCTCCAGCTCTCTCTAGCACTGGAATTACAAGCAAATGCAGTCTTATCTGATTTTTTTTTTTTACATAGGTGTTGGGGATCTGACCTCAAGTGCTCATGCTTGGACAGGAAGCAGTTTTCCAACGGAGACTTCTCAGCCCCGTCATGGGGCATTTTTGATGGACACTATGTGGAGAGGCGGCTATTTTATGTCTCATTCTGACGCATTTATCTCAGTGCCACAGGCAATCTTGTATTTCCTCCAGGGCATTTGTTACTTGGAAATATTTACAGTTAATAAAAAGGCTTTACTTTCTTTACTCTCCGGAATCACCCAAAACTTTTGCTATACCCCCCTCCCCCCATGCTTTCTTTAAATGCCAAATCTCCCTCTGGAGATGGGAGAAAATGTTGGGAGAAAGCCCGGTGGGGAAAACAAACAGTGGCCAGTGTGTTCCCTCTGATTAGGCCGTAAGTGCCAGACAATAGCTACTGTGAGCCCAAGCAAGCAGAGTTCAATGCATCTTTCTTTCCTTCTCAATACAGCTCTGATCCAGCCATGGCTACCCAGGAGGAATGGCCATCTAACTGAGGCAGCTCAACCTGGGAATCAGGCGCCATTCTCTTGGGCTGTCTCCTCATGTGATCTGGGAAGCACGTGAGACCAAGCAAAGTTTTTGCCGAACATGAACCACATCCACACCAGCAGAGACCCTTACACAAAGTCTAACCTTTTTTCCTTCTTTTTAAAAATTGATTTTTATTGAGCTCTACATTTTTCTCTGCTTCCCTCCCTGCCCCCCCCCTTCAACCCTCTCCCAAGGTCCCCATGCTCCCAATTTACTCAGGAGATCTTGCCTTTTTCTACTTTCTATTTTCCATGTAGATTAGATCTATGTAAGTCTCTCTTAGTGTCCTCATTGTTGTCTAAGTTCTCTGGGATTGTGTTTTGTAGGCTGGCTTTCTTTGCTTTATATTTAAAAACTACTTATGATAATTGATAATAACTACATGTGATAATTGTCTTTCTGTGCCTGGGTTACCTCACTCAAAATGATGTTTTCTAGCTCTATCCATTTTCCTGCAAAATTTAAGGTGTCGTTATTTTTTTTCTGCTGTGCAGTACTTCATTGTATAAATGTACCACATTTTCCTTATCCATTCTTTGGCTGAGGGCATTTAGGTTGTTTCCAAGTTCTGGCTTATGACAAAAAATGCTCTATGAACACAGTTGAGCACATGTCCTTGGGGCACGATTGAGCATCCTTTGGATATATACCCTAAAGTGGTATTACTGGGTCTTGAGAAAGGTTGTTTCCTAATTTTCTGAGAAATTGCCACACTGACATCCAAAGGGGCTGTACCAGCTTGCATTCCCACCAGCAATGCAGAAGTGTTCCCTTTATCCCACAACCTCTCCAGCATAAGCTGTCATCAGTGTTTTTGATCTTGGCCATTCTTACAGGTGTAAGATGAAATCTCAGAGTTGTTTTGATTTGCATTTCTCTGATTACTAAAGATGTTGAACATTTTCTTAAGTGTTTTTCAGCCATTTTAGATTCCTCTGTGGAGAGTTCTCTATTTAGGTCTGTACTCCATTTTTTTTTATTGGATTATGTGTTCTTTTGGTGACCAGTTTCTTGAGTTCTTTGTATATTTTGGAGGTCAGACCTCTGTCTGATGTGGGGTTAGTGAAGATCTTTTCTCATTCTGTCTTGTTGACTGTGTCCTTTGCTTTACAGAAGCTTCTCAGTTTCAGGAGGTCCCATTTATTAATTGTTTCTCTTAGTGTCTGTGCTACTGGGGTTATATTTAAGAAGTGGTCTCCTGTGCCAGTGCATTCAAGTGTACTTCCCACTTTCTCTTCTATGAGGTTCAAACCCAGGATAACCAAAACAATCATGTACAATGTAAGAACTTCCGGAGGCATCACAATCCCTGACTTCAAACTCTACTACAGAGCTACAGTACTGAAAACAGCCTGGTATTGGCATAAGAACAGGAGGACCAATGGAAACGAATTGAAGACCTGGATATTAATCCACACACTTTTGAATACCTGATCTTTGACAAAGAAGCAAAAAATATCAAATAATAAAAAGCATATTTAACAAATGATGCTGGCATAACTGGATATCATGTAAAAAGTCTAACTTTTGTTAGCACACAAATCTATTGTAGGTAGGATTACTAGCTAGACAGCAGGCTGCTAACTCTCAGGCCCAAATCTACTGGCGTTTTTGTGAGGTGGTACTTACCATTTTGCCTCTCTGGCGCCATATTAGACTTCGCCACTAGGCGGCATCAGAGGGTGATTGCAAAGCTCTGGCGGGGGGGGGGGGGGGGGCGGGAGGCTTGTGTCTTCTAATTCTTATCAACTTCTTCCTGTCAGTAGCATTTGTTTTATTTCTAGCTTTCTCAACACTATTAGCACCAGCCTCTTACTCATTTTTCTGTCCCATGATTAAATCTACAAAATTTACAAAATTTCTCCTCCTTTGTTAAAAGATGCTCTTTCGGTTTTTAAAACACAATTCCTGCTCTCTGTATACATTTTTGCTCGAAACACAGACGAGAAACATGAACAGCTGTTTCCGTAGAGAGAAAGGTCCCTCATGCTTAAAGATCCAATTTCCTCCTGGGTGGTGGATAAAGCTAAGGAGATAAAAAATGACCTTTCACCTCCAGGCACAGTAATGCAAGATTAATCTGAGGCTTTGAAACTAATGAGTTGGCTCATCTCTGCAGAGCAGCCCATGAATAGCACACCGTGTGTGGAGCCAGCAACCTGGCAGCTTCGGTTCATCATATGGGGCTTGGGAGGGAGGAGCGCCGGGAAAGAAATTCATTTTTAAAAATAATCCTCAGAGGATGCTATCTGCGAGCTCCCCCACGAAGCTGGTATTAGAGGAGGAAGTGGGGGGCGGGGGACTGTGAGCCTTTAATGAGTTTGGCTTTTCACCTCAGAATAACAGAAGGACTCTGACAGGCAAGAGCTCTGTGAGGTAGTTAAGGCCATGAACTTGGAGTTAGCCCTCTTGGTGTCCAAGGCCCGATCTGTGGATTTCTCCATGTGTAATCATGTGTGTGTGTTTCTTAACTTGTGCCTTGGGAGGTTTGGATTAGATAGTTCACGGAAAGTACGACACGCTAGCCAAGAATCTGGTTAGGTTTGCATTTTTACTAGTGATTGAAGGAGGCAGGAACAATTTGAGGGTGATTTATCCAAGGGGTAGAAAGTCTAAGGTTTCTTCTCTGACAAGAGGAAATGTCTAACAGCAGAATACAAAAGTAAATCACAGAAACACTGGTCTCAGAATCGCCCAAGAAGGAGTGAACAGTCCCAGCACCCCAGGATGGCTGAGCAGCCAAGGGGAGGGCTGTCTAAACAGACACTGTGAACACCATCTCAGCAGGCACCCATGCAAGCAGAAACCCTCTACTCCAGGAAATGATGAGAGAAGTTATTTGTTAGGATCCTTACCCTGCTAAAAGTCTGCCTGTCCTTCTTGTTAAGAAGGGCTCCTAGAGTTATTGGGTTTCTCTGGTTTGCTTCATTTGTGAATTAAGCTGATAGAGTTATTGATCTCCCTCTTAGGATCATGCTCCCTTTGTCTGTTAATTCCTCCGACAAACTAGCGCTCATGAAGCATAGGCACCGTGCTAGGAACTGGGACACTAATAGGAGCGGGAGGATATATAGACATTGATTTGGCAAAAATGCAAACGTTTAGTGAAGGGGACAGAAAAATAAATAGGTAATAATAAAGCAAATTTGCAGGCACACAGATAGACAGCCATTGATTGTTCTGGGAACACAGAGCAGGGACACCTAACGCAATAGAAAAGATGTAGGAAAGGAGCCGGAGAATGCTTTACCATTGGACGTTGCTGAACCGATTGCACAGAGAAGCATCAGAAGCAGAAGAGGCTGTAAACAGATACCTAGAGACAGGACACAGCAAAGGACACAGGGAACTATGGAAAAGTAGCGCCACAAAGTGAGAGGCAAGAGTGAGAGTCCCGAGATGAAGCTTAAGAGGTGGCAGAGGCATGGGAACGTGAGTCCAAATCCTGTATATCACCCACCATCATCAGTAGCTGATCTTATGTAGTAGAGTGACGTCCAGGTTTCCAGGTCAGAATGACCTTTCTGGAGACAGGTCACTGTGGAAGATGAATTAGAAAGAGACCAGGCCAGGCCAGCAGCTGACAGGCTGTTGAAGTCAGCGAGCCATTTAAGCCAGAAGTAAAGATGCCAGGGACAAAGCTTTGCACAGAATGGAAGGAGCAATCTGATGACAGGATGCCCTTGGAAGCCCAGAGCAGCGGCCTTTTTTTTTTTTTTGATTTTTCGAGACAGGGTTTCTCCGTAGCTTTTGGTTCCTGTCCTTATATGCAGAGGGTCGGTATAATTAGAGTCACTCTGTAAAAACTGGATTGGGGGCTCATTATAAATCTGGGCCCCCTATCTGAGCTAGATTTGGCTTAAAAGCTGCTTCCCTGAGGACAACCTTTTATGATGCCTGAAGGTGCCATGTAGTCTTCCAAGTGAGGGAAGCCACCAGCAGTCATACCTGGCTACAATGCCTATGAGCTAAAACAATGACTCGCCCCAGCATGGCATGATATCCCTAAGGATGCACTCGTGGCACACATACCTTGGTGGTAACCAACAACTCTCTAGTTGAATGTAAGGCCTACTCAACAGAAGGGAAACCATGCCTGTCCTGAAACTTGCTTTGTAGACCAGGCTAGCCTCGAACTCACTGAGATCCATCTACCTCCACCTCTCGAGCGCTGAGATCAAAGGCATGTGCCACCATCACTCAGCTAAGTATAGGTCTTATTACACATCTAATAAACATCTTGAAACAGATATAGACCATCATAAAGAACCACAACCAACCAAAATACAGGGAGAAGTGACCCTGTGGTACCCATCCCTAGCTGATACATCTACAATACAATTCTTGTGCCAAAGGCCCAGGGATTGTAGTGAAAGAAGGGACAGGAAGACTGTAAAAGCCAGAGGAACATGAAGTTTGCTGTCAGACTTCACCTCCTAGAAATGTCAGAGAAGCTATACCCTTTTAGTCTCACCGACACGGTTGCTAAACAGGACGTGAACAAGGATGGCACCAATAGACATGCTCACATGGAAATAAATGGAGCCCCAGCCCTAGACAAAGACTCCAGGCAACTAAGGAATGTGAGTAGGAAAACTAGTCTTACCCAGGGAACATCACACCAATTCGTTATAAAACAGCAAGTGGTCAGTGCTGAAATCATATACAAGTAATATCATTCAAACAAGTAGGTTGTGTGTGCGCAAAATTAAAGAAATAGGCAGCACGAATAAGTCAAGAGAGAACAAGGGGTCATGGGTAGAGGGGACGAACAGAAGGTAGGAAAGAGAAGGGAGAAAACGATGTATTTGGCTTTCTCATAACTTTACCTAAGCAGGGACAATAAAAATGCACATACGTAGTCTATAGGAATATTAATGGTGCTTATCCCGAACAAAAGCTTTTAAGATGGTAATGAGACCATTGAATTGCGAAATCATTTTGAAGATGTTTCCGGAATAATAATAATATTAATAATAATAATAGACTGAATTTTGTTGCTAATGGAAGAATGAGGCAGAGAAACACAATACTGGATTTCACGCAGGCCAAGTAAAAGAGGATACTCTCAAGTGTGCTGAGCTGCTTTTGCAGAAAGCTGTAAATTCACCAGCATAATCTTTTGTTCCCAGCATATTTTGGATCTTTGGAAAGGTGCCCTGGAATACCCCACCTCAGGGAAATAGAGGGGAGTGTCTCCGTGCAAGTGTGGTGTCTGCTTCCAGTGCTGTTTATGGCAGAGTCGAAAACTGTCTTCGAAATTAACAATAGATGTGCATAAATCTTCCTCAGTTACCTAGCAACTGATCTAAGACAAGGCTGAGGTTCACCAGGCTGGGTGGAGGTAGCACTTGTTTCAGGAATGCCTGAGGGTGGTCTAATAATACTTAGAGACTGCAAAACGGAAAGAAAGAAAATTAACGTGATGATTAGACGTTCAAGTTTCTTCTTGTTGTTGTTGTTTTGTTTTTAGTAGAAGTGATACAATAATAAAAACCTTTTGCTAATCTCAGATGTCTAACGATAGCAAGGTTTTAGAAAAACTGACTAGGGTTGTCTTTTTTTTTTTTTTGAAGGGAAGTGGGACAGGGTGCCACTATTCAGCCCTAACTGGCTTGGATTTCACTATGTAGACCATGATGGGCTTGACCTCACAGGAATTCACCTGCTTCTGTCTCCCAAGGATTGGGGTTAAAGGCATGCACCTCCACATCTGGCTTACATTAGGTGGCTTCTGATGTATGTTTTCTAAGCTAAATTTGAGACCATTAATTAGTTGTATGATCTTGTGTGTAAAATTAGAAGTCACATTAAGAAGATTGTAGTTTTAACCTCATTTCTAGGATTTATGGGACCCCGGGGTGCTTGGGTTGCTTTTGTTGAACTTGAAACCAAAGGCAAGTGTGCAAGGTTAAGGTTAATTTTGTAAAAAGCAACAGTGTTGAAATCATGATGCCATAGGTGGCTTAAGAAACACACATGTGGCATGTTTTCTCCTCTCTCTCTCTCTCTCTCTCTCTCTCTCTCTCTCTGTCTCTCTCTGTCTCTGTGTGTGTGTGTGTGCACTGCACAAGCAAGTGTCCATACAAATGTGTATATTATTCATGTTGTTTTAGTTACACGAATCAGAGCATACATTAAACTTTAAGTTAGATATTCTACATGTTAGTTATGCTACATGCCCAGGCTGATGGATGAAGAATGCAGAGACACACAGTGAGTCAGAGAACTAGAGTCCAGCACTGCCAGATCTTTGACTTTTTTTAAAGACCCAAATCCAGAATCTTTGTAGGTTGTACTGTTTTTAAAATATTAACAACTAATTTGAATTTTTTTTTAAAAAAAAACAAGTAGTATGTGGGCTAAGCAAAGTAAAGAAGTGATGTGGTTGATGAAGATTCATGAAAAGGATGTAAACTTGTACAGACTACTGGCTAACAAGATTATCAAGTCCCTTTAAAAAACTAAAAATTTACAGATATTTGAACAGAGTGAAAGGCAATAATAGCATTCTCCATAGTCTGTGCTTCAGTCTGTGCTCCAGGTTCCTACCTTGAGGTCCTGTCTTAGCTTCTCTCAGTGATAGAATATAAGCTGTAAGATGAATTAGACTGTTTCCATCAACAGTTGCTTTTGGTTACTGTGTTTATAACAGCAACGAGTAACCAAAGCAGGACTCCACATGTTCAGTAACCCCTTATTGGGAGGTTAAGGAAAGAAAACAAGAGGTGTGTAAGAAGGGTTCTTCACGCACAGAGTCCCAACCCTTCTAGTCCTGTTATCTTCAGGAGCCCTGAGTTTTACTTGACTCTGCTGGGGGAGCCAACTGATGTTTTATGAACCCTGTCTCTGTATCTCGATATTTTCACAGAAGGATACCAGTCTTGGTGGGTTAGGGTCACCCCAAGACTTCATTTTAGCTTACCTCTTCAGAGATCTTATTATCAAATATAAATTCTTTAGTTACTTTCTTATGTAGCCACAACGAAATACTCAACAGAGGCAACTTAAGGCAAGAAAGATTCATCTGGGCTCATTGTTTGAAGGTGTAGCCTATCATAGCGGGTAAGGCATGGTGATTAAGAGCAGCCTATAGCCATGCATAAGGCAGGGCCCTTGGGCACAGCCTATTGTCATGGGTAAGGCATGGTAGCTAGACACAGACTATCGTGGTAGGTAAACCATGGCTGCTGGGTGCAGCCTATTGACAGAGTAAGGCATGGCCGCTGGGCACAGCCTATTGTCATGGGTAAGGTATGGCTGCTGGGTGTAGCCTATTGACATGGGTAAGGCATGGCTGCTGGGTACAGCCTATTGTCATGGGCAAGGCAAGGCTTGCTGGGTGCAGTCTATCATGGTGAGTGAGGCTTGGCAGTTGGGTATAGCCTATCATGGTAGGTAAGGCATGGCTGCTGGGTCTTTTTGTGGATGTGGTGGCAGGAGTGTGTGGTTGTTCAAAACTGCAGATCAGAAAACAGAGAAGGAGCCCTCTCCACTGGGGAACAGAGCCAACCTATAAGCCAAAAGACCATCTAGCGCCCCACTTCCTCCAGTGAGGCCCCGCTTTCTAAAAGTCCTACAAACTCTCCAAATAGCCCAAACAACTGGGGACCAAATGCTCAGGCACATGAGCCCATGCAAGACATGTTCCACTCGAACTATAACTTTGTGAGATACTATGACAAGGACTTTAAGGTAGGAAGTGGGAGGCACACTTCAGCTCACAAGAGAAGCCATCCGTTTTCTTTTTCACTGATGTCATTTTAAAATCACTGTTAGTGTCGGTGTGGCTGAGAGACGCCTCTTGCACTCTGAAGCCAGAGTATGTGGCAGGATATTGGAGGACCTGAGGTCATGTCTTTATCTTCTGACTCCCATAAAGGCTGACCCAGCTTTCAGAAACCACAGCCCTTGCCGAGGAGGAAGGCAGCATCTTCACAATCTGTGCTTCAGCCTGACACCGTAGAATGCAAGAAACGGGAGATTACAGTTAGCAATGCCAGGGCTTTTGTTTGTTTTTTGTTTTTTTAAAGCATCATTGATAACATGGATGTAAAGGAGTAGCATTATTTATTACATCAGAGATTGGAAATGATCTCAAAGGCCAGCGAGAGGTTTGGGCGTAATAGGATTTTATGTATACTTTGGAAAGTGCTGTAGAAAAATTGGTGATGTGTGAAAATACACATGATGGATGAAGTGAAAACAAAAGCTCCTTACAAAGAAATACCTAGTGTTTTGCCTTGAGCTTTTAGAAATTTTATTTTGTGTGCATTTATCTTTATACTTATGTTTTCGTCTAAATAATATACTCCAACAATATTTTAAGTTACTGATTTCTCAATGAAGTGACATACTTTGAATTTTTCTTTGGTTGTCCTAATATTTTCTGTTCTCTAACTCTTGCAATAAAGGGAAAAATTAAAATAAAAACCTGGGCACACAGTCTGCAGAGAATGTCCTTTTCCTTACTTTCTGTCACAAGGAACTGCTTTACTCTCATGGGGACGGCAATTGTAAAATCCCATCTGGACTAGGGAGATGGGAAGACTGTTTGCAAAGCCTGAAGACCTGAGTTAAGTACGGTGAGCACATGTGTCTTAGTCACTGTTACCATGAAGAGACACCATGACAAAGGCAACTTATAAAAGAAGAAATGTAATTGGGGCCTTGCTTACAGTTTCAGAGGCTTAGTTCATGGTGATCGTGGCAGGAAGCATGGCAGCAGACAGGCAGACATGGTGCTGGCATAGCAGTTGAGAACTCACACCTGCTCTGCAATGTGGAGGCAGAAAGAACGAAACTGAGCCTGGCATGAGCTTTTGAAATCTCAAAGACCATCCCCAGTGACACACCTCCTCCAGCAAGGCCACACCCCCTCCCACAAGAACACACCTCCTAATCCTTCTTAAAGGGTCCACCAAGCGGGAACCAAACATTCAAATATATGATCTTATGAGGCTCATATAGACAACCACAGCTTGTAAAGCCAGACAAAATAGCATGTGTCTGTAATGCTAGCACTTCTACAGTGAGATCAGAGACCAAGACAAGACAATCTCTTGAAGTCTATAGGCCTAGTGTACACCTTGGTGAGACCCTGTCTCAAGTGTGATGGACAGCAAAGACACACTCATGAGGCTGACCACCCTCATGTTTTCAGTGGCACACACACACACACACACACACACACAATTTTTAAAAAGGTTTTTTAACTTATCATGTTTTCCAATATAATTCCTAGCACCACTACCTGTATTCTAGAAGTTTTTTGTGTGGTAGGTCTGAGAAGCTCTTCTCTCCTTTATATTTTCCTATGGTTCTCAGTTCCCATTAAAGGGTTATGGAAAAGATACCATCCCACAGATCTGGAAAAAGAGTAATAAAAATAAACAAATGGACTAGTTTAGTGTGTCCAAAATACCATCCAAGCTGACCTAAAAAGAGGCAGGATGTTGCTTCTCTTTCTCTTTGTCTGAGGCCTCCTTTAGACACACATCTTTTTAGAGCAGGCTTTGATTGGTTAAATACTCTACAATGCATTATTCTACAAGGCAGGCTCAGGGGGAGTGTGCTGTCAGGGCAGTAGAGGGCCAGCTCCAAGCATCCTGGGTTCATCAAACTTCAGCGTTCCCTGCAGAGCTATTGTGAAGGTGAGGGCTCCACAACATCACAGAACTAGAAGGGACCTGGGTTGGGATCCTGAATATGATGAACTCTTTCCAAACAGTTCATACCCTGTCCCTTTAATGTCTCAGTAGGCAGTGACTGACTACAAGTTGTCCTCATTTGGTTTTCTGTTGCTGTGATAAACACTATGGCCGAAAGCCACACTTGGTGAGAGGGGTTTATTTTTGTCTTTTAGCTCATACTCAAGGAGGGAAGCTGAGGTAGGAACTCAAGGTAGGAATCTGGAATTGAAACTGAAGTAGAGACCACGGAAGAGTGGTACTTATAGGCTTCCTTTCTCCGGTTTTCTCAGAGCTACCTTAAGTTTTATTTGTTTCATTTCTTTATGTGTGTATGTGTGTGAGCAGGAGGAGTCCATGGAAATCCCAAGAAAGCATCAGATTCCCAGGAACTGAAGTCCCAAGAAGCTATAAGTTGCCTAGTATGGGTGCTGGGAACCTGGGTTCTCTGCACTAGCAAGCACTGTTAACTGCTGGCCCATCCCTCCTGTCCATGTTTTTTTTCAATCTATATTTTGTTTTAGAATTTCATACATGAGTATTATATGTACTTAATTCTCCCTTCTTTCCCTCTGCCAACACCTCCTATGTCCACCCTTAGTCTCTCTCAAATTCATATCTTCTTCAGTTACTATTATTATACACATATATAACTTATTACAAACATCAACATTATACATACACACATATATACTTACACATTCTATTGAGTCCATTTAGTGTTCTTCCTATGTAGATGTGCTTGAGCACTTGGGATTGAATGACCTCTCAGACATCTTGATCCTGAAGGAAGTTGATTCTCCCTCTTTCAGTAGCTGTTGATTGCCAATAGCTCTTCATCTAAGGGTGGGACCTTGTAGGATTTCCTCCATCCACACCGATACAACTGGTGGTATCATTATACGGTAAAGACTATAGCTTAGACAACTATATTGTTGAGATTTTCTGGGTGCAGAATCCTTATCATATCTAGATACATGCCATCTAACATGTGGTCCTGGTCCTTTGGCTCTTAGAATCTTTCTTACCCTCTGTACCAAAACTTCCTCTGAGTCTTAGGTGTAGAAGTTGGATTATAGATGTAGCTACTGTGGTTGAACACCCAACAGTCATGTGGTCTCTGTGTTTTGACCAGTTGTGGATCTCTGTAGTAGTTCCTTTCTGCTGAAAAGAAAAAAGAAAAGAAAACAAAAAAACCATTTTCATTGATGAGGGAGGAGATCTCTACTTATCTGTGGACATAAGGAGAAGTACTTAAAATGCACTTAGAAATTACTTCAATTTTGGAAATTGACAGCAATAGGGTCTTCTCCTCCTCCTGAGTTTGTGGCCTTTCCTGCTAGGAGTGCCTGGCTAGACTATGCAGTTCTAGGAATGGTCTTTCTCCTGTCAAGGCAGTCTTTGGTTCATGTAGACAGCTATTGGCTACTCTCAAGAGAAAAATGCCATGATTGTACCAATGGGCCCATCTTGCCAGGCCAGTCAGGTTTGCAGGTTTTGCAGCTGGGTAGAGGTACCTTAGCAGCTTGCATAAGACCTCCTCAAGCAGGAGACTTCCCAGTCGGTGCCAGCTTGATTTCTCCAGGTCCTATGTCTGATGTGTATGGTGTCTCAGCAATAGGGTCTTATCTTCAGTTTCTGGGAGGCAACCAGGACAACAGCAAGAGGCTACATTGTTTTAGGAGTTGCTTAGAACTCCCTAGTCAACAACTCCAAGGGAAGTTTCCCATGTCTGGCACTGGCATGTTTACTAGATAGTCTTTGGCTGTTGAGGGAAGCATTATCTCTCCATGTAGGATAACTTCATAAAAATTATATATCATTATTTTACATATATTATATTAATATATATTTAAAATAATATATAATTAAAAAATATGTATATGGTCAGTGTCCACCTGCCTAAGGATGGTACCTCCATGGTAGGCCGGACCATCCTATATTAATTAGCAATTAAGAAAATGTCTCATAGACATGACCATGGGTCAATCTGATCTAGACAATTTTCACATGGGATTCCCTCTTTGAAGCACAATTAATAAAAACTCAGGGTCAGAAATTGGGGTTCAACCCAAAGATCAGAAAAGCAAAACAACCAGCCACTGGTGGGTTATCTCAACCAGTCCAAAATGGTGATCCTGCCTCAAGGAATCTCAGAATGAGACTGTGTCTGGGGGCTGATCCCACCCAGTTCTATCCCTCACTCCTCAGTCTCTCTAGAGCTGGGATTAAAGGCACGCACTACCTGAGTCCTATGGCAACTAGTGTGACTACTGGGATTAAAAGTGAATGTCATTGTGGCTACTGGGATTAAAGGTGTGTGTTCCCATAACCTGTAAGGCTCCCCAGTGGGGCTGTTTTACTCTCCATCTTCAGGCAGTCTTTATTGAAATACAATTGAATTGCCACTCCACCTTTACCAGGTGACTTCTTTGTATCAAACTGACAGCTGATGCATTTCACCTGTATAGACATGGAGCATGCATGGCCTAGCTCATGAGCGAACCTGTTTAACTGTTAGAAAGCAATGACTATTGTGATTCTCTTTTTGCATATAATTTGGATTCCTTCACACATTGAAATGGGATCACTTTGCTAGTATAACCTGTAGTAATAAGAGCAGCGGGGCTGCGTCCCCAGCACCCCAGCTGCCCGCACGGCTAGCTTTACCCGAAATAACAACACACAAACTGTATTCATTTAAACACTGCTTGGCCCTTTAGCCCTAGTCCTTACTGGCTAATTCTGTTATCCCGATCAACCCATCTCTAATAATCTGTGAGAACCGGTTTTACTGGGAAGATTCTAGCCTAGTCCATCCTGGGTCGGAGCTTCATGGTGTGTGTCTGCCCAGGAGCCAGGAGCATGGCGTCTCTCTCAGGTGTCTGCTCCCGAGAGGAGAGCTGTGGAGTCTGATCTCACTTCCTCTTCCTCCCAGCATTCTGTTCTGTTTACTCCTCCCACCTATCTTCTAACCAATAAAATGGGCCAAGGCAGTTCCTTTATTAGCCAATGACCTTCCTCCATCAATAACCCAAGTCATTCCCAAGGCCCAGCATAGTCAGATTTCTGAACTGAGTCAAAATAATTGCAATGGAAACTTGACAGTTTCAGAAGGATGACACACAGCATCCAATTTGTAACCTTTATAGACTTTCTCAAGACCGTTTTTACATTTCCTTCCTGAGCCTTTCAGAGCATCTCACCCATTGCCCTCACCCCGGATCTCTCTGAGAACAGCAAACGGGGCTTTTTATTTCATTAACCCTCACCTCCGTTCACGCTCAGCAACACAGTGGATCGATTGTTTTCTTTTTCCTCTTACTGCTTGTTCTTCATTCTGGCTCTTCTTTCCCTTCCCTGCTAGCCACACTTTCTACAACAAAGGAAAAGCCCACGAAATGCTTAACAAACAAAATCTTGCCCCTGCTCTTCTACCCTAACAGGGCTTGTTTGTCTAGATGCAACATCCTGGTTTTGTGATATTTTTTAAAAGATGGAAACTAAGGACAGGTGAAGTTGGTATCTAAGACAAATTTCCCTTTATTAAGATTAGGGTGGTTTAAAAGTGGCTGCCTGGCTAATTAATAAGCCTTGTGCTCATTCCAATATTGACTTCTCCACCTGCCCCCAAAGCCCACAGGCCCTTCCATAGGGTATGTCCTTCTCAGGCCATTTTAACAGACGGGTATTTCAAACAAAACTCATCCACTCCCATCTACTGTCAATATACTTTTTTTATTCAGCCCCTGCTCTTGTTTCCACCCTCCGGGAATATCTCCAGCTGAGTTACTGGGGAATATTAAACAATACTGTTTTGTGCACTGGTGGCTTAGAGTGAAATATATCCACTGCACTCTAGATCCTGGTCTGTTCACGAACGAACGCTGGCTTTTTATCACAGTTCTTTCTGCCGTGCGACACTGAGCCACTCAGCCTCACCTTAGCTTCCCCCTTCTGTAAGTGGAGAACCATAGAGTCAAACTCCAAGTGTCATGAATTTAAGTTTAATTAGCTCAAGTAGAGTGCTTTTCCCAGTGAAAAAGCTAATTCTATATAGTGTTTCCATTTTTATTTTAACCGGTTTTTCCTGTCAGAAGAGAAGGGTGATTTAGCCAGGAAAGTGTACCAGTCAAGTTCTCTAGAGAAACGGGACCAATACTAATATTTAAAGTATTTTTTTTGTACATGTGTATAGGTGGTTACTAGATTGGATTACATGATAGAATGCCAGAGAGTCCTGTTACAATCGTATGTGTACAGTGGAGAGGCAGAGAAAGCAGCAATTGCTTAGTCGAGGGTGAAAGTCTCAGTAAAAAAGGGGACCAGTGATGTGGACTCAGTGCAAGGCTGAGAGTCAGGATGTCCATGGAGATCCACGGAGACTTTCTGGAATGCATCCCCATGGAAAAGGATACAGGAGGACCACAGGCTATGGCAGCTGCCAGAGGTGTTCTCTGGAGGAGCAGATCTCACAGACTGACTTTCTCTCCGTCTGCTTTACTCCGCTCAGGCCACCGCTGTAATGGACAGTGTGCTGCCCGTGGTCCAGGAAGGGCTTTTCCCCTCGGCTGCTGTTCCAGATGTTCATTTCTTTCTGGGATGCCCTCACAGACACAGGCAGGAGAGCACTTCACTAATCCCCTAGACATTTCTTAACCCAGTCAAGTTGATGACCAAGATGAATCATCACAGACAGGAAGGAGATCTGGGAAAAAGCTTAGAGCAGTTGTGCCCAGGAGCCAAATTCAACCCACTACCTGTTTCTGTAAAGTTTCAATGGAGCCTACTCACACTTACTCAGGGATGGCTGCCTTTGCAGAGAGGAGTTGTGATTTAAAAAAACAAAACAAAACTGTATGACCCATAGAGCCTAACAAATTTCTTCATCTGGCCCTTTACAGAAAGGTCTTGTCATTGCTTGGCTTAGAATATAAAAACAAAATAGCCTTTCTATATGACCCAGAGTGATGTGGAGTCTAATCTCATTTTTCTATCAGAGTTGGTGACCATTGCTTAGGCATTCTTGTGCCTAATGGCTAACTCTGTTGATTTTTGAAGTCTTTATTTTTCTAGCAAAAGGTAGCATCCATGAGGCTCGATCAAGATGGCTCAGAGGTTAAGAGCATTGCCTGCTCTTCCAAAGGTCCTGAGTTCAATTCCCAGCAACCACATGATGGCTCACAACCATCTGTAATGGGGTCTGGTGCCGTCTTCTGGCCTGCAGGCATACACACAGACAGAATATTGTATACATAATAAATAAATAAATAAATATTTTTTTTTTTTTAAAAAAAGAACGAGGTAAGAGGGCTTGGGGTGTGGCTAGTGGTACAGCACTTGACTTGCATAGCCTTGCAAGGCTCGGTGGCCAGTACTTAGCAATACATGCAACAGCACATACCAGGATGCATTGCTGTCCCTTAGAAGCTTGGCTGGTGCTAGTGGGCATGTGGCAAGTGGAGTCTAAAACAGCATTGCTCTTCTGCTCAGACTACTGTGGTGGTGATGCCTGTGCTTATATTACCTGAGCACAGATAGGATGTGTCTCCTCCAGCAGGGCACGTCCTGACTCAAGGTTCTGAAAATGACTTGAACGGTGAAATAAAGCTGACACTCTATGCTAACCCTCCCTTGTCTCCTCTTCCTTGTCTGTAGGTTAGGTTCATACAATCCAGTGACGAACTCTAGTGTTTAAAACAAGCAATCTAACAGAACATTTTGGAATAGTGGAAAGTTTCTATTCTGCGTTGTGCTGTCTAGTACCATCTAACTATATGTAGCTATGATTGAAGAAGCGGATTTTTACTTTTAGTTCACATAACTGAATAGCCACAAGTGACCAGTGACTACCATAATAGGACAGTGAAGTCCTGCGTGATGCACAAGCAGCCACTAGTCACAGACCTGAATGTTTGGGTAGAGCTGAGTGCTACCTCCCACCTGCCTGTGTCCTCCCACCCTCTCCACCACCTCCCACCCTCTCCAGCACCTCCCACCCTCTCCAGAACCTCCCACCCTCTCCAGCACCTCCCACCCTCTCCACCACCTCCACCCTCTCCACCACCTCCACCCTCTCCACCACCTCCCACCCTCTCCACTACCTCCCACCCTCTCCAGCACCTCCCACCCTCTCCAGCACCTCCCACCCCCTCCAGCACCTCCCACCCTCTCCACCACCTCCACCCTCTCCACCACCTCCACCCTCTCCACCACCTCCCATCCTCTCCAGCACCTCCACCCTCTCCACCACCTCCACCCTCTCCACCACCTCCCATCCTCTCCAGCACCTCCACCCTCTCCACCACCTCTACCCTCTCCACCACCTCCACCCTCTCCACCACCTCCACCCTCTCCACCACCTCCCACCCTCTCCACCACCTCCACCCTCTCCAGCACCTCCCACCCTCTCCAGCACCTCCCACCCTCTCCACCACCTCCACCACCTCCACCCTCTCCACCACCTCCACCCTCTCCACCACCTCCCACCCTCTCCACCACCTCCACCCTCTCCAGCACCTCCCACCCTCTCCACCACCTCCACCCTCTCCACCACCTCCACCCTCTCCACCACCTCCACCCTCTCCACCACCTCCCACCCTCTCCACCACCTCCACCCTCTCCACCACCTCCACCCTCTCCACCACCTCCCACCCTCTCCACCACCTCCACCCTCTCCACCACCTCCACCCTCTCCACCACCTCCCACCCTCTCCACCACCTCCCACCCTCTCCACCACCTCCACCGTCTCTACCTGCTTCATTGCTATAGGCGTAAAAACACACTGTTCTTCTGGTAGTTCTTTGGAATTTAGTTTTCTTGGAATAGCCAGGAGCCTGCCCTGACTAATACAGACCCAAATCCCACGAATCAATCTACCACTCATCTATTTTACAAGCTCAAAGAATGCCAGGAGCCATTGTTTGGGTCTCATTTCCAACTTAGTCCATGGCGCTGATTATTTTGATTAAAAGGCAAGGAGGACACTGAGCAATTGGCCTACTGACCCCGACTGTGAGCTATGAATGAAGGTTTTGTTTCTTCCAAAATCAAGTTCGGTGATTTTTTTTTTTAAAACAACCACTCTAATTTGTACATGCCCGATACATGATAGAGAGAGAACCATCTGGTCTGTTGATTTATGTATGGTGTGGAAGAAGAGCACATGAAAAACAAAAGCAGAGGTTTCATACCCAGGAGCGGAAATGAGTTCATGTCCAGGAGGCACTGAGAGGCCAGGCAGCCCTCTCTCGGGGCAGTTCCCACGCGGGCCATGAACATTAGCATAACATTTTTCTTGGTCCTTTCCAAAGTGTAATGTTTAACTGGCCACTAGAGCAAGATCTCTAGAGGCACCTTCTGATTCCCGGACCCTCCCCTCTCCCATAGTAACTCAGGAAAGTCCTTCAAGTTTCTGTGGTGGTATTTTGCTTGTTTTTTAACCAAGAAAGCTTGCCTGAATATCAGACTGCGGAGCTAGCCACACTAGTTAGTCATGGAGCCCCAGCAGTGGTAGCACACACCTTTCATGCCAGCACGCAGGAGACAGAGGCAGACAGATCTCTGTGAGTTCAAGGTCAACCCAGGCTACAGAGACTGAATCAGTTTAAAAGAGAAACAGAGCCTAGATGGCTCACACTTTTAATCCCAGTCCCAGAGAGGTGAAGACAGGAAGGGATATGGAGAGAGGAATATAAGGCAGGAGGAGACAGGATCTCAGGGCATTCAGTCTGAGGATTCCTAGAGACAGGTCTAAGGATTTAGTAGACATAAAGACTAGTCGCTGGGCTGCTCTGTTTCTCTGATCTTTCAGCTTTCACTCCCTAATATCTGACTCTGGGTTTTTATTGCTAAGACCAACTAGAATTCACGCTACAAGTTTCTTTCCAAAGCAACAAGGGTTGGGATCACAGCAGCTACTTACCTACTGTGTGCATCGGCCTGCTTCTGGTCAAAGGGACCTAGCATAAGATTTCTCATTAAAAAGAAAAAAAGCAGAACCAACTTCCCCCCATCCCCAACTTTAGAATCAGAGAGATCTCCATCAAACATCAAATCCTGAATCTGTCACTAACAAGGACAAAGTCACTTCACTTTTTCCCAGCCTTACTTTCTTTCAATAGAGAATAATAATGAACCTACCTCTCAAAATCTCAAGGATGCAGAAACACATAAGCGGACTGAGAGTGGTGGCGTGCAGCTCTAATCTCAGCACTTGGGAGGTAGAGGAAGGCAGATCTCTGTGAGCTGGAGGCCAGCCTTGTTTACATAGAGGATTTCAGGACAGCCAATGATACAGTGAGACCCTGTCTCAACAACAACAGCAACAAGACCCCAAATACAGGTGTGTGTGTGTGTGTGTGTGTGTGTGTGTGTGTGTGTGTTGATAATAAAGACACACACTAAAGCAGCATTTTGTAGAGTCCATATCTTGGAAAAACTAAGTGATTGCACCATATAGATCCAGGCCCCATGAATCAAGGAGGTGCTTCTGGGTGTCCCTGCATTGAAGCTGTGGGCTTGCACCTTCATTAGAACAGACCTTCTCAAACTGTAACATGTCTTCCTGTTGCGGGGAGATCCTGTTCCAGGAAGCTTCTGAGAGATTGGACCAAACAAGGTCAGGGAGCACACAGGTGACTGCAAGGCTACCGGGTCTCTGATATTACAGTTGGGGGGCAAGGAATTAGAACCTCATTTGATCCTTCTCTGTCTTCTGTCAGCTACATCAAGGCAAGAGAAGTCACAGACTAATGTGAGTACTGAGGATGAAGAGACTTGTTAAAATGATAACACGGAACAGCATAGTGCACAGAAGCAACATCTGGGCAGGTGAGCAGAACACCTGGGAAAAAGAAAGATTCTCAAGCACAGTAGACTTTAACTTACCTGGAGAACATTAAAAATGATCATCGTCTGGCCCCAACTCGGGATGCTCTTTTAAGTCATTTGGATGGGACCATCTGTGACATAAGAAATAAAACAGCTCCCCAGCTAATTCTAGTGTGAGAACTGCTGGGCTAAAGAGGCAACTTTCCATCTGGAAAGAATCAGGGACGGGTCCAGTCACTATGCCAAAGTTGTTTGGGTTTTTGTCTGTTGTTTGCTTTGCTTTGTTTTATTGGTTTTTGATTTTTTTAGGGGCTGGGGGAGTTACTAGTTACATAAGAAAAAAAATCACAGTAATTTCAGGTAGGACAAATCAGTTGGTTGAAATCTTAAACAATCAGATTCCTTTAATCACAAGATTTTAGAAAAACATTAAATCTCCAATTCACCTGAAATCACAGAAATTTAGTCTTAAATCTTTAAACTGATTTGTCTGTTGAGACTCCCAAGTGTAAGAGAAACGAAATCTATGATATTTATTAAAATTGGACTTGCTTCTCTCATTAGATTGTGAATTTTGCTATACTCTGTGCTTGCTGAAACTGGGGAACTGATTTTAATTAGGACATGTAAGCTACTCTATTTTGGGAATCTTTGGGGGCATTTGCCACAGGGGCAGTGAATATTAACATGACATGTCTCTCAGTCCCTTCAAAAGTGAGACATTTAGCTTGTCACTGGTGCAAGACCTCTGGAGGCAATCCGAAGCAAGGCAAGCTGATGTCACACTCACTGCTTGCGACCTACTGTGTGCATCGGGACCTGCTTCTGGCTAAAGTGATTCAACGTCTGATTTCTCATAAAGAAAACCAACATTGGAATCAAACAGATCTCCATCAAAATCCTGAATCTGTCGCATACTAGCATGGACAAAATCACTTTATTTTTCTCAGACTTACGTTCTTTGATAAGGAGTAACAACAAATAAACCTACCTGATGTGGGAATCCCCTCTGTGTGTTGCTTCTATTGGTTAATGAATAAAGAAACTGCCTTGGCCTGATAGGGCAGAACTTAGGTAGGCAGAGAAGACACAACTGAATTCTGGGAGGAAGAAAGCAGAGTCAGAGAGACGCTATGGTTCCACAGGAGACAGAGGTTGGGATTTTTACCTGGTAAGCCACTGCCACATGGCAATATACAGACTAATAGAAATGGGTTCAATTAAGATGTAAGAATTAGCCAGTAAGAAACTAGAGCTAATGGGCCAAGCAGTGATTTAATTAATACAGTTTCTGTGTTATTATTTCGGGGCTAAGCTAGCCTGGTGGCCAGGATGAACAAGCAGGCCTTCCTCCAACACCTACCTCACAAAAAACGATAGCAAGGATGCAGAAATACTTCAAGCAGGATTTTGTAGAGTCCATACTGCAGGGAACAGAGGGTTTGAACTTTGCTCTCCCAAGGCCAGCGAATTGTGGAGCCTTATCCCCCAAACAGATTAGCACAGGTGTTCCAACAAATTACAACCAAGGAATATTATGATTTTGCCCTAAATCAGGTTTATATTCTTGAAGTCCAGGACTAGACTGCCTACTTGTTATCAGAAGCCAGTTCAATACTGGCCTTTCCCAACCCAGGTACTCAGCTTCAGACCCTTCAAGGGTGTTCTAAGATCTTGACATGGCAAACATCTGCAAATTTTATATTTAGATGCTAGGATGGAGTTGACTGAGGGACCAAACAACACTGACTTGAACAACTCCCACTAGATACCTCTCCCCTTGAACCACTATCCACATAGCCAAGGTGTTGTCTAGTTTTATGTCAACCTGGCATAAGCTAGAGTCATCAGAGAGGAGGGATTCTCAAATGAGAAAAGAAAGTCTTCATAAGATTCAACATTGAGCATTTTCTTAATTAGAGATCAATGGCAGGACCCAGCCCATTGTAGGTGGTGCTACCCCCGGGCTAATGGTTCTATAAGAAAGCAGGCTGAGAAAGTTGAGAAAGTCATGGGAAGCAAACCATTAAGCAGCATTGCTCCATGGCCTCTGCATCAGCTCCTGCCCTGATTTGAGTCCCTGCTCTCAATGCTTTTGGTGATGAACTGTCATATGGAACTGAATGAAATAAACCCTTTTCTCCTCAAGTTGCCTTTGGTCTTAGAGTCTCATTGCATCAATAGTAACACTAACAAAGACAGTCGGTTAATAAAAATCTTTCTCGTGGCCCCGGTAGCACTCACCCATCTCTCTGCACCTCTTCTAAGCATTGCTCACTTGCCTGTCTCTTTCTGAAATGTCCTCCAGAGGCTCGTGTTTTGAATGCATGTTTCTTACCAATGACACTATTTTAGGAGGTAAGTATGGGTCTTTGGGAGGTGAGACCTAGCTGGCAAACACAGATCACAGATCCAGGTGCCCAGCTTCCTCTGCTTTGGTCTGCTTTCTAGGGCACAGCCTCTTCCATATGTTCCTACAGCCACAGACTGAGCCACTCAACTGTATTTTCTTACTACGATGGACTAAGACCCTCTGGAACCGTGAGCCAAAATAATATCTCCTTCCTTCAAGTTGTTTATTTCAGCTTTTTTGGTTATATACAAACATCACTTGTTCAGAGTATACCAAGTATGCCAAATACAAAGTCTTGTAGAGACAAGATCCTGCCTCCATAGATACCATGGTAACCATCACAGGATTTGTTGACCAGGTCATTCTGATGGGAGTAGAACTGGACACAATTTCTTAGATACTGATCGCAGCTTCAGCAGCTGCCTAGGGGAGTATTTGTTATAACATGGGCAAAGATACTTGCTCTAAAGAGTTACCTTGGGAGTTCTTTTTTATAATTTCTTTTATTTTTTGAGATTATAATACAATTTTGTCATTTTCCTCTTCCCTTTCCTACTCCCAAAACCTTACCTGGGAAATTCTTAAAATGTGTATGACCAGGTCATGACTTTGCCCCAGATTCAGATTTAACTGACAGTGTTTTAACTGAGCTGCTTAGGTGTCCTGGTCAAAGGGAAAGGAGACCCACAGTTGATGTCTGTCTTAGGTTCTATTGCTGTGAAGAGATGCCATGACCATGGCAACTCTGATAAAGGAAAACATTTAATTGGGGCCGACTTACAGTTTCAGAGGTTTAGTGCATTATCATTATGGTGAGAAGCATGACTGTGTGCAGACAGACAAGGTGCTGGAGAAGGATCCAAAGGGTTCTACATCTTGATCTGCAGGCAACAACAGGAGACTGTGTGCTATACTAAAGCCTAGCTTGAGCATTTATAGCTTCAAAGCCCACCCTCACAGTAACACACCTCCTCCAACAAGGCCACACCTATTCCAACAAGACCATGTCTCCTGAAAGTGAAAAGCATTTCAAGCACATGAGTCTATGAGGCCATTCCTATCCAAACCACCACAATGCTCATGTTGTAATGGTCATGTCCCGGTAGTTGACCTACTTTGAGTTTTGTTTGGAAGTTTTTAATCCATTAGCTAGGATTAAATTTGGTTAAACCCCAGTTCTACCATCAGAAGCACAGAAAGCTGGAAAACCACTCTAATTCTTAATTTTTTAAAAAAGATTTTTTTATTTTGTTTTATGTATATGACTGTTTGGCCTGCCTGCATGCATGTATATATACCATGTGCATGCCTGGTGCCCTCTGAGGGCTGGGGAGTGCATCAGACCTCCTGAAACTGGAGTTATGGTTGGTTGTGAGCTGCCACAAACCTGGGTCCCTGCAAAAGCTACAAGTGTTCTCACTGGCTGAGTCATCTCTCCAGCCCCTAATTCTGAACCTTGTTGAGACAAAGAGTTCAGTACGTGTGGAGGGGAGAATGTGAGAAAGGGAGATGAACAGGGAGAATTAATTTTTATCTATGACTGAGAAGACATAACAAATTTCTGTGTCCAAACACTAGCCTTCATTTCTTGGTGCCTCTCAAGGATGGACTAGGAAGACTGTGGCAAGGCTATGCGTGGAAGTGTCCTTCTTCCTTTTTGCAGCTCTTTTCATTTATATGATGCTATGATCAACCTAAGCATTGCAGAGAAGCAGTACAACACTGGGGAAGAACTGGAGAAAAAGGTTAGGATTTATCAGGAAACAATTATGGAGAGACTGTGAACGTCTACTCTTTCCCCACCCCCTGAACATGCTGTCCTTGCTAGGGTGTGCTGGTTCCTGTAGAACACTCCCGGGTGAATGGAAGGCACTAACCTTTTCTGGATGCATCCAGATCTCATATCAGGCTACACGTGGGAGCTGAACAATCATTGGGAGGGGGTGAATGAGACTTTCAGATGAAGTTATTCCTTGAGACACGAAGGGATCAATACTCTTGAGTTTCATCCCTTCTGTGGCCACCTCTCTCCCTAGGACTGGCGACTAGGCAAGTCACGCTCTTACTTGCTCCCCCCATCCCCATCTTCACTGAGGCTCTATCTAATAAAGACACTGAGAAACATGCTCTACTGCACTGGGCTGTGACAGAAGGAAGATGTGACTAAAATTAACTTTGGATCATCATGCTTTTGGAGAAATTTTAGCAAACACATACACCTAGTAAAGCCTGAAGAGGCCAAAGGCATAGTTTTCTGTTATTACCAAAAAAACCCATATAATATTCATTGGAATAATAACCCAAAAGTTATTATTAGTTAGAAAATTGCAAAGAGAAAGATCTGAAATATCTTCATCAAAATCCCTAATATTTATCTCATACGACAATTATCTGTGTGTATTTAAAATGTATACTTTCAGCTTAAAAGTAAACCTTAATTTTGGTATAAATTGAAAATAAATGCATTAGTTAAAAATCCACTATTTTGTACCTAAAGACATCTGGAGGGCTGCAGCATTCAAAACTCAAATGAACTAAGAATTAATTTAATGTTTTCAGCTTTACCCATTTTAAGAAGAAACATAAACTAACTGTATAAAAGGTAAATAGTTGTATTAATTACTTTTCTCATTGCTGTGACAGAATGCCTGAGTAAAGCAACTTAAGGCTGACAGGTTTATATTGGCTCAAAGTTTGGGAATATAGTCCAGTGCAGTGGCGAAGGCATGGCGGCCGGAGCATGAGGCGGCTGTCGTCACGCGGTCTGCAGAGAGATGAACACTGGTGCTCAGCTCACTTTCTCCTTTTTTTGTTGTTTTTTTGTTTTTCAAGACAGGGCTTCTCTGTGTAACAGCTCTAGCTGTCCTGGAACTAACGCTGTAGACCAGGTTGACCTCAAACTCACATCAATCTGCCTGCTTCTGCCTCCCAAGTGCTGGGATTAAAGGCGTGTGCCACCACTACCAGGCTCACTTTCTCCTTTTTATTTAGTTCACTACTCCAGCCCATAGAATGGTTCCATTCACATTTTGAGTAGATCCTCTCTGCTCTGTAAGTCTTTCTGGAAACATTCTCATAGACACCCTCAGAGGTGTATTTCCATGGTGATTCTAAATCTATCCAAGCAGACTGTGATTGTTTGAATAGGAATGGCCCCCATAGACTCATGTGTTTAAATGCTTGGCCCATAGGGAGTGACACTATTAGGAGGTGTGGCCTTGTTGGAGTGGGTGTGGCCTTATTAAAGGAAGTGTGTCACTGTGGGGTCATATTTTGAGGTTTCAGAAGCTCAAGCCTGTCTGTGTCTCATAGACTCCTTCTGCTTCCTGTGGATCAAGATGCAAAATTCTCAGCTCCTTCTCTAGCACCGTGTCTGCCTGCATGCTGTCAAGCTTCTTGCCATGACGATAACAGACTAAACCTCTGAACCTGTCAGCCAGCACCAATTAAATATTTTCCTTTGCAAGAAGAGCTGTGGTTCTGGTGTCTCTTCAGGGCTAACGAAGACACAGAATGTGAAGATTAATAATCATAACAGCAAACTAGTCAATCACTTGAAAGTCAAACTATCTTAACTAGTAAGATTTTTTATTGTCATTTCTGGAATTTTCTTTCTTTCTGTTATTTATTTATTTATTTACAAATGCTCATGTTTTATCTTTAAATACAGTGGTTTCCCCAGGTCTTTGATATGTGTGTTTTAATTACTATTTTGTAAACTGCTTTTCAAATGGATTAATAGTCAGAAAAAAACTGTGCCATATTCTACAACATTCTCAATGAAGGAAGAGAGTCATTCAAAGGACAAGATGCCGTATGCTTGGTTATTTAGTAGTTTCTGTTGTTTAGTAAGCTCTGAGCTTAGATGTTCAGATAACTGGTGACTCTCTTGTCTCAGAAACAACACTCCTTTAGCCACATATGTGTCCTTGTTTGCCTTTACCATTTGGGATGATCTGGGCCAATGTCTCTACAAAGTGCTAAGGCTTTTCAAAGGGAAGTATTACATTGGTTAGTTCTTTTTTATCTTCCCAAAAAATGTTTGCTTTAAATGCATTATAAGTTCCAGATGATTTAATGTTTTGTGAAGTATTCAGCCTAAACACTCTATTTTTGTTCTTTCTTTTTAAATTTGTTTAATGAATATATATCCACATATATAAAATGATCCATGTATATAATGATGCAAATATATATATATATATATCCACTTATATGTAAAATGATCCGTGTGTGTGTGCGCTATTCTGAGATACAAAAATTTGTCGAGTATAAAAAATGACTGGTTGGGAAGAAAGAGAAAAATCTGTGTATTTTATCACTCAGAGAGAATTCTCTGTGTCTCCCTGGCCCTTAATTTCCCCAGCACTCTAAGTCTAAAAATCTCTTTTGCAGAATGCCACTTGTAGACTCCTGATTCCCAAGGACATGCTGATGGTACTTGTAAGTGCAGGCTGCGTTCAGGGTGATTTTACCCCTTTTACCGCATCCACAGTTGTCTCTAGTACACACCACAAATAAATGTGCCCCTGGTGAGGCTGCACTTCCACACTCTGTTCTTCGTTCCTGTTCTAGGACGCTCTTTATGAACACATCTTTGAGGTTTTCTGCAGGTATGCTGGCACAGCAGGAGAGAAGCTTCACTTGACTAAAAGAGAAAAAAACACAGATTTATATAAGAGAAAAATAGAAAGCCAAACTAAATAGGTACCTTTATATAGGTTAAGGTGAGGGGAGACACATAGAGTTTGCTATACCTGGTCCAGATTTGATGTTAAAAAAAAAAAACCCTCAAGCATCAAGGGCATATCCTCCATTTTAGATACTTTCACTTTCCTGATTATAGAATGAACATATGTTCATTGCAGGAAATATATTGCAGAAGCAGAAAGGTGAAAAACGTTATAACATCACATCAATCTGTTCTAAGGTGTGGTGCGTGTCTCTCTTAACCAATGCTACTCTGACTTGGCTTTGGTTTTCCACTTTATATTTCTGCAAAGATCTCCATGCTAGCAAATATGTATGAAGATTGCTTCATGTTCCCTTAGGAATCACATTGTCTGAAGAGACAAGGGAACACAAATCAAAGATTACAAAAGCAAAGATACAGCCAAACGAAGTTCCCTGATGTTTGCATCAGCCGATGGGAAGGGTCTTATTCTCCTTTCTTTCTAAACTTTATCTTCCTAAACAATAGAACGTGACTGATGAGTAGGTGGGGACGATCTTACAAGCCACAGGATGTTTGCACCTGCCTGGTAGAAATGCCTCAGTAGGGATCACGTCCACGAGAAGAAATTCTTACAAAAATAAGCCTGTAGAAAGCACTTCTGCAGCCTAATTTGTGGGGTGGCTAGGTCCTGGTACCAGTGTGTTGTGAGATACTATCTCTGGGGAGATATGAACAAATGTCTACTCACCCCAGATTGGGAACTAATGACAGACCAAAGTGTGGATATCACCAAAGAGCAATTTGGTGAACAGGTGAGTTCTATTGGGTTTACTTAGAGTAATATGGGTGAGTGGTTACATCCAGGAACAGAAATGACTCAACTACAGCTACATCACCAAAGCTCATCCACCGCTGGTGACAGCTCACGAATCTTGGAAATCTGGAGCACACTTACAGCTTGCAGGCAGCTGTACAGGTTTTTGAGTATCTTTTCTAGGTCTGAGCCTCTTTCAGGCAGCTCGGCTTGTCTAAGCGTGTACCCTCAGCAGTCTTTACTGTTTATATATGCCCAGGAAGGGAAGAACCTAGTGAAGCTGCTCAGTTTCAGGGACTTCCTAAAGTCTTTGAGTTGTTTACTTCCTTAGCTTCCCTGTAAGAGAGAGTGTGTCATCTCCATTTAGAATAGCCTGTGTTTCACCCCCTTTCTAACCTCTTAATATTAACTCTCTCCAAGCAGGAAGGTTTTAATTTCAAAGAAACTACTTGTGTCCCCTATATACTACTCAGAGGTATAAGACCATCTACTGGATCTTAGTAGACCTACCAAAAAACATACCCTTAAAGAAAATTGACTTTCTCTCCCTGAGAAGTCATCAAATGCCAGCGGCTCCTTAGAAAGGAATGGGAGATGGAGCCCTTTCTTTTCCACATTGGTTGGAATGGTGATTGGCTTGATCTGTGTCAGTTTCCCTCCAGATGCTATGGCTTACTCTCTACAGCTGCCGCCAAATATGATAGTGGATGACCACCCCTCAGATCGATGAAATAGAAGATAATCAGTCCTCTCTGTCTGAATTTCAGAACACTGTTTGTGTCCGTATGTGTCCATGTCCAAGTGTGCGCAGATGCTCTGCTGTCTTCTCTTAGATGTTATCCTCTCTGTTTTTTTTTTTTTTTTTTTTTAAAACAGGGCCTTTTGTTGGTCTGGAGCTCATCAAACAGGCTAGGCTGGCTGGACACTGAACCCTGAAGCTCTTCCTGCCTCCATATTCCCCAGCTGAGTTTGCATGTGTGTTCCACTGTGCCTAGCTTTTGTCTTGTAGTTTTTAAATGTGGGTTCTGAGGATTGAACTCAAGCCTTATCCTTGCACATCAAGCACTCTGCCAGCCCAGCTTCCCCTGTGGCCCTCTGAGTCTCAGAGCATTTTTATCAGGGCTAGGAGGAGGGTGAGGTAAGTAAGGCAGGGCAAAATAAAGTAGATTCTGTAGATATTTTTTGATATTGATTTTGTTTCTTTGGTTATGATACAGAAATATTTGTCTAAATTACTGAATTTGTCCTCTGTAAATTTTGCTCCTGAGGCAAAGACGTTATATGCCTCCCCTTAGTTATGGCCCAGAAACCAAACTTTACTGTCTTGTTGGAGAAGATGGATGGGTAGTTCTCATGGAGGAGGGTGTCTGAGTTGTGTCCTGCTATTCTTTTGGCTTTGATTAGATAGGTACACTGGTGCTGTAAAATATTATTTTAAGATGTGTTACATTTGCTTTGCTGTGCAATATTTGTTTCATGATGCAAAGATATCTTGCATTCTTTTAGGTTGCATTTTTTTTTAAACTCTGTGACGCTGTGTTACTTTGCTGGTCTAAAACACTAGAATTGTGTAACAAAGAGCTGAACGAACAAGGCAGAAGAAAGGATAGGCAGGGCTGGCAGGCAGAGAGAATAAATAGGAGGAGAAACCTGGGAAGAAGAGATTGAGGAACAAGAAAAGGAGGAGAGGAGGACATCAGGGGTCAGTCCCCCAGCTACATGGCAAGCCACATGTTATCCCAGGCTGAGATGGCTTTCTTCTTCTTATATATAAAATGCTAAGCCAGACATTCAGCTCTTTTCCAAAAATAACAAGAAGCCTTCTTTGAACTTCCACGAGTATCTAGAGTGTGAAAGCACTGTGTAATTGCAAATGCAAAGAAGACGATGACCCTTTTGTTATATTGGTTTGGTGGAGAACGGATAACTTCAGTGCATACTTTGTATGACAGGAATGTGTAAGAGATAGAACAGTAGGAAATGGAGCGAGTGCAAAGAAAATGCTATTTGAGCTAAAACATCGATGAAGAATGGACACGATAGCCTGTGCCTCTTAGGACGACATCCTTGTTACTGATCCCTAATCGCCAATGAACCCTGTTTGTGCCTGTCACAACAACTCACATGTCCAGACCCATTCTTCATTGATGCTGCCGGATAAAGATTTCTGTCACATCTTTATAAGAAGTACTGATAGAAGGGTAAAAACAAGACTTTAATCCTATCACTCCTGTCTTAGGGTTTCTCTTGCTGTGAAGAGACACCATGACGATGGCAACTCTTATAAAGGAAACATTTAATTGGGGTGGCTTACAGTTTCAGAGGTTTAGTCCATTGTTATCATGATAGGACATGGTGACATGCAGGCAGATATGGTGCTGGAGAGAGAGTCCTACATTTTGGTTCACAGGCAACAGGAAGTGAACTGAGACACTGAGCATATCTTGAGCACAGAAGACCTCAAAGCCTGCCCCCACAGTGACACACTTCATCCAACAAGGCCACACCTTCTCCAACAAAGCCACGCGTCCTAACAGTGCCATTCCCAATGAGCTTATGGAGGTCAACTACATTTAAACTACCACAACTCAGGAGGCAGAGGCAGGCCAACACTTGTGAGTTCAAGACCAGTGTCTTCTACATAGGCCAGCCAGGGCTACATAATGATACTTGTGTTTGTGTGTGTGTATACATACATATGCATTTATATTAGACACCCATATTGATAAGACATACAAGTTTAACAAATGTTGAGAGGTCACTAATACACCATGGAAGAAAAGGTGGAATGAAGGGATGTGGTGTCACACTCTACATAATACAATTAATGAGCCTTCAATGAACACTTTACTATATTCCAGACTCCGTACATTTAGGGACACAGCTGATCTTCTGTTCAACTCTTCTTTTCTCTAAGTCATCTACCAACCTTAATGAATGTTAATTAGATTTCCAGGAAAGCTTTAAGGGGCCATGAGACTATTTTCTATCATGATTGTGGTGATGGTTGCCTGCGTGTTATGAATTTGTCAAACAGGCCAAGGCTATGCACTAAATAGGTTAACTTTTACTCTATGTCACTTAAATATTAAAGTAAAAAAAAAAATAAAAAAAAATCACTCATCTCTGCATCTCCACCCGACATCTGTGAAGTACCCCTGCCCCCTAACTTCGGGGACCAGGGTGAGCGGAAGAGCTTTTAGGGGCTAGGCCAGCCAAAGAGTTCTCCCCAGAGGGCAAGGAAGCAGGAGAAAGGAGAAAGTGGCCTCAGCTGGTGCCAGAGAGGATGGGACTGGCTGGGGGAGGGCGGGGAACACGCGGAGAGGGGAGGGACCAGCAGGCGGGGAGCGAGCTGCAGAGAGAAGGGAGGAGGGGAGACGTGCTCTCCCGAACCAGCCGGGACAGCTAGGCGGAGACCGCCCGGCTGACGACCGCGCCGGCCCAGGCCACCCGCCCTCCCGGTGGCTGCGGCGCGGACACATCCAACCGACAGCACTGCGTGCGGGAAGCGCCCGGCCATGTTCAGCCGGAGCTCACGGAAAAGACTGTCCCGCCGCTCGGTGAGTGTCCTCCACCCGAGCGGGGCCGCCCGCCCGGTCCCCACCGCCAGCAGCCAGCGCCCGGGCCCAGCCCCTCTCCGCCCCGCGGCGGCGCACCTGTGGCCCCAGGTAAGCTGGTCCCGCGGGCGCGCGAGGGGCTGGGTCCTACTCCAGGCCAGGCGACAGTGCCACCAGGGACCTGGACCCTAAATGCCATAGTTCGGGGCTCCTGAGGTGAACCTTCTTCATTATCCTGTCTCTTAAGGAAAATGGGAACCCCAGCGCCCAGACCAGACCTGGGACTGGCTTTTGGATGTCCCCACTACCGTCTTCCTAGGAGCCCCAGCTTAGTTCAGGGCAGCCACCAGGTGGTCCCCGCAACTCCAGGGAACAGAAAGGTCTTGCTTTTGTTTCTTAGAAACCGGTGACCAAGGTGTCTGGGGGAGACAAAGCCCCAGCCAAGCCATTTCTTGATGATTCTGTGCCTATGCTCTATAGACAGCCCACCTGGGACCACAAGCCCTTCTCCAGGTGCGAGAATCTGTTCCCAAGTCCCCAACATCAGAGAGCAGTTGAGTCCAATCTCAGAGGCAGGGTGGGAGGGGCAGGCCTCCCCGCCTAGGATACAAGTGGGGCTTTGAAGGAAGCCCTGGTGGTGGACATGCTTGTGTTGTCTTTTTGTTTTGAAGTTGACCGGACTGGGTCGGATTGAGAGAGGCCAGCCATGTAACGCCTGTGGTGACCAGTGCCCCGGGTTCGCCTTGCATAAATGGAGGTAGGATGGTCTTAAGTGCACCACACTGTAGGGAGGAAAAGAAATACACGTTCCCCCCTTTTAAATCTATCCTGTAAGTCACATGGAAAGAATGCAAACACTGTTCCTTTAAGAGCCCAGCTACATCTGCTACAAATATTGAAGGTGGAAGTGGTGGCCAGACACTGGAGGATGCAGGAGATGCATTTTCCTGATGCCAGAGCTTTAAGTGGGAAGTGTCTAGGTAACTCGGCCCCAAACAATTCAAACCTGGAGCCTGACGGTGTTGCCAGGCACCATGATACAACGGGTGGAGGATTGCCTAGACTAACTGGTGTTTTCCAATTGTGCTTTCAGCGGAGCCCTTGTAACTCTGGGTCCCAACCACAAATCCACCACTGCCTGCCTGTGCTGTGTCAACCCTCTTCCCGGGGCCAGATGTTTCTTATTAATGTGCCTTGAATGTTGATTTTCAGGCAGCCTCAGCTGGCTTGCAATGATTTTGTTTGGGAGTGGAGGGATTTGGGTACCCTCCCACCGCATCGGATGGGTAGGGCGGTGGTTGGGAAAAGTTGGGGTGTGGTGTTCACAGACTCTGCTTGGTGATAGAAAGGTGAGTCCTCTTCCTTGGCGTCTTCATGGAAAGGAAAAAGTGGGCACAGTGGATAGTTGACCGGTGTCATTCCTGGATTAAAGTGACCCCCTCCACACCAGTCACAGCTCCTTTGAAGAAGACGGTTTAGCACACAAAGGAGGAAAGTTATCTCTGCCCCCTGCCACCTTTGCATATCTCTGGTTTCCTACAACCATGGCATCTGCTGGGCACCCCACGTTAAGGAAATCCCCGGCTGGTTTCTTCAGAGATGAAGTGCTTTTGTTCCCACCTCAGATGAGTCTGGCAGGCTCTCTGCCTTTGTTTCAGGACACTGAGCACAGACTTGGGGCTTTCAAGCATGTAACGACCAGTGTGGCAGAGTCAGGTGGGCAACCTTATAAATATGTGGTTGGGGACATAGGCATCTATCAGTAGTGCTAGTGCTGTCTTCAGGTAGGTGTGGCACCTGTGGGCGAGCCCTGTGGATAGGCCCTGGGGTGTCTCGGGTATGAAAGTGGGTTGCACATGGGCTGGGTTTTGAAACCTCGTTTCGCAAAATTCAGTATGAGCGAGAATAGCTCGTGGCTTCCCTTGATCCACTGGCAATGTAATGGAAGTGATGAGCAGGGCAGATGACTTGAAGCTTCCCTGTCTTCCTTTGCCTACAGGTCCCTTTCTGACCAGAGGCCAGGTGGCTAATGTCTCTGTGAGAGTATATGACTCACCTTGTTCTTGTTCTCAAGCCTTGAACAACCTCTGAACGTTCGGTCCCTAAGGGTCCATCGTTCCTCATTTCTCTACTTGTTAAAATGGGGGTGACAGGACGCTTATCTGGGGATTACATGAGATATTGAAAGTATTGCTTGTTTATGCCCAGGCCCAGAGGAAATGTGCCCTGATTTCGTTGTTTCCAGCTTCCTGCCACGGGCTGCTCAGGGGGAGATGTAGCTCATTTGTTTGAGGATGCTGGATGACCGGGGTCACTTTGACCTTCATGATCATGGTTCTTCGAACTTTACAGTTGATGTTGTGATGGGAAAACAAGGGTTTTATTTTCAGCCCGTGAAGGAAAAGAGACCTTTTCATCAAACTGAGGGATTTTCACATGGAAGCAATTTCCCCGCTAGCTCCAGCAAAAAGACATCCCTTTGTGCCATGAATAGGGTTTTATGGTGTTTCCTCCTGTCCTGGACAGGAAGCCGCTTGGCTGACCTTCTGCCTGATCATTTTTGGGTTCTAGCAATCTTTTTAGTCTTCCTTAAAAGACCTTATTACCCTCTTTTACTGGGAAGCCCTAAGTCGATGGTGGACACTGATGCCCATGTAGGAAGAAGGGTTGGAGTGTCAGACAGGGAGCTTATTTTTGTCCTGACCCAAGAAGAACACACATGGCTTTCCCCAGATTCCAGGTCTTAATTGCTGTGACAAACTGTATGGCAAAAGTAACTTAAGGAAGGGACAGGGTTTTTTTGTTTTTTCTTTTTTAGCTGTAATCTGAAGGCAGTCTCTGATGATGGAAAGGACACAAGGGTAGACGCTTGAGTCAGCTAGTCACATCATAGCCACAATCAGGAAGCAGAGAAAGCTGACTGCTGGCACTCTGGCCTGTGGGGTTGTGTCTCCCATATTCAGCATGGTTCTCTCCTCCTCAGTTATACTTCTCTGGAAAGAGTCTCATAGATATACTTAGAGATGCATTTCCTAGGTGACGCTAAGTCCAGCCAACTTGACAATGAAGACTAGTCATTACAACAACCCTAAGACCTTCCCATGTGACTTCAACCACTTTCCTGGTCTGTGTGCATCCGGCTTGATCCTCCTCCTTCTCACTTCCCACCTGGACATCTCTTTGGAATAATGTAGGATTAAGATATCGCCTCCCAGTCCAAAGAGCCGTGAGTTCTAGGAAGGAAGCAAGCGGAAACAAACTGCTTTCTTCTGGCATCGTGCTCAGACCTGGAGCTTTGAAGTACACCCAGAACTTAGCTGGCATTTGTTCTGTGACTAGCTCTGTGACCTTGGACTCTTTCCTGTCCCGCTGGAAGACTCTACAGAGCAAGTATTTGGATGGCTGTCATATGCCAGGTGCTCTGGTGGTGGTGGTGGCCACTCAGCAAGAGACAGACCGTCAGGATGGCACAAAGAATTAGATCCTAGATAGGGCGGTTCATGCAACGACAATGGGTGGAGATGACGTTGGGTGGAGAGATTGGAGCTGGTAAGGAAACTGTCATTCCAGCTCCTGGAAGCCTGTTAGGAATGTACAGTCTGGATCCCATCCCCGGATGACCCACTGAGTCTATCTTGAACGGGAGGAGGCTGGTACTGGCTGACTTGCATGTCCATTTACATCAAGAGGCACCCGGTGAATGGCAACATTGTTCCCCTCCCTTTGGGTCTTGCCATGAAGCGGGAAAGATGTCTGTGAGAGACTGTGGGTCTTGTCAAAGCTATTGGATTGTGTTACATGGGCTTTGCTGAGTGATGATGCACTCCCATTTTTATTGCTCCATTTTCCTTTAGGCAGACAATGCGGATATTTTCTAAATTTCTATTAAAGATAGGGGTTATGTGGGTCCTTGGGAAACAGGACCCACAATCCTTGCACTTTGTGTGGAGCAGCTGGAAGCAGGTGACCTAGTGAGGAGAAGTCATCCTCTCATGGTAGCTTAGTGCAAAGTGTCACAGCTTTCAGGCTGCAGAGAAGATCCTTAGGGGGAGAATGGAAGAAGGCAGCTTCATGGACTGTAGCTGGGTGCTTAGTACTCTGCTACAGCAGGGCTACTGGGAGCCAATTATGCTTGCAGGTTTGCATCTAGTCTTGGGGCAGGGCATGGGGATTTGCACGTGAAAGTTTAGTCTCTGCACTTTTGTATACTAATGGGTAATGGTACCAACAGTGCCAGATCTCCATCACAGAAGACCTGCAATAACAGGACAGGCTGACTGGTAGGTGTCAGGCTCCCAGGTACAGCACATCTTTTTAGTCAAGCTTGCCAAACCTTGTGAGGTAGGTGTTATTTTATTGGTAAGGAAATCAAAACTCCCTAGCTGCTACATCACTTAGCCATGACCACTGGGATACCGAGGATCATGCTCATCCCCTGTGACTTGCATGCCTCTTGCCTTAGTCTAAAGCAGTGGCCACAAACCAAAGCCTAAAGTCACTCAGCAGTTACTGGGTTCTGTTTTCTGAGCTTGGCATATTAAGCAAGTAACCCAAAAATATTAGATTCTGACCAGCTCTCCTAGTTGACACAAACCAGTGACTCTTGATTGGTTTCCCTTCAGATGGGACTGACTCTGACTTACCTTAGTCTCCAGCATCCCGGTTAGTTCTAGGACCTCTTTGGAGTTACCAGTCCAGGTCTGGAGATCCCAAGCCACCGCTCTCATCTTTGCAAATAAGGATTGGGGGGTGGGGAACAATCTTCTCTATTACTAGTCACCCTGTGGAAAACAGTGGCATAACCAGACAGGGGCTTTGTGTCCTTTCTCCCAGGCTTGGCAACTCTTGAATGTGGGCGTGACTACTCATTCCTTTAGTGGGAGGGAAATTGAGTCTCAGAGGTGTAGCAGGTGATCCTCCAAACCTGACTATAAATGTCTGTCTTCTGGAGCACAGCATCTCAGATTTTATCTGCCTATAAAGGAGTTTTGCTCAAACTCAGGTTCTGGTTCTCTTGGTTTAAGGTAGGACCCAAGAGTCTGTCCTTCTGAGAAGTTCCAAAATGCTGCTGTTCCCATGCCAGGGCCCACGCTGTGAGTTGCAAATATCTAGGCCATGACCTACAAACTCTGACTCTTGACCTTCTAAGCCTCTAGTCTTTTGCATGATCATAAATCAAAACTGGATTTTATAATTTTAAAGAGCAGGGGGATTATTAAGAGAATAATCATCTACAATTTAGGAAAATAATCTGAAATTCAAATTTCCATATGTTTATATATGAATTTACTGAACAAAGCCTAGCTCATCTGTTGACATTTCACCTTTTTTGTTTTGTGACAGCAGTAGGGTTGAGTAGTTGAGGATGAGACCATAGCTCACATAGCCCAAACTATTTAGTATCTGACACTTATTTACCGAAAACCAGTGCTGGCCTCTAGTCTGTATTACTGTTTAGAGTGCATGCATGCCTAGTTTAGAAAGAAGGAATCTGAGAGTCTTTGGAGTCAGGGTCTTAAAGGCATTTCCCTCCTAGCCAGCTGAGAAGAGAGGTAAAATAAAAGCAGTCAGAGAAGCAGGGCACAGACTACAGCTCTTCCTAAAGGGCTGTGGTAGACAGGGTTTGCAAGGCCAGATCAATGACCCTCCAGGGGCTTCTAAGCCCCTTGTAATCTCTTTAACATTGCAACTTTACGTATACATGTAGGTTCAATTTGAACAGGAAGAGGTAGACTTTTACAACAGCCTCCTGGAGTGCCATTTTCATGAGCAGCTGACTGGCAGTCCACAGCAGGGCTGGCTTGGCGAGGCCATTATAATTATGTAGAACAGTTAGTCTCTGGATAAGGGAGGCTTTTTGAGGCACATGCTTTGGCTGGACCACGGTTGCTCCAGAGGCATTGCCCTTGTTGGGGGCAGGCAGCCACGCCTGTGCCTTGAAAAGCATCCTTTCTTAGTTGCCTTGGCGACTCTGGGCTGCTAACTGCAGCTGTAATTTGGGGTGAAGCTGGCCTGGTTTCCTTTAGTGGATTGTGATTTGGCTATGGAGTAGTTTCCACCTATTGTGCTGTCTCAGTCGATGAATTTGCCAAGGAACGGGAGAATATGTCTGCATATGAGCTAGACAGACTGATAGACAGACAGACTGGCTTAGACACTTACGCCTGGGATCATCTTCTAGGCAGGACTAAGAAAGTTGCTGATTATATAATTTGCATTTGATAAATTTATAAATTTGATAAATATATGATAGAATTTGAGACCATTAGTAGGGGTTTCTCAAGAAAAACACACAGTCCATTTCAATACAGTTGACATCTCTTATTTGGAAATGAATATTGGTGTTATGAAAGGAATTAAAATCTTCTTCCACACACACACATATGTGCAGCAGGCCACCGAAGAAGAAAACTGCCGCTGTGGGGCAGAGCCTGCTACCTGTTTCGTGCTTTAGTTCTTGCTTTTTTCATGCTTAGAAATAATCTGTGGATATTTTCCACATTCGTCTATACAGGGCGTAAAGAGCTAATACATTCCTTGCTGTCCAGCCTCCGTTGTATATGGAGCATACAGAGTCCGAGATTTCATGGTCATGTTGTTTGTTTCCACCGCTTCATATCGAGTTCACACCGTCACTGTCCCCATGCCCGTGTTTGTCCAGTTCTATATTTCTGTCACATAACTGGCACTGCTGGGTCAGAGGATATGGACGTGAAGAATTTTAAAAACACTCGTCAAATTCTCCTGACAATTTCCGTCCTAACTCTTTTAAAAGCCCAAGAGCGTTCGCATGCTCGTAGCGCTGCGATGTTGAGACATCTCAGCTTGTACGGCAACCTGATAATCCTTGCTTAATTGCCCCAAGTGACAGTGTGTGCCTGACGAACAGTGAGAAAACACAGGCCATCAGTGGCAGTCATCTACTTTCCACGATATATTTTAATTTGTCTCTAATCTGGCATGCGATGCCCACACTCTGTTGAGCGGCTTCGCTCACCCCAGTGCCTCTGCGGTTTACCTTGGCAGGAGGAAGGAGAACCGAATACATTTGCTATCTTATTGTCTTTTGGTTCTAAAGGCTCAAAGGTTAGCCTTTAACCTTGCCATGAATGAGTACCTCAGAGGGATTCCCCTGTGCAGAGAGGGAACATTGCCTACTGAGAATCATTCCCACCTCCCTCAGCTTCTTGAGATCAAAGGTTTTCTACCTCGCTGCATATGGAACAGTAATAGGTGCAGTCTCTGGGGGCAAACGTGTGGTTCTAGCCACTGCCATAACTGTGTCTTGGAGGCTTGTAAAGACTTACCTGGAAGCCTTAAAGTGGAGTGGCCAAAGGGGCAGACTTTAAGAGCTGGTTCCTGGCATGCTGTCTTTATGTGTGTGGAGGCCTCAGACTCAGATGTCATCCCACAGGAACCACTGCTTTATATTGAGACAATCTGTCTCTCACTGGGGCTTGGGGCTTCCTGATTTCAGTGAGCTGGGGCTGAGTCTCAGGGGACCCCCTCCTGCTTCCACCTCCCCAGAGCAGACTACAGATGTGTGTGCTGCCACACCAAGCTTTTTACTTGGGCTCTGTGAATGTCACTCAGTTTTTCATGCTTTTGTAGCAAGCCCCTAAAAAGTCACCTTGGCTCTGCTTCTGAGGCTGCACTGCCCTGAGCAAGGGATGTAACCTTTCTGCACCCAGCTTTCTCAGTGAACCGGAGGTATTAGGATTTGTCGGGTGAGGTGGTTGTAGGATTAATGGGATGAAACATAGATACTTCCCCCTGTGCCTTCGATGAAGCTTGGGTTGCATGAATGCATTGACTTCAAAAAGATTCAGCAGAAAAAGGGCTGTATGAGGAGCTAGAAGATCTGGGTTCAAGGCCTGAGAAACTGTAGGTTATAAGATAGATTAAAAAAAGCTACTCGCCCAGGGACTGAAGACATGTCAGTCTCAGTGGGAATGATGATTCTCCTCTTAGAGTCAGAGAGACAATATAGCACCCCCTCTTACCTTAGCTGATATTAACAGAATGAGATCTCACAGAAGGGTGGATTTAGATCCTTACTGTATGCAGACTCTCAATGATGGGTTTATACACACCATGTGGAAACAAATGGCTTTTGTTAGAATTACACCCTTATAACCTCCACCCGAGTACAGTATGCATAAGGTGTTCATAAAAACAGTTTGCAAAGTCCAAGAGGTAGGTAACTTTCAAACTCGGCCTCTAGGGGCCTCTAGTGAGCATCCTGCTTCACCAACTACACTATGAAAACTGAGGTTCACAGTCTGTTTCTCCCTGGCTAACCTGATAATAGTCACTGAGTCTGTGACCTCCTGCCTTGCTAAGAGCTTCCATTTATACGAGCACTAGTCCTTAATTCAAAGATCCCTCTTAATATGGCAGAACATATAAGTAGAGCATTTATTCAATATCTGAACCTGAGAGCATGTCTTGGAACCTCTTAAAGCAAGATCTGTGTTTGTATCTTGTTAGCATTATACAGGATTTAAATCTTGAATTGGTTGACATTTGATAATGGGGGCAAACATATGATTTTTTTTTTTTTGCCATCTTGGGATAACTGAAACTATATGCCAACTCTTGTCTTACAGTTTTTTTTTTTTTAGATGGAGCATGCGTGTCCAGTGGGCACAGTTGCTACCCTTTGTCGTATTCTCATACTTGCGCTGCCTTGCTTGTTCACACTGGCGGCTAGTCTCAGTACACAGCTGCTTTTGTAGCTACAGATTTGAAAGAAACCATGGCCAGAAGGATGCTAGGAATGTTAAGTCACTGCTTGGCAGGAACAGCCATGCAAAACACGACATCTAGGCAACAAAATCCTCCATGTCTGGGAGATGCTGTGGGGGTAGAACTAACGTGATGGAGACCTTATGTGTGCCTGGTGTCTGACATGCATCACTTTGTGTCATTCTTCAAACGGTTTTTTGAGATGTGCCTTTGGCCCTCCATTTTTCAAGTGTAAGCAAGCAGGGAGATGATGTAACCAGCTAGCAAAGTCCCGTTCACACCGACAGCAAGTCACAGATCTTTGGGGCTCAAGATACCAAGTTGTTCAAGTTGTGTTTAGTTATAGTGTTTTGATTTTCAGTGTCAACATGAAACTGCACTATGGCATAACTCATCTTCCACGTTCGCTAGCTTGGGGATGGAATCTGCTTCGTGTCTGTAAATGAACACAGTATCTGAAGGACTCTGGATTAGCTGCTGTGTGTGAGGCTGGGGCCATTCACATGAAACTCCTCTCAAATTGGAGGGGATGGTGATTGCTAGGTAGGGTTCCCGAAGGGTGCCTCCTGGAGTCCCAGCTCTGTAGAAGAGGAATTAGAGCTTGACCAGATCTGTGAGCATTAAAGGGAGCATCATTCATGTTGATAGCTTGGGTTTTGGTTGGGCAGACTGGAGAGTCTGAGGAGGAAATGTCTCTAAGAAGATCATCATAAGGGCCTGGGGAGCTGGCTCAGTGAATACAGGACTTTCCCACCATACAGGCGTGAGGATCCCTAGAAACCATGTAGAAATTGGAGGTGGTAGCTAGGACCCATAATGTCAGCACACTTATGGTGAGATAAGAGAGACAAGAATTTCTGGCCCAGCTGTGAACAACGAGGGACCCTGGCCCAAACCAGGTGAAAGACGGGGACTAGTACCATAGGTTGTTCCTTTGACCACTACATGCATGTGTGGCGCATGCGCACCACTCTGACACATGAACATACACACATACATACTACCGAAACCACATACATAAAAACCAAGAAAGGTTGTGATCATTTGCATGTTTCCTGAAGGAAATCCCCCACCAAAGGGACCAGCCAACAGAGAACTCATAGTATGCCCTTGACGACCAGCTTGAAGCTAGCATAACAGCATGTCATGTGACCATTTTTCAGTCTTTGGACTTGGGTTTTGAATGCGTGACTTGACACTTAGGAGATCCAGGTGTCTCCGTGGCAAAATGAACGCAATCACATGGTGGACAGTGAAAGGCTTGAATGTGGGCATTATGAGATTTTATGTTTATTAAAGAATGAGGTGATACAGAATTGGATTGCCCAGGCTTAGGCATTGACTCATTATGCACACGTATAGCATGGGGATGCATGCTCCACCTTCAAATGCTAAGGAGCTAGGCCTCAGGGGGATCTTATTCAAAGAGTGCAAGTGCTTTCTCTTTTTCAATGGCTTCACAATATTGTCTCGATGACATAATTTTCAAAGCCTTGTGCTTTGCAGTCGGGCACCCAGGATTTTCTTTCTCACTTGTATCTTTGATGACTTGGCTTTTGAAGCTTGCCCAGCAACTTGTTGAGTTGTTTACAAATCTCGGTGTTTTTAATCTTTATGAACCCCAAGATTAGAGGCAGTGGATGAACTGGAGAATGCCCATGCATGCTTTCTCTTGGGCTTGGAATCTTGGTGGTCCTATGAAGGACACAGTGGTTTTTCTTGTGTTCTATAGGTGGAGGAACAATAGCTATGTCCTGAGATCTGGGGTTATTTTTACAGTTCGTGTGAGAACGTTCCCCGCAGACTCATGTGTCTAAATGAGCCTAGCTCAGGTACTAACTACTTGGGGAAGTTATAGCATGCTAGGATGTAAGGTCCAGACATGGGCTTTGAGAAATCTCAGCCCTTTTTTTTTTATCCTGTCTAATTCTTTTTTTTTTTTTTTTGGTTTTTCGAGACAGGGTTTCTCTGTGGTTTTGGAGCCTGTCCTGGAACTAGCTCTTGTAGACCAGGCTGGTCACCTGTCTAATTCTTAATCTGTCAAGTTGTGAACACACCACAGGCACCACTATGAGCGTCCACTGTCACAGACAGAACAGACTCTTCTCTGCCATGATAGATACCCCCTGTAAACTGAACACAAAAAACTCCTTTCTTTTAATTGCTTCTGTGGGATAGTTTGTCACAATGACAAGAAAAGTAACTAATAGGGAATTTAATTTTTAACATAGTAGATAACAATATTTAAAGGTAGAATCATCTCTTAGTTTAATTGTGGTTGAATTTCCCCTTCTTCTGTGGGGTTTCCCTGGATCCTAATGTTTGACTGTGGGTCTCTGCATCTGTTCAGGTCAGTTGCCGAGAGATGACAATTGGGCTAGGCAACAATCTGAGTATTACAGAGCATCCTTAGGAATCATTTAATTGACTTTTTTTTTTTTTTGCCAGTTGTGTTTGGCTCTATCCTGGGTCTTTGGGCTCTGTGTAGTCAGGAAAATTTTGAAGATTCAGCAAATTGATTTATGAATTAACATAAAGAATGAGTATAACTCCACCACCTAGAAATGTGTGGTCCCAGCAGTAAGATGTGATTTTTCTTCTAGTCTGTTTCCTTTGCGTACAGCTTCTCATAGCTGTAAGACTTCCTGAGAGTTTCTGAAACACATTCCTAACTGACTGCCTGAAAGAAAGCAACAGAAGCTCCCGTGTCTTCTGAAGTTAGAGAACTCCAGAATCAAGGTATCAGTGGAGTGTGTTCTCCCTGGAGACTATGACAAATCTGGTCCATGCCCCTCAGTGTGCCTGGTTTGTGGGTTCACCACTCCATCTCCTCTCCATCATCATATGGCTTTCTTCCTGTTTGATGTGTCCACTAAGGATTTATCTTTGGATTGAGAGCCACCTTAATCCAGAATGATCTCATCTCAATTCTTAATTATATCTGCAAAGACTGTATTCTTTTATAATAAAAGAACCCTGTCAAGTCCATCCTGACAGGTGCATCTTTTGGGAGTCTCTCTATTGATGCCAACATAATAGTCATGGGAAAAAAATTTGTGACTGTTTTTATATACAAATTTTTAATAAACTACTTAAATAAATTTAGGAGTATAATATCCTAGAAGTAATAAAAGTGATAAAACAATTTTTAGCACTGTTACATTTTTTTTCTCTTGTATATTACATCCTGGCAATTGCAGTTTCCTCTCCCTCTATTCCTCTAAATCCCTCTTCCAATTTCTCTGCTCAGATCAACTCCTCTGTTTTTCTTACAAAAAAAAAAAAAGCAGGCCTCCCAGGGATATCCACCTACCATGGCCTAACAAGTTGCAATAAGACAAGGCACAAACCCTCATACCAAGGCTGGACGAGGCAATGCAATATGAAAAGGGTCCCAAACACAGGCAGAAGAGTAAGAGCCCCCCCCCACGCCTACTGTTGGAGTCCCATAAGAACATCAAACTACACAACCATAGGTATATGCAGAGGACCTAGGTCAGACCCTTGCAGGTCCCCTGATTGTCGCTCCAGTCTCTGTGAACCCCTATGAACCCTGCTTAGTTGATTCTGTGGGCTGTGTTCTCATGCTGTCCTTGACCCCTCTAGCTCATACAATCCTTCCTCCCCCTCTTCTGTGGGGTTTCCCTGGCTCCTAATGTTTGACTGTGGATCTCTGCATCTGTTCCCGTCAGTTGCTGAGAGATGACAATTGGGCTAGGCAACAATCTGTGAGTATTACAGAGCATCGTTAGGAATCATTTAATTGACTTTTTTTGCCAGTTGTGTTTGGTTCTATCCTGGGTCTCTGGGCTGTCCTACCTCTGGTTCCTGGCCATCCAGGAAGTGTCAGGGGTAGGCTCCTTCTCATGATGTGGGTCTCATGTTGGATCAGTCATTGGTTGGCCACTCCCACAAGTTCTGCACCACCATTACCCCAGCCCGTCTTGCAGGCAGGACAAATTGTAGGTTGAAGATTTTGTATCTGGGTTGATGTCCCAATCCCACTGCTAGGAGCTTTGCCTGGTTAGAGAAAATGGCTCGGTATCACCCATTATTAGGAGACTTTGGTGACATCAGTCTGAGCTCTGTATCCATCATTACTAGGAGACTCAGTGATTACCTTCTTTTTTTATTTTTTTAAAAGAAGGAAATAAACTATCTTTTTTATTTTACAAACAATCCCAGTTCCCACTACCTCTCCTCCTCTCATTCCCTAGTGCTTACCTTCTTATGTATCCTGTCCAATATTAACTTTCTTTAAAAAAAGAGATTTATTTTACTTATTTGGGTCTTTCCCTGAATATGTACGACATATGTGCCCCTAATGCCATTGTGATGGTTTGAAAGAAAATCGCCCCCAAAGGGAATGTCACTTTTAGGAGGTGTGGCCTTGTTGGAGTAGGTGTGGCCTTGTTGGAGGAAGTCTGTCACTGTGTATGCAGGCTTTGAGATCTCATATATGCTCAAGCTATACCCAGTGAGACAGTTCACTTCCTATTGTCTGTGCAAGATGTAAAACTCTGAGCTACCATGTCTGCCTGCATGCCACCATGTTCCACCATTATAATGGACTGAGCCTTTGAAACCATAAGCCACCCAACTAAATGTTTTCCTTTATAAGAGTTGCTGTGATCATGGTGTCTCTTCACAGCAGTAGAAACCCTAACTAAAGTAGCCATGGAACCAGAAGATAGTGTTGGAGCCCCTAGAAGTGGAGTTAAGGACAGTTATGAGCCATCATGTGGATGCTGTGTGTCAGACACAGGCCCTCTGTAATCATAACCAGTGTTCTTAACCATTGAGCCCTCTCTCTGGCTTCCAGTAATGGCTTTCTAACTGTGTCATTTGTAATACCACGTGGCTGCATATAATAGCTGAGCCTTGACTTTGGGGCAATTTTGTGAGGAATCCACTTGACCTTTTTAAAGGCACAATTGAGGGCTTGCAACAGGAAAGGATTGTTGGAGCTGCTATCAGTGAATGGAATTCTGCAATGGAATTTGGAGCTCATACTGGTGAGGTCTGAATCATTTGACGCACACACACACACACACACACACACACACACACACACCCGGTCACCCTACAGAGTTCATGCATCCATGCATCTTCTTTTAGTTTTCTTTTGAGCCTTGCCAGGAAAACACGTAGGAAATGAACTAGTAAAGTGTGGGGAGTTATTTGTGGAAAGAGCATCTGACCTTTTGACCTCTTAATGAAGGTCATATAATGAATTCACTCTCAAAGGAGAGAAAATAGTCTGTCTTAGAAAAGGAGATGTTTAATAATCCTGGATATGAATACCATTCCTCCCAATCCTGCTGGAGCCGGATTAGTCCCCACAAACTCCACTTGGTAAAGAGAACCAGGAGAGGTAGAACATTAATGCTCCCTCCCAAGTGTCCCATTTCAACCCTGTGAAGGGATCTAGATTTACTAGAGTAACTCATCTAAAGGAAAATGAAAGCAAACAGTGTTTTTTTTTCTATGTTGTGTTCATTAGCTTATAGCTATCATTAATTGAACATTTACAATTTGCCAGGAGTACTATAAAAAAGCACATTCCTTGAAATCTCTTATATGGTAATAATAACTATTATTTTTATTTGAGACAGGGTCTCCCTTGTAGCCTAGGCTGGCTTGGAACTCGAAGTCTTCCCAGTAGCTTCTCAAGTGCTGAGGTCAGAGGTGTCACCAGCAAACCCAGTCTCTTAAGTCAGGTTTGAAACCACTTACAAGGCAGAGAGCATTGCCTTTGTTTCCCGCAGAAACTGAGCTGCTCTGCTGGAGGTCTTGGCTGTAGAGCAAGTTGTTCCCAACATTGATATTATATGTCTTTTGGCTCTGATTGAAGTCTGGACTCTTAATCTGTATGCACCCCTCAGGCTCTGGAGGGCTGGTGTAGACTTTAAAACACTAGAATATTCTGGGGCTTGCACATCAACCTCACGGTGTCCATTTATTTGGTTTTACTTGGGACTTAGAATTGGAAAGTTCTCAGGAACTGGTAGTCTGGGAATGTGGTTGGAAACTTGTGAGTCTCAAATGTAGCCCAGCCTTCCAGGATTTGATAACCATGTCAAGAACACCAGAAGAACATACAAACACATGTGCGTGGCTTAAATAATTTAAACATCAGTTTTGCCCAGCTGCCCAATACCTTGCTTTATTCACAGACTTCAACTGCCTGTTAAAGGAATTGGGGTGGGGCTAGCAAGGAGATTGAATTAGAGGGAGACATTCCCTCCCTCTCTTCATTCCTCCCTTTCTCTTACCCCCATCCCAACCTTGGTCTCCTGTGTAGCCCATCTGGCCTTTTGAGTGCAGGGATAACAGACATGTACCAAACCTGGCCCTAGGTTTTCGTTTCTCACCATCTCCTTTCCTATCATTTACAGTTTGTGGACTTAGTGGTCTAAATCATGGGTCGGATGCAGACTTGCACAAGCCAAGGTTATAATATCTCCATGAAAATGATCAGACATGAATGAGAGAGCCTACAACAGTGGTTTATAACCTGTGGCTCATGGCCTCTTTGGGGGTTGAACTAAGACCATCAGAAAATGCAGATATTATCATTATGATTCATAACAGTAGCAAAATTACAGTGATGAAGTAATAATGAAAATAATTTTATGGCTGGAGATCACCACACAGAAGAAACTGTATTAAAGGATCACAACATTAGGAAGGTTGAGAACCACTGGTCTACTGGGTAGTAAAATGAACACCCTTAGAAATCAAAATATTATAGATATGGACAGAAACAGAAACTGTGACAGAGCAGAACACTGAAAACTAGATCCAAGCCTCTGGGAACCGTAGAAGTCGGGTGGTTTTTCAAAAGAAGTGATCAATTGATTTGATTGATGTTACTAGGAAAAACACCCAGTTTTCCCTCTGGCTTGGCATAAAAGAGATAAATCTAAAACTTAAAAAAAAAAAAAACACAGGGCTGGAGATATGGTATGGCAGTTAAGAGCCCTGGCTGCTCTTCCAGAGATCCTGAGTTTAATTCCCAGCAACCACATAGTGGCTCACAACCATCTCTAGTGGGATCTGATGTCCTCTTCTGACATAAAGGTGAACATGCAGATAGAGCTCTCATATACATAAAATAAGCCTTAAAATAAAAGCTACACTTTTATTGAGGTCAGCTCTTACAGACTTGGGAGGAAAAGGCATATCTAAACATAGACGTTTTAGCATCCTTCCTTCCCTCACTGCCCTGGAGCCACACAGACAAAGCAGTAGGTACCTTCTAGCCTCAGGCATTGGCACATACTGGGGGCACCACCTGGGTGTGTTTCTGTGGCTTGATCGTCTCTTACCCACCAGGCCAGTCTGCTTGTTCCTTCTCTAGAATCGTTTTCACAACTGATCTAAAATGAAACTTGAGTTCCTAAGCCCCCCTTTCTCTTTCATGTTTTCATAGTGTGTGCCCCACCTGAAATTATATGTGAATGAATTATGTGCTTTTTGTTTGTCCCCGGGAATAGTTTAGCTTATGTAAGCATGCCAGTGCCACGAGGTTATTATATTGTTTGCTGCCTTTGTTCAGTCCCTGACCCCTGGAGCAGTACCTGGTGCTTAGCAAAAATCCACTTCAGGTACATTGACTGACTGAATAAACAGGAGGGGGGCATGAAACTCAGCAGTCGTAAAGGAAGACGGATTATTTTGTCATTAATAATTTTTTAAAAATACAGAAAAAAAATTTACAGGCAGGAGAAAATTTGAACAAATTATTTGGTTACCTGTACTATGCAGAGACAGTCTTTTATAATAAAGAAAACCATTTCTTGCTAATGACAGAAATAAGCGTGAGACAATTTCTTTTGAAACAAACATACTCATTCTCGGCAAGGGTCTCAGTAGAGAAGCTAAATAAGAAGGTGAACCCAAAGACAAACATATAGGCATCCTCCTGAATATTAACCTTCATCAGGCGATGAAAGGAGACAGAGACAGAGACCCACATTAGAGCACCAGACTGAAATCTCAAGGTCTAAATCAGGAGCAGGAGAGAGAGCACGAGCAAGGAACTCAGGACCGCGAGGGGTGCACCCACACACTGAGACAATGGGGATGTTTTATCAGGAACTCACCTAGGCCAGCTGGCCTGGATCTGAAAAAGCATGGGATAAAACCGGACTTGCTGAACATAGTGGACAATGAGGACTACTGAGAACTCAAGAACAATGGCAATGGGTTTTTGATCCTACTGCACGTACTGGCTTTGTGGGAGCCTAGGCAGTTTGGATGCTCACCTTACTAGACCTGGATGGAGGTGGGTGGTCCTTGGACTTCCCACAGGTCAGGGAACCCTGATTGCTCTTCGAGCAGATGAGGGAGGGGAACTTGATTGGAGGAGGGGGAGGGAAATGGGAGGTGGTGGCGGGGAGGAGGCAAAAATCTTTAATAAATAAATAAATTAAAAAAAAATAAAACATCAAATCCCACAAAAAAAAAAAGAAAAAAGAAAACCATTTCTTGCTAATGACAGAAATAAGCGTGAGACAATTTCTTCTGAAACAACCATACTCATTCTTGGCAAGGGTCTCAGTGGGTGAATGTGAGAAAACCGTATTTGTTTTCTCGAGGGGGGTGTGACTGTTTCTCTTGTTTCTGTTCATTTGCACATCCAATACAAGCAGACTATCTGTCTCATGGCGAACTCTGTCTCCAGTGAGCGCTACCACGTCTTCTTGTAGAAATTGCTAAAATAGTAGCTATCATATAATGTGCTCAAGGTTAAGCTTGATTCATTTCTGTCAAGAGTTTAAAACCTCTTACTGAAGGATTTGGAATTGCCCATAAGTGTAACAAGATTGATAATTGTGATTCTGTGATCTAAGGAATAGTAAGAACGTAATGACAGAACTACCTTTCCAGTCCTCAAAACATCGCCTTTGCATTTAGAGATCCATGGATTTGGGCACCTGTGTATGTGTGTATGTGTGTGCGCACGCGCCTTTATTTCTTTCTCTTTTTTTTCCTTTTCATGATGAGTAAGAATGGGACAGCTGGCTTTTAGTAGGCTGGGGCCAGTGGTACATTAAGCATCATGGAGTCTATGAGAAAATACCATGGAGGTGGAGGTGGTCCTGTTCCCAAGCGGGGAATGGAGTTGGAAGATGCAGGTGCCCATGGATGAATACATGCTAACCATGTTTCTGAGGCTAGTAGACCTGGTAACCTCTCTGGCCATGGTCTTCTGCATTTATAACTAGGAAGAAGTTGTAGAATCAGAACGGTTCTGTCGTCATGAACACTTGGTAAAGCACGTTCAGAAGTCTCTCTCCAGAGCCGTCTTCGAAAGCTTCTCTTTGTGTACAAGTGCGTCTTCCTACTGCCAAGTGTGCTTGGGCTGTTTGCTGCTGTGTTCCCAGTCACCTTTGGAAACCCAGGAAGCATGGGTACAAGGGGAGCAAAAGTACTCTTCCTGGGGAAACTGAGCAGAGTGCTTGGGTATAACTAAAAAGGAATGTTAAAACCAGTGATGTTAACATGCTGGAAGCATAAAAGATTAGTAATGAGGCAGATTGTGAAAGGAATTTTTTTTTTTTGACAATGTCTTTAGAGTTTAGACACTACTTTTTAGAAAGAACAAAGTAAATCCTGAACTGAAATTTAGAAGAGTTTTATTATAGGTATGTTTGATTCAAGAAATAGAAGCTATTTGAATCTGTAAAAGCTATATTTAAAGTCCTTTACCTGATTAGAATGAGTCTATAGTTACATATTTCAAGAAAAGGATCAAGATTGAAGATTTATATCCATGTGGTTTTTGTGTGTATGTATTCCTTAATGTGACAATTATTGCTAGTTATCCCTACATTCATAATTTCATCCTTTGGATTATATCCTTCCAAAAGAAAACAAACAAACAAACAAAACCAAAGAAGCATAACCCCCAGTGACTGTGTGACCCAAGAACAATGATCTCGTTTCTAGTCCTCGTCTCTCCTAGGACTTTCCCTTTAGTTAGGTTCTAGCCAGAGGGATAGAAGAGAAAGCTGTGGATGTGCAGATAGAGCTCCTGCGATGTGTTATGGAAAGCAAGCAACCCTTTCTTTCCTGGCTCCCACCCATCAGAACTTGGGTGAGACAGTTGAAGCTTACATAGCTGCAAAGAGGTAGAAACTCAGTGTTGAGAAAGGCAGACAAAGAGCGTGTTTGTGACAACCAGAAAGATGCTGTACTAGCCTTGGGCTGCATAATTCTAGTCTACATTTACTTGGGGGGAGAAATAAATTTCCATTTTGTTGAAGTCACTATGATTTTTGGTTTTACTTGTTTATAGCTAAATTTCATTCCAGCTGGATTCTTAAAACTTAACAAACCAACTGCAGATGCTGATTCTGCTAGACAAAGGCTTCCTTATAGCAGATACTGCCCCGGGGTTAAGAATTAAATTCAACTGCTCAGCAGAGTTGCCATAACTGTCTTTTCTTTTGAAACAAAATATTTACCTTTCTTTTCAGTGTATGAGGTTTGTTTTTTTTTTTTTTTTTTTTTTTTTTTTTTTTTTTTTTTTTTTTTTTTTTTTGTCTGCACGTATGTATGCAATGCCCATAGAGGTCAGAAGGAGGCACTGGATCTTCTTGAAACTGAAATTACAGAAAGTTGCTAGCTGCCATGTGGTTGCTGGGAATTGAACCCAGGTCCACTGGAAGAGCACCGAGTGCTCTTAACCACTGAGCCATCTCTGCAGCCCAGAACTGTCTTTTCTAACTATCTCTTCTGTGTTCTTAGTGCTTGGAAATTTAAAACCAACCTTTTATTTTATTTTTAGACATTCAAAAATATATTTTAATTAAAATGGAATTCCTTTTTTATTCCTTCTTCCCCCTCCCAGATAACCCCTTATTACCCCTTCCATGCCACTCCCTCAAGTTGATAGTACTTTTTCCTTTGGTTTTTATAGTAACATGTGTGTTTGCATGTAATACATGTATAAATATATATTTTTGAAACCTTGGCTAAGGACAAATGTCCTCTTGCAGATAATGACATTGTCAGAAACCTTGGCTTTCATAAGTTGCTAGAGGAAATTTACTAAATTTGGATGTAGTAGGTATTAAGAGATGGCTTATTTTCACACTCAGTTTCTCTGTGACTATGTGCCCTTATCTATCACGGACTGACCTGAACCATCTTAGGAATGCCATCCTGTAACACAGACTCCCATCATCTGAGGAAGTGCATCTGTTGCTGTAGACTGCATTTGGGAATGCTTACTTTAGGATTAGAGGGTATAGGATGAGTGAGCCCTGTGAATCCCTCTGATAGCCCCTATCGAGTTACCAGCCAGCTAAGCAGAGGGATCAAGTTCAGGTTACGTCTTTGGAGAGGAATGCTTGAGAGCTATAGTGTGAGTGTGTGTGAGGGGTGAAACCCTACCACCTTGTGTGTGTGTACACCAGGGTGTGTGCCTTTTAACCTCTTAATTCAATAATCACCACCCAGAAGATGTTCTTGCTGGGAAGTCGGCTTTACTGCTTGTGACCCAAGATAATGTGTGAAGGCTTTAAGCTTTATCTTCCTGGTGGTCATTACCAGCTGGCTTCCTCCAAGAAGAGTATCAAATTGGGTATAAAGGCTTGAGAAAATGGGACTGGAGAGATGGCTCAGGACAAAAGCTCGCTCCCCGATTGTTTGAGTGCCAGCACCCACATGGCTGTCAAACTGTTTATAGCTCCAGTTCCCAGGGGTCCAGCACATTCTTCTGACCTCGAAGGGTACTATGTATATACATGGTACACAGACATACATGCAATCAAAACACCCATACATATAAAATAAAAAATTAAAAGTTTAAAACCAGAATATTGGCTTACAAGAAACTTGGTTAAAGGAATTTTTTGTGTGCTGCCCCTAGCCTCATATTCAATGAAATATGATTTAAAAGGTATAAGTTTCTATGTTTAAATGTAGTTGCATATCTTTTTTTAATGTACATAGTTACACATATATATTCATACTAAGGTCAATGTGACTGTGTGTGTTTATGTAGTGTTTGTGTCTGTGTCTATGTATGTGTACATGCTTTTTAAAAATATAAGTAATGTTAAATCAGACTATTTATGTAGCAGTAGGTCTTATAGCCATTTTGCCTTCTGTACATATAAAAATTTCTAAAAGACTGTATAATATCATTGCACCATGTAGTTACACTGTATTTTTTTAACCAGCTCTCCACTGATGGTCATTGTGAATGTTTTCATTGTCTACTTATTCTGAATGGTGTCTCAACATTCATTTGACTCTGTGTCAGTCCTGCGCTGAGGAGAGAAAACGTCAACAGGATAAATTCCTACAAGGAGGGTGTCTGGTTCCAGGAGGACATAACATTTTCACTGAGTGGCTATTACTAAAAGGGGAAAAATGCCATTATTCCAAACATGTGTAGACCTGTCAAATCGTAGGAGGGAGAATGCTAGGCAATTCTAGATGTCTAAAAAGAACCTGACTTTAGTAAACTTTGGAATTCTATAAAAAAAAAACTTATTAAAATGTTTCCTGTTGAATGTTATCCTGATAGTCTATGTGAGAACACAGCTACCGCCCTAATGAAGACGTGGGCCCATGTGTGGACAGGCATCTAGCTAATGCGTGTGGTTATAGAACTCGGGCGGACCGGGAGAGTCACTTGTTTCCTCATAGCATTTGGGGGAGGGAAGCGCATGGCTAGGATGTGAGTCTATTCTGCCCCCCCCCCCCTTTTTAATCCCTTCTCTCACGGGATCTGTATTTACACATTTGTGAAAGGCAAGGGGCTACATGGTTTAGGGAATAAGGCCTTTTTCCTTCGTCCTTTCTGCCACACCTTCTAGAGCTATTTCTTCACAGTAAAACTTGAACCTAGTTTGAAAAGTCACAGGTTCAAGGCCAGGTCTGGTAGGGCACCCCTTTAATTCCAGCACTCAGTAGACAGAGGCAGCATGAACTCTATGTCTAATGTCAACCAGGGCTATGTAGTAGGACTCTGCCTCAAACACACAAACAAATACAACCCCCTTCCAAATAACAACAAAAACAAACCCACACACTCATCCCAAACAAAAAAACAAGTCATAGGTTCTTGTGTCTGGAAACACCTCCTTTCCAGCCCTCAGTGTATCAATACCTGTGTCCAGACAAACATGGATTCTTGCCTGTGTACTTTTGTTCACCTTGTATCTGCCCTCCCCACTTCTCCCTTCTCCCTTTAATTCATTTTCCACATGATAGTCGAATACAAAGAAAGTGTTCTATAAAATATTGAGCAGATGCAAAAATATCGATAAAATATGTATAACACACAGACAGTGGGCGTAAGTGAGCCTCCTGCTTGGCTTTAGGAAAATGAGCCTTGTCATCCTATTTTCTGTTTACATTATTGCCTCCCCATCACGGTACCACCCATCACGGTACCACTCTCTTCAATTACGTTCTTATGATCTTTGCTTAATGCTTTTGTCAGAAACATGTTTCTCTGATAGTTGGTTTCTTTGTGTGTCCTTTGGAGACACAGACACGAGAGTGGCTCTGGCATACGGAGCCAGCAGTGGGTCTGCAAAGCCGTGGTATATGAGTCTGTAGCTTTGCTAGATAAAGAAGCATTCTTTTCCAAAGACATTTGTTCATTTGTGCTCCTGTTTGCAGATAAGATCCTGCTTGTTCCTTACCTTTCTCCCTGTTTAATCTTGTCACATCTCTAGGCCCTCTTTTTACATGTAGTTTCCTCCTTCTCAAATATCCTCCCCCTGCCTTTTCTATGTGAGCTTCTCATCTTACCCTCCAGGTTTGGGGCTAAACATCACCTCAGAGCCCCTTTTATATGCTGTGTTCTCCTTGCCTTAAGGCTATAAGCTCCAGGGAGGGCTGTGTCCATGTCCCTTTGGTTCCCCAGTTTGTTCTCCCAGTACAGCACTACACCTAGACATGGTCAATGCTTAGAATCTAGTTGGCAAAATGAGTACGTGGCTGTGAGTGAAGTCTCTCTGTTGAGAAGTTCTCTGTTCAGTGAATATGAATTGGATAAAGATGTAAGAAAGTTAATGGAACCCTGTTTCATGGGTCCTCTGGCTTCTGAGCCATCCTGTGATAACATTATCTGAAGTCGTCTTCAAAGGACCCTAGAAGCTAAACTACACTGGTGGAATAGAATATTCCAGCACTGGACACTATAAGGGATGGCCAGATGAAATAAACAAACACATAGATAGAACTATGAAAGAGTCATATGCATGTTTGTCTCCAAAGACAAAGAGGACGTCAGTGGGGGAGGCCTTAGGTGTATGTTAACCTACGAACTGACCGACGTTACACTGAAAATACAAATAAAGTTAAGTGGGTTCAGATGGGCAGCCTGGAAATGTTTTCTCAGAGTCCAGGCTCTCCTGGTAGCTGTCCAGATTTGTTTATGGGTAATTTTGTTTTGTTGCGTGTGCTCCTGGGGATTAGAGCCCTTCAGGCCTCACAGTTGCAGATTGCCTGTGAGCTGTGTGTACCAAGCTGTGCAGTGCAGCCAAGTACCAGGCATCCAGGATGCAGATGTCTTGCTATCACTGGAAACAGAGGCAAGTAGCTCTCCACAAGTTGTTGGTCCTCTTATGAAGAATCCCTTACCGTCAGAAGAATCTTCTCCATACATCATTTCATCAGACTGGAGGTGCGGAAAGCTGATGGGTGCTCAGTGTTCCTAGCAGGAGAGACACCACCCGTGAGGTCTGTAATAGGCTCTATCAGGAGTCTAAGCTTGATCATTGTCTGGCTTTGAACTCTTAGACTTGGCAAGTCGCTTAGCATGTGCTTTGGCACCCATGAAGTGGAAATATCAAACCTAGAGCTTACCTCTAAGGGAACAGTGGTACAGCCAAGGTAAAAGCTTTGCATGGTACCCAGTGCATGGAAAGTTCTCGGAGACTTTTGCTCTGTTTAGCTACTGTGGAGTAGGGCGTGTGTTGAAGAGATTGGATTGCTGGAGTTGTAGAGTTCAAACTGTTTCCAGAAGCCACAGCCCATTGCTCTTTACTCTGAAATTCCTCTGTTAATTTCTACTGAGATAAGACCTTGAAGACCTCAAGCCTATCAATTAAATTCTGTGAAGGGTTGCTTTTAACTTTTTTTAAAGCTTTATTATATATTAATTTATTTCTGCTCTCATATTTACAAACAATAAAAATTAGTTGAGTCAGAGATAGAAGGCAGAGCTAAGCAATAAGGGAGGATATGTAGAAAGATGGAGTAACTACAATCCCTCCTCTGTTCAGCTATGGCTCAGAAAATACTAAATCACCACGAAGGTTCAACAGGAAGACCCACCTGACCCCAGAAACATGCTTAGACTTCCCAAGAACTGTGTGTGAAGGCCCCAGCTGCAGAGGTGGTCCATTGCAGTGCTCTGACTGAGGAATTCTTAAGCAATCTGACTGGATTCATCATATGCAAAAGGACATGAGATTTTAAGTCAGTGATATATGGATAGTGTGGTTCCTTTGCAGTGTTTTGTAGTAATAAAACACTAAGCTAATACAGTGACGAACCATCTGAAGATATCCTTCTGCTCTGGGGTTAGACGATGCTCAGCATAGTTCAGGAGACTTGGGACTGACTGGTTCTATGACTGCGACAAGGGAAAGATGGCGCTGCAGAAGAAATTCTCTGCTGTCTAAATTGTTGGGAGCATGGGAGGGTAATGGGTCCTTCAAGTTTCTTTGCTGATGGGCATTTGAGGTGTTCTGGAGGAATTGCCACATTACTGGGGAAATCATCAGAGTCTCCTCTTGGGGTTCTGTCTTAGTTACTGTTGGTTGATCTGAAGAGACACCATGACCAAGGCAATTTATAAAAGGAAACAGTTATTTAGGGGCTTGCTTACAGTTTCAAAGGGCCGGTCTATGACCAGCATGGAGGAAAATGAAGTACCAGGCAGGCAGGCATGGTGCTGGAGGAGTAGCTAAGTGCTCACGTCTGATTGGTAAATTGTAGGCAGAAAGGGAGAATGGGCCTGGTCTGAGATTTTTAAACTCTGGGTGACACACCCCCTCTAACAAGGCCACACCCCTCCAAAAAGGCCACACCTCTTAATCATTTCTAAACACTTCATGAACTGGGAACAAAATATTTAACTATATGAGCATATGAAGGCTGTTTTCATTCAAACCACCACAGGTTCTTCATCTCATTAATAAAACAAGAAAGACTCCAAATGAAGCTTGAGGAAGATTTTCTTAGTGCTTTGAAGAAAGGCCCAAGGGTGGCAAGCTGCAAATCTTAGCAGCTTCTTAGAGGAGGAAGATGGAGAGGAAAAAGAGAACAAATCTTTCCATTTGAGTTAGGCTGGCATGGACATCATCCTCATGGTTAATGAGCCCACATGGTAGGGAGGGGAGCTATTGAATCAGAAAACCTCTATGTGGACTCTGGCCAGCATCAGAAGGACAAAGAGAAGAACAAGGAGAAGTTAGCCTTTCAGAGTCAGGACTTTCCCCTCAAATCTCTTTCCAGACACTGGCCAAAGCTTTCTTTTCTCTCTACACCTGCTGTTAAACAAACGGAACTATCTATACACTTTTGGGGCCATGAAATCCCATTGGAGGGTATTCCCGTGCTACACGTGACAGTTCTACTTGGGTCTCAGAAAGGCAGGCAGACCCAATAGAGCCTCCAGATAGTGCTGTAGCAACTGCACATAGGGCAGGAATTCAGGGAAGGAAAAAGAATATTATCGCATTGAAGGGATAATTATTCCTCCTGTCTCTGTAGTGAGACATAAGGCAGATATACTTTCCTGAGGGGTGGCTCCTGACCAACCTGGATTAACTTTTAAGGACAGAGACAATGGCATATCTCTATCCAGGGGTAGATTCTGCTTTTTACTGCTAACATTTCCCCCTCTGAACAGATAACCCTAAAGTCATTTAGGAAATGGGCTGAAATTAGGTAATAGACATTACCCATTTTACCATGAAAATCTGGAGATTCAGTGTCAAAACTCTTTACCAAAAGAGGAGCTGTCGGCAGGTCAGTCTCATTCTCAGATACAGACTTAAGGTAGAGTGTTCATTTAGGAGGAGATAAGAAACCTCTGGCACTCCTGGAAGAACCGAGAATGTTTCTGGAGGTGCTGCTTTGGGGGCCTCTGCACTCGACTGCCTGCCTAAGTTTCTGTCTCCTGTTCTCATCATCCCCAATTACCAAAGGAACTTCCCTTCAGGGGATTGATCTTTCTCTTGGCTTTGAGATGAGTGGGGTTGTCAGGTGTAGCAGTTGGGGGTACCCCTCCAATGTTATCTAGGGGCTCCCAAAAGTGGATCAAGTAATTCTTATTTAACAGCCACGTGTAAGGAGGAAAGGAAGTCTTTGTCTGGTGCACGAGAACAGACTTGAGGGGGGGTAAAGGCAGCAGTTCCTAGCATTACAAACCCTTGGCAAAGAACCTGGAGCAGCTAGAACAAAGGACAGTTTTAAGATGTCTGTGCTAAAGTCCTTAGATCGCTTCATTGCTTCCCAGAAGTGTCTGACCATTGACATCTTTCTCTGGTTTTGTTGTTATTTCTTTTCGTCTTCAAAGCTGAACTCAGAGTTCACTTTCAGAGACTTTGATAGCTTTTAACCAGGCAAGAATCAGAGCTGGAGAGATGGCTCAGTAGTTAAGAGACTGACTGCTCTTACAGAGGACCAAGTTTCGATTCCCATCACCCACATGGTGACTCACAACCACCTGTAACCCCAGTTCTAAAGGATCTGATGTCCTCATCTGATCTCCACAGGTACTAGGCACACACATGGCAAACAGATATACATCCAGGCAAAACATTCATACACACAAAAAATAATTTTAAAAAATTTAAAGTGCTAGAATCCCAGTATGAGGTTCTTCTTGGATGGCTTCTAGAGAGGGAAAGAGGGAAGAAATGTAATCACTGTATGATTTCCAGGTTAGAGCGATATTGGGCCTGTGCTCTGCAACATAGGTCCTTTGTGGGTGCGCTTGCACTAGTGGTGTTAGAATGGAGCCAAGTCTCATAACTTGACAATATTTTTTCTTAGTAATAAAATCATTAGTTATCTGAATTAAAAAATCGATAATCATCTGGATAACATTTCATGAATTTCAGCCAAATGTCCAGAGAGTAGGATCCATTGGAGGTGTTTTCTAAAAAGCATACCAATATTAACCTTTGATTATCCTTTTCCTATTGATTGTCTAAGGCCATCCAGACAGCCAAATTCACAATTTTCTTTTTTATTGTCAAGACCAGTTAAGGATCTGGTTCTCTGTGGTTATTTGGGCTGGGGGAGGTAACTCCTTTAGCTTTTTTTTTTTTTCCTTCTGTTTGAGAAAGAGTTGGAGGTCTGACTGGAATGTAGCCTCACTTGGCTGCTGTGGAAATTCCTTCAGCCAATAGCCTTTAAGATACTGGCACACTTTGGGTGTGGTGACATGTATATACAGATGTAAAAATATGCACAGTCCCTTGGCTGCTGGATTTCGTTCCTATGCCCCGCTCATGCAGAGGACTGCTGATCTATGAGTCTACCCCTAAATAACGAAACCTTTATTATATTCCATTCTGAAGTAGTGTGTGACTATTTTATTATAATTGACAACACTTGGCAGCACTGAAGGGATTTTCCTCTTTGCTGACTTTCCTCTCTGCAGAATGCACACCAGTTAGAGTCTGCTTGGTGGGGTCTCCATGGCCTCTCTGACCAAGAGGACATGTGACTTGCCAGAGCTGTAGACCATTTTGAGAGATGCCTCATAGTTCCCTGGAACCTGATTGATCTTGTAAGGAAAGGGTCAAAATAGCATCCCTTTTAGTCCCCCTTATTACATTAGTATAGGTATTGAACACCTGAAATTCATGGTACTAGTAACTTTTGTGTATAATTAGCGTAGACATAAATAAGAGCCAAACTTTTTTTAATTGATTTTTATTGAGCTCTACATTTTTCTCTGCTCCCCTCCCTGCCTCTCCCCTCCCCCATTCAAATTTTCCCCAAGGTCCCCATGCTCCCAATTTACTCAGGAGATCTTGCCTTTTTCTACTTTCTACTTTCCGTGTAGATTAGATCTATGTAAGTCTCTCTTAGTGTCCTCATTGTTGTCTAAGTTCTCTGGGATTGTGTTTTGTAGGCTGGCCTTCTTTGCTTTATGTTTAAAAACCACTTATGAGTGAGTACATGTGATAATTGTCTTTCTGTGTCTGGGTTACCTCACTCAAAATAATGTTTCCTAGCTCCATCCATTTTCCTGCAAAATTCAAGATGTCGTTATTTTTTTCTGTTGTGTAGTATTCCATTGTGTAAATGTACCACATTTTCCTTATCCATTCTTCAGTCGAGGGCCATTTAGGTTGTTTCCAGGTTCTGGCTATGACAAACAAAGCTGCTATGAACATAGTTGAGCACATGTCCTTGTGGCACAATTGAGCATCCTTTGGATTTATGCCCATAAGTGGTATTACTGGGTCTTGAGGAAGGTTGTTTCCTAATTTTCTGAGAAATCGCCACACTGACATCCAAAGGAGCTGTACCAGCTTGCATTCCCACCAGCAATGCAGAAATGTTTCCTTTTCCCCACAACCTCTCCAGCATAAATTGTCATCAGTGTTTTTGATCTTGGCTATTCTTACAGGTGTAAGATGGAATCTCAGAGTTGTTTTGATTTGCATTTCTCTGATGACTAAGGATGTTGAACATTTCCTTAAGTGTCTTTCAGCCATTTTAGATTCCTCTGTGTAGAGTTCTTTGTTTAGATCTGTACTCCATTTTTTTTTTATTGGATTATGTGTTCTTTTGGTGACCAATTTCTTGAGGTCTTTGTATATTTTGGAGATCAGACCTCTGTCTGAGGTGGGGTTAGTGACGATCTTTTCTCATTCTGTAGGCTGTCGTTTTGCCGTGTTGACCATGTCCTTTGCTTTATAGAAGCTTTTCAGTTTCAAGAGGCCCCATTTATTAATTGTTTCTCTCCTGTCCTGCTGGGGTTGTATTTAGGAAGTGGTCTCCTGTGCCAATGCATTCAAGTGTACTTCCCACTTTCTCTTTTATAAGTTTTATTGTGAGCCAAACAGTTTTAACTAAACCTTTATTTGTCCTATAGCTTCGATTTTTCAAGTCACCCCTTGTAAGTGCGACTAAAAATAGCCTAATGATGGCAGCAGAGACCGGGGCTGACCAACTCAGTTACCACCCAGGCCCAGATCCAGGCTCTTGACTTCACCCACCCAAACATCTGCCCCATCTATAAGTTGCTAGAGCACATAAAGGGGCCAGTCCTGTGGAACCATAGCCGCAGGATCTCCATGACTTAGGACAACAGAGGATATCCAAGAGAAGTATCCATGAGTGTCCAGTATTGATGGTGTAGCTTGAAACAGACCAATGATTCATTGCAATGAATATTTGCAAGTAAAGCTATTTAGGCAAAGGGGTAGACACTGCGTGACACCCCCCAGCTTCCAGTGCCACTACAGTGAGTGAGTGTGTGATGGGGAGCTGGGAAAGATGGAGGCACAGACTGGCACAAGCATGACGGAACTGGAGAAGCAACAGCTGTGACTGTGTGAGACAAGGCTGTGATTGAGAGGGGACAGGTCATTGCTCAATGGAGTCAGCAAGATGGTTTCTGTTTTTGTTTATTTTTATTTTTAATTTTTTATTTTCTTTGAGAAAGTTTACAAAGGTAGAGGACAGATATGGAAGAACTGGGAAATGAGTGAAATTGCATTGCATGATGTGAAATTCCCAAAGAATCAATAAAAATGTTTAAAAATGTTGGACTATATTTTTATTGTGATACTAATATGAGAGCTGGATAAACATGGACGGAACAGTTATAATTTAATTGTGATGTGTTTTGTGTCAAGTTGACCAGGGGTCAGTTGTTCCGGTTGGGTTTTTTTTTTTTTTTTTTTGTCAACTTGACATAAACTAGAGTCATCTGGAAAAAGGGACCTTCAAGAGAGAAAATGCCTCCTTCAGATTGGCCTATAGGCAAGTCTATGGGGGCATTTTCTTGATCAGTAAGGGAGAACCCAGACCACTGTGCGTAGTGCCATCCCTGGGCAGGTAGTCCTGGTTTTTATAAAAAACAAACCAAATGTGGCATGGAGAGTAAGGCAACAAGTAACATTTCTCCATGGCCTCTGCTTCAGTTCTTGCTTGCAGGTTCCTACCTCAAGCACCTGCCTTGGCTTTCCTCAGTGATGTGGAAGGAAATAAACCCTTTGCACCTCACATTGTTCTGGGTCAGCGTGCTATCACAGCAACAGAGAAATGGTACCACAGCAGTGACATAAATATATTGAATGTTGACCTCTGAAAGTTTAATACCATTTGTCGATAATGTATTGTCTTCTTTAGTTTTACAGAGGAACACGTGCCTTTTGTGTATGATTAGGTTCGCAAACTGTCATGTGCTGTTTGAGCTCACTGAGAAACTGGCTCTGAGGATGGGATTTGACCTTCCTACTTTAGACTCAAGCATGTTTTTCTCAAAGTGTCTTTCAAAATCATCTCTCCTGAGTCAGTCTGGTTCCTAGACTGTGACAGAGAGAAAGGAGAAGAGCAACAGCCCGAGAGTACACACATCGTACCCTTCCACGGGCCTCATGTTTAGGAGTAGTTGACCAACCTATAATGGGCTCCACAGTTTGTGGGTGCTTTTATTTGGTTACAGTTTAGGGTGTGTGTGTGGCAGGGGGTATTTTTGTTGTTGTTTTGTTGTTGTATTGGGTTTTTGTTTGTTTTTTTGAGATAGAATTTCAAGTAGGGAGGGAAAGAGGATCTGGAAGGACTTGGAGGAAGGCAAGAATATGGTCAGAATATATTTAAATTTAAAAATTGTTTTAAATAATAAAAAGTATTTTTTTAAAAAGGGCAGCTAAGGGGTAAATTGCTCCCAACAGGGACCACTGTTTATAAGATGTTGTAGTAGAGATAGCTAATAAAATCTGTGGAGAGGAGTCTGCCTAGACATCCTCAATCTGTAACTCCAGCATTGCAGTTTTAACAGGGCGACCCTAGTTGATTTCTCCTAATGAAATAAACAATATCAACGTGATAATGTTTTGACATTTATCAGCAGCATTTTTGTAACTTCAACTTACACTTATTTAAAAGCATAGCTGTGGCAGCTCATTCTCTGTACAGAACACACAGAAAACTTTTGACTGTCTTATGTTTTCTATAAGATTTTCCTGAGAACTTATAAAGCCTAGTAGTTTTATAGTATATCTGTAAGTCACATTAATTTATTTCATTATCTGTATATATTGTTTGGATTCTGCTATCTTTTAATACGATAGTAATTTTACATACTAGTGGTACAACACCTTATGGTATTAAACATGAACTCAAATAAGAAGCCATTAAGTAGGAAAGAGAAATGTCAAAAGAATGTAAACATAAAATTTTGTAGTAAAGAAATATTTCTGTGTGATAAGACATTGTCCTGTGATGGCTGGATATTTCCAAAATGCAAAGGGTAAAAAATAAAACTGGAAGGCCTAAATGCCATTAAAATGCTGAGTGAATTACATAAGGGATGTGAAAGATGTTATTTGGACTGGTATATGTATCATATATCACAGGGCAATGTCTTATCACACAAAAATATTTCTTTACTAGAAAATTTTATGTTTACATCCTTTTGACATTTCTCTCTCCTACTTTTTTTAAAAATATTTATTTATTTATTATGTATACAATATTCTGTCTGTGTGTATGTCTGCAGGCCAGAAGAGGGCACCTGACCTCATTCCAGATGGTTGTGAGCCACCATGTGGTTGCCAGGAATTGAACTCAGGACCTATGGAAGAGCAGGCAATGCTCTTAACCACTGAGCCATCTCCCCAGCCCTCTCTCTCCTACTTAATGGCTTATTTTATTTCATGTTTAATACCAAAAGGCATTGTATTACTAGCAAATGAAATTACTATCATATTAAAAGATAGCAGAATCCAAACAACATATAGAGATAATGAAATAAATTAATATGACTTACATATATCAGATTTATATATATATGATATATTCACATGAATGCTATTAAGTTTTTAACAGTCTCACAGACCTCTTTGTCTCATACATTCTTAGTTACTATGAAGTAAAGCTGGAAGAACTAAAACTGAGCAGTGGGGACGTAGGCTGGAGTAGGAGCGGCTTTGGAGATTTGTTAAAATGAAGCAGAAGTGAAAGGCTCTTATGAAGAACTCCAGCCCTCACTGTCTCCGGCTGACAGGGAAGGGGAGAGCCTTGGGGTTGCTCTGTGGCCCTTGCTTGCTAATTAGTGTAGGCTTCTTTTAAGACTGTGGCTGAGAGGCAGTACCTTTGTCAAAAGTCGCAGTGTGACGAGAACTGGCAGGCTGGTGTGATAACTAGCCAGTCTGTGAGCCTGAAATATGCCCTCCAAGGTGGCATGCACCTTCTGGCCTCTAGTTCTTCTTTTTCAGCCCTGAGAATTCTGGACATATTCTTTTCCAGAATACTTCCTTACTGCAATCCTACTCCTGGAGCTCAGAATACTCCCAAAACTTGGGTGGGAAAGGTTTGTTTTTGCTCCTAGTAACCCTTGTTTGATCTCTGGCATTTCCCTCAATTAAGTATTAATCAGAGTCATTAGAATACCTGTGGTTTTGTTATCAATAAAATTCCAGATGTTTTCAAATCATCAAACAGTTGTGGCAGTCATATTGAAGTATGGCTGGCTTATGTTCATCACTGCCTGGAAAAGATAATAACCATTAGTCTTGTTGCTGAGCTTGGTGTATCATTTTAATAAAAATATTAATACTACATATACTAAATTATATGAGACACATGTATGGTGTTGTACAAGGTATATTGTATGTGCATGTATTCCATGTGTATATCTACATGACAGATGTATGTGCTGTCTACCTAATAAATACTTTATTATAAAGTATGCAATACATCTTATGTGTATATACATATGTTCTGTATATTAACCTATGAGAGAAATGTAAATTATGCCACCAAAGCTTAAAAAACATTTTCATAACAGTTCTCATGTAATTTCTTTACGTTTTGACACATTTTGTTTTGTTTGTTTTTTCGTTGATAGGGAGTACATTAATGTCCCCAGAGATTGCCAGGGTGTGTGAGACACAGAGTATTAGCCCTGGGCCTGCTGTGAGGGGCAGGAAGTGTTTGTTCTAAGAGAAGCATTTGCACCCAGCTGTTCTGTGCATTATCCTGTCCTCTGAGCCCCTTAGGATAGAGACAGAGAATATTCAGTTATTGGAGATTTTTGAAGGTCTTAGTGGCTCTGCCTTTCCATCCCAAGTCTTCTCCTCATGGTCACTGACATCACACAGAACAGGCCATTACTTTCTCTTCCTCTCTCTTCAGTGGGTGATGAACCCTTTCCCCCTCCATCTCCCAGCCTGAGCTTGGAAAGGGAGGACACACTACATTTTCTGAGATTCACTGGCAAAGGGACAAAGCCTGGCAGCCTGGTTTTCCCTCCAGGGTACTGTGACCAGCTTTTCCTCTGCCCCGGTCCATGGCTTTTGTCACCTCTAAGGACCCTCCCTGTTGCTAGAGATTCTTCTGTGTCATGGTTTGTTTGAGAGCCCCATATGCGAGCATGTGACTGACTCCACCATGTGTTAAACCTCATGGGGCTCAGTGCCCATTTCCTTGTCTATAATGCGTGACTGGAATGGGCTTTCTTAGGCTCTTGCTGTGAGGGTAAAGTGAGTCATCAAATGGAGGCCTGAGAGTAGCGAGGGACATAATAACAGCCACTTAAGCACCAGCTATCAAAATTAGTGATTTATAGCTTAATTTTTTCCTTAAAATTGGCTTAAAATTGGCTTACTCAAGAACAATGGCAATGGGTTTTTGATCCTACTGCACGTACTGGCTTTGTGGGAGCCTATGCAGTTTGGATGCTCACCTTACTAGACCTGGATGGAGGTGGGTGGTCCTTGGACTTCCCACAGGGCAGGGAACCCTGATTGCTCTTTTGGCTGACGAGGGAGGGGGACTTGATTGGGGGAGGGGGAGGGAAATGGGAGGCAGTGGCGGGGAAGAGACAGAAATCTTTAATAAATAAATAAACGGAAAAAAATTGGCTTATAAAAATCAACATGGTACATTTGGACAGGATATGACTGAAGAAGAGAATAGTGTGTGTGTAATGGAGGAGGAACTTTATTTTGGGGAGAGAAGGAATTCTTGAGTGAGACAGCACAGGCTTGGGAGAGCAAGGAGGAGTTGGGCATAGCGTGGACCTGGGGGAGCAATGGTGAGCACAGCATAGACCTGAGAGAGGAGGGAGATATGGGCACAGCACAGGCTTCAGGGAGCAAGAAGGTGGTGGATTCAGCATAGGCTTCAGGGAACAAGTCAGGTAAGGAATACAGAGTGGATGTGGGGGAGAAAAAAATGGTGAATACAGCATAGGCTTGGGGGAACAAGTTGGGTGAGGGATACAGAATGGACATGGGGAGCAAGGGAGGTGGTGAGTACAGCAGAAGGCTGGCAGCTGGCATGGGCATCTGACTGCTCATCTGGATTTGAGATAATGCAAGAGGCAGAGCTGGGAGGCATGGCATCTGAACTAGGGCCTGTTGCTAGGATGAAGGGTCATGAGACATGGGAGCCCATGGCAGGAAGGAGAAGGGCCAATATGGAGTGCAAGGCCAGCCTGACAGACAAGAGTGAGATTGGTGGGAGGTGGGAAGGGGCAGGAGCGGAAACTAAGGGGGCCTGTGGTATAAGAAACGGTATTGGGATTGGGATCTGGGTGTCCAGAGGTTTGTGCTGATCTTACCAGAGATGTACAAACATAGGGTGTTCTGTACTAAAGCGCCATGTTGAGCAGAACACATATAGATTTACACAGATCTTAAGTATGCAATGCAACCTGAACTTGCCCGCAAATGGAACGGGGTATCTACATTAAGCGGGATGGAGAGATGTTTGACTTGGTAAAGTGTTTGCCTCACAAGTGTGGAGACCTGACTGTGTTTCTCCAGAACCCACATAAAAAAAGCTGTGTGTAGTAGTGCAGTTTGCAGTGGCAGGTGAATCTCTGTGAGTTCAAGGACAGCCAGGGCTGTTACACAGAGAAAAACAAGAAGATAACTGTGTTTGTTAGGTTCCTTCTTGAAAACGATGATACCATTCTCAAAATCATTTTGATTGGGCTTAGCCTAGGGGAGGATTTTGTGAACTTCATGGTTTTGTGAGGATTAAATGAGCTAATATATTAATGTTTTTACAAGTGCCTGATATATATTAAATCCCTTCTCAACTATGAATTACTATAGTGATCCAATAGAGGTATTTAATAAGTGTTACCTTCAGCTGTTGTCAAGCCTGCTTGCAGTGTTTGTTCAATCTCATTATTGAACATGTGTCGTTAATGTTAGCCGGTAATGGCTAGTCCTTGGGGCTAGAGCATCTAATCACAGAGAGATTCCCCTTAATAGTGATGCCTAATGGGACCCAAGCCTCTTAGCCATTGACTCCTTCCCTAAGGAAACATTCAATTTCAATTTTTGTTTTCTCCACAGAGGATACAGGCTCTGTGAAGAGGTCTGTGTATTCTCTTTCTTAAAAGGTGAAGATTTATTTTCTTGTCTTGGCCTTGACACCAGTCCTCAAGATTAACAATTAAAAGAAAAAAGAATGAGGTCTTTGAGAAAACCACTTCAGCTTCATCTCCTTAGGAAGAGGAGGGAGGTTTTGTGGTAGGGTATCCATTTTCAAATATCATGAAAGATTGCCTCTGGAAAGCAAAATGTGTTCTTGTGAAAAGTTTAAGGCATAGAACAGTCACCGCTCTGAAATAGCAGCGGAAATTTCCAATTCAATCTTTCTTTCTTTCTTTCTTTTTTCCTCAAACTTCCCAAGGTGGAAAAGGTCAGAATAGTTTGTGAAGAAAACTGATGCAGGTTTTATTTTTCTCATTTTGTAATCATTTTCCTTTTTTTTTTTTAAAAAAAATTATCTCTTCTCAAGTACCAATATTCTAAAAATAACCTTGTGTTGGTTGGTGAGCTTCCTCAGTCTGGGCCAGGATAATATTTTTTTTTAAGAGATGTTATCGTGGCATTTGGTTTCAACTGATAATTTACATGGCCACAGAATTCCCCAAGCAAACCCCTGTAAGGTCGTCCAGGGCAAATGTTTAACATTTTGCCAAATTGTCTCTGTGTTTGTTTAGCATTTCTTAGCTTTTGAAGCTGCCCATAAATAGTTATGAAGTTATCACAGAGGAGATCAGCGCCAATGAATTGGTGTTATTCCCAGATGCACGTCTAGTACCAGAAGCTGGCTGGTATTTCTAGAAAGTGGCCGTGGGAACAATATTAACTGTCTCGTGGAAAGCCGTTCATTGTTGCCTCGCTGTAAGCTGCACCGTTTGTGGTCCTCTGTGAGACAAACCCTGCCAGACTTTGGAATTTTTACTTCATCCTAAAGGGATGTAAGTAAGAATTAGGAAACAGAAAATCTATATTCCTCAACCATAGCTTGATGAATGTTTCCATTTGGGAGGAAACATGAGGTAACCCCCAAATACTACCCCCAGCACAAATGCACTGTCAAATCTGCCATCGAGTATTTGGAGAGCCCAGAATAGAAACATATACCAGAATAGATAACTGTATCAGCCTCAGTGACCTGGGTAATTGGACTAATGACCTTTTATGTTGGGTTGTGGAAGCCTTTTGCTGAGAAGCATGGCAGATATATTATGCTGTTTGAAAGTCCTGCCTGAGATACTAGCTCCAAAATATGATGACCTCAGAGCTCTCGGTGGAACACAGGGTATCACCTTTGCCAGGACCTGGGTACCCCTAACCTGATGCAATAACTTAATTTCCATTGTTGCGTTGGCTCTTCCCCTGCCACCCTCCCAGGCTGGCACTGTTAGAACCATTTTACAAGGGGAACAGTTGAGGCACAGGAGGATGAAGTTGCTTGCTAGGTGCTACAAAGCTAATGGAGTCGTATTCTGTTGTCTCCACTGACCATTTGAACACAGCCTCCTGTCATCTATGCGGTCTCCAATCCTTTGTTACATCATTCTCTTATTATACTACTTTATTTTCTGAGTAAGATCAATTCGTCCCCATTTATGGCAAAATACTGCTTCGTTATTTAATATAAAAATTAACCTAGCATTTACATTCCTAAGAATTTGCGTTAGGGGGTATTTTCTTTTGTTTGTGCTTTGGTGGTCGTGGGTGGTGTATATGTATGTGTGTTGTTTTTTTGGCAACACTGGGGAAGGGATTGAATCAAGGACATCACACATGGGAGTTACAACCCCAGTGCAGGAATTTGAATTTTAACAGGTTCATTTCATTTTATTATTTTTTTAAATTTTGAGATTATAATTTAATTACAACATTTTTGTCATCCTTTTACTTCCTCCAAACCTTCCCACTTTCCCCTCACTGCTGTCCTTCAAACTTATGGCCTCCTTTTCCACCAATTAACAGGTTCATTTTCTATGAGAAGAGACATATCCACATTGGTACATCTGTAATAATGGAAGTGGGAAGCTGTTGAGGTGGAAGGAGAAATTGGCTGTGAGGAAGTTGGTCTTGTTGATGGCATCATGGTGGGGTTCTCTAGAAAGCTGTAGTGAAAGAAGTGGACATTAGGGGCTGCCCTGCTCGGGGTATCTATCCCCAGTGCAAGTGCAAGCGGCATCTTACACAGTGAGTTGTTTTGTTTTCCTTAGTTTTGAGGCAAGATCTTGGGATGCTCATACTAGCCCCGTACTGTAGCCACATCACCGTACTCACTTTGGTTGATTACCTTGGTTACCTTATCCTTCTGTCTCCACCTCCCACATGCTGGGCTTACAGGCCTGCATCACTACACCTCCTCCGTATGATACCCGGTATACCAGGAATCAAGCCCAGAGCTTTGTGCATGCTGGGCAAGCACTCTAACAACCAAACCTATCCCTAACTCTGTTACTCAGCTCTCTATCACTTGGGAGGAGTATATGAGAAAATCGATGTGAAGGAGGAAAGATTTCCTTAGCTTGTAAGTTCAGAGGTTTCTGGTTCAGGATTGGATGGCTGTATTGCTTTTCTACCTATGACAAGGTAGAGCATCAGTCATGGCAGGCAGTGGGTGGTGGAGCCAATCTCACTTCATGATGGCTGGGAGCAGAAGGAGAAAGGAAGGACCAGGGAAAACTGTGCCCTTCAGGAGCACGCCTCCAATGACCTGCTTCTCCCCCTGGGCTCTCCTTAGGAGCCACTTTGAAAAGTTTTCAATCTCTTTCAAATAGTAATCCACTGATGAGGTCAGAGCCTGCCTGATCCAGTCGCCTCCCCACCTTTGCATTAAAGACTAATCCTTAAACACGTGAGCATCAGGAACATAACAAGAAGAAGCAGATGCCCCCACTCTTGCTGATTTAGTTTTTAAAATCTTCTGGTGGTGCAGGCTGCTCACCACACTGTGTAAGAGTAGGACACCCAGGACACGAGTCTTTTAATTCAAGCCAGTGACTCTCTGGAGTGTTCAGTAGACGCATCAGTGTCTGTATTATCGTCGGAGGAAAATGGCCACTGTATACTAGTAGAGATGGTTAACACTCTCTGAGAGGTCATGTGTTTTCACAAAGCCCATTTCTAAGAGACCATGATTCCTTGCAGCAGGGTTTCTGAACTTCAGCACTATTAACATTTTAAAGCCCAATTTTCCTTTGCTGGGGGGCTTTCCTGGACATTGCAGGACAGTTAGCAGCAGCATGGGTCTCTGTTGCTAGACATCCATCATGACAATCAGTAGTATATCCAGACACTGGTACATGTCCCCTGCAGGGCAAATCTGCCTAAGTCAAGAATTACTGCTGTCCTTGAGCTGATTTTGTATACTGACTCTGAAATCTGCGTCTTACCTAATATGAGGCTTCTGTTTATGAGGCTCCTTGAAAGCGGCCATGGATGTGCTACCCTAGGTCTGTAGAGATGGGTGAAACTCCTCACCCTTAAATCGTTTATTGACTGATCATTTACTGAGCTCATGTGCCGGGTATTGATCTGAAGGCCCCAGAGCTGCAGAATGAAGCTCCAGCTGTCACAAAGGTTAGATGTTGCTTCTTTGTGATCACAAAGTACGAAGCATCAAATAGCAGGTACCCTGAGGGAAACGCACGGCTCGACAGAACTCAGAGACCCAGGGAAGATGTCACTGAATTTGAGAATCCGAAGATGCCTGCATAGGAGGCAAGCGAGGGAAAAGGTGTCTCTGGTCCTTTTGAGCAGCCCCGGAACAGAAAGCAGCTTCACATGGTGTATGGGCTTCAGGCCAGACTACTTAATATGTAAGAAACTAGGCAGATTCGGACAGATGCGCCAGACCACGAATGCCCAGGCCAGACTGTCATGGAGATTAACGATTTTATCCAAAGAGCAGTGGGAAGCCGATGAACAATTTTGTGCAGGGAGTGACGTGCCATGATTCGACTGGCACTTTGAAAAGATCAATCTGTTCCTGCCTGGGTCCAGAAAGTGCAAGTTCCCCTCTAGCCATGAGGGTTCATCTTGTTCCCTGCTGGGCCACTTGGATATGGAGTCTTTTGACATTGCCACTGCCTTTGGTGCCTGTACCCATCCTCCAAGCACCCCGATTGGGAACCTTTTAAGTCTTCAAATGAGAAAGCAATTCCTGTCCGTGTTCTACCTTTGTTCTCCTTTAAACTGTGATTGAAGTCAGGCTCCAGATCTTTGAAAGCCCCAGAGAAGAAAATGATTTCCATGGTAGCTGTAACCATGGGAAACCTTAGACTAACTCCCACCCTGTGTTCCACGGTGCCCCTTTCCCTCTCAGTCGGCTGATGAGAAACGAGGACTCATGTTCGGGTCTTTTCATCCCAGTGCATGCAGATGAGTGCCTGGCTTCTCCCTTCATCCCGTCATTATTTTGGGAGAAGGAAAAGTGTTGCTTGCATACCTTTCTTTGTTCGTGGCTAAAGGAACTCAAGTGGATATTGGTGTAGAGGATACAATACAGGTTTCGCTCTGTAAACCGCCTCAGCGGGTTACTCAGTCTAGGGGTTGTAACCCGCCTGGCAGTTCAGTAATTCCAGTGTTCCGGAGAGGTGCTATCTGGAAGATATGAGCGGAAAGAGAGGAAGGAGGCCAAGCGGGGTTCTTGTCAAAGCCTCTGTTTATTAGAGACAGGGTTACAGCTTATATAGGATAAGGAATTTGGGGAGGGGGGCACAGGGGCCTGGACTTTTGCCGCATGGTTCACGTTGGTCACGTAGGCCAGGAGGTTACGTCCGGTCAGGTCACGTAGGCCAGGAAGTCACAAGTTGACACACCTAGTTCTCTAGATAGTTTGGAATATGGGGCAGCTCTCTATTAACAGATAATTGGGTGTGGGGTAGGCTCTGCCAGTAAAACAGTTCTTAATACAATTGGGAGTGTGGGGTTCTCTGCAGACTCCCCAGGGCGATGGTTCCTGTAATAATTTTGGGGGGAAAACAGCTCCTGACATTGCTCCCTGCCCCTTGCCACTCCTCAAGTTGAACAACAACTCCAGGACAACATAGATCTTCTTTGAAGTACGTGAAGATTAATTTTTTTTTCACGAGACATTAAAAGTAGCTTTTATCAGTTTTTCTTCATTTTTTTTCTCTCTCATGCTCTCGGTGATGAACATCTCTTAGTCATTTACAGGCATGTCCAACCTTTTGACAATGTGACATGGCACTCTCATACACGGATGTGTTTGGGGCTAAATTCCTAGCTGTCCAAGATACATGTGGACTGTGGTCCACAGGTTGAAAACAGTTATCATTAAAAAGATCCTTAAAACACTTCCAGGAACACATGATTCCCTTGTGAAAGTCTTACATCATCAAGATCAGGGCTTCAAGATGCAGTTTCTAGTCCATTGCCTCTACTGAGGATGGGTACAAGGCAGAAGTGGGCTGATCAGTCTCTCTGTTTCCCTCTGTCTCTCCCTCTCTGTCTCTGTCTCTCTCTTGCTCGCTCGCTTTCCCCGCCACCCTGGCTTTTAAAAGACAAGGTTTCTCTACGTAACAACTCTGGCTGACCTGGAACTCAGGCTGGCCTCGAACTAGCAGAGATCGACTTGCCTCCTGAGTGCTGGGATTAAAGTGCACCCATGCCCAACTCCAATGTTTCTCTTGATGATTGTATTCTAAAGACTGAATCAGAAGCTGCCATAGACGTGAATAAAGAGACAGGAAGGCTGTGGGAAGAAGTGGGGTGTACATGAGATATGCTTGAAAAATATAGTAGAGAATGCCCTGTAATAGACTAGGTAGAGAATGTACACATTAACCCCAAACAACTGAGCAATATACAAACAAAAGTCAAAATATCATGAACTCTACATATATGCATATGCAAATACACACATATGTAGAGATTAAATAATAAAATATAACTTCCCACATCCTTCCATTTTCTCTCATCTTTGTCCCCTTTACCTTTAAGCCTCCAGAGCATTCACAATCTCTAAACTCTGTGGACTCTGACAGCATCCCTCCCTGCTCTCTTTCTTATCCACCTCAATTTCTTTTTTTTCTATGTTGACTTCTGTGGTGTCTGTTCTCAGTTGTCAACTTGCCTTTGTCTGACTAAAAAACCTAAGTAGCTGGGCACACCTGTGAGGGATTTTTGTTGTTGTTGTTGAGTTATTTGAGGTGGGAAGGCCCAACCTAAATTGGGGCCACACTTTTCTGATGGCAGCCTATATGAAGGACACGGAAGAAGGAAGCTTTTGTTTTTCACCTGCTTCCCCTCACTCTGACTGGCAAGGCCATCTATCCTGTTGCTGATGCACTCCTTCGCTGGTGTTACAGCCGACTTCTTCAGATTCCTGTGTGTACTGAAGACCACCTGAGGCATCCAGCCTCACAGACTGAACAACTATTGGATTCTTGGACTTTTTGTCAGGAGACAGCCATTGGTGGACTAACTAGATTCACAGTCTGTAAGTCAGTCTAATAAATCCCATATAAATGTGTGTGTGTGTGTGTGTGTGTGTGTGTGTGTATGGTGTGGGATGTCCTTCTGTATGTGTGTTTCTTTTATTGACTAATGAATAAAAACATTTTTAAAAAAAAGAGACAGGAAGGCACAAGAGTAGGTGTGCCTTTGGAGAGACTTCAGAGGAGAGCTTGAGAAAGGAAGTTCAAAAGAAACTGAAACAGTCTCACCTCCAAAACCTTTGAAAAAATACATTGTAAATGTATTGCCCAGGTTCAGCCAGCTGTGGACAGTTTTTATATTCAGCTCTTGTCTGTGTTACTACATAGCCAGATTATTTTTTCCATCATCTCTCTGTATGATAGACAACAGGGAAGATGCCCTCTACACAGCAGCCTCTTCCCAACACGGTGGTACCCTGTGGCCTCCAGAACACCCTTCTAAAAATAATGAGCAAGTGTTGTTGAGCTGGACTTATCTTCTGTTATTGTTTGTTTGGGTTTATGTTCTCAAACAAGGTCCTCTGGGACAGTCAGAATCACCAAGCTGGTAGTTAGATATAGACAGAGGGACATATTGACAGCATACAGAAGGGAGAGTTGCACTGGAAGTTGGGCCTGAATTCCAGGTCTTCCTCCCCACCCCCCCGCCCCGCATTGCCATCTGTGTGTCTGATGGGAGTACGCTTGTAAGCCTTAAGTAAGATGGCCTGTGGTACAGCAACATAGCCCAATAAATGTCAGCTCCCGGATCTTGTTAAGCTCTGGTGAAGCTGATCTTGGGGACAACAGTGGAATCTGGGAGAAGGATGCTTGATGTGGCTGTGGTGAGAGATACCTCTCAGCTCTTTTCTAGGAGGCCTGTGACATGGAGTCAGACCAAGAGACAAGGACTGTCTTAGTTTCTGCTCTCATTGAAGGCAAGTAATCCTTTCTCTACAAGCAGTCCCCAAGAGTGTGGCATGTTACAGTTTGGCTTGCTAGTATATGACAGCCTCTCTGAAACCCCCTTCAGTCTCCACCCCCACACCTGCTACTCACAGCCTCCATTGCTGGCACCCTGCACTTTGAATTTCTTCAAGTTGGCCTTGAGGAAAGTGTTCTTCCTCTTAAGCCATTAGCATTTAAATAACAACCTCCTCTGAATCTTTACAGTGTAATTGGGCTCATTAATTTTTTTCAGTGTGTATCTGCCCTGAGTAGTTTGAGAAATTTCTCCACGAAAGACTTCCTGTCTTTGCAGAGTCTGTTGTTCAATGCTTGAAGAATAGGAGCATTTTATTCAAGGTTTTACTTAATCTCAACACAAACTCCCTTCTCTTTATTTCCCCTAAAGTGTCCTAGACCAAGGACAAAGTGTGATGTGGCTTACCTCTTGTATCAAGTTGAGAAAAGTTATTCACGAGGGAGGGAGTGACTCTCAGAGAGTGGTTTGGCTGTATCGCTGAGGCCAGATCCTGGGTGTGGGGTGATAGTTTTCAAACTGAGGTCTGTAACTCTTAAAATTAAAACAAAAATAAAAGTTACTCATATATTTAAAACTTCTGTCTTAACATGGGTGATTTAGAACTGATGGATGTTTTAATTGTTTAAGATTTAAGTTGGCTTAAGGTTTTTCCAATCACGGTCCTAGTCCATGGAGACTGGCAGATGGGGGTGAGCATGCTGAGCTGATGAAGGAACTGTCACACCTACATACTCTAAGGCTTACTCTACAAAGGTAAGCTTTAGTTGTAAGGCATCTGACTCCGAAGGGTCAGAAGACTCTGGAATTATTCTGGATAATCTTTTGGAGTGCTTTTGTGTGGGTTCAGTTTCTAGTACTTCCAACTTTTGTTGCTTGTGAACAAGATATTTACTGAACGGACTAACGCCTTATTCCTTTGCACCATGATGAAGTTCACAAGGCTACTGTAGAAATTAAATGATGCCTACCACAGTCTATGGTTGGTATTCAATCAAGGATTGTTGTTCGAGAGACCACAGGGATTGCAAATTCGGATGCTCAAGTCCTTTGTATAAATTAGCATAGCATCTTCATATAGCCTGTACTGGTGTAGTAATAGGAGCAGCGGGCTGCTTCCTGCCGCACGGCTAGCTTTATACCTGAAATAATTACACTGAAACTGTATTCTTTTAAACGCTGCTTGGCCCATTAGCTCTAGCCTCTTACTGGCTAATTCTCACATCTTGATTAACCCATTTCTAATAATCTGTGTAGCAGCACAAGGTGGTATCTTACCGGGAATATTCTTAACCTGCATCCATCTCGGAGAGGAGAACTATGGTGACTGTCTCACTGCCTTCTTCCATTCTGTTTTGTCTACTCCACCTACCTAATTTTCTGTCCTATCAGGGCCAAGGCAGTTTCTTTATTAACCAATGAAAGTAACACATAGACCCTCCTCCATCATACTGGTACTCCTGTATACTTTCAGGCTTGTCCGTCCACTTACACCCTGAGGGATACATGTGCTCCATGATAGTTTGCAATGTGACCCAACACAAAATTATATAATTAAAACATTATGAATTTTTGGTATTTTATTCTATAACTTAATTATGCAGTCCTCAAACATGAACTTTATAGAATGTCATGCCACTATATCAATAGCTTAGACACACCTACATAACTTATAAAACATAATATAGATGTACAAGCATGGTGATGCATGTGTTCTTAGTACTCAAGACACAGAAGGGTTGTGAGTGTGAGCCCAGCTAGGTTATATAGCAAGACCTTGTCTCAAAAAAAATCTCCATAATACAATATAAATGCTCTCTGTCATCAATATTATATTGGTTATGGGATATGAAAGAAGCAAAGTCAGTACAGTATAGATGCAATTTTTTCTATGAATGTGTTGTTTGAATCCATGAACGTGGAACTCCTAGACATACAACACTAACTGCATATAAAGTCTTTAGCACAGATACTGATATTAGCTAAAAGCTGTTATTAGATGCTATGATTGGTACCTAATTTCCACTCTTGAACGTGAATCCAATGTCAACAAGGAGACCTTACCCAACTTTCCTGTAACAGGAAGAAGTTTTTCTAACCAGCTGACTGCTTTCTTTTTGCTACTCCCCTTAGCCTGACAGAATAGCACTAAGTAAGAAAAGATGGCATTTGTTAATTGGATATTAACTGTTTCCTCTTAAAAGTTTCCTGTATCCATATTCAGATGTATCCTCTGAATTTAAGCTTTTTTTTTTTAAACCAAAGTCTTGATAGACCAATTTTATCTACATATTTTGCTTCTAACCCTTTCGTTTATCCTTGGGAATCTGAGTCCCCACAGCAGGGATACAAAGGTTCTATTTAAAACTATATAACTGTAGAGGAAAAACCCAGGAAATCTTTCAGGTCAATGCAGAAATGTATTATATATCACATTTTCTCACACATGGAACTAATTGTGACATCCTGGAGCTGGTTCCTGCACATGGATCCCAGGGCTACACTGTAAAGATTATTGGAATCCCACCTCTGCTGATGCCCAGTTGGAGAGCCTGCAATATCAGCCCAAAGCTATGAAAGAATAATAAAGCTGAACCATTTGTTTGAAAGCTGACCCATATGTTTAATACATTTCTGTACGGGAACTGAAGTCAGGCTTGATTACAAGCCATATAATAACTTCAGTTAGACTGTGCTCTTAGTTCTCAGAGAGGAAGGGTTTTTTTGTTTTTTTGTTTGTTTGTTTGTTTGTTTTGTTTTGTTTTGTTTTTTTGAGCTGGGTTCTCTCTCTGGAAGCTCCAATCTCCCTACCTCTGCTTGCCCATTCTGTCCTAATACAATTGGAGGATACTTTGAATCTTGCATTCACTCTCTGAGGTCCTAGGCTATGGTTTCATGAACATGACTTCCTAGATAAAAGCAACATTAATCATAATATTAGAGATAATAGAATGTTACGCTTCCCACACTCTTGAAAAACCTCTTTAAATTGAAATTTCATGTTCGATTGGATAGTTCTCAGTAAATGGATCCCATTGAAGTTCATATGTTTTTAACCTATAGAGCATCAATCTTTATGACCGAGGATCATTTTTAAGTACTGTTAGTTCACTTTCCCTTGTTACACACCATTCAACAGGAGTGCCTCTTGAATATATGACTGTGGTATCTTGAGGAGTCACTTAATTTACATGTTTTAAAAAATGGTTTTGCCTATTACTGTAGGGATAAGTCCCGCCCCTTAGGGGGCGTGTTCGCCTCGGGCTAATGTCTGCCTATAAATTTGGCAAGCAAGCTCCGAGCGCTTGCTTCTGCTTTCCTGGTCTCCGCGGGAACGGTGGTTCTGTAAGTCTATTTCTACATTAAAGCTATATATATATTTTTACACTCTGTCTGCATTCATTTACGCCGTTACATTTTGGCGTCCAACGTCGGGCTATTTTGCCCCCAACTCAAGCGGGTAGCCCGCTAGCTAACACAGCACCCTCCCCGGTGCTGTTTTTCAGTTCGTGACTCCGGCCCCAGTGCCGAGTCCGAGACACACTCGCGACACAGGCCCATTCTGCCTGCCTTGGCTAAGTTTTGCAGCGGAACCCCACTGCCTGAATTAGCAGAAGCTCAAGTACTTGCGGTTTTGCAACAAAAGCTGCCACAGCGTCAGATTTGGTCTGTTACAAAGTGACTTGGCCGGTTGTGGTGGCCCACGCAGGTAGGATTTGCTGAAGGAGGCAGAGGCAGGAGGATCACAAGTTTGAGGCCGGCCAGGCAGTGGTAGAGCACGCCTTTAATCCCAGCACTTGGGAAGCAGAGGCAGGCAGATCTCTGTGAGTTTGAGGCCTGCCAGGCCTTGGTAGTGCACGCCTTCAATCCCAGCACTTGGGAGGCAGAGACAGGCGGATCTCTGTGAGTTCACGGCCAGCCTGGTCTACAAGAGCTAGTTCTAGGACAGGCTCCAAAAACACAGAGACCACCACTGGCAGGAACCGATCTTTGCAGGTAAAAAAATTTTCTTTTATAAATAAAATGTCTGAACACATTACTATTCAAGAATTTAATGATTTTTTTAATTGTACCATGTGGGAGATTTTACAAGAGGTGTCTATCACCCCACATATATGGATCCTTCTGGGATTCGTAGTTTTCATTGGCACCAAATGGTTTGATAATAGAAATATGATAAAGTCTTTACGAGACGAATCCAGGATTCTTAAGGTAGAGATTGAACGCTTAAAAACAATTGAGAATGATAACAATCTTCTCAAGAATCAGTTTGAAGTTCTCCAGGCTGATAACAATCTTCTCAAGAATCAGGTTGAAGTTCTCCAGACTGATAACAATCTTTTCGAGAATCGGTTTGAAGTTCTCCAGGCTGATAACAATCTTCTCAAGAATCAGGTTGAAGTTCTTCAGGCTGATGTTAAGGAGAAATTCATTACTATGGAAGAGGGAACAGCTGATCTGGACCATAAGATTCAGTCCCTTTCTGTTGGAAATGAAACATTAACTGAGAGAATCAAAACTGCTGAATGTGACAATCGGATTTTGTCTAAAGCTTATGACAGATTGACGGAAAGATTGTCAATACAAGAAGGCACGGTTTATGCCATAAAAATTATGTCCAAAGATGAGATGTTATCTCTAACGGACAAACTTCATATTTTAGAATCCTCAATGAAGGCTTTGGAACATAATTCTGGACAGGAGATTCAGACATTGCAGAAAGCAATGGTGAATAGAATTGAAAAGATTGAGGAATTTCTAAATTCTGATGAGGAAGAGCAAAGGGTAGAAAGGAAAATTTTAACTACATCTGTGGGTAAGTCTCTCCGGGACAATTTCCACAAAGCTCTACCTACAGCTCTACCTGCCTTTCCAGTAATAACAACAGAGAAGGTGATTGGTTCCAAAAACCCTAGGGTCATCAAGGAGGATACATGGGAACCTGTGCGTATGAATGATCTCAAGGAAATAAAACAGGCTGTCATGACTTTTGGGATGCAAGCCTCTTTTGTTAAGGAGATGCTAAGATCTTGGGCCACGACAAGCAGAGCAACCCCCTCAGACTGGCTCCAGCTGAGCTCTGCGGTACTGGAGAGTGGACCGCAATTGAAATGGAAATGCTTATTCAGGCAAGAGGCTAGACTCTTAGAACAGCAGGAAAAAGCGAAGGGAATTGACATTTCCCTAGATCAAATTCTAGGTGAAGGGCTCTTTTCTGATCCTCAGGAACAAGCTAATTTGGATGAAAACACACTCTCCATGTGAACTACAGCAGCCTTAAGGGCTTGGGACAGGGTACAAGACCCAGGACAGAGAATGGAATCATTTGTCAGAGTTAAACAGGGTCAGAGAGAACCCTTTAGTGACTTTTTACAAAGATTAACTAAGGCTGTACAAATAGGAATATCTGACCCAGAAGCAAGACGTATAATGATTGAGTCTTTGGCTTATGAAAATGCAAATGTGGAATGCAAAAGGATTTTGGGTCCTTTAAAGCTCAGATCAGCACCGTTGGAAGAATGGGTCTTGCATACACTCAATGTTGATACATTTGATTATGGCACTGAAGCATGGGTAGAAGAAGCAATTTCCAATGGTAAAAGGAGACACCAGAATACCAAATGTTTTAATTGTGGAAAAATGGGTCATATTAAAAGGAATTGTAAACAACGGATTTTCAGAAATAATAATAATAATAATAATGCATCTTTCAGAAATAATAATAATAATGCATCTTCTAGAAATAACAGAAATAGGAGGACTCAGCCTTCAGGTTTATGTAGAAGATGTGGAAAGGGCAGACATTGGACGAATGAATGCAGGTCTACAAGAGATAGACAAGGCAACCTGATACAGCCGGGAAACGTGAGAGGGGGGGCCTCACAGGCCCCCATGGCAAACATGGTTCAGTCATATCCAGTTTCTGCAGAGAACGTGCCTCATCAGGACAATTAGGAAGCCCCATGCCTACTGTTACAAGCAATAATGATCAGAAAGATAAGTTACGTGTGTTTTGGCAAACTTCTATAAATGATCAAAGACCTAAACTGAGAGTGTGTGTAAATGGCATTTTTATTACTGGCCTGCTGGACACAGGTGCTGATGTAAGTATCATTACCCCAGAATCTTGGCATCCGTATTGGCCTCTTCAGAATGTAAATGTTCAGCTCCTGGGAATTGGAACCCTATCTCGAGTAAGGCAGAGCACGAGATGGGTTGAATGTATAGGGCCAGAGGGACAAATAGGAAAATTAAAGCCATATGTAGCCAATATTGCAATGAATTTATGGGGTCGTGACCTATTACAACAATGGAATACTGAAATTAACATTCCTGCTAAATCTAGAGCCTATATTTCTGAGAATAATATTAAAAGATATTACAAACTGAGAAAACCGGCCATTCGGGCTGTAAAAGAACAAGCAATTGATGTCCCGTCAGAGATACCAACAGCCTTGCCTCTAAAATGGTTGACTGAGAAACCAATATGGACAAAGCAATGGCCTTTAGCTGAGGAAAAGTTACAGGCTTTAGAACAGCTGGTACAAGAACAATTAGATGCTGGACATATAGAAGAATCTACCAGCCCTTGGAATTCTCCTGTATTTGTGGTTAAGAAAAAATCAGGTAAATGGAGAATGGTGACAGATCTCAGGGCCATCAACAAGGTTATTCAACCTATGGGCCCTCTGCAATCTGGAATTCCTTTGCCCTCTTTATTACCAAAAGGATGGCCTCTCATAGTTATTGATTTAAAGGATTGTTTTTTCACTATACCTTTGCAAAAAGAAGATAGAGAAAAATTTGCCTTCACAGTGCCTACTTATAACAATTCTCAACCTTCGAGGAGGTACCACTGGACCGTTCTCCCCCAGGGTATGTTAAATAGCCCCTCCCTGTGCCAATATTTTGTGAACCAACCATTACAAATAATACGCAAGAAATTTCCCAAATCTATAGTATACCATTACATGGACGACATCTTGTTATCCGATTCAAACATGGATACCTTGAACAGACTGTTTGAAGAAATAAAGATACTTTTACCTAAATGGGGATTGCAATTAGCTCCTGAAAAGATTCAGAAGGGAGATTCTGTTAATTATTTAGGTTATAAAATAGGTTTGCAAAAAATTAAGACACAAAAAGCACAAATTAGGAGAGATCGCCTACGGACTCTTAATGACTTTCAAAGACTGTTAGGAGACATTTCCAGTCTACGACCAGCTATTGGAATAACACCTGATTTAATAATTCATTTGAACAAAACCTTGGATGGTGATAAAGATTTAAACAGTCCCAGAGAATTAACAGCTGAAGCAGAAAAGGAACTGACAATGATTGAGGAAAAATTACAACAGGCACATGTGGACAGGGTGAATCCAGAGCTCGATTGTATTCTCGTCATACTACCATCAAAAATTTCTCCTACAGGAATTTTAATGCAGAGAGATGATATTATTTTGGAATGGATCTTTTTACCACATAAACCAAGTAAGAAACTGAAAACTTATGTGGAAAAAGTCTCTGAGTTAATTATAAAAGGCAAGCTGAGACTTCGTCAACTAGCAGGCATAGACCCAGCAGAAATTATAGTGCCTTTCACTGCTGATGAACTAAAGAAATTATGGGAAGATAATGAACCATGGCAAAGAGCTTGTGCTAATTTCTTGGGAGACATTAATAACAACTATCCAAAAAGCAAGCGGCTTAACTTCATAAAGAGAACTTCTTGGATTCTTCCTCGAATCGTCCGTGATGCTCCAATAACTGGAGCCCGTACATTCTATACTGATGCCAATAAATCAGGGAAGGCAGGTTACAAATCAGAAGACTTGGATAAGGTGGAACAAAGTCCGTATACTTCTGTCCAGAAGGCGGAATTATATGCCATTCTTATGGTGCTAAGGGATTTTAAAGAACCTATTAATATAGTTACAGATTCACAATACGCAGAAAGAGTTATTTTACATATTGAAACTGCTGAATTTATACCTGATGATACTGAACTAACCTCATTGTTCCTCCAGGTTCAAGATTTGATCAGGAACAGGCTTTGCCCTATGTACATAACACACATCCGATCCCATACGGGTCTGCCAGGTCCTCTAGCACAAGGTAATGCAGAAATTGATCAATTATTGATTGGTAGTGTGCTACAAGCCTCTGAATTTCATAAAAAACATCATGTTAATAGCAAAGGTTTGAAGAAAGAGTTTTCAATTACATGGCAACAAGCTAAGGAGATTGTAAAGAAATGCCCTACTTGCTCTTTCTATAACCAAACGCCACTGCCTGCAGGGGCTAATCCAAAGGGCACCCAAAGGAATGAAATCTGGCAGATGGATGTGTTCCACTTTGCAGAATTTGGCAAATTAAAATATGTACACCACACCATAGACACGTATTCAGGTTTTCAATGGGCTACTGCCCTGAGCTCAGAAAAGGCTGATTCAGTAATCACACATTTATTGGAAGTTATGGCCATCATGGGTATACCTGCGCAAATAAAGACAGATAATGGTCCAGCATATGTATCTAAGAAAATGAAACGTTTTTTTGATTATTATAATATAAAACACATTACAGGTATACCAAATAATCCTACAGGTCAGGCAGTTATAGAAAGATCAAATCGTACTATAAAGGATATGCTGAACAAACAGAAAGGGACTGAAAATACCCCCAGAAATAGATTACATAATGCTTTACTAACCTTGAATTTTCTTAACGCTAATGAGAAAGGAACGACAGCAGCAGAAAGACATTGGATAATGGAAAAGTCTGCTGAACTAAATCAACCGATTTATTTCAAAGATGTGCTGACCTCTCAGTGGAAGCCAGGAGATGTGCTACGTTGGGGAAGGGGTTTTGCTCTTGTTTCCACAGGAGAAGAAAAATTGTGGATACCATCAAAATTAATAAAGTTTCGATTTGAAGAGGAGAAACCTCTTGGAAAGGAGAAATGACAACTCATCCACAACGATGATATTCATACAGGTGGTAAGAAAAACATATAGAATGGGGGCAGGGTTCTGTTCTTATCTCCACAGGAAAACACTCATCTTTGAGAAATTCAAGGGACCCTGGATGTTTGGATACTGACAGATGGAAAAATACCTGCCCAATAGGAAATATCAAGACAACTGAATGGGTTGTGTAAGTAATATTAAACCATATTTCTAAATTTATAAAGCTGGTTTTGAAGTTGGACTCTGGCTCAGTCCCTCTCCAATTCCAAGCCTGTTAGTAAGAGAAAAACCCAGAGTTTCTGGAGTTTCTGTCTCATGTCAAGAGCCATGATATGGGACAGAAAGAAATATGAGTTTAGAAAACATCTTTGCTTCTCTTCATATCTATCATACTTTTCATTGAATATATCTATCATGTCTTTCATTGAATATATATATATATATGTCTATATGATTAATGTTTAAGTTTTTCATAATGAACAATGAGTTTTTCCTGAAGTGACATTTGAAGTTTCCAGGAAGAAGATGGGGCCCCATAACAACAACTCCACCTGGTTGATATGACGTCATGATACTGATAGCGCTACTACAAGACCTGCTTTTGGTACCAGCTGCACAAGACAGTTCCAACTTGGTTAGCTGAAATGGTGCACATCTTATACAACATTTTGGCCAGACCTGCACGAAAATACTCAGAGACTATTTGCAATTTTAAAAGACATTATCTTGAAATTTAACCATCATTTTACTTTCACAGGATCCCCCAGAAAGAACGTCGCCCCTATGACAGCTGGAAGTAATTCTAGAGAACGACGTCCCCTCTCCCAGTAAAGTTTGCCCTTGGGTTTAGGGACATCATTTAGGGGTTGATTATAATTAGTATATGTTTGAGGGTTGGGAGAGGAATTTTATAAGCTCAAGGATCATTTTGAAAAAAAAAAAAAAGGAATGATGGGATAATAGATTTATAATTGTGAGTTACTGCTTTTAGACAAATATATTGGTATCAATTCTTGTATAATGAAACAAAGTTAAATTATATGGACTATTGTACGCATGCATGTTTCTACCTCTGTTTAAAACATTTTTATGTATTGACATATATTGTATTGATATATATATTGTATATATTTACCATATTGCAGTGTACATTTCTACCTCTGATTAAGATACTTATATAATATTTGTGTATTGATATATATTTACCTACTGCAATGTATATTTGTACATTGTTTATATTTGGAGGTCATTGTCCTCATTTGTTTCACAGTCGTTTATTGTCTTAGTCTTTAAGTTAGATAGATATTGAGAATTATATAGACTAATTGTCATCTAAGTTTGTCATTTATAATTAGACTAATCAGGTTCTTTAGATATATAGAGATTATACTCAGTATAGATAGATAATCTTCAACCTCTTCAAAGAGCTGTAGAATATGGCCTTTAATCTAACTCAGAGTTTCGTGATAGTGAGACACAATTGCTCCTGGCAACACCGCTCTATTCCCGAGAGAATGTTGAGCACCAAAAACACTCCACCTGGAGCCTTTCTATTTTGGCAGAACTGGCCTTTGGGCAAAGAAATGCCCATACCTCAACCACTGACACAGATACAGAGCGTGCATCAATGGATAAAACAGGACTGTCATATCCTGCCAAGACAGGGTAAGATAGTTTTGAAAAGTTCCTTGCCTTTAATAATGGTATGTCAGTTATGTTAGGCCTTAGCCAAAATTGGTTGACTCAACGTTGCAAACGAGACTTTGGGTGATTGCCCAGGTAGTCAGTTGTCTCTGTCAATTGTTGCACATTTTGGATATATCTCGTTTGTTGAGTAGTGTTTATTCCCTTCTCAGATCTTTGACTGAGTTGAAGATTATATAATTGTAGTTACTCTTTACATTATTTGGACTCCTTGAGATAGAATGTTTAGCAAAGCTTTTGTTCTCAATATTGTTTGTTATATTTATTATTTGTTGTTATTGTATGTAGTTGTATTTGGTTTAGTTCTGTCTTATTTAGACAAAAAGGGGAGATGTAGGGATAAGTCCCGCCCCTTAGGGGGCGTGTTCGCCTCGGGCTAATGTCTGCCTATAAATTTGGCAAGCAAGCTCCGAGCGCTTGCTTCTGCTTTCCTGGTCTCCGCGGGAACGGTGGTTCTGTAAGTCTATTTCTACATTAAAGCTATATATATATTTTTACACTCTGTCTGCATTCATTTACGCCGTTACATATTACTATTATCTGAGGTGTCTTTTGTTATTTTACAGTTGCTATTTTGTAGAGGGTGAAAGGGGCTTGTTCAGCAGAACTGTAATATAACAGAACCAGGTGAAACTTTAGTCCTTGTCTCTGCCATTCCCAACCCTCAAAAGAAGCTCACATCAGAGTTAAGAGAACATTCAACTTCCCACCCTTATAAAATTTCTTTAGATATGCAGACGGAAGCTGCTCGTTCTTCGTGGCCATCCTGATCTGAAATAGTCACACAGCAACTGTATTAATTTCAACACTGCTTGGCCAATGACTCTAGTGTATTCCTAGCAAACTCTTACATCTTAAATTAACCCATTCCTATTATATTTTACCATGAGGCTCGTGGCTTACTGGCAAGATTCCAGCTGGTGGCTCGTGTCTTTCTCCTCTGGTGGCTACATGGCTTCTCACTGACTCCACCTACTCTCTCTATATATCTTTTTCCAGCCTGGCTATATTCTGTGAAGCCATTGGCCAAAAGCAGCTTCTTTATTAACCAACAAAGCAACACATATACAGAAAGACCTCCTACACCATTGATAGACCACTAACCAACGGACCAACACAAGCTGTATGTATATCTTCCATAGCCAAGTGATACAGATATGAGTTCTAATCTGTATATTCCCTCTGAGGTAAGTGAGAATCCCATTTTACAGATGAGAAAACAGGCTCATGAAGCCGTGTCTTGTACAAGTTTGGAAATTATTAAGGTGTCAGTCACAGGTGGTGGTGGCAGCACAAGCCTTTAATTTTAGCACTCAGGAGGCAGAGGCAGGCAGATCTCTGTGAATTAGAGGCCAGCCTAGCACATGAATCTTTTAGGGATACACATGAGTCTTAGGGATGCACATGAGGAGACTTAGGGATGCACACGAGTTTTAGGGGTACACACGAGCCTTAGGGGTGCACACGAATCTTAGGGATCCTTCTTGAAGTTGCCTTGTCTTTGTTTCTCTGGGCCTTTTCCTGATCTCAAGGCTGAATCTCAGGGGTGTGAGTTGTTCTTTTCAAAGGGCATCCTGTTGTTTGTGATGCTCTCCAAACATCCCTTCCTGTGGTTACAAACACTGTGGGGTTCTTATTCCATTTGGAAGGCAGAGAGCAGAGTTGAGTAGGTCAGAGTCCTCTACTGGCACAAGTCCCAAGGTGCCTGAACTTGAAAAAATCCAAGTACCTAAACTTCCTGCAGTACTGACAATGCACAGCAGAGGGCAGCCTCCCACACATGGCAAGCTGTCTTTGGCCCTGAGATTATTTAATTGAAAAACCTACAGAAACATAATTAGCCTGGCTTCATAAGAGAGGCAAATCCCTTGCTGCTCCTCAGCCCATCTATTGTTTGAAGAAGACCATTTGTTCTTGAAGTGGAGATTCTTCCCAGTCCTTCCCCTTTTGTGCCCTGCCCTCATTGTTAGGTATAATTTCTGTAACTCAAAGATAGAAGGTGGTTAATTTCGGAGAAGCAACCCCCATTAGCTTTGTTCTATATGCAGAATGGGAAGGACATTTGAACATGGCACCACCAGGCTTGCAGTCTGTCAGACTTTCTTGGTCCCCTCTTGAGAAGACAAGCCTGGAAGAAGGGTCTGAATCCCAAGCACGTGTTTCACTCCTTCCTGCCAGGCACTCCAGCAAGGCTGTCTCACCAAGTGAGCACAGATCCCCTAAAGCAGATCTGCTTACTGTTGCCACTTGCACAAGGGAGATGGAGACCCTGAAATTGACAGGTGTGCTGTGTGACTCTCTGAGCTTTACCTTGCTCAAATGGTTTAAAACAGGGAGCATCAGCTCAGATAGCTTTTGAAACCCCTGTTTCCTCTCCATTTGGGACAAAAGCACAGAAGCCAGGTTTCACAGAAAAACGGGTGTGTCCAAGGGAGGAGGTGCTGCTGTTATTGACAAAGAGCTTTTGTTACTGTTTTCCAATTCCCTGGGCAGAGCCTATGCCTCACCAGAAGCTTGATGCTGGCTCGGCTTATCCATCAGTACTAGGCTGAACCTGGTCCAATTTTAGCAGGAGCCCGTTTCAGCTCCGCAGGAATGTTGCAATGGGAGTCACAGCCCTGGTTCTGCAAGCCTGGCCGGCTCCAATAGGCTTCTGCTCATCCTCAGACTACAGACATCAAACTCAGGTTCCATTTCTCAGGAATGATCCACTTTGGTTTTTTAAGAGTCTCTCCCTGGAACAGAAGGACAGATAGAGACAGGTCAGTGAGCCCTTGGGAAGCCCACCTCTTCCTCTTCAACACTGGGACCACAGATGCCTGTCACATACTCAGCTTCTCCTTTCTTTCTTTCTTTCTTTCTTTCTTTTTTTCTTCCTTCTTTCCTTCCTTCCTTTATTCCTTTCTTTTTTTAATTGGGCTTTGGGTATCAAGCTGTGGTCCTTGTACGGCAAGCTTGGTGGCTATTTTTTACTAGATAGAAGTTTTACTCTCTGAGGCATCAATCAGCCATCAGATTTATTCTGAGTGTTTCCAGCCAATATTTCACTCTGTAAACCAGGCTGGTCTCAAATTCACAGAGATCTGCCTGCTTCTGCCTCCTGAGTGCTGGGATTAATGGTGTGTGCTGCCACTACCACCTAACTGACACCTTAATAACTTTCAGACTTGTGTAAGACATGGCTTCATGAGCCTGATTCCTCATCTGTAAAATGGGTCTCTAACCCAGTACCAGGTCCTGGGAGCTACTTGATGGAAGTTGGACGGTTGCTGGGGTGAAAAGGCCACACTGTGATGCCTTTAAAGTAGATATAGCACGCCTTGGCCACTGTCCTGGTTAGCCTTAATGCTCAACTTGCCCTGGAGTCGTGAGAGGAAAGCTTCAGTTGAGGAACTCCGTAGACTGGGCTGGCCCACAGACTCTCTAGAAATCGACTTGATTATTAGTTGGGATAGGAAAGCCCAGACCACTGTGGGCAGAACCATCCCTAGTCAGGAGGGCAGGGCTGTATAGGAAAAAGAGCTAAGTCCAAAGCAGTGAGCCAACTAGCAAATAGCGTCCTTCCATGGCATCTGTCTCAAGCTGCCCTCTGAGCCCCTGCCTGGACTTCTCTTAATGATGGACTTGACCTCCGTGAGTCAAATACATCCTTTCTTGCCCGAAGTTGCTTTTTGTCGGAATGTTTTGTCACAGCAATAGAAAGAGAAGAGAAACAGTTACCTTGCAGCTGGTTCACAAAGGTTATAAATGGCAATAGGTACAGATTTTATGGGTTTTATGGGTTTACAAATCATGTGACTAGAAGGCATCATTTAGAGAGAGAGAGCGCTGATGGTAGGAGTGAGATTTTTTTTTTTAAAAAAAAAACTGGTTGCTATATTAAGCTGTACCATATGAAATCGCTGTTTGCTAGGGAAGAGCTGGGCTGGGAAACACAAATTTGGGAAGCATAGGCATATTGATGGTATTTAAATCTGTGAATGAGATCACTTAAGGAGAAAATGGAGGTAGGGCTGGGACTGAGAGCCTGCTGCTGCAGCCTGAGGCCCTGCAGCCTTCGGAGGAGTCACAGAAGAACAACCAGCCCTCAACAGAGTCATAAAGGAGGGAAACGTGTCCCAAGAAAAAAATCCTTCCTAGTTGTGAGCTTGACTGCACATGCGTGTGTGCATACTTGCACACGGTTAGAAGTCCTGGTTCTGTGATTGCTTTTGACATGTAACCTCCCGGCTGGTTAGCCTCACTTGGGGAAGATGTGGATGCAGGCAAAAGGGTAGCAGGGGCTGAAGCTGAGCTGATGACTCATTATCTGTTAAAGGTTTCTCCCCATGGTTTCCCTCCCTTCCCTCTAGCCCACACCTGCTTTTAGTGAAATTTTCTACATGCTATCTAGAAAATCTGTCTGAGTAAAAGTCTCCAGGATTTTGAAACCTGCAGGGCTGCTCCTGATGGATCATTTTGTGTGTCAACTTGGCTTTTCCACAAGGCACACAGATACTTGATCTTACAATATTCTAGGCTTTTCTGTGATGGTATTCTTGGAGGGGATGAGCATCTAAATCCTTGGACTTCCCTAAAGCAGAGTGTTCCTTAAAATATCGGTGAGTGTCACCCAGCCAGCTGAAGACCTACACGAAATGGCATCAAGATCGCCCCTCCCCACACCGTGAGCAAGTTCCTCAGCCTCCCTACTCATGCCCAACATGGGCTCTTTAAGCCTGGTGGCCTTTTAGTGGGAACAGTGTGTGTCTTAGTTAGGGCTCCTATTGCTGTGAAGTGACATCATGATCACAGCAACTCTTAGAAAGGAAAATGTTCAGTTGGGGCTGGCTTAGGTTTCAGAGGTTTAGACCATTATCGTCATGGCAGGAAAGCATGGTGACATGCAGGCAGACATGGTGCTGGAGAGGAGCTGAGAGTTCTACATCTGGATCCACAGGTAGCAGGAAGTGAATTGAGACACACTTCCTCAAACAAGGTCACACCTACTCCAGCAAGGCCATACCTCCTAATAGTGCCACTCTCTATGGGGCTGTGGGGGCCATTTTCTTTCAGATCAACACAGTGCATCTTCCTAGATCTTTTGCACACTAGTCCACACTGTAGGCTTGGCTTTCTCAGCCTCTGTGGTTGTGGGAGCTGATTTATTGCCATCAGTCCCTGTGCTGCCCCCTCCTCTGTCTGCTTTTCTACTTCTGTCTTTCTGTGTGTTTATCTCTTATTGGATTCGCCTTTTGGAAAGAACCCCACCTAAGACAGTGCTTTAGAGTCTCTGTATAACATAAGCTTCCAAGGCATTGGCTCGGGTACGACCTGCCTGTTACACCATTGCTGCTGTTGGGACACGCTCCACAGGGTGAGGGTCTTAGAACCGTCACATCCAGTGAAAACCTCTGCTTCATAGGCCTTCATGATGGAGATGCCACCCATGTTAGATGTTCATAAGGCTTATGCTGACAAGAAACACTGTTTTGTCCCTCTCCTGATAGCTGCTTGCACTGTGCCTGATCAGAGTTGTCACCCTTTTAAATTTTAGTCTTTGCTTTTTCAAACATGCTTTGCAGGCTGTTTTCTTGGAATTTGTGAACAGAAAGTGAGAGAGAATGAAAAAGAAATGTTTCTGTTTTCTTTGCTTTACCATGTACAATGCAGTGGCTCCTCTAAGGTGTCCCCCAAACATATTTTAAGCAATATTTACTGTTTTGAAAGACATCTTTCCATGAATTAATTAATTTAAACAACACAAGATTCCTGGAGGGCATAAAAATAAGTATTTCTCAGGGGTGGAATTTAGTCTGGAGGCCCCAGCACAGCTGGGCTGTGGTTAAGGTGCCAGTTGACAACAATTTCTGAAGCCGTGAGGTGGTGACAGTGTTCTGAGAAGTCAGGTAGCAGCCGGACGGACACAGATACAGCATAGTACTGATGAGGCTAGAGCACCAGGGGGGACTTTGGGGAAGGAGTGGGGGTTGGAGGTGTGGGCGACATTGATAGCTGAGGCCAAGCTTGGCTTTCTATATCTAGGTCGTATGGAAGGAGCTGATACTTGCTCACTGGCCAAGATGCACAGTGGCATCTGGATTCATTCTCATTACAGCAAGGTGCCTCCGGCTGGGGCCCTGGTGACTGGGACAGAATGTCTTTGGAAAGGGTTGGGGATGTTTCCCTATGTCAACCATCATTTAGACAGGGACATCATTTGCTAGTAAGGACCTCACCATGCAGGAGGTTATGCGAGTGAGTCCCCGAATCAGCAAATGACTTGGGAAATGGTTTGATCCATCATATGTGGTACAGTGGCTGAAACAAAGCAATGTCAACAACCTGTGTTTCTGCATAGATAAATGTGCTCCAACCTTTTGACATGTGTTCTTAGATCAATGTGTATTAAGTTTATTACTTTGGATATGACAGACAGTTGTTTCATCCTGTGGGAAAGTAAAGAAGGCTGTCTGGCATCAAATGCTAGGCTTCTTTTTTTTCTCCCCGTGACTCCTTGGAGCCTGTGACGGTTTGAACAAGAATGGCCCCAATAGGCCACCAGCTCCTGGTTCCAACTTCTATTTTAGTTACTTTTCTATTACTGTGAAGAGACACCATTGCAAACGTAACTTCTAAAAGAGGCCTTGCTTGTTGTTTCATAGGGCAAGTCTATGGCCAGCACAGTAGGGAGCATGGTCATAGGCAGGCAGGTAGGATGGTCCTGGAACAGTAGCTAAGAGCTTACATCTTGACTGAAAGGCAGAGGCACAAAGCAAGAGACTGGTCTTGCCTTGGGCTTTTGAAACTTGAAACCCTCAGTAACATGCCTCACCTCCTCCAACAAGGCCACAGTCCTTCCTGACACAGTTCCACTCACTAGGAACCAAGAGTTCAAATATATGGTGGGGGTCATTCTCAAAGCACCACAGAACTTTGCTGATTTCTCCCAAGCATGATTTTTACAAATACATTTACAGTAACCAGTCAGACCTTGTGTCTTTAGTCCTGTCCCATTTGCTCGCCTAGACACATTCTTAGTTAACGTACAAAAGGACAAAACATTAAGTCGGACTAGTAGCACCGAGTAAGATAGAAAATAGATTTTTAAATTATTATAGAATAGGCTTCCTTCCTGTGGCTGAGAAAGACTCTGAAGCACTGAGGATTAGTTATAAACAATAGAGGGAGGCATGACAAGCCCAGCAAGGTTCACGGAAGAGAGAGAGCAGTTCCATGGGAAAAGCAGACACACCCAGGTTCAAGTCCTGACTCTTCCTTTTGCTGTGGGTTCTTGGCCCATTTGTTTCACTCTTGGCATCAGTTTCTCGTCTGTAAAACTGGCTTACTCAGAGTATGCATCTGCACACAGGTTTATTTTAAGCCTTAAGAGGAGCAAGCGTAGAAAGTGCTTAGTATGCTATGGTGCCTAGGATATGGTTGTTTACTAAGGGCTTGTAATTGTTGCTGTTTGCATTGGGAAGCCGTCATGGGCAGTAAACACACTCTGTTCTAGATCTGTCACCAGTGTCCCTGCTTTCGTGTTTCCCTTTGTTGGTATCGACCATCCTGGTTTCCAGTATAGTCCCAATTCGTGAACTTTTCTTCCAAGTGATTGATATGTTATATATAATTCCACCAGTATGTTTCAGAAATGTCTTAGTTTTGCCATATAGACCATCCTTCTCTGACCACTATTTCTCCATTGGAAGAGAAAAATAAAAACAAAGGAAAAAAAAAAACAAAAACATGTTCCAAATTGATATGGGATTCAGAAAATGATTAAAGTCTCTGCCAGTGCCCTGGAGCATTGTGGTTTTGAATGACAACTATGGATGGATGTCTCCCTCTCTTGTTGTTGCTATTTGTGGTGTCCCTTTGTTCTGACTGTGAGCTCAGTCGTGGGCATGCTGAGCCAGTAAAATGTCAGTTAACCTAAGGCAAACAAAGACTAGGAAAAGGGGCCTGTGGTCTGCTGCCATCTTCCATGGCATTGCTGTTAGAAAAAAAAAAGTACCTGGTTCCAGAGATTGAACAGCATGGAAGGAAGCAGAGTAAATACCAGTGCCCCATGTCGGCCAGCGTAGCTGCAAAGGGGAGCCCTGTAGACAGGCTCGAGAGCAATGACTCACAGATCTTATAATTCAACATTGTTTCTGTAATAGGTAAGTGATATACCCAGGCTTGGGGAAAGTATATATTCTAGTAGTCAAATTTTCCATGGGGGAAATGTTACCTTTTTGCCTTTTAAAATTTTTATTTCCCAAATATGTTTGGTACCTCAAAGGTATTGTAGCTTCAAGCTGACATGTCCTCAGCAGTGCCAAGCAGATTTTCAGCCCGTGGCAGGACATCGTTATTTAAAGTCTGTAGGGAAATAAAACCTGTGTACTCATTTGGAGCGGCTTGTAAGTGTCAGGAACAATCATCTGTAAAAATAAGGAAGGGGATTATATTTCTCTGCAGAATTCTACTGATAACTACCCAGGATAGTGAGAGTCTAGGTCCTCACATTGCTATCGAGTGAAATCTCTTAGATGCACTCATAATTGCCCTGGTACATACTGATGCAGACTTCCTGTGTGCTCTGTTGCCAGGGGTGCAGGATTGTGACAAAGGACAAGTCACCTTTGAGTGTTGTAAAGGCTGGGGTGTTTGTGCGAGGCTCCAGTGCTAGGGATTTTGGCAGGGAAACTACTCCCTGAGTCTACCATCTTCTAGACACATGATCCTGTAGCCGTTTATTGAGCATTTCATTTTCCACTTAGTGTCTGTCTGATGTGTGAGCATCACTCATTTGATTATGATTCCTCTATGGGCAGCAAGTGGGGCTTATTCTTTTACTTATGAAGCATTTAACATACTCTTAAAACTCACAGGAGGGAGGGAGGAAGTGAAGAAAGTAAGGAAACAGGCCGTTAAATATTGATAAGTTGCTGCTTTGTCTTACATGGACTGTGTACTTTTAAGACCCTAGAACAAGAACGAGAAAGAGGTCTGTGTAATGCTAGACATGCTATGCAATCTCTTCAGTATTGTTTTCCCATAGGTCGTGTTCCATAGGGCTGGGATGAAGGTGTTGAATCAGGCCCAAGGGATTTAGTATAGAGTGCTGTACACATTGCTGACACTAAGCTATTGCTGGAGCTGATGATGCCGATGGAATTTAAAGCTTGATAATATACATTATACCTAAAGACATACACTCCTCCTCCAAGAGAATTCACACAGACTACTTCAATAGAACCAATACAATAAGAAAACTAGTCCCTACAGGAGTCGTAGTAAGGACACAGCTACCACAAACATCCCCTGTATGCAGTACAGGCTGAGAGGGTCACAGGAGCATGGATTGGGCAGAGACGGTCTAAGGGTGGGTGGCAACTGAAGGATGATGAGACCTAGCTCATGTGACATAGACTTCAGGTCTTCATGGAATGGACGTGGGAGCTTGGTGAGGAAGCTGCACCTCACATAGGGAATACTGTAAGGGAAAGCCTGGCCTTGCTTCTTGGACACTGTTTGGTTCTACTCCCAAGTTCTGGAGAGAGAGACTGCAACTCAGAGACACCATTAGTTGTTTCTCCTGCTTTGTCTTTTCGTTTCTTTTTTCCCCCATATCTTCTATTTTTTTCCATCAGTCCATGAAATACCACACTTGTGAATTCAGAGAGATCTGAAGTCTAGGTTCAGACACTGCCACTTGCTTATTTATCTGTTTGCTTATTTATTTGTTTATTCAAAAATCATAATTTTGCTTTGTGGTCATTTGCATGTATTTGGCCCCCATAAGCTCATAGAGAGTGGCACTTTGAGGAGATGAGGTCTTGTTGGAGGAGGCTGGATGACGTGTCCCTTTAATCCAGACCTGGAAACTGGGGGGCACACCTTTAATCTGGGCCACACTTTCTGTTGGAAATGTGACGCTGTGGAGGGGGGGCTTTGAGGTTTCATACTCAGGATACTTCCCAGTGTGCCGGTTGACTCCCTGTTGCCTGCAAGATGTAGGGCACTCAGCTGTTTCTCCAGCACCATGCCTGCATGCATGCCACCATGCTCACCTTCATGATCAAAATGGACTGAACCTCTGAACTGTAAGCGAGCCAAAACAATTAAATGCTTCCTTTATAAAAGTTATCATGGTCATGGTGTCTCTTCACAGCAACAGTAAACCCTAAGACATGCTTTTTTTTTTTTGCACTCTTTTTCTCATCTATGAAATGGAAAAAATAATTCCTATTTGAGAAAGTTCTTGGGAAGGCAATAAAAGGTAATATATAATCAAGGCTGGGTTCTGAATTGATAGGAACAATTACCCCTTCTTTTTATTCCTTCCACTATCAAGGTAAAGAAGTCTTTACACCCAGGTTGAGCCTCTTTGATAACCAGTTTAGATAGTTCTAAGTGGCCTCACGTTCCCCTGGAGTGGAGCTCCCTCTCTCTAGTTGTGTAGGTTTCCTGTGGGCATGGCTTGGTACTCACATAGGCCATTATGGAAAAGTGCCAAAAGTTTCCTAAACATCCCCAGATATTTCCTGATGAAGGGTGATCTTGGAGTGTGCATAGTGATGTCCTTGGTAGAGAATGTGTGATTAGCCAAGGGGAATTACTGAGTAATTATTATTCTCTCTCTCTCTCTCTCTCTCTCTCCCTCTCCCTCTCCCTCTCCCTCTCCCTCTCCCTCTCCCTCTCTCTCTCTCTCTCCTCTCCTCCTTCCCTCCCTCTCTTTCTCTCTCCTTCTCACCCTGTGTGTGTGGTAGTGGGGTAAAATTTACTACAAAGTGCTACGTAAAAAAAATAGCTATTGAACACTCGCCACTCAGTTCTTTAGCTGTGCTTTTCAGAATTGGCGGGTTGCAGGTCTCAGCGGTTCCAGTAGCTCCCCGCAGCAATTCGACCATTTGGGGATTGGCTAGGGGCTAGGGAGCACCTTTGGGAATCAGATGCACTCTTCCCCTTTGTAGGCCCTGCAGGGTGTATTAACACCTTTGCTCTCAAGGCATAGGCAGCAGAAACCTTGGAAGAGAATGCCTGTTTACCTTCTGTAGTAGTTACTCCTCTCGTCGGTGTCACACAATGTGGGACAATGTACGAGGAAGAAGTTGTTCATCTTGGCTCACAGTTCGAAGGTACAGTCCATGGTGGCTGGGAAGTTATAACAGCTGAACCTTGAGGCGGTTGGTCACATTGCATTCAATGCCAGCCTCAGCTTGCTTTCTCCTAATGTGTCCAGGGCCCCAGCCCAAGGTTTGGTGCCCCTGACAGAGTTAGTTAATCCAGTGTAGAAACTCCCACACAGACATGCCCTGGCCCTAAGATTTTTCTGGAAGGTGATTCTAGATCCTGTCAAGTTGAAGGTCATTATTAATTGTTAAACTTTTTTATTCCATTCTAGAGATGAAACATTATCTTTGATCTGGGATTTCATAAAACAATATGTATGCCTATGGGATCTCAACTAATGGATTTATTCTCTTTTTATCTTTGGTATAAAACAAGAAAAAAAGAGACTATAAATATTCAAAATGTTTAATAAACACTGGCACAGATGCCCAGTGTGGACAACCTATGGTGACAATGGCCTTGGAAGTGAGCCTTGGAGGACCCCTCCTGACCCAAAGTAAATATTTTTGTGTGGCAAGGGTATCATTTGAAAGGTACAGACAGATGGCCGTTTGCCACTAAGTCCTGTCACATTGCTGCAACAGGCAGGGGTATTAATGATGACCACTTGAAAGTCATCCTTGAAGGCCAAGCATGGTGACCTTTCACACATGGAAAGCTTTCCCATGCCACTAAGAGCTAAGTCCTGTGCATGATCTCCCTTGCCTCTGGATGGCTTCCTCAGTGAATGACACTCAAATTCGTTTTTATGAATTATACATATGTCCAGTTATTCAGGACAGGCATTGTACACATTGAACAAGAATCTAATACGTTTGGAAGGCAGTGATGTCTCTCCCATTGCAAACCAGTTCTGCTCATCCTTGGGGGAGTATTAAGAATAACCTTTTATTAACATTGAAATTCAGGCTAAGATCTGAAGTATAAAATACTAACCACAGTGCTGAACAGAGAACAATAACGGCATTGAGACCTGAGGAATACACTCATCAATTGTGTATAATATTTTAATGCAAAATATATGCATGATCGAATGTTTATTTTTTTTTAAGTCTAGATCAGAGATACTTGTTCATTCCAGGAACAGGTTACTTTATCAGAAGTCTGGTCCAGATTAACTCGTTAGGAAAGATAAGAAGGCAGATAGGTACCTGCCAGGATTCGCTTGTTTCTTTCTTAAGATTATTCTGTAAAATTGTAATTATTTCACAATACCCCTAGAGACTTAAGGTTAACTCCTACAAAATGTTTCTTAATCGTATCAAAGTAAGTTCATAACCTGAAATAACTTATAAGATATACTGTGAAGCTACTATCTCCTGAGGTAGAGATGTGGTACTTCCAAGGGTTTCCACTTGTACCTTTGCATGCACTGACCTAGAGACACAGTTGTAGGCACAGGGAGTTTCCCACTTATCCTAGGGGTCATCAATGACACTCATCTGTGAATATAAAAAACCCTGCAAATGAGGACCATGTTTATATCATCTCAATCCCTCCTCATCCCTTCTCTAACACCTTCTGTCTCCCTTCTCTCTCTCTCTCTCTCTCTCTCTCTCTCTCTCTCTCTCTCTCTCTCTCTCTCTCACACACACACACACACACACACACACACACACCTGCTGAGTCTATTTAGTATTGCTTGCTAATACATATGTTTAAGGCTGATCACACACCTAGGAATGAATGATCTATCAGGGAGCCCATCCCTAAGGAAGACTGGTTTCCTGTCTGGGCAGCCATTGAAAGCCTGTATCTCTTCAATTAGGGCTAGTGATTCATGAGATTCCCCCATCCAATGTTGGTGTGTCAACTGGTGTCACTGTGCCAGTCTTGTTTCGGTGACCATGTTGTTGAGCTTCTGTAGGTATAGCTCCCTATAATATACAGAAGACACTATTTTGCAGCAAGCATACTAGTCCTCCAACTCTTACAGTCTTCCCCCCACCTCTTTCATATGTTCCCTGAGTCTTGGAGGGGTTGTTTATATATGTATCAATTGGAGTTGGACATCCCACAGTCATGAATTCTCTGCATTCTGACCAGTTGTGAAACATTTTGGTAGTCATCAGCTGCTGAAAAAGTGGTGAGAGTGTGAACTATATTTATCTAAGGGCACAAGAGTAAGTATTTGGAACACAGTCAGAAATTATATTGATTTAGGAAATAGTAGTAGGTTCTCTTCTAGGGGTCATGACCTCACCAACCATAGGTAGATTAGATGTCAAAGTTTATAGTACCAAGTATAAATTCCCTTTCATTTAGTAGACCCTAAGTCCAGTTAGGCAGCTGTGGTTGCCCCTAAGATGGAAGCGACATTGTTACACCCTTGGGGGATGTGTTGCTGTGTTGGTCATTGTTATGGTTTTGAAGATTTACACGGGTAGGACTATAGATTGCTTTTATCCCTTGGCAGCTTGCATGGCTCCTTCAGATACTAGGAGAGCTAGTCTTCTGGCTTCCAGGTCAAATTTTTTAAAGATTTTTTTTAAATTTACGTATATACCTGTGCATGCATGTTATGCATATACGGGTGCCTACAGAAGTCAGAAGAAGGCAGCCACCTCCTGAGCTGGGGTTACATGTCTTTGTGAGCCTTTTCACATGGGTACTGGGAACTGAACTTGGGTTCTCTGGTAGAGCAGTGAGAGCTTGTACTCTTTGAGCCATCTCTCCAGCCTTCATAGTACACAAGCTTGTCTTTCTACAAATGGCCCCACCTTTCTTCAGTCCCTTACAGTGTGGGCTGCTGCTCTCTGGGAAACAATACCCAGCGTCTACTCTTGGTGGTTACTCCGGTGGTTTCAGTACAGACCCCTTCCATTTGTCTAGTGTAGCATACATGCTTGGATAGAACTTTCTGAAGTTAATTGACATACTTCTTTTACAAATTGCTACCTTTGGAGATTGCTTTTCTTTGGCAAATTCACTCTCTGTCCAGAATCTTGGCAGCCTCAGATGTGTGCTTGGCTTTTGTGTGTTTAATGTTATACTTCAGTGGTTCTCAGCATATGGCTTGTGGCCCCTTTGACAAACATCTATCTCCAAAAATATTTACACAAAGATTCATAACAGTAACAAAATTACAGTTATGAAGTAGCAACAAAATAATTTTATGGTTGGGGGTCACCACAACATAAGGAACTGTATTAAAAAGTCACAGCATTAGGAAGGTTGAGAACCACTGTACTTGACTTGATATCTGATCTTACTCGTAACTTGGTGGGACTGCTTTTGCCCAGTGCCTTCTGTGCATCCAAAGAATACTGTAAATCTCTAAGTGTAATTTGATTTCTGCTCACTGGAATATTTTAATAGGCTCTTTAAGAATTCAGGGCAGAATGGGTGATGTTGAATCTAGTTGATAATCACTAACAGCCCAAGTGAGAACATGGGAAGGGATACTTTTCCTAATTATAACTCAGAAATGTGAATGAGCCTTTGAAAGAAAGTGCATATGAGTTGGTGGAACTTCACAGCAGACTGTTCAGCAAATACTCCTGAAGCTGCAAGTCATTACACCATCATTATTCCTGGCTTTAGGTGAAAGGACTTAGTTTGTCAATTGCATTACCAAAAGAAAAAAATGCCTCTATAGAGGACTTACTGATTTTAGGAAGTCATTTATTTATTTGCTTGTACTGTTGAAAATGTTCAGGGTTAAGTTTTTTAATTTTAATTTAATTTTATTTTATGTATATGGAGATTTGCCCGAGTGTATGTCTGTGTACCCTGTGTGTGCTTGGTACTCATGGGGGCCAGGGGACACTAGAACTAAAGTTAAATGTAGTTGTGACCTACAATGTGGGTGCTGGCAATCACACCTGGATCCTCTGGACCAATAGTAAATGCTCTTAAACATTGAGCCATCTCTGTGGCTCAAACTTCTAAAAATATTTTATTTTAATTCGTTCTTTGAGAATGTCATTTATTTATACAATGCCCTTAGGTCACACTCGTCTCCAGATTTTCTGCTCAGCTCCTCTCATCCCTCTCCCCTTTCCAAATTTCATGCTTTCTTCTTAAAAAATAAATTTATAACTTACCATGCTGGTTAGTTTTTTTTGTCAACTTGTCATAGACCAGGGTCATCTAGGAAGAGAGACCATTAGTTCAGAAAATGCCTCCATTAGATGGACCAGTAGGAACATCCATGGGAGCATTTTCTTAATGAATGATTGATGTGAGATAGCACAGCACACTGTGGACAATGCCACACTTGAGCAGGTCATCCTGGGAAGTATAAAAAAGATAGCCAAACATTAGACCGAGGAGCAACCCATGAAACAGCATTCCTGCCCAGCCTCTGCATCATTTCCTGCCTTGAGTCCCCACCTTGACTTCCCTCCAGGATGCGCTCTAACTTGTAAGGCCGAATAAACCCTTTCCTCCCCAAGTTGCTTGCTGTCATGGCGTTTGCCACAGGAATAAAAGAAGACTATGACACTCGCCCAGTCCAGTTTGTGCTGCCCATGTTCTCGTGGGTGTTGGACCATTCACTAAGCATGGCCAACTTACTAGGGGCCATGTTCTTTAAGAAAACAGGTTCTTCCTCCCCCAGAAGTCCTCAGTTGTCAATGCCTTCTGAGCTAGGGTTGGGGGCTTGCGAGCCCCAGCCCTGTCTGTGCTGGGAATGTTTTGATTTGATCTTGTGTAGTCCTGTGAAGACAGCCATGGCCACTGTGAGGTCAGGAGTGCAGTGCTCCTGTCGTGTACAGGAGACACTGTGTCACTTCCTGCCCCTCTGAGGGTCCCTGAGCCTTGGGATGAGAGGACACAATATAGATGCCCTATTGGCGACGAAGCATGTGTTAACGGCCATCCATAGTTCAAAGGACTTTCTCTGATGAGGTCTTTGAGCCACACTACAGGTAGAGAGATACATATTTAAAGGGATGCTTGGGACTGTGTCCATTTAGCAAAATAATAGTGGTAAGGTTACCCTTGGGGCCTGTGAAGCTATGGTTTCTTTGTCAGATTTACTGTATCACACATCACACATGCATTCTTTCCCATGAATGGGGCCTTGAGTCCAGTCAGAAACAAGGGATACGTTTTCTTTTTTTACTCTTCACTCTTTGTACTGTTTTGGTTCTTTGCTCTTTGGGAGGCCTGCCCACCCTCCCAGCTTCCAATAAATCACACACAGAGTCTTATTCTTTCTTATAAATCCTGGCCTTAGCTTGGCTTATTTCTAGACAACTTTTCTTTTTTTCTTTTTTAAGTTCTCTTTAAAACCTTATTTATCTATTTTATGTATATGAGTGCTCTGTCTGCATGTACACCAGCACACCAGAAGAGGGCATCCAGCCTTACTACAGATGGTTGTGAGCCACCATGTTACTGATGGGACTTGAACTCAGGACCTCTGAAAGAGCAGTCAGTACACTTAACTTCTGAGCCATCTCCTTAGCCAAGGGATAAGTTTTAAACAGATAATTATCTAATCACAGATCAGCACCCTATGTAAACTGTCACTGAGATGTCACACAGTCCCTGCGATGGTTCATATGGCTTACTCTGGTCCTCTTGAAGAACCTGAAAGGCTCATTCTCTTCCTTTCTTTTCCTCTGTGGTCAGTGTTCTCACTTTGCTTTTTGTATCGGAAGCCCCTGCTGAAATTTGCAGAGGACAAGTGTGAGGACAGCAGTAAAGGCCACCAGAGGGGAAGTAAGACGTTGGGGAAGGATTAAAGTGAGACACAGACCAGCCCTTTGCCCAGCTGACGCTCTGGGGGTAGCTCCAAGTGTAGTGTACAAGGTGCCCAGCACACACTTCTGTATTGTGATAAAATGTGGTAGAAATTTACAAACCAGGAATGGTAGAAATGGCACTTAGCTGTTACTGGTGCAGCTCTCCACCATTTAACATATTAAGAGCTTTGATTCAATTGTCCCATAGCTTCAGGTGGCTGCAATTTATGATCTTTATTTCCCTGAAGGAGAAACTCAAACAAATAATTGTTAAACTGGAAATGGGAAATTGTTGATCCAAATATCTGACTTCCATAATATTCCAGAATCTAAATTTTCTTCGGCATCAACATGATGCGATAGACAGGAAATTCCAGCACCTGACTTTGTGACAAGCCAAAATGTGGTACTGTAGAAAATTACTTTCAGTCCATGTGGATAAGACATCTGAGAATCATACATGATAGTTTCATATTTAGACGTGGCTCTCATCACCCAAATTTCCCATTGTTTATATATGTAAATATTCCCCCACCCCACCGCACGGGAGTTATAAAGCACATACTAGTATGCCTGGCTTTTTGGTTTTGTTGAGACAGGATTTCTCTATGTAACAGTCTAGGTTGCCCAGGAACTCGCTTTTGTAGACCAGGCTGGCCTCGAACTCACAGAGATTCCCCCTGCCTCTGCCTCCTGAGTGCTGAGGTTAAAGGCATGCGCCACCACCGCGAGGCTGATGTCTGACTTTTTGACATGGAGTCTGGGAATGAACCTCAGGCTCTCATATTGGAGGGAAAACATTTTCCTGATTGAGCTATCTCTCTCTCCAGCCCCAGGATTTAGAGCTTTTACTATTAATATTTGTCACAGAGTTCCTAGAAGTGCATCTGGTTTCTATTTTTCAAATTAACTCAGATATAGGACCTCCCACCTGCATTTGTGTGATACTAATAGAAATATGTTATCAGAAATAGTTAAACTAGAATGAAAACAGTTCCATTGTCTTCATTATAAAGTTGGGAAGACATTTTTGTTGTGGAATTTTTTCATTCCAAAATAATTACATCTTATCATTCTTTAGTTTTACCCCTAAACAAGAGCATTTCAAGTTCCTGTTTTTATTTTTTTATTTTTTTAACTTTTTTATTATCTTTTTTCATTTATTTTACATACAGACCACAGTTTCCCCTTCCTCCTCTCCTCCTGGCTACCCTTTAGTTTATAACCAACATAACGTCCACTTTTGAGAGAGTACATATCATGTTTGTCTTTTGGGTTCTGAATTACCTCACTCAGGATGATTTTTTTCTAGTTCCACCCATTTGCCTGCAATGTCATTATTTTTATTGCTGAGTTATACTCCATCATGTAAATGTACCACATTTTCTTTATCCATTCTTCAGTTGAGGAGCATAACAATGCTATGAACATAATTGAGCAAGTGTCATTGTGGTATGGTTGAGTATCCTTTGGATATATGCCCAAGACTGGTATTGCTGGGTCTTGAGGTAGATTGATTCCCAATTTTATGAGAAACTGCCATACTAATTTCCAAAGCATCACCTGCAAGTTTAATTATTTGCAGTTGCCGCCAGACTCACTTTTAATTCCAACACTCAGGAGACGGATAGAGACAGGTAGATCTCCAAAAGTTTGAGGCCAAATTAGATCTCCATAGTGAAAGACCATGTCTCAGAAACAAGAAAGCAACAATAATAAAAATCTGTTGCTTTTCTTTGTGTCTGGAAATCTCAAAAGAGCATATTTAAAACAATGAGTTGGTTGAACACTGACACACAGTAGGTGTTGATTCTGTACCAACATTGGCTAGGAAGTACTCAATCTGCTGGGACTGAGAATCCTCAATTTGTGGGAGCTGGGAGATGGCCCAGTGGATAAGAGGGCTTGTGAGTTTGCATAGGGACCTAAGCTTGAATCTCCAGGACCTACATAAAAAGCCAGGCGAGACCACATGCCTGTAACTCCAGCCTTAGGGCAGGGGCAGCAGGAGAATCCCTGGGGCTTGCTGGCTACCAGCCTAGCTCTAGGATCAGTGAGAATGTTAGAGTGGAACCCCTGACACATTCCTCAGACCCACACCCCCTGCACACACATACCAACCACAAAGACTCCTAGTTAATTCAGAGTGGAGTCCTTCCAAGATGTGCTATTGTTGTTCTGACTTAGTGTTTGTGGTGAGATGTGACTAGAAGGCAAGCCACTAGATCAGTCCAATCTCTCATCTGTATAGTTGAAGAAGAACAGACACCATCTCTCAAAATTCCATGGGCCAATAAATCATGAACTCAGTAAGACATTCAACAGAGCAAGGCAGCATATGGCAGAAACCTGTCCTTGGATGCTGTATGGGTTTGTCTTCCCTCTGTTCCTCTCTTTGTTCCTCCTTCCCTCTTCTCCCTCCCTCTCTTATGTCCTCCCTTTCTTTATTTTTATTTTCCTTTGTTGCATCAGCAGTTGAATTAGTTGTATAAGGATACTTTCTGACACCAAGAGGGAACATGCAGGAAAGGTGGACTCTTGGGAGGAACAGATCCGCGGGTAACATGCTCTTTGCTTTGAGGACCCATACTCTGCAGGTCTCCGACCATGCTGAACCTCCAGAACATCAGGGAAACCCAGTTCCTCTGTTGGAACTTGAGATAGTGCAAAAGGCCACTGTAGCACAGCTTCTGCCCCACTGATGGTTCGTGATACAGTTCTGGTTAAAATAGCAAACATCTTCCTCCCCAGCAGTGCCATGATGGTGGTAGGTTTTGTTTTTACATTTCTGTCTTTTAAACTTCATTGACAATTCTGCTCATGCCTTTAAATACTCTGGGCCCAGAGTGAGGCCTTCATGGTGCTGATTTTGATTGCGCCCACACACTGTACTTATTTGCCATTTAAATTATCTTTGTCTGGAGCAGGTCCCTCAGCTACAGCATCTGATCCCTGCTGTTGTTGATGAAGGATAAGGGAAGGGGAGGCAGGTCCCCTCCGAGCAGCCTATTGTGTGAGGATCCCATGGGAAGGGGAGAGAATATGAAATTCAGCAGGACCAAGAGTGGGTTGGCTGTTGTTGGAGAGGCTTTGTCTGAGTTGGTGTCTCTCCCTGGTCCTAGGATTGATGGATGGATGAGCCTCCAGGACTGCTCTAATCATGAGAAATACACAGCAACCATTGTTTGCCTTCCATTCAGTTGTTTGGGTACTTTTCTTGGACTCTGGCCCCTTTCGTCAAGGGTGATGTCAAGCGCTGGGTGACCAAGAGCTGCCTGTTGGCCATGAGTGTGAAATCTGGAGTTCAGAATCCCTTCCCAGTGCCTCCTGCTTCCCCCTATTCCCCGCCTCTTGTCCCCCACCCAAGGCAGAAGAGTAAAAATTAGGTGTTTGAATAAACTATTCTTAAGTAATGGCACAATTTGAACAGAACTAGGACTTTTGAAGAAAATAAGGCTGGCAAGTTAACCCCATTTCTTCTTAAGACTTTTTGCTATTTTCTTCATTGTCCATTTATTTTTTTGTATTAATTTACTAAGAATCAAAACCTGGAGTCCTCTAGATGTCAGGGAAGTCCTCTGCTGCTAACCTGCATAGCCAATCTTTTGATCTTCTAACAATACAGTATGAAGTTGTTCTCCATCCTTGAGTTCTTTGATGCACCTAAAATTTTGTGTCTAAGGTATCTCCACTGCTTCCCATGATCCCTGTAATCCCTAGTAATAAGTTTGGCATGAATGTTTTAAAAATGATTGGGGGTGAGTGCTAGAGAGATGGCTGAGCTGTTGAAAGTGTGCCCTGATCTTCTAGAGGATGAGTTAGATTCTCAGAACCTACACTGGGGCAGCTCACAACCTCCTGTAACTCCAGCTCCAGGGAATCTGATGCCTCTGGCCTTCACAGGTAGCTGCACAGGTACCTTCACTCATGTGCAGGTACACACACATACTCATATACTTGCACATACACATGCATGCACATACACAGATGATGGAGGAAGGTCATTGGTTAAAAAATAAAGAAACTGCTTGGCCCTGATAGGTTAGAAAATAGGTGGGTGGAGTAAACAGAACAGAATGCTGGGAGGAAGAGGAAGTGAGCTCAGATGCCATGCTCTCCTCTCTGGAGCAGATGCGATGAAGCTCCGACCCAGGATGGACGTAGGCTAGAATCTTCCCTGTAAGCAAACCTTGGGGTACTACACACATTATTAGAAATGGGCTAGTCCAGGTGCAAGAGTTAGCCAAGAAGAGGCTAAATATAATGGGCCAAGCTGTGTTTAAAAGAATACAATTTGTATGTTGTTATTTCGGGGCATAACCTAGCCAGGCGGCTGGGAGCTGGGCTGTGGGAAGAGGCCCGCAGCTCCTTCAACACACAGAGAATTAAAAATATTCTAAAGATACTTTTTCCATTTAGTATTTATTATTCAGGGTTGTGGGTGTTAGGGGAGGAGGCTGCTAGTCAGTTCCCAGCCACTTAGCCCCGAAATAATCACACAGAAACTGTATTAATTAAATCACTGCTTGGCCCATTAGTTTTAGCTTCTTAATGGCTAACTCTTATATTAGTTTAACCCATTTCTATTAATCTGTCTATCGCCACGTGGCTGTGGCTTACCAGGTAAAGTTCCCAGCATCTGTCTCCAGCGGCTCCATGGCTTCCCTCTAACTCTGCCTTTCTTTCTCCCAGCATTCAGCTTAATTTTCTCCGCCTAGCTAAATTCTGCCCTGCTACAGGTCCAAAGCAGTTTCTTTCTTTATTAATGGTAATCACAGCATACAGAGGGGAATCCCACATCATGTGGGGATTGGGGGATTGACCTCTAGTCATCAGACTGGCAGCAAGTGCCCCTGTGTACTGAGCCATCTCGCCAGCTCCCATGAATACTTTTAATAACACTATTCTTGTATTATTGGTTATGGTATTTCCTGTCTTTTGAACTTCTGTTCCAGGCATGATGAATATATTGTCAGCCCTGACGGAAGTAGATACAGTGGCTATTCCTATAGATATGAAGCTAAGGCGACACCAAGAAATTACTCAAGTCAGCATTAAGCAAGAAAGGTGAAAGGAGGAGGCTCTCCTCCATGTGGGTGGTTCTAATTCTCTTCTCTAGTCCCTCTGAAGAGTGCTTCCCCCTGCCTCCCATTCTCTGGAGATGGATCTCCTGGTTTTCCCAGTTAGCAACTAGAACTTGTTCACACAAGACACTGAGTGTCTTCATTTCTGCTCAGGTGATACCCACCAAGATCAAGTGGAGCCTGAAATGCAAGATCTGAAGGGTGTATGTGGAAGTTCTCATTTGTATCCATCCCTGAAGAAAGGCTAGAGGCGTGCCAGTCTGGTGTCTTCCCACTCAGAAGAACAGTGGCTCATACAGTAATTGTTTATATAGGGCTCTTGCGCAAATATAATATGGAAATATTGTTTTTTTCAGTGATATTATAGCATATCTCTTTGCTTTCACTTGTTTTTTTTTTTTCGCCTTGTATATATTCACCTTGAATTCTTAGGAATCTGAAATTTTATTACCCTCATTCTATGCATTGCCCACTATGGTAGCTGTCTACCTCCTTTGGCTAAAAAGCTCTTGAAGTGTGGTTAATTCTAATTAATGTATTATCTATGCCAGTTCACACTGAAGTTTTAAACCACAAAACCTTAAGTGCCTTGATATTATCAATGTATTTTTTAATTAAAATAATTCTTTTTTTTGCTGGGCATGGTGCCGCACACTTTTAATCCCAGCACCCAGTCAGAGGTAGGTGGATCTCTGTGAGTTTAAAGCTAGCTTGGTGTACATAGAGAGGTCCAGGACAACTAGACCTACATAGAGAAACTTTATAAAAAATCAAAATCAAAACCAAACAAACAGAAAAAAAAGAATTCCTGTCTTAACCAGGGCATGGAGGCACCTACCTTTAATGCCAGCACTTGAGAACAGAGACAGATAAATGTCTGAGTTTGAGGCCAGCCTGGTCTACATAGTGAATTCCAAGACAGCCAGAGTTGCCCAGAGAAACCCTGTCTCAAAAAAAATTACTTTAAAATGTTTACATCATTTTTTATACATTATATTTTGATTAAATTTTCCACCTCCATCAGTTCCTCCAAGCTCCTTCCCACCTCTCTATTTACCCAACTTCATGTCCTTTTCTCTTTCTCACTCAAAAATAAATGAAGGAAGGATGGAAGGAAGCAAAAACAGTAACAAGAAAAACAACAGAAAATAAAAAAATAAAAATCAGTAAGACAAAAGCAAAACAAAACATGAAACACACACATACACACAAAACAGAATCTGTTTTAATGCTGGTTTCCTACCCAAGTGTAGTTGACATACTCAGCGACTCCATTGAGGAAAACTGATTTTCCCTTCCCCAGCAGGTAGCAATTACAAAGAGCTTCTTGCTTGGGGTGAGACTGTGTTGGTTCCCCTTCTCGGTGCTGGGGGTTTTGTCTGTTTTGAGCCTGTGCAGGTCTCGTCAGAGTCTGTGAGTTCACATTTGTATCTGTTTTGTTGTGCCTGGAGATGCTCATTATATTTGATGCTCACTTGCTTGCTTGTTTTACAGAACTTTTATTTCACATGCATCAGTGAGTGATTTTTGTTTCATTTCTGCAATGTCTACTAGATCGTCTTATTAAACATTAGGACTCAATAAGCCTATTATATTTTGGCATAAGTTTTCTCACAAAATTGTAGAACAGCAACTCTGAGTAGCCACCCGGGCAAGGTTAGGCTTCCTTTTATTTAGAGGGTGATTGTGTAGCAGTGACGTAGCAGGAACCTCTGCATGGGTCTCTGAGAGTCGGTGTCTCCTAGTGGTGGTTCTCAACCTGTGGGTCACGTCCCCTTTGGAGGTTGTATGTCAGATAACCTGCATGTCAGATACTTACACTACAATTCATAACACTAGCAAAATTACACTAATGACGCAGTAACAAAATAATTTTATATTTGGTCACCACAGCATGAGGAACTGTATTGAAGGGTCACAGCATTAAAGTTGAGAACTTTTTTGTGACAGCTCAGGATGACACTGTAAGGTTTTATGTCCTAGCTCCCTTTACACATCTGGAGCTTTCTTACTTCAGAAGTCTACTTTTGATGTATTTCCTCAGGATGCTGCACACTTTGTTGGAGATAGTCTCTCACTTTTACTTGGAATCCACTAATTTGGCTCTGCTGGTTGACCAGTAGCCCCAGGGGTTTTCCTGTCTCTGCCTTCTCATCACTATGACTATAAGCTCGTGGTACCACATCCTGCATTTGACAGGGTTCTGGAATCAAATTTAGGTCCTCGTGTTTGCATGGCAAGCACTGCACTGACTGAGTACCTCTGGCCCCAACACAACATTTAAAAACAATTATTCTAATTAATATGTCATCATGTACCTTGCATGCTGAGCCATGAGGCAATGAAAATGGAATTTCAAATGTCTCTCTTGTTTACTAGTCCTGTAGATTCTGGTAAGGTTCCAAGGCCCTCGAGGTCTCAGTTTTCTCATTTATAAAATAAGGCTAGCGTGGCACCTCCCATATTAAGCAGTGTTAGGATTCAATGAGGTGGTGTGCATAGAGTGCACAGCACAGCAGCGGGCTAATAAAGCTGAATTAAGTCACTGATGATTATGATGAACAAGAATGTCTTCATTCACTCAGTCCATATTTTACTTTGCTTCATGCTAGGCTCCTGACTCAATTTTGGTTCTAGAGGACTTCTTGCTTCTTGGTGGAGGTAACCTGTAAACAGACGCTCCAAGCCTATGCTTATAACCCATGACCCATGTGGCTCAGTCCCAGAGTTGTGTGCACACAAATGGCATTTTGAACTAATTCAGACTTCTAGGAACTCTACCACTGAACCCTAATTTAGAGTTCTAGAGCACTGTGGAAGAGAAGCGAGCACTCCTTCAGAACTGTCTGCTTCCTTCTTTCTCTTTTATGAGCATTCTTAACCCTTTGAGACCACAAGTCAGTTCATGTCATAGATCTCTTTCGACTTTGCTGGCTGTTGTCCACAATATCCTGCTGCCAAGAGTCCCAGAGGTACTGTTATTCCCTTGCCTCTAATTCTCCACATGGCATTCACTCTGCTCCAAGTCTGTCTCCATTGCTGCAACCCAGGTTATACCTGATTTTTCTTCCAGGCTTAGCTCACTTGTCACCTTCCGTGATGGTCTTGTTAGTGGTCTTGAATGATGTCCCTCTTTGGAGTTCTCCAGTATCCAGGGCAGGCTCTCCTGAGCTCTTCAATGCTTTGATAATGTAACTGTTGACAACTTCCCTGTCTTCCTGAATGCCAGCAGGTGACAGGTTGATGATCTTCCTGAGGGGATAAAGGACTCCTAGTGTCCATTAGTCCATTGGCATCCTAGTACCTTGTGGGATGGATGGGTGAGAGGAGAAAAGTAACCCTTCTTTTTTTGTTGTTTTTTTGTTTTTTGAGACAGGGTTTCTCTGAAGCTTTGCAGCCTACCCTGGAACTAGCTTATGTAGACCAGGCTGGCCTCGAACTCACAGAGATTCGCCTGCCTCTGCCTCCCAAGTGCTGGGATTAAAGGCATGCATCACCACCGCCCAGCAAAAGTAACCCTTCTTATAAATAACCTAGAACATCTAAGTTTGACAGTCCTCATTGGAGATAATTTCTAGTACGATTTCCATATGTAAATGACATTTTCAGGCATAGCTTATGAAATGACAGCAAAAGTAGATTAGGGTAGTCTACTATCATTTTCAACTCTTCAATCTCCTTATGGCCAAATGGACATGAGAACAGAGCTTGCCCTGAGGTTGCTGTGGGTTTGTGGGATGATCCAGAAAAAGCCCACCTCAATACTTGGCACCTGAGAAAATCTCCAGGGACAGTAAATGCTATTACTGAAAGTGCAGAAGAATGTTCCAGAGACCTCCAATGTTGTTTCTAAGATGAACTACCACCAATAGTTTTCTTCAAGGTATCAGCTTGATTTTTTAAAAACAAAGATAATTAGGAAGAGAGAAGCAAACACCGTATTGGTTGCAGAGAGGGAAAGGTATTTTGTTTTGCTTGGTTTTGCTTTTTTCACACCTGCTTTCTCAAAGGAATGGAACTCAGTGTCTTGACAAAACTTGGCAACAAGCAAAATACGTGGTTTAAAGTCGTCAGCAGTCATAGCAAATGTGAAACCAAATCTCTCATTTGCTTTGGAGGGTCTGGACAGCAAGGACAGCTGGAGTGTTGCTATTTTTTATTTCAAATAAAAGAGTCAGCTATTCGTTACCATAGAAACCTCCAACCTAATTATAAGGAGTTTTGCTCACTGGATAAAAGTCATCATTTCTCTTTCCTTCCCATGCTCACCCAGATCTCCAAAATATTGCCATGGATTTGGTCTTGGATGAAGGGATTTGCTCCCCTTTTCAAGATGATTAGAATGTATTGACAGCTAATCCAGAAAAGAAAAGCAAGAGACTTGGAAAACCTGCATTCACATCCACAACTTGTCTTCTACTTTGAAAGAGAGAAAAAAAAAACCTAAATAAAATTCACAAGCAGCTACCAAGAACAAATTGATCTCCAAAATAAAATCCAAAGGAGCGGATGGTTCCAAACCTGCCATGCTCATTCTTGTGTAAGGTCAGAAGAGTGGTTTCTATTATAAGTCTAGCTCTGGGGTCCTCCTGGTCCACAATCTAATTTAGCATTGTATGGCCAGTCATATTACACAACGGTCCAGTTTGGAGGAGTACTCCCTGTACCCTGAGAATGAACAGGTTGATCAGAGCAAGTTTGGAGATAGTTACCATCCATGGCAGCATTTCTCAGAATGTGGGTCCTGACCATATTTCCTATGGTCTTAGCAACTGAGACACTGCTCAGTAGCAAAATTACAGTTACGAAGTAGAAACGAAAATAATCTCATGGTTGGGAGTCACCGCAGCATGAGGAACTGTATTAAAGGGTCACCGCGTTAGGAGGGTTGAAAACTATTGATGGAGGGTCAACTCGGGGAGCTTGGTTCTGTCTGTCCTTTATATAACTGTCTTTAAACTTTGTCTGCCTGTTTACTGGTCATCATATTTATCTGTGTCTATCTGGATTTTTTTTTTTTGCCTGACCTCAAATATTCCCCCAGTAGTTAGCAGATAGAAAACTAACTGGCATTGAGGAGCAAGCATCATGGATATATTTTGGATGTAAGATTCCTCGGGGATTAGAGATTTGTATCTCCAGCCAGTATATTTTGAAGGGATTGCATTTATAGGACATAGCAGCTGTAAGCTAATGCTAGTGTTAGGCACGTTGCTTACATCGTGTTGACCTAAAATGCTCAGTTGAGCTATAAATGTTTCATACATTCTAGGAGTTCTGAGACATCCTTCAGGCTATTTGGGATTGGAGGAGGGATCATACTTCAAAGGACAGACAAACATCTGTGAAGATGAGGTCTTTGTGGAGGCTGCAAACACTACAATAAACATAGAAGTCTGTTGGAGACAGCTGGCAAAGAGTGTGTTAGAAATGGAGTAGTTTCCACAATTTCTATAACATTCCATGATGAGCGACTTATTTTGTGATGCCCAGAGCAGATTTCTAGACCTGGACAGAAATCATCTTTCCTTACACGCTTGTGTGTATGGTTTTGCTTTGTTCTTCCTGCACTTCCTCCTCCTTCCCCATTGCTCCTCCCCCTCCTTCTATCCCTCATTTGTGGGGTGGTCACACATGTATGGGAGTGTGAAGGCGTGTACACTTGGAGGCCAGAGTAGGACACCAATTTTCTTCATCTATCACCCTCTGAATTTTGACCTTGGAGATCGTCACTGAACTGGAAGCTCACCTTCCTAGCTGGGCTGGCCGTCTAGAGGCCTCTCGGGATCTGCCCATTTCAATATGCCTTTCTAAACACCCAGGGCCATACACATGAGATCATTCAAGATTTTTTTTTTTTTTTTTTAGTTCTTTGAAAACACGATGCGTATTGTTATTAGCCAGTCAGCCTACTGGGCAGTAGAACACTAGGACATGTAGCTGTATAACTGACACTGCCCCCCATGGGCAGCATCTCTCCTCCCATGAACGCTTCCTCCATCTCTGTTGTCTCCTTCCCCATCCATCCCCCTCCCTCTCTGCTATCCACTATTCTCTTCTTCCCAGAACTCCACTTAGGCACATCTAAGTGCCATCCTATGGCTTTGACCTTTGTGTCTCTGCACCTGCCATGTTTCACTTAGGATAACATGCTCTGGGCTTATCCATATTGTTACAAATGACAGACTTTTTGCCTCTTTTGGATTGCGGGTGTTTATGTCACATTTCAAGTGGCCCAGTTGCATTTCCTTTTGGCTGTTGTGAATCAATAATGCTACAATGACCATGGAGAGAGGATGCCTCTTGAGAATAGTGTTTTCAGTTTCTTTGGGTCTGAACCCAATTGTGGGATCGCTGGCTTACGTGGTAATTCTTTTCTGATCTTCTGAGAACCCTCAGCACTGTTTTCTGCAATGGTTGTGCTAATTTGCAGTCTTACCAGGAGTGTCCAGGAATTCCTTTCTCTCACATCCCTGTCAACACTTACATTGTTCATCATCTAACAGGTGTAAGTTGATCTCTTACAGCGGCTTTGACAATGAACATTTTTTTCCATGTGTCTCTTGGACATTCCTACCACCAATCTGTTCTGCTGTTCTTTGGGGAAATGTCTAGTCAGGCCCTACTGAATTTTGTAATAAGATTATTTTTCAGTGTTGGAAAGTTTGAGTTTCTTCTTCATTTTAGGTGTTAGTCCCTTGTGTGATGTGTGATTTTCAAATCCTTTGTCTTGCCCTGTAGGCTGTCTCTTCATTCTTTTCACTGTATTCTTTGTTGAACAAGTTCTTTCCCATTTGATGCAGATGCTATTTATCGATTCTGGCTTTTGTTGCCTATGATTTAGAGTCATATTCAAGAAGTTACTCCTTAGGTTGATATCATGTTGCCTTCCCATTTTTTTTCTCAAGAAGTATTTCAGTTTGTAGTCTTACATTTGAATCTTTAAATGTTTTTCTTTAGTTTTGAGAATTTCATGCATGAGTGCAATGAAATATGATTGTGCCCCCCACTTCCCCTCAACTCTACCCTACCTTCTCAAACATATCCCCTCCCAACCTCATACCTTCAGAAAAGAAACTAACCCACTAGTATAGTTAGAGCTGTCCACATGCGCCTGTATGGGACAACTCTCTCAAGGATCAGTTGACTACCAATTTGGGGGTTTATTTCTGGGCTGTCTCTTTCATTCATCAGTTTTGGGGGAGTAGAATTGTGCTTTGTAATGTGTCTTGATTTCCAGTATTGTGACTCTCCCCCAGTCTTGTTCTCTTTGCTTCAGATTATTTGGGCTATTCATGGTCTTTTGATTCTATATGAAATCTGGAGTTGTTTTCCCCCATGCCTTTAAAGAATGACCTGGGAGTTTTGAGGATTGTCTAGAGCTCTTGGCATTATGGACACTTCAACAATATGATTTTTTTTCTAACCCATGAATGTGGAGTATGCTTTCATTTGTGTCATCAATTTATTTATTTGGTGTTTTATAACTGTGTTTTATGTAAGTGGGGTGTTTCAGTTCTATGGTTAGTTTTATTTAGATGCAATTTTCTTGATTTCTTTTTGGATAGTTTGCTATTATATAGAAATGCAACTTAATTCTTATTTCACTTAAAAGAGTCAAAGTTTTCTACATATAAGATTATAGCATCTACAAACTGGCAATTTTACTTCCTCTAGTCCAATTTGAATGCCTTATCTATCTTTTTTCCCCAATTGCTATAGGTTTTCAATATGTAGATCTTTAACCTTTATGTTTAAATTTACACCTAAGGGTTTGTTTTTGTTTATTGTTTATTTTGATGCTATTATTATTTCCTTATTTCTTTCTGCTATTTTTTGCCACTGATTTTTTAATATGTATGGAATTTTGCCTGCTTATATTTCTATGTTCCATATACTTGCCTGGCAGCCTCAGAGGCCAGAGCAGGGCAGCAGATCCCCTGGGGGTGGAGTTAAGGAAGGTTGTGAGCTGCCATGTGGGTGCTGAGAATTGAGTCCAGGTCCTCTGGAAGAGCAGTCCCCACCCTTCGTTGATGAGCCACCTCCTCAATGCTTTGCCTCTCTGGTCTTATTATGGGATGCTCTTTGTTTCATACTGGTTTCTTTTCAACCTTAGCTTCCTCAGAGAGCACTCTACTTTCTTGGCTATCTTGGTTTTTATAGTAGCAAAATACATTACCCATCCTTCACCGATCTATTCCATTCACCTGTTAAATTTTTCTTATAGAATTTCATAACACTGTTTAATCCTATTATCAAGTGTGATAGAGAAGCTTAGTTTTCTAGAATATAAACTTAAAAGGAATATCCTCTAAGTTATTTCCTTGTATTTACTTACAGTTTAGGATACTACTTCATGCTAAGAATCCATAAATATAGGTTAAGAGCATTAACCAGAGAGAAGTTGGCACAATAAAATGAATCCTAAGAGTTATAGTGTCGTCTTCGTCTAGAGACAAAGAAGTTGAGCTTAATTTTGTAGAGATAATTGTGATGTCCTGTGCTTCCACAGGGAAAAGGTAAGTACTTGATTTTCCTAAGACACTCTGCTCCTTGAGTTAGTTAACTCCTGAAATTGTTATTCAGTGATCCAGCCCTGCCAGGCTTAATACATTTTCTTGGTTATACAACCTTATTGACTGTATTTGAGATGTTTTATTCATAAGACACTGTCTTAGTCTATTTGTAACTCTCTTTCATAATATCTGAGATGGAATATTGTAAGCAAACCGTGCCGGCTCATAGTCCTGGAGGCTAGGAAGTCCGGGCTGCTGTCTACTTCCTTTACCGTCCTGTGGCAGAAGATAAAAGGGGGAAAGAGCATAAAAAGGAAAACAAAGGGAACCTCAACTCTGCCTTTTATAATGGACACATGCATGCGCCTGAGGTAATGACATCTGTCATTCCACTCCTCCTCATGACCTCATCACTTCCCATTGTCACACATCCCAACTCTTTTGCATTGGAGATGACATTTTCAAAGTGTGGTGGGGGGTTTTTCCCTGGGGAGGAGGGGTAAATCTTCAAGCCATAGCAATGACTTCTAAGTCACTGTGTGAATTTACTTTTGTTAAATTTTAGCCATGCTGTTGTAGGTTGTTTTATCAATAGTCATACATGATCGGCCCAAGCTCTCCTGTTTCAACATATGCACAGAGTCACTCAGTTCACTTCAGAAGCTGAGCATCACCACCCCTGGTAATGAATTGCATCATCCCCTAGTCTAGTCTAGCGTTGTCTTGTAGGTTTGCCTTTTCTGGTCATTTTACAAATGGAGCCACCAAACTCGTGGCCCTTTGCGTCTGACTTCTGTTACCTTGGCATTCTGTTGTTGAGATTGTTCTGGACTGCAGCAGGTATCAGTACTCCATTTTTGCCTCAATATATCACTTTTTATTGATTGATTCATCCTTTGATGGACATTTGGGTTGTTTTTATTTTAAGGCTATTCTGAATCATGCTGCTGTATTTATGCATATGTTTTTATGTGGGCAGGCATCTTCAACTTGGGGGTGGGGTTAAGCTTTCTGAGGATTTCCACTAACTGATTTTCCAAGGTTGTTGCTAATCTTTCTCTGTCCTGCCAGTCAGCTCCCAAATCATGACAAAATGACTTATTAATTATGAAAACTCGGCTGATAGCTTAGGCTTGTTCTAACTAGCTCTTATGACTAAAATCAACCCATTTCTAATAATTTATGTGCTATCATGTGGCTCATGGCTTGTTACCTCATCTTCTACATGGCATGCTTCCCCCGTGCATCTCCTCACTAGTCCACCGTCTTCTTTCCAGCATGTTCTCTGTCCCGAAAATCCTGCCTAGCTATTGGCCATTCACAGTGTATGTAAAGATGATTCTACAACACTAACAATGTCAGAGGGTCACTATTTCTTCACACTTGTTATTATCTGTCTTTTTATTTTTTGATTACAGACTATTAAAATTTCTTAGTGTATACAAATGGGAATTCAGTGTTGTTGTTTTGTTTCTCACAGAGAAGGTAAACCGTGAGAGCTGTCATCTTGAAAATGATATGGTCTAAGTAAAATTCTGAATTTGATTGTGGTTTTGTTAAAAATTAAAAAACAGCCACCTTTTATTTATCTTTAGTAGTGAAGTAATTACATTGATTTTTTTTAAAAAATAGCTCTAGTGAGATGTAATTTACATCCCACACAATTCACCCTTCAGCTAGTATAATTTGGTGATTTTTAGTAATATTCAGAGAATTATGCATTTGTCATGAAATTTTTCAAATATATTTTTATTACCTCAGGAGGGAACCTTGTGTTTAATCCCAAGATTTCATTCCTGTAGGTACCTCTCCCCAACCCATCCATAAGCAACCATTAAGATTTATTCTGTCTTGATTGATTTAACCTCTTCAAGCATTTCCCATATTTTTTTAAACAGTATTTACTTTCCACTTACTTCGGAATTTATTAGTTTTCTCAGGAATTTAAAGTTTCCTTTAAATAATAACACTAGTCAGCATCAGTATCACATCACCATAGTAACAGTGATGTGCACAAACAGGGTGGAGGTTACCACAGAGGTTGTGGGATCCACTGAGCTGGAGACAGCCACCTGGTTGAACAAGAGCCATTGTTTGAGAAATGGTGCCTGATACTTGTTTTTTCAGTAGAATGGTCCAGAAGAATATGACATCTTTGTGCACACATCCTCAAAGAGTGCCTGCCTGCCTCTAGGGAATTGAGTGACTCCCACTCTCCAGTGTGCTAATGGGTCATAAAAACTTCATACTGTTGTGATTTCAGCAAGGATAGGGAGATTGACAGAGGAAAAGTATGACCCAAACTGCTAGCTGGTTTCAACCATAGCCACTAGGAAGCTCGGCTCGTCCCCGTCCTCTGTCCTCCTCAAGTTTTTGCTTTCCTTATGTATCCCAAGCTGGCCTTGAACTCACTACATAGCTGAGGATGCCCTTGAACATCTCTGCTCCTGCCTCAGGCTACCAAGTACCAGGATGGCCTCTGAGTCTGAGTTTGTGTGGTGTGATAGAACCCATGGCTTCATGCACGCTAGCTAAGCAAGGACTCCACCAACTGAGCAGCTCTCCCGGTTTCACCAGCTGCCTCCCTACTGCACTGGGCTCACCTCCCAGGCAGGGCTTGGGTACAAGAGTATTCACTTCTAAGCAAGGAAAAGCTTTGCTCAGCTGAGGGTATTTGCGTAGCTGTGTTTTCCTGCTCAAACATCCCAGCCAGCTTTCAAGTTTTAAACACACTGCCCTTAGCCGTGTTGACAAAACCACAAGTTACCTCTTTATGTTTTTGCAAATTGTATCCAATCAAATCCTGCCAGCCACGTTCTGTGGTGGGCAGAGTGCTTCCTTATGGGCTTCTAAAGTGACCCGAAGGCATGTACACACATCCATACCTCAGCATTTGGAAAGCATCAGCAAACCAGAAACATGCTAAATGATTTCTTTTAAAAACATTCTGCAAGTGAAGTGGGATTTTAAAAATGCATTTAACATGTTTTGCTTTGGTTGGATCAACCATATGTTACAGCAAGCTTCACCTATGGCAACAGTTTTCATCTGAGGCTTATTATAGCTTAATAAAATAGTGTGGGGGTGGAGAGCGGAACTTTGTGCAGATCGGCGAGGGAAAGTGGGACTAGTATTTTGCCTCATTGGTCTACAGATGGCTTGATTTTTCACCTTGATTGTGGATGGGTGAAGCTAAGTCATCATTACTAAGGACCTTCCCTCTAGTCAGCATGACAAAGAACCACACTTTGGGGTCTCATTTCCCTAGCCTCAGTCCTGTAGTGCCCACACACAGCACGGTGGGCAGCCACAGAAAAGGCTACCAGCTGGATCTGAAGAAGTCCTAGGAAAATCGCAGAGGAGATATTAGAGTTGAAATTTAGTGGTTAAACACCAGTGATGAGTGTGACAGCGGGAAGCAGGCTGCTGTGTCCGGATTAGGAAATGTCAGAGAGCCAGGAGGCACAAGAGGAAAGGTTCAGGAGGACAGGAATCTGGGGAGGGAAAGGAAGGGTGGACAGGCAACCTGGGGAGGTAAGGTACAGGTGGACAGGAATCTGGGGAGGGAAGGTGAGAGTGGACAGGAATCTGGGGAGGGAAAGGAAGGGTGGACAGGCAACCTGGGGAGGGAAAGGAAGGGTGGACAGGTAACCTGGGGAGGGAAAGGAAGGGTGGACAGGCAACCTGGGGAGGGAAGGTACAGGTGGACAGGAATCTGGGGAGGGAAGGTGAGGATGGACAAGAATCTGGGGAGGGAAAGGAAGGGTGGACAGGAATCTGGGGAGAGAAAGGAAGGGTGGACAGGAAACCTGGGGAGGGAAGGTGCAGATGGACAGGAATCTGGGGAGGGAAGGTGCGGATGGACAGTTATCTGGGGCTGCATGTGATATGAGCTGACTCCACAAGGAAAACCTCTTCTCTGGTATACAGATGCCTCCCCAGGCCTGTGGGGATCTGTGCAGATTGTACCTTGTGACCTCAAGGACAGAGGTGTAAGATCACCAGATCTCCCTAGGCAACTTGGAACAGCCTCTCCCCTCAGAAAGACTTCACATGTACGCTGGCTGGCAACATCTTCTGTTCGGAAAGGGTAATGCTTGGTGTTCATATCCCTGGTTTCTGTCTGGTCACTTTTGGGTTGTGAGTAAAAAAACAAAATTCAAATGACTATCAGGCCATGTGCCTAAACAGCCAGTGGCTGTTGCTGTGGAACACAGGACGAAAGGATTGTTCAGTGGGCCTACCTGCCCCAGCCTGTCTGTCTGTCTCTGTCACTTTGCTTTCTTATGTTCCTTCTGTCTCCTTCTCCCTTTCCCCCTCTTTGCTCCTTGGTGTGATCCTGAAAGACTGCCCTCTCCTTGTATAGAAGGAGGCCCACAACATCTGGGATAGCACACTGTTTAAATGGTACTCAGTGAAAGAATGACCCTCTGTCCAGATTATCCCTGTAAACGTCATGACGTAGCCTTGCACTGGCGTGGGAGATAGATATGCCCATCTCTGAGCTCTCTGGCCAATCATGGCTTCTTTGTACTAGACTAGCACTAGACATGCCAGTTTGCCTAGCTCGTGGATCAAAGGGGGGGTCCTCCACAAAACAAACGTAAGAGATAAAACCACAGTGGAAATGGATCTTGAAGCAAATGGAGAACAAGAATATGCTGGAAAACATAGTTCCCCTTCGGTGTGATCTAATCACACTGGTCAGCGGAAGCCAGATGACCTGCACTAGATCGTCAGAGCAATTATCAAGGCCTTTGCAGAGGGAGGAGGGGAGTAGAGAAGAGCTACATGGTGGGAAGACAGATTTGCAGCAAGGTCTAGTCTCGACAGGTACCCCCTGCCCCTTAGTTTCTGTTTAAACGCCTTAAGAAAAGAGAATTGATTGCATTTAATTGCTTATAAAATGCTGAGAAGATATTTATTGCACAGTAGAAAAGGGTAAACACCTGCAAGATGAGGCCACTCACCCAAAATCAGAAGCAGAAATGGGGAATTGTCATTTTGCTTGTATTTAGGATTTAGCAATGAGACTGAAGCTAAGAGGAGGCTATTGACTCGGGACTGGTCGCTGATCATACTGACTGCACGTGGAGACTGGAGGGTCTCAGGACCAGGGTCAGGCAGCGCAGGCATACTACACAGGCATAGGATTGGTATCACACCCTTATAAGGACACACAAGAATGTTTTACTCCCCAGCGTTTATCAGTTATGAAGTATGGACATAGGTTACCTTCCCCCTCTGATCTTCATGCATGATTTAAAAATTGAAATGGGGCCAGTAAGATGGCCCAGCAGGTAAAGGCACTGACTGCCAAGCCTGACAACCTGAATTCAATCCCCAAAATGCACACAGTGGAAAAAGACAGCCAGTTCCTCCCCATTGTCCTCTGACTTCCACATGTGTGCCGTGGTGCATGCAGACACAAGGAAATAAATGCATAAGTAAAATGTAATAATAAAAATCTTGAAATGCTCTCCACACATAGCTGTTTCCTGTAACAATTTTGGAGAAGGATTAGTCAGTATTTGATGTAACAGAATGAATGTCAGGTGGAGAAGCCACCATGGTAATTCTCTTTAGGGCTGACTTTTAGAAGCTATGGAGCCATTGTGGGGATGGCTCTGCAGTGCTTGGCTGGCTAGAAACCATGGGAGGCTATAAACCTTCTCTTTTTCCCTGGGAACTGTCCCTTCTGCTGAGGCTATCCTAGCATATTGTAGGCTCGTATATCGATTCTTTTGTTGCTTTTTGTTCTCTTACTAAAGTCTGTGTGGACATTGCTTTTATGCATGTGAAACCATGTTTGAATTATATATGCAACGTCATAGGCACATGCTCACAAATGCCACATTGTCAGTGAAAGTTAGGATGAGGTCATATTCAAGAGTTAGTGAGAAAGCCAGAAATAGAAGTGAGTTATCCTAACAGTGTATGCGTGGCTTTATAAATTCCAGATCTCTTCATTAGTCACAAACAATGGCTGTTCTTATTGAGCACTCACTGTTTGCCAGGTATTATGCTGAAGTTTTTACATGTCTTATTTAATTCTCACAATTTAGTCCTTGAATGGTAGCCTGACTTGAAATAAACATTGATTGTACAGATGAAGAGAAGTAGTGGCAACCGCAGTTTATCCTATTCTCACCGTGTTCCAGGTACTGTCAAAATAATCTTATTTGAAATCATTTTCTGTTAATATCTCAGAGAAAGCATTATATTTTGCCCACTGTCTTAGAACTTGAAAACGCAAAACTAGGCATTTGATGGAGGAAGGTCATTGGTTAAATAAAAAGAAACTGCTTGGCCCTCATTGGTTAGAAGATAGGTGGGAGGAGTAAACAGAACAAAACGCTGGGAGGAAGAGGAAGTGAGCTCAGACTCCACAGCTCTCCTCTTGGGAGCAGACGCCACAGAGAGATGCCATGCTCACAGCTCCCGGGCAGATGCACGCAATGAAGCTCTGACCCAGGATAGACATAGGCTGGAATCTTCCCAGTAAGCGCACCTTGGGGTGTAACACAGATGATTAGAAATGGGCTAAATTAATATGTGAGATTAGCCTAGAAGAGGCTAGATAGAAATGGGCCAAGCAGTGTTTAAATGAATACAGTTTGTGTGTTGTTATTTCGGGCATAAGCTAGCCAGGCGGCTGGGGTGCTGGGGAAGCAGCCCCGCCGCTCATATTACTACAGAATGGCGCCTGACGTGATGGACTAAACCCACTTAAAAAACCTGAGAATGCTTAAAAATAAGGAAAAGAGAGTTTAACACAGATTTTTGCTGTTTGTTGGTGGCGTGCTGTAGAGAGATTTCCTGATTCGGCAACAGCAGCAGAAAAAACGCTGTGTCATTTTAAAGCGCAGCTTCTTGGGGCTGTGCTGCCAGCGTGAACTCTGGCTTTAAAGCATTTGTGGCACTCTGCTTGCTAGAGGCAAGCAAGCGCTCTCATTTAAGAGAAGCTTCCTGACTCAGCTTTAGCTGCAAAACCCTGCAGCTCATTAAGAGGTCCTGCCACGAAACACTTAAATGGTGTTGACAAAAAGCTTAATGCATGCTTTTCAGTTTTCAGCCGTAGCAGGAAAAAAGCTGCGCCGTTTAAAAATGCCAGCTGTCTTGGCTATCCTGCCAGGGCAAAGTCTGACTCTTTTACGCAGGCGGTTCGTGCGGTTTGCAAGCACAGGCTGCTGAAGCTCGCTTGCTGGCAGGGACCTTGAAATGCCATAGAGTTGTGGCAGTAAACATGGCTACAGCCAGTACCTCAGCCATGAGGCTGGAAAGCTAAGGAATGGGCTGGATCCAGCCGTCAAAGCCACGCCTTTAGTCCTACTGAGATTGCTTGGTAAATTAAAGACTCATGTGGTCAGAAAAAGAGAGATATACAGTAAAGAGAGATTCAAAGACAAAGAAAATTTTTAAATGGTTTACAGTGTGTTAAAAATATATGCAGACTAAAAGTTAAAATTCTTAAAGTAAGAAACAAAAAAAAGGAAGAGAGTTGTTGTGTGTGGTAGTACACACCTTTAATCCCAACACTTGAAAGGCAGAGGGAGATTGACCTCTGTGACTTCAAGGTGTGGTAGCACGCGCCTTTACTCCCAGTGCCTAGAAGGCAGAGACAAACAGTTCTCTGTGAGTTCAAGGTGTCGTAGTATACACCTTTAATCCCAATGCCTGGGAGGCAGAGACAGGCGGATCTCTGAGAGTTCAAGGACAGCCTGGTCTACAGAGTTACTTCAGGTCAAAGATACAGAGAACCTGTCTCAAAAAGCAAAGAGTTAAAAGTAAAAATAAACAAAATAGAGGTTAAAATAAAGCTGCACAAAGATGGAAAATACACAGAGAATTTTGATACTGTATGCTATTATGCTCTCTTTGAATTATTTGAATGCTGAGGGAAGGAGCAACAGCTGCTAAAAGATATTTATTTATAAATGCTGCTGAACTAATCCAACATAGATATTTTGATTCCTTGACTTTGAAATTTGGATCTAAGGACATGATGCTTTGGAAAGGAGTTTCTTATTTTGTTTTCACAGAGGATGAGACCCTGTTCATTTCTTCTATTCCGATTTGGTATGATGGACCACGTCCTCCTGAAGGGTTGCTGTGAACATCTTCAGAAAATTGCTTCGCTCAACTGCCAACTGAGATGAAACTAGCACACAGGTTATACCATGAAAGACCTAATTAACGACGCCCCCATTCAGCAGGAAGAAGTTTGGAGAGAAAAAAACTGCGCCCATGTTCCCAAATATGGTTTATAAACGTTCTTTTACATTTAAAGGGGGATATGATATAGATATGAATAATTTGTATTAGTATAGATTTTGCTTTATTGATAGAGATTTAAGGTCAATTTTGTTATATGTATATGCATATTTCTGATATTGATTAAGGTATTGTGATTGTGTAGTTCATTATTAAAATGTAATGTATAATTAGGAAATATAGGTTGTTGATGAATAATCATAAATAATAGTCAAGTTTGTAGTCATGTTAGTTAATATTTTCTAGATGTGCGTAGATATATTTTAGATAGGCATTCTTCATATTTTTCAAAGATTATAGAATATGGCATTTTAAATGTTTTATTAACTTGGGACTTTTCATGACAATGAGACACTCTGCTCCTGGCAGCACCAATCTACTTCAAGAGGAAGATGGGCATCGAAGAGGCTCATTATGGAGTTTGATAGCCATTTGGGCAAGAAACTGCTCTTGCCTGGACTATTGCATAAACTGGACACAGAGAACCCGCAGAGAGAGGACGACTGAACTTGCCTAAGGTGAAATGATCTTTCGGGGTTCCTGATTCATGAAAGAGTCTGTGAGACATTCTGCAGGACACAACAGATAGTGACTGAACTGACTTTGAATTTTCCTGCTTTATGGAAATGTCTGCTGGATACCATGGGCCTGAAGGCTGAAGATGGATGCCCCAACAGTACAGAGGAACTTTGGGTGACTGTCCAGGCAGCGAGATGTCTCTGTCATTTCTAGAGTTTTAAAAGTTGCTTTTTTCTTGTTTGCTTAGGTAGTATTGTATCTTTCTGGAGTCTTTGATGGAGTTAAGAATAGTTAGTTATAGTTACATTTTTCCTTAGTTATGATAAATATTATTGTAACTTTTACTTGATAACTTTTGTTATATGTAATTTTGCTATGTTAAAGTAAAACCTTTTTTTTTGTTTTTTTTTTTTGTTTTTTTTTGTTTGTTTTTTTTTTTTGTTTAAACCGAAAAAGGGGAAATGATGGAGGAAGGTCATTGGTTAAATAAAAAGAAACTGCATGGCCCTCATTGGTTAGAAGATAGGTGGGAGGAGTAAACAGAACAAAACGCTGAGAGGAAGAGGAAGTGAGCTCAGACTCCACAGCTCTCCTCTTGGGAGCAGACGCCTCAGAGAGATGCCATGCTCCGCTCTCCCGGGCAGACGCACGCGATGAAGCAAGCCGCCAGGTTAGACATGCTGAATCTTTCCCGGTAAGACCGGTGCTCACAGATTATTAGAGATGGGTTGATCGGGATGTGAGAATTAGCCTGTAAGGGCTAGAGCTAAAGGGCCAAGCAGTGTTTAAACGAATACAGTTTGTGTGTTGTTATTTCGGGTATAAGCTAGCCAGGCGGCCGGGGTGCTGGGAACGCAGCCCCGCCACTCATATTACTACAGGCATTAAACTTAAGCCAGTTGGATGTGAAGGCCATATGCCCATGTTGCATGTAAGTGTTTTGGCTGAAAGTTGGTGTTTGGTCAACTTTGCATCCATGTGTAGAAGCCAGGGGAAGGGTCTGTACCATGTCAGGTTCAATTAGCAATGTAAAGCAGCACCTCAGGAGAGAGAGGGGGGGAGGGGAGGGGAAGGGAGGGGAGAGGAGGGGAAGGGAGGGGAGGCGAGAGGAGAGGAGAAGAGAAGAGAAGAAGAGAAGAGATGAGACATTGGTGATATTTGTGGTCCTGATCTAGTAGGTGTCTGTCCCTTTAGGATGCATTGCCTGAAAAGCAGGGTTGTGAATTATAAGGCCAAACAGAGCAGACTCTATTAGCTATCTCTCAGGTTGGTCACAATAGACCCTTCCAGACAAGGTGACTTTGACTTGGCTGCTCCAGAGCTTCTGTCGGTCCCACTTGCCATCAAGTAGGAAATGTTCATTGACTTCTGTCATTTACAATGAGACCACTTCTTGCAAGGAGATATGGTTAGACAGCCTTTGTAAACACTGCTCCAGGCCTCGAGTTGTACTGCTCTTTTTAACGCTTTGCCTCTGGAACGCCCGTCTCTTTGCAGCTTGGTAGAGCCCAGGCACTCTCTGTGCTGCCCTCATTCCAGATGAGGAATGGGGACAGCTCTCCCGAAAGCATGGGTTCTTAAAAAGTTAACAGATTTCTGTATATTCCGTATGTGTAAGAAACAACATGCAGAGAATTGCAATATGACGTAGAAGGTGAAAAGACTAACATATCAAAGACAAAACAGGAAGGTAAGCTGCATTCCAGAAAAGAAAAGTGAAACTGGTAATTATAGGATCAAACAGCATAGTCTAGTAAATCCTATGTGGCTTTTATGGTCATACAAAAAAAATGTTTTGAATGTCCAAGTCTCCTACAGGGGGTCCTTTACTGAACCATTCCCTTGGCTCCTGGGTTTTTCTGAACTGGATTTGCCCCGGTTCTATGACGGCTCCCTGGGCATTCTGCATGGTGGGCCTGTCAGCATGGTGAGCCAGCATCCTGTGGTCCAGGCTCCATGCATCTCAGGCAGATGAAGGCAACATGAGCTTTGACAGATCTCCAATTTTCCTTCTAATTACAAGCTATTGTTGGAGGCAGACCTCATCGGGGCTTTTTGTGTGTGTGTGGACTAGTGACCCTCCCCATCTGAGTTCCCGCAGCTTTCTTCTCTGAGTGGTACTTGTGAACTCTGGGTTAAAAATTATACAAAGAATGACATATGTAGGACAAGGGTGCCAGCAATCATTGCTCTGCCCTGGGGACATACAGGACAATCTCTTATCAGAATGGATTAGCTGACATTCATGACCTTTGCCAGCACTAGACCAGCAATGAGAAGACAATTTAAAATAAGAAAAGAGTGGAAGGCAGAGGCAGGACCCATTCTTGACTTTTACAGATGATAACTGCTTTGAAAGTGCCTTCCAAAAGGGCAAAGCACAGGAAGCGGGACGTTCTGGAGACGTCAAATTCACAAGGCGAGTGGATTTCAAAAGTTCTGTGCACCAGCACACAAACAGTACAAATTAAAATGAGCAAAAGAAAAAAAAAGGCAATGCCATTGTGTCTATCAGATAGCAAAGGCGTTTTGGGAGTGTGGAGGGGATTGATTGCATGTTCCTGGGGTTCAGAGTTGATGAACGGTTGGGTGACTGACACTCACATAGTGTTAGGGACACACATTGGTTCAAAATCTGACCCAGTGTTATCAGAAGGCCAAGAAAAGTGTGTACTTTTTTGATTCAATAAGTAATGTCATTTTCAGGAGTCTTGCTTAGGAAATAATCATAAAGGGGAAGAAAAAGAAGTGTTTATGCCAATGTTATTTTTATAGTTGCAAACTGGAAACAATCTAACTGTGTAGCCTTAAGGTATGAAACATTCTTGCAATAGGCATGGGAATAGTAATGCTGAAATAATGTAGCTATTAGAGAGATGGTTTCAAAAAACTCCTATGATATAGGGAAAGCCTATTCAATCGAATGTATTTATTGTGTGTGTGTTCACTTGTGTGTGCCCTAGCCCATGTGCAGAAGTCAAAGGACAACTCACAGGAGCTGGCTCTCCCCTTCCATCTTGTGAGTTCCAGGGATGGAACTCAGGTCTTCAAGCTTGGGCAGAGTGTGCCTTTATCTGACATCTTGCCAGTCCAGAAAAGCGAATTCTCTATTAAAGATGAATGTCTTATAGTTTGCTCCCCAATGTTTTTTTAATGTAAAAAGGAGTGTGTCCAAATGTTAATAACGATTGCTTCATGGGTGGAATTTTCTTATAAATTCTGCTCCTCCCCTTTTAATAAAGTTTCTATGCCTAAGTATTTTAATTCTCTTCAGCATTGATGTCAAAGGATTAATATTGGTCAGATGCTGATTATGTATCAGCACCAATTTATTAGTGCTGTTTGTTGTAGAGGCATTTTTGTTTCCGTGTTCATAAGTGGAGGATGACACTGAAAGTGTCTTCCTTATGACTGTCAAGTGCCGAGCCCTAGCGGATGAGGTGGCTGTTAGGCTGGGAGCCTAGGCCCCAGTCCCTGGCATCTATCTCAGTCCTCAGGCCTGGTCTGGACTTCAAATCCCAGCAGGCCAGTCCTGACCCCTTCCTGGGGGTGGAGTCAGGACCACTCCCCAGGGTACTTAAGTAATCCCCTAAAAGAAGAACACGTGGTCCCTCTTTCTTCCTCCCGCGGGTTGCATTCCTTTGTTGTCCTCATTGTGAAGATGCTGTCCGTTGCTCCTCCATTTTCTCATGCTATTATGTCATAGTCTTACAAATACTAACTTGATATCTGGAACATGGCCTTAAGAGATGGTGCTGGAGAGGTTAGAGAGATGGCCCAGGATTTCAGAGCTTTTGCAGATGACCAAGTTCAGCTTCTAGTACCCATGGCAGGTGACTCACAATTGCCTGGAGCTCCAGCAATGGGGGAACTTGAGGCATCTGGCCTAAGTGGGCACCTGCTCTCATTCAAATCCCACTTCCCCCATATACATAGCTAAAAACATCTTGAAAGAGCTTTGGAAAAAGAAATGGCACTAAAGGTGCTATGAAAATGTCAAAGAAATCCATATGTAATAGATGCTGAAAGCGCAGAATTTACAAGAAAATGCTCACGAGAATGTAGTCAAGGAAACAAAGCCCAAACCAGCAGATTCACCACCACCCCACCCCCACATCAGAAGGTACCTTAATCACCAGGACTGAGGGGATTAGCCAATAACTGTAGAAAAGTGGGCGGTAGGTGTGAAAAAATGTGTTGAAATGACCTGACTTGAGGGCAATTTGAATGCATGGGGCAGGATTGTAAGTATATTGAGGCAGACTTTATCCAAAATCCCTAGGTTAGGATGATCTGGTTAAGCTGATTCTTTTGTTCCCAGGAATAATACATCCTCTTACATATGAAAGAGTCAGATGCAGTGGTGTGCATTTGTTTTGTTTGTTTAATTTATTTCTGTGTGCATAAGTGTTATGTTTTCATGTGTGTCTGTAAACCAAGTCCAATGCAGTACCCTTGGGGGTTAGAAGCAGGCACTGGATTCTCTAGGACTGGAGTTACAGATGTTGTGAGCCATAATGTGGGTGCTGGGTCCTCTAGAAGAGCAGACAGTGCTCTGTATTACTGAGTCATCTTTCTAGCCCCAATGGTACACATTTGTAATTGTTTCACTCCTACTGAAGATGGGAGGCAGACATGGTGGATGGGAGGCAGACATGGGGGATAGGAAGGGATGGGAAGCAGACTGGAGATGGGAGGCAGACATGGGGGTGGGAGGCAAACATGGGGGATGGGAGGCAGACATGGGATAATCACCCACAACTCTTGAGCAAGTTTACTTGGATTTTGCAGAACAGCTGAAAGGAGAGGCCCTGCTTCAGCAAGGTAGACAGAGAGAACCAACTCCCAAAACTTGTCTATTCTCTATACTTGGACATGGCACTCATGGCCCCATGCTCACTCATACATCATACACATAGACTACATTGAGTTTCCATCACTTCAGTCTGATCGAGTATCCTCGGGGAGACTAAAAGACAGCTGTTGTCCAGGATGTCAAGGAGTAGGGAAAAGAACCCTTATGCATTGATGCTGGGTATGTAAATTAGTCTGTCCTCTATGGAAATGATTGTGAAGGGTTTTCAAACTATTAAAAATAGAATTACCACTCTTAGATATATGCTCCCACGAATCACTGTAAGTACACAATAGAGGTACCTGCTCAACTACAGTTACTGCAGTGCTATCCCAATAGCCAAGTTAAAGAACCAGCCTAGGCTAAGGGTGTGTGTGTTTGTGTGTGTGCGCGCATGCGTGCATGCATGAGTGTGCTTAATTTAAACACAGAATGGAATTTAATTCAGCTATTAGAAAGAATAAAATTATGTCCTACACAAGAAAATGGCTGGTGCCAGAGATTAGCATATTAAGTAAAATAAGCCACTTTGAAAGACAAGCATGCTTTGTCTACTGTGCCGAATGTAACTGGGGAAAAGGTAATTTTTAGGGATATAGAGGGGAGAAGGGAGAGGAGACAAGAAAGTGCAATAGAGGGCAATTGTGTTCCCAGTGCACCATGTAATGTACAGAAATACCAGGAAGCCCACTGAGTTGTGCAATTAATATACACTGCTAAAATATTGTTAAAAACTGGGCGGTGACATGTCAGGCACATGATGCTGAGAGACTGGTGACGCTTGGTGACAGTTGCCCTTTTACAGGGAAGATCAGTGTATGACTTACTGCTTAGCAGCCCCCACCCTCACGTGAGTTCTCAGGTTGAAAGATGAATTGAACCTTTCCAGTGTTGTGAAAACAGCACCGTCGGTTCCTGAATGATTGTGCTACAGCACAGAGATGATAGACTTGAAAACACTACAAATGTGCACGTCCACCCCCGCCCGCTTCTCCCTCTCAGTGTCACTGAATGCCACGTCTGAAGATGTACAAAGCATTCTCAGGTACACAGTGTGCAAGAGAAGCCTTATGTTTACAGGAGGCTCTATCAGAACACTGCCTAAGATGATGAGCTCACTCAAATTATGGCTCCTTTATTAAGGGCTTTGAATTTAGAGCAACTGCTTAGAAATGCCTGGCAGAATGCATGGTCCTCTAGTGTTTAAGTAGTTTGCTGTTTGCCGTGTCTGGTCTGCTGTAGCAGTCAGTGGGTGTATGCATGCTAGTCTTGTTTAATGGGACTTTCATTCTCAGCTATTGGCTTTTATAAAGGCCAGTTATGCGTATTTACATAACTTCTTGCTCTGGGACTGTTTCACTTTTTGTAAAATGGAGTTATTTGAGAATTAAAGTGCCTGTGTGCATATAAAAACTCAGTATTGTATCTAGAACTTAAACATGGTGCCAGGCAGGTTAGAATGAATGACCTCCCCTTATTACAACTATTACTATTTTTCCCCTGTGTGGTAATCCCCCAAAAACTTGTTGAAATTCCTCTCATTCCCGACCTCACTACTTTCCAATATTCTTGGAAGTTTTCATTTTATCTGAGAGGCTGTGCCCTACTTCAGATAGCGTTTTCTTTCTGATGTGAGCAAAGAGCAGGAGGCAACTGTGTCTGGTAAAGGGCACTGTTTGTGAGCCATTTCCTAGTGATCGTGTTTGGAAAGCACACAACTCTGGGAGTGGCTGAATGTGAGGCCTGTGCTGGGGATGGATGGGGTTGGCCTGGGTCAGTATCTAGGCGTTGGCTGCTCCGAGAGAAACCCTCCAGAAGTGGGCACCCTCTCTCAGTGGCCATCCCAGGAACTTGTGCACCCTACTTCTGTGCCAGGCCAGGGATAGATGCCAGGTGAGAGGACTGGCAAGGCACTGAGACCTCTTTCTGTGATTTTTCTTCCCTTTCTGTTCTGCACTTTCCCTTTGGCTGCCTGAGAACACAGGGTTCTGGTTGTTGATGTGCTCGTGGAACTGGGAAGTAATGCTGCCCGTGTTCTTCGGATTTCTCATGACAGAACATGACGATTTACTCCCCAGTCTCTCTCTCACACACAACCTGGTCTGTTTTCCTCCAGTATCCCTTTTGCCTGTCTACTATTCTGAAACTGAGGATGAAGAGGTACCACTGAGGAGACCAGCCTCCTTTGCAGCTGAGTGGATCATGTCCCTCCTTTAGGGCCAGTCCTTATATGGAAATCTAGGGTCACACACCACTTTCTCCCTAGTGGATGGACTGTGGCTGTGGAGTTTTGAATGAGAATGACGCTCATAGGCTCATAGGTTTGAACACTTGGTGTCCCCAGTTGATGAAACTGTTTGGGAAGGATTGAGGGGTGTGGCCCATTGGAGGAGATGTGTTACCAGGAGCGGATTTTGAGGCTTTTCCAGGTGTTTTTCTATGCCTCCCACTTGTGTACCAAAATGTGTCTCAGCTGTTCTGCCACCATGCCTTCATTCCGCCATCATGGACCCATAACTCTTCTCTAAATTGCCTTGGTCATGGTGTTTTATCATAGTAACAGAAGAGTAACTAAGACAGTGTCAGCAGGAATAACAAGCCATCTCTGCCCTGTGAAGATGCAGATAATGGTGCCCCCAGGAAGGATTCTGGGTCCCTGGTTCCCTGCAGTCTCCACATCAGCCTTGTGCATACTCGACTGTTGCACAGAGAGAAGGTAATGTTCTCTTCAGAAGCATGGCTATCTTGAACCGTGATGATTGACCTTGCAGCCATGCACACATACATGTGCACAAACATCCTTTGGCCCAGATCTATGACTGTGTCCCCAGAAGCTTCTGTAGATATGTTCTCAGGGCTTTGGAGTATCTGTGACTTGCTTCCCAAGATATGAGGAGACAGAGTTTGCAGTTAGAGGAATCTGCATTTGAGATTTGGCTCTGCTTCTCATTATCTGTGTGTCTCTGAGTGAACTAACCTCACTGAGCCTTGAGATCCTGACGTCTCCCTCGGGAAGTATTTCTGAAAAGCATTTTAACCATTTCTTGAGCATATGTCACCTAAGGAGGAGCTGGTTCTTTAGGGCTCAATCAAATCAACAGGTATTGGAAGGTTTGGTTAAAATAATAGCTCATTAGGCATTTCTTGACTGATGCTGCAAAAGCTTGAGTCACATAGGTAAGTAACTTTGGGCACTCCATAAGTGGCCTTCCCTCGCCTCTCCTTTTCCTCCTTTTCTGGTTCAGTATCTGCTTTCCATAGCGCCAGTGCATCTAATTTCGAATTATTGTCCTTATCCCTTGGGTGATGTCAAAAGTCTTCTGCTGTACTGGAATTTCAGATGGGATAATTCAGGAGCAAAATAAACACAAACATATTTGATACTTATTTATTGCATGTCCTATTTGTTTTTGCTGGCTAAATTTGTACTTTTGGGGAAGAGCGTATCTAGAGTACTCCTCAAGAGCTTGCAAGTGTGATGTGGATTTGGTCGTGAGTTCTGACATGTTGGGATCATGGCACTATTGTTTTGATCAGTATGTATCTCTCGATATATGCTTTTCAGAACTGTGTATCTGTCGTGTTGACAGAAAAGGGGGACACTAGGGATTTAAGACTAAATTGTGAAGTTAGACTCTTTATCACATCTGTGTGTGTGTGCGTGTGTTTAACTGCATGAACACAGCAAGTTTCCTAGCTATCTGGGCCTTGGTTTTTACAGCTATAAAATGGAAGCAATAATTTATGTCTTCAGAGCCTGCTGTGATGTGAAATTGACAGTCACAGCCTCCCTCTTACACCATTTCAGTCTCTGCGGTCCTTGACTATTAGTGTACTAGGGCTGCAAATGTCACTGGTGTTAGTTGGTTTGTTCCTGAAGTTCAACAATTAAAGATACATTTTAGAAAAAATAGATAGGCCAGCATTATTGATGAGGATTCAGGACCATTGGCCTAAAGCCAAATCCTGGAATTTTTTTTTCAGTTCTACAAGGAATTTTTTTATGTTTGTGATAGTTAGAATAAACCAATAAATGCAGCATGACATGGAGAATAATCTCAAACTCAGACTTTGGTGTCAGCAAATGCTCCGATCAGGTTTCGCTAACACCCATCCATTTCTCTTTGTCTCTCTCTTGCTACAGCACTGGGGCTGGGTAGCCAGCGACAGAAATAGTCAGGCCCACAGACCTTAAAATACTTTCCCTCTGGCTCTTCCCTGGAAAAGCTTGCTGACTCTGATTCTTGGTAAATTAAAGACAGGGTTTGGTACAGTAACATGAGTCTGTTCATCCTTTTACCACCAAACTAGCTTCTTTCCTTCGCTGGGTTCTTTACCCCTTTGTCTCAATTTTCTAATCTATATATGTCATAGGATTGTTTTAAGGACCAAAAAAAACTATGTGTATGACTATGTATGGAAAAGAATAAAAATAACCTCTATGACAAAAGCTGCTGTTTGAAACCATTTTTACCATGTTTCTGAGAAAATTATTATGTGTATATATACATAAATATGGGAATATATGTGTGAACATATGTATGTATGGGAATATATGTGGAGAATATATGGTGGCATGCATGTGTGTATGCATAAGTGTTTCCAGTTTTATATATATATATACACATACACATATATGCACATATATAGTCTATCTCTAGTAACATGTACAGAGATTTATATGCATTTATATATTTAAACTATATGTATACATATACATACATATTTAAACTAATACCATTGAAAGGAGATCCTGGGTGGTAGAATTATAAATGATATTTTTAATGTTATAAATCTGTGCCTTTAGGGGTTTTATGTTTTTTATTTTCAATTTTATACACTGAGCATATAATTTACAAGGTATTTCAAGCTAATAAAATAGTACGAGCATCAGTAGCATAGAAGGAGCAGAATCAACCCAGTCTAACCGTGTTTAGGGCCAGTGTTGTGCTGAAAATAAAGAAGTTGACATACCAGTGTGTCTCGTGCAAACCTCTCCCGCTGCTTTGGGTGCCACCTGGAAACGGATAGCCTGTTCTTTCCACACTGTTCTTGGCTCCACCAGGGACCTGGCATCCCCTGGGTCCTCTAGAGATTGTATATAGGAATTTGTGACTTCCGAGAACACCCCAGAACTTCAGCTGCTGTAAGAACTGCATGTCCAGGGGGAGCAGCTGGCTTACTAGTTTCCCTGGTCACATTGCCCACAGCCAGTTCAACTTCTTAAGAACACACATCTAGGGCTTGCATGCAGGCTAGCCCCTCCCCACCGCCTTGGGGTTGGACCTTCGGTGTCTATTCTTGGATGGCTTGTAGAGTGAACTGATGACAAAGAGCTGTCCAAAGAAGATAGTTTTCAGCGAAGGGACAGAAGTGGTTTGTAGGACACAGTGTACCAGATACCAGCCTCTTTATTCAGACTTGGACTTGGCACCCAGGTACCAGAAGCACCTTGCCATCAGAAGCCACCCTGTTGTGGAGTCTCTAAGATTATGAAGCTAATACAACTCATCCTTTGTTTGCTCCAGGGCCTGGGCACACCAAATGTTCTCCTAAAGGCATCTCTGTAACAGGTGTTCTTAAAAGTGTGCACTTTACTTAGATTTCCTCAAGCTATAGCACTCAGTGGAAAGGAAATACAAGATGGAAAATACAAGTCCCCACCAAAAAAAAAAAAAAAAAAAACAAACAAACAGAGATTAAAGAACAGTCATGTGTTCCATCAGAGGAAAACCAATTCACCATTGTTTGTAATGGGCTTACACTGGGCTTTTGTTCCAGGGTGAAGGAGACAGAGAGAGGCAACTTCACACCAATAATAGACAATAATAACATCAAAGGGGGAGCATCTCTTTCTTAATTCAAAATGGGTTATCTAGTTGATATCTGTAACTCTATAGAACTTAAACTTCCTACGCCCATTTTATAGATGAGGTAAAAGAGGCCCCAATGAGTCTGAGTTGCCTAAGGCTATCATGGGAGATTTGGTATTTAAACCCAAGCCATCTGAAGCTAGAGTTCTGCACAGACAGTATTTCTGCAGACATTTTCATGGTTGAACACAGCTTGCCCCCCTTTTTTGTTTATCCGTTCTTTGGGAGCCACGTATCACTATGTAGCCCAGGCTTACCTCCAACTCAGGATCATCCCTGTTCAGCCTCTCAAGTGCTGGCATCACAGTTGTGTGTCCCTTCTGGCAGCTGAGACTGCTCCCATGAAGCCTAAAGGGTACAAGAGAAATGCCTTCAAAGTCAGACTTCAGGCTGGCCTTGGAAGACGTGAATCCCCCATGCTTTGAAAGCTTTAGTTTGGGATTTCACTAAATAAATCTGTGAAATGCCTGATCCAAAAGAACTAGCTGCTGGATCTTGTGGAAATGTGAATCCTGCAGGTGGCTCAAGGTAATAATTAGGCAGGTATTGAGGTGAGAATCCACTTCTCCACTTAGACCATTCTGCTTCTGTTTCTCAGTGTGACAAAAACGAAAGCATCCACCTGACTGTTCTCTGTGGCCAGGCCTCTCCGCTTGGCTGTCCTGGCGCTTGGAGGCCTGGCCTGTCTGCTGTAGCATGCCACACAGCACCATTTAATTCTAGGCACGCTTTCACCCACTCTTCCAGGTGATGTCCCCTGGGATGGGAAATGACTCCCTGCTGAGAGTCACATACTAGCCACTCTGCTGCTGGATGCTGGCACCGAGGACGGTCACTTCCATTGCCCTAGACATAGTCTCTCAGCTTTAGGTTCCTCCTCTACATTTAAAAGGGAAGGTGAATCCCTGTCCCTATGGTGGCCCAGTGGATGGAGAAAAGCAAAGCGTGCAAATGGCAGGCCCTAACATACTCGTGCTGGCTAGTTTAAGGCTTGAAAGGAGTCCCCTCTACTCTCCACATTGAAATCTCAACTAGGGAATCTCTGCCATCCCATTGGCCTGTGTGGGACATTTTCTTGATTAATGATTGATGTGGGAGGGCCGAGCCCACCATGAGTGGTGTCACCTCTGTGGTCCTGGGCTTGTATGAAAGCAGCAGGTTGAGCCCCATGGTGGGGGGTGGGGGCAAGCCAGGAGGCAGCGTTCCTGCATGGTCTCTGCTTCAGTTCTTCCCTATAAAGCAAATAAACCCTTTCCTTCCCACATTGTTTTAGTATCCCAGCTGGGATACAGTGGTGTATCCCAGCAACAGAAAGCAAGCTAAGACCATGCTATGACTGATCTGCCTGCTTTAACCACTCTTTCCCTCCATCCTCCCAAATTCAACCAATCTAATCATAGTTAGAATTCTTAGTTTCAGTTCATATATGTGTGATGAAACAAATATATTTATATGGACGGCAACTCTTGGGAATGAGAATGTTGGGCTTTTTCTTCATTGTCTCCCTCTCTCCCTGCTCAGAGTTGATATATCCCTTTTCTTTTTCAAAGGCCACAGGAAAGTTTTTGATGCTCCTATTCAATGTGAAGCATTACTTCATAGTCAATCAAGGCCAACTCCTTTGAAAACAGACTAGAAGTTGAGAAGGAAATCAGCTGAAATAGCAGCTCCTGGGACTTTTTTGATAAAAGGAGGAACTTTCAGGCAAAACTAGCAAACAGTGGGAGTTCACTGCCGGGCCAGGGGTAGAATGGCCTTTCTTGGGGAATGGCAAAGCCTAGAAAGGCACTGATCTGGAACAGTCAGGAGTAAGGCTTCTTTGGGAAGCATTCCAAACCTTGTGCTTTCGCCCTTGAATAACCTGCCAGCCTCCCTTTGGACCCACACTTCTAAGAATGGTTCTGGGACAATCCGAGAGTCTTATCCTTTGGTTCTACCTGTGACCCTTTCTCCTTGTCTCCACATCATGGAAAAGAACCTGAGAGATGGTTGCTGAGTTTTGACACTCAAGACCTTGGCAAATGCAGAAAGAAAAGAGAAACAGTCGTCCCATTCTGCCAGCTTTGACATTGTATGCTTTCAATGTGACTGCATTACTAGAGACAGAACCAAGCCGGGGTCACGGGTCTGTGGCTGCTGGATCACACTGCATTGTTTGGAGAGGACTCAAAGCTTCCAGGAAACCTATCACACACACACACACACACACACACACACACACACACCTGGTGGGGGGGAGACAGAGACAGAGACTATGAATGGACAAAAACCACTCCTGATCCAGTTCAGACCGTGTGTTCTATCCTGATACCTCCCCTCCAATGGAAGGCAAAAATGCTAACATAGCCATTGAAATGATGGCCTGAGATCTTTCAAACTTGTCCTTCGCACAATGCCCTGTGCTACAGAGCTACAGCCTGGTGATAAGTTGATGTTATTGCCACTGTCCTCCCTGCCACCTCTGACCTAGAAACCTCAGGCTTTTCTCTCACTGTTTCCAACCTACTCACTAATTCTAGACAATTCCAAGTGTTTTTTTGTTTGTTTGCTTGTTTGTTTCTAAAAGCTCGCTCCCTGTTTCCCGTTTTGGCCTTCCAATTCATTCCAGCCACAGCATCTTCACTGATCTGGTTCCCTACTTTCTGCCCTTTCTCCAAGCGGCAGCTGGAGCTATCTTCAAATGTGCACTGTGTGTCATTTCCTTACTTAAAACCCTTTCTTCACCGGAGATAAAGCTAACTCTTTGCCATCGTGTGCACAACCCTGCTCTGTCTAAAATGACAGGCATTGTCCAATACCACTTTCTGCCCTGCCTACTGTGTTTGAGTTCCAATGATCTCTGATCATCCTGGGATGGATTTTTCTCTCCCTTGGAATCTTTACAAAGGGCTCCCCTAGCAGGTTTTCTTTTGGGGCACCAACCAGCTCCCAAATCACGACACAGAACTTCTTATTAGTTATGAATGCTTAATCTTAGCTTATGCTTGTTTCTAGCTAGCGCCTATAACTTAGTTTAACCTGTTTCTCTTCATCTGTGTTTTGCCTCGGGGCTTTTTACCATTCATTTTGTGTGTCCTACTTTTCCTGCTTCCTCCCTGTCTGGCTGACTGGCTTCTCCCTTTCTTTCTCTCTTGTTCTCGCCTCTTCCCGAGAGCCTAGATTCCTCCTCCTCCTTTTTCTTTCTGCTCGCCAGTCCTACCTATCCCTCTACTGCATAGCTATTGGTCACTCAGCTTTTTACTAGACCAATCAGGTTCTTTAGGCAGGCAAAGCAACACATCTCTACATCATTAAGCAAATGCGGCATAAACACATGTAACATGTCTTTACATAGTTAAAATGTTCCGCAAGAGCCTGCTTCTGTAAATTTCAGGCTCTTCTGGGATCCACTTCTCACTTAAGGGCTTCAACTGTTTTCACTTCTTCAAGGAGGCCTTAGCTGCAGATACCCCTATGAAGCCTTTATCTTATTGTATGTCATGTTTATTCATAACATGGTGTGTTTTGTGATGGTTCCCTTGTATTTTGTCACATTCTCTTTCTGTCACATGAGGAAGCATCGTTGGTTTATTCACCAGCCTGCCCATGGCTTCTGCTGTGCTTTTTGTGTCCTTTGTGCTTAGGAAATACTCATGGATTAAAAGGTTGGATGAATGAAACGTGAACAGGTGGATGGGCTTATTTTTCTCTTGTCCACAGATACTTGGATAATAACTCCTGTGACAGGACCTAGCAGAGCCCCCAAGAGGAGCAGGAACAGAGTGCTAATGACCATACATAGATGTATGTTAATTTTTCCAAAAATACTGGATGGGTTTTACTTTTTAGACACAGTTCGGTAATTGTATAATTTTTTTCCATGTTGACTGCTACAAAATTAGAGCCAAATTTGTGGCCCATACGTCTTTTGGGTAGGCAATTCAGCCCTATTCTTGGATCTGTTTCATGTCCCTGTCCTCATTTTTCTTCTCCTTTTGTTCCTATTTTAAATTATGCCATCTTATATTTCATATGTCCTCGTAGCTGCCTTAAGTTCCCTCTAAAGCAAGACAGAGTGTCAATCAAGCAATATGTGAACATGTGAAGCGAAAAGCCCCTGAAGTATAAAGCGAGTGCCTCCTGCCTCATGGAGGGAGCAGTGCCCACATGAGTTCTGGAAGCCCCAGGGAGCAGGTGGAGGGATAAGAGACTTCTCCAGAGAGGCCACGCCTCCTCGGGCGCAGGAAATACGCCGTCAACTGAGATTATTTAAGAAGAGCTTAATTTTGGTAACTGGTTATTTTGCTTGTTTGGGCTGCATACCGAGGCTCTAGATGTCACGCTGGGTTTTCCCACTATCTCCTTCCTCTAGAAGCACCATATAATTTTCAAAATAATCGGGAGTCACCCATTCTGCCGTCTGACATATACGTATATATATTCTAAATGTAAGCCTTCATCCCCTGCACTAAATGGGAGTAGAGGAATCGTAGTGATGTATCCCCCAGGGCCTAGAGCAGTATCTAGCACACTAGTTCTCCATGATTTTTGTTGAATTAATGAATGAGGCCATCTGTCTTCTCGTGTGAGAATGACTTGCATTTCTTATTGTCCTTTAGCCTGATGTCCTGTCTGTTTTATAAGATACCCTGTAAAGTGTTAATTGCTTTGACAAAACTGGGGCTGATTCCTCCCAAAGGCAACTGTTTGTGACTGTGCAGTCTTCTCCACGTAAATCCAGCACAGCTCTTCAGTAACCTCTCTCCTCTCCTTGAGCCTCCTAGATCCATCTGGAAATCATTCTAACAACCCTTCTATAAAATAGATTACTGCTTTCCTTTTTAATAGAACTCTGGATCCCCAGAGCCCACAGCCAGCATTGAGATGGATTCCTTATCTCTCCTGCTTCATTAAGAATGTGCACATATTTGGTTGCCAAAGCTACAGTCCTCCACAGTGCAGCTTGTTGCAACAAAGGAAAGTGTTTGCCAAATGACTTGTCAGCATATGTTCCAGAACTGCACAGGCATACTGTATGTAACTGGAAAATACTGATCCCAGTTAGTTAGAGATTAAAGACCAGGAAAGAAAGACTCTCGCATTATTTAAAGGCACCTAGAAGTCTCGGATAAAAACACAAGGGTTTGGTGGTGTGGAAAGAGAAAGGTAGGGGAGAGAATAGAAAAATAAGCAGGCTATAGGGAGCACAATAAAATTCTGGAACCACAGAAACAGGGTTCAGCTCCCAGGTGCTGATGGTGCATCTTGCCCATCCCCAGTGTCCTTCCTGGTATTAACTAACCTGCGCAAGCCCACTGGTGGCTGTATCAAGTATGTGGAACAGAAGCACCTTTGGACTTTCTAAGGTGGACCTGGCTATATCGAAACAATCCTCCTGACTGCTGAGCCCCTAGATGGGCTGGGGAGTCAGAGGCACTGGTGCTCGGCAAGGGGAATTCTGAGTCCTGTGGTTGTCGGCCACGTGTGCACTCAGCAGCTGGCCATTCAGGCAGCCTCTGGGGAAAACGTGTTAGTAAGCCTGGCCTCTTCGCTGCAGCAGAGGAGTGTCTGACTTCTTGATGTTCTCCAGACAGTTTCCTAATTAGGAAACTCTGGCAGATCTCACAGAATAAACCAAACATGACTGCAGTACAGGCAGAGCTCTCGTCTGTATGTTCAATGCTGAAGCCCACAGCACCAGGGCAATCAATGGCATGGGAGCACCTCTTAGACTCATCGCTCGTGGAAACAGTGAGCGGCATGCAGGTTTGTTTTCATTAAAAGGACAATTTCTCATCGTAAAACCCTATATTGATCTAGTCAAAGGCTTGCTTCAGCTGGCGTTCCTTGGGGTGATGTCAACAAGTCAGTGTAAGCGTTTACAGGACAGACAGGGGTATCCTCTCAGGACAGAGGGCTTCTGCTAATTGCGTTTGTGTTGTCCTGGCAGAGGTATCTCACTGTGTGCTGCTTCTAATTGAATAAACTCAAGAATTTACAATTGGGAGATCATGGCAGGGTTTTACAGTTTGATGGTTGTGGCTATGAGAAAATCTGTCTGAGAACGAAGACACTTGAATCACAGAAAAAATGGGGAACTAAAGTACTTGTCCTCTCTCACACACACAGGGGCTGCTGGCTTCAGCTGCCTCTGCTTTACATTATGTCTGAACTAACAGTTTTCTGTGGATGGAAAGCAGCCTCCCCCCAGTCCCCACCCCGTCCCCCAGTCATGTCAACAGGAAGAGATTTTACATTAAAAAGAGATTCCTCAGGAAATGAAGAGAATGTGGAGTTTGGCTGAAAAATTCCAAATGGTTTTTGAGTCAAGTGATTTTTGTCTTTCTGTCTAGTTGGCAAGGTGACCTCCCCCACAGCCCCACTCAAGCTGAGAGGAAGTCCATGCTGAGGACATGTAAGGCAGCCAGCAGCAACGGGGGCAGCAGAAAAGCCATTGCGAGCATGAAATGTGGTTCATTATCAACCCAGGTGGACATCTTGGGCAATCGGCTGTGCAGTTCTAGCAGATGCGATGAGCAGCAAGCGCTTTGCCATGGTTAGCATCCCAACTCTCTTTGGCTAGCATTTGATTACAGTGGTGTAGGTTCTTTTAAAGTGTCTTAAACACACACACACACACACAAGGACAGAGTGCTGCCTACAGATTATGTTTTCATCATGTTACATGAGAGGAATGTTATGTTTTCTGTGAACAATCTGTGAACACTAATAAGGCATTGTTCCAACCTGTAGCAGCTTCTTCCCTTAGGGAATCATGTACTTATGGTGGACAACCCAGATCTACTTTGGATTTTCATATTCTCTTTCTCCATCCCCTTCAAGTCCTGCTTTGAATTTGGGGACAGCCTGGACTACATAGCAAGATAGTGTCTCCATACAACAGATGCCACGCTAGTCTTCCCAGTGTTGTCCCGTAGGTATGTGAATACCTGTGCCATCATGTCTTCTGGGGATGAACACATTATCATTTTAATAGTTAGGTGTAGAAGAAGACTGGATACAAGGTCTCCAGGGTGCCATACTCTGAGGATCTAAGTATCAGAGTTGGATGTGATGTAAATAAAATCTTCGTGGACTTCTTAAGGCTTTAAAGATGCTAAGTGGAACTTAGAAGACTTTCAGGGACAAAAGACTCAGGTCCTACACAGACTACTATATAATATCATCCTAAAGCAAAGCAAGATTCATCAACCCATGGGTACTGAGCCAAATCGAACTTGTGCATGCACACGTGTGTAGAGGTCAAAGGGCAACTTCAGATGTTGTTTCCCAGGTGCTATCTACCCTGTTTTTTTAGGCTATGCTGGCAGGGCAGTGAATACCTGTTTCCACCTGCTCTGGGATTATGAGTGTGGACAACTAAGCCTGATTTTTTTTTTAAATGTGAGTTCTGGGGATCAAACTTTGGTCCTCATGTATATGATGCAAGCACTTTGTTGACTGAGCTATCAGCCAAGTCCCTCACTGCTCTCTGTTTTTTTTCTAAGTAAAATTTTATGGGAATATTCCATATGGTTTGCTGCTGCTTCTGTGTTGTAGCAGTAAAGTTGAGTAGTTATGACAAAGACCATATGACCTGCAAAGCCAAAAAAATAAATAAATAAATAAAATCACTGTCAGGTCTCTTGTAGACTTTCCAATGCTTGATCTAAAGCACTGGTTCTCAACCTGTGGGTGGAGACCCCTTTCGCAAACCTCTCTCTCCAAAAATATTTACATTAGAATTCATAACAATAATAGCAAAATTGCAATTATGAAGTAGCAATGAAAATAATTTATGGTTGGAGGTCACCACAACATGAGGAACTGTATTAAAGGGTCACAGCATTTGGAAGGCTGAGAACCATTGCTCTAAAGGAATGATGTTTAACTTGCCACAGTTTTCCAGGAACGTTTACTGATGATGGCCTTTAGTAATAGGAGTTCACTGAAGTTACATGTAGAATGGTTGCCTGTGTGTATATGCATGCCTGCATGAGATTTTCTCGAGAGGGTCGTGCATTATAGCAGTCCTTCCAGGGTGTCTGTGATCCTAAGACAAAGATATGCATGTTTTACCTTGAAAAAATATGCATGTTTTACCTTGAAAAGATATGCATGTTTTACCTTGAAAAGATATGCATGTTTTACCCCCATTTGCACTCCTGACCTCTGCTTTCTCTTAGAGCCTGTTTGTATCATAAGTGTTTTTAGTATCCTGTTAAGTAATTGGTTGTAAATCTGAAGCATTGCATCCCCGGTCTACCATGGAAGTGTTTGGTTCCACACATATAGTGTACCATCAAATGGGGGTTAGGGTAGGGTGGGTGAGGCTCAAATTTGGGTCTGCCATGCCAATTTCAGAAGCCAAGATTATTCACTTTTAAGATTTGGCTTTAAAAAAATTCTATTCTGGGCAACTTCATGCTCCCTAGAATGTGGAGCCTCTTTCCAAAAGTCCCCAGAAAGAATGCCATAATGTTGGTGCTCAACAATGTGTCACCTCCCCACACACCCATTTCCACCTCATCTCACTTCCTGGAATTTCTTCCTTTCCCGATGGTCCTCAATCCAGGCCGTCACCGGCATCATCTGGGAAACATCTCCAAATGCAAGTTCCCAGTGACCAAGCCCTTCTACGTCCAGACTTCTGCCGGGGCGTAGCCAGGGAATCTGTTTATTTTATGAATCAATGTAAGCAGCTGTGTTCTGGTCAGCCAAGCACAAGAACGGCTATTCCAGGTAGCAGGAACTCTCGACCAAGTAAGGTGGCCATTGTGAGTGAGGTCTGTGCACTGCTGCTGGGAGAACTGACTGCCTAAACTCAAGTGACCTGCCCATTTGCAGAAACAGGCAGCATGTTCCCTGTGTGCTCTGGGTTTCCTGTCCACAGGGAGCCAACTGTTTGTGGGTGGTCCTAGGCTCACAGGAGGGTTCCCTTCTGCCACAGCCCTGGGAACAGGCTGAGATGCATTTGGTTCTTAGGGAGGAAGAGTAGGGTGGGGGTGGCTAGCCCGGGAGCAGGGGAATTAGGAAGTCATTTGGAACACCAAGTAGAGTGGGAGGAAAAATTAGCGCCCCCCCCCAAGTATAAAGTCTTTACTAATATTTTCATTTAACTCACAAGAGTCATGAAACTTTGGCATGATAAAAAACAATTTATGGCCTTTTATTTCATCGTTTGCGGACAGTAACTCTGGTGTTCAAACGAATGGCCGCCTCCAGATCCTGTGCTATTTATACATTGTCAGCTGGAGTTGAGATCTTTGTAAGTCTAAAACACAAACCAACTCTGACTGTGAGGAGCTGGTTGCAGGTCTGAAGTGGCTGCAGAACAAAGCCGTGCATTTGCAGATACTGGACGAGAAATCTGTATACAACCGAAATTAGAGCAAGGCGCTGTGTCTGTTTCTGTGCATGCACACGCACTAGTCTGCCCTGGGTCTTTTGCCTGAGGGAGGTGGTGGGTGTTGGAGCAATTAACCTTATTTTTTTTCTTTTAACTAGAAGTTTAGAACATTTAAAGTTTAGAAAGTGCACAAGGAACAGATGTATTTATGTTAAACTTGATATTTGAAAGTTTTCTCCACCCCCCCCCCCCAGTGCAAACACAGCTAACTCTCACCTTAAAGGGACTAAGTGTTTATTTTGGAGCCACATGTGAGTGGCCATGCCCCTGGAACAAAGATTCAGATGACCCCAAATACCATGTTCACTATGGAGGTGTTGACATGAGACTTTATTAATTACAGAACAAAGAAAGTCATAAATCAAGACATTCACCAATTACATTCATGGAGACCACATGTTGTATGTTGACATTCTTAGCTTTGGAATCAATGTAGCTCAGAGCTGGAGAGATGGTTCAGTAATTAAGAGGACTTGCTGCACTTCCAGAAGACCTAGGTTCAGTTCCTAGAACCCACATGGCAGCTCACAACCAACCATTTGGAACTCTACTTCCAGGGGATCCAATGCCCTCTTTCAGCCCCTGTGGGCACTAGGCACCAATGTGGTACACACACACACACACACACACACAGGCAAAACACCCACACACATAAAGAAATACATTTTAAAAGTTTTAATGTTTTAATAGTCCCAAGGATGTTAGGGTGGACAGTGGATGCCTTTCAGGAGCACCCTTGTAAGGACTCAGGGAAAATGGGTTCTAGTGGCTAGCATTTTAACTCTCCACAATCATGAAGTTCACTCATTTGTTTAAACTATTTAATACAGGTGTGCATCCTCCCCCCGTTCCCAGGAGAACTTCAGTTTATACTCCACAGCAATATGAGTCCTGCATGTAGCTTTCTGCCTGGCTTTTGCTGGTAAATTGTGATGCCCTCGAAATCTCCAGGGCACATGGAAATGTTATTTTTAGCATTTTGCTAAAGTACTTGACTCCTGGGTTAACTCATGCAGGAGGGATATAATAAATGAGATGTAAATTACCCATAGCATCTCAGCTAATTGAATTTTTAATTGGACAAGCCCTTCTCACGTTCAAACTTCTCTGAATCCTCTGCTGTTCGAACCCAACCAGTAAGTTTGGATTCTGATGCAATCTCATGTTCTGTTAGTGTGTGGATTTAAGAAGGGGCGGCAGATGGAGGTAGGCTAATTAAAATGAAAGCTCTAATTAGCCGTGGAGAAAGAGAACAATTCGGCGATGCGCTCGTGCAACATGAACAGTCATTTCTTTCTCTGCCATCTTCCCTGGACTAAGTTGTTTTTTAAAGACCAAGACACGAGCCCCTTCCCCCTGTGAGTATTTCCATCTCCTCAAAGAGGACTCTCAAAGCGGACACTACTCCATGGCAAAGCTGGTTCAGAAGCTGGTAGCTCTGTTACTCAAGACCTTCCTGGAGGGGCTTCGCTGCCCTGCTGCCCTCATCTTCATTCCTCCAAAACAAAGCAAGACCCATATTTTACTCTGTAGCAGTAGACAGATACAAAAGTGGGACTGGGTCAAAAATGAACCCCAAACTTTGGCTTCAATCATCCCAACTGCCCTCAGACTGGGAAGATTATGGGAGTGGTCCTCAACACCCTAGTGTTTCCAACAACTTTACTGAGATGTAATTAACCTTTAAAGGCCATTAGTGTAAAATGGATGGCTCATTGATTTTTAGCAGGATCATTTAACCATAGTCACTCTTTGGGGGGCTTTTTCTTCACCTGTAGAAAGGTGAAAAGGGATCCTTTATCTTTTGGCAGTAACCACCTCCATCCCCCTTCTGCCTGTCCTCCCCAGTTCTTGGTGATCCCCAGTCTAGTTTCTGCTTTTACGGACTTGACTGTTCTGGACATTTTGTATAAATTGAATCATTATGTGGTCAGCTTTCCCTGGCTTCTTTCAAAATGTAGCATAATTGTCAAGGTTCATTCATATGTGTGCTAGTTAGTTTTTGTAAACTTGAGACAAATTAAAGTCCTCTAGAAAGAGGAACCTCAGCTGAGGAATTGCTGTGTGTGTATGTGTGTGTAGGGGGGAATATGTTCTTGACCAATGATTGATGCATTTGCTTTCTTATATAACAGAAGACCAACTGTCTGTGTCTGTGTGTGTGTGTGTGTGTGTGTGTGTGTATGTGTGTGTGTGTGTGTAAAATCAGAAGACATCCTTACAAGATCTCTTGATGTCCAGTGTTATATATACAAGCTAGCAGGCCTGTAAGTGTAATACGAGAGCATGAACAATAAAAAACCAGAGATAGATATTGGGGTTCAACCCGATGGTCAGAAAATCAAAACAGTCAGCCATTGGCTCTTACCTCTACTTCAATCTGAAATGATAATCCTGTCTCCAGGAATCTCAAAATGAGACTCTTAATTTCAGGACTGTGGGTTTGAGCCCCACATTGGGCGCTATATGTAAGCATCTAGAGTTCTCATGTCCCTGCCTTCCATCCTGCCACAGGAACAACAAATATGCTGCTGCATCTTCCTTTACATAGCAAGGCATCTAAACTTAGCCTCTGCTGTTTCCCTGGTACCGTACCTCCATACATTTTTTTCTTTAAGAAAAGATTTATTTTATATTCATGAGTGTTTTGTATGCTTGCATGTATGTATGTGCTCCATGTGAGTACCCAGTTCACATGGAGAACAGAAGAAAGCATTAGATCCCTGGAACTGGAGTTACAGGTGGTTGCTAGCCGCTGTGTGGATGCTGGGAACTGAACCCAGGAGCACTACAAGAATAACAAATGCTCTAAACCACTGAGCCATCTCTCTAGCCCCCACATACTTTGTATCCTCTCAGGAGAAAATATTTGAACATAGACTGCCAATCAATGCATATTTACTCAACAATAAATGATGTACATATAGTATAATTATCTAAATCAAGTAGTACTTTGCATAGTAGGGTGAGACCATGAACATAACCACAAAAGCCAGAATTTTACAAAGCAATCCTAATAAGCAGTGAGAGAAATTTTAATTGTAATGTGACCTTTAAAATACTTTGCAAACCATTAAAAAATTCTCTTATTGTTGGTTATATTTGCATAGGGAAATAAGAAAAATGGTAAAGCTAATGTTTGCATAGTGCACTTAAAATTAAAATAAGAAACATGGAAAATTAAAATATTGTATTTCCTTATAAAATCTTATCAAGAAGAGTTTGTGATAATCTTTTTTCTCCTGTCACATGACTACAATTTAAAGCAGGCATGTTTTCTGTAACTTGACCAATTGTCATATTTCACTTAAGTTAGGGAATCAGTATCTAATACTCTTGTGGTTTCAGTATCTTGAAATACCTCTGAGAGATTGCTTAAGGTTGAGCTTTTCGTTTGTCAGTTCCGCTGGGACAAATTCATCCTTTCTGTCAAAACCACTTTCCTGTTTTATATGGACAAGGTAGCATGTATTAAATTCCTCTGACAGTGTAACTGGGTTTTCTTGACTCTGTGGTCAGGTCTTTCTTTTATAATTCCATTTACATTCTATTTTAATTTCACTCCCACAGTTATTGCCTTTTGGTTTGGAATTGCATTTCCAATTTTGGTGGCCACTTGACTCAATTTTGGAAAAGGTCAAATATTGTTTCATGGCAGATGAGGAGGCGGTGCAGCATGCAGTTCACTATCTGAAAGTGAAATGAGTAATAGCTATGCAGTGACCAATCACTGACAGACTTTGAAATGGATGTGCTGGTCATTGACTGCCATGTGCATTGGTTATGTGCATAGTGATTTGAGGCCTGAAGCAGCAAATGGTTCAGTGAATGTATGGAACCTGAAATTTGTATAGACCTGAGCTATTAAGAAGAAATTGCCTTTACACTAAAACAAGCTATGTAAAATCCATACTTTAAACAGTCACCTTGATTATTTTTATTTTTATAATCAAATTATCATTACTACTTGTTACTGTTTTATTTTATAGTACGATAGTCTAGAGTTTTTCTCAGATGTAGAACATGTACCCATGTGATCATTTTTTTATTTTCATAACTTGCATAATTACAGTTATACTCTATGGTTTTGGTTTGAAAGAAAATAACCCTCCCAAAGGGAGTAGTGATAATAGGAGGTGTAGCCTTGTTAGGGTAGGTATGGTCTGGTTGGAGGAAGTATACCACCATGGTGGTGGGCTTTGAGGTCTCATATATGCTTAAGCCACACCCAGTAAGATGTAGAGCCCTCAGCTACTGTTCCACCACCATGTCTGACTGTACACCACCATGCTTCAACATGATAATGAACTGAACCTCTGAAATTGTAAGCTGCCACCTCAATTAAATGTTTTTTCCTATGTAAGAGTTACCATGATCATGGTGTTTCTTCACAACAATAGAAACCCTAGCTAAGATAGAAGTTGGTACCAGGAAGTAGGGTATTGCTGTGATAAGCTGGACCTTGATTTTATTTGAAGGAATTTTGTACTTTGGAACTTTATGTTAAGAAAGCACAGAAACTGCTTTAAGCACTGCTTAATGGGTCATACTAGTAGGAGCATGGAAAACAGTATTGCTGAGTGTGATTTGATGAAATGTGTGGGCCATGCTCAAGAGGTTACAGAGGAGAATATTAATATGTGGCCTAGAAATTGTGATATTTTGGTGAAGAATATGTCTGCTCTTTGCCCTTGTCTGAAGAGTCTACCTGAGGCTAAAATGAAGTTTGGATTAAATCTGTTGGAAGAGAAAGTCTCAAAACAGCCTAATGTCCTATGGTTATTAGCGTTAACTTTGATAAAGATTTATAATGAAAAGGAGCAAGCTGAGCAAGGAGAAACACAAAATGTGTATAGATTGAAAAAAGGGACACCAGGAATTGGGATAGAATTAAATCCCATGTTCAAGGAGATTAATAGATTAAATGGAGTGGTGACTTCAGGGCAAGATCCCACCCAACTAAGTTTTCAACTTGCAAAAAGGAACTAAACAAAATCTTAAAGCAGGGTACATACCTTTAACCCCAGCACTCAGAAGGCAGAGGTTGGTGGATCTCTGAGTTAGAGGCCAGCCTTGTCTACAGGGCAAGTTCTAGAACAACCAAACTTACGCAATGAAGGAAACCGTCAAAAGCAGAAAGATGGGAAAGATATTATTGAAGGGAGGGGGCATGTTCCAGCCCCAACAAGCATCAGAACTTGGTGGTCTTGGTCATATAGTTCTGGGGTTAAGGACAAAAGAGAATGACTATGTAATTTGCCTCTGTGGCTAAGGAAAACCACTGAGGCCAGGCATGTGTCAGCAGTGTCCCTGAATGGAAGCCTAGACAGGCCATTGCATGAAGTTGTGAAGTCGAAGCCTGGATTACCTTGGAGACCCAAAGATATTAGAGATGCTAGAGCCATGGCATACTTGCCAAGGAAAGCTGCTAACAGGGAGTGGAACCAAATCAAGAGAAAGAAGCATGTTTCAGTCAACAAAGCTAAAAGGAGTTGGAGATCTGAGGAGCGCTTTGACAACAGACATGGAGAAGCAGAGTTTGGAGTTTGCTCAGCTGGTTTTTGGTCTTGCTTTTGTTGCGGGAGGTCCTCCCGTTCCTCCAGCCTATAGCTGCTGAGATACCAGCCCATTGGGGCGTGGTCTCTCTCTCTTTAAAAAAGCGGCACTTCCCTCTCCTCTCTCTCTTCACTTCCTGCTCCGCCGGCAACTAGACTCCCTTCCTGGTTGCGCAGAGGGCTGACGGTGATCTGTAAGTTTTTTCCCCTTTAAATAAATACCACCCTATTAATCATAATTCCAAACTGGTGTGGCATTGTTTATGACTTACGCCTTCATGCTTTGATCCAGTATTTCCTCACTATGCTCCCTTCCCTACATTTTGGAAAGGTAATGTATATCTTGTGCCATTATATGTGGCAAATATGTGATCTTCTTTTATATTTTAATTTTACAGGGAATTACAGTCAAGAGATTGCATGAATCTTAAAAGACTTTGAACTTTGGACTTTTAAGCATTATTGAGACTGTTATAGATTGTAGAGACTTTTGAAGTTGAACTAAATGAGTTTTGTATTATGATATTGTTACAAACTTTTGGTGGCCAGGGAGTAGAATGTGGTGTTTTGAAAGAAAATGTCCCCAAAGGGAATAGCACTATTAGGAGGTGTGGTGTAGTATTACTTTTTTTTTTTTTTAGCAAAGAAATACACCTTTTATTCATTGCTTTCACATGACCCATGGCATCTTTTTTCCCATTTATTTATTTATTTATTTATTTATTTATTTATAATTAAAAATTTCCACCTCCTCCCATTTCCCTCCCCCTCCCCCCGTAGTATTACTTTTTCACTGGGATCACCAACTTGCAAATAACAACATGGAGACATATCATTCATTATGAAAGTTTGACCTTTATTTAGGCTTGTCTCAACTAGCTCTTATACCTTAATTAACCCACTTATATGCATCTATATTCTGCCATATTTCATTACCTCTCTTCCATCTTTCACCTCCTGTTTCCTTTCCATGTCTGGCTGACAACTCCACCTTTATCTTCCCAGAGTTTTCTCTCTGTCCAGAAATGCCATCTATACCCCCTGCCTAGCTATTGGCCATTCAGCCTTTTATTACACCAACTGCATATCTTCACATAGTTTACAATATTCTACAACAGTATGACCTTGTTGGAGTAGGTGTGGTTCTTTTGGTGGAAGCGTGTCACTATACAGGCGGGCTTTGAGGTCTTATATATGCTTAAGCCACTCCCAGTGAGGTGGTCCACTTTCTGATGCCTTCAAGATGTAGAACTCTCAGCTATCTCTCTAGCACCATGTCTGCTTGCGTGGTACTATGTCTCGCCATGATGGGACTGAACCTCTAAACTGTGTAAGCCACCTCCTCAATTACATATTTTCTTTATAAATGTTGCCATTGTCATGGTGTCCCTTCACAGTGATAGAAACCCTAACTAAGACATACTCCATTGATTTTTTGGGGGTTGCAACACATTTAGATTATTTGCAAAAATTCAGTGATATTGTCTACAAATCTGTAAGTCTCCTTTGCCTGATAAATTCAGTAATATTTAGTCATGGTACATATCTTAGGGTTTCTATTGCTGTGAAGAAACACCATGACCATGGCAACTCTTCTAAGGGAAATATTGGGGTAGCTCACTTACATTTAATTGGGTAGCTCGCTTACAGTCCAGAGGTTCAGTCCATTATCCTCATGGTGGGACACAGTGGCAAAGAGGTAGCTGAGAGTTCTACATCTTACAGGCAATAGGAAGTAGACTGTCTCACTGGGTGTGGCTTAAGCATATATGAGACCTCAAAGCCCACCTCCACAGTAACACACTTTCTCCAACCTGACCATACCTACCCCAACAAGGCCACACCTCCTATTATTGCCACTCCTTTTGGAGGCCATTTTCTTTCAAACCACCACAGTACATTCAAACCTAATCTTGGATGTCAACACTGCCACCTGTCCCATACTGTGACACTTTTGTCTTCTCTTTGGGGGCTGTCAGTGCCTGCCACCCAAGAGGTATGACCATGAGTATCTGACAGCTTAAGGAGTCCAGTATTAAGCCATGCATTAAACAGCTTCACAATTTAATTTCTTTAGCATTATGTAAAAGTTTAAGATAAACTTTAATATAGTTACTTACTCTTCTTTGGCTACTAATGGACTAGACTTCAGGTTGTGCATGAGTTGTTCTGTGGCTGGGGTAGAATCTGTACTTCCTAATACTAGCATGTTGAGTTCATGGGAAGATCCTCAGAGATGGCAGTTAGGGTTTGAATGGACCATGTAGAAGTACCCAGTGGTATTGAGCTTTGAGATGTTATATCCTGACCCTGCTTTCTGTCTGCTCTCTGCTTCCTGTATGTGAAAGGAATGTGACAAGCCACATCATACTTCTGCCTCTATGAGGGGCCGGATCCATTCTAAAACTAAGAGACATAATCGACCCTTCCTTCTGGAAGGCCCTTTGTCAGGTCTTTTGTCACAGTAGCGAGAAAAGCAACAAATACAACAGTTACCACACTTCTGTCATGGATTCACTTGGGGAAACTTCTGAAAAGGACTCATGCTGGGAGCCCCACCCTTGTCCTTTTAAACAGGGTCCAAGCATTCGGCATATGTCTTTGTTAAACCCTACAGTTGGTTCCAATACACACCTGATGTTTATAACTGTACCATCAAAGGAAAAAAGGGAATACTCTGGAAGATCTTTCCCAGGTCACAGTTTCCATTCATTTATAAATTGAGTGTGAATGTGGGGGGGGGGGGGCGAGTGTGCATGCATGCATGTATATGTTTAGGCATCTCTGATAACCAGTCTTCACTTTGCACTGTCTTCTCAGAGACATATATTTGCCAAGGAAGAAAACTAAACTCTCCGGTCATTTCTAGAGACTCTGTCCTCCAGGGATGATTTGTAGTCTTAACAGAAACTTCCATTCTGTAATAGGCCTTGTAGTGTTTATCTAAGCAGTTACTAGCATGCAAAGGCAGTCTTGGTGTACAATAGCTGCCATAGTATCCAGACAGCTCAAGCTAGTGCTGCTCATTCAAATGTTCTGAATATAAAGGAGGTGCAGTCAGTCTCAGAAGGATGAAGAGAGAGAGATACACAAGAAGGACAGTTCCTTTCCATACACAGAAATCCAGGAGGGTTGAAGGAGTTAACTCTGGCTCACGATGTATGTGCCAAAACGGATTCTTGGCTTACCACTCCAGGACTTGTTAAGTATAGAATTTTCTTGAGATCCACCTGTAGTTGAATAATGAGAGAATTAATTAAGACTCATGTTTCTGGGCACCACTAGAGCATCATGGAGGTGGTAGAGAGGCTCCATTTTAAATGAAGTTCCTGGTGCCTACTCCAAGGTTAAGCTGGTGGGTCAGAGTGGTAGCTTAAAATGACTCCCTGGGGTAATGTTTGGTTCCTGTATACCCCTCCCAAACCAAGGCCTGGAATCTAAAAAACAAATGCAAAAGGCTTCTGATGTTCATATAGAATTAAGGCTGCATTTTGAATACTCATCCAAAACAATTATTGTGTGTCTTTGACCAGAATACTTTTGTAGCTGGGTAGTGGTGTTGCGTGCCTCTAATCCAAACATTCGGGAGACAGAAGAAGGCAGATCTCTGTGAATTTCAGGACAGCCTGGTATTCTGGGACTTCGTTCCAACAATAGCTTTGGGGTACTGGCCTTAGGATGTGGCCTTGTATGCTGCACGAGAACGGACAAGCTGGAGGGGAAGCATTGTGCTTGGTGTGATCAGAGACCAAGTGGCAGAGAGAGCGCAGGATCAGTGGTGACATCAGCCTTACTCTGTGTCTGTAAGTTTGTCTTTTACATTGTTAGTAAATTGGTTAATATATATATATATATATATATATATATATATATATATATATATAGTTAAATATATATTTATTTAACTAAATAAATATAGTTGTGGGTTTTCGCTTCAAGCCTAATCTACATCATGAGTTCCAGGATAGCCAGGGCTACATAGGGAGACCCTGTTCAAAACAAAACAGAAGATTTTGTAAACATTGTTTACAGAAAGCACTGTTTTTCACAATGCAAACAAGATATGTTTCTTAAACTATTGTGAGCGCTTAGATCCATGGCCCTCGGGAAGTGGAGAAACTTTAGGATCAGACCCAGGATCAGGGCCCCTCCTTCCCTCTTCTGCTTATTATTTGGAGCAAGTTGTTTATACTTCCAGTTTTGGTTCCCTCGTCCAGAAATAAGGAGAATTAAATCTACCTTGATTTAACTAATCTGCCTACTACTGTGAATCTTCATTTAGAAAATAATGCTTGGAGTCTCAATTTAAAAAAATGGTGTTTCTTTTCTACAGCTTAATATTTTTCAGTTCCTTAAATGAGTAGATCACATTTAAAAATATGATAGATATTGGCTAAAGAGTATTTTACACAAAACTTTTTTGCAGAAGCGCAATTTTTTTTTCAGACCAGCAACCTTCAAAACACTCGTTTAGCAATAGAGAAAAGGAAATATGAGAGGACATCATGCTTTTTGTTTATGGTACGTGGGTAACTCGGAAATCCAGTTGGGGAGACAACATGCAATGCTTTTGTTCTGCTTGATCCCGACCTGCAGTTTCCAGAATGGCCTCATGTATACTCGGAGCAACGTGAGGAGAGCAGATGTGGTGATTCTCCTCTTCACCTCCATTATGCCTTCCGAGAGCATTCAGCTCGACCACTGCAACTTGTATTTAAACCCAGAGCTCTTCAGGGGCTGCCCTTTCTATAATCCAGATGTGCACCTTGCAGCTTTGATGCTGCTTTCTAGACAACACACCCCTTTGCGTGCTGTTCCAAGGAACAGGTTTGGCCTGCGCTGAGGTCTGAAACAGACCACGCTGTAGGAAATGCTCTGGAGTTTCCTTATTAGCGCTCTCTCTCTCTCTCTCTCTCTCTCTCTCTCTCCCTCCCTCTCTCTCTCTCTCTCTCTCTCTCTCTCTCTCTCTCTCTCTCGTGCTTTCATTGCATGACGTACCAAGTTTACAGAGGCATCTACCACTGACTCCAGTTCTCCTCTTCAGTGTTGACTTGAACATAATTCAAATGCGAGTTAAAGTCAGAATAGCCATCTTCTAAGTATTTAAAAAGGAAAAAAAGTCCTTATTGAAATTGAATTAATTAGCTGCTCAGATCAGTAACTATTTTAAGAAATGCAAAGAATGTTTTAGAACTGTTTTTTAAAACATAAAATAGGCCTAAGGCTGCTTGCCTGCTTTAGACTAAAATATTATATCTCAAGTAAGCGGATGTGCATGTAAGTGCAGGCCTGGCCATCATCGTCCTCATCATCACTTTCATCCTTAGGCGGTGGTGACATGACGTCCCCGCCCTGTAGTTTCTGCTAGTATTGAACCTGAAACACTCCTCTTGCCTTAGTCTTTCAAATGCTAGGGCCAGAGCCATTTTTGTCATCGTTGAAACCATCACTGATTTCTCTTCATCCTCATCATCTTCATTATTACCATCACATCCAGATTTTTTAGGTAACGACTATTTCAAGGACATGAAAACGTTTTTCCTTAATAAACTCCAACCCTTTTTCTTCTCCTCCTCCCAACTACCTTTGCATTTTTGTTGCTGTGGGATTTGGCAACCCAGTTTAATTTATGATAAGACACTCTGGAAAATTGGAATGCGATAACATGAGTTGATTGGGGGAAGAAAATAGCTTCATCTTAACTCCTGAAGCAGAAGACGTCGGGCCCTCTAATTCCTTCCTTTCACCCTTGGAAACAGAACATCAGCCGCGGAGCACACCTGTGCCGAGTTCTAAACTGAATCCGCGGCAGCCGTTGCCAGAGTAGCAATTAGACAATTAAAGCTAGATTTCCACCCACAGAGGCAGACTGAAAAATACTGGTGGTTTGGCCTTCCACACTTGGGGATGAAGTAACTAATCCATGGGAGGTAGGGTGATGTCATGGAACTGGTTGGCAGGGAATTTGGTGGTGTCATTCTGCCCTCTGTGGCCTGAGGGTTGTTAGATGTAGCTCCATTGAACGCCTCCTCCTTTGTACGTATTTGTATGGTTCAAATGTGTGCACATATGCATGCATGCACTTGGAGGCTAGAGGTTGATGTCATGTGTCATCCTCAGTCATTCTCAACCTCACTTTTTGAGTCAGGGTCTCTCTCTGAACATGAAGCTTACTAATTCAGCTAGACTAGCTGGCCAGTGAGCTCCATGTAGCTGCCTGTCTTCCTCTCACCTCACTCCCAGCTCTGGAGTTAGATTGCCTGGCTTTTATGTGGGTGCTGGGATCTGAACATGGATCTTCATGCTAGTATAGGAAGTACTTTAGCAACTGATCCGTTTCTGCAGCCTCCTCACCCCTCCCTTGCTTTTACTGTGCACTCCTGCAAGAGTGAGGCCTATTACACTTGCCCTTCCTCCTTTCAGGGCAGTTGACACCCAACAACCATCAAACCTTCTCTGTTGCCTCCTCTTGAGAGAGAGCTGAGTATAGATAGCACAAGGCCTTTTCACCTGTCTAGTCTTTCAGTGCAAATGTAACATCCATGATGAGAATCCTTCTCATGTGCTTTGAACTCATTTTGTATGCCTAGCTCTCAGAATGGAGATTGGTCTTAACATGTTCTCAGTAAACATAGTTACATAAATGTGTTAAAAATGTCCTGAATCCATAAAGCAAAAAACCCAAACTGAATGCCCAGGGGCTAATTTTAGCTTGTTAACTTGCCTCTTCTTTGTTTGAATTGCACAAAAACGTTACAGTATGAAGATAGTGGATTAGTAGCCAGCACATAGGTCTAGAGCATATCATGCAAAACATCGTGCTCCTGGCTTCTATTAGGAGAGATGACTAGAAAACTGTAGAGTAGAAAGAATGTAAATTCTTGGTCCTACCAAGCAAATTTTAAGAAAGCTTTCAAATAAATGTGATTCTCCCTAGAGTATTAGATTCACTCCCTACCCTCACTGCTTATAGAAGCCTGATGTTCTGTGAAGCAGAACCGGGTCATTCTTCAAGCTTTGTCACACTTTCTTACCACACAGTGAACCCAACCTCACAGCGACCCCATCTGCTCTTTTATAGCCAAAGAACATTAGCCCCCTACCCCGGGATTCTGAGACTTAAATGAGAGGGTGTTTTATAAAGTAAAGGGCCAGCCAGAGAGTGTGTGCCAGTGATGTCACTGCAGTTGTCTGAACAAGCACTGCCTCTATTGGATGGAATCAACACTAGGTCTCTGTTCGGACATCACACTCTTCCCTCTTTAAGGGACTGTCACCCCTGATGTGAACTGCGCCTCCTTCCACATTCTCCCATTAAAGGGCGGCAATGTGGGATGTGCCAGTTGCAAACATAGTGGAAATCTGGGCCCAGAACACACTTTATCCTCTTCCGGTGCCAGGATCTCCGTATTACTTTCTTGATCAGTGTGACAAAAATCAACTTAGTGGGAGGGGCAGGTATTTGGGCTCATGTTTTGAGAGATTGCATTCGTTTGGCTTTGTTACTTTTAGGCTAGACACAAGACAGATATATGTACCAGAGGCTGGCTTCTCACATCATGGCAACCAGAAAGAGGGGAGCAGGAGGGAGGGGCAGGAGCCATCCATACGCATGATAGACTATGAAAGGCACACCCCCAATAACCTACTTCCTCTAGTGTGTTCCCATCTCCTGTCTTCTACCACCTTCCAAAAATGCCATTAGGTTATGGAATCATCAATTTAAAGCACTGTTTCACAACCTGTGGCTTATGACCCTTTTGGCAAACCTCTATCTCCAAAAATATTTACATTAAGATTCATAACAGTAGCAAAATTACAGTTATGAAATAGCAACAAAAATAATTTTATGGTGGGGGGCTCACCACAACATGAGGAACTGCACTAAAAGGTCACAAAATTAGGGAGGCTAAGAACCACTGCTTTAGAGGCTGGAACTCATAGAATACAACCCATTTCCCAAAGCCCCATCTCTAGACATTGCGTTCAGGACCAAGTCTTCAATCAACAAGTTCGGGGGCACATTTCCTATCCAAACAATAACAGTCTGAGCAAAGGTAATATTACTATGTTCACTTCATAGATGAAAGAATAGAAATTCAGAGAGGGTAAGTAATTTGTCTTCGTCTACACACCTGATAAGAAACAGACAGTGGGAACAAACACCAGTGCTAAACTTCAGGGTTTCCTGCTCATCTATGTTCTCAACACATGGAACATTTACCTTGGTAGTTTGCAAATGATTTCAAGTGGTATTGGGAAGGTTTTACATGGAAAGGGAGATGGGTTTGGTTGTTATAAAATTGTGCATTCAGTTAAGGTACACAACAGACAAGTTAATATGTTTTAGATCTTTGATAAACTTGAAAGTTCAAACTAGTGCTAATAGGCTACTTACTGATGTGTTTGTGTGCATGGGGTGTGTGCATGTGTGTGTGTGCACACTTTGTACATGTGTGTGTTATGTGTGTGCACTTACCTTTGTGTGCATGTGAATTCCAGATGTTGACATCTGATGATTTCGTCTATCACTCCTCACTTTATTTTTTGAGACATAATTTCTCACTGGTTCTGAAGCTTGACATTGGCTAGCATGGCTGACCAGTGAGTCTCCAGGGTGCATCTGTATCCATTCCAAGCCTCGCCCCCAGCACCAGAGTGATAGATACATTTTTTGCCTGGACTTTACATGGGTGTTGGGGATCTAAACTAAGTCCACATGATTACACAGCAAACACTTTACCACTGAGCTGTCTCCCCAACCCCTAACAGGCCTTTTAAAGAATTCCAGTGTGATCAGATTTAAGATGGTGTCGAGTAAAATTGAATAGTGTTTTAAAATGTATTGATTTTACTTAAAGTGAATAAAAGTGACTTTTACATTTAGATAGTCTATAAAACTGTGTTCAGGTGGGTTATTTTCATGAATGAATAATGAATTAAACCTGTGGACAATTTGTGATCTTCAAGGAGATCTGCTGATCTGGTGGAGGCAGCAGTCTCTCACTGGTCTCTCAAGGTCTGACAAGTTGAGAGTCTAGAATAAACTGGAACTAGAGGAACACAAGAAAAGGCATGCAAATGTAAGGCATGCATATGCATGAGCGTCTCACAAACTACAAGACAAGAAGGCCGGATGATTGAAGCTTATAGGCTGTCTTGAATATAGAAAGAAATTGGGGGTTAGAGTTTCTGGGTGGAGGACCCAGTTAAAGGAAGGCAATGGAAGGAAATATGTGGGTCTCTTGCTATGCAGATAAATGCTCAAAAAGATCAGTGGGACTACACACTTGGCAACAACTAATTGGAATCTGAGTGATCTGGACACAGAATCAATGAGTGTACTGAGGCGACATGATATCCCTATATATTGTACATCTGTATATATGTTGAAATGTTACGCTCTGATCTCAAAATATGTACAGTCAAGAGTCCATTAAAAATTACATAAAATCTCCCAGTCTCAGCCCTCAGAAGAGCAGGTGACAAGCAGTGCTATACTCTCTGGGCAGGGTGTTACCTTTTAGTCTTCGGATAGGCTCCAGTTTTCAATGCTGAAATGACTCCTAGAAGATGGGTCTTTATCAGAGAAGAGAATTTTCCAAAGGCTTTCAGTTTAGAGCAAAACATCATGTCTTACCATGAACTCCAACATGGCATATGTAATAGAGATGAAACTTAAATAATTAAGAGACACAGGGATGGCTCCTACTATCCTAAGAAGAAAGGACACTGCTGGCTACTTTCGTGCCTAGGCAGTCCCATGAGGTCTCTGTTTAGCCCTCCAAAGTGAGTAGTGGCCTGTAGTAGCTTAATCTGAACTGCACAACAGAAGTCTGGTTGAAGGTCAGTTGAGAGGTCGTTTAGAGGGGTATTGAGCTGAGAACTTGGTGTGCAGGTACTGAAAGGTATATGGACCTAAGACACAATGACAAGCACCACCTCCTAGTAGGTGTCTTTAAGTTATGGACAGATCTGATTGGGATCAGTGTTGTGAGAGGGGAAGCAGCGACTCATATTTCTTTAGGTAACTAACTTTCAAGTTACTGATTTGACTTCTTTTAGAATAGAGCATCCCCAGCCTTTCCCTTCCGGAAGATGACCCTTGAAGTCTTTGGGAAGGATGGGGAGACTTGCATCTCCCCATTGTCAGCATTTTTGGCCTTGGGCAAGTCACTTAACCTTTTGTTACCTGTAAGATGTGAAGAGTGTGTTGGATGCGGATTAAGCCGATAGAAATAGATGATTCACATAGAATCTGCAAGGAGTAGGATGGACTTTATGGAAGGTAGAGGTAAAGTTGAGTGGAAGAATGCAAACACGTATATCCTTCCCACCTAAAGCTCTAAAGGCCCGTGGCTACTCTGGGATCATCATCCAGTTGTGTATTAGGGCTCTCAGAAAGCGACCAGGAGGATGGAGCCATGTTTATGGAAAGAGGTGTGTTTTGGATGCAGTTGCGGAGGCTGGCAAGTCTAAAATCTACAGTGAGCCAGGTGGCCTGTTAGTTGAACTGTCACTTCTTTGTGAGGAGGGCCTTGTGGCAAAGTCTTCAAATAATGGGACAAGGCTTACCTGCTGAGGAAGGCAATGCATTCTGTTTAAAGCCTACTCTGTTAGAACATAGATCAGCTCCACCCAAACCCAGTGGACAGGAGCCCAGAGAATGAGTATTTGCCCCGGGGAAATAGGAAAGCTATAATGTTTTCAGGATAGGGCAGGATTCTGGACAAGCCAGAGGACCATGTGAATGCTCCACCCTCACATGCCCATGCCTTTCTCCTCCCTGCCTGCCTCCTTCCCCTCCTCTGTCTTTCCCCCTCTCCTCTGTAGTGCACAAGGCATTATATATGTTCCTTTGAATACTTGGATGCTCTCTTCATTTTGCAATTCCCAATTCATCTAAGGAAGCAGATGCTCCTGAAACCAGCTTCCTCAGAGAGCAGCTTCCAGCCTGCTCCTGAAAGTGTGATCATTGCCCAGGGACAACTTGGTACTGGCTGATTAGTCAGAGCCTTGCGCTTATGTTCCCTGTGTGGGAGGAAGGAACTCAAAGTGTCTTGGTGCTGACTGATGCTGGGGGAAGGCAAATTGTGCTCTCTCTCTCTCTCTCTCACTCTCTCTCTCTCTCTCTCTGTGTGTGTGTGTGTGTGTGCGCGCGCGCGCGTGTATGCATATGTCTATGCCTGTGTCTATGTGTGTCTTTCTGTGTATGTCTATGTCTGTGTCTGTGTACTAAGCCAGAGGTCAACAACAGGGAATTGGAAGAAAACATTTTCAACTTATCTCCGATTAATAGCAGACAGAAAGAAGCTGCTTCCTGGAAAAAGCAAAGATCAGCACAAACACTGTAGATTATTTTCATTGTGTGTACAAGCACACATACATGTATGTGGTATTGTGTTTAAAATGTCTTTATTGAAAAATTTAATTCACATAGCATAAAATTCACCTATGGAGTATAAGCTCCATGCTGTAAACATATGTGCAAGGTTGTGGAACCGCAAAGCCTGAGCTTAGGACAGTCTCTTCGTCATTCAGAGAAGCTGCATACCTGTCAGCAGCTGCTGCCCATCCTCCTATTTCCTTCCAGTCCACATCCACGGCTTTCTTTCTGTCTCCATAGATTGTTAATGCACAGCTTGTAGCCTTTCATAATTGGCTACTTTCTCTCAGCATGTTCAATTTCGCCTATGTGATTGCACAGATTAATACATCATTCCTTTTTGTGGCCGAGGCCAAATAATTTCCCCTGTTTGAGTGCAGCATAGCCGGGGGACCTTTGGGCTGTTAGGCATAAATGCTACTGTGAACAGGGGGCTACGGGGTTTTGTGTGGTCGTGGGTTTTCACTTTTCCTGCGTACTGGGTAGAAGTGGGATCAGTGCTATGATGGTGACTTCGCAGGAACTGTCCAATCCCTTTCCAGGGCAGCCACACCATTTCACCTTCCCTGACATAATGAGAAGATGCTGATTTTTCCTTATTTTCATCAGCTCTTGCTGTCTTCTGTTCTCTGATTAGAGCTATTCTAACTGATGAAAAGTGCCATTGCTTGTGGTTTTGACTGGCATTTCCCTACTGGCTAATCATGCTGAACGTTTTCATATACTTATTGGCTATTTTTGTTTCTCCTTTGGAGAAACACCGCTATCAATTTATTGAGCTGTGTGGGGGCTTCATGTGTTCTAGTCACAAACACTCTTGACTTAAGTGCTTGGAGATCTGTAAGGCCTTGACTTAGAACAGCTTCTAAGTTAAGGAAACTATTCTTCATTCAAGCCTAAGGGGACGCGAGGGGTATCAAGTGAAAATACTGTCAATGCTTTGGGTGCCAGGTACTTTTGAATTTTATTCTCCCCCAAAGTTTTTACTTTCTTTTAAAATCTGAAACAGGGTCTCGTGCAGACCAGGCTGACCTCAAACATACTCTGTAGCTAAGGATAAACTTAAACTTCTGATATTTTTTGCCTCTAGCTCCTAAGTGCTGGCATTATATGCGCCACCATTCCTGGTTTATTCTGTGCAGTGGATCAAACCCAGGGCTTCAAGTATGTTAAGGAAATCGGGCCATATCCCATCAACTTCATAATCATAAAAAACTATCTGAATTATTTAAGTGAAATAATGCCACCAGGAATGGCCACCTTTGTGGTGGCTTGAATGAGATGTCCCCTGTGTTCTTGGGTATTTGATCGCTTGGTCTACGTGTATTGTCATTGTTTGGGGTGAGTTGGGAGGTGTGGCCTTGATGGAGGAAGTGCATCACTGGGAGCAGCTTTGAGATTGCAAAGCTCCATCCAGCTCCTGGTCTCTTTCTGTGTTTCTCGTTTGTTATGGTTTGAGATGTGAACCTCAGCTCTCAGCTACTGCTCCAGCTGCCAATCAGCTCCCCCATCATGGAATCATGGGCCAAATAAGCCCTTCCTTCTATAAGATGCCTTTGTCATGGTGTTTGATCACAGCACCTGTAAGGTTACCAGCGCAGCCTCCCGTCAAATTCTCCCACCTTTGCTTTCCTGTCTGCGCCTACTTTGTGTGTGTGCAGCAGCGAGGGTGAGGAACTTAGACGCATTGTCTTTGTCAATGAAGGCAAAAGCTGTAACGTCAGTGTTTAAGACCTAGAGAAAATCTAACTGTAAACGTTCACGATGCTATCAAGTACTATCTAACTACAGCCAAGTCCCTGTGATAGAGTCACGGCTGTCTAGTCCTAAGTATTATGGCAGACCCTTCCGATTTACATTAAGACCTTAGCAAGCTGCTTCCACAAAGAAAAATAATTCACAAGAGATGGTGAGCAACTCTGCCCGTTCCATTCTTGAGGCATGATGAAGCCCGAGGCAGGAGGGTGCAGCTGTGCTCACGGAATTCATGTGTCTCTTGCACTAACGATGCTTGCACATGGTGCTGTCATGGGTTCCTAGTTTCTTCTCTTATAATTAGCAATGGGAAGTTAATTTCATGTATGTACTCTTGTTATGCGCTGTGGCTTTTAGTTTATGTAGCACTCATACATTAGTGTATTACTGTAAGGGATCATCAGTTTTTGGTGATTTGAGAGATCTCGTATGTTTATTGATTAATTTTCTAAAAATATCATATAAAGAAATTGGTTTCATTATGGTATTTCCATATCTATTGTTTTTGTTGACCCTCTTACATTTCTCCTGACCTTCATCTCTAGCCTGCCTTCTCTTGGTCCCTTTCCTTCCCACAACAGCCCTGCTTCTGCTTCATCCACAGGTATTACCCACTATCAGATGCATAGTTGGAAAACACTTTTTTTCTATTCTGTAGCTTGCTGTTCTGCCCAAATGATGTACAGAGCTTTTCTGTTTTATGAGGTCTCATTTATTAATTATTGGTCTTAGTGTATGGGCTATCTATCAGTATCCTGTTTGCATAGTCTTTTCCTGTGTCAATGAGTTCAAGTTTATCGCTGCTTCCTAGTCTATCAGATTGGTCTTATATTGAGGCCCTTAATCCATCAGGAGTTGGGTTTTCTGCAGGCTTATAGGTATGGGTCTATTTTCATTCTTCTGTATGCAGCCATCTGCTGTGACCAAAGTAGTTTGTTGGAGAGGCTGCTTTATCTCCAGTGTGTGCTTTTGGCTTCTTTGTCAAGTTTGTAGGTTTCCATAGGTATGTAGAACTATGTTATGTCTGGGTCTTCAATTAGATTTCATTGGTCAACATGTCTATTTTTATGCCAATACCATGCTGTTTGTATTACTACAACTCTACAGTAGAATTTGAGGTCAGGGATGACGATACCTGGAGCAGTTCTTTTATTATTCAGGATTGTTTTACCTAGCCTACATTTTTCGTTTGTTTGTATTTCTTTTTTTTTTTTTTTTTTTTTTTTTTTTTTTTTTTATTTATTTATTAAGAATTTCTGCCTCGTCCCCACAACCGCTTCCCATTTCCCTCCCCCTCCCCCGATCAAGTCCCCCCCCCCCTCATCTGCTCGAAGAGCAATCAGGGTTCCCTGACCTGTGGGAAGCCCAAGGACTGCCCACCTCTATCCAGGTCTCCTAAGGTGAGCATTCAAACTGCCTAGGCTCCTACAAAGCCAGTACGTGCAGTAGGATCAAAAACCCACTGCAATTGTTCTTGAGTTCTCAGTATTCCTCATTGTCCGCTATGTTCAGCTAGTCTGGATTTATCCCATGCTTTTTCAGACCTAGGCCAGCTGGCCTTGGTGAGATCCCAATAGAACATCCCCATTGTCTTAGTGTGTGGGTGCACCCCTCGTGGTCCTGAGTTCCTTGCTCGTGCTCCGTCTCCTTCTGCTCCTGATTTGGACCTTGAGATTTCTGTCCGGTGCTCCCGTGTGGGTCTCTGTCTCTGTCTCCTTTCATCGCCTGATGAAGGTTAATATTCCTGAGGATGCCTATGTGTTTGTCTTTGGATTCACCTTATTTAGCTTCTCTAGGAACATGAATTATAGGCTCAATGTCCTTTATTTATGGCTAGAAACCAAATATGAGTGAGTACATCCCATGTTCCTCTTTTTGGGTCTGGCTTACCTCACTCAGGATAGTGTTTTCTATTTCCATCCATTTGTATGCAAAATTCAAGAAGTCCTTGTTTTTTACTGCTGAGTAATACTCTAATATGTATATATTCCATACTTTCTTCATCCATTCTTCCGTTGAAGGGCATCTAGGTTGTTTCCAGGTTCTGGCTATTACAAACAATGCTGCCATGAACATAGTTGAGCATATACTTTTGTTGTATGATAGGGCCTCTCTTGGGTATATTCCCAAGAGTGGTATTGCTGGGTCCAGGGGTAGGTTGATCCCGAATTTCCTGAGAAACCGAAACACTGCTTTCCAGAGTGGTTGCACAAGTTTGCATTCCCACCAGCAATGGGTGAGTGTACCCCTTTCTCCACAACCTCTCCAGCAAAGGCTATCATTGGTGTTTTTGATTTTAGCCATTCTGACAGGTGTAAGGTGGTATCTTAAAGTTGTCTTGATTTGCATTTCCCTGATCGCTAAGGAAGTTGAGCATGACCTTAAGTGTCTTTTGGCCATTTGAAGTTCTTCTGTTGAGAATTCTCTGTTCAGATCAGTGCCCCATTTTATAATTGGGTTGATTAGCCTTTTACGGTCTAGTTTCTTGAGTTCTTTATATATTTTGGAGATCAAACCTTTGTCAGTTGCAGGGTTGGTGAAGATCTTCTCCCAGTCAGTGGGTTGTCTTTTTGTCTTAGTGACAGTGTCCTTTGCTTTACAGAAGCTTCTCAGCCTCAGGAAGTCCCATTTATTCAATGATGCCCTTAGTGTCTGTGCTGCTGGGGTTATACATAGGAAGTGGTCTCCTGTGCCCATGTGCTGTAGAGTACTTCCCACTTTCTCTTCTATCAGGTTCAGTGTGTTCGGACTGATATTGAGGTCTTTAATCCATTTGGATTTGAGTTTTGTGCATGGTGATAGATATGGATCTATTTTCATTCTTCTACAGATTGACATCCAGTTTTGCCAGCACCATTTGTTGAAGATGCTCTCTTTTTTCCATTGTATACTTTTAGCTCCTTTATCGAAGATCAGGTGTTCATAGGTTTGTGGGTTAATGTCAGGGTCTTCTATTCGATTCCATTGGTCGACTTCTCTGTTTTTATGCCAATACCAAGCTGTTTTCAATACTGTAGCTCTGTAATAGAGTTTGAAGTCAGGGATGGTAATGCCTCCAGACAATCCTTTATTGTATAAGATTGTTTTGGCTATCCTGGGTTTTTTGTTTTTCCATATAAAGTTGATTATTGTCTTCTCCAGATCTGTGAAGAATTTTGATGGGATTTTGATGGGGATTGCATTGAATCTATAGATTGCTTTTGGTAGAATTGCCATTTTTACTATGTTGGTCCTCCCAATCCAAGAGCAAGGGAGGTCTTTCCATTTTCTGGTGTCTTCTTCAATTTCTTTCTTCAAAGACTTATAGTTCTTGTCAAGTAGATCTTTCACTTCCTTGGTCAGGGTTACCCCAAGGTATTTTATGCTATTTGTGGCTATCGTGAAAGGTGATGCTTCTCTGATTTCCCTCTCTGCTTCCTTATCCTTGGTGTATAGGAAGGCAACTGATTTTTTGGAGTTGATCTTGTATCCTGCCACGTTACTAAAGCTGTTTATCAGCTGTAGGAGTTCTTTGGTAGAATTTTTGGGGTCGCTTATGTACACTATCATATCATCTGCAAATAACGAAAGCTTAACTTCTTCCTTTCCAATACGAATCCCCTTGATCTCCTTATGTTGTCTTATTGCTATTGCTAGAATTTCAAGCACTATATTGAAGAGGTATGGCGAGAGTGGACATCCTTGTCGTGTTCCTGATTTTAGTGGGATGGCTTTGAGTTTTTCTCCGTTCAATTTAATGTTAGCTGTTGGCTTGCTGTAAATAGCTTTTATTATATTTAGGTAGGACCCTTGTATCCCTATTCTCTCCAAGACCTTTATCATAAAGGGGTGTTGAATTTTGTCGAATGCTTTTTCCGCATCTAGTGAAATGATCATATGGTTTTTTTCTTTCAGTTTATTTATATGGTGGATTACATTGATCGATTTGCGTATGTTGAACCAGCCCTGCATCTCTGGGATGAAGCCTACTTGATCATAATGGATAATTTTTCTTATGTGTTCTTGGATTCGGTTTGCCATTATTTTATTGAAGATTTTTGCGTCGATGTTCATGAGTGAGATCGGTCTGTAATTCTCTTTCTTGGTTGGGTCTTTTTGTGGTTTTGGTATCAGGGTAACTGTAGCTTCATAAAAGGAATTTGGCAATGACTCTTCTGATTCTATATTGTGAAATACCTTAAGGAGTATAGGTATTAATTCTTCTTGGAAGTTCTGGTAGAATTCTGCATTGAAACCATCTGGTCCTGGGCTTTTTTTCGAAGGGAGATTTTTGATAACCATTTCTAATTCTTCGCGAGAAACCGGTCTATTTAGATCATTCACCTGGTCTTGGTTTAGCTTTGGTATATGATACTTATTTAAAAAAATGTCCATTTCTTTTGTATTTTCCAGTTTTGTGGCATACAGGCTTTTGTAGTAAGATCTAATGATTCTCTGAATTTCCTCTGTGTCTGTGGTTATGTCCCCCTTTTCATTTCTGATCTTATTTATTTGCGTGTTCTCTCTCTGTCGTTTAATTAGTTTGGATAGGGGTTTGTCGATCTTGTTGATTTTCTCCAAGAACCAGCTTTTTGTTTCATTGATTCTTTGGACTGTTTTCTGTGTTTCTATTTTGTTGATTTCAGCCCTCAGTTTTATTATTTCCAGTCTTCTACTTCTCCTGGGCGCGTCTGCTTCTTTTTTTTCTAGAGCTTTCAGGTGTGTTTTTAAGTCCCCAATGTATGCATTCTCCGTTTTCTTTAAGTGGGCACTTAGTGCTATGAACTTTCCTCTTAGCACTGCTTTCATTGTGTCCCATAGGTTTGAGTATGTTGTCCCTTTATTTTCATTAAATTCAAGGAAGACTTTAATTTCTTTCTTGATTTCTTCCTTGACCCAGGCGTGGTTCAGTAGTTGACTGTTCAGTTTCCATGAGTTTGTCGGTTTTTTGGGGGCAGCATGGTTGTTGCCTTCTAACTTTAATCCGTGATGATCTGATAAGACACAGGTGGACACTGAGATTTTTTTGTATCTGTGGAGGTTTCCTTTGTTTCCGAGTATGTGGTCAATTTTTGAGAAGGTTCCATGAGCTGCAGAGAAGAAGGTATATTCTTTCCTATTTGGGTGGAATGTTCTATAGATGTCTGTTAAGTCCATTTGCTTCATTACCTCCAATAATTCTCTTAATTCTCTATTAGGTTTCTGTCTGATTGACCTGTCCCTTGGAGAGAGAGGTGTGTTGAAGTCTCCTACTACTAGTGTGTGTGGTTTGATGTCTGCCTTGAGTTCTAGTAATATTTCTTTTACATAAGTAGGTGCTTTTATATTGGGGGCGTATATATTCAGGATTGAGACGTCCTCCTGATGAATTGTTCCTGTTATGAGTATAAAGTGACCGTCTCGGTCTCTTCTGATTGATTTTAGTTTGAAGTCAGTTTTGTTAGAAATTAGTATGGCCACACCTGCTTTTTTCTTAGGACCATTTGCTTGAAACACCTTTTCCCAACCCTTTACTCTGAGTAGGTGCCTGTCTTTGTGGTTGAGATGTGTTTCTTGCAAACAGCAGAATGTTGGATCCTGTTTTCGTATCCAATCTTTTAGCCTGTGCCTTTTTATAGGTGAATTGAGCCCATTAATATTAAGTGATATTAATGACCAGTGGTTGTTTACTCCGGTTATTCTTATTGCTTTTGGTAGTAGAGATTGTGTGTCTCCTTTCTTTGAGATGTGCTCATGAAGGGCCATTAGATGCCTGGGTTATTGTAGGCAGTGTTGGCAGTGGTGGATTCCTTGGGTTGCGATTTTCCTTCTATTACTTTCTGTAGGGCTGGATTTGTGGCTACGTATTGTTTAAATTTGTTCTTATCCTGGAATGTCTTGTTTTCTCCGTTGATAGTGAACGATAGCTTGGCTGGGTATAGTAGTTTGGGTTTGCATCCATGGTCTCTTAGCTTCTGCAGAACCTCTATCCAGGACCTTCTGGCTTTCATAGTTTCCATCGAGAAGTCAGGTGTAAGTCTGATCGGTTTACCTTTATAAGTTACTTGCCCTTTTTCTTTTGCAGCTCTTAATATTCTTTCTTTAACCTGTATATTTTGTGTTTTGATTATTATATGGCGAGGAGATGTTTTTCTTTGATCCAGTCTGTTTGGTGTTCTGTATGCTTCTTGAATATTTAAATGAATATCTTTCTTTAAGTTGGGAAAGTTTTCTTCCATAATTTTGTTGAAAATATTTTCTGAGCCTTTGAGCTGTGACTCTTCTCCTTCTTCTATTCCTATTATTCTTAGGTTTGGTTTTTTTATTGTGTCCCATAGTTCCTGAATGTTTTGTGTTGAGAATTTGTTGGCTTTGCTGTTTTCTTTGATCTGTTCGTTTATTTTCTCTATGGTGTCCTCAGCATCTGAGAGTCTTTCTTCTAGCTCTTGGATTCTATTGATTATGCTTGTTTCTGTAGACTCAGCTCGTTGGCCTAGATTTTCCATATCCAGCTGGTCCTCAGTTTGTATTTTCTTCTTTGCCTTCATTTCAGTTTTCAATTCTTGAACTGTTTCCATTACCTGTTTGATGGTTTTTTCTTGGTTTCCCAGGGTATCATGTACGTATTTACTCATTTCTTCAAACTTTTTGTTGTACTTCTCATCCATTTCTATAAGGGCATTTTTTACATGTTGTTTAAGGGACTCTATTATCTTCATAAAGTCGATTTTTTCCACTTCTTCTGTGTTAGGTTGTTCAAATACTTCTGTTGTAAGATCATTGGGTTCTGATGTTTTCATGTTGTTTTTCGGATTATTGGGTGAGTTCTTGCCTTGGCGCCTGCCCATCTCCTCCTATTGATCCTATCCAATGGATCCTTTAGAAACCGGATCAGGTTTCCCTGCTGGCCAAGGGCTCCGCTTACAAAATGCCCTCACTCTCTTTTGTGGTTCCTGCTGCAGGCCAAGAACCCTCTCACCCCTCCGAAGGATCTTCAGGACAGGACCAGGCTCCCCTTGTGCCAGTGACCTGGCCAACCAAAGGCCTACCTCTTTGATTCAATTGTAGTAGGGCGATCTGCTCTCCTTATTGCAGCCTGTCCCAGCTGCTTGGGTCTGGCCACCGCTCAGCCGCGTCTGGCGCCGCCGCCGTGCTGCCGCCGCCGCTGCGCCGCGTCTGGCGCCGCCGCCGCTGCGCCTCTGTGCGTCTGGCGCCGCCGCCGCTGCGCCTCTGTGCGTCTGGCGCCGCCGCCGCTGCGCCTCTGTGCGTCTCTTTGTTTGTATTTCTATATAAAATTAAAGACTATTTTTGTTTTTCTTTGTTTTTCTGAGATTAGATAAGTCGTGTGCCTAGAGGAAACTCAGTAATATTATTCTGCCAAAGGAACATAGCAATAAAATAACTCCTAACGACACACTGCTATGCCCATAGAGCAGTGCCTTGCTCAGCCCACATTAGAGAAGCTTCTTCTTGTAGTAGATGGGAATTAACACAGACCCCACAAATGGAAAATGTGCAGGGAGTGAGAGACCCTGGAACATCCAGTCATAAGTGGGATGTCTTCATCAAATCCCTCCCCTCAGGCCTTAGATATGAATGGGAAGAGGAGGCAAAAAGATTATAAAAGTCAGAGATGATGAATGACTTTGAGGAAATAGTGTTTTCCAGACACAACAGGACTGAAGCACATATGAGCTCACAGAGACTGTGGCAGCACGCACAGGGCCTGCATAGATTCAAGCCAGATGGGGTCCCATCACTAAGATGGGGATGTAGACAATGGCCCCCAACACTAACAAGAAGCTGTCTGCAACGGACATCCACTGGCAAGGGAAAATCTGTTTTCTCCCATGGAGTCTCACTAGGTTTATGAACCACAATCCAGGGCAGGCCCCATGGTGAAGAGCAGTTGGTCAGCACAAAAAGAAAGCAAAGGAATTTTTGTGGACTTTTTGTTTAATTTTGCTTTATTTTTGGTTTTTTTTTTTAAAAAAAATCTTACTGTTCTTTGCCTGTTTGTTTTGATTTTCATTTTTGTATTTTTATGGTTTTTGTTTGTTTGTTTCTTGTTGGTTTGTTTTTTAAAGAAAAGAGAGCATAAGGTTATGTGGATAGGGAGGCAGGGTGGATCATGGAGGAGTTGGATGGGGAAGCATGATCAAAGTATATTGTCTAGAAATAATAATTAAAAAAGAAAGCAAACAAAGGCAAAAATGGCTGAATATTGACTAAAATGATTAAATATCTTCTGGAAATTTCCAGTCATCAAATATTTATCTCCAAAGACCAATGTCTTTCTCATTAGGAATTCACCGGCTTGGTCACTGCTCCTGGAGCTGTGGGCATGTAAATGCCGTTGCTCTCCCTGGCAAGCTGGTGAAATTTGATGATGACACATATCTGCATTAGCTTCGGAGAAGGCAGGCATCTGAAAAACTGAGTCACTTAGAAGGGTCAGTGGAGAGCTTGCTCATTAGGTGGTGGGGTAGTATGGGGTGGGGGTGAGCATATTTAGTACAGAAGGAGAAAAGTCAGACTTGGGGCAGCAGTGCTGTGAATGGCTTTCTGCAAACTGCCTTGAGAGCTCATCAATCTAAAATTGATGCGAGAGCAGGGAGCAAGATTAGGGACTAGAAAGAAATAACAAATGGGGAGGAGGAGAATGGGTAAAGGGGAGGAATAAATAGCTCTGTGTGTCTGAGCATGGCTCGGAATGCAAGTTCTGGTTCCCATACTCAGAAGCCACTTTTATTAATAGGAATGTTGATCAGAATAGTTAACCATTGTTAATAACTTAGATACTGGACCCTGTATTCATTCCTTTCCTATTCATTGTTTTTCATTTATTGTCTATGTGCTCAGCTACTGCCTGAAGAAACACACCTGAGAAAACTGGTTCAGACTTACCTCCAAGGGGCCACACTGCATGATCTAGGGAGGAAAGGATAACGGTGGTGATCGTGACAGTGGTGCTGTGTAGATGCCAGGTGTCCGGTTCCAGTGCCTTCTGCTACCTGAACACCAGTGCTTCTATTGGAACAAGGCAGACTGTGACGAAGAGCCCAAACAACAGCTTCGCAGCAGGGGTTTATTCATTTAATGACCGAGAAGTTGGAATTCAGTGGCAGCAAGCGTTTTCTAAGTATATACGAAACTCTGGGTTTAGTCCCCAATACAGACCCCCACTTCCCAAAAGTTCATTTAACAGATATTTATTGAGTTGGCTCTCAGTGCTATATATACATACCCTAAGAACTGAATGGGTGTCCCACTAAGAAAACCAACCTTTTAGTCTTTATTTTTATATACATTAGACAAAGGCTCTTAAGATATTTCTATTTTGAGATTTTGTTGAGTTTCTTGTACCCTTATCTAACCCTTGACTAAAATCTAACATGTGATTCTGTTCTGTCTCTAAGTCTCTCATCGTTGCAATAGCAATCTGAGTTGGATTTTACATATCAAGTTGGGACTGGGAATAGGAAAGAGGGACTGAAAGGTCCCAGAAGGAACAGAAGGGGTTTGGAACATCAGAACAAGAGCATGCAATAGAAGAGCTAGGAAGGGAATACTGTTTTGGAGTGCTGCAGGATTCCAGAACATTTTTATCATTCCTCTTTAGTGATAAATATAGTTGTGTTGTAAGGAGGCCACTTGTTTTATTCCCAGCTGCTTAGCTCTGAAATAACTACACAGATACTGTATTAATTAAATCACTGTTTGATCCATTAGCTCTAGCTTCTTATTGGCTAACTCTTACATATTAATTTAACCCATTTCTAGTAGTCTGTGTATTGCCACGTGGATGTGGCTTACTAGGTAAAGTTCCATCTGGTTCCAGAGGGGCTACATGGCTTCTCTCTGACTCTGCCTCCTTTCTCCCAGCATTCAGTTTAGTTTTCCCCACCCAACTCTGTTCCCCTATAGCTCTGCTATAGGCCCAAAGCAGTTCCTTTATTAACCAATGATATTCACAGCATATAGAGGGGACTCCTACATCATAGTTGAGTATTTTTGTAGTATAGATGAGGGCCCTTTTCATTTTACTACTCAATAAAATAAACATGGAAATGTTTGATGGTTTTCCTGAAGACACATAGCTGGCTGACTCTAATGCCAGAATTTAAAATGTGTTGACAGAAGTTTCTATTCTGCCTGGTCCTGCTGCTGTTCAGTCTCAAACAAATAGAGGCTAATATTAATTATAAGCTGTTTGGCCTATTAGTTTAGGCGTTTTAATAACTAGCCATTACAACTTAAATTAACCTATAATTCTTATTTATGTTTAGCCACATGGTTGGTACCTTTTCTAGTAAGGCATTCTCATCTTGATTCCTCTATGTCAGACTGATGACTAACTCTCAGCCTTTTCTTTTTCTAGAATTCTCCTAGTCTAGTCACCCCACCTATACTTCCTGGCTAGCTACTGGCCAGTCAGCATTTTATTAAACGAATATGAGTGACAAATCTTTACAGTGTACAAGAGCTTTATCCCACAACAAAAACGGGCCTTACTGGCTGACTCTAGACCAGGTTTCATCCTCAGTTCCCCTTTCAAAATATATTCAGAGTCTGAGCACCATCTGTAAGGCAGCTTTTCTGTCACTCATCTTCACCTGAGCCACTGTGGTTTTCTGTCTGGGTTATTGTGGCCACTCTGCCCATGTGTCGCCGCTGCTACCCTTACTTTCCTGTCTACAGTCTGTGCTTACCACAGAATGATACTTTCAAATGGATGTCAGAACACAGTCCTGCTGGGGCTCACATCCTTCTGGCCATTAAAGCTGAAGTCCCAACCCTGGCCTACAATGGTGGTAGGTAAGGCCTTGAAGATTCAGAGCCCCAGATTGAAATTACAGAGACTTCATCTTCTGTGCCATAGCTAGGCTGTCTCTATACTGTTTGCACCTCTGCTTGTCTCTTCCCAGGACTCAGTTCTTTCAGTACTCTCTATCTGCAGTGTTTTTTCTCCAATCTTCTTTTATACTTGTGCTGGTCATTTCTCTTACGTCACCTTAAGAGTAGCCATTCTATTAAGTAAATTTAGAAAAACACACTCAGTGAGTCTGGACCATCTAAACTGTTAACATTATTACTTTGCAACAGGCCTAGCCAGAGGCTGGTATGATCAGAAGAATTATAAACTGACTCTTATGAATTTAGAATCTGATGTTAGTTCCATGATTTATTAACTATGTGGTAGAAGGTGGAAGAAAAGTGTCTAAATTGGACTGTGCCAATCCTATAACAAAAGAGTTATAAATATAGTGACACAGGAGCCGCTGGTCCATATACTAGTTTGGAAGTTACATATCACCTCCAAGAGCCAAAAAAGCTGAAACTCGACTCCCAATTCTTGAGAGAATAAAGCTTGCTTCTAAAGCCCCCAAAAGGTAAATTTTAACAACAATACACTGAAGGTTAGAAGCATATTGTTCTTCATGGTTTCCTGGTAAGCAGCCAGCCTGGCAAAGCTAGATTTTAGTCTAGGGAGACCCTGAGCAGAGCCTGGGAAGGCCCTGTGGATTCTGGCTTGTTGAACTCTGAGATAGTGAATGAATGATGTTACAGGGACTAAATATGTGGTCATTTGTTAGAGAACAACAGAAACCCAATACAGAAGACAAACAGAATTGATCTCTCAGGGCCAATTTGATCTTTCAGGAGTGCCTGTCTACAGAACTGTGGAGAGGATTCTGTGCATCCAGTCTACATATCGGGAATGCAGCATGTAGAAGTAACTGCATGTTTTCCCTAATTGATAGGCCCATGCTGTTTGAGACCTTTTCTGCTGTTAGATACACATAGCTAAAAATCAGACCATGGTCACAAGATTTTCATGGCAAATGCCAAACATGTTTGCCCACTAAGCAATCACAACAGCCCCTTCTATTAGATTAAAATAGGGGGTAATTCAAAAGAAATTCTCTCCTAAACACATAAACTCTCTCTCTCTCTCTCTCTCTCTCTCTCTCTCTCTCTCTCTCTCTCTATCACACACACACACACACACACACACACACACACACGTGTTGTGTTATGAGCAGCGGGCCGCTGTGTCCCGCCACCCGGCTAGCTTTACCCAAAATAATTACACGGAAACTGTATTCTTTTAAACATTGCTTGGCCCATTAGTTCCAGCCTCTTATTGGCTAGCTCTTACATATTGATCTAAACCATTTCTAAGAATCTGTGTAGCCCACGAGGTGGCTTACCAGGGAAGATCTTAACCTGCGGCTGTGTCTGGTGGGAGAATCATGGCAACTGCCTGACTCGGCTTCTTTCTCCCAGCATTCTGTTCTGTTTACTCCGCCAACCTAATTTTCTGTCCTATCAGGCCAAGCAGTTTTCTTTATTAGTTAACCAATGAAAGCAACAGATAAGATACAAGACCCACCTCCATCACACAAGATCAGTAATCACTAAAGAAAATCAGTTAGGAACAAAAACAAAACAAAAATCAAGCCTAACACTTAAATTATGAATAGTGTTAAGGCATGAATTCTGCTTGTTTTCGTCTCTACTCTGGTCTCAATGCCATGGAGAGAGTTTGGCTTATTATGTAACAGATGCTTAATAGACTCTCTTGAGTTGAAGATTGGCAAGGGGAGGGTTAGAAAAGCCTGCTAGTTAAGGAAATGTATTACAGTAATAAAAAGTCCTGAAGTCAATTTTTTCCCTCACTTAACAGTTTCTTCATCTCAGATACAGAAATAAGAATACATTTTTATAAATGGTTGTGAGGATTAATTGAGGTAGGATGTCTGTATTATGATCTGAACTGTGATGTCTTCTCTAGGTTCATCTTTTGAATGCTTCTTTTCCAATTAGTGATGCTATTTTGAGGACCCTTTAGCGGACAGGGCTTAGCTAGTGGAAGTATGTCACCAGCAGTAGAGCTTTGATGGCACCAGACTGGCTCCTGCCTCTGGGCCTTACTTTCCACTTCCTGGTCTATTGTGAGCAGCTGTCCTCTGCATTTACTCCCATTACCATAAACTGAGTTGCTCCACCATGCCTTCCCTGCAGTCATGAATTGGAACACTCTAAAATGGTAAGCCAAAATAATTCATTTTTCCTTTCAGTTGCTTTTGACAGGCATTTTATCACAACAGTGCAAAAATTATTTTTAAAAAATGAGATACTCAGTCCAGTGATTTGCTCTGACCGGCATTTACCTAATGAGAACAGTTTTCAAGTTTAAAACATTTACGTGTAAGGATGTGTGCACACATGTGTGTATACGTGTGTGCGTGTGCATGTGTGACTTTTCATGCGTGGAAGAGTGCCCACAGAAATCAGAAGATGGATACAGATCCCCTGAAGGTGAAGGTGGCGTTACAATTACTTATAAGCCACACGTCTCGTGTGTGAAGAACTGAGGGCCCTTTGCAAGAGTAGTATGTGCCCCTAACCATTTAACCATCTCTCTAGTCTCTGCTTTCAAATGTTTATATCAGTCTGGGTTCCTAATTGCAAGCAGTAGGATAGTCATGAGCTTGAGATGGTACAAACATGGAGATTATTATCCGACAGTTATCATGACCCTCATAGAAGTTGCAGGACTGACCAGCTCTGTGAGTCCAGCTCTGGTGTGCCGTGAGGTCTTCAGCTCATGTACCTACCTAGTACACCACTCCTGTAGTGTTAGAGTTACCCCTGGAGACTTGTGCTTCAGTTTACATCATTGTCCCTTCCCTGCTCTCTGGCACAATGAGAGCTGCATTCAAGATGCTGGACAAATCCATCTCATTGTTCACATCCATGTTCCATCCACCCAAAGGGCTGGTGATAGATGTGTGGTCTTGCCACTTCTCTGGTTTGTGACTAGCTCTGTCTGCTACCTCCAAGACCAAATTCTTCACATATATGAAAGGGTTTATATGCCAGAGAACATACCTCTCCTCCCCCCTGAAAGCATAAAATTGCTTGTATTCATCATCAGACTGCTAATCCAGGATCAGAAATACTCTGTTTGAGGGGGCAAGGGAGGCTGTAGGATTCAGCCTCAGGATGATTCAATTAGGAGAACAGATTCATGGGACCAGTACTCAGACTGGGAAAGGTCTTGTCCTCTGTCAGACCCCAGCTTGCAGGCTGATTTCCTTCTGTTAGATCCTATACAGGGGTTATGAATGACTTAGATGTCACATATCTACCTGCCCAATGTGATCAGCCCAGGATTTACCTGTGGGCCTGAGCTTCAGTGTGGTTCCTGAATGCTCTTCTGCATCCTGATAAGATCCGCAGACACTTGTAAAATGGCCAGTAGTAAGCAGGTTTAGGGTGTTACAGGCGAAATGTTGCCAATAGCTCTTCCTGGTTCTTTGTCTTCTTCTTCTTCTTCTTCTTCTTCTTCTTCTTCTTCTTCTTCTTCTTCTTCTTCTTTTTGGTTTTTCAAGACAGGGTTTCTCTGTGGTTTTGGAGCCTGTCCTGGAACTAGCTCTGTAGACCAGGCTGGTCTCAAACTCACAGAGATCCGTCTGCCTCTGCCTCCCAAGTGCTGGGATTAAAGGCGTGTGCCACCACCGCCCAGCTTGGTTCTTTGTCTTCTAAAAATGACCATATGGTAACATGTGACATTTATCTAATGTTTACCATTTTGTGGCCACTGGCAGAAAGCTTTTTGTTGAACACCATTATTTTTTAACTCAAGCGTAGTGTAATTATCCCCAGAAGGTAGAGGCTTGGGAAGCAGGTTATCGGGTTGCAGGTGGTGAAACTTTGACCCTGACACTAGAGCTGTGGTCTTACCCACATGTTTATATAAAGCTAATAGAGCGTGAGCAGTTAGAGGTTTTATTTGTTTATGTATGAATTTATTTATTATTTGTTTACCTACTTAATTATTTTGGTTTTGTCTTTCCTATGAAAACCATGCTCTTCATCATTAAGCATCTTGAGAGGTCAGTGTTTTGTGCAAGTTCAGCATGAAAATTATAAGAAAAAACGACACACACATAGTTTCTAATTTGGCGTGCAAATTCTGGAATACTTTGCATCCTGGAGTCTTTGGTCAAGATCCTCCCTGCCAATGAGGTTTCTTTAAAGTAGTAGTAGCAGAGTGAGAGAGCATAGCTTTTTCTTTTCCTTTTCTTTCTTTTTTTTTTTTTTTTGGTAATCAAGATAATGAAACTGAGTTGCCTCTATTTATTTCCATTAACATAGTGATTACAGGTAATTAAACTAAGGCATCATCAGAAAAGGTCAGACAACAGCAACCACAAAAACAGGATAGAAGAGATGAGTTCTCTTTCACAGAATAGGATCTGGGACCCACCAAGAAGATCTCATGTCTCCCCATGCAGCGGAGCTAAGCCCGGGGTTCTGCGTACCTAATGTCGCCGACACTCTATCCAAGCTATTACCCACTGCATTTACTTCTTGTCATCTGGTTCTTTTAAAACTTGAACTCCTTTGTGTCTAGCCCTTTGGGTTTTGTTTCAAGTTATGTTTTTTTTAACTCTTTCTGTGTATGATACATGTATGTATGATATGTTTGTATATGTGTCCATGCTATGGCACATGTGTATGGGTCAAAGAACAACATTGGGTGTTGGTACTTGCTTCTGCTGTATTTGGGACATTGTCTCATTCTTGGTTTGCCACTGTAGGCTCCAGGTTAGCTGGTCCGATGGGTATGCAGAGTCTCTATTCTCTGCCTCTGACTGGCGGTGGGAGCGCTGGGCTTATAGATCCACTCCACCAGACACAGCTTTGTGTAATCATGGGAATTTGGACTCAGGCGCCACACTTGCACAACAAGCATTTGATCTGCTCTGCCATCTTTCCACCCTGGGACTGGCCTTTTGTTTCCAGCTTTGATAATTCTCAAATGGTGGTAAGAGATCAGTTATATAATTGGGGTTGATAAACATTCATAGATTTGTTGGTGGATGTATTGAGTAGATATGGAATGAGATAAGAGGAAATTGTCTCAGCCCAGGGCATTTATGTGTAGAAATTAGCTATTAGGAAACACTGTTTAAAAGGGAGTGGTGTCCAGGTTCTGGCTATTACAAACAATGCTGCCATGAACATAGTTGAGCATATACTTTTGTTGTATGATAGGGCCTCTCTTGGGTATATTCCCAAGAGTGGTATTGCTGGATCCAGGGGTAGGTTGATCCCGAATTTCCTGAGAAACCGAAACACTGCTTTCCAGAGTAGTTGCACAAGTTTGCATTCCCACCAGTAATGGGTGAGTGTACCCCTTTCTCCACAACCTCTCCAGCAAAGGCTATCATTGGTGTTTTTTATTTTAGCCATTCTGACAGGTGTAAGATGGTATCTTAAAGTTGTCTTGATTTGCATTTTCCTGATCGCTAAGGAAGTTGAGCATGACCTTAAGTGTCTTTTGGCCATTTGAAGTTCTTCTGTTGAGAATTCTCTGTTCAGCTCAATGCCCCATTTTATAATTGGGCTGATTAGCCTTTTACGGTCTAGTTTCTTGAGTTCTTTATATATTTTGGAGATCAGACCTTTGTCAGTTGCGGGGTTGGTGAAAATCTTCTCCCAGTAAGTGGGTTGCCTTCAACGGAAGAATGGATGAAGAAAGTATGGAATATATACATATTAGAGTATTACTCAGCAGTAAAAAACAAGGACTTCTTGAATTTTGCATACAAATGGATGGAAATAGAAAACACTATCTGTGAGGTAAGCCAGACCCAAAAAGAGGAACATGGGATGTACTCACTCATATTTGGTTTCTAGCCATAAATAAAGGACATTGAGCTTATAATTCATGTTCCTAGAGAAGCTAAATAAGGTGAATCCAAAAGCAAAACACATAGGCATCCTCATGAATATTAACCTTCATCAGGCGATGAAAGGAGACAGAGACAGAGACCCACATGGGAGCACTGGACAGAAATCTCAAGGTCCAAATCAGGAGCAGAAGGAGACGGAGCACGAGCAAGGAACTCAGGACCACGAGGGGTGCACCCACACACTGAGACAATGGGGATGTTCTATCGGGAACTCACCAAGGCCAGCTGGCCTAGGTCTGAAAAAGCACGGGATAAATCCGGACTAGCTGAACATAGCGGACAATGAGGAATACTGAGAACTCAAGAACAATCGCAGTGGGTTTTTGATCCTACTGCACGTACTGGCTTTGTGGGAGCCTAGGCAGTTTGGATGCTCACCTTATGAGACCTGGATAGAGGTGGGCGGTCCTTGGGCTTCCCACAGGTCAGGGAACCCTGATTGCTCTTCGAGCAGATGAAGAAGGGGGACTTGATCGGGGGAGGGGGAGGGAAATGGGAAGCGGTTGCGGGGAGGAGGCAGAAATCCTTAATAAATAAATAAATTTAAAAAAAAATAAAAGGGAGTGGTGTAGAAGCACAAATGTTCATTTTCTTTCTTTCTTCCTTCTTTTCTTCCTTCTTTCCTCCCTCCCTCCCCCTCTTCCTTCCTAACTGTTCTGTGAGTCATGGCTTTGGTCCTGTCTCAGATGGATAACGTGCCTCTCTTTCCCATGGTATTAGTTGAGACGACTCAGTTGATTCTGCAGAATAAAAGCTCTGTGGGTTCTTGGTGTTATCTGTCCGCTGGGTATTTGATCTTGCCACATGTGGACTGTCTGCGGTGACCTCTCATCCTGCCATGGCCCGCCTCTCGTCTCTCTAGCCGGGTGGTCTGGACTTCTTCACTTGGTGGCTCAGTTCCCAGAGAGAAAGTGGAAGCTCCAAGGCTTCTGAATTCCAAGGCTTTGCCTCCAGAACATGCTATGCATCACGATCACTCAAAGAGCCACCTCAGCCAGTGAGGCGGGCATTAACTCTTGTTGGGAAGACCAGGAGTGACACATTGCAGAGAAGGTTTAAACATGGAGTAAAAAGAAAGGCCACTTTCAGGGGAAAACTTACTTTTTATTGTGATGAAATAGCATAACATTGACCATTTTAACTGTTTTCAGGGGTAAAATTTAGTGGGATAAAGTGTTGTCAGCCCTCCTCGCCCTACCACAGATGGAAAATATTCAGAATAAAACTGCTTCTGTATTGAGTGTATAGTTTTTTTTAAAAAAAATCATTATTTCATAAATAGTGGGGTAGTACAATATTTATTTACATAGGACTATAGAACTTACTTTATAGACATGAATACTAACCTGAAAATCCAAAAAGTTTCTTAAAACATCTGGAAGATTTTTGACACTGTTGTGACAGAAATGGGCAATGCTATTACCAGGCCTTATGTGAGAAATCCGAACCAAAGCCAAGGCACACTAAAAACATCATCTCAAATGACCGTTGTTATATTTGTATGAAGGTGTGTATAAACATAAATATTTTTCTTAGATTGATCCCATTCCCTAAATATCTAATTCTCTCTATATATAAATTTATCAAAGTTCAAAACAACACAAAAATCTGAGCTATTTGATCCTAAGATTTTGGATACATGAGTCCAAATCTGCTACTGTGTTAGAGGTACTCCAGTGTTTAAAGTGCTGGAGAAGATGGGCAAATGCTGTGCCGTTTTGAATTAGGGACTTAGCGTCCAGCACTGTAATAGCTGCACACTTCCCAGAGTACCCGCACTGAGTAATTCTTGTCTTTCCTTAGTCCCTGGAAATCATCATTGTCTGTCTGTCTGCCTGCCTGTCTGTCTCTGTCTCTGTCTGTCTGTCTCTCTCTCATCGTGTGTGTGTGTGTGTGTGTGTGTGTGTGTGTGTGCGCGCGCGTGTGCATTTGAGTGTAAGCAGGTATGTGCAGGTTCCTATGAACATATATATGACTGAATGTGGAAATAGTAGGTTGTCATCTGACACCTTCAATTCCTTCCTGCCGTATTTTTTGAGAGCAGTTCCCTCTTGAACCAGGACTTTACTGAGTCCTCCAGACTGGCTGGCTGACAAGCCCTAAACATCCTCTCATCTCTGTGCACTGGGTATTGAGATTACAAGCACATGCTGCTTTTTCATGTAGGTGCTGGGTTTGAACTTCATGCTTGAGCAGTAGGCACTTTCCGGACTGAGCCAGCTCGCCAGCCCCACTGTTTAACATGTGTGAGTGGCCTAGGCTTATTAATATTCTCAAAGCTATGATGTAACGTGCCTTCCTTTTTAAGGGTGAATAACCTTCCACAGTATGTATGTATCTTGGGTTCTCCATTCATCCACCACCGTGTGGTAGATTACTTCCACCTTTGGGCTATTATTACGAATCGTGCATCTATGATATCAAGTCTCTGCTTTTAGATCTAGATATTGACCCAGAAATGGAACTTCTGGATCATCTTAATTCAATTAATACCAAACCCCACGCCAGTTGCTTCATGTTAGAGAAAGGTGCTCTCTGTGCCTAAACAGAATACCACTAGAGAGACTTCACTGTCCTCCTTTATAAGCAAGTTTTGTTTTTTGAGACAGGGTTTTAAAGATCTTTTCTGCTGAAGCATATTAGAAAACTCATTTTTCTCTTTAAAACACACTCCCCCCTTCTGTTCCCACATGCACTTATGGCCTAGAGAACTCAAGTCAGGCATTTCATCATTTCTCAGCAAACTCTTCCCTATGGCACAGAGACTGTCTACCTCCCGCTCAGTTCAGTGGCAAGGTCAGTACCCAAGGTTCCTTCTCTGCTTTGCTAATACACCACAATGCATGTGGATTTCTAGGCTTGCATGGCCTCATTTTCTCTGAAAAGCTTTGCAACTTCACCCCAGAAGCTGACTCTGAAACACCTTCCACTTCCTGCCAGCCCTCTATGACTAATCTGAAAATGGATCTTTTGAGAAAAAGAAGGGATAAAAACAGAGAATAGAGCACCCTTCCAAGACAAAACAATGAGAAATGGCTAAAAATAATTGAAGCTCTATTGCCTCTGTTCCTAAAGGCCATATTTTTGGCTAGCTCCAGTGATTATTCATCCCCCTGGGGCACATTTCATTTTCTCTGCAAGACTGTGTAAGGGGAATAACTTGTAATTTGGGCTACAAATTGTGTGTGACATTTCTGTATCTTATTTGGTGGTTATCTCTATTATTGTCTAAGAAGACCATTGGCTATTTCATAGATATTGTTTGAAAGCAGGTAGTGACCCCCAAGCAAGAGTTCTCCTGCCTACTGTAAAGATGATTTCTGTGTTCTTTGAAGAAGCAGATGAACCTGCCTTTGCTGTATTGCTCTATACCCTAGACTATAACAGGAATGGCTGTGCTCCTCACATCCCTGCAGCATTCAGTCCTGGAGAGAGAACCACAAATATAAATCAATAGGTGTATATCCAGGCTTTGGAGGATAAGGAATAAGTACATGTCCTTTTGAAGGTCAACTTTGACTCAAAATTCTGTTTTCAGAACTTAACTGTTGTTGTGGAGTGGTAGTCAGTGCTGATTTTCAACTTGACAAGACCTAGGGAATTCTATGAGGGATTGTCTAGATCAGGTTACCCTGTGGGAATGTCTGTGAAGGATTAAATAGGTTAAGTCAATTGAGATGGGCTGGGGTCGGGACTCAATAATAAGGAGAATGTAAACTGAGCCTGAGAATTCATGTCCCTCGGCTACATGACTATAATTGAGTGCTTCCTGCTCCTGCTGCCCTCCCTCCCCTGGCCACAGTGGAAGTATTCCCTCAAACTACAAGCCAGACTAACCCCCGCCCCCAGTGTGGTCACAGTCAACAGAAAGGCTAAGTGTGGGTACATGGAAAGTCTACAGGGTACCAGTGAAAAACTAAGAGCGCTATGGTCTGGCATGTTGGGTTTACGGTTGGAACTGCCCTAACTGTAAGACCTCGATCAAATTATTACATCTTTGTCTCTTTTAGTTACTGTGGATTCAAAATGCACAGTTCAGTAGTGCATTCCTCAGTGACTGAGTTGAAAGTGAAGGAGCATTGCCTGGTCCAAAGACTATTCCTTCTTATTAAGACCTCCCTCCAGGCATAACCAGACTCTTTTCATGTATGAATGCAGAGTTTCTTGAAAATGTGATGGTGAATTTTAATTTTCAACTTGATTAGATTGAGAACCACCTGGGGAATTAGTGAAACCCACCTCTGGGTGTGTCTGCGAGAGCATTCCCATCCAAAATTGAACGGCGAAGAGGACTCTGAGTTAATAATGAGTGGGTTAATCCCTTGATGAATTTATAACATGATGACATTATTGGGAGGTGATGAAAATTAGGATACAGCGCCTGTTTGGAGAAAGCAGTACAGTGGGGAATGTCTGAGAAGGGGTTATATTTTGTTCTGGTCTCTTTCTCCCTGGCTCACTTCCTGGCTGCTATAATATGATCTGTTCTGCATGCCAGCTCCACCATGATGCACTGACACCTCCAAAACTGTGACCCGAAATACGTCTCTCCTGTCTCAGGTTGTGTTATTTTTGTCCCAGTGATGAGGAAAATAACTGCTATACATAGTAATAACTCAGAGCTGAGCTGCTGAAGGGAACTGCTAGAAAATAAACAATGTGAACACCGTGCAGCTGTCTATAATGTATCCATGCACCGCAATTCAATTTGTTGAGAGTTTGCTATGTGTTAGGCATTGAATTTTAGAAGATTTTCTATGTATTCTTTTAAATCTTTACATGTATTGGCTATTCAGATCCCTGCAGTCACCTGCAGAGTGACGGGTGTTAGATAGATGCCCGTGTACCAACAGGGAGACAAGAGGAGATAAGGAGGAGTTTAGTTAGGTCTCTTAGTAAGAAGCAGAACCCAAATCTAATCCTGTCACTCATCTCTAGTCAGTAGATGTTACAGAGTATCAGTTTGTGCTCTCAGTGTCTCTTGCTTCACTATGAAGAGGTTTAGGTTATAACTACCCACAGCTACCATAACTTACACTCTAAAAAATTTTGCACTCTTTCTTAATTTTGTATATGACAATAAGATCTTGTTGCTGATAACCATACTTACCATATTTTCCACCACAACAGGAAGTAGTCAGTGTGAACAGTGGCATTGTTTTGGGATATCTTAATGTCTGTCTTAGTAGAAGACAGAAGAATAATTGTGTGTGCTCCTGCGGTCAGTTTATTATGGTGTAGATCTGGAACACAGCACTTCCTTCAAGGAAGAATGAGAGTTGATGTGGGAGTCCCCTCTGTGTGTTGCTTTTCTTGGTTAATGAATAAAGAAGCTGCCTTGGCCTGTTGATAGGGCAGAACTTAGGTAGGCGGGGAAGACAGAACTGAATGCTGGGAGAAGGAAAGAGAGAGATGCCATGGATCCGCCAGAAACAGACACTGGGAATTTTACCCGGTAAGCCACTGACACATGGCGATATATAGATTAATAGAAATGGGTTAAATTAAAATAAGAGGTGCCCAATAAGAAGCTAGAGCTAATGGACCAGACAGTGTTTTATTAAAACAGTCTCTGAGTGATTATTTCAGTTCAGGGCGACTGGGACAAACAATTGGATCCTTGCAACAGAGACTAAAAACACCAACTATTGCACGTTTGATACCTTTCGGGGACCCTGTGGAAGGTATTTGGGGAACATGATCCACTCATTCCTTTTCTGATAAGAATTTTATGATCAAATTAGAATAAGGAAGAGGCAAGCGTGTTAGCAACTTCTCCAAATGAGCATTAGAAAAGTGCAGTCAGTGGCCAGATTTCACCTAAGTCAGGAAAAGTTGGATCCCTTCCTTCTTCTCTCCTCACCCTGTAGGCAGTGATTTCCTCTCCAGGTGGTCTGTTTGTTTCTGTTTTTGTTTTTCAAGAAGGCTTCTCTGTGTAGCCCTAGCTGTTCTGGCACTCGCTCTGTAGACCAGGCTGGCCTTGAACTCACAGAGATCCCAGCTGCCTCTGCATCCCGAGTGCTGGGGTTAAAGGTGTGCACCGCCACCGCCCGACCTGGAGATGGCTCAGCCGTTTAAGTCTAGGCTCACATCCAGGTGGTTCTTCAAAGTACAATTTTTAATCATTTTTCTTTAATCACTCTGATGAACAAATTAAAGAAGGGCTACTGAGTAGATGCTTTATGCATACCAGATCTTCCAGGTTGCAGTTGGCTCCATTCTTAATCAGTTCTTTCACTATTTCCACATTGCCCTGTTCAGCAGCTATCATCAGCGGTGTCTGGCCACACTCATTTCTCTCATCCACATCTTTGCCAGGAGCGTTTCATTCAGTCGTTCCTTTGGACACCCAGCCGCTGTCTAGGGAGCTAGCAGATGCCACACCCTGATGAATGAGAAACAGATGATTGTGTGAGGTGGTGGCAGTCGTGGTGGTGGTGGTGTTGACTGTGGGCCACGTCAGTGGACATGGATGCCGGGTGTCAGAACTGGAGAACTCAGCGAAGCCTACACCGACAAGCTGCCACCTGCTCTAATCGGTAACTGATGTAGCTAAACTGCAAGAAAAGCAATGTTTAAAAAACCAAACCAAACCCGGGGATTTAACCAAGACGCTATTAGCAGCGGAGGGTCTCTGTTTCAAGGGATTTTAAGAGGATCTTCCAGGCATTCCGTGTGTTGTGACCTAGTATTATCATTAACCGCTGTGAGCATTTTAGAGAGAAAAGGGGAAATGTAGCTTGTGCTTATGGAAGCCTGCTTAGCTGTTCATGGGCTTTGGTAATTCAGGTATTTTTCCATTTATATCAAGAGTCAAAAACAGCCCACTCTGAATTATTCTTTCCTTGAAGATTTCACTTTGAAATGCTGGGGGATTGTTTCCTTTGAGGCTCCCTTTTCCAACCCAAACATTCACAGATCAATTTCTTGGTCAGACATTGTAATGCTCACTTGCTCCCCAGCAAAATTCAGAGGGAACTGGCTTCTCTACAGCCAGTCGGAAGCTTTTATCTCCAGGTTTTTTGCATTCGATGTTGGAAACTGCATTACGTGCCCTGGCTTGTGTTCTGTTTTCACTTGGAGTCCTGAGTGGTCTTCAAAGAGAACTAAGCGACTAATCAATGCAGACTTTTTATTTACAATTCTCCTTTTGGTACCAATGCTAAATACTTTGTGCAAAAAGCTTCTGTACTTCACACTCCAATGCTGATAGAGAAAAACAAAACAAAGTCTCTCTACTGTAGTTACCACCACTTGGTAAAATGGAGACATGTTTGCCTTTCTTATGCAGAGGCCAATATTTGGTGTTGTAGTATTAGTGTGCGCTGCCACAACAAAATGCTACAGCCTGGGTGGTTTCAGCAATAGACTTCTTCCCCCACATTGCTGTAGAGCAGAAACTCAAGATCAAGGTACCAGCAGGCTTTGTTGTTGTTTTAGGCCCCATGTCCTGGCCTGATGACAGCTACGTCTGCCCTCACATGGTTGTGTGTGTGTGTGTGTGTGTGTGTGTGTGTGTGTGTGTGTCCGAGAGAGTGGGAGGGAGAGAGAGAGAGAGAGAGAGAGAGAGAGAGAAACAGGATAACCTCGGATGTCACCTCTCAGGATGCAGTCTTCTCGTTGTTTGAGACAGGGTCTCTCACTAGCCAAGAACTCACTATCTGGGCTGGCTGTCCATTGATCCCCAAGGATTTGCCTGCCTCCACCTCCCCATTGTGGGGTTACAAACATGAACTGTCCCAGCTGGTATTTTCTGTGGACTGCAGGGATTGAACTTACGTCCCCATGCTCATAGGAAAAGCACTTTACTGTCTTCCCCAGCCTGCCTGACTTTCCTAATCTATGCAGATAGACAGGCAAATAGCTGATACCCTCCTCTAGAGGTCTGGTTAAACTAAGTTTCTTCCCTATGACCTAATTTGATCTTTATTACTTTCTCATATACACCATCTCCAAATATAGTCACATTCCAGCTTTGACATATGAATTAGATAGAAGGGAACACGGTGCTATAACGATCAGTGTTTTTTTTTTTTCTTCCTTCAAGAAAGCTAAGATGGAAGTCTTTTCTGCGCTCCTATTCATGTGACGCTCTTGTCTACTCCAGTTTCTGCAGGAGAATGCAGCTGACCGGCTGTGGGTGTAGAAAGGACACAGTAAACCATTCCAGCCGGTGAGAATGACATGGCAGATGAAAAGCACTGGGAGTTTTTAATCTTATCTCGCCTTCTCATTCTCCCATCCTCGGAGCGCAGCCTGTCCTATTTGTAACTGCCTGCTTACTTCTCAGCCCCTTCCTGATGGATGCCTGTTATTAAAGTGGATCAGGCCCTGAAGTGATAATAACAGAGGCCGTTTCCCAGGGTGCTGAGGTTTGCTTAGTGTGGAGATTAGCCTTGTGTTCAGCAATCAAGTCTATATCCCGACACTGGGGAGGAAAGACCGGGGCTGGGGCTCCAGGCTTTCTTCATATTTTTACATGGAACATATGCATCAGGTCAGTTTCCCATGTGATTTCCTTTGGCCTCAATTCTTCTCTGATCACTTACTTGCCTTGCCTAGGCCTTTGTGGTGGTTGAGTACTAGGACCCTGGTGCAAGTCACTCTCTATTATTCCAATATTTGGACTCAGCATCAACGTAGAAACAGAAGGTACAAACGCCCCTCAACTCTAAATGCATAAGTAACCTGTATTCAAGGATGGTCACAGAGTTCTACTACAGAAGAGTGGGCCCTGCCAGGTTTACCTCAAACCAAGCTAATCTAAAAGACAATTCAGAGAGAAACAAGGGGTCTCATTAGGGCAAGCTATTAGTCCCCATTTTCCTCCTATAAAGCCACGGAGAGTTTTCCTTTGTTGTGGGCAGACCAAAGCCAATTTGATTCCTCTTAGGTTCATGGAAAAGCTGCTAATGAAGTTAAAGCTGGGAGTGTTCACCATTCTTCTATAATCTCACTTTCATTTTAATAAAACCAGGCCTCAGACCAAGTTCACCCCCACACACAGACATTTACTAAATGAATATGCATTAGCATAGCAAGCTCAGAACAGCTCATAAATCCACTCTGCATGCCTAGCACAGTCCTGGTTTGCTGTCTGTCAGGGGGGAAGCTTTTCCCTGACCATGTGCTGCAACCATCAGGGTATGTTCGGAAAGCGTTAGTGCTGGTCTTACCTCCAGACATTTCTATGCGGTTTTCATCTGGATGCAGCCTGCTATTTATGCAAAGGCTCTGCCTGCCACATTCATGTTAAGCCAAATTTGAAAACTAGATTTTGAGATGCCCCAACCACACCCTCTGGTTCATTTAAGGCCACCCCACAAGCATCACAGAGGCATGGTTCTTTCGTCTGAAAACCTCCAAAACCAGTGCCTTGGGATTAAAGGATGGGCATTGTCGTACAGGGTATGGGGTACCAGGCCAAACGGTTTCCATGCTTCATTCTTGGATGAGTGGGAGGTGTCTGCAGACTCCTGAAGCTGCTTCACACATCCTAAATGGCTTCTGTTTCCACCATGAGAACATATTTCTAACTACCACTTTATTAGCGGTTAGCAAGGTCGTGCTTTTATCATTAGAAGTTTATTTTGAGTATTTCTGGGATGTGAATATTCCAAATTTATTCCCCATTGTGAGGTGTTAAGAGGAGAGAGAATTCCAAGGTACATTTGGGAGTAGAGTCTTTAGGAGATCATGTGGTTGAATGAGACCCTAATCCAACAGAACTGTGGCCATATAAAAAAGAAGAGAGGCTTGAGCTAGACAGTCTACCTCACCACCTGGTGCTCTGTGCTGACTTGAAGTTCTGTGAAGAATCCCACCAACAAAAAGAGCCTCACTAGCAATGACCCCCTCCAGGCTTCAGATTCTTCCAGGCCTTCAGAACCATGAGACAAATGATCCTTTATTCTTTTTTAGAGTCCATCTGTACTAGCCAACTATAGCAACAGAAAATTGTCTAGACAGCCTTCTTGATGCTAATTAGCAACTGCTGGTTGTTGACCAAGCTATGTTGAGAGATTTGTGCATAAATTAACCATCTCTCCGGGATGGCCCCTTCCAATTTGGTGCTGGCTGACCTCACTGAGTCTGTGTATTGTTAGTATGTTTGTGCCTTGCAACCCATGAAGACTAACCTAGCTAGCATACTCCTGATATCATGAGTATGCTTCCGTACTTTAAAGTACATGGTAGTCATAGTAGGTGTTTCATTTCCTGTAAGCAAAAGAGGTGGTAATTTTTGCTACAGGAATGAGTTGTGAAGGCTAGTGAGTCTCAGTTGCTAATCATAGTCTTCACTGTGAAGCCTAGGCAAAGTCTGGTGATCTTCTCTGACCCCCAGATTTTATATCTAAAATGGAAGAGCAGCAACTACTTCTGGAACTACTTCCACAGCACAGTAAATGAAGTAGTAGAGAGTAAGCCACAGTCTTTATGCATGCTATAAGACTGGTATACAGTACCCTTTGCAATCCCAAAGGCATAAGTGAGTCATATGACCAAACCTAAAACCAATGAGTCAGCAGGTCCTACTTTTAAGGTGGTATATTATATGGGAGAGAGTGGATATTTTTTGAGCAGTTATCATATCTTTAGGAAGAGCAATATTGTTGATGGGAGTTTCTATCCCACCCAATCCTACAGCTGTTCAGTCCCAAAAAGCACATGGAGGCTTATATTAATTATAAACTGTTTGTTCTATTGTGCAGGCTTATTACTAACTAGCTCTTACAACTTAAATTAAGCCATAATTCTTGTCTGTGGTTAGGCATGTGACCTGGTATCTTTTCTCAGTAAGGCATTCCCATCTTGCTTTCTCTGCATCTGGCTAGAGACTGCATCTCTGCCTTTCTTCTTCCCAGAATTCTCCTAGACTGGTCACCCCTCCTATACTTTCTGCCTGGGTACTGGCCAATCAGCATTTTATTAACCCAATACGGGTGACAAATCTTTACACAGTAAAAGAGCATTATCCCATGTGGGGCAGTGGTGGCACACACCTTTAATCCCAGCACTCAGGAGGCAGAAGCAGGCAGATCTCTGTGAATTTGAGGCCAGCCTGGTCTACAAGAGCTAGTTCCAGGACAGGCTCCAAAACTACAGAGAAACTCTCTCTGAAAAACCTAAATTAATAAAAAAAAATAAAAAGAGCATTACCCAAGCAGAATATCTTATTTTTTTATCATTGTCCTTATCCCAAATGCCATGGTAATAGCAAGAAAAGGGTAAAGGAGGGTGTTTATATGAAGGAAACCATTCTATGTCAAGCTTTTGAGCCATATGTAATGAAGTGATGGGAAAGAGTTGATGCAAACACAAAACTGAAGTTTAGCAAAGTCTAGGGAGAAGTCTTGGAAAACAAGGACGGGATGCTTCCAATAGTTCAAGGTTGGGATGCTTCCAATGTCACTGACACATTGTAGAGTCAGATTAAGGCATTTGTTTAGAGAATCATCCACCCAACAGGGAAGTGGAGTTTGACACAGTTGGTGAAACCCTGAGACTGACAAAAAAATATTCCATTTCATGATTATACCTCAGTGTCCCCATACTTCTTGGTAATCTACTACATATGCTTGCTTTGATGTCACTGGGGGCCCTGCCTTTGTAGAGCCTTTGTCTAGCAGTTAGCTGGAATAGTGTGTTTTATATGAGCTGTGCTGGGGAAAACCACTTAGCAGGCAGATTGCAAAAGAACAGAGCAGAGAGTTACTTTCTATTGTAAAAAAGATGCCTTCCCTCTTTTGGCTTCTAGTTGTTTGTCTGTTAATAGATAAGGTTGCCTTTACATAGATTGATGTTTCTCAGGCTTCTGATTCAGAATCCTGTTATAAAGGTTTTCCAAGAAGAGGAGAAGAGTAGATTGGGTTCTCTTGGGGGTGGGATCAAATGCATTTAGAAACAATATAATAGTTTTCCTCACTGAAGGTCATTTAGAGTCTTTAGCATGCTAATGCTCGTTTTAAATATCTAAAAGAGGAACTCTTTAATAATTATTTTTTAAAAACTCATCTGACAGTGGAATTTCTTTTTCTAGGAATTTGAACACAGCAATACCATAAATGCTGCCCTTGGGAATTTTTTGTGCTAAATTTGTTAAATTGGTTTTTATTTTGAAGAAAAACGTTAGATACATTGGTACTCCCCCCTTCTTCCGCCTCCCTTTTCTCTTCTCCTCTTCTTTTGTTGATTAAACACTTCTCTTTGGTGTGCTGTTTTTACTAAACTCTGCATCCTCTTTTGAGCCTCACTGATAAAAATCACTTTCAGCATGGACTCTGGCAGGGCTAAGGTCTGGGTAGGGAGAAAATATGAAAATCAAATAAGCATGCTTATTAGCACGTGTCCTTGCTGATTTTCTCTGTCTGGCTAAGGAACCGTAGTTCTTGCGTTTCTGCTATGGAAATGATTTTTGTTCTGGGCTAAGCATCTCGTTTGAGAAATGGGTGTGATTGCTTCAGGCTTGGCTCCTTAGCAACATACTTCCTCTTCTCTCATCTGGAAATCTGTTGCCAACCCTTCAGGGGGATGATTCTGAAACTATTCATTTTCCTTTGGTCCCTACAGCCCCAACCATTTGACAGTCCTGGGAAAGTCCTGCTATTGTTTGTGTGTTATTGGTTCTGGGTTATTGCTCTTATTCATGATGGGTGCACACATATGTGGATTCCTCTGTTGGTCAGTCTTATCCAGTGCTCATCATCTTTGCCATGAAGACTCTTCAGAGGTTTCCTTCTTTTCCACCTGGTCCCCTCCCACAGCAACAAAACACTAGAGCAATCCAGGAGGTGCAGCTCCAGCTAGGTCCTCTCCCACTCAAGCTCCTGCTTTCTTGGTCTTCTTCCTCATGAAGTCAGAAGTTGCCCTAACCTCTCTGCAAATAATAAAAGTAACTAACTTATTTCATCTCCACAGTTCCTTTCTGTTTTGTGTTTTGAGATAAGTTCTCACTCTGTAACCCAGAGTGGCCTATAAGTCCCAGACGTCCTCCTTCTTAGCCTCCCAATGGGGCCCAAGCCGTCACATTCGGTTCCCACAGCTGCTTGTGACATTATCATCACATCGGTTTTATAGATGAGGACCCTGAGACACAGAAATGAAGCAGTTCACAGGCATCACAGATCATTGTGGTTTAGACATGAAATGTCTCCCGGAGGCTTATGTGCTTGGTCTTCATGCAGTGTTTAAAGGGACAATGACTAGATCATGAGGGCTCTGACCAAATCAGTGAAGTAGATGGTAGAAACTACTAGAGATAGCACCTAATAGGAGAAAATAGGTTACTAGGAGCATGGATTTAAAGTGTCCCTGACCCCTTCCAGTCTCCCTTTAGTTCTTAGCTGCCATGAGATGAGGCTTTCTCCACCTTACCCACTGTGGTGGTCTGAATAAGAAGGGCCCCCATAGACTCATAGGTTTGAATGCTTGGTCTCCAAGGAGTGGCACTATTAGGTGTAGCCTTGTTACAGGAAGTATGTCACTGGGGGGTGGATTTTGAGGTTTCACAAGCCCAAGCCAGGTCCAATGGCTCTCTCTTCTGGCTGCCTGTGGATCCAGATGTAGAAATCTCAAGTTACTTCTCCAGCACCACATCTGCCTGTATACCATCATGCTTCCTTCTATGCTGATAATGGACTAAACCTCTGGAGCTGTAAGCCAGCCCCCAATTAAATGCTTTTCTTTATCCGAGTTTGCCATGGCCATGGTGTCTCTTTACAGCAACAGAACACTGGCTAAGACAACCATGATGTCTCAGCCTTGCCTCTTATCGGTAGCAATGGAGCCAACCAACCACTGGTTGGGAACCTTGAATCTGTGCACCATAAGAAGTATTACTTTCTTCCTCTCAGACATTTGTCACAGACAGTTGTAAATCTCACACCTGAGGGAAATTTAACTTCTATAGTCAGCTTCCCAAATCCAGGCAATCTACCCTGATGTTCCTGTCATTAAAATGTAAATTTTGACAGGTTCTAGTGTGTTCACAAAGTTTTATAGCCAATATCAAAGTCTAATTTCAAAAAATTTTCATCACTAACAAAACAAGACTGGTTCCTGTTAATAGTCATCCTTCTGCCCCTCTGTCCACAGCTTCTCCTCATCACTGATCTCCATGGCCCTGGAGTCTCCTGTTCTTGATATTTCATGTAAATTGATTGTATAAAACATGGCATTTTGTTGGTACCTAGCTTCTTTCACATATTACCAAAGTTCATTTGTGCTGTAGCCTGGATCAGTTTTATATTCCTTTTTAAATGTTTAATTGTACCCATTTTGTTTACCTATTTGATAGCTGCTATAAATTCGATTTCTTCTATATTTTTCTTTTGTGTATATACTGCTGTCAGTTAATATAAAAAGTGTAAAGAGCATATGTTTTTGTTTCTCTTATATATGTGTATTTACATGTATCTTGTTGAGTCACGTAGCAAGGAAATACGTTTAATATTTTGAGAAACTGACTAGCAGTTTGCAGAGCTGATAGAATTTTGCAATTTGATAGAATTTCACCACTAATATTTAAAGGTCCAGTTGTTTCTACAACCTCAACAACATTTGCTGTCCCATAAAGTGATATTTCATTGTTGTTATTTTTCTAATGACAAATGCATCCTACATATTTTTTCATAAAATAGTGGGTTACTGTATGACCTCCTCATGCATATTATTATTGTGCCTTGAATAATCTCCTTCACTACCTTTCTGCAAGTCAACATTGTTTCATTGTTTATTGTCCATTTGTATATCATCTTTGCAGAAATGCATATTTAAATCTTTTGTCATTTTTAGTTTTTTGTTTTTATAAGAGTTCTTTATATCTTCAGAATGCAAGTCTCTTTCAGTATACATGTCTTATATATACTTTACCTCATTCTCTTGGTTATCTGTTCTCTTTCTTGTTAGCATCCTTTGAAGTACACAGAATTTTGCTTTTATTTTTATGACATCTAAGTCATTGTTTCTTTTGTTGTTCATGCTTAATCAATCCTTACTTGAGTTGATTTTCGTGTCTTGTAAGAAAGTGATCCCAGTTCGCTCTTCTGTGTGTGAATGCTTCCTCAGGAATCCCCTTTGTTCCTCTTACACCGCAGCTCTACCAGAAGCAAAGCCTTCCATTGCTCTCTCTGGCCATGTCTCGAGAACTTCTACATCTAGGCACAGTTGTCTTCCTCTGGCTGCTTTAGCCTTCTACCTTGCCATGACTCTGCTGTGCCAAGATGTACATATCTTTTAATCCATCATGCTCGGATCTTATTGAACTTACTGGATACACAGACTAATGCATCTCCTCAAGTTTGGGGCATTCTGACCCTTCCTTCCTTGTCTCTTCTGAGATTCCTGTTATGAATACATAACAGTACACTTGAATAGGTCTAACAGGTCTCTAAGGTGTCTTTTTTCAACATTTGATCTTAATTTTCTTCTTCATCAGGCTAGCTATAACTCAAAGAGCTGGGTTACACCTCAGCTTTATGATCGATTCTTCTGCTACCTCAGATGTGTTCTTCAGCTTGGAATCATATCAAGAGAATTTTTTATTTCTCTTACTACACTTTGCAGTTCAAGCAGTTCCATGTTGAATTTGTATATGCTCATCTTTTTATTGGTATTCTCTCTCTAGTAAGTATTGCTCTCATCCTTTGCTTCAGTTGTTTATGTGTGGTTTTCTTTCATTATTTTAGCATTGTTTTAGTGTTAAGTTAAAATCTTTGTCTCATCGTCATAGCATTTGGAATTCTTGGAAACAGGTTATGTGGAGTGCTTTTTTTCTTTATATTGTGCACAGTTTCCTGGGTTTTTTACATCTTATAATATAAAATGGACTCCAGATATTTGAAATGATATGAAGTTAACATCTGGAAAGTCTATGTGCCCCACCCAAAAGTATGCAGTTATTGTGTATTTAGTGACTTTCTTGGGTGTAGTCTCCTGTTATTTCCATTTTCTTTTTCATATACATTTATATGACTATGTCTGCCCCATTACCCTAAGGTTTATCTAATATTGGACAGGGGGTTATTAACTATATGGGACTAGAATCCCCCTTTGCCCGTATACCGGAAGGATGCAAGCCTTTTGTAGTCAGGCAGTTTATAACACATGTGAGTTTTCATTTCTCCCTTGTCAGGAGTCTTGGCACCAGCTACTGGTGAGAAATAGGCATTATTCTGGGTCTCTTTCCAGACATATACACAGTTTTCCTCATGTTTGTAAATTCCCAGGTCACCAGGAAATGGTTAGAACTTCCTTTTGTTACAGTCTCTTTCTCTCTCTTAGCTCTGCCTCCCACTGAATGATTTTTGTTTCAGATATCTTCTGTGTTAAACAATTATGGATAATTTTTCTAAACAATCATATGTGGATAATGCTTCCCTATTAAGTAGGGCAACCAGTAAACCCTGTTAATGGTCTTTTTCCAGGGAAGCCACAGCATAGTTAAAGGGGGCAGCCTTCTGTTACTTGTCTGCCTTGTTCTGTCTCTTTCTAGGTCTTACCACGCTCGACCCCCACCTCCACCGCCAGTTATCCTTATTGCAAGACTGTGGGTCTCTAAGACTGCACAGAATTGAGGAGGGGGTGAGGATAATCCTACTCCAAATGTCACAAAGTGTTATGCTTGCTATGTTTGAGATGCTTGTAGAGATGATATTGTTTTTTCTGTAATAAGTCGTCCTTTGCTTTGATCCAGTTTCTGTATTTTAAAGAAGTATATATTGACATTTTTGTCAGTGCCCTTGTGGTTTGGGCTGTTTTGGAGATACTTGCTTTGTCATTCTGGAATTGCTTCTCAAGGCAAAGTTAATTTCTGAACCTGTATTTTAGTAAGTTCGTGGCAAGTTCTCTGAAAACCTGATTAAGAGTGAAAGAAGGTTCGAAGTCATATGTCCATGATAATTCAAAGAACAGATATAGTTTTTTCTCCTTGTTCAAGATCATCTGAGGACATTGTAGCCAATTCTGTACACACCATGAACAGAAAATCATTTTTCCTTGAGTTCCCTTTGTAGTGATAAATTGTGATTTATTACTAGACACCATTGAGTTCATCTGTCATTCATGGCTGTTGACCACAGTCCAAATACATTATTAGACATATATCTTTGTAAATGTAAGTCAGGTGATCAGACCAATCCATTCAGCAGACTTACTAGCTAAAAAGCCTTGACAACTAAGGCAACACTTTTTGTTTCTTTAGTTCTTGAGGCCTTGTTACAGCCTCTGCGATGTGAGTGTTGTGGGCAGCTTTCTTATGATTCATCTTTGAATCATCCTCATCTTTGTCATCCTTTGTTTTCAAAGATCTTCAATATTTAGAGAGAGTCTGAGAAGTGGGAAACAGCATAATTTCAAAATAAATTTTCTTTACGTTCTTGACATATTTTAAAATGTTTAGCTTTATTAATGTCTGTGTGTGTGTATGTGTGTGTGTGTGTATGCATGTGTGTCTGTCTGTGTAAATGTATGTGCACACCTGTATGAAGGTGCCAGAAGAGGGCAACAGATTCCTTAGAAATGGAGTTACAAGTTGCCCTACATAGGGACGGGGAACTGAACTCAGGTCCTTCGAAAGAACAGGAAGTGCTCTTATCTGCTGAGCCATCTCTCCAACTCTCTTGGCATCTTTTTAGTTGAAATATCTTTATATTTAAAGCATTGGAGAATAATTGTAAGATGTGCATAGTTTCTGGACATGTTGTACATTACATTATTGACCAGATGTTTTATTTTACTTAAACTTAAGATAGCTGTGCCAATAAACAGCCTGAGTGGCTAAAACTTTCTTAGAATTGAAAGCTTGGAGTTTCGGCTATTTCTTGTGACTACTGTTTTCTTTCAAATATGCTTTAGAAGGATGCTGAACTCTATAGAGTAGTGTGACCCAAAGGAGTAGCCTATAGAATTCCATCTCCATGTTCTGCTGACTGTACTAGATGAAAGTTACACAGTTGTAGAACTTGAGTGTTTGTAACACATTTTAAAAGATAAGAATCTTGATTTCTTGCTAGATAACCCAGGCTGGCCTGGAATTTATGTTTCTCCTGCCTGTTTCCAAGAACTAGCCTTACTGGCATTCTGAAGCACTCTACCTAGCCCTTGACAACAGCCTCCTCCCACTCCCCCAAATAGGGCTGGAGGTTTAGGTCAGTCAATCATAGAGCACATTTAGAGTGCATGTTCAACGTGAGGCCTTGGGCTCAATTCCTAGCAGCAACTGCCCCTCCAAAAAATAAACAGTGTGAAAAACCAACAGTTTCAGACTGGCCTGGTCAGTAGAGTGCTTGCTGCACAGATATGAGTTCAGACCATAACATTCATTTTAAACAAGTGGAACATTGTCATCTGTTCCTGTAACTCCAGGGTTGGGAGATAGAGACAGGAGGGTTCCTGGGACTTGTTGGCTGCATATTCTTGCCAAATTGGTGAGCAGATTCAGTGAGAAGACCTGTCTGAAAAGAAAGGGTGTAGGGTGATAAATGTCAGACAGAAAGACCTACACAAGCACACATTTATGCACACATCTGCACGTGCACACACTTACATACGGACACAAAAGTCTCAGGGTTTTCATTGCATAAAAGTTGGCAGAAATGATCTTTTTCTTGACAGCCTTTCTTTCCCTTACCTCAATGTTTATCTGTCTGTCTTTTGATAGTTTATTATCCATCCTGCTTTCTGACACAGAGTGCATAAAATGTGTTTTAGGCAGACCATGTTGAGATGCTAATTGCCTCATTAGGAGAAAGCTGGTTCCTGTGCCAGTATCCTCTGGCAATAGGGTTCAGGAAAGAAAACTGACCCTTTGGTAATTCTCAGTTAACTTAGAGGCCAAATCCTTTAATACCAACATGGCAAAACCTTTGAGTAAAAATTGGACTTCCAGATCTCAAACAAACAATGGCCTGCTCATCACAAGCCATGAAATCCCAGGCCTATGTGAGTATTAGGACTTTTTCGTAATGGAATTTGGCCTGCAGTCATGCTTGGAAACTGAGTGAGGCTTTAGGAATGATTGTGTGTGTGAATGGGAGAAGGAAAGGCCTCATTTGTGTTTCTTTGAGACATGCTATCAGCGAACCGGAGCAGCCCTCTAAGAACATGATGAATCCTTGCACGTATCCAAGAGATTAATAAAAGCTATTCATTGTAATACGAGCAGCCACCAGGGCTCCTAGAACAAACAGTGGCTGCTAGTCTCTGCCACTGGCACCTGAGATGCTTTTAGGAACTGTCTGTTGAGTGAAGAAGAGATTAGATGCACCTGCAACTTATGTTTCCAAAGACTGGGAATGGAGAAGGTACACAGGGTGAATCTGACTTTCCAGAGAGTTAACTTTTAATTACAATATTAATAAGTCCAGTCTTCTCTGAATCTGCTGCCCAGGGTTCCGGTGGCTGATGTAGGTTCTCTTGCCTTTGACTCTAGAGGTGTGTAGTTGAGGAAGGAAGCTGTGTTGTCACCATGAACTTCAGAGGTGGGTTTGTGCGGCCTAACTGAAGTTTTCTGAAAGAGGCCTTGGGGATTAGATAAGAACCTATAGAGTGAAGAGTTGGATCCTTCAGCCACTTGTGTGGCTGTGGCAGGTTCCCTCTGTTGAGATTAGTGGAGGAGATGACTCTGGGCCCTCAGCTATTGTTTAAACATAAAATTACCACCAGAACCAATTATAATAATTAATAATAATAATAATAATATCAGAAAACACTTAAGGATCACTGGCACTAAATGTACTGTCTGATGGAAAAGTCAAGGGTTTGTAATTTAGCCCTAGCACCAAATTAAGTCTGTAAATCATATTTTCATATTCTTTATAGATAAAGATTTGCTGAAAGTAGATACCTCTTTTTTCTGTCCTAAGTGGCAAATGAGGAAATGAGAGTGAAAAGAGTCCAGGTATTTCATCTGAAATAGCATCACTGCTAGAATTTGAACAAAGTCGATGTAACTCCATGAATCATGCATGTGGATGGGGAGATGGCTCAGTCAGTACAATGCTGGCCTTGTAAGCATGAAGACCTGAGACCTGAGTTGAACCCCCGAAACCCATGAGAAAATAAAACAACAAGGGCTCACAAATGGGAGAGACCACGTGGCACTTGTCTTTCTGGGTCTGGATGGATGACCTCACTCAGCAGAGTGTGGTCTAGATCCACCCATTTACCTGCAAATTCCATGATTTTATTTTAGGTATAGAATCCCCTTGTGTACCACATTTTCATGATCTATTCATCAGTTGAGGGGCATATAGGTTGTTTCCATTTCCTGGCATTTGTGACTAGGTTGGCAGTGATTATAGATGGTCAAATATCTGTTGAATGGGAGGTTGACTCCCTTGGACATATGCCAAGGAGTGCTGTAGCTGACTTAGATGGAAGATCTGCTTTTAGCTCTTGAGAATTCCCCAATATTGGCTTCCACAGACCTTAGCTCTGACCCTTTAGATGTGAATGTATAACCTAGAGCAATTGTAGAAACCAAAAAAATGGAAATAGGTCTAGAGAGGGGAGCAGTAGGACACGGAGTCTGTTTAAGGGAAAGTGGGAAGATTAAGAGGAGAGGGGCTTTATCTGGGAAGCACAGAGGAGGGAGGAGGGATAAGAACAGTAGAGATGATTGGGAGAGCCATGCAGAGGATAACTGATTATAGGGTGCCCAAACCAGCTGATACATATCTCACACAACTCCCATACCTCAGGCTCCCAGGGCATCATGGAAGAGGGGACAGAAGGACTGTAAGCGTCACGGGACCAGGATGTGTGTTGTAAGGTAGTTGTCTTCTTTCTATAACAGCAAGCTGTACTCAAGAAAGCTTAACAACATGGTCACCTAAACAAGACTGGCACAGTGACTATACCAGCGAACATCCTAGCATTCCAGTGTGGTAAAGGGAAATCTCACAAGACTCCACCCATACATGAAGAGCTATAAGAAGTCAAAGACTCCTAAGAGGGAGAATCAATTCTTTTTAGGGATAAGCCCCCTGATAGGTTATCCAATACCAAGTAGTCATCCCTAAACACACGCACACCCACTTATGAACAACACTAAATGGACTCGGGAGTTTGTGTGTGTGTATAACAATAATACAGAAGAAGTGGTTATGAATTTGAGAGAGAGTAAAAGTGACAGGGAGATTGGAAGAGGTGGTGGTGGCCTAGAAGTGATGTTAACTCAGTACTTGTATATGGAATTCTCAAAAAATACAATAAAATAAATGTAAAAATGTCAAGGTATGGGGAAAAGAGCCTGTAATCTTGGTATCAGGAAGACAGAGATGCATGGCTCTTTGTTGCTCACTAGTCAGCCAATATAGCCTATTTGGTGAGTCCCAGGCTAGTGAAAGACCCCGTCTCAGATACCAAGGTGGATTGTACTTGAGGAAAGTTACCTAGTGTTGTTCCCTGTCACATGCATATGCACATGCACATGTAAGTGCATCAACACACACACAAACATGCATGTACATACATAAAAACCATGCATGTAATCACCTTCCTGTCATGTATGCTAGCCATAGAACCTGTGTATCTTTGAAGTAATCATTCTTGGCTAAGTGATTGTTCAACTGTATTAATCAAACCTTCACAGAGCACCCAGCATGGGCCAACCTTGGTACTGCAGCAGTGAGTTCAAGTGGCTGGTGTGGCTCCCCTCTCGTGGGTTATTGGCCATATTTATGAAGTTTAGGAAAGAAATTAGGCATGATTCCATAAGTGACCTTTCATGATGGATCCTGCTTCAGATCAGGAACAAACAATACAAAGACTTAGGGCCACAATGAGGACAGGCAAGGTGGGAGACATGCCGCATTCCATACAGTAGAGGAACATATGTCGAAACCAGGGACGCGGGGGGGGGGGGGGGGGGGGACCATGGCCTTTTAATGGAGTGGCACAGCAGCAGGGTGAGGCTGCGGGGTTTGGCCTGGGCAGACCATGAAGGGCTCTGTAGATCACATACAAGGCTCATTTCACAAGAAACACACATACTTTGAGGGGCTGTAAATTTAAAAAAAAAAAAAGGTCAGGTGAATAGATCTAGATTTTGAAAAGATCTCTTTGTTGGCTTTAGCAAGTACAGAGGGAAGGGATGTTAGTCAAACACTCCCTGTGGTTCTGATGCTACCTCTAATTGCTCTAGAACGTGGCCACAACAGTGGATAGAACAGACAGTTCTGATAGACAGCTAGGGAATATCACTGATAAAATTCTGAGGAATACAATGTGCCAGGCACTGATGTCCAAAGGTCCAGCTCAAATCTAGGTTCTATTTTTCTCTCCTGATATTTGACCTTGCTGTACCTTTAACTCTTCATCCTGTTTTGGTGCTTTCTTCCCAACCCTGTGATGAAATTAAGGAGAGACAATCCTTGTGAAGACTTGATTATGTGGCATCTTATGCATTCTACCAACCACTTAACTACATGCCCCTCAGAACCACCTTTTCCCTAAGTGACCTGATTACCTTCACTCTTCGTTTCATCCGTGTTTTCCTGAGGTCCCTCTCTCTTGTACCTTCTCAAGACCAGTTCCTCCACCTCTTTTCATAAATTACCTCACCAGGTTTTGGCAGCCTCTCTCCTCCTTGCTACAGAAAAGGGAGAGAGGAGGAAATAACACAGTAACTGTTTATCCTAAAGGTAGTATTCAAATTTGTGTGGTAATGTCTGGTGGAAAGTGAGATTTTGAAACCAACCTTTCCTCACAGTTGGGCAATAGATGAGGTGCTCCCAAGGCAAGACTGGGCTCGCCTGAGGAGCAACCCATCCCCTTTCAGAACTGCTGGCCAACGTATTTAGTCATTCTGTAGTAACTGGCCTAGGAATTCTTGAGTTTTTATTAATGGACTAAAAGAGGGTACGTTTATGTGATTTTATTGCTTAAACAACACAGCCAAGTTTTTTACTTGAAGGAATTTAAGGAGTCTGAGCCCTTTGATTTGGTTTCATACATTTTTTCACAATATATTTATTGAACGTGGCACTGTGTTATATAAGGGCATTTTATACAACTATGTATATTTTAAGCACAATCCCCCATGCCCTCATGCACTTTTACCCACCTCTCTTCCTGTTCATTCCCTTCGTCCCCCCTAAATAGTTTTGCTTCTGCATAATATTTGTCTTTCTCCAATTGCCTTAGTTTGCTTAACCTGCCTATCTCAAATTGCATCCAGTTGCAAACACCATAACTTCATTCTCTTTGTGGCTGAAAAAAATGCTACTGTGTATATATTAGGGATTTATCTACTCCTCTGTTGTTAGACATCTATGCAGAGAGCCCTATTAAACACCGCTGTGAAAGCATCCCTGATGTGTTGACTTGGGGTTCCTTGGGAAGATCCCCAGGAGTAGGATAGCTGGGTTGTACAGCAAATCTTTTTTGAGCTGTTTAAGGAACCTCAATCCTGACTTCCATAATAGTTACTAGAGTAGTTGGCATTGCCATCAACAACGTATAGGGATTCCATTTTGTCCTTTCTTCCTTGATTCTTAGTGACTGCTATCCTGACACAGATAAGGTAGAGTCTCATTGTAGTTTTAATTTTTATTTTTCTGATGGATAGTGAAATAGAACATTGTCTTGTGTGTTTATTTGCTGTCTGTGTCTTATTTTTAAGAACTGTCTGTTCACTGCAGGATGGTGGTGTTTCATACCTTTAATCCCAACATTCAGGAGGCAGAGGCAGGCGGATCTCTATGAGTTCAAGGCCAGCCTGGTCTACAGAGCAGGTTCCAGGGAAGCCAGGGCTATACACAGAGAAACCCTCTCTCTAAAAACAACAACAACAAAAAAAATGCTTTCATGTTCACTTCATTAGTCATTTATTCTTTACTGGGTTGCTTCACTTCGTATTTAGCTTTGAGCTGTTGGTATAGTCTATGTTCTGATTGTATGTAAGAGATGTAACCAGTATAGGTTTTCTCCATGTGGGGAGACAGTCTAATCTCTTTGCTTGATTCTTTCTTTTGATGTACAAAACCTTTAACTTCATGAAATCCTGTTTGTCTATTGTTGACATCATTTCCTTTGTAACTGGAGTTCTATTTGGAAGTCTTAGAAAGTCCTTGCCTGTGTCTACATATTGAGATGTTTTCCTCTTTTCAATTGACTTACATGTGGGGCAAAAGATCAAAGATACAGGTCTAGTTCCATTTCCTTACACATAGATGTCCAATTTTCCCAGCACCATTTGTTGATGAGGCTGCCCTTTGTCCAGTGTATGTTTCCGGCATTTTTGCACTGTCATCCTGTTACTATGGCTCTGCAGTATAGCTTGCGATCAAGTATGGCAAGACTTCCAGAACATTAATTTTCTTCAGCATTACTTTATCTGGAATCTTTTGTGTTTCCATATGAATTCTAGAGGATTTTGTTCCTTTTTCTATGATGAATTACACTGGAATTCTGATGGGAAGTGTGTTGACTCCATAGATGGCTTTTGGTAGGATGGCCATTTCACAAAATTAATTCTACCAATCCATGAGTAGGGGAGGTCTTTCCATCTTTCAGGGTCTTCTTCAGATTCTTGACTGTTTTGACATTTTCACTATAGATGTCTTTCACTTGCTTGATTTGGTTTTTTCCAAGGTGGGGTTATTTTGGTTGATTTTGTTTCAAGTGTGAATGGAATTAATGTCCCGATTTCTTTATCGGTGTTATTGGTATGACTTTTTATGTTAATTTTGTACCCTTCCACTTTGGTAAGCTGCCTAGGTTTAAAATACCCATAGAGCTCAGGAAATTAGGAAAGGGCCATGGAGACGGGTAGTTTTTAACTGAGGGGAGATGAAACTCAGGGGTATAAAGCTGGAGGGGAATAAAGGAACAGAAGGGGATAAACTGGAGTGGACTAGGGAGGGAAGGCCAGAGGAAAGATAATAGGGAGGGATAATGAACACTGAAGGCCTTTTGAAAAAGCTCCATGGAAACCTACTACAATGGACACTTCCTACAACATACATGTATGTAAAAAGAGTTTTAATGGATCTACCCTACAACATGGTGGACAGTACCCCAACCAGACATCACATGCTAGTAAATAGAAACCCCAGTGCCTGAAATTGGCAAGCTACAAGCTAATGGGATCCCATAGACCGGCAAGCATTACAAACTATTACCAATACTTATTTCTTCCTCATGTTCAGCATTAGGCTCTTACTATTCTAGCATGTTTATAAATCTTTGATTCTCATCTATAAATGGAAATTAAGAACTTTATGGCTTTAAGATCCTTTCTCCTGGTTGGTTTGTCAAGTATACAAGCTAGAGCTCTCTGGGAAGAGAACTCTATTGAGAAAATACCTTGTAATATTGGTATATAGGCAAGTCTGTCAGTAATTTTCTTAATTAACTACTGATGTAGGTGAGCCCAGCCTACCTGGTGGTCCCACCCAGGGGCAGGTGATGAATAAGAGAACAGAACAGGCTGAGCAAAGCCAGGAGGAGCAAGCTAGTAAGTGGCATTTCATCATGGTCTCTGCTTCTATCCCCGCCTTCAGGTTCTTGCCTTGAGTTCCTCCCCTGCTTTTCCTTCATGTGGACTAAGCCGTAAGTTGAAGTCAGCCCTTTTCCTTCCCAAGCTGGTTTTGGTCACAATGTTTTATCATAGCAACAGAAACCTAAGACTACCTAACTTTCTCCTCCTTTCCCAAGAAACAATTCTTTCCTTCTCCCTTTAATAATTCTTGTATTTTTTAATAAATTAAGTACTTAACTAAGTAAGTATTGTTGATTTAAAACATCCTAAAACTGTATGTAAGTTTTGTAAAAATAAATCTGTACCAATTACCAGCTAAATGTTTTCAATTAGAATCACAAGAACAATGTGTTTTTCAAACAGGATGGATTTTCTTAAACATTAAAACATTTACTCAATATTTATGCTTCAAAGCACAAACAGTAAAGGCTTTTTTTTGTGGGTTTATGTCTTCTGAATGTCTCTGTATGTCACGGGAAATCTTACTAGAGTTATACTGTGCTGACCTGGTAAGAAAATGCTTGCCATTCCAATGCCTTCAGAAGGTACCTTGGCAACTGCCTGGGCTTCTGTGATTTCAGAATCCCTATGTGAGACATGGACTAAGTCGTTCCCTTTAATGCTTTTGGGTTGTCCTAACCATGTTCACGGCTAGTATGCCCTTGACATTGTAAATTTAAAAAGTGGCCAGCCTATCACTTCTCTTTCATAGACATTAACCGTGGAGCGATTCTCCTAGCTGTTCCGTGTTTACCACATGGGGTTTGTAATTGTTAATTTTTCATGGCCTCTAAATGTCTTGCCTGGTAACTGACCTTTTGGAGTTATTGGAAAGCAACCTGTTTGTGAAGGGGAGGAGGGAACAAGGCAGGGAAGAAGGGATCTAGGGAGGAAGAAAGAGATGGGGGAGAGAGGGAGGAAGAAAGGAAGGTAGATTGCTGTCTCCCGGAGCAGTAACTTAGAGATGTGAAGATGAGGCCAGGTTTAACTTTAGACATCTTGACTGATGTGCATTTCCGACTTCACGTCTTTGTGGCTGTGGAGTTGTCCCAGGTCATTAGCTGCTTGAGGAAGGACTAAAGGCCATCATCTGTGCAGACGCTGGCCGGCTCAATCATAGGAGGAACGGGTACAATAGCTGCAGCTATTTGAGACTGTCTGATCTCAGAGTTTAATACTTTCATTTGGAAGAGAAAGGATAGATGTTTGTGGTTCAGCGTCAGTGGGACATCCTAAGACGTGTCTTACTGTGAGCTGGATTTAGTAGTAGGTCCCTTTGGAAGTCAGTGCTCACGCTTAGGGTTAAAGTTGCTGTAGTTTGGTGCCATCTCTGTATCTCGTCTTGAAATAAATTGATCAGTATTTCACAGTTTTGATTAAACTGGAAAATTATTTTAAAAATTGGAGATTTAAATACTATTAATTTAGCAAACATAAAAACCATCTAACACTCTGCAGTTTCTTTTCAGGGATGCAGGGATACAGGTTTTCCTCTTATTACTGCCACACAGTTAGCATGGCTTTCTCTGTATGACGTAATCATATAATTCAATTAGCACACATGTTTTCTACACGCATTGTTTATCCTCAGGTGGTTTTAGGCATTTATTCACCACCATTACCCTGATCTTATGTGTGTATTTGAAATGTTTACTCTATCTCATACCGCTGACTGAGAGTACCAAGTTCTAGTCTCGGAATTCAGCGGTGATGGGTAAAGAGAAATGTAGATCCCAGAAAGGATCAATAAAATGACCATATTAAAGAAAAGTAATGAACAACAAGATATATAATAGTAGTCATAAATAGAAGGGCCCAAGCCAGTTGTTCTTTTCTTCAGGAGCCATAATTCTAGTTATACATCATTACGTGGTCACAGATGATCATTCTCAAAAGTAATAATAGATCTTTCTTTTGCCACAGAAAGTGACAGACAAATCGGGCATCAGAAGCAGACATAAGTGACTTTTGTCAACTGATATTACAATGTTTACCAGTCCATTTTGTTCTATGTTGAGCTGCAGGTGGCAGGAATGTATTGTGAAGGCTTCTGCCAATTCTAGAAACCTGAGCCATGAAATCAAACATTTCTGTGTCATCCACACAGACAGACATCATCCAAATGTAAAAATAGCTATGTGCCAGTGCACACAGTGATACTGCACGATGAAAAGATGCACGCTCTGTCTGCCCGTGCCCACGCACACATGTGCTGACGAGCACATTCTGTCCAGGTGGAGCCCTCCCCCACTCCCGGCCAAGATCCTCATTCGAGAAGTGATTCCAGATGCTTTCAGGTGCTGACATCTGTCAAGGGGAGGAGTGCTTCCTGGGCAGCACTGGGACTGCCATCGGATGTCCTGTGAGTGTGCAAATGTGCCCTTGCTATACTGCACATCCTTGCACAAGTGTTCTGCCATTTCTTCGGTGGGATGGACTAGAGTGCCACCTTGGAAGCTGTTTGGGCATTTGTCAACCAAGGGAATTTGGCAGCAGAAACCAATGTTGTTTGCCTGTGAGGCTCTAGGTTCTTTCTTGGTGCAAACAAAAGGCACCGATTTCTGTCATGTGAGTCGGCTCCCCCAGGAAAATGTTGGGGGTGGGATTCTTATGTTTGTGACTTTTTTCAAACTCTAGGTCCAGAGTAGCAGACACAGTCGTGAAGTGGAGGATGGTGAATAAGGCCCAGGAGCAGGGGCTGAAAGTGAAGACCACAGGCCTCCACCTGCCTCTGACTGACTGACTGACCTTTACAGAATTAGGGCCTAGCTCAGCCGATTCTAAATTTCTCAATAGGCCTCTAAACATCTCTGTCTCTGTCTCTGTCTCTCTGTGTGTGTTGTGTTATTCTGGTTTTTCAAAGTTGGCAACTGGTAGAATTTCCGTAGAACACAAGATGAGCTAAACATAGCCTATCTGTTGTTAAGCAGAACGGTCTTATGCACTGAGAGCAGCCATTCCAAATGTCCCCTTACCAGCAACCTCAGGATCATTTGGGATCTAGGTGAGAATTTAGACTCCCAGGCCCCACCCCATCTTTGCTCAAACATTTTAACAAGATTTTGAATAATCACTTTCATGCAAAAAACATTTGAATCATATCTAGAAATTTTGTTTGTTTGTTTGTTTTTTCATTCTGTGTTTTCGTTGTTATTGCTGTTGTCATTGTTTGTTACTGAGGTTTGTTACGGTTTGTTACATAGCCCAGGCTAGCCTTGAGCCTTGTGATCCTCCTAGCTTGCCTCCTCCCTGAGTCTTGTAATTCCTGGTGTGTACCACACCCAGTTCATTTTGGAAAAGAACAGTGTCTTCCTTAAGACACTGGTCTACCATGTTACACTCAAGCATGCTATTGGTTGGTGAGCTCATGGAGAAAGAGGTCTATCCTGCTGGACATACAGTACCTCTTGACCTCTAACACTGAGACAGTACCTGCTTTACAGGAGTGTTTAATGAACGAGCAAATGCCGTGAAACCTCATCACATGGTCTAAATAGACTTGAAACCTCAGCAACTGTGCAAGGGTTTTCAAATTGTCTAGTCTCTTGGCTTTATCTTCCATTCTGCTGTACCTTTTGTTCGCTTTGTATTCTTAGGATCTATTCCTTGATCAGGTATACAGTAGGCATACATTAACTGAACTAACTAGATAAATCAAAAGGCTCCAGGATGGCTCCTACGTCAATGGTTCTTTTGCCATCATCCTTATTCCTTTAAGAAGAGACTGTGGCTTGTGACTTGAAGAAAACTCATAATGTATGTTAAACATATATGTGTGACTGTCATATATGTATGAATGCATATGTGTGTATGTTTCCATCTACTCACCAGCAATACCACATGTTGTGATAGGGCTTTAGTGACCCTTCAGAAGTATAGAGTATTATCTGTAATGGTCAGGGAGGGTCACCTGCTCCTCTAGTGCTTACATTTACATCAATCACAGACTGTCTCTAAAATAGCATATAGATAAGAATGAGGAAAATGGAACAGCAGATGGGAGAAATATGTTTCCTGTACAGGTGTTTTCAGAGTTTATGTACAACTTTTAGGTATAGGATGCAAAATCTTTGGATTCTAGTAAGAATCCTTGTTGTAAAAAAAAAAGAAAAGAAAAAGAAATGACAACTGGACACACTTGCTTTTTATGAGAGATATGTTGTCTCACTATGATCCTGCCCTTCAAACAGAAGTTGGTGTCCTGGAACCTTTGTGTAGTATGTATGGTAGGGCCGTGCCAGAGTTTGTTCCATGTAGCTGCATTATCTCATGTCTTACTTTGTCAGTACAAGTGCTGGGCTTTCTGTTCTCATTTTGTTTGCTTGTGGCTTAAAACTCTTACTTTATATCTACCATGGACATTCTGAGCATTTGGGTTTAGTTTTGAAAAATGCACTATAGATAAGAATTAGATAAATGAGAATAATAAGAGTTCTATTTTAGGCCCCAAAGAGCTATAAAACTGGCTGCCATAAATGTGCTGTGTAACTTATTGGTTTTTTTTCATTGTGAACAACTGAAGGAATAATTGTCACTTTTGAGAATTATAATTGGTATAGGTGTTTGATTATAATGAATTTAAGGCTTTTATACCTTTTGTTAAATGACAAGGATGGTGAACTATGCTGTTAAGTTTAGTCAACTGATGTTTTTCTGGCATTCAGTTTTCGAGCAGGGTATTTGAGCAGACCTTTAATAACGTGTGCATAATTAAAGGGCAATCATAAAAAGATGATGCACTTTAGACTGTTAATAGTTTGTTACACTGATGATAAACCAAAGATGCTGGTTGAAGGGAAGAGTGACTTTCACTTTATGTACAATACACTTGGAATTTTAAAAGCTTGTATGGCTTTTGTGATTTAATTGAAATGAAAGATATGATAAATAAAGGAATTTCATAAACCCCATCTTAACAATAAAATCCATTTGAAGATATTTTTTATCCTATATTTTCAAAGTTCATTCTAAAAGTGGTATATGACAGAATTTTTGGATGGAATTTGGTGTATGGATGGTTGAGAATATTTTTATCTGCTTTTGGGGTGTTTTATGACATTTCTTTTAGGAAATAATATTTTGTGGTCTTGGTAATTGAAATAGTTGTTCATATTATATAAGTTTTTTATAACTTCATGGAAAATGAAAGTAAGTGGTACACACATACACACACACACATACATCTGGTACACAGATACACACACATGTGGAGGTAACAGGACAACCTTGGGTACCAGTTCCTTGAGACAAGAATGATCTCCTTGTTTACTACCACTGTGTGTGCTGGGCTAGCTGGCTTGTGAGTTTCCAGGGATTCTTCTTTTGTTGCACCTCCCATTTGGTGCTCAGTGCGTCCGACTTAGACATATGCACTGCTTTGGCCTGCTTTACTTATGTTCTGGAGACTCAACCTAAGGTCCTCACATATGCATGACAAACACTTTACCCACTGAGCAGTCTTCCTACTCCTCAAAATTAATGCTTTTTAAGACAAAAGTAAATGCATCTGAGAGTCAGAGTTGTCTAGTTTAAAATCAGAACTCCAGAACACAGACTGCCTGGACTCAGAGTCTGTTACCTTGTAGCCATGTGACACTGGACAAAATTACAAGATCTCTGTGGATTTACATCCCCCCCCCATTTGTGTGCTAAGTAACAGTATTATTCCCAAAGAACTGATGTGCAAGAATAAATAGGCTAACTTATGTAAACTTCTTTGAAGGCTATCTGACACAATGTAAAGACTGGATCAGTTAGCTGCTGCTGTGTAACAAAACACCCTGAAATTTGGTTGATGGGTTTGATTGTCTGAAGAGTCCTGGGCTGCTTTGGCTAGAGATGGGTGGATAGGCGAGGGTGAGTTTGCTTGTTTGTGTTATGTGATAACAGGTCGAGCATGTGGTTGTAGTCACATTAGCCTCAGCACCAAGACAGCAAAGCTCAAATGCAGAATGTTCTTTCAAATCTTTTTTGCTATCACATTTGCCAACACCCTATTGGTCAGAGTAAGTCATATGGTCAAATTCAGTTACCATGAGAAGGGACTACTGAGGAACTGAAGTGCAAAAAGGGAACCTGTGCAAAGTGTTTTGCAGACCTTTTCCTTCAACATGTTAAAAGTATTAGACACTATTGTTATTGTCATTATTATTGTTATCATCTCTCTAAACATGACGCCACTGAAATTAACTGCTCTTGAGGAGCCTTTGGTTGGTCATTAGTGTGGCTGTTTCCAAATATTGTGGGAGCCTCAAAAATTAATACTTGCAACAAGAGAGTTTTTAAGAGGAGCTTATTCTGCAGAGCTGAAATTATTATTTTTGTTACAAACTGTAGCTGTCCCTGTTGGTCTCCCTGGGAGCATTTTGCAAGCTATAAAATACAGCGATTACTATGGTAATCATATTGCAAGTATAAAATGGCTTTGACCTACTTGTTAAAATGCAGTGTGTATTAAAATAAAGACTGTGATCTTAAAGCTAAATGAACTCAGAATAAAAACAGAATGGCAAGTCCACAGAGCTACGAGATCTTCACTGGAAAGGAAGGTGTTGGATTTAGAGGTGCACATTGCTTTAGCTCCCCCATTTTCTCCCTGAAGCTATGTCCTCTGGGAAATGACACCCAGTCTCCACATTCCCCACCCTAACATGCAGAGTCACCACTTGCAGAGGTGCTGGGACACTTTTCACATAACACCGTGCTTGCTTTTCCAATCCATTCCTAGCTTCTTATCATAACAACACCGTGAAGCAGAACTTGCCATTTTCCTTTTATCAGCAAGGAAACTGAGGCTCAGAGAGAATAAGCGATCTCCCCCAGGCATGGAAGTCCTGCCTTCAAAGTTAGCCCAGTGAAGACACAGGAGGGAGATTCTGAGACTTCAAAGAAGAAATCAACACAGTTTCACTAGTTGATTTGGTTCCATAGACTCCATTCATTAGACATTTTCATTGCCTTTGCAAATTTGACACTCCTTTATGCAAAAGGTATTTATTGGCTACTTCCTGTGTGCTCGGCAGCATGCTGCAGTTGTGCTAGTCTGTAGATGGGGCTCAGTGAGTTTCGGAGTGAATGAAGACTCCCTAGATGGTCCAGATGAGAGTTGGAGGGTAAGCAGGCACTGTTGTGTTTCAGGTGGCTGTAGTAAGAAGGGAACAACCCAGAAGACCTGCACAAAGGACAGCTAAGCACAATGTGGAGATTGGGAACTGGGGACATTGGGAGCCAGCAAAGGTGTTGAGTAGGTAGTGATATATTCACAGGGGCCTCTTAATGCAGTCGCCATAGCCACAGCGTGTATGATTGGATTGGGATTAACTGAAGGGAGAAGAAACAAGACTTCCTATGGGAATTCTGTTTGATGGGCTGGTACCAAAGTCTAGAAAAGAGGAGGGTGTGCGAGGAACAGGACTCAGCAGCAAGGACTGAGAAATAAACAGTGTTCGGGGTATCCTGAAGCTATTCAGCTGTGGAGAGGAGTAAAAGGAGGGGGAAATGGTGTCTGGTGTCTGTCTGTCTGGGAAGTCTCAGTAAACCACTCACCCGAAAGAAGAAACATGGCACCAGCTTCGAGTGGAAGATTAAACCTGGGTCTGTAAGATTTAAGGGTGGGCATTCCCAGTAGGGACACATGATATAACAAAACTTTGGGCAACTTTCTGGGCTGGGGGCAAGCTGTGAGGTCAGCCATGCCCTCTCCATTCCTTCCCCCTCCTCGTCTACTTCATTGTGCTTATTACCTTTCTGCACCACTGCAGAAAGTAAAGCCAGTACGGGCAAAGAATCCATGTGCTTGATTTATGGAAAAGACCTGCGCATAGAACAGAGTCTGGCAGAGGGGAAAAGATGCCTTAGAGCAGATGAGGTGGTGCACGCCTTTAAGCTCAGCACTCAAGAGGCAGAGGCAGGCAGATCTCTGAGTTCAAGGCCAGCCTAGTCTACAGGGTGAGTTCAAAACAACCAGGGCTACACAGAGAAACTCTGTCTTAAAAACATGAGAGAGAGAAAAAGAGATACATCTTAAAAGGGGGGAGAATGAAGTTGACCTTGCAAAGTAGAGGAGCTGAGAGGCACAGAGGTCCCAGATAAACTTGAGAAAGAACAGACCTGGGAGTCTGCCACAGAGAAAACTGAGCTGGTGCCTCTCCTCTCAGCTCTGGGGGCATCTTCAGAGGGAGCTGCCATGTGCATGAATGGCAGAACATTTATAACTTCCAAGAATGCAGGAAGAACAGCCCTGAAAATACGATGGTTTCTGAAAATGACCAACAGCATGCATTTCTTTTTCTCCCTCTCCCTTCCCCTTCCCTTCCTCCCTGCTTCCTCCTTTACTTCTTTCCTCTCTTCTTTGTTCTTTTATCTTTTCTGCATTCAAAAGTAATTTTGATCCAAAGGCAAGTTGGCCGTAAGCATAGGTGAAGAAAGATGACTCAGTCCCTTGAGTTGTACAGGAAACAAAAAGTTTTTTTTTTTCTTTTTGGTCCATTGGATCACTCAGGGCTTCCTTCCAGAGAAAGGTGCATTGGGAAATAATTCAGGGGCTTGTTTCAGGGCCTGCTGGTGAGTGCTGTGATCATTAGTGTCCTCTGCTGTGGACTTGGACATGGCTCTTGTCATCTCTGACAGGTATTCACTTCCTTCAAGAGAGTCAATTACTCTGAGACATAATTATCCAGAACCCCTCCTCCCGACACACACATGGAATATATCCTCTAAATGTGAATTCTGCTTCCTAAGTGTCTGATCTTCTGCTCGGCAGCTCCTGGCCCTCCCGATGGTCTCACTGGCATAATTTGCTAGGGAATTAAATCACGCCAGGGTGGAGATGGTCTTTTTTACAGCCTGATAATTTTCCTGCTGCCCAAGACAATTGTTCCTCCAGAGCTTGTAAGTTCAGGCTATCAGTGTTGCCCGTAATCATTTTTTCTTTTGATATAAATAATTTTGAGATATATAACACTCAACATTATAATTACCCAAGTCATAGTAATTGGAATTTGATAATTATAGGAGTGAAAAGAAACTACTCGTAGATGGGCTAGTAAATTTAGGAGCATTGATTCTAGATTCAGTCCTAGGAAGAACCCTAAAGGCAAAGGCTTCATAATAGAAATAGTAGGGTTGTTTTTTTTTTTATAAAAAATGTGTTCTGCTATTAATGGTTTTCAATTCCCGGTATAGATTTATCAGAATTCTGCTCTGTTTGCTTCCTTTGTTCTGTTGTATGCCATCTTCTCTCTCCCCACCCTTCCTCCTCCTTCCTAAGTATGCCAAAGCAAGCTTCAGGTGTCATGTTTCTTTAGCCTTTTGTGTCTCTGTATGTTTCTTTGAAAAGCTTGGGTGCTTTCTAACAGAATTACATCTCACCTAGCAGCAGCTCGGTTGGTCAGAGATCTGAACCCATGTCCCATAAGCAGTCTTCAGTAGACCTAGGCTGGTCGAAGACAAAACTCGAGTTGTGAATAGAGAAGGGATGATCTTGAACACTAGCTCCAAACTGGGAGATGGGTAGCTGCCAGTTCTCAGCAGCGAAGAGCTAAAGGAAGGACCCAGCTGTCCCGGGACACACTGAACAGGCTTAGGCACGTTTGGCCTAGAGGATGAAGTTGAGTACACTGTAGGGAGGTTTTGTTCGTGTTCTGGGTACTGTTTTGAAGTCCCTGCTGTGTTAAGTACTAGACATGCTATGAGTGCTATTTCTTCCCCTCAAGAGCTTCCACTGTGCAGTACAGTATGCTAAAGTGTGAGGTGGTAATGGTAGGTAGGTGGTTCAGTACCAATTCATTCCATAACTGGCATCATTATACATTGCTTAAGGAACAGTCTTTTGGTCTTCTAAATCTTGTAATTATCTATCTCAAAGAGTAAATTTCACTGGAGACTGGGATTCCAAAATGTCATCATCTCCCTTTGAATTCGGGAGGAGCAACTTCACAGCCTTTGTCAGTCTGTGCTTCTTAATTAACTATTTGAGGTTTTTAATCATCTGCTTACATCGTCATCATTTTTAAAAGATCTTAGTAGAAATGAATGAGATAACAGAAAATATTCAATACAGAAAAAAATAAAAGCCAAAATGACAACTGTGTTTTGGGTCTGTGTTTTGGGTTTTTTTTGTTTATTAATATTTCATGCAGCAAAATTCACTCATAGGTTTCCAATTTCATTAGCTTTGGCAAATGTAACCATCTTTACAATCAACCTGTTGATCAGTTCTAAGTCTCCCCCAGGTTTTCATGTTACTCAATGTCACCTCTTATGCTCAGCTCTTGGCAACTATGGATCCACTTTTGGGTTGCTCCAGTAATTCTGCCTTTTCTGGAATATCATATAATAGAACCATCTAGAATGTAGCTTTCTGATCTGTCTGTTTTAGCTTGCATGTTGCATTTGAAATTTACCTTTTGGTTGCATCTGAACTACTTGGTAGTAATCACTAGTAGTACTATAATATCTATATTATCACAATTTATTATGAATAACTTAAGGTAGACATATATGCAACATGAACATGGCTCTTAGTAAAATCATATTTTGTAGACATCTTTAGAGTATTACGCAAATAGCCTAGGGGTAGGTCTAGTCTTAAGCAATGTATGGACTGCAGAGTTGTTTACCACAGGCCATCGTTTATTGATTTAGTGTGTGTGTGTGTGTGTGTGTGTGTGTGTGTGTGTGTGTGTTCATGTGGCACACATGGCACAGGTACATGTTGAAGTCAGGAGATAACTTGTGGGAGATTCTGGGGATCAAACTCACGGTGTCGGGCAAGTGCCTTTACCTACCAGGCCACCTCACCAGCTCACACAGGCCATTATCTACTTATTTATATCACTGACAGTGATTCCTATCAAAATATGAATATGTTCCCCTCATGTTGTCTTAAACCGGAACACAGCTTCTGAAGTGTCAAGCTGATCTCCGCAGTTCCCTAAGGCACCCTTTCCACATTCTCTTATTCATTCCTTTCCACCCATTTCCTCTCTGCTCCCCTTCACCCTTATCTTCCTCTTTTGCTCTCTAGCTCTCTCTACTCCCCCGCCCCATATTCCATCGGCATTTATATAACTGAATTAATTAGACCTGTTTCTCAAGGAGCTAGTTTTCCATAAAGTTCACTTTGCAGTTGGCATGACAGAAGAGCTGGCATATTAATCAAATGCTACAATTTGTTCTTTGTATCTGAACCAGTCTGGGGTCGGGCTCACTGCTTATCTGTTGTCATTTGTACCACTCTGTCCCCTGCAGTAGTGAACCTGGCTTCTTTGTGGTTGGGTGGGTGATGGCTGGGAGTGTTGATTGAGAGTGGAATGGCTTAACAGGGACAGGCCATATCTCTAGAGATAGTGTTACAGAGCCCTGCGGATATAAAGTGTCTGTATGAAAATAAATAATAGCTTTTCTTTTCCTTGTTTGGCTGATAATATCTATAGTGTTTAATGGAATAACGTGATGAAAACCTTTGTCCTCTCTTAAATACCATGTTATCTGCTGTTTTGTGTATTCGTTTTGTGTTTCTGAAATATATTCACTTAATAGACATTCCTTCTCCCTGATGCATTTTAAATCCTCAAGCATACTCTGATTATATGTGTTTGATATAGTGTGTGTGTGTGTGTGTGTGTGTGTGTGTGTGTAATGAGGAGGAGATATTCTATGTAGCTCCTGGAGGGATCAGAATGGGTAGTTTTCCTTTAGTCGGTTTGTCACAGAATATAAAGTCTGGTGAAGGATTTCAGTTCATATTTTAAAGTCCATCAGAAAATTTCAAACTATATATTTCTCTCTCTGTCTCTCTGTCTGTCTCTGTCTCTCTCTGTCTCTCTCTCTCTCTCTCTCTCTCTCTCTCTCTCCCCCCCCACACACACACACAACATCACACACACACATACATTTTAGATATGGAAATTCTTGGTTGCCTCTGCTATTGCTGTTGAATTGAAAATGCTACAGTAAGAAAGATTAGTTTTGTTTTCTCATCTGAGGGTGTGATGTTTGGACTATTGGGAAGTATTGTTAGAGGGGCCAAGCGACTCCTATCCAGTAACACGACAGACATTACTAATCAATCATAGTATACTTCTCTGCCAGAATATACCTTCCAACTTCTTGGTAAGTCAGCATTCCAGAAGCCACTACTGATCAGTGAGCGTTGTTACCTAAGAGATGAAATCTGATTGCCACCCTGAAACAAGTATTGTCTCAATCCTAAAAATAACTGGGAAGGTTTACAAAAGTTGGAGAGCCATTGGGTAGTCCAGAAAGAATGTAGGAGGGTGTGGGTAAATTAAAGTGAAGAGCTGAGATTTCAGCGTGTTATGCTCTCTGAAGGCAGGCACCATGTTTATTCATGTTTCCCTTTTTTACCCATGCTCTGGGCAAATCCTTTCTCATGGTAGACATTGCAACATTGTGAATATATAGCCATTAGAGGCTGCATGAAAGAATGGGTGGAAGAACATGTCCTTGCCAATCTTTGCTCTCTCTGCAAGACTTCAGAGTTCACTGCATCTTCTGAAGAGCAGGCAGGCTTACTGCTTTGAATGTCACCAGCATTAATCCAGTGCATTCCTCCAGACTAGATGGCTTTATGTTCTAACATGGCACCATTGGCTGCATTTGAGAGTTTCCTTTCCACCCTATGTTCTTATCATTTGGGAACTTCCGGGGCTAATACTGTGGAGGATGCATTGAATCCTTTCCTGACTTGGTTCTGAACACTTCCACATTGATCAGTAGTTGGAAATGGGAGATTTAATGACATAGAGAATTGCATTATGCGTTCAGCTTCAGACAAAGCAGGAAAATCACTTCCTTGGAATCAAACATATGTAGACCTTGGTACTTGTTTGGAAGGGTAGTTATGGTTCTTCTATGGCAAGGACTCTGAGTGTTGATGCTATGATAACCTTGCCTCTGGAAGATTGCCTCTGGAAGCATTTTCCACGTCTTCACACAGTTTTGTGAAAATAGGCTGAAGTCACCATCCTCTTTAGCTCTTAGGACAAAAAAATATCTTTGCCAACAGAAAACATTTTCTTTTCTACCTAGGCATTGTAGTTGGCACAATAATAATATTAAGTGTCCATTTTATAAAAGTAAGTTGTACAGGCCAGGTACTCCTAAATTAGTATACAGTCTTCTAAGTTTCAAAACAACCCTAAAACTAGTGCTATTGCATCCATTTCAAAGTAAGTGAAGCTTAGAGAAGTTCCATGACTCAGCAAAACTCAGAAAATAGTAAATGGCTATACTGGGGCCCCAAGCCAGGCCTAACCCCGAAGCGTTCCCCGAAGATACCAGCTTGGCATTTCCTTTAAGAAGCCCCCACAGAGCTGCCTTTTCTTGCGAGTCTTTACAGGGATGACCCTCCTGTGCACAGCTTCCCTTACGGCATGCTCTGCATTCTTAATGGACCTCTGGTGGGTAAGATTTTCAATGGCGGTGAGTTCTGGCTTCACGGCTCTTTGCATTCTTTCTCTGTGTCCTTCTGCTGGTTTTCTGCAGTGACTGAATATATCCTTCCTTCCTAGAGTATCTCTGCCACTTTGCTCGGTACCTGGACACCATCCGTGAAGTGCAGGTATGAGAAGCTGCTGTCATTTGGTCTTCATTGTGTTTGCAGATGAAAGAGCAGGGAAATGCCTTCCAGCTGCACACGCGGAACATTGCCCAGCTCCTGACTGCTGAGCCCTTCGCTCCCCTCTGACATTGCCTTATAGGACGGTTTCATTTTCCCCTGCGTCAGTTTTTTTTAAATTTACTGTAGCCATATGAATAATTAATCCATGACTGTTTTCTCTGTTTATTTTATTTGAGATACATTCTGATTCTCGAATGTGATTTGTGCATTTTATGAATGCCTGGAAATTCTTAGCCATTATGTCTTCAGTTCTCACTTCTCTCCAGTTTCTTACATCCTTTTTATCGAATACTCTGTGAGCTGACATGTGACTTTGCTAGGTCCTTAGATGCTCTGGGGTTTTCCAGTAGGAACTACTGCTTTCCTTATCTGCAAATAGCCTGGATTTGAGCATCAGATCCCTAAGGGCATTCAAAAAAATTTTTTTTTTGCTTGGGTAGGGCTTTCTTAGTGTTTCATGAACAAAACTAGATTTGATGTTAGTTTTCCTTCAGAAATCCCTGATTCAGCCTTTCGATTTTCACACTCCAAATTTCCTGAATGCTGAGGGCCTCAGGCTCCTAACTCTGGGGTAAATTTTCTCCTTTCACCAAGAACCCGTATGGAGATGCGGATTTCACTAACCTAGTTAACAGTCTTCTCATCTCTATATTCATTGCAGACTCATTCACCCTTAATGAGTCTTCCTGGAAGGCCTTGCCGATCTCCTGCATGCATTAAAATCCAGGCCTGTGTTGGCTGCTTTTTCTGTTTCTGTGATAAGGTGCCTGGGGAAAAAAGGCAAAAATCAAAACCAAAAACAAATAAATAATTAAAAAACCCTTTAGGGGATAGGATTTGTTTTGGCTTTTGGTTTATAGTTTGAGGATCCAGTCCATGATGGTGTGGGAGGGGCATCCTGGTGCCAGGAGCTGGACACAGTGTGTAAGCAGAGACTGATGAATATTACTGCTCAGCCAGCTCTAGCAGGCTTTTTTGGACCACCAGCCCCCAAATCATGACACAGAGACTTATAACTAATTATGGAAGCTCAACCTTAGCTCAGGCTTGCTTTTAACTGAAGTTAACCCATTTCTATTCATCTATGTACTGTGACGTGGCTCATGTCTTTTACCTCTTCTCCTGCTTCTTCTCCTTACATGTCCTGCTTCCTCTGCATCCAGCTAGACTTGTCTTTCCTCCTCAAGACCTCTCTGTCCCCAGAAGTCCTGCCTATCCTCTTCCTGCCTAGCTATTGGCCATTCAGCTCTTTATCAGGCCAATCCCCAGACTTCTCCGATCTCAGAAGTACCGCCTACCCTCTTTCTGCCTAGCTATTGGCCATTCAGCTCTTTATCAGGCCAATCCCAGTGACACATCTTCACACGGTATAAAGAAATATCCCACAACAGCTAGCTTTCTCCTCTGTATGCATTCCAGGACCTACACCCCGGTTTAGACCCACCCTATGGAAGATGAGTCTTCTTACCCCAGCTAATCTAATTAAGATACACAGACAAGGACAAAATCTAATAGTCTAGATACTTCTCCACAGACGTGCCCAGTGTTATGTCCAGTCCGTGGGAATACCAAAAGACCACCAGAGAGACCAACTCACTGAAACGCAAAGCCAGGTTTATTGAGTGCACAATTACAAGCTGGCAGGGACCTCGTCAGAGCAACTGACACAGCAGTGGCAAGAGGAGGTACCCGCCTTTCTAGAGGGCCTAATTTAAAGGCAAACCCCAAAAAGTTACATTCGCAGGATGTGGAGTGACGGGTTCAATCCTGATTGGCTCATGTCTAGGGACTTTTCAGAGATTTTATTTTTGAACCTTGCTGTTGCTTTTCAAGTTTTCTTATTATCTGACCTTTGGGTGGGGACACTCTGCGGTTATCTGTACTTTCCAGATGGCCACCCTGTTACTTTAACCCCTAGCCATTTCTGAGGACTGGAATATTTTACGGGAAATAGCTTACACAAGACAGAAGATGGAGGCAGAGGACAAAATGGAGAAATTTGGGGTTTTCACCCAGAAGCTGGTCTCCCAGTCTCCTAGTTTATTCTAGATGATACTGAAAATGTTCTAGATACTGTGATGATAATGATCATCACAGCCCACAGAGATCCAGGACAAACCTTATCCCAGCAGACTGTCACCCCGCCATCTACCTCATAGCTGTAGGCTGAGTTGGCCTGCTTCTCACTTACTTCTTTCTGGTTATCTCCCCACATGGGTGCTTCCCTGCCCTTATTATAAATTAGTTAAGAATTTAAAAGTTTTTGTTACCTAGTTGACAGGGATGCCCAACCCATGATCCAGGGACTGCATGTACCCCAGAAAAGCTATGAATGGACCCAACCCAAAGTTATAAACGTGTTGAAGGGATAAGAATTTGGGAGAGGGGCTTTCTTTATAATTTGATTGCAAGGTTCTTGAGCATGATTTTTGTAGGTGACAATGTTGAGTCACAATGTCAAAAGGCTGGGCATACCTGTGACATGTCTAGATATTTTAAAAGTTGGATTTTTCCAGCTGTCATTCTTATCATTTAACACAAGAATGTGTATTAAAATATTAATCTTCTTTCCATCTGGAATCTGCTCAGCCCTTGAACCACTTTGCTAGAAATACTAATTTTTGTTATTTTCTTAAGCATATTTATAAAGCCATTTTGTGCATATATAATATGAATCTACATGCATAAAACTTGGAGATTTGTTTATGCCAACAAGTATATATTTCATTCTCTGAACTATATACCTAACAGTTCATTTGACGTTCATGTCACATGGATGCTTTTAGCTTTGCTTCTTTTTTCCTCATAGCTGTATAGTATCCCATTATATGAATGGATGTACTATGATTTATGTACCAAGTTCCCTATTCTGGAATAGTTGTTTTCAGCCACTTTCATATTAGAGAAAATTCACCTATTCTGTCTGCCTTGCTTTGTTCATTTCATGTAATCCCCTTTATTTATCTGTCTATCTTTTTAAAATTTATTTTTATTTATTTTTAGTTTTAGGTTTTTAAGACAGGGTTTCTCTGTGAACTAGTCCTGGAACTTGCTTTGTAGACCAGGCTGTCCTTGGACTCAGAGATCCTCCTGCTGCTGCCTCCCGAGTGCTGGGATTAAATTGTGCGGCACCACTGACCAGCTGTATCTGTTTTTCATTCCACCCCTCCACATCATTCTCCCCTATGGTGAGTGCCTTTGGGTTGAGGGCTTCATCTTTCATTGGTCATCCTGAGACCCGGCACAGCTGGCCGCCAGCAGTTGATTCTTAGTTCCTTTTTTATCTTGTAAGTAACCATTTTCTAGGAAGTAAAACCAGCAGTCAGACCTATACTCCCTGTTAGAGTCCCTATATAAGCCCAGTTATAAATTCTTGCTTCTTGAAGCATCTGTGGGTACGCCCACTGGTCTCCTCTGTAGCTGTGCTGGGAACTACTTCACAGTCCCCAGCGTATAGAAAGTGACTGTGCGTTGCTGAGAGGCAGCACGGGCTCAGGTTAACTATGAGAGACTGGGGTCAGACGCGAGCCCTGAAATAAACACTGCTTCTTAATTAACAGTTGTATCAGCATGCCCACTGCAGACATGCTTCGCTGTTATTCCTTAAATAAGTCAATCCTGCTGATTTATTCAGTCAATCAACAATTATTGCCTGGAAGCTCACTGTGTTACAGGCAGGGTATGAGACGTCTTGTTGATGGATGTTAAGACTTTTACCCTGGCACTGCTATGGCCAGGTTAAGAAAAAAAAGGGGGGAGGGGTGAAAGTATGTAGAGGGCCAGAAAGCACACTGAACAGAGACTGGGGAGCACTCTGCTTCCCCAAGGAAGACCTTCAGCATGTGTAGTGTACCCGTGGGCCTGAAATGAGGAATTTAGTCTTTCTTGCTCTAATACCAGCAGCTCCTATGCACACTGGGCTCTTGATGCCTGTGTCCTGCTACAGTGAGGTGTTTGAGTGCTTCTCAGCCCTTTCTAATTTTAAAGCTGTAGCTCCCTAGATTTAAATCTCAATTTGGGAACAGACCTACGATTGGCCCGCGGCTGGGAAGTTTCACCAATGAACGTCTGTAGGAGGTGGGGCAGTGTCCCTTTAAGCAGCCCAGGAGCAGTCTGGAGAGCTTGCAGCTTCTCTCTCAGGCGCTGAAATTTTCCAGGACCCAGGGCTGCTCCAAGAGCAGCTCCTGCCCCGGGAATGTCCCCACTTTTGTCAGCAATCCCTGCAGGGCCCTCTCAGGCTCTGCACCCTTGGCGGCCAACATCCTGCAGAGACCCTTAACCACTGCTCCTTTCGCTGGTCCCCAGCGGTTCCCCTGCCTCTCTGCAGTTTCCCAGGGGCGGAGTCGTAGTGGTGACCAGGCAAGCGGACCAAGAGAGACTGAGCCTGGTGAGTGGACCCCACCCAGCGCAGGGGAGTAAGGATGCGTGGACAGAGGAGAGTCGGGGCCCTCCCCTGGACAGAAAGGCGCCTGGCAATGAGAAAGTGACATGGGAATGTGGTGGAGGGGAGAGGAGAGGCGCTCTGCCCCAGAAGCTAAGTGGGGTTCATTGTGCTTCCACTAGCTTTCTTATAGCCACTTTGTGATCCCCAGAAAGGGTTGACTTGGTGGTGGTGGCTGCGGCAGTGGTAGGGTTAATCTCAGAATTTGTTTTTTAAATTAGTATTTTATCTTCTCATAATTCCTTTCATTTAAATATTTAAAATATATACTACTGATGATTTACTTGTTCTGTTAAGCTGGCTGAAGTACCCTGAGTGTTTCCACGAAGGTCGCCTTTACATATTGTTTATGCCTTTCCTCATACCTTATACCTTGAGCTTAGAGTCCCTAAAAGTTAAAGTGTTGCTGGGACTTTAAAATTTCTTTTCTTGGCACCTTGGTGTGGCTGTATAGCATTAATCAACCCTGGACCTGTACAGGTGTTTTCTCTGAATCCAGGTAGAAGGAGTCCCCTCTCCTCCTGCCCTTCCTAGCTGTCTGCTAGGAGTGTGTGTGTGTGTGTGTGTGTGTGTGTGTGTGTGTGTGACAGCTGGCAGGAATGAGGAGCCCAGTTCTGTTTGCCCAGAGCACCTCAGACACCCTCTTAGCTGACTGAGAGTCAGGGAATAGTGAAGCCTGCAGTGCTGCCGGCCTAGAGGGCTTGGACAACTGCACCCTGGAAAGTTTAAATTCAAATTAATGGAGAGAGGTGGTGATTCTCCAGGTGGCTTAGATTTAAAAGATGCATTCAGGCAGCTCCCCAACCTGGATCTGTTTGCTTATTTGTACCTAAGCAATATGGTTGAAGGTAATGCAGAGGATCAGAGTTTATTTATGTATTTTTATTTTTAAAGAGGAAGCAGCTGGAAGACATGCCTTCCAAAATTGGAGTAACGTCTGATGCATGGATTGCCAAACTCCATTTCCTCCCGTATTAAATTGTTCTGGCTTCAGCAGCCTTCGTTTGCTGGGCTGGCTTGCCTTTGCAATTGTTTAGGTGGTGTGAATCATTTGTATACTTTGGGTTCCCTGCCTTTTGCACACAGATGCTTTTATCTGGGCAGCTAGTTGAGTAATTAGACAGACATGGCCCAGTCTCTACAGACAGGAAGGGGGAAAAAAAGCACTTGGGAAGAATGTGTGCCTTTCTTCTTTCAAATCAATTGCCAAATCGTCCTAGCCACTGAGCAATTCAGATAAAGGTGTCGAATGGCCTGAGTAGTGAAGAATTTATGTCTCGCTAATTCTGGTCATCCTACCATCCAACATCCTCCTATGGGGCCAAGAAGGAGATAGGGGATGTGAAAACAAGCTTGCGTTCTTATTCGGTGACTGCCCAACTCTGAACGGATTTCTGAGGACTTGCCAGGAGAAACTGTTGACTGGAGGAAAGTTTCAAGAAATGCAGAGCAGAAAGCAGCACGGCCTTCCTGAGTGACTTATTTCTGTTTGAAGGAAAGGAACACTTTGTTAGAATAACAAATCATGGCTGCTTTTCAAGAGGAAAAAAAATTCTTGTTCCTAAGGCAGAGATAGATTTTAAAGTGTGAATCATTTGGTGTAGGCTGTGTGTGTGCATCTGTGTGTGTGTGTGTGTGTGTGTGTGTGTGTGTGTGAGAGAGAGAGAGAGAGAGAGAGAGAGAGAGAGAGAGAGAGAGAAAGACTTGGAGATGATGAACGTCCTGTCTGCAGGAAATTACCAAGAGAGTTGAGCATTTTCCTGAATCAGCCTCAGATGGTCCGCAGCTTTGCATGTAACACAAGAAAGCTCTGTTACTGTGCAGTCTTCTCACCGTTGATCTCTTTAGCCTCACTACATCTTTTCAGCTTCTCCATCAATAAGCCTTTTTAAATTTTATTTATTATTACTATTTTGAGTTGTACCTCCATTTAAGAAACTGAAATAGCTCTCACTCTCCCATTCCCTTCCTGAGTCTCCCCCTTCCCCGCCCTTGAGCTCATGAGCCTCCTTCCTCCCTTAGCCTCTCAAGTGATAGGATTCCTCGCCTTGCTGTTTTGGATTGCTCCTTCCTGGGCTTTATAAGATGGAATTTATTCCTGAGACCATTGTATCTAGCCTGTTTCCCCACTAGCCTCCTCCCACCATCTTCGGCAGGAAGGACTCTTGGCTTCTTTTCACAATATTTCCTTTCTGCGGCGATTGTTATCCTCCGGGACACAGATGGAAATGGGAGCAATGCAAAGGTTTGACCCAGTGTTCAGCAGCTTGGTGGTGGCGGTGTTTATGGTCTTTGTAGGGCTATTTGCAAAGCAGCAAAGTGCTTCTGTGTTGGGTTTACCCAGAAGAGCATCAACCATGAGAAGAATTGGCAATTAAAAGACTCCCAGGGATATGTGAGAGGCACAAGGCAGGGCTGTGTGGCTGTGTGTGCAGAGAGCTGTGCTTTTTAATGTGGAAAAACAAATCTCAGAGTTTCTTTATTCCCCAAGATATCTTTCTTAATCATTCCTAAAAATTACCCAGGCACATTAAGCCCTTCCTAGCTCTGTTATAAAATAGGACAAGCTGGAGATTATAAACACAGTGTGGTATTCGTATGTCAAAGCAGAGGGAACGGTGATTTTTACTATCAAATCACAGACTGGTAGTCCTAGTTAAATATGCTGATACTCAATGCAATGTTCTTAAAAAGATTTTTTTATATACTTTCCTTTTTCAAAATGTAGCTGGAAAGACATTTTTTCTAAGATACTTAATATTTGGCTAAGATGCTGATCTTTTGGGTGGCTTTTGTGTTGTTTTATATCCTGCTACGGGACAAACAAGACTTTTTTTCTTTTAATATTATAATCTAGATGACTACCGTGTGAATGAAAGGTGTAAGGAGTAGCACAGGGGGGCAGACACATCAGCGTCAGGCAAAAGTCATGGGTGATTCTGTGAGCTGAGATTTAGGGCCTTGGAGAAGCACTTTACCTTTGACCTTAAGTAGTAAGGCCTGTGCGTGGCTGTCAGTTGACAGAAGAGTTTCCCAGCCTAGATGCCATTCCATCCCCAGTATTATATATGACACTGCTCATTATAACTTTGAAGTTTACTTGGCTTTGCGTTTTTAAAAGACTACTTAAGTCTGTAGTAGTCTTGGTACAAGATTATTCTGCATTCACCTGGGTTGTTGTCCACAGTCATTCAAGTTTTTTATTTTATTTTATGTTTTGAAATGGACTGCTGCTCTGTATATCATGATAGCCTTGTCCTATCTCTATTGCCCAAATGCTTTATTTATTAACAACTGAGGCGTGTTCAAGTTTCCAGGGATGAGCAAATGTTTGTTGCACTGGATTTTGGATAAATCTTGTTTGAACACTAGAAAATCCAACCTGGGAAAAGAGACCTCCCCATGGCCTATTATAGTTGATAATAGTAATACACAGTATGATAGCTGTGTGTTTGCCAAGCACAGACCAAATGTTTTAGCATGCTCCCTGACTCCCCCATGTATGAGAATGTCCTTTGAAGTCTCTGCCTCCACAAGTCTATGGTATGATTCGGAAGTCTGCCTTTTAAGACACATCCAGTATAGAGCCTTGGACTCTTCTCTTTACAATCATGTTGTTCATTACCATTTTAAAACCATAACAAGAACAAGAATTCCCAAAGGCCCATTCTATTAATATGTCATTTCTCAGGGAAATCCAGTCACTTCCCTAGGTTACCAGTCTACTAAATGGCCTTCCTGAGCCTGGGACCGTCCATACTCACAAGTATAGCTTTCAGGTCTTTAATTCTCAGATGCTATCTAAACTCTGCCCCCTTACAAAAGTATCCTCTCTAAAATGCCCACCTTCTGTAGACATAGTCCTTGAGGACCCCATGACTGCAATGAGCTATGAAATTTAGGGAGACTAAAAAGAGGTAAATTCATACCTTCCTGGTCATGGAACCTTCAAGTGCTGGATGGAGCCAACTCAAGATAGGATGGGTGGCCATGTATATATTTTTCAGTCTTCCAACTTGAGACTCTTCTTTCCAGCATTCTCTTTCCTTTTACAGACCTTTCCACAAATGCTACTTCCTCTCCACCAAGCCAGGACAACTCCTTACCCAGCAAGGCTGAACCTCTTTTGCTGACCATGACAGGATCCCAGTGTAGCCTCTTGTTCTTCCTCTGTCTGTATGCCCTTCCATTCTGGGAAGAATCCTGTAGACATACAAAGGCTTGTTGCCAAAAAGAAAAAGACAGGCATAGAGAGGCAAGGAGACGCCTCCTTCCAGTCTGCTGACTGATTTCTTTCTTGGCTTCCCCTCTTTCCTCTTACCTTCTGGCCAGAGGACTGGTACTTTTTGGGGGTTTGTTTGTTTGTTTATTTTGTTTTTTTGTCTTCTTTAATTGCTGTAAGATTTTGATACATGTAGACCTCTTACCCCTAAGGGCTTCGTTTTCACTGTCTGAGAAGTAGCCCATATCGCCCCTGACCTGGCTGTAGAAGTTACAGCATATCTGTGAAAGTTGTTCCAACACAGTTTGAAAAGGTGCCCATGCTGCCTTATGGCTGCTGTCTCCTTCCTGTGGTGCAAAGGGTGCCTTCTTGATGAATTGTTTCTACAGCAGAAGACAGAGAAGGTTTCATGGAATCTTGACACATGTGGTCTTCCATGTGTCTGTCTGGAGGCCTCAGCGTTTGTACCAGCATCTGAAACCTGAGAGGCCTTGGAAGATAGAAATGTCTTTAACCTTGGCTTTGTGTGTTATAGGCTATTATGGCCCTGGATCCATTTCCAGTCTCACCTTTGGATGTGCTGCAGAGCACACGGAAGGAGAAGCTACCGAGCTAAGTGGCATTTTGACTTGCCTCGCTGTTGAACCTCACTTTCGTTGTCTGTAATGGGGAAATCAAGTTGAGGAGTGGAGAGATGGGCCTCTGCCTGAGAGCAGTGCACTTCCAGATGGGTCACCCCCTCCTGCTTCTCTGTAGATGGCAGTGTCCCCACTTACTTTACCTACCTTTCATCTGGGATACCTTGCTGCTCTTGCCTCTAAGTTCTGCAGAAGTTGGACTGCCCTGTTTTTATCCTTCTGAAAAAAGGTGACTCTTCTTCTTTTAATGCCCCTTTGCTGGTGTCATTTCCCCCGTGGCTTCATGTTGTCATATAGAAATGTCCAGCAGGTTCCTATCTTCAGCCTGGACCTCGGTCCTCTGAGCTCCAGATGTGTGTTGTTGTCCCTTAGTATCAGCAGGGGACTGGTACTCCTATGGATGCCAGAATCAGAATTCTCAATCCCTGTAAACCAAGTGCTGTGTTTGCATATAACCTGCGTGCATCTCTAGATAACCTAATCTTCTATAGCAGGGTAAATACTAATTAAACGACTATAGTGCTGTCCTGTTTAGATAATAATGGAAACAGGGAACGTGTGTACCTGTTTGGAATGACACATTGAAAAAACTCCTTTGAATCTGGTGTTTGTTTGTTTGTTTGTTTTGTTGAATTTGTAGATATGTAACTTAAGAATTCAGAGGGCTGACTATAAGCACATGTCTATTTTAAACTTTTTTTTTTTAAATAAGTATTCAGTAGGCTTCGCAAGCTTGTACACTATAGCCCTGGATTTGCTCCTATCTCCAGATCCTCATCATGTCAGCCTATGGCATCTCCAGCTACTTGGGTAATCGTCTGAAAACGTCTTCTCTAAAAATGCATTCCAAACTGGGGCAGACTGGGTGAGAGGGTATCACGTGAAAACCGAGTGAAAATGAGTTTGAGGTACCTTTCTGGGGTGCTATGACTGTATTATGTCTTAATAAGAACTGTTTCATGGATTTGGGCATTTGTCAAATTTTTTCGAATGCTACACGTATGAGTCATGCATTTAGCTGTATGCAGATCCCATTAGGATGGAAAGGATATTTGTCTCAATGGACACTGCTCACTGCCTCCACACTTGATCACAGCCCCAGGCCAGGAAGTAGTGTTTATCTGTGTGTCCACCTTCAGCCACAGTCACCATCATATCTCACCTTGGTTACGTAGTTGCATTCCTTCACACGTGTCAACGTTTAACACAGACCTTAACGTTCCTCCTCTTTATAGCTTCAGGCAGCTCCCCACTGCAGTAAGAACAAACTCTCTTCCATGACTCTTACTCTCCGACTCCGTCAAGAGAAGGTCCTTGTCTACTAGAAGACATCTCTCTCAAGCCACTAGCGCCTAGGCTCCAGCCACATGGGCTTGTGATCACCCATTTCCTCCCCACACTGGGCCTTCTGCCTTCTTGGAAAGATCTCTTAACTCACAGTTTATCACCTCTGAGGTCTTAAATTCCATCATGTCAGGAGAACCTCTTTTATGGTGCTAGTTCATTTCCCCCTGTTAGGGCTCACATGTTTCTTGTCTGCCTTCTCTAATTAACCTTTCTCCAAGGTACTCCTCAAGATCTGAAACATTTGCTTTTGAGATCATGACCCTTTCTGCCCATCCTTCCTAGTCCTTGAAGTCCAGCGGCTCTGTCCTGTGAGTCTCATCACTGTTGGCAGTACTTGTCACTTATTAGTAGCTCCCTAAATTGATTCTGACTGTTCCCTTGCCTACTGCCTGACATAGCAACTGCAAGAAAGTTGTTGGCTAATTAAAACCTTTATTATTTACTCCCTTCTCTTTCCTCCACTTCCTGAGATATGGAAAAATTAATGTGTTTCTTGACCCTGCTAAGTTTCTATTATACTTAACATTGCTGAGCCTCAAGTTTTTTTTAATTGCAAAGTGAGGTCAGCGATCATCACCTTGGATGGAGGTCTATAACCCCTTGGAGGAAGGTGTCCTTGCAGTGGGTGTATATGTTTCATCACCTTTGAAAAAAAGGCACTCTGGCTAATGGCTTTCTTTGAAGCCTTGGCTTTTGAGCTTTCTTGTCTAGGAAGTTTTTCATCAGATGCAGCTGTTCAGGGGAATTCACGCGGAATTCCAAAGTCTTTAGCACCAACTGCAACTCCCTCACATGCCTTTGGAACTTAGAGTGCAGTAAACATATTTATGTTTGGATCTGTCAGACAAAGCCCTTCCCTAAAAACAAAGGTTGAACTGTACACACAGTACTGCGGACGTCCTGTCCATACTGACTCCGGAGTCTGCTTCCAGCTCTTACCCAGTATCACTGCTGGAGTGCTTGCAAAGTCTGAGGACGGAATAAATAAAACCCAGCAGATACTGGTGTGAATACCCTTCCCTGGGAAAGAGGAAATAATAGTGTTTCTGGAAACCCACAAGCTTAGCTGACTGTTTTTGCACTGTTCCTTGTGTTACCAGGATTGGAATGGTCCTGAGGCTTTACTTGCTTAGGGCTGTGGGTAAAAAGAAGGGGTCTTTCTCGTGATGCCGTGAAACTGGCGATGTCTGGACTAATGGAAACCACTATTGTTCATATAAGAGAATGCGAGAGGGCTGAAGAGTTGGCTTAGCAGTGAAGAGCACTTGCTGCTCTTGCAGACCAGGTTGAATTTCCAGCACCCACATCAGAGCCATCCCTAACTCTAGTCCTAGGAATCCAACCCTCTTCTGACTTTCATGGGCACCAGACACACACGGTGCACGAACAAGCATGCAGACAAAGCATTCATACATATGAGGTCATATAATAAATATTTTTTTAAGAGAGGGAATGTGAGAATTGGATGGGTCCATGGACATCATCCAGGCTGACTCTTGCTATATAACTACTGTTACTGCACAATAAGAAGGCTTTAGAAAAAATACTTACAAGCTTGACAGATGGTAACTCTTAATCTTTTTCTTTTGATTGCTGGGGATTAAACCTAGGGCTTCGCTTATGCTAATCCCATGCTCTATTAATGAGCTCTAACCCCAGGCTCTTGACCTCATAGGCCATTGTTCCTCTTGGGTCATCTCATTGGCATAGCATGGTCTACTGCAACACTTCCTCACAGTGTTTATAGATCCTCATGAGGCAATCCTGAGACAGTTAACACTGAAGAGAGCTACATTATTCTCCATTCTCAATGAAGAGTGAGGCCCGAAATTATAGTAGAGACTTTGTGTGGCTTCTCTAATCTCTGGAGTCCCCGGATCTTCCTTTAGATGATGCTGGAGGAGGTGGAGTTAATGGGGAGCATATTGATTTCCTAGGACTGCTCTTCCAAAGGGTCGCAACTTGGCCAGTCAGGAAAAATCACAGATAAGTATTCTCTCAGGGTTTAGGAGCTAGAACTTTGAAGGTCAAGGTGTTAGCAGGGATGTACCTCCTTCAGATGCTCTGGGAGAGTCTTCTTCCTTGTCTCCATCGCTGCAGGCAGCCCTTGGTTTGTGGTCATATCACTCCCATATGGGCCTCAATCTGTACACTGACTTCTCTGCCACGTGACACACCGGCCTTCCTCATGTGAAGTACTCGTGATGACGCTTAGGACCCATTTGGGTAATTCACCATGATATCCTCATCGCAATCCCTTTATCTCCAAAGACTTTTTCCACAAATAAGGTTATGTTTGCAGGTTCTAGGGATTAAGATCTAGACAAACCTTTGAAAAATAATTTTCTCAATCTACCGCAGTAATTCAAATCAGGAAACCTGGGCCAAGTTCCCAATTTGCCATGAATTCCCATGGTCACAGATAGGTACATACATCACAAGTCAGACCCATTTTTTTTATCCCCTTGGAGTCCCTGTATCCTCAAATTTAAAAATGAAATATAATTACAGACGCTTCAGTAATTCATGTGTGTGTTTGTGTGTGCACGCATGCGTGAGTGCCTGCCTTTGTGGAAGTTGGAGGACAACCTTGGGTATTGTTCCTTAGGCACTTGTGTGTGTGTGTGTGAGAGAGATAAGGTCCCTTACTGTTGAGCTCCCCAGGCTAGGTTGACTGGACAGTAACCCCCGGGGACCCACTTATTTCTAACCTCCCAACGTTAGCATTCTAAGCAAACCACCATGTCTAGATTTTTCACGTGTGCTTTAGAGCTTGAAGTCAAGTCATCATGCTTGAAAGGAAAGTACTGCCTGAGCTCTTTCCTCAGGCCCAGAAAAATAATAAATGTAGTGCAGGTGAATACGGAATAAATACTGCTGTATTATGCTTATACATTCAATGGAATACAGTGGCTCAGATCTGTGATCCCAGCACTTGGCGGGGCAGACAGTATGATGGACACGTGTTTTAGTGCAGCCTGGGCTACCAAGTAAGAACTTATCTCCAAAGCACTATGATTTTACTAGCTGTGCCCTTGTCACCACCATCACTTTCCTTCTCTTAACCTTATTGTTAAGAGAGGTCAGGTGGGCTTGTCTAGCCCAAGAATACCCAGGGACCCTTTCAAAACCAGCCTACTAAGTTTCTAGATCACTGGAAGACCATGTGTTATTTTTTAAATTGTTGCACTGATACACACCATGTACCTATAGAAGAGTAAACATATTGTCGTACTTTTCTTGTTGCTGGTACAAACACATCTAAAAGAGAAGGGTTTCTTTGGTTCATAGTTCCCGGGTCTGGCCCATCGTGGTGTGGAAGCCACGGCAGCGGGTGCTTGAGAAGGCTGGTTGGTCTCTCTGCATCCTGTGTCAGGAGAAAGAGGGTGATGAACGCTTGTGCTTACTGCACTTGGTTTTTTTTTTTTATGACTTTTACAGTTTCCACCTGTGACACGGAGCCACCCACTATTAGGGTGTGTCTTTCCACCCCAATTAACCTAATCTAGATAATCCTTTCCAGACATGACTAGAGGCTAACCTAATCTAGATAATCCTTTCCAGACATGACTAGAGGCTAACCTAATCTAGATAATGCCTCACAGATGTGCCTAGAGGCTGGTAGCCTGAGTGATTTTCTGATCCTGTTGACAGTCAATATTAAAAACCATAAATATCATAGTTGCATGACTCACCAAATATTCATAAATATGCTGGTTTTGATCCACATATAAGTCAAAAAAAGTTTCAGTGTTTCATATGTCCCCTTTTGACCTCACTCCATATCCTTTACCAATATTCTTATTTCTAGCATAGATTTTGTCTGTTTTGTACTTTATAAAAGTACTCTTTCTGTGCCCATTTTGATCAGTATTTTGTTTGTGAGTTCCCACTATTTTGTTATATATACTTATAAATCATTCATTTTAATTGGTATGTATACTATTTAAAGTATTCCATCCCTCTGTGTGTGTGTGTGTGTGTGTGTGTGTGTGTATTATACCACTTGATATAATAATGCTACCCACCACTACCAAGACAAACTCTATAGACTAACAAAATCCCCAGTGCCAGGCATGGAGAATCTCCCTTTGAGTTATTGGTCATGGAAATTCAGGAGACTCCCAGAACAATACAATTTATTGCCATTACCTACCCTTGGTTGTAATGTCTATTGCTGAAATCACCATGTACTTTGGGCACAAGACTTGGAGGAATTGAGCTGGCTCTGACCTGGAAGGCTCTTCCCCAAAGACTCACAGTACCAGAAGGTGCTTGCTACGCAACCTACCAAGGGAAAAAAAAAAAGGAATTAATAGTCCCACCCAGTTGTAAAGCCACCAACCATAACAATGACTACAATGACAAGATATCCCAAACTGTGCAGTCGTGGCACCTACATCTTGGGGTTAACCAACCACTGTCTAACTATACTTAAGGCTTGCCCAATAGGAAGGATCCTTGCTTGGTGTTATAAACCAAGCCTATTACCCACGGCTGGTGAGGCCATGGACCCTAGGGAAGAGCCTTCTAATGCCACTTTCCTAAACCAACCTAATTTCTAACTGTATCCTAAACACTTATCCTTATAGCCACAGGTAAGTGTAGCTCTCATCTCTCATAAAAGAACCTTTTTGAAGCAGACAGAGGCAGAAGTCCACAATTTGTCAAAATATAGGGAACAAGCAACTGTGAGGTGGCCAGCCCTACTTGATACATCTACAATACAGCTCCTACACCTAAGGCTCAGGGGACATCATGGGAGGCGGAGTGGAAGGGCATAAGAGCCAGAGCACCAGGACGTCTCCTGTGATACCATGTTTTCTGTATGTGGCAGATAAGCTGAACTCATGACACTTGAACCATATGGTTGCCTAAACAACACATGAAAAATGGCAGCAATAGTTCCAATGTCGATGGAGGAAATCACAGAAAGCCACAGCCCTGGATGAAGATCTAGAGACAGTTAAAGACTGCTGAGACATGGAGATTCAATCTTTTCCAGAGATGAGCCCCCTGGTTACCCTTCCATTCCCAAGTGGTCGTCCCGAAAACACACACACACACACACACACACACACACACACAAACCATTCAAGGCACTTAGCAGATTATACTTAAATCTGTGTATGTATAACAATAATAATTAATAAAGAGGTTATGAATTTGAGAGGGAGTGTGTGGCAGGGGACATGTGAGGACTTGAAGGGGATAATATAGATATATCATACATGAATTCTCAAAATAAAAACTGTTTAAAAAAAAAGAAGAGAAAATGTACCACAGTTTTATATTTAGTTGTGTGTGAGAATTTGGTTCACTTCTAGTTAGATGCCCTTACAGATAGTGCTGGTGCCAGTTAATTTTAGCTGCCAACTTGATATGGTTTAGAATCACTAGAAAGAGATTCTTAAGGAGGAATTATCTAGATCAGGTTAGTCTTGTCTTGCTTGTTAATTGAGGTGAAGACCACCCAGAATGTGGGCAGTACCATTCCATGAGCTGTGCCCTGGGCTAGGTAAGAGTGGGAAAAACAGCTAGCTCTCTAGCCAGCCACAAAGCTGTGTTCGTTCTCTCACCACGCTCGGCTGTAGGTGTGGCTCTTTAAGCTCTTGACTCGCTTTACTGAAGTGATGGGCTGTGATCTGGAAATGGGAGCCAGATAACCCTACCCAGAGTTGCCTTGTGTCGGGGTGTTTATCAGAGCTGCAGGCACGAGCGTAGGCTGCGGCTGCCACAGACATTCTAACACGCAGCTTCCAAGGGAATGTATAATGTCGGCGCACAACCCCCAGCGCTTTTAACCAATAATTTCCCCCATAATCAATTGTTCCAGCTACTGCATCACATGGAGAACTTTTAAAAGCCGAAGTGTTTCAGCTGAATAATTTATAAAAAACAGAATCTTCACAGTTCTGGGAGCTGGGAGATCTAGCACGTTCATTGCTGCTATCGTAATACCTTCTGTCTGTGTCTGGCTGATGGGACGGGAGAGCTAGCTAGCTAGATCCTTGAGAGAGCATTCGTTCTCATTCTTTCCCTCTTCCTCCCACTCTCTCTCCATTCCCCCCCCCCTTCGTTCCTATCCTGTCTCCCTCCCCCCCTTCTCATGTATGAGTCAGGGTCTCACTTTGTAGTGCAGGTTCGCCTGTCATTGATGTGTACCCCAAGCTCTCCTTGAACTCAACAGAGATCCTACAGCTTCAGCCTCTGGAATGCTGAGGTTATAAGGGAACCACCATACCTAGCATTGGGGATTCCTTCTCATAGGGCACCAGTTCAATCCAGAGAGCTCTGTCCTTAGGACCTGGTTGCTTCCAGCTCCTAGTACTGTCACCTCAGGTTAAGATGTCAACATATGACCTTGGGAGTGTAGGGGCCTGGGTGATTCAAAGGAACAATTCTCTTTCCAGGGATTTCCCGCCCCCCTTCCCCCCCCCCCCCGCCCTCCCAATCTCTTGGCGACTTTTTTGTGTTCTTGATGCTCCAAGCTCTTTTGGACAGCCACTCTTTTCAGAATATGATCCCTAGTTCTACTTCGGAGTAGACTGGATGAGAGATACTGTTCTGCCTCCCTGTATCCCACTCGGTGCTGTTCACCTCCCCACCCCTTTCTTCTTTGGCTGCTCTGAGGAAAGAGAAGATGGCCATCGTGAACAGCTTCTACCCTCCCGTCTGAAATTCTCAAAGACTGGATTTGGAGCAGCCCAGACTGTGGTGCAGATGCTAGCTGAAGGCTGGGGCCGAGGCAGAAGTTAGTGGGAGGAGCTGGCACGGTCTGCCAGAATGCTATGGACATGCGCCAGAAGCGTGGTGCCACTTTCCAAAGGCTTGGGAGCTGCCAATTTAGCTCAGCCGTATGATTTTTCTTTTACTGAGGAGGCCGAAAACCATGCTTCCTCAGCTCCTGCTGTCAGTTCGAGACAACTGGATTCTTGTGTTGATTCTGGTCATAGAATAACAAATGAAGTGTTGCTATGATGTGCCAACTGGTTAATAACACATGTGAGTGTCTCTGCCCAGGATTCATTCATTTGTGTCAGGTTGGCAATTGTTGAATTAGTTGGGAAAACGTTACATGTTGGGCTCAGTTACCAAAACACTCCAAAGAGATCTAAATAATATTGGGCTCGGTGCCCCAAACTCCTAACCTCTTTTTCATTTTTTTATCAGGTGGCCTTAAAATCACTTCTGTGATAGGTGAATGAGGAGGGAGGCATTGGAGGAAAATGTGTTTTAAATATCTGTTAGGCCCTTGTGTCAGATTTTTTTGCACAATGACCAGGAAATGAGAAAGAAAAAAACAAAGGAGTAGAGATGTTTAGGACAGATATAGAAAAGACACTGGGAAATTTGTTGCCTCTCCAAATCAATAAACATTTATGCTATGCTTTTCTTTGGTACCGTAATAACTCACAAAAGTTCATCAATGATGAAGGTATTCTGTCTTTGGGGAGTATAATTATAATCATAGCTGTCCTTTATTGAGCATTTTCTTTGTAACCAGCACTGTGACAGGGACTTTTTCTACATCATGGGCCAATGGATGTTTTATAAAGATTCACATGGCAAATATTTTAGGTTTAGCAAATCATGAGGGAAAAATCAAGGGTGTACCTATTTAAAGAGAAGACAAGTTCCCACAGAATTCTGTTGATTAAGTTAAAAATACAAAGAGGCTCGTTGTATTCCTTTGGGGGGAGGAAGGGATAAAGGGCTCGGAGTTACTGTCCCCTGTCATTAAGTTGATGGCAAATGTTCACCTATAAAAGTCTCTCTTAGCTCAAGAGCCACAAAAGCAGGTGGGGGTATGTCCTGCAGACCACAGTTTTATTTACATTATTGCCTGAGAGCAGCTGTACAGATCTGGTCTCACTGCTTCGCTGTCTTGGAGACCCAGATTTGTTTTGTCCTGCCCTGCCAACGTAGCATATGGCTTCTTTCTTCAAAGTCACTCCATGGTCACAATCTTCCCAACTGCTGCCACCACACCTGCAGTCCAGGCAAGCAGAAATAAAATGGGGGGAGATATATTCACGTCTCCTACCTTGTAAGGAGATGTCTCAAAGCTCCATCCAGTGCTAACACGCTTGCCTTGCTGGGACAGGGACGTAGGAGCGTCCGTGTGTTAAATGAGGCTGAGAACGCATGGCTCGCTACAGCTGCTACTGTGCTTGGATAAAAACCCTGAACTGAAGTAGAAAAGGAAATACCGGGGTAATAAAACAGTCCACTCCTATCTGGAGTTTCATTTTCCATGGTTTAAGTTACCTTGGCCAACTGTGATCTAAAAATATTCAAGGGCAAATGCAGAACTAAGTAGTTTAAGTGTTCGGAGCTGTGACTGCCCTGACGGCTCTTGGGCTGTGACTTGGGACCTGCTGTGTATTACCCCTTTGTCCTCTGTGTCCACTCTGTATAAGACACCTGCCTGCCACTCACTCAGTCACCATTTTAGTGATCAGATTGCCATAATGATACATTTGTAACCAAGGAATATATGGTTTCAGGGATGGGGGAATGATTAAAGTGCCGGCCTGGCTAGCATGGGAACCTGAGTATGATCTCCAGAATCCACTTGAAAAAAACAAAACCAAAAAAAACATCTGGGCGTGATGGTAACATCCTTATAACCCTGGTTCGGGGAACCGGAAGACAGACATGGTGCCCCAGCCAGCCACCCTATCCTACTTGGCAAGTTCCAGGCCACTGAGAGATCCTGACTCAAAGAAAAGTGGCTAGCGTTTGAGGAAAGACTCACACAAGCACACACATGACCATGAATGCACCCCCCACACACGCCATGAACAGTACTGTATTAGTCAGTGTTTCTATTGCTGTGATAAAACACCATGACCAAAAGCAATTTGGAGAGGAATGAGTTAATTTCATTTTACAACTTGTAGTCCAGCATCTGGAGAAGTCCGACCGGGGACTCAAGGCAGAAGCCTGGAGGCAGGAACGGATGAAGAGCCAGAGAGGAATGTTGCTTACAGCTTGATCCTTTTGGGTTACCCAGCTTGTTTTCTTATATACCCTAGGACCACAACCCAGGAGTGATACAACCCATAGTGGGCTGGGCCATCCCATACCAATCACCAATCAAGAAAATGCATGACAAACTTGCCTACAGGCCTATCTTATGGAAACATTTTTTTTTTTTCAATTGAGAGTCCTCTTTTGACACAAGTAACTCTAACTTGTGTCAAGGTAACAAAAGACTAGCCAGCACAAATAGCATCCACAGTTTCACACATCCGCTGGTGGTCCTGAGGCTTAGGCCCAGCACATAAAGAGGAAATGCTATAGCTAGGGTCTTCAGCATGTATAATGCAGTTAGAACATGAACCCCCCATTGATAACCACCTTCCCCAAGGTCTGATGCTACAGAGCAGTGTTTAACCAAAGTCTCCCCAACTCAGTCTTCTCTCTTCTCTTCCTCTCCTGCCTTCAGGCCTAGTGAGCAGGTACCCATGCCTATTCTTGGGAATGAGCTGCTAGCTTGATTTGCATATACCCTGCTCCTTCCAAAAACATTCCCAAGGAACCTGTGAGGGAGGTTGAGACCCGTCATCCTTTTGTGGACAGCCCTGGAAAAGCTAGAGCTGGGTACAGAGAGCTGCCTGAGGGTAAACCCAAAATGGGGCCCTCCCAATTTCCCTAAACACAAAAGTACTTGAGATCATACCAAACCCTTTTTCTATGCGCAGGGAACAGAGACAAGTGCAGACATCAGCAAGCCAGGGCATGCAAGGTGAGAAAGCTGGCAGATCCTTGTCTGCCCAGAGACCAAACTGCATGGAAGAAGAGCCTGAGAGTGAGAAAGTAATGACCAGACAGGTGACCTTCCTCAGTGACCCAACTTGCTACTGTGACTTAGGATTAGTCCCATAAAGTGCACATCTTATCTGACACGGAAAGCTGAAGACCGTCCGTGGTTTTTCTCCATGCGCATGTGTTTCTGGCCCTCAGGGAGAGTGTTAGGTGCTTGCCAGGTAGCACTGAGTTCATCTTGCACCATCTCAGTCCTGTGGGGTACCATCAGCATTCCATCAGAGGATAAGTAAATATAGTGCAAATTAGGAAACTTGCCCAAGACCACACAGCTCATAATTGGACTCAGGGTCAGGTCTTATATTTTTTTTCAACTGTACAGTTCATGGCTATAATACTTAAGTCACCCTGTGAGATAAAAGCTGTAATAGTATTATCAAGAAACATGGGATTATGGTGGTTAATTTTTGGTTTAGGAAGAAGGATGGGCAAAGATTGTAAGAGGTAATAGCTTTGGAGCTGGGCTCAAGGAACGATAAAGGCTGTGTGGGAGGGGAAAATAAAAGTCCATTGAGATAAATCATGGCTAGTTTCCTCTGATATACCACAATCATCAGGAAGTAGGCGTGGCAGTTAAGAGATACGAAGTGGATCTCAGGCCCCCTGTGGTTTTTTCTGACCTTCATCTGAGTTATCACTATCGGCACTGCTGTTTTCAATCTAGAGGCCTCTCCTCATTTAGCTCTGCAGCATCTGTCTGCCATGCCAAGATGCAGATACAAAGTTCTAGTCAGAAGATGACTCGCACTGAATTCTAAAGGCCTTCCACGGAATTGTCTGCCCCTCTTCCCACCATACTCATGACGCAAAACATGGCCTGGCTATGTTTCTGTGTGAAGGAATAAGCTCATAAATAAAGAGAGGAGGCCAAAGTAGGTTTCAGTAATGAGGCTCTTGCTTAATCACACCAGCAAGCCAAGAGGAGAGCCAAAGAATATTTATCAAACGGTTGCATTAACATCTCCACCATGCTTGCTGCAAACACCGGGGCTCTCTACGAAATGCAGCTCCCCAGAACCAAGCAAGAGAAGCAATCGTTTTTTGAGGCGCAGCATACATCTGTGTGATCATGAACTTGCTTCCAGCTGAAGCACTTTGTGCGCCTGTATTGCGACCACCTGTTGCGTAAGAGGGAGCGTTGTGTTTTAAGCGCAGCTCTCCACAGGCACCAGTGGAGACCCTGCAAGCACCTCACCGTGAGATGACTCTTGTGGGGTGGCCCACAGGTCCCCTGCACATTCCTCCAAGCAGCTCTGATTTTTCCCAAGGCCACTGGGTCTTGAGAGGTTTGTTTATGATTAGATTAATGGTGACAAACTGCGTTGATATACAAGTCCTTGATTTTTTTTTCCTCTCTTAGTTTAAAGAATTCTTCAAATAGCTGGGTTTGCCCTCCCCGGAGACTGCAGATTGCATCAGCAGATCTAACAGTTGTCCCATGGCCACCTCCAAATAAGGCATGCCATACATATTCCAGCAGCTGCGAGGTCTCAAGCTGGTCAAGAAATCAATTATTGTGTACTAAAAAGCAATTCCTCATCTGGAGTCATGAACTCCTGTGTTATTTTTAGGCCAGCCTTTAATTTATGTGGTACACAGAACCAGGTTTTTCAAATGAACTTCTAGAAGGTTCATGGGAGAGAAGTAAGAGAGGAGGTAAGTTGGGGGGCGGGCTGAAATGCCTGAACCACTCTGGGAGAGTTTGAACAAGGGCTCCAGGGTTCACCCAGCAGCTGCTCCCACACTACCATGCTGTAACGCTGAGCGGGTTATTTATGCCGTTATCTCCCTGCCTTTACCTATAAGATGTTTTCGTCACTTTTCATAATGCTCTGAGGATTAAATGAGAGCCTAGTCATAAAGCCATTAGTAGAGTATTTGGTATACCGTTATAATTTAACAAATGATCACTCTTACTACTATTTTATAAACTTTGAATTTCGAGCCAGAGGATTTTCCACATGGCTAGATAGAAGGCGGCTGATGGATGATCGAGTTGTAGACACTCAGAACTAGGAGGTGATATGCCAGGAGTCCCTAATTCAGGAGGCTGTCAACAGCGGCCGCCTGGCTGGAACCTGTCTAATTTTTTGAAAAGTAAAGTTTTATTGGAACACTTCCCTCCTCATGTATACTGTCTTTGACTGTTGTTCTGTCAGGGCAGAACAGAATACTCATGATGGAATCAACATGACCCATCAAGCCTAATATTTTTACTGATCCGTACAGAAAAAAGTCGATTGGTCCCTGATCTTATCCAACCTAAATACCCTTGAGCAAAGCAAGGCTATGGATGAGGGAAATGACCTGCCAAGAAACCCAGAAGGACTTTAATAAACGCTTCCTGTCCTAGGGTGACTTCCTGCTGTTGTGCCTGCTGTGTCCTGGTTCTCTTAGGAAGGATTATACTGAACCTAGGGGAAAGCCCAAGTCACTTGTGTGTAGGAAACCATAGCAACAGTGTTCTCCAGCCTGCAGATGTGAAGGGTCAGTACGGGGTAAGCAGCAATGGTATCCATCCCTGTTGCTGTACCAACTCAAGTTCCATCCTCATGGCCACTGTTTCTCCAGCCTGGCTTCCAATCAATGGTGAGACTGTATACTTCTAGCTGGCCCCTCAAGCATGTGATGGGTGTATTTGATGGTGACTGAGTTTAGATTTTCCTAAGACATAGGTTATCTTAGAAAGTAATTTGCAAAGGGCCTTTTTCCTTACAAGCAGCTAGTCACGCTGATTATCTCAACATTTTCATTTTGTTGTTTCCTATTTGAAACACTTCATTTAATTCTCCCGGAGCTTTATGTGAGGTAGAAAACTAAGGGTGTGGGTTCTTTCTGCTTTTTAATTGTTTTGGACTATTTTGGGTTGATTGAAATGCATTTTTAAACATATTGCTTTAATACCTCCATTGTGTAGTATTAAACTGTGGATTCACCCATAAAAGAGTCTCAGGAGACAAGCTATAAATCACATCTGTGTGCAGAGTGGCAAGAGACCCCTCTCCTTAGATGGCGAATCAGGGCAGAGGGCAATGCATCTCATGCTTGCATGCCTCCAATGCCTAGGACAGATTATGCCGTAGTAGCTTAGTATATACGGAAATGGTGACTGAGCAGGAACTGACAGGCTGTTGGGATTCTTTTTGGCTCTTCTCATTCAAAACAGTCCCTCAAAGGACTCTATTAGCAGAGATAGTTCAAATTTATCTTAAATGTTTGAAATTGCCACCACCTGCAAGTCTCAGTCAGGGACATGGAAATGACCAGCTGCTTTCAGATTGGGTCCCACATCTTGAATTGTTTATTCCTTCATCAAAGGATCGTGTGTGTGTGTGTGTGTGTGTGTGTGTGTGTGTGTGTGTGTGTGTGGTGTGTGTTAGGGCCCAAACATCAGTCTTAGGTACTATCTCTCAGAAGCGCTCCATCTTTGGTTTATTGATTGATCGTTTTTGTTGTTTGTTTTTAAGACAAGATCTTTCTTTGGTCTGGAATTTGTGAATTAGGCTAGTCTGAATGGCCAGTAAACCCTGGGATCTGCCTGTATCTGTCTCCCCTAGGACTATAAGCATGAGCCACCACATCTGGCTTTTTTACATGGGTTTTCTGAATCAGATTCAGCTACTACAAAAGTGATTTGTGTGGCGCTGGCTGCACTCTCTCTCTCCAGCCTTATTAAAGGATCTTTATTGTGTTTCTATTGAATATGAACAATAGAAAGGGAGTGACATGTTTAACAGATCACAAAAAGTAAATACAGGGCATTTCAGATGCTGACTTCTGGGGTGCTGTTAAGCAGAGGGTGACCACAAAGACCATGCTGCCTGTAGATCTGTTGGTATCTCAGCATGATGACAGGGGAAGAGTGTCTTGCCTGGAGTCAGTATGTATGACAAGTGCCCAAGAACAAAATGGAGGACCCTGGGACCTAGAACAAAGGAAGTAGATTAGAAAAGAGGGAGACTCCAGATTGCGTATGGGTCCTGACTGGCTTCCCAGGGCGCTTGATTCTGAGGGCGTCTCCTAGCTGTGCTTTAGGAGTACCGTGGACAGATTGCTTGGGTGTCACTAGATGACAAATGAAACTATGATCAGCCTCAACAGACTGTATAGGCATGCCATTCTGTGTGGCCATTCTGTGCTATGGACCTAGTTCCTGACACTTTGATGAGCATCCTCACACAGCATTAAAGAGCTCTCCTGTCTTTACATCAGCACACCTTCAAATTGGCTTCCTTTTTAGGCAAGCTCTCACCACCTACCCCCCAAAGTGACCCTCTGTTGTGGGATATTTGAACATTGTGTGAAAAATGTATTGTTGTGATTGATGTAATAAAAGACTGAATGGTCAATAGCTAGGCAGGAGGTACAGGCGGGATTTCTGGGGAGAAAAAAGGAAGAGGAGAAGGAGGAATCTGGGCAAATGAGAGAGACACAAGGAGACACAGAGAAAACAGGATGGCTGGTAGCTGATTAACAGAAATTGGTAAATTTAAGTTATAAGAACTAGTTAAAAAACAAGCCTAAGCTGTAGACTGAGCTTTCAAAATTAATAAGAAGTCTCCCTGTCATTATTTGGAAGCTGGCTAGCAGAATAGAAGAAGACTTGTTATAGCCCTTGGCAACTCTGATTGGCAGAGGGTCATGAACTCTTATTTTCCCAGTGCTATCCTCAAGCCTCCTTCCCAATAATACTGTTTGACCTTACCTTGATATTACTCACACTGACAGACTAATAAAGGAGGAAGGAGCAGCATAGGAATTGCTGGTTTGTCTATTTCTATCATGTGCCTTTCTCTAGGCCAGGTGGAGTTGACCTCTATATGACTCAGTGACACTTCTCTGTCCCCAGGAACATTTCAAATATCTAGAGACATTTTTGTTTGTTGCAGCTTGGGGAAGGAAGAGTTCTATTTAGGTTCTGCAGAATGTCTCCTGATGCACAGGCCTGATACACAGGCCCTTCCACTGAACAAGCAACTATCTCCCTGTAACTAGAGTTTTCTTTCCTGCCTGCCAGTTCCCAAATAACCTTACTCTGTGGCTTAATATTAATTGCAAACTGTTTGGTCTGTTAGCTCAGGCTTATTATTAACTAGCTCTTAAGACTTAAATTGACCCATTTCTATTAGTTTGTATTTTACCACAAGGCTCGTGGCTTGTTACCTCACATCTAGCTTCTCTGGCAGCTGGAGGCATCTCCCCGACTCTGCCTTCTTTTTCCCTGTATCTTTGCTTGGATTTCCTGCCTGACTCTATGCTACCTGGCTATTGGCCAAATCAGCTCCTTTATTAACCAATGGTAATAAAAAAATTCACAGCATACAGAAGAGCATCCCACATCATCTTCCCACCATGTTAGAAATGTTGAGGTTGAGAATCTAATTCTATAGCTCTGTGAGGAGAACCATTGGTCAGACCCAGTATAAGAAGCTTTCTTTCCCAGTTTCCATAACATTTGTCAATTGGTAACAATATGGTAGAAAGCCAAATCAGGCCTTGGTAAGGGAAGGTAAGCAGTGTGGTGTTAGATGTTCTAGGTTTAATTCTACTGATGCTCAAGAATTTTGAGATTTGGAGTAAATTTTTAACCTTCTGTTAAACCATCTTACCCAATCAGCGCCAAAGTTGATAGAAGTTCCATGTGGAAGCAATTTAGGAACTGGCACATGAAATAAGAAATAGCTTCTAGTGTACCTGGTGTATGGAAGGTGTTAGGTGAGGCACCATGTTTTCTGTAGAATAGTGTCCACCCTCAGAGTATCTCCAGAGAAACTGGACACTGTTGTAGGAGGCTGCTTTTTTGTTTCCTGATTGCTCAGCCCTGACATAATCACACAGAAATCATATTATTTGCAATACTGTTTGGCCAATAGCTTTAGCATATTTCTGGTTAACTCACATCTTAAATTAACCCATCTCCAATAGTCTGTGTATTGCCACAAGGCTATGGCTCACTGAATAAAGTGTCAGAGTCTGTCTCTGGCTACATGGCTTCTCTTTGACTCTGCCTTTTTTTTCTCTCAGCATTCAGTTTAGTTTTTCCTCTCCTAGCTCTGTTCTGTTCTGCCCTGCTTTGCTATAGGCTCAAAAAAGTTTCTTTATTAAACAATGGTATTCACAGCATACAGAGAGGAATCCTACATCAGGACACCCAAGATTGGAGACCAGTAAAGAAGTATTCTCAAAAGGTAGAAAAAGGCCTCATGGTTACATTTAAGCACTTCTGCAAGCTACAGATTTAGAACCAGGCCAGATTTAGAACCCCCAGAAGCCATGCAAATGCTGAGCACATGTGATAAATCACTTGTAATTCCAGTCTTGGAAGACAGTGGCCAGTGGAGAGGCAAGCTGGATAGTGACACTATGTGTGTGTGTGTGTGTGTGTGTGTGTGTGTGTAAATGTATATATATACACACATATATGTATATATACTGTCTAATTTTTAATATGATTAAAATACATTGCCTCAAAAAAGTGTGATGGTAAAGAAAAATGGAAGAAGATTTCTGCCATCAATTTTGGGCCCACACTCATGTGAACACAGAATATACATGTGCACACACATGCACATGAAAAGAAGAAGAAATAGCATAGGAGACTGAGATGTGGACAGCAAAACACTCTAGTTACGTGATAGAACATACATAGGTTCCAGATAGAAGCGTGTGTGGTATATGAAGATGTATTTACCAGGTGATTGTCCTCTGTTGGGGATGGAGGCATGCAGTAAGAAGGGGCGGTGTGTGTGTGTGTGTGTGTGTGTGTGTGTGTGTGTGTGTGTGTGATAATCCTTTACTGTGAACTTCTCTTGGACAAATTCATGAAGTAAAGACTCTTATATCGAAAGTCTACTAGTTAAAATAATTACTGTTTTCCATGGTTTGCTAGTGCATTTTACTTTCTAGAAAGGTCAAAGATAGTATTTTGAAGATAGTAAATCATGGTTAAAAAGACTTAAAAAACTGGTAAATCATAGGGGCTTACATTAAATCAGTTTTAAATTATGGCTTTCCATGAGGAATAAAAAAGAATTTCCCTTAAGAATTAAATTCAACTCAGTTTTCAGCTTAAATTACTTTGCTAGTCAAGGTAATATATCACCCTGATTTCTGTAGAGTCCACTATTATGATTTGACTTGGTTTGCTACAAGAATTTCATTAGGATGAAAGGTTTGCCACACTTCACAGTGTGGGATATCAGAGAGGGGCAGTAATGTTTTTCAAAAAGAGGTGCTACCTTAGCATATGAAGGGACCAGGTTTTCCAGCTGTGTTTGACTTGCTGGCTTCATCTTTTACTCCTTTGATGTGAATGGTGATTGATCTGTGGTTCTTTCTTGACAGCTCAAGACTTTAACCTTCTTCTGTTTGTGGTGGACTTTAATTATGAGCCTACAGTTTTGTAAAGGAGTGGATGAATGTCTTGTGTACACAAGCTGGTTGCATGTTAATTAACTCCCTGGTTCTTTCTGATTAGAAACTTACCAGGGAAAGGAGGCAGTTTTACTGAGTTGACTTAACAAGTTTATATATACATATACACATATACATGCTTTGTGCATTTGTGTGTATAGGTATATCTATACCTATATTGTTTTGTTTCTTCCAATCAATTGCCACCATTAAATATTTTTCTTGAAATGCACAAAGATGATTAAGAGAACTTAGATGAAATCTAATCTGCTAAGGCAGATCATTAGCAGGCAGTTAGTGGGAATGACCCACAAAATTGACTGTGTTAAATTAACTGTCTAATGTGTATGCAAGTTTCCTCTGCTGAGAAAGACTGCCTTTTGGGGGAAGAGATACTGTGTGTTCAGTCACACTGCAGGGGTCTCAGTCAGGACAAAGTCAGAAAGTTTGATAAAGTTGGCTTTTAGTTTTCAGACTGGTATGGAGTGAGCTTGGGAAGACTGTCCATTTTTTTTTATTTTTTTTTATTTTTAGCTGGTGACAAGCTGGTAAAAATGAGGTCAGACCCAGAGTCACTTTACTCTTTGGTTGACTTTTAGCCCCTTGTGCTGGGACTATAAGGTAGGATTCTTAAAGAATGAAGCTCTGTACTCTATTACCTATGTAAATGGGTTTCCTTCAGTAAGAATCCTTTTACATTGTCAATCTAGTGACATTCTACATCAGGAGGTTATTTTGCAGTCTTTTTAAACTCAAAGTACTGCTGAAGAAACCAGAAGGAAAAAGTTGGGTTTTTTTTTGTTGTTGTTGTTTTCATGTCTTGATTACAGCCCAGGATAAGTTCTGACCTCTCCTGCTTGCATCTTTTCACTCCTTTTGAAAAAATATCTTATTACAGAAAGATCTTCCTGCCTTGCTCTTAACTGCTGCAAATTTTTGCATAGTTAAACAATGGGCTGAAAAGAATCCACCTACAATTAAAGCCTGATTCAGGATGATACAGGAGGGTTATGTGTGATGTAAGACAAAAGGATCGCAAAATCCAGTGCCTCTGGGAATAATAGTCACTTCAGAGAGTCTCTCACACCTTTCAGATCTGAAGGCTTCAAGGTAATCTGTGCCTATAAATACTTGGAAGGGACATAAAAATAGAGCAGTGGCGCTAAAAACAGCTCCCTTGCATCTTTTGTGTCCATTAAAATGCATGCATTGAAATCGCTGCCAATATCAAACTGTGGTCACGCAGCCCAGCCTTAAGGGGGAAGGGTCTATGATAGAAACTAAGCGGTCAGGAATCGTAGAATCTGGACACTGTTCTACTGGTAAGTGCTAGAATTGTGGCTTTGCATAGGTCACATGACATGTTTTGGTTTCAGGATCTGCCTGTGCAAAACAAGACACTTAAATATGTGATTTCAGATATGTTTACAGTGCATGCAGGTGTGGTGCCTGCGTGCGTGTGTGCCTGCATGCATGCATGCCTGTGGAGGTCAGAGGACAATTTTGGAAGCTTTCGCTAGGTACCACCCACCTTTTTTTTTTTCTTTTTTTGAGTTGTTTCTCCTTTTTCTAGAGCTCTCCAAGCAGGCTGAGCTGGCTGACTAGGGGACTGCAGGCAGTCGCCTGTCTACACTTTCCCATTGCTGAGAAGACAAGCAACACACCACATCTAGCTTCTTTAATATGCATCCTGGGGGGTCTAACTCAGATTCAGATCCAAATCTTGCCAGGCAAGCACTCCATTGCCTGAGATATTTCCTGAGCCCTCAAAGATGCAACTTTTGAAAAACTCCCTTCAACTTGAATCATGGTGCTTGTCTTTTCAAGTTGCCTATGTATACACAATACTGAGTCTTTGACTGAATCCAGTGGTTAGAGCATGTGTCCTCCTGCTCTGGGAGTCCTTGCTGAATTGATCAGCAGGGACTTTGGGGAGCCAGAGAATGTGTAAAGGGACTTTCTCCCAGAAATATAACAGTGATGAAGGCAGGGATTAGCACAAGAAAGCTAAGCATTGAACTGAACCAAACCCTGAAGAAATGCCTCTACCATTCATGCTTAAACGTCTAAGTCAAACATCCTCCGAGTAGACTATCACACTACTTAGAAATAAAACTGCCCAGGCTCCTCCTACCTGAGACCCACTGACAAGCAGAAAACCCTCAGGTAGCAGCCCAGCCTTGTGTATTTGGCAAGCTATCCACATGATTCTGCTGCACATTAAAATGCATGTGATTATGCACGTGTGCACACAGACATGTGTTCATGTGAAAGTCAGAGAACAGCTGCAGAGGTTGTTCCTCAAGGGCAGGCAGTCCATCTTGTTTCCTAAGCCATGTCCTCCCATAGGCCTAGAGGTCACCAGTAGGCAAGGCTGGCTGGCCAGGGAGCCTCAGACATCAGCCCATTTCCACCTCCACGAAGGTTACAAGCATATGTGCCACCATGCCTAGTTTATTCTGCAAGAGTTCTGGAGACTGAATTCAGGTTCTTGTACTCCCAAGGCAAACACTTTATCTAATGAGGCATCTCCCCAGTCCTTGTTCTTTAAATTTTCAGAACCACTGATCTAATGAAACCCAGATCACAGGTGTCATCTCATGGAGAAACTACAAGATCAGAAAGGACCAAAGAGAATCCTATCCTTATTTTAATGGATAGAATGAGAGGCGTGAGGAGAACTGTAGGTTGGGTCAGGGATATCTGACTGGGTACCCTGAAATCTTTTCCAATTCTAGAGCTGTTTTGATGATAGCATTAAGACCTCTGAGGTGTGCTTTAAAATGACACCTTGCCCATCACCTTTCTTTCTTTCTTTCTTCCTTCCTTCCTTCCTTCCCTCCCTCCTTCCTTTCTTTTTTTGCTTTTTTGTTTGTTTTTCAAAATGTGTTTTTTCTGTGGAACAGTACTGGATGACCTGGACCTCCCCTTTGTAGGCCAGGCTGCCCTTGAACTCACTGAGATCCACCTGCCTCTGCCTCCCAAGTGCTGAGATTAAAGGCGTGCACCACCACCATCCAGCACCAATGACATTTTCTAATGAAGAGGGGAATACACCAAAGGGATTTCATTCTGTGGTATTCAGAAGAACCCGCACGTAATGAGAATTATTTTAGTGAACTGTCAGTTACTAAGAGAGAACTCCGTGTCTGCAGAAATGACTGGGTCATTGGCAGTTGAGAGCTCAGACTTTTTCTGATGGTTGGTTGTATCATTCTTGCCTTCCTGTAAAGTGATAGCTCAACCTGGGATCATCAGCTAAAGAATGCTGAGATGTTCCTTATCCGTAATTTAAATCATTCTTGGGAATTACCCATCAATACAGAAAGGAAACTCTCTCCTGGGCTTCTCTATAAGAATGATTGGTCAGGAAAGCACTAGTTCTGCCACCTAGCCCACAGCCGTGCTGTTCAAAGGTGTGTGAACACACAGTACCTCTTCCATGATCCTTTCCTTTAGAGTCTTCAGTTATTAGCAGGACAGGCTCTTAGCAGAAGCATCAGTCTACAGCTAGAACATGAGTTTCTGAACATTCTGTCTTGAAGTAGGAGGAAGCAGAGCTTGATGGGGCAGGCTTATCATCCCAACTGCTTGATTATGCGGATGCAGGAGGATCATGAGCACAAACCAGCCTGGATAACCTACTAGATCCTACAAAAAAAAAAAAAATACAAAGAGGACAGGGTCTGCAACTAAGTGGCAGAATACTCACCTGGAGGGGCAATGTCCACATTTAGTGTCCAAGCCAGTGGGGAAAAACATGAAACAGAAAAGCGAAAGTAGAAAGCTGACCATAGGAGTGAAGCCCACTTCTAGTGCCCTGTCTCTAAAAATGCCTCTGAACCCAGTGCCTTTCTATTTGTCCAGGTTTGAGAAACCCAGTAGACCAGGAAAGATGGCTTTCTATCCATACTCATCTAATAACCAACCTTTTGTTTCCTTCATCTTGAGATTCACAAGAAAAAGACCAGTTCCACAATTTTGAGCCAAATTTGAAGCAATCTTGAATTAAATACCAGCCAGGAAGATGGACTCTGGGCAGGTTCTCAGCGAGTGGCCATAAGTCATGTTCTATAGAAGCCTTTCACTGTATTTCCCATCAGATCCAATCAGTGACAAGCATACATCCTGATGTATTTCCTGTCTAGGTACCTCCCACCTACATGTGATCAAGCATGTCTGGTGTAGGAATGAAAACGTGTGGTTTGTTATTCCTGAGAACTACAGCTCCCAGCATTCCAGGAGTTATCTTGTTTTGTAGCAAGTGGGGCTTACAGGTTAACTCTGGTTCTCACCGTTTGTGGATCACAGTCACACACTAGAAATTAGATTGTGCTTCATGCCTCTTACTTATAAATCACCACCCATTAAATTCATAAGACCAAATAACTCCACCTTCATCAGGGTAGATGTCAGTGTTAGAGTCTATGTGTTTTATTATAATGTAAGCACACAGATCAAGCTGTAACAATCTAAGTTAAAGGGTTCGCTGTATTCTTCCTGAGTGCAGCACACTGGCTTAGAGCCATCAGTCTATGCACAACCTCCGTGCCATCGTCCATGTGTATTATATATACAGTTATCTCTTCCATTTTTAAACTATGAGCAACTGGATCCATAGACTCTACCTTATTCCTCCTGCATTACATAAATAAGATAAAACTGAGATTACGCTAAATTTTACTTTGCTGAAAGCAAGAAATCAGTCAGGTCTAAATACTGCCCACCCAGCCCCTACCCCAACACACGCCATTCACCTTTTCTCCTCTGGGCATAATCACTAGTTCTCCCTTCATTGTCGTCACCTAGTGGCTACATTAGAAGCCATCAGAATGTCCAGCACATGCCTACTAAATCCAGCATAATTAAATGTCAACCCTAGTTAGGGGGAGTTCACTTCTACATGTGACTTGATAATTAATCCTGACATTTTCAAGTGGGAAACTAATTACTGCAGCAGTGCCTACATGAATCCTCTTTGCCAGCCAATGCGTCTCGTCTCTCCCCAGAAAAATGGTAGTGCAAAAATGAGAATAAAAGTCGGAGCATATTGGTCTGAAGTTTCCCATTGGGACTGAGATCCCCTGGTTTCTAGCTTTTGATTACTAGTGGTAACACAAATATATTCGCTGACTTAGTTCAGCATCCTACATCCACCATCCTACCCATCCCCAAGTCGTTTTATTGTCATCAAACATAAGGTGCCGCAGGGCTCTTGTTGATGAAGGTCAACTATCAAGGCCAAAGCACTTCAACTTCTGAAATGCCAAGTGTCATTCAGAGTCCCTGTGGTGGTGCCTTGCAAGTTAATGCTGCAGGGTTCTCTGTCTCCTTTGGCCTGTGGTTTTGTGCCCACTAAACTGATGATAGGACTTGCCTTTAATATGTCATTTTTCCTGTTCCACAATGTGCCTGGCACAGGTTGGAATACTCCAATTGTGAGGCGAAAGAACATGGATGATACAGAAAGAGCACTTTAGGACACTCCAAGATACTTTGAGGTGGAAAGTGATGGAGGTCGTTCAGAACAGAAGGTGAACGATGCGTGATTCTTAGAGGAATGGCCTGTGCCACTGTGCTCCCATGTCAACTTGCCAGAAACTAGAGGCATTTGGGAAAAAGGAACCTGGAAAAAATACCCCCACCAGATTGGCCTGTGTGCCAGGCTGTGGTGCATTTTCTTGATGGATGTTTGATATAAAAGGACCGTGGTGGTTTGAATGAGAAAGGTCCTCAGAAGTATATATATTTGAATGCTTGGTCCCTGCTTGGTGGAACTGGTTGGGAAGGATTTGGAAATGTGACCTTGTAGGAGAAGGTGTGTCACTGGGGCTAAGGTTTGAGGCTTCAAAAAACTGGTGCCATTCCCAGTGTGTGACTCCCCTCCACCTTCTCTCTCTGCCTTTTGCTGGTGGATCAAGCTGTGAACTCCCTGCTGTTTCTGTGCCATGCTCTTGTTTCGCCATCATGGACTCTAACCATCTGAAAGTGTAAGCCTAGTTGAGCTCTTTCTTTTATAAGTTGTCTTGGTTATGGAGTTTCATCACAGCAGTAGTAAAGAAAAGAATACAAGGGCCCAGCTCACTTGGGTGGAGCTGCCCCTGGGCTGATGAACCTGGGTGAAATTAGAGAATAGACTGAGCAAACCATGGGGACAAGCCAGTAAGCAGCACTCTGCAGCAGTCTCTGCCTCACATTCCTGCTCTGACTTCCCCCAGTGATGGGCTGTTACCTGGGAGTAGAAGATGAATTCAGCTTTTTCCTCCCCAAGTTGCTTTTGGTCCTGGTATTTTATTATAACAATAGAAACCCTACTAAAACAGTTGTGTTTGTGATCGATATTTTCACTTATGAGCCTCACTTTACTTGTGCATGAGATGAGGTGTTTAAATTTGCTATCTACCAACATCTATTTTTAACAGATGTCCTAGTGATAGCTGTTGTTGCTCCACTTGCTGTGTGCCAGATACTTTGTTCAGAGCTAAATTATGTCTTCTGTTTTTTAGAAGATATGTCCACATATTATAGTGAAAAGTTCAAAGAGACTGAATAATATAATAATATTTTTTTCCCCAAAAGGCCACACAGCCTGTAAGGGATTGAGCTGAGTTTTATACTGATTCATTTCACACAAGAATTGGTACTCTTCTTTTCCCCTGTGTGGTCCTCCGAGAGGCTTAAGAAGGTCTGGAAGTTTCTGGGTGGTGGTGGCGCACATCTTTAATTCCAGCAGTTGGGAGGTAGAGACAGGCAGATCTCTGTGAGTGCAAGAGCTAGTTCCATGACAACCAGGGCTATTATACAGAGAACAAACAAATTAGGTCTGGAAATAAGATTCTGAACTAATTATAAACCAGTGGTTCCTAGTGTGGGCAACTGAAAGGACAGCATCACTTTTTGCGGACATCCTTGGTTCTTGGGCTTGGGGAAAGACTAACTAGTAGCACCTGGTGGATAGAGGCCAGAGATGCTACTCGACACTGTGCCACTCAGGCACGTGCTGCTCAATAACTGTCACATCATTAAGTGATTTTTGTCACTGTGCAAAAATCAAAGTGTTGGTTTTTAAATTGAGATGGCCTCCAATCCCTAGATGATAGAATGAGATCGCTGTCATATATGTGATCTGTCTTGGCTAAAGCATTATCGTGCCATATTTGACAATATTTGGCACAAACACCACCAACAGCAAATTATACACAAATTGTCTATGATGTCAAGGTGGGGATGTTCTAGGCCCTGTCTAGCATGAGGCACTTAACTCAGTATCTCCATGATCCACAGACAATAATTTGGAGAAAAAAATAAAAGTCACCCTTAGGATTGGCATCCCTGGTTTTAACCTTTCGCATTAAAGCTCATCGAATCTAATCCTCTTCGTATATCATGACATTTAAACATCACAGACTTTGATACAAGAAAGACCTCCATTCAAACTTCTGTATCACTTTCTGTTTTCTTTTGGGACACCCTTTACACCCCTAAGCCTCGTGTGTGTTGTTCTCATTCCTGAGCTTGGGGTGGTGACTCTCTGCTAGATGCTCACTCAGTTCAGCCTCACAGCCTTTGTTCCTTAGTGTCTGCTTTTCCTTTACAAGTCCATCAGTCCAACTATGTTTCTTTTACACAGGATTGGTATGCTCTTGTCTCTATTGTCAATGCTGACAGGCAGCAGATTGTCTGGTGCAACCTTCTACTTGGTGACTTAAACATGCAAAAGCTAGAGTTGATAAAATCTTCCCAAAGCAAAGCCTCTATAGGGCTGGTCAGTTACTAAAGCACTTGCTAGCTATACCTGAAGGGAACCTGAATTCAACTCCCAGAACCTACATAAAAAGCCAAGTATGATGGCACACAATTGTAATCTCAGCACTGGGGAAGTGTAGACAGGAGAGGCAGACACAGACAGATCCTTGGTGGCTCACTATTCAGACAGCCTAGATGAATGGACAAGTTCCAGGTTAGGGAGAGACCCTGTCTCAAAAAAAAAAAAAAAAAAAACCAAATGGGATAATATCCTGGGTAATCATAGCCAAGGTTAACCTCTGGCCCCTCCTGTGCATTCACACACAGACACAGACAGACACACACACACACACACACACACACACACACACTGTGGGATGGGGGAAGAAAAAAGAAGACATATACATACATACATACATACATACGTACATGATGAAGGCTGCTGTAAAGCAATAACTGCAAGTATGTGAAGAGGGTGAAAGAGTCCATGAATCTTGGCCCCTAGCCAAGGCATCTGCTGGAGTGGGCACAGGGTTAGCTAGTTTTACTATAGAAGAAGTTGTTACTCTATAATGTAAATAGAAAATTAACTTATGTAACCAATCAAAGAATCTTGGTGAACCTTTATAAAACGCATCACCCATATAAGCTGAAGAATTATGCATTTTCTTTAAAAAGAATGTTTCTGGAGTAGACAGGATGGGAGCAGGGGGAGTCAGGTGGAGGACTCTGCTTTATGCAAAGGGTCTTGAGCACAGGGTGGTACTGCATAGTCCTCCGTTAATTTCTGTTACCTCAGTTGAAAAGCAAGGTACCGGCTAGGCTGTTGAGATTACATGGATATGGTGGTACACATCTTTAGTCCCAGCACTTTGAAAGCAGAAGCAGGCAGATTTCTGTGAGTTCGAGGCAAGCCTAGTCTACATAGTGAGTTCTAAACTACCCAGGGCTATGTAGAGAGACACTGTCTAGACCACACACACACACAAACACACACACACACACACACACACACACACACACTGGGACTTCTAGAAATGGGGAGATAAGGAAGCAGAATTATGATAGAAAGGCCCTGATTATAGCCACTATCTGAAGAAATAAGAAAAGATGAACAGAAGTTATGCTGGTTAGTTGTTGTTGTTAGTTTGGTTTTTTGTCTGCTTGGCACAAACTACAGTCATCTGGGTAGAGGAACCCTCAGCTAAGAAAATGCCTCTCTCAGACTGGCCTGCAAGCAGTGTCCCGCTGCCTCCCTCAGACTGGCCTGTGAGCAGTGCCCCGCTGCCTCCCTCAGACTGGCCTGTGAGCAGTGCCCCGCTGCCTCTCTCAGACTGGCCTGCAAGCAGTGCCCCGCTGCCTCCCTCAGACTGGCCTGTGAGCAGTGCCCCGCTGCCTCCCTCAGACTGGCCTGTGAGCAGTGCCCCGCTGCCTCCCTCAGACTGGCCTGTGAGCAGTGCCCCGCTGCCTCCCTCAGACTGGCAGTGTTCATCTGAGGCCTCTGCTTCACTTCCTCCTCCAGGTCCCTGCTCTTGCTTGGGTTCCTACCTTGGCTCCCCTTATTGGTGGACTGTGATCAGAATGTATTAGACAAAGAAATCCCTTTGTCTGGAGTTGATTTTAGTCATAGCATTTATCAAAGAAACAGAAAGCAAGCTACAGGAGAAGGCATAACTGATCCTCGAGCTTTCCAAAGAGCCTCTAGCTAATCTGATCCAAAGCACAGGCATACAGGCATGTCTCCCCACGGCTTCTCTTTTGTAGGATGCGGAGCAGATACTGAAAGACCAGTGTGATGGCTTATTTATTTAGATTTATAGAAGTGGTTAGACACCTAAGATGGGGAGAACAAAATCCAAAAGTCAGTCTTTCTCCCTGCTTTTGCCAGTGCTGCAGGCCTCCTTTTCCAGGCTATTATTATTACCCTGATCATATCATAATCCCACGAAAGACATAACAAAGGGATAAATGGTTATTGCAGATGGACACAAGAGGCAGCAGCTTCTTGAAGGATAAATGTCTTGGCCAAGTCACAACAGCAAGGACATGTTAGGAGATGGAGCCTTTATCCCTGAATTCCAAACCAGGCCATCTCCTCTTTTCAACCTGCAGGCTCAGTGTTTCAGTCTAAGAAATAAATATGTACCATACAGATTAGTGGGTAAGCCAGGCACATTTGGTACATATCAGGGGCTCATGGGAAAGAAAAGTGAGTACCCAAGAGGTTTATTTATCCTTCTTCATAGCGGAGAGGGAGGTGAGCAAGTAAAGGATTCTGGCTAAATGAATGAGTCCTCAGGAAGGTAGGCAATCAATTATCTGGTCGAGGAGTCAACTTCCTGTCTCTTCTCCTACAGTGTGGGTTAATGTTCCTATCATAGGGATGGATCTTAAAAAAAAAATATTGCCAAGGATGGTTTTTTTTATGACAAGTGGCTCTCTCTGGAGAACCTGGCTTACTTAGTCAAGGGAAGCCCAGAGGCAGCCCTGTGTGCATCTGCAAGTTCCCAGATACACTCAGTGTGAAGCCAACATCGTACCAAAGCAGCTGCACCAAAAAAAGCTGGGGAGAGTATTTCCTGGATTCCTTCCTGGTATTAAGTTATTTTAAGTTAGAGATGATTGAGGTTCTGTCATGAGGGTCTGATGAAACACTAAAATACATGGATACAAACACACAGCATATGCATGCTCAAAAGCACGTGTATGTGGGCACACATTTATGTGGGCAAAATAGGTGCATAAGGGCAAGAAGATCACGTGGATCCCCTGTCTCCTTTGGTGTTTGGGAACAGGTAAGTTGGTGCTATAGAAAACCAGGGGTTGTGTCTCCCGCTAAAAGAAGATAACTCAATCCGGATGACGGCTGTCTCTTAGGAACCTGATCACCTCACAGCCAGGTACTATGGTGTCTTTGTATTTATTGCTCTTTAAAAATATTCAGGAGAAGTCATTGTTCAGGGGGCCAGCAGAATGACTTGCCACCAAAGCTGGTGACCTCAGCTTCATCTCTGAAGCCCACATGGTGGAAGGAGAGAGACAATTCCTGCAAGATGGCCTCTGACCTGGGGGTCACCACCTGTTTAGGGTCACATATTAGATATTTGTATTACAATTCCTAACAGGAGCAAAATTACAGCTATGAAGTAGCAATAAAATAATTTTATGCTTGGGGGTCACCACACCATGAGGAACTGTATTAAAGGACTGTAGCATTACGAAGATTGAGAACCACTGGTCTATGAGGAGGGGAAGCCTAGGAATCTGGATTTTCAGCAGGTGCTGAGCAAGATCAGGTATCCCATGCTGTTGGGGAGAACATCAAGCAGATGACTTGGCCAGAAAAGATGAATTAACTCTGCAGAGCCTTTGGGATCGACTTATTGAGACATTTCAGCTCACATAGGGACTTTGGCAAGGAATTTATGGGTCCCCAGCATCCAGTTTATTCCATCAGCTTTAATTGTATCCCATGGGCTCCTTCCAAATTCAGCTTCATTTGGCTTGAAAAGGGCTCCCTATGTTCAGTGTCTCCCTTTATTGTAGCTATGAACATGAGTTATAGCTGTTAATCTTTCACTCACAATGAGCACAATGAACTTGACCACTAGTTCGTTGGGACTTGTTCCTCAAGAGTATGTCTTGGCTTGTCCAATCGCTTTGTGCTACGGCAGTCCACACCAGGTGTCCCTTATATCATGATCAACCCAAACCTCACAAAGAAAGACAAGTTCAGATTCAACAGACTAAGTGGATATTTAAGAACAGAAATACACAGAAGTAAGAGGAAATGGAGTTAAAATTCAGTTGGATGCTTACACTAACTACTAGATGCTCGTGACTTTTATTTCCTTATCTATGACAAATGAGGCTGTAGGTATAGCCCTGAAGGGTTGTTGAGAGGGTTGAACTAGGTGTTTTGTATGCAGCAAATGTTGCGTACAAACCAGAGTGGTAAATATTTTCTTCTTTCAGTGTACCTATGGCCTGAACTATTAGCAGTCATCTTCATTGAAGATTTGTGAAGGACTTTGGGCTTGGGGCTGTCTGTGGATAATACTTGGTGGCTAAGATTGAGCTTTCCAGTGGTTCTATCCAGGTCACTCTCCTGTTTTTCCTGGGCCAAAGTTGCATGTCTTCTCTTATCCCAGCTGGTTGAACTCCTTCTAGGTAGCCTTTTGGGGCCAGACTCCTAACAGTCCTCCTGCAGCCTCCTCTTTGTGATGACCTGAGTGAGGGAAGCTGTGCCAAGCCCCTGCCCCCAGTAGGGGTTTGCTGTGTGCACCCTTTAAGGGAAGACAACTGTGCCTCTTGGTGATGAGTCACGGGCTGTCACCTTGCTGTGTATGGAGCTGTCTGTGAAGTTCACTCCAGGCCCTTCAGAGAAGGTGCTAAATAATTCACCCAAACAGCCCGCTCTTACATCTGTCCCATCCTGTCCCCTGGTGACCTCCAGGGCGTGTTAGTACATTCCCATTAGCAGTTATTATGGGAGGAGGGCGGGCAGGAAGATGAACAGGCAGCATGGAGCTTGCCTTTGCCATTAGGGACTCTCCAGGTTCTAGACTAGATAGTGTGATTGGTGTGTACTGATGACCTTTTGAATCTAAGGACATCGGATGCTGTGTTTACACTCAGGTCGTATAAACACTTATTAAGCAGCTACTGTGTGCTTGACAATTTGCCTTTTTTATCTTATAACCTAGCAAGTCCCCAAGGCAGAGACTACTGAATGGGCTCAGAGAAGGAATATGACATTTCCCACTCTGTACTGCTTATAAGGGGCAGAGTCAGAACTGGCCCTGGACCACCTCTTACTTGACATATACCTGTGATCAGAGGAGCCTGGCTGTTGGGGTCACTTTTGGCTTTTATAGACTGTGGCTATCTTGATGATTTATGCTCCTACACATTAGCCCAGATGCTACCAACTTCTCTAGAAGAAGCATAGCTGTGGCACATGTTAAGCCCTTCCTGCTACTCATTTGGGTTGTTTCAGGGCAGATGGTTTCATTTTATCATTATCCTTTTATGTTTTGACCTGGTCATTTACCGATCAAAGCGAATGACCTTTGCCATTCAAAGTGAATGAATAACTAAATCCTTTGCAAAATAATGTCCTGTCCCAGCAACTTCCTGAGTGGAGGGAAGATGTGTGTTATTCCAGGAATCTCCTGCAGGGCTCAATTTAGCCTGACATTGAACAGTGTGAAGCACAGACCCAGAGGAGGAGAGGGATAGACTAGGAAAGATGTACCAACAAGGAGTACTTAGTGTCACAGTTTTAAGAGGACAACTTTTCCATGCATGATCCGTCGTGATGAGTCTATCTTCCCAGCCACTCCCATTAGATGCCCTTGCCTACCATACTTGGAGGGCAGGTCTATATGGGATCTGCTTTGCAGGTAGTTATAGTACCTAATACCCATTGAGTGCTTCTGGTATATCTGATATTATACAAGGTACTTTGTAAACATACTATGGTTATCAACCATTGTTCATATATTTAAAGAAAAGGTATCTTCAGAGCAAAAGTAGTAATCAACTTACCTAGACACCACACACACACACACACACACACACACACACACACACACACACCACAATGGGGGTAAGGATGGGAGCAGGAAAGCAATAGAATAGACCAGGCCAGGGATAAAAATATACTTCTTGATTTTAATAAGAAAATTCGTTCCATTATAGCAGGACTTTGCTTCAAGCAAAAATAAATTATTTACCTTCTGTAGCAAGCTATCTATAGGTATAAAGGAATATTTAATATTAGAAAGGAAAAGACAGAATCCAGAAAAGCAGGTTGGAAGATACAGGTGCCACAGCTGTATGTCTCATTCCTTTGTCTCCATCAGTCACCAACCTGATAACTCCACGGGTGTCACAGTCTCTCTGTGCTATAATCAAAACAAAAATAAGTTACGTGGTCCCCATCCTCAGCTTTCACCAAGGTGCTCCGACCTTCCAAGGGAGCTAAGACTTGACTGAGGGGAGGTACTCACATCATCCTGTAACTGGCTTTCCCCTGAGAGTCTGCACCGTGACCTCAGTCCCTGAGCTCCCTGCATCCCTTCCCCCGTCATGATATAGAAGGTGATGGCTGCCATGGGTCAGATCGGTGCCCTCATTAAAGCAGCTGATGTCAGTGTGGAACTTCTGTGGCCTGGCTTGTTGGCAGAGGCTCTTGTCAGTATCAATCAAATTGGGGGCCTCATTTGCAATTGGGGTAGAGGGCAGGAGCTAGAGCCATGCCTACAGGCGGTCCTGAGGAGGAGAGAGTGTAAGAGTCCAACGTGTCTGATGATGACGTGGGCTTTGGTAGTTCTGACTAAACCTCTTGTTAATGTGTCCAATGAAAATCCAAACTGTTTGTTTGTAAGTTAGTTAGAAATAAAGAGGTGTGGTTTGTCCATTATTTTCATCACCCTGAGTGTTATTGGGAAAACTGAGGTTCCATTTTGAAGTCCCCAGTCTGATTAATAAAAGGATTTAGAAGATAGACTCAGAAGGAAGGTCTGGACAATTTATTAGAAAAGTGGTACAGGTTAGGTGAAAATCCCAGCAGCTGCCAGGAAGAGCTGTGGAGAAAGTTGTCTTTAAGTTAGAAATGCAAGAGAACTAGAGACAGCCTGTTAAGAAAGGAAAACGTGTGGGTCTCTGTCTCTGTCTCCTTTCATCGCCTGATGAAGGTTAATATTCCTGAGGATGCCTATGTGTTTGTCTTTGGATTCACCTTCTTATTTAGCTTCTCTAGGAACATGAATTATAAGCTCAATGTCCTTTATTTATGGCTAGAAACCAAATATGAGTGAGTACATCCCATGTTCCTCTTTTTGGGTCTGGCTTACCTCACTCAGGATAGTGTTTTCTATTTCCATCCATTTGTATGCAAAATTCAAGAAGTCCTTGTTTTTTACTGCTGAGTAATACTCTAATATGTATATATTCCATACTTTCTTCATCCATTCTTCCGTTGAAGGGCATCTAGGAGACCCACACGGGAGCACCGGACAGAAATCTCAAGGTCCAAATCAGGAGCAGAAGGAGACGGAGCACGAGCAAGGAACTCAGGACCACGAGGGGTGCACCCACACACTAAGACAATGGGGATGTTCTATTGGGATCTCACCAAGGCCAGCTGGCCTAGGTCTGAAAAAACATGGGATAAATCCGGACTAGCTGAACATAGCGGACAATGAGGAATACTGAGAATTCAAGAACAATTGCAGTGGGTTTTTGATCCTACTGCACGTTCTGGCTTTGTGGGAGCCTAGGCAGTTTGGATGCTCACCTTACGAGACCTGGATAGAGGTGGGCAGTCCTTGGGCTTCCCACAGGTCAGGGAACCCTGATTGCTCTTCGAGCAGATGAGGGAGGGGGAATTGATCGGGGGAGGGGGAGGGAAATGGGAAGCGGTTGTGGGGACGAGGCAGAAATCCTTAATAAATAAATAAATTTAAAAAAAAAAGAAAGTAAACATATTTATAATAAATATATATTATATAAAAATAAAAATAAAAAAAAAATAAAATAAATAAATAAAAAAAAATAAAAAAAAGAAAGGAAAACATATTCCCAAGAATAAAAGCGAGGAGAGAGCCGTACAGCATCTTTTACACTCACCCCTCCCTCTTGAGTATCTGGGGCTTCTCGTTCCCATATATTCTTTGGATGATGTCATGGTAAGGAAGACTCCCAAGCTTCATCTGCAAGCTGCCTTCACTTATGTGTTCATCTTGATAGAGTCTTTTTCCAATTCCTACTCTGTCAGAGGAAGACATGATCAGCCATAAACTAGGCCGTGGGTCATGGGCACTTACTTATCCATTCGTTTAGCCAGTCATTATCAAAGGACTGTTAATGGAGCTGATGGGAGTCTAGGGAGCAGGCACTGAAATTTATGAGTTCGCATGGCTCTTTACAATGAGTTGTATGGAATCATACCCATAGTTACAGCAAAGGAGGTAGTTCATTTAGTGGGAGAAACAGACTTGGCGGTGCACAATATCTCCCCTGTGGCCTGGCTCCAAGAGGACAAGAAGAGCTGAGTTGAGGTCTCTAGTGGCATTTTATGCATTGTTAACATTGTAACCTGACGCCAAATTCGTGTAACCACCAGCTTTTCCAAGCATGCTCCCCTGGCTGTGTGAAGCTCAGGTGGTAAGGACTGCCACTTCCCGGTCGTGTCATGTTGTGTCTCCTGTCATTGTCGTCATGTGTCCTCCCCCACTCTTGCTTTTTATGCTTATCTCTGGAGCGTCCTCCTGTGCTATTTTCCTGCCCCAGGACGACTGTGTGTCCTGGCTCTGAGAATAGAAGGCAGAGTAGAGCTGACAAGCTTTCTAGTTCCATAGTGAGAACACAATGCTGCTGCCTAAGTAAAACACATTAATGCCTAATGAGCACCGGGTTTAGCTTTCAGAGTGGCAGTGTGAGAATCACGGTAGACCCTTTGGTTGACAAATAATTTGCTGAAAAGCACATTAATACATATTTTAAAAGCAATCATTTGCTGAAGCAGTAATTTGCTGAAAAGCATATTAATACATATTTTAAAGCAATCATCTAAGGCTTCTGGAAAATTTCCTAATGACATAAAGCCTAATGGTAGAATATCTAATGAAGAAAATCTACAAAGTTGTGGAAGGCGATAGTCTATGGCATTTGAACTATGACGCTCTCAGTTTCCTCTTCCCTTCTAACACAGATCAGCATGATGGGAACTCTGCTCTGCAAGTGTACAGCCAAGAGCCAAAGGTCTAGACCTATTGTTTTATTTTGGGAGGGGCAGCTTTAAGGATGGACAACACCCTGCCCTTGCAAAGGAGCCTCTCTTTCATCAGAGCAAAGTTTTGTGCAGTTTGTTGCAAAAGGTATTGGCAAACACAATAGAACACTCAGCCAGCCATAACTACTAGCTAACAGATAAGTATGATACCAATAGACACAGACCAGCCAAGTTGCTTAAGCAGACAGTGCTTTTGCCCTCTGCCAACCCACACTACAGGAGAAGCGACTCCATTTAACATGCCTAAATTAGTCACTAAAAAAAAATAAGCAAACTAACTACGGAAGGGTGGAGGAAGAGTGGCAGTCAAAAATCACCACAGTGGACTATGGAAAATGTCCATCTCAGCAAAATATTTTCAGTTTTTAAATTTTTCTGAGAGTTTCCAACTTAAGTGCTGTGTTTGCATCACTTCACCCTCCCTCCCTCCACCAACTCCTGTGTCTCTCTACCCCCTCACAAATTTATAACTTCTTTAATTATTATTGTTTTACACACCATACATGCATGAACACACACACACAGATAAATCCATTTTTGTTGCTCACATGTGTACATAAATAGGGCTGATCACTTTGGATTGAACAATCTATAGGAAGTTTGGTCCTGGAGAAGACCAACACCTCATCACTCGGCAGCCATTAATTCCATAGTTTTCCTTTTGAAATGGCACCTTGTGAGATTTCCCCATCCATGCAGGCAAGCCAACTGGTATCAGCATTGTGGAGGTCTGGTTTGGAAACTATATTGGTTACCCCCAAGATCTAAGTGACACCATTATACCCTTGGGGATATCTTGGCCAGCTAGCCATCCCTGTGGTCTGTGGCCTTTACTGCTAGCGAAGATTATGGATTGCTTTTCTCCCTTGGGGGCTCACATAGCGCCTTTGGATACTATGAGAACTAGTCCTCGGGGAGGAGGCATAAAGGTCAGCCCTAGCTGGACTCCTCAGAATCCTGTATCCGATGTGGGTGGTGTCTTCAGCAGTCTGGTCTTCCCTTCAGTTCCTGTCAGGCAGCCAAGAGCTATGACAATAGCCTCTATTGTTTGAGGAATCTCTAGGACCTTCTGGCCAACAACTCATAGGGAGGTTTCCCCTGGCTAGCACTCATAGACATGTACTTCATATGTGTATAATTTTAAGTAGATTCTAAACTTCCTTAGTGTTCTTTCTCCTCCTTCCCTTCCCCAAAAGCACTATTACAAGCGGTAAACTTCATTAACATGTGTATATATTTATCTATGTATGCATGTATATGCATATGAATAGATGTATACATAATTAATATATGTATTTTTAAGTAAACATAAAATAATATGATACCCTTTTCAGTCATCCACAGAGTTCCTTATCCCTCCCTTCTTTCTTTCTGTATTGCCCTCTTTTCCCTCACTTCAGCTAAAGCCCCCCTCTCTTTTCCCATTTCCCCTTCATAGCACCTATGTATAATAATTTTTGAGGGGCTGCCAACTCACAAAAAATGACATGGAGACTTATTATTAATTGTGAAAGATTGGCCTTAGCTTAGGCTTGTTCCTACCTAGTTCTTATAACTTAATTAACCCGTATCTTTTAATCTACATTCTTTTACATGGCTTGTTTACCATTACTCTTGACTGCCCGTCCTGCTTCCTCAGCTTCTGGCTGGAGGATCCACCTTTCTTCCTCTCTGAGTTCCCTCTGTCCCCGCAAGTCAATCCCGCCGAACCTCGTCCTGCCTAGCTATTGCCCATTCTGCTCTTTATTAAACCAAATCACAGTGACACCTATGTCCTACTGTCCCCTCTCTAGAGCTTCTCCCATTCCCAGCCCTTCCTCCCCCCACATGGTCCCTTTTTATTTTTCTGGTTTCTGAGATTAGTTTGGTTCTATATTCACATCTAAAGATTTAGCACTAGGATCCTCAAATAAGAAAGAACATTTGTCTTTCTGGGTCTGGATTGCCTTATTCAGTATGATATTTTCTAGTTCCATCCTGGAAATTTCTTGATTTTATTTTTCTTACAGATAAGTTAAATTCCACATTGTATATATGCCACATTTCCGTTTACCAGTTGAAGGATGTTTAGGTTGCTTCTATTGAATAGCCACTATGAGTAGAGCTGCAAAAACATTACTGCACAAGTATAGTATGAGTAGGTGATTGAGTTTGGGGCCATATGCTAATGAGGGGTTTATCTAGGTCATATGGTAAATCTACTTGTAACTTTCTGAGGATTCTCCATGCTGATTTGTAGAGTGACCGCCCAGTTTACAGTCCTGCCTACAGTAATTAAGAGTCCCCTTTCCCCATTTTTAATTAGATTTTTTTCTTAATTCTTTAGTTTTGGGTGTTCATGTTCTTATTCTGTTATTTCTGCTAATACTTTAAATAGTAATCTCTATCGAATGTGTAGCTGCCAAAAGTTCTGTCGCAGTCTATAGGCTGTCTCTTCACCAGAACCTAAATTTCACTTTTGCTGTACAGCAGCTTTTTTGTTTTGATGAAGTTGATTTCTGTTGATTTTTCCTCAATTCTTGAGCAAATGGAGCTCTATTCAGGAAGTCCGTTCCTGCACATAGGTGCTGCCTCTGTTTTCTTCTAGCAGTTCCAGTGTTTCCGGTTTTACATGGAGGTCTTTGGCTCTTTGGAATTAATTTTTGTGCTTGGTGATAGATGTGGATCTAATTTCATTCTTCTACATATGAACATCCACTTTTCAAGTACCATTTTTTGAACATCTTTCCTCCAGTGTGTCTTTTTGGCATATTTGTCAGCTATCAGGCATGTACAGTTACACACAATCCTGTTTGAGTCTTTCATTTTGCTCCATTGATCTAAATATCTGTTTTTGTGCCAGTACCATGTTTTTTATTACTTTGACCTAGTAATGTAGCTTAAAATCTGGAATACTTCTAGTGTTGTTCTTTTTGCTCTGAATTATTCTAGTTATCTGCAATCTTTTGAGAGTGCATATTAGGCTTTGGAAGTTTATATTTATAATAGTTTATATGAATAAATGCTGAGTCATAAATGGGACACTGAACCACCCCTCCAAGACCAAGGGGACCTGGCAGTAGAGGGAACAGAAGGAATGTAAGAACCGAGGGAAGAGTGGGATGTTATAGAATGCTGTCTTCCGGGAATGATATGGCTGCTGCCCTCTTGAACTCAGTGCAGCTGTGATTATCTGAACAAGACCTTCTCAAGACTGGGTATGTTCATGTCATGCCATCGAGTGGAGTTGGAGGTTCCTAAAGATCTACCTTTCCCCCAAGAGTTAGAGGAAGTTGGTGGTTTGGGGAAAGAGAGAAATGCTTTTTTTCTGATACAGTCACTGGTAAGGTGTCTATGATCCTGGAAATACTATAAGGAAAATATTTATGTCACAGACAAACAAAAAAATACCCTAAAAATTGAAGGGGGACAAGATGAGGACAAAAGAGAGTACTTGTGAGGGGAGATCAATGAAATGATCAAAACACACTATATACAAGTTTGAAAATGTCATAATGAGGGCTTCGGGGATGCCTCAGTGGGTAACACACTCACTGTGTGAGTGTGAGACTAGAATTCAGATCCCAGAATGCATGTAAAAGCTGAGTGGCTATGACAGCCAGCTGCAATCCCAGCTGGTGTGAGGTGGAAGCAGGATCCCTGGAGCAAGCCAAGCTAGCCAAATGGAGTGGGAAGCTCTGTTTTCACAGAGAGACCCTCTTCAGTGTATAAGATAGAGAGCGATTGAGAAAGACACATAACGTCTACCTTGGGCCTCCTCATGTATTTGCATGCACATGTACCTGCACACTTGCGTGTCTACACACGAGAACACACATTTTCATACCACACAATATATAAAAGCAAAAAATATATAAATGTCATAATGAAACCCATTGTTATACAATTATGTATAATTAATATGGGTTCATCATTGTTGAAGTTAATGTCCTCATGTCTTTCTTAACCTCTGAGTCATACTGCCAGCTGAGGAACAATGTCTGTTCTGAGGGATGGGATACTTCATCTCCAAACCATAACAATATACCATGAAATACGAAGTTTGGCAATTAAGAATGAATGAAAAAGTTAGGATATAAGCTACAACATAGATAAATTTAAAATATTATGCCAAAGAAAAACCATTAACAAATGTTTGCATATGATAAAGTTTTATTTGTATGAAATATGCAGAATAGGAATATTTGCATATACAAAGTAGATTAGTGTTTGTCTAAGTCCAGGATAGTGAGGCCACTAGAGAGCAACTTATTAGAGAGTTTCTTTGTAGGTCAGTTAAAGTTCTAAAATTAGACCATGATAAGGATTGTGAATATAGTGGAACTATGTATTGGTTCACGTTTATATGCGTAGTATGTAAAGTAAGTCTCAATAAAATGGTTTTACGAGAATGTCAGAGGAAACGAGTCAGAAAAATGGAGGAAAAGGCCCCACCAGCTGATGGTGGATTTGAAAAGTTGACAGGGAGCCATGCTACTGTCTACAGGACAGACCGTTTCAGAGGAAGAGCTTGTTCAAGATCCTATATTTGGGTTGTAAAAAGGTAGAGAGCAGTAGGAAAAGATGTTAGGGACATATGTGGTCTCAATCCACAGGGCTACCTCCAGACATGAGCAGAGCTGGTGGATTTTGTGTAAGAATCTGACACAATCCAGTCTCCTAGTGAGAATTGCCAAGGTGCCATCTTGTTTCTAGACCAAGAGGAAGCCTGCGTTGGTGATTCCCTGGATCTCCATAGAGGAGAGACATGGTGGTGACTTGGACTGGAGTGATAATAATGAAGGTAGAAGAAAAATGTTGAGTGGAGCCAACATCTAACTCAATAGGGTTAGGTAAGGGCTGGAAAATATTTAGTGATCAAAACAAGATTATAGATGTCTTAATTTTGGCAAGCCACAAAGTGTTTGCTGGAAACTATTCAAGTTTGTTGTAGCATGAATGTAGCTATAGATACCTAATGTAGACACATAGATGGTATCTAGATACCTAGTATAATTGTATTCTAATGATTATGAGAAGACATGAAGCAAACTGTATTTGGTCTTTGTGGTACAAATTTTCCCTCATATGTGTTACAAGTTGAAGTGTAACAGAAGAAATATATAAAGATGATCTCCAAGGAATTTGCTCTTTTTTTCATTATAATGGTAGAGTTGCTATTAACTAATATTTCAAAGACAGAAGCTAAAGCAGGTTCGTGGGAGATGTGGTACATACATGATAGTTGAGAAGCCTTTGACATCTGCATTTTGATATGATGTAGGCAGGTAGACATGCAAGCCCAGAGTTAATGGGAATGGTTTGGCCTTAACTCACTAGCATCAAGACAGAAGTTACAGCCCTAGACCAGACCTAAGTAGTGAATGAGCATCGAGAACATAGAAGTGTCCCACACCTGAGCCCAGCTGGGAGTTCTCCAGCGTGGATCTGTCAAGAAGATGAAGATGAGCTGGGGGAAGAGACCAAAATGTTGGAACCATAAAACTGTGGCTTCCACCTTTTTCTTTCTCATTCCCCAGAATTTGTCAGAGTGCAGAAAACAGAAAGCAGTTATTACAGAAGTAACCCCAAATGTCCTGCAGTTTTCACAGGAAAAATTGCCAAACCTTTCATTAGTTGTCAGAACACAAGGTACCAGGTGCTTAGAATAGAGTAGTACAAAGCAACAATAAAGATCTGCTCCGAGACAGCATTGAGTTTAGTTAGAGTGACCTTAATTAAATCATTATGGCTACTTTTCTATTTCTGTGAAGAGACACCATGACCAAGGCATCCTTTAGAAGGAAGAATTTATTGAGGCTTACAGGTCCATAGGATTAGAGTCCATGACAGGGAGCATGGCTGCAGACATGGTGCTGGAACAGCAGCTCTTCCACAGTTAGGAGGCAGAAAGAAAAAGCTAACTGGAAATAGCATGGCTTTTGAAACCTCAAAGCCCACTCCCAGGGATACACCTGCTCATACAAGGTCACATCTCCTAATCCTTCCCAAGCAGTCCCACCAACTAGGAGCTAAGTATTCCAATATATAAACTTATGGGAGCTCTTCTCATGCAAACCACCACAGTTGGTATTAACCAAGGGAGTTTTGCCACCACTAAGAACGAAAGACTATGAAACAGAATAAGAACTCTAAAGAGAAGAGCTCTTGCCTCCCAGGTAAACCCTATGTGTTCTTTCTTTGTACAAAGCAATCTGCTGTTTAGAGGAACAGAGAACATTCTGTGCTCTATGTTTTTATTAAGAAATTCTTTTCAGCATATTATACTCTGCATACGTAATAACACCTGGGCTTTGAGAGTTGTGAAGTTCTGAGTTAAATGAAAGGTCAGGGGTGTTGTAATGACCCAGGGATAGATCTCAGTTACAGATCCTTATTCCATTATTGCATCCTCTTTGAACCTCAGCGTCTCTGTCTGGATGGTACATGATGATGAAAGTTACATTTTTAGACGAGGACTCTGTGACATCGTGTGCATAGAGCACCTGGTACTTGTCCCTGTGAAGAAAAACATGTCAGGTTGTCCGTCTGTGATGTTTCCTCTCCTGAGATAATTCTCCCGGGAAGATCTTTGCTGTCCATTTGCTCCTTTGTGAGACAGATTGTTTTTTCTAGTCTTCTTTCTAAAATACTTGATGTGTTACCACGGTTCTCTCAAGAGAAGTGTCTCTCTGTAGCTGCCTTTGGGAAAGGCTAGAAAACCAAAGCATCCTATGCAATGAGCACCTTGTTCTCCCCTATGGAAATTCCGGTTTCTGCTCAGCTTGATGATGGGACCAGTAGTCCAAAAAGCTGCCAGAGCAAATGCAGCTCCTTTTTTTCTTAATTAAAAACCCATTTATTAGCACGTCATGCCAGTTTAATGGCATGCTAATGAAAATGTGCCAAGGTGTGCCTGTTTAGACTGTTGACGCAATTGTTAACTTTTTGGAGGGAGTAAGCACGGTCTTTAATAGTCTTTAATTTTGATATGTACATATATATTGTCTATATCTCATATTTTAATTACTATAATTAAAAGAGGATAAAAGGCATTGTATGCATTTCATTATTGGGATCAAAGATAATTAAAGTATATGAAATGTGGCAATTCCTAAGATGATAAGAAAAATACAGAATATTGTTTTTCTGAATTTAAAATGTGACACATGGTTTTTCCTAAGATTTAGAAATGTCAGTGATTTATGGAATATTCCTGATATAGGTTTTTCATGCACGAACAAAGAATGCCTGGGAGAAGAGAGCTTATCCTTATGTCTATCATGAATAATTTTATCATGTGTTGTAGCAACAATCTTTCCTGTGCCTTTCTTTGAAAATCAAGTGGAAGGAGCTAGAGAAATGGCTCAGCGGTTAAGAGCACTGGCTGCTCTTCCAGAGGTCCTGACTTCAGTTCCCAGCAACCACATGGTAGCTCACAACCATCTGTAATGAGATCTGGTGCCCTCTTCTGGCCTGCAGGCATACATGGAGGCAGAACACTGTATACATAATAAATAAAGTAAAATCTAAAAAAAAAAAAAGAAAAGAAAATCAAGTGGAAGACGATATACGTTGACATATAAACTAGTCTACAAAGCATTTTATATATTGTGGTTCATCTAATCATCCTTAAGCTTGAATGACAGACATGTCCATTTTGTAGATGGAGAAAGTGTTGCTAGGATATGCTGTCATCAAACGTGAACATGCATCTGGGAGAAAAGAAATCCAGATTTAAACCAGATCATGTTTTTAGGCTCGTTCATAAGACATTCTTGAATTGGAAAAGTGGTCAGAGGCCTTTGAGGATGTCTCTCCTGAGCACTTCCTGCTGACAAGCTAGCCCCGAGTCTGTGGGTGCCTCATGTCTCTGCTTCCCCAGTCGAAATGTCCCACACTTCAAATGTGTATTCCTTGTAAGGTAACTTGGTGTGGTTACTGTTGCTTGAATGATGATGGAAACCCAGAATACAGATTTTCATTGTCAGCCTGTTGGCCTGTAGCATGTGCAGTTCCGTTCAGAACCACCTGATGGCTACAGGTTTTTTCAGATGCTAAACATTCACTGTTTTATGGCATCCTCGTTTTAACAGACTGTACCTTTTAGATGTCTTTGCACAGCAGAAATGATGTGTGCCGTGCATTGCAGATGTTTTTATTGTCTACGTTCCCTCTTCTGGGACACAGGCTTCTCAGCCTCCTTGCAGTTGGATGAGGTCATAGAATGGACTGATCAATCAAAGTGCTTATATTCACCTCCAAGTTGAATCACACGGAAGCCTATTCATTTCTTCTTGTGTTGTTAGAACATGGAAATTACAGGTTGAAATCCTAGACACAACCGGATTGGGTGAGATCCCTGAGCCACAGCTTGGAGTGGAGGTATCTACAAAGCCTATGTTCCCTGCCGTACCCTCCCCACTTCCCCCAGACAGCCTTGCCTGAGTGAGAAATCAATGTTTCCTGTGCTGAACCACTGAAATCTGAGACAGGTTATTATGTTATCGCCTGGTCTGTCCCTTCTAATATGACAATTCTTTATTACCTTCCCCACCTCGTTGACGTTGCTGGATTTTGATGTCTGGATATTAGAAAAGTTCCTGTAAAGACTATATATTTAAAACTATATATTCACATGAGTGCGCATGTGTACAGCATACACACCTGTGAAAAGTGAAGTTAAATGACCCTTATTAGATGAGTGGTTTGAAGTCTTTAGTAGTAATTAGCATTTTATGAATGGTCCTGACCTTAACCAGCTACGATGGTCTTTATCTCTTTTGATTTCTCTAAAAATGAAAATTTCTCTAAGTAATCCATACCAGCTCTTATCTCAGTACTTAACAGCCTTACTTAAGTTCATTTCAGGTTCATTCCTTCATATTTGATACCTATAGAAATGGAAATTAAAAGTTGCTCATTACACCCTTCCTCAGAAAGCCCCCCTGTAGTCTGTCATGCTCCCTGTCACCACTTTGCTTCTTTTCTCTACGCTTACAGGCTAACCAGACAGATTCACAAAGCCTTTTCTTGTGCTTCTCTAGTAGGGTCCTGACCAATAGACGACATTTGCTTTCCCAGCCCATGGAGTGGTCTCTTTGTTAGCTGCCACTGTTAAACTGGGGCTGCCCGCTATCCTGTACCCATGATGCCAGGGTTTTTAATTCTCCATTTGTTGTTAATTCTGTCCCTTCCTGCCTAGACACCCTCTCTAGCTACTAAAATTTGACCTTGGCAATTTCAGCAGGACTTTCTTTTTTTCTATTTATAGCTTCTAAATTTCATGTCATGTTTAGGATAGGCCTTCCTCATAGAAAATTGTTTCTAAAAAAGCAAAAATTGCTTTGACCTGAGGCGTAACTCAAATCACAGTTTTCCTGGTCCTTTTTTTTTTTAAAATCACATTGGACACAGTCTTATTCTCCTTTCCCTCTTCCTACACGGTATTGTCGCTTCTACAATTTTCCACTTTCCAAGCTAGATACAAAGTTTCAAATGTCAGCATCTGCATTTGTTTCCCTGGCCTTTAATGAATTCTTGATGGGTTTGCATGCCCTGTGCACACACTGCCTATTCTTTTCTACCGCTGCCCATGAAGGTTGCTTTCATCAATGTAGCGTTTTCCTCTGCTTTTACAAGCACAAAATGCACAGTACAAGTTTGTCAGTGTCCCAGGCCTCTGCACTTTCCCATGTGGTTTTTGCATGATCTTTTTTTTTTGCTTACCTTGAAGCATATTTCCAAAAACTCCCCAACAGAACAGTCTCCATCATAAGGAATTGTCTGTGTGTAGATATTACTTTAATAGTCTGTGCAGTCCTGATTCCTAGATATTCTGCTTCCTCCATCTGCTGAGCTTTGGCATGCCCCTCTGGACTGTAGCTAGACCTCCTAAGGGCCACATAAGCTGTCTCATAGCACACATCACCTTCCACTCTAGTGGCTTATTTCATTGTCTTCACTTATGCTGTGGAGCTCTTTGAAGGCTGGATCTGTATCTGTCTTGATCACCAAAGCATCCCCTAGGCCTGAGCCAGTGACTGAGAAATAGAGGGGGGCCCATGTAATGTATCTGATCCCCAGCACCTGAAGATAATGAGTAGATGAAGCACGCGTTCCAGAAATATACATATAGACACTGACATAAGAGAGATTTGATGGTTGTTTCCAACCTTCTAATAATACAAAAGCCTTAATTTTGAATTTTGAATTTTAGGTGGCTTGGTGCTTGCCTACAAAGCTGGCGGTGGCAGTGAGCTCCAGTTCTGTGGTAGTCATGTGGTCATAAGAAGAAACACTGGTAGCTGGGGAGATCAGGTGTTTCGTGATCATTTAAAACTTATATTTCAGCTCTCTTTATTAGGATGGCACCTCACTGTGTGTAGAGGAGTATCTTTGATGGTCTTGTCCCAATATACAGTTTCAGAAAATGAAATGTCTCCCTCCTGATGTCGATCAGTTATTTTTTATGCCTTCTTACCTTGTATTTTAGGATTCCAAGGAGTCTGTGTTGGAGATTATAGAATAGGGCGTGTCAGAAGATTACTCACTTTTGGTGGAGCTATGAGGGTATATACCCTTGGGAGTAGGAATGATTTTAAAGTCTTCCTTTCAACCCTTGAAATCAATCGATTAGATCGATAGTGCCAGAGTTAGTGAGGGTAACATTATTTCTTCTATGAATAGCTAACATCGTCAAGTGTGTGCTGTATAGGCTCAATGCGAAATATTTCAGATTAAATTCATTTGATTATTTCCCCAACAGCTCTATGAAGCTGAGTACTGTTAACATCCCGTGTTACAGTTGGGGACTCTAGGCTTAGGGGCTAACAATGTTATTATGTGATGCAGGGCTTCCCTAGCATGTGCAAAGCCCGCCCAGAGTTTCAGCGCTAGCACCAAGAGAGGCCCAGGCTTCAAATCTAATGGTTTCCATTCCGGATGCCATACTATGCTGCTAATTCCACTCTATATTATCAAGTCTCATGACTTCTCTAGCCTTGTGTCAAATCTGTTCCAGCTGAAGATGAATCTCGTGTTGCCTCTCCATTGCCAATTACTTGTGAATCGTGTCTTATTGTCCTCATGGAGTAATGCCGATAAGGTCAGAGTCAGGTGGGCCCATTTTCCCATGACAAAACTGGGCCATAAGCTAGTTGAAAAGACTTGTCCCTGGCCTCCCTGAAGTTGGATGTCACCCCTTCCGCTGGGCTGTTGGTGGCTCCAAATGATTTGGTTTAGTAACTAACCTTTTGAAGGATATTGAGGGTTGGCATATCCATATGATGCCCCACATGTGTGACGGGGACTTAAAACAGACTGTCTCTCGTGTTCCATTTCTCTGGGTAAAAGTTATTCCAGGTCCCATGTTGTTAATCATAAAGGTCTTCGGTGAACCAGAAAAAAAAACCTTCTGGAAGAAATGATTAAGCATTATTAATACAATTATGTATAACAAAAGACATAATTTACCTTCTCAACATCCAACAAAGAAACTCATTTGAAGCTTCAGGAGCTCCAGCTGAAAGGGCAGGTCTCATCACAGTGGGCTTTCCAGCAGAGGTGGGGTGGGGGCAAGGAGCTGCACTGGCTGCTTTGTCCTCAGGGACCTCAGAGCGTGATGGACTGGGCCTCTCTGCAGCTGATACCCTCACAGACACAGATAGACACACACACATGCACACATGCATGTGCACACACACTCTCTCACACACTCACATACACATGCACACACTCACATGCACACACACACACACACACACACATGCATACACACACACTGCTTGCCCATAGGGTTTTCTTGTCTGAAGTTAGTTTAAACCTGCTGTTCACCTGGTCTGGGGGATGACAGGGAACACGGAAAGAAAATTAGTTTGGAGCGATAGGAGATGACAATGGAGAAAAGTTCTCAGAAACATAGCCCCCTCTGGAAGACTCTTAGACGGAATAGCATTTTGTTTGCTGACCCCAAAGTTGGCCATTCTGTTTGTGCTTCTGTTACTGCACTTTGGTACATAAACTCAGTGAGTACAGAGACTGTGAAAATGCCCAGTCCCTATAGTGTGTGTGGTGTAGAGTATATGTCTGTTTAACATTTATTAATGGGGCTCTGAAGTCGGTTCAGATGGTAAAGTGCTTGCGTTCTGGCATGAGGACCATTTCCAGAACCCATGGGAAAAAGTCAGACATGGTGCCTCCTGCTTGCAATCCTAGCACTGGGAAGGGAGAGACAGATGGACCCCTTAAAACTCTAACCAGCCAGCCTCCCCTGCTTGGTAAGTTCCAGGCCAGGAAGAGATGCTGTTGTAAAAATGAACAAACAAACAAACAAAAAACTCCTTAGGAACAATGCTAAAGGTAGAAGGTTCAGTGGAGGTTCTGGCTCCTTTGCCAAAACCCAGACAGATGTGGGAAGAAGCCTGTCTCCATTCTGCCTGTTTCCCGGCCTCGGGATGCTGCTCTTCTTGTGTGTCTGAGGGTTTGTGATGATGATGTCCTCTATGCTCTCTTGAAATTGGAGCAAGGGGTCAGGGACTGTATGTGACCAATTTTACATCCAAAGCCAGTGGTGACAGCTAAATGCATTTTATTCCAGATTTATAAACTCTCAGGTGACTTGATCCCAGGGCAGCAAAATCTGACACCCTGGAATGAAAGTTGAAGAGGGGAAAAGTACAGCATTTGAAGGTTCAGCATAGTAAGAGGTAGAGAGGGAAGGAGAGAGAGGGAGAGAAGGGAGAAGGAGGAGGGGAGAGAGAGAGGTGTGTGTGTGTGTGTGTGTGTGTGAGAGAGAGAGATAGAGAGAGAGAGAGAGAGAGAGAGAGAGAGAGAGGCCTCATTCTGGTTGTGCTGCTGCTGGGCTAGTACAGGTTCTGATCTGAACCTGGCGTCCAAGCTATACCTGTGGCCAGCTAAGATCTCTGGCATGGAGCTTCTTTTTTAAAAACAAAAACAAAAAAGGTGGGGGGCGAACAGTCGTGTGCCTTTTAAGCCTCTCTGAGATGTGATTTTTGTTCTTCCTCCGCTCCTTTGGTGGCTTCATAGCTGGGCTTTTACATTAAGAAAGGTTTCCCCCTCCCCAACACATTGGCCTAGGGATTATTGATTTGGAAGGCAAGGGTAATTTACATGTAAATAAATCTCAACCCTGGGCGGCCAGACTGGGACGTCCAGATGCTGTGACTGACTTGCTGACATCACAGCCTCATTAGCATGCGGAGGATGCAGGCATTGGAACTGCGAACAGCGACTTCTCCGGCTCTGCCAGGCGCTCCGTGACAGTTATTATTATTTTTTGGATGAGCTGCACATTTCCTGGTTCAGTGGCCCCGGCTTTGCGAGCAGCTGACTGGTCTCCTAGGTCTGGCTCAGGATCAGCGGATGACGCAGAGACTGGGGTCTGTGACTTCCTTCAGATAATCGTGAAGTCGGCGAGTTTAGAGGAAACTGGGGTTCTTGAGAAGACAATTCCAGGGCTCAGGCAGGCCTAGAACAAGAGCACAAGTCACGGTCCCGGCTTGGTAGATCTCCAGCAGGGTCCGCGTCTGGGGACGGTGTTCTCTCCGAGGGAATGCAAAAGCAGACCAGCTGGGGTTTGAGCCTGCTGCCTGCCTCAGGAAGGGCTCAGATTTGCAGACTCAGAAAAGGAGATGTGTGGGCTGCCCGGGGTCCTGCTTGCATTTTCTGATACCAGCTCCAGGGGGACAGTGAACTGGAGCAACTGACCAGATCAAGACCCGAGCGAAGGCTTCCTTCCTCTGAAGCTTGGCAGCTCATCCTTTAGGAGGTAGGTAAGAAATCTGTAAATTCCCAAAGCAGGCAGGGATGTGTTTTGTAGCCAGGATGAGAAAGAATCTAGGGTCTTTGGATGGAAAAAGGTGTTCTCTCTGGTACTGGTTTTGGTGGTCCGGCACCTATTTATTAGAAAGTTCAAATGCAAAGTGGCGTGGTACAGACATGCAGTATCTTCAGACCTCGGTGCTCAAGAAACAGGGTTTCTCTAAAAGTGTCCCTTTCTTAACAGCAACAGAGGAGGCGGGGGTGGGGGCATTTAAAAAGCAAATAAAGATAGGTAGCATTGATGCACTACCGCTCCCATTTCAGCACGCATCTGAAACATCAGAGATGTCAAGGCACACTTGGCGAGCACTTCCCAATAAAGAAATGACTCTCAAATTATTTAGGTTTAATTTTAGCCAGTCCCTTTGGCTGCGAAATGGTGACAGAGCTTCCGAATCTGACGGCATCACCTGCTGTAGCATATGATGGGATGACTTCCCTACTGGCCTGTGCTCACAGTTAGTTCCTCTCAGTGGCCTTTGGTTTCCCCCAGAACCGATCATAGCACTGTTGATCTGCTGTGGAAGTCTGAGGATGAAGTTCTGGGTTTTAATCTTACTGTTGTTTGCTGTGTGATCGTGTACTGTGCTAGGGTCTATTGGGCTTTTGAGAACTAGAAATGTAGATGCCAGATGTGGTGCCATCCTCCAGAGTGGCTGGGAATTGCCTAGACTTATAGATCGCTTCCCCAGTGATAGAGATCACTTCCACTGTGAGCATGTGCAGAATCATGGGTAAGGAGGGCTCTAGATGACATGAATATAGACATCGGTGTCATGCATAAGAGGCCTGCAGTATACAAGGCTGCACGTGCTTTGCTTTGCTGTGTATCTCTTCCTGAAGGCAATTTTTTGTTTTGTTTTGTTTTTCGAGACAGGGTTTCTCTGCGTAGCTGTGGTTCCTGTCCTGGAACTAGCTCTTGTAGACCAGGCTGGCCTCGAACTCACAGAGATCCGCCTGCCTCTGCCTGCCCAGGGCTGGGATTAAAGGCATGTACCACCACTGCCCAGCCCTGCGGCCCTGAAGGCAATTTTAACCCACTTCAGCAAGGCTGCTTTCATCCTGCGCCCTAGAAGGCAGCCTGCCTGCTGGTGACATTCACAGGTGGGTCGGGATGACCATCCCCAAGGGCTCAAGAGTAAGTCACAACTTTGATAGAATCACCATATTCTGAAAATTGAGGTTTTGGTGCCTCTTAGAGTACTTGTAGAGGTTTTTCCTTTCCACCAAATGCTCTTTCCCCTTGGGAATTTTCTTTTTTTAATGTGAGAATTTAGACACACTGACTTTATCAGGCATCGTGTTCTTTAACACGTTACAGAGCAGTCCACAAAAGAGGGCAATTTCGAATGGTACAGTTATTTTTGTAACTTCCCCCATGCAATATGTATGGGTTAGGGTGGAGTGGGGAGAGATAACAATACAGGAAAGACAATGCTTTCTAGAAGGGGAAGGGGTAGGGAAAGGACTCAGAGGTTAAACAGTAAGAGACGATGTTCACATAGGGCCTGGACCCTGAGAGCTGGAGAGACTTAAGGATATCTCTTGGAGTAGCCATTTCTGTTTGTGAAATCGAAAGAGCAGTGAGATCTATATATAGGTAGGGTGATAGGTGTTGGGCTTTTGTGATGTGGCATCTAAACGTCCCCAGAGCTCTGTCGGCCGCGCTGTACATGCTCAGCAGATGCTAGCTGTTAGCATTGTTCCTTTACTCAAGTGAGCATCGTAAACATTGTTGCAGAAAACAAATCAATCCATGAAAAGGCCACATGTTCACTGGTGAGAGGTAGGCTAGAAAGAAGATGTGACCTTAGTCACTGAGGAAGCCAAACTCTCCCACTCAAAAGAACTTCACACCCCATTGGTGGAGTTGATATAGTAAAATATATTAGCTAGAACTACTGTGCTGTGGGCCCCTAAAAGGTGGCCGAAGGAAAATTAGCCAGGGCCGGTTGGACTAGACTCCCTTAAGGAAGGCCTCCTGTCCTGGAAGCTGACAGGTCACATGGAAGAAGCTGTGGGGTCTTAATTAGAATCAATGCCCTTTTGGATTCCAACTGTGCCTGTGAAAGGCGGATTTTCTCCATTCTTTCTTTCCTACACTATACTTGGAGTATACTACACCTGCTGGAGGACTCAGAAGTTCCAGAGCTAAACTGATGCCACCATTTGGGTGGTTTCAGCCTCCTCGGGCTGTCTGAAAAGAGAAAATAATAGTAGGTTTGCTTGCCTGTTTAGGGCATGTCTTCTTCTCTCTCTCTCTCTCTCTCTCACTCGTGTGTGTGTCCCCCTGTCCATCTATCCATCCCTGTTTATCTATGGCCGTGATACCACTTTCCCAGTGATTTGCTGCAGCCACATAGTTGGCCTATTGATGTCCTCCTGGTATCTATTTTTTCTTCCCTCCTTCCTTTCCTCCTTCTTTTCTTCCTTCCAAAACTGGACTGCAATGCCAAGACTATTAAACTAGCTAGTGTCAAAACACCTGCTAGCACAAAGACATGGTGGGGTAGGGTGGGAATTAACAGAGCCAGAGATGTCTGGTATAAGGTCTGTTTTCCAGAAACTCGTTTGGACTTCCTGGTTGATGTGATCTTTAGTACAAGCATCCTTTTTCTGGAGCATACTATTAGTGAAACACTTTGATAGCAGCCTACCCTCATTGCCCTCTGAAAGCATATGTGATCTTCGGAGAATCACTTGACCTCTCTGAAATTTGATTTTTTTTTCTGTCATAGGAATATTGGAAATAAATCCCCCTCCAAATGTTGTGATGCTGGTGGCTGTAGAGTCTAACCCCTGCCCCATCCTGGGTATTAATTGGCTTTGGTCTCCTCCAGGTGCCAATGGCTTTATTTCCCATTCGATCCCAAGCTATGAACAGTAGAGGGCAGTAGACTTAAGATTTGTTTATCAGAAATATTAAAATCCTAAGAGTTAAAATAGCCTCGGTGACAGATGGTGACAACCCCTGGCTTTTAGGGCACCCAGAGTGGGAAGGCTCCTGCCAGCCACTCACTTGTCTGTCCTGAGGCCGGAAGGCTTCGTTCCTCTCTCTGCAAAGCCTGCCCCCTTTATTTCCACTGCTGTCATTATCCATATAGTCAAATGCTCTGTCCCTCAGATAGGCTCCTAGGTGGCATTCAGATGGTGACTTTCTTTTGTGTGTGGTAGCCATCAAGGGTTTTCTTCCCTGAGTCTCTCTGTGACGTTGTTACTTGGGAAACTGCTGGGGCCTGTGAGCTATTGAAAACCAAGAAACGCATACAAGACTTGGCAAAATCTGCTGTCCTTGCTGATGCAATCAATGAGTCCTGATGCTTTGTTCTTGTTCCGACTTTTAAATAACACTTTTATGTTTAAATACCCTGACCGCGCGCGCGCGCGCGTGTGTGTGTGTGTGTGTGTGTGTGTGTGTGTACAATCATATGTTTGAATATAGCAAAGGACACCACTTTTATTAGAAGCTTGGCCACTTGAGTTTGGAGTCTCAATTTTTTGTTCTCTTGGTGTATTATTTAAGCAGTTCATTATTTGGAATCTGAAAAGCAAGCATTGCTTAATTTTATTATTTCAGAGGGAAGAAACATTTAGACTGCTGGATATGGTTGAGGGGTAGTATTCTTGTCTAGCATGCATGAGGCCCTGGTTTCACATCCCTAACACCAGTCCCAGGGTGTTTTTTTTTTTTTTTTCAAAAAGGGGGGCAATTGTGATGGGGGAGAGGGAGGGATAGAAAAAATTTCTCTCCCCATCTTTTCCCCTAAATCAAAGTGAAGTCATCTGAAATCTTGACACTCATTTCACTGAGTCCAGCACCATGGGCCTTGTGAAGGAAGCGTGTTGGCAAGCATGCTGTGAGCCTGTCTTTGCATGGTGGAGGAAGCGTAAACTTCTAGCACGTTTGGTCCTGAAGTCTCTGAAAATCAAGTTGACTCAACACTTCCTTTCAAATAGGAGAGCTAATACTCATGATACCAACAATATGGATGCCTGGATAAGAAAAATAGCACCAAAGAATATGCCAGTTTGGAAGGGGATGAGGGACTCTCACCTGTCCTACCCCTAGACAAAGTACTGCAGGCCACTAACAACTGCTGACAGGGAGAATTGGTCTTTCCCAGTGAGGTGCCTTCTACTTGGCTACCCAATGCCAAGCGGCCAACCCTGAAATCCTGTACCTACAGGCAACACGAAATGGACTCATCAGATTGTATTTCTATATTTTATGCATGCACACACACAAAACCTATAATAATTAAGGAGAAAAGACCATGAGTTTGAGAGGGAGCCAGGGAGGGATAGGAGAGGGATAGGAGGGAAAAAATGGCATAATTATGTTTTAATTTAAAAATATCACAAAAATAAAAATAATTTGGATGAGGAAAACAAATATGAAGGCCAAGTTGGAAGATGAAATGTAATCCTGTAGAGAGGCACAGAATACAGAGACATGGCTGGTTGGCAATGTGGACATAAAGTGAGAGATGACCTATTGGGAATGTGTCATTGGAGTCACACCCTCGCTGAGTCACAGTGTGAACTGATAGCAAGGGGGAATACTAGAGAGTTATTTTTTCTCTTATATTTTTTATGCTTTTTTTTTAGAATTTCATGCAGTATATTTTGATCATATTCTTTCCTTTCCCCCCAGCTCCTCCTAAATCTTCCCCTACTTCCCTAGCCATCCAATTTTATTTTTTCTCTCATAATAATAATAATAATAATAATAATAATGACGATGGCTGGAGAAATGGCTCAGCAGTTAAGAGCCCTGACTGCTCTTCCAAAGGACCTGGGTTCAATTTCCAGCACCCACATGGCAGCTCGCAACTGTCTGTAACTCCAGTTCCAGGGGCTCTAGTACCCTCACCCTGACACCAATACACTTTTAAAAAGCAACAAAAAGCACACGCACATGCACACACACACACACACACACACACACACGGTGAAGTCTGATTTGTGTTGGCTACTACTCCTGAGCATGGGACTTGCCCTAGAATGTGACTACAAACCCTACAAGCTCCAAACAGCAAGCTGTCTGCAAGATATGCCCACTGGTGCAGTAGTGGCACAGATGTTATGGGAGCACTGGAGATTTCTACTTCTTCCCTTCTTCCCGCGCTGGTATATAAGCCATCAAGAGCAATGCAAGGACTTGCGGAACCCTTTCTGTCTTAGCATGAGAGATAAACCCTCTGTTACTCCTTTCTCAGTCACCCAGCCTGTCTCAGATGACAGATGCCTGGCTTTACTTGTCTTTCCTCTCACAGTGGGAGCTTCACTGGCCTCAAGTCCTCCTCTCTTTTTCTCCTTAAAATCAAACTTTATTAATATGACCCAGACCCATCCAGGATTGAGAGTAACTGGGACAAAAATTCTTAGCATTTTATTTTTCCTGGGCAGGGTACCATTTTCCCAACTCTTTTCTAGGCATCAGCTCATCAGTTATGAGTCCTTGGAGATATTGATTCATGAAAGCTCCAGGATTTAACTGAGGAACATATATGTTTCCGTTTCAGAATAGTTGCAGTGTACCTGGAAGTACATGCTACTATGTGTTTCGGTGTTTTAGTGGTTGGATGTATAGAGACATTAATAGCTATCACATCTTGAGGACCTACTTGCTACTCAACATGAATTATGATTCATCACAACTCTCATGTATCTAGTAATCGTGTGATGAACATACATGTGGGATTGGTTGTCTGAGGTGACTCACATAAGAGGACGGTCAGCATTGTCATTAACTGAGTTTGGGGTTATTTTCAGTCTTGGTCTTCCAAATTTGGACATTGTGTTAGATCCCTTCTTCCTCCTTAGCAGGAAGAACAGAGTTCTTTCCATTGGATACATCTTGTGTGCAGAATAGAGCAGTCATGAGAATTGTTAGCCTGAAAGTGAGTTTGCAGCAAACTTGCCTTGTAAGAGAATGTCAGAGAAGGTGAGGCAAAGGTATTATTAAACAATTGAGAAAACAAGACTTTAGAGGCTAGGTTTTACAAAAAGTGAAGAATAAAGATGAGGCTCAAACCCAGCATTACCATAGTTCCAACACTGAGTTATGTCTACCCCTTTAAGAGGCTTCCGTGGACCTATATGGCACCATGTCTTATGGATATTGTCTTTGGACTCCTCAACAGGAAATTATCTGGTTTTATTACCATTGAGTGAATTCCTTTTAATTTGGGGGGATTAGAACCCCCCAAGAACTTGGCAGAAAAGAGAACATAGTGGTTCATTCGACACCCATTGCTTTGAATCAGCTTGTAGGTTTAAAGTGTGAGAATGGCTGGGAGATTCGGAAGACAGACAGGAGATGTGTTTCCCAAAGGCCAATGGAAGGCATGTAGCTAGGTGAGAGGGAACATGGGAAATTCTGCCAAATGTGCTTTGCCTATGTACATGCCCTTTGGATTCTGGGGAGAGGGACCAGAACTGTTGCTCAAGACCTTTTCTTTAATGTCAGGGTCTGTGTTTCCTTTTATTCTTCTCTCTTGAGACAAGGGATTTGGAGTCAGCTGTTCAGTAAATTCATTTCCAGCCCTGCTCTTAATGAGTGTGAACTTTCCAAGTGAATCTGATCTTGTCAGTGAGGGGCTGTCGTTTTCCCTGCTGGATGTTCATGACAGAGACCTTAAAGGTCCCGTGTTAGACCATGACCTGGCCTGACAGTGTTGTGAGGATGCACTGGGATGTGAGAAGCCAGTCCTCCAGAGAGGTTTCTGAAATGACATCCGACCTTTGCATTTGTCACACACATAGAGCAGGTGGTTGAGGCCACTGGGGGAACCTTGGAAACCATGAAACCAAGCTGTGCACTGGACAGGATCAGACTTCCATATTTGCCTTTATGTACCTGGGGCATTGCAGAAATGCAGGTTCTGCATTTCTGGAAAGCTCCCTGGTGCTGCTGCTAAATCGCCTTTGTCACAGGCACCCCAGGGCTCCACAGGAAGGAAAACTACTCAATTCAGAAAGCTCAGGTTTTCACTCTTGATTTGAATTAGCTGCTCCAGGGCTTAGTTTATACCCCATGAGTAACAAAAGCAGTGAAGAGTCCCATGTTTCCTGCATCCCATTATTTCAGAGGATTCAAGAAACTTGCACATGTTGGAGCAATGGGCTATCCAGTCTTATTCAGGCTCGGTCCCTGAGAAATACCTGTCTCTTAGGAAGCAGGGTGAAAACGCTGCCTAGTCAGATCTGGGGAGCTAGTGGGGATATGGCTCAGTCAGTAGAGTTCCTGCCATACAAGCATGAGGACCTGAGTTTGGAGCCTGAGCACCCATGTAAGAACCAGGAATGGTAGTGCATCACTGTGACCCTGACTAGATGACCTCCATAGTCCCTGAGAGATCCTGTCTCAAAAACAGAAAAAGGCAGCAAACATTGACCTCTGTCTTTCACTCACTTGTAACAGAAGTATGTTTACCTACATTCACATGTGTGCATGCTCATAGGAACACCTGCAGACGCCCACATGAATACACACACACACACACACACACACACACACACACACACTAAATAGATACACAATAAAAGACAATATCAATACCCAAACAATTCAGGTATTCCTCCTCTCTGGACATTGGACAGTTTGTTTGTTGGGAAGAATGCCTTCTGGGAGGTGGGGAAATGGAAAAGAGCATAGTTGCTGGACAGAGCCAATCAGAAAGCCTGAAACTGTCTTCCTTTCCTTCTATCTACTGCTGCCTAGCCTGCCATCTCAATGCCAGTGTGCCAAGCCCTTAAAGCACTTTAGAACCGGTTTCCGTCCATCACTGAAGAGCTGATGCCATGCAGCGTCCTTGGCTGGTCACTGTGCTATTGTGTGTTAGTTTGAGTTTTTAAAAGAGCATGGCAGGGAGTGAGGAGTAGCATTTCAGTATCTTCAGGGTGCACAGCCCTGGTGAAGGCCCTATGGGAAGTCTGAAATAGTAGAGGGTATTTTGTTTCTTTTTTTTAATTTAATGGATTTAAAGTTTTGTGTTGCAAAGCAAAACAAGGACTGCTGACTGACTATATGATGATGTGAACACGTGTAACACCCCAGTCTTCACCCTGATAAATGGTTGTCAAGATATGTCTTAAAAATGTTTTACGCAATTAAAAAAAATTAAGGCACAAAAATGTTTGCAGAATGGATATGTTTGTCTATTGAAAAAGTCATGAAGATTCATTGGAAACTGGTAGGTATCAAATAATGCTATTTGCTTGTCTCTGTTCCACCATGGAAAGTGTTTCCAAGTTTGAAGGGAAAAAACTATTTTTTTATTACTGAAGTTTCCTTCTTTTTATAATTACATAAGATAGTAATTAAAAGATGACTTCAGTATATCTATTAAATGCTGAAAATATAACATTCTTCCATTGGGGTATTCAGAAATGAACATAGAATATTATTGGAAAAAATGCCAAGTACCCCAGCTTTCTTCCTACTCCTGAAGGCATCAGGTCACCCACTTAAGAACTACGAGACTGAGTGGCACATGGCTGAAATCTAGCTCAGAGAACCCTCGTTGGCTGGTATAGGACTAGGAAACAAGCAGCGTGTGGCCCTTCGGGAATATGTTTCCTGGGCGCATGCCCACCTGGAATCGAATGCTCCATCCTGTTGGGCTGGCAGGGCATTCTAGGATTTCCTTCCACTTTACAGATAGATCAAGAGCCGTGGCCTCAGGTGCTGAAGCCATGGTAGTCCTTGCTTCTTCCTTTTCTCAGATACTTTCTCGTGGCCCTTTCACAACTTCACAGTGCTTTGGAACATTTACTTTGGGTAGACCAGGAGTTTTTAGTCTATCTGTTCTTCAAGCACTCTTTTCAATGTTGAACAGTCAATAGCACATATAGAGTACGATCAGTTGACACTGAAGTCACAGTGCTCAGCAGTAATATTCTTTCGTGTACTTCAGCAGCAGAGGCCAGAGGTAGTTTTCTTTGATGTGATCTTTGTGATATACCTCTCTCTCTCTCTCTCTCTCTCTCTCTCTCTCTCTCTTTCTCTCTTGGCCTTTGGTTCTTCAAGACAGGGTTTCTCTGTGTAGCCTTGACAGTCCTGGAACTCACTCTGTAGACCAGGATGGCCTCGAACTCACGGAGATCTGCCTGCCTCTGCCTCCCAAGTGCTGAGATTAAAGGTGTGCGCCACCTCCGCCAGGCCTGATGTCCTTCTCATCTCTACTACACTACAAAGTTGTGTCACACTGCAAAGTTGGCCTCTTTGTAACAGTATATATTTTTAGTTATTGTAGAATATAACTCTATAGCAAAATTTATATGCCAATAATAATCTTGTTTTCATGCCTATAAAGAGTATGTGGCTCACAGTGAACTACAAAACCAGAACTCGAGATTCACGTTATTTCATGAGCTACTTACTGGATGCTGACATTCCATATGAAAAATATGAGAGACATGCCGACCAGAAAATAATTTCAAATAGTGACAAGTGCTAAGGAAAAATTTAAAGGACTGAAAAATGAGAAGAGGGGTGAGCTTTGAAAAAGAGAGGGATTGATGTCTTTGAGTGACGACCTGAGTAGTGACAGTCGACCATGACAAGGCTCGGAAGGGAAGGTTTTCTAGGCAGAGCAGCAACTGCAGTGTCCGAGTGAGTTGTCCTGAGCAACTTCAAGGAACAAAGGCCAACATGGCTGCAGCATTGAAAAGACCGCCAGTGGAGTGCAGTGAGGCTGGAGAAGACAAGACTGATTCCTCAAGATCTTAAAATGACCACAGTTAAGGAACTTGCCCTTCGCTTTATCACCACGGTGTACTGCAAGCTGGAGAGTAGAGAGTAGCCAGCATCTCTGTAAGACAATGGTAGAAATGAGATCTTAGAAGGGCGAGAGTAGGAGACAGAATAGAGTTCATCTTATCTTCTGTGCTTAAAGAGCGTGGGCATCACCCCATCCGCCTGGTCTGGGAGGAGGGGAGGCAGAAGCATCCATCTTCACTTGATTTCAGAGTCTTCCTGCTCTGGACCATGTGAATCCAATCCACCTAAGGCTTCTTTCCAATAAAATATGAAACCAGGACATGTTATATTCATTCTACGTACTTCATTCCTTCCTTTCTCTCCAGGAGAAAGAGGAAGCAGGTTCTGGCCAAGAACAAAACCACAAAACCCTGCTTGGAGCAGGGAAGTCAGCATCTTGTCTTAGTTTTTTCCTATCCGTCCAGTGGGAAACCCTGAGTGTTTTGTTTTGTTTGTGTTTAAGGCCTACCCTGAAAAAAGAGAAATCATCTTTCCCTGTGTGTCTAACTCAATATGGATGACAGGCTTTCTATCCAGTGTCGGTATTTTTTTTATAAACTCACAATTTGTTGATGCCTTTGTTTCGCAAGTCCACTGGGGTCGTTTTGAGCCTTTGGCCTCAATCACCAAGACACATAGATTTCTGGGAAGTCTTTGCCTTGAGCTCTTCAGTACAGATATTAAAGGGCCCCTGTCAAGTTCTGAAGGGTGTGACTGGTGCCAGAACCCCCACACGCCAAGCCCCTGAAGGATGCTGCTGCCAGCTGGCCCCTATTCCCAACAGAGATGGTTGGCTTTCTGTGGCTCTCTGTGTGTGGAGCTGGCCAAGTTCCCTTGGATGAAAGGCGGCCTAATATAAACGGAAAACGTTATTAATAAGCAGCCACTTAAGAATTTCCTACGACTTGCCAGTGATTTGGGGGCCTCTGTATGAGTAGAGAGAAAAACACTGCCTGGTTTACATGGATTAAGGGATCGACGTAGTCTGTCTGTGGGGGCCTCCTGGAGCCCTTGAGGTCTTGGTGAAGGCTTGGATCAGTTCCAGAAACTCTTTCAGTCTTGGTCGTCCCGTCTGTAAAGGGAAGATAATGCCTATCTCATGGTGTGGTTTGAGGATTAAACAGTGGGTGCAGGAGAAGGGCTCAGCGGAGTCTCTTAACATACACTCACCAAATGTTTCCTTAAAAAGCAATGTTGAGATGAAGCCCCCAGACATGGAACCAAACTGACTCCCCTTCCTTTGGTTCAGAGGAAAAAAGAAATCTGGCATTCCAGAACCCCCAAAAGAGCAGACCAGTACACACAGCCTGGGACTTCTCTGGGCCTACCGTCCACAGCTGTGATAGCTTTGATCGTCTGACTGGCCTAGGAGCGAGTATAAAAAAAAAAAATTCATGTAACCTAAATTGAAAGCGTTTGCTGAGCTCTAAAGCGCTTGATCAGCCCAAGAGATTATTAATACCTAATCTGTCTTCTCTATTATATGTTGAGACATGAAGAATATAATTTGTATAACCTTGGAAACAATGAAAAATCATGGTAAACGTTATGTGATCCTTAACAATATCTTGCTTAGTCCATACCTAAGTATATTAAATATCCGGTGAAGCAAAATGGATACACTACAGTATCTATAAATTCCAGTTAGCACATATATGAAGTGAAGTGGATACATATAAGTGAAGTGGAGACAGCTGTCCAGAGGACTAGCCTCTACTATCTGTCCTGCTTTATTCTTAGCAGAACAGCAAGTCTGACAGCTAAAGAATTCAGAGCGCCTCTGGATACCCACAGCCTTGCACAGGGATGCAGTGATGCACGTAGCAGTGTTGCCATGGAGACACCATCCGTGGCCAAGCTCTTGTCCTCTGAGAGCTCACTCTGTCTACTCATAATGGTGCTGAATTAGCTATCTGTGAGCTTTGGAGGCAGATTCCACACTGACTTGTGGATGCTTTTTTTTTTTTTTTTTTGTGGATGCTTTTTCAACAAAGCCAAAACTCCTAACAGATTGTATGTGTCACTCACCACCTGCCATGCTGTCAGCATTTGGTCCTGAGTTGTCTCAGTATCTTAGTGGCACCATGTTCTCTCCCACCTCCACACCTTTATTCGGCTGTCAGGAATGTTCTCCCCTTTTCCTTTTGCCGAAAACTTTCTACTCTACTTCCTCAAGGGGACCCTCTGTGACATCCATTACCATCAAACCCCTTAAAGTGCAGTGCACATGAACCATGGCTGAAGATCATAGTATTCTCCACTTTGTTTCCTTTTTTTTCATTTTTCAAAGCCGTGATGTTTTCTGGTGTATTAGGCCCTTTGCTGTTGCTGTGATAGAACACCATGACCAAGGCATCTTAGAGAAGAAAGATTTATTTTGGCATATGATTCCAGAGGGAGAGTCCATATAGTAGCAGAGGCATGGCAGCAGGTGGCCAGAGCAGGAAGCTGAGAGATCACATCCTCAACTGCAAAGGAAAAGTGGAAGCAGGGGAAGGCTTTAAACTTGCAAAGCCCAACCCCAATGCTGTAATTACTCCAGCAAGGCCCCACCTCCTAAGGTTCCATAATATTCCCCAAATAGCAGCGCTCACTAGAGAGCAAAGTGGCAAATACTTAAGTGATGTGGGATTCCCCTCTGTATGCTGTGAATATCATTGGTTAATAAAGGAACTGCTTTGGGCCTATAGCAGGTTTTTCCCTAGGTGGGGAAAACTAAACTGAATGCTGGGAGAAAAGAGGCAGAGTCAAGGAGAAGCCTTGTAGCCCTGCTGGAGACAGAGGCTGGAACTTTAGCCGGTAAGCCACAACCATGTGGTGATACACAGATTGATAGAAATGGGTTAAATTAATACGTAAGAGTTAGCGAATAAGAAGCTAAAGCTAATGGGCCAAGCAGTGATTTAATTAACACAGTTTCTATGTGATTATTTCGGGGCTAAGCAGCCAGGAAATGAACTAGCTGCTCCCTTTCAACACCTGAGCCTATGGGGGACATTTCTCATTTCAATTCCCACATGTGGAAGTTACAAAAATTACTATAGTGAGTTTTTATGTACAGTTCTAGATCTTCCTGTTAATGTGTTTTCACATCTGTGCTGCATGCTCACTCCTCCTACTTTCTCCCTATTCATATCTTCTCTCTCCCCTATCTTCTCCGTCTCCTCCCTCTCTCATCTCTCTCCTTCCCTCCTCCATGTCTCATCTCTCTCCATTTCTCCTTCCTCCCTTTTTTTCTCTGTCTCTCACCTCCTCCTTCCCTTGCCTCTTTTTCTTAGCCCTATCCATGGGCCCTGCTTCCTCCCTCCCTCTCTAAACCCCTTCTCCCTTTCTCTCCCTTCACTCCTTCTCCCACTCCTATCTTCCACACATCTTAGTTCTGCTGGTCCATCTGAGATTAGCCACATGCATCATTCTTCATCTGCATATGCTTTAGCATGCATCTCTTCAGAATACGAGCATCCTCTTAAACAACTTGAGTGCTGCCTTCCTAGAAATTATGGCCTGGCTCTCTGTGGTCTTCTTTTTGTATCCCCACAGGGATTCCTTGGCTGCAGTACCTTGTGGCACAGCCCATGACCCACCGCACAAAGCAGACGCTCAGTAGGTGATCTTTCACATAGTGGAGCTGCCTTGCCACAAACATTCTGTCACTGCCCTGAATTCATTGACTCTCCCACTCCAGCGGACTCTAGCCTGTGGCTTCCACTGCTACAGAGATGCATTGTTCTGCCCTTGGCTGCTTATCTTTTCCTGTGCTAAGGGCCTCGCTATGGTCTTCTGCCAAAGAGTGCAAAGAATTGGAAGATAGTAACCCTGTCTCTCCTTCAACCAGCTTTATCTGAGGAATATTCCAGATAGGCCCTCATTCCCAGGTCCTACAGAGGACCCTATTTGTCCAGTTCACCAATCTATACTGTCATTATCCCACCCTCTGCTGTGTCCTGGCGTCCTTTCCAGCATCTTCCTTTTCTTTATTGTTTCTTCTTGGGACGATCTTTTGAGGGTCTCATTCTAAGCTATGGCTCATCTGTCACTGAGTTGTCCTACCTGCCAAGCTAGAGGTGGTGTCCGACCTTTAAGAGTGAGTTCTAAGCGAAGTCATCCAGAACGGGCTCTTTTGCAAATAGAGTGTGCTCCCGTGCCTCCCGAATTACAAATCCATCTGCAGCAGGACTCTGTTATGAATTGGCATATTAAGAGGAGACACCTGGCATTGGGAACTTCTCTCTGCTGCCTTCAGCTATGCCAGGAGAGAGGGGCACCTCTGTGCAGATGGCAGGAGTCACCAGCCAGACGAAGAAGGGAAGTGGGACAGAACCAGGCAGCAGGGTTCTGGCACTCAGCATGCACCAGCCAAGTCCCCAGCTGGCCTTGTCACAGTCCCCACCCTTCAGCTCTGTATTCATGAGGAAATCTTTTTTCCTTTCTCACAGAGATAGAAATCTTTCTTCCAGACATGGCAAGTGTCAGGGTTCATGTCCTTCATTCAGTCTGAACATTTGCCAAGAAAGGGATAAGCAAAGTATTGTGACTGGAGGGGGGTGGGTGAAGGAGCCAGAAAGGCTGCCCCTAACCGGATGTGCTGAAGTCTGGGTAGATTCAGGACAGAAACGCAGGAATTCGAGGGAGAAGTGTCTTAGAAGAAAGACTTCCAGATGCCCGCTAAAATGGAATTCCTCCTGAATTTCACATTTATGCCTGGGCGTTAGGACAGGCTGTTGACAACCAGTCTGGCCACTGCCATTCATGCAGTTGCCGCTGAGGGAGGAGGGAAGCTATCACAACACCTCCTGAGAACCTCTCCAGCAGCCTTCCTCCACCTCTACACCCTCCACCTCAATGCCTCCAGGCGGCGGGCGGGCAGTGGGCGCCTGCTTTCCTGTTCTGGGAAAACTCCACCCCGGTTGTATTCTTCTAGCTGCCTGGCAGCCAGTAGGCTTTTACCGGTGGCTCAGATGTGCCTTCAGTGGGGAGGGCTTTCCCAGCCCACCCCAGTCCCTCTCTGATATGACATTTATCACAATCTATAATGGGAAAGTTTATCCCTGATTACTCGATGGTTATACCTTTTTTTAGCTTGAAGTTCCACGAGGGTATAGAGATTTCTGCCTTATAATTAAGGCGGACTAACAGCTAATGCCCAGAAACTTAAAACGGTGCCTCGCACTCAGTAGATTACCACTTCATATTACTAGATTGATGGTGAGTGGGTGAACTGATGGATCTATGTGTGGATCAATGAGTTAGGGGGGTGGATGAAGAGGAGGAGGGACAGTTTGGACACTTTACATGGGAAGCATTGGTCTTGGAGCTGGAGAACACAGGTTCTAATCTATGTCAGCTTTAGCCAAGTTCCTTCCGAGTTCATGCCTACACATTTGTATCTGACTTCCCCATCATACGATTATCTCAGAGCCAGCAGATTTTACTTCAGTTCTTACTGACTCAGTTGAGCAAAACAGGGTGTGTCTCTCTGCCCAACATCATTTGTTTATTTCCTCCGGGCATCCTACAGTCTAGTAAACACCCTTTCACTCCAAATCCAGGAAGCTGGTGATGCCAGAAGTCTGTAAGCTTGAATGGATGTTTAGCTATTGAAGACTGGTGGAATTGTTCATGCGAGGAGTTGATAGGCTTGTTGGGAATGCAGGGAAGGTGGAGAGTAGAGCTAGTGAGGGAAGCCAGGCTCTTTTCCACAAAACAGCTCCATGGGTGGTTTGAAATTATTATTATTATTATTATTATTATTATTATTAATGATTAATTAATCTGTGAGTGTATGACTGACACACGAAGATGCAATTCAGAGCCAGATCTTAGTGGTCTTAGATTGTCCTGCTTTATCTCTCTCTTCTTGCACAGGAAATTGGAAGTTGATAACTAAGGAAGTCTGTTTTTCAGATGTATTTTATCTGAGACACTTAACTTTCAAGATACTTAGTTATCTGTAGTTATCTGTTATAACTGTAGTTTTACACATAAGATAACTGGCTTCCATACGAAGTAAAGTCTGAATCCTCGTTCAGGATACTAGATCAGAACCAGCTTATGAATCTTTGCTGAATAATGTACATCTGTGCTCTGAGAATTTTTTTTTTTGTGTGTGTGTCTCATATCTTGTTGTCCAGATCAAAGTCTTATCCCTTGGCTCATGGGGAACACTGATTGAAGTCTGGTCTCTGTATCTTTGTACTAAGGAAGAAATGGTCCAGCAGCTGTTTCTGTTTAACAGTGGTTATCTTTGGGATTGTGGGTGTTTAGAATGTTTTTCCTCCTCCTTACTTAGCTGTAATTTGTGACTTCTTTCTACATTAATTGTATGTTAAGGAGAAGAAAGCAGTAACTTTAAATTATGATAAGTGTAATAATCAGGAAAAAAAATTCCCCTCTTTCTTCTTTATTGCTATGAAGAAAGGGATGATTCTTTTGTTTTCGGTGTGGTAGTCATGGGAGAATTTAAATACCTATGGACACTTTCATCAGTTGGGGGAAAGCTGTGGATACCTCTAGGTTAGGTTAGCCTTTTGTCTTTACTAGAGGTTCGCTTGCCAACTATTCTGTCTGCTGCCTGATGTATGACCTTGTTGAATCCTCATCTTTTGTCATTTGGTTTACAATGGGCCTAAAATGCTCTAAGCAGCCTGCTGTGGTCCTAAACAAATGTAAGTAGCCTGAATCTGATCTGGCCTTGGACTCGGGACTGTGTAACCCACACCCCAGGTGGGTGGGGGGGGGGCAGATGGCAGAGTAGCAAGCAGAGATGCCACTATTATAGCTGATGTAGTCTTCCCTCTCAATGGGATGCTTCTACACACAAGATACCCAGATGAGAGACAGGTGGGCTGAGTCCTGTAAGAGCTTCCAATGGGGCCATTATTTTGGCTTGACATAAATCCTCTTGAAAAAGTTCAAAAATGTTTATTGTTTAGATTTCTTGGAGCATCATGCCTGTTGTTAGAATTCACTGTTTTTTAGACTGTGATCTAAGGGGCTTCTTTCCATCCAAGAGACTACCTATACAAGAGCATCCTCCAAGTGTTTTCAGAAGCTGACTGTCTAGTGATCTACTGAGTCTTGGGAAAATGTACAGTCATGGGTCCTGGTTGAGATCTAATCTATCACAGGGATATGGCCTCTGTTCCCCAAGTGTCTCCTATTACAATGTCTTGGCAATGAGGTGAACAGTTCCCTATGACCAGACCAGATTCATCATGTATGAGGACTTCCATGATTAAGAGTTAATGTGTGTGTGTGTGTATACACATATGTGTGCATATGTTTATACTATGAATTATCTATCAGAAGCTTTTGTTTTATTTCTTTCATCTTTCAAGTTATAAAGTACACAGTTTCTATTTTTGTAGATCTTAGGAATTACTTTAGAGGATCCAGAAACTATAACAATCTTCAGACTTGTATCTTTGGAACCAGGCCTGGGAGGGGACCACAGACTTGTCATGGAGTTTGGGGAGGAGGTTGGGCTTGCTGTCTCTTCCAGTAACATTCATTTAGACAACTCGATTTTATATATGAAGCTTTCCACTTATAAGTTCTTTTACAAAATTGTCTCAATATAAAGAAAAATGGGTAAAGGGGGGAAAAAAAGGAGAACTTGATGCTGCTTATAATCACTTCCAAAGCCAAACCAATGTACCTGCCACAAATGTTACCTATCAAGGTAGAACCTTTGCCCTTGCCAGTCACCCTCCTGTCCAGTTATAATGAATTCTTCCACTTCATGCAAATGAGTTAATTGGCATAAATCTTTAGTTTTCATGCAAATGTCGTAGTTGCTGGTGGAAACGCTTGTGTGGACTCTGCTGAGATAGATCAGGAAATGGCCCCCACCTGACAATTTTGTATGACCCACAAAAGAGGTGGTCGTGGATTTCATGCTGCAGAACCAAATGAATTAATTGGTCACTGCTCTGGCGAGGCATTTGCAAAGATTACTTGGGGGCAAAGGCTGGGAAGAGAGGTGAACGCAGCATTTCCACTGTCTGAATCAGGGATGGTTTCTTGGAAACCTGTCATTGACAAAGGCAATTATGGAGAGGTAGAATGTCAGCCCTGACAGAATGAAACCAATGCATTCTGCGTGTGTGTGTGTGTGTGTGTCTGTGTGTGTGTGTGTACGCACGCGCGTGCACGTGCGTGCGTGCACACTGAAACATAACATGCACAGGTGTTTAATGAATTTCTGCTTTGCTATCTGGTTCTATATTCACAAATGTGTATTTTTATAAAATCCAAATCTTATGTTTGCCCATCCATGCACATGCATACACACACACACACACACACACACTCCTGATTATGCTTCATTTGGGTGAAATTAATTAGCATATTAAAAAAGAAAGCTGTTGGCTGCCACTGTATTTTTTTCAGAAGGGAAGAGAGAGCTTGAAGAACCAGAGATCCCTCCTGGCTTTGCCTCTGTCTCACTTCTTTCAAAGCACCTCAGACTTGGGTTTCCAACTTGTAAATGGAGATTATTAAATTAGCTTCGCCAGTGGTTGTCAGGGAATCACTCAGAGGTTCCAGATTCTTTGCCTTGCTGTGGTAGCTTCAGTTAATTATAAATGAGGAGTAGAGGGCTGGCAGCTAGCAGAGAAGGCAGATAAAGCCCTGGTGGTTTTGATTTACTGGGTTTATCCCCCCCTTTTTTTTCCTCCTTGACTTTGGTTTTTCTGAGTGGTTTTGTTGTTGTTCAGGAGCGAACAGCTATTCCATGTGAAATCAAGTGTGTCTTCTGTAATATTTGTGTTGAGGGCTCAGCCAGGCCTTCTGTTGGCTCCTCATTCTGCCCTCCCCTTTGGGGTTCCTTCCAATAAGTTCCAAAGAAGGCATACAATAAACACTTAAAAAGGCGGGGAAGAGACAGAAATCTTTAATAAATAAATAAATTAAAAAATAAAAAAAAATAAAATATAAATGAAAAAAAAAAAAGATGATCGACTTCCCTGGCCTGGCCCTTGGGAAAATGGAAAATCAAGACCACAATTAGATATGGTGTCATATCCACTAGGGTGGCCAGAGTCAATAAGGTAGACCGCAAGACATGTGTCGAGAGTTAGAGGAAGTGTAACCTGCCTTCGTTGAAGGCAGCAGCTTCAAATTGCTTAGATATTTTGTAGTACAGTTTGACAGTTCCCCAAAATGATAGACATAAAGTTACCATGTGATGCAGTGATTCCATTGCTAGGTATATGCCCAAGAGAAATGACTGCATAGATCTCTATAAAATCTTGAACCTCAACATTAAAATTAGAATTATTCAAAAAATTGAGAGTCCAAATATCTACCAGTTGCTGAACGCACCAATGTGATACATCCCTACAATTGGAATATTCCTCAGCAATAAATAAAAACATTCAAGAGACTGATGTGTGCTACAGCATGGGTTAACTATACCATTATTTCATGTGAAAGAAGCTAGTTTTGAAAGATTGTATTTTGCGTAGCTCCTGTATATGAAATCTCCAAAATAGGCAAAACCAACAGAGACAGAAAGATTAGTGGTTGTCAGGGTGTGTGAGCCTGGACTATGAGAAGTTACTGCTCGTGTTCATGAGTTCAGTGGGCATGTCTAAAATTAGTGGTGGTTGGGGAATTCTGACTATATTAAGAGCTAGTGAATTATATGCTAGAAGGGTAGGTTCTATGCTATGTGAATTATCTTAACAAAGCCGTTGTAGCAAAACCCAGACACATGTGGCGATTAGAATTCTGGGTTCTTCCGTTGCCTTTATAATGTGCTACAAAAAGATCAGCGTGCACACAAATAGCTTGTCAAAGTTTGCCTCCTCCATGCTATTCTGTTCATTTCATTGGTAAGAGAGAGAAATCTGTGTGTGTTGCTTGACTATGTCATTTTCTTTGCTACAATATTTAGATAGGGATAAGGTTAAAGAAGTTGCAGGAAGCCTTGAGGGAGAGGCTGGGTTTGAGGAATTTGCATCCTTGACTGGTACTGGAGTAATTGAGACACGTAATTGGGAGCTGGAAGGAGGAACAAAGTCAGGCATGGTAGCACACACTCATGATCTCAGCACTGGGGTGGCTGAGACAGGTGGATTCCTGGGGCTTGCTGGTCACCAGCCTAGCGTTTTGGAGCGATTTGGGTGGACTCTAGGCCAACAGGAGACCCCTGTCTCACAAAACAAGGTAAACAACACCCAAGAGTTCCCCCCACCTTTCTCTACTGGAAAAAAAATCACATGTGTGAAGTTATATAAAATATCTACAAATAATGATACTTTTTGTGTTTATGACTCTGAATCAGGAAGCCTTAATGACTGTGAACTTATCTTCCTGTGAAGACTTTTGGGACCGCATTTGTTTTAGTGGAAAACTGTTCTTACTCCTAAAGAAAAGATCATATCCATGGTTCTTTTTATGACCTGTTATGATTTTGTTGTTGTTTTTTCTGTTTTTGCATGATTTAAGAACTTTTAAAAAAAGGAACTTGTCAGCAATTGTTAAATCTGGTAATACTTCTAATTAGTTGTGTGGATTCTATATATTTAATTCTATAAATGTTGTCATGGTCCATATTTAGAGGGGTGTGTGTGTGTGTGTGTGTGTGTGTGTGTGTGTGAGTGTGTGTGAATTTGGAAGAAGAGGCTGGGTCTGTGTGTCAGCATCACCAGCATGCTCACCTGGTAGTCTCCGATCTCCTAGATGACTTGGCATGTGTCCCTTATAAACCAGTGTTCTCTAGGCTGTAGCTGGTGAGTGTGTTTATGGGTTGGAATCCAAAGGCTGATGACCTGCTGTGTTTGCTGCCTGCAGGAAGATCTGTCTACACTGCAAGTGTCCCCAGGAGGAGCACATGGTGACAGTGATGCCGTTGGAGATGGAGAAGACCATCAGCAAACTCATGTTTGACTTCCAGAGGAACTCGACCTCCGATGATGACTCGGGCTGTGCTCTGGAAGAGTACGCCTGGGTTCCCCCGGGGCTGAAGCCTGAGCAGGTAGCCATCTTCCCATGCCTTTAGCTTCAGATGTTGTCTTTCCAGCATTCCCACACCCCACACTTGGAAGGGAAAGGTCACTCTGCTGATTCAGGGTTGTTTGGCAGTAAATGAGTTAAAGATATCCCGGGCCTCCATGGGAAATGAAGCTGAGCCTGGAATAATCCATCACTAATCCATTCTGTCTTTTCATTGTCAACCGTTTGTAGACTGTCTAGAAACATCTTAGAAATGTTGAATATTAGACGTCATGTTTTGGGGTGTGGGGAGAAGTCCGATAGCGTCAACATGAGTTGTCACATTCAGATTCTTTACAAAAGGAATCAAGGACTTGCCTTCTCGGTAGTGTGTGCTGTGTTTAAATATTAAACTTGACCTTAGTTTATAAAGACATTGCTCTTCCCTAAGATATTTCTGGCACTCGCACAGGCTGTAAACATTGCTGGCCTGATGAGAATATCTCTTGTCTTTGCTTCTCTCTGGTTTGCATTTTTTCCAGTGATACCCAGCCATGGTCTTGCATTCCATGGTCCTTGGTGTTTTCTCTCCCAGAAATCTGCAGTCAGCCTGACAGCACATCTGTAAGTGGGACCCTCTTAGCATCTCCCTGATAATGACTTTCAGAGACAGGGAGAATCTTAAAAGTGTTAACTACCATTGTCTTCCCCCCAACCATTCAATTGTTGAGAGAGCGCTGTGTCTGGCAGAGTATTTAGAAGCTTAAACAGCATGATGTTGTGTGTCAGAAACTTTAAGTGTGATAATGCTTTCAGGAAAAGTACTTTGTAATTAAGACCCAAGAATCCACTAATAACCGGAGAAGTGGTTCTTCTACTGTCTCTCTGATTAGCCATTTTCCATTTTCTTTGTCCATTGTCCTACTTTCATTTCTGTTTCTGTGATAAAGTACTCTGGGGGAAAAAAGCAGCTTTGGAAAGTAAAGGTTTATTTTAGTCTACAGTTCCAGCTCACACTGCAGAGCTGTCTCTGTGGCAGAACTTGAGACAGCTAGTCATATCACATCAACAGTCAGGAGCAGCGAGAATGGATACACTCATGCTTGCCTGTGCTTAGCTCAATTTCCCCACCCTTATGCAATTCAAGACTCTGCCTAGAAAAAGGTGCCTCCCTCAGTGGGCTGGGTGTTTCCACACCAATTAGCTTAATTGAGGCATGCCCACCAGCTAACCCAATACAGACAATTCCTCATTAGGACTCTTCCAGGGTGACTCTAAATTGTGTCAGCTTGACAATTAATGCTGTTCTATCCAAATTGATGTACCAAAATGGCATATAAAATTGTCTTTTAGGTATGTCTAGTCAGAGAAATATTGTATAAATGTAGGAATGTTTTTCACATATAAATGTAGAGTTTTTGCAATGCTAGAGGTTAAACAAAGGACCTTGTATACTCTAGGTAAATGTTATACCCCTGTGCTATAATTCCAGTCCATGAGTTTATATTTTCAGCTGAAATATTTGAGGATCTAGAATTTTATTTCTGCAGAAATACAATTGCATGAAGTGGAGCACTGCCCATTCTCTTTAGACAAAATCTGACCTTTGCAGGTCGTCTCAGTTTCTGCTCTATCCACTTAATCTTCCCACTTTATTTCCTTATATATTCTTCAACCTGTGGTCTCCCTTCTAATCACACAGAGAAAAAGAAAGTATCTTGGACAAGAAACACCCACAGAAAACATTTCCCGTGAGAGCTGAAGACTGCTTTCTAGGGATATTGGCCAAGCCACCTAAAGGTGCTGTCCTATAGCTTGTGGGCTGAGATTATGTGTTTCTTTTCCTCTGTATAAAGACTGCATTGTTGAAGAATTTCTTTGAAAAGGAGAGGGTATGTGAATTTTTCTAGGTGAATTTATTGGGTAGGGTGCTGCTGACTGAATTTTATTGACATAGCTGTTACTCTGAGCTATTGAGCTTGTACACCTGGGTAGATCTGGGAGCTTGTTTCCCTGCTGACCTCACTTCCAGTAACTTCCATGTGGCCCATCTTTGTTGTCGTTTACTTAAATGACATTGCTTGCTGTTAAATGAGGCTCTGAATTTTCCAGTGTTCCTGCTTAAGCAGATTCTTCTGTAAGACCACTAACAATCTTCAGCGATGCTCAGATTCCAGGAGAATGTTTTACTTGTGTTGATCCAAGAAAACAGACAGTTGTAGAAGCTAGGATCCTGATTAACCCAGCAATTCTAAATGAGAATGACTGAGGGCCATTTGACTCATTCAGCTGTCTTGAGAAAATGTAAAATTGAAGTTTTTAAATGTATTTTGAAGGAAAATGATGAGCACCCTTAAACGAATGGTTGGAATTGTGCCAATTGAAAGAGTGTTCCTATCTCTTGTGGTTGTTCGTCAGGAAGTCTTCCTTATTCCCAACACTTATGAAACCTCTCTGTTGCACAGAACTAGAAAGGAAAACTGCTCCCCAGAGACAGAATATCAGGGTTTTTGAAGGGTTCTGTATTTACCCAATAAAATGTGAGTCTACTTTTTAAAGTCTTTGAAGAGGTCATGTTGTACGATAGATATGGGCTCCAGGTTTAAAAATTTGAGCTCTTTTAAAGTTTGTTATTTACAAAGATATTTATGGGCATAAAGATTTTTAAAGGCTGTCTGGTATGCACTTAGATTTGAAAGAATGTGATGCCTAAGTGCCTTTTTCTTAACAAAAGTTGGGCTGATGCCAGGTGATAGCGGTGCACACCTTTAATCTCAGCACCAAGGAGGTAGAGGCAGGTGGATCTCTGTGCATTGAAGCCAGCCTGGTCCACATAGTAAGCTCCAGGACAGCCAGACATACACAGTGAAACCCTGTTTTGACCCCCTCACTAAAAAAAAAATAAAAATAAAAAATAAAAATAAAAAAGAAAAATAAAAAAGTTCTGGTGGTTAATATCATGGTAGTTGTCTATGATTTGAAAGAAACCATTTTTCTACCAAGAGAAATTATGGTGAATATGAAAAATGTTTTGTGCTAGAGGCAAAATATTAAAGACTAATTAGGGTGGAAAATAATGTACTTTAATTTTGGTTTGAAATCTTTCCTCCCCATGATCACGAGGCCAATGGGATACCTTCAGCTAATGTTCTTTATTATTCTTTCTCTTGAGTAACTCCTACAATTTAATAAAATGTGTGTGAAATTCATCTCACATTTAGAGACGTATTCTTGAACATGGGCATTTAATTTCATAAAAATCGTCAAAAACACTCTTTCTTAAACTAGTGTGAAAGTCGTGAGAGGGCTGTCGCCTGGTGGCTTCAAATGACTCAGAACTGGTGGCAGCTGTTCCAGTCCTCTGCTTCAGCTCCCACTGTACTAAGGTGTCCATGTTCTTTGGAGAACCCTGGGATAGCCAACCAGAGAGCCGCAGTCTACCCTTAGGAGGCTCTGGTTTTTGTTCAGCCTCAATTAATAATTGGAGCCATCTTCTATAAATGCTTTGTGACAAGGTTGTAATAATCATGAACAAGCTTAAATAAAATGAATAACGAGATTTCTCGCTGTTGGCATTTCTAGATGGATAGTTCTCGTCTTAGGAGAACGTCTCTGTATTAAAGAATGGCTAGCCTGAGTCATCATGTCCACCTACAGGTGTCAGGTGTGTTTCTTAGTTGTGATAGCCAACTATGTCTTCAACGTTGCCACGTTTTTAAAGAATGAAATAGCCATTGGATAAAAGTGATATCAAAAGTTGGAGTGTGAGGGACTGAACAGATGGCTCCGTGGCTAAAAGCATTTGTTGCTCTTGCAGACGTCCCAGATTCTGTTCCCAGCATTCATGTGGCGGCTCACAAGCATCCATAACTCCAATTCCAGGGGATCTGACCCCCTCTTGTGACCACTGAAGGCACCAGGCACACACATGGTACATATACATATATGTAGGCAAATACTCATACATAAAAAAAAGAACATGTCATGTAGCTGTAGATATACAGATAGATACTTGGAGTGTATCTCACCAAGAGCCTGGTTCAGTTAAGGCAAAAGAGGATGACTGTACTTAACACATATTCATTTAACACACATTATACTTTGGCTCCTGCATACCAACTGCTGTCTTGTAATACGGCCAAGTGCTGGTAGAGTACTAGGCCCACTGGGTGGAGTACTAAACCGACTGTGTTTGAGGCTGTCTTCTCCACTAAGTCAAAACCAGAATTGGAATTGGGGGAGGGGCTGTTGTGAGTTGTTCCCCAGTTTGGAAATAGCTTTCTTCCTTTTGTTATTAAAGGAAGATATATAGTCAAAAAAAATGGTGGGAACCAAAGAGATGGGACAGTGATTAAGAACATTTGCTTCTCAAGTATGAGGACCTGAGGGTGGTCATCTGCACACACGTATGTACCTATACTCAGACATGCGTACACACACATAAATAAACAAGATAAGACAGATATTTTCTAAAAGAAAATAGGAAGCCTCTATAAAACAGCAAATGAAAATCAATTCCACCAAAAGGAGAAAATTATATCCTAAGCTTTTTAGTGTGTTCAAGTATGAGTGTACAGAGAGAGGACTGTCCTTTTACGTTGGTTTGGATAAAAATGTGTGATGACCTTCTCCACCTTCCCTAATCCGACTCTTGCCTTTCTTATGACCATTTTCCTATATCAGCTTACTTCAAAGCTAACTCTCTTCTGTCGTAATTAGGTTTCCCAGCATCTAATCTGAAGTGTCACCCACCACTAGGAGGCTGAAACATTTGGAAGTATATTTTGGGGGTTTGGGGGAGTAAGTTCTCTAAAGGACTGGCAGATTCTACCGGTCTATGAATAGGACTTTGCTGTACTGAACGGCTTAAAAACTGTCAGATGACCCAGGACAAAGGAGAATGGCCACCACTGATGTCAGGAGCTTGAGGTTTGATTTGACCACTGCTTTGCTGTTAGTTTACATCTGAGTGGCCTAAAACAGCAGTAACTGTGTAGGTCTTGGAAACAGCCCTTCTCCTCTTCTTAAGAACAGCCCTGTAAGCTACTCTAAGGCATTTGTTCACTGTGACAAACTGCCTTCGTGTGAGGTTCCAACTGAGCATTCTCAGGTGAAATCTGAGACATGGCGGTGTTGTTTGTATTATTTCATCCTTGAAAAATCTGAAGAGACCCTCAGCTTCCCTCTACCTCCTGAATGTCCTCTTCATTGGTGTTTTTGATACCCCTTGTGTCCATGACAGAATCTCACATATAAATATGCCAAATCCTCAGTCTCCAAAAGTTAGTAATCTTCCCTTGACCTTAACTTTGTCCTAGTGCATAAAGTAGAAAGTCAGTTATTTTTTCCAGATTGTTCCACATTCTCTTCAGACTATCCGAGCAAGAATGAAAAACAGATGCCAGGAGTAATTGCCCATTTTTTTTGACTTTGGAAGCACTCTTCCAATGAAAAATAAAACACCCCAAACTTCCAGAGATGAAGTGAGTTAGTTAGTTTTGACCTTCATGAAATTATCTCTATTGAAAGATAATAAATCCCTTTTTTTCCCATTTCCATGCTCACTGCTTATGCATTAAGCATTGGATTAAATATATGCCCTCAGGGACATCTTGACCAGTCTATGATTCAAGATCTGGGCCCCAGTTCTGAACTTTGTAACAAAATCTTGGAACTTTCCTTAATGTGTCTCAAACTCACAGTTGGATATTTATTAGTATCATGATTTGCTCAATATTTAGCTCCCCTGGCTTGACTCTAACTCTTGGGTGGGCAGAGATCTTGCCTGCTTTGTTCTTTCAGGGACCCACCGCAACAGCAGCCTACAGCACAGCCCCTGAGAGAGTGTAGGCACCAAGCAAGAAGCTATTAAGAGTTGGGCTGACAGGCGTTCTCTGCAGAAGGGAAAATGTTCATGGATACATCACATCAAAAAGATGACATTTGTCTTGTTTTGTTTTTTCCCCTAAATGAGAGATTGTTTCATATCACCGGTTTCCATTCCCCGTGCTTCCTCTGAATAGATGCTCTCTAAGCAGATTCCTAGCCATCTTAATCATGCTAGATGTTTGTTAGGCTACACAAAGGCAGGAGAGGGTAGCATGCTGTACGGCCTCTGCTCTAGTGCAGACCTGAATCAGCACTGCTGGCTCCAAGACCAGGGTCTGGAGCAGTGGGGGAGGAGCTGAGGGCTGGCAGCAGATTGCCTTTCCCAACCCAGGCATCATCTGTGTCTGAGTCAGTCCCTGGAGCTGCAAAGCCGTGGCCTACAAAAACAGCAGCCCATACCAGGAGCCGGTCTAGCCTTTGAAGTCAGGCACATCTGGACTACTGACATGTCACTTTCTGACCTCAGGAAAGTTGTTCAGCTCCCAGGAGCCTCTGTCCCCACTTCAGGCGGAGGAGGACAGTGGCAGTGGCAGTGTTACTTGGCTTTCAGTACAGACGTGTGTGTTCGACACCATTTTTCGTGGGCCTGTGTATGTGAGTGCATGTTCATATATGTGGGTGCACACGTGTGAAGTTCAAAGGACAACCTTGGGTGTCAATCCTCAGGCGGAATTCACCGTGTTGTGTTTGTTTGTTTTTACAGAGCTTAAGGAGGCTAGACTGGTGGAGCCACCCCTAGGGATCCACCTGTCTTGGCTTTCCCGTTGTTTAATTCTAAGCACTTGCTACCATACCTACCACCACATACCCCTTTTCAGTGTGTTCTGGGGATTGAACTTGGGTCTTCATGCTTGCAAAACAAACACTTTATTGATGGAGGTATCTCTCTAGCCTTCACCACCATTTACAATATTATTACTTTTTAGGTTTTTGTACAAGTATCTATTATATATTGAGGATACTCCCGAACCATCCTCTCTTTTCTTGCCTTCTCTTCCTGACAGTTCTCTTTGTCTCCTAGACTGTCTTCTTTATGCTCTCATGTCTTATGATTTTATGTACCTTTATAAAACCTAGGAGCCATAAATGAGAGAAAACATATAACAGTTGTCTTCTGGAGACTGGTTTAATTTTATGATCTCCCGTTCCAACCTTTTTCCTGCAAATGACATAACTTTATTCTTCTTTATGGCTAAAAAAATTCCATTGTGTATATATATATATATAATATATTCCATTTTCCTTATCTGTTCCTTTGCTGTAGGATAAATAGGTTGGCTCCTTAACTTTGCGACTGCAAACAGTGCAAGGATCTCTGTGGCGTGCTGACTTGGGGTCCTTTGCAAGTCCCCACCGTTTTTTAGGAACCTTGCTTTGTCTCCACTGAAGAAGTGAGTAAAGCAAGGTTCGAGACATTAAATAACTTGCAGGTAGCCAGCCCCTGGAACCAGCATGCTCAGACCTGTCGGTTCCAGGACTAGCCTGGCTCTGAATGAAGACTCGTGAAGCACATAGACATTGCTCAATCAAATAGTTGCTTCTTTGCCACCCTTCTTGGAAGATGGTATCGACTAAATGACTACCCCTGCGCTGAGGTGGCTCACAGAGGCAAAAGCAATGTTTGGCTGTCCAGGAAAGAGCAAAGCTAGCTGAGGATGTAGGAGAGGGATTTTATAGATTTTATAGGGATCCAGTTTCTTCTCAGTTTTCTCAGAGGCTGTGTTGCTCAGCATCCCTCTGGAGTGTGCCACAAGCCTGACTCACAAGGGTTTTAATGGAAAAACGTCAAGTCCTCCCAGTCCGGGACTCTCCTCAGATGCTCTGTCTGAGGTTGGTTTAAAAATATTGATGTCCTCAGAGTGAGGTCATCTAGGGTTGCAAGAATGGATTCTTTTTCTCTAGTCATTTAAAGAATAAAAAAGCAGGAAAAGCAAGGTCTCAGCACTCAGCCAGAATTTACTGAAAACAGAAGAAAAAAATGTGTGCACGCGCGCATGCAAGGGTAGGGAGGGGGCACAAAAGCACACCAAAAGACAAACTCCCCGAGGTGAGGAGGTGACCCAGAACTGATATCTGAATCTTCTTAAAGGATCGGGGTTTTGTTTTTTGATTTTTTTTTTAATGTTTGAGAAGTGGATGAATTCTGTCTCCTTCAGAATAGGAAGCCTACCAAGTCTTTGTTTTGAAGGAGAAGAATCAAAAAGCTGACCATCTTACTAAATGTTCAAGTATATTCCTTTACCTATATAATCTCATTTCGCTGACGTCTGCCTGACAGAGAGCTGACTTTTATGACTATACAACTTAATGCTGGTCATCTTCTCTGACCCCACTGTGCCTGAGTTGCTTGGACCAGGACCCAGGCAGAGCCACCTGAGTGTGGAATACCCAGTGCCTCAAGCAAGCTTCAGGACCATCTACAGGAGCAGTTTTCATTAAGAAGTGAAAACTGCCGTCCACCGTTCTTAGTGCTTATAGTCTTGGCTTCACACCCTTGAAACCTACAGAAGCCAGTCCCTGGAGCATTCCCAGTAGGCTACTAGGAAGTCTTCCCACTAAAAAGAATATTTATACACCCTTCTGGGTGGAGGGAAAACAAGCAGGTCAGCCGGAGACATCTGAACTGGCCCCCTATTTACCCTGTGACCCCTGTGTAGCAATTGTCTTTAATGGCTGGTCATTAAGATCCTTGGGACCATTTCACTCAATTTTTCTCCCTAACGAAATGTATAAAGAATACGTAGAAGCATATGCCAGAAAAATGATGTAGAAAAGAAATGGCTATCGGGCTTTTTTTGCTTATTAATTTATTCCTTCAGCAGATATTTATTGTATACTGACTGCATCTCAACCATTGTTTGGGCACTATGGGTGAAACAATTAAAAAGATATTAAAGTTCCCACTGTACTGTAACTGCAAGGATGATGAAGGGAAATTAAGAAACAAATGCATGATCAAAACGACTCCAGATTATTGGTTTTTAAGAAAGTGTGCTGATGTTCATAATCATGAACAGTAGTGTTGGACAACACCCCATGTTTCACATTGTGTCTCTTTCAAACTATACAAGACTAGGAACTGATTCCAATGTCATGAACATGGTCCTGGGTGTCGAAAGGTTGCTTCCTTTGCCCTGATCCCTGAGGGAATGGCAACTGAGTGCTGCTGAATGACATGAAGAGATCTGCTTTGCTCCATCAGCCTGACTTGTGTGTTCCCCGGAGTGAAGCTTAGAGAGAAAACCAAACTGGCACTTATTTTATACAAAAGCATCTGGGGAGAATGTTGAAGGAGACTTTGAGGAGAGTGAATGGAGCCCACAAAGTGGCCAACTTTTGCCAAGGCATCCAAGGGCACGGGGGCTAATAGAACAACTAATGACACTCATTCAGAGTGGGCTAGGGGAGCCCTGAAGAGCCACTGCCACATGCAAGATTTGTAGCAGGCAAACACTTACCCTGTCGTCTTCCCCACCTTCTGACATATGACCCTATTCTAGGGAGTCCCACATATTCTTCTTCACTCCTGGAAGTTCATAGCCCAATAATTTCAAGTGCATGTTCACTGTTGAGAACCAGACGGTGCATGAACAAACCATGGTACTCCATCCCCCCTTATAAATGTTGAGATTCAGACATGATCAGCAAACAGATCAAGAAGCTAGTTAAGCCCAGAGCCGGATCTACAATCTATATCTGTCCCATTCCAGGGGCCATCAGGACTTCCTCCTCTGCTCTGCCTCTCCCTAGGTGCCGTACCCAGGATATCAGATATGGTAAAAGAGTAGAGCAGTGTGTTTCCCACCAGCTTTCTTTCTGTGGGCCAGAAATTTTCCCTAATCTTGTGTTGGCCGTGATGACTAAAGAGTTTCCCCATCGTTACAGGAAGCAGCCTACTCCTACCTCCCAAGACGTGTCCCTATTGTCAATGTCTTGTTTGTCTTTGACTCTTCACCATCTCTCATCCCATCCTGACTCTACTTCACCCAGACTTTCCTGTTCCTGGTCCAGGGTCATACATCTGGGCACCGGCAATGATAACTCAATTCACCTGGGGCATGCATGCTGAGTGCCAGCCATCTTCCCAGCACTTTCCTAGTCACTAGAGGAGGGCAAGGACAAAGACACAGTGTCTCTACCCTTATGCAGGTGGCAGTCCACTGGAGAATACAGATGGATTAAACCTCTGTGAAAACTGTCGTTAGACTTGCCATCCATTTCCAGAATGATGTTATCTCATTATTCCAGCAGCGCAAGCTGAGCTCCAGATGAAATTCCATGACCGCAGAGAGCTGCATCCTTCTGCAACCGAATGGGTAGATCCTGTTCCCCCAAAGCTGTAGTTCCTGCTTAGGCTTCACTGTCAATTCACCCCAATATTTTCAGTGTGATTCCAAAAATGAGTGGGTAAGAAAGGCTGCCAAGCAATCTCCTCCGTGATTCTCAGGAAATTAGTCACATGAACAGCGTGTGTTTATCTTGGCTCCAGAGAGGCCCTGATGTCATCGGATGAAGATGGGAAATATGCGTGGATGTGCAGCATTCAATACAACAGCCAGTTAATAAACTTGTTTTCAACAGAGTTGTCAGGGATGGGGCTAGAACCTGGGTTTCAGGCACTAAGGCCTCTGCCAGGTGAAGTCAGTCATGGCATGGCCAGATTCTGCCAGCAGGGACTTGTCAAGGCTCATGTATAGAATGTGAGGCCCAGGGAAGCCAAGGAGCATTTGCAAGGGCAGGATGGAGCCTGCTGTTGGAGTTCACACTCTCAATACAAATAACTCTGGCCTTCTCCGTGCATATGTCCTCAGGTGCTGCAGCGTGGGTGTGGGCCCCTGGAGTTGGACTTCCTATGTGAGTTTACAGCTGGGCACACTCTTTGCTAACTGGGCAGTCTGTCCTGCTTGGGGGAGAGCTGCCTTGTTCTCAGGGTGATCTGCTCAGTCTTAGGGCTTGTGGATATGTTAGCAACAGTGGGATGGGTAGAGGAATTTACCATCCACTCATCAGACAACTAAATCCTTCTTCATCTTTCAGGGGCTTGCTGTGGTTATTTGGGGTTTGTTTTTGTTTTTTTGAGACACTGTTTCTCTGTGTTGCCCTAGCTGACCTAGAACTTACTTCATAGACCAGGCTAGCCTCAAACTCAGGGATCCTCTTGCCTCTTCCTCCGGAGTGCTAGGATTAAGGGCCTGTACCACCACTGCCTGACTCTTCCTCATCTTTCTACCTGTTTGTCCATCTATTCATCCACTCTAGCATTTAATTATTTATTCCTTCAGCAGTTGCTTATTAAGCACGCGTTATATGCGATCAATTAGCCTAGATGGTTCCTTTCTGGATGCAACGTGACCCCCCAGTCTCTGATTTTACTTTATGTACCATAGTGAACGTTCTTGCTCATGGAAGACCCATACTGACTCTAATCTTTGGTCTTATTTTATGTAGTTTCTAACTCCTAAGTGCCTGTCCTTCTGAGCTGGCCTGGAATCCCTCTAGGCTCGTAGCTTTGACATTTGTTTGCTCTATCTTCAAATCCTGACTCCTGCTACTATCTCATATTGACCAATTTGCCTTCATAGACTTTTAATTCATCTTTGGGAAGTAAGAATGCCGTCACCTAACTAAGCATGGTTATAAGGATTCAGAGAGGCCATGTCCTGAGGACTGACACTTTCAGAATGACTGCCGTTTCTAACAGTAGAAGGTGGGAAACCACTCAGATGGCTGTCAGCAAATGAGTGGATAAATGAGTGTTACAGTTGTTTAAGATACTACTGTTTAAATAAAAGGCAGCAAAACTTTCATCTATACAACAAGGTGAATGGATCTCATATCATTATGCCAGATGAAAGAGTGAGACAAAATGGCACATGCCCTATGATTCTGTACATCTAAAACTCTGGATAATGCAAATTGACTGCAACAGCAGATTAGTGCTCACTTGTGGGTCAGGTGATAGGGGAAGGAGATAGAAAACAAAGAACAAAAAGTCCAACCTTCGGGAGGTAATAGGTGGGCTCACCGTGTTGAATATGAGGGTGTACCCATGTCGATCTAGTTGAGGCTGTAATTTAAATATGTATAGTTTGTTATATGTCAAATACCCTGGCAAGTAAGGAGAAATTGCTCTTCAGCAAACACGAAGGCACACCAATGGAGTCTTCCTAAATCTCCGTGACTCGCCTTGGGAAGTAATTGAGCCTTCTGGCCAATTACTGTCAGAATGATCCACTCAATATTAATTATGCACAGTAAAAAGAGGAATTGGAGGCAGAGACTCAACAAAATCTAAATGGATGGTACCAGAAACTCAGCTCCACAAACTTGCTTATTTCATCATCTGTGAATTCCCGAGGGTGGTGCGTGATACGTAGTTGGCACTCGGTAACTAACGGTTCTAGCTATTATTATGGGGTGGAAGTTAGGGAGGCTGATTAAGACTCTGCAGTCCCATCTTGCTCAGGAGAGTTGATTATTCCAGAAGTTTCACAAACAAGAATGAATTCATAGCCTGGGGGTTTGGATGAAGCGGGTCTGCCACATTACAGGTACACAGTCTGTGTACAGTCTGTGTGTTGCACAGGGCAGAGGAGCTATGGGGAAGTGACGCTCACTTCGGCTGTGGTGGCCTCAAGAAGAGCATCATTTTACAGATGACACCTCACAGCTTACCCAGCTGTGATGCAGGACTTCTTCTGCCTTCGCTGGGCATTTCCTTTTTCTCACTTGTAATTAGAAGGCTCTATATCTCAAACTTACATAAAAGCCTAGCTTACAACATTGACTTCCCTGCCACCTTGAGGTCCCTGGGAAACTCATTTTCAGCACTGGGCAAAGAATCCTACAAATAAAAGGAGATGATGCTTCCATGCTTACTGGTGTTTCTCAAGGGGCTCATGGTTTCCTCCAGAATCGATGGCCCAGACTGAACTCACATTTTTAGTCTCTGTTGCACGATCCATCTTTCAGCAAATTGTTGTAGGCATCACAGGCCAGAACAGAGAGGCATGCGAGGAAGGACCTGAAATGCCTGTGTGTGACCAGCCAAGAGTTCATCTTGATGACGGATGGGCTGTAAGAAACTGCTCTGCTGAGATATGGCCATTGCACAGTCCTTCTGCAATAGGTCGGCTGTAAAACATGGTTTTGGATCAGCCACACTGGGAACCTCCCACGGTTCTGCCTCTCTTATGCTACACAGTATTTATGATTCGAGACAGTTACTTTTTCCTTTCTAATCTATATGGTGAAAATGAGTGGAGTCTTGCCTCATGGAATAACTGATATCTGACATTTCAAGAACCACTAGAATTATTATTTCTTGGAAATGGTCAGCAGCTGATATGAAAACATTTTTCTAGGCAAGGCCTAACTGAGGAAATAAAACTAAGATTAACGTCTCAAATTCTCATCCAGAGGTAGCAGATTAAGGACAATAGGATTCAAGGATATAAACAGAAAGATACAGAACAGAAACTACATAGCCCAAGCCTTGCATCTGACAGTCAAGATAGCCTCCCAGAAAGTACAAGACATGACTTCCTGTCGGGCTGTCAGAGGTAAGGGACAGATAACTCACACTGACGTTCTTCTTGTGACATCAGGGGCAAGACTTCCAGTTTCCAATGCCACTTGCATGGTGAGGATATGAAATAGGTCTTTCCTATTCGTTGTAAAGCAAGAATAAGCAAGGCAGTGTTCCCAGTTCATAGCGTGGCAGCAGTAAGAGTTCATGAAGAACAGCGCTGTTGCAGCAGTTCCAGAACCTTCACGGTATTTGTCCTTTTGATCTACCAAGGCCACAGAGACACATCTCACAGTCGTTCTAGCTATGTATCTCTGTGTACTTCAGTTTTTCCTTTGCGAAGATATTTTGGGATGCTTGAAAGTTTATGATTACGTTACATTTTAAACAGATTGTTATTTTATTTTGGAACAACTGTATTTTTTTCTTTTTTGGCAGTAGTAAAGATTGAACCTACACCTCAGGCATGCAAGGCAAACTCTATTTCACTGAGCTATAGCCTCTTTTTTTTCATTTTGTTTTTGCATTTAACTTGTTTTAACATAAAATTAATTTTTATAGCTTAAGGTTACTTATTGACACATATACTAGGAATTCTTTCTGAATGCTGGCAGCTATTGCAGAGTAATCAGCAAGTTGCATCACTTACAGCCTTCTAATGGCCACAGATATCCTAATTAGTTAGAACATTGTTTTTGATGTTTTCCAGTTATATTTGCTTAAATGCTATTTTGCACAGTGTTAACATGACACACTGTCTTTCCTTTAGTGAAAAACCATAAGACTAGACTCTTTTGATCCTTCATTTTCTGTCTCTTAAGAGGAACTCTGTAGGTAGCACAGGATAGATGCTGCATTTTGATTTTAAATAAACTCTCGATACCTGTCATTTAAGTGTAGGTAGACATTATATATTTTTATTTATTCAGATAATGTACATAGTAAGTGCTTCCAGCTTATTTTGCCTTTTCTCATACAACCCCCCCTTTATTTATTTTCTTGACTTATTTTTTTGAAGTCTTCCCATTTCTCTCATCTCCTTTGCCTGACACAAAACTGTGATACGTATTTGTATTCTTGAAGCGATTATCCCGTAGTTGGTAATGGCCAGCCATGATGGATCCACAGTTGTTGATGGTCAACCATGAAGGACCTGAAGTTGGTGATGGGCAGTCATGATGGATCCACAGTTGGTGATGGCCAGCCATGATGGATCCACAGTTGTTGGTGGTCAACCATGATGGACCTGAAGTTGGTGATGGTCAGTCATGATGGATTCACAGTTGGTGATGGCCAGCCATGATGGATCCACAGTTGGTGATGGCCAGACATGATGGATCCACAGTTGGTGATGGCCAGACATGATGGATCCACAGTTGGTGATGGCCAGACATGATGAACCTGTAGTTGGTGATGGCCAGTCACGATGGACCTGCAGTTGGTGATGGCCAGCCATGATGGATCCACAGTTGGTGATGGCCAGCCATGATGGATTCCTTGCTACTCGTCCTAGTCTGTGCTCCTGTGAGAGAATCCTGGCTGTGCAATGTGTAGAGAGCAGAGGTTCATTCTCTCGCAGTTGAAACCTCACATGTTGTTACCACACACAGCGGTGTGGTATTCTGCACTTGATTACAGATTCACTATTTCCAGGGAGCTTTTAACTTCATATATTTTCTTGGAGCCTGGCATCTAGTGGGTTGACACTGTCTGGCATCTAGTGGGTTTTTTATTGTTGTTGTTGTTTTGTTCTGTTTTTGCTGCCTCCTTACGTGACAGAGGGCAAAAGACAGGATAAGCACAGTAGTCCCAAGTGGCAAGAGCACAGAAGAGAGTTCTCTCTCTCTCTCTCTCTCTCTCTCTCTCTCTCTCTCTCTCCCCATCTTAGAGCAGCATTAACTTCTTCATCAGGGCCTGAACATCTTCACCGTCTCTACCATCCATCATTGTTACTTGGACACTTTGTTTCTGGTGCATCAGTTTGGGGGCAATAGTATCACCTTTGAAGTACTCCAAACCCCTTCAGCCCCAGCATCTTTGCATTTGCTGCATTTAATGATGGCTGTGTCCTTATTTTACATATTTTACCAACCATCCTGTTACTCAGAATGCTTATTCCCAGATGTGATAGTGACCTTTATGAGCTTGACTGTAATTACATAGCGTTCCCATGGGAGAATTTCCCTCCCATCTTAAGTACCCTAAATATGCTTCTGAACAGACTCACTTGGTTTTGAGTTTATATTTGCTCAACCCTGTGTCTAATGCAGTTTTGGAAAACTTTTCACTCCTCATCCACTCTTTAACTCTTTCTCTGTTCTTTGTTTCACAGTTTCATTATGCAGTCTAGACTGGATTCAGTCTTGCAATCCTCCTACCTCTGCTTCTCCAGTGTTTGCCATTACAGGTGTGCACCACCAAACCCAGTGTTGGTTTCTCTTAACGTGTGTGTGTGTGTGTGTGTGTGTGTGTGTGTGTGTGTGTGTCAGGGAGGCAGATAAACAGACACGGTGGGGGTGGGGGTGGGGGACAAAGAAGCAGAACTAGTTCCTGTGCCTATGTACATGTACCCCCATGCATGTGTGGGTGCCTGCAGAGGCCAAAAGAGGGTGTTAGGTTCCCTGGATCTGGAATTACAGCTGGTTGTGAGCTGCCCAATGTGGGTGCTAGCAGCCAAAGTCAGTCCTTCAAAAGAGCAGCAAGTACTCTTGACCACTGAGCCATCTTTCCAACTCTTTGCACAGATAAGAACTGATTCTCAGGCTTTCTATTCATGAGTCTCCTTCCTTAAAAAAATGAGAAGAAGAAATGAAAAGCATGATTGAAGCTTTTTGTTTTCCTTTCTTATCCATGTCCTAACACTGTCCAAATGGGGTTTAGGATGGTGAAGTAGCTGCAAAGTCAGAGTGCTGAAGGCAAGGCAAGGAAGGGGGTGGGGGTGGCATGGGGAAGCAGCACTAGGGGGCAGTGCTGCAGCTTGTCCCATCAAAGGCCACAGTGGGAGCAAGGTTTGAGATGAGAAGCAGGGCAAGCTGGGATGCTGAAGAGTGCCCCACCCTGAGAGCCACCTCTATTGAGTGACCCTTGTTCATCCTGAGTGTCCCTTTGATTGTTGAGCTCCATATCACGCTGCTTCTCATGCAGTCCTTGAGTAATGGGAGGAAGAGCCTGCGCTGTAATGGGACTTCTGTGATCAGTAAAATGTCATGTCGATGGTGTAGCCTAGGATATTCCAGAGATAAGTGACCCAGTATCCACCGTGGCTTGTCTCCATGGAGACACAGCAGGAACAACTGAGTCCTCCGCTCCTTTCTTTGGCTGCAGCTCTGTGGCTATGATCTTTCATTGTCTTAGTGGAAACAGAAGGAAAGTTGTGTACAGTACTTAAATGTCAGTGTGGATGTGCTGTCTGACTCATGCTTCCCCCTCCTGATTTTCCACCGTAATTCCTGAGACATATTACCAAAGGAGAACATTTGGTCCCAACGTGTAATGAAAATCACTCTCAAGTTGTCAAATTTCTTGAGACACAGTGGAGGGCAGTGGAATCAGGGGCTGGGGAAGGGAGAAGTGGGGAGTTGCTCAGGGGATGCAGGGTTTTTGTGTGGGAAGATGAGCGATTCTGATGACCATGGCATGGGGTTGATTGTACAGCAGTGTTGTATTTCATACCACTGAACCGTGCACTTTGACATAGAAAGTGGTAACTCTTGTTATGTGCATTTTACCACAAAATAAATACATGTAAAATTAAAGTGACATAACACGGCAGATAAGATCACTGTGAAGAATTGGATCCTTCACCTCCAGATCCCATGATCTCTGTTGGGAATAAGTCATGGCACATAAACTTGTCTCCCTCTGACTCCAGGGGAAAGCTTTCATCAAGTTCAAGTCGTTGTACATGATCTTCACAGCAAGATATGTGTGCACACTTCCAAAACATATGCATAACCAAACCACACACTTGATTTCCACCTTTGGAATTCAAGGTTTCCCAATTAGGACTCTAAGCTGCCCTGTTTCCCATTCATGGTTTTAGCAAGAATTGTAAGCTCAAAGAGTGAATGATGACCACACTGTTCATAATCCATCAACTATAATCCTGACCCATCTGTGGAGAGGATGGGAAGAACGAGCTTTGAAATCCGGTAAAAATTTAAATCCTGAATCCACCTTTACTCTAGAGCTCAGAGGCTAGCCTTATGATTTAGTTGATCCTCATTCTCGATGATACCATATTCACAGATTTGCCTCCTCATCGACATTTCTTTGCAACCCCAAAATCAACACGCATAGTGTTTTCATGGCCATTAACAGACATGCCTAGAGGGACAAAAACTAAGGTGATACTTGGCCTTCATACTTGAAATCATACCAAATGGTCTACTGCATATTCTCACTTGGTACTTTTTATGTCGTTCAAAGTGGCGGGGGAAATTGTGATGTACCCAATTTTCCCAAGGGCGAGAAGGCTGCTGTTTGTTTTATGGAGAAATTATACATATTAGAAACTCTAATCAGGTATGCCTTGAGTTCACTGGGTTAGTGAATGCATGATACATATTTTTAGAGTGTCCTTAAACAGAAGTCCCCGTGAACCAAGGCCATGGACCGGTCAACTGATGGCGTGTCAGCAGAAGGCTGTGGGATCCTGGCTTCTCTTCCCTACTCATCCATTCAGGCTTTACTACAGGGTTTTAGAGCTGAGCTTCTGTGAATGAAAAGAATTCACTGCACTTTGCCAAAAATACCCTCTTTGGGTGCATGAATGTTTAATGATTGCTCCCGCATTTTCCATGGAGAAGGAAGGAAGCATTTATTACAGCCCCATTAAAACCTGACATGCACATGTGATGTAATACAGCTCGTAAAAGGCGAGCAGGAACCATGCACATCACACACAGGTAGAAGCCTTTTGAGAAGGCTGGAGGAGTCCATCTCCAACCTCCCTCTTCTCTACCGCCAGCACCAGGTAGGCACGTGTCACTATCGCTCTGCCCTCACCTAGCCTTTGGCCTGCCCACGTGCAAGAGATGCTTATGGATGAAGAATAAAATGGGTGTGTGTGTAGTGTTTTAACATCCAGAGGATATGAAGACCCTCTTCAGGCCCCAAAGAAAAAGACAGCTGAAGGGAAGGTGGGGCAAGCGTTGAACTAAACACTTGTCCAGAGAAGACGTACAGACTTTACATAACTGAAAGGGTGCTCGATCCATCACTGGTCACTAGGTTGACACAAACCCAAACCTCAGACTGGTCCCACTTTGTGCAGCTCTGAAATAGCTATCAGTTTTTGCAAGTGGAATATGTCAAGTGTTAGCAAAGCTGTGGCAGGATTGGAAGCTCTGTGAGAAGGGAAGGTGGCGCAGTCACTGTGGAGCAGTTTGGCTGTTCCTTAGAAAGCTTATGAGATGCACCATGTGACCTAGCAAGTCCACCTCAAGACACATCGTTCAAAACAACCCAGGTTCCCTCAGCCGGGGAATATGTGGCAAAATGCATGTTTGTGTATTTATGTACCTAAAATTCTTACATAGACCATGAATATGACTGCTGGCCCAGCAGCCATTTTGTAGTTTTGAAAATAGCTGTCATGTCACCATGAGTGCAGAAAAGGAAGAACTCGATATCCTGATCCCTTTTACAAGGTACTGACCTAAACCACCCCCCTCAGGCCATCTCTCACAGCCCAGCATGATCATCGTCTCCAGCGCTGTCACTTTCAGTAATAGTACCAGCCGATTTGACCTTCACACGGCCTTGTAGTTCCCAATGTCTTTTGATCCTCTGCTATCGTTTACCCAACATGTTCTCTTACCGTGCTTTTAGAGGGAGGCCCTGGAGTTCAGAGACTCAGGTACTGTGGCCTTGAAGCTGAAGGCTTGGCCTCTGTCATAATCAAGACTCAACATAAGACATCAACGCAGTTCCTTTCTCCCACACACTAGGCAAGCATCAGCTTAGATTATTCTTGAGTAGCTGTCCCCAAAGTGGAGACTTTAAGGGAGAGCCACTGACCACCTCTAACGCAGACTGATAACCATGTGTACCTAAGTAAAGCTTAGGGAGTTGTTCTTATTCATGAAGACGTACAGTGTTCCACTTACTTCCTCTTTGACTTTAGGCGACCAATCAGCTGGCAATACCCAGTAACTTTCAGTGTTCTCTTCTGTATTCTCTCATGGTGTTAGAAAGGAAACAGGAGAGGGGAAAAGAAAAAGACACAGAGAGGAAGGGACACTTCTGGGGAGGTGGGGGCGTGGGTCCTGTGAAACAGGCTGAGAGGGAAGATGCACGCGTGGTCTAAGGTCCACAGGGGACTCTGTGCATGAACTGTCTGACCGTGTGATCTGTGGGGACTACAGAGTTCAGCAGCTGACAAGCCATTGTCATCACAGCCCTTGCAGGACCCTTAGCAGCTCTCAGACCCCTCATCTTCAGCTTACCCACTGCGCATGTTTTTCCAGAAGTTTGCCAGAACTCTCCATGGATGTTTCTTTTAACTTTTCTTTGAAACTTTTCATACAACATACTTTGGTCATACTTTTCCCCTCCTACGATTTTTCCCAGATCCTCTCCACCTCCCTCCCCACCCAATTTGATGTTTATTCCCAGCCCCTCCCTCTCCAAAAGACGCACGGGAGAAACAAACAAAAACAAGAATCAAAACACTATAACAGATAAAATCAATATGACAAAAAATAATAAAACAATTCTACAAAGAAGTTTCTAGTGATGAAGTCCTAAAATACTGCCTTGCAAGTGTCAAGTGATCGAATTTTAGGACTTGCGCAAACATTGTATAAATCTGCTAAATATAGTCACAGGAAAAATTTAGTCTTGCCGGGCAGTGGTGGTGCATGCCTTTAATCCCAGCACTCAGGAGGCAGAGGTAGACGGATCTCCATGAGTTCAAGGCCAGCCTGGTCTACAGATTGAGTTCCAGGACAGGTGCCAAAGCTATACAGAGAAACTCTATCTTGAAAAACAGTATTTTATTTAAACTGGGATGAAGAATCTCCCAGTAGATGTAACCTCCCTGAAAGTAGTTAAACTGCCCTTCTGGTTCTTTGGCCTCTCCTATTCTCGTCTTCTCAGTAGTGGGATTTGAACAGTCCCTCTACCATTGAACCACATCCCCAATCTCTTCCTTCTATTTTGTATTTTCATGGCAGGGTTTTACTGAGTTATCAGACTTGGCCTTAAACTCACTCTTTAGGCAAACCTTGAACTTGACATCTTCCAGCCTCAGCCTCTGAAGTATTTGGGGCCATGGGGCTATTTCACCAGACTTGGCCGTTGACCTTTCCATCCGGACAATAAATGACTGACAGATAATGCTTAGTGAGCCGGAAAGTATTTGTTAACTAAACATTTCATCTCATACTATACATTTTAAAATAGCAAGAGTGGAAATGAGAAGGAGATTATAAGAGCTAACGAAAGCAGAGCAACTTGAGGGGTCAGTCTCTATTCAGATGGTGTCACTAAATGACAGGGACCGTGAGAAGCTCCAACACCTCCTGCAGCTGTCTGAGCAGACCTGAGTCTCTGGAAGACCACAAGACTCATAATGGAGTCCCAGCTAACTGGAGACCCTCTGGTTTGGCACCAAAGCCCAGGGCACTGCCTGCTCTCTGCCCTTTGTCTGCAGACACACTGCCTGGACATACTGTCCCCTTTCCCACCCCATACACCCTCACATAACGTGGGTTTCTTGCCTCTCAGACTCATTGGACAGTAACTCGATATGACCTTAGCTGATTGGGTAACATATCCATATGTGCCATTGAACGGACACATTGAAGCAGATCAGCACCTCCATGCAGTCTGCTTCCCAGGGAATCCCCCCACCCCCCCGGTTCCCCACCGAGCCACCAATGAGAGGGAGAAAAACCACAGAGCAACTTGTGTGACTGGAGTCATAGTACCTGTTAAGGAGTGATCCAGCTATTTTCCTAAATTTCTTCAAATACTGTGGCTTAGCAGTTAAGAATGCTTACTGTTCCTACAGAGGACCCATGTTCAGTTCCCAGCACTGAAGCACAATTAATAAAAACTCAGAGGAATTGGGGTTCAACCTGAAGACCTGAAAAGCAAAGCAGCCAGTCACTGACTCTTACCTCGATCTCAGATCCAAAATGGCGATCCTGCCTCCAGGAATCTCAGAATGAGACTGAGAGCTGTCTCCTGTTTTTTAATCCTTTCCAGGGCTGGGAATAAAGGCATGCACCACCCGGTTTCTATGGCAAACTAGTGTAGTTACTGGGATTAAAGGTGTCTGTTATCATTGCCTGATCTGTAAGACTGACCAGTGGGGGCTTTTTACTCTCAGATCTTCAGGCAAGCTTTATTTATTAAAATACAGTTGAAATGCCGCTACACAACACCCATGTCAAGCAGCTCACAACTGCCTGTAACCAGGGCTCCAGGGAATCTGACCTCCTCTTCTGACCTCTGCATGTACCTGCACGCACACTGTGTACAGAAACTGATACATGTATACCTAAAGGAAAAAAATAAATTTTTAAATTTTTTTCTTCGAATGCTAACTTAGGGTCTGGAGAGAGAAATTAGAGGCAAAAACACTGTTTTCTCTTCTAGTCCACTTAGGTTCTATTCCCTAAACCGATGTCATGGCTCACAATTATCTATACCTCTGGTTCAGGGGGATCAGATACCTTCCTCTGGCCTCTGTGGGCACTGGGTGCAACTTGGTGCACAGACATTCATGTAGGCAAAGCATTCATGCACATAAAATGAAAAAAAAATAAAGCTAACAAAAATTTCTGTCTTCAAATAGAAACATTTTTGTCTCATTCTCTTGAAGCAGGATGTTGGCAGTTATCCTAAACATCCTTAACCTAGGATCCACAACTTCAGCCATTAATCTTTGGAGAAAACACACCTGCTTGGGAAGCTTCTGTCCTTCTCCAGGTCCTCTTGAGGCCTCGTCATTGTTTTCTCTCACTACACATGTCTATCTGGAGCTGTTGATCAGATAGCAAGACAAAATGAGGTTTGAACACAGAATGCATTTACTCAACAATATAAGGCAGCCACACTTTCCTCCAGGGTTTTAAACAGAGTCTTAGATGCTGGAGAGGAAGCAATGGACAAGGAGTCAGCTTCACAGTCAAACATAAATTTCTTTAAAGCCACACAGGCCAAGAGTTTATTCATTCTGTGAGGTTTGTGTTTTTGGTTTTTGTTTTTGTTTGTTTTTTTGTTTGTTTGTTTGTTTTTTAGTCACTGTTGTAATATGTATGTGTGTGCACCTGTACGTATGAGTAAACATGTTGTACAGCATGTCCAGAAGTCAAACTTAGATGGCTTCCTTTAATCATCTGTTTTTTGAGACAGCCTCTCTTCATTGAACTGGAGCTAACCAATTGGCTAGACTGGGTGGCCAGTGAGTGGTGTAGATGCTCCTGTCCCTGCCTCCCAGTGCTGAGAGAAGAGAAATGTATAGCCATGCCCAGGTTTGTACATGAGTACTGGAGATCCAACCTCAAGATCTTATACATGTGCAGTTAGCAATTTACCTACAGAGTCTGCTCCTAAGCCCCAGTGTTGATCTTTTTCTTAGATTTATTCTTTATTTTATGTGTGGGTGTTTTATCTGCATACTTATCTGTATACCACTTGTATGCACCACCCACAGAGGCCAGAAGAGGGCACTGGATCTCCTAGAACTGGATTTGTAAGTGGTTGTGAGATGCCAGAGGGTTCTGAGAGCTGAAGCTGGGCCTGCTGCAAGATCAACAAGCGCTCTTAACCACCGAGGCATCTCTCCAGCCCCCAGAATTGATGTTTCAATGGAAGCAGACTTTGCTGCAGGTGTGACCTCAACATTTAGGAAATTTAGCAGCATCCTTGGTCTCCACCCACTGAATGCCCCCACTAGCCCCTCCCCTAGCTGTGGGAGTTTAAACGTGTCTGTAAACATTGTGAGATATCCTGGGGTCACTGGCATTCCAGCGTAGAAGCGTGGACTAGACACTCTAGAAAAGTGTGGTGCTGGCTAGTGAGGATAGTGAAGGTAAGTTCCCTCTTAGCATGTCCCCTGAGCAAAGACTAGAAGTAAGGCTGTGTCCTATGGAGGAAAGGCCCTGAGGTGGTAGTGAAAATGGCATCCTGAAGAGAATTCCTGGGCCTGGGGAGTCCAGTAGGGGTTGAGAGAAAGGTTACAGAGCTACGGAGCACTGTGGCCTTGGATCTGCAGGGAGAGGAGGTACCTGCCTAGTGTTTATGCAGACAGCATGGCTCTTCCACTGAATAGAAATCAAGGACAGAGGCTCAAAGGTGAGAGTAGAGTCCAAAAGCAGCTGTAGCTGCAGCTCAGAGGAGCCAAGCTAGTCTGGGAGGGGCAGCAGGTCAGGAGGGAGGAAATGCCCTGAACACATGTTCTCTGTCTTCAGAACCTATGTGTCAGGATTTGTTGCTGAACTGTAACACTGGCACAAGCAATCAATGAGATCTCTCGTTGCAAATATCTCAAATGAGCTTTTACTTCTAAATTTGACTCCAATTCTGCAGGAATCTGAGCATGATGGAGATGTTTGGGGACTGCACCGCTGTTTCCCCGCTTGTGTTCTGAGCAAACCAATTAAAGTTATAATGTGCATCTCCAGGGGAGAAGAGACAAGCAGAGGTGGTGGGTTTCTCCTCAGACACCGCTTTACAACACTTTCTCCTACTGCTTGGCTGATGAAGTTTTGGCAAATTGGAGCAAAATAAGCTGTTGGGCCCCCAGAAGCAGTTTGTCCCCGTAGCTATAGTAGAACCCAATTGTTCTCTAAGTCCCCATCAGAGACCCAGTGCACACTTCCCATGAATCCTGCTACATATCCCCAACTCTAGCCTCATCTTCCCCATCTCTGTCCAGCCTGCCTGTTATAGGACTCTGGGGGTTACAGATCTCATCTCCCCAGGTCACGGGTGAGCCAAGACTCTGTGCTCTGTTCTCAGAGAATGGGAGGCAAGAGCCCTGTGCTGTGGTAGGTCCCAGGTGAGGATGAGCTTTCCCCAACCTTTCAGAGTGCTGGCTCACATCGGCCCTTCAGGGATTATGATTTAGAACTTTCTGTCTGTGCCTGGCAGAGTCATTCTCGCTTTCTTCTTAAGCCTGACCATCTCCCTATAGAGTGTAAATTATTTGATCAGACTTACAGGCTCCTTTTTCTAAGTCAGAGGGATGCAAATGGACATGGTGGTCAGTAAAGGAGTCAGATGATTCTGATGTATGCTAGTGTTGAAAAACTTCCGCTGTCTCGGGAAGGTTTTATATATTAATAGGCACCATAAATAAGGAAGGTATTTTTCTCATTGGCAAAAGAAATTCAGACAGGCAATTTAAGGGTCAATGTTGTCAATTTATTAGTTTTATTATCATTATCATCATCAGTTATGTTTTTGTTTTGTTTTTGATATACTGTGCCCCTCTATGTAGTCCTGACTGTCCTGGAGCTCACTATGTAGACCAGGCTGCCTCGAACTCACAGAGGTCTGTTTGTCTCTGCCTCCTGAGTGCTGGGATGAAAGACATGTACCACCTTGCCAGACTAGTATTGTCATTCTTAAGGCATGATTTTTAAAGATGCTGGCTCCTAACTTTCTGTACTATTCTTAGGCCACAAGTTCCATTCTTAATTTGATTTCATTGTACAATGTGGCCGCTGGAACTCCAGCCATTCTGTTTATTTATCTTTCATGCAGAATACAAGATAAAAGAGGCAAGTGACATCCTGGAAAGAGCTCAGAGAAGCCACGCCCATGCGTGCTGTTAGCTAGAGTATAGTCAAATGGGCGTGTGTACTTCCTAGGGGAGGAGTGCACAGAAATACTGTTCTTAGGCAGGTACATTGATATGCCCAGTAAAATAGTTGAAGAAGGGGCAAAGGGACAAATGTGACCGCTCTGACTGCCGCCACATCCTGGCGTCATCAAGCTGTGGCGGTGTGGGGGACGCTTAGTGTGGGGAACATTTGTACCCTCCGCAGCTCACTTTGAATTTATTGGAAAGCCCTGCATTGCTCTGTTATGAAGAACACCAGAAGAAAACATATTCTTCATCTCCATAGACAACCATACAAACATAATGAGAATGCGCTACACGAAGGACTTTTGATCCTCTTTTCCATCCGTCTGCAAATCTCTTTTGAATCCCCAAAGAGCAGAATCGGGGGATGAGGAAGCAACGTTCACAAGCAATGCTGTGTCTGAGAGAGTGTGTGTGTGTATGTATGTGTGTGTGTGTATGTATGTGTGTGTGTGTGTGTGTGTGTGTGTGTGCAGGTCCGCATGCACCTGTGTGCGTGTCCTTGAAGATACTAGAGGGCAACCTTGAGTGTCTTTTTTTCAGGTTCTATCTACTTTGTTTTTTAACACAAGATCTCCTAGTTTTACCTGGAATTTGCCATTTTGGCAGACTGATAGGTCAGTGAGCCCCAGAGCTCATCCTGCCTCAGACTCCCCCATCCTAGGATTACCAACATTCACTGCAATGCCCAGCTCTTCTGTGAGTCCTGGGGTCAGATGCAGGCCCTAATACCCAGCTCTTCTGTGAGTCCTGGGGTCAGATGCAGGCCCTAATGCCCAGCTCTTCTGTGAGTCCTGGGGTCAGATGCAGGCCCTAATGCCCAGCTCTTCTGTGAGTCCTGGGGTCAGATGCAGGCCCTAATGCCCAGCTCTTCTGTGAGTCCTGGGGTCAGATGCAGGCCCTAATGCCCAGCTCTTCTGTGAGTCCTGGGGTCAGATGCAGGCCCTAATGCCCAGCTCTTCTGTGAGTCCTGGGGTCAGATGCAGGCCCTCGCACTTGCACCATCACAAGCGCTTGCCTCTTCAAGCTGTCTCGCCAGCCCGGACTTTTCTTTGTAATGGCATGCTCTGGTGGGCATGAAACTCCCACCTCCTGGTGCTTGAAGAGCTCCTAGAAAACAACACATCCAAGCACTTCAGCCCCAAGAACCACTCAGTAAATAAAGAGGTCGCGGATCCCTTTCTTCCAATAGACGGTGAAGCACAGATGCACGCGCCTTGCTTTTGTTGGGTTCCTGCTGGAAGCAGATCTGAATATAAAAGTGTTCTCACCTTACATCATGAGTGTTCTGCCTTTAGAGTTCTCACCACAGCCTTTGAGTCTCTCTGCCGTACTCCCAGCAGGAGGAGGAGACTCCTAAAAAGCTAGGCGGGGTTAAACAAATTCTTCCTTCTTTACAAGTTTCTGGATTTCCTGGAGGAAATCGGAAGTCTGTGGTGGTTGTTGAGAGCAAGCAGTAGGGTAGCTGTAAGACGGTCAGAGCGTGGACAGTGGGCCAACAGGACACTCTGAGCGGTTACAGGTGCACATTGCAGGGCCCGTGCCTGCCAAATTAGAAGTCAGCGTTTTCCCAAGCCTTCCTGGTGATCCCAGCGCAAGCTCCAGACTCTGATCTGCTGCCCAAAACCAAATGTTTCACGGCAGCCATGGAGGCTGCAGCCATGCTGCTTCTGATGCAGCTGCTCCTGACAGCAGCACTCTGAACAGTGCACGCTTTTCTCCCAAATGCAGTCCTTGACTCCAGCTTCCATCTCCACTCGGGCAGAAATGCCGTCAGATCTGCAGTTCCACCAGACAAGCCCCGCCTTCATAACTGGGCGAGGCCTTGCTTTGTAGAATGAGTTTACACATGGGGTACAGTTCTTACCAACCCATCCGACACTGCCAGAAGCTGTTGCCAAGTTGCCTAGACTGGGAGTGACATCTTAAATACAAGTTTCCGGCTGCTTAATTTTCTAAGCCAGTTTGTGATGCTTCCATTGCTTTTGTGCAGGGACAGTGAACCCAGTATGACTTCACCCAGAGCAGAATCACAGGGCACTCTTACCTGGGAACACCTAAGTAGAGCAAAGCTTCTAGCACATTCAGCAGGCTCACTTTTAAAGAACAACAGAATTAGCACCACTATCGGCATGCCAATTGATTAACAGCTTGGTAACAATCATTATTGATAAAAATCTATTAGGTTTGCTTATTTACTTATAAAATGAACAAGTGAACATGTTTGGGCTAAATTAAGCCATGTGTGGGTTTTCAAGAGGTAATGCCAAGTTGAATTTTTGTAGTGTTGAAAAATGGATGCCACAGTTTCTCGTTTCCATTGGTTTGGTTGGTGTTTGTTTGGAAGCTTTCCTGGGATTTTATGGCAGGGGACACTAGGAGAGAAGTCATGAAGGCTCCATTGACTGGGGACTCATAAGAACTGTCCCTTCCCCTAGCTGATAGCTTTGCCCCTGTCCTCATTAGAACTTCTGGCAGCCAAACCTCAAGAGACGGAGGTAGTGACTTGGTTATATGACTTAGTTATTGCTTATCATATTGGTGATTGTAGTTGACATGAGTTGATGTTTTGGGAACAGTCAACTTAATACTGTATTAAGTTCTCCGTCAATTGTTGGTGACCCTGGATAAAAGTATTTTAATAGATTCTATACATGAGGACTTATAGAGGTTGCTGGTAGAAAGGATGAATTTCAGTGGTGGTCATGGGATGTGAATTTTAGCAGGTGGTGGTGTTTGTCCAAAAAAGAAAGAGCTGTGTTACCAGAAAGCCATCCCTGCCTCTGTTGACTTGAGAATGCTGTCTTTAGGATGGCCCTCAGCTCTCTGTTACGGTTTGCATCTGAAATATCCCTGCAAGGCCATATGCATTTGGCACTAATGTTATGCCAAGTGGTAGAATCCTGAGGAGGTCGAGCCTAGTGGAAGGAAGTGATGTTAGTGTGGGCATACCCGGAAAAAGGATATTGGAGCCCAGCCCCTTCCCTCTGTTTCACTTCCTGGCAGCCGTTACGTGAATAGTTTGCTGTACCACACATCTTTGCCACATTCTTAGCCTTGCCACAGCCCAGAGTGACAGGACCAAGAAACTATGAGCTGAATGCCTGGAACCATCCGCTAACTCTGTCCTCTTTTCACATTATTGGTCTCGGATGCTTTTGTCCCAACTACAGGAAGCTAATGTACCACCAAGGCAAGTGTTTGCCCCTAAATGTCTCCTGAGTTCTTGGTCACTGCTGGCCCTACCTTCACTCAGTTCTGTAGTGAACCTTGGAGTTCCTTTGTTCTCCGGTCTTCAGCTGTGTGGAGCTCCTTGCCTCCCATCTGTCAGTGTAGACCCAGCTCAGGATGGGTATGGGTACCCAGGACCCTTCTCTGGGGGGGAATTATAACTGAGAAAAGCTAGTTGGTCTGGGACAGACGACTGAACTGAAGCAGTGCTGGAGGGAACCTTCAGGAACCTTCAGCTCTAAGGAGGCTCTGCAGGGAGAAGAGAATAGAGCAGAGGCAGGAGGATTCTGTGATGAGAGAGATGAGAAGCTAATGAGAAATCATTATGCTTTTCTAATAGTCTGGCATTTTTATCCTTAGAAATCAAATTCATTTTAATAGTACAACATTCCTACCTACATTGCAATGTACTACATCACAACCTATTTCTCTTGTTTAGGCTAAGAGAGGTGGCTCCCAGATTTGGTCTCCCTCTCTACACCACCAGTGTTGCTACAGTTCCTAACAAGAGAAAAAGGCCATTGTATTAGTCAGGGTTCTCAAAGTGAGCAGAACTGAGAGAATGAATAGTGTGTGTGTGTGTGTGTGTGTGTGTGTGTGTGTGTGTGTGTGTAGAGGGGGATTTATTAGAATTATAGACCATGGTCCAAATAGTCCAACCATGGCTGTTCATGATAGAAGACCAAGGATCCAGTAGACCCTTGATCAGCCCATGAGACTGGATGTCTCAGCAGTCCCAGTCTGAACCTGGTGCTGGAGTTCTAGGGCATTCTTAGTGAGCTGCTGGTTTTCAGTTCCCATTAGAATCCCAAAGAAGTAGGTTCTAATGCCAGCCCAGCAAGGAAAGCCTCAGCAACAGAGTGGATGGACTTGTCAGTGAGGGCAAGCAGGCAAAAAAGCTTTAGGATAGATCTTCCCACCCCAAATGATCCAGTCAGAAGACCTCTCAGAGGCCTGCCCTGCTGCTTGGGTTTTAGTTTATTTCAAATGTAGTCAAGTTGAAAACCACGATCAACCATCATGGCTATGAAACATCTCGAGTCTTCCATCTTGATTAGGTCAGGCTGGGTGGTTCATCATCATGCATTTATGCTATATGTGTCTGCTCTGATTTAGTCCTCATGATCTTATGATGAGTCTGAACACTTACGTAGCTTGCTTGGGAACCTTACAGAAGGGAAATGACAGAGCCACAGCCAAAGGGTCATGCCTTTCTGCCATGGCTGTAGAGGGTACAGAGAGGATTCCACCCTGGGTGAGTGTGGGCAGCATCACCGCAGGCTTGGTTCAATGTACCACTAAAGAAGGGCGCTCAGGATGAGTGCCGTGAAGATAATGAGCAGTGATTGGCAGGAGGATCGGGCAAGCTCCCATTGTCTATCTTATCAAACGCGGCAGGCCTTCATCTCATGTTAGTGATTTCTGCTTGTTTCACAATTACGAAAATATTGAGAATGACTAGAGAGAAGCTGCCTTTTCCTCTTCGTTTTCGCATCTCTCTTCTTTTTCTCTTCTATGATTGTTGAGACGGGGTTTTACTATATAGCTGAGGTTAGCCTCAGGCTCACAATCATCCTGCCTCAGCCTCACAAGTTCTCGCAATTATGACTAAGAAGACCTCTTCAAGCAGTGTTGTGACATGGGGGCAAAGCTCAAGTGCCGACCTACAGAGACTGGGTCCTTTGCTTTATACCTGGCCGCTGTCCAGTGAGACGTACGGTACAGGGACTCTCAGAAGGCATTCCCAGAACAGTGTGGTAGTCAGAGGCCAGAGAGCCAGCTACGCATCTCAAGCTGGTCTGTGATATGAGGGGCCACTTCTCAGGAGTGCTAGCCTTCTGTGACCTACCTACAAAACTCATAGCCATTCCTTCTACCCAGCACATGGCCCCCTGACAAACACCTCGAAGGAAGGATTACACCAACCCAGACTTTCTCCCAAAAGCCAGCTAGTCTGAAGTCTGTGGTTGCCTTCGGAACTAGATTCAAAGGGTGATGGGCATGCCATGGTGAATGGGTCCCATTATTTTAAAATTAAGGATGGCTTTCACATTTCTCAAAGCCTTGTCACCCGCTTGTCCCTCTAATACTCATAACTTGGTTTCTAGAAATCAAAGTGAGCAAGACTTTTACAGCTCTTCACCCAGCATTCCCGGAATATTTGTTCATACTCACTACTCCTAAGGCAAAGGATTTAGAGGGAGCATGTGGAGGACGATATGGAGTGTGAGATTATGATGGTATTAAAGGCCCAGTCTCCATCCCCAGCTCAGTGAATAAGGGTCTTGTTTCATGAGTGCTGCTTATACTGCTCTGTGGGAGATCTTGGAAGCATCTTCTATGGTGTCTGAGCCTATGAGGATTTTTTTGCCTCTTCTATAAAATACCATCCTGTCTGTCTGTCTATTTGTTATTATTAATATCCTGTCTGTCTGTCTTTTATGTATCTTTTTATATTATATGTTCCTGTTTCTGTAGTTTGTACACATATGTGCGTATGGAGACCAGAGCTGAACATGGGTATCTTTTTTCAGTCACAGTCCACCTTATTATATTTGAAGCCAGGGTCTCTCACTGGACCTGGAACTTGCTAATTGCTAGGCTAGCTGGCCAATGAGATCCAGATATCTACCTACCTCTCTACCTCTACTCTGGGTCATAGACGCTTGTTACCTTACCAGCTTTTTACGCTGATGCAGGGGATGCAAACTCAGGTCTGCATGCATGCGTGGTGGGTGCTTTACTGACTGGGCCATCCTCCAAGCCCTTCCTGTCAGCTTTTACTTCTGTTGCCTGGTGAGTCACTTCTTCTGTCTTTGTTGGTCTAAAGGTGTCTGTGTGCCACTTCTGTAGTAAGGACTGGCTGGGTCTTTGTCTCTGTCCATGAGCAAAGAAATGCCTCAGAACCAAGGATCAGGGAGTCAGACTGTCTCCTAGGATGTCAGAAACTACACCCATAAAGACTCATCAACATGACTGCCCACTACCCTCAGGGACACCTGTAAGCACTGATACACATATGCTCACAGGAGCACACATACATACACATAAATATATAAAAATAAATATTTCAGTTAAAATATAATTACACCATTTTCTTCCTTCCCATTTCATATATGTATACACACACACACACACACACACACACACACACACACACATATTCTTTTAAATCTACAAAATACTAGAAACTTACTGCTTCTGGGAGAAAAAAAAAGGAAAAAACCCACTTAAACTAGGCCTGTTATGTTCCTCCTCCAATACCCTAGATGTCCATAGCCTTAGTAGAATGTCTTCCTTCTCTTCTTAGGCAAATGTTGGGTACTTTCACCAGTGTTTAAAAGCAAGTGAACCTCAGAAACTGCTGGGTTATACCAGTTAAATAGAGCAGCATTGCAGGATATGCAAAGGTCCTTGCGCTGTTGCTGCTGTTGAGTTACACGCTCTGCAGCCGGCGTTGAGTCTCTGTTCAGTGTACTTCAGTGCTTCCTGCACTGCACATGGCTCAAGACCTGGAGGGCTTTTGACGTAGGTGAAGGCTGAGACACCTAGGAACCTACAGAGTGCCAGGGAAAGGCTTGAGAACAGTATTTAGGCAGGCACCGACACATCCCTTGGCTAGAGAGGTGCCTCCCATGGGACAGCGGCACAGAAAATGGTAGAGCAACGCTGCGGGGGAATCGGCTGGGAAAGCCTTGCCCTCTGGCTTCACCTGTGCCTTTGCCGAATTCTCCTGTGACAGGGAATTCCTTTGGCTTTTCCTTTCCCCTGCCAGAGAAGGATAGCCCCCAAGTGAGGTGCTCTTCTGTGTATGCCTCAGAAAGGACAGCAGTTGACTGTCCCCAGGGGTGGCAGGAGCAATGGAAACAGCCAGTGTCCCTCGGTGAGCCTTTCTCAGGGTGGTGAGGAGTGGTGACATGGTCACAGGTGCTCTGTGTGTTCTGTCCCTCAGGTGCACCAGTACTATAGCTGCCTTCCAGAAGAGAAAGTCCCGTACGTCAACAGTCCTGGAGAGAAACTGCGAATCAAGCAGCTATTGCACCAGCTGCCGCCCCATGACAATGAGGTAAGGTGTTTGGCGGGGGCTTCTGCTGGACTGACCCTTTTCCTAATCATGGTGATAAGTAAGATTGCTGCCAAAAAGCCATCTGGCCATTGATATGAAATTTTAGCTTCTTTAATTAGAATGTACAGAAACTGGCTGATAATTTGGGTGACCACTCCTTATCCCACCCCTCACCCCCCCCCCCCCAAAGAAAAGCAGTCTCACCCTGGACAGGGTTAGACTCCAAGCCTGGCGTGACTGAGTAGTGCAGAAGCAGGGAGTGCTGTTTGAAAGCCCTGGCCAGTGTTTTCTGACTGGAATGTGTCCTGCCAGTTGCTTGTGGGAGTTGGGAGGATGACTAAGGACTGCTTCAGGACTGGAAGGAACGCTGTGAGTCTCTCAGACTTTGAGGATTGTTTCCTAAGCAGTGAATGTAAAGGTTCTCCGTGTCGAGGGCAGCCAAAGTTCCGGGTCTAGACTGGCAGCTCTCACCAGGACGTTTGTCAAGCCAGAGTCCACCTTGTCAGAGTCAGCCATCTGTATTTTGAGAGTAGTGTGAACGTGGACATTCCTTTTGTCTAGTTCCAGAAACGGAGCTCTGGAAGCAAGCGTTTATTTATTTGATTCTGAGTTTGGGTTTTTGAGAGCGGCTTTCACTTTATCCAGGATAACTTGGAACCCTCTCAGCAGCTTGTGAACTCTTTCTCTCGCTCCTCCTCTTCCCGGGTGCTGGGCTACAGAGGCCCTCCCGTGCCTGGCCATCGTTACTTATTATTGAAATCACATTGATCCTAAAGAAGAAATCTGAAAGGAAGCTTCTAAATGATCGTGTGGGAGGAGATTAGGTTTCTAAGCTGGAAATTAATTTGTAGGTATCTGGTTTCAAAAATCAAGAATCCTATAGGTTTTTACTATTTAGCTCTCTATTTAAAACAAAAGCATAATATTTAAATTGAAAGGAAAGAATTACCCCTGCAGAGAGCTGGACGCTAGTTCCTACCAACTCATCCAATACATGAGCTGAGTCTCAGGTGACATGTTTAGATAAAAGGGAATATTTTTTTTTACATTTTTATGAGGTGTGTGTGTGTATGTGTAACACTCACATACCACATCATGTATGTGGAGGGCAGAGAACAACTTATGGGAATTGGTTTTCTCCTTCCACCATGTGGGTTTTGAGGATCAAACTCAAGCTGAGAAGATCATATTTTGCAGCAAGCATCTCTGCCTCCTGAGCAATGTCTTGCTGGCCTGGAAGGAGGCAATTGGCACTGCGAATGCAGATATTAGTCCAGCCCTTGTCTAGCATGTGCAAAGCCCTGGGTTTAATCCTCAGCACTGCAAAACTAAATACATGAATCTGAAGAAGTGAGACAGCGTCCCAAAACCTGAAGCAGCTCCCTAGAAAGCGGCGTCTCTCTCTCCTACTGCCTATTTCAGAGTTCATAAAACAAACACAAAAGCTGACTCCTTTAAAGATGAAAGTAAACACTGTAACCGGATGCCTGGATAACGAATCTGGAGGTGAAAACGCAAGTTTTTACAAGCAGAAGGGGTGTGCCTGTTTTTAAAAGCATGCCCATAAAATGTCATCGCAACCATGTTTTGTGGGCTGTTAGGTTTCTAGAACGTTCCCCTGAAGACTTTTTTGAGGGAGGGAATTGATCTGCCCTCGTAGTGGTTCGTTCCGCTTATGGGTAACTGAGCTTTCATTAGACACCATTTGGATTATGACTCCATGTGGGTAAGACGTGGTACATGAGAGCCAGTGGCCACGATCTGCTCATCTGGCATGGGGACATGGCCTCTCCTGAAGGCAGAGGCTGACTCTAAGGCAAATGCTTGATCATCCTTCTCTTTTCATTTGGACAGCACAAATTTGAATAGACTTAGTTGCTCTGACTTTCAAATTAACACACAGCAGTCCTAGTTGAGAGCTTTGCTTGTTATTTTCTTAATGAAAAATTGTCTGCACAGTGTAGTCAACATATCTGTAGTCTGATATCTGAATTACTCCAGAAAAAAAATCATGAGACGCATGGGACCACCTTTCCCAAAGGAAGGTATAAGTATGGCTTGGGTGGGGTGCGAGCATGGTAATAAATGAAATTGAATGTGTGATGAGAGCCTGGTTCCTTTTACATTACATTTTCTCTTCGTGATGCAGTGATGGGACAAGGAAGAAGTCTCAGTCTGGTCCCAGCAGGTCTCCGAATATCACTACAGCCCATTCTGTTCTCCCACCGTCAGTAAGCCACATCCATTTTATCATCTCCTGGAGATGCAGTGGTCAGCTGGGATCTAACAGTGTGGTTTTGTTCTGTTTGAGAGTTACCTTCCCAGCTTTGCGACTGACTGACTTCTCTTTATGTAGTAATAACCTGTTTTCCTTTTAAGTAAATGCATCCAAGTTTCTTGAAGTGAGTCATATTTAAAAGTATCATTAATAAATAATAGTTCAGGATCATGGCACGATCACCAAGTGCAGAAACAATGGGACAGAGTGGCAGATCCCAGATGCAGGTGCCTTTGCTGTCCCTCCCTTAATTCTTCGACACTCTGCGTTATAAAAAGAAGGAAGTCTCTTTCTCATATTGTCAGATTAGAGTCCAGACAAATGCCTGCCTATTCTCATATCCCAGAGCAGGATGGAGAACAGATGATGTGTGTATCTGACAACCAGATCGGGGCCATTCTTTGGTGCAGGGCTCCTTCACATAGACACGGACACATGAAACCTTCAGCTCCTTACAGTTTGTAAGGAGAATGTTCCAGGAAATTGCCGTCTCTGAGCCACTCTTGGTGACTTCAGTGTGAGTGTGGGGAGAGTGTGAAGGACGAGGAGCAGTTCTCAAATATTTCTCCTTCCGGAGGCTTGGACTCCAGAGTTCACAGCCTGCAGACTTCCCTTTGCTTATCACCCGTCTTAAGTAGCTCCAAGCTGTGAGCCCTGCATGGGACAACAGTACTTCCCCTGGAGCGATGAAGCCTCCTCCATGCTGTCCTCTGTGTGTTCAGGTTCGATACTGCAACTCCCTGGATGAGGAAGAGAAGAGGGAGCTGAAGCTGTTCAGCAACCAGAGGAAACGTGAGAATTTGGGCCGAGGGAACGTCAGACCCTTCCCCGTTACCATGACAGGAGCCATTTGTGAACAGGTGAGGATAGTTTGGAGCCGGGAAGAAGTTCATTATCCAGTCGTTTTATCGAATACCTGGTATGTGCTCAGCCCTCTTTTAGGTCTCAAAGATACAGCAGTTAGCAAAAGACACAAAAGCTTTGTCTTTTTCACATAAATAACTATGCACCAGGGGAGGTCATACAATAATAAATTAAGTCAGTAAAATAAAAAAGCTGCTGCAGAAGGGGGCCAGGAAGGACTAGAAAGGTGTGATGACTGCAGTCTCAAGGGTCATAGAAGAGCAAAGGCATGCAGAGGTGTGCAGAAGAGACATGCAGATCTTGAACATGAGAAACAACTAGCATGGGGACCTTAAGGCAGGAGGGTAGCTCCTGTGGACAAGAGACAGTGGCCTGTGACTGGATCAGGGGGACTAAAGGGCTGGGATGTGCTGATCATGGCAGAGTTCATGGAGAGCCATGTAAAGAACTGGAAGGACCGGACAGGGTCATGCCTTTATCCTTTGATCTAGACCACAAGTCAGTCTCTCATCCAGGATCATCGCAACATGGATAACCTTTAAAGGATGGTGTGAGGGATGATACCTGAATTTTTCTGAGTTTGAGGGTTCTTTTTCAAAGTCTGAGAGACCCCATGTCATCTCCTCGGCACCTCATTGAGTTGAAGGATCTGGAGTTACCTTCTGCCTGCTCTGCTGTAGCAATGCTTAGGGTGTGGTAGAGGAGATTGCTAAAGCAGGACAGGTATATCACCTGCCTGGGACAACCTCACCCCATTCTTGCTTTCCAGGGAAGACCACCATGTCTTACCCTCAGAACATAGCTCTGTATTTTAATCCCAGCGGTAAGCATGAGTCGTCTGTGATTTCTGACTTGTATATCCTATGGTACTTTTCAATCAAGATTATACGAAGAGATGCTGTAGAGAGCTAAAACTCATGCCTAAAAAGCATAGGGAAGAGGGAGAAGCAATTTAAGAGTGAGTGGACTATATGTACCCTCTACCCTCCTGTTCAGTAGCCCAGGCCACTACCCCAGCCAAGCCCTCTCTCTGTGGCCTTTCCTGCCAGTGTTAATGTGGCTATGCCTTTGCATGAACTTTGGGATATGTAGGAAATGGTTAGGCCTTTTCCCCATGCTTTATAAGTTGACTTGTTGACTGCAGATCTCACCCCCCCCCCCCCCCCCGTAAACTACCATGAGGTAGGATGTCTGTCTGTATGCTGTCTATGTCTTATTACCATTAGTTAATAAAGAAGCTGATTTTGGCCAATTCTCAGGCAGAATAGAGCCAGGTGGAAAACTCATATAGAGATAAAGGGAGGAAAATGTCAGAGTCAGGGAGATGCCATGTAGCTGCCAAAGGAGAAAGATGTCAAAACATTACTGATAAGCCACAGCCACATGGTGATAACAAATTAGTAAAAATGGGTTAATTTAATTAAGTTGTGAGAGCTAGTTAATAATAGCCTGAGCTAATAGTCCAAACAGTTTGTAATTAAAATAAGTTTCTGTGTGATTACTCGGAACTGGGCAGCTGGGAAACGAAAGCACAGCCTCCAGTTACACTACCATGCTGAGAATCCATCCCACACCTTCATGTTTCTCATTCCCTGTTACTTAAGTTGTCTTACTTAGGCCCTGGGGTGGGGGCTCCTAGGAAGAACAAGGTAAATGTGCCCTACCAGGTATGTAAAAAGCAGGGGACACACTAACTATTATGCATATCACGCCCTCGGAGCTAGCTGTTGGTAGTCACTGGATACCATTCTTACACAGCTGATGTTGATGCTGTTTCTGTTTGCCTTGCAGTGCGGAGGGCAGATTAAGGGTGGGGACATTGCTGTGTTCGCATCACGTGCTGGCCACGGCATCTGCTGGCATCCACCCTGCTTTATATGCACCGTCTGCAACGAGCTTTTGGTTGACTTGATCTACTTTTACCAAGATGGGAAGATCTACTGTGGTAGGCACCATGCTGAGTGCCTGAAGCCGCGCTGTGCAGCCTGTGATGAGGTCAGAGCCCCATCCGTGTGGGAAGAGTTTAACTTTCCTGGTATATCCATGGAAAGTAGAAATGGCACCTTCCGTGTCATGATGTCTGTTTCTCTCTGTCTGCATCTCTCTCTCCTCACCCCCCCCCCCCATAGACTATTTCCAGTATTCTTACCTGCCCCACGATCCCTCTGTTGTATTACACATACACATGACCTTTGGCTTCCCATATGGGGAAACAACCTTAGCTGACTCTACCCTCTTATGTTAACCCTTTCCAGAGAGAACCATCACCCATATCCCAATCATGGTGGACCTGGCATCTGGCGTATGACCCATAACACTCAGCATGGTGGATTCCTGGTCTCCCGTGTAAGAACAGGGTGAAGAACCACATACTACAACCATCAAAGTCCTCAAATGCCATGCAGCTAACTTACAGTTAAATATATAGACACTCACACATAAATAAATAAAAATATAAAGGAACTATTGAGCAACTTTAGATTCCAGCTAAAAACCTAGAAAGTCCTCATCAGAAATAGAACTCCATTTCTAGAAAATTCTCTGGAACAATTGATTAGTGAGAGGAAGAAAATGGATGATGGTGTTTGATTTTTTTTTTTCCCTACAAACGTTTTGGAGATCAGTGGGTAACTGTCTGGATGTTTCCACCCCTGGCACCATAGGTGTTTGAAAGCATTGTGGTAAGACATCGGAATGTCTACCTGCCAGCTCCACCAGGACAAGGCCAGTTGTCCATTCAAACTGCCTAAGGGCTTCAGTTTTTCTAGAGACCTGGTGGGCCTTCGCTAATGTGAATTCTGATAGTAAAGTTGAGGCGCTCGACTCCCTGGCCCTTGTTAAAAAAGTGAACACAGGTCAAACTCTGGGACTCTAGGCAGCCCCTTCGCCTTCTGCCTCAAGTGCACAAGTGCACACCACGAAGTTGAACAAGCACCACTGCTGCCTGATCGCAAATCATGTTCACAACCATGAACAGTCAGCACCCTCCATCCACCCGATGCTCTTCTCCTCTTAACCCCATCGCCCAGCCCTGTCCCTGTCTGGATTCACGAGTGCTAGCATCTCATATACATCAAATCTTCTCACATTTCCTTCTGCCTCTGGCTTCTTCCACCTAGTGTGATGGTTTCAAAGTCAATTTCTGGTGTAGTAAATATTAGCACCTCATCCCTCTCCGTGGCTGAGCACGAATTGCATTACTCTCTATGAACAGTTTTATGCACATATCACATTTGGCTTTGCCATTTAGTAACTAGTGTGCATTTGTTTCTGCTGTTAACCGTGATGAACAATGTCACTGATGTGTGCATTTCTAGATGCACATAAATTTTAACATTTGAATGTTTTTTTATGGTAATTCTAAGCCTAAATTTTGAAGGAAGGCAAAGCTATCTGCTAAAGCAGCTGTCCCACCTTCCATTCTTATTGCCGAGGTAAGATAATTCCAGCTCCTACGCCTGCAATTGTATTGTTTTTTATTATACCCAACCTAACAGGTATAAAATAAGGCCACAGTTATATTTTAATGTATAATTATCTAGCCATTCATAATGTTGAGTACCTTATAAATATTTTTGTCTATTATAGTAATAGACAAATAATAATAATTTGTTTATTCTAATAAACAAATATTTTGTTAATTTTGGGAGGAAGAACTATGGGTTGTCAGCCTTTGCTCATTTTTCACAGTCAGATGAATTTTTTTCTACTTGTGAGGGTTGCTCATATGATCTGGACATAAGTCCATTGTCGGGTGCATGGTTCACAGAGATGGTCTCCCATTCACTTCATATTTTTCCTTTCTTACTGATATTCTTCAAAGCATGAAGGTGTTTATTTTGATGAAGTCCACATGATCTATTGTTTACAGATTGTTATACACATTTGTGTTGCCATGACTGTGAAACCATTACCCAGACCAAGGTCAAGAAGATTTACAGCTTTCGTTTCTTTGAAGGCCTTCATCACTTTTCCTGTTAGCTCACTGATCCCCCTTGAGTTACTTTTTGTTTATGGTGGGAGGGAGGGATTCAACTGATGGTTTTCCGTGAGATTTCTAGTTGTCCCAGCCCTATGTGTTAGAGTCTATTTTACCATAGTTGATCTTAGCACCAACTTTGACAACCAAATTGATTCACGGACTCTTAATTCAGAGAGTGCATCTATATGTTAGTTTTTATGACAGCACCACACTAAACTGATTATTGTAGCATCATAATAATTTTGAAATATATGCTTCTAAGTTTCAAACAACTCTGATGGGTCAAAACATGAAATACTTCTCAGGACCAGGAAAGTATTAGACATGAAGGTGACCAATTCTGAGGCACGGGGAAGAGTTAAGAACCACGGGCACCTGGCCACGTGGCCTCTCGTCTGGAAGCAGCAGTCACTTTTCTTAGCTGAGGATTATTATCATACTAAATGCATTCCAAGCATTGCCCAATTTGCTGTTTTCAAGAAGAAAAAGAGGAGAGTTCCAAGGATTCATATGACATTCCCCATTTTAGAAAACCCTGTGCCTCAGCCAAATGAAGCTGGTGTGTGGAAGCTATTCTTCCCAAGGGACACCATTCGCTTTCCACCAAAATGTGTCAGTGTAGTGAATTGTGCTTCAGGTATGAGCTGGTATGTGTGGGGTTGTCAGCTTAGAGGTCACCCCTGCTTTCTCATCTCCATAGTCTGGGGCTCTGTACCTCTCTCCGCTGTGTCGTCACCGTGAGCCCCTGACACTGACCAGTGACTTTCCTGTCCCCAGATCATCTTTGCAGACGAGTGCACGGAAGCTGAGGGGCGGCACTGGCACATGCGACATTTCTGCTGCTTTGAGTGCGAGACTGTGCTGGGGGGCCAGCGCTACATCATGAAGGAAGGGAGGCCCTACTGCTGCCATTGCTTTGAGTCCCTGTACGCAGAATACTGTGACACCTGTGCCCAGCATATAGGTAAGGCCATGTTTGGCACTCGGCTTGATCCTTCTGAGATGAGCTCCACCTTGTGTCTGACACAGTTAGAATCCCTTTGGTTATAAATAATAATAATAATAATAAAAAACCAACTCCTGCCAGCTTCAGTGAAAGGAAGTTTTTGGATCATTTTACCAGAAAAGCCAAAGAGTATTTGGCCTCAGGTAGAGGTAAATGAAGGGTTAAAAATAATGCCTGTTGTTTTGTTTTTCTCTGTGTCAGTTCAGTTTGCCTTCTCTTGGCATCTTTTAGGAGCAAATGATGTTCACAGGGTGGTTGAAATGTTGTTCTGGTTATACATAGTCTTTATGTTCTTAAGAGGAGGAAGGAATTGACACACCAGTTTCCTGTTAGTTCCTCTGGATGGGACCTTATCAGTCATGACTTGACCCTCCATCTCCCTTCAAGTAGGACTTTGTGGTGTACTTTTCCACTCTCAGGAAAAAGTGTGAAGTCCCAAAGGGAAAATGTGGGGGACATGGACATAACCCTCCACAACATTTTAGACAAAATCAGGAATGGGCAGAGGGAAGAATGGGGTGGGGTCTTTTGGTAATGAGGGATGGCCACTGGCTTCCAGCAAGTCTGCCTTCTAGAGACTCACCAACAGTGAACCTAGGCAAAGGCAGAGCAAAATGAACAGTTTGCAAACTGTGTGTCCCCAGTTCACGGCAGATTGAAGGAGGTGAGAATCCTTCCCATTCGTTCAGCCCTTCAGCAGGTCAGCTTCATCAGATGGGCTTTTGCCTTGCCTTTTCTGGTGCCTTGGGAATGGACAGCACTGTTTAAGAAATGGTGGCAATGGACAAATATTTATGGCCTTTCTGTGGTCACGAAACTCCAAGAAGCCTGTTTGGAAGCTGCCAATATCATACCTGCAGTGAGGAGATGTGGAGACTCCCCTCTCATGGCTCCATTTTTTTTTTAATTTATTTATTTATTAAGGATTTCTGCCTCGTCCCCACAACCATTTTGCTCTACTTCACTTTTGTAAGGATTCAAAGGAAGCAGCCTTTTCCCTGGGGTTCATCAGAAATGAGAGCTCTCACAGTGCCTTCTAGACTTAGGTGATGGCAAGACCCTTTCCCCAAAGTGCCCTCCCCTCTCACCAAATGCCACCTTGACCAGGTGCCCAGAAACCGTTCTGTTTCTAGGATTGTCACATTCAGACATGCTGATATATGTGTGTGTGTGTGTGTGTGTGTGTGTGTGTGTGTGTGTATGTGTGTGCGCGCGCTTTTAATTAGGAAGTAGGGATCTAAGCTGTGAGACAGGGAAGTGGGTGGGGCCATCACAGAGACTGTGGTGTGTTGTATTGACTCCAGGCTGTGAATGGGTGGGTTTCAGTGCTTACCCAGGTGGGAAAGACGGAGCATTAGACACTTAACCCACAACATCGACACCATCTTCTGACAGCTTTTCTGTGTCCTTTCCCTTCCCACAGAGGCCAAAAGCCTAGCCACAAATGGCTACTTAAGCGTTTTCTCCCAGAAGCTGGGAGAGAAAACTCTGTTTATGACTGTCTTGTGTGTACCTCAAACGGCCCCTCAGTCTTCCGTCTTCCTTCGGCTGTCCACAGCTTTTATTGGCATCCTCCTTTCCTCTCGAACCCATAAAAGGCACCCGTCTGCATTTTACTAGAAAAGGTGACTGCTGTGGTCTGCAGTCTGTCTGCTGCAATAGTTAAGTTGCTGTCCCTGATTTTTTTTTACATTCTGCAAAATGTCATATTCCTAGGACAGCGAGATCCTGCTGTGTGTATCATGTGTACCCCAGCCATCAATGCCACACCTCAGCCCATACTGTACAAATATTCCATATTTATGCAGCTGTTCAGAGCAGATCCTACCTCAGGCAGCCGTTACCAAGGCAACAGGACTCTTGCTTGTGCATAGCAGAGTAAACAGTCTTATAAACAGATGAGGCCGTGGTGGCAGCAGATGCATGCTCCTTTAGAGAGGGCTTAGAGGGCTTTGAGGGGGGATTTTTTTTTTAAGGCATGCTTAGATGTTGAACACAGAGCCCTTTTCCAGATGTTTGGAGTTCAGGAGCAGTTCAGAGGGCCATCTGACATCAGTGGTGTTTATCAGAGGCAATGTTCAGCTGCCTGCCTGGCTGCTTCATAATTTGCCGCCCCTGCACTCCCTCCCTCCCCACCCTGTCCTGTGAGCCCCCATTCCAGAACCTCCTCTAACACCTCTGAGCCCACTCCCATGCTCCCATGCAGTGTGGTGGTGGACAGGGCAGGGGACCTGACCTTCCAAGTTCTTGGTGGAGCATGGGCAAGGACACAGCTGTGGGATACCACACTAAGTAACTGCATGTCACCAATGATCCCGGGCAGCTGAAGATACCAAAATGAGCTCTCAACACAGAGAAGAAAATCTGCAGAGGAGGAAAGAGAAGTCATCTGGGGGTTTGTTTCTGGATAGCATCTAGGCAGTGGCCCTCTGCAAAGAGAGAACTAGGCTTTCAGACCTAATAAAACCAAAGGAAAGACAGTTTCAGTGGCTAGCAGGCTGAGAGGAAGCATTCACAACAGGCTAGTCTCATCTCTGTGCCTCTGCTGGGGAAAGCAAGGCCTAGAGTTGAAATAGGCCTTGACCCACACTGATGGAAAGCACAGAATTAAGATTCAAACTCAGCAGATGGGCATCAGCAGTTTCACAGCCCCCGGAAGTGGCGGAGCTGGGCTGACCCAACTCTCAGCATGTTTTCCTACATCCCTTTATAGTCCGTTGCTTCCCCCTTAGGCCTGGGCAGAAGCATTAACTGGAGCCCCAGCATAGAGATATCTATTCCCAGCCCCATCCCAGCTTTCCATCCTCAGTCTCCCTGGGAATGCTGGCGGTCATGGGGGTAGAGTTAGGTACACAGTGCCCTTCTCAAATGGGGTTGCCATGTAACAGCTCTTGTCCTCATGGAGTTTCCCTCTTATTGTCCATAGGGATTAGTGCCTACATGAAGAGACACTTCCTTCCCCCAGTTTGGGGAACATCTAGTGGAGAAGAATCTGCCTCCTTCACACCTGTCTCTGAACTCTAGTAACACGAGAGTCAGCAGGGGTAGAACCTGCTAGGAATACTGCTTCCTACAGCGCTCTGGTCCCAGCAATCAGTTCCCTCCCAGTTCTTCGTTTATCCCTCTCTAGAAAGGAGTGTGGATGTCACACTTTGAAAATCCAGGCCATGAAACTCTGGCCACTAAAAATAGAGGTTTGTTTTAGTGCTGTGGGGATACCTTTATCATCACGCACTTCAGTTTTATGAGATCGGTTCCTGCCCACAGGAATCCCAAGGGTCGATATTCTAATAGGCTGTCCCCTGGGCAGGGACTCCAACTGCCTGCTTATTGCCTGTTATAGCTCTCTTAGAAGCAGCCCCAGGTATCCCTCTCACTGCCCTGTTGCTGGTTATGAGCCATCCCTAGACCAGAATCCAGGACAAGAAGATACTGTTAACTACTAACCAAGGTTTGTTCCAAGGGTGGTTTCAGTGCCCTAAGCTAATGGCTTGGCCCAGAGATGGCATCCCCAAGGGAAGCACCCTCTTTCCATCAAAAGAGGCCAGAGGAACTAGTAAGAAGCAAGAGAAGGATTGAAGGGATGTGGGAGGTTTCCTACGCACAGGACTATGACAGCCGAGTTCTGCCATGAAGGAACTGTGCTTCCTCTTTTCCTGATGACACTGGGTACAGATTGTGTGCCAACAGGATGACATTTTTTGTAAACATACCCATGTTTTTTCCTTATCAAGAGTAAGCAGGATTTCCCCCACTGAGAGTTGGAGCCCACTCCTCCCTCCCCACTTCTTGCCTTTCCACTGACTTAGTCTGTTCAGAACCACAGGGTGGGCAGTTTCTAAACAGTGCAAACATTCCTCACAGCTCTGAAGGATGTGAAGGCCATGGTCAAAGACCTGACAGATTTGGTGTCTGGGAAGGTCCACTTTTAGGCTAAGAGCTGGTATCTCATTATGTCACCATATGAGGGGATGAACAAGTTCCCTTGGGTCTCTTTTGCAAGGATATCGATTCATTCATCTGGACAGAACCTTCATGATTGAATTAACTCTCAGAAGATCCTACTTCCTAATAGTAGCATGAGTGGGTATTAGGAATTGAACATGGAGTTTGAAGAAGAAACAGATACACTATAGTATCCAACAAGCAGCTACTGTAACTGCCCTATGTCTGATGACGAGTAGTGATATAGTTCATCTATCCATTCACTATAAGCAGTGATACAGTTCATCTATCCATTCACTATAAGCAGTGATACAGTTCATCTATCCATCCACTGTAAGTAGTGATACAGTTCATCTCTCCATCTGCTATAAGTAGGAAGAACTATTACATAGGTCCTGGAGGCCCCATGGAGACTTCTGACCCCGTCTCCATACAGCACCTCTTTCCGTGAAAGAGATATATAATAAACCTGTACACAATGGTGTGATAGAAAGGAGTATTGACACTATACGGAAAAGTCAAGAAGAAGCCAGGGCTACTATTGGCAGTGGACAAGAAGGCTCTTGAGAAGCAGGTTCCTGAGTAGAGTAAAGAAGACAGGACTGTTATGGCTTTTCAGAGCAAGACTTCTGAGTACAGATCTGGTCTCTGATGCCTAATTAATTTTATTACCTTAGGCAAGCCATTAACCTTGTGTCTGCATTTCCTCATCTGGAAAACAGAAACCCTGGTAGAAACTCAGCTCAAACAATCAAGTGCTTTATCGGACTAGTACTGTCCCAGATTGACTATCCCTTAAGTGGCAGAATTGGTTCAACCTATAGAGTCATGCATGTCTATAATGAGGTACTTGAAGGCTAGGATACAAGTCTAAACATGGAACTCATTTATATTTCCTATATAGCTTATGCATATAATCTCAAGATACTTTTATGTGACATCTTAAATACTTTTATGTATGAAGCAATTTTATTATACAGAATTTTCTGCTAGCGGCATCTTGTTGACACCAAAATTTTGGCTTTTGAAGCATTTTGAGTTTGGATTTTTCGATTAAGGATGCTCAACTTCTGTTGCTATTTGGAGAAAATGTTTCTCTGTCAGAATTCATGGCTAAGCTGTTCTGATCTACATTTTCCATGCTGCTACCAAGGGAAGTTAAGAAGTCAGCTGACTAGTAGAATAAGTTCTAACTTATTCTACTGGATAAGGATGTGGGCACTGATTGCATGGGGCCTGATCATAGAGCAAGTGATGTAGTTTTTTGTTTGTTTTGCTTTGTTTTGGTGTTGTTTCATGTGGTGTTGTAGTGCTTGGTACAGCTCCTCAGCCTCCTTTCTGTCTCTTGCTTCCCAGGAATTGACCAAGGTCAAATGACCTATGACGGCCAACACTGGCATGCTACCGAGACCTGTTTCTGCTGTGCTCACTGTAAGAAGTCCCTCCTGGGGCGACCGTTCCTCCCAAAGCAGGGCCAGATATTCTGCTCACGGGCCTGCAGTGCCGGGGAGGACCCCAATGGCTCTGACTCATCTGATTCGGCCTTCCAGAATGCCAGAGCCAAGGAGTCTCGCCGCAGTGCCAAAATTGGCAAGAACAAAGGCAAAACAGAGGAGGCCATGCTGAGCCAGCACAGCCAGCTGCAGGTGAGTTCTAACCGGCTCTCAGCTGATGTGGACCCCCTGTCCGTGCAGATGGATCTCCTCAGCCTATCCAGTCAGACACCTAGCCTCAACCGGGACCCTATTTGGAGGAGCCGGGATGAGCCCTTCCATTATGGGAATAAGATGGAACAGAACCAATCCCAGAGTCCTCTGCAGCTCCTCAGCCAGTGCAACATCAGAACTTCCTATGGCCCAGGAGGGCAGGCAGCAGGAGCCCAGCCTGACGTGTGGGCCAAGCACTTCAGCAACCCCAAGAGAAGCTCATCAATGGCCATGAAGGGGCATGGTGGCAGCTTTATCAAGGAATGTCGTGAGGACTATTACCCAGGGAGACTGATGTCCCAGGAGAGCTACAGCGATATGTCCAGCCAAAGCTTTAGTGAAACCCGAGGCAGCATCCCAGTTCCCAAGTACGAGGAGGAGGAAGAGGAAGAAGAAGGTGGCATATCAACGCAGCAATGCCGGCCCCGTCGTCCACTCAGTTCCCTGAAATACACAGAGGACATGACACCCACAGAACAGACTCCTCGTGGGTCTATGGAATCACTGGCCCTGTCAAATGCAACAGGTAGGTTGGTCCTGGGCACTACAGTGGTTTTCTGTACAATGCCCTCTTCCAGATGGATGGTGAGGAAGGTTGACTTCTGTCTTTAATGTCTCTAATAGAGAAGAAGCCTGAGTTCAAAGTCTGGATGCTTATGGCACATGATGAGGTTTAGGGGTGGGCAAATGCTCTTGGTAGAAGGAGAGGAGCCAAGTCAGAAATGATGCCTTCTCTGGGTTTGCTGGGTGGGGCTCTGGAGATTGTGTGGCATTTCTTCTGGTGACATTCAGACTGCTGTGCATCCTACCACGCCCACCCCTCATTGCCTTTGGACTACTTGAGAGTAGCATTGTTTGTGTATGTGGGGGGAATATAGCAAGGTTGTAGGGGTGGCCAGGGGTAAGGCTTCGGAATGTTGGCCAGCAGCATTCATGAGGAAGAATAGCTGTAATGTGGTGGTGTTTACCACATGCTTGGGATGCAAGTGCCCCAGCCTGGTGTTGCTTGAGGAGCCCAGTCCCAGGGGTTTTCTGAACCCCTGTATCTCAAAGATACACAAATAAAATGTAATATATAAATATTGTGTATATAATATGTATATGAAATACAGAGAAATATGCAGATGAAGAGGAAAGCTGACTAAAAGGGACAGGATGGAGGCAGACCATCCGAGGATACTGTCTCCAACAGTTTTCCAGCTGGCTATAGAGATCAGACAGTTGCCTACAATGACCGTGGCTTTGCTGTACATTCTGTGTGCTTCTCTTATTGATCAGGGTATGCAAGCTGGCCAGAGGGCTGTGTCAGACTCAACCAGTGAGTCATTTGTCGGGAGTGTTTCAGTCAGGCTCAGCACAGCCACGTGTTAGTCTGCACCTGGATAAGAATGATCTAGGGTGTACTTGGTGTACTAGTGTTTCTGTCTCTCTAACAGCGGAGAATCGGAGTCACGGGTGTACCTTCCTACCTGGTCCCACAGTCAGCGACATGTCTGGGGTCTACACCCTTTTGTCATTGCGGCATAGAGACATCTCCTTGTAGGCCATGGGTGAGGCATGCTCGCACTGTGAATAGAGAAGGTAAACTCTGGTAGCTCCGTCTGCTGGGCTCAGCAGCTGCTCAGCCCCTGCTGCCAGTTATCATAAACAGGAATATTTCAGCTAATGCATACAGTTCTTACCACATGCCAACCATTGTTCTGGGCACAACGCAAATATTAGCCATTAATTAAGTTGTCACAACACTACAAGGAAAACATCATCATTCTTATTTCTGAGCTGTAAAATCAGAACCACAAAGTTTGAGCATTATTCAGTTTTTTAAAATTAATTAAATCTGCCCTTTGACAACTTCATGTATGTGTATAGCATATTCTGATTACTCTCCTGCCCCAACCTCTCATCTCCCTCTCAGGCCTGTTCTCTTCCCCTCCTCCCAATGGGTCCCTTTTTCATGTCCATGTCGTTTTGTTTTGTTTTGTTTTGTTTTGTTTTGGGACCCACTGAGTTTTAACCAGAGGTTTTCTGAGTGACTGTGACCATGAGCATGGAACTACCCACGGGAGCTTGGAGGATACACATCCAAAGATAATGACTCCCCACCCTCCCAGAGCCCTCAGTAGCCAATAGTTCAGCAGGAAGGAGTAGGGCCTGCATGACCCCTCCTGTCCAGGCTTGGCTATTGACCCCAGTGTTCCAGGGATGAACAAGGAGGTGCCCCATTGACTCCAGAGCCACGCTTTCTGTTAACCCAGCAGCTGCTGCCATCATATGCCCCCACTTGATTAGATCTTTCAGAGCAGTTAAAAACACAGACTTTTAAAGACATGGAATCCATTTGAACCCTCTCCATGACAAACAAAAGCCTGAGTCGTAGGATGTCTATACAATGAGTTTTACCTTGTCTCTCTCCTCAGAAGCTTTTACTAACTGTGTTCCCGCTTGTCCCAGAAGACAAAGCTAGGCTGTTCTTACGCCCCTGTTTCAGATGATGGAAAAAATGAGACTTGGGTGAATAAGCACCTTCCCTGACATTGTAGAAATAAGCAATTGGTGCGGCGAGGACTTCCCGGGAACACTCATGTGCTATAATCGTAAGAGGAGAGTAGGTAAATATGCTCTTCAGCCTCTGAAGCTGGTTCAGGCAAGACCACGTGCCCTAGAACCACTGGGACATGTGGTGAGATGTGTGCTCCTCAGCCTTCTCCCCAGCGCCTCTGCAGCACAGCTCACCAGAGGCAGAGCCCAGGCATCTGTGTTTGCTAGCTCCTCCTTGCTCTTCCTATGTGTATTGCTGTCTTAAAACATGTTCTGGGTTTGTCTATTTTGACCAGAACATTAGGGGATCTTATGAGGAAATCGGGGGCATCAAGTGGGAGTCTGAGGAAGGCCAAGAAAGCACACACAGTCTCCAGTTCTAAGGGAGAGATGGGGGGTGTTTACCCTGTAGTTCTCAGAGGATCGTCAGCGGACACTCCCTCTGCCTCTGATTTCTGAAAGGAAGCATGGAGCCATGTGTAAGGAGGCTGAGAAAAAAAAAGGACTCCGGAGATCAGCACTGTCCGATATGGTAACTAGCAACCATGTGTAACTATTAAAATTAGATTAATTAAGATTAAATGTAATGAATGTCACCGATCATTGGTCTATAGGTAAGATATAGTGCTATATCAGTCAGGGTTCTCTAAAGGAACAGAATTGATATAAAAACATTCATGCATACATACATACGTACGTACGTACGTACTGGGAGGTTGTACAGGGAGGTATTAAACTAGCTTACAGGATGTATGTGGTTCAGGAAGTCTAACAATGGCTGTATCACACACAGTCAAGAGGCCGAGAAACCAGGAGTTGTTCAGTTCACAAGGCTGGATGTCTGAGTGGCCCCAGTCTACTGCTGAAGGCCTGGGGGATTCCTGGAAAGCTGCGGGTCTACAGTCTGTATTAGAATCCCAAAGAAACTGGTCCTCACACCGGCAAAGGAATGTCTCAGAGACGGGATAGAAGAACTTGCCGGCGAGGGTGAGAGCAAGCAGGCAGAAAGCAAAACTCACATCTTCCATGTCCTTTTAATCTGGGTGTCTGCCAAAAGATGCCACCCAGGTTTAGAGTGAGCCTTCCAGCTTCATGTAACCTGTTCAAGAACTCCCTCACTGGAGTGCCAGTAGCTCGAGTTTCAGTTAATTCCAGGGGCAGTCAGGTTGACAGCCGAAAGGAGCTATCTCAAGTGCAACAGCAATGGACCGAAATGTAAATTGCCTTTCCATTAATTTAAATTGCATTAACCGCATGAAGCTAATGGCAGCCCTGCCAGATGAAAGGACAGAGTAAGTGTATGGTCTGTGTGCAGGGTTAATCCCACTGTCAGTCTCTGGGAGCTCTTATACAAGCCTTGGAGCCTTGGTTTTTATGCTTTTTATGCCACTGGTTGAAAACAATAGTAGGTTGGGAGTTACAGTTCCGATGTTAATTTCTTTAAAATCATTATTTATTTGTTTTAGACAGGGTCTCGTGGATGATCTCAAACTCATTATATAGCTGACAAGGGCCTTCAGCTTCTGTATCTCTTGCCTCCAGTGCTGGGATCACAGGAACACACCACACCCAGTTCATGAGGTGCTGGGGGTTGAATCTGAGGCTTTGGGGAGAACACTCTACCCAGTTACCTCTCATATGGACTCTGGGCTCAGATCGTCCCTTCATCTATTTTTTAACGCGTGACTAGGGATTGAACCCAGAGCCTCACGCCTGCGCAGTCAATGCTCCACCCCTGAGCTGTACCTCCACTGCCTTTTTCCTTTCATGGTTTGTTTTGAAGCTAGGTCTCACTCAGTTGCCCAGCAGGCCTCGATTAGTGGTCCTTCTTGCTCAGCCTCCTGAGCAGCTGGATTGCAGGCCCTGACTACCAGGCCTAGCTCCACTTCATTGCTCAGGAGTCCTGTGACCTTAAACAAGTCTCAAAACAAGTTCTCAAAGACTTGATTTTCTAGAAATCGGGATTTAATGACTTAATACTTCCTTTGTAAGGATTTTACAAAAATTCAAGGGTAGGTGTAGTTAAATTCAAGAGACGTGTCTGCCCCTCTGTAATGGTTTCTGGATACTGAATATTGTTAGCTTATTTTCCTCCAAGACACATGCAGGATGACTCAGCTGTCCCCTCTCCTAGTGGTCACCAATGTGGGGGGGGGGGGGGGGTGTGGTTGCTGTTTGCAGAAATACCCCTGTGGCCTCATCTTTCCCCAAGCAGCAACTGAAGAAAGCAGGAAAGTGAAGAAAGTCGTTTTGTGCCCTTGGTTTACCATAGGACTATCAGACATGACAGCCAGGTAGAAAAATGAGGGCTAATATTACAAGCACAGCTTCTGGTCCTCCTTGTAGCACAGCATAAATGAGTTTTTACATCCTATCCCACATAGCCCTACACTGAAGATACAGCTTTGAAAGCTGTAGAAAGCTGGCCTTCTCTTTTCTGATCCTCGGGGATGCATTTGAAGTCCGCCAGAACATTTAGTAGTCTTTTGAGGAGACAATGATCTGAACCATTCATTCATTTCTAAGCCTTAGAATCATAGACTGAGTTACAGATATCAGTCACTAAGCCTCTAAAGCTTGGTTCAGGAAAATGGATTTATTCTTCCTTCTGAGATAGGTAACTTATGCTAATTGGGTAAGTTCAGTGTTTAATCTGGCCGACAGCATGGTCCTTTGTGGACAGCATTGTTCTTTTGAACAGGTCTTAATAAAAGCACAACTCAGCCATTTGCCAGCATCTGATCTGGGCTATGGCACTACCCAGATTGTTTAGAACTAGGAGTACACAAGCCCTTCTCCATGGAAAACGCGGTCCATGCCTTCTGCTACCACTGGGTGACTCAGGAAAGCACAGTTACCACTGTGTAAACACCAATGTGAGAACGTTGCGAAGCTCCTTAACCCTGCTCTTTCCCAGATGTCATGGGGCGTTACATGATAATGGTGATCATAGAAGACCACTGATCATGAGTCAACACGTACATCGTAGTTTTGAATCCTCAGAGATAAATCACTATCACAGCCATTTCGGCAATGAGAACGCTAACGTTCATGGCAGTTGTCAATGCTGACACCATGCCTTAGATAAATAGAAGTTCCTACTTCTTTAATCTAAGTTCTAACAAATGGCAGTGATTTGAACCCAGGTGGGGCCGACTGTAAAGTCCGTGCTCTTACCTGCCCTGATCCATGTCCTCACGAGAAGGGCCATGATCACGGCCAGGGGATTTGCACAGTGATTTTATATAAAGAAACGAGGCTGTAGCTGGTGTGTGTGTGTCAGTCTGACTTGGAGGTGAAGCATAAGAGCACAGTCTGCAGTAAAGCCGAGGGACAGGAGGCAGAGGGATCAGTCGTGTGTGATGTGCCGAGATCGGTCAGCCTTAGAAAGACAAGGGAGACCGGGACAAATGGTCCAGGGGTTGGTACCCAGGCAAGTGAATAATAGAAGAAGGCCAGAGCTGACCCCAGTGTGTGGCAGAGATGGGACTGGAGGCCCCTGACAGAAGCCATTACCACTGGGCAGCTCTAGGCTATGAGTCCTGGTTGAAGAACTGAGCATGGACCTCAAGGAATAGCTGCTTTCTGTAGGAGGTGGTTAGAGCAGCTAGAGCTGAGACCAGCAGGAAGGGAATTCAGGTGCAGGGAGTCAGGGAAAGGGAAAATGACTTCTTCATTAACCCTCCCGTTCATTCAGCATCTGTGACTTGAGTGCCTGCTCTGTGAAGTACAGCTGGCTGAACAAGAGCACAGGCTGTGCAGGGCCTTCGGAAGTCGAAGGCTGGCTTACCTATTCTTGCTTCGGTGTTCTCATCTTTAAACTGTAATGTCAGGGTTGCTAAGGAGAATTTAGAACAGTGCCCAGCACCCTGGAAGGGTCCATAAGACAGCAGCAGCTGCTGACATTAGTAGGGACAACTGTCTGTACGTGCTGCTAAGGATGTGCTAATGAGCTAAAATGAGCTGGGACCTTCTCTGCTTGTATCTATAGTCTAGTGGAGTTGACAGTAGCCATGCAAAGGAGCAGTATAGAACTGCACATGGTAAGGATGGTATCCTACAAGCGATACACAGAAGGAATCTTGGTGCGGGCGGGCAATCGGGGAGGGCATCCTGAAAAAGAGAGACAATAAGGGAAGGACTGTGAACAGTGTGAAGAGCAGCACGTGCAAAGGCCCTGTGGTTGTAGGATATGAAAAGTGTGTGCTGAGGGAAGCTCATGGCTGGATGGAAGACAGCCACAAGTCTGGTAAAGAAGGAAAGACCTCCGAGGGCTATGGGAAAGCCTTTAAAATGTCACGCCAAGAAGGGAGCAAGGTGATATCATCTGATCTACATATTGATGAGATGGCCATAGCAGTTTTAGGGGCATGTAACTAGCAAAGGGCCAGAATGGCCTCATAGGAAGATGGAGGGGTAGGGAGTCCAGAGTAATATTCAGGGTATAAACAGGATAAAGAAGTTCAAAATAAGAGGAAGGTCAAAAAAGCCTGTTAGGGGAAGAAATGGGCAGAGGTTTGCAGCAGCACAGGGAATGAGTCCTGGGAGCCAGGGGAAGATTGACTTGTAAGACACTGGTGCTGGGTGAGAGGTTACAGCGTCAGAACCACTGGCTTGTGCCAGCATCGGCAGAAACTGCCTGTGTGGTTGGCCTGGCTCTGAGGAGAGAGCTGACGGGCTCCCCACCTTTGGTCACATCCATGGCACATTTTGTCATTTGTACCTTTGGACAGGCCTCATCTCCATCCCTGGAGAAGGGAGAGTCAATGCAAAGCCATTGGTGGCTGGGGGTGGGGGTGAGGTAATTTTTTCAGCGCTCATGGAAAGCTGGAGAAGTTGTGAACAACAATGTCAATCTGAAGTGACCACTGGCATGGCTCGCTCTCCTGGGAATGTCTGAAATGTTTTTTAATCCTTATAATGCAAACTAGTTCCAAAAGCACTGGGGGTGGAACAGTTCCTCTGTTCTGTATAGCTGGGCTATCTATTCTTCATCCCGGTTTCTTTATTTAAATAGTTTAGCAGAACCCCCTTAACCACTGGGTACCATTTGAGGGGCCACACCTCAGATATGATCAGGAAACGTCTGGCCCTAATCTTCCAGTTAATTTCTGTGTTAATAACTTGTCTTGTTGTTGTGGCAAAAGCAACTGAAAGAAGGAAGATTCTGTCTGGGCTCACAGCCCCAGAGTAGAGTCAGCATGGTGAGGACATCAAGGCAGCAGGACGGCATGCTCGCCGAGGCCTGGCTCATGGTGGCTGACCACACTACATCCACAGTCAGGAAGAAGAGAAAGATGAGCATCAGTATTTGGTTTGCTTTCTCCTTTTTATTCAGTCTAGCACCCAAGTCCAGGCAATGGTGTTTGGGGCTGTGCATTTGAAAGCCTAGAACCCACTTGAATACTATCCATTGACCTCCCCACCAGGGTCCGCCTGGGAAGGACTTGGGAACTGCTTCAGAATTGTCATTGCCCTGGCATACAGACTCTTGTTTGCAGTGGGCAGGGTCTGCACCATGTGTTTCCAAGTTCTTGGCCTCTTACTCAAGAACAAAATAGAAGTCCACACAGATTATAAAGTAGCATGGTAATTAATCAAAAGCAAAGCCACAGTATGGATTATAAATAAATAATACATTGTCAAGATTGACAGTGGACACATGAGTGAGGGTACTCATGGTGCCTGATTATTGTTTGGAGCTTCTCTTTATGACATTCAAGAGGTAGAGATTTTAGGTTACTAAGGATATAATTTGAGTGGTTCGCTATTTTGAGAAAGAGGGTTAGATCATATAATTTTTGCTCACTCCTCATATCCTTTCCCATAATGCATCTGATTTTAATTGTATGAATGCCAGTTATGCCTCCATATAAGATGGTAATTAGGGGGTCCCATTGCCCTTATTGTCATGCATCTGGACCTGATCAGGCTGGATGGGTCCCTAACCCATAGGTCCTCATTTGTGTTCCAGAATGTGTTTGAATAGAAACAGGATGTTATCAGGGCATTTGCTAAGGGAGTAACTTATTTCTGTGTTTAAAGCGAGTATGAGACTCTATGCAGGTGGGAACCCAGGTTGCCAACAGGTTGCTAGGTGCTTTGGAGAGGGGTGTGCTCACAAACCAAGGCAGGTTTCTAAGTTACATAAGATGCTGAGTTACATAATGTGGCTGTTACCAGCCCTATCCCTTAGTATCCAATAAAGAGGGAAGAGATTAATTTTTTTTTCAGTAGTCCATTCCCAAAGTCCAGAATTAAATCTCATTGCTCTGACTTGGATCACTTAACAGTTCTTAAATTGGCCTCCATGGCCAGAATCACATGCCCAACCCAGGACTAGGCAGTGAAGTCAACCTTTCATTACTGCAGCGGGTGGGGGGTTATACTACCTACTTTTATGTTGGTGTGATATACTACCATGACCAAAGCATCTTATAGAAGAGGGTTTATCTTAGCTTACAGTTTCAGAGAGGTAGAGTCCATCATGGTGGGGAGGCATATTTATAACCTCTTTGGTGTAGTAAATATGAGCGGCGGGGCTGCGTCCCCAGCACCCCAGCCGCCCACATGGCTAGCTTTACCGGAAATAATTACACGGACACTGTATTCTTTTAAACACTGCTTGGCCCATTATATCTAGCCTCTTCTCAGCTAACTCTCGCACCTGGACTAGCCCATTTCTAATAATGTGTAGCACCGAGGTGTGCTTACCGGGAAGATTCTAGCCTACATCCATCCTGGGTCGGAGCTTCATCGCATGTGCCCGGGAGAGGGGAGCATGGCGTCTCTCTGAGCTCACTTCCTCTTCCTCCCAGCATTCTGTTCTGTTTAATCCTCCCACCTATGTTTTAACCTATCAGGGCCAAGCAGTTTCTTTATTGCTTAACCAATGAAATCAACAGATTGATATATGACACTCCCACATCACTTTGGGATCTGGACAGTCAGTTCAGTCAAGAGTAAGTAACTGTGGCTGGTGATGAGAGAGAAAGGGTGGCTGATTTTGTTTATTTGATCACCAAAGGAACGACACTGGAAAACTGTTCAACAAAAAAAAAAATGTATCTTGGCATCCTCCATTTTCCTGTAAAAGCATGCCATCCTTAAAGACAAGCATCAGCTCTCTCAAAGCTTGTACGGTGCCGACCTCCCATGATCACCTGCTGTGTGTCCCTTGCGCTCATTCTGGTGTTAACACAGGATCTTTCAGTGGATCCATACCAAACTTCACCCATCTGCCCTCTACTCCTTTACCTTATGGGAAGTTCCTCCCAGAGCAATGGGATTCTGATGTGATTCAAACCTAGATCCAGCTTCAAGGAGTACATTTCTCTTTCTGTGTGTGCAGAGGGGTGTCTGTGTATTACATGTGGGTGTGTGCTAGAGACTGACATGGAGTGTCTTCTTCTATCACTCTGCCTTGTTTTTTTTTTTTTTTTTTTGAGTCAGAATCACTCCCTGAACCTGGAGCTCATCTGTTCAATGAAGCTGACTGGCTAATGGTCTTCAGAGATTGGCACCTGATTGGTTGACAGAGTTTTCCCATGAGCCTAGGGGATCTCCCTGTCTATGTATCTCCATCACTGGCCTGTGACTGCTATGCCACCATGACTGCCCTCCCCTTTTAGTATGGGTTTTGGGGCTCAAACTTGGGTCCTTATGCTTTCGAGCACTTTACCAGCTGAGAGATCTCTCCAAACCCTTTTCCCTTATTAACGAATCCCATACTAACCATCTTTCAATTCTTGTGAATCTCTCATCTCGTATACTTTTGACTTTCACTTTCATTCTACAACTAAAGTGGACCCTGTTACCAAAGCCGTTCACTTTTTCTGTTGTGTTCATTTGAGGACATAGGGAGATCCCCTAGGCTCATGGGCTACCTAACATAGCCTACTTGGTGAATCCAGACCAGTAAGAGACTGTGTCTAAAAGAAAAGATGGCACCTAAAACATGAAACATGAGATTGTCCTCTCATCTCCACACACATGTTCACACGTGTGCATGCACACCTACATACACACACCACCACCACCACATCACATCGCACACCAGACGGAGGGATAAATTCCCTTTACTGGAGATACCCATATGGCCTGGGTCAGAGGCTGTGAGGGAAGGCAAGCTTAGAGCCACAATGGGTGCTGCTGGCTTCTAGTAGAGGCTGGAGAGACTTCCAAACATCTTATGGTGCCCAGAGCAGCAGCCTACACCTGCTGCTCCAAAGCATTTCCTGGCACCATAAGAAATGCCAAGGCACAGAGACTAGGCTAACTCTAAAGAATTCCAAAATCCTCATCCAACTCAGAGGATGGCGTGATGGCCAGTGGTGAGAACCCCGCCTCCTTCGTCTGCTCCAGCAGGAGTACACCTTGACTTGAGCTTAGCAGGGTGAGGCTGACCTTGGCATCTTCCTCCTCTGCAGCTCTGTGCTCTATCCCTCAGGCCTGCAGCTCGCTGATCAAAGGTAAATTCTGCCACATGAGGGCACGGGGAGGCCTGAGGCGATACATCTGAAGCCTTTCCTCACTCTGGCACCTAGCAACTTCGCTACTGAAGACTTTTATTTCTTTTGTTAGGCACCAAAGTGTCTACCTCCTGCAGAAGGGAACTGGGATGGAATTTGGGAATCAACTCTAACAGAAAGACTAGAAGGCACGTGTCAGAATTAGTGAGTGAGTGTGAGGTTTGGCCACCTGGAGATGTCAGCTACCCGACCTGTGTGAGTTCTCATGTCAGGCAGCCCTGCTGTTTGGGCAGAGGACGGGTGTGGGGCAGAATTCTCTTTAGCCCAAGAGTTGAGCATTTTCTCACTGGATCTGTTTTTCTATCTTTCCTGAGATAGAAGAGATTACCAGAACCCATGACCTAGTTATACCTCTACCAGCCTCACAGTCAGAGTGGCTGTCACCTCAAAGTTCTGGTTTCCTCACCACCACCACCAACATCACCGCCATCATTGCCACCATCACCACTACAACCACCACCATCACCATCACCACCACCACTATCAATTAACTTCTCAGAGAAATCTTATATGGTCCAGCAAATGAATTTGTTCATCGAGTCTATGAATAAAAAAAAAAAAACTGGCCTGGCTAAGGGGTGAGAATTAGGAAGACAGTGGAGACATCAGAGCCATAGACAATTTCCCTTGGAGATCATTTTCAGCTCTAGGAACGAGCCTATCATGGCCCTGGGCAATGGGTCTGCTTCAATTGCCGCGCCATCTGTTGGGAGACAAACACACCACGTCTTGCTGACACTGCCCTCCAGCTCCCCTACTAGAACTCCAGTTTCACATGCCTAAGCTGCTCAGCGCCTGGGATAAGCAGGACTTCTGTCCTGGGAGCATCTCTGAATCTGATGCTTTTTCTCTTCTCAGGAGCTGGGACTCCCTAAGACACAGGTGGCTTCCGCTGTCTTTTCTGTCTTCTGGAGCTGTTTGTTGTAGAGGTCATTTGGTGACGAGGCATCTGTGTGGCACACTTCTGTCTGGCTATATTGAATGGAGCACATGAGGGAAAGGGACATGTTTTACTTCATATTTTATTCTTCTGAACCCCAGAACTTGTAGAAGAGAAGAATTTTCAACCCCCTCATGGACTCAAAGGATATCAGCACCACCTGTCCCCACCACCTGTCTTCCTCAGCTAAGCTCGGGGGCCTCTCTTTGATTTGTGGATATTATTTACTCTCAATCCAGTCCCTAATATCTCATATCTCATTTGCAGAAATGGCCTAAGATGCCACCCCTTCCCTCACAGCACCCTCCCTCCCCAGATCTACTCTAAGGGGCTGGCTTTCTAGTGTGCTTAGCTGGAGAGCCTCAGCAACCCTGCTTTATCTGCTTTCCAAACCAAAATTTAGTCCAAGATGATTTTGAAAGGACAAAAATGAAGAGAGAATGAAAAGGTATCTTAGGGAATTGTGATGTTGAATTGTTTTATTTTCATTTATTCGACAAATATTTATTGAGTGCCTACCATGCTTTAGGCACCTTGCTCGTTGCCAAGTACACATTGATAAATAAGTCTGATATACTCTCTGGATGGGTCGGGGCCTCAACAGGAAACAGCTGCTATACTCAAGAGGTAATTAAAGAAAGCCGAATGAAGAAGCAGCCTCTGGATTGCAAATCCAGTCTCGGTAGAGAATTGCAGCCACCCTGTAGCCTACCAGGAAGGAGCCAGACCAGTATGTCTCCAGTTGATCAAACTTACCTGGGAGTCAGAGATCAAAGGGAACCCCCAGTGCAGCTCTCAGGGCAGAGCGCAGCAGAGCCCTGGTTTGGAATCCAGCAGGGATGTGCAGGCACAGAGAGAAAGCAGATTGTGGCAAGCGCAAAGAAAGAGATGAGCCAGATTGGAGAAGAACACGTCAAGGCTCAGCTTTGCAGGGAGAATGGTCAGGGAAGCATTCTCAAATGGTCTTGCAAGGGAGGAGGGAGAAAAGAGGATGGTGACAGATAACATGTGCAAAGGCCCTGAACAAGAGAGCCCTTGCCTAGTTCCAGGAGCTCAAGGAGTCCAGGATGGTGAGAGACCGTTGGAAGAGATGGCTTTATCTGAAACTATAAAGCACATCTCATTGCCGGTTCAAACTTAGCTGCCTGCTGTTCCTCTGGCAGCGCTGCCCTGCTCCTGTTTGCTTTAGTCAGGTGCGTTAAAGTGGAAAAGGTCAGATGACTTTCGTGGAAGGCTGAGAAAGCATATTTAGGACCATAAGGAAGCAGGAATCAAAAATAGCACTTTTGCTGGGTGAGGGAGAAGTTGCTATTTAAAGTGGAAACAAGAATAAAATAAAAACTATCTATGCACTCCTTCTGTGGGTATTTGTATCGATAAAGTTTACCCTTTTTTTGGACTGCTTTCTGCCCTGGTTAGATCTGGATTTCATACACAGTTTATTCCCATCCTATCCAGATACCTCCTTAACCAAACAGCTGATTAATGACCAGAGCACAAGCTTCCCTTCAGATGTGCTGTGAGCTTTGAAATCATGGCTAAACAGAAGTGTGATTCTCACAGTCCCGTCATTTATCTTCTTCTCTTGTACAAACAAGCCAGCATCGGCTATGGACAGCCAGCTCCAAGTGCTGTGTACCCGTCTATTTGTCTTTAAGGAGAAGGATGAAAGAGTTGGCATTTTCCCTGTATATGATGACTGTTGCCATAGTTACAAGGCTTTCATCTATCTTTCAAAGTTCTGCATCTTTCTGCTTGTCTTGGTTTCTTTTCTTGTTGCTATGGTTTGAAAAATAAAATAAAATTACCTTGACAAAAGCAACTTAAGGGAAAAAGATTTTATTTTGGTTCAGTGTACAGACTGTCAGTGAGGAGGTCATAGCAGCAAGAGTTGGAAGGGGCTGATGTCATTGCATCCGCGACCAGGAGGAAAGAGTGGCGGGCGCACAGATGCGAGCATTCAGCTTGCTCCCTCCACTCTTACAGTCTCATTTTTAACAACTAAGCAGAGATTCTCACATCCCCATCCTTCCTGAGTTTCTGATTCTTTCCACTCCCACTCCCTTGTCCACAGTCTTGCTTCTGCGCATTCCCAAGGCAACCAAGACCCTACTGTCATAAACGGAGCTAACAGCTGACAAGCCTTCTAAGTAGGACACCGTGTTAACGCCTACTGCGTAATTATCCCAGCGAATTTTTTGTAGTAATGCCATGCAGTATATGTACACAGGACAGTCCCACAAGAATTGTTCAGCCCCAAATGTCAATAGAGATGAGGCTCAGAACCTTGCCATAGGCTGGATGAGGTAGCACACCCCTTTAATCCCGGCAGTCAGGAGACAGAGATAGGTGGGTCTCTGTGACTGTAAAGCCAGCCTGGCTTGCATACTGCATTCCAGACTAGCAAGGGCCGTATAATAAGACTCTTCTCACAAAACAGACACAAAACCTGACACAAAAACTGTCTTTTGTGGGGAGGTTGTCTTGTAAAAAAAAAGTTCTTTTTCCTTTAAAAGGTAACGTGGCATTATAATATTAAATAAGGCTTTTTAAAGTAGCCCTGGCTTTCTCTTCGCTCTGCAGCTCTCTCGTTTCATTTGGAGAATGGTCCACACTAACCGTCCTTTGAGTTGTGAAGGACTGGGTTTATTAAGAAGGCATAAAACAGAAATAAAAGAAGAAAACAGCAAACAGCAGAAAGGCAGTAGAGCTTCGGGTCAGACAGTTACTCCATCACAGAACTGAGTGGGGAAGCCCCAGGGACAGGGGTGCCAGCTGGAGCAGAAAGTCTTCTCCTCAGTGACGCTTCCGATTAGCCGTTCCCACAGTGGGCATTTGTATACCATGACAAACTGTAGCTGAGACTTCCCTTTGGGGAGGTGCTGGGAACGATTTACCTCCCAGCTGTGTTCAAGGACACAGTACTTTCAGGCTGACAGTTCACTCTCAGGGGTGTGGTATGTTCACTCTTGTCTGTTCTGCTGGTCTCCTTTCCCATCTAATAGGCTTGGGGAGGGGGGCAACACAGCTTGGACAAGGGGACTTGGAGGACACTCTAAACATGCTTGGGTCTGAAGTGTGCCAACCCCACTTCCAGAACCAGCCTCTCAGTGAACTTAAGCAGCACACAACAGTCTGCTAGCAAGGTGTATTATACCCACCTCTTGTGGGGGACAGAGCAGTCATTCCATGCCTCACTTTGTGGATCCTGGCACTTGGCTTTGTTCTCAGCAGTAGAGGTGGACTCTGCCTTCAGAACTGTCTCTTTGCCAGCATGGATGTTCTGGGTCTGTTTTGTACCAGCAGCAACTGTGGGTGTGGATCAGGCAAGCGTGTGCTCCTGCCACTGTTAGATCTATCATAGGTGATCTCAGACCAGGCTAGCCTGGTTCAAGTGCCACTTTTCTCTTCCTCTGCCATCTTGCTGTTAGTAAACGGTGAGCTCTTCTCCCTGTGGTAGCAAACCCACTGCTGTGAAGAGGAGGGACAAGACCTTTCATAATCCTCTAAAGCCTTGGAGGATGGTCTCCCTGCTCGGCCCTGCTAGGCCTCCATCCTAACAACCCCCACGCTCTTTCCAGGTTAATCACTCCCTGTTGCAGTTCATCAGCTAAGACGGGCAGCTGAACCAAATCTGGTGGCATATCTCGTTGTCCTAGCACTCAGGAAACTGAAACAGGAGGATTATGTTTGAGGTTATCCTGGGCTATATGATGAGATCCGTCTCGAGTTTTAAAAGAAAGAAGAGGAGAAGGAGCTGAAGCTGTTTGATTTGGTAAGCTAAAGTCATAAGCTACAATCAAGAGAGAGAAGAAGTTAAGTTGTCCTGAATTGTGACCTAGAATAGCTTACCAAGCAGAGAGTAGGAAGAGAGGATACTACAGACTGACCACTGAGGTCTCAGAAGAACGAGAATAGCTCCATGATGGGCTCTTGTACCATCATGCCTGGAGGGCAGCTACTTACGGAAGGTCATCCTTCATCCTCCTTAGCCAGGATTTGAATATGCCCTGGTTGCTCTGCTGGGTTGCTCTCAGCCTCCCTTAGACTCAGGTTGCTCTTCTGGAAAATGAGAATAGCACTGAATACTCAAGAATACTCTTGAGATTCAGATGGGGTTAGAAGTAGGAAATTGCCTGACCCACACAGATATAAACAGTGGTAGGTCTTGTCAAATGCTGAGGGAGAAAACCTCACGAGTGGGCCTGCTGGGCTACTGCAGGTGGGCACAGAAGTAGCGAGAGGGATTGGTTCTGGTCCCCCCGAGAGGGGTACTCTCTACTAGAACACTGGACATCCTCTGTGGACAGGTAAACTCTTACTTCCTGAGTGCAGCCCCCATAACGTAACCTCTCTCCTCTGCCCCGATGTGTTTTCTCTAGAACGTCTGTACAATTTGACATCATAGGTTTTACTTGTGACACCCTGTAATGGGTTGAATTCGAAATGTTTCCCGATGGAATTACACATTCGAAGCCTTAGTCCCCAGCTGGTAGCACCATTTTGGGGAGGAGGTGGAGACATCCTAGAAAACAAGCCTTGAGGCTTTGTAGCTAGCCTGCCTCCTGTCTACTCTCAGCTTCCACAGTGTGGATCCAGCCTCCGGCTCCTGCCAGCATGCCGCCCTCGTCTGCTGCCATGTCCTCCCCTCCGTGACGGATTTTATCTTCCTGAAACTGTGAACCAAAATATGCCCTGCCTCCCTTAAGTTGCTTTTGTCTGTGTATTTTATCCTAGCAATGACAAGGTCAGAGAACAGGAATTGTATCTGGTTTTTGTTTTTATTTTTGTTTTTCTTCTGCTGTCCCAGTAGCTGGAGCAATGACACACAGGGGGCACTTAATGAAACTGGTCCTTGTTGACGTTTATAAGCTACTTGTTAAATTAACCGCCTCTCTTTTACAGAGACATGAATGGGCTTAGAGAGACTGAGAAATCCGCCTCTGATCACATGACTAAACAGAGGACCCTTTAGCAGCTACAGGAAATGCTTCGTTTCACTGGTAGCACCAACCCCGTGGCTCCCTCAAAGGCGCTGCAGAGACACTGGGTCCCTCCTTAGAGTTCAGAGCAGTGAGGCTGAAGTGTAGGTGGAGTTAGGATGACTTGAGATGCCAACAAGGTCTAGGCCACCTGACCTCTCATAACTCCCCATGAATCCAGATATGCTTAGTTGTAAAAAAAAAAAAAATTCTAATAACGTCACCCAAAATCTGAACCATCTCTCCAGTCCCTGCCCTTAATTCTTTTAAACCATCCCATTTTGCTGGACTTTTATATTTTTCCCCAGCTTTTTACTGCCTCAGTTTATAGCGAAATATACTTCTGACTTGTATTTGCATGCCTGCAAGAAAGTTTCCATACTATAAATTCCTAGAAGTGAGATTGCTGAACTAAGGCGTATGTACATTATAAATTTGTATTAATATAAGATAGCCAAGCCATCCTTCTAGATCCTGTATCTGTTGCTTATCCGTTGAAAAAGTAGGAACTTGGAGTTGAGTGCTAGATGGAACCGGTCCTTGCTTTAGGATTGGAGCTGCACTGGCAGAGGAGACTGGCATTTTCAGATTCTAAGCACTCAGCAGGGAAGAGCGCTGACCTTCCATGCTGGAGGCAGATCAACTCGAGTCTCTCCCTTTGCCAGCTCTCTAAAGCCCTAGTGAGGTACCAGCCATCTGAATGGTTTCCAGGGAACTGGGCTGCCATCTACTCTGCTGAGTCCATTCTTGGTCTGTTGGTGCACAGACCATATTTAGTGACGGGAGCAGGGGAATTAAGTCATCAGTCCTCACCAGCCAGGATCTGGCAGGAGAGGTGGCATAAACTGTCCTGCAAATCCTGCCTCCGACAGCACCCCTTGGGTTTGCTGACTGTAGAATCTTCATGCCTTGATTGGTGCCAGCAAGGCAGAGTGACCGAACAGGCAGCTTTCCCAGCTGTGAAATCCAAAGTTGCCCCCAGGTACGGAAGCAGTAGCTTTGATGGTTTGGGGCACAAAAATCAACTGGAGAATTTGTGGAAGCTATGGAAGCTTGAGTGACACTTCCAGAAATTCTGACTGTAGATCTGGGCCCCAGAACCCATATAAGGATGAAGCCCCATGCTGCTGACACTGACCACCGGGATATACATGTAGACATTGGAGAAGCAATGTGTAGGCACCGCACCCTCGTGAGAGGTTTGGATTGGTAGGAAACAGTGAAGCAAATTCTTTCTCACACACACCCCGTTTATTCCCTTTCCCCCTTCCCTCTCAAACTTACAAACAACTCACCCAGACATTTCCCAGCTATCTGGGCACCTTCTAAATGCTTTTGTGTTTTCCTTTCCTGGCATCTACCCTACTCACCTTTCTCTCTTGCCAAGACAGACTCTGCCAGCTGCCTTTTACTGGGGGTAGAAAGTAGGGGTAGGGAGGTTATGCCTTCCAAAGTTCCTTCCGTAGTGATCCACACCGGTCTGAAGGAGGGTGGGGTCCCCTGTTTAGAACCATCATCTAATCGAAATCCCTTTCTGTCAGAGAGGAGCAGCCTTGAGTAACTCTGATAAAACGCTCAGGAGAGCAAGCCAGGCTTGGTGGGGGAGGGATTAATGTGGGGACTCGTTCATGGGGGTTTGCAGCAGGGTAACCTGCTCTCCAAGTCATGTGCTTTTCCGCTACCCTAGGGAGCCCAGCAAACAGTAAACAGACAACACATGAAATTGCATAAACTCTGAGCAAAGATTTACCTAAGGTAGAGTATGGTCAACTGACTGGGTGGGCCACATGACAGGGACATGCAAAACCCTCAGCAATCATGTAAAAGAGCCTTCGAAGGCAAACTGAAGAATCAAAATTTGTGACCAAAAAAAAAAAATCCATGATTTAATAAAATAGTTAATGAGGTTTTAGTTATGAGCCTAAGCTTTAATGACTGAGCCATTTCTCCATCCCAGGAATGAGGTTTCATAGCTAGGCCCTATTTCCTGCTCTCTCTGTATCCAGACTTTCACATGTAGCAGGACCAGCCTGCCCCTGCTTCCTTCACACCCCTCGCTTGCCTGCCGCCATGTCTTCACTTCCTTCATGGACTGTATTCCCTTGAATTGTAAACTGAAACAGCCCCCTTTTTCCCCTGAAGCTGCTTTTGTCAGGTGTTTGTCACAGACAAGAAAAGCAGCAAAGACCCCAGTGTTCGAGAGGTCCTGAAAAAAGCCCACAACTTACTTGCTTTCACAAAAAGTCTTTTCAGCGTTATTTAGAGAAGATGTGTGGAAAAGACTCCCTTAACTCACAAGCTGCATCCTCCAGAAGGTTTTCAAGGAGGGAGACAAAAGATGTGAGGGTCTGGGGATCTCCGTGGGTGCATGGCTCCTTCCAGCGAGCAGCTGTTTATCCATCTGTGCCGCACTTGAACCCAGCCAAGGCCAAGTTGCCCCAGGAAGCTAAGCAAACGGTACAGGCTGCTGCTAGGAACTGGAGGACGAGAAGGGGAAAGACAGTTCTGGGACCCGGTTTGACATTCTTATGCTGTTTTAGGAACCCAGGCCTGGCTTCATTGTGTCTCAACAGAAGTAGGGTGCTAGGTGGGCGACAGTTTCATATGCATCCACGAGAAGAGGAAAACAGGGCTGAGCAAGGCCCTGCTCTACATCCCTGTTTCTATGGTTCCCTGGCTCCCTACCCAGAAGCTTGGGGGTTTGATATGCCTGTAGAAGGGTGTTGTGGTTAGTCACCAGGACACACAGCTTCTTAAAAGTGGTGCTTGGCTTTTGTTTCATACTCATACTTTTGTATTTCCAAATGTGGTCTATGGGGCTATGAAGATAATTTAGCCAGCAAAAGTGCTTGCTGCTAACCTGAGTTTAATCTTTAGAACCCACATGGTAGAAGGCTAAAATGAGCTCTTGCAAGTTGTCCTCTAACCTCCACATTCTAATATACACATACACAATACATACATACATATAAAAAATTAAAAAATAAAATCACTGTGGTCCATGGAACAACTGTATCAGCATCTTCTAGGAGATTGTTAGAAATTCAGAGTCTTAGCTCCACCTTAGACTTAGTGGACTGGATCTTGTTTTAAGGCAGTCCCTGGATAATTAGCATGTCTGCTGAAGCTGGAAAATGAGCTTTCTTAGGAAATCGGGAAACTACTCCAGTCCCTGTCTCCATCAGTGACTCCCACCCTCACCCATGACCTTGGGGAGCACGATCATCTCTTTCTATTTTCAGTTCCTAGTCTGTCAAGTGGAAGTACCTCTACTGGCATCTCCTGAATCACATTATGTTATATGTCTTCAAAAAGGATAAGCTCTGTAAAAGCTTAATCCTTTTCCTGAAATTATATTCTATATCTTGTATTTTATAAAAGTTTGACATGTTTGGAAAATCTCAGCCATGACTCTCCTGTTCCAGCTCTCCTTCTACGTTCATTCACTTATTAAATCATCCAAAATTTTAGTAATTGGCCCATCGCCTTCATCCAGTCTACCTATCTACTCTTTAAAATATGCCATCCTGACCTGTCCATTCTGTAACCAAGTCCTTCTTCTAGCCAGTTTTGTAAAATAGCTTCATCATGAGTACAGTCATGAGTGATGCTCTGTCAGTCTGTAGCTCTGGAAATGTAGGGTCGGAGAAGCACAGATCCAAAGCTTACAAGGGAGCATTGTGTGCTGCCTCTTAAGTCTCTAGACTGCTTCCATCCAAACGTCTTCCCTCCTTTGTCAAGCTGACATTACCCAATAAATAAATGCCTATGCCCAAAGGGGAAGGAAATAGGGTAGGCAGGCAGGTATAATACACATGATTTTGGACAGGCATCGAACCATCAATGGAAAAGTCCCCTGAGCATGCCAACTTAAAGCAGAAAGAGAGAGAATGGGGATGTGGCTTGGTGGATGAGAAGTGCTTAGCTTGAACGAAACCCTAGCTTTCATCCCCAGCACTGCAGGAAGTACGTTGGCCACCAATTTGAGTCATGTGACAGAAAGATGCCCTTGAAAAAGTATGCATTGGAAAGGGAGAGTTCTCCAATATACATTTAATATTGTCATAACTAAATCCCTGCGTTTGAGGGGTAGGAGATATTTAATGATCATAGGTGCACACAAACAGAAATATGCAGGCTACACATTGAAACTCAGTGTCACGTCCCACCCTCGTCCCGCAAGGATGACGCGACCACCGGAGCTCTTCTTACTGCAGTTTATTCCAGGACTTCTATCTCCTTCTCCTTCTCTCTCTTTCTCTCTCTCTCCTCTCTCTCTCTCTCTCTTTCCTCTCTCTCTCCGGGCAAACCTCTCCCAGCCCTTAAGTAGGCACGGGCTGCCAATCCCGGATTGCCAGGTGGGCACTGCCCATAGGCCCACGCATATGCAAGCAGCTGATAATGATTGCATGATCATAGCATAGGTCAGGCCTTAGCCATCTCAGGAGTTGATTATACATCTCCATCAGGTGTGACACCACGCAGCTTGCTACAACTCAGTGGGGATTATACTCCTGCTGCCATATCCACAGTCAAGAGCAGACGAGCGCCCAACAGCTGCTTTGTGCCTCACCCCTGCTGCACCCCTTCCCAACACCTGACAGCACAGACCCATTTGAAGTTACAGTTCCACAGAAATGGGATCAGAGAGGGCATGCTTTTATATCTGCCCACACTGACGTCATTGTATTTGTATGAGGTCCCCTCATGTCGCGTGTAGCAGCAGTTTATACAGAAAACTGTACATCAGTGAAAAGGATTACATCACTGCTGCTACCGAGTGACTTGGTTACTAACGCATGTCTACTTCCCCCGTTGCTGAATGCCGGTGTCTTAGCCACATTCTCTCTCGTGTTCTCAACACTGAAAAGCAAGCATACAGAAAACGTCTGGAGTAGCTACTGTGTGTGACCGTGAGCGGATTCGCCCAGTTCTTCATTGATCATTTGAAAAAAGAATGGAGATGTGATGACACATGTAAAAATTCCTTCAAATAACAAACACAGGTGAGGGCCAATGAGAAGACTTGGCGTGCATGTGATCTTAATGCACCAGCAGTGTTTGGACGGCTCTGCATTGACACCCTCAGGTTGTATAGTTGCTCCCATTTTATAAAAGTTGTCTGGATTGTTTTTCTTTGCAGTTATTTATTGTGTGTGTCTACACACGCACTTGCACACTTAGCACACGTGTGAAGGTCAGAGGACAACTTGGAGGAGTTGGTTCTCTCCTTGCACCATGCTGGTCTCGGGTATTAGGCTCAGCCACGAGAATCTTTACCAGAAGAGCTGTCTTACCAGCCCCCAAATCTAAACTAAGGTGGCATGAAGCTGAAAAGTAAAACCCAAAGTCACTGCCCTTCACCACGCCCCTCGCTGCCCCTCAGAGGTCTTTATTAATCCTCCCTTCAGGCACACCCAAGGACCTCTTTCTCAGGCTCCTGTTTATGTCCTCAGTCTGATCTTGCCACTCGCATCCTTGCATAGAATCTTCTAGCTACATAGCCCTTCTACCACTTTCTCTGTCACAAAATGTTCTTGTTTCTGCTGCCTGGAACATTTTCTCCACCCTTGGCTGTCACCTTATCCTTCAGGTCTCACCCTAATTATCACTAGCATGGAATTCTTGGCCGACATTGTCAGGATTAATACAGCATGTTGTCATCCACCCTGGTCTCCGTTCTGTTTCCTTTCTGGAGTTATTCTCTGTACTCTTTGCATTTCTCTATTGTCTTGGTTATGACTTTTCTTATATAGAGGAATAGCTGGTAAGATGTCACCCAAGGCATCCTGCTCACAGTTGTGCATACAATGCCTGACAATATCAGGGTTTGGTTAACATCTTTGAGGAAACTGCATGACCTCCAAGCCCTTGGCTCCCAACTGTTGTAGGAGGTCGCTTGCTCTTTTCCTGGCCACCCAGACTCGAAATAATCACACAGAAACCATATTATTTACAGTACTGTTTGACCAATAGCTTAAACGTATTTCCGGCTAACTCATATCTTAAATTAACCCATCTCCATTAATCTGTGTGTCACCACTTGACTGTGGCTTACCAGCAAGATTACGTCCAGCGTCTGTGTCTGGCAGGATACATGGCTTATCTTAACTCTGCCTTCTTTCTCCCAGCATTCAGTTTAGTTTTCCCCACCTAGCTCTGTTCTACTCTGCTCTGCTATAGGATCAAAGCAGTTTCTTTATTAACCAATGGTATTCACAGCATACAGAGGGGAATCCCACATCGCCCAAATCTCCAACATTGGAAGCTATAGAGCTCCTGTATCCCGATATCTGTTGATGCCCAAACCAACATTCCAATGTGGTCTGCTTGTTGGCTAACCATATCTGGAAAGCAGCATGGTAAGCGTAGAGTATATTAGACAATCTTCAACTGGTTGGAAGGTCTTCTACACCCTTTAAGTTAGCAATAGACACTATGACACACAGAATCCCCCAAGTAGTACTGCCTAAGATTCTCTCCACGTGATTAAAATTAGCACTACTTATTTGCAAAAGATATCTTTCTAAGGTTCTCCACCATTCTTAAAAGACTAATTTTTATTGCCCATTTCTTCTTAAATGTTTTATTTTTAATTGTTCCATATAATATATATTTTGATCCTAGTCTTTTCCTTCCTCTAACTCTTCCCAGAGTATCCCGACCTCCCTACTTACCCAACTTCAGGCTATCTCTTATAGTCTCTTTCTCAAATAAAACAAAAATTAAAGCAAACAAGAGGGAAAAAAACACAAAAACGCACACTAGTCCTGGGCATAGGGTCTGCCGTAGAGTGTGGTTGACACAAAACCATCTTTATTGGGACAGTCAACTGGTTTATTAGAAAGTTAAAGGAATGAACAAGTCAAGGGTTAAAAGACCTGATCAGGGGTAGCTTGGTTAATGTACTAGCTCTGTTCCATTCTGGTGCCTCCCCAGCTGGCAGGCTCAGACCTCATGCCTGTCTTTGGTACCAGCTGGCCATGAAGAAGCCAGTCAATTTGTTTGAGTCTTTCAGAGTGTGCCAGAAATGCTCAGGTGGCCTTTCCCAAGGGAGAGGGCAGGGAAAGGCTGGAGAAGGGTGAGTTGTAAAATCAGGAGTGTGCAGCTCCTACCATTTCCTCCTCCCGTGCTGCCTTGGCACTAGCTGGCAAAGTAAGCTCTCTGAGCTGTGCCAGCACTGTTCACTGCAGGAGCAGCTGACAGTGTACGCTGTCACCTGATGGGATCTTCTGGTCCCCAGGAATGCAGAACATGGGCTGATGACCACAGTTAGGAGTCGCGAAAGATTCCCTGGTAGCCGGGGACCTGAAAAATAAGAGAAGGGGCCCTTCACCTCAAGGAACTCCTGAAAGCCACTACAGAGAAGTGTAAGATTGTCAGCCATTACACAGAAAACAGGCTAGCAGTTCCCAGGGTTAGTGGAACACGGGGGCTGGTGTGTCTACACCTTATAGAAATCCTGTTTCCATATGTATACATCCTACTGGCACTCTCGATACACTGGAGAGACTCCCTGTAGACTCTGGTTGGATGGCAGCTGGCAAACTGCATTCCTTGGAGCTGTGGTTCTTTTCGTGCTGATTGTGCCCTCTTTTGGCATCTGAGGACATTGTGAGCTGTCATAGTCACAGAAATGTGGCCACACATCCTGAAGGCACAGGGCTGTCCCACAAGGCCTATGTTACCTGAGGTGTGGGTACTGTTAAGCTTAAGAAACCCTGATTTGGAGTGTCTGAGAGCCTGAAGGCAGGCTTATTAGGAGAGAAGCATCTTCTTTGCAAAGAAATTCTCTTAATTGTTCTTCTCTAGAGTTGTCTTGAGAGTCCCCAAGAGGCCTTGTTTGAACATAAATTGGGATTCTATGATTTTGGGTAGGTCTAATAGGCTCCTGACGTGCCCCTGTCTATGGATCCCATTTGAGTCCCAAGGACTGTGTGTGTCTAATCCCCGCCCCACTTCCCTCTATCTCCAGCCCCTCCCCCAGCCTTCCCTGTCCCACTCATTTCAAACATTTGATCACATTGGCCTTGTCATCAAGAAACATGTGCTGGTATTTAAACTCCACCGCCTAGATGACAGTTCCTCAGGAGCTGTTGCTTGAAGTTCAGGGTGTTGATGAAATCAATGGACTCAGTAAGAAAAAAAGGGTCCCAAGGGACCTGATCAAACAATGCACCCCCCCCCCACACACACACTCCCCAATCATGAACGTCAAGATCTTTCTCGTGTGATCAGAGGCACACTAATGCAAGCAAATTGCTATAACACAGTCATTTCTATAAAGGACCAGAACATAAATACTTGGGGCTTTATAGACCATATAGTCTTTTTGAACAGAAGAAAACAATTGGATTCTGAGAAAGAGTCATAGGTAATGTATATATAAGTGAGTATGGTTGTATTTTAATAAAGTTTTATTTACAAGAAGTAGGCAGTGAGGTGATTTAGGCTCTAGACAATAGTTTGCAAATTCCTGTTCTAAGTATTTTAATTTTTTTCATGTCTCTCCAGCTCTTACATGTAGTCTGTGGTCTTTATCTAAAATAATTCCCATTTCTTCATCAGCAGAGACAAAATATAATGTAGGGGAAACCTTACTGAAAGGGGGCTAAATCATCACTTTGAGAAGGAAATGTCTAGGGGACAAAGGAGAGCAGATTCTATTTCTTCTACTGAATAATAGTGTTAAAAGCAAGAGTATCTTTTAAGTTGGCACAATCATAATTCTCTGTCTTCTCATGCCAGTTTTTCACAAGGAGGACAAGACAGGGTGACAAATAAGAAACAGAACATTGTGCCACGGGCTATCTTTAAATTTAAGGCTGTCTTTCTTCTTAAGCATGGATCTTCTGCTGCTGAGACACACGGGGGAGGGGAAGGCAGCAAAGATTGCATCTCTCTGCCAGTTGATCGTGGACATTGTTTGAAACTTTGGTTTGTTTTCTCGCCAATGCCCATTTCTGTGGAAGCCTCCTCTTTATAGAGTGTAACATAAGGGGCCTGCTTGTTGGGATTTCTGTCCCACCTAGTACCCCACAGCCAGCAAGCCCCAAAGAAAATCACACAGAGATCTCCATAAGATTATAAACTGATTGGCCCATTAGCTCAGGCTTCTAATTAACTCTTGTAGCTTATATTAACCCATTGTTTCTTATCTATGTTAGCCACATGGCTCAGTACCTTTCACAGCAGGGCAGGTCATATGTTGCTCCTTCCGTGATCTGGGCAGGACTGGGAGGAATGGGCTTCCTCCTTCCTAGCATTCTCCTGTTCTCATCGTCTGCCTCTACTTCTTGTCTGGTTGACCCACCTATACTTCCTGCTTGGCCAATCAGCGTTTATTTAAAACATGATTGACAAAATACAGACAATTCTTCCGAACCAGTAGAGGGCAAGGATACTGCAAATATGAGGATGCTGACGTCACTCACAGCAGTCAGGCTGAACTAATGGGTTGAACTACAGAAATCCACAAACTAAATTCCACCCTGACCCTCTTTGGTCTAAGGGCATTCAAAGAATCAATCACATATATAGATGGTCCAATGAGACACAGACTTTTTTGTTGCTCCAGGCACAGACCCCTGGAAAAAGATTTATCTTTAAAATCTGTGCATAAATTTATAGCTGAAATGGCTCTGCAAAGGAGCAGCCACCCCGGTCTCTGTTCCCTGCCTTCTCACGGAACTAGCAGGATCCAGAACCTTGTGAGTACTCAATACAGAAGTTGAAGATAAAGGCAAGCAAATCTCCATGCAGCCCACAGCTAGGGTAAAGTGTGCACAGCCCTTGGTACTCAGATGAGATCCATAGACAGGGGCACATTCAGGAGCCTCGCAGACCCTACCCAGAATCAAAGAATTCCATCTATGTTCAAACAAGATCCCCTGGTGAATCTCAGACCCACCCTAGAAAAGAACAATTCAAATCTTTGCAAAGAAGATAGTTCTCTCCTAGGAAACCTACCTTCAGGCCCTCAGACACTCCAGTTCAGGGTTTCTTAAGCAAAACAGTACCCACACCTCAGGTAACACAGGCCTTGTGGGGCAGCCCTGTGCACTCAGGATGTTTGGCCCTTCTGTCTACCATCCCTGTCTTAGCTAGGATTTTTTGTTGTGAAGAGATACCATAACCACAGCCATGGAAACTTTTTTTTTGGTTTTTTGAGACAGGGTTTCTCTGTGTCACAGCCCTGGCTGTCCTAGAACTCACTTTGAAGACCAGACTGTCCTCAGACTCACAGAGATCCTCTTGCCTCTGCCTCCTAAGAGCTAGGATTAAAGGTGTGTACCACCACAGCCTGGCTGGCAACTCTTATATATATAAAAAAAAACCATTTAATTGGGGTGGCTCTCTTTCGGTTTCAGAAGTTCAGTTCATTATCATCATGATGGGAACACAGGCAGACATGGTGCTGGAGGAGTAACTAAGAGTCCTACCTACATCTTGCAGGCAACAGGAAGTTGCCTGAGATCCTGGGCCGTATTCTGAGCATAGGAAAGCTCAAAGCCCGCCCCGCCAGTGACACACTTCTTCCAGCAAAGCCACACCTTCTAATAGTGCTACTCCCTATGAGATAATGGGGGACAGTTACATTCAAACTGCCACAGTCCCCATCAGATACCAATCACAAAGCCTATATCATTTGAAGAAGAAAACCTTGTCTACTGACAAAACAATTCCACCTGAGAGGAAAGGACCTGGTGTCTTTGTCACTGTGATGAGGGATTCTCTACCCAGATTCTTCAGCACCAGGACACCCCATCATGCCAGTTGTAAATGTGAGGTCAGACTTCTCTGTAACATTTTCCACAGAATGTGTCACTCTTCCAATATATGTGCTTGCGCATAGGTATGCATGCATACATATACAGAAATACACATACACACATATGCACAAACACAAGCACACACACACCTATCAATTTCTACACTAGTGTCAAGAAAAGCGCATGTGTTTGAGGAAAGGGGGACATCAGGGGAATCTCACTGCTTGACCCATTATACTGATTTTTCATGTTTTGACAGTAAGTCCTTCTGCACAAAGTAAAGAGTTGAACATCAACAGTATAAGGAAATATAGGGAAGAAATCCTAGACGTCACTGGAGAGTCACACTATTCTTCATAGTTGCTGGCAGTCTAGTGAACATTACGATGTATCAGACAGAACGTGGGTTGTAGTTCACAAGAGTCATTCATTCACATAGAACCACATTTAACCAGTGCTGTTTTGTGTTTGTTTGTTCATTTGTTTGTTTTATGGATATCAAAGTCTTGGGTCATGATTTCTTTCACTGGGAACTTCCAGACTTGCTTTCTCCATTTTTCTCCATCCCAAATGGCAGATGAGGTGAGGCAAGGTAGTTAACAGGAGCACATACTCCCACCGTCTTCGGACTTAGTCCAAACCAGAAAGATTGATAAGACAAAAACTCACAGGTGTATGACTATCGTGATGTATTTTAAACAGAAAGCCCACTCGTTGTCCCCCGCCCCCCAGAATCACTCCCACTTTCATACCCAGGCATCATCGTTGTGTCCACTTTAATTATGCAGCTCATGGGGTTTTAAAAGTGGCGTAGCCAGGAGGAGGCCATCTTGCCATGCATAGTTTAAGAAGGGGGAAGGGTTTCTCAATGAGACTATGAGCTGTGAGGGTACAATTCTGTCTTAGGGACCTAAGAACGGCTAACTTAAATCAGCCTCCAGAGCTGTGACCAACAAAATAGAAACATGTTCTCAGTTCAGGGAGCTAATTACAAATCATATCTTCCTCACCTTTAAAGCCACGAACGCCCTGATGCTGAGCTACACGGTGGCTTGCCAGAGACCACGAGACTGATAAGCTCGGTTGCAGTATTTTGTTCCAGGTGTTTACAATCTTACGCATTGGAGTTGCATCCTGGCCCATAGCAGGACAAAGGTGATCACGTTGTCCAAGCTGTGGGCTGCATGGGGCTTCACTGGCCTTTATTCTGGACTTGTGCGTTGAGTTCCCCCAAGGTTCTGGATCCTGCTAGTTCTGTGAGAAGGCAGGGAACAGAGAACAGGGTGGCTGTCCCCTTGCAGAGCCATTTCAGCTATAAGTTGATGCACAGATGTTTAAAAACTGAAACAGTGTGGACGGCTTAAGTAAAAGGAAAGGAAAGCGTGAGCAGATTCGTGTTAAGGAAGGGGGTGGGCAGTCACAGCTGGGGTAGGGGACTCGAGAAATGTGACTTGGTGGTAATTTGTATAGAAAGGTGGAGAGCCAACTACAGCAGGACCTTGAAGTTTGCATAAAAACTTTGGATTCCCCAATAAAGAATTAACCCCAGAACCACCCTCTTTAGGCACAAGTACACATGCATTTTCATCTCTGAGCTGCCCTTGCATGTAAGAAAACCCTAAAGGAAACTGTGACTTCACTCAAGAGTAGCAGGTGGAGCCAGCGATCTCTTCGCAGGTCCCCCCGCATAGTAACTTCTGTTTGACAGGATTACTAATGGACCCCGGGCCTGAACACCATAAACTCTGCTGGTGACAGTGTGCTTTTGTTCTCAAGGGCATGGTGTGACCAAACCACAGAGCATCTTGGAGAAGTGAGCCTGAAGAAGCCCAACCCTTCCTCGCTTCTCCACTAGAGCAGAGCAGAAACTACTTTCCTCAATTTTTCCTCTGCCTGGAACTAGGAACCTGCCCACATACATCTTAGAGATGTTTTACTGCCCGGCTGGTTGGGGAGAAGCCTTCATGAGAATTTATGGCCTTTGCTAGGTTGTTGAAGCTAACCTCCATGCCACTAAATAACTTACCCAGAAAGTTCTGCAAAGATAGTGGTGCCCCCTGGGTAACTTTTAGAAGATTCGCTTTTCTTCCTTGAGAGAGTTCATCTGCTCAGATCGCCCGTTCGTCATTTTAGCATGTCAGGGTCCCCTCTCCATCTCCAGCTAGACAAGACTCTGAAGTGACTAAATGGTTGCAGGTCAGTTTTTGTGATTTATATGCCAGAGATAAACAGTGAGAAAAGTGGGGCGTGGAACACCTAGCTCCCTTGCTCTGACAGTTATCATTGATAAAATCATTTTTTTTTAATTACTGGAAAGTATGATACGGAACACAGTTGATGCGCTGTATGGATTCCACACCTGTGGGGCCAATCAGCCCCCAGTGGGAATTCCGCGAGGTCTGATGGCTGCATCTCTGTGAAACCATGGCCAGCCTTTTATCTTGTTCCCTACATGGAACAAAACAGCAACTACTTACACTGAATTTACATAGTATTTAGGATGGAAGTAATGTAGAGGCATTTTGAAGTGTATCCAAGATCCTATTACATAGAGACTTGAGTACCCTTAGTGTCTTCAGGAGGAAACATGAGATGAAGGACACCATATTGAGAAAAATAAGAACAGCATTCTTGAGGGGAAAATATAGTATAGAAGACAAAACCAAACACAGGCTGAGAGGATATTTTACATGACTCATTAAATGTTTGTCCAAGGATCATGTGTTACCGTGTCCCATCAGGCATTTTCTCCCTGAATGTGATCACTTGGGGCTCTTACGTTAAGTTCTTTTAAATACCAGTGACTGCAAAATGAGTTCCCAAATCTGGCCAGCTAGCCTCCCCTCTTCGTAGACTCGCTTCCCTGGCAGTGAGGGAGCAGCACCCGCTGAACACAAGAACCCCGTTCAGCCCCTAGTTATTGACTTGCTGATGCTTCTCTTGTCTGGTATCAGTATGAAATTACGAATTCCCATTTGTCTCCATGGTTTATAAGTAACTACCTTGCATAAATATTTTAATGTTCAACGTGTCCAGAGTGTGCCATTGGGAACCTCCTTCAGGGGGTGTGGTCTTTTAGCAAGCTCTCATCAAATGTCCTTTTTAACGTTTCCTTTTTTGCATAAGATGTTCTGGACTAATCTTTTTGCTTTCCTACTCTAGTCTGAGCTCCATTTCTCCAACAAGCCCAGATACCTCTTAGTGAGTAATGGCAAACAGAATCACAATATTTATCCATTTTTGCATTGGGTGGCATTAAATGATTTCCAGTACCAGGCTTCTATAAGAAAGCCCCACTGTCTGAATATGTCTGCATATTTTGGAAAGGCGTTTACTAACTTATGCTGGAGATAGAACTAGGGATGGCAGTGGATAATTGAGACTTCTGCACAAGAGAAATAACACCAGAAGCCCACACAGAATGGTTTTCTTCATAACCCATGTATGTTTATATATGTATACTTAGCTTTAGATAGTACCACATATTCTAAAAGGCTTGCAACATTGATTTAGGTCTGTCAGGGATCCCACTGAGAGGCCAAGATAATCAGTGGCAGAGGTAATGGTGGCTTATTGCTGTCGATGATCAGAGTGGCAAAATGGCCAAACGAGTTCTGTTTTAAGATATGCAAAAGAAATTCCCAGCGCACACATCTTCCACTATCTTCAGAACGGCTTCAGTCTCAGCCCTGACAATGCGCAGCGCTTCAGAAGTGGAGACCCATTTCTTGGGTACCAGCTCTGCCATGGTGGTTAAGGTCACTGCTTCATTTTTAAAGGCTTCTCTCTGGGGGACGGAGAAATGACCCAAACACAATTCCTATCTTCTGGCTGCTAAAGAGTCATTGATAATCCCTGGGCAATCAATCACTGACAAGCCAAGAGGATAAATATCTCCTTTTCTCCATCTCGAGAGTCGCTTAATGTCTGAGCCATTTGAGATGGATGGCTACCTGCCACTTAGGGACGCAGGCCAAGCAGAAAACTGCTTTGGGCCAACAAAAGTAAGCTAGTTCAGGACTTTAGAATTAGATTCTAGGCTTACTGTGGTAAGAAACAGCTTAAGCCTGGCCAGTCACTGACCAGATGGCTATCAGCTGTTGTACAAAGCTTATAGAGCATGGTTAGAATTGAAGATGCAACAGAAATATTTGGCGATGTGAAATTCTAAATAGAGAAAAAGTGCACAGGACGTACAGTGAATTTTTAGTAACTCGTCAGCCTTTGGAGAAATCAGTAACCATGAAAGCGCATGTCTAGTGATGGTTTTAAGCTTGTATATTCTCCGTGTTGGGAGTCCCATGCCGTGCAGACAGCATGAGAGCCTTGATGTGTTGCATAGCCACAGTTATGCCTCACCCTGAAGAGACCCCAGACTGAGAGTAATAGTGGCACCTTCCACCCCATTGCTGTACATGTGTATTAACTATAGTGGTGCTCTTCTCTCCTTCCCTGCCCCCAGGCCTGTCTGCGGAAGGTGGCGCCAAGCGCCAGGAGCACCTGTCTCGGTTTTCTATGCCTGACCTTAGCAAAGACTCTGGCATGAATGTCTCAGAAAAGCTGAGCAACATGGGCACGCTCAACTCCTCCATGCAATTCAGGAGCGCAGAGTCCGTCCGCAGCCTGCTGTCTGCACAACAGTACCAGGAGATGGAGGGGAACCTTCACCAGCTCAGCAACCCCCTGGGGTACAGGGACTTGCAGTCCCATGGAAGGATGCACCAGAGCTTTGATTTTGATGGCAGCATAGCAAGCAGCAAGCTGCCAGGGCAGGAAGGTGTGCGCATCCAGCCCATGAGTGAGCGCACTCGGAGGAGAACTACTTCCAGGGATGACAACCGCCGCTTCCGCCCTCACCGGTCCCGAAGGTCCCGACGCTCGCGCTCAGACAACGCCCTGCACCTAGCCAGCGAGCGAGAGGTCATCGCTCGGTTGAAGGAAAGGCCCCCTCTGAGAGCCAGGGAGGACTACGATCAGTTCATGCGCCAACGGAGCTTCCAGGAGAGCCTGGGGCAGGGGTCCCGGCGGGATCTGTATGGCCAGTGTCCCAGGACTGTGTCAGACCTGGCTTTGCAGAATGCCTTTGGGGAACGATGGGGACCCTACTTCACGGAGTATGATTGGTGCTCCACCTGCTCCTCCTCCTCAGAGTCCGACAATGAGGGTTACTTCCTAGGAGAACCCATCCCCCAGCCAGCCCGCCTACGATATGTCACAAGTGATGAGCTGCTGCACAAGTACAGCTCTTACGGTGTCCCCAAATCCTCCACCCTAAGTGGCAGAGGACAGTTGCACAGCAGGAAAAGACAGAAGAGCAAAAACTGTATCATTTCCTAATGTGATTGGGGTCAGGGAACGGGGGAAGATGGGAGCTAAGAATGTAAACTCAGAAACGTGCACTGTCGTGAATTCCCAAGTCCTCTTGGGGATGGTTCCTAGGGGAGAGATGGAGAAGAAGGCTCTCAGTTGAGGGAGGCAAGGCTGCGGGTCGACTTGGCAGATACACTTGATGTCACAGTTTTGGGCATGTTAAATATGATTTGTACATTCCACTTTGGAAACATGGGCTGTGGAGGCTAGGGTAGGTCATGTCCTTCCAAGGTGGAGTGGCCATTTACCAGATGACACATTGTAACCTGCTCACTTACAATATTCTTTCTGGTTCTCTTCCTTTTAGGACCCCTTTTTCAGTAAATACTTTATTAGCCAGGACCCCAAACTAAGTTATTTACATGTCCATTGTAAATGCAATGTAAATGAGAGTTCTGATAAAATATTTTTGTATTTTGTAATAACAGAAGAATTTCTATATGGTAGGATTCAGTGGGGACTTGCATGCATGTCCTCCATTATCTCTGAGCGGTAGTAGACGGTGGCCCAGGACCACCTTGGCTTCTGTTTGTTTGTTTCCATTTGGTTTGGTTTTCTTTCTATACAAATCTGTTACATGTCAGTGAGACTCTTTTCAAAGAAGTATATTCAATTTGGCTTTTTCGTGGCTGAAAAAAAGAAAATCAACTATTCTACCCAAAGCATTTTATGCTCTGGTCCGTCAAAAAGGAGCCATCTTTAAGTCTGTCCCCACCCTGAGTAGAATTTATTCCCTACAAAGTAAGTAGGTTTGTTTTTTTTTTTTAATTTCAATTGCAAATGTCGCTTTTGCTGGTTAGAGATAACAACCAGTGTCAGTCCAGTTCTGTGAGAAATGCCATCCCTGTTTGGAATTATTGAAGTTGCTTAATGTCGATCTGTCCCTTGGGGGGAATCAAAGTGACTGTGAGTGGTGCCGACGTGTGCTGTCAGCATGGCGTTGTTTTGAATGTGGAGTTATTGTTTGGTGCTCATGTTTCCTGGATTGTGTTTTCTGCTTTCTACTTCCAAGGCAGCCAGAGCTGCTGCCTTAGCCTGACAACTGTTTGTCCTCATACAGATGAGCTTCAGCGTCTGCCACTCAAGGGCAGAAGGACGCTGCGGGAGGGCTCTGGGTACTTGGTGTGGCACACATTACCCATGGATAGGGAACAAGGAAATTTGAAAACAAAAAGCAGGTAGATGTGGAAATGGGGAGGTGGGTGACAGAAAATCGGGGAGAAAGACCTTCTAGAGGGAAAGCAGAGAGGTGGCAGCCACCTTGACTAGTCCCCAGTGCTTTAGAGAGAATCCAAGTTGACAAGCTTAGTCACCACGAGAGCTAGTTTATTACCCAAGAGGGTCAAGCTGCTGAGACAATAGGGTAGCAACATGGAAAACAGACCTTGTGGCAGGAGAGATTTCCATTTTGAACTTTGAGGACTGTTGGTCAGACAGAAAGGCTCAAGAGTGAGTTTGCTTAAAGAAGACATTTCACTGCCAGTGAAATAAATAGAACGTGAAATAAAACTTCTTGGCTCGCTTCAGTTTAAAAGAAAAAAAACAACGAAGCACTTGCTCTTGGTCCATTCTCTTCCACTCCTCAGTGGACTGTGGCAGAAATCCACTGAAGGACCCACCTTTCGTGAGATGTGCTGTCCCTGTAATACAGTGTGTCTCCATGGCCATTTGCCGTGATAAGGCGAGCATGGTCCCTTTTCGCTATAGTACTTAACATTTTCTAGGGGATTTTTTTTTTTTAAATGGAGAGAATGTGAAAAGTGGCTTCTCAGATGCCATTCTAAATGGGTCTGGGGGAAAGGAGATTGAAAAGGATGCGAGGATGATACTCCAGGATGTATTAAAATGAATTGCTTTTTTAGGTATTAATATGACATTTGTCATTGTCACTGATTTTTTTGAAAAAGCAATGCAAATGTTGGTTGTGGCTGTTTTCCGCATGCTATCTTCATATCTAAATGTTTCATTAATTATCCAAGCCTCTGGAGAATTAACTTTATTACGTTTGTATAGTAAGTTAATAAACTGCTTGGCAAACTGTTTAAGAGATAATACGCAGCACCACGCCACTGTCGTGGCGGGTTTCTGGTAGACACTGGGTGAGTCCAATTTGGAGCTTTGCATTTGTTGATTGGTGAGAATTAAAAGACATTATTGAGAAACGGGAGGGAAAGGAGATTGCTTAGCAAATGATTGAAACCACATACCCTCTCTGGCCCCAAATCCAATGAAAGAAATTTTCCCATTGGAAGTTGTTTTCTCCCTCTGTCCTTGGCAGAGTGCCTCTTCCATTTCCCAGATACAGTTCAAATCACCCTCAGCCCGAAGAAGAAAGCAGCCGAGAAACGACTTAACTCGCATCGGGATCATTCTGGCCAAAACTTAACATATAATGAGATACAGGCTTCGGGGTCCACCTGTTCACCACCTCCTTCGATTTCTTCTCCCATCCTAAATGCAGCCAGGCACATTACAGAGAATGTCATTTGAAGAAGGCCAGTTCCTCACAGAGGCCGTGGGTCCTTCAAGTGACTGCCCAGTAATGCGTAGAACATCACTGAACTAGCATTTCTCTACCTTTAAGTAATAACTTAGATATAAAACCCCAGAATCTCATTCTCAAAATTCAATTGCATCCTTTTCTGGGAGAATTTAAGCTCCTCCCTGATTCTGGCTGTGTATCCTTTACCTCTTATTGGCCGAGTTTCCCTGGTGAGTGGAGCCTGTACTCAATTCCTTTCTATTGTGATTTTATCTTCCGCAGGCCAGTTTTCGGAAGATTCATCTTTCCCCACGTTTGTCTTTGATTATTTGGTTGACTTTTTTTTCCATCTCCTATTCTTGGGCTGGCTTTGCTCAGAGGTACAGCTTTACAACTGAGTTCATCTCCTCCCGCTGCCAGACCCAGCACCAGGTAAGCCAGCATTCTTCTCCAGTCTCAAGAATGCATGAATCATTGAAAGCTTGCTGAGAAGTCTTGCTAGCACACTTCACCTTTGATACTGTGAAAAGGTTCCATCCTGACGCAGTAGCACTGAGCGTGGCATTCGGGGACCCTTCCTTCTGTCCTGTGTAGTTGTGGATCTTCTACCGCATGGGAAGGTAAATGAGGTGAGGAAAATCTGACTTCAGTCCCTGGTGTTTAACATGCACCGAGGAGAATTGCTGGTGTTGGTTGCTTGAAACCCTGAGTCCACAGTCTGTGGTCCATCCTTTGCTCTCCATGCAGCTGCGTGAGCAGTCTGGATTTTTCTAATAATACAGAAAGTCACAATTTCTTCCTGTAGAACGCTCCCCCTACAGAGCTGTGACAAGATGGCATTTGCTGCTCCTTTTCTGGAAGTTTCCACTTCTTATGACCTCCTAGCCATTTTTGCCTTCAGGTGGGGCCAGCGCTGGCATGGGTAGAGCATTTAGGCTCTCCCTGCCAGCAAAGCAGATGACAGCCATGGGTTAATGTAGACTTTCCAAGGAAAGTCGGTCCTTGTCCCAGGCATCTTTCCAACTAGTCCAAAGGGGCTGGTTGACTAGAGCTGGTCTTCTCTGTCTTCTAACACATCTCATTTGTGAGCTGATTCTTCCCTGGGTCCCTGGGAGAGAAGCCGTGCAGCAGACATCTAGGAAACATCCATCATCAGGGACCGGGGGACTCGAGTCCCTCTTCCTCCCACACTGTGCAAGCTAAAGGAAGCTGACCCCTTAGGCCAAACGAGGCTCTCTTGGGCCCGCGTTTTCATGCTCAGGGTCTTTGCCAGTTACGTGGGCAGCTCCTGCTCACTCTGCTGAGGTCAGATAAGAGTCTGGTTCCTCATCTGACCCCACCTTACAGGGACGTAGGACACTTGCATTCCAAAGGGCGGTGTCCTTTGCATACTTCTGACAGAGACCAGACGCTGTGCTTCACAAAGATCCACCTATGGCCAAGGAAAGTGGAAAATCGAACCAGTGGCCTGAATGTCACATGCAGGCAGAGTCGTTATTGTCACCTGGGTGGCATCTTCAGGCTCTGCAGATCAAGTTTCCACAATTTCCTCTACTGATCTTGCAGACAGTGGCAGGTTAGCATCTTTTGAGAGGATTGACATCTCTTTGAGCATAAGGGAAACAGGAATAATGAAACCTTCACCTTCTTGTCAGTGGTTTGCCCCGGAGTTTGTGTGACCATCCAGAAGCCGTGAAGGTCAGGCTGGAGGAAGGACTGGTTTCTTTTTCTGTTTTCTCATATTAGGAGTCCAGTCATCACAAGCCCCCTATAGAGCATGACTCACCTTTGGAAGCTTTTGCTATTATAGAAATTCATTTCCTGCTTCCAAAACCAGCCTCCCTTGGAGAATTAAAAGGAGACTGGAAAGGTCACGTGCTATTAGCAGACATTTCTGTGGTTCAAATGTGGTGAACTCACAAGATAGATGTCTAGTTCTATCTTGAGCATTTCCTAAGAAAAACTTGATGGTCTGGGCATTTGACCATGCATGTTCAATAGGTCGCCAATCAAACATCTCTGAATTTTGGGAGGTCACTTGCCAGTAAGACCTCCTCTTGAGTCTATCTAGCTGAATTCCATTGTTTTCAATAAAGTATTCTGGTTTAGTCCTGACCCTGAGTTAACCACCTAAGACCTATGACTCCTCCGTATTCTTCAGCAAACTAGGCCAGCATCTATTCTCTCAGACTCGTCCCTTCCTGCACAGAGTTGCTTTGCCCAGATCCTATTTAATTCCACAAGCATAATCCAAACCTCAGAGGGCCCAAGAAGGTAAAGCAGGCTGGAGTTTGTGTTATCTGTAAGTGTCAAGCTGTTTGTTAGGAAGGCCTGTCACGGGCCTTTGGTGTGGGCTCTGCCAGAGACTGTTCTGAACACTTTGCTTGAGATCCGTGCCCTGTAAAGTGGATATGATGTTTTACTGATTCTGTAATACATTTGTAAACTTCCAATAAAATTTGAATAAAAGAAATGTTGTCATTCTTCTCAATCTTCACTAGCCTCCCAGATTTTGAGAGTGGCCTTGGCCTTTGGGAATCTTAAGGAAGATAAAAGGCACGTGAGTCTGAGAATGATATTTACGGCAGGCCTTCGAGCTGTATTTAAAAATGATATTTAGAGCAGAACTTGAGTGTAATTTAACATCCGACAAAATAACAATAACAGGTTCTACCACAGGGCCTAGGACTTCCTGAGTCATTGACTTCTGACCAGGATTGCAGTAGCAGGCATAAAATTGCTTCCAATGGGATTCAGATCCAATCAGAAATTGGTTAGTTACTCCATAAGAAGCAGGCCTCTCCTGCATCAATAGGCAAATCTTGCCGACAGGTTAGCATCACAGTATGTGGGTAAGCACGCTGGTCCAGCCCTGGGTAAGACCATCCGTGTCTTCTTCCTCCCCAGGACTCTGTGTAGCACTTGCAGGCTCTGTGACAGCTAGCCAGCAGGGAGGGCATTTCCTGGTTGGTTTGAGGTTAACTTCTCTATTTTCTTCACCCAAAATAAGTTGTGTCTTCAGAAATAGGGTCTTATGTAGTTATTGTGGGTAACCAAGGGCAAGGGGGATAGCCCAACTTGTTTTGGAATCCTCTCAAACATTATTTAAATTGTATTTTGCAGTTAGCTTTCTAGCTAGTTTTCATGTGTCTTTTCATAGATCCTCACTTTTTTATTAGCCTGCCCACTACCTCCTCTTCCATATCCCCCCTCTTCTTTCTTTTCCCATGTGTTCTATCCCCCCTCCCTTACACTTTTTAAGTTGGAGTATGAGATAGTAGACTTCTATATGGCTTTTCATACCCAGTTCTTTGGATCATCCCTCCCCATCACCCATGTTCCCCAGTCCCCCATACCCTGCTTAAGCCTTTTCACCATCCACGTTCTGCCTTCACTTTACCTAAAACTTCCTGCCACTTTCCCTTAATGTGCTCCTCAAAAGGCTCCTTTCTTGTTTCCTGGATTCCCCTTGTGTTTCAAGTTAAACACCAAATAAAAGATTTGGAGCCAGGATCTATATGAGAAAAGACAGGATGTTTATCTTTCTGGGCCTGAGTTACGTCACTCAGGATACTTTTTCCAGTTCCATCTATTACCTACAAATTTCATGATTCCATTTTTCTTTAGCTGCATAGTATTACACTGTGCTTATGGACCACATTTTTCTTACCCATCTCTGATGTACACCTAAATTAATCCCATTTTCTGACAGTTATAAACAGAGCAACAATGAACATGGAAGTGAGTGTCTCTCAGTAGTGTATAAAGTTGCTGGGTAGATGCCCTGAGGTGGAATAGTTGGTCTGGGTCATATGGCAGGTATATTTCTAGATTTTGGAGAAAGCTCCAGGCCAATACCCGGAGTAGCTACACTTCTTTACACTCCCCTCCCACCAACAGTGCACAGGAGTTCCCACTGGTCACACCCACCCCAGCATGTGTTACAGTGCCCAGGAGTTCCCCCAGGCCACACCCACCCCAGCATGTGTTACAGTGCCCAGGAGTTCCCACTGGTCACACCCACCCCAGCATGTGTTACAGTGCCCAGGAGTTCCCCCAGGCCACACCCACCCCAGCATGTGTTACAGTGCACAGGAGTTCCCACTGGCCACACCCACCCATTTGCAGTGTCCCTTGTATCCCTGATGATGGCTAGTCTTCCTGGGATGAGATGGACTCTTAAAGTAGTTTTATTTTCTATCTCCCTGATGGCTAAGGATGCCGAGCACTTTTCAAAATGTTTCGTAGCCATTTTCATTTCTTCTTTTGAAAATTTTGTTCAGTTCTTAAGCCCATTTTTATTGGGATTCTTATTTCTTAATATTTTGTTCTTTGTATATTATTGACACTAATTGCAGTGAACATCTAACAAAGATTTCCTCCCGTTGCATCAGCTGCCTTTTCACAGTTTTCTTGGCTGTGTAGCAGCTTTTTAATTTCATGAGGTCCCATTGTTGATTGGTGGCCTTATTTCCTGTGCTCCTGGAGTCTTATTTGGGAAGCCCTTGCCTGTACCTATAAGGTGAGGCCACCTGCTTTCAGCTCTAGCACTTTCAGGGTCTGATTTTTGGAGGTCCATGATTTATTTAGAATTGAGTTTTTTGCATGGTGAGAGATAAGAATCTAACTTCATTTTTCTGCATGTTAAAATCCAGTTTCTCCAGTACCTTTTTTTAAAGATGCTATTTTTTCCCAGTATAGATTTTTTTTTTATAACTTCTTCCAAGACAACTGTAGTTGTATGGGTTTATAACTAAGTCCTCAACTCTCTTAACCATGTTTCTGTACTAGTGCCATGCTGTTTTTGTTACTATGACCCTGTAGTATAATCTGAAATCAGTTATGGTGACACTACCCACAATGTTCTTTTTCTTTGGAACTTTTTCTTTGCTTTTGGTGACTCCATCTAAATTCTTAAGAGTGTTTTTCCCATGTCTGTAAAAACTGGCTCTAGAATTTTGATTGAATCTATAGATTATTGAAAGGATGGTCATATTCACAATATTAATTCTTTATATACATGAACATGGGAAGTTTTTTCCATCTTCTAGTCTCTTCTTCAATTTCTTTCTTCATAATTTTCATTGTATAAGTCTTGCTTTTTCTCATTAAGTTTATCCCTAGTGAGGTGGATGGAGGAGGGACTTTTGTGTTTGATAGGACAGTTGTTTGTTTTTCCTTATTTTGTGTATTTGCACACACATACACACGTGTGTGTGTGTGAGAGAGAGAGAGAGAGAGAGTGAGAGAGAGAGAGAGAGAGAGAAAGAGAGAGAGAGAGAGACTATTGTAAATGATATTGTTTCCCTGCTTTCTTTTTCAGCCAGTTATTGGTATGTAGGAAGTCTAACTAGATAACAGTGTTTTCCAATGTAAAGGAGTAATAGTGCCTTAGACTCCATAATGAAGTCATTGGCATTTCAAGTATTATCAACTGCACATGCAGAAAGCAAAACTCAAGAGTTCATGGCCCTGAATTATAATCAAATGATTTATAATATAATGAAAGAACCATCATTAAAGAAGTGGAGATTTAAGAATAATCAAATCCATATGGATTGGGAAAATGTTACTGAGAAATAAGTATATATTAGCAAATGGAATAAATTACCATATTTTAACATGCTTCCTTCATGGACCTAGTGCTAATTACAGTGTCATTGTTTATTGGAAAATGTGCCCAAGCAAGCAAGGACAAAATCAGGGCACACTTAGTGGGTAATAGGACTCTGTACTGAATTGGAAATAAGTTGCATGCTATACACAGTTTAATAAAGCTCCAATGGCAGAAAGCACAGAGTCAGGGAATAATAGTGATATTTTCCACCCAATACCAAAAAGATACTTGAAAAAGCAAATGTTATTCTGGAAAATGCTGCCATCCAAAGTTCTGGAGACAGGAAGGCTGTCCATTTTTCCTAGAGACAGGAAGGCTGTCCATTTGTCCTGGAGATAGTAAGGCTGTCCATTTGTCCGGACATCTAGACTCTCTTCTCTCTCTTATCAAGTGGAAAACAGATCTTTTTAACTGAAAATAAACACCATGAGATTGACAGGGGTAGGGAACAAAGGAATATGGATATACACCAAGGTCAATAGTCAATCGTAAATTTCCCTGGTGCAGAAAGAAAAGGAACTATTGTCCTTTTGTTTTAAAATTATTTCCAGATAAAGGCTCAGAATCTGAATAGGTCTGTTTATTTGTAAGTCCTGCCTATCAACTTTTCTAGGTTGTTTCTCAGGTCTCGTGAGATGAGGATTTGAAAAATTCTGTATACTGAATATGTTTTTGCTCACCAAATACCCATGTGTCCCAACTCTGATACCTGCCCCCTGGCAGTCTGGCAGGGTTGTGTGATGGAAAAGTAAGGCGGTGGTCAGCCTCCGTGTTTGTCACTCACCTCCAGCCATGCTGAACTAACCGTCCGTGCTGAGATGCTTGATCATCACATAGAAGCGGATGTACCCCTGAGTCACTGTTTCCACATAAAAAGAATTGCTGTAAAAAGAAAATAATCCTTCATCATGTTAGCTGAAAAGATTCAGGAGGAAACTTTGTGCTACAGCGTAATCCAGCCTGCTGGGAGTAATAGGTGGAGATCAGTACCCAGTGACCCTCCAGGTCTCTTTCAAATCTAGAAGTTACAGTCAGGAGTATCACCGGACGGTGCGAAGTTCTAAAGGCAGATGGGCTTAGCACTTTGGATACATGTTTTTTGTTCGGTTGGTTGTTTAGTTGCTTTGATTTGGTTAAAAGTTACCCTTTAATCAGAGCCTGCAGTTATGCTGTAGGCCCAGCAAAAACACAACCTATGGACTAGCAGCACAAGGAGGTTCTCACCATTGTTTCACAAGTAAGTGCTTAATAAAAATTCCATGAATCCAAGGTGTAAAAGAACTAACTAGTTGAGGTGCGAAGATTATAGCCATTGTGTTGAGTCCTTAAGTCTGGAAAGAGAAAGGAAGACCTCCCCCTCAGAACAGCAGAGGCTGTGGAGGAGCATCTCAGCGCTGAGCTCATTCGGCGGTATACTCACTGCTAAGATAATCACCGAGTCCCTACTGTGGACATTAGTCCAAGGCCACGGATAGGGCAAAACAGCAAGTCAGATAAATTTCCAGTCTCACTGGGGGGTCTGCTCTGCTTATGTCTTTTCTTTTTCCAAATCTGGAATTTGTTTTATGACAATAAAAATACTCACAGTTATTTGATTATTTGAGCTATCTGATATAAAAATATTAAATCATGGAAGAAGAGCAAATCACGTCTGTCTGGAGCCGTGACCCCTAACCTGCCTGCCTTGCTTTCCCATTGTGTGGATCTCCTAGGAAACCCTATCTTCCCTAGGTGTCCTTTGAATTGAGTCCATGGCTCCTATTCCCCAGCCTTACCCTAAGAACCTCCAACCTGGTGCTAAGGAAGGGTGCTTTTTTCTACAGTTGCTTAGGTCCATTGTTGTTTCTGTAGCCCCGCCCCCAGCCAGGAGTTCAGCAGAATGGGTGTTTTCAAGAGGGTGGACATCCCCAGGGAAATGCTCCAGTCATTCCTTACTGAAATTTTCACCACACCGGCAAGGCTCTAGGAAATCGAGGAATTCCTCCCAGGGTCGCCCCTGATGCTATCATCTGAGATCACTCAAACAGTAAAGCCTCTCCTCCTGCCCTCACTGCAGGGGCCAGCTGGCTACCCTTGAAGAGCTGAGAGGGAAGGTAACTTCCTAGCAGCCACTGAGTGTTTTGAGGACATTCACCCTTGCCTAGGGTGCACATGTCCCCAAAGCACTCTTTTTGTAACAGCAGACTTCATCAGAGCAGCCTTCTTCTTTCTCCTCTTCCTGCTCTTTATTTTAAAAAATTAATGCCACGCAAAGTATTTTATAAATAAATTGTTTTAATATGGAGGCCAAGTGTGGGACCCGAGCAGGAACAGGTTCCAGCCTCACATGCTGACGGCTGCACACGAAGTCCTTAGAGAGGGCAGTGAGCTGTTTTGAACAAGGCAAACTATGGAGGAAGCCCGGAAGGAAATAGGACTCCGGGGAGCAAAGGCACCGGGAATCACTTACACTGCTGCCTTCATGGAGTCTGCTTCTGCTTCCTGCTTCTGCTTCCATCCCACCTCTGGATGTGTGCCAAAGGCCCTTGGTGGCTACTGAAAGCGTCTTGCTTCAGGTAAAGCACAAGTATAATCATGGGATCAGCCACATCCAAGATGTTAACTAGTAGCGGAGGAGGCTTCAAGCTTGTCAAGAGTTTCCGGGCTTAGGCCAGAGCAGTGGACTTGAGGAACCTCGGCACCTATGGTGGGTGGGAAAGCCGGAAGGTACTCAGGCTCCTCCCCTTCCTGGCTTCATGGTTCTCCATTTTCTTTTCTTTTTTTTTTCTTCTTTTTTTTTTTTATTGAGAAAATGAGAAAAAAAAAAAACAAGTTTCCACCTCCTCCCAGCCTCCCATTTCCCTCCCCGCTTCTCCCACCCTTCTTCCCCTCCTCCCACCCTTCTCCCCCTCCCCCCACTCCTTTCCCCCTCCCTCTCCAGTCCAAAGAGCAGTCAGGGTTCCCTGCCCTGTGGTAAGTCCTAGGTCCTCCCCCCTCCGTCCATATCTAGGAAGGTGAATATCCAAACTGGCTAGGCTCCCGCAAAGCTCCATTTTCAAAACACACCTTTCTGACTCACCCTGATGGGTTTTTGTCCACCATGACAGCAACAACAAAGAAAACTCATCCCAAGAATAGCCGGGGAATATTTGATAAGCTTCTCAGGTGAATATTACTTAAACTTCAAAGCGGTACGCATTGCTAATTTGTCTGGGGATTTTGTTAAATGAAGTAAAATTCAGTGAGTCATCTATGTTTTGTGCCTGCTGACCGATTCTCTCAAGATGTTTTCGTTGTTTTAATTAAATGTGAGTGTGGGGGAGGGGATACGTGTGAGTATAGATGCCCCTGGAGTTCAGAGAGGGTACGGAGTTTACAGGACCTTGCGGCTTCACAGCATGGGTGCTAGGAATCCAATCAAGTCCTTCATAGAGCGGTATTCACTTCTAATTGCAGAGCCATCTCTCCAGCCATTGTGTAAGGTTGGTTAGTTTTTCACGATTCCCTTTCTCCTTTCCTCTGAGACTACACCACGAAGCTCTGGTTATAAACTGACCTTCTTTCCTTCCTGTCTGTCATCGGCTGCCACGAGGGGAAGTGATTCCTAACACCTGGGCTCCAGAGGCTCCACACTCAGCAGCACCTGGCCCCGGGGAATCTCCCCCAGGGCCTGACTCCATGGACAGTAAGGAGGATTGCAGCATTTTTCATACATGCATGTGTGTATGCTATAGGTTCATAGAGATTTGCTTTTCCAGCAATTATTACGTCTGGCAAAGCAGGTCAGATTCAGTGTGCTGCATGAAGTCTACCAAAGATATTTTGGACATAAACGCTTGTGACAGAAAATTTTAAGGAAATTCCATGAATTTACTATTTCTTAGAAGCCTGTTGGTCGAATGAGAGTATGTGGGAAGCGAAGGCCAAAGACCAGTGAGAAGAGGCAAGTGTGATGAGACTCTTGAGAGGAGCAACAGAAGAGTAATGAGAATGTCCCCGGAGTTTGAGCAAGCCATAGGCACTGACAATTGTGCATGGAATATTTTGTCATTTCCTACTTGCTTATCTTCCTTATGGTCTGCTGGGCTTTCTTTTTCCATTTATTTATTTGTTGGTTTAGGACAGGGTATCATATGTACTAGGCTGGTCTTGAACCTGCTCCGTTGTCGTGGGTGATCCTGAGCTTCTCATTCTCCTGTCTCCACCTCCTGATTCCTGGATTACAGGCATACAGCGCCATGCCCTGCTTCATGTGGTACCAAGTACTGTCAAGCAACCTCCATCACTGTGATGGGTGCCTGATTATAGAATGAGGGACTATTTAGTTTAGCTGTGCTTTCAGAAGTTTCTGTCCAGCATTGCTTGACGCTGCTGTTTTGAGTCAGTGATAACACAGTCCAGCATGGCAGAAACACATGGCAAAGGTCTATTCACTTCATGGTGGTTGGGAAGCAAAGAGAGACAGGAAGAGGCTAGAGTCCCAGAATCTCCGTGTCTGTGCTAGGTGCGCTATTACCCAGTGCGTGAGCTTTGGGCAAGGGAGCTGGAGGTTAAAATACACAGACACACACAGACAGAGAGACAGCGACACGGGTCATCCTTGAATTCCCCAAGAATGCCCGCTTTATTGTGTTCTGGGGCAGATTATATAGAGATAGCCACACCCCAGCCAAACCCACCTGAAACCACTCTCCTGCCATCAGGAACTCCTGAAGGTCTCGTGCTCAGAGCAGCTGTAGGCACTCAGATCGGGATTACAAGAAATTTAGGGTCTGGGGTCTCACTGCTCCCAACATTGGAGGGCACATATAAAACCATGACACGGTGTTTCTTGCTCTGTGCTAAGTACAAGAAGGCCTTTGGGGTGTTTTTTAGCCTGTGATCATTTTAGTTGTTAAGATTAGAAGTTCTCAGGGCTGCAAATGGCTCAGCGATTAAGAGCACTGACTACTCTTCCAAAGGACCTGGGTTCAATCCCTAGTACCCACATGGCAGCTCACAACTGTCTATAACTCCTATTCCAGGGGACCCAACACCCTCACACAAACATACATGCAGACAAAACACCGATGCACATAGAATACAAATTAATTAATAAAATTAGAAGTTCTCAACAAGCAGCATAAAAGCAAACTTGGTCAAATCTAGATGGTCTTTACAGCAGTGACTTTTAAAGCATTAAGACACAGGCAGTCAGAGAGGCTGCCGATCCCGTTCTCTCCTACTGCTCACTTCTTACATGCATACATAATAGTTATCCAACCTAGACTTTGTGCTCAAGGAAACTACAAACCTTATCTGAACAATGACAGACTCATCCTTACACATGTGCATTTTACGTATAGCATTGGGGAAAGGAGTTTTGTTCTAATTAGGGTAGGGTTTTCAGCTGCTGGTGTGTGTTTATAAGGCATCTGGGTGTAAACTGATTAGCCTCCGGTATAAGGCTGCAAAATGCTGTCTCCTGAGTATCCCAGGGAGAAGGAAGGGTATAATGTGCTTGGTCCATCATAAGGTTGACATCTGCCGTTGGGTCCTGGTATCTGGGCCTCCCATTCTCTAGCACTTTGCTAAAGTTCATCAGGATAGACAGTGTCCCCTAAACTCTAGGATCCCACTCTGATTGGAAGGAAAAAAGCAGTGTCAGCAATATAGCCAGTAAGAGAATCCTCCAGTCTTCCCTGTCTCTCTGTACACACCGGAGCCGACCTGAAACACCACGCGCACCTCTCCGGAAGGGAAAGCTCAGTAATGGATAAGCCTCTTGCTGCATCCTCTGCCAGGGGCTCCAGCTCTTCAGTGTGCATGCGCCACACTCACCTTAGGTTTGCACCTTCAAGATTACACACTACAACCCTGAGTGACTTTCTCATCTTGAGATTTGATTTCTGCCCAAGAAGGAGGAGTCTGAGCGTTTTATTTTCATAGTTCAAAGCAGGGGTTTAAAAGAAAATATTTTATGATTGTATTTGCTTTTGTTTTATAACACAAGAGCCAGTTTCCCATATTCTCCCCCTGCACCAGTCAATGCTTTATTCATGTTTGATGTATGAACCTGACTCACCTAATGTTGAAGGAACAGCCACTTGACATTTCTCTCCCAGCATAGAACAGCTGAGCCTGGAAGACCTGGAAAGACTATTCTAGATCAGAAGAAAGGAAATGTGTGTCATTGTGCTAAATGACTCCCTGGCATGATATAACATAATCCTAGGTTCATGACTTTGTGCTAAATTTGGATAGAGAGCGTTATACACACTGAGCGAGTCTCACATCTCTTAGACTTGTTCAAGTTCAAATCTCTTCGAGCCAAATGAAAGCATTCAATTTAGAGACTCAGGCCATGAAAAGTTAAGAGTGCCTGACATCTCTTGGGAATTGAGTTGATTGTCCAGCATAGAAAAGAGTGTCTTGTGACTGTGTATAAAACCTTTGAACATTTGTGGAAAAATAAGGGAAACAGAGATGCTTCTGGATCATTTTAGCATCTTTGGACAAAATTACAAAAGAAAAAATGAACTAAGTAGTAAAATTGACCAGCTCCAGATGTACATAAATAATCAATGAGTTTCTAAGTGTGCCCTGGAAGAGATTCTTCTCTTCCGCAGCCCAAGAGCTCAAGTTGCAGAAAACTAAACCCAAGCCTTCATCATATGGTTCCTTAGTTAAATGCTAATTTAATTCCTGCTATAGGCCTCACCAGCACCCTACGGAATGGGTGCTCTAACTGGGATGGGGGAAGGAGGTCAATGCAGAAGAAGAAGGAAGGAGAGACAGGACAAACAACACCAATAATGTTTGATAAAGCCTCAAGGAACTATATTGTTTTGTGTTAAATATATAGATAGTAATATTAATATTTGTATATATAATGTTATACCACTTGAGCTGACAGGGTCACAAGAGCCATAGACTATCTAACAAAAGCCCCATACCAAACATGAGAAACCATCTAAGAGTTGTTAGGGTAGTCCAAGCAGCTCTGAAAACAATATAGACATTCATTGTTGCCCTCGGTTGCCTTTCAGAGGCTGAAGGTAGTCCCTAGTTCTGAAGACACTGTACACAGTTCAGACACAATACTCAGAAGATTCAGGTTGGATCTCAACCTACAAACCTTCCTCCTGCAGTATAGTTCATAGTATCAGAAAGTACTATGCAAGCCGCCAGGGGAGGAAAGCAATCCATCTTGTGATGTCACTATAACAATGGCCAGAATGGCAAGATATCCATAAAAGTGCAATAGTGGCATTCATATCTTGGTGGCAGCCAACAGATGTCTATAAATCCCACTCAGCCAGAGAGAAATCAAGCCTGGTACTAGAATTCCAGCCAATTGCCTAGGACAAGTGAGGTCATGGTCTTGGAAGAGAACCTCCTGCCGTCACTTTATGAACCAGAGTAACTAAATAACTGCATTCTGAAACTCATGCTCATTAGTAAGTGTAGCTCTCACCACTCATCAAAGATTTTGTTACAGAAAATGGAAACCATTACAGAACCCCACACCATGTCATAGTGCAGAGACCAGTGCATCGCGTGGAACCCAACTTCAACAAAGACATCTGCAACACAACTCCTGACTTAAGGCTCAGGCAGCATTGTGGATGAAGGGATAGAAAGAGTGTAAGAGACAGACAGAGGACTAGGAAGTCTTCTATGAGGCTGTGTCTCCTAGAAATGGCAGGGAAGCTACACTCATGCTTCCTCAACAGTATGGTGTAGTAGTAAGGGCGGCAGGGCTGCGTTCCCAGCACCCCAGCCGCCTGCTCGGCTAGCTTATGCCCCAAAATAATTACACAGACACTGTATTCTTTTAATCACTGCTTGGCCCATTCTCTTCTAGGCTAATTCTCACATATTAATTTAACCCATTTCTAATCATCTGTGTATGGCACCCCAAGGTGCGCTTACTGGGGAGATTCTAGCCTAGTCCATCCTGGGTCGGAGCTTCATGGCGTGTGTCTGCCCGGGAGCGGGGCATGGCATCTCTGCTGAGGCATCTGCTCCGGAGAGCAGAGCTGTGGAGTCTCTGAGCTCACTTCCTCTTCCTCCCAGCGTTCTGTTCTGTTTACTCCTCCCACCTATCCTCTAACCAATAAAATGGGCCAAGGCAGTTCCTTTATTAGCCAATGACCTTCCTCCATCAGTATGGCTGCCTAAACAGGACCTGAATAATAATAATAACAATAGACAGGCTAACACAAAGGGGAGAAATATCACGGAGTTCCACCCCTAAACCAAAGAACTAATAACTACTAAGAGAGAGAGTGAAGTAGCCTCTCCCAGGGACGAATCTTCTAATTGGTTACCCAATACCAAGAATGTAGAGTTACAAACATACAAGATACATTAAATGGACTCAGCAGGTTATATTTATATATTTGTGCATATGTATATAACCGTAATAAAAGCAGGCCATTGATTTGAGGGGAGCATGGGGTGTATTTGCACAAGTAGAGCTGTTTAGAACAGTGTGGCTCATATGCACCTTTGGGATTGGTTGATCAATTTTGGCATTTCCTGGAACAAAATGGATCAGAAGCCTACTTTTTTGGATCTACATATACAGAAAACCTCTAGAACAAAATTTTTTAAAGCCTGGGTCATATTGCAATAACAGGGAGTTACAGCCCATCAACCAATGTCCACATGTGAACCAACCCCCAAATGCAGAACCCTTTGAATGAAGGGAAAGCCAGTTCTCCCGAGGAAAGACCATGTTATAGTGTAAAAGAGTTTTACTGTTAGCCTTTCTGCAATTCTCCCCCAGAGGGATCTATGACCTTTTACTAGGGAAACTGTACACTGGAGCAAAGGAGGTAATATTTGGAGAGGGAACTATTAGATATCGGTTCTGAACTAATGGTGATCCAAGAGATCTCAGGAAGCATTATGGCTCTCCAGATAAAGTAGGGGAGGTGTGGTAAGTCCTTCTGTATATGTGTTGCTTTTATTGGTTAATGAATAAAGAAGCTGCCTTAGCCTGTGATAGGGCAGAGTAGAGCTAGGTGGAGGGGGAGAGGGGCTAAACTGAATGCTGGGAGAAAGAAGGCAGAGTCGCAAGATGCCATGTAACTTGGCCAAAGACAATCAGAACTTTACCTGGTAAACCACAGCCACATGGTGATATACAGATTAGTGGAGATGAGTTAGTTTAGGATGTAAGAGTTAGCCAGAAATATGCTTGAGCTATTGGCCGAACAGTATTGCAAATAATATAATTTCTGGGTGATTATTTCAAAGTCTAGATAACCAGGAACCAACAAGCGGCTTCCCCCACATTGGGGCTTATGGAGTTCAATTGATTTATGGAGTTTTGGCCAGTCTCTGACTCACAATGGAACCAATGGGACCTTGAACTCATGTGGTTGTTTCCCCAGATTTAGAATGTATAATTGGGGCAGATACACCTTGAAGTTGACAGAATCCCCACATTGGTTCTCTGGCCTGTGGAATGAAGGCTTGTTATGGTTGGAAAGGCCAAACAGACATTTTTGGTGTTACCTTTAATGTGAAAAATAATGAACCCAAACCACTATCTCATCCCTGAATGGGTTAAAGAACTAGCATCACCATTAAGGATTTAGGTAGCTCTCCCTTTATCGCTCCTATTTGCCCTGTGTGAAAAACAGATGGATCAAGGGAATGACGGTTGACTGTCCACAGCTTAACCAAAGTAGTAGTTCCAGTTGCAGCCACTGTAGCAGATATGATTTCCTTACGTGAGCAGATTAATACATCTCCTGGTATTGGTATGCAGCTATTGTTCTGGAAAAGGCTTTTTTTGCCTATGCATTTTCATAAGGACCATCAAGGGAAATTTGCTTTCAGATGGCAAGGCCAGCAGTGTAACTTACAGTTTTTACTCAAGGGCATATTAATTCTTCAGCCCTGTGTCATAACTTAGTTTGAAGGGATCTTGATCACTTGTCTCCTCCACAAGGCATTATACTGGCCCACTGTATTGATGGGAAATAAATCTAAGTAAACTTCAAGGACCTTCAACCTCTTAGGAATCCAGTGGTATGGGGCATGCAGGTATTCTTTCTAAGGTGAAGAGTAAGTTACTGCACATGGCCCCTTACTTCAAGAAGGAGGCATGTGATTTGGCGGTACCTGTCTCATCTGCCTGTTTCCAAATAACTGACACAGAGGCTTAATATTACTTATAAATGCTCAGTCAAAAGCTCAGGCTTATTACTAAGTAACTCTTATACTTTAAGTTAACCCATATTCCTTATTTATGCTCTGCCATGTAGCATGTTCATCTCCTGCTCTGCATCTGACTGACAACTCCAGACTTTGCCCTTCTCCTTCCCATCATCCTTAGTTTGGTCACCCTACCTATACTTCCTGCCTGGCTAATGTATAAACAACATTTTATTAAACCAATTCAAGTGCCAAATCTTTACAGTGTACACGAGGATTATTCCACAGCTGCAGTACAGTGTTTAGTTTGCCTATTTGGATTCTGGAAGCAGCCTATTCCTTACTTGGGTGTGTTACTCCAGCCCACATATTAAGGGCCTGAAAAAGGAGAAGGCTCTTCAACAGGTCCAGGTTGCCTTGCAGACTGCCCTGCCACTTGGGCCATATGATCCAGCTGGCCCAATATTACTGATGGTACTTGAGGTGCCAGTGGCAGACAAGGATGGTGTTTGGAGTTTTGGTGGGTCCCCACAGATAGATCACAGCAGAGGCCCTTAAAATTTGGAGCAGAATTTTACTGTCATCTACAGGCAATTATTTTCATTTTGAGAGATAGCTCTTGGCCTGTTATTGAGCATTAGTGGAAACCAAACCTTTGACAATGGGCCACCAGGCTGTCGTTTGACCTGACCTCTCTTTATGAGCAGTGTTATGTGACCCACCAAGCCATAAAGTTGAACATGCACAGGAAAAATCTATGATCCAGGATTAGATCCAAGAATCATGTGTATGAGAAGGGAGGAGGCAGAGAAAATACCATGTTCCTTTCTTGCCCAGAAAAGACTGCTGACTTCAGCTCTGCTCTCACTGGTAATAACATTTGCTTTCTTTTCTGAAATGCAAAGTCTAAATTGGGCTTTTCAGTGGCAAACTAAAAGACCCAAGAGGGCAGCCATGTTCTCAGTGTTCACATTTGCTGCAGTCTGGCACAGACATAGAGCCAGCTGGTCACACCTTTGGGGAACTCCATGAGGTCAAGAAGATACCAATGCCTCTAGCCCATTAATTAGGATGCAGTGCCCACATTTCTAGACATTATGCTCTCCTAAAAGCCATTCAGACAACAAAAGCTAGTGGTTACTAATTAACCCAAGTAAAACACTGTCAGGGTGGCAAATCCAAAAGGAGCAGTCCGGCTGGCTTCTTTTATAACAGTTAATAAAAACCAATGTCTGTTCATACTGGTCACAAGAATCTCGAACAACACCAGTCAAAATTCCAATGCCGCCCTTCATTAAAATGGAAAACAAGACTCTAAAATTTATATGAAAGCACAAAGCACTCTAGAACCTGCCTGCCTAGAGTCTAGGTAAACAAAGCAACATAGAACAAAAAGAACAGCGTGGGAGGTATACCACACCCAGTTTCAAATCACACTACAAAACCACAGGGGCAGCAAACACATAGATGGAGGAAATAGGAGAGAGGACCCAGAATGACTGCAAAGTGACTGTTTTCTGGTTTTGTTGTTGTTCTTGGGTTTTGGTTTGTTTTTTGTTTGTTTGTTTTGTTATTTACAAAAATGCCAAAAATATACACTGGAGAAAAGACAGGCCCTAGGAAAATGATGTTGGATAAACTATTATCCACATGCAGAAGAATGAAACCAGATTCCTATCTCTCACTCTACCTACAAGTCAGTTCAACATGGACCAAAGACCTTAACATAAGGCCTGAAACGTGGATACTTGAGGAAAACACGGGGCATATGCAAGGAATTCCTGAGAAGGACTCTGGTGGCTCAGAGAATAGGACTCGGCTGACAAATGCAGAAAATTAAAAAGCTTCAGCATAGCAAAGGAAAAACTGGAGTGAAGGAAAAGCCTAAAGGAGAAAACCAAACAGTGCAATCAATAAATCAGCTAATGAAGTGGATACTTGGTTCTCAAAGGATAAAATACTGATGACTAACAAACAAAGGAAAAAATGTTCAACACCTTACCTATCATTAAAGGAGAAAAAAATGCTGGAGAGGATGTAGGATAAGAAATAGAAAGCAAAATACGGTAAATGCACATTGGGCTTACAAACTAAGTAAATATCAGTTCTAATAATAGCTGTGTATCGATTAGAAAGTATTTATATCGTGTGTGTTAGCTCCTCCACCCTGGCCTTTAAAAGCAGACTTAAATATGTTGTCATTCTCTCTCGGGATCAAAGAAAGAAATGATCATTTATTTAACCCCTAGAAAGATCAGCCCTGTTCAATGGGCCCTCAGTACTAAGGAGAATGGAGGGAGAAGCTTGTGTGTCATTTTTTCTCACCCATGGCAAAGGGGAAGAGTTTGGGAGAGAAATGACTCAACCAAGAAAAGAGGATCACTCTGCTTTTGATGTCTTTAGGGATGTCACAAAATATTAATACCTGGCATACCTCCTACTCATACTCCTCCCTTCTGCCCTGTCTCTATCCCTCTTTGTCATGTTTTCTCTGTAGAACAAGATCAGGACTCTCTCTCAGAGTTTGTGGGAACCAAGAAAAGTGTGAACCTGTATGTTGTATAAGATTTTTTTCCATTCCCACATGTTGTATAAGATTTTTTTCCATTCCCACATGACAGTCCCACATGGCTCCCCTAGAGTGCTTTGAGATTCAAGGTACTCCTTACAGCGATGGCTTCAAAAATGTCCATGCTCTCTGGCATTCCCTTGAGCTTGTGTATGGCAATTCCCCTTTCCAAGACCTTAAATGTAATTTAATGACTCACTTCTAATTAATAAAATGTGGCGAAATTGACCTTAGAGGTTATGTTACAAGCCATCAGAGGTACTGGGGTTTCCTCCATGCGTTCTCTTGAATAGCTCAGCCTTGAAGACTCCAGTTACCATGTTGTGAAGACACTCAAGCAGTTCTGGGGGGGATGGGAGGAGGGAGGGCCTTCTGCCAGCAGCCACTAGGGAACTGAAACCTCCTGCCAATGGCTACAAGAATCAAAATTTCCACTGTTTTCAACCTTTCACAGTCTCGACACCATTTTAAAGTCTGAAGTCTCCTCTGAGACCCAAGACAATCTCTTAACTATAACCTCCTATAAAATCAAAAACTAAAATTACATATTCCCAACATACAATGGCCCAGAATATACATTATCATTCCAAAATAGAGGAATAAAGGTTCAGTGAGAAAACTTGATCAAGGCAAGATCAAAACCCAAAGGGCAAACTCCAAATCCTGTAGCTGTCTTGACCCTTCCAGTTTTGCTGCCTGCAACATAGCCTCTTGGGCTGGTTCTGCTCACTGTGTGCAAATATCCTTAGCAAACATCTAAAAACTCTCCCTAGCAACCACATCATGGCCGTAGTACCGCTAGGCTTCACTCTTGCACCTTCATACTATGGCCTCTCAGGGATTCTTGTCCTCTCAGGACCTTCACGCTGGGCCTGCCCTGGCACACATTGCCTGACCACAGAGGAAGACTCCACTACCCATGAAGGACCCTTCATGACTCTCAAGCCAGAGCCACCTAGATGACACTGCCAGGTAAGAATGCTGCTTTGGGACAGAGCCAGGCCCCCCTGAATCACTTCACAGCTGCTCTCCTTTGTCATTGCTTTCTAGGGACAGAAAACTCTCTGACCTTTTTCTTTCACCAGTTGCAGCCTTAGCTGGACCGGCTCTTGCCTGAGGGTGCCCCTCGCTTTCTCCCGAGGCAGATCAGATCTTCTTATCTCCTGCAGCACAACTCTTGCCCCACTGTTAGCTTCCTGGTGCTTTTTTCCTCTTCAACCCTTACATTCTGTGTTTCTTTCACACACACACACACACACACACACACACACAAATTGCTCTTTTTCATTGTAGATCTGTCTAACACTGATTACTAATAACCAAATAACAGATCAATATTAGGCTGTCTTCTGATATCCTCTACCAAAGAAACCAATCCATTACTTTTCAGTTTAGCCTCAGGCTAATTCTTGGAACAAGGACAGAAAGCCGGGCTGTGGTGGTGCTACAGACTCAGAGAGCCTCCTCATCCTCTATCTGGCCTCCGTTTCTGCTGCTGCCTTCTACTCTTCAGGATTTGTACATTTCCCACAACACAAAGCCTGCACACTAATTCTTCATCACTTCTTCAATCTGAACTGCACGCCTCACTCAAACCAAAGAAATCTAATTACAGCAAAGCTGCAAATGTGCCCTCTTGCATATTCTTCTGCCTTTCTCTCCCGCTTTGAATCCTGTACAGATGTTCTTATTTTAGCTGTCTCTATCCTCCCCTCCCCTTTCTTTAGGGTTCATCAGCTTTCTCCCCATCCCACCCTCATATTTTCCCAACTGTCCAAAAGCTGTGATTTTCCCACTTTCATCATTACAATCTTCTGTTGTTATATTGCCCACACATCTGTTTTATTTTCACACTCTTTCCTAAAACGTAGAGCCCCTTTCTCTTTTGTAAGGAGCCCTTTGTGCCCAAGACAGTGTAATGGGTGCATCTGGCTCTAGGCAAACATTGGTTGATGTTTCTAATTCTGTCACAATCAGGAAGATGCAAAATCGCAGCAAGTAGCCATGAAGAAAATTAAGTGTAAGTATTGTGTTCACTTGCCTCTGCAGTAGGACTGCCTCTGCGGTCTGATGCGAACCAGCTGAGTCATCTAAGGCTTCTAATCAAGCTCAGCACCTGAGGAATAATGACTGTGCTTGCCTCGTGGGGCTGGAGTGGAGATAAAAAGTGTTGGGTCACATGGGATTCTTCCTGTTTGTAAGTGGTCAAGCCGTGGTAGGTGTTACCTTCATTGGCTGGGTCATGAATTTGAAATCACAGGGTGCATATGGTGCAAAAACACATATGCAGGCAAAACACCCGTACACATAAAAAAAAAAAGACATTTTGAAGAAATTAAAAGCACATGGGATGATCAGCGTATCTCATGGACCATTGCTATTACAAGCACCGTTTAGCAATGTCCTCACTCCTGAGCCTCCTGAAAGACTTTGTGTAGCTGTCTTAAAATGTACTTGAGGTTTATTTTAATCAGATGTGGTAAGATGGCAGACACGGAGCTTTTGAAAAAAAAATTGTTATTCACAGATCCCAAGAGGAGAAGATGGTGCTAGGGAGCAGCTGAAGGAACAAGGGGAAAGCATGGACAGAAGCCCTTGATAGTTATGGTGGTAAAGGGTGCTGAGGTGGGACTGTGCCTCCCTGCACAGAAAGTGAAACTGATGTTGGGGTTTATAGTCATAGACTCTGTGACGTCATCTCCGTGTGCACAGGGGATGCAATACATGTAATCAACCTTGGCTATTAGTTTGGCCCCGGATTTCAACATGTCAGCTAATCCACTGCAGAATATCAAGAATGATATATATTAGCATCCCAAAAAAATTCCTCACTGTGGAATCCTATGACCAGGTAAGAGGCCCACCTGCACTCAGAACCTTCCCACACCCTCAGATCCCAAAGACCCAACCTGCTGTCACCCTCTCCCACCCCAATACTCACCCCCCAATGCCATGTCACCCCCCCACACACACACACACACTTCAAACAGTTACCCTCTGCTCAAATATAGGCCACACCAGTCTGTAGAATAGGTACAGGCCATGCCAACCAAAAAACAAAAAAACAAAAAAAAACAAACAGACCACATCAGCCAGAAGAACAGATAGGCAAACTCAAGCAGAGACCAGAGACCATATCAGCTGCCAGAATTCCAGACAGGCAGCCTATCCATGGACCTTTTCCACTCTCTTGTTGCCCCCCAACCATCCTCAACCCCAACTTCCCTACTCATCACCATGTCCCACCCCCAAATGAGGCAGAGACACCATGCTGAGCCAAAGGCTAACTGCCAGAAGTCCTACCCCCAACTTGGATGAAGACTCCCTGCTGGACCACAGGTCATACCAGCCACAAGAAATCCAGGCCACAAAGACCAGAAACCAAAGAGGAAACAGAAGCCAAGGAACAAAATATCCATTTAACAAAGACAAACCCAGAATTGGCACAGATCTATAATCACCCCAAACCCAGATGTCTAGACGCTAGTGTAAGAACACAGCCAACAATAGCCAGGGCAATATGGCACCACCAGAGCCCAGCTACAGAAATCCCTGAACATCCCATCACAGCTGAAGCACAGGAAAATAACCTTAAAATCAACTTTAGGAAGGTGACAATAGTCCTTAAAGAGGAAATGAATAAATCCCTCAAAGAAAGGCAGGAAAATATAAACAATTGGAGAAAATGAGTAAATATCTCAATAAAAGACAGAAAATCACACAAAATTGGAGGAAATCAATAAATCCCTTAAAGAAAGCCAAGAAAAAATAAACAGTTGAAGGAAATGAATAAAACTGTTCAAGACTTGAAAATGGACATAGAAACAATAAAGAAAACACATATAAAGGAATTCTGGAAGTAAAAAATCTAGGTAATTTAATAGAAACTACAGACACAAGCATTACCAACAGAATACAAGAGATGGAAGAGAGTATCTCAGGCACTGATGACAAGATAGAAGACATAGATATATCAGTCAAAGAAAATGTTAAATCTAAAAGATTCCTGACAAAAAGCATCTAGGAATTTGGGACACTGTGAAAATAATAAACCTAAGAATAATAGGAACAGAAGGATATGAATCCCAGCTCAAAGGCCCAGAAAACAGTTTTAACAAGATCATAGAAGAAAATTTTTCTAGCATAAAGAAGAACATGCTTATAAAGATCTAAGAAGCTTACAGAACACCAAATACAATGGACCAGAAAAGAAATGTCCCTCATCACATAATAATCAAAACACTAAACATACAAAACAAAGAATTTTTTGTTTTTGTTTTTGCTTTTGTTTTTGTTTTGGGCCCACCCCCAAAATGACACACTTCCTCCAGCAAGGCCACACCTCCTGATGGTGCCACTCAGTCTATGGGGGCCATTCCTATTCAAACCACCTCACCAAGCAATGGACCCAAGAAGTAAACTGGTGTAACTATTCTAATATCTAACAAAATAGACTTCAAACCAGAATTAATCAAAAGAGATAGGAAATGACCCTTTATACTTATCAAAGGAAATATCTACCAAGATGATATTTCAATTTTTAACATCTATGCCCCCAAACACACGGGCAACTGCTGGTAAGAGAAACATTACTAAAGCTTAAATCACACATCAAACCTCACACATTAAGAGTGGAAGACTTCAATAGCCCACACTTACCAATGAATAGGTCAACCAGACAAAAACTAACCAGAGAAATAAAGGCGCTAACAAAAGGTATGAACTGAATGGACCTAACAGACAACTATAGAACATTTCACACAAACACAAAAGAAAATACTTTGTTCTCAGCACCTCATGGAACGTTCTCCAAAAATTGACCACATTCTCAGTCACAAAGCAAATCTCAACAGATTAAAAAAAATGGAAATAACTCTGTATCTTAGTAGATCACAATGGATTAAAGATGGATTTCAGAAACAACAGAAAGCCTGCAAACTCATAGAAACTGAACAATTCTCTACTGGATTACTACTAAGTCAAGGTAGAAATAAAAAAATTGAAGACTTCCTATAATTCAATGGAAATAAATGCACAATATACCCAAGCATGTTAAATACAATGAAAGTGGTGCAAAGAGTTCATAGCATTAAGTGCCTTCATAAAGAAACTGGAGAGGTCTCATTCTTGCAACTTAACGGCATGCCTGAAACCTCTACAACAAAAAGAAGCAAACACACCCAAGAGGAATAGATAACAGGAAATAATCAAACCCTGGCTGAAATCAATAAAATAGAAACAAAGAGAACAGTAAAAAGACTCAGTGAAACCAAGAGTTGGTTCTTTGAGAAAATCAACAAGATAGACAAACCATCATCCAAACCAACTAAAAGATAGAGAATATCCAAATTAGCAAAATAAGAAACAAAAAGGAGAACATAAAACAGACATGAAGGAAATCCAAAGAATCATTAGGTCATATTCAAAAGACCTGAAATCCACAAATTTGGAGAATCTAAAGGAAATGGTAAAATGTCTCAATAGATACCACTTACCAAAATTAATTCAAGATCAGACAAACAATCTGAATAGACTTATAACCCCTAAGGAAATAGAAGCAGCCATTAAAAGTCTCCCAACCAAAAATAGCCCAGGACTAGACAGTTTTAGCACAGACTTCTACCAGACTTTCAAAGAAGAGCTAATGCCAATATTCCTCAAGTTATTCCACAAAATCAAAACAGAAAGAACATTGCCAAATTCATTTTATGAGGCTACAGTCACCCTGATACCCAAACCACACAAAGACTCAACAAAGAAAGAACTACAGACCAATCTCCCTCATGAACATTGATGCAAGAATACTCTATAAAATACTCCCATACCTAATTCAAGAACACATCAAAAACATGTAGGCAAGTAGGCTGCATCCCAGAGCTGCAGAGATGGTTCAACATATGTAAATCTGTCAATGTCATCCACCATGTAAACATATTGAAAGAAAAAAAACACATAATCATCTCATTAGATTCTGAAAAAGCTTTTAACAAAATTCAACATCCCTTCATGATAAAAGTCTTGGGAAGATCAGGGATACAAGGAACATATCTAAACATAATAAAGGCAATTTACACCGAACCTATTGCCGACATCATATTAAGTAGAGAGAAACTCAATGTAATCCCATAAAATCAAGAACAAGACAAGGCTGTCCATTCTATCCATACCTATTCAATATAACACTTGAAGTTCTAGCTAGAGCAGTAAGACAATTAATGGAGATCAAGGAGATACACATTGAAAAAGAAGAAGTCAAAGTATCATTACTTGCAGATGATATGCTAGTATAAATAAGTGGCCCCCAAAATTCTACCAGGGAAATAAATACCTTCGGCAAAGTGCCTGGCTACAAAATTAACTCAAAAAATCAGTAACACTTCTACACAGTAGTGGCAAATGGCCCAGGAAAGAAATCAGAGAAACAATATCCTTTACAATAGCCACAAATAGTATAAAATATTGGGGTAATTCTAACCAAATAAGTGAAAGACTTGTATGCAATAACTTCAAGTCTTCAAGAAATTGAAGAAGTTATCAGAAGATGGAAAGATCTCCCATGTTCATGGATTGGTAGGATTAACGTTAAAAATGTCCATCTTACCTAAAGCAACCTACAGATTCAATGCAATGCCCATCAAAATTCCAATACAATTCTTTACAGATCTTGAAAGAATAACACTCAACTTTGTATGGAAAACAGAAAGGCCAAGATAGCTAAAACAATCCTGAACACTAACAGATCTTCTGGAGATATTACCATTCCTAATTTCAGACTGTACTACAGAGCAAAAGTAATTCTTTAAAAAAAGGCATGGTAATGCCATAAAAAGACAAGTTGATCAAAGGAATAGAATCAAAGACCCAGATGTAAGTCCACACATGTAGGGCCACCTGATTTTTTATAAAGCTAGAAATATGCAATGAAAAAAGAAAGCATCTTCAAGAAATGGTGCTGCTCTAACTGGATGTTGGCATGTAGAAGAAGGCTGTTAAATTCATATCAATCACTCTGCAAAAAACTCAAGTCCAAGTGGATCAAAGACCTCAACATAAACCAGACACACTGAACCTGATAGAAGAGAAAGTGGGAACTAGCCTTGAACGCATTGGCACAGGAGACCACTTCCTGAACAGAACACTAATGGCTGTGTGGCTGGCTGGCTGGCTGGCCCCTGCCATCCTCCTCTCCTTCTCCTTTTCTTGCTCCTCCACTTTTTTTCTCTCGAGCCGAGATTTCTTCTCCTATTTATTCTCTCTGCTTGATAGCCCTACCTATCCCTCTCCTGCCTATCTATTGGCTGTTCAACTCTTTATTAGAACAATCAGGTATTTTAAGCAGGCAAAGTAACACAGCTTCACAAAGTTAAACAAATGCAATATAAAAAACGCAACACATCTTTGTGTCATTAGACAAATACTCCGAGCATAAATGAATGTAACACATCTTAAACTAAGCACAAGATCTAAACAGGGAATTCAAAAGAATCTCAACGGGTCAAGAAGCACTTAAAGAAATGTTTGTCATCCTAGACAATAGTACAGGCTCTACGATCAGCAATTAAAAAATATGACCTCATAAAACTGAAAAGCTTCTGATAGGCAAAGGACATCATCAATATGTATGAGAGAAGAATAAACAAACAAACAGATGATAGATAAAATGATAGATAGATGATAGATATTTAGATAGATAGATGATAGTTAGATAGATAGATAGATAGATAGATAGATAGATAGATAGATAGATAGATAGATAGATAGATAGGCAGGAAGACAGACAGACAGACAGACAGACAGACAGATAGATAGATAGATTAAAATTCCTGCTTGTGGTGGTTCTTTGGTTTTCAGTGGCTCCTCTTACTGCCAATGATGTTGTGAATCTTGCTGCCTCGGTGTGGCCTTGTTGGGTCCTAGTTTTCTTTAAATCTCTGACCCTTCGGCCCATTTTGTTCCCTTCCCGCTCTCTGAGTCTGTGTTCACCATTCCTGAAGGGAAGTGTGCTCAGCTTTGTACTTTTCCTCTGTGTGTGTGGACTGTTCCATTTCACAGACATGTTTGGAAAACAAAGAAGTTGAAGTCATGTCATCATGACAACCCTAGGCAGAGCTTATTTCTCCATGTCACACACTAAACTTTATCATTTGTAGACACACAGGATCCTCAAAACCTTCTGACTTAAAAAACATCAACATGAGGCAGACTGAGGGGCCACTAGCATTGGCACCAGGATTTATCTCTGCTGCATGTACTGGCTTTTTGGGAACCTATTCTCTTTGGATGTATACCTTGCTCAGCCTAGATATAGTAGAGAGGGCCTTGGACCTTCCACAAAGCACTGTGCCTTACCCTCTCTGAGGATTGGATGGGGGTGGTGTGGAGGGAATGGGAAGAGGGGGAGGGAGTGGGAACTTGGATTGGTATGTTTTTTAATCTAATTTTTAAAAGTCAACAAATATCAACATAAAACACAGTTCTAGTATAGGAGGTATCTTATTCTGAGCCAGATCTGGGTGACTACAGCCTGGGAACAGATTCAGACTACCCTCTGTTGTCTGATACAGAAGTGATTATAGTCACCTTTGTAGTCACAGAAAAAAAAAATGACAAAGTCAAAGCACTTATCAAACACATTGCCAGAGAGAAGAGGTAGCTGGGTTCCAACTAAGTAAGGAAACCTTGTTCAGATGCTCTTTGATAACATTTGGTCTGATATATTTCAAGGGTTTTAATGAGGTAGCTTGAAAAGGAATTAGGTCAGACTTAGGTGTGAACAATATGGGTATTTAGGAAACAAAAGGTAGCCAAGAAAAATTGTCTCTTGATCTGCCACATTCCAACCATGTTCTAATCCTGCTGTTCTCAACCTGTGGACCACAACCCCTTTAGGGGAGCACATATCAGATATACTGCATATCAGATATTTATATTATGATTCATAGCATTACCAAAATGCCAGTTATGAAGTAGCAACGAAATAATATTATAGAGGGAGTTGGTCACCACAGCATGAGGAACTGCATTAAAGGGTTGTAATATTAGGAAAGTTGAGAACCGCTGTTCTAACCAATCAACGTTTTAGAATCTTCAGCATGGGTGTAGCTTTTGAGGAAGAGTTCAGTTCATAAAAGCTTGTGGGAATTTCCTGAGGCTGCCTAAACCTTGTGTTCCAAGACTCATTGTCCTACAGCATGTGACCTGGTGAGATTACTTACTTTTAAAACAGGACCCAACTACAGTCAATATCTATTCCCTATTCCAAGGAAACATCTGTTTATATCTACACCCTGTTGCTGCAGAATTGCAAGCAGCCCTGGGCTTTGAAGATGCACATCTCTCTTTTTCACTGTTTGTTGGCTGGCCTTGTATCCTGGCTGGCCTTTTATCCTGGCTGGTTTTGCATCCTGGCTGACCTTGTATCCATACTGTTCTTTGGGTGCTTCCATTCCCCCCTACTACGATCTCCTCCTGCTTGAATGAATATGAGGACCCTGATATACAGCCTCCTGCTCTGAATTATGGGAGCTTTTTAAAAATAATTTTGTTTATTTTGTGTGTGCACACTCGTGTGTATTCAGGTGCCCATGTTTATTCATGCATGTGACCGGGAGGAGGAAGACATCTCCTCTCCATAGGAACTGCTTGGTTTAGGTTGCTTGACAGAGGATTCCCAGCACAAAATGGTTAGTGATGAAAATTTGGAGGCTTTTGATTTGGGGGGTTTTATGGGGAAACAAAAGCATTAAAATCATTCCACACCGTTTTTAATTGTGACTCTTTTCCCGAACCCACAGTGATACACAGCTGCCCATTGTTTCCGATGCTAGGCGGTGGCGAGCTTCAGCTGCAGCCTCCTGTAAAACTGAGAGGCACGTGAGCAGCGCGCTGTGATGGGCCGTGTGAATTACCTAAGTGGGTCTATGAGTTTAGGGCATTCAATGCATTTGGGAGCTTGCCGGGTTTTGCCATTTACACTGAGTTTTCAGGATATAAACCATCATTAATTCAAGGAGCGCTGTGTGTTTGGGAAGGAAAGTTATCCTCAGTGACAGCCCTAGAATATGCACGACAGTAATTGTCTTCCTATCACTCCCTCTGTTCCCTTCCAAATTGGACATCCTATTATCCGCTTGGGAAACCATGCTGTTGGGCTTCGTGAAAAGGACAGAACAATACCAAGAGGGCTCATAACGGGCTCAGCAGGGTGGAACAAAACCCACCCAGGTTCCAGTGACAGTATCGATTCAAGACTAAAATGCAGCTGCATCTTGCTTCATTTGCTAGAAAGAAGTGTGATCAGTTTCATTTTCTCCGTGACATTTATGAATTGAGGGAGGGGCTGGCCGAGGAAAGGGTATGAACCACAATATGACAAGGTTAAGAAGCAAGGGGTCTGCACAGAAGCTTCGCGTTCAGATGATTGATATGCCTGGTTCACCAATCAATCTTGACCTGGTTAGGCTTCAAGTTGGAGTAAGTTCTGTGAGATTTAGCCTGCACCATGAAATGGGATGTGAGAATAAAGCGAAACCAGTCTTTACATTTTGAGAAAAGATTCATAATTTAAAAATAGAATCCCAAGTGTCTTCAGCCAGGAAGATGATTGATTAGAGTCACACAGAAGGTGTCAACTAGCCATAGGACAGTCAAAAGCACAGACACTTCTAGCTCTGTAGAGAGGAAAATGTCCCCAAGGCCAAGAGACCCTTCAGCTAAAAGCCCTCCATTCTGAGAAGCCAGGCTTGACATCCACACCTTATTTTTTCCTCTCTTGTCTGTCTTCTTGCTCTGTTCTCAATGCCCATAGAGAGTCTATAGTCTCACAAATAGAGTGTTCACCAAGGAAGCTGCCACAGACAGAGCCATGCAGTTAGTGCATGGCTGACCACATCCGGCTCTGCTCATCCCAGGCTTCATCCCCGCACACTGTAAGAGGTTGAGCTGCCTTTGCCGGAGTGGTTCCTGTACCTGGGTGATGTGCACACTACTGGAGGTGAAAAAGTAATCATCAGCTTTATTCAGCTGTGAACCCTGATAGCTACAAAAATGACTGGGCTAGCCAGACATATCCACTGGTACAATAGCGGCACAAATGTCACACTAATCTACCTATTGTCCCATCCGATTTCCTTTTTTTCCAAAGAGATCCCTGAGCCTACATAATTTCCCAACGCTATACCAGTTATAATCAACCCCTAATTGATGTCCCTAACTCTGAGGACAAACTTTGTTGGGAGAGGGGACTTTGTCTTCTAGAATTACTTCCAGCTGTCATAAGGACGATGTTCTTTCTATGGGATCCTGTAAAACTAAAATGATGGTTAAGTTTCTAAATTACTGCCTTGTATAATTGCAAATAGTCTCTGAGTAGTTGGTAGGGTTTTTTCTGAAGTTCTCATTTGAAGTTGTGGTCAGAACATTGCAAGAAGGTACACCATTTCAGCTAACAAACTTGAAACCATCTTGAGCAGCTGGTATCCAAACCCAATCTTAAAATAGCACTATCAGCATCATGATGTCATTTCAATCAGGTAGAGTCATTTTTGTGGGGTCCCATCTTTTTCCTGAAAACTTCGAAGATTACTTCAGGAAAATTTATTGTTCACTGTGGAAAACTTAAACAAACATGCATTCAATGCAAGATATGACAGAAACAAAAATATTTATGGGGAAAAGTAAAATCTTTTCTAAATTCTTTCTACTTTCTGTCCTATACCAGATGGCTCCTGATATGAGACATAAAATCTGAATTTTTCTTTTAACAACATGCTTAGATTTAGAGGATAGCCATTATCCAACTCCAAAGGCAACTTTAATTTTTCAATGTGTGTGTGTGTGTGTGTGTGTGTGTATTCAAGTAATAAAATTTTACCCTGCAGATGACATGTCATCATAAGTCAGATTTGTCTTTGCTTGGTGATTCTTTCTGGATAGTTATCTTTTCCTTCTTTTGACATCTAAATGTCCAAGGTCTCTTGATTTTTTTGAAGATGAGTAGTTTTCTGCAAAGGCAAGAACAGAACCCTGCCCTAACCCTTATGAAGTTTCCTTACCACTTGTATGGTTGTCACCTCTGCAGATGAGCTGTCATTTCTCTGTCTCAAGATGTTTCACTTTTTCAAACTAAATCTGTATTTATTTTGATGGTATCCATAGCTTTTTTTCTCCTGTGGAAACAAGAACAAAACCCCTTCCCCAACGTAGCACATCTCCTGGTTTCCATTCTGAGGTCAACACATCCTTGAAATAAACCAGCTGATTTAATTCAGAAGTTTTTCTATATTCCAATGTCTCCCTGCTGCCATTGTTCCTTTCTCATTAGCATTAAGAAAGTTCAAGGTTAATAAGGCATTATGCCATCTATTTCTTGGGGTATTTTCCATCCCTTTCTGTTTGTTTAATATATCCTTTATAGTTAGATGTGATCTTTCTATAACTGCCTGACCTATAGGATTGTTTGGTATATCTGTAATATACTTTATATTATAATAAGCAAAAAACTGTTTCTTTTTCTTAGACCATTATCTGTCTTTAGTTGTGCAGGTATACCCATGATGGCCATAACTTCTAATAAATGTGAGGTTACTGAATCTCTGAGCTCAAAGCGTTGGCCATTGAAAACCTGAATAAATGTCAATGATGTGGTATATATATTTTAATTTTCCAAATTTTGTAAAATGGAACACATACATCTGCTAGATTGCATTCCTTTGAGTACCCTTAGGGTTACTCCCTGCAGGTAGTGGTGTTTGGTTATAGAAAGAGCAAGTAGGACATCTCCTTAAAATCTCCTTAGCTTGTTGCCATGTAATAGAAAAGTCTTTCTTTAAACCTTGGCTATTGACATGATTTTTTTTAATTCTGAGGCCTTTAGCATATTTCCAATCAATAATTAATCAGTTTCTGCATTACCTTCTGCATTACAATGGTGGAATGTGTGTTTTGAGGATTCTCATATTGATTTCCAGAGTGACTGCATCAGTTTACATTCTCACCAACAGTGAAGGAGGGTTCCTCTTTCTCCACAGTCTCACCAGTTTTCGTTGTCATTATACTGTTGATCTTGGCCATTCTGACTGGGATGAGGTGAAATCTAAAGGGTTGTTTTAATGTGCATTTCTCTAATTGGTAAGGATTTGATGAACACTTCTTGACATATTTCTTAGCCATTTTTGTTTCTTCTCCTGAGACCTCTGTTTAGATACCTTTTGTAATTGTGTCGTTTGTTTTCTCAACTCTTTGTTGTTGTTCTTTGTTTTTAAGTTTTTCTGCTTTTGTTCTTTCTATTAACTGGATGTTAATCCTTGGTCAGATGTACAGCTGGCAAAGATGCCATCCCATTCTGTGATTTTCTTCTTCACTTGACTATTTCCTTAGCTGAATAGAAGTTTCTTAGTTTTATGAGATCCCAGTTTTTAATTGTTGACCTTAATTACTTGGCAAATGGAGTCCTGTTCAGAAAGTCTTTTCCTACACCTATATCCTGTAGGTGCTGCCTATACTATCTTCTAGCAGGTTAAAGTTTCAAACTGAGATCTTGATTCACTTGGCTCTAATTTTTGTGCAGTGTGATAGATACGGTTCTAATTTCATTATTCTTCATGTGGGTAAATATGCAGTTTTCCTAGCATCATTTGTTGATTTTTTTCTCCTATTTATTTTTTTTCTTCTTTGTCAAATATCAGGTAGCTATAGATATGACTACTCATGTTTGGGTCTTCTACTTTATTCCATTGTTCTCCCTGTCTGTTTTTTAATTCAATACCAAATTTTTTATTACTATCACTCTTTAATATATCTTGAAATCTAGAATAACAATTCTTTTTCAGAATATACTTAGCTATGTGGGGTCTTTTCTGGTTCCATATGAGTTTTAGAATTTTTTTTCTATTTCTGAAAAGAATGTTATAGGTAATTTAACTGGAATTGCTTTGAATCTTTAAATTGTTTTTGGTAGGATTGTCCTTTTCACAATAATAATTCCAATGATTTTGAATCTTTCCCTTTTCTACTGTATGTAGAGGGCAAAAGTCCCTATGCACACAGATAAGCACTGGAGAAGCCAGGAAAAGTTAAACACGCAGCTTATCTCTCCAAAGAGAAAAGATATGTGGCTGCTGCCTGGAGTACTAGGGGGAAATGTAGTTTACAACCTGGTTAATCTTCCACTACCTGTTGAATCAGGCTCCACCCATATTCCCCATAATATTATGTTGGTTTGTCCCAGGCTTCCCCCCACTCCCAAAACCTTGAGAATTGCTTCTATACCATAAAACTTGTCCTTGTGAGAGAGGTCATTTGTACTTTATAACAGTCTAAGTTACTTCCATGTTATCTTAGGGCCGAGCCAAATACCCAGTCATTCTTCCAGACCCTCATCTTGAGCCTTGTTTCTGAATTAGTAGAAATGTCTTTGTGGAAGAAGTCTCATGGACTTTGTAAAGAACTTCAATGCAAGGATCTGTTAAGTTTTATTGTACTCACAGGACTGAGTTAACTGTTATCAGAAAACATTTTTCCCAAAATCGTGCTGTGTTTAAATGTGGCTAAAATAAATAAACTGATGTCAGACTCTCAAAGTTTTGGCCCAGTACTGATATCTAAGCTAGTCTGAACTGAGTTTTGTTCTTGTCTCTTTGGAACCATTGCCCTGCCATCCAGAAACCCTGAAGGGACTCTCCACAAGTGTAATTCTCCATCTATTTCTTCGAAAGTTTGAAATCCATTGTAGAAATCTTGGTTAGGCTTATTCCAAGGTATTTGACTCTCTCTGATGCTGTTGTGAGAGTGTTTACATGATCTCTTTTTCAGCATGCTTGTTGATGATGTATAGAAAGGCTACTGACTTTTGTAAGTTAATTTTGTAACCTGACATTGTATTAATTTTTTTTTATTTTTCCAAAGTTTCATGGTAGAACTTTGGGAATCTTTTATGTATAATACATTAATATATATTAATATATATACATATATATGTGTATCAAAAACCGGCAGGAGAAATATCCTTTCAAAGAGTTTTCAGGGTAGTCAAAGTAATTCCCAAAACAATATAGATTATAGATGTAGCCCCTGGTTGCCTCTCAGGGGTTGAGGGTGAGTTCCTATCACTGAAGACACTACACACTTAGGACACAGGACTTGGAGGATGCAAACTGGGTCTGATCTGAAAGCCTTTCCCTGTGGTCTATCTTCCATGGTTCCAGAAAATACTATGCCAGCAGCCAAGGGAGGGAAGTCATTAACAGTCCTACTCAGCTGCAACACCTATGAACCTCAACAACTACCAGGATAGCAAGATACAATAAGTAGCATTCATATGTCAGAGGCAGCCAATAGCTGTCTAATTGGACTTAAGGCCAACTCAACAGATGGGAAATCACCCTTGGTACTGGAAACCTAAACAGCCTCTTGCAACTAGTGAGGTCACACACTTAGAATAGAATCTACTGTTATCACTTTATTAAACCAATATGATTTCTTCCTCCACTCAAAAACTTTACTCTTATACCCACAGTTAAGTGTAGCTACCACCCATCAGCAAGGAATCCTGTCTTTACAGCAAACTGAGACCATCCCAGAAAGACACAACTGGATACAATGAGGAACTCAACAGATCCCCAGAAGCCCAGCTCAGATAGATACATCTACATCACAGCTCTTTCATCTGTAGCTCAAAGAACCTCACAGATGATGGGGTATAAAGATTGTAAGAGTCACAATACCAGGCGGTCTACTGTAAAACAATATCTCCTAGAGATGGCTGTATAATCAAGATCAGAACAGTGACAGTATCAGTGGACATGTTGACATGGAAGAGGAACATTTTCTCTAGACAAAGAATTATAGGAAACTGATGATTACAGGGAGAGCTAGTTAGACCCACTCAGAGATGATCCCCACTACTGGTGGTCATCCTTGAAACCATATACACACCACCAATAAAAATGGACTCAGCAGGTTATACACATTTGTGTGTGTATTTGTGCAATACATACACATAATAATGATATATATATATCAGTATATAATATATATCAGTATATAATAATGATAATCAAAGAAAAAGAGGCTATCAAATAGGGAATAGTGGAGCATAAAGGGGTTAAAGAGAGAAGAGCTAGTAGGGGTTGGAGGGAGGAAAAGGAGAGGGAAGGTGATATAATCCTATTTTTAATTAAAAACTTATTTAAAAATATAAGATCTTGTGGACAAACAAAAAAAAGGAAACATTGTTGTTTAATAGAGATGTATTTGTGTGTCATGTTGACAAGGTATCAATTGTACTGGTAGTTTTTTTAACAACTTGATACAAGCTGAAGTAGTATTAAAAGGGGGAAACACAACTGAGAAGCTGTCCTCACCAGATTATCATACCACAGCAAGGCTGTGGAGAATTTTCTTGATTAATGAATGACATGATGGACCCAGCTCACGAGGAGTGGTTCCAATCTTGAGCAGGTGGTCCTAGATCTTATAAGAAAACAGTATGAGCATGGCAAGCGGAACAAACCTGTAAGTAGTGTTTCTCCATGGCCTTGGAATCAGTTCTTGCCTGAGTGTCTGCCCTGACTTCTCAGAGAGATACTGTTGCCTAGAGATAGAAACTGAAACAAATTCCTTCCTCTCAGATGCTTTTGGTCATGGGGGTTTTATCACAGCAATAGAAAAGCAGCTAAAACATGTGTTTACAAGAGAAATAAGCATTGACAGATGTAGCTCAGCAATATTCAATGCAGAAAGCCCATTAGAAGTCTCTCCAGTCTTTATTCAGAGGTTTTCCATGGCAGGAAGTCACCACACAGAGGAGTAAGAACACTGCAGCCAAACTACAGGGCCTACAATTATTGACTGTGGTACTTGGAATATACTACCTATTGTCATTATGCCTTGAGTTCTGTACCTACCAATTATTAGAATGCTATCATAAAGATTAATTGTATACATATTTATAAACATATGTATATGTAATCATATTAACATAATTAGATATATAAATGCACACATTGTTAATTCATAAAGAATAATTACAAAAGCAAACTGTCCATAAAGGGAGTCTACCATAGAATAGGTTGTACCAGTCAGTATAGTCAGCTAATCATAACCCCTCCTGTCCTTCCAGCTTCTCCCCTGCACACGACCAAAGGTAAAGTCTGCCTCTGAGCGATCCATAATACCAAATCCCGAGTCCAAAATGGCCTAAAATGCAAAACCTTTCAGCACTGATCGAAGTCACACACGAGAAAATTGCATACCTGACCTCGTGTGATAAGTCACAGTTAAACACGGGCACACTAAAATAGTGTGACTTTAAGTTCAGCTATATTTATGAAATGTACATTAATTTCATGTTCAGACTTGAAGCCGTTCCCCTAGGTATCTCATTGTGCAAATATTCCATAATGTGGCAAAAATCTGAAACTCATCACATCTCCAGCATTTCAAGGAAGGGGGACTCAAGCTGCGGCTGCCGTGGAACAGCGCTTACGTAGGTAGCGTGGGCTAAATGAGATACAGGTATTTGCTATTGTGATAACTGTGTCCAGGTTGCTCCACAAGAAGAGCCAGGTTTTCCTGGTTGAATACATCTAAGTTCCCTTTTCCTGCTCATCCGTACCAGTTCTCAGGCAAGGGAAGACATTCCCGTCAGTTCTCTGCCTTTCCTGTGAGACACCCCATGCGTGTAAAGGGGATTTTATGTCTCTTTCCTCTTTTCTTCCTCACACCCAGCAGGAGAGCGTCTGCAAATGTCATTCCTTCTACCCAGAACATTGTTCCTTCGCATGTACTTCATGATGTAACTCAGATTTTATCAGGATGCCTTCCCTGATTTCTTGACATACTATTTATGCATAGTCTCTATATTTACAGATAAGGATAATAGAGTATTTATTGTACAGGCCTCCACAGCTGTTTGCACATGTTACTATTTTAGTGTGTGTCCTGGCTAGTTTTATGTCAACCTGACACAGGCTAGAGTCATCTGAAAGGAAGGAACCTCAACTGAGAAAATGCCTCCTTAAGATCCAGCCATGGGATGTTTTTTTTTTTTAAATCAGCGATTGATTGGGGGCAGGCCCAGCCCATTGTGGGTGGTACTATTCCTGGGCTGGTGATTCTGGGTTCTATAAGAAAACAGGTTGAGCCAGGCGGTGGTGTCACGCCTTTAATCCCAGCAGTTGGGAGGCAGAGGCAGGCAGATCTCTGAAAGTTCGAGGCCAGCCTGGTCTACAAGAGCTAGTTCTAAAACAGGCTCCAAAGGTACAGAAAAACCCTGTCTCGAAAAACCAAAAAAAAAAGAAAACAGGTTGAGCAAGCCATGAGGAACAAGGCAGTAAGCAGCACCCTCTGTGGCCTCTGCATCAGCTCCTGCCTCCAGGGTCCTGCCCTGTTTGAGTTGTACCCTGACTTCCTGCAATGACAAACAGTAATTTGGAAACCTAAGTCGAACAAACCCTTTCCTCCCCAAGTTGTTTTGGTCATAGTGTTTCATCACTATGTGGTGTTAAGAAACCTTAGCTTGGACAGAAGTTGGTTCCGGGAGTGGAGTACTGAGGTGACGGACTTGACAATGTATTCTGGGGAGGACTGTGGAAGGACTTTGGAACTTTGGACTGGAAAAAGCACTAAGTGTTCAAAGTTTGGTGAGCTGTTCGGTGGGAGCTTGGAAGATAACACAGAGCGAAGCAGTTGACGGAAGCCTGGCTTGTGAGGTTTCACAGGGAAGTTCGGGAGTCCATTAATGATGGTATCAGGGTCATTTGTTATTTTATGTGAAGAATCATCTGTGGTTCCGCTTAGCTGGGGCTGAAGAATCAGCTGTGATTAACAGGGCCCAGAAGCACGACAGTAAAAATTTAGTTTTTCTGGGATACTGATGCTGGTTCTGGGGTGACGGAGAAGATACCAGTCCTGTTAAGGTACAATCTTCTGGGAAGTATTTCCTCAGAGTCGACAAACAAAAGCTGTGTTCCAGAGGGCAGTCAAGGTTGTACCTCATGCTGGCAGCTTCAGCTTGGTAATGTTAAAGTCACCCAGGTGGTACTGGTTTTGAAGGTATAAGGGGTCATGGGGAGCACCTGAGGCTTGGCACTGTGCAAGGCCAAGAGAGGCCATTGGTGAAGATGCAGGGTCAGGGGCAGTTCAGGCTGTAGGACTGGGTGGGGCGGAAGCAACAGTCTACAGAAAGCCCAGGATTAAAGGGGTCATACAGAAAAGTTGAGTCTTGGCATCATGAAGAGGGCCCAGGAGAATCTATCGGTGAAAGCTATTGGTGGAGTCAGCCATAGCAAAAGACCCCAGTAGTTTTAGAGATACCAGCACCACGGGGCGACCGCCAAAACCAGCAGCAGCCATTGAGTGAAACCAGCTGGAACCTGGTAGACAGACTGTGTGCTGCAGAGGAGACAGAGAAAAGACCCGGGATCCTCGGAAGAGCACAGAAGATCGTGAGTAGATCCCAAATGTTGGATATTGAGTTATTTACACCTTTGGAGTTTGGTTTGGTTTGGTTCAGATGGTGACTATGTCCAGATTCTTCCCTCTTGAAGTAAGAAGGCATTTAATTTTTTTAATTTATTTTATAAGAGCCCACAGTTGAGTTCGAACTTTTAAAGTGATTTTTGGAATTTTTACAAAGACTTTATCTTTTAAAGGAGACAATATTTTAAAGAGACTGAATTTTGAAGTGTTTGGATTTTTTTTAAAAACTGTGGGACTTTTAAAGTTTGGGGTGTTCATATTGTAATGTTGATCTGTGCTGGGGTGAGCGGTGAAGTGGAGGGCACAGTATTGGACCCAAAGCCACCACTCCTCAGAAGTCTGTTGGTGGGTATCCTCGGCCTGCCTGCCTGGACAGCACCTTCTTCAACATTGTTAATGACTTCCTGTTTAGGGAGTCTCTTGGACTGCCCTGACCATCATATCAGAATGCTGTTGCTTGTGCCTGATACTGGGATTTTTGTTTAGATAGTCTGTGGCTCTAAGGATGATGGCTACTTTTGTGCTATTTGCTTATTTCTTATAATGGGTAAGTTGTTTTCTTGACTGTTTTTTAATTCTCTATGTACTCTGGATATACATTTATATGTTCTGGATATTAATCCTCTGTCAGATATTTAGCTGCCAGAGATCCTCTCCCACTCTGTGAATTTTTTCCACTTTATTGTTTCCGAGGCTGCAAGGAAGCCTTTAGTTTTAAGAAGTCACCCTTGTTGATTGTGGTCTTAGTTCCTGACAAATGGAGTCGTATTCAGAAACTCCTTTTCTACACCTATGTCATGTAGCACACTGCCTATATTTCCTTCTAGCACTTTGAACATTTCAGGTTTCATACTAAGATCTTCAAGCCATTAGGAATCAATTCTATGCAAGCCGATAGACATGTCTTAATTCCTTCGTCTGCGTGTGGACATCCAGTACTCCCAGCGTCGTTGGAAGACGGCCTCTTTTCTCCAGTGTATGTTTGTAGCATCTTTGGCAAATAGCAAGTGACTCTAATTACATGTACTCGTTTGGGAGTCTTTTATTTTGTCGCATTGATCAACATGCCTGGTTTTCATGCCAGTACACTATTTTATTGCTATGACTCTGTTATATGTATTAAAATCTAAAACGGCAAACCCTCCAGTATTGTTGTCTTTATTTTTCTTCATATGATTGCATTTGATTATCCAAGATTTTTGGTGCTTCCATATAAATCTTATGATGTTGTTTTTGATTTCTATGAAAAATGTTGTGGGGACTTTGGGATTTTGTTGACTCTCTAAATGGCTTTGTTATAATGGTCATTTGCACAATATTAATCCTTCCCATTAGCAAGCATGGGAAGGTTTTTCTATTTCCCAGTGTCTACCTCAATCTCTTTCTGCACATATTTAAATTATTCCCTGTGTAGGGTAGTGAGTTGCTTCTTTGTTCCTTCTCTCAACTCCTTGATTTATTTGATGAAGTTTGTGATTCTTTTAAATTTTGTATCTTAGGCTTCATCTATGTAATTCTAATGAAAGAGCACTTCCGTAGGATTTGTGGGTTTGGGGATACATACAGTCTTGATCTTTCATGGTGCTATGTCTTTACAATGAGGCATAGATATGCAGACTTCTGTTTTGGTTCTGTATTTTATATGGACATGGCATGTTTGGACAAAGAATGTGCAGACTAGGTTAGCCTGGATGTTGGGTACAGTGTGTGTGACGTGAAGTCAGATGAATGCAGGATTGGGCTGGCATTCAGGATTTGCATCCTGGCCCAAGCCTGGAGATTGGGGATAGCCCAAATGGAGCTCACCAGATGAAGCTGGGACACTGGGCGTGGGACTCAGGCTAGAACCGAGGATTGTGGAGTGTGCATGGAAGGCAGAACCAGGTGATCTCAGCTGCCTAGGCCCAAGATGTTTGAGTCCCAGCTGGGCTAGGAGGTCGGAGGTGGCATTGAAGGAATGCAGTTAGGGATCATAGGGGGCTCTAGGCTGGCCCATATATAGAATTGTAAAAAGTTGTTCTCATAATTCAGAATAGAATGGTGGTTACCAGAGGCTGGGGAGGGTGAATAGTGGGAAGGATGTGAGATGCCTGAGCATTGGCTAGGTACCAAGTTATACTTCCATAAGGAACTGTGATGGAGGAAGGTCATTGGCTAATAAAGGAACTGCCTTGGCCCATTTTATTGGTTAGAGGATAGGTGGGAGGAGTAAACAGAACAGAACGCTGGGAGGAAGAGGAAGTGAGCTCAGAGACTCGACAGCTCTCCTCTCGGGAGCAGACGCCTGAGAGAGACGCCATGCCTTGCTCCCGGGATGAAGCTCCGACCCAGGATGGACATAGACCAGAATCTTCCTGGTAAGCGCACCTTGGGGTGCCATACACAGATGACTAGAAATGGGCTAAATTAATATGTGAGAATTAGCCTAGAAGAGAATGGGCCAAGCAGTGATTAAAAGGATACAGTGTCCGTGTAATTATTTCGGGGCATAAGCTAGCCGAGCAGGCGGCTGGGGTGTTGGGGACGCAGCCCCGCCGCCGCCCCTATTACTACAGAACTGAGAAGTTCTGCTATGTTATTTCACAGTGTAATGACTATAGATAAGGATTGTTTATTATAGACATTGGAAGAGAAAATTTTGCAAGGGTTGTTTTTTCACCATAACTGAGAAGATATATATCTTCATCTTGATTGTAGAAAGTATATAAATATAAAACAATAATGATACCCCACTAATACATATAATTATTTTACACATTAATTAAAATTAAATTTAAGATGAGAAAACAAAAGGGGTAAGAAGAGGGAGGATAGTGAACTATACAGGGATATGCTCTAAATATATTATATGCTTGTAATAATGGACTTATGTAATCATATAATAAAAAAGAAAAATGTAAAATTGAAAAATAACTTTGTTACTGGGAGAAAGAAACAGGAAGAAGTGGGAGAGGTACTTGAATTGTGTAATAAGCAGATAAGGCAGGACATTAAGGCAGAATCATCCTGGAAGAACAATTTGGCTTGGGATACAGCATCAGGGCTTTGAAGAAGCACAGATATACCTAGGCAGAAATCATTTTCAGAGCATGGCAAGATTTGAAGTAGAGTCATCCACAGAGATTTTGTAAAGAAAATTTGCTTTGCACAAAAAAACGATCTCTCCTATTTGATTTTCTCTTATGTAGGGATTTAAGTGTCTTTTGATGTTGACACCTGCAAAACTGTATTTCTTTGAATAGATGTGGCAGTGCCTATAGCCCCAGGTGTGTGGAATCCTAGTCGTGTGGCAGGGAATATATGCAGGGTGGCTGGTTGTGTGCAAAAATCCGTGTCCTGTAGGGGACTATAATTGGCATGTCACTAAAGCTTATCGTGTATATGAACAACCCAGCACGAGTGAAGTTTATAGTGATCCGTGGGCCTCTCTGAGTTGTGTGTGTACAAACACAGGCTGTTTCTGCTGGTGTCCTCATCGTCAGGCACACTCTTCACCCAGTTATGGACTTAAGGAGCAAATCAATAATTGGAAGGAAGACCAGAGGGGTACTATTCCTTGTCTTTATTTTTTTCTGTAAACCAACGGTGGAAATGCTCTTTAGAATATAATGTTAATATAAAGTGTTGAAGGAACAGTGGGCCTGCTTTCCGTTGCCCGGCTCCTGGCCGCCTGGCTAGCTTATGCCCCAAAATAACAACACACAAATTGTACTCATTTAAACACTGCTTGGCCCATTAGCTCTAGCTTCTTACTGGCTAATTCCTACATCTTGATTACCCATTTCTATTAATGTGTGTAGCATCCCAAGGTGCGCTTACCGGGAAGATTCTAGCTTACGTCCATCCTAGGTCGGAGCTTCATCGCGTCTGCCCCAGAGAGGAGAGCTATGGAGTCTGAGCTCACTTCCTCTTCCTCCCAGCATTTTGTTCTATTTACTCCGCCTACCTAATTTTCTGTCCTATCAGGGCCAAGGCAGTTTCTTTATTTAACCAATGACCTTCCTCCATCAATAAAGGACCAGAACTCATCTAGATACTGGGTTAGTGACTTCTACCCCAAAAATCCCAAGGGTATCTCTCAGCGGTGTAGCTCTGCTGAACTCTCTGGCTGTTATTGGAAAAGCCTGGATTTTAAAGGAATATGTATCATCCTCTGGGTTCTCACAAATGTGAAAAGATCCACTGGTCGTATCAAATTCTAGGCTCCCATCATCAAGAACTGTCCTAATTGGAGAGAGAAAAGGAAGTTGACACTGTCTAGTTCTTTCTGAAAGGGAGAATTATGAATATACCCTTCCCCATAGGAACTGTAATCGCACTTAGGACAACATCAGCCAAAAATAAGACGCGCAGGGAAGGAGGCTCTTAAAAGACAATTCAGGGGTAGGCCACTGCTTAGAGGCCACTAATTTCTCCTCTTGATGCCCAATCCAGTCTTCTCAAATGTCTCTAAGCTTATTACCCTTTTGAGATTAAAAACTTTTCATGTTTACTAAAGAACACTTAAATACTGTCATTAGGAAATTGTGTCCTTTGGGTAATCTTTTATAGTTTCATCAGAATTTGCCTCACCTTTTTAATAGAAGGAACATTTTAAATTAATTTACTGGTTTTTTAGAATTTCATGCATTAGTGCTGTATTCATATCATCTCAGCCCCACCATCTCCCCACTTCAACTCCTTTCATGACCCCCACTCCTCCCTGTCAAATTTATACCTTCTTCATTAATTATTTTTGCATACATATGCATACATGCATATGTCCATTTAATGTTGTTCATATTGTTTATGTTTAGGGCTGACCACTGAGATTGGATAGCCTATCAAGGGACTCATCGTGGTGAAGACTGTTTCTTATCTCTCAGAAGCTATTTGTTGCCTGTAACTTTTCATCTAAAATGATGGTATGAATTTCCTCCAATCCATACTGTCAAGTGAGCAGATTTTGCCACTGTGCAAAACTTGTTTAGGTGGCCAAATTGTTGAGATCTCATAGGTGCAGCTTCCCGCTCATATACAGAAGACATTGTCTCGCAGCAGATGCCCTGGTCCCCTGGCTCTTAGGATATGCCCATCCCCTCTTCTGCAATGTTCCTTGAACTTTAGGTGTAATGATTGTATTATAGATTCATCAATTGGAGTTGACTGTACTCTACATTTTGACAAGTTATGGATTTTTGTAATGCCCTCTGTCTGCTACAAAAAGAAGCTTCTGTGCTGAAAGGCAAGGGCTACATTCGCTTGTGGATAGAGGGATAAGTATTTAGGGTGCAGTTAGGATGATAGTGGTTAAGGAAAATGGCAGTAGGGGGTTCTTCTTTAGAGTCCATTATGCAGAAGTGATGGGTAGTTGGCTAATAGTACCATGGATGAATTCCTTTTCCCTGGTGGCATGTGTCTGAGGACATATTAATTGCTTTTCTTTTGCTCTGATAAAACACAATGACCAAGGCAACTTATGAAAGAAAGGATTTAATTGGGCCTACTGTTCCAAGAGTGAAGAGTGAAGAGTGAAGGCTAAGCAGCAACTCTGCTGGAACAGCAGCAGACAGTTAAAATAGTTCCTCCAGCAAGGCCACAGCTCCTAATCCTTCCCAAACAGCCACCAACTGAGGACCAAGTACTCAAACTCTGGAAACTTATGGGGGACTCATTTAAACTAGCATGATGGAGGAATGTTCAATGTGAGTTTGAGCAAGCAGAGTTCAGAAGAGGGGGTTGGATCCCCTGACGTTGGAGTTGTGAGCAACTCTGTCTAACATGGGTGCTAGGAATCAAACTTGGGACTTCAGCAAGAGAAGTATATGCTATTTTTTCCAATTGTTTTTATTGAGCTATATAATTTTTCCCACTCCCCTCCTTTCCTCTCCCCTCCCCTCCCCTTCTACCCTCTCCCATGGTCCCCATGCTCCTAATTTACTCAGGAGATCTTGTCTGTTTTCACTGCCCATGTAGATTAGATTCATGTATGTCTCTCTTTGATGTCTAGGTTCTCTGGGATTGTGAATTGTCGGCTGATTTTTCTTTGCTTTATGTCTAAAAGCCACTTATGAGTGAGTAAATACTATGTATGTCTTTCTGGGTCTGGGATGCTTCCCTCAATATGATGTTTTCTAGATCCATCCATTTGCTCGCATATTTAAACATGTTAACTTTTTTATGCTGTATAGTACTCCATTGTGTAAATGTGCCACATTTTCCTTATCTATTCTTTGTTTGAGGAGCATTTAGGTTGTTTCCAGGTTCTGGCTATGACAAATAATGCTGCTATGAACATAATTGAGCACATGTCCTTGTGGTATGATTGAGCGTCCTTTGGGTATATACCCAAAAGTGGTATTGCTAGGTCTTGAGGAAGGTTGTTTCCTACTTTATGGAGAAATTGCCATACTGATATCCAAAGCGACTGTACCAGTTTGCACTCCCACCAGCAATGCAGGAGTGTTCCCTTTACCCCACACCCTCTCCAGCATAAGTTGTTATCAGTGTTTTTTATCTTGGCCATTCTTACAGGTGTAAGATGGAATCTCAGAGTTGTTTTGATTTGCTTTTCTCTGATGACTAAGGATGTTAAGCATTTCCTTAAGTGTCTTTCAGCCCTTTTTAGATTCATCTGTTGAGAGTTCTCTGTTTAAGTCTGTACCTCATTTTTATTGGATTATTTTACCTTTTGATGATCAATTTCTTGAGTTCTTTGTATATTTTGGAGATTAGACCTCTGTCTGATGTGGAGTTGGTGAAGATCTTTTCCCATTCTGTAGGCTGCCGTTTTGTTTTGTTGACCATGTCTTTTGCTTTACAGAAACTTCTCGGGCTGGAGAGATGGCTCAGAGGTTAAGAGCATTGTCTGCTCTTCCAAAGGTCCTGAGTTCAATTCCCAGCAACCACATGATGGCTCACAACCATCTGTAATGGGGTCTGGTGCCCTCTTCTGGCCTGCAGGCATACACACAGACAGAATATTGTATACATAATAAAGAAATAAATATTTAAAAAAAAACAAAAAAAACAAAAAAAAAAGAAACTTCTCAGTTTCAGGAGGTCCCATTCATTAATTGATTCTCTCAGTGTCTGTGCTACTGGGGTTATATTTAGGAAGTGGTCTCCTATGCAAATACATTCAAGTGTACTTCCCACTTTCTCTTCTTTGAGGTTCAATGTGGTTATTTTTATGTTAAGGTCTTTGATCCATTTGGACTTGAGTTTTGTACATGGTGATAGATCTATTTTCATTTCTCTACATGTTGATATCTCCTTATGCAAGCACCATTTATTAAATATGCTTTCTTTTTTTCCATTTGATATTTTTTTCTTTTTTCTTTTTTTTATTGAGAAAAGGAGAAAAAAAACAAGTTTCCACCTCCTCCCAGCCTCCCATTTCCCTCCCCCTCCTCCCACCCTTCTCCCCCTCCTCCCACCTTTCTCCCCCTCCCCCCACTCCTCTCCCCCTCCCTCTCCAGTCCAAAGAGCAGTCAGGGTTCCCTGCCCTGTGGTAAGTCCTAGGTCCTCCCCTCTCCGTCCATTTCTAGGAAGGTGAACATCCAAACTGGCTAGGCTCCCACAAAGCCAGCACATTACATAGGTTCAAAACCCCGTGCCATTGTCCTTGGCTTCTCATCAGCCCTCATTGTTCTCCATGCTCAGAGAGTCCAGTTTTATCCCATGCTTTTTCAGTCACAGTCCAGCTGGCCTTGGTGAGCTCCCAATAGATCAGCTCCACTGTCTCAGTGGGTGGGTGCACCCCTCGTGGTCCCGACTTCTTTGCTCATGTTCTCCCTCCTTCTGCTCCTCATTGGGACCTTGGGAGCTCAGTCCAGTGCTCCAGTGTGGGTCTCTGTCTCTATCTCCATCCATCACCAGATGAAGGTTCTATGATGATATGCAAGATATTCGTCATTATTGCTCTAGGATAGGGTCATTTCAGGTTCCCTATCCTCAGCTGCCCAAGGAACTAACTGGGTACCTCGACTTGGGCACCTGGGAGCCCCTCTAGGGTCAGGTCTCTTGCCAACCCTAAAGTGGCTCCCTTAACTAAGAATTGTGGTTCCGTGCTCCCCTATCCAACCTTCCTTTATCCCAATCCTCCTGTTTCCCCAAGGCCCCCCCATCCTCCCCTTCTAACTTTTCTCTCCCCATCTCCCCTTTCCCCCACCCCACCCCACCCCCAAGATCCCAATTTTCTCCCCGGCAATTTTGTCTACTTCCCTCAGCCAAGAGGATAACTATATGTTTTTCCTTGGGTTCACCTTCTTACTTAGCTTCTTTAGATTCACCTATTGTAGACTCCGTGACCCTTATTTATGGCTAGAAACCAATTATGAGTGAGTACATCCCATGTTCATCTTTTTGGGTCTGGGATACCTCACTCAGGATAGTGTTTTCTATTTCCATCCATTTGCATGCAAAATTCGAGACGTCATTGTTTTTTTTACCGCAGCATAGTACTCTAATGTGTATATATTCCATACTTTCTTCATCCATTGAAGGGCATCTAGGTTGTTTCCAGGTTCTGGCTATTACAAATAATACTGCTATGAACATAGTTGAACAAATGCTTTTGTCATATGATAGGGCATCTCTTGGGTATATTCCCAAGAGTGGTATTGCTGGATCCAGGGGTAGGTTGATCCCGAATTTCCTGAGAAACCGAAGCACTGACTTCCACAGTGGTTGCACAAGATTGCATTCCCACCAGCAATGGATGAGGGTACCCCTTCCTCCACAGCCTCTCCAGCAAAGGCTATCCTTGGTGTTTTTGACTTTAGCCATTCTGACAGGTGTAAGATGATATCTCAAAGTTGTTTTGATTTGCATTTCCCTGATTGCTAAGGAAGTTGAGCTCGACCTTAAGTGTCTTTTGGCCATTTGAACTTCTTCTGTTGAGAATTCTCTGTTCAGTCCAGTGCCCCATTTTTTAATTGGGTTACTTAGCATTTTAAAGTCTAGTTTCTTGAGTTCTCTATATATTTTGGAGATCAGACCTTTGTCTGTTGCGGGGTTGGTGAAGATCTTCTCCCAGTCAGTAGGTTGCCTTTGTGTCTTAGTGACAGTGTCCTTTGCTTTACCCATTTGATTTTTTTTTGCTTCTTTGTCAAAAATCAGGTGTTCATAGATCTGTGGCTCGATATCCGGATCTTCAGTTCAGTTCCATTGGTCCTTCTGTCTGTTTCTATGCCAATTTCTTGCTGTTTTCAGTACTGTAGCTCTGTAGTAGAGCTTAAAATCAGAGATTGTGATGCCTCCAGAAGTTCCTTTATTGTATATAGGATTGTTTTGACTATCCTGAGTTTTTTGCTTTTCCATATGAAATTGAGTACTGTTCTTTCGAGGTCTATGAAGAATTCTGCTGGGATTTTGATGGGCATTGCATTAAATCTGTAGATTGCTTTTGGTTTGTATGGACTGTCCTATAGATGTCTGTTAAGACAATTTGATTGGTAAGATTTGTTAGTTCCCTTATTTCTCTGTTCATTTTCTATCTGACTGACCTGTCCAGTGGTGAGAGTGGTGTGTTGAAGTCTCCCACTATTAGTGTGTGTGGTTTTAATGTGTGGTTTAAGCTTTGGTAGTGTTTCTTTTACATATGTGAGTGCGCTTGTATTTGGCTATAGACATTCAGTATTGAGAGTTCCTCTTGATGGATTCTCCCTGTGACTAATATAAAATGTCCTTCTAGTCTCTTTTGATTGATTTTAGCTTGAAGTCTATTTTGTTAGATATTAGGATAGCTATACCGGCTTGTTTCTTAGGTCCATTTGATTGGAAATTTTTTCCCCAACCCTTTACTCTGAGATGATGCCTGTCTTTGAAGTTGAGGTGTGTTTCTTGTATACAGCAGAAGGATGGATGCTGTTCTTGTATCCAATCTGTTAGCCTGTGTCTTTTTATAGGTGAGTTGTGTCAATTTATATTAAGGAATATTTTGGTTTTGTTGTTAGTGATGTTAATTTGTGTGTTTTTCCCTTCTTTGGGATTTGCTGCTGTGAGATCATCTATTGTCTGTGTTTTTGTAGATGTAGCCAACTTCCTTGGGTTAGAGTTTTTCTTCTAGTACTTTGTGTAAGGGGCTGGGTTTGTGGCTAGGTATGGGTTAAATCTGGTTTTGTCATGGAATATCTTGCTTTGGCCATCTATGTGATTGAAAATTTTGCTGGGTATAGTAGTCTGAGTTGGCATCCATGGTCTATTAGTGTCTGCATAACACTTAACCAGGATTTTCTGGCTTTCATTGTTTCCATTGAGAAGTCGGGTGTAATTCTGATAGGTCTGCCTTTACATGTTACTTGGCCTTTTTCCTTTGCAGCTCTTAATATTCTTTCTTTATTCTGTATGTTTAATGTTTTGATTATTAAGTGGTGAGGGGACTTTTTTTGATCCAGTATGTTTGCTATTCTGTTAGCTTCTTATATCTTTATATGCAAATCTTTCTTTAGGTTGAGAAAATTTTCTTATATGATTTTGTTGAATTTATTTTCTATGCTTTAGAGTTGAACTCCTTCTCCTTCTATATCTATTATTCTTAAGTTTGGCCTTTTCATGGTGTCCCATATTTCCTGGATATTTTGTGTTAAGCTTTTGTTAGATTTAATGTTTTCTTTGGCCTCTGAGTCTATTTCCTCTTTTGTATCTTCAGCGCATAAGATTCTCTCTCCTATCTCTTGTATTCTGCTGTTTATACTTGCATTTGTGGTTCCTGATTATTTTCTCATTATTTCTGTTTCTATAATTCCCTTGGCTTGTGTCTTCTTTATTGTCTCTATTTCAGTTTTCAAGTCTTGAATAGTTTCTTTCATATGTTTGATTGCTTTTTCTTGATTTTCATTAAGGGATTTGCTGATGTCTTCCAATTTTTTGTTTGTCTTTTCCTCCATATCTTTGAGGGAATTTCTCATTTCCTCTTTAAGAGTCTCAAACATTCTCCTGAAGTTATTTTTTAGATCATTTTCTTCTGGTTTATTCTTATTTGGTTGTTCAGGTCTTACTTTTACAGGGTTTTTAGATTTTACTGGTGTTGCTCTTTGTGGTGTTGCATGTGTTCTTACCTTGTCTACTCATCTTTTCCTCTAATTGCTGTGGTTGAGGCTGTGTCTCTGGTGATCAGTCTTCCATATGCCAGTGGACCCAAGACTCAGATGGTTGCTCCTTGTGGTGTAGTCAGGGCCATGGTTCCAGCTAGCTGGATGTCACTCGGGTGTTCCTAGAGGTCACTTGGCACTCCTGGGTGTCACTCAGTAGTCCCAGAGGTCATTCAGGTCTACTCCCATGGAGGTTGCTTGCTTGGGACTGCTCCCTCAGCAATTGCTCCCTTGTATCTGCTTCTCTGGAGGTCACTGCCTCAGGCCTGTTCTATGGCCGTCAGTTGCTGGCTCAGACTGGCTCTGGCAGAGGTTGCTGGCTCAGACCTGTTCATGTAGTTGTCCTTGGCTTGGGCCTGCTCCTGTGGAAGTCCCTGACTTGCACCTAGTCCCACAGAGGTCTCTGGCTTGGGTCTACTCCTGCGGAAGTCCCTGACTCATGCCTAATCCCACAGAGGTCTCTGACTTGGCCTGCTCCCTTAGCAGTCACTCCCTTGTAGCTGCTCATGTGGAAGTCTAGCCTCAGGCCTGCTTCTGCAGAGGTTACTGGCTCAGGCCTGCTCCTGTGGAAATCACTGCCTCAGGCCTGCTCCAGCAGAGGTCACTGGCTCAGGCCTGTTCCCTGTAGATATCCCTGGCTTGGGCCTGCTCTTGCGGAGGCCCCTGGCTTGTGCTCAGTCCTGCAGAAGTCTCTGCATGGGTCTGCTCCCTCAGTGGTTGCTCCCAAGTAGCTGCTCCTGTGGAGGTCACTGCCTCAGGCCTACTTCAGTGGAGGTAACTTGTTCAGGCTGCTCAGACCAGTTCCCCTCACTTGGCCCCATCATGCAGAGGTCTTTGGCTTGGGCCTGCTCCCACGAAGGTCCCTGGCTTGGGCTTATTCCCTCAGCAGCTGTTCCCTTCCAGTATATGCTCAACTGCTGAGCCATCTCTCCAGTACCTAATTTATTGTTTGACTACTCAAACTTTTGCAGCTCCCTAGCAAATAATTGGTTCTGCTTTACCATTAAATTTGATTTACAAAGTTTGTAAAAGCTGTTTATGATCTCCTCTATTTATAAGAGATTAGATAGCTATGTTGGTTACTTTTATGGCACTTGGACACAAGCTGAACTCATTTGGGAAGAGGAACTCTCACTTAAAAACACGCTCTATAAAACTGGTCTATAGGCAAGTTTGTCAAGCATTTTCTTGATTAATGATTGATAGGAGGATGGGGTAGCTCTCTGTGGGTGATGCCAAACCTGGGCAGGTGGTCCTCAGAGAAGGGTGGGAGGAGGGGGAGGGAAATGGGAGGCTGGGAGGAGGCAGATACTTTTTTTTTCCTTTTCTCAATTAAAAAAAAAAACAGACTGAGCAAGTCATGGAAAGCAAGCTAGTGAGCAGCATTTTGCCATGGCCTCTGCTTCAGTTCCTGCCTCCAGGTTCCTGCCTTGCTTACCTCAATGGACTATGGCCCAGGATGTGTAAGCCAAATAAACCCATTCCTCCCTAAGTTTCTTTTAGTCATGGTGTTTTATTACAACAATAGAAACCCTAACTAACCTAATAGAAACCCTAGCCATCATGTATATCATAATGATTATCTTAGAGAGAGGCTATTTTAATTTTTTTCTCTTGGGTAACAGCAAGAAATCTAACAAGAAAATAAAACATTGTATTTTAAAATATTTCTTTAATAAGGAGCAAGTAGAGACTTATTTGTGTTCCAGGGATTTCAGAGAAAGTGAATATATATATATATATATATATATATATATATATATTATTCTGGCATTTCTCACATATGTTCTAGACTGTTTATGAAAATTCCACACTAAGAGCAAGGAAAGATTAAAAAAAGAAGCTGTGTGAAGATGTACAGAAACATTATTATCTTAGAGCACGAAAACCTTAAGTTGATCTGTACAACTACTTGACCAACTAAGGTCCAACTACCAAAACAAAAAACTGACAATTCAAAGTATTTTATTAAATCAACTTCTACTCCATGTCAGTGTAAGATTGGCCCACATTTTGGGGGTCAAAAATAGAAGTTGACTTATTTCCTTTCTCCCTTGGTTAGAGGAAAGTGACGCAGAGAACATTACTGGTGTTCAGCAGGCGTTATCTTGAGAAATTGAGGGAAGGCTGAGAATAGGTGATGTGTGAACAGATTAAAAATCTGTCTTCTTCTCGGTTGTATAGATCGTGTGTGTGACACAGCTTTCACAGGGAAGTGGTGTTCCGTTTGGGTTCACTGACATTTATGTGCCTCAAAGCTGTGAAAGACAGCAGGCCAATGTCAGTCTAAGGACAGTCTGTCACAAGGCAACGTACCACGGCCATCTGAGGTGCCGTTCGGTAGATGAGTGATTCCTCAGAACAAATACTGAGTTGTATTGTTCTACGGATAGGGTACACCAGATAGCAGCGATATTTTGAGCAAGAATAAGGAATTACACAGCATACACAGACCACAAAGCAAGAGAGATACATTGGCTGCATTATTTTGCTAATGGCCTTTAGTTGTTAATGAGGGAATGCTCCCTAAGACAATCAGGATGAGCAGATACATAAATGGAACCTGCTGATATCCTTACTAAAAGGGTTTTTAGCTAAATAGTAATTTGCTTCTAAGCAGTCAAAGGTTCCTTTTTTTCCTTAATTGGAAAGCATTTTATCAGCCTAATGATCGGGAGGCTGCTGGCTATGAGAAATGCCTGCACTATCAAAACAGCCTGTTTGCATTCCATTTGGATGTAGTAGAAGGGAAATGCAGAAGGGTTCCCTGAGGTTCCTGATGGCATTTATGTGAATGGCTCTCCTGAAGTTTAGCCTCAGATAAAGTGAGCAAAGGACAACAACTGAGGTGGGAGTGTAGACGCTGCACCCTACCACACAGAGGTGGGAGTGTAGACGCTGCACCCTACCACACAGAGGTGGGAGTGTAGACGCTGCACCCTACCACGCAGAGGTGGGAGGGTAGACGCTGCACCCTACCACTCAGAGGTGGGAGTGTAGACGCTGCACCCTACCACACAGAGGTGGGAGTGTAGATGCTGCACCCTACCACTCAGAGGTGGGAGTGTAGACGCTGCACCCTACCACGCAGAGGTGGGAGTGTAGACGCTGCACCCTACCACATAGGTTCCAACAATCAGTGATTGCCAGCAAATCAACACAAACCCTTGGCACTGACCATAGTAAACACCCCAGCCTCATAGCTCCAGTGCTTTGGCAAGGATGTGAAAACCAGAAGAAAAAGGAACAAAAGATGGTCCCTGGAGAGATCTGATGTACGTGAAAAATATCTAAACCCAAAATGAAATAAACATGTTTAATCAAGCTCATGGTAATGCACAAGCAAAATAATGAGATATGCCAAACTGAAAAATGAAAACAAGACCTGGATGTAAACCATGCCCAAACACCTTCGAACCCCCAGATGATATGTCCATGATTGAGGGAAGAAACACTAAGGAGGAACTGAAGCAGCGCTGAAGACCTGAATAACTGAGCTGATCAATATCTCAACTTTCTACTCCACGTACACATACGAGAGAAAGGAAAGGAGGGGGGCAGAACGTCTGCTTTTAAATAGAAATAGATACATTTAGTGCTATTTTTCCATCTTTTTAAAAAAAACATATTTTAATTGAAATCAAATTAAATCCCTTTACCCCTCCCTTTCCTCCTCCCAAGCCCACCCCAACTACCCTCCCTCAAACCTCTCCCATGTCCCACCCCACTCTCGAGTTGGTAGCCTCTTTTTTTTTTTTTATTGGGAGTGAAATACAACCTGCCGAGTCCATATTTGTTAGTGGTGTGTATATAGTTCAGGCAGACAATGAGGGGCCTCATCTATGTGACAGCTAATTTGCCTCCTCCCTCCTCCCCACAGTCACTAGTTGCCTACAGTTCTTTGTATAGGAATGGGACCCCATGACATTTTCCCTACTCCGTGTTAACGTCCCACTGATACCACCATTGTTCTGGTCTTGTTTATGCAGTCCTTTCTAGGAGAGTCTGCTCCATACCATACTTCCCGGCATTATGACTCTTACAATCTTTCCATCACCTCTTCTGTGATGTTTCCTGAGCCACTGATGCAGAAGCTGTGATACAGATGTTTCTGTCGGGGTCGGGCTCCCCAGGATCTGTGCATCTCCGGTTGTAGTTTCCAGACTTCTTTGATGCTGTGTGGTTGCTGCATTCACCTGTGGGTGTATGGGTAAGATTTGGAATGTAGTAAGGAATTATGGTGGTCAGGCAAAGTGACGGTAGTAGTCACTCTTCTAAGTTCCCTGTCCTCATTGGCACCGGAAGCTGGCTAGATTTCTAGTACCGGGGCGATTTCCCTCCTATTGAGTGGATTTATGTCCAGTTAGAAGACCGTTAGTTACGGCTGACCTGTGACCTGTGAGTACCACTTACTGCGCCTTGCCATGCTGGTAATTGCTGTCGTTCATAGGTGCTGTGGCCAGATAAGACTTAATGACTCCCCTCCCATGGCAGCTGGTGTAGTATTTTCTGGACCCATGGAAGCTAGACCACAGGGAAAGGCTCAGATCAGACACAGCTTGTTTCCTCCAAGTCCTGTGTCTTAAGTGTGCAGCATCTTCCATGGTAGGGGCCCACCCTCAACCCCTGAGAGGCAACCAGGGGCTACAATTATAATCTATATTATTTGGGGAGTCGTTTGGACTACCTGAAGAATCCTTTGAGAGGATAATTCTTCTGCATGGTACTGGGGATTTGATTGGTCTATGAATCTTATAGGGAGCCTGTCAGACCAAGTGGCTTTTCGTCATATTATATATCAATATATAATATATAGTGTATAATTTTGGGTAAATGCAAAATACTATGGTTCCTTAAGGCTTTACCAGACAACCTTGGTGTTATTTGTCCAACATCCATCCTTCTCCTCTGAACTGTCCTCCTTCCTTCCTCCGCAGTTGGAGCCCCCTTTTCATTGTCGCATTACACACTTCATGTCACCTTATGCTACGATTTCCCTCCCAAGCCCCTCCCCACCTACGGTCCCTTTATACTTTCCTGGTTTCTGTGGTTACTCCATGTTGTATACTTACATCTGAAGATTTGGAGCTGGGAGTGAGAGATGAGGAAGAACATGCAGTGTCTGTCTTCCTGGGTCTGGGTTACCTCACTCAATATAATCATTTCTAGGCTCATCCTCTTAGCTGCAAACTTCATTTTTCTTAACAGCTGAAGAGTATCCCATTGTGTACATGGATCCCATTTTCGTTATTTTTATTCATCTGTTGAAGGACATTTATGCTGTTTCCATTTCATGGCTATTACGAAAAGGGTTGCTATGAGTGTTGCAGAGGAAGTATCTGTGGAGCAGGGTGCTGTCTTAGTTATTTTGCTATTGCTGTGATAAAATACCATAACATAGGAATCTTATAAAAAGAAAGCATTTAATTGTGCCTATGGTTTCAGAGGGTTAGAGTCCATGCTGACAGTGCAAGGGTACAATGGCATGAACAGCTGAGAGCTGACATCTTAATCCAAAATTACAAAGCGGAGAGAGGCACAGCGGATTTAGTCCAGTCTTACAAAGCATCGAAGCCCATCCCCAGCGACACATCTCTTTACACATGGCCACATCTCCAAATCCTTTTAAAAAATTTGAGCCTATGAGGTCCATTCTCTTTCAAACCACCATGTTCCACTTCCTGTTCCAAGTGGGCTTTTAGCCATATCACAATGAAAAATGTGTTGAAACCAACTTCAAAAGTCTACATAGCCTTTCACTGTCTCAACACCATTTTAAAGTCCAAGTCTCTTCTGAGACTCAGGACAATCTCCTAAGCATAAACCCCTATAAAACAGATCACATAATTCTAGCACACAGGGCCATAGACTATATATTATCTTTCCAAACAAGAGAAATGGGGCTTGCTGAGGAAGTAATGGGCCAAAGCAAAGCTGAAAACCAACAGGACAAACTCCAAATTCTGTAGCTCCATGTCTGATGCAAAAGGACTAAGATGGCTCAGCCCTTTAGCTGCTGTGAGATCTCTCTTTCTCTCTCTCATTCTTTTACTCCCTGTGTCTCTGTCTTTATCTCTGTCTCTCTGTCTCTCTCTCTCTCTCTCTCTCTCTCTCTCTCTCTCCCTTTCGCTCTCTTTCTCTCTGGCTTGTTCCGGTCCCTTTGTGAAATTCTCCTTACAGATATTCTGAGAGCTAAAGTTATCTTTTAAGTTTAACTTATTGTGCTTAAGAGATCTACATCTTAGTTAGGGTTTCTATTGCTGTGAAGAGACACCATGACCACAGTAATTATAATAAAGAAAAATGTTAATGAGGTGGCTTGTAGTTTCAGAGGTTTGGTCCATTATCATCATGGTGGTACATGGTAGCATGCAGGCAGACATAGTGCTGGAGAGTCCTAAGCAACAGGAAGTAGACTGAAACACTGGGCATGGTTTGAGAATATATGAGACCTCAAAACCCACCTCCACAGTGACACACTTCCTCCAACAAAGTCACATATACTCCAACAAAGCCACAACTCTTATAGTGCCATTCCTTGTGAGCTTATGGGGACCAATTACATTCAAAGTACCATAATTGATAAAACAAAAACGTCTCTAGCCTATAAGTCCCACTTGTCCAAGGACAGATAACTACCTGGAATTATGGGGGCTGTTGTTCATGTAAAGTAACAGGCCATGCATGTGTTTTCATATCTGTAAACAAGGTTGATTGCCCCGTCTGCCCAGAGTGTACTTGATCACATGAACAGGAGGCATGCATCTAAGTGGAAGCGTCACCCCAGTTCCTGGCATCCATATACTCAGAGTCTGGAATATTTGGGTGAAGGCTTCACTCCAGCTCCTGGCCTCCATATATCCAAAGAGTCTGGAATGTTTGGATTGAGGCTTCACCCCAAGCCCCCTCCCCTGGAGCTGTCTCAGTCCAGGCTCCACACCCGAGAAAGCCCGCCAAATTATGACCCCTCCCCAGAGATGCTCAAGACCACTCCCACGGTTATTTTAAACTGGCCCCCCAGAGTTGTCCTGCCTTCCTTTCCCATCTCCTCTCTGGGGGACTAGAAAGCCGTGCAGGAGCGTTCATATCCATTAAACCTGGTCTTTTCCTAATTCGGTTTGATTTGGTCTGACTTGGATTACTGTGTCAGTGGAGATGCTTATTGGGGTGCCAAAACCTTTCAGTATGAAGGCAGGAAATACATAAGAATGTATGCTTGCCCCCAATTGGACAAACACCGGAAGTATGTAGCCTTGTGGGTTTTATCTTTAAGTTCCTGACTAGATTCAGGGCCATTTTCTGGAAACCGCACATGAGGACCTGACCAGTATCCATCATCCTGGCCAATATTAATCTTTATTAAATTGCTTCAAATTTGGCTCAAAAATTGTAGTAATGATCTTATTCTCACCTGATGGAATTAACATTTCCTAACTTTGTCGTATCTGACATCTTGGGGTCTCAAACACAACCCGGGCTTCACCATCACAGCCTTGTCCTCTTGATCTCTCAGGCCTTCAGGCCTCGGCAGCTCTCCTCAAACATGGAAGAAGATTCCACGCCCACTTTACTTGTGCACCTTTTGTGTTTCCTACCCAGACCCATGTGGATGACCTACCAGGTAACGCTGCCCCCTGATGGGATTCTTCATGTTTCTAACCCAGACCCACGTGCCCGACACTACCAGGTTCAGCTGCCCCCCAGAGATGGAGTTTGGCCTTTTGGATCACATTTGAAGCAGTTTTCCTTTGCTGCTGCTTTTAGAGACAGAAAACTCCCTAGGCCTTTTTCTTTCCAAATTTCAGGATAAACAAGGCAGGGTGGGTGGGGGTCTTGTGCTGAGGGCACCCTCCCTTATCCCAGGGCAAATCAGCCCTCTCCTTGACCTTCTTGTCTTTTTAACTCCAAGCCTTTTTCTCTTCAAAACATACGTTTTGTATTTCCTTACGTGTCACTTGCTCGTTTTGACTGTAAAACTACATAAGGCTGATTACTACTAACTCTACCACAGAGTCAACATTAGGCTAGCCTGAAATCTCCTCCACCAAAGAAATTAATCCATTACTTTTCACTTTAATTTCAGGCAAATTCTCAAAACAAGAGCAGAAAGCAGCCACATTCTTTGCCAAAATATCACAAGAACAGTCCCTAGCCAATTGCTAATATTGTTCCCTCTGAAACCTCCTTAGCTGAACCCCCAGAGTCTACGTTGCTCTCAGCACTACCCAAGCTTCTACTGAAATGGCCCATTAAGCTCTACCTAGCACTCAACTGCTTTTCTACTCCATAGTCCCAAAGTCTTCCACATTTGTCTAAAAAAATCTCACGGCCAGCTCTGTACATTCAGATGTACAGTAGATATGGCAATTACAAAGCCCCATTCTCTATAGTAAGCACCATTTCCTAGGTCAGTGCATGGTCACCAGGGGCTTCTGCTTCACATTTATTCCTAACAGCCTTACTTCTAGAGGTTGCTCCCTAGAAGCTAAAAATTAGAAAGAAGGGGGAGGGGAAAATGCTTAGAAGCAAACACATTGACAGGAGCCAGAAGTCACAGCTAATGCCTTGTCAGCTGAGGGAAAGAAAAGGAAATTTAAAAGCAGTCAAGAGTCCCATATGGCCCAGTAACCCCCAAAGGCTTCCCTGCCCGTTTTAGTGATTGATGTTGAAAAAGATGACCCAGGGGCCCTTACTTGCTACTACTAATGGCTCTTCCAATGCCTGAGAAGCCCAGCTTTAAAAAGTCAGACAGTGACTGGTGGCGCACGCCTTTAATCCCAAGGGCGGGCGGATCTCTGTGAGTTTGAGACCAGCCTGGTCTACAAGGGCTAGTTCCAGGACAGGCTCCAGAGCTACAGAGAAACCCTGTCTCGAAAAAGAAAAAAAAGAAAAAAGAAAAGAAGGAAAGGAAAGAAAAGAAAGCCAGACAGTGACTCTCCCTTTCCTCCTGCATGTCACTGATTCCCAAGTCACATCGAGTCACTAAGATCTGCATCTGGAGACTCTGATACCTGACCACAGGGAATGAAACGTTTCCCTAAAGTCTTAACAGATAGTTTCTGACACTCCACTTTATCCACTTTTAATTTATTTATTTATTTTATTTTATTTTATTCTTGGGTTTTCAAGACTGGGTTTCTTTGTATAGCCCTGGCTGTCCTGGAACTCTGTAGTCCAGGCTCTTCTCAAACTCAGAGGTTTCACAAACTGTCTGCCTCCGCCTCCCCAGGATTAAAGGTGTGTGCCACCCCTGCCCAGATTACTTTAATCACTTTACTGAATAGCAGTATGAAGGACATCTACTAGTCTGTCTTCTTGGGACACATGCTAGGGTGTGGTATCTACCACAGGTCAAATGACACAGGCTCATCATCATTTATGAATGAAGTTATTTTATTATTTTTATTGAGCTATATCTTTTTCTCCACTTCCCTCCCTTCCTTTCCCCTCCCCTTCTACCCTCTCCCATGATCCCCATGATCCCAATTTACTTGGGAGATTTTGTCTTTTTCTACTTCCCATGTAGATTAGATCCATGTATGTCTCTCTTAGGGTCCTCTTGTTGTCTAGGTTCTCTGGAATTGTGAACTGTGGGCTAGTTTTTCTTTGCTTTATTCTAAAAACCACTTATGAGTTTGTACGTGTTGTATTTGTCTTTCTGGGTCTGGATTACCTCACTCAAAATGATGTTTTCTAGATCCATCCATTTGTCTGCAAATTTCAAGATGTCATTTTTTCTGCTACGTAGTACTCTATTGTATAAATGTAGCACATTTTCCTAATTTTTTCTTCAGTAGAGGGGCATTTATGTTGTTTCCAAATTCTGGCTATCACAAATAATGCTGCTTTGAACATAGTTGAACGTATGTCCTTGTGATATGATTGAGCATCCTTTGGGTATATACCCAAAAGTGGTATTGCTGGGTCTTGAGGTAGGTTGTTTCCTAATTTTCTGAGATATCACCATACTGATATCCAAAGAAGCTGTACCAGTTTGCACTCCCACCAGCAATGCAGAAGTGTTCCCTTTACCCCACAACCTCCCTAGTATAAGTTGTCATCAGTGTTTTTGACCTTGGCCGTTCTTACAGGTATAAGATGAAATCTCAGAGTTGTTTTGATTTACATTTCTCTGATGGCTAAGGATGTTGAACATTTCCTTAAGTATCTTTCAGCCATTTTAGATTCCTCTGTTGAGAGTTCTCTGTTTAGGTCTGTACTCCATTTTTGTTATTGGATTATTTGTTCTTTTGATGGCCAATTTCTTGAGTTCTTTGTATATTTTGGAGATCAGCCCTCTGTCTGATGTAGGGATAGTGAATATCTTTTACCATTCTGTAGGCTGTCATTTTGTCTTGTTGACCATGTCCTTTGCTTTACAGAAGTTTTTTAGTTTCAAGAGGTCCCATTTATTAATTGTTTCTCTCAGTGTCTGTGCTACTGGGGTTATATTTAGGAAGTGGTCTCATGTTCAAGTATACTTCCCATTTTCTCTTCTATGAGGTTGAGTGTGGCTGGCTTTATGTTGAGGTCTTTGATCCATTTGGACTTGAGTTTTGTGTATGGTGATAGATATGGATCTATTTTCATTCTGAATGAAATTTTTAAAAGTCACACCAGTGTCATTATAAACCATAGAAGTAGTTATTATAAGTATGAAAGTTTCTCATTTTACCTGAATGAAATAATAAAGATAATTTAGAAGTCAAACTGAATACACTAAAGAGATAGCAATATTGGAGCGAACACAAGCTGAAATGAAGATATAATATCAACATACTAATTAGAAAACTCAGGGGGGAGCCTTTCACACAGAATGAATCAAGCCAAGGAAAGAATATCATGGCTTAAACACAAAGTAGAGTATTAGACAAACTAAAAAATTTTAAAAAAAAAATTTTAAGGCAAAAGATAGGAACAATTTGGAAATATAGGATGCAATCAAAAGACCAAATCTCCAAATTATAGACAAAGAAGAATGTTGAGAATACCATGCTAATGGCTAGACAAGATCTTTAACAAGATCACAGAGAAAAGCTTCTCCAAACTAAGAAAAAGAATACTCATATGGATACAAGAAGTGTGAACAAGACAAAAAAAGAAAAGAAAGAAAAGAAACACCTCATGGCACATCATAGATAAAACACTATACAGAGGTTGCAAAAGGAAAAACACAAATCACATATAAAAGAAAACTCATTAGAATAACATCTAATTTTTCTGAAAGCCAGAGGAGCCTGGAACAACACACTCTAAGTTCTAAGAGTCCATGGCTGTAAACCTAGACTATTATAACAGGTAAAACTCTCTGCAATGATTGAAAGAGAAGGAAAAACTTTCCATAATCCAAACAGCCTAAAAAAATTTATATACAGCAACAAACAAAATAAAACAAAAAACAAAAGTTCTAAACAGAATGAAACTAATACTTCAAAACTGAAGAGAACTAAGCAACTCTAGAAAGAAAACAAAGGAAGCTATAATTCAATGAAAAACCACAACTAAGAACACAAATCAACAAAAAACATCAAAATGACTACAACATACACATTTTTCAATAATAACTCTAAATATTAGTGGTCTCATGTCTTCAATCAAAAGACACAGGCTAGTTGAATGGATTAAGAAATAATATCCTTCTATCTGATGGTTATAAGAAACTCATTTTAGCTTTTCAGATAGACACTACCTTAGAGAGAAAGAATGAGGGAAAGTAGTCCATACAAATGAGATTAAGAAGCAAGAAGACATTGCCACCCTAATATCTGAAAAAATAGACTCATACCAAAACTAATCAGAAAAGACAAAGAAGGCATTTCATTCTAATAATAGATCAAATGACTAAGAAAATATCAGAACACTAAATATATATGCACCAAATTCGGGTGCACCCAAGTTCATAAAAAGCATACTAATGGAACTTAAGATGTAGATTATTTAAACCAAATAATAGCAGGAAATTTCAATACCTTACATTATCCAACAAATAGGTCATTTGGACAAAAAATAAATAGTGAAGCCTTACAATCAAATGGCATCTTATGTCAAATGAACCTAACAGACATCTACAGAATATTCCACCCAAACGCTAAAGAATATACATTCAACTCAGCAGCCCATGGAAGCTTCTCTAAAATAGATCACCTGCTGGGACACAAAGCAAAAATTTAACATATAAAAATAAGTTGAAATAATACCATGTGACCTATCTGATTATTATGCAATAAAACCTAAAACTGATAAAACACAGCACTCTAGAAAATGTATAAACTCATGGAAATTAATAACAATTCATTACTGAATGACAAATGGGTCACAGAAGAAATAAAAAAAGAAATAAAAATATTTCTGGAACTAAATAAAAATGAAAACATAAGACAAAAAAATCTTTCTGGGGTACATTAAAAATATTTCTAAGAAAGAAATTTATAGCCCTGAGTACCTAAGTTTAAAAAAATCAGATGATTACAAATAAATAACGTAATGATGCAACTCAAGAATTTGGAAAAACAAGAACCCAGAACCAGGACATGACAAGAAAAACTAAAAAAAATTATAGCAAAAATTAATTAAATAGGAATGAAGAAAATACAAAGAATCAATGAGTTTAACAGCTAGTTCTTTGAGAAGCTAAGCAAGACCAAAGACCTTTGACCCAAATAACCAAAAGAAAGATAAGATAGGGAGGACCCAAAATAACAGTATTACAAATGAGCAAGAAAACACTACAACAGACAAAAAAAGTACAAAATATCATAAGGGAATACTTTAAAAACTCATATTCCATTAAGCTGAAAAACCTAAAAGAAATGGATGAATTTCTTGGTTTATTCAAATTGCCAAAGTTAAACCAAGAAGATCCATGACAAAGGATCTGTTTACAGAAGAATAAAATTATATATGACAAACCCACAACAATCCAATTAATATCAGAAATGACACAGGCTGCCCACTATCCCCACTCTTTTTCAATATAGTCACAACAATAAGACAAGAGAAGTAATTGAAGGGATATTAATAGGAAAAGAAGTCAAATTTTAAAAGATAACAAAAAATATACCAGAAAACTTCTAAAAACAATCAACAATTTCAGCAAAATGACAAGAGTAGAAAATAAACTTACATAACCCAGTAGCCTTTCTATACCTAAAAACAAACTTTCAATGACCTCTCCTGTCTGCCTGTGTCCACCATGCTTAACACCAGGATGACAATGAACTAAACCTCTGAACTGTAAGCCAGCCCCAATTAAATATTTTCCTTTCTAAGAGTTGCCATGGTCATGGTGTCTCTTCACAGCAATAGAAATGAAGACATTTGACCTTGTTGTAAGCACTTCATATATTACTTGGTCCTAACACAATAACCCTGTAGAGGGAGTGGGCAAGTACCCATTTTATAGATAGAAAACCAGAGACACAGAAGAGCTGATGTTCAAGACCACACAGAGATTAAAACATGGTCTGCCCCTAAGCCTATGTTAGTAACACTCTACCACAAATTAAAAGCATAAGTGAAGGGTAGGTAAAGCAAAGATGCTCTATCCTACCTGATTAAAGAACAGAATGAGACTCGGTGCCTATTCACTAGTTGTTTCTGTGAGTCTTCAGAACATGAAGTCTGGCCTTGGTAATGACACATCTTGCTGTAGCTTCCCCTACCCTACCTTCCTCAAGTTCATAGCATACATGCATTGATCATGTCAGGCCTGTATACCATTTTCTAGCTTGACTCATGTGGAACAACACACAGAGAAGAAAGAGTTCAAGAGTTAAGGGCAGGGGAATGGTCTGTGTACTGCTACTGTCTCAATTTCAAAGCTACCCAAAATGATCCATTAAGGATAGCATTTTCTGTTGCTGCATTTCTTCCTTCACATCTCTGTGTGTTTTCATTGTGATATGGACAAAAATTGGGTACCCTTCAAATTCATGCATTAAAGCCCTACTCTCCAAATACCTCTGGATGTGTCTGTACTTGTAGATAATATAAAATTAAGATAAAATAAGCATGTAAGAGTGAGCCTTGAACCTATTTTGTGTCACTAGAAGAAAATGGATACCAACCTATGCAAAGAAAAGGCCCCATGGAAACCCAGGGGCAGGATGGCCATCTATAAGCCAAGAGGACATCAGATCTGAACTCTATGAATACCTCTGCCTTGGCCTCTTAGCCTCCAATGCCTGTGATTTGAGATGAACCATGTCTAGTACTTTGTTGTGACTGCCTCAGCTGCATCACACATTGATTAAAGAATTTTTAATTCAGAGCCTTCATAAGAACTACCTGTAAAATCCTCCACTGCTTAAGTTTATTGAGGAGATTACCTCAAAGATAGGGAGAGACTTGAGTTCCCTGTTACGAGGCAGAGGTAGGAGAGACAGAGGCATGAACATGACCCTCTGACACCTGAGGAGTGAGGACATTGACTCCAACGAAGACCCCATCCTTCTCACCTGTAAATTTCATGTCCACACTTACACTTGAATTGTTCCAGATCACTGAGATGCAGATTCGGAGAAAGGAGTTGTTTTATAGTCTGACGACTATTAAGAATTCCCAATCGTTAAGCTGCTGTCATTCCCAGTAGGAATAGAATAGCACTTGAAGAAGGCCAGACCCATTAAAGCAGCAACCCTCCAACCTTGGAAAGACTCCAAGCACAGCAGAAAAGTCAAGGTGGTTCCTGCCTGGTCATCTATCAACCTACTTCTCCTGATTACATACCCTGGTGTATTTGGGAAGAATTCATCTCACTCATACATACCAAGTGAATTGTCCTGGATGACTGGCAGAGCTTGACTTAACAAAAGCAAGCCTAACAATCATCTACTCAAAGTACCAGGTGCTGGGAGGCAGAGTGAGCCCCATCATCCCAGCTTTGGTTTCCCGAAGCAGTTCGCCAGACTGTAGAAGTTTCTTGGACAGTCCTAACAAGAAGAGTATTGCTATAGGCTTTCCACACATCCTGTAAATGCCACCACCTCTTCCCTGAATACATTCTATTTTTGTTTATGTTGACTAAAGTTCTTTTCTGTGGTAGATACCTACAGAGGTCCTCCGTAGTGAAATGATTATAGTAGAATCGGATGCTGAAAGGTGAGAAGGGAACAGGGAATATCATACATGCAACACCATTCTTCTTAGGATGTCATAACCCGTGTCTTCCTAGGATAGGAGCAGCAAATATATTACACCAACACCATTCTTCTTAGAGTGGCATAACCTGTGTATTGAGATTGTTGTGCTATCTATTTCTTCACAGAATGGATAATCATACAAAGTTAAATTTATGCCTATTGATGAATTAATGAATAAATTTATTTTTGTGAATTTTAGCACTTTATCTAATAAATCTTTGCCTAGCTTAAGGTCATAAAGATTTTTCTCTTCCTATTTTCTTCTATAGTGTTTATAGCATTGGGTTGCAATGATTGGAGACAGGGTTACAGGTTTACCATTTGCATATACAAATCTAATTGTCCTGGCATTACTCAGTAAGAAGTGACTTACCATGCTTGTATTGCTTTTGTTCCTTTGTTAGAATTTCATCATCTGTGTATGTGGATCTGGGTCTTGGCTCTCTAGTCTATTCTACTAAACACTATGTCTGTCTTGGCACTAGCACCATGTTATTTTGATTACTATAATTTTTATAACAAAAACAACACAGAAGGAGTGAACATGTAGGTACATAAAGTTGTAGACATCATGTTTTTTTTAAGATTTATTTATCTAGTATGTATACAGTGTTCTGTCCACATGTAAACCTGCAGGCCAGAAGGAGACACCAGATCCCATTATGGATGGTTATAAGCTATCATGTGGTTGCTGGGAATTGAACTCAGGACCTCTGGAAGAGCAGCCAGTGCTCTTAACCTCTGAGCCCTCTCTCCAGCTCCAGGCATCATGTTTTATCCCTGAATAGTGTGAAAAGTTTTAGCTTCTCATAGCAAAGGGAGTTATTAGCAACCCTAGAATATCACTTACCATACGGTCCTTATCTAAATTTTGCTAATGTCTCTTAAACATCAATGGCTATTTTAAAAGTGTGATAGAGCTCTTATCAATATCGCCAGCTTCCCTTTGGTAATGTGCTCATGATTTCACTCCTAGCACTTTATCCTTCTAAGTGTGAAAAGCTGTCACCAGAGTCGCTCTGAGGTTATTGCGTCAGGCCTGTATCTGTACTCTCTTCTCTTTCCATTGTCCTGATCTCAGTTGGTTCTGTTCACTTTTCTTCTATCGCTCGTGTTCATCTTAATTAGAATCTTGAAGAAACTGTCTCTTTCATTAGTCTTTGCCAGGAATCGGGGTTTGGATATATCCTTCCTTCCATCTACCTATGCTATTTTATTACTTTTGACATACTTCTTTCAACCCTCTTCTTGATATTTTTGGTTTTATTTGTTGATCTTTTAAAAATACATATATATTAAAGTACAGCCTTGAACCCTTTTTGTTCTATTTGACAGTAAGATACCCACAGCTATAAATTTTGCTCTGGGCTGATATTTCCTGTGTTTTACTCCTTGAAAACTGGTCATTTTTCTTTTGATTTCCTCTTAATCCATAGATTAGTAGCAGCTGCCTTTTTATGTCCAAGTAGGTAGGACATTTTAAAATCATTTATGTTTAATTTTGTTTATTATTTATTGAAAATTTTTGGGTTATAATTGTAAACTATTGGTTTCTTTTTTGTTTGTTTGAGACAGATTTTCTTTTTAAAAAGATTTATTTATTTATACAATGTTCTACCTGCATGTATACCTGCAGGCCAGAGGGCACTAGATCCCATTATAGATGGTTGTGATCCACCATATGGTTGCTGGGAGTTGAACTCAGGATCTCTGGAAGAGCAGCTGGTGCTATTAACCTCTGCACCACCTCTCTAACCCCTTATATCACTTTCTTAAGGTGATTTTTATGGGTATTCTTGGACTTTTGGAAAGAATGTACTTTTCTCTTATTCAATGGATGCAAAATTTGTTAAGTATAAATTACATCACATTTGTTGAACATGCTTTTTATTCCTTTATTTTCCTTTTCTCTCTCTGCTGAATAAGCTAATTAAGATATCAAGAAAGGCATGGTTATAACAATAAATTCATAAAGTCCCCTTGGCTTTATAATGACTTTTGCTGTATACATTCACTTCTGGAGTCTGGAATTCAATGTTGGGTCTGTGTTGTTGCTTTAACAAATAACACTTTGTGGTTACAACGTGACTGCATCCTGTTGAGTGATTTGCATCCCTCCTCCTCTTTCTATGTCTTAAGGTATTTGCTCTGTCTGTGGTTAGTTTTGAACAGTAATTATTCCTTTGAGAAGGGTATTATTACTTTTTTAACATCTGTCTATCTTTTGTTGATCTGAACCTAGGATTGTTAGGTCACTGTTTCTTGCAATGGCTCTGCCAGGTTTTAACTGCCAGTGTTGTACAAGAGAGGCCTTCGGTTACTCTGATAACTCTGTCTTGCTCCCCCTCTGTCTTCCTATGAGTGCATAAGTGTGTGTATATGTGTGTATGCATTTGTGCATGCATGTGTGCATATGTGTGTGCACGTGTGTGTGCCTCTGTATATGTGTGTGTTCTATAGGAGAGTGCTTAGAAGACAAGAAGAACCACATCAAATAAGGGTTATCACCATGCACAGTTCTAGGAGACTCCATAATTATCAAGGTTCATCATAAGCATCACAGGTGATTGTGACTCAGAGCCTTTCTGTTCCCTTCTAGCCTTGTCTTTATCACTGATGTCCCAGGTTGGGTTTCTAGGTGCTTTCTCCAGCTCTTGTATGGAAAATTCTTTCACTAGTTTTCTCTACAAGAACTTCAACAGTTCTAATAGCCTCAGGGTACATAGTAAGTTCAGGACCAGCATGTGATCTAGAGACCCTGTCTAAAAAAAAATTAAACAGATAAGATGCTAAGGTATTGTCTTTGTGTCTAGGCTTCAGAAAGTAGCCATTAGCAAACTGTGAGTCAGAGAGAGCATAGGGACACAAGAGTCTCTTTGTAGTACCCACATCCCTAGAACATCTCTTATTCCTCCCTTGCAGAGAACTTTTTGGTAAGACCTGCTAAGAATATTATCTTTGAAGGAATGAGCCCTTCAAATGTAGAAATCTGGGTGGCAACATTTCAGTTCTACAATAAATTTAGCATCATTTAAAACAGATTAGGGGGCTTTTGATGTGTTTCAGTGAGTAGCATGAAGGCGTAAGTCACAAACAATCCCACACCAGTTTGGAATTATGATTAATAGAATGGTTATTTAAGGGGGAAAAACTTTTACAGATCACCGTCCCAGACAACAGCCCTCTGAGCAATCAGGAAAGGAGCCTAGTCACTGGAAGAGGAGCAGGAAGCCAGGGAGCCGGAAGCCGGAGGGCAGTGGCCACTTTTTTTTTTTTTTTTTTTTTTTTTAAAATGTTTATTAATTTATTATGTATACAATGTTCTGTCTGTGTGTATGCCTGCAGGCCAGAAGAGGGCACCAGACCTCATTACAGATGGTTATAAGCTATCATGTGGTTGCTGGGAATTGAACTCAGGACCTCTGGAAGAGCAGCCAGTGCTCTTAACCTCTGAGCCCTCTCTCCAGCTCCAGGCATCATGTTTTATCCCTGAATAGTGTGAAAAGTTTTAGCTTCTCATAGCAAAGGGAGTTATTAGCAACCCTAGAATATCACTTACCATACGGTCCTTATCTAAATTTTGCTAATGTCTCTTAAACATCAATGGCTATTTTAAAAGTGTGATAGAGCTCTTATCAATATCGCCAGCTTCCCTTTGGTAATGTGCTCATGATTTCACTCCTAGCACTTTATCCTTCTAAGTGTGAAAAGCTGTCACCAGAGTCGCTCTGAGGTTATTGCGTCAGGCCTGTATCTGTACTCTCTTCTCTTTCCATTGTCCTGATCTCAGTTGGTTCTGTTCACTTTTCTTCTATCGCTCGTGTTCATCTTAATTAGAATCTTGAAGAAACTGTCTCTTTCATTAGTCTTTGCCAGGAATCGGGGTTTGGATATATCCTTCCTTCCATCTACCTATGCTATGTTATTACTTTTGACATACTTCTTTCAACCCTCTTCTTGATATTTTTGGTTTTATTTGTTGATCTTTTAAAAATACATATATATTAAAGTACAGCCTTGAACCCTTTTTGTTCTATTTGACAGTAAGATACCCACAGCTATAAATTTTGCTCTGGGCTGATATTTCCTGTGTTTTACTCCTTGAAAACTGGTCATTTTTCTTTTGATTTCCTCTTAATCCATAGATTAGTAGCAGCTGCCTTTTTATGTCCAAGTAGGTAGGACATTTTAAAATCATTTATGTTTAATTTTGTTTATTATTTATTGAAAATTTTTGGGTTATAATTGTAAACTATTGGTTTCTTTTTTGTTTGTTTGAGACAGATTTTCTTTTTAAAAAGATTTATTTATTTATACAATGTTCTACCTGCATGTATACCTGCAGGCCAGAGGGCACTAGATCCCATTATAGATGGTTGTGATCCACCATATGGTTGCTGGGAGTTGAACTCAGGATCTCTGGAAGAGCAGCTGGTGCTATTAACCTCTGCACCACCTCTCTAACCCCTTATATCACTTTCTTAAGGTGATTTTTATGGGTATTCTTGGACTTTTGGAAAGAATGTACTTTTCTCTTATTCAATGGATGCAAAATTTGTTAAGTATAAATTACATCACATTTGTTGAACATGCTTTTTATTCCTTTATTTTCCTTTTCTCTCTCTGCTGAATAAGCTAATTAAGATATCAAGAAAGGCATGGTTATAACAATAAATTCATAAAGTCCCCTTGGCTTTATAATGACTTTTGCTGTATACATTCACTTCTGGAGTCTGGAATTCAATGTTGGGTCTGTGTTGTTGCTTTAACAAATAACACTTTGTGGTTACAACGTGACTGCATCCTGTTGAGTGATTTGCATCCCTCCTCCTCTTTCTATGTCTTAAGGTATTTGCTCTGTCTGTGGTTAGTTTTGAACAGTAATTATTCCTTTGAGAAGGGTATTATTACTTTTTTAACATCTGTCTATCTTTTGTTGATCTGAACCTAGGATTGTTAGGTCACTGTTTCTTGCAATGGCTCTGCCAGGTTTTAACTGCCAGTGTTGTACAAGAGAGGCCTTCGGTTACTCTGATAACTCTGTCTTGCTCCCCCTCTGTCTTCCTATGAGTGCATAAGTGTGTGTATATGTGTGTATGCATTTGTGCATGCATGTGTGCATATGTGTGTGCACGTGTGTGTGCCTCTGTATATGTGTGTGTTCTATAGGAGAGTGCTTAGAAGACAAGAAGAACCACATCAAATAAGGGTTATCACCATGCACAGTTCTAGGAGACTCCATAATTATCAAGGTTCATCATAAGCATCACAGGTGATTGTGACTCAGAGCCTTTCTGTTCCCTTCTAGCCTTGTCTTTATCACTGATGTCCCAGGTTGGGTTTCTAGGTGCTTTCTCCAGCTCTTGTATGGAAAATTCTTTCACTAGTTTTCTCTACAAGAACTTCAACAGTTCTAATAGCCTCAGGGTACATAGTAAGTTCAGGACCAGCATGTGATCTAGAGACCCTGTCTAAAAAAAATTAAACAGATAAGATGCTAAGGTATTGTCTTTGTGTCTAGGCTTCAGAAAGTAGCCATTAGCAAACTGTGAGTCAGAGAGAGCATAGGGACACAAGAGTCTCTTTGTAGTACCCACATCCCTAGAACATCTCTTATTCCTCCCTTGCAGAGAACTTTTTGGTAAGACCTGCTAAGAATATTATCTTTGAAGGAATGAGCCCTTCAAATGTAGAAATCTGGGTGGCAACATTTCAGTTCTACAATAAATTTAGCATCATTTAAAACAGATTAGGGGGCTTTTGATGTGTTTCAGTGAGTAGCATGAAGGCGTAAGTCACAAACAATCCCACACCAGTTTGGAATTATGATTAATAGAATGGTTATTTAAGGGGGAAAAACTTTTACAGATCACCGTCCCAGACAACAGCCCTCTGAGCAATCAGGAAAGGAGCCTAGTCACTGGAAGAGGAGCAGGAAGCCAGGGAGCCGGAAGCCGGAGGGCAGTGGCCACTTTTATAAAGAGAGAGAGACCACACCCCAGTGGGCTGGTATCTCAGCAGCTATTGGCGGAAGGAGCAGAAGGAGCTCCCTCAACAGTAGCAGGCTTGCTTAGCATGTCTGAAATCCTGAGTTGGATCTTCAGCACAATATGAATTAGGTATGCTGGTGGATGTCTGTAATGCTAGCGTTCAGGCAGTAGAGGCAGGGGGATTAGACTTTCAAGGTCGCCATCAGGTACACATTAAGTGCAAGATCAGCATGAGATACATAAGCCTCTGTCTCAAAAAATAATAAATTATTTGAGGGAGCCATTATGGACCTAGGAAAATTCCAAGAATCCACAAGTATGACCGCAGCTAAGACCCTAAGCAATAGTGAAGAGGATGCCTGAACTGGCCTTCCCCTCTAATCAAATTAATGGATACCTTAATTGTCATCACAGAACCTTCATCCAGCATGGATGTAGATGCAGAGATTCATAGCTAAGCACTGGGCCAAGCTCCCACAGTCCAGTCAAAAAGACGGAGGAGCAATAATAGAAGCAAAGGGATCAAGACCATGATGGTGATACCCTCAGAAACAGCTGACCTAGCTGAGCTAGTGGGAGCTCACTGACTCCAGACTAACCTGAGGAGTGAATGGGGAAGTGGGGTGGGGAGAGTGGCGGAATCAGGAGGAGAGGAGGAAGTAGGAACTGGGATTGGTATGTAAAATGAGGAAAGATTGTTTTAAAAAGTAAATTAAAAAATAAGAAACAAGAGCCAGGTGGCGGTGGTGCATGCCTTTAATTTCAGCACTTGAGAGGCAGAGCCAGGTGGATCTCAATGAGTTCGGGACAGCCTGGTCTACAAAGCAAGTTCCAGGATACCCAGGACTGTTACACAGGGAAATCCTGTCTTGAAAAAAAAAAAATGAAAACAAACAAACAAAAAAAAAACAGATTTGTTACTAATTTCCCTTATAATTCAACTATGTGTGTTGATGCCAGCGTCTCCATTCTTAAAAAGAAGGATGTTAATTTTCAGGCTACAGTTTGACTTTGTGTACAGTCTATTTTAAAATGAGTTGATAAGGCTATTGGGTGCACTACGGTTAGGCACTACGGTTAGGCAGACTGAGCACTTACACGTCCCCTGGGAAATATTCCTATTCCATGCGATGTGATCTGATTAAAAGAGAAGGAGCTGTGAAATTGACATGTTTGGCTGTTTCTTTGTGCTTCCAGAAGGTGTGTACTTAGAGAGAAGGAAGACAAAATATATTTCTATAAATGTGACAAAGCCATAAAAGCCACCCAAGGCATTTGAAGATTTAAGGTCTAATATTACATTGATTGTACAGAAGCAAAAAGCCTTGCTAAGCTGAGAAATTATTGTCAACAATATGAGAAAATATTTTTCCTGCCTTGTAAAAAACTGAAAAGAAGAAAATAGGAGGAGAGGGGAGTCAAAATGAAGGAACAATTTATATGAGTGGGCTAGAATAAAGTAGGCTTTTCTAGACCTTTTTTTGTGTTGAAATATACATAACTAAATGTGTTGTATAAGCCCATTTTTTATTTCCTTAGAGACATGATCTCACTAATTTCAGCTTCCAGACTCAAGTAGTCCTCCTGTCTCAGTGTTGTGTTTCTCTGAATCAAACCATCCCTCTTTAAGACTCAGTAAATAGCCAGTGGTGTCGTGGCACACGCCTTTAATCCCAGCACTCCTGAGGCAGGGGCTGACAGATCTCTGTGAGTTCAAGGCCAGCCTGGTCTACACAGTCAGTTCCAGGACAGCCAAAACTACATAGGGAGATCCTGTCAAGCAACAAAACAACTCAGTAAGCAAATGAAACTTCTAGGAGTTAGGATGTAAACATGTACAAGGACACACTCTTGAAAATTCCAACTGTCCAGGCCGCTTCCCCAAGGTTGTATGAATAGCAACAACTGTTGAGAGATACTCTCCAAGCAGCTGAATTTCCTACAGCCCAGGCAGGACTCCAGCAGGCAGCTTTTACACATTGTCGCCCAGGGTAGGGTGTGCTGTTTGGTGATGCAGCTGCCTTTGAGTCATCCATGGTCCTGAAAGTAATGCCTTGCCTACATCCCTCACAAGTTACATCCCTGTAGCCAATAATCTAAATTTGAGTGGAACTCTTTCTTTGGTATATCATCAGTCCTCTTATTTGGGAATGAATAGATGTTTTCTCAACTCTCCTCAAGAAAAGCCATACACCTAGCTTCCCCCAGAAGTTACTGCCATACTTGGCTAAACGTATTTTAAGTGTGTGATTCTACTGTTGGTTTCAATCACTATGTTGTGTGACCATAATTACTGTTCCAACTTGCTTCAGCACCACCACCAGTACCTACTAAGTGCTAACTGCCTCCCTGTTGCTGGAATTAAAGACAAGTGCCACCAGTGCTGGGAATATGTTTGAATTTTTTTCTTTCAAGACAGGGTTTCTCTGTGTATCTTTGGTTGTCCTGGAACTCACTCTGTAGACCAGGCTGGCCTCAAACTCACAGATATCTGTCTGCCTCTGCCTGCTGAGTGCTGGGAATAAAGGTATGCACTACCACACTCAGTTTATGTTGGAATTCTTACCAGAAAGTGGCACTATTTGAAAGGATTAGAAGGATTAGGAGGTGTGACCTTGTTGGAGGAAGTGTATCACTGGGAGTAGACTTTGCAGTTTCAAAAACCCATGCCAGGCCCAGTCTCCCTCTCTCCCTCCCCCCCCCTCTCTCCCTGCTTGTGGGTCATGAGGTAGCTCTCAGCTACTTCTCCAGTCCACCTCCTGCCAGCTGCTATGCTCCCTGCCTTGAAGATAATGTTCTAAGCCTCTGAAACTGTAAGCGAGGCTCCTATTAAATGCTTTCTTTTATAAGAGTTGCCTTGGTCATGGTGTCTCTTTACAGCAATAGAACAGTGACTAAGACACTGCTCCATAAACTTCATCATTTTTGACAGGTTTTCCTCCTTCTATAGCTAGTCCTGTCTCTACCCCCTCTCTCCACCCATCACTCTACTTCCCTGTTGCCATCATTTTCTGTGTGGGTCTTCTTTTCTCTCCAGAACATACAATTCTTTGTCCATCTATCAGAGCCCATGGATGCAGATTTGTACCACCTTGACCAAAGATCAAAGAATTCAAGCCGATTCTTGCTCCTTAAAGACAGGTGGTTTGACCCAGGGTGTGGCTGCCTACAGGATTCTTGGCCTAAGGTATGGTCACTGTGTGTCCTGCCTAAACAACAGAATCCTTTACTCAGGTTATAGTTACCTGATATTTCGGGCAGTAAATAGGTAATTACTCTGTTTGTTCCTTGTTTGTGTCATGGTAAAGAAGTCTTACTCTCCCCCACTCACCTTTTGGGTTTGAGTATTTAAAGATCATGAGAAATAAACATAGGCAAATTCAGTATTCACTGGGTTCCTTTCCTTTCATACCTCTGTTTCATTCCACCCGCCCCTACCCTGGACATGCAAACCCATGTTGGCTGCACACCGACATCCATCCTCCACAGAAGGAACTCCATGGTACTAATGGCTATCCTTCACCCAAGAACACCCATACCATTTGTGGGGTAAATAAGAACGTGAAAAAGACAAGATCTCCTGAGTAAACTGGAAGTGTGGGGATCATGGGAGAGAGTAGAAGAGGAGAGGGGAAGAAGGAAGAAGGCAGAGAAAAATGTATAGTGCAATAAGAACAATAAAAAAACTTTTATAAAAATAAAGTTCTCCCCACTGGGATTTGAAGGCTTCTACTTAAGGTCAGTATAACTGACTGAAAATCAAGATAGAGGACTCAGGGATGACTGTGATCCTCTGGTAATTCATGTAACCTTTTATAGCTAGGGATCCCCCTAGATAAAATTAACATGGTTGATTCCCTCAGTCAGAACTCTCCTCTATTTGGGGGTTCAAGGACTAGGAGGAATATGGCACCTAATCTCCTCATACATCTAAACAGAGATGTCCTGTCTGTAAAAGGGGGAAATCATGGAGGGGTTTTACCACCACTTCTAAAACAATAGGCATTGCAACCCACCTTCCTCTAGGAAGCAGTCATACACCTGCCAGATAGGAGAGTACTGATCCCAGCTCTAAAACATCTAGTTGATCTCTTTAGATACAGGATCCTTGGGCAACTTTCCTTATGGAAGCTGGAGCACGGTCCATAAAAGAAACATTCTTTATTGACTATCTTCTAGTGTATTACCCAGACTCTCCCAACTGTTCTTTCTGTGGCCCTTTTCTCCTGGTTCATTCCTCATTTTCAGTCTCCCCTTTTCCCAGCTTGTTTTTCACACAGCCATCACATGCTTTACCTGCCTTACTCCTTTTCAACTTGACCAAAAGAATTAAGACACAAAGGATGATGTTATTATAATAGCTCAATATTCTCACAGACAGTCACTGGGGACATTTTATATCTGATGGCCCTTGAGAATGTGAGCATGTATTTTCCTAAATGGATACTTCAGGGGCCAGAAGAGATTTGTTTCAGTATTTCTCCAGGCAAACAACTATTGGCTTAGAGCTAATCTACTTCTGTTATTTCTTGGAACCCCTTTTCAAGATATCAGATGACAAACCTTTTAATGGAAGGTGCTATCATAAATGTTTGGGCTTTAAGAGGAACTATAAAGGACCAGGGACCAGGGCCCTATAGGCTTAATGGGCAGAAATGGGAGGAAGTTAGAAGATGGTGGGACCTGATCCATGGGTATAAAAAGAAGTTCCACAGGGTTTCTATTGCTGTGATAAAACACCATGACCAAAAAGCAAGTTGGAGAGGAAAGGGTTTATTTGGCTTACACTTCAGTATTGCTGTTCATCACTAAAGGGGGTCAGGACAGGAACTCAAACAGCACAGGATCCTGGAGGCAGAAGCTGATGCAGAGGCCATGGAGGATGCTGCTTACTGGCTTGCTTTTCATGTCTTGCTCAGCTCATCTTATAGAACCCAGGACCAGCAGCCCAGAGATGGCACCACCCGTGTTGGGCTGAGCTCTCTCTACTGATCACTAAATGAGAAAATGCCTTACAGCTGGATCTCGTTGAGGCATTTCCTCAGCTTCCTCTGATGACTCTCGCTTGTGTCAAGTTGACACACAAAACAACCCAGTACAACTTGACAAACATCACTATTAAGCCATGTCCCTTTTTTTCTTAGTCATCTCACATTAAAAATCAGAGTTTTTTTTTTAAGTTTCATAGTCTTTACCAATTCAAACACATTAAAATTTCAGTCTCTTTAAAATATCCAATCTCTTTGAAAAGTTCAAATCTTTCAGTTGTGGGCTTCTTTAAAAATCAAAATTAAATACCTTCTTCAAGAGGGAAGAACCAGGGCACTGACACAATCTGAACCGAGAAAAACAGTATAAATAACTTAATGCTCAATTATCTGGAATTCACTCATGATTTTTCTGGACTCCTCCAAAGGCTTGGGTCAGTTCTACAGTTCTGCCCTCTGCAGCACACACAGCTTGTCTGCTAGGCTCTGGCTATCTCCACTCCATTGCTGCTATGTTCTTGGTGATCATCCCATGGTACAAGCATCTCCAAAATGCTGGGGTCACTTGCTGCAACTGGGCTGCACTTTCACCAGTTGCCTCTCATAGGTTCTCTTCATGGGGCCAAGCCTCAACTTCTCTGCATGATTCCTTCAGTCCTGGGCCTTCAACTGCCACTGAGGCTGCACCTTCACCAATGGCCTTTCCTGACCTCTCATAATGCCAATCTTCAGCAGCTTTCCATGACACCTTCATGCCTTCAAAATCTGTGCAATACTTAAACATTACCAAGTCCAACTGCCAGCACAAGGTACAACCTTGGCCACCTCTGGAACACAGCTTTTCTGTGCTCTCAGGAAACACTTTCCAGAAGATTTCACCTGAGTGGTGCCGGTCTCTTCCATCACCACTAATTTATTAGCTCCAGCCAGCCAGAATCAAATAGCCCAGGAAAGCAAAATTTTGCTTTAATAGTTCTGGTATCTTTTTAATCATGGCTGATTCTTCAACCCCAGCTAACCACAGGATAACCCCAGCTAACTACAAGATCTTAATTCAAAATAGCAAATGACCTGGTTGAGTCTTTAAACTTCCCTCTGAAATTTTGCCAGGCAGGCTTCTATCCTTTTCACTTCTCTCAGTATTCTTATCATCTAAGTTCCCACAGAACATCCCACTGAGGTTTCAATACTCAATGGCTTCTCTAGCCCAAATTTCCAAAGTCCTTCCAAAATCTTCCCCAAAACATGGGGTCAACAATACCCCATTCCTGGTACCAATTTGTCCTAATTAGAGTTTTTATTGCTGTGATAAAACATCATGACCAAAAAGCAACTTGGAGAGGAAAGGGGTTTTTTGTTTTGTTTTGTTTTGTTTTTTTGGCTTACACTTCAGCATTGCTGTTCATCACTGAAAGAAATCAGGACAGGAACTCAAACAGCACAGGATCCTAGAGGCAGAAGCTGATGCAGAGGCCATGGAGAAAGCTCCTTATTGGCTTGCATCCCATGGCTTTCTCAGCCCACCTTTTTAAAGAAACAAGGACCACCACCCACCATTGGCTGGGCCCTTTCCCATTGATCACTAAATGAGAAGATGCCTAACAGCTGGATCTGATGGAGGCATTTCCTCAACTGAGGCTCCTTCCTCTGATGACTCTAGCTTGTGTCAATTTGACATAAAACTAGCCAGTACAATTTCTCTATCTTTCCTCCTCTTATCAAATTGCAAACAGGAGGCAGCAAACTCCATGGGAACACGACTTAGCCGGAGACCTGGGCCAGAGCAGGCCTGAGCCAACAAATTCCACAGGAGTAGGACTGAGCCAGCCACCCAGGCCACAACAGGTCTGAGGCAGTGAACTCCATGGGAGCAGGACTGAGCCAGCTACCTGGATTGGAGTGGGCCTGGGATGATGAACTCCACAGGAGCAGGAGAAAATCCAGACCAGAGACATTTGTGGAGGCAGGACTGAGACAGAAACCTGGGCCAGAGCAGACATGAGACAGTGAACTCCACAGGAGCAGGTACAGGGAAGCAAATGCTGAGTCAGTGGGCCAGAGCCAGAAACTGCTGTGGTCTGGGTGTGAATCTGGGACCTTTGAGGGAGTAGACATGAGCCAGGACACCTGCAGGTCTGGGTGTGAATCTGAAACCTCTGAGGAAGTAGACCTGAGCAAGGACCTTGTGGGTCCTGGTATTGGTCTGGGAGTAACTAGAACCATGGCACTGACTATACCATGAGTAACAACCATCTGAGCCTTGCATCCACTGGCACCTAGAAGATGAATCACCAGAGTCACAGACAGCCCCAACCACACCATTTAGAAAAAGAAAATGAGTATAAAAGGTACTAACACATGCAACATCACAAAAAGCAACCAAACACCAGTAAAATCTAGAGACACTACTACAGCAAGACTTGAACAACCAAATATAGATTAAGCAGAAGAAAATGACCTAAAAAATAACTTCAGGAGAAGGTTTGAGACTCTTAAAGAGGAAATAAGAAATTTCCTCAAAGAAATTGAGGAAAAGACAAAAAAAAATGAAAGACATCAGCAAATCCCTTAATGAAAATCAAAAAAAGCAATAAAACATATGAAAGAAACTATTCAAGACTTGAAAACTGAAATAGAGACAATAAATAAAACACAAGCTGAGGAAATTATAGAAACAGAAATCATGAAAAAAATATCAGGAACCACAAATGCAAACATAAACAGCAAAATACAAGAGATGGAAGAGAAAATCTCAAGTGCTGAAGATGCAAAAGAGGAAATGGACTCATTAGTCAGAGAAGACATTAAGTCTAACAAAAGCTTAACGCAAAATATCCAGGAAATATGGGGCACCATGAAAAGACCAAACCTAAGAATAATAGGTATAGAAAAAGGAAGAGAAGTTCAACTGAAAAGCACAGAAAATATATTTAACAAAATTATAGAAGAAAACTTTCCCAAACAAAGGAAAGATGTGCCTATGAAGATACAAGAAGTGTACAGAACATCAAATAGACTGGATCAAAAAAAAAAAGTCCCCTTGCCACATAATAATCAAAACACTAAACATACAGAATAAAAAAAGAATATTAAGAGCTGCAAAGGAAAAGATCAAGTAACATATAAAGGCAGACCTATCAGAATTACACCTGACTTCTCAATGGAGACAATGAAAGCCAGAAGGTAGTGGTCAAGTGTTATGCAGACATTAAGAGATCATGGTTGCCAGCCCAGAGTACTATACCCAGCAAAACTTTCAATCACCATAGAAGGACAAAGTGAGATATTCCATGACAAAACCAGATTTAACCAATACCTAGCCATAAACCCAGCCCTACACAAAGTACTAGAAGAAAAACTCCAACTCAAGGAAGTTGGCTACATCAACAAAAACACAGACAATAGATGATCTCACAGCAGCAAATCCCAAAGAAGGGGAAAACACACAAATTAACATCACCAACAATGAAAACTAAATTAACAAGAGATAGCAATCACTGGCCATTAATATCCTTTAATATTAATAGACTCAGCTCGCCTATAAAAAGACATAGGCTAACAGATTGGATATGAAAACAGAATCCATTTTTCTACTATATCCAAGAAACACACCTCAACTTCAAAGACAACTTCGGAGAAAAGGATTGCAAAAAAAAAAAAAAAAACTTCCAATCAAATGGACCTAAGAAACAAGCTGGTGTAGCTAACCTAATATCTAACAAAATAGACTTCAAACTAAAATTAATCAAAGAATCAAAGAAGGATATTTCATATTAGTCACAGGAAAAATATATCAAGAGGAAATCTCAATACTGAACATCTATGCCTCAAATACAAGGGCACCCTCATATGTAAAAGAAACACTTCTAAATCTTAAATTACACATTAAACCCCACACACTAATAGTGGGAGACTTCAAGACTCCCCTCTCATCACTGAACAGATCTGTCAGACAAAAAAATAACAGAGAAATCAGGGAACTAACAAATGTTATGACTCAAATGGACTTAACAGCCATCTATAGAATATTCCATCCAAACAGAAAAGAATATACCTTCTTCTCAGCACCTCATGGAAGCTTCTCAAAAATTGAGCACCTACTCAGTAACAAAACAAATCTCAACACATACAAAAAAATCTGCAGTAACCCCATGTAGCTTATCAGATCACCATGGCTGAAAACTAGAAGTCAACAGCAATACTAATTCCACAAAGCCCACAAAGACATGGAAATTAAACAATGCTCACCTGAATCATCAATGAGTCAAGAAAGAAATAAAGGGAGAAATTAAAGACTTCCTAAAATTCAGTGGAAATGACCACATAGCATACCCAAAATTTATGGGACACAATGAAAGCAGTATTAAGAGGAAAGTTCATAGAACTAAATGCCTGCATAAAGAAGTTGGGAAAATCCCACACTAGTGAATTAACAGAACATTTGAAAACTTTAAAACAAAAAGAAGCAAACTGACCCAAGAGAATTAGACGTCAGGAAATTTATCAAATTGAGAGCTGAAAAAAAAATAGAAGCAAAGAAAACAATACAAAGAATCAATGAGACAAAGAGTTGGTTCTTCAAGAAAATCAACAAAATAGACAAACCTTTATCCAAAATAACCAAAAGGCAGAGAGAAAATATCCAAATTAACAAAATCAGAAATGAAAAGGGGTCATAACAACAGACATGGAGGAAATCCAAAGAATCATTAGGTCATATTTTGAAAACCTGTACTTCACAAAATTGGAAAACTTAAAGGAAATGGACAACTTTCTGGATAAATATCACTTACCAAAACTAAATGAAGACCAGATAAGCAAATTAACAGACCTATAACTGCTAAAGAAATAGAAATAGTCATCAAAAGTCTCCCATCAAAATAAAACTTTGGGCCACATAGTTTCAGCACAGAATTCTACAAGATTTTCAAAAAGAACTAATACTCCTCAAATTGTTCCACACAATAGAAAAAGAAGGAACATTGCCAAATTCTTTTTGTAAGGCTAAAATTACCCTGATACCCAAACCACAGAAAGACATTACTAAGAAAGAGAATTACAGACCACTCTCCCTCATGAATTTTGATGCAAAAATACTAAATAAAATACTGGCAAATCAAATCCAAGAACACATCAGAACCATCATCTACTATGATCAAGTCAGCTTCATTCCAGAGATGCAGGGATGGTTCAACGTATGAAAATCTGTCAACACAATCCACCATATAAACAAACTGAAAAATAAAAACCACATGATCATCTTATTAGATGCCAAAAAAGCTTTTGACAAAATACAACCCTTCATGATAAAGGTCTTGGAGAGAGCACTTATACAAGGACTATACCTAAACATAATAAAGGCAAGATACAACAAGCCAATATCCAACATCATATTAAATGGAGAGAAACTCCCAGCGATTCCACTGAAATCAGGAATAAGACAAGGTTGTCCACTCTCTCCATATCTATTCAATATAGTTCTTGAGGTCCTAGCTAGAACAATAAGGTAACAAAAGGAGATCAAGGGGATATAAATCAGAAAAGAAGTCAAATTCTCACTGTTTGCTGATGATATGATAGTTTACATAAGTGACCCCAGAAATTCTGCCAAGGAACTTTTGCAACTCATAAAAACTTTCAGTAATGTAGCAGGAAACAGATTAACCAAAAAAAAAAAAAATCAGTGACCCTCCTGGACACAGATGATAAGTGGGCTGAGAAAGAAATCAGTGAAACATCACCCTTCATAATAGTCACAAATAGCATAAAATATCCTGGAGTAACTCTAACCAAACAAGTGGAAGACTTGTATGACAAGAACTTTAAATCTTTAAAGAAAGAAATTGAAGAAGACACCAGAAAGTGGAAAGATCTCCCATACTCCTGGGTGGTAGAATTAACATAGTAAAAATGGCACTTACCAAAACCAATCTACAGATTCAATGTAATGCCCATCAAAATCCCAGCAAAATTCTTCACAGACCTTGAAAGAATGGTACTCAACTTCATATGGAAAAGCAAAAATAAATAAATAAATAAATAAAAATAAAAACAAAAAAAAAACAGGGTAGTCAAAACAATTCTGTACAATAAAAGAATTTCTGGAGCATTGCAATCCCTGACTTCAAACTCTACTACACAGCTATGCTGTAGGAAATCCTACAGCCAGTAGCCTTTAAATTACTGGCCCACTTAGGCATGGTCTCTTATAATATTTATGCCAATGTAAAGCATGCGTCCAGCCTCTTTTCCAGCTTCAGGATTCAGTTGTTGTTTTCCATTCCAGCAAAGGATGTTGGTTTGTGAGTCTACCCTAAATAAATATCCCTCTATTATTCTCAGTTCTGAGCTAGTGTTGGATTTCTTTTAAGTGTCCTTCTTCAGAGCTACAGTACTTAAAGCAGCCTGGTATTGGCATAAAAACAGACAGGAGGATCAATGGAACCAAATTGAGGACCCAGATATTAATCCACACACCTTCGAACACATGATTTTTGACAAAGGAGCAAAAAATATCAAATGGAAAAAAGAAAGCATATTTAATAAGTGGTGCTGGCATAACTAGATATCAACATGTAGAAGAATGAAATAGACCCTTATCTATCACCATACACAAAAGTCAAGTTCAAATGGATCAAAGACCTCAACATAAAGCCAGCCACATTCAACCTCATAGAAGAGAAAATGGGAAGTACACTTGAACATGAGACCACTTCCTAAATATAACCCCAGTAGCACAGACACTGAGAGAAACAATTAATAAATGGGACCTCTTGAAACTAAAAAACTTCTGTAAAGCAAAGGACATGGTCAACAAGACAAAATGACAGCCTACAGAATGGGAAAAGATATTCACTATCCCTACATCAGACAGAGGGCTGATCTCCAAAATATACAAAGAACTCAAGAAATTGGCCATCAAAAGAACAAATAATCCAATAACAAAATGAGTACAGACCTAAACAGAGAACTCTCAACAGAGGAATCTAAAATGGCTGAAAGATACTTAAGGAAATGTTCAACATCCTTAGTCATTAGAGAAATGCAAACAAAAACAACTCTGAGATTCCATCTTACACCTGTAAGAATTGCCAAGATCAAAAATACTGATGACAACTTATGCTGGAAAGGTTGTGGGGTAAAGGGAACACTCCTGCATTGCTGGTGGGAATGCAAGCTGGTACAGCCCCTTTGGATGTCAGTGTGATGATTTCTCAGAAAATTAAGAAACAACCTTCCTCAAGACCCAGTAATACCACTTTTGGGTATATATCCAAAAGATGCTCAATCATGCCACAAATACATATGCTCAACTATGTTCATAGCAGCTTTGTTTGTCATAGCCAGAAACTGAAAACGACCTAAATGCCCCTTGACCAAAGAATGGATAAGGAAAAATGTGGTACATTTACACAATGTAGTACTACACAGCAGAAAAAAAAATAACAACATCTTGAATTTTGTAGGCAAATGGATGGAACTAGAAAACATCATTTTGAGTGAGGTAATCCGGATACAAAAAGACAGTTATCACATGTAATCTCTCATAACCATAAAGCAAAGAAAACCAGCCCACAAATCACAATCCCACAGAACCTAGACAACAATGTGGACCCTAAGAGAGACATACATAGATCTAATCTACATGGGAAGTAGAAAAAGACAAGGATCTCCTGAGTAAATTGGGAGCATGGAGACCTTGAAAGAGGGTTGGAGGGGAGGGGAGAGGAAGAGAGAGGAGCAGAGAAAATGTAGAGCTCAATAAAAATAAAAATAAATAACAGCTGAGGGAAGTGCTGTGGGATAATGCTCTTGTACACTCTAAAGATTTGTCATTCATGTTGGTTTAATAAAAACATTGATTGGCTAGTCATCAGGCAGGAAGTATAGGCAGGGCAACCAGACTAAGAGAATTGTGGGAAGAGAAAAGGCAGAGATGCAGTCATCAACCAGATGCAGAGGAAGCAAGATGAGAATGCCTCACTGGGAAAAGTACCAAGCCATGTTGCTAAACATAGTAAGAATTATGGGTTAATATAAGTTGTAAGAGCTAATTAATAATAAGCCTGAGCTAATAGGCCAAACAGTTTATAATTATTTTAAGCCTCTGTGTGTTTCTTTGGGACTGAATGGCTGTGGGACCCGGTTGAACAAAAACTTCCATCTACAAATGGCACCCAAATGTTTGGCAAGAATTTTCACTTAAAGCATGAGAAAGCTTAAAAAAAAAAATTCAAGACATACAAGAACAGAGTCAAGCACAGCTTCTTGGTAATCATCTTTAATCCAATAGCCTCTATTTGCTGGTAGCAAGCAGAGGAACGACTCCTATAAGAGAGGCTACCTGACTCAGCATTAGTGGCAAGAACCGTGCAGCTCTTTTAAGAGACTTTTAACCGAACACTGAAATGGTGTTTATGGGCAGCCAGAATCAGGCTTCTTGGTGTTGACATGGACCTAGAAACTCGACAGAGTTGTGGCAATAAACATGGATCCCACTAGTATCTCCACCACGAAGCTAGACTCTCAGAAAGCTAAGAAATGGGGCAGAGTCCGCTGCCAAAACTACAGCTTTAATCCTAGCCATGGTGTTTAGCAGATTAAAGGCTCATGTGGTCAGAAAAAGATAGGGATATGCAGTAAAGATGGATTTAGACCAAAAAAAAACCTCTAAGCTGTTAAAAGTGTCTAAAAATATACATGGCTTGGGAAAGAAAAGAAAAAGGATAGAGAAAGTCTTTAGAGAAAAAAAAACAGAGTAATCAGGTGTGGTGGCACATGCCTTTAATACTAGCACCTGGGAGGCAGAGGCAGATGGATCTCTGTGAGTTCAAGGCCAGCCTGGTCTACAGAGTGAGTTCCTGGACAGCCAAAAATACACTGAGAAACCCTGTCTCAAAAAAATATTTAAAAATAAAAGCAAAGGAAATAGAGTTTTTAAAAGCCACGTAAAGATGGAAAATACACAGAAAATCTCGATACTCTATGTTATTGTCTTTGAATTGTTCGACTATTGAGGAAGGAGCAATAGCTGCTAAAAGACATTTGATTATAAATGCTGCTATATTAATCCAACCTATATATTTTGAAAATGCCTTGACTTCAAAATTTAAGTCAAAAGATATGTTACTTTGGAAAGGACGTTTTGCGTCTGTTTCCACAGGAAATGAGAGTCTGTGGATTCATTCTGGGTTAAGAAAAATAAGGTTTGATCAAGGAAAACCCCCTGAAAAATCTCCAATAGGAGCAGATGGCCCAGATGATCCAGGGTTTTGGAGCACATTATCCATCCCTACAGCCTTCAAGGTGGCTGTCACAATTCCTGGAACAACCTGGTGGGCCAACTCACCTCCCACAATCAGAGGCTAGATTGGCTAGCTTGAACAAAACCCAATAGATCTCTAAGCCTTCTAGGACTAACTTCACCTTGTAGGCTGGGAGTCTTTTTGACACACTCAGACTTTTGCTTGCCTTGGAGTAATTCCCACTACCCTTACACTCCAATGAGATATTCCCAGGTTGTGGGGCCTAACTAAACGCAGGCCATTGTCTTCTAGAAGACAATGGACCAGAGAAGTGACATGCCAAGGGTCCCAATAGCTGTAGCATCTCCTCATAAAAGAATAAGTTCAGGTCTAGGGATTGCAGGGAAAATAGAATGAGCAACTTGAGAAAAGAGAGATAAATTCATTAGAAAAGGCCTCTATGTCTGGAGTAGAACATAAAATAAAGTTGGCATTTTTGATTTTGTTTGTTTGTTTGTTTGTTTTTGTTTTTTGGAGGAAGGAGAGGGCTAAAATGTTTTAGTGGAATAAAATTCAAGGTTAGAAGAATGAATAAGGAACCCAGAATGGATTTTCCAAGAACATGCCTCTACCCCCACTTGGGACAACAAGGCCGGCTAGCTATCTCAATTCAAAGAGGATCTGAGTTGCCCTAAATTTGGAGGCAAGGACTAACAGCTTCTTTTGCCTTTATTTTACCATTGAAAATAGCATCTCTTAATATGTAATTTGGCATGCTGTGTTCTAACTGCCCATGTTCCCCAGATGAGTGAGGAGATTAAGTTCCCAGTCATTAAACTCACAGGGTGCACTTGCCCTGAACACCCATCCTGTATCCATGGGCTATCTCTGGCAAGTCTACAAAACAAACCCCAGGGGAATTATATTTCCCTCTTAGCTTGGAAGTGAGTGGATGGCATCTGACTCTTCCCACAGTGAGATGGAACCCTGACTTAGCCCAGATGTGGCCTCCAGGGCCCACTACTATCAAAGAGCATTCTGGACAGGGGATGTGGCGTTTGCTGCTGGGAGAGAATGGCTAATGGCACTTACACTCGCTGATCTCTGGTGGAAAGTCTGTAAGCATCTCCGTCTACACTACAGGGCTCTGCCGTGTGGCTCAGCCTGTTGCACAATGTCGTTCACCTCGCTGAAGAAGACACATTAATTATGACATCTGAGGAGTTCTCTTCACTAGCCTTGTCTCTTGATGTTTCCCATGAGGTGGTGACAGAAGACACAGTGGCTGACCTCTGAACTTGAGTTGGCTGGGGGGAGGTTTCTTAAGGTCTTGAATCATGCCAATGGTCTTTTCCATGCCACATACCTTACACGGACAAAGGCAACGGAGACACCATCAGCCTTGCTGCCTGCAGAGGTTTCCCATGGTTCTATTGCCTGATCTCCTTCTCCAATAACGGTCCACCCCCAGCTGATCATCAATCATCGTCTCAATGAGAGTTAGAGTTATCCTTATGGTTTCACTCTTTGTCACTGAAGTGACCCCAATCACTTAATACAATGTCATCAAATGACTAGCTGTCCTGCACCCCAGATCTACACAGGCAACTAAACTCTATCAAAGTTCTCTGGATTGTTCCTAGAGACCTGCCCTTAAGGGTTCTCCTTTTTCTGGTCAATACCCTAAAACACTGGCCTCTCGTCAGTAAGTAGTCAGTCATTGCCCCATCCCTGACTATAGTTTGTGTTGATCTCTGAGCGGGGAATGAAGGGATAGTGGGCTGATCTAGAAAACAGACTTGTGTTGTAATAGGAGTGGCGGGGCTGTGTCCCCGGCACCCGGCTGCCTACATGGCTAGCTTATGCCCCGAAATAATTACATGGAAACTGTATTCTTTTAAACACTGCCTGGCCCATTAGTTCCAGCCTCTTATTGGCTAGCTCTTACATATCGATCTAACCCATTTCTAACATCCCTGTAACACCACGAGGTGTCTTACCAGGGAAGATCTTAACCTGTGTTTGTATCTGGTAGGAGAATCATGGCAACTTCTTGACTCAGCTTCTTTCTCTCAGCATTCTGTTCTGTTTACTCCGCCTACCAAATTTTATGTCCTATTAAAGGGCCAAGGCAGTCTCTTTATTTAACCAATGAAATTAACACAAAACAGAAAACTCTCCCCCATTAGACTTGCCCCTTTAAGAGGGGCTTCTCCTTGCTCTTGGGATTGTTTTCTCACATACACACATGCTTCAGGACATTGTACCCTTGAAAGTTGCAAGAATTACAAGTTACTATTGGTCACCAGGAAGGATCAATGAGGGACAAAGGGAGGCCAGAAGGAAGAAGGCCCTAGGAACCTATACAAAGTGTGATCCAGAGCCCTGGGGTGTACTCCATCTCTGGGCCCCTCCTATTCCCTTCATGGGAGTCATGGGAGCTATTTATCTATCCTAATAAATTTTACCATTTTTATCACACCACACACACAAACACACACATGAGCGTGGGCCCATGGTTGGCACTTTCTCTATTTTCCACATCTGCAGCTCCCTTGATCTCTGTCACCTCCACTTTTGAATGCTAGCCACTTTCACAGTGAGCATCTGTGTCCTCCTCTCCTCACCTGTCACCCCAGTTTCCTGCTGGCTTTTACTTTCCCTGCGTGAGTCTTGTTTCCAGGATATATGATTCTTTGTCTATCCTACAGAATGAGCTCAGCAGTACCCCCTGAATAATCATCCTCATCCAAGACCCCCAGAGTAGTGATTTAATGGAATGAATGGAGGTCTTGAGACCCATTGAGAAGTGATTTTGCAAAAGCTCTGGCTAGGGTTAGGAGTGCTTCAGGTTCTACTAAAATGGAAACAAAGATTTAGAAGGCATTTACGGAACACACAGGAGGAATCTAGAAAGAGGCCGTATGACCTAGCAAAGTGACCTTGAGGACGGTGTGCGGGGTGGGAGGATGACAAATGTTTGCAGTCTTTGTAACGGGTGATTAAGTTTTAAAAGACAACTTTAACACAATTTAAATTAAGTTTCTATTAAAAGTCACAGAAATAGTCACTTAAGATATCAGCAAAGGGTATTAACAACAACAACAATAAAAGGCAGAATAGGATTGATGTTCCTTTAAAAATATATATAGAGAGAGACCCAACAGCTCAGAAGAAGAGGAAGCAAAGACTCCTTAGGAAGTCGATAAGCATAATTGATGGTACAAACACAGGGGGTGGGGAGTAAGCTGATGGGCATCCATTATGGAGGAGCGTATGGTTAACACCATATCATGATTAGACTCATGGAACCTAGACCCAGATGTTTGCGTTCCTACTCTCCTGTGTCCTGCTCAGAGCAGGGACTGGCCTGTAAGCTGGTCAAGAGTCAAGAAGGGATAGGACATGCCATGTGCTGTGAGCACCATACCCAGGAGGGTAGGGCGCCCTTTCCCTGCCTCTGGAAACCGTTCTCCACAAACGTCCACATTTATAATCAGAACTGCTGGATAAGAGACTTGGGAAACACTGGAGCCACTCACAGGTTGTCAAATAAAGGAAAGAAACAGGCCCTTCGCTGACATGATTTCAAAAGTTCTGTTGTCTCAGAATGTGGGGGAACCTGACTCTTTGGAGGGTTCCCCACTCCATCTCAGTCTCCATTCTTGCTGAATTATGTCTCCTCATAGAGAAATCTACTCTTGACCAAGGACTTCCTCGGCTTATCTAATGGCACCTGAGTCAGAGCCTTGGCTGCAGGTCTGGGGCTTAGTGTAGGGTTATGAGCAAGGACGCATCATGGATCCATTTCTTTCTATACTGCCCTGGTTTCTCGTTCCCTGCTAACCAACCCAGTGTTTGGGATCATTGCTGCATTTTTGTTTACGTAGTCCCTTGTTTACCAAACGCCAATACAGCCTGCCCAGCTGGCCGCTCCTATGCGCTCCACCAGGATGGCAGAGAAGTCAAGACAATGTGTTCAGGGACGCCTATCTCAGGAGCTACTGCTAACTCCATGCCTGGAGCCCTGGAGCAGCACGTTCCCTCTGCTCTCTGAAGGGAACCAACTACTCACAGAGTCCTTGCTGATCAAAGATAGGCGTGCTCCTGTCTTCGACCCATTGATACATTTCCTCGTCAAATTTAGACCCTCCTGCATATATTCCTCAGCCTCTAGCCTTCCTTGGGTGCTGTCTGATAACTCCGAACAGCCTTCAATAAAGACGGTGTTTTGTAGTTAAACTCTCCCCTTCCTCCCCAATAGCTTCTCTTACTCACTTTTTATCCAGTGCCCTAACCTGTTCCTGGCTATCCATCCGCATGTGCCAGTACCACCTCAGCAGTGAGCCCTCTCTCTCTCCTCGGCCACAGGGGACACCCATCCCACGGTAACAACCAGACTGCAGCTGTCTTCTTAGGGTATGTTAATGAGAATCATGGGGTTTCTTTTTTTTTTTAAATATTTTTATTGTTTATTTAACTTTATTTTATGTGCATTGGTGTGAAGTGTCAGATCCCCTGGAACTGATCTTCAGACAGTTGTGAGCTGCCATTAACACTGCTTATCTTTCCTGTTTATCCTTCCCCACCATGTGACTCTGCAGCAGTCCCTCAACACCCCCCATCTCAGCCCTGATGTTTTCTCTCTGGGACTCTGTAGAAGGAGCTGTGGGAAGGCCTGCTTTTCATCCCACCCAGCTCCCACACTGCTAGCTTAGCCCGGAAATAATAACACAGAAACAGTATTCTTTAAACACTGCTTGGCTCATTAGCTCTAGTCCCTTACTGACTAACTCTCATATCTTGTTTTAACCCAAATCTAATAATCTGTGTAGCACCACGAGGTAGTGTCTTACCAGGAAGATTCTAGTGTACGTCCATCTTGGGCTGGAGCTTCATTGCATCTGGCTCAGAGAGGAGAGACATGGCGATTGCCTCACTTCCTCCCAGCATTCTGTTCTGTTTACTCCGCCTACCTAATTTTCTGTCCTATCAAGGGCCAAGGCAGTTTTTTTATTAACCAATGAAATCAACTCAAAACAGAAGACCCTTCCACATCAGGACTCTAGTCCATCCTAAATGCCAACATGCAGCGAGCTTGGTTGTCTCGAAGCTCAAGACTCTTGGTTTGCTGTGCCTCAGCCTTGTTTCTCTGCTTCCCAAATAAAATGATTTCAACTGTACCAGGCTTTTTCTTTGGGGCCACCAATCAGCTCCCAAGTCATGACACAGAGACTTCTTATCAGTTATGAATACTCAGCCCAGTTTAGGCTCATTTCTGGCTAGCTGTTTTAACTTAAATTCACCTGTTTCTCCTTATCTACCTTTTGCCTCGGGGCTTTTTACTTTTCTTTCCTTTGTATATCTTACTTTCACTGTTTCTCCTGGCTGGCTGGCTGGCTGGCTGGCTGGCTGGCTGGCTGGCTGGCTGGCAGCTGCCTGGCTGGCCTTCGGTATCTCCCTCTTCTTCTCCCTCATTCTCTCCTCCTCCTCCTCCTCTCTTCTCCTGAGCCTAGATTTCACCTCATAATTATTCTCTCTGCCTGTCAGCCATGCCGATTCCTCTTTTGCCTAGCTATTGGCCATTCACCTCTTTCTTAGGCCAATCAGGTGCCCTATGCAGGCAAGGTGAAACAAATGCAATGCATCTTTACAGAATTAAACAAATGCAGCATAAACAAATGTAACATATCTTCGCCCAGTTAAAATATTCCACAACACCCAATATTTCTCTTCATGAGCTGATCCTCCCCTGACTCTGGAACTGTCATTAAACCTGCCCCTTAAGGCTAGCTCAGCTTGTCCAGGTTGACGGCTCCATGATTTCCCTCACTGGACCTGTGGTCACCTTATACCATCTCCACCCACTCAGCCCTTTTCTCTGTTGGGTGGGTCCTCCTCACTGGCTGTTCTCGTCTGCGTTTGTATGACTCCCTCTTACCAGTTTCTCCCATCTAAGGCCTGACCCTGCTTATCTTCTAAGGTCAGACAAGATTCGAGGGGCTATGCAGACTCTTCCCTCATTTCTAAGCACATGAGCCTTCCTGGAGATTGCCACCCTCGCCTCTCAGCACTATCTGTATCTACTCCTTGCTTGCCTGTGAGCCTCCTATCCCTGAGAGAGCCTCCTGTCCCTGAGACACTATGATGTTAGATACTCACACCAAGAGGTCTCACAGTATCAATATACGTGAGAATGCCTTCGTTTCTACTGTTCCTACCCATTTCTCAGTTTCTCTCACCTTGGTAAAAGGTTTTGTTTGCCAATTTCAGAGGTCAAATATCTGAGTCAGGTTGCTAGCTACGGCAGCCCAGGCTTGGTCCAAGGTCCAATAGTGCCCTCTGCTGTGCCTTGGAATTTTATTCACACAGTTCAGTTCAGACTGTCGAATTACACTTCTCACTTGTCTGTTCATTTGCCCTCCCCAGAGCAACATCTAAAGTAAGGGTCTTGTGTTATTGAAGGTGCCAGGTCTGGTACCTCCTTATGTGGGCCAGTTTTGCTAACCTATGTAGGAGGTCTAAGGCAGTGAGTGGTGGACTCTACGCTAAAAGACGGTGCCTGTACCACATGGATGGTTGAAGTGTGTGTGCCATCTGGGTCGTAAAGCTACAGGACCTGTCTCATCCAGCTCAGCTCCTTCCCCCTCCACTCAGGCCACACCATCCTTCTGTGCTCTTTCTTGAATACAACAAGCCTTTTTTTTATGACTCTTCAATTTCCCTTCCCTCCTCTCCTCCCAATCCTCCCCTTCCCTTCCCCTCTGTCCTACCCCCATCCACTCCTTCTCCATTTCTATTCAAGAAAAGGCAAGCTTCCCATGGATATCAAATTACAGTGAGACTAGGCACTTCCCCACACACACACATGCAACCCCATATGAGGAATAGGGTTGTCCCAAAGGCCAGCGAAAGAAACAGAGACGGCCCCTGCTCCCTCTGTCAGGGGTCCCTCCCACAAGAAGACCAAGCTACACAACTATCACATCTGTGCAGAGGGCCTAGGTCAGTCCCATGCAGGCCCCCTGATTGTCAGTTCAGTCTCTGTGAGCCCCTATGAGCCCCTATGAGCCCCTATGAGCCCAGGCTAATTCAGTGAGCTTTCTTGTGGTGCCCTTGAGCCCTCTGGCTCCTACACTCCTTCCTCCCCCTCTAGCAGGTTTCCCTGAGCTTCTCCTAATGTTTGGTTGTGGGTCTCTGCATCTGTTTCCATCAATTGCTGGGTGAAGCTTCTCTGGTGATAACTGGGCTAGGCACCAATATGTGAGAATAACAGAATATCCTTAGGAATCATTTTGTTGACTTTGTGTGTGCACCAGGCCTGTTTGGTTCTGTCCTAGGTCTTTGGGGCATCCCACCTCTGGGTCCCGGAGCTCCAGGCAAACCAGGCCTGACTATAGTGGGCTTCTGCTGTCCCTCGTGTGCCTTCTAAAGAGCTCATCTGCATACGTGTGCTGGCTCACACGATCACTCGCATGTTTTTCAGGGATCCTGGCATTTGAGGGCTTCTGGCTTTTTAATTTGTTCAGTCCTATAAGTAAGTTAGACCACACAACCTGGGATCCTCGTGTTCACATTCATGTGTGAGAAATCAGTAATATCAGGTTCTGTAATCAAGATGTATGTGGGAGAGATGGCTCAGAGGTTAAGAGCATTGCCTGCTCTTTCAAAGGTCCTAAGTTCAATTCCCAGCAACCACATGGTGGCTCACAACCATCTGTAATGGGGTTTGGTACCCTCTCTGGCCTGTAGACATACACACAGACAGAATATTGTATACATAATAAATAAATATTTTTTTTAAAAAAGATGTATGCTCATTTCACCGGCTTTGTGGAGCCCGTTCTCTGTGGAGAGATGCCTTGCTCAGCATAGGCACGGCAAAGGGGGGCGGGTGGGGGTGACACACGGGACTTTTTCCTGCCTCAACAAGATGATGGGACAGGCTTAGCTGACTTCCCAGGGGACGCCTAAAGAGCAGATGGGAGTGGGGTAAGGGGAATGTGGGGAGAGTGAGAGGAGAGGAGGGAGTGGGAACTGAGATTGGTGTGTAAAAAAAAAAAATAACTAATTTTTTTAAAGATGTATGCATATTTAAATTTTGGTAGAAAATGTCTGACTGCTATTCCAGCACCTTCAACTTAATGTGATTTTAAAATTGTAGTTGGGAAAATGTATGGAATAGATGCACTGAAGGAAATGAAGCGATTGCTCAGCAGTTAAGAGTTCTTGCTGAGGACCAGAATTTGGTTCTTAGTTCCAATATTGGGTGGCTCACAACTGCCTGTAATTGCAACTCCAGGGAATACAACCCACCCACACTTCTAACCTCATAGGCCCCTACACACACACACACACACACACACACACACTGTTTTTAAACACATACAATGAGTTCCACCCCTCTGACAGGGTCCCTGCACCTATGAAACATTCTGGGATCTCATTGACTTCTCAGAAGTGAAGCTGTGTCTGGTAAGAGCGGAAACTGCAGGAAAATGATGTTTAAGGCAGGAAGCCTGAGCCACTGAGATTTTACTACCCAGGCCAACCAGAATTTAACCATGTGATCAAAACGATATTGTAGAGAATTCAAAGAGGCCACCGACAACATGAGGTGAGGCCAGACAGACCCCATCCTGGGATCAGCTTTGTCAGTGGGAGTAAGGCCGTGGGATGCAGCTGAAAGGCAGAGTAAGCCCGGCTCTGCCTGCACGCTCAGGCAGCGGGCAGCTTTTAGAGTTGGGGGTTCCTCCTCCAGAGAGTGGAAGGAGCAAAAGTGAAGTTTCTATCGATGCGGCAGCTGCTCTAGGGATGGGAGGCGGCATAAGTGTGGCCTCACAGGCTGTGTGTGACTGCAAGGAGGAGGAGAGGCGCTGGTTACCAGTTAGCTGGGATCACGGACAGACAAGGAGATGCCCCTCAAGCTCTCGTCTTAGTCAGCTTTCACTCCCCTCCCTTTGGGGTAGCTTAGCAGTGATATGTGTGTGGGCAGTGGCACAGCAGATCAACCCCCCCAGTCCCTGCCCTTCAAGTAGCAGGACTCTGAGCCTTACAGATAGGGCTCTTGTGTGACCTAAGAAGTTGAGATTCCTCGACCCTCAATTGTGGCTGCTGCACCCTACAGGCAGACCAAGGAGACAGGATTCCTCAGCCTTGGAAGCAGCCGTCTGTCTAGCAGGTGTAGGCCTAGGAAGCTGGGATTCTCTTGCATTTAACAACAGTTAGTATTGTACATAAATGCACACACTCACACTCTTATGCACTGTATTTGATCACACACCTTCCCATTTTCACACACCTCTACACACTCATACACAGTCTCTCATCACGTGCATAAACACTCAACTCACACTTGCACACTCAGAAACACAATCATGCACTCACATACTCTAACACACTCTTGATGCGTATGCACTCATAGATACACAGTCACATCTTCACACCATTGCACACACATAGCAACACGAACTGCTGCACATCTTCACTCACATATCCATTCACATCTTTACAATCCAATACTGACACACACAAACACACTCACTTTTGAACGGTATTGCAAACCCAAGCTCCTAAACACACTCATGCACTTGTATCCATTCCCATATCCATATTCAATCACACACTCACAAAGTCACAGGCTCACAGGAAACATTCGGATACTACACACTTTTACATACTCAGGGCACATCCATGCCCATACACACTCACGCCCATTCACAATCTTACACACTCACACCTAATAACACACAGAGCTACAAGCTCACGGTACTCTCAAAAACACAACCACCAGCCAGGCGGTGGTGGCGCATGCCTTTAATCCCAGCACTCGGGAGGCAGAGGCAGGCGGATCTCTGTGAGTTCGAGGCCAGCCTGGTCTACAAGAGCTAGTTCCAGGGCAGGAACCAAAAAAGCTACGGAGAAACCCTGTCTCGAAAAATTCAAAAAAAAGAAAAAAAAACCCACAACCACCTTCATGGTTGCTCACACTTACTAACTCAGATAGCTACACAATCATACATTTACCCATGCTGAAACAGTCACATTACTGATACAATTACACACATCTGTTGTCATGATCTCACACCTTCACACGTTTTGAATACCTTACCCACTCATACACATGGGCTAACACTCAAAGTCAGACTCCCATTCCCACAGATTTACATCATACATGCTTCCTCCCATTCCACACTCTTGCACACTCACTCAAACATACTCTTGAACACTTTTGTACTCATACACACAGAGAGAGAAAACACACACACACATTGTCCTTGGCTCAGCCACATGCAATCTCAGTAACAGACTCAGGTGGCCTCACAATTCATCACACAATCATATAATTTCGCACATCAATTGTGCACTCTTGTCCATTCATGTGCACTTTCATACACTTCTGCATACATACACAAGCAAATCTACAAAAACACATTAGTATGCGGTTATACCTGAATATGGCACAGACTGAGTCAGCCACCCAGTTCACACATGTCCAGACACTCATGTGCACTTACAAACACGAACTTTAACACTGCCCTAACCTTAATACTAGACTAGCCCAAACCCTAAAGCTAACTAAAAAGCAATCCCTAACCATAAATCTAAAACTAAACCTTATCATATCCCTATCCATGACCATATCTATAGCTCTAATGAAAAACTAAACCAAATATATGCCTAACTCTAACCCTAAATCTAAGTTTCCCCAAATCCAACCATGACCATAATGCTAACTTGAACTCTTTCAACCTACCTCCATTTCTAACACAGCAGCAACCCTAACTCTAGCGCAAACCCCTGCTAAACTAATCCCAAGCCTCCTCTTAACTCTAACCCTAAACCTAAAACTAGCTTAGTGCTAAAACCAGGCCTAACTAAATCTCTAACCCTAGCCCAGATCTTGGTCCTCGCCCTGACCCTGACGCTGCTGTGGCCCTAACACTAAACCTATTCTTCACACCGAACCTTCTCACTTTTTACAAACCTTAAATAACTTACCCATACTGTCATAGCTTGCAGAAGTTTTTAGTTTTCTTCCCCATCCCAGAAACCATCTAAATCTTCTCGCACAAATCCATCATTCCTAAAAATATGCCATGTTTACATTCTTTTCACATGTTCTTGTGCTGACTCTTTTTTTGTTGTTGTTGTTTTTTTTTTTTTTTTTCGAGATAGGGTTTCTCCGTAGCTTTTGGTTCCTGTCCTGGAACTAGCTCTTGTAGACCAGGCTGGCCTCGAACTCACAGAGATCCGCCTGCCTCCGCCTCCCGAGAGCTGGGATTAAAGGCGTGCGCCACCACCACCCGGCTTGTGCTGACTCTTATAATGACAGGAACGAATGACTTTGGCATCCACTGTAAGGATTTTCTCCCTGGGGAATAGTATGCAATGTCTACCTCCCCCCAGACGTTTCCAATGACAAACAAAATTTCAAGTTCACCCAAGTTCACCCTGTGGGACCAATGGGTTTCCTGAATTTACTTCCAGAGTGTGGTGACCTGAAAGCAGCTACACTGGAAAGTCTTCCGCAGTCTGGATGATGGCTCTCCCAACTCCATGTAGGTCCCTCCCCCGTGTGTGGGAAGCCCTTCTGTATGTGTGTTGCTTTTATTGGTTAATGAATAAAGCTGCTTTGGCCTACGACGGGGCAGGATAGAGTAAGGCAGGAATTCCAAGCAGATAGAGAAGGAAAGAAGGTGGAGTCAGAGAGATGCCATGTAGCTTGATGAAGGATGCTTAAAAGAAATCCCACACTAGCTTAGAATTGAGAAAAATAGACGGTTGTTTATTTAGGGGTAGACTCACAAGTCAGAATCCTCTGCTGGAAGGGATAACAGAAACCGAATCCCACAGCTGGAAAAGAGGCTGGACACATGTTCTTCATGGGCATAAATAGTATGAGGCCACGCCCCAGTGGGCCGGTAACCACTGGCTTTAGGACTTCCTACAGCAGTAGCTGCTAAAGGAGACCTTACCTTACCAGTAGACTGTGAGCCTCATGGTAAAATACAAAATAATAGGAATGGGTTAATTTAGGATGTAAGAGTTAGTTAATAAGAAGCCTGAGCTAATAGGCCAAGCAGTGTTTTAATTAATATAGTTTCTGTATGACTATTTCGGGTCTGGGCAGCTGAGAAATAAACAAGTAGCCTCTGCCTACACCTCCCCCTTCTTACTCTACCCCAAACTCCATACTCTAGTTCCTCCCTAAAGACCATGGGACTGCATGGGGTTAGGACAAGATTCCATAGACCTGGCTGGATTGAGTGACTGGTTACTCAGGCGAAGGTTTAATCACACTGCCCATGCCCTCTTTCTTTGAAAGAACAGTGAGCAACAAGCCCAGCTACAATGAATTCACACTGCTGAAGTCACGAAGATGGAAGCCTTAATAAAAGAAAGTGGAATGCCAACTGCATACACAGGATACCATACTAAATTAACCTTACCTGTATACAAGCTGCTATACTATGGGGCTTTGTAAGACCCCAGGTAAACCATACATAAAACCAAGAAAGTTCGACATCTTCTCTGTGGGAGCTTTGGGGTGGGGAGTTTCACTTCATCTGAGAGGAGGGAATTTTAACTAGGAAAGTGTCTCTGCAAGTTCAAGCTGTAAGCAGCCAAGCATGTGGGGCAGTGGTTCTTAACCTATAGGTCACAGCCCCAAGGGGAAGGGGGAGTCAAACGACCCTTTCACAGGGTTCACCCAAGAACATCAAAAAACGCAGATACTTCATTATGACTCTTAATATTAGCAAAATTACAATTATGAGTAGCAACAAAAATAATTTTATGGTTGGGGAACTGTGTTAAGGGGTCACAGCATTAGGAAGGCTGAGAAGCACTGCTATAGGGCATCTTCTCAATTAGTAATCAGTGTGAAGACTCAGTCCATTGTGGGTGGGGCCACTCTCGGACTGGTGGTCCTTGGTCTTCAAGAAAACAGACTGAGAAAACAGTGAGAAACAAGCCCGAGGAATAAGCAGCATCCTCCATGATCTCTGAGTCAGCTCCTGCCTCCTGCCCAGTTTGAGTTCCCACGCTGGACTCCCTCCAGCATGGACTGTGATTCAGGATCTGCAAGCCAAATAAACCCTTCCCTCCTAGAGTTGCTTTGGCCATGGTGTTTCATCTCAGCATCAGAAACCCTGGCTAAGACAGGCTAGTGCCATCTAGAATGACAGATCCCAGCCGTGTGTGGCTCTCCAAGAGTGTAAGTAGCAGGTAGAGAGAAGCCATGTGTGTGATGGCTGTTCTGACTACATCTGGAATCTACTAAAACCCACAGTTTCTCGGATCACGTGAAGTAGAAAGATGCACCCAAATTCTCGGCCACGCCCTGTGTTATCGGGCCACACCACTGGACATGGAAGCACCTACCCACTCCCACTTCTATACCAGACAGCCAATCTCATAGCCAGAGAATTCTCTGCCCGTGTTCTGGGCTTGTTCAGATTCTCCCTAGTGCTGCTCATGCTATAAAGACAGAATCCCCTCTGAGGGCTGGAGGCCATGAGCCGAAGTAGGATCATAGAACTGCAGGCTGGGTGAACATGGAAGACCCTACCTATGGCGTAGGCCAGGGGGTCGGGGCAGGAAAGCAGGGGCGGGGAATGGCGATGGGGGTTGGGGGACAGGACAAGACTCTCCCAACATAAGTTCTGATGGAAGGCTTCGAAGAGTCCGCCAGTACTGGCGCTCAGCTCAGCCTTCCCGCTGTTCTTCAGCTCAGACCACCGAAGCAAAGGATCAGGAGGTGCATGGCTTAGAGCCCGACCCGTTGCCTCATATTTCCAGGCAGAAACCCAGAGCCAAAGCCTGGGTGGGGCTTCTTTCGTCCGGACACTGAGGGAAGGGTCTGTCACGTGGGGTGCTGAGGGTCACCGCCACAGGGACCTAGAAGTGGTCGGATTTCAACCTCACCGTGCTACTTACCAGGCATTGGATCCAAGCGGCCCATTTCCTCTTCTGGGCCTCAGTTTCTTGGTCAGGAAAAATGGAGGAATCGACCCAGAATCCCAATTTACTGGCTTGCAGACTGTCTCTTGAAAATCCTATTGCTTAGAAGTTGTATGTAAAGTCAGAAACTTCAGATTTCTGTCCCTTTCTGGGCAAGAACCCCCTTTACTCTCAGGACAAAGATATACTAGGACCCTTGAGAGGTATCAAATATCTGTCTTGAAAATCTAAGCTCCAGGCCTTGGATACAGCAGGTGTAGCTCATACAAGATACCACATTTACCATGTGTGAGTTCCTGAATTCCAAGCTCAGAACCAAGCAAGCCAGCAAAAAAATAAATAAATAAATAAATTAATTAAATAAAATAAAATAAAAATTTTTAAAAGCCTGAGGAGCCTGATGTCTATGGGAAATATTCCTAAAGATGGGGCAGAATTCCAGAGTTAGCAAAGAAAAACCTGAGGAACACAAGGCGGCCATTGCCTGAACCTTAGCAACGACGCGTTTTTGGTGTGTTTCTAAAGTTGGCCATCAGAGGGCAGCAGAGGTACACAATTGTCGCAATGTTGCAGCATTTTGTGGGCCATGAAGGGTTCATTCAGCACAGGATCTTGGGAGCCACAGGCACCAGGAAAGTGCAGATAAAAGCTACTGACCATACAAGAATCAAGGAAGGTTTCTAGAATCTGTTGAGCGACGCTTTAAGGCAAGATTTAAGGTCTGAAGAGGATCTCCAGAGAGAGAGGGACAGCCTGAACAAAGATGCTGAGAGGCAGGCAAGTTTGAACCAGGGCAAAACTCGGCTTGAAGCAACATAGCAGCGGCTGGAATTCTGACATCCCTTGAGCCAGTATTTCAGACAAATGTTAGAAGTTCACTGTGAACTGCCTTAAGAAAAAAACACCCTCCCGCGTAATTAAAAACTCCGGGAGACACTTTCGGGCCTGGCTACATCCAAGGCCTCTATGCCACTGTGTATCGTGACTCCGCCTTTCGGCTCTGATTCTGGCCCCACTCTTGGGCAATCTTCCTTCTCCCTGTGACAGTGTGGCCATCGGCAGCTCTGAGCAGATGTCTGAACTTCCCAGCAGCCAACAAGGAGATAGCCTCACTCTTAAGAATGCTACCAAACATCCTGGAAGTTCCTCTGAAGTGCCGGGTCTGTGTTACCCAAATATCCAGGAACTTTGTTGCTACTCTTGATGACCTGGTGTCCCAGCTGCCTATGAGAGGTGGACTCAGTCCCCTAACTGACCCTAGGAGGCAACAGTCCCCAAATGAGACAGGCACCTCAGTTAGCCATGTGTCCGGGGAATGAGATCTAACACACCAGTAAGCCTACGTAAGGAGGCTCAGGCAGAAGGATTGTGAGCTGGAGGCCAGCCTGGGCTACACAGTAAGACTCCTGTCTTATAACACAGGAAGCAGTGGCTGGGGATGTAGCATGTGTGAAGTCCTGGAGTCAATCCCTAGCACTGCAATAAAAGTAATACTTTTTTTAAAGCAAGTATTAACTAGGCTTGGTGGCGCACAGTTTTAATCCCAGCATTTGTGGGGCAGAAGCAGACAGATCTCTGAGTTCTGGGCCAGCCTGGTCTACAGAGAGAGTTCCAGGACAGTCAGGGCTACATAGTGATCCCGTCTCAAATTAAAAAAAAAAAAAAAAAGTCACCCTAGGATAGTAAGTTCAAGACCAGTCTGGGCTACATGAGACCCTGCCAAAGAAAGAAAGAAGGGTCTCTCTCTCTCTCTCTCTCTCTCTCTCTCTCTCTCTCTCTCTCCCAGCTACCAGCAGGGCTTTGTATCCAGAAGATGCTCAATGTGTGCATGTTATTCAGGATAAAAAGACAACTTAGTCCTTAGCTATCCTTCTTTGCTTTCTGTTGCTGTGAAAAACACCATGATCAAAAGCAACTTGGGGAGGAAAGAGTTTATTTCCTGTTATAGCATACAGTCTGTCACTAAGGGAAGTCAGAGCAGGAACACAAGGCAGGACCCTGAAGGCAGGAGCTGAAGCAGAGGCCATAGGGGATGCTGCTTACTGGCTTGCTCACCGTGGCTTGCTCAATCTGCTTTCTTATAGCACCCAGGACCACCTCCCCAGGGATGGCACCATCCACAATGGACTGGGTCCTCCTATATCAAACTTTAATCAAAAAAAAAATGCCCCACAGACTTCTCTATAGGCAGATGTGTTGGAGAGTTTTACTCAGTTGAGGCTTCCTCTTTCCAGATGTTCTGAGCTTATGTCAAGTTAACAAAAAACAAAAGCAAACAAAAACCCACCAGCACCCTCGCAATGAGTAGTGTCAGTAAAGGAGAGGCGCAATGAAAAATACATAAATAATTGAGCCTGTCCTTGACAGCAACTTCAGAGGAGACACCAAAAAGAGAGTAAGCCTCTCTAGAGTGAGAAAATAGTGCTGGAAAAGAGGTAGGGGAACAGTAGAGAGGAAGGTCAGAGTCACCAGCAGACTATGGGTGGAAAGGGGGGGCAGTCTTTGAAAGGGAACAAAGCCAATGTGGCATCAGGTTCAAAATGGCCCTGTGGGCGTGACCAGGAGCGTGTCACTCTGCCTTCCTTTCTGCCCAGTGTGGAGCCCACTCACTCCTGTAGGCTCTCGTGGGCTGTAGCGACCTCTGAGTCGGGAGGGAGCCTCCCTACAGACAGCTCCATGTTGGCTTGGTTCGCCAAGTTTGGTTCACGTGCCTACATAGTGGAGCCAGGAAGTAGCATCAGGTCTCTGAAAGGGACCACTGGCCAGGGATCCTTTTCTGGAAGCAAGGAGAGGCCTGAGGCAGAACCAGAGTTGACCTACCTATGGCAAGGGGCTCTACAACAGGCAGAATCTAGGGACTGTGGCTTAGGTGCTAGGACAGCCATAATGAGGTAACTTTGACTGGAGACTTGGCCAGCAGACAGGCTAAGAAAGCCCCAGAAGCTAGAGATCAGGGGAGCCCCACTTTCTCTGAACCTGCAGGCCACCCTTTCTGCCTCCTCTAGCTGTTCAAAGTCTGTGGTCCTGGCATGCTTTGATTTATGGATACATGTCTTCCTGCCTGTGCCCCTAATGTGACAGGGCCATCCCCCAGTTTGTCTCCATGTCTCTTATAAGGGCACACTGAATTAAGTATATCACCATTTTGACTTCTGTCACGTATTCTACAATGACTATGCCTTCCAACAGAGGTCACCTTCCGTGATGCCAAGGCTTAGGCCTTCATCAGCTACCTGCCGCCGACTCCTTTTGGCAATGACCAGCACTGCCCCTGTGGGAAGGGCAGTGCTTCCTTGCCTGGGGTAGGGTGGTCCCCGTGGGCCACGCACAGTTCTGAGACAAGGACTCTGAGTCATGTTCAGGCTAGTCTCAAACTTGTGACTCTCCCGCTTCAGCCTCCAGAGTATCAAGACTCAGGGTTTAAAATCATCCTAGACTACGTAGTGAGTTCAAGGCTGGCTTGGAATGTGTGAAACCTTGTCTCAAAAACTAACAAAACCAAGAAAAAACCTGATGGTCTATTATCAAAGGCCAGCGGACCTTCTCTGGTCTCTTCAGCTGTCTGGATACTAACGTTGCTCTGTAAATGCCCATGATGTTATTCCTGTGTCAGACCAATATCGTGAAACATGTACACATATGTGGGCCTTCTGGAAGACTGGAACTGCTTAGCCCAGGCTCCAGGGCACCTAACCTGGGAAGCCCCAGCCCTGCTTCTTTCTGAGGCTCTGGCCCTGCCCAGCCATCTCCCATCTCAGCAGAACCCTCACCGCTCCCACCTGGGTCTGGGCTGTGGTCCCAGCAGGAAATCAATGCCAGTGGCTGCCGTCTTCTTCCCCAGCACACAGAACTGTTTCACTGTGGAGATGTGCTACAGCCGTGTGTCTGGGCGAGCCATGTGGTGGCGGCCGTGCTTGGCTGCGAGGCACATTCATTAGGGAGGCAGCCTCTGTCCGGACTTCCAGAAAGACTAGGGAGTGGAGGAGAGCACGCTTCATCCTGGTACAACCAGCCCGGAGTTATGAAGGCCAGCCTTCGCCTGGGCGTCCTGTGTGCCTCGTGCTCTCCCCTCACAGCCCGAAGGACAAATGCCAGTTCAACAAGCCTGGGAGGTGGGCATCATAGACCACCCTCATGCTGTGCAGGAGAGATGAAAGAAGGGAGTGCCTTGGTCAATCAAGGATGCTCATATAGTGAATGAAGTCAGGGACTCTCTAGCCCAGTCATGTAGCCCTGTCCCGTGCACCTGTGGGTTACCTTGTGTGTCAGCAGGATGGGCCCTCTATACCTGCACTTCATTTCCTTCCAGCTCTGTGGCAGGGGCTGATGATGCCCATGCTACCAATGTGGGATGCCTGCTCGGGGCCACTCAGCTGATCAAGGAACAGTTCCTTTCTTAATGTGTGTGGGGGGGGGGGGGGGTGTACACGCAAGCATGCAGTTGCCTAGGAGGCCAGAAGAGGATACTGGATCCTCTGGCTGGAGTTACAGATGGCTGTGAGCCACCTGATACTGATGCTAGAAAATTAACTTGGTTTCACAGCAAGAACTCTTAACCCCTGGGCCAATGGGTTAGTCCTAAAGCAGTCATTTCCAGTTTAATGGTGGTGGTGGTGGTAGTGATAAGTTTTATAATTTATTTTTATGGTATGTACATTGGTGATTTGCCTGTGCCTTTGAGTGTGTGAGGGTGTTAGATCCCCTGGAACTAGAATTACAAACAGTTGTGAGCTGTCATGTGGGTGCTGGGAATGGGGCCCTGGTCCTCTGAAAGAGCAACCAGTGTTCTTAACCACCGAGCTATCTCTCAGGCCCTAACAAAAAAATTAATATGTACTTGTGCATATCTGTGTGTGTGCCTGAGTATATGCAGGTGCACCTCATGTAATACAAGTGCCCAAGCAGGCAAGAGGAGGGCCCCAGATCCTATGGGACTGGCATTGCAGGCAGTTATGAACTGCCTAACAAGGATGCTAGGAATCAAACTGAAAAAGTAGCAACAGCCCTTAGGTTCTGATCCACCTCGTCAGCCCCATTTTGGTTTTTGAACTCTGAAATCTGACTCCAAGCCTTAGTGTTTGTGCCAGGATGGAATTCGAGACTCGGGCACGCTAAGCAAGTGTACTTCAACTGAGCTGCGCCCAGTCCATCCTCCTCGGCTGCGCCCACTGGGGGACTTATCTCTGGGCTTTGGCATGCTTTTTGCCAATGAGAGCGTCTTTTTTCATTCCCTAATGTCTGGAGCGGAGAGATGAGACTGGGACAGACACAGGGAAGAAGAGAAGGCTGTGACCCCTGCAGTCAGTGTTTCTTTCTGGTAGGCTCCAGTAACACCAAGGTGAATCCAGAGAGCCCATGTGTTAAAGAGGCACTCTAGAGAGATGGGGGTGACTCCATTGGTACTACAATTGGCTATACAAGCAAGAAGGCTTGGGTTCAATTCCCCAGAAACCCTCTTCAAACAAACAAACAAACAACAAACACTTGGCACTTGTAATCCCAGTACTGGAGAAGTAGTGACTTGGAGTTGCCAGACACCCAGCCTAGCCTACACAGAGAGGTCCAGACCAGCAAGAGACTGTCTCAAAACAAAAAGGCTTGGCAGGAAAAATGGCTGTGGTGGTTTGGAAGAAAATGGCTCCCAAAGGGAGTGGCACTATTAGGAGGTGTGGCTCTGTTGGAATGGATGTGGGCCTGTTGGAGGAAGTGTGTCACTGTAGAGGTGGGCTTTGAGGTCTCATATACGCTCAAGCCACATCCAGTATCTCAGTTTACTTCCTGTTACCTGCAAGTCAAGACATCGGACACTTGGCTACTTCTCTAGCACCGGGTCTACCTGTTCTCCACGAAGTCACACCATGACAATAATGGACTAAGCCTCTGAAAATGTAAGATGCCCCAATTAAATGTTTTTCCTTTTTAGGAGTTGCCATTGTCATGCTGTCTCTTCACAGCAGTAGAAACTTGACTATGACAATGACTCATCAGTTAAGAGAGCTTCCTGGGACTGGAGACATGGCTTAATGGTTAAGAGCATTGGCTGCTCTTCCAGAGAACTTGGGTTTAATTTCCAGAACTCGTGTGGCAGCTCACAACTGCCTGTAACTCTGACACCCTATTGTGACCTCCGTGGGCACCCAACACACATCACACACACACACACACACACACACACACACACAAATAGATAAGCGCATATGAACACACAATAATAAGCAAGCTGGGAAGCCTGGGGCATAGCCAATGAGCCACACCGGATTCAGATGTGCTCTGTTCTGCTCCTCTTCCTTTGAGACAGGGTCTCATGTCGCTCAAGGTGACCTGGAACTCCTGAGTCTTTTGCTTCCACTTCAGTGATGTAGTGGGGGTCAGAGATAAGTCCCAGGGTTTGAGCAGGGTAGACCAGCACTCCACAAACCCTTCCAGCCTCTCTCTTCTGTTCTTAATCAGCAAATCTTGTGAAGGGAACTCACCAGATCCAAAAGCTTAAGGATATTTTAGTCCTTTAATTAATTGATAAAAAATTAAACAAGTTTTAAAAATTATAGAGATAATATGTGTTCCTGTGAAGACATTCAGGAGGGGGGTGGAATTGAGTATTCTAATACCTTTCCAGCTGCTCTCCCCCTCCCACTTCACTCCCTGGGGCTGCCCAGAGAAAAGTACTCTGCCTGGGCACCATACCAGCTATTTAGGGAGGTGAAGGTAGGAGCATTATTTGAGTCTAGATGGTCTGGGGCAGCCCAGGCAACATGGCAAGACCCCTATCTCAAGGAAGAAAAAAAAGAAAGAAAAAGAAAAGAAAACTGTAGATAGATAGATAGATAGATAGATAGATAGATAGATAGATAGATAGATATAGATGATAGATAGATAGATAATAGATGATAGATATAGAAGATAGATAGATAGATAGATATGATAGATAGATGATAGATAGATGATAGATAGATAGATAGATAGATAGATAGAAAGGAAGGAAAGAAAGAAAGAAAAAAAGAAAGAAAGAAGCAGAGCTCAGTGGTACCCATCTGTCTGTCGTCACAGCATTTAGGAGGCTGAGGCTGGAAGAGAGCTTACCTAGTGCACAGGAGGCCCTGAGTTCAGTCCCTAGAACTGCCTGAAACAGGCACAGTATCGCATACCTGCCTCCCTACTGGGAGGTGGAGGCAGGAAAACTGGATGTTCAAGGTCATCTGCTCTACACAGTCCAGGTTGGCCTGGTGTACATGAGACCCTATCTCCAAAACAAAGAGCCAAGTGTGTAGACATATGCCTTTAACTCCAGCCTTGAGAGGCCTCAGCAGGCAGAACTCTGTGAGCTTAAGGTCAGGCTGGTCTACAAAGCAAGTTCCATGCCAGCCACCCCATAATGAAGTCTTGTCTCAACAATAAAACAAAACCACTCTCTGGGTTTCAGCCGATTGTTTCCTTTGAGCCTGGAGACATCAGGGCAGCAGACAGATGAGTCCCTGTAGAATCAGCATGGGCCTTGACCATGGCAGAAACATTTCCAGGGTTGGGCCACACTCTCCCCGGGTGCTCCCTCCCCCGTCCTTTCCAGTGGTGTTGTGGGACCAAGGTGACAGCTGAGAATGGAGTTCATTGTCTCAGTCATGGTCACCAAGGCTAAGTCTCTATTAGCAGCCATACAGAAATGCTGGTTCCTAGGCTCTGATGACCCCACCCCTGTTTCTCGGAGTAGAGCATGGAGCCTGGGGTTTCACACACCCACACACTCTCTGCTCTTGAAAAGCATTGTTCAAGGTGTCATGAGTGTGGGAGAAGGAAGAGCCCAGGGGGCAGATGGGACTTGGAGAGGTGAGAAAGCAGCCCCTGGAAGTTCCAAGAGATGGACATGAAGCCTACATTTCCCCCTATGGTGGAGCTGAGCCCAGGTACCTGGTCTAGCCTATTTCAAGCCAGAATCTCCCCAAGGCTGGAGCCCCCAGGATGTCCCCCTCCTTCTCAAGATGTGCAATTAGCCCAGCCCAGCTTCCAGGTGAGCCCAGGGCTTCTGTCAATAGCTTCTCACTCTAGTAGAACATTAATTAAATGTAAGAATAATAGTCCCAGAAACCCAAAGAAAATAAAATCGTAAAGCGCAGGGAAGGAAAGGGCTCTGCGGTGGCTGAAAGCCTTAGCTGTTGGACATGAGAAAGGCTGTCTGTCCCTCAGACTGGAAAGATGATTCAGCTGCTTTTGAAGAGGACTTGAATTTGGTCCCCAGCATCCAGGTGTCTGGATCACAGCTACCTGAACCACTGCAGCTGTAGAGGATTCGACACCCTCTTCTAACCTCTGCAGTTACCTGTACACACGTGAGTGCGTGCACACACACACACACACACACACACCACACACACACCACACACACACACACCACACACACACACACACACACACCACACACACACACCACACACACACACACACCACACACACACCACACACACACACACACACACCACACACACACACCACACACACACACACACACACACACACACACACACCACTGAAAGTAAGAAATAAGTCTTAAGAACATAAAGCACTCTGGAGGCAGAAGTAGGTAGATCTCTGTGAGCTCCAGGCCAGCTGGCCACATAGAACGACCCTGGCTACATCATGAGACCCTGTCAAAAAAGGAAGAAAGACTGCCACTCTGGCATTGTCACTAGGCCAAGTGACTCAAAACAGTTCACCTTGGTTGGGATGGCTGTAGGGATGACATGGGGCTGGCTGTCTAGCCTGGGAATCTGGGAGGAGCCAGGCCATCATAGAAGTCCATGACAAGGCCTACCCAAGCAGCCTAACCCAGACCCTGTAGGAAAGAAAGTCCAGACTACTGACTGCTCAGCCCCATCCTTCCCCAACTCTACTTTCTTCCTCCTGGCAAACTCCTATTTATTCTCCATGGCCCATCCCCCAAAGTCCCCACTTTTGAAAAGAAATTAGCCAACCCTAAATTCTTCAGTCCACCTGCACGACCTCAGCCTAAGCTCAGTTCTCTGCTTGCCTCAGCCAGACTTCCGGGGTTTGTCCTATGTCCCTAGAGCACTACTAGGGTCTCCCCAGACCTCTCAGATGGAAATCAGAGTCTCCATGAGTAACTGAGGATGGGGTGAAGGTATGCTGGGCGCTGGGCATGAGGTGCAAGGGCTCAGATATGCCCCATCCTCCACCCCACGAGGCGGCAGCTTTCTCCTCTGCCAAGCAGGGAAGTTATCTAAATTAAACACCGTGTTGCTAACAAAGCAGCAAGACTCATTACACACTCGACTGCTTCCCGCCAAAGCCAAGAACTGAACCTGCCGCCAGGAGCAGGAGGGAGAGAAGAATAACCAGTTTGATCCAGCCTCACCTTGTAGGACAGGAAGAAGCTAACCCTCTGGGTACTTCATTCCTCCACCCTCCTGGAGCTAGGAAGGCTGCTGGCTGTTCCCGGGCAGGTGCTAGAACTCTGATCTCTAACAGGATCCTTGCAGAGGTACCTAGGCATCTGGCCTGCTCCAGGGCCTCTCTGAGACAGTATTACCTTCCCCTGCTGGGCTCTTATCTCCCAGTGGCTTGGCCTGGGCTCTCTTGCTCCAGCTCCAAGCTCCACACCCTTAAGTCAGTCCTTCTTGCACAGATCCCACCACACTCTCTGTACCTTGGTGTTCCTCCTGGTGACCTCCAATCACCAGCAGTAGGATGCCTTCTCTCCCTGCACACAGATACTGAGCTCTTACAGCAGGCCATGCTCCGTGTTCCTCTGGACCATTACCGCCCTTGTCTCAAAAAAATAAATAAATAGGGGGAATGGGACCTGGAAAAGTGGCTCAGTGGTTAGGAGCACTGACTGAGGCTGGGTGTGGTAGAGCATGACTTTAATCCCAGCACTTGGGAGGCAGAGGCAGGCGGATCTCTGGGAGTCTGAGGCCAGGCTGGTCTCAAAGTGAGTTCCGGGACAGCCAGAGCTGTTGCAGAGAAACCCTGTAAATAAACAAATAAATAAATACCAAAGCACTGGCTGCTATTCCAGGGAACCCAAGTTCAAACCCCAGCACCACAAGGCAGCTCACACCTGTCTCTAACTCCAGTTCCAGGTTATCTGACACCTTCTGGCCTTCAGAGACACTGCACACGTATGGTGCACAGTCACACATACGGTGAAAACACCCATACACATACACCTGATATCCTAACTGAAATATTCCTCCCAAGACCTTCATAATATTCCTTTATGAGACTCTGAAGGTAAACAAAACATCACACGTCTGGAAAAGCAGGAAAATTCTAGAAGGTCCCTGTCCAGCTGTACCGCTGCTCAGGGAGGAGACTGAGCAGCAGAGCTGAAGATTCCCAGGCCTGTGGTGCTCTCTCTGCAGTGTGCAGAAAGCTGCTCAGTGCTGCTGGGGGTTGTCACCCTTACTGGGGTGGGCTCTTTGCTGATACAGCTAATTTTGACACATCCCTGCTCCTTTTTTTTTATTTTTTATGATTTATTTATCTTTATTTTATGTGCATTGGTGTGAAGGTATCAGATCCCCTGGAACTGGATTTTCAGACAGTTGTGAACTGCCGTGTGGGTGCTGGGAATTGAACCTGGGTCCTCTGGAAGAACAATCAGTGCTCTTAACCGCTGAGCCATCTCTCCAGCCCCATCCCTGCTCCTTTTAAGAAACCCCTCACATATACTCCTATTAGTGACCTCAGTGGAGTCATTGGTGAACCAAGTTGTACTTTAGTGGAACCATGGCTTTGATCTGTAGTAGGTTCCCTTTCTGGAGTGAGTGGATATGTGTATTGTGGTTCCCTGGAAAATTCGGTTACACAACACGCTCATTTAAGTTCCTGGTCTATAATGTGTACATGTGATGTGTAAGTGCCCATGTTGGGCAGCTCAGAACGGCTGTAACTCAAGCTCCAAGGGAATCAATGCCCTCTTCTGGCCTCCTTGGGCATCTATACACATGAAGCATATATTCACACAGACACCCAGAAATAATAGTAACATTTTAAAAACTATCAAATCATTGCATAGTGTTATTTTTTGTTTTAATATGTGTGCACACCTGCACAAGGGCATAGAGCCTTGGAGTCCAGAAGAGGGCATTGGATCCTGTGAAACTGGCGTTACAGGTAGTTGTGAGCTACATGGGTGGTAGGAACTGAACTCAGGTCCTCTGCAAAAGCAGCAGGTGCTCTTAACCACTTAGTCATCTCTCCAGCCCCATTCTATCATACTGTTATTTAGTATGTAAATGTATTGTTATACATAAAATGCTATTTTTTTGAGCCAGGTCTTACTGTATAGTCTGACTGTCATAGAACTCACTATATTGACCAGGATGACCTCAAACTCACAGAGATCCACCTGCCTCTACCTTCTGGGTTTAAAGGTGTTCATCACTGCTGGACAGTGGTAGCACACACCTTTAATCCCAGCACCTGGGAGGCAGAGGCAGGTGGATCTCTGTGAGTTTGAGGCTAGCCTGATCTACAGAGTGTAGTCCAGGATAGCCAGGGCTGTTACACAGAGCAATCCTGTCTTGGGGGGAAGAGGGCTGTTTGCCACCAAACTCAACTAAAATATTATTTTTTTGTTTTTGTTTTTGAGACAGGTTTTCTCTGTGTAGTGAGGGCTATCCTGGGACTCTGTAGATCAGGCTGTCCTCAGACTTGGATCCACCTCTCTGCTTCCATGCATCACCTCACCCAGCTAAATATATTTTTATTTGCTTTGGCAGTGCTAGGACTCAAACCTAGTACATATTAGACAAGGACTCTATCACAGAGTCGCACCCACAGAGCAAGGGAGTATCGATATATTTGGGCCTGTCTAGGGTTCTCTGCATTCCTCTCTGAATAAAGGATTATGCATCTCTCTCGGTGTTCTTGTGGGTCTGTGGCTGTCGCTGTGTCCTCACATATGTCTTGCACATGTTTAGATCCCCACATGTAATTCCAGATGTGTTTGCCTTGATATGTATATATTCCTGTGGCTCCTTGTATATCTTTCCCTCTGGCTTGTGCCTCTGTGTCCTCATTGCCTACGTTTTCACATGTGGTTGCTCTTGACTGTCAACTAGGCAGAATTTAGAGTCTTCCCTCGGTATGTCTATGAGGATGTTTCCAGAAAGTCTTAACTGAGGAGGGAGGACCTACCCTGAATGTGAGCAGCACCATCCTGGGTGTCACACCACCTCCTGCGGAGCAGCACAAGCTTCAAGGAAGAGTGCCCGCAGAGAAGGTGTGTGTGTGTGTGTGTGTGTGTGTGTGTGTGTGTGTGTGTGTGTGCTGTGCTTCCTGCGCTGGAGCCCTTGCACTTTTGGCATTACCTGCTTATGTTCTAAGGAACACAGTCTGGTTTCTTATGGAAGGGAAGATAGTATGTTTAAGTTTCCAGAGTCTACTGATGAGCCATTGCCATACACAGGAGTATATGATGCTAATGGGGGAAAATGGGTTAACATTCAAGAGAGAAAGGTTTCCAGGTTTAATCTGGTGCTTAATAAGTAAAGAACAAAAGGCAAACTTAATTAGCAATTAAGACAGATTCAGCAAAAATGGGATAAGGATAGAAGAGAGAGATAAATGCCTGTAACTTCTTGAGACTGGTTTTGGAGAAGGTTTGAAAAGGAGTTAGAAATATGGAGAAGGAAAGAAGAAGTTCTTCTGCGTAGATTGCAGAAACATAAAGACTGTAGACTGTGTGACTGTTAAATACAACCGATTGCCCTTAGCTCAAAATGCCATGAACTCATAGCCTAGATAAAGATTTATATCAAAACTAATGCCAAGCCATGTCTAACATGACCAGATGCAGACTCACACCGGGGACATCTGTCTGATGAAAATCTATTCTCATGTATCTGATCTAATCATTCTAAGAATAATCAGTGTAACATGAAAAAAACAATACATGCTGTTAAGCAATCTTTTCTATATAAGGGATGAGCCTCATGCCTAGTAAAGACACATTCAGATACAGTTCCTTTGAGTCTTGTGTCTGTTCGTCATTTGCCAATTCCTTACCCACCTATCCCGAGACCCTGTCCTGTTGGTCCCAGCACCCCAGCTAAGCTGGTCCGGCACTATGTGACCTCACACTCCCGACACCATGCCTCCCCACCACGGCAGACCACACCCCTCAAGTTGTAAGCAAAATAAACCCTCCCTTCCTTCAGGTGTTTTTGCCAAGGGTTTTTGTCATGGCACTGAGGAAAGTGGCTAAGACGGTGTCTCGGTCTCTGCAATATCATGCTTCACCCACCGCCACACCTCCTTGAGCCTTCCATCCCATCCACAGAGACACCAGCCTCCATCTCGGGTGTGGAACAGGCTGATGGCTGGGAGGGAATCGGCAGGCTGCTGCCCAGGCCCAGGAGGAGAAACGTGACTCATTTGCAAAGGTCTCCATCAGTCTCATCATCCCCCACGGTGGAAGTCAATCTATTTGTGACTTACCTGGATGGGGACTAAAAAAATGATTCTTAGTAATTGAGTAGGTAGGGTGGGGCCTGTCTGCATGAGGCCCATCAGGTTTATTAAACTTTCTTTTTTTAATTTCTTTTAATTTCCTCCACCTATTTGGCTCATCAATCACAGGTGGGCCACGTGTACGTTTACACTGCGTTCTCATCCTGCTGCCTGCTTCACAACATCCAGCCACTCCTGTCCCTACCAAGAGCCGATGTGCTAGCCCAGCCCTCGGTGCCCATGAGGCCCATGAGAAGGCCAAGCTTGTCCCCCTGTCCTTGTTGCATTGCATCCCCCTCACTGCAATCTGGAACACTAGAGGAGGGTCCAGAGGACCTTTCTGGACAGGGATCTGCAAGTTCATTACTAGCAAGGCACCCAGGATGCCGTCATTCCCGGCCTGTCTCCGATTTTAAAAATCTACTCTCCAGCCTATCCTAACCTGGAAAAGCTGGCCTTGCCAACACTCCCTTCTCCCTACCCCACCACCCTGACTTTTTTGTTTTGTTTTGTTTTGTTTTGTTTTGAGCTAGGGTCTCAGGTACCCCAGGCTGGCTTCTATGTGAGCTGTATGAGTTACTTGTTCTGTGGCTTTGACAAAACACCTGATGAAAGCCAACCAAGAGAGAAAGGATTTCTCTCTGCTTACAGTTCCAGGGCACAGTCCACCATGGCAGGAAATCATGGCGGTCGGAGTGAGAGGTGCTGGCTCACTCAGCCAGTTTCTTCTCTTTAGTCAGTTTACAACTCCAGCCTTGAAATGGTTCTGCCCGGGTTCAGGGTGGGTCTAATCTCCATAACCTCTCATAGGTGATTCTAGACCTTGTCAAGTTGAAAAAAAAAATGGTTTTTGAGATAAAAGTCTAACTATGTATCCCTGGCTGGCCTGAAACTCGGTATATAGACCAGACTGGCCTTGAACTCATGGAAATCGACTTGGTCTCTGCCTCTCAGGTACTGGAATTTGAGGCATGTACCACCATGCCAGGCTCAAAGGGGCAATATTAACCAACACCATACCTAAAGATGGCCTTCAATTTCTGTTCCTCCTATCTCCAACTGTTGAGTGCTGAGATTGCAGGCATGAGCTACCATGCCCAGTTTATGTAGGGCTGGGGAACACACAGGGCCTTGTACACACTAGGCTAACAGTCTACCCACTAGGCTACATCCCCTGCCCCTGGTTTCCCTGGAGGTTCTTTCACGGGAAGGCTGGAGAAGAAGGAGTAGGAATGACCTAGCTTCCTCTTTGAGAGGTTGCTCAGCTACAGGCTACAGTTCCTGCCAAGACCCTTTTAAGAAGCCACCTTTCTCTGGAAACTGCAGCTGCCCTCACCATTATAGGCTTAGGGCTGCAGCAACAATGGCTCCCTTCCTCTCCTCCTTGAGGCCATGCTCTGTCCTTGTTTTCTTTCTCTGTGTTGGAATGGAACCAAGACCTCTCTCACACTCTGACAGCAGCCTCTCGCTCAGGCACAGCACCCCAGTAATTTCTAAGCAGTGCTTTTATGAAGCGATCTTCTGACTCCCCATTTGAGGTACCTTCTGTCTCCTGGAAATATTTTTTACTTTGAAGAGATGCCTTCTCTCTGGCCTATAAATAGACATATTGTCATTCTTTTAATTAAAAAAAAATTCCCCAACTATAATCATTTCTTGTGTGCAGTAGGGTAAATTAGGAAGACAAGTGCCATGCTAGGTACAGTCCATATCCCCTCCCTGCGCTCACGCAAGGTGCGATTTACTATGCTTCTTGGATCCACGAGGAATCCAAGGCCCAGCAAGGTGTCATTGTTTCCCCCACAGTCTTAATGCCGAGTAGTGGCCTACCAGGGAAACTGAATCTGGGACATCCTGCTCCCTCCTGCAGATCTGTCCCCTCCATAGAGCCCTGGCTTCTCTGAGCATCCATCACGGCTGGCCTGAATTCATCTCTGACTTCCAAACCAATAAAAATCCATTTTCTGTAGCTAGATGGGTTCCTGGAGCAGCCCAGAGGTGCCCACCCTTGGCCTTTAGCACCGCCAGGCCCCAAGATGCTCAGGCTGGGTGGTTCTGGCACTAACCTCTCTGACCAGCTGGGGGTCAGAGTTAGAAGCAGCCATTCTTCCTGACTTCAGATTTCTCCCCTGGCATCCATGCCCTAGATTACAGGCGACTCTTGGCCACGTGCTCATGAAAGTGCCAGAAATAGCAAGGACCGGGCAGACCTGCAGGGAGAGAATGCGTGTTCTGCCCTGGACTGGCTTTTCCACACTCGCCACATGCACATGGGGCTCTTTCTCTGGCTTTTCAATGCTAACCACCCCTCAGGTACCCAGGTAGCTAGCTGCACCTTTTACTTCAGCTGGACTAGAATCTTCTCATGAGATAGAAATAAATAAATAAATAAATAAATAAATAATTGTGAAAAAATAATGCCAGGTGTTCTATTCTGATTAATTTTTTTGTCAATTTGAGATAAACCAGGGTCATCTGGGAAGGGGGAACCTCAATTAAGAAAAGGACTTTGTAGAGCTGGAGAGATGGCTCAGAGATTAAGAGAACTGGCTGCTCTTCCAGGGGTCCTGAGTTTAGTTCCCAGAAACCACTTGGTAGCTTACAACCATCTGTAATAAGATCTGGTGCCCTTCTCTGGAAGGCAGGCTTACATGAAGGCAGAACATTGTATACATAAGAAATAAATCTTTAAAAAAAAAAGGAAGAAAGAAAGAAAAGAGAAGGACTTCATTAGATTGGCCTGTGGGCAAGTTTCTGGAGATGTTCTTACTTAGTGATTGATGTGGTAGAGCCCAGACATGGAGGGTGTGGTGTCCTTCAGTCTATGGTCTTGGGCGACATAAGAAAGTAGGCTGAGCAAGGCATAGGGAGCAAGCCAGTAGGCATCATTCCTTCACAGTCTATGCTTCAGTTTCTGCCTCTAGGCCTGCTTGAGTCCCTACCTTGGTTTCCCTCAGTGACAGCCTGTGATTTGGGTAAGCCAAAGAGACCCTTTCCTCCCCAGCTGCTATCTTAATCACAGCCATAGAAATCCTAACTGGGACATCCCTTAAGACCAGAGTGAGTGAAATCCACAATTTCAGCAAAGATCTCATGTGTGAAGTCGGTGAGACAGGTGTTTGCTACCAAGCCTGACCACCTGGGTTTGATTCAGTAACCACATGGTAAAAGGAGAGACCCAGCTTCTTGGGTGGTCCTCTCACCCCCACCCATACATCGTGGCACATACGTAAATAAATATTTTTTGAAAAAAATTGTATATGGGTATGGTGTCATACACTTCTAATCTTAGCACTCGGGAGACAGAGCCAGGTAGATCTCTATTAAGAGTTTGAGGCTATTAAGCTCTATTAAGAGTTTGTAGCCTGGCCTACAGAGTGAGTTGAAGGCCAGGTAGAGTTATCTAGAAAGATATTCAATCTTAGCCAGGAAGGTGGCACACAACTTTAAACCCAGCACTTGAGAGGCAGAGGCTGGAGGATTTCTGTGAAGTCTTCTCAGAGATTCCTAGACTTGTCAGGAAGACATGGTGAAGTCATGCCTTAAACAGACAAATAAATACTATAAATAAATAAATAACAGGGACGGATTTATTGCTTAATTGGAAGAGCAAGGGTCAACCTTAATTCCGACTGGAGAGGCCAGCAGAGGTCCAGCTGGGCAGCAGTGCGATTGCTATCGCTGCACATATTGCCTTCAAGAGCTTTGCCCAACAAAGCTGACATCATGCCCTCAAGAACCTAGGAAGAGAGGGCTCTAAGCCAAGGCATATGATCGGGAAGGGCTGTTCTTTCCAAATCAATAGCAAGATACTGGTGAGCGGGACAGCACAGCGTCCACCCCAGATGCACTCGCGGACTCTCACGGGGTGACAGAAAGAGGTGCACTGAAGGTCTCATCAGCTCCATCTCCTGTCACCGTGACTCATGGCTCCGGGTTAGCACACTCATCTCTGCTCCCCCGTTTCCAATATTCAGGATGCAAATGCCACTTACGTGAGGGCAGGCTCTAATTAGCTCAGGACATCAGGATCAAGCCCACTGCGGCTGACAGCAAGATAAATACACCTAAATAGCCAAGCGATTGCAGTTGGTTTTTATTTTGTTCTAATAATAAGCAGCTACAGGAAGGGTGGGGGGCTCGTTATCTCTAGCAGGCTTGATGGATGATGGGGTGTCTGGTCTGCCACGTAAATGTAACTTCCTGGTAGCAAGATGTCTCTCACCACCACCCCACCCCGCCCCGCCCCACTTCTGCCCTCATCAGAATTAGTATATGCCTTCTGGAGGTTATCTGGTCTCAAATGTACATTTCAGAAGGCAGGGTCTTGTTGCCCCTTCTCTGCCATGAGCCTGTAAGGTCACAGATTCTGGGTTAAAGAAACTGTTACAAGACGCTTTAGTTTAAAGGTTTCTTTCCGGGCCAAGCCTGGGGAAGGTGATTGGGGCAAGGCCTGGACTGGACAGAGCATGGGCAGCTCAGAAGTGGGCAGAATGTAAGCATGAGAGGGGAAGGGAGGACAGAATCCAAATTAATCTCCATGGTCACCAGGGCCCAGTGAGATCTGTCCACTCTTATCTGTTACTCTTTTTAAAGATATTCCCTGGGGCCTCTGCAGGTGGGCAGGTGGGAGATCACAGCAGGTGACCTGGAGGGTCCCCCAGAGGTCTCAGGCAGGTCAGTGGGTGACCAAAGGGGCAGCGGTAGGCCACGAGGGGTCCCAAGCAGGCGAGAGACAGACAGATATGCCATGCAGAGAGAGTTTAGGTATAGAGTTTATTTAATGGGTTATGGAAGGGAAGGGGAAGAGGAGGGAGAGAGGGGGAGAGAGAGAGACAAAAGGGGGAGAGAGAGAGTGAGGGAGAGAGAGTGGGAAGAAGAGAGATGGGGGAGAGAGAGAGAGAGGCAGCAGCCACCTCTTCAAAAGATTGACTGGAAGGGAAAGAGCACAGGTTAGATGAGGTGGAAGATCTCCTTGCCCCAGTGGAAGGAAGGAGTAGGCGGGGCTTGTCTCTTAAAGGGTCAGGGTAACCAGGCCAGCAGATCATAACACTATCTGTTAGGTTGGGAGCATAGGCCCCAGTCCCTGGCATCTATCTCAGCCCCCCAGGCCTGGTCTGGACTTCAAATCCCAGCAGGCCAGGTCCTGACCCCTCCCTAGGGGTGGGGTCAGGACCACTCCCCAGGATACTTAAGTGATCCCCCCCCCCAAAAGAAGAACACGTGGTCTCTCTTTCTCCCTCCCGGGGTTCGTTTTCGTTCAGCGGCTTCCCGGTTTCCCCCCTCAGGGCCACCCCAGAGCGCAGATCTCCCATTAAACCTGGATATTTCTTAATTTGGATTGTTTTGATTTGGCTAGATTGGGAATTTTTGCGTCGTCAGAGAGCTCGCTTAGGAAATATTCCTAACACTATCTTTCCCTTATCTTGTACCTGCTGATACCCCACTGTGACCCCAGGTACAGATCTGCCTGAGGCTGTGCAGTGATATAAATAACAGATAAAATGATGGCCAATGTGAGACTGAAAAATGTTTCCAGTAGATTCAGCATCAGGGAGCTACAGCCCACCTCATCAAGGCTTTCCAAAAGAAGGGGAGGGGCCTGGAGGAGAAAGGTATCTGGTTTGATTACTATGGAAATTGACTATTCTTTTTGGGAGTTTGGGGGTTTTTTGGTTTGTTGTTGTTGTTGTTGTAGACTACGCTGGCCTCAAACTCAGAGATTCACCTGTCTCTACCTCCTTAGTGCTGGTGCCATCGTATCTGGCTGAAACTGACTACTCTTGCCAGAATTCCTGAGATAGTTTTTATGATCTTGAGCAGAAAGTACCTTCACTGTTTTCATAGCAAAAGCTATTATAAAGAAAAGAACCGAGTATATGTCCATGACATTTTCTAAAATTTGTTTGTCTTGATTTTTAAGACAGAGTATCACGATGTAGCTCTAGTTGTTCTGGGACTCACCATGTAGGGGTCAGGCTGGCCTCAAACTCAGAGATCCTCCTGCCTCTGCCTCCCCAGTGAAAATCATTGTAGGGCTAGAGAGATGACTCTGTGGGTAGGAGCCCTGACTGACTGCTCTTACAGAGAACCTGAGTTCCCAGCATCCACACAGTGGCTTACGACTATCTTATCTGTAGCTCCAGTGTCAGGGAATCCAACAGTCTTTTCTGGCTTCCAAAAAGGCACCAAGCATGTACAAGGTGAACTTACATATAGTCAAAGCACTCAAGAAAGAAGGAAAGAAAGAAAGAAGGAAAAGGAAAGGAAAGGAAAGGAAAGGAAAGGAAAGGAAAGGAAAGGAAAGGAAAGAAGCAGAGAGAGAGAGAGAGATTCCAGAGCTGGAGTCCATGCCTTGAGAGGCTGAGGCAAAAGGATCATTGTGACTGAGGAAAGCCAAGTTAAGTAAGATCGTGTTTCAAAAAGAAAAATAAAAAATTTAAAATAAGATAAAATAAACATTTTATTTATGCGTATGTGTGTTTGCTTGTGTGAGTTTGTATGCCCCATATGCATGCTCTACCCTCAGAGGCCAGCAGAGATTATACTGGAGATATAAATGATTATAAGTCACCATGCTGGTGCTGGAAACTGAACCACCATCCTCTGGAAGAGCAGCCAATGCTCTAACCACTGATCCATCTCTCTAGATCCTGCCCCAATTTTTCTTAAACAACCATCTTGTGATTGATAAGCAAACCTGAACATAATAAAGTTGTATAGACCTAACCGCATGTGTACACACACATGTACACATACATCATCCACACATGCATAGATGCATAACTAAAGAACAGCCATGATTTCTTTGTATTTTTTTCTTTTTATTGTTTATTTATTAGCATGTGGAGGTCAGAGAACTTACTGTAGTCAGTTCTTCCCTTCCACTTTGTGAGTTTAAGGGACTGAACTGAGGTTGGTAGGCTTAGCAGCAAGCACCTTTACCCACAGCCCACTGTCTGAATATTATTTCTTAAGACAGTATACAGCTCTATGATGATATTGGTATTGCTCATGGAAGAACACAGCTCTCAACTCAAAAGAAATTAAAGATATTTTGTTCTGAACTGACTTGATTGTGGCCCAAGTGTTTGATTGAAAGTGAGACCCAGCCCTCTGACACCCCTATATGCAAGAAGTCTAGGATGATTGGAAGGGTCACCCTAGCCCCTGGCATCCATCCTAAGTCCCCTTCCCCTGGAAGTTGCCTTGGTCCAGAGTCCACCTCCTGGAAACCCACCAAGTGCTGACCCCTCCCTAGGGAGGGTCAAGACCACTCCCACAAGCTATTTAGGCTGCCACCCAGAAAAGGAACACGTGATCTCTGGGGTTTGTAAGGGCTCCTCTCCCCTCCTCTCTCTCTGCCACCGGGGAAAGCGCTGCATTTATTAAATGTGGGCATCTTTGATTCGGTCTAATCTGGTCTAACGAATTATTTGCGTCGGCGAGAGGCTCATCTTAAGAAATATACCTAACACCAAGAACACAGATTTAAGCCACTTCAAATTCCTTGTTCTTATGATGAAGCAGTTTTATCAAACTTTTAATAGTTATAGAACAGAGAAAGGCAAATACATTGGTGGAAACAGGTGGGCTATAGCAAAGTGGGGAGCACTCTGCTATAGGCCTTAGACCCATCTGACAACATTCTTAGTCCTTTGATTGGTGCAGAAATTAGGGGTCTGTCCATAGATTCCAAAGGATTTGTATCTGTTAGTCACAGGGTGTTAGGTCTGGCACAGAGGTGGGCAAGGAATAGCAGCTTTTTAGGGGACTAAAGCTAACCCAAAGTAAATGTAATTAGGCCCTGGGCCTGAAACATTCCAACCTGTCCACATCTCTTCAGTTCTACTCCATCAACAAGCATTTGCAGACACGGCTTCTTTCTAGAAATTCTCACACACAACATAAAAATTGTAAAACTAGGGTTGGAGAGATGGCTCAGAGGTTAAGAGCATTGCCTGCTCTTCTAAAGGTCCTGAGTTCAATTCCCAGCAACCACATGGTGGCTCACAACCATCTGTAATGGGGTCTGGTGCCCTCTTCTGGCCTGCAGGCATACACACAGACAGAATATTGTATACATAATAAATAAATAAATATTTTAAAAAAAAATTTAAATTGTAAAACTAAACAGAACAAACCATTAAAACACCCTCTCACTGAAGCTCAATGATTAAGGGCATTTACTGCTCTTGCAAATGAGTTCACATCCCAGCCAGCATCTGCACCAGGAGCTGTAACTCCAGCTCCAGGTTGTTGGCCTCCACAAGCACCTGCGTACACACATGTGCAAACCCCCGCACAATGAATATTATCTACAATAATAAAAATAAATCTTTAAACAATCCTACCATTTACAGAATTAACAGGTAGGCCAGATGGAGCCCCTGCAGGCCCTTATTTCTGCTTGGAGTTGATAAAAAGTTGGGGGAGGGGGTTAGAGAGATGACTCAGTGGTTAAGAGCACTGCCTGCTTTTTTAAAGATCCTGAGTTCAATTCCCAGCAACCACATAGTGGCTCACAACCATCTGTAATGAGACCTGGTGCCCTCTTAAGGAAGAGACCTGATCAGCCATCCTCATCAACTTAGACCATGAAAGCCAATATGGACAAGCTCAACAGAACCACCGTATACCAGCTGCCCATGCATGCTTCAGCATTGCCAGGGCATAAATTTTATTTCATTCATCCATCTGCAAGAAACCAGTGAACAAGGGAGAGGAAGGACTGGGGCACTGAGAGAGGTGGGTTCATGGAACCCAGCACTGCCCTGGGATTCCTTCATCTGGTTTAGGCTCAAAGGTTTTTTTTGTTTGTTTGTTTGTTTTTGTTTGTTTTTTTAAAAGGCGATGAGACCAACTCAGAAGGAAACAGGGCCATTCTATTAAAGTTGGAGAGAAAAACGGCAGCCTGGAGATCTCTGGGAGGAAGGAGATGGCTTAGAGGAAGAGAGAAAAGCATAATCTAAGTCCAGAGACAGGTTAAGACACCTATGTGGGGAATGGAGGGGTGAGGGAGAGGAGACAAGGAGAGGGAGGGAAGGAGGGGGAGAGGAAGAGAGGAAGGGGTAGGAAGGGAGGGAGACCAACAGAGGCGGAGGGAGAGAGAGTGCCCACCAGAGAGTGTCTGGGTAAACATGAAGGAGAGATATGAGGCTGTAGCTACGACTCAGAACAGCAGGCAAGCTGGGCCAGTAAGACCTGTAGGCAACTGCAAGAAGGGCTTCCAACTGCATAAACAGTAAACAACCCCAGTCCTCGGGGAGAGTCTCGGCGGCGGCGGCGGCGGCGGCCCCCACCCCTTGCCAGCGTCTTCAAGTGCAGAGCTCTCCTGGCGAGGAGTGGTCCAGTGAGGTTGATTCCTAGGGTAAAGAACAAAAGCATGTCCTTTAACAACTGAGTGGTTTAGATGGCCTGTCTCCACAAGGGGCAGCGGTAGGACCCAGATTCTCTTCTTTCGATCAGAAATTACATAACAGAGTAGACTAAAGTGAATTAAAAGAAGATAAAAAACAAAATCCACAAAGTAACCAAGTTTTCCCAGGAGGAAACGGCTTTCCCTTGCTCCTTCACAAAGCCCGGTAGCGGCTTCTTCCCTATCTTATGCTAATTATGAGGGACGGTTGTGAAGCCTATTCTATCCTTTCTCGGGGCCTTTCAAATTCTAAGAAAGGTGATTGTCTCAATGTCCCCTTTCTTAAAATTAGCACTTTCACTGGGAAAACAGGAGGCGTGGCCCGAAGCTGATTGTGAGGGGGGAGGGGCCATCCTCAGTGGCCTCTAGGCTCGCTGGTGGTCAGATCACCACCACCGAATAAGGCCGTCCAGATTTAACACACCTACGGTGGTGTGCATTAGGGCTCTTGGAGGTTAGAAATAGGTTAAATAGGAAATAGGAGTTAGAAATAGGCATGTCTGTCAAAATAATCCAATCGTTCACTTTCAAAACTCCAGTTGAAATAATCTAAGAACTAAAGACAGCAACCGAGTCCTTCTTTGTAGTTCCCTTCGGATCCTCAGCAAAAGGGAGAAGCACAGAGAACACGTGGGGTCCGGACTTGCTGTGAAAATGTAGGTTGGATTATTCAGGCACATCCAGGTATGGTGAAGTCAGGAGGACGCGGCTAGGACTGAACATTTTGTAACAGCCGTGGTGGCACAGTCCTGTAATCCGATCTCAGATTGGAGGCCACCCTGGGCTACATAATGTCAGGCTAGCTTTAGCTACACAGCAAGACCCTGTCTCAGAATAAAAACCCAGGATAACTATGAGGAAAGGAGCAGAAAAGTGGGGCATCCACCCCACACCAGGTGACAGGTGCTGCGCAGGGAAGTCCCAGGTCAGAAGGTGAAGCTGGTGGAGGGAAGAATGAGGGCTAGAGACGGCTAATAGAAGGGGCTGGTCAAGACAGGCTCAGCAGGTTAGGACTGGCCAGTGTTGGTCACCAGAACTGGGCATAAACACTGCAATAGTTGTCTTCTGGTACCCGCCTTAACTGGCCGGCAGATGAAAGTGGTTTAGAACACCTGAACTTTAACGAGGGTGTTAGGAGCCACGGCTGGGAAAGATCACAGGGCTGGGTCATTCTGCATATGAAAGGGTTGCCCGGGCTAATCCTAGAGGGGTGATCTCTCCAAAATCAGCAAGTCCACAGAGGTCAAAGCTAAGGAGTTCCCACTCTGTTTCCTTGGGCTTCCTAGGAACACCTCTCTTCTCTCCCGCCACCCTGGCCAACCCAGCAACAGGCCCATCAGCGGGCCACATCCTGTGCCCTCCAGCAGGCAACACTTCATATCCTACTCCTTTTTGTTGCTCTATTTATTTATTTATTTATTTATTATGTATACAATATTCTGTCTGTTTGTATGCCTGCAGGCCAGAACCCATTACAGATGGTTGTGAGCCACCATGTGGTTGCTGGGAATTGAACTCAGGACCTTTAGAAGAGCAGGCAATGCTCTTAACCTCTGAGCCATCTCTCCAGCCCCTTGTTGCTCGTTTTTATGAGACAGGGTTTCTCTGTGGTGCTCTGGCTGTCCTAGAGTTCACTCTGTAGACCAGGATGTCAAGTTGGGAGCGTATCTATCCCAGCCCCCAGACCTGGTCTGGACTCCAAATCCCAGTTGGCCAGGTCCTGACGGTGCTGTTTCTCCATGGGTATATGCTGCCACACAGAAGGGAAAAAAAAAAAAACTCATTAAGGACTGGCAGTGAAAAACAAGCCTCCTGCATCATGCCGAGTGTCCATCCTGGCCTGAAGCTCACCCTCGCTCCCTTTCTCTTTGTCCATTCTCCATGTAAGGAGGCTTAGTGGTCTGCCAGTGGTTTTCCTCCCCTCTACTTTTATCCTGCACTGGGTCTTGTAGCTCACTCCACAACACACAAACTGCAGATCTGAGAGTCATCTTGGATAGATGTCCACTTGATTTAAGCAGCCCCCTCCTAACGGGCAGGCACCTGGCATTTTGCATCTGTGGCTTCAAGAAGCCATTCTGCACCAGATACCCTCGGATGACTTCCCTAGGCACAGGCTGGAGAATATCTGTACGAGGGAATTGTCTTTGCGGGGAGAAACACCTAGTAACTGCTCACATCTGCAGCCCAGGGTCCATTCTTACTTGCATAGGAAAGCAAGGTTGATGGCTTAGCTAACTCATGTCACATGACCTTTTCTGGAACTGGAGAAACATTCTTTTGCCCCAGAGGGTGTCAGTGAGTCAAAGAAAGGTCTAGCTTGGTGAACCAAGGAGTTTATTAGGGTTACATTGTGGAGCATGGGTGAGTCAAAGGCAGCTACATCACTAGGAAGTACCATGGGGGCAACTTACAGCTTCGATCTCCAGCCCATAATCAGGGCATGTTAACAACCTTCGCTAGTGAGGATCGTCTGTGGGTGGTCACAGCTGCTCAGAATAGCCACGGTCATATCCAAGCAGGAGGAAACAGGCAGGGGACAAATTCTTCAAACCCTGGAGTCTGGCTGGGAGGCAGGGGTCAAACTGGGGTCTTAGATTTCCCATCTGCCTGATGACACTCTTATGACCCAGAGACATAGAGGTGCCTGGAGATCAGGAAGCTGAGTCAGATCAGGACCTCAGACCCTAACTGTCTTCATCTGAGACTAAGGCAAGGACCCCAGCTAAAATCTAAACATCCCCTCCCAACTTTGCCTTCAGTAGCTTTCCCTCCGTAGGGCCCTGACTGTTATCTGTGAAATGGGATAATGACTCCCAACTTGTATCTTTTTTCTCCTGCTGGTGACAAGAAGGTGTAACGAGATGATTGGTGGGTGTGGAAATGCCCAGAAAGTTCCGCCTTTATCTACCAGGAGCAGGAGTTACATGGAGATGCCTTTGTAATCCCTTGCCGGACTTATTAATATGCCTGAAACATACACAAAATACTCAATTATTTGGACTGACGAATCAGAGTGTGAGGTTATCAGGGGCTCTAATGTCCCTCTTGGAAGTCCTCAGGATGAGGTGGGAAGCATGGTCACTGGGAACATCTTGGCTCAGTCCCAGCTGGTTGAGGTCAGGGAAATATGTGGGACCATTAATTTTCCAGAAAAGCCAATTTTGTTCTTTTTTATTATTAGTTTTTAATTAAAATTTTTATAAATTTTTTAATAATTATTTAAGGTGGGGGTATGTATTATGGGTGTCACAGTACTCAGAGGGTAGAAATCACAGGACGACCTTCTGGAGTCCATTCAGGTGATCAGCCCTGGTGGCAGGCACCCTTAACCACTGAGCCATTTCAAATACCCTCAATTTCGTTCTTAGCATCTAGCTTTGATGTTTATTCAGGTATTTACAGGATCTTGTCAGAGTTGAGCCGAAAAGTCACATAAGCTGCTTGTAGCCATAGTGCACCTTGCCCTCTTCCATTGCACAGATGAGAAAACTGAGAGGAGGGGAACTCAGCCAGTGGCACAGCCAAGACCAGGTGCCATCAGTCACTACCGCCTTTCTCTCACACCCTGCATCTATCTTGTTTCTGGGTGTCTGCGTGCATGTGTCTCTTGGTCCCCCTTTTCTTGCCACCTTTCCATCTCCGGCTACTCCCGGGATGTCTGTCCCTCCCTTTGTTCCCTAGTCAAATGTTCTCTTAGTCAACAGACCTCGGGAGCTGGGTGCAGCCACCAACCTGCGCCAGCCGCGCCTCCTTGCTTGGCCCCCACCGTGTTTCCGGAAAGCGGGCGGGTCCCCCGGCTCGGCTCTGCCGTCAGCACCCCTGCCTTCGGTCTGCGCCCCCTCCCCGCTGACCTCACTGGCGCGGCATCACGAGCGCATATAAGCGACGGCCCCTCCGAGGAGCGAGCAGTCGACGCGGGATCCTGGAGCTCTGCGGAGTCTACCCCACCAGTTTGCACTCTGCAGCTCAGCATCTCCAACTGCACAGAGGAGTCTCCACCTCACAGGTAATGCCTCCGACCCCGGTGTCCCCCTTCTACTCTCCTCATCGCCTTTATGGAGCTCACTGACAGGGACACCCGGAGCGCTGGATGGAAGAGGTCCACCAACAGGTCTACGCTACGACGGTCGGACCCACCCCAGAGTTCAAGGCGTACATTAACATTAGAAGTAGAACCTTTCGTTTGGGAATTAGGATATGGGCGTCCAAAGAGACTCCTGGTTTAGCCTAGACAGGAGCCGCAGGGTTGCACGAGGAGTTCTTGCAGCGAGCCAGAATCTCAATTCTGGAGTAAGGAAGGAGGCTGGCAGTGGAGGGCTAGGGTTAGAATGAAACCTTGGGGACAATTTTGGCAGCCATGACTTTAGCTTCTTGGGCCAGCGCTGCAACCTTGGTGGGTAACACAGGAGTGGAGGGTTTCAATCCCAAACGCAGCCAGCGCTGACTTCCTGTGCTTTAGGAGACAGTAAGGGATGGTGGGGACAAAGGGGTTTCCACCTCCACCGCCTCCTGACTTGGCTGCCCTAGTGGACCAGGAGAGTTGCCAGAGGCTTACATGCACCAGACAGATGGCGGGTGACCCTGTTGTTGGGGGTAGGGGTGGCCCCAGAGCAGCACGGTGCATTCACCCTTGTTCCCACTGTCTTTGACCCTAGACGCCACGATGCCGGGCCCTTGGCTGCTGCTGGCTCTGGGCTTGATCTTCATCCTGACTGGTGTCCCCGAATCCTGCGCCTTACTGGAGGCAGCCCAGGAGGAGGGTGCAGTGACTCCCCACCTGGGGAACATCCAGATACGTCCAGAACATCGATTCTTGCAGAAAGACCTGCAGCGGGTGCGAGGGGACCTAGGCGCGGCCTTAGGTAAATATAGGGGGTAGGGGAGCTATGTGAATGGGTAGGGAGCCACCTGTCATGCCCCTTCCAGACATAAGTTGAGATAGCCTCATAGCCACTTCCTCAACAGGGTGAAGAGGTGACCAACCCTTGGGACCACAGTAATTCTTAGTGCTGGACATAATCAGAAGACAGACTTTCAGTAGTCACAATTTCATGTGATCCCTATCTGTGACAGTTTTAATTGCTGCCTACTAAGCACTTGTATGTATTGCCCTACCTATACGGGAACATTGCCATTTTGTACTGAAAACTGAGGTTCAGAGAATTCAAGTGACTTATGGTCACCCCAAAAGGAAGCAGAGAGCTGAGGCAGTGCCCTTAAACATCTCCCCCCCCCCCGCCCCAGGGTGGGGTTGTCTATAAGGCCTGAGGAGCAGACAATGGAAGGAGCTGTCAGCAGTGCTAGGACAGTAGAAGTCTGGAGTGGGTCATGGCCTAAAGGCTAGTGTCCCTAATGAAGGGACCAGGTTCTCCAACCCTGGCTTTTCCTTCTCCAGACTCCTGGATCACAAAGCGTCAACATCCAGGCAAAAGGGAGGAGGAAGAAGAAACTGAAGCTGAAGAGAGGGGGGACATGGGAGAAGGGGGAACCTGGACTCCCCACAAACGACAGCACCCTGGCCGCCGTGCCAACCAGGACAAGTATTCGTGGGTGGACTCAGAGGACAGCGACTGGACGCCACAGTCCAGGGTACCAGATTTCTTTCTGGATTCCTGGTTCCTAGATGCCCCCCAAGTCAAGCGGCAGCACCCCGGCCGGAGATCTTCCCCCTGGATGGAGTCTGATCTCACCAAGAGGCAGCATCCGGGCCGGAGGTTCATAGATCCCAAGCTTCAGAGAAGCTGGGAACAAAAAGAAGAGGGAGAGGGTGTCCCAATGCCTGAGAAACGCCAGCATCCTGGCAAGAGGGCATTGGGTCACCCTTGTGGGCCCCAGGGAACTTGTGGCCAAACAGGCCTGCTCCAGCTCCTGGGTGAACTGAGCAGGGGTCAAGAGACCCTGGAGGAGCAAAGTCCAGAGCTGGAAGACTGGGTCAGGGAGCCTCTGTTGGAAGACTAAACCCAGAGCCAGGCTTTAGTCTAGGATGACTGAAGCCCTGTGTGCTCCACCCTGTCTCCTTCACCACCTTTCCCCCATCAGAGGTTAACCCTGAGCCCTCTGTTCATAGCATCTTCCCAATCCCCTTCCTTACCCACTTTAATGACCCCAGTCAGGAAGTTAGAGCCCTACTTGTCCCTGCAAGCAAGAGGGGCCTGTCTCGTTGTCATTGCCCTTGTCCCAGACAGCCTCACAGTGTCACACACTCCTCAGCACTGGCCAAGATGGGACCTCCTCGAAAGGGTGGGATTGAAAAGTTTTGGTGTCAAAATCCAAGTTCCATCCTCTACCCCATGTGGCAAGACTGACCTGGTATAATTTCAGCACCCCCCTTCAAGGCTGGGGGCCCTGGGAAGTTTGGGGGTTGGTATTCTGACATGCCCTGGGGGGCCACATCTTGTATATACCCCATGCTCTTGTTAATCTCAACAACAATAAAATAAATTCAGGTCATCTGTTGCTTTGCTCTTCTGTCTAGATTGCAGGTTTTCTTTGGGGGTGTTTGGGGATGGCACCCAGCCACAGATGTTGTCCGCTCAGAGGACATTAAAAGTGTTCACTCTCCACTGAGGAAATCAGGACTCTCTTGCTTGTCCACAATCTCAGACCACTATGTAACTGTGGCAAAGGGGTCTCGGCTCTAGAGTATTATTGGCTGGGTGTGGTGGGTGGAGATTAGGGACTGGAGCAGACCTAGCGAGCAGCAGAGGAGCCTAGAGTCTTCCAGACTGGGGGAGCACATGTTACTGTGACTAAAACTGGGGGATTCTGGAGTTCTGGGAAGCAGGCTAGGAGGGGGCAAGTTGAAGTCACCTGACACCGTATCTGCGAGCGCTGTCCCTGAACACGCACTTGTGCCGTGCATACAGTCCTCCTAGGTAATGTTACTCAGTGGAGGAATTGGCTCCTGTGCATCCTTTACCTGATGCCACCTTCTCTGTGTGGGTACGTGTGGACACTTCCTTCAGCCTGGGACTCCCGCACACATCTTGCTCAGTATAGGCTAAAGTCAGAGGGGGAGCCGCTCTGCACTTGGTTACTACATTTCCCAGCCTCCTTTGTGAGTGGGACAAAGTCACGTGATCGATTCTGGCCAATGGGCAGACTTAGGGGGTGCAGAAACAAAGTTAAGTCCCTGAGAGTCTCTAAAGTGTCACCAAACTTAACCAATTGCCAAACAAACGCAATCTGCGTTTTCCAACCACATAAAAACCCTTACCAACTTCCGTTCCTCCTCGAAGTCTCCTAGATCAGGGCCTGACCTGAAGAAGGTATTTGATAAACGCTATTACAAGCTTCAAGTCACCTCTGTTTTAATTTTCCGACCTGACTTTCCACCAGTGGGAAAACAAAACAAGGACAGAGGACAGATTGGCATGAGAAACACTGGTTCGGGGAAATGAGAAGGAAGGAGAAACTGGCAAAGCAGAGAGGCCTCCCTGGAGGAGGAAATATCGAAGCCCAAGCCTCAATTGAGAAAAAGCACCTGAGGCAAAAGTGTAGGACATCAACAAGGGTCCCTGGCCGAGGCTGCTTGTTCTGGGGGAGTATGTGAGACGGAAATGTGTGGGAGCCTCTCTTCCCTCTCCCACCCTCTTCCAAGCTCTGAGGGGAGCAAATGCATGTCTTCTGCTGCCCAATCCTGTCAGGTTCGGTCCAGTTCCCACACAGAAGCTTTGAGGTCCTGGGTCTATAGGATGACTCAGCAGGCTGCTGGCTAGTTTTGTCAACTTGACCCAAGCTAGAGTCATCTGAGAAGACGGACTCTAAGCTAAGAAAATGCCTCCAAAGGTGAGGCTGGAGGAAGCCAAGCCTGTAGCACATTTTCTTAATTAGTGATTGGTGAGTGTAGAAGTTAGCTCAATTCTAGAAATAACCAGGCTAACTACAAGATAAAGCAATTACAGTTTTATTTATTATAAGAGAAAAACCTAACAAAACAGGAACAAGAAGTCCAAGCTCAGCTGTGCTGCATGGGAGCCACAGAGAAAGCCCACGTGGGCCATGTGCCCGCCCATTCCCCACCACCACAGGTCCCAGAAGGCCACGCCCTAACTTGGTCCCACCTGTTGAAGATAATTGGTTAACAAAGCTTCCCCATCAAGTGGAGAAGGGTCCAGCCTGTTGAGGGTGGGGCCTCCCCTGGACTGGTGGTCCTGGGTTCTGTAAGAAAGCAGGTTGAGCAAGCCACGAGGAGCAAGCCAGTAAGCAGCACTCCATGGCCTCTGCATCAGATGCTGCTTCCAGGTTCCTGTCATGTTGGTGCTTCTGCCTTGACTTCCCGCAATGGACCATGGCTCCGGATACGTAAACCAAATAATCGCTTATTTCCACAAGTTGCTTTTGATCAAGGTATTTCACCACAGCCATAGTAACACTAATTAAAACATGTCCATGGGGTGTTGCTATGACAGTCGTGACTGTGTTGCCTGGGGGAAGATTGTATAAGGGCTTCAGGAGTGTTGAGAGCTCAGTGAGCGGTCCTTTAGGAGTTTAGGAAATAAAGTTGAGAGCAGTCAGGCGGTGGTAGTGCAGGTAATGTACACCTTTAATTCCAGCACTTGGGAGGCAGAGGCTATGGATCTCTGTGAGTCTGAGGCCAGCCTGGTCTACAGATTGAGTTCCAGACAGCCAAGGCTACACAGAGAAACCCTGTCTCAAAACAAACAAAAAGAATGTTGAGAAACCATGCAGATGTTGAAGGCCTGCTTTTTTATGATGTCCCAAAGGGAAGCAAAGAATCTCCTGGGTCATCTGTGTGAAGAATATGTGGTGTTTGATCCACTGGGGCTAAAAAATCAGCCATGATTAACTAGAGACCAGAACCACCAAAGTGAATCTTTTGTTGTGTGGGATAATTACACTGGTCAGCTGGAGCTGAGAAAACGGCAGTGATTAAGAGGAGACCAGAACGGCTGAGCTAGACTCTTCTGGGAAGTGTTTCCTGAGAGTCAGCACACAGAAGCTGTGTTCTAGAGGTGGCCTAGGCTATACCTTGTGCTGGCAGCCAAACTTGGTAATGTGTCAAAGTCTCCCAAGTGGTTGTGGTTCTGAAGGTCTGTAAGGGTTGTGGAGAGGCCAGGAGAGACCATTGGTGAAGCTACAGCCTCAATAGCAGTTGAAACCCCAGGACTGAAGAGGTCATGAAGAAAAGTCTAGGCTTGGCACCATGAAGAGAGTCCAAGAGAGCCTATTGGTGATAAAGTGCTGCCCAGTTGCAGTCTAAGACCCAAGGTTTTGAAAATACCAGTACCTTGGGATGACCACCAAGAATAGCAGCAGCAGTGGGGTGTAGCCTGCCTAGCTTAGAAGACAAGCCGTGTGTGCCGCAGAGGGCAGAGCCAGAGAAGTGACCCAAGCCCTTTGGAGGAACCCAAAAGATCATGAGTTGATCTCAAATACTGGACATTGAGGTTTTGGGTTTTTTTGTTTTGTTTTGTTTTTTGTTTTTTTGAGACAGGGTTTCCCTGGGTAGCCTTGACTTGGCTGGCCACAAGAGCTCAGAGATCTGCCTGAGTTCTGGGATTAAAGGCGTGTGCCACCGCTGCCCAGCTGACATCATTGAGTTCTGGGATTAAAGGCGTGTGCCACCACTGCCCAGCTGACATCATTGAGTTCTGGGATTAAAGGCGTGTGCCACTGCTGCCCAGCTGACATTGAGTTCTGGGATTAAAGGCGTGTGCCACCACTGCCCGGCTGACATTGAGTTCTGGGATTAAAGGCGTGTGCCACCGCTGCCCGGCTGACATTGAGTTCTGGGATTAAAGGCGTGTGCCACCGCTGTCCAGCTGACATCATTGAGTTCTGGGATTAAAGGTGTGTGCCACCGCTGCCCAGCTGACATTGAGTTCTGGGATTAAAGGCGTGTGCCACCGCTGTCCAGCTGACATTGAGTTCTGGGATTAAAGACGTGTGCCACCGCTGCCCAGCTGACATTGAGTTATTTACACTGCTCGAGTTTTTTGTTTGTTTGTTTTGTTTTGTTCAGATTGTGACCATTCCCTGGTTCTTCCCTCTTGAAGAAAGTATTTATTTTTGATTTTTACAGGAGCCCCTGGTTGAGAGACTTTAAACTTTTTATAAAGAGATGCTGGAGTTTTATAAAAAGTTTGGCTGTAAAAACAGAGCTGCCCTGATATAGGGTATGTAAGCATGCAGCAGCTCTCTGCATGTACTTAGTTAACTGCTATGGCAGCTGTCTGGCCAGCTTCACATCTGCAGTATGTGTGATGATTGATTGGTTGATTCTGATGCTAGACATTGAACTCAGGGCCCTTTACATAAGCACTCTACTACCGAGCTACACCCCGCCCCGCTCTGAGCTTTGAAAGTGTGCTCATGTTATAGAATATATCAGTACTTCCCTTTTTTTATAGCTAATAGTACTGTCTTGTGGTGATCAGCACTCTATCATAAACTCTATCTGTCTTAGGGCTGAGGATGTAGCTCTGTGGTAGTCTGGCTGGCAGGAGACTCCTTCCCAGCACTCTGTCGCACTCAAACAGAAGCCATAGTGTGAAGTGGTCCATTCCTGTAGTCTCAGCTTGTGGGAGGGTGATGAAGGAGGGGTTATCTGAAGGCCAGGAATTTGGTGCCAGCCCAGGCAGCAAAGGTCCTATGAAGAGACAAAATCAAACACCACCAACCGGGTGTTGGGGGTGCATACCTTTAATCCCAGCATTCGGGAGGCAAAGACAGATAGATGGATCTCTGTGAGTTCAAGACCAGGACAGGTTCCTGAGCTACAGAGAAACCCTGTCTCAAAACTACCACCCCCCAAAAACCCCACCAAACCAAATATGTTAAGTATGTGTGTGTGTGTGTGTTGTGCGTATCCTCACACACCCCTTTCTTGAACCCATTTTAAGCATACATTATTTTGCTTTGTTTTTTGTTTTATTGTTGTTTTTAAAGACAGTCTCGCTGAGTTGTCCAAGAGGAACTGTGTGTGTTTTTTCTGCATGTATGTCTGCATATCATATGCTTACATACTTCCCACATGTAGTAGGATCCCACTTGTTTGTTTCCCTGCTGCCCAACAGCTCAGACCCAAAATAACCACACAGAACTGTATTAAATCACTGCTTGGCCTATTAGCTCTAACTTCTTATTGGCTAGCTCTTACATCTTAATTTAACCCATTTCCACTATTTTGTGTATCACCACAAGGCTATGACTTACTAGGTAAATTTCCAGTGTCTGCCTCCGGCAGGGATACATGGCTTCTCCTGACTTGGCCTTCTTTCTCTCAGCATTCAGTTTAGTTTTCTTTTTTTTTAAAAAAAAAAAAATTATTTATTTATTTATTATGTATACAATATTCTGTCTGTGTGTGTCCGCAGGCCAGAAGAGGGCACCAAATCTCATTCCAGATGGTTGTGAGCCACCATGTGGTTGCTGGGAATTGAACTCATGACCTTTGGAAGAGCAGGCAATGCTCTTAACCACTGAGCCATCTCTCCAGCCCCTCAGTTTAGTTTTCCCCACCAAGCTCTGCTCTACCCTATCACAGAGCCAAAACAGCTTCTTTATTCACCAAGGTATTCACAGCATTCAGAGGGGAATCCCACATCACCCACAGAAGTTAGAAAAGGGCATTAGGTCCCCTGGAACTTGTGGGTGCTGGGAACTGAACCCAAGTCCTCTGCAAGAGCAGCAAGTGCTGTTAACCGCTGAGCTGTCCTCACCTTAGTAACTTTTTAAATGGCTTTTCTAAGTGGTACAGTCACTGATTTGTCAGCCATGCAACATGAATACATTAATGGCCTCTAGATCTCTCCTCGTCTCTTCACTCCCATGGTGGCCCCTGAAGTATGGCTCCTTCAGCCCACACCGCCCCCTTTCCCTTGCTGCCCCTAAAAAACAATGACAAGCACCCAGTTCCAAGGACAGTATTCAAATCGCTCAACAGACATCAATCAGACAACAACAATCAATCAGTACACATGCCCTGACCAATCAGAATGTCCAGATTCTGACTGCACAGTAAGGCTCAGAGTAGAAGAGCTGAGCATTGTCAAGCTGGCTTTTGCTTCCTGCTGACTGGTTACCATGCTTCACTGTGCTGTCCTGATGCTCTGCCTGCTCCTCCTTAGCTGTCACCTCAGCCTTCCCTTTGTCAGAATGTGACACCGCAGCCCTGAGGTCCTCTCCTTTCTCATAGTTATCACGGTCTATAATTACACTTACCTGAGACTGGGTGCCCCCGGCACCAGCCCTCAGACAAAGGCTTGAACACAGTTTACATATATGGACTTGGATTCCAGGAAGCAGTGGTCTGGAATGGGGGACAGATACAGGGAAGGGAAGGGAAGGATTTGGACCATATCGATAAACCGGTTGGCAATGGGATTTTATCTTTTGGGGAATTTTTGGGAGACAAAGACCACACCTCAGAGTTGTACAACTTTGACTGGCTGAGGAAGCTGGGAATATGTCTTTCAGTTTCCTCCCATCAGAGACTGATGGCTCCTCTCTGATGATGCCCTTCTGGCCACAACTAGCTGGCCCTGTGAAGCTGCTTCAAGAAAGTCTATAGGTAGTCACATGCACACGCACACTCCACCTCAGAAAATACCAGATAGTTCTCCACTGGGCACTGTCTTACTCCTCTGCTCTAGGGCACTAAGAAGCTATAGTGAGCTGGGTTCTGTGTAAGACCTTTTCCAGCTTCCCTTTACACCCTCATGTAGTAGTTTAAATCTTGGGAGTTTAAATTTTAATTATGTGTGTGTGCATGCGTGTGTATGTGTGCATGTATGTGTGTTTGTGTGTGGTATACACACCACTGCATGCTTGTAGAGGTCAGAGGACAGACAATTTTCAGGAGTAGGTTCTCTCCTTCCGGAGATCAAACTCAGGTTGTCATGTTTGGCAGCAGGTACCTTTATCTACTGAGTCATTTCATAAGCCTCCTTAGATCTTGAATGTCCCAAAGGCTACATGTTAAAAGCATGGTCCCCACAGTGGTGCTATAGAGAGATGGTAGAACCGTTAAGAAATTGTATTCAGTAGCAGATCCTTAGGTCACTGAGGGCATGCCCCCCAAGAGGACTCTGGGACCCAAGGGCCCTCCTTCTGTCTCATTACTTCTTGGGCTTTGGGGTGCTCTAAGCCATGGGGTTGCCTCACCACAAGAACAAAACAACTGGGGCCAAGGAGTCAGGGCCCAGAACCTTCAAGCTAAGCTAAACAAACTTTTTCCTCTTAAAAATTTATTATCTCAGGCATTTTATTACCACGAAAAAATGCTAGCTGATAGCCCCCCACCCCTTTAAAAATGACAAATATCTGGCTCAGAGTGGTGATGTCACTTATAAAAGGCACAGCCTAAGGTCAGTGCAATGGCTCAGTGCAGAAACTTGCTATCAAGCCTGATGACCTAAGCTTGTCCCAGGATGCACATGGTGGAAGGAGAGAACTGACTCCCAAAAATTGCCCTTTGACCTTCATGTGAGCCTTGGCATGAGTGCCTGAGCACGTGCACACATGCACACACACACCAAAAACATTTTTTAAAAAAATCATAAAGGGGGCTGGAGAGATGGCTCAGTGGTTAAGAGCATTGCCTGCTCTTCCAAAGGTCCTGAGTTCAATTCCCAGCAACCACATGGTGGCTCACAACCATCTGGAATGAGGTCTGGTGCCCTCTTCTGGCCTGCAGACATACACACAGACAGAACATTGTATACATAATAAATAAATAAATATTTAAAAAATAAATAAATAAAAAATAAAAAATCATAAAGGCATAGTTTAGCTCTGTAAAACTTCAAGTACACTAAGTGCTTCAAAAATATTTATTTTTGTATTACCTACGTCTTTGCTTTGAGCTTCTGCAAGAAGCCAGCTAGCACCTCCATAAGGAGGCAACCTCTCCCATGCAGTGAAGCCACCATTTCCTCTGATAGGTCCTGTAATTAATTCTTTCTGCAAACCTTGTTTCGATTAATTATTTGCAATCATGGCACTGATTTGCTGAGAGACTCAGTTCCTGCTCCGGGCCTCTTGGGTGGCCTGAGAACACGAAGGGCTTCTTACCTGAAGGATGTCAGCAATTAGCGTCCATTTCGATTGCCGGGCACGAGCCGACTGCCCAGGAGAACATCAATTAGCTCACTAGCTAAATCGTGCTCAGAAGCATGGGTTACCAAGGGGACTGTGGTCAGTGCCAGGATTTAAGTGGTGCTTGTCTTCGGGGATCGTCTTTCCTGAATTGCGGCCATATTCTGGGCCTGGTGATTATCGGCAGGCTGATTAGACCTCGTCCCACACGGAGAGTGACTTCCTAATCACCAGATGCTGAGGAGAAGAGTGTCCAGGCAAACGCAGGTACGCCCCGTGTGACGTGCTGGAGGCTGGCACGGGTCCTGCACTGCTGCTTTGAGCCTACAGTCCCAGAGTGGGGGACAGAGGGTATAGGGCATACCCGTGACTAAGTTAGGAACCCTTAGAAAGAGTTCAAGGGGCTGGGAGGCCCTAGAGGGCTGGGATCATTTCCTGGAAGGTTGCAGACGTTGCCCGTGGATGCTGACCTGGGAAGAACACTGTATGCAGTGTCAGGCGCGGGGCTGAAGACAGCCATGTGCTGTGTAAACGGAAATAGTCAACCGCTAGTTGCGGATTCTGCTGTCATCCCTTCGGATGACAGAACCTACAGGACGGAGGTGTGGTTCCGTGCAGAGCACTTGTGAGATTCTGGGTCCCATCCTTAGAATTACTAAATAAAGCAACATAGAAAAACATAAAAGATTATATCGTGGCTGGAGAGATGGCTCAGCGCTTAACAATGCTGCTCTTACGGAGGACTCAAATAGGATTCCCAGCTCTCAAGTCAAGCTGCCCACAACTGCCTGTAACTCCAGTTCCAGGGGGTATCTGTTACCCTTTTCTGACCTCTAAGTGTACTGCACTAATGTACATGACCTGCCCCCACCCCAGTCCCACATACGTAATCTAAAGAATGGTAATACCACATAGCGATGACATCGAGGACACAATGTAGCTATGATGTTCTCACGATGATAAATCTTCCAGTGAGGCCTTCCTGGAGATAGTCTCCACACCAATCATTCAAGACTGAGTTTACTACATCAGCGCTTATTGAGCTCTAGGGACTCTACAGAAAACTGAGGCACCCTGGTCTGAGATGTAGGTCCAGGCAGTCTCCTCTACAGGGGAGCAGCTGCAGAACTCTGGGTCTCTTGCTTTACATGAACACAGCAATTCCAGAGTTTGCCCCAGGATCCTTGGGGCTCCTGGAAGCCTTCACTTCCCTTGTTTAGTGGGAGCCCAGGTTCCTTTACATTTAACCAAAGCAACGACAGAAGGCTGATGATGCTCAAAGCACTCCTACCTTGTACGACATCAGATATTCTCATAGTTTGCACAAATAGACTAATGCCACTGTCTTAGGGTTCCTACTGCTGTAAAGAGACGCCATGACCACAGCAACACTTATAGAGGGAAACATTTAATTGGGGTGGCTCTCTTACAGTTCAAAGACTTAGCCCATTATCATCATGGCGGGACATGGCAGTGTGCAGGAGACAGGGCGCTGGTGAAGTAGCTGAGGTTCCTACATCTTGTAGGTCTGTCTCACTAGATGTGGCTTGAGCATATATGAGACCTCAAAGTTCATCACCTCAAAGTGTATCAAAGGATACACTTCCTCCAATAAGACCACACCTACTTCAACAATGTCACACCCCCTAAAAGCGCCACTCCCTTTGGTGGCCATTGTCTTTCCAACCACCACAGCCACTCTTAGTAAATTGTTTTCTTTTGAGAAATGCTAATATCTTCATAAGCATATACAATTTATGTTACAAATAAAGTTTGTTTTTATTTTATCTGTATGAGTGTTTGTGCATAACATGTGTGTGTGTACCCTTGGAGGTCAGAAAAGGGTGTTGGATCCCCTGGAAATGGAGTGGTGGGTGAGAACTGATATGTGGGTACTGGGAACTGAACCCAGGTCCCCATAAGCCATTGTTCCAGCCTTGAGGTCATGGTTTATCACTGCTGTAGAGTTGAAAATTCTAAGGGCTGGAGAGATGACTTGGCAGGTAGGGACCCTCATTGCCAAGCCTGAGTTCAGTCCCCAGGACACACGAAGAGGAGAGAACTGATGTTTGCAAGTTGTCGTCTGTCCTTACCACACTCTCTCACTGTGGCACATGCATGACTCTGCTGGAACACACAAAATTCTGAAGTTCTAGTTTGGTTTCTAACATGGGAAAAGAGCAATATCTACCACTCACATAATGACATTTTCCTTCAGACGTTCAATCGTTTTGAAGAGCATAACAGGCTTGAGGCCGGAAGGACTGAGAGCTGTGACATCATGTCTTAAGAGCTTGTGTTGGATATCCCCTGGGTTAGTCACTGCTCTAAGTGTACTGCAGTCTGCCACTGCCTTGTAATGACATTTTAGTCCACAGTGGACCGAATAAGTGACAGTGGTCAACGGAGTCCCAAACATCCCATGTGTGCTTTGTCCAGACCAAATCACTTTCTCTGGTGCTTGATTTCGGATCAAGGGTTCATCGAAGACCCAACACAAAATTTACACGTTTTATGTCATATAATGTTACCAGTGAGAAACCTTATCAAACAGTTGACATGGAAATGAAATTTGAAAAACAATTAAGTGGGAGAGTCGGTGAGATGGCTCAGGTAGTAGAGGTGTTTGCCACCACACCTGACCCCAAGTTCAGTCCCTGAAATGAGGAGAAGGAACCACTCCCACAAATTGTCCTCTGACCTCCATACATGTGCTGTGGCACACGTTTCCCCCAAATAAATAAATAACTAGAAATTGACTAATAATAAATAAATGAATAAACATAATAAAATTTTAATGAGTGAGAGACTGGGGATGTGACTCATTGGAAAAATGCTTGCCCAACATATGTGAAGTTCCGAATTCTACTCCCAGCACCACAGTGTTGAAGGAGCTGCGGGCCTGCTTTTCATCCCGCCTGGCTCCCTGCTGCCTGGCTAGCTTATGCCCCGAAATAACAACACACAAATTGTATTCATTTAAACAGTGCCTGGCCCATTTCTATTAATGTGTGTAAGCACTGAGGTGCACTTACCAGGAAGATTCTAGCCTACATCCATCCTGGGTCAGAACTTCATCGTGTCTGCTCCAGGAGAGGGGAGCATGGCATCTGAGCTTACTTCCTCTTCCTCCCAGCATTCTATTCTGTTTACTCCACCCACCTACAGGCTGGCCTACCAAATGGGCCAAAGCAGTTTCTTTATTAGCCAATGACCTTCCTCCATCACCATAAGATGAAAAGAATAGTTAAGAACTATGTGAGAGGGGCTGGAGAATTGGCTCAGCAGTTAAAGGTACTGGCTATTCTTCCAGAGATCCTGGGTTCAATTCCCAGCACACACATACATGGCGACTCACAAATGTTTGAAACTCCAGTCCCAAAGGAGTCTTATACCCTCTTCTGACCTCTGTGGCACTCTGTGCATATGGTCCATAACATACACAAGGCAAAACGCCCAAGTGTAATATAAAATGAAGAATTTAAACTAGGATGTTTTTTATTTATTCTCTGACAGTTTCAGACTCATGCATAGCGTATCTTGTTCGGATCCACACCCCCAACAGCCACCTTTAGCTCTCCCCAGGCAACTCCCACTCCCATCTTCAAGTCCTCTCTTTTTTATTTGTAACTCACTGACTGTAATTCGTGCTGCCTGCTAGAATGTCGGCCGATCTTGCTGGCTCGAAGTTTTGTGGGAGAGCATAGCTGCTGTCCAATCATGAGTGCAACCGCTGTCACGTCCAGAAGTCAGCACTTCACAGCTCTCCTCCCCAGCCTCAAGCTCTTAACGTTCTTTCTTCTCTTCTATGATGTTCCCTGAGCCTTGGCAAGGGTAGAGGGAGTTGACGTAAATGTTCCACTTAGTAATGAACACTCAATAGCCGCTTATTCTCTTCATTTTAACCAGTTATGAGTCTCTGCAGGAGCCACTGACCACTGCAGAAAAAGGCGTTTCTGCCCATGGCTGTGGGCAGCACTAATCTATGAGTATAACTGTAACTATTTAGAAGTCAGTTTGCCCGTGTGTCCAGTTAGCAAGACTATAGTTGTAGGTTCCTCCCCAGGGCCTATGACTTCCCAAGTTGTGGGTTTGGATCAGGTTTACAGTACCAGGCATGAACTCTTTCCTGTGCAGCAGGCCTCAAGTCCAATGCAAATGTAGCTGACTACCCCCATGACCTTCATACCATTATTCCACTAGGGGGCATTTCTTGCCTGGCATGTCACCATAGTAGTGTTCAAGGTCCAGTTCTGGATAAGACCACTGATGACTTTTTGCTCTTAGTGGCTTGCATAGATCCTTCTAGCATTATGAAAGTTAGGTCACTCCCAGCTCAATTTCTGTATGTCCTACAACTAAAGTATGTCATGTCTTTAGCAATTGGGTCTTCCTTGATAATATGTTGAACTTACTTTTTCTCTGACTGGTTTAAACTGTTCAGAATTTGGTGTGCATTATGCAATATCTGCATGTATACATATAGAGAGCTACAACAAGGGTGTCTAAGATTTTGACATTATGCTACACATGGTTATACTTGACAACTGTGTGAGCCAGTTACCAAAACAAAAACTAAAAAAAAGTCTCATGAAGTTATTTCTTTATTTAGAGACAGGTGTAGATGGAAGTTTCTGCCCTGGCAGGTCCTGCACCGTTCAGTTCGAAAGAAACACACAGAGGTTTATATTAATTATAAACTCTTTGGCCTATTAGCCCAGGCTTATTATTAACTAGCTCTTACAACTTAAATTAACCCATAGTTCTTGTCTATGTGGCTTGGTACCTTTTCTCAGTAAGGCATTTTCATCTTGCTTCCTCTGCATCTGGTGGTGACTGTGTCTCTTCCTTTTCTCTTCCCAGAATTCTCTTAGTCTGGTTGCCCCATCTACACCTCCTGTCTGGCTACTGGTCAATCAGCATTTTCTTAAATCAAGATGAGTGACAAATCTTTACAGTGTAGAAGAGCATTATCTCACAGCAACAGGTCTCAGTGTGTAGCCCTGGCTGGATTGTAACTCCCTATGTAGACCAGGTTGACATCGAACTCCCAGATATCCTCCTGCCTCTGCTTCCCAACCATGGTCTTTATCAGAATGTTTGAAGTTTCCAGTCATGTTAGGCTGGCTTTTTCCTCATACCCTAGAGTAGTCAACCTCTGTGCCACCAGCTCCCTATTTGCAGCTGGGACCAGCCAGAAGTGAGTCTGCCTACCCTCAAACCATACCCTGTTCCTGACCCCCATCACTGGGCTGTCTTTAGGGTACCAGTGGGATAGCAACATCCCTTTCTTGGTCCCTCCACTTAGAAACTGGGGACAGTAGCATCTGTGGAAGAGAAACTGAGCTGGGCGCTTAGATGTCAGTTGATTGCCAGATGAGTAATGTTACAGGAACGGTCAGCTCAATGTGGTCAATTTGTGTTTAACTTTTACTGGGTAAGGATTCTGAGCTTTCAACAAATTCTCAAAGGAGTATTGAATCAGGTCAAGAGTAATAGCTTGAGGGTCACAGGAACTGCTGGAGGCTCTGGGCTGGTTGAGGACGCTACCATTGACAATCAACTCATCAATGCTGCTCTGAGGGTCAGCGTGCCAATGTCCTGGTGCTACACAGATGATTTCTAGCTTCTTTCCTGCTCCATCCAGGCCTGGGTCCTTTTGACCTCCTGAACTGTCGTCCACAGGCCCATGCTGTTAACCTTGAGAGCAGAGCCAGGAGAATTGGGTGATGCAGGGAACACTACAGCTATCAAGGAGAAACAGCAGTTCTGGAATAGGTTCTCCTAGGGGCTCGCACTCTGCCACCCAGCCCCTGGGCTCCCAGGCCAGGCCCAGTTCCTTGCCAAAGACACCAGCAGCACCAATCTGTGTCATCAATGGGTCCCTCATCTTTTGGCCCTTCTCATGGCATGATGTAGAGAGTGGTTTTGACAAGGAGGGGAAGCTGGGGTTATACACTGCTCCCAAACCTTGCATGGTTGACATGCCAGCCAGCTGGTTCCCCTTCTGGTCTGTGCTTGGTTGGTCTTTTCTACAGCCTTCCTCACTGGAAGAGACTTGGTGGTGGGGGGTGGGGGGTGGGGCAGGGAATAAACATAATATTCTTGGGGAAAGCTTTTTCCTGAAAATCAGATCTGACCCCAACCACCCCTCAGTTGTACTCTCAGCACCTCAGGAAGGCCAAGTTCAAAGTCTTCTGTGATGAAGACCCATCTGTCTCAGTTTCCCCGACCCACAGCTCCCCTCGCCCACAGGACTCTTCCTTTTTCACTTGGAAAACCCCGGATTTACAATTATCATAGGCATCGCCTATTGTGGAATATTAGTTTAAGATGTGTTATATTCATTTATGCTGTGTTATATCTGTTTAATGATGCAAAGATGTGTTGCATCTTCTATGTTGCATTTGTTTAACTCTGTAAAGCTGTGTTACTTTGCTTGTCTAAAACACCTGATTGGTCTAATAAAGAGCTAAACAGAAAATACCTAGATGGGAGAGAGAAATAGACAGGGCTGACAGGCAGAAAGAATAAATAGGAGGAGAAATCTAGGAGGGGGGGCGATATGCTAGGGGTCAGCCATCCAGCCAGCCATGGAGTAAGAAGGAAAGAAAGAATAAAGAAAGGTAAAAAGCCCAGAGGAAAAATGTAGTTAAAGAGAATGGGATCATTTAAGTTAGGAAAGGTGTCTAGAAACAGGCCAAACTAAGGACAGGCATTCAAAAATAAGAATAAGTCTCTGTGTATTTATTTGGGAGCTGGGTGGTAGGCCCCAAAAGAGTTAAAAAAAAAAAAAACCACAATCTCCTTCTCCAGGAAACCCTCTCTGACCTGACCTTCTGCAATGGCACCAGGCCTCCTCAGTATTCCCTCTAGCTAGAGTTGGGGAGATCTGGGGTCAGAAGAACCTTTAAAGGTTGATCGAGACCTGCACATCTCCAAGAGTGATCCAGCATCCCATGGACACTAACAAGACATCTATTCTCAGGCCCCATGTGGCAGAGGAAAGTAGTTAAAAAAGAGGGTCCTAGAGGTTGAGAAGCACTGAACTAGTCCAAGCCTGTGAAACCCAGCTAGAGCTCCGAGTTTGCAAGGCCCCATTAAATCATCTGCCAGTGTAGCTCAGCTCTTTGCCGCACTAGGGTCTGGCCACCCCGCCTCCAGGGGCCTTCTACAAATAGGGTTGAGGCAGGAAAGAATTGCCTTCACCCCAGGTTCTTCTCCCACATCCTGCGGGCTCACGACCAATTTCAAACTGGTGTTTTCTTTTATTGGCAAAGACGAGGCTTGGGCACCTGTCTCATTTATTTCTCATCAACCTCTCTTGGTTCCAATCCTGTCAGGCAGGAACCTGCTGGGCTGGAGAATCAAACTACTGCTTATCGACACGTTGTAAATTTTGTGGGGCTCTTGCTAAGCACACCAAACACGATCTTGAAAAATACAACTTCTCCCTTCTCTTGCTCCCTTTCGGTCGTCACTCAAAAGGTTGTATGCACCGCCGCAGACCAGATGTTCTCTGTTCCATCTTCACCTCTGGTAGGAAGAGTATACTTTCCCTCCACCGCTGGACTCCACTAAGCTGTCAGACTTAGAAGTTCTTCTTGGTATCTAGTCTGTTTCTTGCTGCCACTGGCTCCAGACCAGCCTGTGACACTTTTGTCTCCGCTTTATAATTCTGGAGACTAGCACAGGCTAAGCACACAGTAGGCACTCAGTACATATGGGTTTAGAAACTGGGTATGAGGGCGCCCACTTGTAATCGTAGCACTTAGGAGGGTGAAGAAACATGAGTTTGAGGTCAGCCTGGGCTACACAGTGAGACCCTTCTCAAAAACAAAACCCCAAGTCTACACACGAACACATACTGGTTTAGTATGTAGATGAATGAATATTAATTAAAACCAAAATTGATCATTGAAAGTGAGCATTCATTTGAAGACCTGGTGTGAAGTTTTCCCGAGGGGTTGCTGTTTGCACAGCAACAGCAGCTGTTAAAAAAAAAAAAAGAAGAAAGAAAAGAAAAGAAAAAAAGAAATACACCACATTTTCTCCATTCTCCTGCTCCCCACTCCCTAGCAAAAATTCTCCCAGGGGGGGGGGTGAGCGAAGAGGGGGAGGGTAGAAACAAGGTCACTCTATGCAGTCCTGGCTCTCCTGGAACTCACAACATGGACCAGGATGGCCTTTGAACTCAACAAGAGAGCCACCTGCCTCTGCCTCCCAAGTGCTGGAATTAGAAGCACCGCTATATTATGCCTGGCTTGAATTTTTAAAACTTTTGACTTTTGTAGACCCAGGAGACATGTGACCTGATTGTGAACTTTTAGCAACTTTGGTGGTCACAAGGTTCTCTCCCCGTGACCTCCTACCCCACCGCATCTGTGGGTTTGATCATTCTTCCATGGTTAGCCATATATTTCATCCTATTTGCATATCTCTTCCAGCCAATTGGGGCCCAAGTGGGCCCTGGGGTGGGTGTGGGGTATAAATTTAAGTTTCAGAGTGCAAGACAGCCCTGGACCTCAATGGAGGAGGAAAAGAAGATAGGTTCTTTTTCAATTTCATCAGAGACCGAAGCAACCACACTTGGTTTGTTTCTCCAGCCCTCTCCAGCTTCCAGACATGGAGACCTGATGCTTCAGGAGCCCACTGCTTTGGCCTGCAGGAATTGTCACACTTCCCAGGGCTGCACCCATTCAGCTAGCATCTAAGACCTAATGATGTCCTGCTGAGGGCTGGCCGTCTTCTGCTACCTCCTGAGAGAGTGAGTATGGCAGGAAGCAGCTCTGGGATGTGCAAGAGGGGTGGGATCAGAGAGGGAGTCTTGGTGGATCTTTCATAAAAGGCTGAAGGAACTGCAGCAGAGGGGTGGGGATGGAGGGAGCTAGAGCAGGGAGCAGGCAAGAGCCAGGGACAAAGGACACCAGGAAAAAAGACCTATTCCCACCACTGGGCCAGGGATGCTGTTAGAGGAGGGGGTGACCAGATCAGAGAGGAGCCTGTAATTGCTTCTCTCTTCCTTCCCAACCCCTTAAGTGCCAAGGAAGCATCTTATCAAGGAACCCCTCCCCTTCTCTCCCTCCCTAATGCTATTTAATATCCTAAGTTTAGTCAGTAATAAATTAAAGTTGACTCATTCTAAAAAAAAATCCTAACATATATAGCTTCCTGAAGCCACAGTTAATACTCCCGCCTAGTCTCCCTCTCAACTTGACAATTTGGTCAGGGCTAACTAGGATCCATCTAAAAGCTCCATGAGAAGTGGCTGAGTTCAGCTCCTTTAGAGGTGGAGGGAGCTGTGAAGTCACACAGGGATGGTACCCTGTGATCATTGCCTGATGGTCAACCCTGCTCATCCCTGACATGAGGAACATGCTGGATGGACACCAGAAAGCTTGCATGGAGTAGAGCAGAAGAGGAAGGGACTTATCCTCTGGCCCCTCCCCTTGGTCCTGTTTGCTTCAGGGAAATAAGCTCTCTTGCCCTCTGGCAATGCTGGTGCATGCTGTGGCTCTCAGGTCTTCTTGTGGTTTCAAGTAAGGAAGAAGGTTTGACAGTGAGGAATGATGAGACCACAGATCAAGCAGCAAACCAGCTAGAATGGAGGACCTTAGCAGGCTCTGGGTTAAGGACTGTCTGAAAATATTGGTGGCCTGCAGCTACAGTGCTGCTACGGGTTTCGCTGAAGGAAGGCTTGCTTGCAAGCAGTCTCCTACTCTTCCCTGGGAGAGCAGCCTGCCCAGACCCAGGATCTCCATATGGCAAGACATCAGGAACATTGGTAGAAAAGGCAGTTAGCATACAAGGAATTGCATGGCCTGTGCTGGCCACAGCAGTACAGTCTCGAGGCTAGTGGGGCAGACTGTCCAGGCCGCCTCCAGCAGGGATATGGTTGTCTGTCTGCTGTAGCCACTCTGCTTACAACTCTCCAGAACCTCAGGACTGTTCTAGAATAGGCTAGGCAACAGAGTCAGGTGAGATCCACCAGACCTCTGATCACACTTGAGTAACAGACTCAGGCGAGATCCTCTAGACTTCTGACCACACTTGGGCACACTCACAGGAGTGTATGGCCTGCACACCTGTCTCTGTATTATCTCTCACACATGCTTTCTTTTTCAGACATTGTTTCAACACTTTTTATTTAATTAATTGCTTAATGTGGGAGGGTAATGATGTGGAGGTCAGAGGGCAACCTTAGGGAACCCAGTCCTGGTCTTTCTATCTTATTTGAGACAGGGAGGGGCTCTTTGCCACTGCATAAGCCAGGCTAGCCCAAGAACTTGTGGGATTCTCTTGTCTCTATTTATTTATTTAGTAGATGTTTATGGGTATTTTGCCTGTATGTCTGTCTGTCTGTATACCATGTGCATACTTGGTACCCAAGGATGCCAGAAGAGGGTGTTGGATTCCCTGGAATGGGAGTTAGAGATTGCTGAGAGCTACCATGTGAGTGCTAGGAATTGAACCTGGGTCCCCAGGAATAACATCCAGTGCTTTTTAACCACTGAGCCATGTCTTCAGCCCCATTCCTAAGACTCATAAATCCCCCTCTGTATCTTGCCACTTCCTTTGGGTCCATATCACATCTCTGTCCTTTTTATTCAGTGACAGAGGCCATCTGGATACAGCACAATCCATCCTCACATGTGGGAATTGAACCCAGGCCCTCTGGAATAGCAGCCAGTGTTCTTAATTCCTAAGCCATCTCTCCAGCCCCCACCTTAATCTTTTTTTAATTGATCTTTCTTATATACATCCTCTCTAATTCAAAAGAAGTCTCGAAGCAGTTTTTATTCAAAGATATCCAAAGAAAGCATTCAAGGATTGTGACTAGATTGTGTATATCTTAGTCTGTCTCCATTGATTCAAAGCCTCACATCAGCCTAAGAGCTGTGTGACCTCGGCAAGTCTCTTTCCCTCTCTGCACATCGGTTTCTTCACAGTTAAATAGGGTTGTGGTATATGGCAGCCATATATACCTCTCTCCACTGTAATTCCAAGGCTAGGTTTCCACTAGCTGCAACAAGCCAGTGACTGAGTCCTTGGACTATAACGTAGGTCCCCTCTCCTGAGATTCAGGACCGTCTGTGGGCTTTACAGACACTTTCTTAGAAGTCCCACCTCTCTATTTAAAATATTTACTGTCTGTATGAGTTTACTTTTGCTGCTATAACAAATTACCATGCACTTACTGGCTTTAAAACAAAATAAGTCTATTTGCTTATAGTTTGGGCCACCAGAAGTTGCCTTGTATGGGTGCTGGGAATCGAGTGCCCTGGAGGAGCAGCCTGTGCTCTTTTAATTGCTGAGCCATTTCTTCATCCCTGGTTGGTTGTTTCTGAGACAGAGTCTCACGAGGTACCCAGGCTAGCTTCAAAGCCCTGATCTTCCTGAGTTAAGGGTGAGGAAGGCCAGCCAACTTAAATAAACTGCGCTGCACGATGCACATTAACACTCAACAAGAGGACACTAGTCAAGGTGTCCTCTTAAGTGACCAGAAAACACGTGGGAAGCCACTAGGTCTAGCGCATGGGTGCAGGACTCAGGCAAAAGCAAGCGGCCCCCAATTCTGGTCATCAGAAGTGTCACCCGCTCTCAAATAGAAACAAGGGCAGGAGGCAGTGGCCAGACAGTATGGAGGCGTGGAGGAGGCTTTAATTAAAGTGCTTAATGCACTCGGCGATGTTTCTATTTTTCTTCAAGGCTGAAGTCTCACCCGGCCCCATCCAGAGTTCCACTAATGACAAGCAAGAGTCATTCATAACTTGTCAAGTTCAGCAAATAATTCCTGGGGTCAGGCCCTGTGCAAGCACAAAGCAACAAGATGCAGGCTGAGAGGTGTGGAGAGATAATAACTCCCTGTCCATCAGGCACTGTGGCCCTGCCTACAGTAGTTCAATCCTCACCTGGGTCCTCAGAGTCCCATATTAAAGGTGAGGAAAATATACCAGGTTCAATAACTCAATAACTCCTTCAAACATTCATAGCTGTAAGGGCACTGGAGTGGCAAGGCTCTCTCCCTCTCTCTTTTTCTTTCCTCTCTCTCTCCTTTCTTCCCCCACCCCCGGGCTTTTTTCTTGTAGAAGTTTCTAGTTTCCTGACCACAGGTTTGTTTGGAAATCACAAGACATGAAGTACCACCTCTGGCAAGGTCAGGAAAAATGGACACTGGAAATGGGTCTATCCAGGTGAGGAGTGGACAGGAGAACAGGAAAGGATGCCGGGGTAGAGAAGGACTTGTGCAAAGACAGAGAGGTGAAAAACAGTACATAAATGAGGAACTGTCTGTTGCCTAGGGTGCGGCTCAACGGTGGAGTGGCATTGTAAGGCCTTGAGTCTCATCTCCAGCACTGCAACAAACCAAACCAAACACCAAGCAAAGGAAACAAGAGTGAGCCTGGCAGAAATGCATCTGGAATAGGCTCAGAGTGGTGTCCAATGGGAGGCTCCCAATTCAAGTGTCCTACTTATTAGAAACAACCCAGGGCTTTCAGAACAAAGGAAGGAGGTCTGGCTAACCCCTGTTTCTGTTCCCCCACAAGAGGGATATGGGTCCTACCCCATTCCTCATATCAGCTGGTGTCCATCCTGGAACTGGGGACCCATCTAGGGAGGGAAAGAGACTGGTAGAGGGTGTCTGCACAGGATGACCAAGGCTCATGGGGAAGGAGGGGGTTCACAAGCCTCTCTCCTAACTGAGGAGCTGTGAAGAGTTGATGGCTCCTAGGTAGGAGTCAGTTTTCTTTAAGGGTGTGGTCACTGATAGGTCAAATGCACTCTAGTGCATGGCCCCCACCTGGGAGTTTATAAGGCAGCACAAGTTGAACTGAATGGATTATTTTTAAAAAGCAGCAAACAAAAAGAGGACATGAAGTTGCAGGGAGGAGATGATGGTGGATCTGGGAAGACTTAGGGGAGTAATTAGGATGAACGTGACCAAAACATTGTATGAAGCAGGGCATGGTGGCGCACATCTTTAATCCCAGCAGAGACAGGAGGCAGAGACAGGAGGCAGAGACAGGCTGATCTTCATGAATTTGAGGTCAGCCGGGTCTACATAGAGAGCTTCATGCTAGTCAGGGCTACACATTGAGACCCTGTCTTAAGCAGAAAAGGAAAGGAAAAGAAAGACAAAAAAGTATAAAATTCTCAAAGAATTCATTAATAATATTTTTGAAAAAAAGTTAAAAGCAAAAAAGAGGTAATTTAAGTTATTAGAGAAAGTCTGGATACTAATATACATAGAAAAACAACCATGCAAAGAGATGGAGGAGGCTGCTACCCACAAGTCAAGGGGAGAGGCTTAGAAGGAACCCCATTGCCATGTCTTCAGGAAAGCAGCGGTTTTAAGGCCCTGAGCTTCTGCAGCTGGTGCTGACTAACATACCATCCTCTGTGGTGCTCAGAAGGAGGTCAGTCTGTGTTTCTCACTATTTGAACCTAGGGTCCTGTGAGTCAGGAAGAAAGAGCAGCAGGCAGGCTGCTGCAGCTGTCCCATGAAAGATGGCATATTGGTGTCACTCTGGGACTAGACATCCTCTGGATCTATCTAGTGGCAGGACCTGCTGATGAACTGAAAGCAGACATGACCATTGCAATCAAGATGGCCAAAGGTTTCCACCCAGAAGATCTGGATGGGTAGATGTGCCCACAAACTCTTCTACCTGCAGGCCTAGCAGCCTTGGCTTGGGGTTGTAAACAGAAATAGATGTCCGGGCTCATTTGAAGACCCTGTGCCAGTCCAGGACAGGACAGAGTGTCCTGCTATAGCACACCGTATATTAGCCGCTCAGTGTGGCCACCACAGGAGGAGGCTAATTTCTGGCCAGTAGTACAGCTGCTGGTCTGTGGGGGCTGGCTTTCCTTTGCTGGACACAGAAAGCTCAACTTTCGAAACCTCAGCTATTTGAGTGTGTCTTAGGTGGCTATATGGCACCCTCTGGTGGCTGGTATAGCTCTTCACAACCCTCTGATTACACAGAATCTAGTCCTGCATCCAGATTGGGGCAAACTGACCTGCAGGCAGAAAACTCGGGAGCCTGGGGGATGGATGTCTCTCCACAGTTTGGCTTGCTGAGTGTACCGGGGAGAGACAGTGAACCCGAATCTCAGCCTATCAAATGGGTACAGCTGGGACAAACGTCTGGACAAGGAGGTGGCTTGAGGAGCCTGTCCCATGTTCATCTTTTTGTTCACTTTTTAATCTTTCCCACCTATCTTTTAATCATTTACTTCTGCTTTCAGTACATTTGAAAAATATACGTGGAAGAGACAAGCAATATCCACTGCGAAAAGTAGACCTTACTCTAGCCGAGGTCTCTCACACCTGGGGGCAATACTATCACAAGTGATGTTTCAAGCCAGAGACCCAGGAAGCACACTTTAACTGACATTTATCTGGTACTTGGTATGTGCTAAATACCCTTGCTATAAACAATTACTTATTTGGATGTGCCTGTGTTTATGTGTGCAGTTCTCTCTCTCTCTCTCTCTCTCTCTCTCTCTCTCTCTCTCTCTCTCTGTGTGTGTGTGTGTGTGTGTGTGTGTTTTGTGGGATATTTGACCATACTGTGAAACTTGATACTGTGTTAATAAAATCAGTCTTGGATCAGGGTGTGGAGCCAGTAACTAGTTGGCAGGAATTAGACATAGGGAGTACAGAGAAGCCGGGAAGACGTGTGCTCGGGAAGGAGGAGAGGAGGAGGGAGTGACTTGGAATTTCAAGGTCTTTTTTTTTCCTTTGTTTTGATCAACTGGAGAGAAACTCCCTTGCTGGGTCTCTGTCCAAAAAGGAAGGTTAGCTGGTTGCTTCTCAGCCTCTCTGAACTAGCAGGTTTTCACCCCAACATCTGACTCCTGAGTCTTTATTGGTAAATAGAACAATAGAGACTTAGTTAAAACTACATTGGCCGCATCGACTGAACCGGAAGTACTGCTAGGCTGCAACCTGAGCAGTGGGTCTCTGACTGGTGAGCCTCGAGGCTTTGGAAGGTAGTTAAAATGTCAGTAGATTCAGGTGCAGATGCTAAGCTGACAGAAAAACGTGTGTGTGTGTGTGTGTGTGTGTGTGTGTGTGCATGTGTGCATGCATGCTTGTATGAGTTTGCATGTGAAGGCCTGAGGTCAATGTTGGATGTCTTCCTTATTCACTGTCCACATTGTTTTTCGAGATAGGGTCTCTCACTGAACTTGAAGCTAACCAGGTTGGCTAGACTGGCTGTCATTGAGCACCAGGGCTCTGCCTGTTTCCTCTCCTGTAGGAAGAAGTCAGAGTGAGAACTTTCTCCATGCCCACTTTATCGTAGGCATGCCCTGCCACACCTGACTTTAATGTGGGTGCTAGGGATCCGAACTCAGGTCCTCATGCAGGAGGGGCAAGCACTGTATTGGCTTAGCTGTCTCCTGGCCCCTGCCCTTGCTGCTTGTTTGGTTTTATGGATAGTTTGAGACAAGGTCTGGTGTAGTTGGAGCTGAGCTCCATTTGTAGAATTGAGGCTGCCCTTGAACTCGGGGTCTTCCTTCCTCCACTTCCCAATTGGTACAGGCTTATTCCACCACACCTGGCTCATCCTTGCCACTTTTGACCCCTGCATCTTGAACTGAGTTCAAGGTCCCTTGGACTGAGAAATGTAGACTTGCTATTACCAATGACTGAGGGTTTAGACACCCTGACCTGAGCTCTGTTAACACCTTAAGGATACCTAGAATGAGGGTCCCAGGCCCCTGTGCCGGAGGCTTCTCCTTGTCTACTCAATTTCCATCTGGGAAGAAAACAAAAAGCCCCTCTCTGCTTATTTCCTGAGCATCCTGTGCAGCCACCCTCTACTTCCCTCAGACACAGCCCAGTCCATCTGCCTGTCCTGTAGACCAAGTAAGGGATTTCTGTAATCACTCATGTTTCTTGTGCCATCAGCAGAATGTGCTAACCTCAATTCTCAGAACCATAGTACTAGGCAGAGCCCAGGCCTGGTGTTGGGTACAGCCGGCCCTTTGGGAAGTTACGTGATATGCTCAGTTTCCTCTGATGTAAGTTTACCCACACTACCATTTCCTCTTTAGTGCCTGTCTTCTTAATACCCTGTCTACGCCTGGCCTATGGTTGATGCCTACTAGATGCTAATACAGGAAGTCTCAGAGGTCAGGCCTGCACAGAGGTAGGGAAGGGGAGTATTGTGAAGGCCTCAAAGGAAAATGGCAGTGTTCTGCACTAACCAGCAATGAGTCTTGGGCAAAGCATCTAACTCTCCATTTGCAGCTTCTTCTGAGAGTGGTACCTCATAAGACTGCATGAAGATTAAGTAAGTTGGGATGTTTAAAGCCTATAGAATAATTGTCATTTGCAACTCATTCAGTAAATATTAGTCATTATTATAATTAAAAAGAAAATAGTAAGGGGCTGGAGATGGCTCAGCACTTAAGAGCACCAGCTGCTCTTCCAGAGGACCTGAGTTCAATTCCCAGAAAACATGTGGTGGCTCACTACCATTTCTAGTGGGATCTGATGCCCTTTTTTTTTTTTAGCATAAAGCCATGCATGCAGATAGAGTACTCAAATACATAAAATATATAAGGAACTAGTATGGGGTATAGGAGTAGGGAGTGAGAGAAGAGGAGGGAGGGGAAACTACGGTCAGGATGTAAAATACGTTAATACATTTAATTAATAATAATAATAATATGAAATTCCTATTAAAAGTGAAAAAAAGAACTAATAAAAGAATTGCCCAGGGGCTGGAGAGATGGCTCAGAGGTTAAGAGCATTGCCTGCTCTTCCAAAGGTCCTGAGTTCAATTCCCAGCAACCACATGGTGGCTCACAACCATCTGCAATGGGGTCTGGTGCCCTTTTCTGGCCTGCAGGCATACACACAGACAGAATATTGTAAATAAATAAATATTTTAAAAAAAGAATTGCCCAAAAACCAAACAAGGAAAACACTGTTTATAAACTATAATGCATCCATGCTGGCCTATTCCACTATGATTTTGTAAATTTTTATGTGCATAGGTGTTTTACTTACATGTATGTCTATGTACTACATGCATTTCTGATGTTCACTGAGGTTAGAAGAGGGTATCAGATCTCATGGGACTGCAGTTACAGTTAGAGCCTACATTGTGAGTACTGGATCCCTAACCAGTACCCTGTGGAAGGGCAACAATTTTCGCTGTTGCTGTTTGGTTTTAGTTTTTGGTTTTTTGTTTTTCAGTTATTATGGTTTTTTTGTTTTGTTTTTGAGACAAGTTTTCTCTGTGTAGCACTGGCTGTCCTGGAACATGCTCTATAGACCAGGCTGGCCTTAAGTTCACAGAGATCCTTCTGCTTCTGCCTTCTGAGAATTAAATGATTAAATTATATCATTAAATTATAGGATTAGAGATATGTGCCTCTCGAGAATTAAAGAATTAAATTATAGGTTTAAAGCTGTGCATCACCACTGCTGGGCTCAACAAGTGTTCTTAATCACTGATCCATCTCTCCAGCCCCTGATTTTGTTTCTTGAGGACAAGATCTTAAGTAGCCCAGACTGGCCTTTACCTCATTATGTAACAGGGCTGTTCTTAAACTCCTGATCCTCCTGCCTGTGCCTCTCAAGCACTCAGATTGCAAGAGTGTTTTACCAAGTCCAGAATGTCACTATCATGTTTAAAATACCAGTAGAGGGCTGGGGCGCAGCTCATTACCTGCCTAGTGTCTGCAAAGTTCCATTCCTACCACTTGAGAACAGTAGTGGCCAATCCACTGACTTGCAGACTTATCTACAAGCTGCTCAGCAGATTGCCATTGCTTTTGGAGCAAATGAGTTGTGAGTGTGATGTTGGTTTTGTAAATGATGGCAGGCTAAACCACGGTTGACTTATGAGGTCATTTTATGGCCTCAAATAGTTCTGCCCATCAGATTCTGCCTCATTTTGGGGTGCAGAAGGGGAAGAAGTGTAGTAAGGAAGCTGCTTATTCATTTCTTGGCTGCCCAGACTCCCAAAATAACCACACAGAAACTGTATTAATTAAATCACTGCTTGGCCAATTAGTTAAGCGTATTCCTAGCTTACATCTATAATTAACCCATCTCCATTATTTTATATTTTACCATGAGGCTCATGGCCTACTAGTAAGGTTTCAGCTTGTCTGTCTCTGACGGGTGGCTCCATGGCTTCTCCTTGACTCTGCCTCCTTTCTCCCAGCATTCGGTTTAGTTTTCCCTGCCTGGCTTTACTCTACCTTATCACATGCCTAAGACAGTTTCTTTATTAACCAATGGTATTCATAGCATACAGAGGGAAATCCCATATCACCTCCCCTTTTCTATTTAAATGAAAAGGAAGATTTTAATTTTAATATAATAAAATTACACAAAACAACACAGGTATTAAGCAAGAATTACAGCTACGATATTTATATCTACTTTATCTTTTATCATAATTAAGGAAAACTATATTCTTCAACTCCATCAAAGACTTCAGAAGAATATAATATTACCTAAGTAAACAGGAAGTGTGTTGTAAGCAACTTCCAAAACTCTAGAATTGACAGTGACTTCTTGCTCCCTGGACAATCACCCAAAGTTCTTCTGTACCATTGGGGCATCCATCTTCAGCCTACAGGCCCATAGTAAACAGAAGACTTTTCCACAAAGAAGGAAATTTCAAAGACACTTCCACCTGTATTGACAGTTTGTCAGTCACTTTCTTCTGTGCCCTGAGTGTGTCTGGCAGACTCTTTAATGAAGCAGGAGCCCGAAGGCCCTTTCTCACCTTTAGGCAAGTTCAGCAGACATTTCTCTGTGGGTCCTGCATGTCCAGTTCATCAAGCAGTCTAGGCAAGAGCAGTTTCTTGGCCAAATGGCTAACCAACTCCATAAGGAGTCTCTTCAATACCCATCATTCTCTTGAAAAAGATTTGTGCAGCCAGGAGCAGATGTATCTCATTGACACATTAAATGTCTTAGGTTAATAATTTAAACATTTTAAATGCCATATTCTGAAGGTCCCTGAAAGATTTGAAGAATACCTGTCTAACTGGAATGTATCTTTATATATACAAACTAACTGACTAACATGACTAGAAGCTTGAATATTATAGATGACTCTCTATTAACCTGTATTTCTTAATTATTCATTACTTTTTTAAATGTGCTGCACAAACACAATACCATAATCAAGAGCAGAAATATACATAAAACAAAACTGATCTTAAACTCATATCAATAGACCAAGATCCATACCAATGCAAAGTATCTCCATATCCTTTAAATGAAACAAACCATTTATAAACAATATTTGGGAATTTGGAAATAGTTCTCTTCCAACTGCTTCCTGCTTTTTGTTGGCCAAATGTAGACCACCTTGGCGGGTCACTCGTCTAGGGTTGTGACCCGCCTGGCAGGTCAGTAATTCCAGGGTCCCGGAGAGGCGCTATCTGAAAGACATGGGCGGGAGAGAGGAAGAAGGCCATGTTAGGTTCTTGTAAAAGCCTCCATTTATTAGAGTCATGGTTACAGCTTATATAGCCCCTGGATGAGGAATTGGGGGGGGGGGCATGACCAGAGCAGGAAGGGATCTTGCAATGTGGTCCCAGCCGGTCGTGGGGTCGTCGGCCAGGAGGTTACCATCTGTCAGGTCACGATTCCTCGGTCAGGAAGTCACAAGTTGACACACCTAGTTCTCTAGATAGTTAGAATGTGGGGCGGATTCCGCTAACAGATAGCTCTCTATTAACAGATAATTGGGTGTGGGATAGGCTCTGCCAATTTTGGGGGGAAATGGCTCCTGACAGCTAAAGTAATTTTTGGGGGTGTTCATGATGACTTTTCAGGAGGTCTTGGTCCATTGAACCATATTAGTCTGGAAGAATTCCTCCGTGGAAACAAAAGAAGAACCTCTTTTCCAAAACAATAAATTCTTAGACCCAGATTTGGAAGTCATGATACCTTTAGAACATATATGCTGATTCAGCTTAGCAACCTATACAATGAAATGTCTCTCTGTATTTAGCTCCTTCACAGTCAAAAAATTCAGAGAAAACACAATAATATACATAATCCTGACTCTCTGTGTATATTCCATCTTTACGTGGCTTATTTTTTTTACTGTATTACTTTTTACTATTTATTATCTTTACTTCTTTAATCTATGATGGTCTGTACTCTGTCTCTTTAAATACTTTGTTTTATTTTTTCTAAACCATTTACTTTTATGACTCTCTATACTCTATCTTCTCTCAAACCTATGCACATATTTTAAATGCACCATGTCTTGTTTAGATGTCTTTTATATCTGAATCTGTCCTTTTTGCATATCTGTAATCCTCTTCTGGCCAGGATGATTTCTTAAAATACTAAGCACCTCTTAAAAACCTAAGTGGCATCATTGCTAGGGGTAATATAGCCCTGGCTGCTTGCTCTGCCCAGTCCAACATGGTGGAAGTCTGGTAGTGCCTGAGATTGCCGGTGTGAGCCATCCTCACTACCTCAATTCTGATAACCAGTTGGCCCATGCTGCCACCAAGTAACTTGTAGCACACTGTCCACAAACCCCGTTTAAATGCTCAGCCTCCTGAAAGAGCCAGTTCGCACTGGCAGCACAGCCCAGAAAACTGCTGTTTCCAAGCCACGCGGCTTTTTTTGCTGCTGCTGCTAAATCAAGAAAACCTCTCTCTCTCTCTCTCTCTCTCTCTCTCTCTCTCTCTCTCTCTCTTTTTCTTTGGTTTGTCAAGACAGGGTTTCTCTGTAGCTTTAAAGCCTGTCCTGGAACTAGCTCTTGTAGACCAGGCTGGCCTCCAACTCACAGAGATCCGCCTGCCTCTGCCTCCCAAGAGCTGGGATTAAAGGCGTGCGCCACCACTGCTCAGCTAGGAAAACCTCTCTTAAAGGAGCTGCAACGTGCTGCCAGCAAGCAGAGCCCATTCAAAAAAAATGCAGCTAAAATTTGTTTTGTAGTGTCTAGAATTCCTTTCCAAGCCCTCTAAGATATTATGTGAATTTAGTCAACCATGTTGGAGTGCCAATTTGTAGTAAGGAGGCCACTTATTTGTTTCCTGGCTGCCCAGACTCCTGAAATAACCACACAGAAACTGTATTGATTATATCACTGCTTGGCCAATTACTTAAGCGTATTGCCAGCTAGCTCTTACATCTAGAATTAACCCATCTCCATTATTTTATATTTTACCATGAGGCTCATGGCCTACTAGTAAGGTTTCAGCGTGTCTGTCTCTGACGGGTGGCTCCATGGCTTCTCCTTGACTCTGCCTCCTTTCTCCCAGCATTCAGTTTAGTTTCCCCCCACCTAGCTTTACTCTACCCTATCACATGCCTAAAACAGTTTCTTTATTAACCAATGGTATTCACAGCATACAGAGGAGAATCCCACATCCACATCAGAGAGGGATACTCTAAAATGACAAGGCAAAGGTTTGTGACAGGCAAAGATATGCTTGCCTCTGGCTTGTTGGCAAAAGTCACGGTCTCAACAGAGTGCAAAGTTATAGAGAAAGCAGGTTTGAGATGTGACTCAGTAGCATAGCATTTATTTAGCCTGTCTGATACCCTGGGTTCCAACTTCAGCACTGGAAAACAATAAGTCCAAAACCAAACAGATAAAAATAGTCACCAATTTGGAAATAAAAATAGACCATTTCGAACCACTTCACATGCGCATGTGGGAGAACTGAAGAAGAGAGGGAAAGGGACACATTAAGAGTTTCAGAGTAAGGTTCTCTTGCACCAGGAACTCGGGTCTGTGGAGCCCTAGTTCTTTCCCTTTCCCAGCAGTTGTCCTCTCCACACTCAACACTGTCTCCAAGTTGGGAGCCCCGATTGCATCAGTGTTGATCTGGGGAGGTACAGAAATCAGCCTAGGCCAGAGACCTGCTGGAGAGGGTGTCACTTTGCTTCATCAGCACAAGGAGGAAGAGACTGTGACTACAGGTCACCTTCAGACAATAATTCCCAGCGTCAAATGGGTCAAGCGCCACAGCCATGATGGACTGGGATGAAGGCTACTTTCTCATTCTAAAGCCCTGGATCTTCCCTGAAGCTCCTGTTTCTGGAGCCCAGGTTACTGCAAAGTCTAGATGGTGTGCTGCCTATAAAGCAAACAGACCTCTGTAGTGCTGTCATTTGTATTTTAATAAATAAGATTTGCATGAAGCCAGGCGATGGTGGTGCACGCCTTTAATCCCAGCACTCGGGAGGCAGAGGCAGGCGGATCTCTGTGAGTTCAAGACCAGCCTGGTCTACAGAGCTAGTTCCAGGACAGGCTTTAAAGCCACAGAGAAACCCTGTCTCGAAAAACCAAAAAAAAAAAAAAAGATTTGCATGAAGATCAAAGAGTAAAACAATCCGCCTGGTCAGCCTTACAGACCAGACAGTGGTAACACACACCTTTAATCCCAGTAGCCACACTAGTTGCCATACAAACTGGGCAGAGCATGCCTCTAATCCCAGTGGTGCACACCTTTAATCCCATCCCTAGAGAGGATTATAAAACAGAAGGAGACAGCTCACAGACACAGTCTCATCCTGAGGCTTCCTGGAGGCAGGATCACCATTTTGGACTGAGGTAGAGGTAAAAGCCAGTGGCTGGCTGTTTTGCTTTTCTGACCTTCAGGTTGAACCCCAATTTCCGTCTTTGGGTTTTTATTAATTGTGCTACAGACCTCAGTAACAGATGTGTCTGTCTCTACCCTGTGGTTGTTTCATGGTGCAACTAGGTGCAGAGGTGACTGCTCTGCCATACTGTCTTTTGTAAATGCCGCTTATTTTGCAGAGATTTAGCTAACTCCATATTTTTTTCTTTTTAAAATAGGGTCTCGTGTATCCCCGTCTGGCTTTGAACTTGCTATGTAGTTGAAAATTATCTTAAACTTCTGATTCTCCAACCTCCATCCTTAAGAGTTTTGGGGTTACAGGCATGGGCATATGGTGGAATTTGAACCCCAAGCAGGACCAATCGGGCCAACTCCCAGTCCCTGGCACTCCTCACCTCTCTGTGGCACTAGGCCATGTCTTTCTATCTCCTTGGTATGCTGAACATACCTTCAGTCCCTCACACACAGAAACTTTTTTAAAGAATTCTTTTTAAACAAAATTTTGTGTGTGTTTTGATTGCATGTATGTTTAAACACCATATGAGTGCAGTATCCACGGAGGCCAGTGAGGGCATCATATATTCCAGAACTAGAATTACAGACAGTTGGCAGCAGAAAAGTGGTTACTCAAACTGAGTCCTTTGGAAAAACAGCCAGTACTATAAATCACTGATCCAGCCTCAAAAATCCTCAGGAACTTTTTTAATGGCCTCTGAATAAAGTTAACGTTGCGGGTATATTGTTTAAGAGTCAACGCTTCGTTTTCCCGGCCTATAGAGTGGGAGAAGGGCGAGCGGTAGTCTTCCCAAACCTGTGTGTTGCTAGAACCTGAGAAAATTAACAACGCCCGCCTCCTCCTCCTGCGCCTGCGCGGAGTCCTCTGCCTGCCAGTTTCAATTCACACTGTGTCGATCCGCGCTGAGCGCTCGAGGATTCGGCGCTCGACCATCGTGTGTCAGTCTGCCTTCCGGTTTCCCCCGGGTGTGCCTGCCGAGCGCCGAGCCGCCGATGGCGATGTCTGCCGCGAGTCTCTGAGGGATCTCGGGGGCCCGGAGTCGCGGCCGGAGGTCGAGAGTAGACTGCCGGCCGCGTTTCGGAAGCCGCTGGGCGTGAGGGAGGGTGTCGGCCAGCTCGGAGCCGCCCCCGAGAAGGCGGCGGTGGCTGAGGTGGGTGTGACGTGTGACTTGAAGCGACGAGGCGGTGGGGAGCTGAGAGGCTCTGCGGGCCTCGACGGCGCGTCCCTGCCCCTGCCGTGTTGCGGGGCGCCCGCAGAGTCGCGGTCCTGCGGGTGCGCGTGACCGTGCGGACCTCTGCGGTGCCCGTGGCTGGGTTTCTTCACACCAATCCGGATGCAAGGATTTGCACCACTGGGCTTCTGGTTGCGGCATCGGTTTCTGTGGATTGTGGTGGCGCATAATTAAGTGACTTTATCTTAGGGTCCCCCACTTCGTACATTCATGAAGTCCTATTATGCCCCCCTCTCGTGTGTGTGTGTCAGTCACTGCGCCAGACCGCTGAGCTCTGGTGGCGATGGCGAAAATCCCAGGCTCCCCTCACTGGCTCTGGTCTTGTATTATTTAGTCATTTCACATGGCACCCCGAGGCAGCTGCTGGAAAGGCGTCTTGACCGGAGTCTGTCTTGAGTAAGGGGCGTTTCTCCAGCGTGACATTTGACCTGCGTTGTGTGGCCAGGGTGGACGGGGGGCGGCTTCTGTTTGACTTCTTGTTAGGGATGCGTGCAGGGGAGGAGGAGGCCGTCACCCTCAGAGGATCCCATCAGCCACAGCCTGGGGATAGAACACTTCGGACCTGGCGCTGACTGTTTCAGTGATGTCTCAGATCCCTTTCTGGGCGGAGTCTGCATTGCATGTGTGTAGTCAGCGGCTTTATTTATTTATTAATTTATTTTCGATACAGGGTGTCATGAGATAGTCATGCCAGGCCTGAAACTTGCCTTGTAAACCAGGCTGGCATCAAACTTAACAGGCATCTCTCTGCTTCTGCCTCCCGAGTGCTGGGATTAAAGACATCACGCCTGTCAGATTTCTTAATCTTAAGGGAATTTATTAGTCTGATTCTTAAGGGAAACAACAGGCATCTGGTGTCCCATTTACTTATTTTCCGAGTTGCTGCCACCCTTCAGCTTTGAGGACTAGATGGTGCCCTCTGCAGTCCATCTAAGCACACACCACAAGTCTTGCTACACTAACTCTTTCACTAGGGGCTGTGATTTGTGGCCACATGGTGTTGGGGACAGATTTCTTAGCTTGTGTGAAATGATTTTGTCTTTATTTTCTATGACTAGGAGTCTTCCAAGGTCACATTAACAGTGACTTTGTCATGGCCCAGTAAGACAAGAAAATATAACTTATTAAGTCCTGAAATGTTTAAGTATTAGATTTTTTTTTTGTTGGCCAGACTGGTTTTGAATTCCTAGGCTCTAGCGAGGATCCTCCTGCCTCAGCCTTTCAAATTGCTGTAACTGTATGCACACATCACCACACTACACAGATTCTTCTCCTCCTCCTCCTCCTTCTCTTAATTAAAAAGAATAAACATTTATTTTGTGTGAGGGGGCATACATATGTCACTGATTGTGTGGAGATTAGAGGACAATTTTCAGAAATCAGTTCTCTCCTCCCACTTTTATTTAGCATCTGGTGATGATCAGGCTTGGTGGCAAGTGCCTTTACACTGAGCCAGAGAGATGGCTCTTGACTTTTTTTTTCCTATTATGTTTTTCTTTTTTTACTTTACTTTCTTTGTTTCTTTTTTAAAGATTTATTAAGTATACAGTGTTCTGCCGGCATGTGTCCTTGCAGACCAGAAGAGGGCACCAGATTTCTTACAGGTGGTTGTGAGTCACCATGTAGTTGCTGGGAATTGAACTCAGGACCTCTGGAAGAACAGTCAGTGCTCTTAACCACTGATCCATCTTGCCAGCCTTTTATTTTATTTTTCAAGACAGGGTTTCTTTGCATAACAGTCCTGGCTGTCCTGGAACTCACTTGGTAGACCAGGCTGGCCTTGAACTTACTGCCTCCCAAGTGCTGGGATTAAAGGCATGTGCCACCACTGCCCAACCTTGCTAGGTTTCTTAATATTCCTCTTAAGGTTGAAAAGTTTTGTTCTGGCCGGGCGGTGGTGGCGCACGCCTTTAATCCCAGCACTCGGGAGGCAGAGGCTGGCGGATCTCTGTGAGTTCAAGACCAGCCTGGTCTACAAGAGCTAGTTCCAGGACAGGCTCCAAAACCACAGAGAAACCCTGACTCGAAAAAACCAAAAAAAGAAAAAAAGAAAAAAAAAAGAAAAAGTTTTGTTCTGTATTGTTAGTTTAATTTTTGGTGTTTTAAAACACACTAACTTTTCTTTTTTTATTATTATTATTTTGTATGCATATGAAGTGCGTGCTTAGGTAAGTATACGTATGACGATCAGAGGACAACCTTTGGGAGTTTCTTGTTTTCACCTTCTACCATTTTGGGGCTTCTGGCAATCAAATTTCGAGGCGTACACTTTACCCATTGAGTGGTATACACTTTATTCATCTTGCCAGTTCCTTTTTTTGTTTCTTAAAACAGAATCTGACAGTGTAGCACAGGCTGGCCTCCTGTCTCTCCTCCAGAGTGCTGATATGGTCATGAGCCTTTACACTTAGCTTCTGATAGTTCTAGCACATGTGCCTAGCAAATATGAAGAGCGTAATACATATGGCTGAGTGAAAGTACCGATCATTGATAAGTATCTTACATATTTTCCTTAGGACTAAAATGGAAATGATGATGTTGGCCATGCTAGTGGATTAGGCCTGTAATTCCAGAAGCAAGAGGGTAGAAAGTTCAGGACCTACCTGGGCTACAAAGTGAGTTCCAAGACCAGCCCAAGCAAACTTAGCAAGACCCCATCCTACACTAAGAACAATAAAAAGGACTGAGGTGTACTTAGTGGTAGAGGACTTGCATACCATGTGCTAGTTCTAGGCTATCCTTAGTTCTAAGAAAAATAATCCTTTCAAATAATGCCGTTCGACCATTTAAAATGAACTTAAGTGTCCTAGGATCCTGTTTGCTTCTTTGTAGGACTCTACTTCCTGTCTCAATGATTTACCAGTGTGTCCTGTGCCGTTCTCATATCTTGGGTTTTGTCTTAGTCTAAGAATTTGAGAAATAGTTTGTTTGCACAAATTTGTACCAAAAATTAGCCTTGCTATTACAGACTTCTTGTGCCTTTGTTGAACTGTGGGAAGAGCAAAGAAACCTTTTGTTTGCTGCTGATTTACCTCAATTGGCTTGTGTTTTGTGTTTTTCTTAGATTCCTCCTGCTAAAGAGAGGAAATCTCATCCAAGGCCACAATGTCACTTCCCAATTATCCAGTGCTGCCTGCTTAAGCTAACACTGCCAGAATCCTGCTCCCTTGGGAGGAATCAAGCTGACTTGGCATGAGGTTCCTGCCTTCCTGGGGTTGAAAGAAGCGCAACTATGTCTTCTCTTGATGACCCAGGGGAAGTGAGGGAAGGCTTCCTGTGCCCTTTGTGCCTGAAGGACCTTCAGTCTTTCTACCAACTTCAGTCACATTATGAAGACGAGCACTCAGAAGATCGTGATGTCAAAGGACAAATTAAAAGTAAGAAGCCAGGGTTTTGCTCATTCCATTCTATTAAAGAGACCTTACTTAATGAAATAGATTTATTGGGTTATGATACTGGTAATAATACTAGCAAGCAGATATCTAGTACTTATTTTGCGTTCTGTGTTTTGGTTCTCTGGGTATTTATTTACTCTTTTTGAGACAGAGTCACTCTCTGTGTAGTCCTGGCTGTCCTGGAACTCAGTATGTAGACCAGGCTGGCCTCACAGATCCATCTGCTTCTACCTCCCGAGTGCTGGCTCGGGTTAAAGGCGTGTGCTACCAGGCCAGGCACTTATTTATCGTATTTAATACACATGACAGCTGTGCTACTGTGAGTTCCATTTTGCTGGCTAGGTTACCAGATTAAGAGAGATTAGATAGCCTGCCCAGTCACCCAAATGGAGTAAACCTGGCTTTAAGCTAATAAATGTAACCACTGTGATCTGTTGTCTCTTACTGGATTACTCAGATTATCTCACCTACAGCTGGAGTGGTTTGGGCAGGAATGCTTATCCTGTGCTACAAAAGTGGAGACCCTGCTGGGCAATGGTGTTGTAGTCCTTTAATCCCAGCACCTGGGAGGCAGAGGCAGGTGGATCTCCATGAGCTGAAGGCCAGCCTGGTCTACAAAGTCAATTTTAGCACAGTCAAGACTGTCTCCAAACAAAACAAAACAAAGCAAAACAACAACAGAAAGTGGAGGCTCAATACATATCATTTGCCGGTCACTAATTTAAACCTTGCTGCCATCCCTCCTTCCCTAGCTAGACTTTGCCTTCTGAAGCCCAGGAAAAGGATGTAACAGTTGACAGCAAAGAGAAACAACTCCCAAAGTTCATTTTTTGTTGTCGTTGTTTTTGTTTTTTTGAGACAGCTTCCAGTTGTACAGAGAAATCTTCAAAGGTAATTTTGGCTGTATCTAATGTTCTAACCTCCAGATAAATCACTGCTTCTCTAGAGCTTGCTTTCCTAGTGAGCTAAGTTTCATCTCCCACTTGGCAGCATTTCTGAAAGCCCCAAGAGTCACAGAGTGTGGTCACTGGATTTATAATCTATACTGGGTGGAAAGAAGGCTGAACTACTGGATGGTGTTTCTAGTGGACTCTGTTCTCCAGACATGTGACTCACATATTCCTTATAAACAAATATTTGTTCCTGGACTTCTAGACTCCATTTTTCAGTTAATTAAAAAAAATAAAAAAAGGAGCCAGGTGATGGTGGTGAATGCCTTTTGTCCCAGCAGTCCAGATATAGAGGCAGGTGGATATCTGTGAGTTCAAGGCCAACCTACTCAGCAAGTCACAGGACAGCTAAGAACACACAGAGAAACCCTGTCTCCAAAAGCAAAACAAAAATGCTGGGAATATCAATATAACATTAGTTATAATTTCCATACAGAAACATGGAGTCCGACATTTTCAGAATCCTCAGGGCTGATTGTCCAGGAACCTGCTGACTCTAGATGCTGACACAGAACCAGGAACTGCTAAAGGGAGTGCAGGAAAGGGTGGTGCTTTGTAATGTTTGCAGTTTCTTTCATATGCACTGTCATGTCACTTAGCTCTCCCGGACCTTACTGGAGGATCTTGGTGTAATTTTACATGGAAGTGTGGCTCAAAGTTGACCAGTAATGTTTTCAAAGCCACACAGCAATTGGCAGAAATAGACATGGACCCCAGATCTTCTGCCACATGGAAGTCTAGTGCAGCTTTTTCTGCAGGGCATCTCTGATGGTGAAAGACCCTCTCTTTAGTCTGATCACAGCATACTTTGCAACTTCCAGGGGGAAAAAAGGGTGGGAGGAGCCCCAAACCAGATTATCTAAGCTTCCTGTGGCCAGCCAAAGGGTTTGAAAGAGCTTCCTATCTTAGCATTGCTGACCTCAACTATATACCATGCTACTCAGAGGTCTAGATAGGCCAGACTGTGAAAAGGTTAGAAGTGCCCTCAGACTTCCATAGTAACCTTTTACTTTTTGAACTTTTATTATTTTTATTTTATGGATATTGATGTTTTGTCTGTATAAATGTCTATACACTGCTTGTATGCCTGGTACTCACAGAGGATAGAAGAGAACACTAGATCCCCTGGAACTGAAGTTACAGACAGCTGTGAGTCCCCCTGTGGATGCTGTGAATTGAACCCAGGTCCTTGGAAGGGCAGCAATGCTCTAAACTGCTGAGCCATCTCTGCAGCCCCTTAACAGGAACTTTTTTTTTTTTTCCCGATACAGGGTTTCTCTGTGGTTTTGGAGCCTGTCCTGGAACTAGCTCTTGTAGACCAGGCTGGTCTCGAACTCACAGAGATCCGCCTGCCTCTGCCTCCCGAGTGCTGGGATTAAAGGTATGCGCCATCACCGCCCGGCAACAGGAACTTTTCTAAACAAGGAAAGTGTTCACTGTTTATAGAATGTTAGAGATGTAAATCTAGAAAATACACATCGCATGAATATATATGTCTTGTGGAAAGAAACTTACATATTTCCTCCAGAATGGGCCTTCTACAGAGTAGGGCATGGCTTAGAGCACTTGCTGGGCCCTGGCTTCCACACAGAAGGAAAAAATCCTCTTGTTTTCATTCTTTTTATTTCTACCTCAAGAGAACCAACATTCTTTTTTTGTTTGTTTTTTTGTTTTTCAAGACAGGGTTTCTCTGTAGCTTTGGGGCCTGTCCTGGAACTTGCTCTGTAGACCTCAAACTCACAGAGATCCACCTGCCTCTGCCTTCCAAGTTCTGGGATTAAAGGCGTGCACCACCACTGCCCGGCTCCAACATTCTTTTAACACTAGTAGTCATTTTGTTAGTTAAGATGAAATTCCTTTTTTTTTTTTTTAATGTTTCTGGTATAAACTTTTTTGTTACATTTATTTAGTGTGTGTATTTATGTATGTGAACACACATACTGTGGCAGTGTGTGACGATCAGAGGATAACTTGTGATGATAGTTGGTTCTCTCCTTATACTGTGAGGGTCCTGGAGTTTAAACTTTAAGCATTACCTCCTGAGCCATCTGGAGGGTCGCATTTTTGTTTTCAAACAGAGTTTCTTATAGTATCCCAGGCTGGCCTCTAACATAGTGGTGGATATCCTTGTACTGATTTACTAGCCTCCACTTCCACGTTGTTGGATTTTTAGGTATGTCTCACCACGCCCTGGTTGGGTAGAATTCTTAGGTTGCAGGTCTTTGTGCTCTAGTCGTCCTAGTGCTGGAGAGGCGAAGTTGGGAATGTAGCTAGCTGCAGGTTAGAAGCTAGCCTTTCAAAAAAGCCAATAGAGGAAGTGAGAGAGAAAGTAGGAAAGATTGACATAGAATTTTCTGAGAAGCCTTTTTAAAAGCATTTCATCTCTCCATTTGGTCTGTTGATCCTTCGAAGTTTTATTTATTTAATTTATTTTGAAATAAGGTCTCTCTATGTAGCTCTGGCTAGCCTGGAACTCACTATGTAGACCAGATTGCCTTGAACCCACAGAGATCTGCCTGCCTCTGCCTGTGTACCATCATTCCCATAGGTATTATATTTGTAAACAATAAGAAATGGAGCACTAAAACATTGCATATAGGTATCAGGTTTCAAAGGCAGTTATTAAAATTACATTTATTCATTTATTTTTATTTTGGTCCAGGGCATGTGCCACGGCGCATACGTGGAGGGTCAGAGGACAACTCATGGGAATAAGTTCTCTTCTACCATGTGGGTCCTGGGGCTCCAACACAGCTTTTTACTGGCTGAGCTATCTCACTGGCCTCTCGGGGGCAGTTTTAAACAGCCAACACTAACTCACCATTTCTGAAAGGTGGTCTGTAGGTTTGAACTCTGGCCCAGGTCCAGGTGAAGTTAAGCCATTTTTTAGTAGGCAGAGGAAAAGGTGGTTGAATGTTGACTGTAGCTTCTGTTTTGTTTTCAAAGATGTATGGATTAGTTAACTGGCCCACTTTGGAATGGCTGTATCTACTCTGAGATGGCTGCTGGGCAGTTCCTTTATCATCCAAAGTAGTTCGTCCTTGTTTGCAAAATGAAGAGTTATACTAGATGTATACCTTTAATCCCAGCACGTGAAGGGCAGAGCTAGGTGGATCTCTCTCTTCTAGTTCAAGAATATTCTATGTGGCAAGTTCTAAGATAGTCAGAGCTATGTAGAGAGACCCTACCTACCTCAAACAAACAAGTCCACCATGCTCATTGAGTTTGATTTGGCTCCTTTTGTGTAGATGGACTGCTAAACTTGGAAAGCACTAGCTTGGCTTATGAATTATGAACAGCATTCTGCTGGTGCTGACTTCTGTGGGGTTGGTAATAAGGTATTTTTCTCACTGCTTCATTTCTTTGGGGAATATTTTTATGCATTTTAAAATAAGGATGATTATTTTTGTATAATCTTGGGCTCATTTGTGATGCTTGTTTCATTTCTTCAAGATCTTGTTCAGAAGGCTAGGAAAGCAAAGAACAAGTTGCTGAAGCGCGAAGGGGATGATCGAGTGGAGCCAGGGGCCCAAGGATATGAGTCATTCAGCTATGGAGGAGTTGATCCTTACATGTGGGAACCCCAGGAGCTTGGTAAGAGTACTCATTCATTCATTCATTCATTCAGTGCTTATGAAATATCCACCCTGTTTTAGGTCATTTTTTTTTTCAACTTTAAAATTTTATTTCACAATTACGACACGTACACACTTTGATTCTATTTTCCCTGTATTAGTCAGGTTCTCTAAAGAAATAGAACCAATAGGATATGGTCCTATGGCTGTCTCAAGTCTGAAAGGCTGAGAATCTGGTAGATGTTCATCTCTGTAGTCACAATCTGGTTCTGTGTTCTCAAGGACTCCTGGAGAGCTGCTGGTCTTCAGTCTGTGTTAGAATCCTGAAGAATGTGGATGTGGATGTAGTGGCGGCTGCAGCAGCAGTATAGATGAACTTGCCAGCGAGAGGGAGGGCAAGTAGTCTAAAAGCAAAGTCTCTTCTTCCAGTCTCTCATGTGGACTGTCACTGGAAGGTGTGGCCCAGGTTTAGGACAGATCTTGTTTTAAATAATCTAAGAAAATCCTTCACAGTAGTCCCCAGCAACTTGGATTTTAGTTGATTCAGGTACAGACAAGTTGACAGACCAGAATTAGTCATCACATCCCTCTTCTACCAACCTTTCTGCTCCCCTCCCCTCTCCCAGTGAATCCCTTCTTCCTAACAAGATATCCTCCTGCTTTCATTGTTTTAGAGCTGATTGAGAAAGCTTCAGTAAACCCTAAGAGTCAAGCATTGTAATTGGCCTTATGTCCTCACAGGGAGAGAAACAGAAGGGAATGAGCTGAGAACTCTTAAGTTAGGCACTGTGTTAAATGCTCTGTATGTGTGTCCTCCTTGGAGTGTCGCTGTCCTCTGTCGGAACCTGCTGAGGATCAGACAGCTGTTAAACTGCAGCAGTAGAGTGTGATTCTGGGTCCGTCTCGTGTCAGCCTAGCCACAGACCCCATCGACAGATGTGTCTCCTTTTAGGTTACCTGACAAGTGAGAGGCACTGTACACTTTACTTTTCTGATGTGCATAATTATGACTTTATCTGCTTAGTTATTTTAACTGGAAGTGCTGGGAATAGAACCCAGGGCCTTGGCTGTGCTACAGAGCTATATCCAGCTTTACTTGATTTTTTATTATTTATTTACTTATTTATTTGTTTGTTTGTTTTTGAGATAGAGTCTAGCTATGCAATTTTGTTTGTCTTGGAACTCACTCTGAGATCAAACTGGCCTTGAGATTTACCAGCCTCTGCCTCCTAAGTGCTGGAATTAAAGGTGAGAGCCACCACTGCCTAGCTTTTTATTTTGATAAAAAACTACATTGTACTAAGCCACAAAGTAGTCTAGTAATTTATCTGAGGTTACTTAGTATCTAGCAGAATTGAAATTTGAGCTCAGGCTAGCTCTAATATAACCTCATTTGCTGTGCTTTGAAACCTTTAAAATTTTGGTAAGGCTCTAAAACCCTGAATTTTTTACGTGTTTTTCAATTCATCAAGAATCTAGAGAGGCCTCATGAGAATCATTAACAAATCATTTATTTTTCCTTCCCCCTTAGGTGCTGTGAGAAGCCATCTTTCTGACTTCAAAAAACATCGTGCTGCAAGAATTGACCACTATGTTGTTGAAGTCAACAAATTAATAATCAGGTTGGAGAAGGTAAATTTTGCAAGTACAAATTTCTACAGCATGTGTTATGTGAGTGATATATATCTGATTCTGAGAGCTGCAGAGGACAGGCTTGGCCTGGACTGGCCTTCCTGAAGTGAATGCCTCACACTGATAGACTTGCTATGTGCCCAACTCCCCTTTTCTGCCTTTTACCTCCACTTACTGCTTTAAAACTTTCTGTTCTGGAGTTGTTCTGGGCAGTCACTGTGGGGCACAGTGTGTGATGTCATTTGATGACAAACAAGCAGTTTGCGGCTCTGTGAGTTCTCAGTCAGGGCTGGGGCTAGTGTGTGTAGGCTAGGCCATCTTGGGGAGCCTTTCTTGCCCTGTAGTGCTAGATTATGCCTGCAGCACTGCCATGTTTGGGTTGTACCCTAACCCTAGATACACTTGTTATATATCTGAATTATGTGGGGGCATGAGGTAGCATTTGTAGGCATAGTCCCTGTTTTCATTTTCGTGGTGCCCCAGCAAGCACTCGACCACCAACTAAGTCCCAGACCAGGAAAGTTCTTACAGGTATAGCTGTTTATGAAACTAACGTGTACCTTGTGAAATTGTTTGGATAACTGGGGTTGGGACTGACCCGTGAGCCTTAACAATGCAAATGTGCATTGTCTGCTGAGTATGAGTGGCAGAAGAAGTGTGGAGCATGTCCCTCAACGGTTAACTCTGTTTGGCTTTATGTTTTCCTGTTTAGCTCACTGCATTTGACAGAGCAAATACTGAGACTTCAAAGATTAGAGGTAAATCCAGACCTTTGCTCACAGTCATTCCATTTTGGCTTTCTCCCTGAGAATAACTTCAGAATGCTGAACTGCTTTTTCCTTTTTTCCTTCCAAAGCAATAGAAAAGTCCGTGGTGCCTTGGGTCAGTGACCAGGATGTCCCTTTCTGTCCAGACTGTGGGAATAAGTTCAGCATCAGGAACCGTCGTCACCACTGCCGCCTCTGTGGGTCTATCATGTGCAAGAAATGTATGGAGCTCATTGGCCTGCCCTTGGCAAGTAAGTGATGTGGCTGTGGGCCCTGGACCCCCAATCTCTTTTGGGATTAGTGAGTGTGGCTAGGCCCTTAGGACCACTTGTTTAATTAATGACCCACAGTATCTCCCTTCATCTGCTTGTTGAGTTCAAGAAGCCCACTACAGCCTGGACACTGTGTTAAGGCCCAAGGATATAGTGGCCTGTACAGGCTGATGAGAGTTTTTTCTTTTCTTTCTTTAGAAAAGGGTGTTGGAGTCCCTGGAACTGGAGTTACAGATAGTTATAAGCCCCTCTATGGGTTCTGGGAACTGAAGCTGGGTCCTCTGCAAGAGCAGCAAGTACTTTTAACCAGTTCTGAGCCTTTTCTTTTATTGTTTGTTTTTTCTTTCTTTTTTTTAATTCTGTATACAATGTTCTACCTGCCTGTATGCCTGGAGGCCAGAAGAGGGTACCAGATCTTATTACAGATGGTTGTGAGTCACCATGTGGTTGCTGGGGATTGAACTCAGGGCCTCTGGAAGAACAGTCAGTGTTCTTAACCTCTGAACCATCTCTCCAGCCCTGTTTTTTCTTTTCTTTCTTTCTTTTTTTTTTTCCCAGTGGTTCTCTGTTGGCCTGGTTTTCTTGAACCTCACTCTGTAGATCAGGCTGGCCTCTAACTCAGATTCACCTGCCTCTGCTTGCCAAGAGCTGGGATTAAAGGCATGTGTCACCACCCAGCCCTGAAATTTTCTTTTTTTTTTAAATAAAGAATCAGATAAGAACTATTTTAAGATTTGTGAGCACACACAGTCTCTTCCCTTTCTTCTTACTAAAACAAAATAGAAAACAAAAAAGAGCAACTTCTTAAAAATCACTCAAGTGTATGCACACTTGGGAGACAGAATCAGAGGGTCCCAGCATGGTTAATATCAGCCTGGACTACATATTGGGGCTTGGTCTCAAACTGAAACCAAACAAGCAAAATATAAAACAAGCTAGATGTAGTGGCTTCTTCCTGTAACCTCAGCACGTGGAGGCTGGAAAACTACCGTAAGATTGAGCCTGGGCTACAGAGTGAGATGATTCTGTCTCGAAACAAAAGTAAAAAGGAGTAAAAAAAACATACTTAATTTAAGAGCTGTACAAAAAACTGGGCGGTGGTGACACATGCCTTTAATCCCAGCACTCGAGAGGCAGAGGCAGGTAGATCTCTGGGAGTTCGAGGTCAGCCGGTCAGCCTGGTCTACAAGATCTAGTTCCAGGACAGGCTCCAAAACTACAGTGAAACCCAGTCTAGAAAAAACAAAAAATAAAAAACAGGGCAGAGGCTCAGTTGGCTCTCACGTGGTTATTTGAGCATTTCTAGTCTGTAAGGCACTGCTTGTTTCACTAAGGAAATCTAGCAGGGGAGATAGAAACACACACAGTTGCTTCATAAAGGAGAGGCTGGGCAGCTCTTTGTCAGCTTTGCCTAGAAGTGCAGGTGAGGTTTTGGGTCAGAGGATTTGAAAAATGAGCATTGATCCTGTTCTTCTCTTTATGATAAAATTTTCAGACATCCCAGTGTTATACCGAAAGACTAATGGCATATGGGAAGTGCTAAGTGCCATGGAGACTTGAGGGAAATGTGCAGGGTGTGGGTGAGACCTGGAAGAACAAGGCTGTTAAAGCACAAGTGGACCAGATGCTCTAGTGTTTGCAGATCAACCTCTTAGACACTGCTAAAGGGGGGCTGGGGTTCAGATCAGTGGAAGAGCACCTGTCTAGTATGGTCCAGGTTCTGGGTTCTATCTCAGCACAGACTAGCAACCCCAAAGAGTTTTATTATTTGTACACACTTGGCTGTGGACAACATGGCTTGTGGACACCATGGGGGCAAAGTCACTTTTCTCTGCCTAGTTCTTGTGTCTGCCTACTTTATCTTGATACTTTCCTTTCTCCCTGAGACTTACTCATCTCAGGACCTGTTCACCTTTCTACTCTTGTTCTCTTTACCTGGGGAGATGCTATCAGGTGGCCTTGATAGGGCTATGAGTATAAGACACAGCTTCTACCCAATAGTTGCTGATTCCCAGGACAGTTCTGTACATACATACAGCTGTTGGACAGGGAACAAAAGGAGTGTGCTTCAAATGGTAATGGGAAATTATATGAGGGCAGATCTTGCTTATGGAAACCTACGAAGGCTTCCTAGAGGGTACTATCTGAGCTAAGCTTGTGAAGGATGAGTGCCAGATGTTAGGGACTGGTGGGAGGGCTACACAGGAAAGTCTCTGGAGAATGTGGATTGTGTGGAGATGGGGCAAACTGAGGAAGTGGGTATTGGATGGCCAGGTTAGGATTAGTATTGCAAGCCCCAAAGACAGGTCACTACAGCCTGTTTGGACCTGATTTGCTTGGCACCAGCATTCTTTTCCCATCATAGCCTAACCCCGATAGCAGAGGAATAATTCCTTCTTGTCCAGAGGTGAAGCCTGCTCTTATTATTTCCCAAGTCACATCTGTGGCCTGAGTGCTGCAGTCACAGTTGGTGGGATAAGTGGCTGCTGAGGGGTCACTGCTGCCTGTCTGTTATGGTTTGTAGATAAGCTCACCAGTGCCAGCAAGGACTCCCTGAGCACCCATACCAGCCCCAACCAGTCACCTAACAGTGTCCATGGCTCCCGCCGGGGCAGCATCAGTAGCATGAGCAGTGTCAGCTCAGTCCTGGACGAGAAGGATGATGACCGCATCCGCTGCTGCATACACTGCAAGGACAAGCTGCTCAAGAGAGAGCAGCAGATGGACGAGAAGGAGCACACGCCTGACATCGTGAAGCTCTACGAGGTGATGCATGCCAGGCAGATTCGGCTGTTTGCTGGACACCTGCCTGCACATTCTAGAGAGTGCTCTGGGAAGTTGTTCCTTTGAATCACTTTTAGTTCCTGCCCAAGGGCCATGGTATGATTTCCCAGCTAGGGCCTTGGGTGAGTTATAGAGTCATCCTGGTTGTGTGGTAACAAGCTCGTTTTCCTACCTTCCCTTACCCACTGGAGAGGAAGGAGGTCCAAGACACATGGGGAAAGGTGGTTGTCCTGTGCATGACCAGGTTCTGTAGAAAGACTGAAGGTGCAGTGAACTTTGGGCTGAAAGGGTCCTGGGAACCACACTTGGGAGTTTTGGTCTTGATCAGTTTGAGCTATTATGTGTTTTCAGGGCTTGTATGTTTTCTGCCTGTCAGCTGAGAGTCTCTCCTGAGTCTCAAATGCCTTAGTCTTCATTGCCTCCAGTGACCCCAGAGCATCTAAGTGGAGGCACACTGAGAGAAGGGAAGGGAATGTGGCTCTATGGTAGACCTCAGGTGTAGAGATGTGGAGATGTAGATCTTCTCCCCAGTACACATCTAAAATCAGTTGGTATGCAAGAGGAAATAGAGTATGTAAAGAGCATCTGCACTGGGCATGGTGCTACACCTTATTTAGGAGGCAGAAGCAGGTGGATCTCTGAGTTTGATGACAGCCTGGCTTACATAATAAGTTCCAGGCCAGCCAGGGCTACATAGAAAGACTATTTAAAATAAACAAAATTAAATAAATTAAAAATAAAAAATCCTTTAAATTTTTCATATATGTGTGTGTATGCATACCTAAATGTATATGCATATATATTTATCTTTTGCCAGAAAGCTTGTCCATCTAAATTAAACGCATTAAGAAGTGATTACAGTGAAAGATGGAGAATGGCCATGATTCTACAACACACTATCTTGAAGTTCTACTAAATAAATAAATAAATGAATGAATGAAAAAGCTGGGTGGTGTTGGCACATGCCTTTAATCCCAGCACTCGGGAGGCAGAGACAGGCAGATCTCTGTGAGTTTGAGGCCACCCTGGTGTACAGAGTGAGTTTCAGGACAGCCAGAACTGTTTCATAGAGAAACCCTGCCTCAAAAAATCTAAATAAATAAATAAATAAAAATAAATAAATAAATAAAGGAAAATGGGGAAAGGAAAAAAAAAAACCTTCTGAGAATGAGGCTACTTCAGCCTCCTAATGACCAGGTGATACCTGTAGGCTGACAAGAACTAGTTTGGGAACAGGTGGGGAGGTAAGGACACTGGGAGTGGGGATTAGCCTGGGTAGAGGAAGTTACCTGAGCAAAACTCTGAGGCAAGAAAGAATGTTCTCAGCACTGAACAGCCAGCCACTCAACGTCTCTGCAGGTCATGATGGCTGCTTCTATTCCACTATATATATTGACACTGCCAGAGGTGGTGTGAGATCAGTGGTGACTGCAGCTATAGCTGTCCTCCATCCTGTATGGAGTTCGTAAACTGGTGTCTCTTTTTCATAACTAGCCATTATTCATACTTACCTACTGTTTTGAGGAGAGCCCTGGCAGTGCCATGTGCTGATAGCTTGCTGTTAGCTGGCATCACCTAGCAGAGAACACAGTGACTGACTATTCTTTGTTATAGACACACTGTGCTCTGGGAGGCTGCCTCTCAAAAGCACCTAGTCTAAAGGCCCTGTGTTCTTTCCTTCCTGAAAGATTTTCTGCTTAGAAAATGTATGTATCTATCCATAAGGAAACTAACAATAACAAAACAAAACAAAAACCATACTGTTTTAAAGGGGGCCTTTTGCTTATATCTCTAGTGTAGCTTGACATAGAGATCAGAGTTTCTGTCTTCAGCATAGCACTCACGTCTACTCTTTTGTTCTTAGAAACTACGACTTTGCATGGAGAAAGTTGACCAGAAAGCTCCTGAATACATCAGGATGGCAGCATCTTTAAAGTAAGCCACACTCCTCTGTTTTCTGACTCATTGGTGGAGAGGCTAATTCTTCACTAATTGAAAGTGGAGACAGAAATCTTTTTACTTGTTTTTTTATTTTTTCCCCTTTGATGCTAAAAATGGATGTTATCCTTGTATATGCTTAGCTCATGCTCTACCACTGGATACACCCCTGCCAGAAAATAGAATCTTTTTTTCCCCAGATTTTAGGAGATTAATGTTAATAGATCCATTAGTATGTATTTGGTTTCAGACCGCCTCTTAAACTCCTAACCCCCAGCCTCTTACCTCTGGGAGCACTTAAAAGTGTAAAGTCGAAAATAGAATCTTAACTCTGACTTTCCACATTTGTACATGGATGGATACATGCTTTTGTCACATGATTTTTGAAAAACCGTTCATGTTCATGTGTTAGGGCCATTCTGATAAAGCAGATTTGGGGGTGGGGGAGGCTCTGTGCTCTGTGCCTCTGCTCAGTGCAGTACTTGGAAATAGGTGTGGAAGGGCAGCCCATCTCATGCCCAGCTTGCCAAGGTGCTTTGTAACAGTGCATTGTAATGTCAGGCTTATAATAGGCTTTTCGTTTTGAGCACAGATGGGTACACAGAGGCACTGGGAAAATGTAGACTATCTTAGGTTTCTTTTCTAAAATTAAGGTGTGGTTCACATACTTTTTAGTTTATAGTTCAAGGATGTTTATGATAGTATAGTCACAGGGTTGTCCAGTTGTCACTACCATTTGTTTTTTTTGTTGTTTTGTTTTATTTTTGTTTGTTTCTTGTTTTTTCGAGACAGTGTTTCTCTGTGCACCTTTGGAACATGTCCTGGAACTAGCTCTGTAGACCAGGCTGGCCTCAAACTCACAGAGATTCACCTGCCTCTGCCTCCTGAGTGCTGGGATTAAAGGTGTGCGCTGCCACCACCTGGCTGCTTTTAACTTTTTGAGGAACTACAAAATTATATTCCAAAGAACTGTGTGGATAGATCTTTGTCCTGGCATTTTATAATTTTGTTGCTCCACAGCCTGGCTAACTCTGTGGCTCCCTGTTTCTCACATATTTATTCAGTGTGTGTTGCATCTCTATGATGTGTGTGCTCTTGTGTGTGTGCGAAGTTCATGCATCCATGGTTCTTACATCCCTGTTTCTTACATATTTATTCAGTGTGTGTTGCATCTCTATGATGTGTGTGCTCTTGTGTATGTGCGAGGTTCATGCATCCGTGGTTCTTACATCCCTGTTTCTTACATATTTATTCAGTGTGTTGCATCTCTATGATGTGTGTGCTCTTGTGTATGTGCGAGGTTCATGCATCCGTGGTTCTTACATCCCTGTTTCTTACATATTTATTCAGTGTGTGTTGCATCTCTATGATGTGTGTGCTCTTGTGTATGTGTGAGGTTCACGCATCTGTGGTTCTTACATCCCTGTTTCTTACATATTTATTCAGTGTGTGTTGCATCTCTATGATGTGTGTGCTCTTGTGTATGTGCGAGGTTCACGCATCCGTGGCTAGTGCTGCATGGCTACATTCTGTGATTTTCCCTGGCTAGTGGGGACAGCCATTGCTGAGCACATTTCCAAATGGTTAACTTTCAATGCTAGTTACTTTGGAGGCTGAGACATGATTCCTGGAGCAGAGGTGTTCATCATAGCAAGAAGGTTCCACCTAAAAAGAAAAACAAAATTCATCACCTATGTCAGGTGGCTCACAACCTCCTGTAACTTCTGCTCTAGGGGGTCTGACACTTCTGGCTCCCACAGGCCTATATACTCACCCATACACATACCTAAAAATAGTAAAATAAATCATAAAAAATAAAAGAGGCCTGGTCAGTGATCTGTCCCTGAGGTGTATATACAGAAAAATGGCTTCTGCTTGATGATTGTATCTTGAGGAATTACTGCATTGTCTCCACAAGTCTAAAATGCCTTAGAATTAACCACCTGTGTCTAAGGACATAAACACTGTGCTCTCCAGATGGCAGCATGAAACTTAGGTCAAACATTTATGATTTCTCCTTAGTGCTGGGGAGACAACCTACAGTCTGGAGCAGGCCAATGACCTCCGAGTGGAAGTACAGAAAGTGTATGAGCTAATAGACGCTCTGAGGTAAAGTTTGCTAGAGCAGTTTCTGCTGCTGGCTAATGGGAAGAAGATGGTGTTTTGACCAAACAGTGAGTGGTGGGGAGCAGCTCTGGGCTTCTCTAGATTGCTGGTGACAGAACAGTGGAGGGGGAGGCTGCCTATTTGCTGTCTGCTATAGCTCTGTAACTTCTGGTTAAGGATTTGGAGTGTTTGGGGGTGGGGTGTAGGTAGTAATAGAGTACTCTCCTAGCATGCAGAGGACCAGAGAAAAAGATTTCTAATGTTCATTAGTAGTAAAGAAATAAGAGCTAGCTGCCGTACTACCTGTGAAACCTCCTAGGCTCTTTGTGTGGCTGCACTCTTGAATATTTTAAGACAGTGACAGCAAGGCATGAAAGTATGGGTTGTTAATTGACACACCCCGTGTTCGCCTGTGAAGCCAAACTTTCCTGTGTTAGAGAAGCCAGAGCGGGGAAGAAGTGGGCCTTGCTATGTATGAGGGACACTTCAGTTTCTTCTGGGTTGTTCCACATCCTCGGGGTATGAAGCCTGGAAGCTCTAGAGACGTCACTCTGGTTTTGAGGCTGGCAGCACCTATTACCTTGATGCGTTTTTTCCCAATATAGTAAGAAGATCTTAACCTTGGGCTTGAACCAGGACCCTTCACCACATCCAAACACTGTGCGACTACAGAGAATGATCAGATATTCAGCTACACTATTTGTGCAGGTAAAGCTATTATGAGGTAACCTAAGTGTTGTGGCTTGCTTGTTTTCTGTTGGTACATTTATTATTTCTTATAATTATGAATGCTACATTTGGAGAAAAAAGCTGAAACCCGGGTAAAAGTAAAGATACTTTTTAAAAATTATTAAACATTTTGACAACTTCATACACAAACACAATTATCATGGTCATATTCACCCCCATTATCCACTCTCATCTGCCTCCATCCCTGCTAACAACTTCATCCCAGCTAGTCTCCCTCCTGCTTCATGCCTTTTATTTTACTTTATTTATTTGTGTATTTATTTGTTCGTTGTGTATGTATTTATTTTGTGTGGAGGTCTATTATTGTTCTGTTTTTTTAGATTTTCTTTTAGATTGTGTGTGTTTTGTGTCTGCATGTGGGTTGATGCACATGTGAGTGCTAGTGCTGCCGAGTCCAGAGAGACATGTTGGAGCTGGGAACCAAATTCAGGTCCTCTTAACCCCTGAGCCGTCTTTGCAGCCCCAGTTCTTGTGTTTAAAATAACTTTTAATCCTATGCCTCCAATACAATTGTTCTTCATTCTGGTACATTTTCATTCTGAATTATTTTCCTCTATTTACATTTTTACATGCAATATTTATAATTAGTTCATTGCGTTAGTTGTCTCATTGCTGTGATAAAATACTTTAAATTTAAGGAAGACTTTATTTGACGTTTGAATCTGTCATGGTGGGCTGGTCATGGTGGCAGGAGTTTGAGGCAACTGGTCATGTATCTGCAGTCAGGAGATAGACAGATGAGTGCTGGTGCCCAGCTAGCTCTCTTTTTATTCAGTCAGGGAGCCCAGCTCATAGAACAGAGCTATCCATACCAGAGTGGATCTTCCTGCCTCAAACTTTTTTGGAAAGACCCTTATGGACATAGCCAGAGGTGTGTTTCAATTCTAAACCCATTCAGGTGGACAAGGAAGAACCACCCTTCCACACATACCTGAAAATTTGAATCATTTTAATCACTGAATCTTCTATGCTTTGTTGGCCATTAAATGCTGCTTTGGCTTTGTCTGCTCTCCTTTATTGAACCATTTCATTTTCGTTGGGGAGTTGATGGATTCTAAGTTTTTGCTGTTATCAGTAAGTGATGTTTCTTCCTCAGGGACTCGTTCTGGGCCATTGGCTAATGGTTCAAGAGCAGACTAAACCTAGGTGTCTAGATCTGAGTTGCATTTTTCTACCTTCTATGTCCCCTGCATTGTTGAAGTCTCTGGGTGATTTGGTTGAAGTAGCTCTAAGGAGACTCCTCTCTCCCTGGCAGTTGTTTTCCTGCTTAGATGGTCTGAGGAAAGCTAGGAGTCCTGGAAGTTTCGTGAGCTTCCTGAGTCTTGTCAGTTTCAAGTTTCATGACTTTAAAAGTCCTCCAGGAGGGGGAGATGCAAAGATGGGAGCTTGAGGGAACTTGGGCGAGCTGAGTGCAGGAGGCCGATTGGGGGCAGGACAGGAAGGGGGAGAGTAACAAAGAAGATATAACTATGGGAGGGACTATTTTGGGTTAGAGAGAAACCTGGTGCTAGGGAAACTCCCAGGAATCCACAAGGATGACCCCAGCTAAGACTCCTAGCAATAGAGGAGAGGGTGCCTGAACTGGCCATCTACTGTAAGCAGAATGGTGACTTCCCTAATTGTTACCAGAGAGACTCTATCCAGTAACTGTTGGAAACAAATGCAGAGATCCACAGCCAAACACTGGGCTGAGCCTCATCCAGGAATCTTGCTGAAGAAAGGGAGGAGGGATTGTACAAGCCAAGGGGTCATGATGGTGAACTCATAGAGACAACTGACCTGAGCTCTTAGAAGCTCATGGACTCTGAAGCAACAGTTCGGGAGCCTCCATGGAATGGACTTAGGCCTTCTGCATGTGTGTAACAGTTGTGTAGCTTGGTCTCTTTGTAAGGCTCCTAGCAGTGAGATCAGGACCCGTCAAGTTCCTGCCGCTTAGCTTACTTTTGGGAACCTGCTCCCCATGCTGGATTACCTTGCCCAGCCTTGACACAAGGGGAGGAGCCTCAATTTGATGCCCATGCTTTGCTCAAGGCCATGGAGGCCTGCCCCTTTCTAAATGGAAACAGTGGAGGAGGACTGCAAGGCATGGGTGGGTGGATGTAGATGGGGGGACATAACCCAGAAGAGGAGGGGGGACTGTGGTCAGTATGTAAAATCAATGAAAAAATGTTAAGTAAATAAAATAAAATATAAAAAAATATTGGATATGGTATTTGGGTTGACAGATATGATAATTATCTTAATTAAATTCTTTTACATTGTTATATTCCAAAACGATGGCATACTTTTTAACCACATAAGCATAGATAGAAACTGTATTTTATCAATTTTTAATTAAAAGATTTTTGAAGGCGTAAGTCACAAACAATGCCACACCAGTTTGGAATTATGATTAATAGGGTAATATTTATTTAAAGGGGAAAAAACTTACAGATCACCGTCCCAGACAACAGCCCTCTGCGCAATCAGGAAGAAGTCTAGTCGCTGGAACTGGAGCAGGAAGCAAAGAGAGCAAGAAGGGAAGTAGCCGCTTTTTTAAAAGGAGAGAGACCACGCCCCAATGGGCTGGTATCTCAGCGGCTATTGGCTGGAGGAGCAGAAGGACCTCCCACAACAGATTTTATCCATCCCCTTCCCACCAAAAAAGTAAAAGTCCTCCAGGAGGGACTATTTCCATTGGTAGAGAGTGGTCACATGGCAAAGAGTAAACAACCAATCACTACACATGTGGTAGTTAGAGAGTGTGGAGTATAGGGAGAGGTCTGAGGTTGGTGATTAAGCACAAAGGTGACAGGGAGTGCTGGAGTATAGGTGGATATAGGTAGATGGTATCAGGGAAAGGCTGGCACAGTCCTAAGGAATCCTTGGAGATCTGATGTGACTATCTCATGAGGAAAAGGTGGGTCCATCTGAAAGGTGCCTGCCAATTTGCATGAGTGCATTAAGTATTTTTCAAACCAACAAACCTCTCTGCTGATGCAATAATCCAAATCAAACCATATCAGACCAAATTAAAAGATGTCCAGGTTTGCTGGGCGGTGGTGGCGCACGCCTTTAATCCCAGCACTCGGGAGGCAGAGGCAGGCGGATCTCTGTGAGTTCAAGACCAGCCTGGTCTACAAGAGCTAGTTCCAGGACAGCCTCCAAAACCACAGAGAAGCCCTGTCTCGAAAAACCAAAAAAAAAAAAAAAAAAAAAAAAAAATGTCCAGGTTTAATGGGTGCCAGCACTCCTGAGTGACCCCACGGGAAAACACGGAGTGGGGAAACAGAGAACGGAAAGACTGGAAAACTAGGATACCACCAGTTCATTCTCTGGGAAGTAGTTTAAATAGCCCGTGGGAGTGGTCTTGCCCCCCCCCAGGGGTCACCATTTGCGGGCTTTCTTGGAGGTGGAGTTTGGATTGAGGCAACTCCCAGGGGAGGGGGCTTATGCCAGGAGCTGGGGTGAAGCCCCTAGCCAAACAGTGTCCTTTCTGTCCGTGGGTGGAGTGGCTTAGCTTAAATGTATAAGGTTTAAGTCCCAGCCACCCCTGCCCCCAAAGAAACCACTTAAGTGTAGAATTATCTGTTACTCTCCTACAGGAAAAATTACTGGGTTTGATGTCACTGCCAACCAAAGAACAGTTTGAAGAACTAAAAAGGAAGAGGAAGCAGGACTTGGAACAGAAGAGAACCATGGAGAGACAGGTACATGGCACCCAGTCACCCAGTAGCTGTTGCCTCCCTGCTCTCTTACCCCACCCCTCTGCTGCTGAATCTCCTTTTCAAGCTGCCTTCTGTTGTGGCCTTAGAAAAATAGTTGTTTTTCCTGTTGATGCTCTCCTGCCTAGACCACCACAGGGACTGGCAATTCTCCCTCTGTTCCAGAAGACCTTAGAATGTGCACTGTTAAACAGAAAAGAGCCTGTGTGGTGGTACATGCCTGGATCCCAGCCCTCAGGGGGCTGAGAAAGGAGTTCTTTAAGTTCCAGCCCAGCCTGGGCTACATAGTGAGGCCTTGTCATTTGCAAGCAAATGAGGGTGCTGTTTCATAGCTCGGTGATAGAATGCTTGCTTAGCATGCTCAAGGCCCTGGGTTCTATCCCCAGCACCACAAAAAACAAAATGAAAACAAAACTATGTGTACTCTAGTATCATCTGAAATGCTAACCTTATATAAATAAAGGCGCCAGTCTTTGAAAGTTTAAGAAAAGTGTACAACCAGTGAAACTGAGTTGGAGGAAATCTCAACTTACGTTTTATTTTTGCAAATCTAAACTTGCCCTTCTGTGACTACCTGTTTCAGCAGTTGAATTATCTTAGTGTTATGGGGCCCATGGAGGGTGGTGGACAGGTGACCATGGTGACCCTGGTGATGTGTGCTGTCTCTGCAGGCTGCTCTGGAGTCCCGAAGGAAGCTCGAGGAAAGACAGAGTGGTTTGGCATCTCGTGCAGCCAATGGGGAAGTGAGGTCTCTCCAAGGCATCCCTGCCCCCTTGCGAAAAGCTGAGGGCTGGCTCCCACTGTCAGAAGGTCAGGGACAGAGTGAAGACCCTGACCCTCTCCTCCAACAGATCTACAACATTACATCCTTCATCAGGCAGGCCAAGGCTGCAGGCCGCACAGATGAGGTGCGCACACTTCAGGAAAACCTGCGGCAGCTGCAGGATGAGTACGACCAGCAGCAGACTGAGAAGGCCATTGAGCTGTCCCGGAGGCAGGCTGAGGAGGAGGAGCTGCAGCGGGAGCAGCTCCAGATGCTCCGCAAACGGGAGCTGGAACGAGAGCAAGAGCAGTTCCTGGCGGCGTCCGTGCACCCACGGACTCGTGCTCTAGACCTCCGAGAAGTCGTCCCCTTCCAGCTGGAGCCCAGCCGAGCGCCTCACAGTGATCTTGCCTATGCCTTAGATCAGGACTCCTCCCCGGTTCCGGGCAGCGCTGTTCCCGGGACCCTTTCACCTGGCTGCACTTTAGCACCCATACGCTTGTGGTCTGGACCCCCAGCGCTTAGCCAGAGCACCGTACCACAGCAAAGTAAAAAGACCTCTCTCAACCCGTTTGATGAAGAAGACCTCTCCAGCCCTGCAGAGGATGCTGCCAGCCCTGCTGCTACAGAGACTTTCCTGAGCCCCTCAGCTGCTGTCACCAGAGAATACAATCCTTTTGAGGAAGATGCCGAGGAAGTGGAGGCGGCAGAGTTGGGGACAGGCAATCCCTTCAGTGACCCAAACAGTCCAGCACCCAACCCCTTTGATGAGGATGACCATCCCAGGCCTGCCAGCCCACCTGCCCCTGGAAATCCTTTTGAAGAGTGCCCCTGCACCAACCCCTTCGAGGTGGACAGTGACAGTGGCACGGAGGCTGAGGAGCACATCGAAGAGGAGCTGCTCCTACAGCAGATTGACAACATCAAGGCTTATATTTTTGATGCCAAGCAGTGCGGTCGAATGGACGAGGTTGAGGTGCTGACTGAGAACCTTCGGGAGCTGAAGTGTACCCTGGCTAAGCAGAAGGGGGGCCCTAACTGACGGCAGTGGGCCAGTACCGGGCAAAGTCTTGGGCAGCAGGGTACCAAGGGGGAGGAGGAGATGGGTGGGCATCTAATGATGTCAACAGTGAGGTGGGGAGCAGTAGTCTCTTGTTGCTGTGCACTGTGAGGCATTTCCACTACAGTTGAACAAAAACAGGAAACAAATCAGCACTCGCTTGCTGGTTTTTCTGTATTATTTTTTTACAAACCTTTCCCTTTTTAGGGAACTTTACCATTTTATTTCTAAGATACAGCTCAGTGCAGCTCTGTTGGGCCAAGGTAGAAAGGGCTCCTGGGCACCTCTTGGTCTCTTTTCTGCTGACTGTTCTTGGTCATGATGCAGTATTATAGGTCAGCCCTTGGTGGGCCCCTTCCTGTAGCCAAGACAGGTAGGGGCTCTGGCAGAAGTCTGTCCCAGTCTGGCTGCTCCCTTTCACCACCTTCTTGCTGGGGCTGTCTCCTGAACACTTAGGGAGAAGCTGCTATGAAGGGAGGTCTGGACTCAAGGCGACCAGTGCCTCTTTGTGGATGGTGGGGATGTTGTGAGTATTGTCCCCTCCCAGTTAAAGGAAGGAAAGTTTCCAAGTGCAGGGGTGTCAGTGTGAGCTTGATTATGAGATAGGCTTTTTGGTGGATGTTATGGTTTGGAGAAGTTTCTACCTGAACAGTTGTCTGTCCATGGAAACTTCTTTCCAGGGCTTTGGCAGAATGGCCAAAGGTTATATTGAAGGGCCTGTGGTGTGATTTGGGAATCTGACCAGAAAGCTTTTGTGGAGTATTGGTATCAGATGGAATTCTGAGTCAGCTCCCCACTCAGCCTTCTTCACTGTGGTTCATCCTGACCTGGGAAACTGGGCAGGTGTTTTCTTACTGCTTTGAGTACTGAGAAACAGAAATATTTGATGCACAGTCTCTGATCATTCCACAGTCCTGAAGTACTTGAACTCTGATAGGGACAGAAAGGGAAGTTACGTAGCTTAGTGCTTAGTTTACAGGAACAGAGGGGTTGACAGATGCCTGTAAGATCCTGGTGTGCTCAACTTTGCATACTCTCTCCAGTGATGCTCTTTAGTTAATGGACAGTAACTGACCACTAGTCCCTTTCTGCCTTAGCCAAGGCTTCTGTTGGTGATTGGCACATGAGCTGAAATTCTTCTGTCACATTCTGGTGAAAATCCATCTTGGCAGTAAGAGTGGCATCTGGGAGCAAAGAACTTTGTTTTGGCAGCTGTTCATTAGTTTAGTACCTGTTGGGGCTTTGGGTAGGAAGTCCTGTTTGGGAATGTAGGAAGGGCTGAAGGGGGAGGGTAATGGAGGACCCTTTGGGTTCTGTCAACAGCACGTGTTTACTGGCCTGTGAGTGTATTGCCAGCTCTGTTGGTGTCACCGGCTGTTCTGAGAGGTGGGCAACCTGGACCCATGTTTCCTGGGGCAGGCCTCTCCTCTTCTTAAGGCCCAGGCTCTAGATGCTGTTGCCCTAGGGTTCCAGGCATGTCCAGGATATCCACCCTGCTTGGACTGCCTTGTCTGATCAAAGAGGAGGCAGCTCAACACAGAGTGAAGCTGAATACTGGTTCCCACCACTACTTTTCCTGACATAGATCAGGTGTTCAGACTGGTATGGCTGTAGACATTGCTTTTCTTATGAGACAGGGCTTCTTAATTAGCTGGTGACTCACTAAATGAAACCTTCCCTGAAACTCACCTCCAGGTAGCAGTCTGTGACTGAGAGCATGGAGAAAAACTAATGCTTTTAACAACTATTTTTAAATCTCAACTCACTGAATAGTAAACCAAGTAAACTCAGATGCCAGAGGTTTCACTGAGTTTCTCTTTGAATTCCTCTTTGGCTATATCTGTAAGTCAGACATGACAGGGGAGACTTGTCTACCCTTTGACTCTATCACGTTCTAGAATTTATGTAGGTCAAGGTTGGTTTGCAGAGGGGGATTGCCTGTGAGCGTAACTACACAGGATGCCTCATGTGAACCCTTCATGATTTCAGAGGTGCTTCAGTGACAGAGCACGTCCTTGAGAGGGAGTTGGCACACCCCCTAGACAGAGGTCAGTTTCATCTGCGGAAGGGCTTCTGACTTTGCCCCTCCTAACACACTAAGGAACTGGACCCCCACTCACTGCATTTACTGCTCATCATGTCTTTGTCGTCAGATGCTAAAATGTCTTTTTAAGTCATCATGAGCCATGTGGCATAGCTAGGTCATTCGATTTGAATTGAGAATTTGGTCTCTGTACTAGGCCAACTAGAGGAACATGATGTGTTGGTAATCATGGTGACTGTCAGCTTGATGGCCATTGATGTGCATGCACTACACTGGGGCCTTGTATCAGGCTTTTATTAAAAAATAAAATAACATGTATATGAGTCTTTTATTAAAGAAATGACATTTTGTTGCTGAGTGTATATGTGCTTAAAACATCCCTCCAACCCCCTTTGGTAGTGTGTGTATGTGTGTGTGTGCATGCACACGTGTTCATATGTGCACATGGAGGCCAGAGGACAACCTTGGGTAATCAGCCTTAGGAAAGTCATCTACCTTCTTTTTTTTGTTTTTGTTTTTCAAGACAGAGTTTCTCTGTTGCTTTGGAGCCTGTCCTGAAACTCGCTCTGTAGACCAGGCTGGCCTTGAACTCAGAAATCTGTCTGCCTCTGCCTCCCAAGTGCTGGGATTAAAGGTGTGTGCCATCACTGCCTGATCTCCATCTGCCTTCTTTTAGGCAAAGTTTCTCATCCTAAAACTGTCCAATTAGGCTAGACTGGCTGGTCAGCGAGGCCCAAAGGTCCTCTTGTCTTCCCCTCCCCAACGCTGGGATTACAAATGCATGTCACCATGTTCAACACTTTTGTGGGTTCTGAGGATCAAACTCAAATCCTGTGTTGCAAAGTAAGCACTAATAGAGCTATTTTACCCAAACACAGCCCAGAGCCCTGTCTAGTCCTATCATCCCCTTCCCTACAGAAACTGAAGGGTTCTGGCAATCGTGAAGCTGGCCTTGCTCTTAGAAGCTGTGTCTGTGTCTGCTTCTAGCATCCTGAGGACCCTTTGCAGTCCTATCCCCACTTCCAGAAACAGGCTCAGAGAGGTGGGGAACCTGGGATTTCCACTGGAAGGCACTCACACACATGTCACACACAGCTCTGCCAGCAGGCCTTTGTGTTACTTGACAAAGGACAGGTTGGAAACTCATGATTCACTTTGCCATCAGTACCAAGGCAGGTTAGGTTGGCTCAGGAATGGTGGAAGGGGGCTCTACTACTATGCTGACCAAAAGAGCAAATGAACAATCTAGAAAGAGGTTGGGTACGACTAAGGTTTCTACAATGATTTCACCTTGTCCTAGAGGCTGAGGAGGGGTTTTGTATCCAGTGCTCACTGGGGCCAGAGCTCAATATGATTGGTGGTCATCTCATTGAATCTCCCAGCTAACAAGTGAAGGAAGTGCTAACACAACTTGCTCAGTGTTGTCCTGGGACCTTCCCCAGGCCTGATATGGGAACCCAAGCCACTGGGTTTTCCTGTGGATGCAGTGCCATCTGTGACTGCAGCCTCCTCAGGAGCCGAGCAGAATGTTTAGTCACCTTCGAATTTTAGGATAGCACTTTTGATTTTAGCTGAAACCTCTTTTGGAAGTTGTCACTCTTCTTAGAAGCAGCAGCTGGACAGAATGAAAACCAGTAACCTTTCTTGGAACTATTAGGGGACTGATTTGCAGGGGTTATTTTCCCCCCAACATCTTGAGTGGTGAGCCCAGAGTCAGCCAAGATCTGATGGCTGCAGCAGAAGCCATGGCTGGTAGGAATGCCAGCTTTTTGATTCATTGTTTCAGGACTGTGATTGAGGATAGGGCCTTGCACATACATACAGACATGTGTTCTGCTGCTGAGCTATGTTCCTAGCTCTTTATTTTTCAGGCCGGATCTTACAGAGTTCCCTGAGCTGACTTTGAATTCACTTTGTGGCCCATGCAGGCCTTAAACTTAGGATCCTCTGCCTCTGTCTTCAGAGTTGTGGGATCACAGGTCCGCGCGACCAAGCCTGGTAGAAGCCTTGACGAGTCCCAGAGGCGGACTGCCCACCAGGGGAAGCCTTGCTTCCTGAGGAGACTGTTTCTATTGGTTCTAATGGTGAAGCACTGAGAAAGCTCCTCATATAGTTGTGGCAGAAGAAGGGAAAGTTCATTGTAACCAGAGCATCCTAGCAAAGGTTTCTGCAAGTGTAGAAACTTCACCAAACTTACTCATTTGGGGCAAACATAATACCCTCACCCCAGTCACCTGCAACCTTCTTTGTCTGAATAAATAAACATGTGAAGACCATGGCTTGAGAATCTTAAATCACAGAACACGTGCCTCTGTACCTCATATTCCCCCAGGGATACAGGATAGACAGGATCATGGCAACAAGAGACTGCAGAGGAGCAGCCCGGAACTCCAAAGCTCTGGACACTACAGCAAACAGTCTTCACACTAGAGACTTAGACTACTCCCCACATAGCCAATGTTTCACCAGCATCTTAAAAACTGAGCAAGCTACATAATTCCATCCACATCGGAATTACCAGGAAATTGAACTGCAAGTTGTGCCTTACAGAGACAGTTCCAAGTGAACAGCAGATAAGAACAGTTGGATGGCCGGTGGTTCTTTGCGCCTGCTACACTCTTGCAGTGAGCTCAAGAAGCTTACTTTTTCCCTCTTTCCAGACAGGCTCTCACTATGTAGTCCTGGCTGGAGCTTAGTAGTGATGCACCTACACACATGCAGGCAAAACATTCAAATCTAAAACAAAACAAAAACAGTGGGGAGCTGGCTCAGTGGATAAGAATGCTTGCTATACAAACATGAGGGCCTGGCAGGCGGTGGTGGCACACGCCTTTAATCCCAGCACTTGGGAGGCAGAGGCAGGCGGGTCTCTGTGAGTACAAAGTCAGCCTGATCTATGAAGCTAGAGCTGTTACACAGAGAGATCCTGTCTCAAAAAAACAAAAACAAACCCATGAGGGCCTGAGTTTGGATCCCAGCACCTATGTAAAAGTCTATGAGGTTATTTGTGCCTGTAACCCCAGGAGTGAGGATTATAGTCCTGATTCCTGGAACTTCTGGCCACCAACCTAGCAACCTAGCTCCAGGATCAGTGAAAGACCTTGTCTCAAGGAAACAGGCAGAAATAGAACTGGATACTTGTCTTCCTCCCGCCTCCATGTGTGCATAGGACACCCCCCAGAGCAGTTGGATAATGTGAGCAGAAGTAAAAACACTAAGTATGGAAAGAAAGTACTAGAAATAAAGGATTAACAAATGGGACATGCTGTAATATGCTTATCAGTAGAAAGTTCATCTATAAAGCTGGGGAAGTCAGGGCTGGAGAAATGGCTCAGAGGTTAAGAGCACTGGCTGATCTTCCAGAGGTCCTGAGTTCAATTCCCAGCAACCATATGGTGGCTCACATACATCTATAATTTGATCCAGCTCCCTCTTCTGGCATTGAGACTGAACACTGTGTAATAATAAATAAATATTTTAAAAAAAGCTGGGGAAGTCAGTGGAAATGTAAAAAGCAAAGTTTAAACTGGGGTGGGAGTGGGGGTGGGACAGGAACTTAGAGTTTGAATTAAAACATATAAAACTCATGCCTATAATTCCAGCACTTGGGAGTCTGCAGAGACAGGAGGATCAGGACTTCTGTTTCAACCGAAACCAAAAACTGAATGATAACCTGGAAGCCAAATAGCCAGGATGCTCAGAGAACACAAAGCAGGACAAATACTAAAATTATACTCTGCATATCTCAAACTTCATAAGCTAAGCACAAAGGAAAAATATTGGAAAGTCTGAAGAAAAACCCATTTCACCTATAAACAATGATAAAAATTACAGTATGAGGGACTGGGAAAATGTCTCAGCAGTTAAGAAAACTTGCTGCTCTTGGAGAGGACCAGGATTCAGTTTCCAGCTGCTCATAACCAGCTGTAACGCCAGTTTCACGCCCCCTTCTGGCCTTTGTGGGCACTGCATGCACGTAATGCATAAAACACAAGCAAGACGCCAAGATAAAAACAAATTTTTTCTACAAAAGCTAGTTTCAGGACAGACTCCAAAGCTACAGAGAAACCCTGTCTCGAAAAAACAAAAAGAAAAAAATCTTTAAAACGTTACAGCACAGAGTGACATTGGTTGTTGACTCCTAGAGTCCATTATCTGTCATATCTTCTGAGCAGAGTCCTTCATAGCCAACCCGGACGCGACAGAGCAAGTCACGTTCTTTCCTCCTTTGCAAATGAGTTTTTATGACTCAGTAGGACTTCTCAGTCTAGCTTCATTTCAGAACTGGAGATCTTGGGAGAGGACACTTAGTTTCTACAAGGACAAACCGACCAGTTGACTTCCAGAGCGGGAACGGTTGCAACCCCGGGTCGGGACTACGAGTCCCAGGCTGCCTTGCGGTTGCGCGGCCCGCCGGGAGGCGCCTCCCGAGATTCCCCGCGTCAGGGAGACCGGCGGGCCCGCGGCTCGAGAAGCTGGAGACGCCGCCGCCATGCCGATGAAGGGCCGATTCCCTATCCGCCGCACGCTGCAGTACTTGAACCTCGGGGACGTGGTGTTCAAGGAGTCGGTGAAGGTCATGACTGTGAACTACAACACGCACGGGGAGCTGGGCGAAGGCGCCAGGTCAGTGTGGGTCCCACCCGGCGGGGTTCGGGGAAAAGTTGACGCGGTGGAGGCCATCCCGACAGGTTCCGATAGAAATCCGAGCGCCACTCCACCCTAGGGATGAGTAGCGGCTCCCGGGCTGGCAGCTCGTACGACACGAGCCGCTGTGTGGCGTGGGAAACTTTGGCGTTGGGAGCGGAGTTGTTAAGTTTCCGCACCCGTGCACACCATGGCTTGCTGCAGTTTAGGACAGCGGCCGACTGAAAGGTTTCTTTGACCCGTTAGCATCCCTGAGCGCTGCCTTGGATCCTTCAGCACTTACTGATCTTTTATTGGGCTCCCGAAACGCCAGGTTCCAACAGTGCGGGAGAAACCAGCCCATGGCTGTAGACAGAAACGGGCTTGTGGGACGAATCAGGATGAGAAAAGAGTAATTCCTGGTCGGCCTTGACTCCTAACCATTTTTTGGTCAAGTGACCCCCCCCCCCCCCGGAACTAGGAACTGCTAGCCTGGGATCTGTTGAGGTGAGGACCTTCTGGAAGACTGTGTGTCGGTGGATCAGAGGGCTTGAACTCTGCTTTCTTTTCAGGGATTCATGCTCTTAAGAGGAAGCTCTCAGGCTGCAGAGCGTGATCATTTGAGTGACAGGCCTGTGTGGTAGAAGCCCAGAGCAGGAACAGCTGAGGCCTCTTCCTAACTAGTTGTGTGACCTTGCAGCCGTTTGCTCAACTTCTGGAAAACCTTTTTGAGTTGTAGCACCACAAAGTCAGTGTCTTGCGGGTGTTTGTGTGTGTGTGTGTGTGTGTGTGTAGGGGGTGATCATAGAGTACATGGCAGAGTGCAGTAGGTACTGACCTTTGGCCTTTGGTTCACAGTAAGAACTATTCTAAGATTCTTAGTGCTAGATGGTTTCTAGTATTTGACTATGCTCTGGTTTGTTTGCACAAGGCTCTGTGGTGTTGGGACATCACTCTGCTTTGGGATAGGAAGGAGCAGAGACCCGCCGAGGGGTACGTTCTGCCTTTGAGCTTTTGGAGGGTGTGCTTTGGGAGTCTTCAGGGCTATGTTTCTTCCCCAGAAGCAGGACTTGGAGCTTTTCAAGTTTGTTGATGTAATTACTTACTCAGAGAGCTGTGTGTGTGTGTGTGTGTGTGTGTGTGTGTGTGTACGTACGTACGCCTGCGTTCAACCAAAGGTCGTGTTTCTAAGGAACTGGAAAACTTAAGTTTGTTTTTTCTTTTTGAAATAGGATCTCTTCCTTGGGCTTCATGGATTCAGGTAGGCTGGTCAGCAAGCCCTGGAGAAGTTTCTGGTCTACATCCCTCCTAGTGCTGAGATTACAAGTGCCACCACGACTGGCCTTCTTTTTCTAGATTTATTCTTATCTCTGTGGGTGTGTTGTGTGCCTCTGTGAACTTAGTCACACTGTGTGTGTGTGTGTAAGTGTACATGTGTGTGGTGTGCGGGAGTGTGTGCAGGTGCCTTCTGAGGCCATAGGGTGTTGGATCCCGTGGAATTGGAGTCACAGCTGGTTGTGAGGTGCCTGATATAGGTGGGTACTGGGAACTGAACTAAGATCCACTGGAAGAACAGTAAATATCCCCTTTCTTTCTTTCTTTCTTTCTTCTATTGGTTTTTCGAGACAGTATTTCTCTGTGTGATAGATCTAGCTGTCCTGAAACTAACTGTATAGACCAGGCTGGTCTCGAATCCACAGAGATCCACCTGCCTCTGCCTCCTGAGTGCTGGGATTAAAGGTGTGCATCACCACCACCTAGCTCAGTAAACACTCTTAACTGCTGGGCCATTTCTCCAGTCCCAAATAAAATCTTTAAGTTTTAGCTGAAACAGAGTCTCACTGTGTGTCCTTAACTGGCCTGGAAATCTTGTATAGACCAGGCTAGCCTCCAGCTCACGAGCGATCTTCTTGCCTCTCTCTGCTTTCTGACTACAGAGTTTAAAGGTGTATACCAACACACCTCACTGGCTTTTAAAAAATTTATATGTGAGTTTTTTGCCTTCATGTATGTATGTGCACCACATGCATGCCTAGTGCCCACAAAAGTCAGAAGAGGGAATCAGATCTCTGGAATTGTGGGCTACCACATGTGTGCTGAGAACTGAACCCAGGTCTTCTGCAAGAGCAACAAGTGCTCTTAACCACTGAGCCATCTCTATAGTCCCCTAGTTTTTTAGTTAGTTTTTGTGTGGGTTCTGGGGTTCAAACTCTGGTCTTCATGCTTGTGCAGCAAGCACTTTACTGACTGAGGCATCTCCTTAGCACCCTTTAAATGTTTTAGATTGAACACTGCTTGCAGACTTGCCCTGCCGGAAGAGGAATGTAGCCACTGCCCACGCCTGCATCCTTTCAGCCTGCCCTCCCTAGGTTTCTTCTGAAGTTCAGAGAGAACATGAATACTCTGATAATTTTTTGTTGTTGTTTTTTGTTTTTTTTCAAGACAGGGTTTCTCTGTAGCTTTGGAGCCTGTCCTGGAACTCACTCTGTAGACCAGGCTGGCCTCGAACTCACAGAGATCCGCCTGCCTCTGCCTCCCGAGTGCTGGGATTAAAGGCCTGCACCACCACCGTCCTGAATTCTCTGATAATTTAAGCACAAGAATATTCATGTTACTGTGACTTTGAGTAAAAGAATACTATGACTAATTTTCTGGTTTTAACAAGTCCTTTTATTTTATTGGAAATAACCATTTCGTTTTTGTCACTTTAATTGCAGATTCTGTCCCAGTTGTGGCAGTGATTTAAGTGGTTTAAGGCAGGCTTTCTGTTGAGTCAGTTTTATCCCTGAAATTATTTTTAGATGCTTCAATCTGGACTGATGGTGTAGGAACCTGAGGACCAAGAGGGCTGCCCTCTTGGCATAATCACTGAGGCAAAGAGCCATTTCCTGCCCTGGTTCACGTGACTAGAAGTAGAAAGCCAGGATCTATAGCCAGGCAGAATGTCTGAGGCCAAGCTTCGGTTCCATGGGTCCAGAGCCTTGTCTATGGGTGGGGGGCAGACTGAGCAGGAATCAGGGATGCCTTTGAGTGAGGGCATTTAACAAGCCTTATTTAAGCGTGTACAGAAATGGAGAAAAGACACCTTGAGGAGAAGCACAGACCTTAGTCTAGGCTGGACAGGTGAGGGAAAGAATGTCTGTTGGAGCCTGAGGACCAAGGGTTCTGTCCAAAGGGGCCTTCAGGCTGGTCATGCCAGGGCCGAGCCAGGAAAAGAAGTAGCTGCCCTTACCTGGTACTTCCTGTCGGCCCTTTGAATCCAGAAGCCAGACAGCAGGGTAGTCCTTATACAAGGCAGGCTAAGGGTGGTAAGGGCTCAGTATGCAGAGCCAGGAGTGGCCTAGATGTACTCTGTGTTGTGGACAGCTACGTATGCTCTATCACTTTGTGGTTCTGGGATGAAGTCCTGAGCCTTGTGCATGCTGGTGAGGTGCCCTGCTGTATGGAGCTGTGCCAAGTCTCTCCTGGTGCACCATGCTGACCTGAACACTGTAGCCTGCACACCAGTGTTTTCACCTTCTGTCCCATGTTGTTCATTTAGATACAGAGCTATCTAAAAGGGGGATGAAGTTAGTTAGCGTCAGGATGCTTTAAAGCTTCTAGTCATAAACTGGCTGCTAGACATGTTAAGGCAGTTCACACACACCTCTCCTACAGCCTCGAGTTACGTCACTTTTACTGACGATGTGCACAATGCCATTTTAGCAGAATTGTCACTTTCTAATGTTTAACGGATTTATTTTTTAATGACTTAGAAAATGTTCATGCTTTTTGTTTGAATGTTGTGTGGCCCAGGCTGGCTGTGGACTCTACCCTCCTGCCTCAGGCACTGCCGTGCTGCTGGGGTTCTAGTTGTATCACCACACCCATTCAGCGGATGTTGAATTTTTGTCATTTTTTTGCCATGTAAATATTTTAATGTATTCAAAGTTAGCTGATTTCAGCCTTCTACAATTAGACGTTTTCTTTCATGTCTGTATTATAAACACTCCTGTGATCCTCAGGTCATTCCTCTACACAGTGCTCTAAGGAGCCTCAGTAACGTGGTCACTAGACACATGGAGATGCAACCCTGTGTGCCCAGGACTCTGGCCTTTGTGTTGGCGAGTCTGAATGCCCTGCAGGGGGCATTGGTTTGTTTTCCTTAGTGACCAGTCGAGAGTACTGATGCTTACAGTGTGCAAGTGCTGGGGACACTGAACTTGGGGACAGTCCTCTGCCTGTTTTTGGACGCAGGTCCCTCTTACAATCTGTGGCAAATCCTGGACTTTCTCCATGGAAAAGGTATGCATAGAATTTCAGGGGAAAAAACCCTTACATAGATTTACATAGGTTCATTTTTTTTTTTTTGAAAGCTGTTACATGGTATGGTGGTTTGAATGAGAATGCCCTCCAAAGACTCATATATATGAATGCTTAGTCACCAAGGAGTGACACGGTTTGTGAAGGATTAGAAGAATTAGGAGGTGTGGCCTTGTTGGAGGAAGTGTGTTGCTGAGAGTAGGCTGTGAGGTTTTAAAAGCCCATGTAAGGCTCAGTGCCTCTACTTGCAACTTAGAGATCAGATGTAAGCCCTCGGCTACTTCTTCAGCACCATGCCTGTCTGCCTACCACCAAACTTCCTTAGATGATAATAATGGAATAACCCTCTGAACTGTTAGCAAGCTCCCGATTAAATGCTTTCTTTTATAGAGGTTTCCTTAGTCATGGTATCTCTTCACATCAATAGAACAGTAACTAAAACAGAAGTTGGTACCAAGGACTGGTCGTTTTTTTTTTTTTTTTTTTTTGGTTTTTTGAGACAGGGTTTCTCTGTGGTTTTGGAGCCTGTCCTGGAACTAGCTCTTGTAGACCAGGCTGGTCTCGAACTCACAGAGATCCGCCTGCCTCTGCCTCCCGAGTGCTGGGATTAAAGGCGTGCGCCACCACCGCCCGGCTCCAAGGACTGGTCTTAACATGTTGTTTGTTGGAAGAATATGGAAGACTTTGGGACTTTGGACTAGAAACACATTTGAACACTTTTAAGTGAGGCTTACTGAGCTATCCTAGCAGGAATGTGGAAGACAGTGGTGATGAGGGCACTATGAACTGTGGGGGACTAGCTCAAGAGAATTCAGAGGGGAAAATATTAGCAGTTGGCCTAGAGAGCATTGTGATATTTTGACAAAGAGTGTGGCTGCTTTTTGCCCTTGTTCACCCCCCCCCCCAAAAAAAAATCTTCCTGAGGTTAACTTGAGATTTGGATTGATGATGTTGGCAGAGATTTCAAGACAGCCTAGTATTGACTGTGTCAAGTGGTTATGCAGGTTTAAAATGAAAAGACATAGGGCAAAGAAAAATATAAAATGCACAATTTGAGAAGAGCACTAGGATATGTAATGATGGAGCCATGTCCTGTGCTCAAGGAGATAAAAAACGTTTAAAGAAAGGCCTGATGCTAAATGGAATAAAGGGAGTGTTACCTAAGGGAAAGACACCACCCTCCTAATCTTGTACAATTCTTATGAAGAGAATGAGCCTGATAGGTTTTTCTGTTTAGAAACTATCAGCCAAGCCAGGCAGTGGTGGCACACACCCTTACTCTCATCACTCTGGAGACAGAGAGGCAGAGGCAGGGAGATTTCTTCTTCTGTTTTTTAATCTACTTTTATGTGCATTGGTGTTTTGCTGCAGGTAAATCTATGTGAGAGTGTTAGATCTTGTGACAGTTGTCAGCTGCCATGTGGGTGCTAGGATTTGAATCTGAGTCCTTTGGGAAAGCAGTCAGTACTCATAACTACTGAGCCATCTTTCCAGCCCCGGCAGGTGGATTTCTGTGTTCAAGACTGAATTCTAAGACATTGAGGATTATACAGAGCAACCCTGTCTTGAAAAACCAAAGGGGAGAAAAAAGAGAAAGAAACTCATCAACCAGTCAAGGTTTATGCAAATACAAGTCTTAGAGGGGTCCAGGTTTCAGCCCAAGCAAGAACAACTTGACAGCTTCAGCCATGTAGTTCTGGATTTAGTCAAGAAGGAATCAAGAAGGGGTTATGGAAGGTTAAGGAAAGGTCAAGAAAGCTGTTGAAGCCAGGCATTTGGCAGGGCAGTTCCTCCATGGTGTTCCTGAGAGCCCATGTTTTGAAACTGAAGGTGAAGCCTGGATTGCATTGGAGATGCCAGAATTTGGAATACCTCCCAACGAACTGCTAACAGGGAGTGGAACCAGCCTAAGAGAAAGAACTGTATTGCGGTCAAGAAAGCAGAAAGAAAGGAGCTGGAGTGCTCTGACATTAGACATGGAGGTGCACATGAGTTCATTTCTAGAAAGCTGTTGCATGGGTTCATTTCTTGCCTTTTGCAGGAAATTTGTGTTTTTCAACATCCCTCAGATCCAGTATAAGAACCCTTGGGTGCAGATCATGCTGTTTAAGAACATGACGCCATCACCTTTCCTGCGGTTCTATCTAGGTAAGTGAGAACATGGAAGACCACCTGCCTTTTTCCAGCCCTTTGTGAAGGTAACAGTCAAGCTATCTAAACAGCACTATGACCCTTAACTTCCCTCTCCAGGTACCCAGTGGCTTCTGAGATCTGGACCCAGCTCTCCCACCTGTCTTCTCTAGCTTATCTTCTGTTCTCTGCCTGTCATGTGGGCCAATCTACCCACATTTCCTTTGCTGCTCTTTGCTGATGTCTTCACTCTCTGTCCATGAGCTTAAAGAATTCCTTTGCTGGGGTGTGTGTCCATAGCTCCAGTGGTAGAGTGTGCACTATACTGCAAAACCTCAAAACCAAATATTCTCTAAGCCTGGATTTGGCCCTCAGGCACCTAGTGCCCCTCAATGCTGACCACAGTCTCCTTTCTGGTCCCACTAGGTGTCTTATCGAGACCCTGCTTGCTTGTCCTGATGCCAGGCACCAGCAGCCCATTACTGGTTCATGAGTAATGAGTAGAAAGTACCACAGGAAGAAGGATCATTATACATCTGTGCACATAAGGGGTGTTGCTAAGGGTTAGCTTGGAGCCAGGTGCTGAGCAGTCAGAAGTCCAAAGTCCATGGGCAAACGCTTTGACGCGCACGCGAGAGAAAGATGGTCAACTAGTCCTGTGGTGAAGGAATTGTTCTTAGGGCCTTGATGAGATTTCTGAGCAAATGTTGCAGATTGGAGTCACAGCCAGCCCTGGAGAAATGAAGCCACTGCATGACATAGGATGAGTCTGTAGTGAGAGCCAGATATATGCTCCTTTCTACATGGGCAGTAGCTTAGGACTTTTTGTTTGAGATAGGAATGTGTAGCACAGACTGGCCTCAAACTTTTGAGTCCTCCTGGCTGAGACTTTCAAGTGCTGGGGTTAGTTATGGCCACTATATACCTGCCTGCTTTGCCTCTGAATTTCATATGGCTAAGAATCTATTGGGATCATTTCTTTTCGTTTCTGGATAATAGAGTCAGTGGGGTAAAGAACCCGTCCCTGGCTAGGAACTGTACTAGGATATGAACCTGCCCTCAAAACTCTGCCCATGACATAGCAAGGCTATCTACTTGTGCTGGTAGTCCCTGTGCCTTGTGGGAAAGACTGACTATACCATAAGGCTGTATCTTGGTCCCTAGGAACCATAGCCCAAATGCAAGGAGGGCTGGGAGGAGCCTGGTACATTTTCTTTTGCAAAAACCTTTTACATACATTGTTTTCAAATCATCTAAGGCTAAACCCAGGGTCTTTCAAGTGCTAAGTGTGTGCCCTACCACACAGTCACATCCCATCCACTTTATCCTTTTAGAGACAGGGTCTCGTTATATTGCCAGGCTGACCTCAAACTCCTTGGCTCCTGCTTCAGCTTTCTGAGTGCTAGGACTCCCAGCCTGGAGGACTCCAGCTTCTCTTGATTTGTTGCAGCTGAGCATCTTCCACTATGTTAGTCTCTCAACCCATCCAGTCACCTATTGATGAGCTCTGCATGAGCTTTTAAGTGCTGAGACCTTGATAAAGATTTGTGCAGGGAAAGTGGCAGGACCTACACCTAGGTGAAAAGAGCAGTAGAGATGGTGAACACAGCATTGAGAGGCTTACTCACTCCAGAGAAATGCTTTGGTTCTATAGTGGGCATGAGCAGCCACAGAGAACAGATCACAAGGTGTGGGCTCAGGAGAACAAGGTTGAAGGGACCGCATGTACAGAGCATTTTTTTGTTGTGTAACAAAATAAAAAAAAGAGTAGAAGGTCATGCAACCAGATAGCAAGCTGGTGACTTGTCTCTCCTCTTCACACAATCACTGCTGCCTTCCTGGGACTCACCTTCATGGCCTCATCCAATCCTGGTCACCTCCTAGAAGTACCCCCTGCAGATGCCATCAGGAATTTCCAACACAACTTTTTTTTGGTTTTTTCGAGACAGGGTTTCTCTGTGGCTTTGGAGCCTGTCCTGGAACTAGCTCTGTAGACCAGGCTGGTCTCGAACTCACAGAGATCCGCCTGCCTCTGCCTCCCGAGTGCTGGGATTAAAGGCGTGCGTGACCATCGCCCGGCCTCCAACACAATTTTTGAGGTCATATTCAGTTGAGCACATCTGCAAAGTCCCTTTTTGTTCCGGCAGCGCCTTTTAGGAGCCACTGTAGACTGTCTTCTCACTGTTCTGTGTGTCGTGTCTGGGTATAGTTCTGTTTGAGGCAGTAGGTATATGGCAACTTTCAAATCTGTGGCCTCTTAACTCCCAACCCCCATGTGGGGGTGTGAAGATTTTAATTTGTGTCAGTGCTAGATCATCCACTTTTCTTCTGGTTTAGTGGGTCTGTGGCCTATCCATGATGCCTTTGCTTACCCCAAAAAAGCCCCTTTCATTTTTCCTTAGAGGCGTATAATTATGTTTTATGTCCCTGTGGTACTTTAGATTTTTAAGTTTGTTATGTGGGTTTGCTTGCATGAGTTTATGTGCACCAGATGCATGCAAGAGCCAACAAAGGCAAGATCTTCTAAAACAGGTTAACATGTGTTTTGAGTTTCTAAGTGGATGCTGGGGATCAAAGCTGGGTCCTCTGCAAGAGCACTAAGTGTTAAGCTATCTTCCCAGCCTGAGATATATTTATTGAAATGCGTATAATTTGTGTGTGTGGGTACAAGTGCCTTTGTGCACACATGGAGGCCAGAAGAAGGTTTTGGATATCTTCCTCTATCACTCTACTTTAAGGTAGGGTCTCTCCGTGAACTTCAGGATTGTGTTTTTGGGTAGGCTGGAAGTCACCAAGCCCCAGCAATCCTTGTTTGCGCCCCTGCTTTGAACTAGGATTATAGGTGTAGCGTGACCCAACCGCTTGTTTCGTGGGTGCTGGGATCTTAACTCTGGTCCTCATGATTGATTGTTCAGCAAACACTCTTAACCATTGAGCCCTCTCCACCCTGCCTGTGATACACTTTTCAAGTTCTTTCCTGTGTACTAAAGTCAGGATGGAAGTTGAGTTTTGGTTTTTGCACTGAGGATACCCAGCTGTTGAACACTGCTGTACTTTTTCTCACTGGATTTCCTTAGTATGTTTGTTCAAAATCACTCACCATGATGGGGAACAACAGTGTGATCTATGTGCTGTGGCAAAAGACTAAGTGCTGATACCTGCTTCAATCTGGTAGACTGGAAATTTCCAAAAGAGGTAACTTTCAGAACATTGAAGTACTAGCCAGGAATGGGGATAGTGACTGTGGTAAGTAGGTACAGGGTATATTTGTATTATTAAAATCACTGAGTTATGTGCTTTGGTTTGAAATAGTCCAATGTATGCTTTTTTAAAGATTTATATCTGTATGTATGTGTACTACATGTATGCATGGTACCTGGGAGGTAAGAAGACAGCATTGGATCATCTGCAACTGAAGTTACAGATGGTTGTTAGCCATTATATGGGTGTTGGGAAGGGAAGTGCCCTTAACCATTGAGCCATCTTGCCAGACCCCAATTCATGTTTTACCATACACAGAAGCTACTTTATTACTTAATTTCTGAATTCTTTCACCAAATTGGGTACTAATTTTATCTCTATCTCCCCATCTTCCCTCCCCAAGTTACTTTGTTATTCTTTTTTTTTTTTTTTAAATGTCAAGGGGCTAGCCTTAAATTTGTGGTGCTCCTGCCTTGGCCTGCTGAGTGCTGGGATTATATAAACTTGAAGATGTTTGCCAATTTCTAGAAGGCTAGCTATGGTTTTGCTTTTAGTATTTTCAAATTTTCATTTTCTTGTGGTTTGGTGGTAGTTAGTTTTTGTATTTGCACCTTATCCCCTTGACATTATTTCTGGTAATTTTATAGATTGCTTAGGATATTTTACTTATAGTAACATTCATATGCAAACAAAGCATGGCACCGCTTCACTAATCTTGGCAGTTTTCTTGTCTCGGTTCATTTTTCGAGGCAGTACTAGTGTTGTGCATTTCCACAAATAGTGTCTCCATCTGCTGTCGAGCCTCTTCACTAGTGTCCGCTCTTTTGTAATATTGTATTTTCTTAATGACTAATGTTGACTGCTTTTTCATGTGCTTGTCATTAGCTATTTTGTTTTTATTTAATTTAAAAAATGGGCAAAATATCTAATTTAGTCAGGTTATCTTCCTTAGTTGTGAATTCAGATATATGTGCTTTTTCCCAGTCCCTGGCTTACAGTGCCTTCTATAACACAAAGTAAGGAATTTCAAATTCACGTTACTGATGGACTTTATGGATCACACTTTAGATATTATGCCTGAAAAAAAAATTGCTCCTTGGTTAAAGGTCATGAAGATTTTCTCCTGTGGTGTTTTTGTTTGTTTGCTATGCTGGGGGCTGCACCTAGTGCCTATATATGCAGGGCAAACATGGTCTGGTGAACTACATTCTTTTATAAATTTTGTAAAATGTTTTAGCACGGGCCAGCTAAATGACTTAGCACTTGAAAACAGACTACACAGATTTATCCTGTCCACCACATGTGGGCACACACACAGCCTTACGTTTCTGGTCCATTTTATTTTTTTTCTTTCATCTGTATGTGAGTACCCAGTTCTAGTGTTGGATGAAAAAAACTTAAGTTGGAATTTTCTTGCCATCTTTGCTGGAAACAGTTGCCATTAGAAGGGTTTATTTGGTGTTGGGCTTGGTTTCGTCCCATTTGGTGGTATGCCTATTGTTGGGCTTGTCTCTGTTTTGGTTACAGTAACCTTTAGCTATAGAACACTTGGGAAGCAGACACCCCCTTATCTTATTTTTAGCTCTTAGGGTCTTGGAAGGCTGGCCTTGAGCTGTACCTCTAGCTTTCCTATTTTCTTTAATTTCAAAATTGTAGTTTTTCATTTCCATATGAATTGTAGACTCATTTTGTTAAGCTTCCATAAAAACTGTATTGTAGAGATAGGCAGATTTCTGAGTTAGAGGCTAGCGTAGTCTCCATAGAGAGTTTTAGGACAGCCAGGGCTACCCAGAGAAACCCTGTCTAGAAACAAACAAAAATTGCATTGTTATAGGGATGGGACTACAGTGATCTATAGAGAAATTTGTCTGCTCGTGTTTCTTAAAAATGGAAAGTGGGAGAGTCTCATCATCATTCATGCAAAAACTATTGGAGTGATGGCTTAGCAATTAAAGGTCCTCTTCTAGAGGACTTGAGTCAGATGCCTCGCAGTTGCCTGTAACTCCAGCTCCTGGGGGTCTGGTAACTCTCATTCTTGACTCCTCAAGTACCTGTACTTTCGTGCACGAATGCACATATATACATAATTTAAATTAAAAAATACTGAATTCTACTACTAAAAATTGAAGTCTAAGCTGGTCTTGATATGTTAATCATCCTACCTCATGAGGCTACTGGTGTATTACACCTGGCAGCCCCAACCTGTTGAGACTGAAAAGTATGCCTGAATCAGCTCTCCTCCCTTTGTGCCTCTTGTTTACAGATTCTGGGGAGCAGGTGCTGGTAGACGTGGAGACCAAGAGTAATAAAGAGATCATGGAGCACATAAAGAAAATTTTGGGCAAGAAAGAGTGAGTTACTGGGTTGACCTGACAGGAGCAAGCCTTATCCCCAAAAATGTGAGGGTGAAGGGAATGTGCAGAGATGGGGTGGAGAGAGAAAGTTCTTTAGCTCCAGTTAGTAACAAGACCTTGGATGGCAGGATCAATTTAGACCTGGTCTTTCTGATCAGCAGATGTAAACAATTCACCAAATCTTTTGTCTACTCCCTTACTGTAACAAGGGTGGTCCCTACTTTGACATGCATGCAGCTAAAGGGAAGCTTAGAGCCTCTTCCCAGATTTCCTTTTTACGGAAGGAAGGAAGGGAGGGAGGGAGGGAGGGAGGAAGGGAGGAAGGGAAAGCAAGAAAGTCTCTGGAGACCCAGGCTCCTTTGCCTGGTCCCTGTGGAATGCTTCAGTTGGATGTTTCCCAGTGCCTTTCCCTCCATGGAAGAGGCTGCCTGTTGTCTGGAGCCCCTGGTCATGTTTTGCTACTGTGTATGTTCCTTGGCAGGGAGACCCTCAGGGAGGAGGAGCTGGAGAAACAGCAGCGATCTCATCCAGCCAACTTTGGCCCCCGGAAGTACTGCTTGAGGGAGTGCATGTGTGAAGTGGAAGGTCAGGTGCCCTGCCCTGGCCTGGTGCCCTTACCCAAGGAGATGACAGGGAAGTACAAAGCTACTCTGAAAGCCAGCACTTAGGTCTGGGCAAGGTCATTTGTGATGGACTGATGGAACTCTGCAATGGGAAGGCCTGCTTGCACAACCATTTAAAGGACATGGGGAGAAGGCCAGAGTTGCCAGCTGCTGAACAGATGTCAATAAAAGATTGTCTTCCTGTACATGGTAAGTCTGGTCCTGCTGGTACAAAGACCATCTGTGACAAAAAGCTTTGGGCTGAGGGTGCAAGGCAGTCTGTGAGTAACATGTCCCCTGGTTCTTGCATTTAATCTTCTTCCAGTCCCCACTCTGGGAGCTGTTGAGGGCTACTTTATCTGGTGAGCCTGTAGCTGGTAGAATAGATGTTCTTCCATGTAGATTCTTTTGTACGTAACAGTCCAAAGAAAGCAGGTGGACAGTGTTCTAAAGCCCAGTAATCTTTGCTTCCTGGGAAGTCCATGCCTGTGGGTGGAGGGGGCAGTGGCACTCCATTGGCTGTAGCAAGGGATCTTTCTGGGCTTGATAGTGAAGATGCCACTTGGTGATAACTTGGAGCCCATTTGACTTGATTTTCAGCCCTTGCTTACTAGGCTGAAAGAGACTGTGTGTGACTTCTTAGTAGTTATTTTCCCTAGTTATCATTACCTCCATCATTTGTGGGCAGCAACCTTCCAGGGTCACCTTAATATTTACCACACAGACCCGTTGACATCTGACCACATGAGTTAATGGGGCATAGCAAAAGCAATAGTTGTTTAAAAAAAAAATGCCCAAGGCCCTTTAGTTACAACAGAGCAGAGCTACTGGCATGCTTAGATTTACAGAATTGTGCCTTTCATTCTCTGCTCTGGTTCTGGTTTCGTACCTGTGCTCAGGGAATGGGTGCTTGTGGCTCTAATGTATAAGGGACAAGAGTGCTTGATTTCAGTCCCAATCCTGGCACCGGCCAAAGTTGTGACAGAGCTACAGGAACAACATACGGGCAGCTGATAACTTCTACAGAATCACTGTTACTGATGGCTTGGACTTCTGTGAGCAGCAGATGCATGCGTGAGAAAATCAATGGCACTGGGAGAAATAATCTCTTTAAATCTGTGTTGTTTTTTTTAAATTTAGGAATGATAGATTTTACACACATAACTAACTGACCACACAAGGACTTGAGTTGACAGTTTTCATGTTGAGGTGTCATAGGCAGCCATGAGCTCTGTCAGGATCTACTTTGGGTCTCTGGTCATTGTAAAGACCAGAAGACGTGAGAGCAGTTTGTTCAACTATTGAATCTGAGGACACAGTTTTTACTCCACAGCAGTTACCTAGTATGTGGGTCTGACTGCTCTGGAAATGTCTGTGTAGGTAATCCTTACCTCCATTTTGATGGCCATGGTAGAGTTCAGTCTGAGTTTTTCCACCAAAGTTCTTTCAAACTGATGGAAGTTACCTTGGCCAAGGTTAGGGTGCTGATGGAGGGCAGAGAAAGGGCTCAGGCCACATTACTGTTTTAAGGAAAAAATATGAGCGGTACACATGCTAGTCTTTAATTTACTTTAATAGTATAAACCTCATGTAGGTAGTATTAAGCCACAACAACAAAGCCACATTGAACAGCGTTTAGTAAAAGGCGCTCATAACCATGCACAGCAACTCTCTACACAGACACAACAATGCAGATTCTCCTTCAGGACTGAAGACATTGATTAGATAGAAAATTCAATTTAAAAAGAACATGCGGGTTTTAAATGCCATCACATAGCTCATTTACACGGGGAGAAAAGCTGTACAAAATGGCAGCTCTCCATAGGTTTTAAACCTGAATTCAAAAGGTAATGGCATCCATGGTGTAAAGGGCAGAAGTTATACAACCGATCCCAAGAAAATTCCACACTGGACTTTTCTTTAGATGTCCTTTAAAAAGGAAGAGTGGGTAGGGTAGGGGGCAGATAATGCGCTGTATTTTAACAGAGAAATCCAAACTACAGGTACAAACTAGTTGATACTATGAAAAATGTGCAGCTCTTCAGTTATAAAACTAGTTGAACACTGATTTACAAGTTAATTGGGAAAACAAACTAGAAAAATATTCCAGCACTTGAGTTGTGTGTACATTGGCATCCGTGAATGAGCAGGCTGTTGGGATGACAACTGATGACGATAATTTCCCAAAGAAAGGCCATTTTTAATGTGCAGTCTATACCAAATGTTACCCAAACACTAAAACTTGATATAATGTTGAACATTTTCCCTACATCCCATGTATAAATACCAAAATTCTTGAAAATTAACTGAAAGTGCGTATTGCTGAGCATTAGAAATGTCTGATGTTCTTCTCCTTCCTAAGCCATTTTTAAAGTCACTCTTAGGTTGCTGCTAAGACAATAGCCCCCAAAGAAAATGAAAAGATTCGTTTAGAGACTGCCAAGCTTCCCTGTGTTTTACTTGGAAAGCCACTTTGAATAGTGTGATTGTCACAACAGGCAATGACACAGGCAAGATTGAACAACCATGAACGGTGAGGCCAGGGACACAAGTGGGAAGCTGAAGCCAAATGACCCACGTCTCACCAAAGGCACTGAGGACTACAGTCTTAATAATTATTCTTAAAACACAAAGAGCAACAACCTGTGGGTCAGGCAAGATTTATGCACTTGGCTTCCTCCAAGACAGGTGCTTGTTTACCATGGCCACTAGCAGCTCTGTCAAGCTGGGCCCTGGCTCCCAAATTCCATCTCAGCCTAAAATCTCAATCATAGGGAACAAATTTCATCAGAATAGACCTGTGGATGAGGAAAATATGTCAGCCTTCGCTTTCTTACTGTTAATTAAAACTTTTATAGAATGTAGTTAAGTTAGGATAACCCTTCACTTGCTTCTAGTTAAAGGGACAATTGACTATTTGTGGTTTATATGCCACAGTTAATAGCTAACATTGTTTGGTAGGCTGGTTACTTTTACCACCAGACAGTACCCAAGTCTTACTGACAGAGCACAGGGTAAACAAGAGAGACTGCAGCAGCCCTCTGGATCCCCGAGTGCCTGTCTCAGCCACTAAATTCCCTCCAGTTAGAGTAAACTGGTTTGTGGGAAGTAGGCTTATAGCTAGCTACCACTTAGCTTTGGATATTAGGCTAACATCTCTTCCACCATCTTCTGGGCCCTTCTAAACCTAGAGAACTGCCCTCCTGTCAGGACCTTTCTGGCTTGAGGCTTCCTTATGCAGGAGTGAGTGGCACTTGGCCCTTTCTAGACAGCTCCCTGTCCTAGGAAAATGAAGTTTCACCAGTATATCCCTGTCAGGGGACCCTTGCAATACCCACATCCATTCACATTAGCAACGCTAGCATCAACTCTTGACAACATATAAGTTTGGATACGTGGCTACATGTCTGTATACATAATGTACACCTATGTACACACATTATATACACTGTACAAAGATAATATGAACACATGTACATTCATTCAGTCATCTAGGCCTATAAATCTGGACATGCACAGTGCGGCTGAAGGGACAGGTTGTGCACAGAAAGTACACACTGATGGGAGGCACTCAATGAGGAAGTCCAGAAACTTGTACAAAACACCTAGGCCAACCCCATCTCATTTTGGAATTGACTTATATAGAAACTAACATAAGAGTTAAGACTTTTGCAAAGAGCCACAAAATCTAGAGACTGGAAGTTAGGCAAATGAAATGGTGGGGCACCTGTTCTGCCAGTGTGAGATGTTCCCAGGCCCCTCCCCCTCCCCCTAGAGAAAAGCAGCAGTCAGATGGTGCTTTTCATGACTTGGGCTTGGACTTAGAGAAGAGTTTCAGCAGCACCAACAGCCCCACTGCTTACCAGTGCTTCCCAGCCACTGGAAAGCAGCAACAGGCTTCCAAATTCCCCTGACATCAGGTCCCAGAAGACAGATCTTGCTGTCAGGGATGTTGATCAGGGCTTCCCTTCAAGAAACAAGTGTGTGTATTATAGATGCTGCTGCTCTACTTGGGGACCACACTGGCCACCCTGGTTGATGTAGTGTCTACCCCAGAATACTGTCCACATCTAATACTGACACTGACAAACTAGAAACCATCCTAAGCGCATAAGTGACTCCACTTGAACTTCAGTACAGAAACCCAGACAGTACAACCCCAACTGCAGCCTCAGGAAGAGACGAGACAGTAAATGAGCCCCCTCAACACACACTGCAAACTGGAAGGATGGTGACACACTATATTGAACACCGTATGAATTAACTTGTTTAGGGAATTTGGTCTTTGTCTACATCTCCTGGCCTGTTTTATTTCAAATTTCAACTTGGAACTATTTTAACATTACTTGAGATACTTCTGGAAAAGCCCAGTTAGCCAGTAGTCATGTCAGTGTGTGTCTGTCCACCTACCTGAGGAGTGTTCAGACATGCCTGTCCTGCTTCATCAGATTTGGAGTATCACAGACCCGATAGGATGGAAACCCCTGAAAACTAGAGCCCAGGCACTGACTGGATTGGATTGGGTTCTCTCTTAAGAAACGACTGGGGCTGATCTTCCTAGTTCTGACAAGATGGAATGGAGAAGCACTCAAAGTTTGCAGTGATTTCAGTTAATGAGAACATTGTGAGGATACAAGTGTTAAAGGTAAGGCCATGAAGATCTGGACAACCAGTGTAGGAGTTTGGCCCAAAGCAGCTCTGTAAATTGGCCATTACCCATGATGGGACTTAAAAAGGATCAGGCAGGTTAGAGTCACCAGCTTTTTTCCAAGCAAAATCTTTTTCCCCCTCCAGTTCTATCTTCTCAGAGGTTGGTACTTCTTATCCAACCATGGTCTAAATAGCCTGATAGGGGATGCCCAGGCCCTCTCTGAGTGGCCTAGAAATGACTGGCATGCTCACACTGTACAATCCTAAGAGAAGCAAAGCCAGCAACTATAAGATGTATAGATGTACTTACGGAACCCTCTAAAGAGATGAAACAGGCCCACTATACTATACTCATGTCCAGTCATTTTGTCTTAATTTTGAATACACACACAAAAAGAAAACTTTTAAGCTGGCAAAATTAAGTCCTTTCCATCATTTTTTACTGGCCATTCCTACTATTTTCCAACACTGGCTTCAAAATCTAGCTGAGAATTTAGAAGCTAGAGATACTATCTGCACTTAAGTCCCACTGACAGTGAGTAAAGTGTCATTAACTCTCAAAAGGAACCAGCCTGCCTAGCCTTAAGCCCCATAACTGTCCTTTAACAGGTACAAACTTAACCTTGTAGAAGGTAATTTTCTTAATTTCTCTAATCAAAAAGCAAACACCAAATACCTGTCTTAACCTTCCACTTTTTTTCCAGCTGCTGCAGACTTGTACCCATGGGAATGCAGAGAACTTTAAGTCAGATCTAACTTCCTTGGAACTGAATTATGAACTCTGTTGGAAACTATGGCCAATTAACTATTTTGCTTTTTCTTTCTGATTTGGGTACTGGGGATGAAACCCAGGACCTAGTGCATGCTAGGCAAGTACTCTACCACTAAATCACCATCCCACCCCACTCCCCAGATCCCTTTAAAACTCAAAAGGAGTTTCATTAAGTTGCTCAGGTTGGCCCTGAATCTATAATCCTCCTGCCTCAGCCTCCCAAGTGCTGAGGTTACAGGCCTGCACTATGTGCCCTGTCTGAGGATTGCTTTTGGATCCTCTTTTGAAAGGGAGGGTGGTTTGCTTCTATTACTTCAAACGTCCTAGAGAGCTTTGTTGGACTAGCACATACCAGGGAGTCCCAGTATACCAAAAAAAAAAAAAAAAAAATAACTAATACTTTTAAGATCAGAAAGAATTTATCTTGATAGCTTTTGTTCAGCTATCTAAGGCCCACCCCCTCAACAGGCAGCAAGGATACATAGCTCCCATTCCGCTGTAGGCTCTAAGTGATCACAGATACTGGCCCCTCCCCAGGCATGCCAGGAATAGAAACCCTCACTGCCCCTGGATGGCATGAACTACTTGAAGTGTTGTCAAAGGGTGCAGATCACCCACCTTGTAATTTTTGGTCAAAGGCCAAAAATTCCTATGGATTTGTAGCGGGACATGGACATACTTTCCAGTCACTAGAGAATTACTCTCATCATAGGAACTCGGCAAGCTGCAATCTAATTTTGAAAACTAGTGAAGTCCGGGTTCTGGAAGAATCGACAGATGTGCCTCTCTGGCTGGCACAGAAGTTCTTAATGGGACAATGCCAGAGATCCACATTTCACTCACAGGAATTTAGTTCAGCACAAAGCTAGGAGCAAAGCTCTCTTCTAAATGTCAACGATTGTCTCCTGTACCCTAGTGAGTTTTCACAGAAATCATTAGCATTTTGACAAAAAGGACACACGGTTTTCCATTTGCCCTGTCCACAGGCAAAGATGTTAACATTGCAGATTTGATAAGAAGTGCTTAGAAAGTGCTAACATTACCCTGGTAATTAGTAGCTATTAATTCCAAGGACTCTTTTTTTAAATGTATTTACAGATACTGTTCTTAGGTTCTTTTAATACTAGTCTCTGACATTATAAAACTTCAGTATTGTTTTTTGCCCTTTGAGAATTTCTAAATACAAATTGAATTAAAAGATTGTTCCAAAATCTGCTTCACCAAAAGGCATTAAAACATTTCCTAGGGCAGGGAAGTGTTCTATGTCTTTAGTTGCTATTGTCTGGGATGAACAGGAGGAAGTGGCTAACACACTGGAGACACCTGCACACACCAAGACACTGCTACTTCCCTTCTCTTGCACCTGCAGTCCTAGGAGGCATCCCACTGTTGGCAGCTGCCGTTTGTGCACTATAGACTGGCTCCGGTGATCTGGCCATTATATTCTGCTGTCTCCATCTTGAGGATGTAGGGAATTATGCTGTCTATTGAAACATTGCCAATGAGACCAGTAAAAAAAAGTTCTTCTGTTATGTTGGAGCTCATGAGCCTGAGAGCTGGCAGGCGGACGAGAATCCTTGCCAATCTGGAAGAGAGAGCAGGCATTAGAGAAATGGAGTCCCAATCCAGGCCAGCTCCTAACAAATCTACATCTGCCTGTCTCTTGTTGAAATAACAAACAAAAGTCTAACATGAAAAAGAAGAAAAAAATATTGACAGTGGATAAAGGCACTGGCCACAGTGCCTGACAACCTGAGATTCCATATGGTGGAAGGAAAACCAACTTCTACAAGCTGTCCTTGGCCCTTCCACAAGTACACACATGTGTGCCCACACGCATACACACAACATGAATGTAAAAAGAGGTTTTGTTTTTTCTTTTAAATTTTTGGGGGAGACAGGGTTTCTCTGTATCAGCTCTGGCTATCTTGGAATTTGCTCTGTAGACCAGGTTGGCCTTGAACTCACAGAAATCTGCCTGCCTCTACCTCCCACGTGCTGGGATTAAAGGTATACACCACCACCCAGCTTGTAAAAAGAGTTTGATCAACAGACAATATGTTAATGTATGGAATATCCCTACAAACTCATTAAAGGAAGAATACTGTGGTGGTGCCTATCTGTAACCACAGCATTCAGGAAAGCTGATCCAAGAGGTATAAAGGCTGGAGGGAGACCAGCTTGTGCTACACAGTGAGGCATAACATCTGTAGTTACTGGTAAACAAAGAGATCCATATTTCTCAATGCATACTTAAAAGAAGTGCAGCTGTGTGGTGCATGTGTGTAAAGGAAGCATCTGGAAGAATGCTCACGACATGCTCATGGTTGGCTCCTCTTGGCATGTTAGCCATGGGAAGGTAGGCAAAGTATGTCAGCAGCCAAGTGAAAAAAGGTTAGAACCCTTCTGGAATTTATGATCCCAATTACATATAAATTAAAAATGTTTTGAAAGTAAATATATACACATTAATACTAGGCATCCTTGAATGATGAAGTAATTTTCTTTCCCTCTTTTCCTTTCTAGAATGTTCCAAGTTTACTACAGTGCCTAAGTTGTTTATGAAAAAAAAATTTAGATTTATGTGTATGAATGTTTTACCTGCATATATGTATATACATCACATGAATACCAAATGCCTACAGAGGTCAGAAGAGGATGTTTGATCCTTGGATACTGAGTTACAGACAGGTATATAAGCCACCATGTGGGTTCTGGGGAACTGAAACCTGGTCCTCTGCAAGGGCAGTAAGTACCCTGTTGATCCATCTCTCTAGCCCAGTGGTTTTCAACCTGTTGGTCAAGACCCCTTGGGGGTGGGGAGGTAAGGATAAATGACCTTTTCACAGGGGTGGCCTAAGACCATCAAAAAAAAAAAAAAGCAGATGTTTACAATTCATAACGACAAAACTACAGTTATGAAGCACCAACAAATTTTGTTTTGTTTTTCAAGGCAGCCTTGGCTTTTCTGAAACTAGCTCTGTAGACCAGGCTAGCCTCGAACTCTCAGAGGTCTGCCTGCCTCTATGGCTTGGGGGGGGGGGGGACCACAACATGAGGAACTGCATTAAAGGGTCACAGCATTAGGAAGGTAGAGAAATACTGCTCTAGCCCCTTGTTTTTAAAAACGGGAGTAGGAAGCTGATAAGATGGCTTAGTGGGTAAAGGTCCAATTGCCAAGGTTAATTTTAACCTGAATTTGATTCCCAGAACCCCACAGCACCAACACAGACACACAAAAAGGAAGTATGTCCCATGCATAGTGGTAGATACCTTTAATTCCAGCACTTGGGAGGCAAGGGAGATGGATTTCTATGAGTGTGAGGCTGGCCTGGTCTACCAAGTGTATTCAATCTCAGCATAGTGAGACTCTGTCATCAATCTTTTTTTAATTAAGATATATACTTTCCATACTCCTGAGATACTACCCATTCATTCATTCATTCAGTCACCCTCTGTCTCTGTGCTTCAGTCCTGAGGGTAAAGGTGTAAAGACACCACACAAGATCTAAGAAGCTGAACAGATCAAGTGGTCCCACGAAGTCAGCAAAGCAAATCAGGTTGGAATTCCTGAAGCTGGGCCTCAGAGGCTGAATGATGAGGCAAGCCAGGGTACTTCAGGAGAACTAATATGAAAAAAGCACAGGATTGGAAAGCCTGAAAAGTGAGTTACAGGGACCATGTAACTTAGTAGGTAAAGAAGGATGCCAAAGAGCCTGACCATGTGTTTAAGCCCCAAGATGAAAGAAAACTTCCAAGGTTTGTCCTCTGAAATCCAATGAGGCACCTTGCTCATGTACCCACATATTTACACAGACAGACAAAGAATTGCAGTAGAATATGCTATACATATGAAAGTCCTCCCCTGAAGAAATGCCTAAGTGTGTTTCTGATGTCTATAGGGAAGCTTTCTTCATTTTTGGCCCTGAATCCCATGGTGTCTTCATCTCTACCCTCTTTCCCTGGTCCATGACTGGGCCACGAAAGGCTCAGGCTTCAAAATGAGACATCTATGGACCACGGGAACTATGGGAGTACTGTGGCCTCCTAAGAGAACAATTTCCTTGCGTACCAGGCCAGACTGGAATTATGGGAATGGGTGCTTAAGCAGACAATCTCATTCTCTGTGTACCAGAGACTGAAGTCACTCTCTACATGTGTGACTCCAGGTCTTCAGTGATCCTAGTGGAAGTTGGTTTGGGGAATTTGCATGTAGGCAAAAAAGATGGGCATAAAATTCTTTTGACTTTAGACAGAAAAACCTACCAGAGCCACTGACTGGTACAGCAGCATTTCCTTTGAGAAGCACAGGACAGGAGAGGAAGTCCTGGTGGCTCAGTGAGCCTACAACAGAATTCTACACAGAGGACACAAGACTGGGGAAAGCAGGCTAAATGTCTTTCTGGATTGTTGATTTGTTTACTTTGGAGGAAAGGTAGAGTTAAAAATTTGACCTGGAAAAGCTTGCCATGCATTCTGTTGTTTGGCAGATCAACTATTAATACTGTCTAAATCTGTATTAGGCTAATACACACACCCTATTGTTAAAATTACCTTATGTAACTCACTCCCCTCCTTTACAGAGGCCAGATTTCATTTCTGTCAAATACTCTAGTGTTGCCTTTCCCCATGGGTGCTGAGCACCTCTGTAAAGTGTGAGAACCGAGCCTCATGGAATTAGGTTCAGGAAAGCACTCCCTTTCTGGCTATCACCAGTAGTCTCAAGCTTCCCAACTAGCATTCTCTTATACTTACACATTCTTACCTCTACACCTGGAGATGTCAGTAATCTAATGGAGGCTCTGCCAAATTGCTAGAATCTGACCCAGCCACACTCACCCCTGTCTATGTTGGGCAGGGACCCATGCTTCACCTGTATGTGTCTTCTGAGTAGGTTTTCTGAACATAGTCCTGTAGCTCCATCTGTGCCTTCTCCTGAAATTTCTCAATCTGGCTTGTGCCCGTCAAACCTGGATGATCTGAAAACAGAAAAGTAACCTCAAGTTTCTCTTTGTATTTACAAAGTGTCATAGACATCTTAATCTTTCTTTTTATTCTTAATTTGATAAACTTATCAAATATAAGCAATTAAACTCTGAAGGCTGGCTCAGTGAACTGGGAAGTTGTCAGAATACTGTCTTTGCCTCTATTTTTCCAAGGCAGTAAGAAACACCTAGGTTGTTGACTCCTACTTGGAGCCTAACTACCCCACCTAATCAGCCCCTGCATTGGCTCTATACTTCTTGCTGTTTGCTACACTAGGAAACACAAATTTTAAAAGATATGTGAGGAACCATCTCTTTCTAGATGTTTAATTACATAATAACTCCTTTTTAATAGATACTTTTGTTTTAGAGTGAGGAGTCTGAGAAAGAAGAGAAAGGTTATGCTACTTTCAGCCCTTGCTGTTGAGGTAAATGATCAGCCCTAGTGACTTCTCCAGAGGCTTTGAGAACAGCTATAGAGATGAAGAATGTGAAGCCAGTCCAGGCATCTTTTCTTTCCACCAGGAATAGTCAGGCCTAGTAGCTATTGCTATCCACAGAGATAGTAAAGCTGTGTTTCAGTCTGCTTGGATTTTATGTGCTCAGAGAACCTGGAAACCGCAGAGCCCAAACAAAAAGGACCACAGGATGGCGGTCTTATTTGGCCAATGTCTTGGTTACAACATGAATCCCCAGGCACATTTCTTCAGTGCTATAAAGGCAAGGATTTAACAAATGCTGTAGTGATGCTAGCTAGATAGCAAAGCGCTTATTCTGAACACACTGGGGTATGTAAAACATTGAAGGGCTCTCCTACACAACTGATGACAACATGGCCGTATTCAGAAACATCAGTAGACACAGTGCAAAGTGTCACAAGTCCCTCCACATATCTTACCGGGGCTAAAGAGAACTATAGCTTTAAGGTATGCGTACTCATAGCCGTCTATATCCAGTTTCGCCATGCTGTTACAGAATTCCTGCAGCTTCCAGATGTGCTCCATGACTTGCTTTATCCGGTCACCAGAAAGCTTATCTAGAAACAAATATAGAGCCCCTGAGGAAAACTGCTAAGAATAAATCCAGTCTTTTAAGGAGCTACACAGACAAATGAAGGTTAAGTTCACTTTCTAAAGAGAACCATGTCATTTCAAGCTGGTCAAGAGCTGTATTTCCAGATGAAAGTGAAGTGGTAAGAGGTGCTTGTGCCTGGAGAGATGGTTCAAGAGTTAAAGAGCACTCACTGCTCATGTAGAGGACTTGGTTTCAATTCCCAGCACTACACAACAGTTCGCAATAATCTATAATGTCACTTCTAGGAGATTTGATACGTTCTTTAGATCTCTGTGGGCACTGTACATATGTGGTGCAGGCATACTCAGGCGCACACACGAAATAAAAAGTTTTATTTTTTAAAAAAGGGTACTGGAGCTGGAGAGATGGCTTAGCGGTTAAGAGTACAGGCTGCTCTTCCAGAGGTCCTGAGTTCAATTCCCAGCAACCACATGATGGCTCACAACCATCTATGAGATCTGACTCCCTCTTCTGGCCTGTTGGCAAAACATCCAGACAGAATGCTGTATACATAATAAATAAATTAATCTTAAAAAAAAAAGGTACTTAAGTTAGCTGCCTTGTCCACACTTGCTTCAGTAATGCAGCTAATTCAGCCTGTAGTTGCCAAGGGGTAATTCCTTTATGACAGCATACCTCAGTTCATATGGGCTAGCTTCTGCAGGGCCATAATGAGTATTCTACTGCCCCAGCTGCTATTCTACTTGACCATCAAATATTAGATGGCCACTGCAGCTCTTACTAGAGGATAGTTATGCATTCATGAAGAACAGCTGGGTCAGCTCTGACACAGGCTGAATTTTGTTATCCAGGTACAAATTGGATCAAGATACATTCTACTCCCATATCTCTAGGACCTACCTTCCTGGATGCTGTTCTGCAGGTGGTTGACAATGGCTGCCAGGATGGTGGAGAGACTCATGACCTGGGCACACTGGGCTAGGCCAAGAGTGAAAAGCTCATTCCAGCAGGCCCGCACCAGGCTGGTATTGCAGTCCTGTCTAGGAACATAAGGATAAGGCTGGGTGTGAAGCATGTGGATGACTCTTAAGTATGTCAGCTGTATGGGTTCAAAGCCTCAACACCATCCACCATGTAGCAAAGGTATGGCAATGGTCTATTATATGTCCAGGGTCATTCCCAGGAAGATGACCAAGTCCTTGAGTAAGTCCATGAAGAGATGATAAATTATTCTCTTAAGACTTCTTAGGGCTAGCAAGATGGCCCAACAGATAAAGATGCTTGCCAGTAAGCCTAGTGACCTGAGTTCTATCCCTAAAATCCACATGGTAGAGAGAATCAATTCCTCCAAATATTCCTCTGCTCGCCACATGCAAGCTGTGACATACATAGTTAAAAAAGAAAAACATTTATATATATATGCGCGCATATGTACATTTGCATTTAGGCCAAAGGTCAACATTAGATGTCTTCCTCAACTTCACCTTATTCTTATGTCTTCCATGTTTCACCTTATTTTTGAGACAGGGTCTCTTACTGAATCTGATGCTTACTGATTTGGCTAGGCAGGCTGGTCTCTGAGCTCCAGGGGAATCTCTTAACTTTACCTGTCCAGTTTTGGGTTTTACAGACATATACTTTTATGCCTGGCTTTTACATGGGTCCTAGGGATCTGAATTTAGGTGTTTACACTTCTAAACAGGCTCTTTACTGAGCCATGTCCCAAGCCTCAGAAATAAAAAACTTACAATAAGGGTTCAACAGACTCTCAAGGTAGAATTCTTGTCTGGCACACAGAAAGCCGAGTAAAACTGGGTGGTACACTTGTCATTCCAGCACTCAGGAAGTGAGGTAAGATCATTAGAAGTACAAGGTTGTCTTCAGCTACATAGACAATTTGAGGCCAACCTACATTATGAGATAGAGTCTCACTATGTAGACCAGACTAGCTAAATCCTCCTGTCTGTGTCTCCTGAGTGCTGAGACTAAAGGCACGCACCATTATACCTGGCTAAAAACTTTAAAAGGCATGTCATATTAAGGTTTTCTTAAAATTTATTAAGCCAGGCATAGAAGTAGTAGTGATACACACTTAAAATCCTATCGCTGGGGAGGTTGCAACAGATGGAAGATCCATAGCACTCTCTTGCTAGACAACTAAGCCTATGTGGAGAGTATCAGGCTAATGAGAGACTGTGTTTCAAAAAGTATACAGGTATAAAATACCTGAGGTTGTCTTTTCTCCTACACACAGGCATGCACACACACATACATGTGTACACAACCCCTCTAAAGTTTGTTTTTGTGGGATTGCATAAATAAAGCAAACATTCTACCACAAAGCCATATCCCCTACTTCTCCAATAAAGTTCGTTCCCCATAACATTCTATATACTAATTAAGTCCTAGCTTGGCTCTGGGTATATGGTGTCTGTGACTCAGGCCCTCTAGCAAAGATGAGAAGCTGGAATCAAATGACAAACACTGACTACAGATTCAGAAGAGCAGAAACTCCATTAACAGTGCTGGCAGGGAAAAGAGCTAGTGCTGGAACTGAAGTAGTTCTTTGTTTAGTTAATACTCATGAGAATTACTGTAGGTGGCACACTGCAAAACCTGTTATTTCCCTAGTTGTCAGAAAGCTGCAGAAACTGGCTTTTCTAGACAGAGATGTATCTTCTAGTTGCTTCAGCCTAGCTACATAGAGCCATTCCATGTCTCAAGTACAGCCTTTATTCTGTTAGGATCACTATCCTGACAATGTATGAATTTATAATAACCCCTTTAAAATGTGCTACTCTGGGCAAAGAAACTCCGGAGGAGGTTTCATATTGTTCTAATGGAAACAAATAACAACAACAACAACAAAAAAAAAAGCCCACTCAGGGAAGTGGGAGCATCACTGTTTAGCCACACATCAGGACATCTTCACCTAACAGTACTGATAACCCTGAGATGTAAACTATCTCCCAGATGGCATCAAGAGCAGGCTATTGTCATAGAGTTCACGTGAATTAAATGACTTTCCTACAACCTTACAACTGCCAAATGCTATTATGATTCTCAACCTGGATCTCTTACCCTAGGCCAGTGCTGTGAACCAATGAACAACCAGAAGAATATATATATTTCTTACATATATATATAACCTGTGCTGGTTACCCTGCAGCATGTAGCCATTCACTACATTCCAGTTTCATGTGACTGTTATGTTCCAGCCAGATATAAGTCACAATGGCAGCCTGCTCCAACTGGACATTAGTTACTTAGCACAGTAGCAGAGCTCGTATTGGGAATGACAAGGAAACAGGATCACCAAGTACAGTGATGTTCATGAACAAGTAAGCAGGATGGGCTTCCTGCAACAATGACACAGGCTGGCCAACACTGGCAGGGGGTGTGTGAACACAAACCAGTACTCTGATATATTCATCTGATCAAAGGCCAGACACAGCTTCTAGCAATAAGTCCTTACAGCATACAAGAAGTACTGTTTCCTCAGTCTACTGACTACATTTAATAAAACTTTGGTCTCTGAATAAGGTAAACCAGAACAATCACACTGGAAAGGCCCTCAGAGACCTTGGCCATTCTTGAAAGGAGAATACCACTACTCAAGAACACCCAGGAATAAAGGCCACTTACCCAAGTGCCTGGAAGGCTGGGATAGACCTTGCCCAATGCATGGAGAGGAAAAGCAGGCGGGATGCAGACTCGCAGATGTAATGCACATTGAGGTACTCTGGCATAGGGCTGGGCATCGTAAGCTGGAATAGGAAGCATTGTGTCACAAGCTAAAAGACGGGCAAGTGCCACCGTCAACATATCCCTTTCCTATGTCAACAAAGGTAACAGTCAAAGTAGCTGTCTCAGATCTCAAAGAACTTCCAAAGACATGTCATTAGTGAAGTATGTGTCCATGGAGCCTTGTAGCCATGGCTGTCACCAGCTTCTATGGTTTCTTGCTCAGTGACTTGAGTCTTGCAGGTTCAGAGGACACTTTCCAGCTCACTCATCAAAGATACCTTCAACAGCTCTCACCCGCAACTATATTGTTACTTGTCTGAATCCACTGACAAGTGTTTTTAAAGGTGACTTCAAGATAATGAAAAGGTGCTGGGCAAAAGTCCATATGGGAAGATAAGATTTCATTGGAAGAACAGCCTGCCAGGGTTCCAGATGCTCTGATGTTCACAAGGGCTCTCTATTACTCTGGAAAGCAACCTGAGAAGTAAGCCTTGGGCAGCTATAGTCAGAGACCCTATCTACTCAAGTGACTGACTAATCTCTCCAGTACAGAGCACTGAGACGAGACTCATTCTGGAGACTACAGACTGGAAAGCCTGCTGATGCCCTGTCAGTAAGGCAGACACAGAAAGTGCATGGGAAAGACTGAGGACCTACTAATATTCTTCAAAGATGGTGCGGTGGCTACGGCTCTAGTGGGCAACATGCTTCATATCAAAGTCTAGCTGCCTACTTGCTAACGAGTTTATTTGATGACTTCTCTACATAGTAGAGAGGCAACAAGGTGCCCACCTGAGCTTATGTTGGAGTCAGGCTGTCACAGGAAGAAAGAGGCAGAGCAGCCAGTCTTTGATCCTTAGTGGCTAGTACTATGGCAGTCTATTTTGGCAGTGATGTGCCACACTTATTGGAGGGTCACTTCAGAATCAATGGCACTATGAAACAGTTGTATAAAGAAGGAACAGGAATATGCTTTGAAATTCAAGATTCTGCCACAATTAAAAAATGAGCTCATACTAGGCGGTAGTGGCACACACCTTTAATCCCAACACTCAGGAAGCAGAGGCAAGCAGACCTCTGAGTTCAAGGCCAGTCTACAAAGTTGAGTTCTAGAAAAATCAGAGCTGTTACAGTAAAACCTTTCCTTGGGGGGAGGGGAAACCAAAAATAAAGAAAATGGGCTCATAGCAAGGTACCTGACTCCAGCATACTGGGGAGGCAGGTGGCACCTGTTAATTTTGTGTACTCACCTTAAATGTAACGTGTGTGTCTGAAAGGAGGGGGCCTTCAACTTCAATAATGGGTGTTGACTGGTCTCTGCTGATGACATGGATGCTCCCTCCTCCACTAGCATCTATCCCATCTGCCAGGCTTGGAGGTGAAGCACTATCTGTGGTATTCAGTGCTTTAGCTAAGGTGTCAAATGCCCTGTGAACAAAAACAAAGCAGAAACCCAGGGCAAGTCAGTAAGAGAGCTCCAGCTGATTCTACTTAAAGAAGCAACAAATGGAGACAATCAGTTCCACTCAGAAGGCAGTGAAGATCTGATGGAGGAAGGTCATTGGTTAATTATAATAAAGAAACTAGTTGGTCCTCATAGGTTAAAACATAGGTGGGAGGAGTAAACAGAACAGAATTCTGGGAGGAAGAGGAAGTGAGCTCAGAGGCCATGCTTCCCTCTCCCAGGCAGATGCACGCGATGAAGCAAGCCACCGGGTCAGACATGCTGAATCTTTCCTGTAAGACCGGTGCTACACAGTTTATTAGAGATGGGTTGATCGGGATATCAGAATTAGCCAGTAAGGGCTAGAGCTAATGGGCCAAGCAGTGTTTAAAAGAATATAATTTGTGTGTTATTTCGGGGCATAAGCTAGCCAGGCGGCCAGGGTGCTGGGGACGCAGCCCCGCCGCTTCTATTACAACAAAGATCTTCTTCATTGTATATTTAGGCACTGAGCTATGTACTTTCTATCTTCACATATAATTTTATTTTTCGTAAATACCCTAAGATTATTACACTAAATACTCCTAAATTATCTACACTTTATAGATGTGAGTGCTGAGGTTCATAGATGTTACCTTTTCCAATACCACTCCCAAGGTAACCAGAATTCTTTAAAATTGAGATCTCATGTTCTTTCCCCTATGGCTAGATTTGAATATTGCTGTCTGATTGCAAATTAACAGGAGGACCAAGCAGAGGACTTGTATGACTCCCAGCATGTATTTTATCTGGCTTTACACCAAGGCTAGAACGGAAGAGCAAAACACAAGGGCCAACCTACAGGAAAGAAATACCCTGAGCAGCCAGCCAATGCCACCTGGAACCAGCTGGTGCTATCCATCAACTAGCATTCAGAAAGCGGTGCAAGCAAATAGAAACAGAAAGAGGAAAGAGATACACTGTTTGCTGCAGATGCATTCATTACACAGTGCTCAAGACAAAGAACATTTGTCTGATGAAGGCCCTGGTGTCAGGAATGAATAACAGTTCTGACTGCCTTATGTCACATGATATAAGCAGGTCCTCTTCCAGTGTGGGTGCTCACAGTTAAATGTTTAAGACCAGCAATGTGTGGGGTTGTTATGACAACTTTATAGTTCTTAATTACACAACTAGGGTACTTTTGAAGTATGTAATTCAGTGGCACAGCACTTGTCTTGTACGCAGGAGGCATCAATTCCAACATCAAAAAACAAAAACATATTTAATGTAAGTGCCAAATGCTGGCATCCATCCTTAAAACACTGGTGAATACGGGGTATCAGAGAGGCTCATACCGAGTAATCTCACTTGCAGATTGGTCCTCGGGCTGCATTTCTGAAGTGTCACCATTGTTCAAAGATTCACTCAGGTTGGCCAGAGAGGTCACTACATTTGCCAGCGTGCCCAGAGCTCCTTGGCTTGTTTCAGCCTATAAAATAAGTAATAGTAATATAAAAAATAAATAGTAACATTAAAAAACTAACACACACATTTGAATGACTTAAGGGCAATGAAGTGAAGAAGGTATCATGTTTATTCAAGGCCAGGGTCTAGAAGGTGTGAATGAAGAATCACACCAGGGAGATCATTCTGTCCATCCACTGGATCAGAATGGATCAGGTTTTGTTTTGGTTTTTTGTATCTTGATTGCGGTCACACACACACACAAATCTACACGTGTGATGCAGTGATACAGTGATAAAATGACAAACACAACAAAAACCCCAGATAAAGTAGACTTCTCTAGTCACAACTTTTGTGCTTTAGAAATATTAAGAAAGTAGTAAAGAAACATCCAAGAAGAATGGAGGAAATATCTTCAAGTCACCTGTCTGGTAATAGTGAGAATACTGAAAGATTTCAATAACACAATACAAAAACAACCTAATTTTAAAAGGGATATGAAGATATGAAGACACTTCTCCAAAGAAGATGTACAGATGACTAATAACTGTTCAGCCTCACTTGAAAGACAAATCAACAAAAACATAATTTTAAAAGGGACAAGGATTTTAAGACGCTTCTCTAAAGAAGTTGTACAGATGGCCAATAAATGTGTTCAACTTTACTTGAAATACAAAACAAAACCCTCAGTGATGCTTCACATAAATTGGATCCTAATCCAAGAAAGAAACATGTTTTCCCAGATGTGGAAAAAGAACATATTGTTGATGGGTCTACAAATTGGTGTAGTCACATTCATAAACAGTCCTCAAAGTTTAAATTTAAAAGTTGCTCATTGCCAGCAAGTCTACTCTTCAAACACAGACAATCCAAATACTAATCATGTGATGAACAGATACACAGCATGAGGCAGCCAGGCAGTGGCAATGAAAGGAATGAACATGCTATGTCATGGATGAACCTTAAAGATAATATACTAATGAAAAACAAGTTGTGAAGGAACCATACTTACATGATTCCCTTCATGTGGAATGTATTATTAAATAATTGTTACAAACAAGGGCCCAAAAAGTAGATTAGTGGTTGGCCTGTTTGATAAGTTTCTTTTAGGAAGATGAGGGTATTCTGGAATTGGTGGTGGTTGAATCCAGAATCATGAAAATATACTAAAATACCACAAATTTATACACTGCAAGGGTGATGGACTATGAATTATATTTAATTTATAATTATAAAAAGCAAGCCAAAAAAAACCATGAAATATATGCACATGCATCTATCCTCTGTACATGTGAGGTTTTGGTTTTTTGTTTTTTTTTTTTGTGTGTGTGTGTGTGTACACATAAACCTGTGTTTTGGTAACAGAAATGAAAAACTAAAATCAATAGAAAAGTCTTAAGCATAAAGCTGCTTAGTAAATTATGATAGGACCACAGAATACAGGTCACAACAATGTGAGTGACCTCTTGGACCAACAGAAATCTCTATCTACAAGTTCATTCTCTCTGGCTCATTTGTCAGCCTATTGCAGATTATTGAATGGAAAGGGATTGGAACTTCTGCAAAAGGCTGCCTTAGAAAAAGTAGGTATTTTCTTAGCATGCTGGTAGCCTGCCAGTATGTATAAAAAGTACAGTATAAAAAGGGGAAAAATTAATAGGGAATAAAACCTTTGAATGTGATTATGGCCAGTCAGCCCTGACTGGGGTGTCTGAAAAGCCAGCAGACTCTTTAGAACAAATCCTAGAATGGCTACATCATGAGAAGCTAACAGCTATAGGACACTATGCTTTCAGCATCATCTGTAATGGTCAAGAGGGCAGGTGTAGTTGGAAAAGCAGCCTACAGCACACAGGAGGAGAGAGCATTACCTTGGAATCCGTGGCTAGGAGAACTGTGCCATCCTCACGTATCAAAGGCTGCTGGATATTCACAAGCATCCCTGGATCAAGAAGACCTGTCTGTCTATTTAAGACATAAAGAAACTCAGAGTAGCTTCTAACATTTTCTGTACAGTATGTTCATGCTGCATTCACCTGACTTAATCTGCAAGGCTGTCTGCTAAGAGAAAAGCTCTAACACTCAAGAGTGGCCAGCTCTCTGCTCTTGCTGATAAGTGTCTCACAAGCCAGGTTACAGGCTGAGGGAGGACAGAACATATGCATATCCCTAGGCCTTCTACACTAATTGTGGCCATTCTCCCCAAAGTTAAAATTCAAAGAATTGTTCAGAGACCCTTAACTTTAGCTTTTTGTGTAATACATTTTTGATTTCTGGCTTTCCTTATTTCTGTTCTCTTTAAAACCAGTTCAACAGTATGTTAAAAGGAATGTACAAGCTAGTTTGTGGCATTATCTGGGCCTTTCTTCACTTTGGGCCTTTTGTATATATTGAAAAATATTAATAATAATAATAATAATAATAATAGGCCTGTACTTTGTGTTACAGACAGCTACATTTCCTACAGGAATGAAGCCTAAACTGTAGGATCAACTGTGCCCTGGAGTGACACCCAGCAATGCTAAGTGAACTCAAAGGGATGCCAGGGCTGTGTCAGGCAGGTGACAGCCATGTTTGTGTCCTTTCCAGGGATATCTGCACTTCCTCTAGCCAGTATGACTGACCTTGCTCCATCCTTGTCTGCCACAAACGTGGGAGTGGCTATCAGAGGACTTCTCAGGTCTTTCCGGATATAGATCTTCTCAGTCGAAGCAGCACAATTGCTTGGTTTCTCCCGTTGCACATCAAAGGGCTTTCGTTCACTTTGCACAGCTTAAATTACAACATACAGTCACGTTTTAAATGAATAAGCACCTTAACATAAAGTGGTCTCTTAGCAAATCTGTAACTCTAGTGTTGATCACCATGGGCTTTCCAAACAATGGAAAGGAAAGTAAAAATCAAATAACTCCTTGCAATACAAACCTAAAAGTATATAGATGGCTCGAGATGGCAGGAGCTACCTGCTTAGAAACTGCCACTCTGCTGTGACCTGAGAAGACCAACATAGTCCATTGCGTTTTTTACTTCTGTCACTAACCAGTTGGGCTCAGCCCAGGATAAATACCTATCTTCAAGTGGACCCTTCATAGAGATTATCCCATGACACAAATGGCAGAGCAACCTTTCCAGAGTCCAATTCCAGCCTAAAGAGTTTCAGAAAACGAAAGGGTGTTAATTGTATGCAGCAATTTCTCTTCCAGCAGCCTATTGTAAGAATGGGTATACAGGAGCTAGAGAAGGCTTAGCAGTTAAGAACATACTGCTTGTGAAGAGGACCAGTGTTCAATTCCCAGCACTTACATCAGACAGCTCTCACAAGTGCCTATAATTCCAGTTCGAAGGAGATCCAAGTCCTCTGTGAGTACCTTTACGTAACACACATAGATACACATACACATACACACACACACACACACACACACACACACACACACACGTCTAAAACAAAAATAACTTTAGAAAATGACAGGTATGTTTGTTACAAGCAACTAAAAAGCAGATCTTGGTGATGGGGTAGGGTGTACAGAACATGTATGTACATTGAGAGTTTTCTACTATTGCTTTCAGCGTCTCTCAGTGATCATGGAAATCACTGATTGGATAGAATGGCTGGTCAGCAAGCTTTGGTGATCTACCTGTTTCCTAGGAATTACAAGCATGAGTAGCAACACCCAGCTTTTTACATGATTGTTGGAGATCAGAATTCACAACCTATTTCTAGTGCAGCAGGCACTTTACATATTGAGTTATCTCCCCATCCCAAAAACTATTCTTAAAAGAAAGCAGTGAAGCCTTGGATCAAGATGCCCTACTACTAAGCTGAAATGCAGTTGGACTTTGAATTTGCAACTTTGCCTATGATTGTTCCAGTTTAGCCCTATCACTGCTTACAAATAAGTACAGCCTGAAAATATGACAGGGCAACCCTACCCTAAGTTAGTCATGTATGTATTGTACTAACTGTGCTAAAACAGGTTATGAACATAGTTCTTGTTCCCCAGTGGGTTGTGCATTGTCTCCCATTCCTAGAATGGGAAACAATACTGAAATCTATTATCTCTAATTTTCCCAGGAATCATGCAGCACTGTTAGTGTGGTGTGGGCCTTTACTCTGTTCCTCTCCATCCCTGCTGTACTCTTAAGAACACAACTCTGCTCTCCTTGACTTGTGTTGCTACTTTGGTATCTGGTTCTTATGATTCCATCATCAAGAACTGACCTGATGATTGGTCCTTGTGGATGAGGAACTGGTTTGGGAATATCTGACCCCTCAAAAGTATGGCTGTTAAGAGCTAAGAGGAGGGTCAGTTCTTCTGTGGCTGCTCCTGCTTGGGGACCTTCTTTAGAATGTGACGGCTATAGCAATGAAATGTAGTGCTGGGTCACAGATGAGGCCCAGGGATTGAGAGAGGCACCATGTGGGCTCTTTGGTAGCAGGGCTAGAATGACTTGGTCTCAGCTTTATTCTGAAGCTGGCATTACCCACCCTCCATTCCTCTTGGCCTGTTTTCTGATTCATCTAGAAAAGAGGCTTCATACATACCATGAAAACTGACCAAACCCAGCAGTGTCAGCTCTGGATCAGGTGGCTGCCCCAGAAGGTAAAGCACAGTGAAACTATTTTCCCCTTTCATTTACAGTCAAATGTAAACACCTTACTTAGCAAGCATGGTGGTGTCCTGCTACTCACATTCCATTTTCATGCCCATCTCCAGGCACTTCTTCAGCCTGCAGAACTGGCAGCGGTTTCGGTGATGCTTGTTGATAATACAGTCCTGGCTGCTTCGGCAGCTGTAGGTCAGATTCTTTCTCACGCTCCTTTTGAAGAAACCTTTGCAACCTTCACAACTGACAGCCCCATAGTGACGGCCTGAAGAGAAATGAGTGAGCACATGATCTAGTTAGTTCATCATGAGCAGAGATGAGCTGCTCAGCCCTATTCCTACTTGGAGTGCACCCGGTCAGAAGCTGCCACCATAGGGGTTAATGGCAGCCCAACAATATGTCAACACTGTGTCATAGCACAATGAAAATCCAAAGCTCATACATGACATGACTATCCAACACACAGAGCAGCTCAGTTGACATTGCTCCAGTGCACACATTTTGGCTATAGAAGTTGTTTGATACCCACCCTTACTTACAGAGTAAATGGCCTATATATTCCTTCATTCTTACTTGATCTCTGAGTCATGTCCTTATCACCAAGCATGCCCGAGTGAATTACTCAGGCCCTTCGAGAAACACAGTTATAAACCACAGCTTACTTCTCTACTCTCATTTACTCAGTACAGTTTTAGAGAATGTAACAGATGCCAAGGATGGACTGGAGAAAAGCAATCGGGACCAGTGGCAGCACTACCTACCTGCTTCCAAGGGAAGATGGGATTTTAAGTGGTAGGATAGACTAGCTTTACTAAGACAAAGAAAGGGTTGGATCAAAGGCAGATAAATGGCACAACCAGCTTAGAGGGGGGAAACTAGAGCTTATGGAGATTCTTCCTAGGTCTAGTTCCATCCCCCCCCCCCCCCGCTTCAAAATGGAGATTCTTCCGAGGTCTAGCCCCCTCCTCCCTTCAAAAAGACAAAATGTAATCCAAGACAACAAAACTTCCAGACTTCTGTGAGTGGAATAAAGCTGCCTCAGAACTCAGCTTCCCTGAGCTGAGCTTCTCATTTCCCATTGCCTGCCTTACTGCCTCACTTACCTTCTGTAGCTCTCCAGTGCTAGCAAGCCTCTGTCTCCCTTCACCAGAATACTAAATGTCCTCTCCTTGAGGACACCAAAAGCACAGACGTAAATGACTCTCTACAGGCCTTCGGTCTTCACTGCACGCACGCACACGCGTGCACACGCACACCAAACAATAGCCTTGGGTCTTTACTCAGCACATGTGTATACTTTTCCAAAGGGAACTGCGTGGTCCCCACTCCTCCATTACAGAAGCTTACACAGAGGGTGCAGTAAAAAGATAAAAAGTAAGATAGTTTGGGTGAGGGGAATTATATACATAATACACCTTGGAAGATACAAACAAGATGAAAGAAAGTTTTACTTTCTTAATAGCATATAAATACTTGGAAACAAATCAATTTCTTGACTTTTCCTATCAGATTGAATAATCTGACATACCTACTTTGCTTATTATGTGAGGTTCATATTTTAAACCTACATATAATATTCTTTCTCAACTACCCACTTCCCTACCCTATAAAAGGTCATGCTGTTGCTCCATGATAGGAGCCAGAAGCCAGAGTCACATACCAGAGGCTTTGTCACCACAGACCACACAGTACTCCACCACCTGGGGCCGCTGGACGTCTGCCTTCCCCAGTAAACGCTCCACAGAAGCAGAATCCGTGACGATCTAAGATGTCAGCAAACAAACACTGTCAATTAAAATCTAGATAACTAAGTAAAGTAATATCTAGTTGTGTATTCCCAGTCTTGGGTATTTGAACCAAAGAACTCTCTGGGCATTACTGGGAATATTCTGACAGATCCATTCAATAGCCAGGTAATTCTGCTTCCCCACTGGCCTGCACATGTCAGTGACTGCTCTCCTATCTTGTGAACATCACCAAGACTGAAAGCCACATGGGGAACACATATGGATTCTCTGAGGTAAAGACAGGTGAAGTTTGTCAGCTATGCTTCTCATTCCATCACACAAAATGTAAATATGAACCTGATGTCTCCGGAGCTATACCCAGGCTTTACTGACTAGAGCTCTTGTTGAGGCACTGGCGATAGATGGACTTGTACAGATGACAGCAGAAGCCTGCTATTTCCTCTCACAGGTAATTCTCTAGATGATAACCCGTTCTATCCATCTAAGAGAAAACATAACTGATACCAACTTGAGAAAGTTTAAAGAACAGTTGTTTTAAAAGTGTACTTAATTTGAGCACACAATAAACCTTCAAATGAATCTCATAGGCTGAACCAGATACAGATATCAAGTAAAACCACCTATGAAATGTGACATCAGCAGTCATCTTTCACAAACCTGTGCTTTTAATAAGCCGGATAGTTTAATATCAAAGGATCAAAACATACTTTGGGAAAGGAAGAATGAGACATAATGCCTCTAGCTCTCATAAATATAAAAATATCAAAAAAATCTAAACAAAAAGTCTGAAGGGCAATTAGGAGTGAGTACTCTTGTGAAGGACTTAAATTCAGTCCCCAGCATTCAAGTTCAGGCCCTTCACAACCACTGTAGAGGGAGCCAACACCTCTCTGGCTTCTGCAGGAACCTAAACTTGTGAAAAACTTTCGCCTGAACATATCCTACAAAGACACTCACATTTGGGCGGTAGTGGAGGCAGGGGACATGCCAGAGGAAGGGACTTGAGGGAAGAGGAACAGAACTCTAACTCCTCAAATCTCTTCACTGTGGTTTATGTGTGAGAGCCCCAATAGGTACAGAGTTTTAGTGTGGGAAGATGAAAAGAGTTACAGGTGGTGGTACAATAATGGCTAAGATGGTAAATTTTGTATTATGTACAACTTACCAAAAATTTTAAAAAACAAAAAACTAAGCTGGGCATAGTGGCACGCACCTTTAATCACACACTCAAAAGGCAGAGGCAGGCAGAACTCTTGTGAGTTGGAGGCCAGCCTGGTATACATAGTGAGTTCCTATCTCAAAAAATCAAAATAAATTTAAAAACCAAAAACAGATTAATACCGATTTCCTCTTGACTATGTCAAAACATGCTCCATGCATGGTCACTCTGGAATATTGGCATCAAGCCTCCAAATTCACACTGAACATTGGTCCTGCTTTCCTTCAGTGTCTGCTCATATTTTTGTGGCTGCCCCAATCCCATCTTGCTTCTCCCTCCCAGAGTAGAGATAAATAGGAGAAAGCTGGACATAGGAAGTACAGAGTAGTTCTTGAAAATATTCTCTGGGACTGGAGAACTCATCTGGGGGTTGCTTTGCTCAAATAAACCTGTTATACTTTTTCAATTTGGCTTAATCTGGCTTATTACATTGGTGGAGAAACCTATTATCAGGAGGCAGAAAGCCTATTAGTAAGAAAGAGCAGAAGATGGTCAGCTCTAGAGGGTGTCTTAAAAATATAGGCTAATGGGAAGTAGAAAAAGACAAGATCTCCTGAGTAAATTGGGAGAGGTTTGAAGTGGAGGGGAGAGGCGGGGCGAGGGTGGGGGGTGGGGCAGAGAAAAATGTAGTGCTCAATAAAAAAAAAACAGGTAAGTTAGAGCACAAAAGGAAAATATATATATATATATATATATATGGTTTCACCATGTGGTCTTTTAAGATCAATTCTCAGTGGTCCTCACTATCACCTTACCTATGCCAGCCACTTTTCCTTGGCTTAGCTTCTATTCCTTATTATTGTTCTTGCTGACTGCCTTCTGGGTGTAGCCACTCAATTTACTGGTTTTTACTTTAGTTATCTTAAGCAGCAATCCTGCCATGCTTGTAAATCCTCAAAGGCCCTCCTAGGGTGGATATGGCCTCCAAGGAAGGCCTCCAAGGGAGGGCAAAACGGACCTGAGAAGCAGTTCAAGTATCAAGTACAGAAACAGCCACCAATCAACAGGCCTTACCTGGATCCTGCCAGGGACAAGGTTGTCGGAGGTGGTGAATATGAGCTGCTTGGCACTGGATGTCTCTGGAGACGCCAGGATCACCTTCCCAGTTCCAGCTCCATCTGGGCTGGTCAGGATGAACTGCTGTTTGGAAGATCCAGAGGCGTCCACTGCGGTGACTATCTGGATCTTCTGTCCTGTCTGCTGATCTGTTACAATCTACAAGATACACATGGAAGCCCCTTTGTGTGGTGTGTCTTCAGATCTGTGCACTTGCATTTGCACATGCAGGCAGTGCTCCAGGAGGTGATCACTGGAATCAATGCTGGTCTAAGATATATTGTGATGCCTAATCTTCACTGCCAACCTAACTGGAGTTAGAATCAGTGTGGAATCACACCTCTATATATGTCTATGGGAGTCTTTCCAGAAAGATTTGACTATGGAGGGAAGACCCACCCTGAATGTGAGTGGTACCATTCCATGAACTGGGACCCTGAACTGAATAGAATAAAAAGGAGAAAAACGGGCTGAGAACAAGCAATCAATCGTTCTGCTGTCTTACCATGGATGCAATGTGACCAGCTACCTTATGTTTCTGCTGCCATAATTTTTAGGGTACATGACTGTATCCTAAATCTGAACCAAAATAAAAGCCCCTCTTTTTGTAAATTTACTTTGTCATTTTGTCAAAACAACAAGAAAAGTAATTAACATACATGTTCCATGGTGAAGTAGGATAAACAGTGCCTTTTTCAGAAATTATTTTTTCATCAATCAGTTTCACTCTAGATTTTATCTTTACTATTTTTTTTTTAGAATTAAAAGCCCTTTGTGAAGACAATCATGATGGATAAGACTTAAACATTAAAAAAAAGAAAGCAAAAAGCTCCCCCCGCCCCCAAACTTATCATAGTCAAAAAAGAAGGCAGCCTTAACTCTTCAAAAACCGGGAGATAATTGCTTTAAAGAAGTGATACGTTTGAAGGGAAGGTCTTGTTAAGGAACCTTGTCTTGGGTGACAGAATTCACTTGCCTTTCCACTGTGATTCATCACCAGCCCATTCCATGTTCTGACTCTGAGATCTTAGAGGCCACATCTAACTTTACAGTTGTATGATCAGGGCCAGAAGAGTCCTGGCGCATGGAGTGAAGATAATAAAAGAAGGTGGAATGCACTGACTCGGAAGAATGCCTGATTATAATTCCTCAAAAACTCAGAGCCTCTTCTTCCTTGAACTCATAATTCTTAGCCCTCAGACTCTCAAGACTGAGATTACAGGTGTGTGACACCACACTTAGTTTTTATGTACCATTTCTTCTTCTTCTTCTTTTTTTTGATTTTCGAGACAGGGTTTCTCTGTAGCTTTTTTGGTTCCTGTCCTGGAAGTAGCTCTTCTAGACCAGGCTGGCCTCGAACTTACAGAGATCCACCTGCCTCTGCCTCCCGAGTGCTGGGATAAAAGGTGTGCGCCACAACCGCCCGGCTGTACCATTTCTTCTATGAGGAACACTAAGTAAACACAGGACATGGGGAATATTGCACAAAGTCACATCCATCCTTGCCTAGAGTTCACAAAAGACTATGAGACAACAGAAGCAAGCTTGGAGAGAAACAGCTTCAAGTAAGTAGGGAAGCTAAGAAGGGGCTTCCCTAAGACCCTGCAGTGCTGCAGGGCAGTGAAGAGCTGCTTGTTTGTCCCAGCTGCCCAACTAGCTTGGCCCTGAAATAATCACACAGAAACTATATTATTTAAAACACTGCTTGGCCCATTAGCTCTAACTTCTTAGTGGCTAACTCTTACATCTTAATCTAACCCATCTCCATTAATTTGTGTATCACCAAAAGGTTGTGGCCTATTAGCAAAGTTTCAGCACGTCTATCTCTGGTGGCTCCACGGCGTCTCCCTCCGCCTTCCTTCTCCCAACATTCAGTCGTTTTCCCTGCCTACCTAAGTTCTGCCCTATCAACAGGCCAAGGCAGTTTCTTTATTCATTAACGGTAATCACAGCACACAGAGGGGACTCCCACATCCCTACAGCACCTCAATTTTATTCACATGCTTGGCCTCCAGAGCTGTGGAGAACTGTTTCTGTTATATTACTAAGTTTGGGGAAGCTTGTACTGCAGTCTTGGGAAGCTTATGCTAAGAGGCAAGTCCAGATTTTCCTGCCTGAAACAATGGCCATGCTCTTTGCCAACCAGTAAGAGAGAACTGGGGTGGAGAGAACTGAGAGGAGAAATCCTATTCTTTGTGACCTTCTGCCCATTCAGAGGTGATGGGCACTTACTACAGTTTAGTGAAAAGAGCTGAGCACAACATACATCTTGTGTTCTTCACACTGTTGGCTTCCAGGGAATAAAGTGAAGGGAAATGGGTAGAAAACTGCTTTTTAAGTAGTGTTGGATAGAACTAGATTAGGCAGGGATGACCACAATGCTAATGAAGTGTAATCTTAAAAGTTTTTCTTTTTCTCTTTTTGTAATATGCATGTCATTAACAATTATGTATCATTTCTAGGTGGCCTTAAAGTATTAAAATGTAAATTGTAGCACTAAGGCAACAACTGAAAGCATTTTAAGAAGATATATATTTGATATGCAGCAAAAGAAATCACATAAATATCTCCACTAAAACCAGAAAGAAAAACCTCTGGCAATTAACACAGAAGTTACACAAAAGTGTGATATTAACCTTAAGTTATTGATAACCACATAAATATGAATAACCAGTCTGCATACACAAATGAAAATACAAAGATTATTAAGTAAAACAAGACAACACATTTCATATATAAAGACATAAATGAACAGATGAAGAGAGATGTACCTTGTACATAAAGATAAAAAGCAAAACAAAAACCGGTAACTGAAGCATCAAAGTTAATTACTATGCCTAAGAGATTCATGAAACAAAAATGTCTCTGATCTGGAAGCCCCTTGTCCAAGACAGACAGACAGACAGACAGTTCCTGAAATGCTGGATAACAAGCCACAGGTTTCACTCCTCTAAACCAGGTTGTTTGATCCACCTGCACTGGATGTGCCTGACCACATGTGAGCGTGTGGTTCACAGGCAGGAAATACATCAGGATGTATACTTGCCCGATTGGACCTGATGGAAAATGCAATGAATTATGGGTTTTCCTTTTTAAACCCTTGCAAAACTTGATCCAGAGGCCATTTTCCAGGAACCCTGGATATGGAGCTGGTCAGAGCCCATCCACCTGGCCAGTATTTAATAAAAGCTTGCTTCAAATTTGGCTTTAAATTGTGGTGGTAGTCTTATGATCAATCAGTGGGATTAACATAACAACAAAAACGATGGAGAAACTATATTAATCTCCAACAAAATAAACTTCAAAACAAAGAAACTATCAGGTCCTGTATAGAGTCACTACATAATGAGAATCAATTCTCAAAGATATAATAATCCTAAATCCATATGCACCAAACAATAAATAGCAAAATACATTAGGTATCGGGGATTAGGAGGATGTAGTTCAGCATGTGCTAAACCCTAGGTTCTATCACTATAATCAAAACCCAAAAACAATCAGGCCAAAAAAAAAAAAAAAAAAAAAAAAAGGCAAGGCAAACCCAGACAGAACTAGAGGGAAGAAAAAGGAACTCCACAACTATAGATGGAGATGTCAATGTCTTCCTGTAAACACCAGCAGGCATAACTAGTTAAGGAACTAGCAGGCTATCCTGCACAGTCAGCCTGATATAAATGGCATTCGTACAATAATCCCTCTAATATTTACAGTACCTCTCCTCAAACTTGCACAGGAGAATCACAAACAGAAACTACATTCTGGCTCTTAAAATGCATTGTAAAAAAGTTTGCAGATTGGAAAGTAAATGCAATATATTCTCAAACTCAATGAAACTTAAGTAGAAATTAAAACAATATTATTTCTGAATAAAACACAGGCTGAAGACACAGTTATAAGAGTAATTTTACCTTAGGCTAAGTGGGGCTCACAGCAGATGTCTTGGCTAGCTATTTGGCAGTCACTGGTATATAATGACACCTAAAGCTATCTGCTCAGCTGGAGCCAATAAAGAAAGTTGGAGCAAACACCCCAGAGTATCATTTTCCCAACATTTTACATTAGGGACAGAAGGGCAACAGGAAACTACAGCCAGTAACACAATTAAACCAGAATTATTCTCCATTTTACGGACGGTCTGCACACCATTTCCTACACAGGTCTCTCCTGTATGGCAAATAACTCAGCTGAAGGACCAAGGATACTTTAGAGCAGTAGTTATGGAAAGGCATATATATATGCATGCACAAGTGCTTGCATATATATGCAAAAAGTAATTTAAATCATAAAGTATATTTAGATACAGTAAGATAACTGCAACAAAATTAGGTGTTGGAAAATGGAGTAAGAATCCAGGAAAAGACATGGAAAACAGTATTTTTTTTTTCTTGTTGTTATATAAAACCTGAAAATACCTTTAATCCCATCACTCGGGAGGCAGGGGCAGGCAGATCTCTGTGAGTTCGAGGCCAGCCTGGTCTACAAAACGCCTGTCTCAAAAAACAAAAAAACGTGGACCATTTTCTTAATTAATGATTGATGTGAGAGGGCCCCAGCTATCTCTGGGCAGATGGTCCTGGCTGTACTCAAAAGCAGGTGGGGCAAGTCATGGGGAGTAAGCCAGTAAGAAGTATCCCTCCTTCATCAGTGCTTCAGCTTGTGTCTCCATGTTCCTTCTCTGACTTCCTTAGATATGGACTGCCATGGACGTTTAAGTCAAATAAACCCATTTCCTCTCCAAGTTGCTTTTGGTCACAGTGTGTTCTATCACAAGCAAGAGAAACCTAAGACAATATGGAACTACGTTTTAAAAAAATAATAATAGGGGCAAAAGATGCACAAAAGGTTGATCCTTCTTTGAAAGAGTAAGGAGGGGCTGAGAAGATGGCTCAGCCAGTGAAATGCTTCCCAAACATGCAAAAAAAAGCTGGGCATGGCAAGGAATGCCTGTAATCACAGCAGATCCAAGGGTTTACTGGCCAGCTAGGCTAGCCAAAATTGCAAGTTCCAGATTTTATCTCGTCTCAAATTATAATATAAAATTAAAAACAAAATTTCTTGCCGGGCGTTGGTGGCGCACGCCTTTAATCCCAGCACTCGGGAGGCAGAGGCAGGCGGATCTCTGTGAGTTCGAGACCAGCCTGGTCTACAGAGCTAGTTCCAGGACAGGCTCCAAAGCCGCAGAGAAACTCTGTCTCGAAAAACCAAAAAAAAAAAAAAAAAAAAAAAAATTTCTTAAACTTTTCTTTTAAAGGAAGAAAAGAAGGGACAGAGATCTGGGGCTCAGTTAATAGAGTGCTTGCCTGACATGCACATGGCCCTATATTTAATTCTCAAGCACCATATAAAATAGGTGTGGTGGTACACAACTCTAATTCTATTACTTAGGAGGCACATGGATATTTAAGGTATCCTCAGCTACACAGTGAGGCCAAAACAGATCTACTGAGAGAAACCTATGTCAACCCTGTGCCTTGTATGGTGGAACTCTGGTACAGCATGCACATGTGGCCTATGCAACAACTCTTCTGAGTATCAAGAGAGGCCCCTGGAGTATCAGAGGAAGAAAAAACAGCAGAAAGTGGTGGACTAGAAAGCACAAAACACAATGTATTGGAAGTAGGAAGCAGATCTAGAAAGGCTATATATATATAAGAGTCCTAGAAGCCATCTACTTGAGATCACAAGATGTCAAACTTTCAAAAAAGAAAAAATGTAACTGCAGTTACTTCTAACAAAATTGTATATGAATCTCAATATAAAATATAGTTGAATGTTATATATACAAATGTATTTTAGAAACAAGCACTTAAGTAAAGTTGGTCAATGATTTCAATAATGCTTTTCTGAAAAAAGGGGGAGATGAAGCACCATCCCAGGAGAACCTCAAAACACAGAGGATTCATACAAAGTCACCACTGAAGAACGAACAAGGCAGAAAATCTCACAATCATCTTCAAAATGGAACAGTATACAATCCCTTTTCCCTTAACTTACCTTCCTTTTAAAAGCTGGATTAAAAACTAAAAATTAAACCTAATGTTTCCTGTGTTCTCCATCATCTCTTCAGCTCCTGACCTATATCTCTATCCCCAAGGCAGCAGCTCTGAGCCCCAGTTGTTCCTCCACTGAGGGATTGTGTTCCTCCTCCTTAAAACAATACAAAGAACACCAGCAATGCTTCTGGTGAGCAGTGCTAACCTTCATGGCAAGGGATGGTGTTTTTATGTTGCCTGGCATCTAATTATTATTATCGTAATCAATAATGAATTTCAACAGATGGAAGGAAGGGAGGGAGGGAGGGAGGGAGGGAGGGAGGGAGGGAGGGAGGCAGGCAGAAAAAAACAACTCTGAGTCGGGCAGCGGTAGCGCATGCCTTTAATCCCAGCGCTCGGGAGGCAGAGGCAGGCAGATCTCTGTGAGTTTAAGGCCAGCCTGGTCTACAAGAGCTAGTTCCAGGACAGGCTCTAAAGCTACAGAGAAACCCTGTCTCGAAAAGCCAAAAAACAACCAACTCTGGAAGTTGTGGAATGAGGGTTATGAGTATCCTACAATGGCATGTTTTAGTATTAATTTCTTTACATAATTATAATCATATAAAGAATGCCATCATTCTTAAGAAATCTGTACAAATGATCCAGAGCAAAGGATTGATGCCTGCAGTTTGTGATCAAATCAATTATATATAAATTGGATGGTAAACAGTAAATCTGAGTAAAGGTTATAACAAAATTTTATTTACTATTTTCTGTAAATTTGAAGCAGAATAAATCATTAAAAGCTATAGCACAGCGGGGGGGGGGGGAGGTGGCGCACGCCTTTAATCCCAGCACTCGGAAAGCAGGGGAAGGCAAATCTCTGTGAGTTTGAGGTCAGCCTGGGCTATAAGAGGACTGGCTCCAAAGCTACAGAGAAACCCTGTATCAACAAAAAAAAAAAAAAAAAAAACTATAGCACAAATCTAAGTGTGTTAGCACCAGCTTATAATTCCATTACTAGAGATGTGAAAGCAGAAGAATCAGGACTTCAAGGCTAACCTCAGCTATACAACAAGTTTAGGTCAGTCTGAGATACAGGAGAGCCCACTGCGAAACACAAAATCAAACAAAACCTCTATAGCACAATTACTAGCATTTCCTCCTTCTGCACTCATATAACACCAGCACTATCCACAATGACACTGTTCAGAAATAGAAGTTTTGAAAACCCTCCCTAGGTCATATTGCTGACTGGTCACAAGATTGGATCTTAGGTCCATTAATTCAGGCTAAAAAGCCGGACATCTTTTCCCTCTTAGTCTTTCCAGAGAAGCCACTATTTAGGTTCTAAGCAATGCTGTCATACACTAAACTATTAAAAATGCATTCTCTTTCCAGGCTCTAAGGGAAGCGATGTTCACTGTCAAGGCATGGGCTAAGAATGAGGTTATCTGCATTATTAAACACTAAAAACACAGAAATTAATTCACTTTTTAAAAACAAATCTTTTTAAAATTTTTATTATTGTGAGTTCGTACATGTGTGTGTGAGCATGCACACAAATGCATGCAATGTGTGTATGTGTAAAGGTACATTCATGCCATGGTGTCCATGTAGAGATTTGAGGACAACTTTTAGGAGTCTCTTCTCTCCTCCTTAGGTTCTATGACAGCTCAAATCACCATGGTTTCTTAGCAGGTGCTTTTACTTGCTGAGGCATCCTGCTGTCCCAACCCTGCTATTTTTCACACTCAGGTAACAGGTGGTTTTGGTTTTTTTTTTGGGGGGGGTGTTCATTTCTGTTCATATGTTCTGATTCAGCTGAGTAATCAAAGATCAATGTGTTATCCCTTCCTCCCAGTTTCTTGTCATAATTTTCAAAGTCTTTTTGTTAAGGGCAGATTCACAGCTCTGTCCCTGCTTAAATAATAGTTAACACTACTGCTGCTACTGCTACTACTAGTTACTATGTATAGATAATACATATTTAACATGATTATGTACAAGACACCTTTCTAAGCATTTTAAAAGCATTATACCTGCTGATTCCTCACAAAATCCTGGGGCAAGATCTACTATTATATATATCTTCCAAATAGAAAAAGTGAAGCATTAAAACTGTCATTGCTCCAACTAAAATACCAATGAAGTCAGGTCACTGGATGTGACTACAAGCAGGAGTCCCTAATTTAATAGGATATATATATTGCCTCTCAATTTGAAAACAAGTAAATAATAAAATGGTACATCATCCAGGAATTTGAAGCAACAGTCCATACTTATGCTTTAAAAGTAACTTAAACAAACCGTTAACTGTTGATTTCTAAACAAATGAGCTCACACTTATATTTGATGCCAAGAGGTATATATACTCTGTAGTGAATCTCTTAGGCAAGTTTGGTTTTGGACAGAATGAAGAAAATCCAGTGAAACTAACTTAAGTACCTGAATGCGCTGAGGTGAGGCTACCGCAGAGTCGGTGGAAATTATCTGGATGCGCGGGGAGGGGCTGGTCATCCCTGGAGATTCCGGCCGAGAGGTCTTTGTACGTGGTACCTATGGATGAGAATATGGGGCTTAGGAAGTGATTTCCTGAGGACTATACTTTTCTTTCTTTTTTAAAGGCAGGGTCTGGTCTTCATGCTGGCTTTGAACTACTGAACTACTGACTCTCCTGTCTCTACCTCCCAAGTACCAGAATTACAAGTAAGTACTACCTTGTCTAGCACAAGCATGGCCCTTGCTCTGCTGTGGCCTAGAGTGATAAACTTGAATTTTGAGGTATCAAAATAGGACAAAGGAAGTAGTGAGATACTGTCCATGATTGTCCCAAGAAAACACTTCTTAAAATAGCTGCTTCTGATGTTGAAAGCACAAGGACAAACCAAATCAATTTTACTTTTCATGACCTTTAAAAAAGGGAAAAAAAAGCTATCAAAAATAACTTTTTTTTAGGACATGCTCTTTGATTTTTTTTTTTTTCACTGTTTCCAAAGCCAGCTGTAAAACTCTCCTCTGTGATGACTTTAATAGAAAGTCTTTCACAACATTGCTAGGGATAGACAGCAAAGAGCCAGCATGGCTCTGAAAATTACTGAAAGCAGCATTTTTGGACAGGTCTTGACAACCTCCTAGACCCAGGAAGAATGAAGTTGGGCAAAGTCACCACAAATACAAAGATACCTACCAAAGGTGATGGTCAACGTGCTGAGTGGTCACCTGGGTACCTGAAGTGAGAAGACAGTATTTTGATTAAAAGGCTATCATGAACCAACACCAGGCAAAGGTGTCTTGTCCCCCTCATCTAAAAATATGTTTCCATAATTTACTCTGTGAGGTCAATATTGCTCAAAACTAAATATGTAATGAACATTATCTTACAAATACAGATATAAAAACTCAATCAAAGAAAGGAAACTGAATCCAGTAGCATTCCTAAGTGCAGCTTACCCAAAGAGTGCAAGGCTAGTTCAATGCATGAATCAGTTCGCCAAACGCTGCAAGATTACTTTAATGGACAGAACAAACAGAAAGCATTTGACAAAATCCAACACTCTTTTATAAGAAAAGAAAGACAACAAGTTAGAAATAAGGAGTGCCCTCAATCTGATAGAAGATAGGGAACAAAGCTTTCCCCCAAGGTGAGAAATAAGACAAGGTATGTTTTTATCACTATATAATTGTACTGGAACTGCTAGTCAAGAAAGAAGATAGAGAGAAAAGAAAACTATAAGGAGGAAAAATGAGAGTAAAAGAGGAGGAAAGGAAGAAAAAGGAGGGAAGCAGAATGTATCAATCATCTCCATATGCGTGTTCTTACATAAAACCTTACAGAATCCACAAAACTTCCCTCATGAATGATCATAGGGTATAAAATAAATGTATTCTATACACTGGCAATAAACAATCTGAAAACAATATTAAGGAAATAATCTCACTGATAACATAAAAAAAGAACAAAATGTGGGAATAAATTTAACAAAGTAAGTATAAACAAGCCAGATGTGATGGCTCAAACATGTAATCCCAGAAACTTGAGGCAGCAGAAAGTGAGAGGCCAACCAGAGACACATAAATTCTATGTACCTCTGACTGGGCTATAGAGTGAGAACTTGTCCAAAAGAAGAAAAAGAAAACAAACAAACAAAAAACACCCATCAAACAAACATAAAAATCTCCAGAAAATACCACTGCAAGAATTAAGACAGCTTAAATAGAAACACAATTCTGTTCATAGACCAAAACATAATGCTAATTAGCACCCTTTCCTAAATTGACAAATTCAATGTCATCCCTGTTGAAATCCCAGGTACTTTTTCCCATTTCATAATTTGATCGGCTGATCATAAAGTTCATGTGAAATGCAAGGAACCCAGAACAAAACAAAGAAAATGAAGATGTAGGAGGACTCAACACTTCTACATTTGATAAAACCTATATAATCAAAGCAATCTGGGATCCACCACTCACTTCTAGTATTTAGCTACAAGATCTAAAATGAAAGCACTGTTTACATTTCAGTGTAGTATTCAAAATAACAAAGTTACGGGATCACTCAAGTGTCATTAACAGATGAATGGATAAAGAAAACACAGAAATGGCTCAGCAATTAAAAACACTAGCTATTCTGTGGAGGACCCAGGTTTGCTTCTTGGCACACATATGGCAGCTCACAGTCAACCTCAACTCCAGTTTTAGAAAATCTGACATAGTTTTCTGGCCTCCTTGGGCACTGTACATACATGGTGCACATATTTAACGCAGGCAAACATTCATACATATAAAATAAAAGTATTTTAAATGGTATATGAAAAACAAAATATGGGTATACACATACAATTTAACAATGTCAGTTATGACAACATGAATGGAACTAGAGAACACTATGCTAAATGAAATATGTCAAGAACAGATACCCACACTGTCCTCAACAATTGAAAACACAGAAGAGTAGAATGACAGAAACAGAAGATATGTCAAGAATTATCAACTCTCACTCTATTTCCTTGGGTGTTATTGAGATCTACTGCACAGTGTAATAATGAACAAGGTTAATGAGACTGTTTTTACACACCTCAAAAGCAATAAGAATACATTTCAGGTGTTCTCGCAAAATATCTAAAGTGCTGAATGTTAAGTAGCTTGACTTAATATACTGCATTGTATTAAAAATTTGCAGTGTTACCGTGTATTCTACAAACATATAAAAGTAATAAGTTGTTAATTTAAAAGCAAAAAAGTGAAACAGAATGATAGTGATTATTATAAAGATAAAACACAGAGATCAATAGAACAGAACAGAGAATCTAGGAACGTAAAAAAAATATACATCAGACTTATCCACATTAGTTTTCATATGGTGCCTGCTGCCAAGCCTAATGACTTCAGTTCAATCCGTAGGACCCACATGGTAGGAGGAGAGAACCCATTCCTGTGAGTTATCTTCTGATTTCTATACATGTGTCATGCATGGCACTCACAAGCACAGAATAAAAAAGAAAAATAGGCCATCCAGAGAAAATTTCAAGGAAGCTGCCAAAATTTCTCCAAGGTATTCTGACCCACCTTGAAATATTTAGGTCACGTGACCTAGAGTAAAGTTTGTTCGTTGTCATATTAAAATTAAAACCTCTGTGCAGGATGCATTCCCGTATGTCATTTTTTGAACACATAATGAATGAAGCATGACTTCAAACTGAGCATGCTCAGAAAGTATGTTTACCTCCAGGAATGAGTCTTTACAAGTGAACATACATGGGCTTTCCTGATAGAAAATTCTTGCTCAGGGTGCAATGCTTTGAATCATGGTAAGGGCTCTCCTTACTTGCTGTTAGAGTAAAAGTAGTTAAGAGTCCCTCCAATCCCATCTTCTGGTTGTATCTGCTGGCTGTGTTCACTCACCAAAGGACCAAATTTGGTTATAAATGGGCAAAGAATAATCTTTATAACAAATGGTGATAGCTACACATCATAAATAAAATTCAGGTGGGTTGTGATAGCACATACCTTTAATCCCAGTACTCAGGAGGTAGAAGCAAGTGGATCTCTGTGATTTCAAGGCCAGTCTGGTCTACAAAGTGAGTTTCAGGGTAGCCAGAACTGTTACTCAGAAAAACCCTGTCTCCAAAAGCCAAAAACAAACAAATAAATAAATAAATAAAACAAAGCTCAAAATGAATTAAAGATTGCAATACAAGAAACCCTGCCTCAAAAAAACATAAATAAAAAATAAATAAATACTGCTCAAAATGGATTAAAAATCAAAATAGAAGAGTTAAAACATTAAAACTCTCGCAAGAAAACAGGTATAACTTGGATTTAAGTGATGGTTTTGGATGTCACTGAGAGCATACGTAACAGCAAAAAAATCTGATAATTGCACATTTTCAAAATTAAAAACGTATGTGTTTATACAAGACAGATAATAGTCTCGGGTGTCATTGACTTATGTTTAGGTTAAATCTCTCACTGGCCTGGAACTCACTAGGGAGGCTAGACTGGCTGGCCAGAGAGTCCCAGCTGCCCACCTCTATCTACCTCTCCAAGGCTGGAATTACTAACTCCTATCACTACATCCAGCAAGCACTTTACTGACTAGCATCTTCCCAGCACCCCATTAAAAGCTTCTATGTCCAAAGATACTAACACCAACAAGAAAAGATGAACCATATAAATGGAAGAAATTCTTGAAAATCACATATGAAGAATCATATAACATATAAAGAATTGCTTTAAATTAAAATGTAGCCGAGTCATGTGCCTTCCACATACTAGGCTATGGGGTTCAATTATCAGGACTGCATCACACAACATATACATGGGGGGGGGGCATCCATTAACAAAATATACAAATGACCAATAAGCACAATAAAAGATCCCTATATATCCTTAGTTACTAGGGAATGCAAGTCAAAAAAAAAAATCACAGTAAGATACCATTTCACATCCACTGGGATGACAACAACAGCAACGAAAATATAGGCCAATAACAAGTACTGGTGACAATGTGGACAGACTGAAACAGCTGCAACATAATTCTGCAATTATACTGCTAAATATGCTTAAGACAATATATTAACTGTGGTAGGTATTTCACACAAGAGAGTCCAGACAACAATGAATACTGCTTGGTAATAGGAAAGGGTATGGGGACTATAGAGTTGATTCAGTGGTTAAGACCCAGGTTGGAGTCCTAGCACCCCCTAATTACTTGAAACTGTCTATAACTTCAGTTCCAGAGAATCTAAAGCCATCTTCTAACTTTCAAGGCTATCAAGCATGAACAAAATATACATACATGCAGGCAAAACATTCATACACATAAATAAATCTAAAAAAAATTTAGAAAGAGATGTGTATTGACACATGCTACAACTCAGATAAACCAGTCACAGAAGACTAGTTTCATCCCATTTATATAAAATGTCCAGAATAGGGCTGGAGAGATGACTCAGCCGTTAAAGGCTAGGCTCACAACCAAAATGTCCAGAATAGGCAAATCCATAAAGGAAGAAAATAGATCACTGGTTACTTTGGGCTGAGGCAACGTAGGGAGTGGGGGATACTTCAATGTATGTGGTGATTTGAAAGAAAATGGCCCCCAAAGGGAGTGGCACCATTAGGAGGTGTGGCCTTGTTGCAGTAGGTGTGGTCTTGTTGGAGGAAGTGTGTCACTGTGGAGGCGGGCTTTAAGGTCTCATGTATGCTCAAGTCATGCCAGTGCCTCAGTTCACATCCTGTTGCCTGCCTATCAAGATGTGGGATTCTCTCAGCTCCAGCAGCATGTATGCCTCCATGTCCGGTCATGACAATAATAGACTAAACTTCTGAACTGTAAGTCACTACAATTAAATGTTCTCCTTTATAAGAGTTGTCCTGCTGTCTTTTTCACAGCAATTGAAACCCTAACTTAGACAATTTGGAATGATGAAATAAATTTTGAATTAGATAATAAAAATAGTGCCACTAAACCTTATATTGTAAAAGGGTATCACACACTAAAAAAGCATATGGAAATGACTAGATATATTAAAATGTTTTCTTTCGTAAGCATCAACTTTTATCACCAAGTTCAGTCCAAAAGATAACAGCACACAATATTATAGTGGTAGTTAGCTTAGGAAAGCTTCATACAGACTCCTTTGCTCTCTTGACTAAGACAGACAAGACAGAAGTGCTGAAGCTGCATCCCAAGACCTCTCTTCTAGCATTGTTCACGTACATAGTTTGTCTCCAAGGATAAAAAGTTTTGTCCATTCATTACATGCTTCTAAATAGTGAACATTTAAAATTTGGGTTCATCTAATATTAGTCTCCAAATTTTATGTGCATGAGTGTTTTGCCTGCATGTATATCTGTGCACCACATGTACACATGTGCCAACAGAGGCAAAAAGAAGAAATGGAGCTAAAGATGGTTGTAAGCTACCATGTGAGTGCTGGAAATTGAACTTAGGTTCTGAGTGAGAGGAGTGAGTACTTTTAACTGCTAAGTCTCCTCTCCACTCTGAAGCTTTTTTAAATCTTAACTGCAACTAGTTTTTAACATTCTTTTTTTTTTTTTTTTTTTTTTTTTGGTTTTTCGAGGCAGGGTTTCTCTGTGGTTTTGGAGCCTGTCCTGGAACTAGCTCTTGTAGACCAGGCTGGTCTCGAACTCACAGAGATCCGCCTGCCTCTGCCTCCCAAGTGCTGGGATTAAAGGCGTGTGCCACCACCGCCCGGCCAACTGCAACTAGTTTTTAAAGCAGCCAGCATTGCTTGAGTTCCCGCAGACTATGAGATCTTGAAAAGATGGCTGACACAGGACCCTGAATGAGCCAGTTTATATAAATTAAATTTCCTCAAATTCAATAATGACATACTGCTATCATTTCATAGAATGGTGTGAGGCTCAATGAATAGCAAGCACTTAGTCTACACTCAAAGGGCAGGCATCATTATCATAAACTTCCCGAAAAATTCCCTAAGTTCAATTAAACAGAGTTGAAATATTGTTGCTACAATATGATGAATTGTATGGCTGAGCCTCTAAACAGAATTTTTCTTTTCATTTCCTTTTCTCTCCTGTTTGACAGTCCAGCTTGCTATGTAGCACAGACTGACCTTAAACTTGAAATTCTCCTGCCTTGCCTCCCACATGCTAGGATTACATGTGTGTTTCACTATGCCCAGCTCTTTTCATTTCTTTGCTGTTACAAAAAATCTAATTTTGACATCAAACCATACACAAAAATTTAAAGCCATACTATAAATCTGTAGCTTTGGAAGTAACAAGGAGGATCTTAGAGTGGTTTTTTTTTTTTTTTCAAAGCTGGGGCTGTGTGGAAGCGAAGAGTTAGGGAGATCTCGCCAGTAAAGAGAGAAAGTTAGCCAGCTGCTATATTAACCCTAAGCTTGCAGGTTTTCACACCCAGCCCCCACCTCCCCAAAAAAAGTACCAGGCTTTTTCTTGTGGATCACCAACCAGCTCCCAAATCACAGCACGGAGACTTATTATTAGTTTTGAATGTTCAGTCTTAATTTAGCTCTTATTTTAATCTGTTTCTCTTTACCTACTATTGTTGGATTTTCTTTTACTCTAGTCCCACCTTGGAATGCCAAAATGTTGTTGAATTCTTTTTTACTCTTTGGGCTCTTTACTCTTTTTTGGCTTTTTTTGGGGGGAGGGAGTCCATCACCCAGCTCCCAAATAAATACACGAAGGTTTATTCTTAGCTATGAATGCTCAGTCTTAGCTTAGCTTGTTTAACTTTTCTTAAAGTATTCCATCTACCTTTTTCCTCTGGGCTTTTCCCTTTTCTTATATATCTTACTTTCACTCTTACTCTATGGCTGGCCCCTAACATCCTTCTTGTTTTCTTGCTCCTTCACGCCTCCCAGATTTCTCCTATTTATTCTCCCTGCCTGCCAGTCCAACCTATCCTTGCTCCTGACTTGTTACTGGCTGTTCAGCTCATTATTAGACCATCAAGTGTTTTAGACAGGCAAAATAACTCAGCTTCAGAGTTAAACAAATGTAACATAAAAGAATGCAACACAACTTTGCATTATTAAACAAATACCCCATGGCATAAACAAATGCAACACATCTTAAAATAATATTCTACAACAATCTACTGATGTGGAATAATCCTTTTGTACACTGTAAAGATTTGTCACTCAAATTGGTTTAATAAAAAGCTGACTGGCTGGTAGGCAGGCAGAAAGTATAGGCAGAACAACCAAACTAAGGATGCTGGGATGAAGGGTGGAATCAGAGGTGTCATCAGCAGATGCAGGGAGAAGCAAGATGAGCAGGCCATGCTGAGAGAAGATACCAAGCCACATGGCAAAGCATAGATAAAAAATAAGGATTAATTTAAAATGTAAGAGTTATAGCTGGTAACAAGCCTGAGCTATTGGCTGAGCATTTACAATTAATATTTTAAGTTTCTGAGTGATTATTTGGAAGCAGTTGTTGGCATAGGAAAACTACACCTAAAATCTATGTTTTGCTCGGGACTTTTTTACCTTTCTTTCCTTCTGTATATCTTACTTTCCCTGCTTCTCTTGACTGGCACCTCCGAGGCTCTGGCTTCTGGCTTCAGGTATGTCCCTCTCTTTCTCACTCATTCTCTTCATTCCTCTTCTCATTTTTCTCGAGCCTAGATTTCTCATCCTACTAATTATCTCTGCCTGCCAGCATGCCTATCCCTCTCCTGCCTAGCTATTGGCCATTTGGCTTTTTATTAAACCAATCAGGTGCCTTAGGAAGGCAAGGTGAAACAAATGCAACATATCTTTACATAATTAAAAAATGCAGCATAAACAAATGTAACACAGCTTTGCCCAGTTAAAACAATATTCTACAACAGGACACTCTGCTCTGGAAACTATCTTTACTGGAAATTCCAGACAACTACCTTAATGAGCCCAGTCAATTTCTTCAAGATGTTTTGGGCACTAGCTTTGATAATGTCTGTCTATCTCTTACCATTCCCTCTTTTACCTAAATACTCATTCAAAAACAAAAATATGGGCATTGTACATCACTCTCCAGACTATATAAAACAGGCTGAAAGCTAAGAGGTTTCTTTGAGGCTTGCTGAAAATGCTCTGGATTTAGAAAGAAGAGATAAAATATGTAAATTCTATTATTGTGAATCATGTTTAAATATTTTTTTTTAAAAAAAAAATGAACAAAATTCCCTACTTGGGGTTAGGTTTGTACACCTCTAATCTCAGCACTTAGTGGCCAAGACATAAAAATCCACAGTTGGAAGCCAGTCTGGGCTATAGAGCAAGAAAGATCCTATCTCAAAAAGCCAAAACCCCCATTTAATTACTAGTATAAGAAATAGTGCAGAGGTGAACTCTGAGGAGGGGGGAGGAATGAATGGAAAGTATTAAGAGACTTTGGAATTGAGAAAATTATTTTTCTCTCCCTCCTTCTCTTCCCTGGCATCCCTTTCTGTCTTTTGGAGACAGGATATCATGTATGCAAGACTAATCAAACTCATTATGCAGCCTAGGATAGTTTTTGATCTTCCACCACCCAAATACTGGAATTACATGTGGGTGATTTGTATATGCTAGCCAAGCACTCTGCTAACTGAGCTACATCCCAAGTCCTCTATTCTCAACCTGGCTAATAGTTACATGGAAACATTCTCTTTCTCTCATTGACTCCTTTTACTTCAGAAACACATAGTTACAGATGAAGCACAATGATATAGTGCTTGCCTAACTGCACAAATGCTCTATGTTCAATCTCATTTATATCAGAAGCCAAAAGGACTCTACCTGGATTGGGTGAGGGATTGATGTGGGATTCCCCTCTGTATGCTGTGCAGGGCAGAATAGAGGTAGGTGGGGAAAACTAAATTGAATGCTGGGAGAAAGAAAGAGGAGTCAGGGAGAAGCCATGGAGTCTCACCAGAGACAGATGCCGAGTAAACCACAGCCTTGTGGCAATACACAGATTAATGGAGATGGGTTAAGATATGAGTTAATCAGAAATACGTTTAAGCTATTGGCCAAACAGTATTGCAAATAATATGGTTTCTGTTTGATTATTTCGGTTCTGAGCAGCCAGGAACAAAGAAGGAACTTCATACAACAAGGGATTATACTGGTAATGGGCGCAGTATTAAATTTTAGGTTGAGTGAATAGCTTCAAGCATCCTTAGAGGTCAGTGTACGCACACTCAATTCTGGAAGTGATAGACTAGTAGTCTTAGATTCCTAATGCCTTAGAGATAGAACCACAACTTCCATTTCACCACTTCCCACTAATGTCATCACATTATAACTCCATCAAGGAATGAATCCATTTGACAGGACAATGTCTTCATATATCTGTCTCGTGAAACGCTTCTGCAAATACAACAGGGTGTACTTTTTACTGCTCTTCCATTTCTCAGTCCTAGTTAAATTGACAACTAAGGTCACACATCACAATGTTGTCAGAAGCAGCATAAAAATGGTCTTACTTGAAGGCTAAGTGGTGTCATAACAGGACCTCTAAGAAATGCTTGTAGGCATCTGAATTTAGAGACTAGCATTATAAATAGTCCTAGAGATCCATATGTATATTGAGATCTATTCAGCACAGTGATAAAAGGTCAGCCTGAATAAACAAAATATAAAAACACTAGATATACTTCCATATAGTTTAAGCCTCTGCTTTCTATCTTTCCCTGTGTGCCATCTCAGTGCCAGCTAACAGTTTTTGCCACAGCCCTGGCTAACTTTACCTCTTCAACTTCTTACCTTGCAGAAGACAGAAACACTTGTCAAGTACCACTTCCAGACGACATGCAGGTGTGTGTGTGTGTGTGTGTGTGTGTGTGTATTATACCCTGAATAGAATACTTATGCTTTAATGAGAAAATTGCTAGTACAAAGAACTCTAGGAGTTGAGAATGTGACTCAATGGTAGAGCCTTGTTTAACATGAAAAGGTCCTGGGTTCCGAGCAATACTTATTTGGGTGTGGTGACACTCCTATAGTCCCAGCACCAAGGAGGCTCTGGTTAGGGAGACTAGAATCAAAAATTTGGGCTACAGAAGACCTGAGCTGGGTGGTGCTACACACCTTTAATCCCAGCCTTTGAGAGCCAGTGGCAGGTGGATCTCTGACAGCCAGGGATACACAGAAAAACACAATGGGGGGGGGGGGGGAGGAGGAGAAAAAGGAAAAGGAGAAGGAGGAGGAGGAAGAGGAGGAGGAAGAGAAGACAGCACTGTATTGCAAAACAAATAAATCAAGAATTCTATAAAACTGTGTGCAGACAAGGTTATGAAGGTGTATTTGGACAAAGACCTTATCAGCTCAGACTGAAAGGATGAAGGCAGTAGCTGAACTTCACTTTTTTCTAAAATTACATGTGCCTTTCTGACACAGGGGTCACCTTTCTCCTGTAGGCTCCAAAGTCCTGGATCTTGGCACTCATTACAGGACACTCCATCTGTTCAATGACCTAAGAACAGAAATACATGACTATTTCTCCTCTAGGCTCACAGTGAATGCTTAGCGAATGAACAACACTATCTTAGAAAAAGAATATAATGTCTTTGTGCTTTGCAGACTTAATCCTGGAACTTTGCCTAGTTCTTTGGTGTGCTAATTAGACATCCCGTAAGTACAGCTTAGTGCCTGTCTTCAAGTTTATAACATAAACCCAGGACATGGATGGGTTCTCCTAAACTAACTTCAGACTTTCTCACATTCTTCCATCACTGAACAGCACTGCCTCCCACACAGTGATCTGCTGAAAAACAAACATTTAGGTTGAGGAATATCTGCAAAACATGGAGTCAGTGTGCAGGTAACAAGACTTCTAAATAAACAATTTGTTCTGGATTTAAGTTGCAACATTTCCATGGGGCAAAACAGTTCAAACACAGTATAGAAAACCAGCAAACAGACCTAACATGCTGAAATCTCAACAAGAAACTTCTGAATTCATAACTGCTGGGCAAAATAATGAACAATGCAAATGACTAAAAGGGGAAGGGTTGCAAGGAGCCTAGACTGAAATGAACCACATTCTCCTTTGGTATCAGTTTCAAATGACCATCAAAGTTAGTATGGCAAAGGGTCACTGGAGGGTCACTGGGTAGTGACCCCTCTTTTGCATCATCTGTGCAGCAGGTTTCAGAGGGGAACTGATATGTTGTTCCTGGTCTTTAGAATCTATCCCTGTTTGGGGGGGGGGGGGGGGTTTCTATTGGTGTGATAAACACCATGACTAAAAGCAACTCAGAGAAGAAATCATTTGTTTCACCTCACATCAACCAGGGAGGTCAGAGGAGGAACTTGGAAGCAAGAAAACTGAAGCAAAGGCCACGGAGGAATGCTGCTTACTGGCTAGTTTCTCAAGGCTTGCTCAGTTGTGTGTGTGTATCTGTGGTTTTTTTTTTTAATTTAATTTATTTATTTATTTATTTTGGTTTTTCCAGACAGGGTTCTCTGTAGCTTTGGAGCCTATCCTGGAACTAGCTCTTAGATCCACCTGCCTCTGCCTCCTGAGGGCTGGGATTAAAGGCTGCTCAACTGCATTTTTATATACTCCCAAGGGGTGGTACCACCCACAATGGGATGGGTCCACCCATATTAATCATTAACCAAAAACACACCCCACAGGCTTGCCTACAGGCCATTTTCATAGAGGCATTTTCTCAACTATGGTTCCTTTTCAAGCAGACAAAAACTAACCAGGACAACTCATTGTGTAAAACAAAGGACTGGAGGGTTATTAGGCTGGCTGGTGAGCTAGGCTCTCTTGATGACCTGCAAGTTCAGCTCTTAAAATTCAAATTTAAACAATATAGATGCACACGCACAAGCACGCACACAAAATCTATAAGGCAGAAGGATCATGAGTGAGCCTGAGCTCCAAAGGAGACCTTATCTCAAAACAAATACACACTGTGTGTGTGGGGGGCAACTATTTTTTCATAATTATGTAAATGAGCAAGATATTTAAAAACAGTCAGATCTTCACAGGTAGATTAACCAGCCAAAAACAATGTACTCACAACACTCCCATACTAGTCCCTAAAAAGAAAAAAAGAAATGTCTGCTAGTAGTTTAGCATAACAATAGATATGAATTCCTCCAAATATACAACTGAATTTTAAATACTGTGCAGTTTTACTAACAGCTTCAGAAACATGCTTCTTCTGAAATACAGTGCTCTGGGATAGGGTTGGAGAAGTAGAAAAGGTTTCTTGTAGTATTCTATGGGTTTGCTTCCTTCTACCCCACCCCAACCCCAACAGCCAATTATTCCCAGCAGCTTTATTTATATATTTTTTTCCCTTCAGCAACTTCCCAAGCCAAACAGCAACCAAACCAGCCAAGAGTTGGTGAAGAGAGTCCATAGACCTGTGTCTTCAAACTCTGCAGTGTAGATTTCATCTACCATTCAGACAGGGCTGTTTAAAGATGTCCTTTCGGTGACCCTGCTTTGCTTAAGGTCAAGTACACTATCATTCCCTGTAACTAAGGAATTAAAATTGAAGTGTTCCTGCTGTTCTGCCAGCTACTAAAGCAGTCTGTTGACTACCATGACGACCTGGTTCTAGGGAAGATGTATGCTACTTTACCAAGTTTTCCCTTTACCTAGCTAGACCTCTGTGGCTTTTTTAAATCCTCTCCCACCACCCTTCCCTTTACAGATCACCTTCCTTTAGTGAGCTTGCAGAATGTTATGGAATCCAAACAACTAGAAACAATTTTGAACTATATGGTACAGAGAGATTTGGGGAACACAGATGTTTATCTTTATCTTCACTATGCTAAAGCTAATACTTCTACAGATATGGAATCATCAAGGCACAGACAACAATGTATGGTCTGCACTACATACAAAACCACTCCAAGAACAACAGAATGGCCTTTCACTCAACACATGTCCAGCTCACATACACAGGACAGAGCTGGGGTCCCAGTCTAAAGTCTGGGTAGAAAGATAGCAACAAATGTGTCAGTGCATGAAGGATACCAGAGGTGCAAAGGATGGCTTCAAGTTTCAGCCAATTCTTCTAAAGGCCACTGAGGAAAGAGCTCTTGAGATATCAGTGAGTTTAGAGGTGCGGTTTTGCAAATACTAACACAGATTCTCTGGTTTTGAGACAAGAATATCTGCTATTAAGCCAGAGGGTACTCTTCTGTTTGATACAGGCACATAGCACTTTCAACAACCAGTACAAGTTCAAGTTGGACTAGGGAAGTAGATCAGTGCAGAGAGTGCTTGCCTAGCATTTAGTATGCCCTAGGTTAGTTAGCACTCCATAACAAAGGCTTGCGTGTGGTCCCAACACGTACAGAGGCAAGGGCATCAGTTCAATCGTGTCACTGGCTACACAATGGATTCTAGGGCCAGATTGGGTGATACATAGGACTGGGTCAATTTTTTTTTCTTTTTCCACTTCAGATTTTTATATGTGCAATGATTTAAAACAATGTAAGTTAAATATCCATACATTTCTTAGATTCTAGAATTCAGGTACTACAATCCAAAAGAACATTTCGGGAAGATGAAGCCTCCTTTTAGAGACAGTAAACCGAAAAGTCCCTCCAAGTCCCTCCATCAACAACTAAGAGCTCCAAGAATTCACTGACTATATCCACTAAGAGCCTGTGAAAGGAAAGAAGGATGAGGAGAAGCCAAAAGCTCCAGAACCAAACTCCCTAGGACCAGAGAGGGCTCTGCACAAAAATCTCTTCATGCTCTGACTTCATGATTCTACTGATAGGACTGATTATACACAAACGGCTTTATCCCAAATTACCTTTCTAAGAAATAAAAAGGGACTCCTCATCAGGTCTGGTGGGGAAGAGTCCACCACCAGCTGCAGAAGCAGAAAAATGCCAGATACTGTAGTTCCATGGAAGGTGGCAGTCCATCAGATACTCAGGCCATTAGACTGGCTCTCTAGTGTAACTCTGCCTAGTTTTATGCAACACTTATCTCAATCTTTCCATCCATCCACCTCCACACACTCAATTGAGTGTGGTTTCCATTACTCGCTATTAGAGGCCTTGACTAATAGAATGGATACATGTATTGGTGTTAATTTGTAACAGAGAAAGGTTAGAGTAACTTCTATGTCCCACACTAGATAATGGGTTGGTAAGTTATGGTATTTTCTCTCATAGAGTAGTACAGTTATGAAAAATTATATTCACGCAGGCTATATAGCAACCTATGTAGAATATTCTGTGAAATAACATTATGAAAGCACAAAATAGCATGCACACTGTGGTTAAACTGGATAAATGGATATGAAAAAAGGCCAAGAAGAATTTATTCATCCAATAAGCAGATTCTATTTTACTTTTGGAGACAGGTCTCACTACACAGCCCTGGCTAGCCAGCCTGGGACTATGTAGATCAAAATGGCCTCAAACTTACAGAGATACACCTGCCTCCCAAGAGCTGGAAGTACACTATTATGCCTAATCCAACAAGCAAAATTTTAAGTGCTCACTATACTCCAAACAAATGTATAGGACTCAGGGAACACAACAGCAAATATAACAAAAGTCTTGGTCTTCCTAAAGCTTACTTTTTATGTGATAAAGGGCTAGGCCTATAGATAATAAACTCACAGAGGAAAACTGCAAGTGTAACTGGGGTGGTAGCCATCTTATCTCCCTTCCTTCCTTCCTTCCTTAGCTTTGTTTTGTTTTGTTTTTCAAGACAGGGTTTCTCTGTGCAGCAGTCCTAGATGTTCTGGAACTTACTCTTGTAGACCAGGCTGATCTCGAACTCACAGAGATCTGTCTGCCCTTGCCTCCCAAGTGCTGGAATTAAAGTGTGCGCCACCACTGCCCATCCTCTCTGATGTTCTTAAAATTAAAAAACTTCTAATGAAGTTTACCCTCCAAAACTAGATATTGCTAAAGTTTGGTACTACAAATGATCTTATTTTTAACAAATCTAAATAGGCATTCTTCATATTTTCCTTATTTTTTAAAAAAGAGCTTATCTTGTAGCCCATCGAGGGAACAAGAAAACTATTATTATTAGGGTATAGAAGTATTTAATATATAGAAGTATATAATAGGCCTCTTGACTATTAAAGAATTGCTACTGAAGATTTTTTAAAACTAGGCTGTTTCTTCACCTACAAAGCTGTACAGAACCATCCTGGTAAGCAGCTTAGTTTTTACAGAAACTATCCAAACTAAGTATCATGCTTCCTATGCAGGTAATAATTCTTTGATTATTCTGTCTCTGCTTACTTGTAATATTGAGCTTAATGCCTCCTTGCTTCATTCAAAGAATTAAATCAAGTAGTTAAGTACAAAGTGTGATGTATTTTAAAATGTACAGCATTCATGTACTTATTTCTTGGAAGAAATCAAGTTCTTTGCTAACCTAGGACCAAGGAAGATATTCTCATTTAGCAGCAAATGTTCCATTTTTGATATTTTTGTCAACAAAATGGTTTTATTTTCTAATTCACTATTTCTTATGACAAGTAAAAGGGTATACTTGCCCAAATCTTTTTAAAGGAATAAACACAGACCTCAAATGCAGTGAAAATTCAAGACAGCTGGTACTCTCAATGAAAGAGCAGCATTTCTTTGTGTCAAGACACAGCACAGGTATTATTTTGGCAAATTTCTACATAAGCTATAACTCTCATGCAAGGATGCCATGCGTCCTCATTTACTCCCTTCTGAGAAACAAGCCCACTAGTCAACTCCTCTCTCAATATCTCTACTATAGTCTTACTTTTTCTAACATCAGTTTTATCAGAGATTCACAGTATGTATTTCATTTGTTTGTTGCTCTTAGGTCACAGCTTATTTAAGGATGTACAACCAGTTGATCTCTCTCATCCTATCAGCCACAGTAAGTAGGCCTGAGCACTAACATGAAACATGCATTGAAATAGATTGTTTTCTTTTTATTTCTCCTGAATATAGTTACAACATATCATTAGGACACAAATGACTATATTTCTATTAATATCATTTTGGGATAATAAAAGGATGTTAAAAAATGCCAATATATAAAGAGGGCACTAGATTTGAAGGAAATGAAATGAATCACAATTCATATTCAATGAATTATATGCTAAATCTGAGCTAACTTCTGGTCTATCTACTTCTTGAATATAAAGCTATATAATTATTTTTTAAAAAATCATTAAGAATGAAAGCTTGGAAGACCCAACTTGACTCTCATAGCTCTTGATTTAGTAATTTTATTTTTAGTCTATAGAAATACTCCCACATGTGAATCCACTGAAACATACAAAGATGTTCTTTAAAGCACCACAAACATCTGAAAAAATTAAAAACAACTTAAATATGTATCACAATGGAGCGGACAAATACAGATCCAACCTACACAACATTACAGCTCAGCAAGAAAAACCAGTATATCTGTATTTGAGGCCAATAAATCCAACATCAAGTTAACTGATTGATCCTAATGATCAATGGAACATACGCTTATGTTAAACTTAAAAACTTTGTTTTGGGGGCTTGAGGTGTAATTCTGTGATAGAACACTTAAATTATATGTGCATCCATGTGTATAGGGAAGGCTACAAGTTAACACACCAAGCTAAAATGTTAAAGAAGTGATCCCAGATACATCAGATACTGATTGTATTTTAACTAAGGTTAAAATGTAAAGGTCACTAATGTAAACCCTAGAACTATAAAACTTGTGACCTTGGGTTCAATAAAAATATTAGATATAAATCAAAAGTATAAAAAATAAATCAATAAATTAAGCGTCATTAAAATAGAAATCTTTTGTTCTTTAAAAGATTTGTCAAGAAAATTAAAAGATAAGACGGCTGGAATGATGATCAGAAGGAAAAGGCACTTGCTGCCGAAACAGACAACCTGAGTTCACACACCAGGACCTACCTGGTGGAGAGAACTGACTCCCATGGGTTGTCCTTGTCCTGCAGCAAGTGTACATACATATTCTCAAGCACAAGCACACACACAAGATTAAGAGAAGGTATCTCCAAATTTCATTTTTTGATGAAGAACACATAATCCAGGCTATGCATTATGCTTTAATACCAGACCCAGGAGGTAGAGGAGGGTAGATCTTAAGTTTGAGGCTAGTCAGGGCTACATACTGAACCCTGTCTCAAAAACAAACCATCAACAGACAAAAAAACAGTAACAACAAGAAAAAACCCTCCTAAAACGCAGTAAGAGAGCAACTCAAAAAATGGGCAAAAGACTTGAACAAACACATCATCAAAGTTAATATATGATGGCAAGAAATAACAAGAAAAGATGCTCAGCATCAATTGTCAGAAGCAGGTGGTACACATTTGCTACTACACATCCGTCACAAAGTTCAGATTGCAAATATTGACCATAACAAGAGTTTGCAACAACTCAAAGTCTCCTACACTGCTGACAGGAATATAAAACGACAAACATTTTGGAAAACAATTTAGGACTCAAACTGCATCCTAAATATTTAGGTCTATATTTATAGATTGTTTGTGACTGGCTTGGTCAAATGCTTGTTTCTATAGTGAACAATGCAGACCTATGGCTGTTCAAGATGTTAACAATGTGTGACTGTTGAGTGTTCCATCCTCAAGAGAACATCTATATTGCTCCTTTCAAGGCTCAGGGTTACACTGAGGAAGAGGCGGAGAGTGAGAGAAAGTTGTGGAAAATTGTCTTCTAAGATTGACATTGTACTTATAAACTCATAGAAGCTGTAGTTACCTGTACAGGAAAAGGGTAAGGAGGGTTTTCATGGGTCCCTGGCCCTTCTCCCAGAGAGATACCAGCAGGGGATGGGTGCTAGGGGTGGAAGTCACTGTTTTCAGTGGTAACTGACAAGTTACCCAAGTGCCAAAAGATTTGTCACACCATGACCACATAGTGGCTCTAGAGGAAGAGGGGAATGTCTCATTAAGGTTTCTATTGCTGTGATAAGTACCCTGACCAAAATCAAGCTGGGGAAGACAGAGCTTATTTTATCTTACACTTCCAGGTAATAGCCCATCACTGAGTCAGGGTAGGAATTGAAAGCAGGAACTAAAGTAGAGGCTATGAAGGAACTTCTTACTGGCTTGCTCAGCCTGTTTTCTTATAGCACCCAGGATCACCTATCCAAGGTTGACACCCCACAGTAATTTAGGTTCCTTCACATAATCGTCAAGAAAATGCCCCACAGGCATGACCACAGGCCAATCTGGTAGGGGCATTTTCGTAACCGAGGTTCCCACTTCCAAAATAACTCTATTTTTTATCAAGTTGACATCAAAACTATATAGCACAGGGATGAGGAGGGTGGGATAGTGGGTATAAGCATTATTTATCATATACATGTGCTGATAAATCTTAAAGCTTAAGTAGAATAAACAAATTACTTTTTTTAAAGGGTAGTTAAAAAAATCCTTCCAAACTTCAAGAGTTTTACAGGCAAATTCTATGAGAAGTGCCAATTCCAATTTCATATAAACTATCAAAGGATAAAAACCGAAGGACCATTCTCTCATCTCATTATGAGGCTAGCAATACTAATACCAAACTTAAGAAAAACTCAAAGTTAATCCAATTTACCAACACAGATGCAAATAAAATGTAAGTACAAAGATCAAGTCAAGTTCAGGTTACTGTGGAATACAAGACTTGAGCAGCAAAGTCAGTCAAATGTTTCTTGACAAGGATGCCAAGTCATTCAATAGGGGAAAGGACAATTTTTCAAAAAGTTGTGTTAAGAACAATACATACAAAAAGAAAGCCAGCCTACACACCACAATCCCAGAGAACTTAGACAACAATGAGGACAATAAGAGAGGCTTACATAGATCTAATCTACATGGGAAGTAGAAAGTAAAAAAAGACAAGATCTCCTGAGTAAATTGGGACCTTGAGGGAGGGTTGAAGAGGGGGAGGGGAGAGCCAGGGAGGGGAGCAGAGAAAATGTAGAGCTCAATAAATATCAATTAAAAAAAGAGAAAAGAAAACAAAAAAGAATGCTGCCAAGTTCATGCCTTAAAATCATAGAAAAGCCTTCATGACATTGGATTTTGCAATAAATCCTTGGATATGATACCAAAATCAAGGAATCAAATGAAAAAATTAGAATTCATCAAAAATAAACTTTTGGTGAGAATAGATAAAGAAAGAAAGAAGAATGGAAAAGGTGGGTTGATGGGCACTAAATTAATGAACAAAGTTTAACAGAGCATTACTCAGGTGGCTCACAACCACTTGTAGCTCTAGCTCCAGAGCCTCTGGGGGCACACACCCATACACAAAAATAAATCTTTAAAGGACACTACTGAGAGAATAAAAAAGCAAGCCATAGAAAAGGAGTCATATTTGCAAAGCAATATACAGTAAGTTTAATAATCAAAAAAGTTAATGAACAAAGAGATTGAATAGGTATTTATTTATCCAAAGACAACATATATATATATGATCAATAAGCACATGAAGTGCTGCTGGATGTCACTAATTGTTAGGGAAGCACAAATGAAAATCACAGATACCACATCATTATTTATTAGAATGGCATTTGTCAAAACACAAAACAAGAGCTACGGAAGACATGAAGGTAATACTTGTATGCTCCAGTTAGAAATGAAAAAGGTGTGTTCAGCATGGAAAACAGTAAAGGTAGTCTCTAAAATCTGAAGCACAGAATCATCACATGGTCCAGTAATTTCACTCCTAGATAGCTATCCAAACAGAACTGGAAGCAGGCCGCACTCCAGTAGTAAAGAGGTGAAAGAGAAAGAAACCCAAATGTCTATCAGTGGATGAACAAACAAAACATGGTATACAGCTTCAACCCCGTATTATTCGGCCCTAAAAAGGAAAGAAGTCATGACATGTGACAACATAGAGCAATCTTATGGGCACTATGCTCACTCAAGTAAGTCAGACACAAAATGATAATTCCATAATTCTATTCATGAGCTATCTAGAGTAATCAAATTCACAGAAACAGAACAGTGGTTATTAGGAACATAAGTGGGGAATGTGGGGGGGGGGAGTTTAAGTATTTAACAGAAACAGAGTTTCTACTTGGGATAGATAATGACAAAGTTCTAGAAATGAGTAGTATATATACATCAAGTGAATACTTAGTGTCACTGAGCTGGACTTCTGCTTCACAACTTAAGTGTCTATTTTATAGCAGTAAAAATGGTTACAATGAGACTCTTAAGATCTGTATATTTGGGGCTGGAGAGATGGCTCAGAGGTTAAGAGCACTGGCTGCTCTTCCAGAGGTCCTGAGCAATTCCCAGCAACCACATGGTGGCCCACAACCATCTGTTATGAGATCTGGTGCCCAATTCTGGCCTGCAGAGATACATGTTGACAGAATACCAAGAACACTGTATACATAATAAATAAATAAATGTTTTTAAAAAAAAGATCTGTATATTTTATCTCAAAGAAAAAAGTTCTTAAAAAACGATATTGTCTACATTTAATTAAGTTAAGAACTAACAGGATGAAGACATTTTTATAAGCAGAAGGTAAATAAAGATAGCAAATTTAGGGGTAAGAATAGGGTGAGGTTCATGAGCTTACTATGTTTGGTGCTGCAAGTCTATAGTAATGTTGGCCTAAATTCATATGATATATATGTACTTCTTTGGAAAGAACATAAGAACTTATGTGTCTAATACCTAAGAGGGCAGAGAAATCAAATTTATTCATAAAAGCTGGACAATCCAAGACTTAAGATATCTGACATTGGTGGGATGACTGCTTTCTGACCGCTGTTTCAGAGATGGAAGAGCTCTATTTTAAAACATTCCCTTACACGGAAACAGTAAGTTTTCTGCAATGAAGATAAAAGCCCTGATGATAAAAGAGCAATGAAGGTTGTTAAGATTTAGACTTTCTCCACAGATCAAAGAGTGACTATGAGGCTAGGAGTGGTACCTAGGAGTAAACTTTAGCTAGCATATATGTACAGATCCACAAATTAGCCATGGAATTGATACTAATGTTAGTTTCTTCCCCTAAAGAATTCATGGTGGCCTTTTAGGGCAATGTACATACATATCAAATCAGCCTCAACAGGAAATCCTTATTAAATATAAAATGATCCTGAATACTCAAAAAGCAACATCATTATCAAAGTAATTATTCCTATCACAAATTAACAAATATAAACATTTAAGCTTCAGTATGTTCACAGTTCTGCTATTTCTTTTAAAATGTATTTCTATGGGCTGGAGAAATGGCTTAGCAGTTAAGAGAGCACTGGCTGCTCTTCCAGAGGACCTGGGTTCAATCCCCAGCACCCACATGGCAGCTTACAACTATCTGTAACTCCTGTTCCAGGGGATCTAACACCCTCACATGCAGACATACATACAGGCAAAACACCAATGAACATAAAATACAAATAATTCATTTAAATATATATATATTTCTAGAGGCCAGAGAAATAGCTCAGTGGTTAAAAGCACTGGCTGCTCTTCCAGTAAAATTCCTAACACCCACATGGTAGCTCACAACCATCTTTACTCTAGTTCCCGGGGATCCAATGCCCTCTTCTGACTGACCTCTGCAGGTACTATACACACATGGTACACAGACATACATTCAAGCAAAACACACATAGACTCATTCAAACATGTCTTTTCTTTGAATGTCCATTCTTTGGTACATTTGTCTTTGCTTCAGAAATGTAATTCAAAAATGCAAATCTTTGGGTTTTTTTTCAAAGGGTACATGGTTGGTTGTAATATAAAACAGGGAGGTATACAAAAGTACAAAGACCTAGGTCAGAGTCTCGTTCTGCTACAATAAGCTCTTGGCCAATAGCATGTTTTGTAAATAGTAACAGTACCAACTTCAAAAGGTTATTGTTAGAGTTACCCTTGCATAGATCCTGGTTTACTGAGTATTCAAGTATGCTATAAGTGACAATAGAGCAATGACACTTTTCAAGGACTGACCTTGACTACACCTTCTACACCTCCTGTTGCCCACAGATACCAAGGTGTATCATGCCTCAACTTTTTGTCTAAGTTTCACCTCATGTTAACTTGCCTAGAATCTGCCACAAAATTCCTCACTCCACTTACCTAAGTCTGATAAATGTTGGTCATTGGAGAGCCATCTAGTATTATACTTACTGGTACTTCTTATCTGGGTCTGGTGAGTACCCTCGTATTTCAGTACTACAGACAGTAGCAATTGGTTAAATAACCTGGTCTATCATTGCACAGTAACAAGTATATAAGAAACTAAGACACAATAGTGCATAATAAGAACCAGATTCTGTTGACTTGGGGCTGAGGTAAATTTTCAAGTTGCCTTATTGTACATAGCCACCCTGCCCATGCAGAAAAATCTTATCAACATCTATCTGCTCTTGCCATTTTATTTTTATTTAGTGTCAGCATCCTTCTCTGGATATGAATTATATGCTGACTTCGTCGGTACTATTTTGAAAACCACAGAGCACACTGATTTCTACCCTTTCGAAAGCAAGGGTGCCAGCTATTGTGCTAGCCCCTGTCACTCACCTCAGCCACCTGCTGGGTCCCCACTCTGTGCTGAACCAGCCCCTCCATATTTGTAGCCATGGTGAAGCAAGATCATTAGAGAACCTGTTTGGAAAGATGCAGCAACTTCTATCAGGTGTGGAAAACCAGGCTACTTGAAATTTATCACTCATCAAAATTCATATCAAAATTCATAGTCTTACAAGGACTATGCCTTCTGCAGGAGACAAAGCCAACAGGGTAAGCATATCCGGATATGCCATAAAATCAGTGTACCAAAATTTGTAAAAACATTTCAATTAGGAAATTTCTCTTGGCAGATATAAATATGGAGAAACGAGGGACTTTACCTATCAGCACTTCTTGGTTTTGACTGCTGGGTTTACCTCTCAGAGGTGGGTATTACACATATCTTTTTGGATAGCTCTTGGTCACAGCACACTGAGTAAAAAGGTGGCTATTCGAGAAAAGTGTGAGGTCAATTTTAGATAACTAGCTTGTTAGAGTGTTATCAACTAAACCTTTATTACTAGTGGCAATTCAAGAAGCAAAACCATGCCCAGCTTACACACTTTATTTACAGGCTGAAAGACAAATGATAATCACCAAAGAGAGACAAAGATTATGTTAACAAGAACAAAGTGCCCATCAATTTATTAATATATATTTGAAACAGGTTCTCATTGTGTAATTCTGGCTGGCCTGGAACTCTCTGTAGACCAGGCTAGCCTTGAACTCGAAGAGATCCACACCTGCCTCTGCCTCCCAAGTGCTGGGATTAAAAGAGTACACCACTACACCTGGCTACATACATACATATATATATATATATATATATATATATATATATATAAAAGAGTTATTATAAGGGGGCTAGAGAGATGGCTCAGTGGTTAAGAGCATTGCCTGCTCTTCCAAAGGTCCTGAGTTCAATTCCCAGCAACCACATGGTGGCTCACAACCATCTGTAATGAGTACACACAAACAGAATATTGTATACATAACAAATAAATAAATATTTTTTTAAAAAGTTATTATAAATAATTAAGTTCCTAATTTTCCACTAATAGAAAAAGTATATTTGATGCCATCATTTACAAAACTTGAGGGAGATCATCTAAAGATCAAAAAGCCTGCTAGCCTCCTAGGTCAGAGTCACTTAAACACAGTCACTGCTGATCAAATAGAATCTTCATCTGTTCTGGTCACAAACTAGACAGCTCCCTGAATATCCCCTAAACACACTTTTCAATAAATTCAGAACCACAGAGAAGCCAGGTTTATTTGGGACAATTCATTATCATCTAGGTAGGTCCCAGGTTGAACAAGAAAACAAGCTCTAGCAGAATTATGTTAGAGATTTGCACATAAAAACCATAAGTGTTACTGCACAATATATCTGCTTTTAATATACACAGATGTACACAGCGCTCATTTGCTTGCTTGGACTATTATACAATGAATACAGTTTCACAAAGTATCTTTCTATAGCATTCCTAACTATAAGGCACAGATATCCAAGCTTCTTAACTGTGGTTATTCTCTGTATTTTTCTACTCACTATTAGGTAACCACTTCTATTACTGTAATTCCCATTCAGATTGTTTTACTGCCTAAGCGATGAGTCGTGAATGAAGTGTGAAACTGGCTGGCAACATAAAAGACATAATCCTGTAAGCACAGGTACGGCATCAACAGGAACATAACGTCAGGTCACAGATAATCAGTGATTCACACCTCACATAAGGCCAGGTATGAACTATGCAGTAGTACTTTAGTCCTTCCTTCTTTTTACTCTGTTTTCTTTCAGGGTATGGGGGATCAAATCTAGAGCCCATCACACATGATAAGCATATGCTCTACCAGTAAGCTACATTACCAGCCTGTTTATTTTTTTAATAAGTAGGTAAAACTTTTGTTTCTAGAGGGAAAAAACTCAAGATGCAAAAGGGAACACTTTGGTTTTTGTGTTGTTTTAGGTCTTGCTATGATTTGGTTCTAACTTAGAGAAACATCTACATGTGCGAAGTTTAGACTTGCACTGAAAATAACTCAGAGTAAATTATAGCCAGTAGGTTAACATATAGCAAGGACTAAAATCCAGACAGAAAGCCACTCATTTTATAACTCTGAAACATTATCAGTGTTTCTGCTAACTGTACTTTGAGTAAAAAATAAGTGACTCTGAATATGCAAAATATTGTTAGAGATTTATTACTGAATATTATAGAAACATCAGAAAATTCTCTAAAAGACCCATCTTTCCATGGGGGTTTCCTATAGACAATTGTCTGAATTTCATGCTTAGCAACCCAGAAACTTACTGAAATAGTTCATTTTATGGCTTCTTTTTGCTTTTGATTTATATTGTTGAGGACCAAATTTATAGCCTTAAACATGCTATCACCAAACAGCACCCCTAGCTTTAATCACTTTAAATCTGTTGGGTCAAACAACTTTAGAGTTACGAGTCTCAAAATAATTCTAATAACCAGTATCTGTAAATATTAAGTCAGAAAAGAGTATGCCTGTTAGGCTTTACAAAGCTAATCATTCTGGATACTATTTGATTGTGTAAATGTATTCATTTGTAAACATCTCCCATTTTCTGTTTACTTTCTTTAACATGTCTTGATGAACAGAGGTATGATACTAATGCTGAATGGGTCAATATTTGAGCAGTTTATATTAATTTTTTCACTTATTAGCATACAATGAGGGGAGCATGTGTATGTGATGGTGCACATGTGGAGGTTAGAGGACAATTTGCAGTTGATCCTTTCTGCCTTCACAAGGGTTCTAAAGACTGAACTCAGATCACTGAGCTTGCAAGTACCTATCCTGCACCAGCCTGCCAACCCTGGCAGCCTACATTTTTATGTTTTAAGGACATTCTGTCCCACCCTAAGGCTATAAATACCATATTAAGTATTTTTATTATAAATACTAAAGAGTGCTATTACTCACATTTTTAAATAAATTATTTTTTTAAATATATAATTTATTTTTATTTTATGTTCATTGGTGTTTTGCCTGTGTGTATGTCTGTGTAACAGTGTCAGAAGTCCTGGAACTGGGAGTTAGAGACAGTGTGAGCTGTCATGTGGGTGCTGGGAATTGAACCCGGGTCCTCTGGACGAGCAGACAGTATTCTTAACCACTGAGTCATTTCTGCAGCTCCCAAAAGTAATATTAACAGCAATTGTCTTGTTGTTGTTGTTTTTGTTTGGTTTGGTTTTTCAAGACAGGGTTTCTCTGTGTATTGTTGGCTATGCTGGAACTCACTTTGTGTAGACCAGGCTGGCCGCGTGCTGGGATTAAAGGCATGCACCACCATGCCCAGCTGTCACTTACATTTTTAGCCTCTTGATCTATCTTCCCATTGGTTGAGTTTGATGAGTGAGGCACAGACATCAATTTGCCAGCACCGTGCACTGAACAATGTATTCTTTTCATTACTGAACTGTAACGCCAAGCCTGCTGTATCTCAAGTTTCCTTCTGAGTGTGGATATAATGGCAGGCTCTCTATTCCACTACTGGCTATTTATCTTTCTATTTATTTCCACCATTATTTCACTGTCACACCTTTACAGGTCTTGTCCACTTCCTGGACCATCTCTTGAATTCCCATAATTCTTGATCTCAATGTTGGTTTTCTACCTCCCAAGCAGCTTCAGCCATCAACTGCTAAATAAAAATGAAAAAGGAGGAATGTATGCCTCCTGAAAAGACAAGCAGAGATGGGGAGAGTGAGAGCAGAGAAACTGCAGACAACCACAATTCCAACTGAGAGATTTACATCCAACTACAACAGACCAGGGGAGGGGAGTGTCAAAACTGGTTCTGATTTAACCATGCTAGAAAATGTTGTTATAAACCAAAACAAATGGAAACTTCTTTTTGTAGGATAACACAATGCAAAAAGAAAGCAAATAAAACCTCAAGTGATGTCAGAAAGCAGGACTGTGGGGGTGCCTTTAACTCAGGGCTCCTGAAATAAAGATAATGTGGACAAGATTCTCTCACCATGATACAACCACAGGACAATCCACAGATACAAAAGTTATATGGGGAGAGGAAGGTCAGAGCCTTTGGAGCAAAATATGGAGCACCAATTTTCAATTAGAGGACATCTCCCTTCCAAAAATGACAAGCTTCAAAGAACTGTGATAGTTTGAAAACTTGTAGTCACTAACTTCATAACTGAAATCTAGAAACAACAAAACTAAAATCTATTATTACAGACAGGCTTTTAGGACCTAGGAGACCTCGAGGTGTGGTTCAGCAATAGAGAGCCTACTTAGCACACGCAAGGCCTTGGGTTTGATCCCAATCACCAAAAAGAGAAACAGCTTTTAAGGAATGCCTTCTTGGCTTGTGGAGATAAGCTTAGCAAGACCAATAGTAACCAACAGCTGTTGTTGTATTAATACGCACTGTGGACAGAACACAGCTAGTTCTGGTGATAGAGAAACATAAAGATTGCTAGCTAATCTCAGACTGTACCCAGAGCTATGCTGAAAGAAGAAAACCCAACTAATTGTCAGAAAAGTTATAAAGACACAGCACTGCAAGTAAAAACATGTGAAGTTCCAACTAGTTCCAACAATCCTTATTAAGTAATTGCTATGACCAGACAATGAGCTGAAGGTTGAGAATTAACAAAATAAGGGAGTCCTTGTCCTTGATGAATCTGATACAATTTAAAGGCTATGGTTAGTGTCCCAAGAAAGAAGTAACTCCTTCTGCTGGAGGAACTAACATGAAGATCTTAAAAGATGAATAACTGAGAGGCCTCAGTGAGTAAAAGCGGCCTTGCGGGCTGGAGAGATGGCTCAGCGGTTAAGAGCATTGCCTGCTCTTCCAAAGGTCCTGAGTTCAATTCCCAGCAACCACATGGTGGCTCACAACCATCTGTAATGAGGTCTGGTGCCCTCTTCTGGCCTGCAGGCATACAGGCAGACAGAACACTGTATACATAACAAGTAAATAAATAAATATTAAAAAAAAAAAAAAAGCGGCCTTGCCCTCAAGCCTGACAACCTGAGTTAGATTCCCAGGATCTTCATGGTAAAAGGAAAGAATCAACTCCCTCAAGTTGTCCTCTATGTGCCTGCTCTCCTTCTCTGCACTAATACAAAATTAAAAATCTTAAAGATATATTTAAGCTAGGATTTGAAAAATAGAAATTTATCAAAGAAAGGGAGAGTGGAGAATATTCTAAGCAGACAGTTTTGTTCTTAAGAAACTAGAAGGTCTGACATAGAATAGGGTATTTGAGGGACAGCAAACAATATGCCAAAAACTATGTGAGAGGTCAGAGGCTGACACTGTGGATGCTAAGGAAACCACCAATAGTTTTAACATGAGCATATCTGACCCTCAACAAAAGAAATTCTTTTATGATAGCAGGGTAGAGGTGACATAAAAAGGAGTATTACAGACAGGGGCCAGTGAGGAATCCACGACAGTGAAGGCAGATCCTTAAATTTCATTTAAACCAATGAGTTTATCCAGGACAGCACATGATTGACAGCAGGGCACAATAAGTAAAAACTGGTGCAGACCACAGGGTAACAAGAACACAAACTCTTCCAGACTCACAAAAGACTGACAGCTGATGAAACCCTGTCTTCAGTTAAGCAGGCTTACTGATCCTAACACAGTGAACCAGGCTCTCGATGGAGAACACCTGGTCTCTCTTAGCGGCCAGGAAGTGTAGCTATACCACTCAGAAACACAAAAACTGCCTTCGGTAACAGGAGTCTAGGATCCTATCTTTCCTTCCATGAACAAGTGATTCAGATCACTCATGCTTATGCACTGCATGCCTGATGCAGAACTTCACAACAGTCAAAGTGCCTACTGTCCTGAGCAAGTCTCCCCTGGTTCTAAAGCTCAGACACTCAGCTAATCTAATACTGACCACATCAGACTGTCAAGACTAGGTAAAATGTTTATATTGGGCCTAGAACTCTCAGTATGTTGCAGCTACTGTCTGTTTGAAGGTGCTACTTTTACCTTCTCAAAATAAAACTGACAGCAGAAACTAAAGCTGTGAAACATACCTTAAGATCTACCTGAGATTGAACTATAAGTACATTATACAGAAGTCAAGAGGCAACTGTAATTCACACTGTTAAACTGCAAGTTGGGCAAAATGAAAGGGCTGAATTAGGGTATAATCTCAAATAATTAAAAACAAATCAGGGCCAGGCATAGTGTGCATGCCTTTGAACCCAGTACCCAGGAGGCAGAGGCAGGTAGATCTCTAAGTCTGAAGCTAGCTTGATCTACATACATACTGACTTCAAGATCAGCAAGCATAAGGTTGTAAGACCCTAACTAAAAAAATATCTAATGAACATCTGAAAGACACAAAATGGGGGGGAGGGAGCTGTAAATCAGAAATAGTAACCAATCTCTTTCATTCACAGGCTAGAACATTTAATAACGAATATAAACAACTACCAATTCCTAAATGTAACACAGTTCATTACTGCCATCAGGAATTTATGATCCAGCTCTACCACAATTTCTTAGGAATTCAAACACACTTTTAATATTTTAGCTACACGGTATCTACACTGAGCAGAAACTGTGAAGATAAAAAGTAAAACAGGGCTTTAACTTTTAAGTAAAAATTTTACTGAACTACAACATACAAATACAGAAGTGTTCAAGCTGTAAACATTGTGATGGCAGTCTACTAACAGAACACATGATCACACCAGAAAACAAAAGTACCAGCAGCCTGAAGTCTGATGCACCTCCCCTGTTGTCACTAACTTTTCCTTTGTTCTCCTCATATCTATTATCAAGGAAGATTTTTGCTTGCTTTTGAACTATATGTAATATACTTTAGGTCTGACTTCTCTTGTTCATCACAGTTTTGTGAAAACCATGAGCATTCAGTCCATTTTCTTTACTGACTAGGAATCTAACATATGACTATACCACAAGCCACTCATTTACAGCTTTTGAGTTTTCAGCTTGTTTCTAGTCTGGAGTTCTTATGAGCAGTGTTTACTCATGCCTTATGGTAACTGAGATCTTGTCCTAGCTTGTCTCTAACTCTATTATCCTCTTGTCTCTGCTGGAATCAATGGTGTAAGCTACCATGCCCATCAGACCTTACCTTTTATTTGTGGTACTAGAGACTGTATGCTCAGGTCTTCATACGTGCTAAATGTGGGGGCCAGCCATGATAAGCTAAGTATGGACAGGTCACCCAAAGGAAATCTTTATTTCCAACCATTATCACCTGGTAGAGTAGAACTCGGTCCTCAATAAATTTAATAAGAAGTCTGAGACTCTGTAGTTTACCCTGAAGCAATACCTGATAGCAGGAAAGAACCACAAGCTAAGATAACCCGACCCCCACCCAAGAGCAGACCATTCAAAGGAAATGCCTGGCATTCCAAGCTCTGTAGATAGAAACACCTGCCAGCGCACATTCACCAGGACACCCTAGACAAATGTCAGCCAATCAGGGGTCCTGAACCTTGGAGACCCCTCACCCCCCACCTTTACTACTATAAAAACCCAATTCTAATTGAGCTCGGGGGCTCTCCAGTTATTCCAATACATTGGACATGCAGAGAGACCAAGTTTGCAAACTTGATTAAAATGAAGGTGCTTTCCTTGCTGGCCTTCAGGGGACTTAGGCATAACACTAAGAACAAATTCTACCACTGACATTCACTCCCAAGCCCTTTTATTTATTTTCATTTACTTCTGGCCTTCATTGGCAAGACATTGTATACATAATTCTTTTAAAAAAAAAAAATCCTATACTGCCAGGCGGTGGTGGCACATGCCTTTAATCTCAGCACTTGGAAGGCAGGGGCAGGCGGGTCTCTGAGTTTGAGGCCAGCCTGGTCTGCTGAACGAGTTCCAGGACTCCTTCCATAGCTACTGAGAAACCTGTCTCAGGAAAAAAAAAAAATCCTATTGTGTGTAACAGGAATATGAATTTCAGATGATGATCACACAAAACAGTCAGCCGGGATATAATGACACACGCCTTTGATCACAGCACTGGAGAGGCAGAGGCAATAAGATCTGAGAGTTTCAGACCAGCCCAGAGTCTCTAAATAAATAACCCTGTCTCTAAATAAATAAATAAATAAATAAATAAATAAATAGGAAATCAGCGATAAAGCAAGACACTAAAATGGAAGGAATTTATATCAGATATGAGGCTGGTTTCAATGAGCTTCAACACCAATTCCCACTCTGTTTTTCCAGGGTTGCAGGCCTGGAACTCAATTATATGGCCCAGACTGACTCCAGTCCCCTCATTCACTTCTCACTCCTTCACAGATGGTCCCTGCTGGTATTTATTGAAACCATATTGGTCTTCACGCTGATGCTTAAAACAACCTCTGGAGCAAATGGCACATAGGACTACTCCAAGACAAATACCCAAAGATAATTCTCATATGTGGAGCCACTCAAACAAGACACAGGCCAGCTCCTCACCACGGGCTCACCTTTCTTGTCTGCCTTCATCAGGGCAACTCCTCACCCAACTCTCTCCCATCTTAGTGCTGGCTCCCTTTCTCCCAGTGTACAAATATATAAACCTCAAAAAGGCTACTTATCAAGTTTCTGGATGCCACAGCCCAAACTCCTTCTATCACATCAGGTCACTTGGCTCCTTGAAGACAACATTAAAAATTTCCCCACGCAAGACCTGCCTATAGTCCCAGCAGCTCAGGAGGATCACTAAGGGCCAAGGTATAACAACAATCTCAAAACAACAGAATTAAAAAAAAAAAAAAACAAAAACCCTCAAAATTCCTAGAATTACTCTTCTAAAGTGAAGAAACTATAGACATAGACCCTACCACAAACTTCAGTACAAAGCTCTCATTATGCAGCCCTAGCTGGCCTGGAACTATGTAGAGCACGCTAGCCTAGAATTCAGAGATACGCCTGCCTCTGCCTTTTATGTGTGGGAATCAGTCCTGGGACACCATGACACCTGGCTGGGACTCTTCTTTAAGGTATGAATGACTACAGGCTGACAAGGTGTTAGATACCAAGTAAATGGAGGGAAATGGCAGCTTCATATTAGGTAGCTGTGTCTCCTATTAAAATGCCCCTTAGTGGTTAAACTTCAAATGGGCTGTTCTTGCTATATCAGAAACTAAGACCTTTCTCACACGTGTACATAAAGCAAGTGTCTGCATCCTCAAAAGATCTGATATTACAGTATCAACTGCATTGTGATTTTGACATCTCCGGCTTTTGGAAACAGAAAGTCCAAAAGGAAAAGTCACCATGCTTTGGGAGGGGAAAAAGAGGTCACCTTACTCCATGAATATTCTATCACCCCATAAATATTCAGGAAAAGCTTGAAATTCACAATGCAGAATGAACTGGGCTGCAAGTCACTTTGGGACAGCCTACCACAATCTCTTTGTTTGGTAGTGTTTGCTTAGCTTAACTTAAATGGTTTCCTGAAACATCCAAAAGAATTAAAACTGTGGCTGCTAATATTATTTAAAAAGACACTGTTGCCGGGCGATGGTGGCGCACGCCTTTAATCCCAGCACTCGGGAGGCAGAGGTAGGCGGATCTCTGTGAGTTCGAGACCAGCCTGGTCTATAGAGCTAGTTCCAGGACGGGCTCCAAAGCCACAGAGAAACCCTGTCTCGAAAAACAAAAACAAAAACAAACAAACAAAAAAAAGACACTGTTGTTTTATTTCAAATATTTGTACTTTTTTGGGGGGGCATAGGATTTTATATAGCCCAGGCTAGCCTCAAACTCTTTGTGTAGCCAGGGATGCCACTGAACTTCTGATTCTGCCTGCACCTTCCCAATGCTGGGTTACAGATATACACCACTACAGGTTTATACAGTGTTAGGAATGGAATTCGAGGCTTCTTGCATGCTAGCTAGCCCTTCCTATTATATTATATACAAATATTTTAGTTATCAATTATCAAATTTTCCAATGGAAGCCTGACATAGTTCGTAAAATTTGCTTTTCACTTTGGTAAACAATTAAAATGGGGTTTCCAATAACTTCATGTCATCAATCAATTTTATCTCCGGGAAAAATAAAAATGTAAAAAGAATGTCTACTGAAGTCCAATTCAAATTCCCTGCAAAGTAGATCAGACATTTTATTGTTGTTTGTGCTATCCCAGCTGCCAAATAACCATTCCTAAAAAAGCACCAATTAAACATGCAGCACTTAGCTATCAGCAGTATCACCAATTAACAATTTACTCGCCAAAAAGTGTCAGGCATTAAGTACTAGATGCATAATGATTTGCAAAATAATTCTGTCTGCCTAAAGCTAATACTATACTTGTGATACTAGACATTAATCAAGCAATCACATAAGGGAGTAATTGCAAAGTGAGATAAAAGCTATAAAGGAAAAGAACACAATATAAAGAATCTGTCCTAGAACGGCATTGGGAACCAAGAAGGATGTCCCCAGAAAGGCATGCTCTGGCGTAGATCTGCATGACTAGGGCTGGGGAAGGAATATGAGGGGCAGGCATTTGATATCAGGGTGAAAGGCCTGGAGAAGACAGACAGTAAGCCACCTCGTCAAAGAAGATAGTGGGCTAGTATGTCAAGAGCACAGAGAACTATGCGGCCCCAGGCTAAGAAAACCACAAGCATCAGTAGAGCTTCTACCACTACTGTAACTTGCAAATTATAAAGCACACCATATTTTTGTTACAACTACTGGGTCCAAAGTTTCCTAAATAAACTTTTGTATTGTATACTAAACAACTATCAGAAAACAGGAGTCAAAGCCCAGTGCTTCAATCCAGTGCTTTTGCTCCTTCCTACACATGCCAATGTCCTGAATGGATAACTACTCTTTCATAATGTTTTATATTCAGTACATGCTATACACCAGGCACTATAAACTATTTACATAAACTCATTTAGCCCTCAATTCTGGAGGGAGGGTTCTATTATTGTACAGATGAGAATACTGAGGCTCAAACAGTTAAGTAACTTGCCCCAAATCATACTGCTTAGTAAACTGAGCTATTAATCACTATGGTTAACGTCTACTTTGTGTGCATCCAGAGTTGGAAAGAAAAGAATTCACGTGTATGGGCTAAGGGGAACATAGGGATTCATGCATGGCTCAGTCATCTTCGTACTCAGGCCTAGCGCTAGAGCATTAGTGGAGTTCAGCAGATACCTGACAGCTTCAAAGGGGCATAAAAAGCTGACAAAGGCTTTAAATCTGGAAGTAAAGTGGTTTTTGAGGCTCTCCCTCCAAGCCAGGCGTTCACGTCCGAAGCCTTCCCTTCCCATGTTCAAGCCCGCTCTCTGGAACCCTGCTCTTTTCCTGAACTCGATTCCCAGAGAAGGCCGCCTTCCCGGTCCTCCAGGCTAAACTAATGCTCCTTCAGCACATTATCCAGTTTCTCCCGTGGAACGGACTACCCTCTGAGCCTTTGCAACCTCCCCTCCCCCGCCAGCATCCAACCCTCTGGGAGCGAATGGCTCCGTGACCAGCTGAAAATCCGGATGGATCCCCAGCGCCAAAAACTAAGTGCGTCTGTGTTGAAGGAACGAAGGGGAAGAGAATCATCTCAAGTTTTCCACTCCGATCGGTTCCATATCGTATTTTTTCCACAACACCATTTTAGAGCTAGGGATGTTACTCAATGGTAGAGCCGGCCCCAGCACCACAATAAAAAGAAAAAACAGCTAACACCACCATTTGCAAATGACTTTGCGGCTCGAAGAGGAGCATGGACTCCATTTTCTGAGAACAGGCCCCCAAACAATGCTGAGGAGAGAGGCGCGGCTTGGCAAAAGCGCCTGGCGTCCCGATTTCTCCGACTGAAACCAAGCCCGCGAGAGGGACTCCGTGCAGAAGCGGGAGGCCAGCGCGAACCCCGAAGAACCTCCGCGTGCCGACGAGTCTTCCCTCCGGGCCGCGCCATAGGTTCAAAAGGCGTCATCCGCTCCCCGGCCCGAGCCCCCACCGCCTTCCCCCGTGAGGCTGGCCCGCCCGCACGCCCCTCACCGGCAGCCCCCGGGGACCTCCCTCTCCCGCCCGGACCAACCAGCACAGCCCTGGGGCGGCGCCGCGGGCCGCGACCCTCCCGTCGGGGGGCGATTGGCCAGCCCGGCCGTCACTCAGGAGGTCGTGCCCTGCCCACGCCTCCCTCCCTTGCACTCCACCCTCCCAGTCCGGAAAAAACGGCGGTTGGGCCAGGGTGGCAGCCAACGGCAGGCGGGGAGCGCCGGGGTGAGGTGCGGGGAAGCACAGGAAGAAGGCGGCGGGGCAGGCCAGGCGCGCGCGCCGAGGGGAACCCGGCCGGCCGGCGCCGCGGGGACAAGATGGCGGCGCTGGCGGAGGGCCAGGCGTGAGGCGGGGCCGCGGACATTTCCCCCCCTCCGCCCCCGCGGCGCGCGGCCGGCCCGGTCAGGCCAGCGGCTCGCAGGGCTCGGCTGCGGGCGGGGAGGGGAGTGGAAGAGAAGGGAGGGGAGGGCGCGGCCCGGCCCACTATGCAAAGCGCCCGCCGCCGCCGCTACCGCCCCGTGGCAAAGGTAAAAGGCCGCGTTCGGCCTCCGCGGCCTCCATGGCGGCGCAGGCCCGCCCTCCGCCGCGGCGCGGCCCTGCCCCGCGGGCTTGCTCTTACCTCAGGCTCTGGCGCCACAGCAGTCGCGGAGCAGGTCCCGTGTCTGCGGTGGGCGCCCCCGGCACGGAGGGCAAGACGCGGAGCCGGGCGGGCGCCAGAGGGCAGGAGCCTGGGGGGGCTCGGGCGGCCGGGACGCCGCGGCGGGCCGGAGCGGGGCGGCGGGCCGGGCCCTGGCGCCGCCGGGGTCGCGGAGGGACCGCGCTTTGTTATTGTTTTTGTCAGTGAAAGGTCAGAGTTCGTGACCCCGGTGCCGCTGCCGCCGCCGCCCGCGCGCTGGGAGGAGGAGGGCGAATGTTCCTCTTCCTCTTCCCGGCGCCAGCCTCACCGCGGCGGCGGGGGGCGGGCGAGCACGCGATTGGCTGAGCGCGCGCGTGCACCGGAACGCCGCGGCTGCCGCCGGAGCTGAGGGCCTCGGGCCTGGGCCGGGCAGGTGCGGCGGCTCCCGCAGGCCCGGTTCGCCGACTGAAACGGCCGGCGACTGGCGCCGAGCCGGGAGGTGGCGAGCGGGCAGTTTCCGGGGAGGGCACCGAGCTCCCGGTACCGGCTTCGGGTGGACGGGAGATTTTGTGTTTTAAAGCTCCCGGGATGCTCCAGCTTCTGGCGGGACCAGGCAAGTGTGCTGACGCCCCGGGCCGGGTTTTTAAAATAGCTGCTCAACCTTGGCACGCGACCTTGAGGAGGGGTCCCGCGCCCCTCCCCTTCGCCGCTTGGGCACGCGCTGACTGCGTTCCGGAAAGCCTCAGGCCCCTTGATCTCACAACTTCTGGGTTATAGTTCCCAAGTTAGTTTTGATTGGGCTTGGGAAAGTGCCGGTGGTCCTCGGTGCCTGCCCGCAAATGTTCAGCCATTCCCGCTTGTGTGTAGATCGTAGACACGCTATCAGCTGATCACCCCTCCCCCTCTTGCTCATTAGAAATAAAAGCCTCAAGATAATAGGTTAACCAAATGTTGCGTTGGACGGGCTTTCATCAGGGTGACTCCAGCTCTGAGTATTCTGGCCGTAATCTTAATTGAATTTCTATTTGGTGTCGTGTGTTTTAAATGCACTTCCCTGTTCTCCACTCACCTAGAAAAGTGGAGGTGTATCTCTGCCCTACAGACCCTGGAGCTTTAGAAGGAGCCTCCACGGGATCTGATGAAATGGCAAGGAAGTTTTCCTCATGTGAACCAGAGAGCTCAGTGACATGCCTGAGGTAGCCCACATATAAGTCTGTATACAAATCTTTGTAAATATGGAACGCTCTGGTATATACTTTTCCAAGAATTTAAGTTTGTAATGCTAAATAATACTTAGAGATATAGTGTAAAAATTCACATCAAGTGAGGTTTTGGGAGGAACATTACAATTGTACAAGGTTTACAAATAAACCGTAATGAGTGCACCTATCTTGGCTTATGGTTTTCATTTTCTTCAGTTAATATTCTGGCTCTGCAAATGCACTTTTTTTTTTTTTTCGGTTTTTCGAGACAAGGTTTCTCTGTGTAGCTTTGGAGACTGTCCTGGCACTAGCTCAGGAGAGCAGGCATGCCTCAAACTCACAGAAATCCGCCTGCTTCTGCCTCCTGAGTGCCACCACCACCCTGCAAATGCACCATTCTTAAACTGCCACTTCAATACAGGAACTGGATGGAATCTACATTAAGTAACCAAACTAATAATGTATGCACAGTAAGCAAAATCAGGGCTCCTATCAGCCATTTTGAAGCTACTAATTGGTGGAGTGGCCACATTTGCAGTAATATTAAGTAGCTTTTTGGGTAAATTATAACAACTTTTCTCTTGAAAATAGCACATGTACACATCTGCACAGATACATTGTTAGCAAGTAGCGAGTTTGCTAGCTACTGCAAGGTTTTGTAACATTTTAATACATTTTAGGGTCACATAGAAAATGGCACCTCCTAAGTAGGATTATATTGGTTATAAGCTTACTTGGTGGTTTCTGTTACCATCCACATTTGAATTTGTAGTGCTTTTATTTAGAAACAGGATCTCACTATGTTCTAGCTGGCTTAGAACTCTATTAAAAGGTGTGATGGTGCACCCTTTTAGTTCCAGCACTTGGGAGACAAAGGCAGGCCGATCTCTGAGTTCAAGATCAGCCTGCTCTACACAGTTCCAGGACAGCCAGAGTTATGTAGAGAGAACCTTTGGGGGGAGTGGGGGCTGGTCTCAACTCACTGGTGTGTCCCAGGCTTCAATCAATGATCTCATTGCCAAAATGTATAAGGTAAAACAAATTTTTAAAATGTCCTTGAAACTCACTGTGTAGTTAAGGATAACCTTGAACTTCTGACCCTCCATCTCTGAAATACTGGAATGTACCACCAAGTCCAGTTTAGGTAATGCTTTGGGTGTGTCCTAGGGTTTCCCTTACTGGGGTGAAACACCAATTCCAAAAGCAACTTGGGGAGGAAAAGTTTTATTTTGCTTACACTTCTATAATATAAATCTCATTGAAGGTGGTCTGGGTAGAAACTCAAACAGGGCAAGATATTAGTGACGGGAGCTGATGCAGAAGCCTTGCAGGAATGCTGCTTACTGGCTTGCTCAGCCTGCTTTCTAATAGAACTCAGGACGACTAGCCTTGGGTGGCACTCTCCCAATGGGCTAGGCCCTTCCATGTCAAGTACTAATTAAGAAAATGCCCTACATGCTTGCCAGCCCAGTGTTATAGAGGTATTTTCTCAGTTGAGGTTCTTTTCTCTCAGAGGACACTAGCTTGTGTCAAGTTGATGTAAAAACTAGCCAGCACAGGATGGAACCCAGGGCTGAATGCATATTAGGCAAGCACCCTTCCAGTTGAGCTACATCCTCAACCCCAAGCAAAACTGCTTAACCTTTCAAAGTGTAGTTTCAGGAGATTTTTTTTAAATTCTGACATTTTAGTGAATTGCTCTGTCATGGACTGGGACTTGGGAGTGGTGTGTGAGACTGTGCACTCTTGGGTGAAGGTTATCTGAGACTACCCGCACTGTGGGCCCTGGAAAATGTACCCTGTCCCTGTCTCTCAGCCGTGATGCTGTAGCGTGAATATGGAGGCTGTCCAGCAGCAGCTCGGGACACAACAATGGTCTCCATGCTGTCCCATCTTTACCAAGGACCTCAGAGAAATGGTCCAGTGATAGTCCTCAGCTGGGGTTAAGAGCCTGGGTCTTCCGCTCCCTGCACACTCTATGGGTGAGTGGTTGGTTCTCTGACTCAGTGGTCCCCTGAGCAGGTCTTTTTCATGGTACCAATATAATTTGTGGTCAGTGGCTGATCTGAGACCTTTAGAGAAGGAACTGTAACTGGTGTTTCATTGTTGAACCTAACATGAAATGAATACTGACATTCGATGTTATTTTACATCTATATCTAACTGAAAATCCTGACTAAATGAACATCAAATTAAGTTACTGTTAAGGAGCAGATGCTGCTTTTCAGTATACTGCTTTTATGATAGTATAGGCAGCAGTTTCAGGCCACAGTGCAACTCGGTGACTGGGGCCTTGCCTAGCAAGGGTGCTAGGTACTCCACCCCAACACTGCAGTAAGAAAATGTTTTCCCTTTCTTTGTAACATAAAGCTGATAGTGTCTGTATTTCCTTAGAGGGAAGGCTTAATAATCACCTTTCATAAGCATGTAGGAATGTCAGGTTTTCTGTAATGGCTCAGGCTTTATTACTATGTAGCAATCATTTCATCAGGCCTCTCTTCATGTTGCTTGTATAATTATTACATGCTTGCAAAATAAACATGAAGCTCGTGTAGTTGTCATTAGGCTTATTGTTAAGAATGTGGAATTAGAACAGACAGTGTGAATAGCAGACTGCGTGTTCCTGGCATGTTTATACTACTTTGTCTTACAACAGTCTTGTGAAGTGTATGGTATTGGTCTGTTTTTACAGCTGGAGAGGCCAAGGCCCAAGAAGGGAAGATGACTTCCCCAAAGTCACGTGTTGGCAAGTGAAGCACTTACTAATAGATATTTCTGCCCTTGAAGACTAAGAAAACTACCCCCACCTTCATGTTGCTGTCAGAGTTGGCCTCTGTCAAGGCTACTTGGGCAAGTCACAACGTCTGTTCGAATAGCCAGCCTCCTTTCTTAAGGAAACTGAAGTCCCGAAGGTGGATGGTGGTTCCAGAACACAGGGGCATGGGAAGTATAGGCCCTTTGTGAATTGTTTTGACCTGAGCTTCCCAGACCTTGCAGAAGAGGTGGCAGGGGGGAGATATCCAAGTTACATTTGGCTCAGATATCTTAGAGCCAGAGTTAGTCTGTGGAGGAGGCATGAATCTTGAGATTCTAATGGAAAATAGATTTTGTTCTTAGAAAGCTGTACATGGCCCTGATCCCCAGCTCTCAGAGCGAGGGTAGTCGTGGTTGAAGTGGTTTTGCTTTCTTGAATGTTATCTAACTAGGAAATCAGCGAAGGGCTAGGAGGAACAGAACAGCCTTCTGTGAGTACTGCAGCTCCAGCCTGAGGAACAACAGGGAGGCCCTGTGTGAGCAATGCAACTCTAGCCTGAGGCATCCAAGCTCTCAGCCCCAAGGTCCTCAGCCTCTTGATTTTTTAAAAAAGCTTTTTTTGTGTATGTAAGATTTATTTATTATATATACAGTTTTCTGTCTGCATGCATGCCTGTTCACCAGAAGATGGCATCAGGTCTTATAGATGGTTGTGGGCCACCATGTGGTTGCTGGGAATTGAATTCAGGCCTTTGGAAGAATAGCCAGTGCTCTTAACCTCTGAGCCATCTCTCCAGCCCTGCCTCTTGATATTTTTTTCCATAGAAAAAAACTTGCTAAGTGGAAGTGCAGTTGCTTATCTTTGTGTGGGGAACGGAGATCTGCATCTCCTTGCTGACCTTAGATTAATCCTGTCTTTGGTCCTATCCCACCCTTCCAATAGGCCTGTGCCTCAATTCTGAGCCTGTCTATGGGCAGGGTCCTTTGTATGCCCCTCTGCAAGCACACTGGCAATGTTTCTCCCTTGCTAAGCCAGTTGCTGTGGTGTGAAGTGCTCTTCCAAAAAACAAGTTGATATTTTCTGCATTCCCCTCCTGTCACCCTCTGGATTATATATTTATTTGTTTGTTGTCTTTCCTGTTTGGGAAGAGAGCCCAGAAATGCACATTTTGGGGCTCTTGCTATGCAACACCCAAATTATATGGCCTCAAAACCAACAGTCACCTTTCTGGCAAATTACTATCTGCACTTCTAGGATCAGATATGTGATGGCTGGACCTGGAAACATCTGGCTGATGCTGTCAGTATGAACTTCCATATGGCCTCTGTATGTGGCCAGCTCCATCCATCACAGCACAGTGGACTCAAGAGGTGAGTGTCACAGAAAGCAAAGTAAACACTCCACATCACTTCCTCTGTTTGCTCCTTCCTGAGACCATCACCAAGGTCTTTCCAGGTTTGAGGGAGGGAATAGGATCCCACCACACTGGGGGAAGGTGCTATGTTCTCTAGAGGAACAGAATGAGTAGAAAGAATGTGTTTGGGGATTTATTAGAGTGGCTTCCAGGCTGTGGTCCAAGCTGTCCAACAATGACTGTCTCCCAACGAAAAGGCCAAGAACCCAGTAATTGTTCAGACTGGATATCTTAGCAGTCCCAGAGTCAACACTGGGGAACCAGGCAGGTAATACCTCAGTAAAGATGGTAGGACTTGGTCACCTGACCTGGCTCTCAGTTAAGATGGTGGTGAAGTCACCAGACCTCAGTCAAGATGGCGGTAAGGTCACCTGTGTAGCAGAGTTAACACTGGGGAACCAGGCAGGTAATACCTCAGTAAAGATGTTGCAACTTAGTCACCTGACCTGGCTCTCAATCAAGATGGTGGCAGAGATGCGGGGCGGTGGTGGCGCACACCTTTAATCCCAGCACTCGGGAGGCAGAGGCAGGTGGATCTCTGTGAGTCCGAGGCCAGCCTAGTCTACAAGAGCTAGTTCCAGGACAGGAACCAAAAGCTACGGAGAAACCCTGTCTCGAAAATCAAAAAAAAAAAAAAAAAAAGATGGTGCCAGAGTCAACTGACCTCAGCTAAGATGGTGGTAAGGTCACCTGACCTCAGTCAAAATGTCAGCGGTCATATGTTGTATGGAAGAAAGACCTAAGAGGCATGATCGGCCCTGTTGCCAAGCCGCTACACTAAAAGCTGTGGAGGGGAGCAAAGGCTGAAACTGAAAACAGCCACCTCATGGATCCAACCAATCTTGTTGGCAGCAGTGGTGGTGTCAGGGACAGTTTGAGGAAAGCGGAGCCAGCAGGACACCAGTGGAGTGAGGGTTTATACCTGTCAGGAGCCGGTTCCTCCTAAAATTATTACAGGAACCATCGCCCTGGGGAGTCTGCAGAGAACCCCACACCCCCAATTGTATTAAGAACTGTTCTATTGACAGAGCCTACCCCACACCCCATTAGCTGTTAATAGAGAGCTGTTAGCGGAACCCGCCCCACATTCCAAACTATCTAGAGAACTAAGTATGTCAACTCTTGACTTCCTGGCCTACGTGACCTAACCGAACGTAACCTCCTGGCCTACATGACCGTGGACCACGCAGCAAGATTCCATGCCCCCGCCCCCATCCCAAGCCAAACTCCTCATCTTATATAAGCTGTAACCCTGTCTCTAATAAACGGAGGCTCTGACAAACCTAGCATGGCCTTCTTCCTTTCTCTCGCTCATATCTTCCAGATAGTGCCTCTCCGGGACCCTGGAATTACTGAACTGCCAGGCGGGTTACAGACCCTAGACTAAGTAACCCACCCGAGGCGGTTTACATATACCATGGCTGAAAACGTGAAAACATGAACAGGGCATGTAGAAGAGTGTCCTCTCTCTATAGGCAGGGTGTTTAAGCTTATCTGGCTCTGGCCTGGGTGATTCAGAAGCCAGAGAGGCTTGAGGCTGCTCTGAGCGGTCTCTCACGGTGGGAACCACTGATGAGTGGTTCAAAAGAAAAGAAAAAGTAAAGAAAAAAAAGAAAGAAAAATCTGAGGGACCCTGGGCCCCAAGTCGAATGCACTACACAGCATGTGTAGTGCTAGCATGGGAGGACCTGACCCCTGATTATCTGGTCTTGTTTTTAGCTATAGAAGGCAAGCAGAGATGAATGTTAGCAAAGGGCTCAACCGTAGCCATGAAGGCTGTGGTTGGGGGCTGGAAGGGGAAAACTCACCACAAAAGCTGCTGGTGTGTGTAGAGGTCAGTGTTCAGGCAGATGGAACACGTGGTTGTGGAAAAAAAATACCCGGTTCCAGATCCTGACCCTGGGAGAGGTGCAGGAAAGCCTTCCAAGTCACGGCACCAATATTATGGTTTAAGTAAAATGCTGCAGGTCCCTGAGTGGCTGCAGCGGCAGAAATGCTGCAGGTCCCAGAGTGGTGGCAGGCAGTGGGCAGCAGGTCCTGAGACCACATTGGGCCATTAAGGCAGCCAGTCCCAGGAAGGGAGCCCCCAAGTGGCCCATGGGCCACGAGGGTCAGCCAGTCTTAGGCCAGGAGCCTCATGGTGGGTGAGACTGAGAACAGCAAGTCCCAGGCAGGGAGCTGCATAGCCGGTGAGAGATCTTAGCGGGGCAGCCAGTCCCATGAGGAGCTACAGCCCTGCAGGTCAAAGACAGAAGGATAGGCAAGCCATGTGAGAGTGAGGAGGTTATGGAAGAGAAAGGAAAGTGGGAAAGGGGAAAACAGAGGCAGGGAGAGAGAAAGAGAAACAGAGAAACTGACAGAGAAATAGGGAGGGAGGGAGGGAGGGAGGGAGGGAGGGAGGGAGGGAGGGGGGGGGAAGAGAGGAGCCATGGTAGCAGCTACCTCTGAGAGAGAGAAACAGAGACAGACAGAGACAGAGACAGAGAGAGAAGGCTCAGACTGGAAGCAGAAGATCTGCTTGCCTCAGCAGATGGGGGCGGGGAGTGGGCGGGATTTGTCTCTTAAATAGGACAGCCGGGCGTTGGTGGCGCACGCCTTTAATCCCAGCACTCGGGAGGCAGAGGCAGGCGGATCTCTGTGAGTTCGAGACCAGCCTGGTCTACAGAGCTAGTTCCAGGACAGGCTCCAAAGCCACAGAGAAACCCTGTCTCGAAAAACCAAAAAAAAAAAAAAAAAAAAAAAATAGGACAGGACTGACCATTACATATGTACATGTACTGGGGATTGAACCCAGGACCCTGTGCATACTTGACACAACCCCAATGGCTCAGCCACATCTCCACTCCTTTAAACAGAATTTCTTTGAGACAGAGTCTGATTGTGGACCCCAGGCTAATGTTCAACTCATGACCATCCTACCTCAGCTCCCACTGGCTTGGATTACAGATATGCATCACTACAGCAGATGAAAAACTATTTTTTAAAAGATCAATTCTTGTCAGGTAGTGGTGGTGCATTCATTCCAGCACTCATGAGGCAGAGGCAGGAGGATATCTGTGAATTCAAGGCCATCCTGGTCTACAGAGTGAGTTCCAGGACAGCCAGGGCTACACAGAGAAACCCTGTCTTGAAAAACTAAAATACAAACAAAAAGATCAATTCTTCCTGCCCCTCATAAGGACATGCAGAGTCTGTGTCTCTGGGAGGGATAGGCTGCAGGATGGCACAGCAATAGCTCTGTAACTTAAAAAAAAAATGGGACAGCTTTGTGAAACAGGTGACAGGATGATATTTAAAGGAAATTAATAAAATTATTTCAGTGAAAACCAAGCGTCATTTTTTACCATGCCCTGCAAAGTAAAATTCAGGGTCACACCAAGTAATCAGCGATTTTATTTCTAAAAACTGTCTGATTTTATACCCATGAAAACTTGCATAATTATATATGTTGGAAAAAATGAGGTTCCATGCCCTAGGGCATGGCCAATTACCACATAGTAGTGTAGAAAGTCACTTGTTTAGGATAGCTCATTGCACATCTGTGAATCATAGTGTACTTCAGTGTGCATATTAGGCATGAGGGCCCAGATGAAGTCACTGCCAGTCCCCTGCGCCCTTCTTCTAGCTCACGGCTCTCACATTACTCCAGGACAGGTTTAGAGGCACAGCTGTTGATGGACAGACCTAGAAAATTATAGCCAACTCGTTTGTTTGTTTGCTTGTTTGTTTTTCAAGACTGGGTTTCTCTGTGTAGCTTTGAAGCCTGTCCTGGAACTTACTCTTGTAGATCAGGCTGGCCTTGAACTCACAGAGATCCACCTGCCTCTATCTCCTGAGTGCTGGGATTAAAGGCGTGCACCACTACCACCCAGTTTGTAGCCAACTCTTCCTGCACCTTTCCCTCTAAGTTCATTTGGGAAGGAGAGTGTGACTTAACTGTCTCAATGCCTCCCCTGAAGAAAATACACTTTTGTTTGGCTTTGATTTCATTTTGTTAGAGATAGGACCTGGTGATGCTTCTCCCTTGGCTTCCCAAGTGCCAGGACTACACACAAGCACTACCACACCCAGCTCAAAACATTATTTTAAGATTTGCCACTCTCTTGGATAATTTTTATTATGCATAAAGGTTAGAAATTGCCATGAATTACTGCAGAATGGTTCCTGATCTAAAGAACCATTGTGTAGGGGCTGGAGAGATGGCTCAGAGGTTAAGAGCACTGACTGCTCTTCCAGAGGTCCTGAGTTCAATTCCCAGCTCACAGCCATGTATAATGAGATCTGGTGCCCTCTTCTGGCATGCAAGCATACAGGGAAGGAATGTTGTATATATAATAAATAAATAAAATCTTTAAAAAAAAAAAGAACCATTATGTAGCTTTACTATATATTGAAAAATTCCCCCCAAACTGTGTTATATGAAGCCATTCAAAAGACAAGATTGTAAATATTCAGGGGTTGCTGGTATTGAGCATCTACCGATGAGTGACATATCCAGCCCAAAATTGTAATGACCACAGTCCATAAGTATCAATACATTTTATATCAATAATTATAGTATATCATAACTAAGGCTGTTGGTACAGACCTTTAATTCAAGCTACCTAGAAGACTGAGGCAGGAGGATCACAAGTTCAAGGTCAAACTGGACAGCTAAGCAAGATCCTGCCTTAAAAAGCTTTGGGGAGGCTGAGGGACTGGAGAGAGGCACTAATGGAACACTTGCCTAATATGCACAAGACCCCTAACAACACACACACAAGCACACCCACAAACACACGTGCATTATAATACAATTAAAATAAAAATTAATAGATTAGTCCTGAGGGACAGTGGAGGCACAGTCATGTTCTTTTTTCTTCAGAGAAAGAACGAACACATGCACACATATATGTATCTGTGTGTGCATATATATGTGTGTCATGTATGCGTGTCAGGTGAAAAACATGGCACCCGCTGCAACACCCTTGTTGACTTCTTCCTATGGGTTTTACTCCGTAGCAACCTCTCGCCTGCTCCTGTGGAGGGGCCATATCTCCTTTCCCCTCTGGTCATGTTCATCAATTCTAACAGTGCCCGTGAGTGGCGATCAGAACAGGATGAGTCTGCCATATTCTGCTCTGGAGACGAGACACTTTTTCCAGTCTGATGGCACCAAAGTCTGTACAGAGAACTCCCTGTGATCACCAGGATATCATGTCAGTGGCCGGGGGCCACAGGGAGTGTCTCCGGGAGACAGCTGGCTTGGTAACACCTTGGTTCTCCTGTGTCAACTGCAGTTACAGGAGTCTTTTTTGTTTTTGAGACAGGGTCTCATGTAGCCTAGCCTAGTCTCAGACTTGCTCTGTAGCCAAGGATGTCACTGATCCTCCTGCCTCTACCTCTTGAGTGCTGGGATTATAAGCAAGTGCCACTGCATCCAGTTTTGCTCTCCTGGGGATCAAATCCAGGGCTTCGTGCACACTAGGCAAGCAGTCTACTAACTGAGCTACCCACTCCGCTGCATGACGGATTCTGAAAAGTGCCTCGCTGCCTTGCCTGACACAACCGACAGCTCTCCTGCACTGCAGCATCATTTTCCAATGCCCCTGGGGCTCACCTTTCTTCTGTGGCTCTGACTATACACTGCTGGCAAAGGTGCTGCCCCCACCGACAGCACTGCCAAGGACGGCTAAGATTTCACTCAGTGCCCAGGCAGCTTAGATACTGCCCTTCTTCCTCTTCTGTTTTCTTTCCATCCTGCTGATAGGCAGAACCTCCGAGGCTGCATTCTGTATCGACCTACCAGAGAGGGAACCCCAAAGGTTGGCCCTGTGTGTGCCACCAGAGGATACCCAGGCCCTCCTAGGCCAACCAGGCTTATAGGACACAGGCCAGAGACTTCCATATGAATCCCGAGGCAGTTCCCCGGCAGCTTCCTGCTTTGATTGGTCCTCTCAGGCAAACTTGGCCAGCTGTAGATCTGTGGTGTCTCCTCCCAGGCATGCTGCTCTGGCTTTTGAGAGTCCCCAGGCCACTGAGGTGTTCCGTGAACACGTATACTGTTGTGCTTGGAACTGTGTGGTTAGTCACAGCCCTCGCACCATCTTTCACACACAACACAAATTTCTAAGAGTCTGAGAACATCAAAAAGTAGATTTATTAGGTAACTGGTGCTTCTGAATTCATCTGAGAAATTTTACTTTAAATCCATGAGAAAAATGTGCTAAATCCTGAAGTCCCTTTATTTAAAAAAATATATTTTTTATGTGTATGTGTGTAAAACTACATTGGTTCCATTCCATGTGCTTCTTGCTATGTGCTATGGGAACTAGGCTGAAAAGTTAAGAGACACACACACACACAGAGACACAGAGACAGACAGACAGATGGGGCCACAGGGGCATCCTTGAGACAAGAATGCCCACTTTACTGTGCTCAGGGGCAGCTTATATAGGGCTCTGGCCACACCCTCGCTCTCGGGATCTTTCAGCTGCAGACTCACCAGAACCCACTCCCCTGCTGTCAGGGTCTCGTGCTCAGAGCAGCTGAGGCTACTTAGAGCAGAAGAAAACAAGCCGTTTCCAAGAAATGCAGGGTCTGGTGGTCCGCAGTCCCCAACACGTGTGTGTGTGTGTGTGTTAATATGTGCACATGAATGAAGGTGCCCAAACAGTCCAGAAAAGTGCATCAGATCCCTGTGTCTAGAGTTAAAGGCAGTTGTGAGCTGCCTATTGCGGGTACTTGGAACTAAACCCGTCTTTTACCAGAGACACAAATGTTCTTAACCACCGAGTCATCTCTCCAGCTCCCTTTAACACCTCCATTTGAGTGGTCATCCTAGCATGCCAAATACTGAATAACAGCAGGAATGTATGTTAAAAAACAAACAACAAACTTCTTTAAAGCCAGGCATGGCATTGCATGTCTGTAGTCAAAACTAAGGCAGGAAAATCACTTGAGCCTTGGTGTTCAAGACCAGCCTGGGCAACATGGTAGGATTCTGTCTTAAAGAAAAGTAAAGAGAGGGTTCTTGTTTGTTTTTGTTTTACACGACAGGGTTTCTCTGTGTAACAGCTCTGGCTGTCCTGGAACTCACTCTGTAGACCAGGTTGGCCTCAAATTCAGAGATCCACCTGCGTCTGCCTCCCAAGTGATGGGATTAAAAGTGTGTGCCACCACTGCCTTTAATTTTAAAGGGCATTTTTCTTAAATTTTATTTATTTATTATGTATACAGTGTTCTATCTGCATGTATGTCTGCAGGCCAGAAGAGAGCACTAGATTTCATTAGAGATGGTTGTGAGTTACCATGCTGTTGCTGAGAACTGAACTCAGGACCTCTGGAAGAGCAGTCAGTGTTCTTAACCGCTGAGCCATCTCTCTCCAGCCCTAAAGGGCATTTTATTTTATTTTTTTATTTTTTATTTATTTATTTTTTTTTTTTTTTTGGTTTTTCAAGACAGGATTTCTCTGTGGTTTTGGAGCCTGTCCTGGAACTAGCTCTTGTGGACCAGGCTGGCCTCGAACTCACAGAGATCCGCCTGCCTCTGCCTCCCAAGTGCTGGGATTAAAGGCGTGTGCCACCACCGCCCGGCCCTAAAGGGCATTTTAAAAAGCACATTTACTTTAGGTTTAAAATATTCAGATTTCTAGATGCGGTGGAGATAAATATTGGTGCTGATCTTTTGTTTTTGGTTTTGTTTGTTTGCTTATTTTTCAAGGCACAGTCTGTATAGCCCTGGCTGTCCTGGAATTTGCTCTGTAGATCAGGTTGGCCTTGAATTCACAGAGATTTGCTGTAACACGAGGGGCCGGCTTGTCAGGGTTTCTGTCCTGCCCGGTTCCCGCAGTCGTTAAGCCCCAAAGAAATCACAGAGAGTCTGCATTACTTATAAACTGATTGGCCCATTAGCTCAGGCTTCTTGTTAACTCTTGTAACTTATATTAACCCATTGTCTTATCTATGTTAGCCACATGGCTCAGTACCTTTTTTAGTGGGGCAGGTCACATCTGCTTCTTCAGTGATCTGGGCAGGACTGGGAGAAATGCGTTTCCTCCTTCCTAAAATTTTCCTGTTCTCATTGTCCTGCCTCTACTTCCTGTCTGGTTGACCCGCCTATACTTCCTGCCTGGCCAATCAGTGTTTATTTAAAACATGATTGACAGAATACAGACAATTCTCCCACACCAATTTGCCTGCCTCTGCCTCCCAAGTGCTTGGATTAAAGGTGTGCACCACCGCCTGAAGTAAATCTTAAATATGTTAATAGAAAATAGAATTGTATTTATTTTGACAATATATTGGATTATGTTTATAGATTTATGTGATGAAATGTAATTTTTTTTAGATGACTTTGGAAGAAAGAGCCTGTGGACTGACCCTCTGCATCTGGGTTTTTAGAGGTGCTCAGTATGATTAGCACTGTGGGCATCAGAGAGCTCCCCAGCCTCCACTCAGACAAGTTCAGAGAAGCACTTTAGAAGCAACCATGGCAAGACTCTGCTTAGGGCAGATGGCAAGTGTGAGACACACACCCCCACCCCCACCCCGGGGAAAAGACCTATTTCAAACCCCCAGCTTCCTTATCTGCAAAGTTCAAGCAATAATATTTGCTTCATTGAACTTTTGGGGATCACTAAAAAGCATAATGAAGTCAAGATATTGGGTACTTCTGGTTGCTGAATATCACACAGACCTCAGTTGTTGATAATTGACAGTCATTTGACTATCAACTATCAAATCAACCCCTACAAGTCACCCAAGCAAATATCCTACTGAAGATCCAAATCACTGACCTCTAACGATTCCATCACAGGTCATCCCTAAATCCATGGCAAGGCACAGCACTTGCATTGAAAGACCCTCAGAGAGGACCTTTTCCTCCAATGAAGTCCCCAGAACCAGGACACTCCGAGTCTAGACCACAGGATGCAATTAGCAAGAGGTTTATTGAGTAAACACAGGTACCTGCGGGCAGCAAGTCTTTCGGAGGACTTGCGGGCCTGCCAACTGGAGAGCAGGCTTTTTATAGGGAAGAGCAAAAAGCAAGTTTACAGAAGCAAAAGCGTGGTTATTGGAATGAGGTGGGGGGCATGACTGTTCCTATCTAAACCTGCTTTGTTGATGTCCTATCTCATTGACATCCTGCTCTCTCAAGCACGTGGGATGTTCTTATGAGAGCAGGCTGGCTGCTGATCAGGAGAATTTTTTTTTTTTTTTTGAGACAGGGTTTCTCTGTGGCTTTGGAGCCTGTCCTGGAACTAGCTCTGTAGACCAGGCTGGTCTCGAACTCACAGAGATCCACCTGCCTCTGCCTCCCGAGTGCTGGGATTAAAGGTGTGCGCCACCATCACCCGGCAGGAGAATTTTTTTTTAAAGCAAACAGGACGTTCCCCCGGGAGCATGCTAGCTGCGGGTTTTGAGGAGGGGGTCTGTAGGGTCTTTCAGCATGTCTCTAATCCAAACTGGAGTGTCCTTCCAGAAAATCTGAGCCAGAGTGTAAAGAAGTGATGGTAATTCTGCAAGGACCATCTCCCTCCAGTCCCTAGTGACTGGTGGCATTAGTCACTTTTCCATCACTAGAACAAAATACCTGTGATTGTTTACTTATTCATTTGTTTGCTTTTTTTGGTTTTTTGAGACAGGGTTTCCCTGTGTATCTTTGGCTGTCCTGGAACTCACTTTGTAGATCAGGCTGGCTTCAAACTCACAGAGATTCACCTGCCTCTGCCTTTCCGAGTGTTGGGATTAAAGACGTGTGCCACCATGCCCAGCATGGGATTGATGACTTAAACAGAGAAAGGGTTTAACTCACAGTTCTTTTGAGGAGGAGGTTCTTGTCCAAGATCAGGACACTTGTGGCTTTGGGCCTTTGGGGAGAGGACACAGGATGGCAATGCCAGAAACCCATGGAGAGCAAATTGCTCAGGGCCAGGGAGCAGGGGAGTAAGTTACCCTCTAAGGGTCTCCCACTTTACCCTGCCCCTCATCATACCACACTATAGGGCCATGGCTTCATCTTGAGTACAGTTTCTGGCCAGACATTTTGTTACATTTTTCTGGCTAAACATCCTGTTTATTCCTGTGCTTCCTCTGGCCCCCTGGTGGTTAGCTATAGGGCTATTGTTTACTCCATCTTGGGCAGGGAAATTTCCCACCTGCCTAGGGGGAATTCCATTGTGTATCAGCTAGGTATATAAGGTTTTTTTCCTAAGCTTAAATAAAATGGCATTTGGCATTATCTCCTTGAATAAATGGCATTTGGCATTATCTCCTCACGAATGACCCAATGTCTCTTGTGTGTTTTTTAATCTCCAGGCCCTTGCCTGGCTGGCTAACAGTACAGTATTGCGTGAACTGTACTGTAGAGAATAAGGCAGGCATTGCAGTTGGAGACCCATCAGCAAGATCAGGAAGTAGGGGACCCCTGAGAGATCACCCTCGGAGGCTGGCCAGCAAGTAAGAAATTGATGGTGAAGATGAATTAAAAATGGGTGCTAGTAATTCAGTATTGATGGGCCAATTGACAGGCCAATTGATAGTTCTTTTAAAGAAGCAAGGGCCAATTGATTGACGGGTCAATTAATAGTTCTTTTAGAGAAGGAAGGCAAGCAAGGCACCAGTAAAACTAAGACAGCACAAGAGTTCATTAAGACAGTTTTCTTTTGTGTAAGGTAGTTTATTACCTAATTTTTTGAGAGAGTTTAGTCCCTGGTTTCTACAAGCAGGGGGCTTTAATTTCTGATTGGGAACAGGTAAAAATTAAAAAAAAAAAAACAACTAGAAAATTTGGCAAAGCCGGGCGGTGGTGGCGCACGCCTTTAATCCCAGCACTCGGGAGGCAGAGGCAGGAGGATGTCTGGGAGTTCGAGACCAGCCTGGTCTACAAGAGCTAGTTCCAGGACAGGCTCCAAAGCTACAGAGAAACCCTGTCTCGAAAAAAAAAAAAAAAAAAAAAAAAAAGAAAGAAAGAAAAAAAGAAAAAAAAAAGAAAATTTGGCAAAAACCTTTGAGGAGACTCAGGTTGAAGAATCTGTGAAGTCTATTAGGAGTTTAGAGGAGCGAGAAGTTAAGAGTACTAAAAGGGATATAGAAGAGGAAGAAAAAACTTTAGAAAGGGAGATTGTGCTGCTAAAAAAATAAGTTAGAGCTGGGCGGTGGTGGCGCACGCCTTTAATCCCAGCACTCGGGAGGCAGAGGCAGGCGGATCTCTGGGAGTTCGAGGCCAGCCTGGTTTACAAGAGCTAGTTCTAGGACAGGAACCAAAAAAGCTACAGAGAAACCCTGTCTTGAAAAACCAAAAAAAAAAAAAAAAGTTAGAAAAAGAAGAAAGGCAGCTTTGCAGAGCCTGTCTTTCAGGAGGAGATTGTTTGTTGTGGAGAGGTGAAATGCAGGAGGATTGCACGACTTGGCAGGTTTCCCCCAGCGTGACCTTGGCATGTTGACTGGCACGGGAAGGTGCCTGGGCTTAGCAGCACAGATTATATATGACCCTGCTGTTTATGCTCAGATAGCTGCTGTAATACTTTACATAATAAAGGAGCAGGGAAACAACTGTCTAAGGTCCTTCAAGGACCCTCAGAACCTTATCCTGAGTTTGTTGACCAACTGTTACAGCTGGGAGGTCACATTTTTGGGGATGTGGACACAGCTGTGGCTGTCATAAAGCAATTGGCCTATGAAAATGCTAACAAATTCTGTCAGGAGGCTATATGCCCCCATAGAAATAGGAGTTTAAATGACTATATCCAGTTATGCAGGGACATTGATGGAACTCACTTGACGGGACAGGTAATTGTTTCTGTCCTTAGGGGGAGTCAAGGTGGAGTTAGGTCAAGGACTTGTTTTTCAATGAGGGTGTCCAGGAGTTTTAAAAGGAATTCCCTGTGGGTAAAGGGGTGGGTTGTTAGCCCAGGGGAAATTTGCTTTTATGTACTTGGAGACCTCAATAGGGTCTAGCCAAGTTTGAAAATTCCTGCTGGAGCCTTAAAATTCTTCCCCTCTCTGCATAATCTTACTGGATTTTTTTTTCTTTTTTTGCAGCAAGGATCCATTCTATGGCTACATGAACATGTGTCACCTGCAAAAATTGTGATCTCGTATCCATCTGCTGTGCTATGTGTTATTCAGAAAGGGTATAAACTTAGTTTGCAAACCTTTGGAATATTACCTGGTAAGGTTATCACAGCATATACCCAGGCAGAAATAACTTGGCTGCAAAATTTGCTGAAGACTGGGCCTTGTTTTTATGCACTAATCCCTGCAGGTTTGATAATCATTATCCTTCTGATGAGTTGGTCACCTTTTTCAAAAATCATCTGGTATGCTTCCCTAAGGTTATTTCTTTGCAACCTCTGGCAGGGGCACAGAGTAGTTTATTGACAGGTCTTCCACTGGGAGAGCTGTGGTGGCCTTCCCTCCTGATTTTGATATTCAACCTGTTGATGCTAAATCTGCTCAGGTGGCTGAATTGATTGCTGTACAAATGGCCCTAGAAAAATATGCTGATATTCCATTTAACCTTTTTACTGACAGTCACTATGTAAGCAAAATTCTTGTACTTTGGAAACTGCAGCTTATATTGCCTCTGTATCTTGAGTCCAGATGCAGTCATTGGCTATTCAAACAATGCTTTGAGCCCAATCTGTTCCCATTTATGTAGGGCATTTGCAGGCTCATACTGACCTTCCTGGTCCCTTGAGTGAGGGAATGCATTGGCTGATCAGCTTACTTGCCAAATTTGTGCAGTTAGTCAATAATCTTATAAAGCTGCAGAAAAAGCTCATAATCGTTTTCATCTCAATGCTGGGTCTTTAAGATTTCATTTTAAGATATCTCAAGAGCAGGCCATTGATATTGCTAAAAAATGCTCTCTGTGTACAGAACTTTTAGCTGTTCCCCATTTGGGAGTTAATCTTCGTGGGCTTGCTCCTAATCATTTATGGCAAATGGATGTTACCCATGTTCCTTCTTTTGGGTGCATGCAATATGTTCACGTAACCGTGGATACATAGTCTCATCTTATTTTTGCCTCAGCCCATACAGGAGAAAAATTATGAGATGTTAAAAGTTACTGTCTCCAGGCTTTCGCCTACATGGGAGTTCCAAAAACTGTAAAAACTGACAATGGGCCAGCCTACACCAGCATTGGCTTTGCTAAATTTTGCTCTGAGTTCCCTATTTCTCATACAACAGAAATACCTTATAATCCTCAAGGACAGCTATAGTGGAGTGAGTGCATAGTACGCTCAAAGCCTATTTGCATAAAGCAAAAAAGGGGAATATGGTTCCACCACCAGAGACCATTTATCTTTTATTTTATATATTTAAAAATTTTTTCACTGTTGATGCTCAATCTCGTACCGCTACTGACCGCCATTGGCGGCCAGTTTCTCCTGGGATACCTCATGTCAAATGGAAGAATCTAGCAGATGGCACTTGGTGTGGTCCAGATCCCGTACTGGTGTGGGAAAGAGGGGCTGTTTGTAATTTCCCACAGGATGCTGACAGTGCAGTATGGGTACCTGAGCACCTGGTGCATGCTGTGGATTTTCCTGTCCAGGAGCCTGAGAACGGGACAGAGCCAAGAGATCAAATAGACACTGGTTTGTCAACTGAAGAGTTGCTGGGGTCCTGAGGAGCTGGTGGTGGTTTTCCAAGTGCCAAGGATTGTTCCTCTACCTATCAACCCATCTCATGATGATCAACTCATCCTGTATCAAACAAGAAGAGATTTTGGCTTTACAACAGCCATAATGGTGGCCGTTGCTAAGGCTGCCAGAATGGCTATGTCTGCTGGATTTACCATTAGTCAGTCAGTTGCTTCTGCTAACACAATGGATACCTTATGGGGCAGGTTGCAAATGCCTTGCCCACTCAAAATGAGGTAAATTCACAAATGAATATTGCAGCTAAATTTGCAATTGGTGCAATTTGCAGTGGTTCAAGACCACTGTAAGGTTACAACTTACAGATACAATTTAAAAAAAAGTTTAATGCTGTTATTCACAGACTCTGGAGTACACAATTTACAAACTGGCTCATGACATTATTCTAGTTAACTATACTAGGGTTCCTCTCACCAGCGCTGAGACCTTACTTAAAGGGCTCCAATTTGGGCATACTCATTAAGGATTGAGCAGGTACAGCCACCTTAAAAGTGCTTATGTGTGCTGGAGCATCATCTTCATGCTTTCACAGTGCCAGAGGCAAGCTCAGGTCAATGTCTCCACTTGGCAAGTACTCTTAGCTATTGCCCGGGAGAATCTTTCAGCACAAATCTGGCCGAACATGGTGATGGGTGACTAGTGAGCTAATGATGGGAAAGGTTTTTGGGGTCCTGCCCCAACCTAAGACAGGAAATGTGTTTCGGGTAATGGGTGTTGCCTGACGTCCAATGCCACCTAAGACAGGCCTAGTCATGTAATTTATATAAAAGGGGGACCTGTAGGGCCCACTGATCTACCTCACCTCCTGGGGTACCATAGAGAGTAACACAGGTGTTACACCATACCAATAGTAGCACCCTGTTGACTAAACCTTAAACATGTGACCCTTTAGGGGATATTCATCCACGTCATCCCTGGGTCTGTGCTACTCTTAGTGGTCCTTCCTCAATGACCAGTCCAAGAGCCAGTAGACTATGAGAGCACCGGGAGCTTGATGAGGCTGCTGAGAGCATGCTGGCTCCAAGAAGCTTCGCTGGCCTTCCTTGGTGGCTATAGACAAGAATGTCTGTAGTCCCTGGTGCAGTGGCAGGCAGTCTCTGGGGAACCACCTCTGACACTGGATAAGTCAGAAAACCCCAAAGGACTTGCTTCTGGTCCTTTTGGGACTTGCTAGTTTCCCACCTGCTTAAGCCAATATGAGACCTGCGTTGAGAGCAGACACCTCAGTGTGGACACAGCTGTCCCTTCCTGGCAGTGAGAATTCAAAAGCCATAGGATGCAGACTGAATCAGTTAACAGTGTGGCGACAACCAGCCCATTGCTGGCCTTGTTTTTCTTCAGAAAGCAACTTGGGTTGCAAGCTCAGCCATCATCCACCATCCACCATCAGCCTCCGTGGCCTCAGTCTGCACTAGGGTGTCTCTGCTTACTGACATTTACATGACCAGATCAGTAAGAAGCTGGATAAAGAAAGGATACAGAGTAACCAACTATGCTGCTGGTCCCCACACCTTCCTTGTGGCCATGCTCAGAGATGGGCCAGCATCACCCTCCTCCTGGGCCTTCCCTAGACCATGCCAGGCAGAGTTTGTCTCTGGAGGTTTATCACCACCAGAAAAACTCAGTTTATTTCTGACATGCCAGAATTCTTGTTAGGATCAGAATGCATCCCGGCCAGCACTGCCATTTCTGGACAGTGCTTTAGTGACAGGCATAGAATCCTTCTCACTTCTTCAGATCATCAGAGCCTACAGCAACTGCAATATGTAGGAATCCATGAAGCCACTGCCCTCCTTCATCCCACCCCCAAGCAAGGCCACCTGCTTTGAGAAAAGCCTCTGCGAAGCAGGCAAGGTCATGCTTGAAAGGTTCTTTAAGGTTTTGAAGATGGAGGGAGAGGGAGCTGATGACCGGGACACCAGTCTCATTGCCACCTACTATCCTGACCCCGCCCTGAGGTAGAGGAAGGTCTTCCTGTGATTGTCCTCATCATAGCTGAGCAGGACTGTGGATGGGCTGTTAATGTTCAGCGTGTACCCATCCCCAGCTTGCGAGACACTGCAGAGATCTTTCTGTGACGGAAGAGACCAGCAGGCTCCCAGCTTTCCTGGCGGGTGTCCAGGGTCTGGGTCCTTTATTCCTGGGTGAGAGCTGCTGCCGGGATATGCAATGCAGGGCTGCTCTGCTCTTGCAGGAGCTTCAGGGAGATTGTGTGGCACCATAGTTGTTTCTGCAGCATTTGGACCCAGGGGACAGGCATGCCCTCAGACCTGGTGAGGTGGCTTCATCCCTAGCGATTCTGGGAAGACTCAGTGGACAGACAGGCAACCTGGATGTGTGAACTAGGCTGGACAAAGAGAAGGACACAAGGGCCACTGAGAATGGTCAGGAAGATATTAGCCTGAAACCAGAACACAGAGAACTGCGGAAAGATGAGGCAACAAAGATCCAACCAGGCAGGGCCTGGCCCAGTTCCCTAGGAGCTGGGGACTGTCTTGGTGACCCTGTCTGCTATGTTTTATGGATAATCCAGGCATTATGATCAATCAATCAATCAGCCAATCAATCAATAAATAGAATAAAATAAAGATCCTCAAATGACTTTCATATTTAGAATTGGAAAGTGACCCTTGGCAATGGTACAAGGCAGGTCAGGATATTCCCACTGCTTGGACAACAGCAGCCCGAGTGCCCCCGTGAACCCTCAAGAAGGCAGCAGCAGCCGGGCAGTGGTGGCGCACGCCTTTAATACCAGCACTTGAGAGGCAGAGTCAGGCGGATCTCTGTGAGTTTGAGGCCAGCCTGGTCTACAAGTGCTAGTTCCAGGTCAGGCTCCAAAACTACAGAGAAACCCTGTCTCGAAAGACAAAACAAAACAAACAAAAGAAGGCAGCAGCAGCACTGGGTCACACATGCTGTGCTGTTTCTGTGCGCACACGGGTACTCTCGGGATGTATGATGCACCAATTAGACCCTTGGGAAGTTACTATCAAAGTGGAACACTAGTACCACAGCAAAAGTGACCGGAAACTTACACACTTTTATTTCTAGAATTTTCTATTTAATATTTTCAGTCCAGACTTGACCTCTGGCAATTGAAATCACAGAAAATGAAACCATAGCAAAGGGGACTGCTATCCTCGAGTCCTGCTCCACTCCGTCAGCCCAGTCACATGTGAGTGACTCTGGGAAGGATCCTGGGTGATGACACTCAGCAGTTAGCAGGAACACCTGCAGGTCCATCCGACCTGAATTATTAATTATACGCTGACTGCAAAACATTTAAAAAGAACTGCAAACTAGAAAAAGAAATCCCTGAACATATTTAATGTAAATAAGTCCTTGAGATGGTACGTTTTACAAAAATCCTCTTTGTAGGGAGAAGGTAATAAGAGATTTCAGGAAATGATGACAGTTACTTTTTTTTTTTTCCAACTGCGGTGAGAACGAGGAGGAATCCTGTCCCTCCTCAATACATTGTGTACAATCCATCCAGCGGAAAGAGCTGACCAGCAGGAGGTGGCTCCGCCTCAGGTGCCCAGAGGGAGGTGCCCAGAGGGAGGTGCCCAGAGGGAGGTGGTGCACTTTGAGTGTGCAAAGCATCTTCCAGCTGCAAGGTGGTTCAGCCTAGGTGTGCAATGTGTTTTCCAGCCACACAGTGCTTCTGCTGTGGTCAAGCCATCTATCCGCCCAGACCACTTTCTGATGACCGCCCACTTCTCTCTTTCTTCTTTACCTCTCTCAAACAGTAAACTGTCATGGGTGATATAGCTCAAGGATATGTGTTCCCATGAGGACAATTCCCATCAACAGCATGGTCCGTGTGCACAGCGTATACACAGGAAGGCACACACACAGAAGTTAAAGCCGATGTAGATCCATCTTAGAGGGTTCTGTGCTGCTGAAGCGGCAGCCCTGGGGTGGTGCTGAAGATTCTGGGAGGAAGGGAACCACTCTCTGGCTGAGTTTGCAGCAGTAGAGGTGGCAGGACCTTAGGAAGGGAAGATGGTCCCCTCCCTCCTTAAGCCTGGCAAACCACCGAAAGGCTGTAGGAGTCAACTTTCCACAGCAAGCGAGTCCCCAGACCTTCCTGCGGCCAACTCCTGTCCATCTCTCAGAAGACACAGTAGGCTCAGCAGGGTGGTGAAGTGTTTCCATGAGCAGCTGTTCCTTTCTGGCTGGTTCCCACATCACCTGAGGCACCGTATGGACATTGCAGAAAGTCAAAAGTGGTCCTATTCGCCAGGAGTAAAACCAGGAAAAGCCAGTTTCTACTAAAAAGCCCATGTTGCTAAATGTCCTTTTCTCTTCATTTCCATGTCTTCAAGGTACTAAATTTTAACTCACTTTTAGATAAGGGTACAGTTTGTGATGGGGGCTGGGAAACATGGAGGCAGAAAAAAAGAGGTCCATAAATATCCCTTAGGGTTCTACCTGGGAGGGGAAAGGTCAAGCCCCACGCAGAACCCATTCGTGCATCCAGATGAGCTGAGACCAGGAGCAGCCTCTGGAAGGGTTCACACGTTAATGTAAGAGTTTTTTTTTTTTTTGTGAGTCCATGTGCCTGGTGACTGCTATAACACACTGGCATCTTCCATGGCCTCCATCCACCTATAAAACAGAAGACAGCATTGAATATCTTTGTGACTGGACTAGATTCTTGCTAGCCTGAAGCCAAGAAATGTGCTGCGTTTGTATATAGTTCCCAAACATGTTTCCTGTATTTAGAACACAGCTGGGATAGTATGAAAGTTGATTGAATCAATGCCCACATAAAGGAATCATGAGAGTTTCTGGCTGTTCTGGAACTCACTCTGTATATCAGGCTGGCCTTGACCTCACAGAGATCCACCTGCCTCTGCCTCACTGAGTGCTGCGCCGCCACCACCCAGCTACAGTGCATTCTTTTATGTTGCATTTGTTTAACTCTGTGAAGCTGTGTGTTACTTTGCCTGCCTAAAACGCCTGATTGGTCTAATAAAGAGTTGGATGACCAATAGCAAGGCAGGGGAAAGAATAGGCGGGGCTGGCAGGCAGAGCAAATAAACAGAAGAAGAAAAAGAGAGAAAGGAAGAGAGATCAAGGATTGAGAAAAGAGGGGCCAGCCACCCAGCCGGTCACAGAGTAAGAGTGAAACAAAGATTACAGAAGTAAGTAAAGGAAAAAGCCCAGAGGCGAAAGGTAGATGGGATAATTAGTTAAGCAAAGCTGGCTAGAAAAAAAGCCAAGCCAAGGCCAGGCGTTTATAAGAAAGAATAAAACTCCATGTGTGATTTATTTGGTGCCTCCCAAAGAGTCAAATGAGTAAAACAACCAGCAACATCTCACGACCCAGAACACACAGGCCTGCAGTTGTGCTAGGACCCCCAGGGGCCTGAACAGGACAGTGCAGGGTGACGCTGCATTCTCCGTAAGACAGACACAGGGACAGAAGACTAGCTGTTGCTGGTACCTCTGAGCAGAACTGCTGTCCTCTGCTTTGAAGCTATAAAACAGGGTTTTCTTGTGGTATAGGTGAAAGACTGGTCCAGCTTCATTGCTGCCGGCCTCCTTTTCCGGAGCAATAGTGAAACCCAGCAGAGGGATGCTCTCCATGGCCACTTTGTCCTGCAGGGGACAAAGAAGGAACATCTGATGTTAAAACCACACCCATAACCCTGCATCCCCCTAGGCTCAGGGAACATCACAAACGGATGGAGAGAGAAAGAATGAAAGAGCTGAAAGATGGGGAAGACACTGTGGAACTCTCATGGACGTGACTCCGGCCATTGTATCATGAACTCCCTGCAGCTATGGTCCCTGCACAAGGTCAAGCCAACAAGGTCAGACAGCATCCAACAGGCAGCACTAACTGGATTCAATGTGTCATTTACACACACACACACACACACACACACACACTCACAAAAGGGTGAAAGTGGGAGGGGCATATTTAGGGGTTTGGGGGAGTGGATAAGATCAAGGTACATTGTATACAAATGTGAAATTGTCAAATAATAAATAAAAGGCTTTAAAAAGCCACACTGTATCAGCCCCTAACATTGATCCCTGCCTCCAGTGGAAGAGCATCTCTAAATCACCCTTGCTTCCCGCCAGGACCAGTCCCAGAAAGGACAGGGACTTAAGTTCTGACAGCCAACTAGGGCTAGATGTGTGCAGTGCCATTATCTTTTAAATTCTCTACCATAAGCAGAGAATGCCCAATGTCACACAGCTAGCATAGGAGGAAGATCCAGGATTTGAACTCACAGCCTTCTAGTATTCTTCCTATGGACTGGAGTAGTCAAGGATTTTGTATCCCAGAGTTTGTTCTGGCAACACATTCTGTACGCATTTCATGAAGTCTTTGTTTAAGGTGTCTCAGCAACCCCCTCCACTCATTGTCTATACCTGTTAGAATACCCCTAGCCTGACAGATTACAAAATACCCTGCTACTGTCCTGGCTTGCTTCCTCCCTTCCCCCCTTGAGACAAAGCCTTACACGGGACTCATGGTAATTCCCCTGCTTCATCTTCTGAGTACTAGGAGCCATTGGCATGCAACACCATGCTCGGCTCAGTGACATGTCTTCTTAGGATGTGGCTGTTTTGAGCTGTGTTTCAACTTTCAGACTGGAAAGATGAGCCCCTGTTCCTGACGCAGAAAGTCCCACTGTAGACAAATGAACCAAGGTTCCCCTCTTATCTGCCTGCTCTGCTGATCTGGTGTGTGAGGAAGAGACACATAGGGACCACCACAGCTGCAGGTCTGTCAAGAGACATGTCCTCCACCAACGGTCAGGACACATTTAAGTCTTGATTGTAACGTGGATTTGGCTTATGGAAACCCCAAGGTGGTAGGACCTGGAGACGGAAACCACCTTATTGTCCAGCCCATTCAGCCTCTGAAGGACTAGCCAGCAAGATTACACCACCACAGCCCACATCTGTCTACCCTGGATGAGGCTGGGCCTAAGGGCTCTCTTGTTTGTTTGTATTTTATTTTTGAGAGAGAAGCTCATATTGCCCAGGCTGGCTTTGAATTCACTATGCAGCTGAGGATGACCATGAACTTCTGTTCCTCCTGCCTCTGTGCTAGAATTATAGGCTTGCACCACTGCACCTAGGCTATGTAGTGGTTAGTGGTGGGTACCGAATCCCAGGCTTCCTACATGCTGAGTAAGCATTCCAATAACCGAGCTGCAGCCCAGCCCTTGCTTGTATTTTAGACACTAAAACCAATATGTCCTATAAAAGTAACAATGTGCTTTTATTTAGAAGCCTCACTGGAGCCCATGGTTATTTTAGTAAAAGCAACAGATAGGCACAAAGGGAACAGTTTTCTCTGAGCTGCCGTATGTTGTCCCAAGCAACCGAGATAGAGAACAGAGGCAAGTTTTCTCTTATGACCTTGTCCTGGCTGCTGAGCCTGTGACATTTAAGTGCTCTGTGAGTGCTCACAGCCACATTCTAACCCAAAGACTTGAAAACCACCAGCAGAGGTCCCAGGAGTATCCAGAACTCATGCCTGCAGATGCACGGAGACCTTAGCTGGTTGGTTCTCCACCCCCTGTTGCCACACTCATACTTAACACAGGCCTCCCGGAGATAACAGCTGCAGAAAGGATGTACCTCACTGGCCAGGTAGGTGTAGAGCACTTTGCCCTTGATGACTAGCCAGAGCTTCTTCCAGCGTCGCTTGCCACTCTTACAGCGGCTCAAGTAGCCGCTGATGGCCGAACCTTCTCCGGACGCGGCCACCTGGTGGGGAGAAAAAGCAGGTAAACAGACAAAATGGCCAGGAGGGGGCCAGGGCGGACCCTCCGCAGGGGAGTTTGAAAGCTGCTCGCTGCTCCGATTGCTGGTCTCTTGTGGTCAGCAAAGCTACTTTGGGGGCCTAGGAAGCAGGTGTGAAAGCCTAAAGCTGCCTCCAGGTGGGCTGCCCCTACTGGGATGCTACTCCCTCCCAGGACACATTAGAAGGACTTCACACTTAAGAAGGAATATGGGGTGGGGGAGTCCCTTGCCTGGAAGAGTAGATGCAATCCTACGGTGTCATACTGCTGGCCGTATTTAGGTGACATCCCATTGCAAGGCTCTGGCTGTGGCTAACACTGAATGGGGCTCCGGTACACTGTGTATGTATGAGGCTCTGGGTTCCATCACCAGCACCAGAAAGCAAAGAAAACAAAAGAAACCTCCAGTTTGGTTTGGAGGGCTGCAATCCAAAGTTCCATCAGGCTCCAGCACTAACTATGCCTATCACCAGGCAATTTACTGACCTCCTGCGGGCCTCCATTTTCTCACTAGTAAAAAGCAGGAGGCATCATGACAGGTACCATGCCTGATTTACACTGAGTGAGTTGGAAAGCAACACGGCCAAGTTTAGGGATAATTTCCTCTGATTTTCTCATTTTCCAGACAGGGGAACTGAGGCCCAGAGGGATTTCCTAATGTTCAGTCCTCCTCAGCTTAAAGGAGGATGACACTCAGTTCTTTCAGGGCGAAATTAAACCAGGCTTCCTTTTCAGCCCAAGCTGGTTGTAGGTTCTAGGCTCTAACCTGAATGTTGCTACTTTGTAACTTATTTTGCTACTATTATGAATCATAATATAACTATTTGATATGCAGAATATCTTATATGCTAATTTCTGCCTGGGCTCTCACCCCACCTGCCCTGATGAAGCCCCTCCACGGATCCGATGGCATAGATCCGATGAAGCACCTCCAAAGATCCTTTGGAGTATCCCCCCAGATCCGATTCTGTAGCCTCCTGAGAGCTAGATACTTGGGTTTTCAGAGTTTTCCTCTGGGAAGCAATACTGCAGAGGCAGAGTCCCTGTAATGGGAGGGGGTAATGGGAGTGGAGCTGTGGGTGCCCCTCTCCTGGGGCTGGCAGAAGTGAGCACATTTCTATGCTATGAAGGAGCCATAAGGATTTTGGTCATGGCTGGAGAGGTAGAAAAACTCACTTTTTTTTTTTTTGGTTTTTTGAGACAGGGTTTCTCTGTAGCTTTGGAGCCTGTCCTAGAACTAGCTCTTATAGACCAGGCTGGCCTCAAACTCACAGGGATCTGCCTGCCTCTGCCTCCCGAGTGCTGGGGTTAAAGGTGTGCGCCACCACTGCCCGGTGAAAAACTCGCTTCTATATTGTATATTGTTTTGTCTATTTTACAGATTTTTTTCTTACCATGTATATATTAACTTCAAGATTTTTGGGACATGATCAGAACTTTACACACTATCAACAGGCAGGTTCTTTACCACTAAGCTATATCTTAGCCATATTTCCAAGGTCTTTAGTTTGCAAATGGCAAAAGTTAATGGCTAAAACAGCACTCATTCACAGACAGTCACTCCCTAACTCAGTGGTTCTCAACTTGTGGTCGTGACTCCTTTGGGGGAGTCGCATATCAGATATTCTGCATATCAGATATTTATATTACGATTCATAATAGTAGCAAAATTACAGTTATGAAGTAGCAACAGAATAATTTTATGGTTGGGAGTCGCCATAACATGAGGAACTGTATTAAAGGGGTGCAGCCTTAGGAAGGTTGAGAGCACTGGCCTAACACCTCTTCGCACCCACTGTTGGCTTGATGACGACTATTAATGGGGACTTGAATGCAGCTGGCTATGCCTCTTGGGAAGGCTCTACTACTCACGGGCACTGCTTGGGTTCCTACCTGCAAGATAGACCTGCGTTTAGCCAGTTTTGAGGTTTCTTGCAGAATTTCATAGCCTCCGGGAAGCTCGCAGTCTGAGAACACACAGCTCACACATGCTAACTTGGGACAATTAATCATAACTCCATGGGACAATTAATGATGACGGCTACTCACCAGTGACCTGAGCAGACCCTATGAGCACTAATTCTATGCCAGAGGGCCAGAGAGAAAGAAAGACAAAGAGGGACACAAAGATGCCTCTCAAGCACCGTTTCAGCCCCAGAGGTCTTCCGCAGACAGGATTACTCTTAGGGGTGGCACCAGCTAACCTCAATATCGGAGTCTTTCCTGGGACAGCGACTTGCCGCTGTCTCCCATGTATGCCTTACCTCTGCCAAGGCTGAAGGGACTTTTTTCTGCTTCTTGAAAGTTGAAGGACTAATGCTGTGGAAGACGGAGGAGAAGGTGCTGCCCGAGGAGAAGCGGGAGGAGGACAGTGGGAAGCTCATGCTGACCGGACGCTCTGTAGAGGTAAGAAACCAGGGGAAGTGTCTCTGGAATGCTGGCTCAGGTGCCTTCAAGGCTCATGGCGGGAAGGGGTTAGGAGTGGGAGTCAATGGGACCAGAATGGCTAGCATGTGCCTTCCTGCTGATGCTGTAGCTAGGCTTTGGGGGATGGGAGCCACTTTTCTAGGATACTGGACAGCTGTCCTGGGTCCACTAACAGGACTATGCTTCCCCTGACGACTTTAGTGTGGCCACAGGAAGGTTTAAACTGCACCCACTGTCCCTCCTGCCTGATAATTCTGGGCACAGTTTGTTACTTAATTATCAAGTCTCAAGGGTTAATTCAGCTTCTAAGGCTCTCTGTCCTTTCCTGACCCCGGAGACCCTCCCAGCAGCCTCACAATCCTGCCAAAAGATCCCAAAGACAGCACACCCATGGACTGTTCCTGGGAGTCCCCCAGGAGCTGGGGGAGATGGTTCAGCAGTTAAGAGCACACACTGCTCTTGCAGCGGACCTGAGTTTGGTTCTCAGTACCCACTCAGGTGGCTCACAGATGCTTGTAACTCCAGATCCAGGGGATCTGACACCTTCTTCTGGCCTCTTTGGGACCCTGCATTCATGCACACATATTCATACACAGACACACATCATTAAAAATAAGTCTTTTTTAAAAAAAAAGTTCCAGAGAACATAGGCCAATGGAATACCCTGAAAGGGTCATTCATGGTAGACAGTCACAGCAGCCCTGTCTTCTCTGTGGCTTCACAGGGCCACAGCAGCTATCAGGTTCCCATGGAGCCCCGGTCTCGAGCCTTAGTCTCTCCAGTGGCGCCTTAATGCAGAACCTTTTCTCCCTTCTTCAGGAGAAAGCAGGTTCAAGCAGGATACCCTAGAGATTCTGAGAACTTGGGGAGAAGTCATCAGGCCTGGAAGACGTCAAGGGCCTTGTAGAGTTACCTCTCATGGGCCCGGGGACAGGCCCATTCCTCAGCTTCAGCTCCCGGAAGCAGCCGTCACAGACCTTGGCCATCCGGTTCTTGAGGCACTTCAGTGGGTACTTGTTTCGAGAACAGTTCCGGCACACAATCTGAGGCCATGTTAGGATCACACATGCAAGCTGTGGGTCACCCTCTCAGCCATGTGCTGTCAGCTAGTTAACCCACCCCTCACCTCCTCCTGGGAGTCCCAGGTTCCCAGCTGCTCTGCACCATGTGGACCCTTGCTCTTCCAGGCCGGGCTACAGAGTGTCTCTGAGCAAGTGCCCTTACCCACGAAGTAACACCCTCTCCTCCAACAACCATAATGGTGAGCCCTGGGGCTCTTAACATGGCGTGGTGGTAACAGAAGGGGCCTGGGACTGGCCGTGGATCTCAGTGACAAGGACAGGAACAAGCTCTACTCAGGGTGACCTTGAACTCATCTTCTTCAGGCTCCCCAGGCCCCGTGGTCAGGGATATGCCCTCCCCTTCCTGAGCACACCCTCGCCCAGTCTGCCACTTACCTTGCCACAGGCGTGGCAGTGGTGGCGCCTCACGGTGAGCGAGAAGTCACATCCACAGTTCATGCACATCATGGCATGCGTGACAGGTACCAGGGTGGGGAGCCTCTCCCCGAGGCTGATCCCCAGCCTCTCCCGGATCTGTGGCAACCAGCAACCACAGTCAGGAGAGAGTCAGGTGGACAGCTGAGAAGGCGAGGACCCTTTCCCCCTTAATTCTGAGTAAAGTCTCCCACATCCCTTGGTCTGCTCTCCAAACTGCAGGGTATGGTCCTGGGTTGAACTGTGGTGCCATACTCTGTCTGACTGGAGCATGGTAGAGGGGATAGGATGGGGCATTGCCAGGGCCCCTATGACAGGACACACTTGTCCCCCTGCTGTAAGTAGCCTACAGCAGGATCCACCTAAGGGACCCTGGGGAGGCCTTCACTCACCTCCACACTGTGGTGGAAGGCAGCCAGAGCCTGGGTCTTGTAGTCCTCCGGGAGGGCTCTGCTCAGACAGTAGTGCCATTCGTCCCTCTCCGCGCAGGAGCTGTAGGCACAGGCTGGGTGAACCACAGTGCCTGGCAGCCTTTTTGTTACTGTGAGTTCTTGCTTAGCAGCCTCTGGTCTGAGTCTTGCCCAATGTCCCAGTCCCTCTCTACCTAGAGAGCCAAGGGCAGCCCAGGAGGAAGCTGGGTGGAAATTCTAAGTGCCCACTAGGTGTCGCTCTCACCCCACACAGGATCTTTCCATAGTCCAGAAAAGCCCAGGCAGTGAGAGGGGACCACTTTGGTCTGTTGTTCAGAGGGCAAACGGGTATGATAGATAGTCAGGGTCACACTGCTTAAAGGGGACGGATAGCTGTCCTCCAGTGTGTGGGGTCTGGGCTATCAGGAAAGCAGACCTGACAATGGCAGCTGGTGTTCCAGGCTACAAGCTAGACAGACAGCAGTACCTCAGTCAGGAGTGGACACCATTGTGGTCTGTCACCCCCTGTCATGGCTGGGCCCCCAGAAACTATACCCTGAGCCCTGAATCCCTGATTGTATCAAGGAGAGAAGAGAGGTGATGGAGCAACTCCAGGAGACTCTTCCAGGAAGTCTTTCCTCCCTGTTGTGGGACATCCTTTGTCCCTTCTATCCTGCAGGATTACAACAAGAAGGTACCACCCACAAACATGGGGCTCTCACCAGAGCCCAAGTAGACTGGTGTCTTGGCCTTTCATTTCCCAACTCCTGGACTGAGGGAAGCAGATTTTGTTTTCCCAACAGCTAGTTCATGGTGTTTTAATTACAGCCTCCTCCCACTTCCTGAGACCCTCCCCTAAAGACAGAACGGCCAGTGATGGGTGGTCACTCATCACTTCCCTCTTGCCCTATTGAGAGGAAAGTGCCAAAGCTGACAGCACAGCCCACTGAGTACACGGCACATCTAAGTTACCTGAGAATCTCACACTGAGCCCAGTCGTCTATAGCATTTTTTTGCTGAGCTACTTTCATGGGGCATACAGTCCTCTCGGCATAGGAACCAGCATTTATGTTTGGTTTTATGTGGCTGAGGACAACACCAGAACTTTGAGTCTCTCGGGGAGGTGCTTTACCTTCGAGCTAAGTCCCAACCCCCCGGGAATTTTTTCTTTGGTTATTATTTTCTATTTCAGCTCCCCCCCCCGTGTGTGTGTGTGTGTGTGTGTGTGTGTGTGTGTATGAAAGCATAGATGAGTGTACACATGTGTACATGAGTGTGGATGTCAGAGCTCAACTTCATGCATCTCAATCATTTTTTCACCCTTATCTTTATTTTTAAAAAGATTTATTTTTATGGTGTTTTGCCTGCATGTATCCATTCACATGCAGTACCCATGGTGGCCAGAAGAGGGAATTGTAACTAGTGTTACAGGCCTTTGTGAACTGCCATAGGACTTCTGGGAACTGAACCCAGGTCCTCCAGAGGGGTAGCAAGTGCTCTTTAACTTCTGAACCATCTCTATAGCCTCTCTATTTTTTGAGGCAGGGTCTCCCACTAAAGCTGGAGCCTGTTTATTCTAATACGCTGGCTTGCCTGTGAGAGTCTCCTCGCTCTGCCTGCCCAGTGCAAGGGTTCCTAGCATACACCACCACTCCTGGCTTTTCACATGGGTTCTGGTGATCAAACCCAGGCCCTCACTTTTGTATGACAATCACTTTACCTATTGCCTTACCTACTGCCCTATCTCGGCTGGCCCTGGTTTTGGCTTTTTGAGGCAGGATCTTTATCTTCTCTCCTCAGCCTTCTGAATGTGATTTGAGAAAAGGTCTTGCTATATTACTCAGGCAGACTTTGAACTTGTGATACTCCTGCCTCAGTGCTAGGCATTTTCTCTTTCTTTCCTTTTTTTTTTCTTGGCATTTTTCTAGAAGTTATATTCCACAGAGGTCCACAACACATAGCACTCAAGAAACACTGAAAACCAGGAGAGAAAGAGCCCTTTCCAAGAGGACACCAGGCTAGAAATGATACCATCCCCTGCCTCTGCTCCCCTCAGTGCTCCCACCCCGATGCCCCCATTTCCCATACCTTGCAGACAGTGTCAGGCAGGTCTCAGGAGTTTCGATCTTCAGAGCGTAGGGCACTTTATCCATCACGGGACGGCTGACCTGCCAGGAAAACCAACAACATCGACTTCAGGGTGTGTGTGTGGGGGGGGGGCAGGCAGGGGTTAACACAGACAGCTTTGTCCATTACTAGTAGGTAACAGGGTTCTGATTGACATGTGTGCTTCCATTACCTGCTGCTCTGCTGTCTCTCCTCAGCATGCCCTTCTCAGTCACCAGCCTCAGATGGCATCAAAGTTAACTTTCCAAAATGTTCTTTGTCTGTCCCCAGAATTAGCCCAAAGCACCCACACATCCTCATGTTTGAAACCAAGATAAACCATGCTAGTCCATACATTACACATACAACAGCTGAGAGGTGTCCAGTGGTAGATGAATAGAAAACACACACACACACACACACACACACACACACACGAGCCTGAGCACGTGAGGGAGCAAATGTGCGTGCCCAGAAAAGGAAGAAGAACTGGACCAAGCTGCCACATGGAAATCTTGACCACAAAGCTAAGTGAAGCCAGTCACTCCAAGAAGACAAATTCTACCTATATGAGGTCACTCAAATCAGTCAAATTCATAGCAACAGAACAAACGCTGGGTATCAGGGGCTGGGAGCAGGGATGGGACTCAGTGTTCAATGGACTGTTTGGGAAGACAGGAAGGTTCTAGAGCTGGGTGGAGCTGCTGGCTCAGCACTGGTTCATGTCACTGAGCTCTGTCCTTACAATGGCGCAGAGGGTTGTGTGGCATGTATATCTTACCACATTTAATGATATAACCCAAAACTTTTTGCTCCCACCAAGTGGTTCCTGCATTACTGTCCTCCTCGTAGGGCCACCCTTCCCTATGCACCATCCACTCCGAGAGTATATCATTGGTCCATTGTATCTGGGCAACCCTGTGCTTAATGTTGCAGTTCCCACCAAATACTGTATCCTTGGGCCTTGGTCCTCAGTGGAGAGGAGCAAGGTTGGCTCCATCTCACCAGCATCTCCTTGTGATGACTTTCCCACCACCGCAGGCCCTCGTCCCAGGGTACCCAGTGTTAGATATCTACCTTCATGCTGGCCACTGGCAGCGAGCTCTTCAGACGGTACTTCCCATCCTTCTGGGGATGTGTGTAGAGAAGTGTGTCGTTCATCTGCACAGAAGGAACCAAATCACACCGGTCCTAGCCCTGAAGGCTGCAGCAAGCTCTATACATAGCAGGTCCCTGGGCTCTGGGGTGCAGGTACCTAGCAATCCTCAGTGACACCCCACCAAGGAGTAAAACCATCCTGTGAAACCATCACCATAGTTCTACTCCTGTGGGGAACACCCAGAAGAACTTGGCACGTTTGCCAATGCTCTGGTACCCAGTGTTAGAACAGCTTTATGTATAACAGCCCTAAAAGTGGAACAAAACAAATGTCTTAGACAGCTGATGGATAAAGAACTTGTGGTTCAGTCAAGCTGTGGAATATCGTATAGCAACCCAAAGGAGTAGGCTGCCAGACTCTCTAGCCACAAGGCCAAATCACAGGCATGCTGGGGTGGGAGGAGTCAGACATGTGAGCGCATGCCCGATGCCTTCATGTGAAGGTTCAACCCAAAGTGGCAGCAATCAGGCTAGTGTGAGGAGTGTGAGGAGGACTGACTGCCGGTATTAGTGGAGCTTTCTGGAACTGTTGTAAATGTTCTCAACCCTGATCCAAGTATTACTTGTACAATGGCATACACTAGTCAACAAACACCAACATGTAACTTAAGACTGGCACATATAACTCTATACACAAAATTGTTAAGAAAGGAAGTAGGGGCTGGTAAAGTGGCCCATGCCTTTAACACCAGCACTCAGGAGACAGAGGCAGGTGAATCTCTGAATTGGAAGCCAGCCTGGTCTATATGGCAAGTTCCAAACCAGCCAGGGCGACATAGTGAGACCATGCCTTAAAAAAAAAGAAAGTAGGGGCCACTGAGATGGCTCAGTTTAATCCTGGGAACCCACATGGTAGGAGGAGAAAAGGGACCACCTTCCTTGCTTCGGGGTCTAATTCAGGCAGCCCGTTCAGGAAATGTGTACAAGGCCCTTGGCGCAACCCCCAGGCAATCCTTGAGCACAGCTGCTGTGGCTTCCGTTCTTCACTTCAATGCCTGACTGACTCTCTGCCACTGATTCTTAGCTTCCTCTAAGACCCTCGCTACTCCATCCCATGATTCTCGGTCGTCAGTCTGTGCGTTTCCCTCCTCTTACATCCCGAGGGCTGAGAGCAAGGCTGCGAGTGATCTTTGTGCTTGTGTCCTGGCACCGAGGTGTTGCCTGGTGAATCCTGGAACCACAGAGCTCTAAGCTGCCCTCCGTCATGCTACCTACAACTCTAGCAGTGTGGGAGGCAGCTGACGGCACAGGAACTGCAGGGAGTGGCACGGGAGTGAGGAAACAGAGATACCCAGCAGTCAGCAGGCCAATAGTTTGCCTCTTGGGGGTTCCCTAACAGCCTCTGTGTTGAAGGCGTGGTCCACAGGGTGGCACTGGTGGGAGGAATGGAACCTTTAGGGGTGGGGCCTAGTGAGAGGAAGTTAGGTCACTGGGGCATGACCTTGAGAAGACTGTTGGAACCCAGCCCCTTCCCCTTCCTATCTTACTTCCTAGCCATGAGGTAAGCAATGACTCTGCCTTGTTGTGCCTCTTGGGGCCATCCCCTCAAGGGCTGGTACCTCCACAACTGGGAGGTTGGGAGGTAGATGCTGCCTTTCCTCTTTAAAGCCTGACTGTCTCCGACACTTGTTCTAGGGGCAGTCACACAGAAAGTGCAGTGTCATGGGTGGGTGGGGGGGCAAAGAGCTACTTGCAGTATGGGAGCCTGAGGCTGGCATTCCCACCCCACAGGTCTTGGATACTCCCTGATGTTCAAAGTGTGGCCGTGTGTCCTCAGACATGTCAGGTATGCCCACCTGCACAGAGTGGTGGATCAGACTACTCTCTGGGCCACCAACTAGACAAGTTGGCCTCCTCAGCCCTCTGCAGTCTCACACACCCCAGAAAGTGCCGTAAGGAAGCCCTGGATTGAGCTGTTTCGTGGAGGCACGTGAGCTATTCATTTCAGCAGCAGCAGCAGCACCGCCAACCATTCAAATAACATATAAGCAATGGTTTTTGTTTTGTTTTTAGGGCTCAGTTATACATCCTGAAGACTGTCCTAGCTCCTCCGGTGGCCCTAGAAAGCCAACAGCGGGGCGTGGCTTATAGCCTGTGCTTACCAGAAACAGGTGCCGGGGGTGTCGGCTCTTGCCTCTCACTCTCATCAGCGTTCCTTCCTTCAGGAACTCCTGGAGGGGGAGAAGCCAACCTCAGAAGGCGAGAAAGTCTGGGCAGGTTCTGTGTAGGAAGCCGTCACCATAGCTGCCCCAGTACCCACGAACAGCTCACAGAGACTCTGGGCTCAGGAACCCAAGCTGGGCAGCCCGGCCTTCTAGAACATCCTCGTGCAGGACCAAGTCAACGCTGCTCTGGCCACCAAGCATGTGTCCCAGCTATGACTCTCTCTCTAAATGGCACCACAAAGGGTCCATTCGGAACATGGCCTTTGAAGGTTTGCTGAACATCTGGACTGTGAATAGTGACTCCAGCCCCATCCTTCCGAAGGATACAGAGACGTAGGAAGGACTTCGGGGCACAGGGCCTCAGTCAGAACTGCATATGAGATTTCACAGAATCCTAGACTAGGAACATCCTGCCCATGTGGCTCAGTCCCTCTTTCCAACTGGCAATGATCACACTTCAAGCTATTTTCTGAGCGGGGTTGTGTGTTTTCCATCTGGAAGCTAAAAAGTAAATCAATCAATCTCTCTCCCACCCCTCCCCTTCTGGGCAGAGAACCCAGGACCCTGCCTATACTAACCATGCGCTCCACTCCCAAGCGTCACCCATCCCTGTTTTGTTAAGAAGGCTATTTTTACGCTCTTTCTCGGGGCTTGCCTTTGAGAGCTGCTCTGATCTCTGCTTTCCTGGCAATTTGGAACTAGAAACACTGGTACAGTTTTTTCCCTCACTGGAGAGAGCTACCCCAGGGCAGTTATGGTGAGCAGAACTGACTGGCACTGTTTCTTTAACTGCCCCGGGAGAGCATCGTGCAAGGAGGGGTGCAGACAAGCTCCAGGGTGGTGCACCATGTCCCCCACCCCTCCTAAACAGCACCTGCAGCCAGGCCCGTCTGGGGCCAGCCCAGCTGAACAATGGGCTTATCAGAGTCGAGCTGGCCCTCGTCCTTGCCCAGACAGCACTCACCCTTCCTGGCTGGAGGAGGTCCCCTTGGCCCCGCACACTGTACTCGATGTGGACCAGCTTCTGCAGGTTTTCCTGTGGGCAGGAACAGGAGATGGTCACCCTTCCACTCCCGTACCCAGTGCTGTGTACCCTCTGCAAGGGGACATTGCTTCCACTACAGAGGAAGAAAGCAGAGCTCAGAAAAGCCCAGCCCAAACCCAAGCTCTGAGATGGCAGGAGGCATGGGGTTCTTGGCCTGGGATTTCCCAGTGATGAAAGACAAAGGGACTGCTGCACCTTTGGCCACATCAGGGGGAGAGGAGGCTGGCAGAGGGAAGTAACGAGAATGAAGGGCCAGTGGGAGATGGTTTTGTGGGCAAAGGAACTTGCTGCCAGGCCTGACGAACCTGCGTTCTCTCAGAACCCACTTGGTGGAAAAAGAGAGCTGAGACCACAAGTTGTTTGTTCTCTGACCTTCAAATGCATGAACGCGATAAATGTAAAGAGATTATTTTTCAAAGAGGAAGGCATCTGAAATGTTCTTGAGTTTGTGAAGGTCAAGTGTGGGCTGGTAGTTCAATTCAGGGTAATGGAGATGTGGACACTGTGGACAGGAACCGACCTGCAAGCTCTTGCAGCTGTTAGGCACTGAGGGCGCATGGAGGACAAAGTCCTGTGAGATGCCAGTGAGCAGGCCGCAAACAAAGTTTCAGCACTCCAGAGGCCAGAAGCCCACCAGCCCCTTAGGCAAAGACCATGTATTCTGAGTAGAGGGCTCTGGACTGTGCCCTGATACCACACAGAAGCTGACTACCCCAGAAGATGGGCAAAGACCTGCCCAAGCCCAGCCTCAGGCTCAGGGTAGAATGGGGCTGCCACAGAGCACGAGGCCACCAGACATGCCCTTCCCCAGAGAAGGCACACATGGGGAGAAGGCCTTTCTGCCTGCAGATATTTCTGAAAACCAGGAATGGAGCTGAATGTGAGGCAGCTCAGTTCTTAGAGCCCTGTAGATGCACAAGACCTGGAGGGAGATGAGGGCTGACAAGGACGGAGGTCAGATGAGTATCCAGCCCCATCATCATCTATGACTGGCCTGGATCAACTGGTCACGCTCCCCACATCCCACCACACACAGCACAATCAAAACAAGATGTAAATGCTGTTCTCCACAGTCTCCACAGAACTTATGTTCACAGCGTCTGGTATTCAACCAAAAGTCACAAGAACACTTCGGCTGCAGGGCATAAAGAAACCAAGTTGGAGCTGACCTGAGCTCTTCCTTCCAGATGGCTAGCTTCCATAGGGCTGTGCAGGTTGCTGGGCAAGAAAAGCTATCAATAGTATCACTCATTGACAAACTCTGCATGCTACAAACCATCCTGCTAGGCAAGATGTGCCCACTGGTACAATAGTGGCGTGAAGGCTGTGGGAGCAACCAGCCACTTTGGGATTGGATTCCCACAGAAGGGAAGTCACGTCTGTCACTGAAACCTTAGTCAAAAGCCCATGGCTAGGGAGGTGATAGGCCGTAGGAGAAAAACAATACTGTTGCCTTGATAAATGGACATGTTGTCAAAGTACATTCTAAATATCTGTTTATACATATAGATTATTCCTGCCCTCCATCTTGGTCAGAGAAGCTTCTCTCTGCAGTGTTCCAGACTCCTAACTGTCAAAGTGCTGAGTATAAATGGTGATTAAGTGTTCAGCCATAGGTGGGACATCTACATCAATACCCAACTCCTAAGGCTCAGAGAAGGACAGGATGATGGGGAGGAGTACCGTGAAATGCCATCTTCTAGACATGACATGGCCATTGTATTCACAGCAGCTAGGGTAACCTGCCTAAGGCCTGCTGAATATCAAGTCAACAAGGTTAGTCACCATTGCAGCAGGTAGAACTAATTGGATTCGGTGAGTTACAATAATAAGAGAAGAACACTAAGGGAGATATATACTGGGGATGCTTGGGAAGATTAGAAGGGGTCTTGGGGTAGATATAATCAAAATACATTTTTATGTGCATGAAATTATCAAATAGCAAATAAAAAAATATGCTACTTTTTGTTTTAATCATGAGAACAGAAATCCAAAACCAAATTGGGTTGGGGGGATGGGCTGGAAAGGTGTCTCAGAAGAGAACACTGGCTGCTCTTCCAGAGGACCTGGGCTCAATTCCCAGCACCCACATGCCAGCTCACAACCACCTGTAACTCTAGCTCCAGGGGATCCAGTGTCCTCTGCTGGTCTCCAGAGGCTCCAAGTACACATGCTGCACACAGACTTACCCATTTTGGTGGCGAAACACCCATTACATATAATAATAATAACAATAATAATAATAAAATTTAAAAAATACCAAACTGGGGAGACAAATGCAATTTATTTATTTTTTTCAGAGAGAAAGCAGTGTACACATTCTAGGTGACAGGCATCAGAGCTCTGGGCCAAGAACCAAAGCAACTGTTACGCTTTGGGCCTGGTGCGAAGGTAGATGGCACAGATGGGCATATGGAGAACTTAAGTATGGCAGCTGGCTGCACAGAGGAGTTTGGGGAAACTGAAACAAAGCACACAACCCACAGTACCAGACATGAAGACTCTTCCCAGGCTTAGCTGTGAACTGAACAGATCTGAGGAAAGGAAGAGCCAGAGAGCATGAAGATAGATCACTAGAACATAGGGTGAAGAAAGAGGGGTTGGGGAGATAGCTCAGTAGTTAATGGGCTTGCCTTGAATGCAAGGGCGAAGATCTGAGTTCAATCTCCCATACCCATGGAAAAACCTGGATGTGGCATCTATAATCCCATCGCCAGGGAAGTGGATATTGATCAGCCAGTCTAGAGTTCTAGGGTCAGTGAAAAATTGCCTTAAAAAATAAGGTAGGAGCTGGGCGGTGGTGGCGCACGCCTTTAATCCCAGCACTCGGGAGGCAGAGGCAGTCAGATCTCTGTGAGTTCGAGGCCAGCCTGGTCTACAAGAGCTAGTTCCGGGACGGGCACCAAAGCTACAGAGAAACCCTGTCTCGAAAACCAAAAAAGAACAAAATAAGGTAGGTTACCGAGGTGTGGAGGCACATGCCTTCTTTCTTCTTCCTTCCTTCCTTCCTTCCTTCCTTCCTTCCTCTCTCTCTCCCTTCCTTTCTCTCTCTCTCTCTCTCTCTCTTTCTTTCTGTCTTCCTTCCTTCCTTCCTTCCTTCCTTCCTTCCTTCCTTCCTTTTTTTTTGGTTTTTCGAGACAGGGTTTCTCTGAAGCTCCGAAGCCTGTCCTGGAACTAGCTGTTGTAGACCAGGCTGGCCTCAAACTCACAGAAATCCACCTGCCTCTGTCCCCGAGTGCTGGGATTAAAAGCATGCACAACCACCGCCCAGCTAAGGCACATGTCTTTAGGCAGAGGCAGATGGATCTTTCTGAGTTCTAGGCTACCCTTGTCTGCATAGTAAGTTTCAGGACAGCCAGAGCTACATAGATAGAACCTGCCTGGAAAAAAAAAATGGTGGAGGCCCATTCCGCAAAACAAAACCCATACCTGGCCCCATCATTGGAGCCAAAAGTCCATGGCTAAACAGGTCATGGGTCCCAGTCGAGAACCTACCATTGTCATTCTGCTAAATGAGCATCATATTAAATGGATATCTAATGATTTATTGTTATACCCATAGATTAGTGCATCTCTCAGCCGTCACCTGAGAAGCTGCTTTTAGCAATAAACACCCACAACTGATCAGGATGTAGAGAACGAGAGACGGCAGAATGCTCAGCCCTAAGTGGGACACCTGTATCACACTCCTGCCTTGCAAGGCTCAGGGATCAAAGCAGAAGAAGGGGCAAGAAGACTGTAAAAGCCAGAGGCGGTGGACGACTATGAGAAAACTGTGTTTTCCAGACTCAAGAGGGCAGCTGCACAGATGAACTCACAGCAGCTGTGACAGCATGCACTTGCAAAGACCCAAGCCAGCACGGAGAGAGGGAAGGTGGGCATGAAGTCCAACTGAGGAGCTACTGGCAGTTGATAGTTGCTGGTGGAGGGAAAGTCAGTGTTCTTTAAGGATATAATCCCCAGTATGTCCACCATGTTCCAGTGGAAAGCCACATGCTCAAGAGTCTATGTATGGGCAGCATTAACTGGACCTAATGGTGTGTGTGGGGGGGAGTGAGAGGGGAGCGAGAGCACCTGCATGAGAGAGGGAGGGAGGGAGAAAGAGAGAGAACACAAATTAGAGTGCGGGGAGGGGAGGAGGTTGGCTCTGGGGGAAGGGGTTGAATATGATCAAAATACATTGTATGAAATCCTCAAACACTAATTAAAAAAGAAAAGAAGACAGTGGAGAGGAGTTGAGGAAGATACCAATATTGACGTCCACGTGCGTGTACACATTTGTGAACATCTATACTTGCACAAAAACCGAGGAAAAGGAAAGTGTGTGTGTGTGCACGCACGCAAGCTCGCGTGAGAGAGACGGAGAAAGTGAGTGAATGGGGGGTGAGAATAGAGCATCCAAGAGACTTTTTAAACAAAAAAAAGAAAAGAAGAAGAAGAGGAAGAGGAAGAGGAAGAGGAGGAGGAGGAGGAAGAAGAAGAAGAAGAAGAAGAAGAAGAAGAAGAAGAAGAAGAAGAAGAAGGACCAACAAAGGTCAGATTCATCGGGATGAGCTACCATAGCCAGATAGCAGAAAAGAAGTCACAGGCATTCAAAAGGGAAGGACATACAACACAGAGAGCAAATATCAACACCCTAACAACAGTTTTAGTGGACTGTGAGTCAGAAGACAATGGTGTGTCCTCTTCAAATTACTGAGAGGAAAAATTTGACCAAGTCTGCTTTTAATACACAGGAAAAACATTTTTCAGAAGTGGAGATAAACTTCACAATTAACTACGTGGGAGATGGATGGTGGGGAGCAGGTTCTCTCTCTCATGGAGTGAGGGCTTTGATAAGTAAGGCGAGGGCCTAGAACCATCCAGGTGGTAATGATTTGAGTAGACAGGCAGATTAGGTGTGGGAATATCCACCATGTGACCACACAGAGGTCAGTAGAGAAAATCCACCTACATGTCTACATAAAGGTCAGTAGAGAATACCCACCATGTGTCCACACAAAGGTCAGTAGAGAAAATCCACTTACATGTCTACATAAAGGTCAGTAGAGAATCCCACCATGTGTCTACACAAGGTCAGTAGAGAATACCCACCATGTGTCTACACAAGGTCAGTAGAGAATACCTACCATGTGTCTACACATAGGTCAGTAGAGAATACCGACCATGTGTCTACACATAGGTCAGTAGAGAATACCCACCATGTGTCTACACATAGGTCAGTAGAGAATACCCACCATGTGTCTACACATAGGTCAGTAGAGAATACCCACCATGTGTCTACACATAGGTCAGTAGAGAAATCCTCCATATGTCTACAATAGGTCAGTAGAGAGTACCCACCATGTGTCTACACATAGGTCAGTAGAGAATACCCACCATGTGTCTACACATAGGTCGGTAGAGAAATCCTCCATATGTCTACAATAGGTCAGTAGAGAGTACCCACCACATGTCTACACATAGGCCAGTAGAGAGTACCCACCACGTGTCTACACATAGGTCAGTAGAGAGTACCCACCACGTGTCTACACGTAGGTCAGTAGAGAATACCCACCACATGTCTACACGTAGGTCAGTAGAGAGTACCCACCACGTGTCTACACATAGGTCAGTAGAGAATACCCACCACGTGTCTACATGTAGGTCAGTAGAGAGTACCCACCACGTGTCTACACATAGGTCAGTAGAGAATACCCACCACGTGTCTACACGTAGGTCAGTAGACACATGTGTTTTTCTTCACTCTGCCAACCAGGAGCACCTCACAGAAATGAGAGCTGCAGCACAGTAGCTTGTTTCTAGGCAACCGCTCTACCCCTGAGCTCTCTCTTCCAGGGAAACTTGGAGAGATGGTCTATTCTTGGAGAGAATTCTTGGAGGGAGAATGAACGAACCAATAACAAACCACCTAAACACTCAAAGGGGGAAGCACAGATCAGCTGAAAGAGCAATCTGGAACAATTCTTGCCAAAGGAATTCTTTTATTCCTAACATTTTGGGTTTAAAAATTGTTTTAATTTGACTCTTCTCTATTTTGAGAAATAAATAAATCAATGTGGGCTAAAATAAATATCCACAAATTGGTAGTGACATAAATGATTGGTCTGTTTTGTGTATGAGGATGGCCTGCACCCATCATTGAGAGGGAAGAGACACAGCTACAAGTAAGATTCTGGAACATTTAGGAGGCCATCAGCTTAAAGGAAGAGGGAAAGTCTCTCTGTACTACTCCAGGGTGGACTAGGCACAGTGACTTTCCTTAGAGACTGCAGAAAAGTCAGGGAACACATGATCTCAGTCAGGGGACCAGGGTCACGACATACCATTACAAGACAGAAATCTGGTCTCTGTTATAATGAAGAAAACCTCAGATTCCAACAGTGAGTGTCCTGCAGTATACTTGACCATGATCCCTCAAGTCCTCCATAGTCATCCAGGTCAGGGACCATCTGAGAAACTGGCTCCAATGGGAGCCTCCAAAGATGTAATGTTCAAAGTCCAACAAGACAAAATGCCAGCCTACAGAATGGGAAAAGACCTTCGCCAACCTCATACATCAGAAAGAGGGCTGATCTCCAAAATATACAAAGAACTCAAGAAATTGGTCATCAAAAGAACAAATAATACAATAAAAATGGGGTACAGACCTAAACAGAGAACTCTCAACAGATGAGTCTAAAATGGCTGAAAGACAATTAAGGAAATGCTCAGCATTCTTTGCCATCAGAGAAATGCAAATCAAAAACAATTCTGAGATTCTATTTTACATCTGTAAGAATGGCCAATATAAAAAACACTGATGACAACTTATGCTGGAGAGGGTGTGGGGAAAAGGGAACACTCCTGCATTGCTGGTGGGAGTGCAAGCTGGTACAGCACCTTTGGATGTCAGTGTAGCAATTTCTCAGAAAATTAGGAAACAACCTACCTCAAGACCCAGCAATACCACTTTTGGGTATATACCCAAAGGATGCCCAATCATACCACAAGGACATGTGCTCAACTATGTTATAGCAGCATTATTTGTCATAGCCAGAACCCAGAAAGAACATAAATGTCCCTTGACCTAAGAATGGATAAGGAAAATGTGGTACATTTACACAATTACACATTTACACAATTACACAGCAGAAAAAAAATGACATCTTGAAATTTGAGGGCAAATGGATGGATCTAGAAAGTATCATATTGAGTAAGGTAACCCAGACTCAGAAAGACAAATATAACACGTATTCACTCATATGTGGCTTTTAGACATAAAGCAAAGAAAAACTAGCCAACAGTTCACAATCCCAGAGAACGTAGACAACAAAGAGGACCCTAAAAGAGACATACATGGATCTAATCTACATGGAAGTAGAAAGAGATAAAATCTCCTGAGTAGATTGGGATTTTGGGGACCATGGGAGAGGGTAGAAGGGGAGGGAAGAGGAAGGGACGGGAGCAGAGAAAAATATATACCTCAATAAAAACAATAAAAAAGATGTAATGACCAAAGTGATGAATCCTGGAACAGGACATCGGGCCTGTGAGAATTATAGGTAATAATGCCATTTCCAATGGGCTCTTATCACAGCCAGGGCTTCACGTTAATAGAAGACATTAACCACAGGGAAACGATAGAACCCATGGGAACTCTTGGTATTATCTTCTTTAAAAAATTGTACTAAAAGTAAAATATGTTCAGAAAGTAGCATGATGGACTCCTGGGGTTGGGTGAGGGGTGATGTGCAAGGAGACAGAGTTTCAGCTGGAAAGATGATGACATTCTGGAGATAGGCTTTATGACAAACGCAGTTTAAAGATAGGCTAAGGGCTGGAAGAAGTGGTACACGCTTCCAATCCTAGCACATGGGAGGCAGAGGCAGGCAGATCTCTGTCTCAGAACAAAACACAACAGCAGCAGCAATAGCAACAACTGGCTAAGGCTAAGCGTGGACTTCCGCAAAGACAATATATACGTGGCTGATAGGCGTATGTAAAAGGGTCCAATGTCACCCACTCACCACTGGGAAACACAAACCAGACCCGTGAGACACCACTCCCCTCATAAGAAAGAGCAGTAATAAAGAAGAGGGGAAAGACTCGAGTGCTGGTGAGGGTGTGGAGAGCAGAGACCCCTGTGTGCGTGTGGCGGGGGTGCCAGTGAATTCAGCCTTACGGCAATTAGTATGCAGTTTCCTCCAACCACTGAAACTGATGTATGATTCAGCAATCCTACTAGATACATCTTAAGAAACCAGAACCTATATGTCACAAGCAAATAGACCAGCAAGCAAAGGAAGGGGTGAGGTGGTCTCACCTGAAACAGCGTGCCTGTGCCTCCCACCACAGAATCCACCTCATCCTGAGTCAGGTGTAGCTGCCCCATCCCTCTTATGGGTGCCCTGCATGGAACCTCACCTCTCCCTGGGCAGGGGAGGAGACACATTCATGTCAGCTTAGAGGCAGGACTTCCTGAAGCAGGATGTGGAGAATGCCACCAGCTTCTACAGCAGCAGGGTCCTGCCCCCAAAGCACCTCTATCTTTCTGTTGCACTGAGGGCACCTCACAGCATTCACAAGATGCCCAGGTGACAAGGAACAAGGTATGACATCCTCACCGTAGGAGGTAAGAGGACCAGGTGGCTGTGACAGTTGTGATCCTTCTGGAAGCAGCTCCGGAAACTGACCTGTGTTTTTGAGCCTGTTGCCTTCAGCTTTCCCCTCAGCTGCCCAACCTAGCCAGGTCTAGCTTCTGTTCCCAGATCTAGTCCTACCAGCCACACTGAGCAACAAAACACAGCTGATGCACCCTGGATCTCCCAGTCCCAGCCTCGGCCCTGGCTTCCTTGTATTCTCATCAACTTGCACATGCTTGCAGGCCCTCCACAGCATGTCCTCTTATCAGAAGTGATGCTACGTCCTCTAACCCTAGCTCCAGGGCATCTGTCCTCTGAACCCTCAGCTCATCATCTCTCACAACTATTAGCCATGGTTATTTGAATCCATGGTCCCTGCTCTGAGGAACTCAAGGCCTGACTTACAGTCAATGTCCTCAGATTCCATTTTCTAATAGGTGTAGGTTCTCTGTGTATTTGTTGGAGCAGAACTGCCGAGGATGCCTTGGCACGCATACCACTATTATCCCCTTCTATGCCAGTGAAAGACATGACTAATGGATTGCTGAATCTTCCCATCAGCCTCTGGCTCATTTTCAACACACAGCTCTAGTGGTAACAGCCTGGGGAATATGTGGATACAGATGATCATAGAAACTGCTCAGGTAGAGCTGGGGGTATGTGGAAGAGAGCCTGACATCCTCAGCAGAAACCCGTGTCCCACAAACAGGACACATGACATCACAACCAGATGTGCATGCAGAGCTCAGGCACCTGGCAGACCAGTGATTCTGACTTTGAGGACATGAGGGGTTCCTAGGAGTGGAGCATGTCACTTACTGAGGCAGTGGACAGTGGCACTGTTTATCAAGTCTGCACAAGTCTATAACCCTTCACAGCTTAAATGGAACAAGAAGCCCAAAGAGGAGCACACAGGTCATACCGCAAATGTCAGGCCAGAAGCCAAGGCTCTTTGGAGAATCCCGGGAGACAGACAGTAGGGCAGCATGAGGCAGATGAGCAGAATGAAGCAGGACCTGGGGTCTCTACCCCAGAAAAGAAGCCATGGCTGGACTCACCCCTTGCTCCATGCTTTCATTGGCACGGTCTGTCACTTTGGAGATGAGAGTCAGAGCACCTGGGAAGCAAAGGACAGACAGAAGCTCTATGAGTGCTAGTCCAGCTTCCACAGCCCTTGTCTCTCCTTTGGCTGTGCGCCTACACCGTCTCCCCTGTGGTGGGCCGGGAAGGTAGAGCGGCACCGGTTTTCCCCACTTCAGCATCAGGGCACGAGCCTAACCACAGCCCTTCCATGACTTCCTCGGTCTCCCTGGCTGCTGACTATATTACAGTGGGTCCACTCTGGTAGGGGCTGAGGCACCAGCTCAGGAGGGAGCATGGTGTGGTTAAGGGAGCAGCGGACATCTTAGAGCATCCTTCTTAGATCACCCAACTCTGTGACTTTCACTTCCTCTGCAGGATAGATTCCTTAGGCTTTCACAGCTAGGGATGGTAGAGGTCATCTCAAAGGACTTGAGAGTCTGGTAGCTACCCCAGAGGTATCATACGCAGAATGCACCCAGCTGGGTCTGCTCTGGGTCTATATTACAGGGTAGGGGGGTATCACCCCTTGAGATGGCCCTAATCCCATCTCAAGTCCTTTGAGATGGTAGAGGTCACCTCAAGAGACTTGAGGAGTCTTGGCAGAGAACACAGGTGTCATATGCAGAATGCACCTAGCTGGGCCTGCTCCATGTCTACACTGGACACTGGTGTAGACCTGAGGATTAATGGATGGGAGACAAAACAAGGAGGTATGGCTTCCTCCAGGGTCTCTCCAGACTTACTCTGAGTGTTGTCATACTCGGCTGAGTCCGGGCACAGGTTGTTCAAATAATCTGGAGAGAGAGAGAGGGACAACAATCAGTTCTGGCAGTAAAGTGGCCTTCTGTCCTCCACAGTGACCGCCCCCTTCTCTAGAGATGGATGAGCTGCAGAAGAATAGAGTGCCCACCTGCTCACCATGAGACCAGGACCCTCTTAGCATCCTGACCGCCACCAGCAGGCACTCACTCGTTCAACCCTTATCTAGTCATGATCTGGGATGGCTTATACCTCTGGGATACAGGCACAAGAAAGTATTCACTGTCCATTGCAAGGTTACAAGACATGACAAGCTACACAGTACTATGTTACAGTGCATCCACCCTAGTAGGGCCTGAGGCACCAGCCTAGGAGGGAGCAGGGTGTGGCTAAGGGCGCGAAGGACATCTTAAAGCATCCTTCTTAGGTCACCTAACTCCGTGACCTTCTCTTCCTCTGCTGGACAGAGCCCCCAGGCTCCCACAGCTAAAGATGGCAGAGGTCATCTCAAAGGACTTGAGAGTCTGGTAGCTACCCCGGAGGTATCATACGCAGAATGCACCCAGCTGGGCCTGCTCTGGGTCTATATTACAGGGTAGGGGGGTATCACCCCTTGAGATGGTCCTAATCCCGCTACCCGCCTTCTGCTTTGCTCCTGGAAGTCTGGCCATATAGGCAGTCTTGCTACCCCTTGAACACGTTCCTGCCCTAGGGCCCCTCTACGTGTACTCTCTTTTAGAGCTTCCTATGGCTCACGTCTTTTCTCTGCACACACCTTTGTTTGATGTCACCTCCTCGGAGAGGTCTTCTCTGCCATATCTAACACATCAGCCCCCTTCCCTAATCCTGTAACCTACTTGCTTTTTTAGGAGCATTCTCAACACAGATATTATGTATTCATATATTTTAATATATACTTGCATACTTAGATATAAAATCATTGATACTAGGGGTGGACCCAGGGCCTGGCATAGGCTAAGCCCATGGCTTGTCACAGTGTTCTATCTCTCCATTATAACTGTCATTTGCTGCCATTGCCAGCATCTAGCACGGGTCTGGTACTTAGGCAGTGCTCAGTGGCTACTTGCTGAATCGAATGAGTAGATTATTTAGACTGCAACCCTACCCTGTGCCCTACCCTGCAAGGGAGTAAAAAAGGCACTCATGGGAGCCTCAGAAACAGGATAGGGCCTGCGTCTCTGTGGAAGGCTGTGGCCAGTGAGCGTGGAGCTCGGCCCAGAGGCAGGGGTGTCAGCAAGGTAGAGAGGGAAGGAAAGCGGGAGGGCATAGGCCTAGGCCCTGTGAGATAGTTTGAATAAGAATAAGAATGCCCCCCCCCACAGGCTTGTATGTTTGAGTGCTCAGTCACCAGGGAGTAGTACTATCTGAGAAGGATTAGAAAGATTAGGAGGTGTGACCTTACTGGAATAAGTGTAGCCCTGTGGGAGGAAATGTGTTGTTGGACGCGGGCTTTAAGGGTTCAAAAGTGTACACAAGACCAAGTATTGTCTGTCTGTCTGTCGTCTGCCTGCTTCCCTGCCTCCCTGAAGATCAGTATCTCGTTCTCAGCGACTCCATCACCACACCTGCCATGCTTGTCCCATGCTCCCTGCCATAATGACAATGAGCTGACCCTCTGAACTATAAGCCAGCCCCCAATTAAATGCTTTCTCTTATAAGAGGTGCTTGGTCATGGTGTCCCTTTGCAGCAACAGAACAGTGGCGAAGTCGCTCTGGTAAGCCAAAGAGGAGAGGCGGCCGGAGTGGCAGAGGGCAGAAGATGGGAGGAAGGCTGGCCAGCACATCGCAGAGCCGAGAGGGCCAGGCCTCAAGAGGGAGCACACAGCAAAGCCACAGAATGGCAGCGGCCCGCAGTGGGAAATGTCCACTATTCTTAGGAAGGCAGCTTAAACGCACAGTGAGAGTCCCACCAGGTTTCTGGCTTTGGGGGCAGGAGGGGGGCTAGTGGCGGCAGTGCATGTGACTCTGTGTGACTCTGGGGATCTGGAGCTGCGCCGTCATTCCTACACCTGCTAAGCTGCATGGAGGTCTTATTCCCAGGGCACTCCACCTCAGCCCCACCTGGACTCTAATGGCTCACCAGTGAGCAACACTTGGTACTGGAAGAGGCGCTGGACTACACGCAGCATCCGATGCTTCATGCTCTGGCCGCCCCCTTGCGAACTCTGCTGCTTTGAAGAGGGGAGGAGAGATGCCATCAGAGACCCACAGACATACTTCACCCTGCTCTGATCAGCTGCAATCTCCCACATTGTCAGACCCGCAGGAAGCCCTCTTGGATCATCCTGGCAGGTTCACAGTCACACTCGGTAACTCAGTTCTCTGAGGCCCTATTCTGCCCCAACATTAGTAATAGAGATAAGCTCCCCTTTGACCACCCAGGAGCTAGCCTTCCCGTTTGTGACCAGTGCTGGCCATTTCCATGGTTGTCCTGTGGCTGGGCCCCAGCTTGCTTCATAGAAATGGAAGAACTAACTCTAAGATTTTTCCTGTGACCTCACTACCCATTGCCCAACAGGGGTCATTCAGTCCTGGGTTCCCCTCCTTCGAGTCCCCACCCCGTCTCCCGATCTGCTGCCCAGATTGGTCCTTCTATATGTCTCATTCACCTTTCTTAAGTCTTTCCATGTCCCCCTGTCTGGGCCCCACAATATCCTTACAGCGGGGTCTCTAAAGACCTGGGAACCCACCTCAAATTCCCGGACGGTGCTGGCCAGCCGGGGTGAGAGCAGGCAACTCTCAGCGAGCAGCCCCAGGTACCTGTCAAACTGCAGGATGTGTGCAGCATGGTGTTCAAATTCCTGCTCGCGGACCAGGAAGATGTCGGCCACCTGCGGCTGTTGGCCCTCCCCATTGCTAGGGAGAGGACAGACAGTGAAAAGTCAGTCTGTGGACCAACAAAGGGTGGTGTTCTGGGGGCTGCTTTGCTTGGGGGTAACAACTTACCACCTCTCCGGGAGACAGCGTTTTGTATTTGTGGAGATTTTTGTCTGCCCCACCCCAGGTGGCATAAGCGGGATATGGGACCCCAGGCTCCTCACCAATCCCCCAGCCTCTGCTCCAGGTTCTCCAGGATGCCCTGGTGAAGGTCACAGATAGCCGGGAGCTCCCGCAGGCCCTGCCGCAGCTCCTCTTGGGCCAGTGGCTCTCTGCCCTCTTGCTCTATGGTCTCCAAGGCCCTCAGGACGGCTCCATGGAAATCCTGCAACCCCAGAGGCCTGTTATGTACTGCATCAGGCAATGAGGGCCCTTGAGGCTCCAGAGCCCTGACCTGAACAGAGGTGACTGCAAGAACTGAGGCCTGTCACTGCCACTGGCTCCACACTGTCACCTGTGGATCAGGAAGACCATCTCATACCCACTTGCTACAGGGCTGTCTTTGCCCTTGCTTACACAGAGCAGTGTCGCCGTGGTGACCTGGCCAGGACCCTTTGTTTACAAGACAGGGAATCAGCTGGTGATTCCTTCACTAAGGAAAAGCAAAGTCCTAGCTTTCTAGTTCTCCACCATGGAAGAAGCTCAAGTTGTCCTCTGATCTCCATGTGTGTACACTGATATGAGTGTATATAAATACACACATGCTCACACACACACACGCTCACACACACACACACATGCACACACACACACATACATGCACACACACTCACACACACATGCACACACACACACATGCACACACACACATATGAAAGTATCATTTTAAAAATAAAAGACACAGTAGATGAGAAGTTCAAGGTTATTCTGGGCTACACAGAGTTTGAGGCCAGGTAGACTACATGGGACCCCCGCTCCACATACACACACTAAAAGGAAAAGTCACAGCAGGTGTCTGTGACCCCAAAGTTCAAGAAACCAAAGTAGAAACTCACAAAGGCCAAAGAGGAGTTTATGTAAGGCCAGGTGTGCACAGTCCTACATCTTGTCTAGTCCAAGGTAAGAAGGAGCCTGAACCCACCGTTGCCATTTCCTTCCCTTAGCTCATACACAGACATCAGCTCAGCCTCAGAAGAAAGGGGGCAGAGGGAAACATAACTTTTCTCATTATTTTTGCATGAGCTGTTGCTACCGCTTGCTTTGTATGATTTGAGGACCAGGCATTGTCACCTGTTCTAGTTTACTTTCTATTACTGTGACAAAACCATGACCCAAACCAACCTGGGAAGGAAAGGGTTTCTTTCAACTTACATCCCACTGTCTTTCATCCAGGAAAGTCAGGGCAGGAACCAGGAAGCAGGAGCTGATGCAGAGGCCATGGAGGAATGTTGCTTACTAACTTGCTCCTCATGGCTTGCTCAGACTGCTTCCTTATACAGCCCCACCCACCTGCCCAGGGGCGACACATCCCATAGTGGGCTGGCACAGCAGGCTGGGTCCTCTCCCATCAACCATTAATCAAGACAATGCCACAAAGACTGGCCTATAGGCTAATCTGAAGGAGACAATTCCTCAATTGAGGTTGACAACTGATGCCAACTATGACATTATAGGGGCACAAGTACAGGAATAAGCCACATGTATAGGATTGGTGCCCTGTAGGGACTGGCCTATAGGCTAATCTGAAGGAGACAATTCCTCAATTGAGGTTGACAACTGATGCCAACTATGACATTATAGGGGCACAAGTACAGGAATAAGCCACATGTATAGGATTGGTGCCCTGTAGGGTTTCAGGCGTCCACTGGGGACTTGGAAGGTGTCCCTACAGACTGGAAGACCCCACAGTTATGACACTTCAGATGATCTGTGTTTAGGGCATGAGCTCACACATGGTTTGTTGTCTGCTGTCTCTGGAGCCCAGAGGCACCTTCAGTGTGAGAGGAACTTCCTTCCCTTTGGGGAACCACACAACTGCTAGTTAGCAGGAATGGAGCCTGAGTCTGGGGAAGTCAAGATTAGGATCCTGTCACTGTGAGGCTCATACCCAAAAGCACCACATAGCCCAGACAAAGAAAGGGAGCACAAGGAGAGAATGGCTGGAGAGCAAAGAGGGAAGGAGAGAAAGGAAAACAGCAAGGGCAGACAGACAGTGGCATGCATAGCGTCCTCTGGGGAGCTTCAGTGTTAACAGCTCCATAAATCCTTTCCTGCATGGTAATTAATCCTCACCGGCTCAGTCCCAGTAGGCATGGTAGCCACCTGCAGGACAAGATGGCCATCTACAGGACAGAACAGCCATCAGCAAGACAATCACAATCCACTCACATCTGTTCTTAATGGAACCATGGAGTGCTGACTGCACTGGGCATCCCCTGTGGAAAGGATTCTGCTGCCTCTAGCACTGGGCAAAACCACAGGGTCTCAGTATCCACCCCCAGGGAGGAAACCTCATCTTAAGCATTCCAGCAAACATTCCGTTATACATTCTGAGCGCTTGATCTACAGCAAGCCCCAAGGACAGAGGGTAGTGGAGGCATGTAGTTCTGCCCACCAAGAGATTGTGATAAAAAAAAAAAAAGACAAGGAGACATGTGTGACATGGACCAGAATGGGGACCTAGGACAAGTCAGAAGTGAGGGATCTAGCTTGGTGAAGGCTGGCAGGGAGGCCATGTCTCCACGGAGACAAGGGCAGTGCTGACGGGAGAGCAGCATGTGCTGCCCTAGGCAGCAGAGCATCTGAGAGATTGGAGATGGTCTTAGTCGTGAGAGTTATGAGGATGAGCGCGTGCATAGTGAGTCGTCTGTGTGTGCATGTGTGCTCATGAGTATGCACGTCAGCGCTCCCTTGCAAGAAAGTACAGAGTGCTGGAATAGACCAGGGCCACTCCACTCCCTTAGTATATGTATTGTGGAGTTTCCACTCCAGCCTGCAGGACTCCCTAAGTCAAGGCCTAGAGAGGCTCACACTCCTATCTACCCACAGAGGCACTTCTGTATGACCTCAGATGACCCCCTGCTTCTCTGGACTCCAAAGTGGAGACACAAACACCAGCACCTCAAGCACCCAACTAAGGAAGGTTCTTGGAGATAATAACAGGGATATTTGCTGAACATACATTCTAAGAGCTGTGTGCCTCAAACTTCATACCTCCCTTCCGTGTGTGCACACACACACGCACGTGTGCATGGAGAACTGAACCCAGGTCCTCATGCATATAAGGAAAGCCTTCTACCATTCAGTCCCAGGCCCAGTTTCTTCATTAATGTTCATGGCAGCCCCAACTGGTTGTAATTTCCATTTTCTCCATAGCAGTCCAGGCCTTGGGAGATGGAGGAATTTGCTCAAGGTCCTCATTCTTGAGTCCATGTTTGCCTGATTCCAAAGTGCCAGTTCCTTCCATCACTGGGGATGGGCTTTGCGTTTTCAAAAGACAGCACCAGTCCCTGCTGTCTGAGGGTCAGGATGTGAGCTCTCAGCTACTTCTCCAGAACCACGCCTGTCTGCCAGCCACCACATGCCCTGTCATGATGCTATGGACTTGCCTTCTAAAATGATAAACATGACCCCAATGAAATGTTTTCTCTCATAAGTTGTCTTGGTCATGGTGTTTCCTCACAGCAGGAGAACAGTAACTAAGACACTAGTTAATCATGGATGTCCCTGTTGGGTCAACTGGACTCTAGAATCCCACTCAGCTAGCCTCACACTGTCCTCAGCCATTTCCCACTTATGCCAACAGGGTCTAGGCTGGCTGTACGCTGTGCTGGGAACACAGGTTCACTCAGCCTAACCAATTGCCATAGGATACTGGGCATTGTGAGAATAATATTCTGTGGAGCAGACCATGCTTCTACGCTGGCCACTGAAAGGACTAACAGTGCAGAAAACCATGAGGAAATATGCTCTGTAGTGAGAGGTGTGTGAGCATAAGGGGAATGGCTATAACTTACAAAGAGCACACAGCAGCAAAAATAATACAAAACAAAACAACAACAACAGAATGGATAGAGTGTGATAACATCAAAATTAAAACAAAATAAAACTGTTGTGCTCCAAAGAACAGTATCAAGAGAGTAAAGATGAGGACTGGGATGTAGTTTAGTGATAGAACATTTGCCTAGCATACATAAGATACTGAGTTTCACCTAATACAGACGGACGGATGGATGGACAGAACCTGAAAAGGGAGTAAAGAAGACCCAAAGAGTGAGAGAAAATGTTTTTTTTGAGAGAAAATGTTTTTAAATTGTATGTTTGATAATAGACTTATTTACAGGGTTACAAGGAAAAGGACTAACCACCCAGCAGAACACAGAGCAAAGGGCTTGAAAAGACAGGTCTCCAAAGAGTCACATACAGATACCGCAAGAAACCGCAAGAAAAGACACTTGGCACCACATGTCCTTAGGGAAACGTGCAAAGCCAAACACAGAGATGTGTCTCACACCTGCTGGACTAGCTGTCACAGACTCACAGTAACCAGTGTTGCAGGGAGTAGAGAATGCGGAGCCCAGTGGGATGTGGGTATGCGCCTGCACCCCCTGCACTGAGGCACTCCCTCCTACAGGAGGTTCACAGCACTCTTCAAACTCAAGAAACGAGACTCAGGACATGAGCCAAGAGTATGTGAGTCACATGAAGGCTGTCAATGAGAGCAGGGAGAGGAGACTCTTCAGGGTAACGCTGTCTGCAAGTGTACAAGCTTTCGAGAGTCACCCATGCTCGGGCAGGAATTTTTAGTGATGTAGCTGACCTTGAGTCAGCCATGTTCCTGTAAGTAATTCCAACAAACTCATTGGTTCATCAAGCAGGACTCGAGGGCTTGGATGGTGAAATCAGTTCTTTGGTCTGTTGTTGCCCTCTTTATCCAGGGTGAATTGAAAGGGACTCTAGGAAAAATCATGTAACCTCAAATGTTTAGCATCACTGTGAGACCCAGCAGTGGCACTAGGTGTGAGGCCAAGGGAACTGCAGACACACATGCTTCCTGCAATTTAGCATGGCACACAACCAGCAAGAGCCCAATGTCCATCCTCTGGGAAAGGCACAAACAGACTGTGACATCCAAATGGACTCAGTCACAAGGGAATGAGGGATCAGTGCAGGCACAGATGGGCGAACCTTGACAGTAGATGCTAGAGGGAGGAAGCTGACCACAAAGACCATAGCTTAAGATTCCATTTAAATGAAATGCCCAGAGAGGCACATTTGTAGGAACTACAAACTAGATGGGCAGAAACATTAATACACATACCCCGGTGACCTCTGTCATTGGCATGGACAGGAATCTTCTCAGATGATGGAAGTAGTGTCTGCCTTTCTTGCACACAGACATGAGCTCTTTTGCTAAGATTAGTTCACTAACTAACTACAGGCAAGTTACAAGAATATTTTTAAAAGCAAACAATTCTGAGTCCCCTGGGGGATAGGGGTCAAGTTGGAATACCTCACTTTTCTGCCTCTCCTCCAAACCCTCCAAGGATCACCTACTTCCTTAGAGATCATGATCATGGAGGAAGAGCAACATGAACACACAGGAGGCAATAACACCTGCCCAGACCCAGGCCTTCTCCATGGGTCTCCCTGTGACCCCTGCTGCAATCCTTGATAACCAGAGGGGGAGCAATCATGGATTGAGCCAAAATGTGTGCCCCCACAAGCCCTAAAGAAGCTAGAGTTCATTATGGCTTGGGGAGCCAGCAAGACCCAGAATATAGGACTCTCCTTCCTCTCAGTTAAAATGTATTTCCCAGCAGGGTGCAGTGGAGCACACATTGGGATGCAGAGGTAGGAGGATCCTGAGCTCAAGGATGCTTGAGCAACACAGTGAGAACCTGTCTCAAAATAACAACAACAACAAAAATGTCCTGATGGTGTCCACAGTCAGAGAGGCAAGAGAAGTAAGGGAGAGCCATAGTCAGCTGAGGAGGTTGTCTGAGTTAATCTTTGTTTCCCAGAATTTCCCACTGTCACTCAACCTACCAGGGCATCCTTCCCTAACTCCCTTCCCTATGCCTGCCTACCTGAGTCATCAGGGCACTGAGTCCCTTTGAGAGACCTGACACATGACATGAAGAGACTTCCTAGGTGGCCCCTAGGAGTTGCCCCCCTCTGTAAGGCTCTGTAAGGCTTGTCCCTACTTTCTGGTGGGCAAGGCCCATCTTCCCAGACATCATTCCTCCAGATCACAGTGACCCCTCTTTCCCTCGCAGGGCTCAGAAGTCAAAAAACCCTGGCATGACTTCACTCTGGCTGTGTGATCCAGGGAAAGTCACTCACCTTCTCTGAGAAGGTCTGGGCCTGTACTCATTTATCTCTTAAGTATATACAGTGTGCAATGAAATGAGACAATGTGTGGAGAGTTGGCGCACAGCAGTCACTGACCCTGCCATGCCTGTCACCTTGGATACTGACTGCCTGAGGAGGAGCTGGCTGAATGAACGGATGGGGGATGGGTGGGGCAGACAGTCCTTATTCTGATAAGGAAACTCATGAATATGTTGAACCCCAGAGCCCTGCACACCTCGAGCTTGTCTTGAGAGGTCAGTCCTGTCCAGGAGGCTATGGTTGCTTCACTGCAGTTCCCACCCCCCGGGGAGAGGGGACAGTGCTCTAGTTTGGGGCATACTGGGAGGACCCAAAAATCCTGATCACATATCTCCTTGTGGCCTTTGATGAATCCTCCATCCTGCTCAGGGAACCCTAACCCTGCCTCACCCATGTCTTCTATGAGGAGACCATGTCCACTTCTCCAGGCATGGCTTGGTATCCACCTGTGTTTGGGCTCTCTTCTGGAGTCCTTCCCCTCATACAGTGTCTGCTCTGCTCACAGGGCCATGGCAGAGCCTCATCCACCTACTACCTGTTATCGATCTGGCTCCTCACGCCATTGCTGGTCACCAAGGGAACGCAATCCTCAGCCTTTCCCAACATACCACAGCAGCTCTTTCTAGGGCCACCAGCAGCCTTTCACACTCTTGAGATCAAGCCCCAGAAGCCGAGGGGCTCTCTACCTTCCCCCTTCCCTGCTGGCCTCAGCTTTCTCAGTTTTCCTGCTCACAGTGTCCTCCACCTGGCTGAATTTCTCTCAGTTCCCAAACATGCCAAACCTAGCTGGCCTTTGGGCCTGTGCACGCGCCGATCACTCTGCAATCACAAGCCTTCCTTTTCTGCTGCTGAACATGCCTTCGTCAGAGACTCCTTCCCCTACGCCTGGAAATCTGAACTGGATATTTCAGTGTGTAAAACCCCACCTTTTGTTCATGGGGTTCCCTCTAGGCACTGCTTCCTTTCACGCGGTCCATTCTCCATGAGACAGGCATGAGGACTGATGCCCAGCAAGAGAGAGAAACTCATAAATGCACTGACCTCAGAGGGCTCAAGGAACACAGTGCCAGAAAAAGAGATGAGTACGGGGGACACAGCTGAAACAAGAACGAGTGGAGCAGCCGCTGGCCCATGGTGACCTTATGCTTGGCTATAACACAAGATCTTGATGTGTTACAATGACAGGGGAATGCATCTTCCCACTGCAGCAACCAGGAAACCAGCAGCAGCAGGAGTCTGGGGAACCACAAACAGGAGGAAGCCAAACAATACTGTAATGTAAAAAAAGGCTCCAGCTAGAAAGCACCCTGAAGCCTGTGAAATGAAAGCCCACCGTAACAGGGCAACAGATGCACAGGGTGGGGGGGTGTCAGCCAGGAAGGTACCAGGGACAATATGATGAAGTGTGAGACTGTACAGGAGCGGGAGGTCTGGCCACCTGCCCTTGGAAAGTCCCCTGCTCAGTGCTGTGGCTGTGGGGAAGAATGGGAGAAAGGAGTAACTGGAAAGCCTGCAGCTCAGAAGCTCTCTAATAAGCATGGGGATGAGACAGCTAAGGGGAGCCCACCTGTCCTTGGAGTGTTGGGCAGGAAGTGAGCGTTGTCCGAACTACACTAAACCAATTCTTGCAGCAAGTTCGTATTTTAAGCACTACTGATATTTATTTCCCTAAAAACAATGTTGGGAGATGGACTATTTGATCGGCAGTGGCCTCTTTCCTAGTGTCCTGGCCTCCTTGAGCAGAGGACTGTCAGTCAAACTGCCAGCCTACCAAGCACCAAGCACCCCAGACACGGTGAGGAAGCCATGGAGTGGTTTTGTTTATAGACGTTGAGATTCTGAACATTCAGCCACAGCCACAACAGTCTTAATTTGTGTCTTAAAGTTTACTAAGGGCTTTTCCAATTCCAAGCCCCATGAACGCTTTCCCACCATACCGGAGAGTGAGAACCTTCCCTGGGTTTACAGACTGCTGTGACCAGCATGAAAGGAACAGTGCTGTGTGACTGGTGTTAAACACCATATACGACAGTCCGCTGCAATCGGTGCAAACACCCCTCTGGCTATAGAAACAAGATGCTCAGACCACCGGAGAGCCACTCGAAACGCCTTCCTATGATGCCCTACCTGTGAGGCAGAGAGGCAGTATCCAGCCAGCAATAGTCCCTATAGCCACAGAAGAGTGGGCTGTGAGGCTGGGCCCCAGAAATGTATGTTCTGGATGTATCCTTGGCTTTGGGCATCAATGGCAGCAGAAGAGATGGAACACAAGATCGGCAGCAGGACCTGGAGCCGCACACTGCCTGCAAGAGTGCCAGCAGGCCATCATTTGGAAGGGCCAGTGGGAGTGACCAGTCATAGTGGTGGTAGTGGTGGCAGCCGCAGCAGTAGTGGTGACCTTAAGGGTGAAAGGTCTTGGATATACTGGGCCAGGGGCTATCACACCAGCCACTGACCAGAGCTGAGGAATTCCAATACCCTAGCTGCTACCATAAGGCTGAGAATTCCTCACTGTCAGATTATAGATCAGACATGTGATGTTCATTGTGCCCAAAGTCAGGCTACCCCCTCCTCTCCCCGCAGTCACAGAGAGCTACTGTGAACTTACAGTTCTCAGAGCTGTGTTCTCTTCCCAACGCCTGCATGCAAGGTCTACTCTTTCCCACTTTCCAGACTCAAAATGCCCCTGAGTGACAGCTAAACTTATCAGTGCCTGTGACATCTTGCCCATAGGCTGGTTTTGAGGGTTTTACCTCCTACCACACATACCTCAAGCCTACGAGAGTCAGATACTTCCCTGGTCCTATGGAGTTGAAGGTTCTCCCTCCCATCAAGACTCAGTGATGCTGCCCATGGTATCACGGGGCAACTCTCCTACTATCCTGGGAACTGAAGACCCGAAGGATCCGTCTTTCCTCCTTCAGGTCCCTGATTCTACTCTGTAATGGCTGTCTTTCCTATTGTTCTTCCACTTCAGGGCCTCATCACGGCTGCCTGTGACTGCGAGCCTCTAACTCTCCTGAAACAAAATTTCATCTCTGCTACCTTCTCATGATCTTGCTGTTTTCTTTTTTTCTCTTTCTCTCTCCTTTTTTCTTTGAAGATTTCTGTTTGGAGGTTAGCATGATGCTCACTGTAGCCTGCCTTCCTCCTCTTCCATGTCAGATCTGACGTGGTAGATCCTCATGGCATGGGGCAAGCAAGTTTGAGGCAGCAACCCTCAGTCCACACAGCCCAGGGTCCTCATCCCACAAGCAAACAAGCACTTCAGGACGGCAGCAACAGGGAGCCCAGGAGTCTTGAACACTGCCAGATTCCTAGGGCATGTCCAGGAGTGCCCACCCCAGGAGTGTGAGAAGCTGGGTTGGCTGCCTTCCAACAGAAAGTCCCTCCTCTAATATCTGTATATTTAAAGAGATTCGGGTCAAGATTAATAAATCATTGATTTTTAGCAAGCTTTGTCCAAAGATTATTACGTGATGTCATACGATTTGTTTCTCCCGGTTTTCCATATATCTTAGACATCATTGATTTTCTTGAGTCATTTTTTTAAAAATTTGTGTGCATACGTGTGTGCATGATGGGGGACGCACATGCCATGGCACACATGTGGAAGTCGGAGGACGGCTCTATGGGGCTGGTTCTCTCCTTCCGCCTTTCCGCGGGTTCTGAGCATCGAACTCAGGGCACCTGGGTTGTGCAGCGAGCACCAGTTCAGCCACCTCATTGACCTTTGAATCACACTCTTTTGCCTCTTAAGGGAAAATAATATTCCATTTTATGAATGCAATATGTAACTAGCGAGGCCGCATCAAAGGGTTCTATAATACTCTTTAAACTTTGCTTACTGTGATTACGAGCAATACCACAATAATTATATTTATATTTAAGCAAAATGTTTGTAGTTTAGATAATATGTATCTTAAATTAAATGTCACCTACTATGTGTGGTAGTTGGGATAAGAATGGCTCTCATAGTCTCTTTTATCTGAATTCTTGGTTCCCAGTTAGTAGAACTTTTTGGAAAGGTTGAGTAGGTATGTCCTCGTTGGAGGTGTACCTCTGGACCCACGCCAGGCCAGTCTGTCTGTCTGTCTGTCTGTCTGTCTGTCTCTCCTCACTTGTTACCTATAGATCAGGATGTAAAGCTCTCAGCTACTGCTCTAATGCCATGCATGTCTGTTGCACACCAGGATGACCGTGAACTAACCCGCTAAAAGTATGAGCAGTCTCCAACTAAATGCTTTCCTTCGTAAGAAAAGAAAAAAAGAAGATTTCTGTTTATTGTTTGTAGTCTGTGTACCATGTACATGCAGTGCCTAAGGAGGCCAGAAGAGGGCACAGGATCCCCAGGAATTAAAGTTACAGACAGGACCGCCCATGTGGGTGCTGAGATGTGAACCCACAACAGCAACGAGCACTCTTAACCACTCACCCATCACCCCAGCCTGAAACCTGCTATTTTCTTTAACACACCACACCCACTTCCTAGGTCTACACCAGGGTTGGCACCTGTGACCTGATAGCTCTAGGGGGTTCATCCTGTATGCTGCTGATACTGGCTGCTGTCAAATGCTGAGGGGTGAAGAAGCTGCCCAAGCCTTGCCCTGCAGGAGCCCCTTCTTGCCTACCCTCAGTTTCCAGGCATGCAGAGCAGCTGACTGGGGACAGGAAGAGCTTTTCTGGGGTACCTACTACTCCCACCCCACTGAGAGCCAGAATAAACACAAAGAAGCACAGCCGTGGAGTCGCACTTGGCTTTGGCCCCTGACTCCTTCTGTCCTGGCTTCCCCTGAAGCTAGCCATGCCAAGCGAGGGGAAGAAGCTGCCTAGTGGTACCCTAGGTATCTTCAAGGGAACCAACTCTAGCTGGGCAGCTTCTTCCCCTCGCTTTTTTTTTTTCTGCCTGAGAGATGGATATGAAGCTTAGGGCCATAGCAGCTACCCAAGTTCATGAGGAACCCTTGAAATGCATGCAGTTTCTGAGATGTAGAGGAGTCCCCAACATTGCCTTCTGGATTTGCTCCACATAAGGACAACCCTACGTTATTTAAAAAGCCATAGTTGAAGTTTTGTTGCCAGAAGTCAAACACATTCCTAGGAGACACAAAAGTCATTTTTAGAAGGTGTTTATGGTGAGTTATGTTTTCAAAAAAAAAAATGACCACAACAGTATCTCCTACAGGATATTTACGAAATGTGTGCTTGATAATCCTCCTATTGAATGGTAGAGATTATATTCCTCGCCCTTGAACTTGGGTGGACCTCTCGAACTGTCTCCACTCGTGGAGAATGGTGGAAGTGGCGCTACGTGACTTCCAAGCCTGGGTCATAAAAATGGCACGCACTTCCTCCCAGCTTTCTCTTGGGACAATCGCTCTTGGCACCCAGCCACTGGCTGGGAGGAAGCCTAGACTAGCCTATTTGGAGACCACAGGGAGAGGCCATAGGTAAGTTTGCTGGCCACAGGCCCAGATGAGGCCCCAGAGAGTGTTCCATCTCCCACCAGATGTGTGAGAGAAGACACCTACAGGAGTTTGCAGTCCCTGGCCATCAAGGTACTACTGGTCTTTGAATCTTCTGGGTCAGGGCCCAGATGTTGCCAAGCAGAGATGAGTTGCCCACCAACCCTTGAGAAAATCTCTGGAAAGCAAAATGACACAAGGGTTTCACTGAGGGTGGGAGAGATGCCATGGGGCCTTCACGGAGGGTCTGTGAATGAGATGGCATCGGGACATCACTGAGGGTCCATGAGCACAGTGGCAGGCTACCCCACATCACTGAGTCCTGAACATACTTGTCCCCTGGTGACCCCTGGGCTGAGACCCAAATGATAAGAAGACACTGGCAACCAGAAAGTGGAAGCTGTGAGCCAATGGGAAAGCAGACAGCGCTGCACGAGACCCCACACACTTTAAGAGCATCGCATCCAGAGGGCAGAGAGGAAAGCTGTGGTGCAAAGGAACTGTAGAAGGTGTGCCAAGGGGTGAATGGGCCAGACACCAGTTCTTATGGGTCCCAGACTTCTCCCCGGGGACCTGACAGAAGCCACTCCCCATTCACTCCCCACTGGCAGTCTGGAGAACCTCTGTTCCGAGGAGGGACCCCTGGGAGGAGTTATGAGCTTCTAATAGGAGAAATTTGTTTTCTTGTTTTAAATGAGAAAACAAAACCAAAGGTGATAGGAGACCAGTGTTGTTTGAAACATCAACTCACCACATACAAGGAAAAGCACAAACCCTCAGGGGTATTGTGGGGGCTTTTCAGCCTGCTCATCTTGGTTCTGGGTCCTTTCTCTGACCTTTGGTTTGGACTCTGTGAAGTAGCCACATTTAACCACACAGCTGATACACCGTTCAACAACACATCTTCAAGCTCCATGCACCTGCTCATGCCAGCCACCCCTTCTGCACCTGGAGATTCTCTCCTCCCAAGTCCACCTCCATGACACCTCTCCTGGGTTCCTATCATGCCCCTGTGATTCTGCACAAAAATACAGCTGTGCAAATTCTATTTAAGCTGAGTGATATAAGTATGCATTCTCACCATCCCCATCCTCTATTTTCACAAAAATGAGACTTGTCAGTCTGGGGAAATGGCTCATGGGTAATGGGCTCCCAGCATAGCCTGGATCCCACGTTAAAGTCAAACAGCTGACAGGATCACCTGCAATCCCAGCACTTGAGAAGCAGAAGACAAGGGATCCCAGGGAAAATCAGCTAGCAAGTCTATCCAGAATTGGTGAGCATTGGGTTCAGTGAGAAAACCTCTCTCAAGCAATAAAAGATGGAAAATGACTCAACTTTAGACCTATACACATGTATTTACATACACATACATGCATACATGTGCGCCTGAACACATACAAGCATCCATACACGCATGTAGGTCTCTCTCTCTCACACACACAAAAACTACTTAAGAGCAAATTTTGGGCCTTTTTCATCTTTGGGGCTCCAAGGCCAATTTCAGTAACAATGACAACCAAGTAGCCTATGATATTTCAGGGTTAATTGGGGGTTGGGGAGAGAACGAGAATGGGGGAATTAGGAAGAATAAATGAATTATTGAAAGATGTATTCATCAATGGAGGGGAAGGGAAAAGGGTGGTTGAATGCATAGATAAATAGATAAAGCAAGAGGTGAGTGTGTGGAAAGGTGGGTGGATAGGGAAAGGAGGGAAGGGTGTGTGCGGATTTACAGGATGGACTGGCGAGTAGATGGCAACGAGGTAAAGGTCTGGAATAGCAAGCCAGCGGTTAGATGGTTGATCGATAACGGTGGCGGATGGCTATGTGGATACGGTATTTGGTGCTGTGGAGATGAGAGGGAGGTGAGTGACCAAAGCCATCTAACTGGATAGGAGGGGACATGCAGGAGGGTAGAAGCTTTGATGGTGGGCTTCTGGAAGGATAGAAGGGGGCACCTTTGTCAGGGCTCAGCAAATCAATGTTCTAGGCTTTGTGGACCACACTGGTCTTTAAAGGCTCTCTCACGTTCTTCTCTGTCTTCCTTCACCAACATTCAAAAACACAAAAACAATTCCCAGCCAACAGACTTCCAGAACCAGGCCCCCAAGGGGCAGGAATCAACCCGAATAGCTTGATTGACCCATTAGCTCTACTGACCATTTGGCAAGCATGAGGTTGAATCTCGAGTCTGAAAAACAGAAGCCCACTCCCCTCCCCACAGCACGGTGGCCTTGGGGGAGTAGAGAGATCTGAGGGAGAACCTGCCAATCCTAATGAGTGCGATGAACCTCTGGGTTGGCTTGGGTGCTACATCCTGAAGTCTGTGGTCTACTTCAAGACCAGCATCTCCGGCTTGGAGCCATGCGGTGGGGTCTCTGCCACTTCTGTCTACGCAGCTCTGATGTGATAACTGCTCAGCAGCGCAGTTCCAGAAAGCAGCTTCTGAGCTGATTTCCTGGCTCTGCCCTGCCCAGGATGGCACTGTGGCTTGCCAGCAGCTTTAGCCTCTCTCCACCTGGCAGGAAGTGATGCAAACTCACACTGGTGCCTCATAAAACAAGAGCGACAAGCCCATGTGAGGCCATCAGGCAGGAGCTGGCGAGGAAGCAGAATTCAGGGGTCCCAGTCTTCTCTGCCATGCTGGGTCACCCTTTCAGAAACAAAGGTGGGAACAGTCCTGGGAACTTCACGCACACAGAACTGGAACCCCAAACAGCTGCCCATGCTGAACCAGAGGACTCTTCTGCCCTCCACCCAGAGAGCCAGCTGCTTCCTGCTCACATGGGGACACCGCAGCAGCATGATCTCTAACTGGCTCACCCCGAGGCCTGGCTTCCTGTAGGACCCTGGGAGGTAGTCCTCTGGTCTTCTGCTCTGAGGAGTGGATCATGCATAAGGATAGTGGAAGACGATAGGAAATCCATGTCTGCCTTGGCTCCATCACTACGTGACCTTGACCCAGTCATTTCCTCCGAGCCTACACGTCACGACTTGCCAAATGCCCACCAGTGACCACTGATGGCTCTAACATTCTATGAGCTGAATAAAATAGCCAAGGAATTGATTATCATGGCTGAACTGCTGCGGGGCTGGAAATCCTTAGACACTTGGGAGAGCTGCCACAGGCCTAAACATCCAGCCCCCTCATCCTTGCTCCATACAATCCTCCCTGTGACTCAGCCTGAATCAATACCACCTCGTCAGGAAAGCCTGCCCAGATTCTCCAGATTCCCCATAATTGTGGCCATGCCCCTGCACCCTCAATGATTTCTTCCTGCATTTGTTGCTGGAGGTCTCCTAGGGAAGAGGACACCAGGGTGACTGAGAAAGCCCCTTGATTCCCTGAGCAACTGTCATGGTGCAGACACATCGTAGTTCATACAAGGACCCAAATATAAGGCACTGGCACAGAGTTTAGGCATGGCTCAGTGGTGGAACACTCACCTGGCATGCTGCAAACCCTAGGTTCTATCCCTGGCACCACATAAACAAACACAGACTGCTTTGGGGATCCTCACCGATATCCAGACTCCCTCCCAGTGCCCCCTGCCAGAGCTCCCACTCCACCCAGGCACGGAGTCATTCTGCCTAGTACATCCATCAGTAGACTAGGCTTATCTGAAGAGCCTGGCCCAGAGCCTCAGCCACCAAGCCTGTTAATGTAGCCACCCCTGTGTGCACCCTGATTTCTGCCTCTTGGAGTCCAGCTCTGTAAAAGGCAGTTAGTTAGAGATGATCAGAATGATGAACTCACCAGGCTTAAGTGCTGCAGCATCTGCACATATCTGTGGAAGAAGAGAAGGACGGTGTTGTGTTAACTCCATCCTGGACAAGCCGGGAGGGGCAGAGCTTTGTGGGCCAGCCCCGGGCAGCCACTGGAGCACTTACGCTTTCTCTGAAGACAGCAGCTCCTGAGCGATGACAAGGGCTCTGGACTGTCCCTCAACCTGTGGGGGGAAAAACAGTGAAAATCAGGGTAGGTAGTTGAGAGGACGGCTCTGAAAATGACTAGGCTGTAAGAGGTGGGTCTGTGTGTTTGTCACGAACAGTGTGACCTGCAGCAAGTGCAGTTCCTCTCTGAACCTTGGCTTCCTCCTCTATACACATGGGTATGAAGAGTATCTACCCCAGAAGGCTGCCAAACAGATGCCCCGTGTGGTGCCTGACACAGCGCTCAATAAATGTCCCTATTATGGTGACCTTGGCATGCAGCTCAGCGTCTCACTGGCCGGACGACCTGCTGTATGTATACTAAGGGGTCTCTGCTCACACGTTCCCATCTTCTTCCAGAGTCTTTGCCTACATCTTCTCTCCCCATTTTTGACTCTTTCAGGGTGAAGCATCTACAAGCACATGTCCTGTTTACTTTTCTCGTTGCTGTCAAAAAAGGCCTGACTAAAGCAACTTAAGAAGAAACAGTGTATTCTGGCTCATAGTTCAGGGAGTCAGCCCATCACAAGGTGGGGGAAACATGGCCGCTGACCACATTGTTACAGGGCCCAAGGAGCAGAGAAAGAGGAGTGCTGGACTTCAGCTCACTGTCTCCTTTTCATTCAGTCCAGGACTCCAGCCCAGAGGATAAGGGCTCTGGTAGCTAGGGTGGATCTTCCCAACTCAGTTAACCCAACCTAGAAACCCCCTCACAGACTAGCCCAGAAGTTTGTCTCTAGGTGACTCTAGGTCCTGCTAGGTCCACAGAATTAACCATCACAGCTCCTAGCCTAGAGAATGCCAGAAGTCATTCTCTGATCTTTGGCCACAGCCTTGGTTTTTGCCATAGGCGCTTTCCTGTGTGTCTTAGGAAAATCAACAGCGGGCATGGCTTCTGTCTGCAGGAAGACACCAACACCCCAATCCCAAGTGACACTCAAAATATCTTCAGCCACTGCCAGGCAGACGTCCCATGCTGATAAAATCAGATACAGTGTCTGGCATAGATTAACATAGACAACATAAACACAGCCTTTCCCCCACTGCCGGGCCCTGATGACTTCCTGGAAGTTTAAGTCACGGCGGCCATTCTGTCAGGGCAGAGGCTGGCCTAGGTCAGTCTCCTTTCTGTGGCACACTGTAGCCTCCAGCTGGAGTGTGAAGACAGGAGAGAGAGCCAAGAGACCCGGGGAAGCCTCTGCTCCTTGTTCACTGCTTCCCTCCTATGGGAACCAAACAGACTCATATCCCATCTGCATCCACAGGGCCAATGTCAGACTCACAAAGCAGAGGCTCTAACCGAATCCACAGGTGGGAAACCCTCACAAGGCAAGATGCATCTAGCCAGGGCAGGCCTCCACAGCCCGGGGGACACACAGCAAAGCATCCACAGGCAGTGGTATTTTGCAGGCAAGAGACTTAAAGGTGTCTGTCTCTTATAAAATGAGGACAGAGAGTCAAACTTGTTTCAGTCTCCCACATGTCAGTGATTCATCTGTCATACAATGTTGAGAGTCACTGCTCTGGTGTTAGAAGACCTGGGTTCAAATCCTGGGCCCTGCTTTTTCCTGTCTTTGTGCCTGTGGGCATTATTTCTCCTCTCTGAGTCTCAACTGTCAACAGGAACAATAATATCTACCATGGCATACGAACTCCCAGGTAGGGACACTCAGGCACTGCCAAGCACAGCCCTGACCTATGTGCACTCATTAGCTCCCTGAGTACAGCTACTTCAATCAACTCTTTTTGCAGATGTGGAAACTGAGGCACCGATGAATCCTACCCTTTGCATAGCTAAGATTCTATCCTAGGTCCAGCTCCAGTGTCCAAGCCCTGGCAAAGAGCCAGCATGGCTAAGCACACATGTTCTCCTGACATCCAGGTTGTATCTAATAAGCCTGCCTTAAGTCCAGTTAAGTCAGGACATATTTAAGTCAGACGTGGTAGCAGGTACCTATTGTCCTAGTGGGAGGAGGAGGATCACTTGAACCCAGGAGTTTAGGGCTGGCCTGGGAAACATAGTTAGACCCCGTCTCTAAACAAAACTAAACAAAATAAGTGCTTTTGTTATCCAATAAGCCCACTGTAATATCAAAATACTCCAGGCCAGTCCACTGTTCTGTAAGTGGGGGACCATCTGCACTCAGTGAACTCTGCATGTCTGTGCTCAGTCTATGTGCCGAGTGTTCCTGTTTGGCACCTGACTGGGTCTGGCATTGCAGGCTGGTGTCCTTAGACTTGGCTCCTAGCTGCCACAGAGCTGTGAACAGGCTAGTGCCTGGTTCTTTTCTGTGGGCAGCCGTGTGGCCATGGGCCAGTGTTAACATGCCTTGGTTGCCTCACATGGAAAACAAGGTGTCTACCCCCCACTGCAGGGACACGGTGATGGATGGGAGAAGTTGTCGTCATCACTATTGTTAGGATCTCTGCATCGGGGACAGACTTCTGGGAGGGTTCTGGCACGGACGGCTCTGCACGTCCCTCCTGCCAGACAGGCAGATTCGGGGTGGGACACACAGGCCACTCTGCTTCAGCACTCCAAGATGATGGATGCGCCTTCACTGGGGAGGCCTGCCAGGCTTGGTGCCCCAGGTTCTCCTCCGAAGCTGCTTCTGGGTGGGGACCAACTGGGCCATTTAACACACATGTTTATTTAACCAGGAAGTGAACTTAGAGTCTGAAGGCAGTGTCCAGGGACATGCTTCTGGGAACAGGGCTCCTCCCAGGAGCATCGGATTGGGGCATGAAGGCCTGCACACGGTATTGCCCAGAGCCAGATAGGGAGTGTTGACACCAGACAGCTGCCTGCCCCTTCCCAGAGCTGTCCCAGGGCCAATCAGTCCTGCCCCTTCTCCCCACTCTCCAGACAAATCAGTTACTATCAGGCTCAGCTCCTCAGGCCAGTCCTTCCGCTAGGGAGTCTCATTAAACAGCAGGTCCTGGGAAGAGTCCAGACTGCTGGCTCTGTCTCCGTGTCTTGGTTTCCCCAGCTGTCAGAGTAGGAAGCACTAAGAGCCCCTGGGTCCTCCTTTTCCTAACCAGCATCTGTGGGAGTCTGGAAGCTCCTCCCTGAAGCTAGTCAGGACTATGACAGCAGTGAGCAAGAGCAGGGGAGCCAGGTGAACCTAGCCACCTTTCCCTCAGTCAGATATAACTGGGCACTCCTTTCCACACTGGTTTCTGTTCGCTTGACTCAGAATAGACAGAGTGGCCTTTTATGTCAGTAGATCATGAACTTTGCTATTTATACGTGAATTACAAGATGCTTTTTTTTCTTTTGAAATGGTCTGATGTAGCTCAGGCTTGCCTCAAACTCATTATGTAGCTGAGGATGACATTGAACTTCTGATCTCCCTGCCTCCACCTCCCAGGGTTGGGATTACAGGTGTGCGACGGGACGTCTAGGTTAAATGGTACTAGGAATCAGATCTAGGCCCTCAAGCATGCTAGGCAAATGCCCATGCTTTAAAATGTCCTCAGGTTTGCATTCTGATGTAAACAAAGATGAGAAATGGCTTGTGACAAGATTCCTTGGGGCTTCTATTATGAAGAGGAAGGCTGTCCCACAGGAATGGCATAAGACACAAATAGACACGTTCTCCTAGAGAACACAGAGCTTCAGGTGGTGAGCCTGTTTGGAATTACGTTGTGACACAGGCGAGGGAGTCCCAGCTGGGACCTGTCTCTTAGGATGGTCCAGGTATGTCCAGAAACAACACAAGCTTCCCCTCAACCTTCCAAGGACCCCAAGATGTTAAGACCCAGGTGGGGTGGAGTAACAAAGAGGGGACCTGCCCTGAACTTCCTCATGACAACCTGTTCAGGCACACGACCACACCCAGCGCAGGAAGGGCACATGTCTGTGGAAATTTCACAGGTCTTCGGCAAGTAGTGGGCCTGCCGTTGAGCTTCGGAAATGTTCCCATGTCATGCCTGACAAGGGGCAGTGCTCAGGCAGCCAGATGATTCCAGGAGTTCTTGTACCCAAGTTCCCTAGCACTCCTGCTTTGGGACAGCGCGGTGCTCCCTGAGACTTGGATCCAGCAGACACACTAGTTGAATAACTTGCTGATTGTCCCCATGGTCACCTGTTGTTCCTCTGTCACATGGAGAGGGATGGGGATGTCAAAGAGGAACAAGTGCCTGCGGGACGATGAAGGAGAAGGGACAGCAGAGACACACAGCTTCCTGTAACCCAGTGGAGAGGGAGAAAGCGGCCTGAAAATTCTGGGAGGGAGCTCCGGGTCTGGCTGTGGTTTGTGACAGACCTGCAGTGGCAAAATGCTGTCTTGGAACTCTGTCCTATGGTAGTTAAGACCTCTCTTCACTCCTGATGTCACCTCTGAGCTGTTAAGGCCCCTGAAGTGAGTGCTGCTTCGGCTTCAGTTCCTTCTTGGGAGACACAAGACTCTCCCATGTCAGTGACACCTACACCCACAAAGCAGCGGCTGCCCACCTCTCTCCACCCAGCCTTTGGAAAAGCACCTTCTACTTGCCCCTTGTGCAAGTTAGACAAAATGCCATGAATAATGGAATCCTGCAGAATGGCCCTTCTGTGCCTGACTTCTTCACTTAGCCTAGCGGCCTCTGACATCATCCATTCCTAGAAATGGCAGGATCTCCTTAAAGGCTGAATACTACTTCACTGTTAACCTATGTGTGCATGTGTATGTGCTGTGCGCAAGCGTGCACACGTGTGTGTGCGTGAGCGTGTGTGTGTGTGTGTGTGTGTGTGTGTGTGTGTGTGTAGGTCAGGAAACAGCTTGTGGGAGACAATTTTCTCTTACCACCATCTGGGTCCCAGGAATCAAACTCAGGCTGTCAGACTTAGCAGCAAGTGCCCTTACTTGCTGAGCAATCATGCTGGCTCCATATTCCTTTGTGTACATGTGTGTTGGTGTAGGAGGTTTTTCTGTTCATGTGTTGCTTTAATTGGTTATGAAAAAAGAAACTGCTTTGGGCCTGATAGGGCAGAACTTAGGTAGGCGGAGAAGACAGAACTGAATGCTGGGAAGAAGGGCAGAGTGACAGATGCCATGGATCTTCTGCCTGAGTTTGACGCTGGTTAGAATCTTGCCGGTAAGCCACACACGTGGCAATACACAGATTAATATAAATGGGTTAAATTAAGATGTAAGAATTAGCCAATAAGAAACTAGAGCTAATGGGCCAAGCAGTGTTTTAATAAATACAGTTTCTGTGTGGTTATTTCAGTGTAAGCTATCCGGGCGGCTGGGACAAAAAAGGGATTCTCTCCTTGCAACAGTGTGTGTGGACCATATTTTCTGTACTCCTCTATCACAGACAGACACTCAGAGAGTAGGCTTCATGTTAAATGTTCTTAGCATGATTATGAAACAAGAGCTTCTAAATGCCCCTTCCAGTGTGCCACCTTCTCGAATCCTGAGTGGCAGTATCTGTGACTAACTTGCAAGTTCCCATTCTGGCAGCAGGAGGAGCCAGCTCACATCTGTCTTGTCCCTACATCTCACTTTGGCTCTAGAAGGTTAATCATGACCTTAATCAAAGGTTAATCAAAAGCCAGGATGGTGTCTGGATGGCAAGACTTTCTCATGTCATCTCCTGCCTCTTGTGGACATGTGTTCACCTTCCCATGAATGCTGGCTCGTTGTTCTATGTCAACTTGACGCAAGCTAGAGTCATTTGGGAAGAGGGAGCTTCAATTGAGAAAAAAATTCCTACCAGATTGACCTGTGGGTAAGCCTCAGTACATCTGTTTGTTTGTTTAATAAGTAGTGTGGGAGGGCTCAGCCCACTGTGGGTGTTGCCATCCCTGGGTTGCTGGTCCCAGGTTGCATAAAAACAGCAGGCTGGGCAAGCCATGGGGAACAAGCCAGTAAGCATCCTCCTCCATGTCCTCTGCATTAGCCCCGCCTCCAGGTTCCCACCTTGAGTTGTTCCTGCCTTGACTTCCTTGGATGGTGAACAGCAAACTATAAGCTGAACTAAATGCTTTCCTCTCCAAGTCGCTTTTGGTCGGTGTTGTTACATAGCAATAGAAACTGTAACTAAGAACTCCTGTAACCATGACCCATTCTCTTATGAGGACAGCTTCCCCACCCTCGCTCCTATAACACCTGCATATCCCAACCCAAGCCTCAAACACCTCCCCAGTGAAGCTCGGCTCACACACAGCACCGGAGCTGCCCCAGCTGTCCTGCCCCACAGAACCATTGCTGGACTGAGAGACACATCACAAACAAGTTGGTTGGATGGGCATGCCAAGCTTAGTTTAAAGGTTGTCAAGGGAGGAAATGGTGTTCTCCAGCTCCCCCAAGGCTGGGTGTCCCATTAGCATCTTCACCGGCATCCCAGGGCAGAGGGTGCTGCTGAGGCTGACCATCAGAGAGTGCACTGGGACAGCGGGCATCATGGCATTGGGCCATCTGACTGAGGCCTGGGGTGGGATGCGGGACATGGGTCGTCTAAGAGGCACTCAGGCGCTGTGGGTGTTTTATATGCACACCGTGTATTAAGCAGATCACTGCACAACACCAGCAAAGAGGGAGCAAGGGGGACTGTGACCTGAGGCGCAACCAAACACCTGGGACTACTAGGCAGGGGACCCTCAGCAACCTCGTGCCCAGCTCCTTACTCTGTCTACCTCTAAGCTCAACACTGGTGTATGACATCCGGTCACTTCTCGACCCCGTGAATCCTCCTGGATCCTCAGAGCTAAGCTCTGAGTTCTCCCTTGCCCACACTGCCTCAGAGTGTCTGTGTCCCTGTTGTGGTAGCATGTGGTAACCTCCTCCTTGAGGTCCTGGGAGCCAAGAGGTCCCAGCCTCAGCAACTGTATAAAGCAAGCTGTTCGGCATATTCTCTCTGTTGTCGTGAGCAGAGATGTGTCTTCACCAAGCGCAGGGATGGAGGGTAATACATTCAGTCACTCCTCTGTTTATCTATAGATAGCAACTGCTTTCTTACGCACTGGGCCACGTGGAACCTGCCCTCCTGGGGCTACTCTACCAGGGAAAGGCCAAGCTCACACAAGTGAACGCAGATACAAGGACACAATTCCGGGATCAGGAAATGGGCAGGAATGCCTCTGCGAGAACAGCAGGAGGTGACGTTGTGAAGAGAGGGCAGAAAGTGGAGGAAATGGCAAGTGTTGGTTCTGGGGTGGCTGCGGGGCAGGCGGCACTCGGTTCTGTACTCTCACCACACCTGGTCAAAGGCCAGGCGCTGCTTCACTTTATTTGGTATGTGGCTAGGATAAAGTGATAACAACGTGATACACCAGGAATCAACCGTTACCACAGAAACGAGAGAAAGAGGGTTGGCATGGTGTGAACTCAGTTTGTGATGGGTTGTGTCTCCGAATCTGCTCATCTAGAAGGCTGCAGCTATGATGCTAAGGATGCAGGATGATAGGAGGCACTGGAATGGGACAAGGATTTGGGAAATGACCCATATAGAGAGGGACAAAGGGAGACAGCTGGAGAAATGAAAGGGGACTCTATAGTGACAGTGCCTGTGAAGGCCATGGAAGAGGACCTCCGAGGCTGGGGTCACCAGGCTGGGGCTGGCACTAGGCATGGGGGCTTCTGTGGACAAGGAGACAAGGCCTGGATCAGTGAGGGTGGGGGTGTGAAGTGTGCATGTGGAGGCCAAGGAGATGGCACACGTGAGGACTTTGGGAAAACCCTGAAGATCTCCTCCCTCCCCAGCTCCATGTGTCTCTGGCCACACCTCTCTACAGCCCTTACTGCATGGAGCTCAGTAACACCAGGTCAGTGAGAGACAGCCTCAGTATTCACGGCTGGGTCACAGCTGGGTCAGAAGATAGTCTAGCTAGACAGTAGACATCCGAGGGGCTACCACAAGGTTTGGGCCCTGTGATAAAAGCCAGGCTAGTAGTCGCTAGAGGTCACACCATCCTCTCCTCACATTCACGGATCCTGGAGGGTAAATTCACACGGACAGAAGGCAGTTGAGTGGGAGCCAGAGACTGCAGAGGGGGACATCTAATGGGAAGGAGCACCTGTTTGGGAAGTGCAGACGTTCTGCAAATGCATGGGGGAGGAGGCTACACAAACTGGGTGCGCTTAACGGACTGCAGCCTGGGGAACACAGCTCAGGGGTTGAGACTCGAGCAGCCTGTGCAAGACCCTGGTTCTGTCTCTAGCGCCACACACATATTAATGGGATTGGTGTCATGCATTTTATCATAACATTTTCCCAAAACTGAAAGAAAGAAAACAATATCAGGCTTCTCCCTCCTCTCTAAGATCCCCAAATCTTTACCCAGGAGCTCCTGTTCCGGTACCACCAGTTGCCTGGCTCACGTCTTACAGAACTAAGTAGCACACAGCACAGCCTGGAGAACTTCTCCAGGCTACCAGCAGTCGGCCCTTCCAGCAAGGTGCTGGCATGCAGCAAGTGCAGTGTTCATGAAGCATGCTGTGGTGGAGCCGGCATGCAGCAAGTGCAGTGTTCATGAAGCATGCTGTGGTGGAGGAAGAGATGAGCGAGGACACTGAGGGGGGCAGATGGGCCAATATGCAGGTGCACGCCTGAACTCCGGGTCTGTGTGAGGATTTACGGGAACCACCAGGGCTCAACTGGGCATGAACCTGGGGAAGGGGTGAAGGAGAAATTACAAGTGGGGGGGGGGCTGGGGCCAAGGTCAGCTGTGGTGTGGGCAGGAGGGAGCCTGTGGACCCAGCCTAAGGAGACCTTTCTGCCAGCAGGGTAGGGCTGGGAAGGGCCCAAGCCTCAGGGAAGTGTGGCTAGATGTAAGGCTGTGGGGAGGAGGTGTGGGGAGGAGGAAGGGGAGGTGCCGGGTCCTGGCTGGGCACTGGTCTCCTGGGAGCTGGTATTTTGCCTGAAAAGTCCCCATTAGCCTGTAAAACGTACTCATTGTTGCGCCAGCCTGTGGCCTCTGAATGTCTTTTACAGCAGAGCTATTTTTAAGTCCTTCTTGCTTTTCCTTTTTTCCTTTCTCCTCCTTTCCTTCAACCTACACCCTTTGTGTGTCTGAGTAAGAGAGGGCGAGGCCAGACACGGGGGTGGACCAGTTGGACTCGACTTCCTGTCCTGCTCCTGCCTCCAAACATCTGGGAAGCAAGGAGCTCACTACTGTACCCCAAAACCCTTCCCACGTCCTCCCCAGAAGCTCCTACTAACTGCCTACTTCTCTCCAGAGGGATTCGGGGCTGGGAGGCCTGCTTCTGTTTTGCCTCCTGCATAAGGCTACACACTCATAGAGACGGTGTGTGTGTGTGTGTGTGTGTCTGTCTGTCTGTCTGTGGAGCCAGAGCTAAGTGAACACAGAGGACAGGGAATGAGGGAGCCCTCCCTGGAGTCCCCATGCCACCAGCACTGTGACGGAGTGGGAAGATGCCCCACTTGGAGACTTCACTGCCTGTCACAGGCCACAAGGCTTTGGGCCTTTGGGAACCTAGAGCACGGCCAGAGTGAGCTGCCCAGCCTCTGGGGGAAGGAAAGGTTTTTGTTTGTGGTGCTGGGATGGGCCCTAGGACCTCAGGCCCAGGAGACAAGCACCCCTCCCCCACCCAGGAAAATTCTGCACTTGGATATGAGGAGGTAAGAGAGCAAGTCACCACGATGCTATCAGGTGAAGAGCAAACAAATCGGACACCGTAAACGTCCTCTGCAGTGGGGTGGCAAGAGAGGGGCCAGCACATCTGAATAGTGGAATACTCTGCAGTATGGAAAATCCGTGATTCTATGTACTAACGTGGGAAGACCTCTGAGGTACGATGGGAAAAAAAAACGAATGAGCCATTTCAAGGTCCTGACAATCTCATCCAATTTCTGTAAAAGTAACTCTGCAACCAGTCCACGCCATTCCCATTCACGGTGATCTACATGGGAGAGGTGAGGACCAGGTCTAGAAGGATAAGTCCTATGGGAGTGGTGAGGGTTTGGGTTCAGGACCTCAGGGCACTGACTCCGTCCGCAGTGATGCTAGCAATGTGCTGTGCAAGGGAAATAAAATTGGCTTGTTTAATTGTTTGTTTGCCCTTCCTGGGTACACATGTGCTCACATGGGTGCATGCATGTTGTACGTGAGTGGAGGTCAGAGGTCAACTCTGTGTATATTCCTTGGTCACTCTCCACCTTGCGTTTTGGGACAGAATCTCTCACTGAATCCGGAGGTCACTATTAGGCCAGGCTGTCAGGCTAGGGGGCTTTAAGGATTTGCCTGTCTCTGCCTCCCTGGTGCTAGTACTAGGGTTACAGACACATGCCACTGCATTTACATGGGAACTAAGAATCAAACAGGCTGATGAGGAAATTTCTCCAATTCAGGAAAACCTGGCTGTAAAGGTGATTTCTATTCTGGTATAACTTGTAAGCCTCACACAGGACAGCAGCCGAAGGCTGGGGATGCTCGGCAGAGGAGGGGGTTCTGCAGAGGGAAGAGGTCTCCTGGAAGGGCCCAGCCCTGCGGCTCTCAGAATAACAGGATGCTCCTGGCTGACTCGGCTTGGCCTCGGCTGCCCATTGGCTCTATCTGGTATAACCCCAGCCAGATCAGCCAGGGGTCACTTGACCTTGGCAACTGTCACTGTCTTAACTGTCCTGATCCAGTGTCACACTCCTGAGCTCTGACCTCCGTGTGTTCTAACCAGCCCCACCTTGCAGTCATGCAGCAGCTGCCACAGTGGCTAGTCCAAGTTCACGGACAGGAAACCAAGCGACACAGTAGTTAAGAAGTTGTCTGTCGTTTAGGGGGCAAGTGGCAGAGCTGGGTTTGAACCAACTCTTGGTCTCATGTTACCCTGCTTCCTGCCTCCGAGTGCCCATGAATATCCAGGGCCTTGGGACTTCACTGCTTCACAGTGGTCCCAAGCAGGCAAGTCCCTCTGTCTCCTGTCCTCCATGCTGTCTCCTTCCTCCAGTACCTCTCTTCCCTCTTCTTCCCTTTTTTGTCTGTCCCTCTTTCCTGTTCCTTGGATTCAGATGACAACTGCACCCCTGTCCCCACCCTGGCCTGTGGCCATACTCTGTTTGTTGGACCCTCCTATAGACCCGGCAACACTCCCATTTTAGAGATGGGGAAGCTATGGGCCAAGGTGACACAGCTGGAGGAGGGGTAGCAGGTAGTCTGAGTGGCAGGCACCAGTTCCAAATTCCCTGCCATTGGTGTCCTGCTTCCAGACCCCACAATAACAGAGATGCCTAGGAAAGCCAAAAGACTCTCTGACAGGTACTAGCAATGGCGGGATCTCTTTTCTTCAGCAATGACTTGGGAATTCTTTTACGGGGAAGAAGGTGTGGAGGGAGAAAGACAGATACTAACCAGTCAGACCTCTGTTTTGGTCCCCAAGCCCGTCAACTACCAGCAGTGTGACCCTGGGCCAGTGGCTTGATCACTCTGAGCCTGTGTCTTCAACTGTAAAGCAGGGAGGGAGTTGGCCGTGTCAGTTATGAGTCTCCAGGGCTACCCTGCAGCTCAGCAGCAGAAGGGACAGACAGAGGCAGGGCAGGGGCAATGGCAGCGGGAGAACTAGGAAGGACAGGAGGGGCTGGGAGTGTCTATTGAGGGCCAGGGTGATGGAGGAGAAAGCAGAAAGGCCTGAGTAAAAGCAGCAGGGCAGGGGTAGGTAGGGCAGGGGCAGGCAGGGCAGGGGTGGGCAGAGCAATGGCAAGCAGGGTAGGAGGAGGCATGGCAGGGGAAGGCAGGGTAGGGGTGGGCAGAGCAGGAGCAGGCAGGGCAAGGGCAGACAGGGCAGGGGCAAGTAGGGGCAGGCAGGGCAAGGGCAAGCAGGGCAGGGGTGGTCAGGGCAAGGGCAGGAAGGGTAGGAGGAGGCATGGCAGGGGCAGGCAGGGTATGGGTGAGCAATGACAGAGGAGGCAGGGACAGGCAGAGCAGTGAGACAGCATGGACAGACTCCTTCTTGGGGTACCTACACAGTTGGTAACTTCGGGGAAACAGTGTTCAGAGACACAAGTGTATTTTTTTTTTTTAAAAAAAAAGCCAAAGTCTGGCTACAAAATGACAGTTTGCTTCCCAGAAGCTTGGTGAGAGCCAGGCCCCAGCCCAGCTTCCATAGTGACCACTTCTCTGGCCACTGTGAGACCCAGAACTGCCATGGGAGGGATGGTGAGAAGATGGGGTGGGGGTGGGGGACAGATGTGGGAAAGGCTTCTGGGGTAGGTGATTAGACAATCACCGCGGCTCCTGCAGATGTCCAAGGTGGAAACCATCTGGCTCCCAGGGGTCCTGGGAAGACTGAAGTGTGGAAGGCAGTGAGGGGGAGGTGCAGCCAATGTGAGCACCTGTGGAAAGTGGCCTGCTTCCATCTACATGATGTGTCAAGCCATGAGCAGCTCTGGTCTCCCCCAGGACAGGGTCACTCTATGCCCCTTCCGAACAGTCTCTCCAATACCTACCCCTGCGGCAGGCTTGCTGCTTAGGGAAGCAAAACCAGTGAGCGCTGCAGAATGTTTTCAGTCAAAGGCATTCTCCCCATTCTCCTGATTCCCACCTCACAGATAAGGAAACCGAGGCCCGAACACACTAGAATCTGAGTCTGTCTTGTCAGAGCTCCACTCTGCATCACACACAAAGACTTTTGGAAGCCCCACACTTCTTCAGACACAGGAAGTGTCTCCAACCACTGCCCAGCGACTGAGGAATGGCTACAGCGAGGGGTGGGGGTGTGGTCTTTCCCATTCTCTCCACTTCTAGATCTCTGACCCCCTCCAAACCTTTCCCAAGCCCCTCACCTGAGGGTGCCCTACCTTGTGTGTGAGGCTGGGGTCTCTTGAAGCACTGTCCTCCTCCTCTGAGCTCCCCTGTTCTTCGTCTGATGTGAGGTCCTCTCTGGGAGCCGCTGTGATGGGACAGACCTTGTAGGGCTCAGTGTAGGCGCTAGGCAGAGCAAGAGAGAGGGTTAGAGTTGCTTGTCTGGCCCATTTCACAAGCTCCCGACCAGCGCACACTCCCTTCCCCACCCTGGCCACAGGGACTGCCTTTCAGTCCATGAGACAAGCTAGGGTCTCTCTGGCCCCTGCGCCTTTACACATGCAGGCAAAGACAACCCCAGGTCCTTGTCAGGTCCAGGCAGGCTAAGACACAAGGGAAGACCCAAAGCAAATTAGCCTAAGTCAAACCGCGTCTTCCTCCCAACACGTCAGACATTTCTGTTCTTCATTTCAAAATATTAGATGTGGGCCTCTTCTTTTAAACTATGAGAGCAGACAGTGTCTCTTTCCACAAGCCCTGAGCTTCTTTCTATGGCACAGGAAAAAAACCCCAGACCAGGTGTATTGCAGGCTGGAGCCTCTCCGCACCTCCGTCTTGGCCACTGCGGCACTGTGGGTGGCAGTGGCATGCACAGCAAGGTGGCTGAGCCCAGGTCTTGCCTTCTAGAGCCACTGGGGAAATGTGTAACCATTTGTATCTGTCCCACAGGTAGGTGGCAGGGAGTCTGAGGCACTTCCTTTTAGAGAAGTGACTACGGTTGTCCAGCCGGAGCCTGCTATGCCTGTTCAGGACCGCTGGTCATCAAGAGTGAGGGCGGGAGTGGTTAGCTGAACTTCTGGACCTTCATCAAGGAGAAAAGGGCAAGGCAGGCTTTTCGTAGAACACACTGGGGAAGGGGGAAGGCTTCCAGCCAACTTCACAGGCATCAAGCCCCTCCCACATTCACCTCCTCATAGGTTCCCTGAGACCACTGCTGTCTCCATCACATCACCTATGGGCCAGACGCCTCCTGCCTCAAGGTCTGTGACATCTGATTCCATCCTCCCTGTCCACCTATCTGTTTTTCATCCACCACTGAGAGGGACCTTGAGATCCTCTCTGGTCACGTGGCCCTTTTGTGAAAACTCTTTGTAAGCATCCTGACATTGTCTAGATTGGCTTCCACAGCTCAGCTTGGCCAAGCGGACACATTTCATGTCTAGTGAAAGAATCTGTTTCAGAAAGGAACTAAAGTAGAGAGCAACAGAAGAAGACCCAGGGGCCAAGGTGGTGACGTGTACCTTAATCCCAGCCCTCAGGAGGCAGAGGCAGGGGGACCTTTGAGTTGAAGACCATCCTGGTCCATGTAGCAAGTTCCAGGCCAGCTAGGGCTACACAGTGAGACCCTGTGTGGAAAAATTGACAAGAAGACACCTTGTTGAGTTCTGACCGCCACACACATGCACATATACACACACGAGCACACACCCACAGGAACACAGCAACACACGAATGCACACCTGCCAGCTTGTCTGGAATCCTGGCTCCATCATTTCCAGCAAGTTCCTCCCTTCTGTGTCTTGTCTCTCTTTCTATTTTGGGAAGTGATGCAGGGGTTCAGGGTGTTCTGAGGACCGAGGAAGAGACTGCACTAAGGTCCTCAGCAGAGTGGTGAGGATGCTCACTAGATGTTGGGATGCTCTTCCCACAGCCTGGCAGCTGCGGATGAATGCCTTGATCAGCCGCAGGCCCATCCCATTGGCTGGCACCTCATCTGCTCTCCAGTGCCCCACTCTCGGTGGCCCCATCTCTATAGTAACTTAGTGCTGAGTAGAACAGTATGAGGGTCAGGTGGTCAGGTTCAGTGACTGAGAGACCTGAAACCCACACGTCAAGAAGAAGGGGGGCCTCCCTGAGACCTTGGGTGAGTCACTCAAGGCGAGATCAGCCTCATTGTCTCCTGGGTTGGGTTTGGAAGGGCCTACGAGATGTGTAACACACACTGTTGGTTGTGTCTGAAGCCTTCCAGAGACGATCGGCAAAGGACTAGAGCTGCCGTGGATGTGGACAGCACCATCACAGAGCCTGGAAGCCTGGGGGACAAAGGGGGAGGTCACTGCCAGTCTAGGGGGACAGAGGGAGAGGTCACTGCCAGTCTAGGGGAACAGAGGGGGAGGTTGCTGTCAGCCTGGGGGGAGAGTTGGGGAGGTCACTGCCAGTCTAGGGGGACAGAGGGAGAGGTCACTGCCAGTCTAGGGGGACAGAGGGAGAGGTCACTGCCAATCTAGGGGGACAGAGGGAGAGGTCACTGCCAGTCTAGGGGGACAGAGGGAGAGGTCGCTGCCAGCCTGGCAGGACAGTGGGGGAAGTTGCTGTCAGCCTTGGGACAGAGGGGAAGTTGCTGCCTGCCTTGGGAATTCTTCTCTGCTTCTGGGCCATCATGAGTCGCTCCATGACACCCTCCCCTCCATGACAGACAGAAACCATCTGAAACCATGAGCCACGGTCACCCTTTCCTCCCTTGAGGTATGTGTCTGGAGTTTCGTTACAGAGAGGGAAAGTTGACCAATTCACACTACTTGTTTGTGGCGTCAAGCTGGGGTCCATAGGCATCGTTGGGTCACATAGAGCACCAGGGAGAAAAGATGGATGGTTTCTAGCGCAAGGGGAGTCCGTCTCAGCCTGTGGAGAGCCAGTTTTTAACTTCCAAGTTGTATCCTCCCCCTATGTCGTTTTAGGCTTAAAGCGAGCATGACAAGCTGCCCAGGGCTGTTACCTTAATTGACCCGCCAAATGAGCCCGGGGCCATTCCAGCAGCCTGGAGTCGTAAAAAGACATACATGTCTCCTCTGTGACTGGGCCCCACACTGTCCAACTCTGACCATTAACTTCCATCTCCAACAACACAGTCCAAAGGGCCTCATAACTTATCCAAAAGCATTCCCTCTTGGGAGCCGTTAGCGTGAGCTCGAGCCCACAGTCCACCCCAGCTGGAGCTGTGACTGAGGCCAGCCTGTCAGGGAAAGGAGGGGGCTGAGGCAGAGCACCCTGCAGGCTGGAAAGATTGAGATGGAGACAGCTAGCAAACGTGATGATGGCAATTAGCAGAACAATCTGAAGAGCCAAGGAGAGCGCAGACCAGAGGGAGGGGTACAAAACTTGGATTTCCAAACATTTGGCTTCCACTTCTGACCACTGGCCACTCCATCCATCTGCCCGTGACCCGCCCCCACCAGAGGACAGCATTTCTCAGCGTGCAGACAACCCCTCTAAGGCCTGCCCAGGTGGCATCTTCTATTGAGAACTAATGTCTCTTGTGTTCCATCCCCTGAAACAAGCCACTGAGAGCTGTCACCTCCTGCTGTTCTGAATGAGACACAGTGGGAGGAGATCTGATGAGGTGGAAAGAGCCTTGAAGACCGGCTCACCATCAAGCCAGGGCACACTCAACTTGGTGGCTGCCATGTTGGGCCTCAGTTTCCAAATCTGTATAATGGAGGCGGAGGGTGGACAGCACATGCAGGGCTGATCATGCCTGCGCTAGCCCGCCTGCTGCAGTCTCTCATCTGCAGAGAACTCGCTCTGTTCCTCCTGGGGAGAACGCCCCCTGCTTCCGGGGTCAGCCAAGGGGTAGATAGCCTTGTAACATTTCCCAGAAAGGGCTCCAAGGAGCGGCTTTTTAGAGAACTCGGTTTCCATTTCTCACTAAGTAAAAACAAGCCATCTTGCTCCCTGACCTGTGACGTCTCCTCCAAAACAGCGCTGGGGGCTGGAGGGATTGTTTTCCACGTAGGAAAGCTCTTCTGGGCAGTGACTCACAGACCGTGAATTTTTACCCTTGCACCAAGCACGACTCGATGCTTTTTAGTGTGCTCAGAGGGCCACTCACCTGCCACCAGGGCTAATGAGATGAAATTTTCATCACCCCCATGTCCTTCAACAGTGTACATGAGGTCCCTGGGTCCTGGCAGCCTCTAGCCTGCTTTCTCTATTGTAAACCTCATGTCAATGAGATCCATATTACTTTTGTGTCTGGCTTTTCTTACCCCATATGGTATGTTGGGGCTTCACTCACGCTACAGCAGGCACCAACCCTTCATTCTTTTGCATGGTTAAATAATATTCCATCCACTAGACAGACCGTAATCTGGACTGTCTGGGCTGTGCTGTTGTCACTACGGCTTCTGGGAATGCTGGTGTACCATGTCTTAAGCAGCCGTGCTTAAGGTGCACACAAACTTGTGGAACTGCCGGGCATATGTGATCACTCCATGTTATGAATTTTTAGGGACCACAGGACTAACTTCCCATGGTTTTACTTAATTGCCCAGGTTCTTCCCCGCCACAGCAAACACTTGTCATGGTTGATTTTTCATTTTAAAGGAATTTTACAAGAATTTTCTAACTGTTGGGCCCAGTTCAGCCTTCTTTACTCCTCTTAAATCCTACAGCCTCTTCTGGCCAAAGTTGGGAGAAAATAAAAGGATCAAGGCTCTGGCCATTAAGGCTTATTTTTAGACCATTGATGAGGCTCGAAGTCAAGTGACACAAAATGTTTTAAAGATGTGCAGAACTCATAAAATGACAGACTGGTTGCCGGGCAGTGGTGGCACACGCCTTTAATCCCAGCACTCGGGAGGCAGAGGCAGGCGGATCTCTGTGAGTTTGAGGCCAGCCTGGTCTACGAGAGCTAGTTCCAGGACAGGAACCAAAAAGCTACGGAGAAACCCTGTCTCGAAAATTCAAAAAAAAAAAAAAAATGACAGACTGGTCTAAAGAGGTAACATTCTAGAAGAATCCACAAGCCAGAGCTGTGAGCTTGCTGATACAGCAATGCCATGGGTTCCAGCCTGAGCAAAGAGCAGCCTCTGCTCCCATCAGGTAAGTATCCCCAGAGGCCCTAGGGCTCCTAGGAGGTGTCACTAGAAGGTGCTAGAACTTTTAAGTGAAGAGGCCAGGTGAAATGGAGTTACACTAATGGGGATGTGCCCTTGAAGGGGACAATGGGACCCTGGCACCCTCTTTCTCCCTCCCCGACCTCTACTCCCCCTCCATCCCCGGCTGTGAAGGGAGCAGTTTGGCTCTGCTATATGCTCCCGTCAAGATGTGCTACCACAGGCCCAGTTCAATACACACAACTGATGATGGATTGAAAGCTCCAAGGTTGTGAGCTAAAACAACCTTTTTCTATGTGTAAGGAGAGTCACTCAGGTATTCTGTTCCAGTGATGAAAACCGATGAACACATTTAAGACAGGGTTCTGGTGTGGCTTCCATTTTGGATTCTTAGAAGCAGCTACACTGTTGGTGTCTGGGCGTGCCTCTAGGCTGGCTCAGTGGGAAACAGAACTTATCCACAGAGATGCGGCCAGCCACAGTGCGCTCAGCAGCAGCAGCAACACCTGCTAAGGCCCGTCCTGCAGGCTGAGAACCTCTTGGAGCAGACTGATCTATGTCCCCGGTGGAACTAGACACCCAGGGTTGATGTGGGGGCAAATGCTATAGACTCTGCCTTCCTCAAGCAGACCTGATTCTGCCACTTAGCAGTTCCAGGACCCCAGGAATGACAGTTAGTCTGCCTCTCTGCCTCAGTTTCCTAGTCTGTAAGGTGAGGTGGTAATGATACTCCCAACTCATGGTTTATTTGAGTATTGGCAGCAGGGATATGCAGACAGGGACAGCTCAGACAAATGTCTGGTTTTATTCTGCTTCAGGATGGCCAGAAGGCCAGGATGAACTGTGAGGCAGACAGAGGTCTTAACAGTGACAGACGGGCTTCTAGTACCTCCCTCTGCCGCCAGCTCACTAGGTGACATTGTGCAGGTTCCTGACATGGAGTTCTATGAAAATGTTTCAGGTGAAAAAGAGTCATGAGAGGATGAACTGGGTCTCAAAGAAGGGCATGGCTTCAGAGACTTCTTTAGAGCCCTTCGCTCTCAGGGCCCTCTCCTGTAGATCCCCCTCCTCAGAGGCTTCCCCTTTCAAAGACCGCTGTCCTCAAAGCCCTCCTCTTGTAGAGTCCTTCCATCTGGCATCTAGTTGCCACTCTAAGCTGGGGAAAATAAGGCTTTATTCAGGGCACTCATTTGCCCTGGTTGCTCCATGTCAGCGCCCTGCTGCACGCCCTGCTGCACTGTGCTAGCGCCCTGCTGCACACCCTGCTGTATGCCCTGCTGCACACCCGGCCACATGCCCTGCTGCACACCCTGCTGCACTGTGCTACTGCCCTGCTGCACACCCTGCTGCACTGTGCTACTGCCCTGCTGCACACCCTGCTGTATGCCCTGCTGCACACCCGGCCACATGCCCTGCTGCACACCCGGCCACATGCCCTGCTGCACGCCCTGCTGCACTGTGCTAGTGCCCTGCTGCACACCTGGCCACATGCCCTGCTGCACTGTGCTACTGCCCTGCTGCACACCCTGCTGCACTGTGCTAGTGCCCTGCTGCACACCCTGCTGTATGCCCTGCTGCACACCCGGCCACATGCCCTGCTGCACACCCTGCTGCACTGTGCTAGTGCCCTGCTGCACACCCAGCCTCATGCCCTGTTGCATGTCCTGCTTCACGCCCTGCTGCACACCCTGCTGCACTGTGCTAGTGCCCTGCTGCATGCCCTGCTGCATGCCCTGCTGCATGCCTAGTTGAACACCCTGCTGCACTGTGCCAGTGCCCTGCTGTCCACCTCTCAGACATAAAGTGGAGCAGATGACTTGCAGTCAGACCCACATTCCTTCATGTGGCCCATCATTGCCTCTTCTGTCTTGGACAAGAGCAGATGCCTTAGGCACTGACCAGCTCATGGGATCAAGCATTGCAGGTTAGCCTATGTTCTTAGTTTTCTATCCCTTTCTTTACAATAACCCACCACATGCAACCGCCCCTCCCCGATCTACTCCTCTTAGTAGGCCTGAGTTCCACAGACATGGAGCATTCTTAGGCTCTTTCAGCCTTCCTTCTCACAGGGCTCTGAAATCTGTCTTGTTGGTGCCGAGTGTTCAAATCCCACAGTCACCTGCACACCCCAGATGCTCCACAGATACCTGCTAGCTTTAACCAACTCATGGCAACATACAGCTGTCTGCATCCACTGCTGGGAACGCATAGGCAGATAAGCTGCACCCAGCACTCATGCCTACTGGAGAGCAGACAGCCCAGAGAAGCACCCCCATACATACCATCCCCCAATACCAGGGCGTGGGAATGACTAGGGGATGCTATGCCCAGTAGAAATACAGCTTAACCTGGGGGAAGGCAACTAAAGGCACAGAAGAAGAGCACCCAGTCTAGATTTTAGCTGGGATGAGATGCTGGTGAGTGTGGGGGAGGGAGTGGGAGACTCTGAGGGCAACTCAGGCCCCTGCCTCTGTAGCCAAGGGAGGATCTGGTCCGGACACTGATCCTGTTATATTCTGGACCCTGTGACAGGAGAATAGGAGCAACAACAACAACAACAACAAAACCAAAACCCTGCCAGGCAGTAGTGGTAGACACCTTTAACCCCACTCGGGAGACAGAGGCAACTGGATCTCTGTGAGCTCGAGTTCCAGCCTGGTCTATAATGAGAGTTCCAGAACAGCCAGCATTATTTCAGAGAGAAACTCTGTCTCGAAAAAAACAACAAAACAAAACAAAAACCCAAACAAACAAACAAGCCAAAGCAGGAGTCCAAATCAAGATTAAAATGTGGACGAGGACTTTGTGGAGGAAGACTGGGTGCCCGTCCTTACGCTGGCATCATCTAAGGAACAGAGCATGTGCAAAACCAAGTCCACAGAATATACACTGGCAGGGAAGTGGGGAAGTGTGAGGGGAGTATTAAAGGACCATACATCCTGTGGGGCTTTGGGGTGGGGGCTCTCTCCTCAGCCTACTTTCACTCATGGGAGTGATTTTTTTCTTTTCTTAATATGTCCTTTACTGCTGCTCCATGTCTACCTTAAATGACACGGCTTCTCCATCTCTCTTTGGCAACTGCCAGGATCTTCATATCGCCTGTTCTGTTTCTCTCCTAAACTCTAGTAAAATTCCTTAATTCTTTTATTAACAAGACGACCAACACTACAAGGCAGCCTCGGTTTCCATGGTAACACTACCATGCTCTAGCACTCTGAGACTGGAAACCTGGAGAGTGGCCACAAAGGGGACAGGCTGTAGGCTGGCTGAGGTCCAGGTGTGGAACAAGGGGTTGTGGGTTCAGAAAAGAAGGGAGGCATGAACAGAGTGTGGGAAACTTAGTGACCACAGCTCAGTTCAAGTCTGGCCTCAAACATCAAGCTTGTTTTTCTCTCTTTTCACATTATTTTTAATTTTAGAGATTATAGCACATTGCCCAGGCTGGCCTTGAACTCGCTATGTAGCTGAGGATGGCCTTGAATTTCTGATTCCTTTGCTTCCACCTCCCCAGTGCTAGGATTACAGGGATCTGTCACTCTGCCCAATTTATACATTGTGAAGGATCTAACCCAGGGTTTTACGCATGCTTAGGAAAGCACACTATTCTGACCTCCATGCCCAGTGTCACTTCTCTTGTGATATGGCACTGGGTACATCCAAGCAGCTAAGGCAATGTGGTGTTTACACGGGGGCTTTGGAAAAGCCCATGTGTAATGGCCACTAGGCCTATTTTAGGTTTTCAGAATTTTTTTTTTAAAGGAAGTTTTCATATTCACACCCATCTTAGGGAACTTCTGGAGCATGAAGCCAACCTCACCCCTCAGGTGATGGGGTTGTTATATAGAGCTGGCTCACCCTGCTGCCTTCTAAACAGGTGAGGAAAGGCAAGGCACAACACCAGGGGTACAGATGGAAGATCAGAGCTCCCAGGAGGGTCTACTATGGGGGTGAGAGATGGGTGCTCTCTCAGGAACTACGGTGTTGTCCTCTTGGAAGAGGGGCTGGGCTGTTTGTGAAGTGGACTTTTTCCTCCCAGAACAACAAAAAGTCTCGTCCTTGGAGTGGAAGAGGGGCACCCCGCCCTGGGCCCCAGCAGGGCCCAAATGTACCTCCAGAGCTCAGGGTGGCTGGCTACCTAACCCTCCTCCACCTCCCAGGCCTTGTCCTGCATTTCCTGTAAACACTGACATTTCCTCCCTTGGGACTGTCCTGGCAGCCCTGGGGCCACACCCAGCCGCCTGACAGAGCCCAGCACACAATGGCTGGCTGGGGCTCCAGATGGCCACTCCTCATCCCAAGCCTACCCAGGGACCCAGACCAATACCACCCAACTCTGCTCCGGTGTTGTGTGTATGCTGCCTGCAGCTGCGAGCTCTAGCTGGGGACATCGACAGGTCAGACCACAGTGGGAACAGCCCAAACTGGGTGTCCAAAGCCTGTGCTCTATCATGTTCTGGGCATGCGATCTTAGTCAGTCTTCCCCGTCTCAATGGTTTCAGTACTTGCCTGCCTTGCTTACTGGGTCACTGTGAGGAGTTAGTGGAGGGTGCACTAGAATTCCTGAGTTTAAGTGTTAAGTGCAAGCTCCATCCATCATAGACTCAAGTCTCCAGGGCATCTTCCTCCAGGGATTCACCCATCTGGGGATGGACTTCTAACCTCAGAGAAACGCATGGTCTGTGTTGGGCTGGGAGGCGTTTTGCAATACTCACCCAGTGACCTTGGCCAACTACATTTCCCTGCTCTGTTCCTCTGCTTCCACCTCTAGCAGAGCCTGGAGCCCCTGCCCTGCCTGCTATACCAGGAGCTAATGGGAGATGCTCATGGAAGCTCAGGTCTATGTGCTGGCGTGTAGGCGTGGCCAGAATTCCCAAATCAACCACTAGCCTGGCCTTCCCGGCAGAGCCTGAGTCCTCTTGAGTATCCTGTTAATACAGGGCCCTGGCGGGCTTCTAGGCTCTAGTCCTGGCCACCACTCTCCTGGTTGGTGTCATTGCTCCTTGTGACTCTGTGGGTTGGACATGAGCTGATTCCTGTGTCACCAATGACATGGTATGGGTTTGAGGTCGTTCTCGAAGTGTGGTCTCCTTTGACTTCTCTTTGACACTAACTACAGGCTGAACAGGATTTCCTTACAGTCCAAGAGTTGCATGGTTCTTTGTGACTTTTGGAGACCTTCATACATCACATTTCTAGTGATTCTCCTGGCTGGAATACACTACAGGCACCATCATCCCCAACAAGGAGAGAGATGAGCCAAAGGGGTCTGCATAAACTAGACCAGGACCCAGACCAGCCAGAAGCCGCTCCCTGTGAGGGATAATTCCCATTCCCTGCCTGAGCCCCGGAGGACCCTGGACAGCACCCAGACTAACCTCCACGGAGGACATGTTGGGCCACTCTCCCTATACTCAAAGGAGTCCTGGGAGCGTTCCTGGAGCTCCCAAGCCTGGGTATCTGGAAGTAGTTATGAGTTGTGTGGCTAAGTCTGCTTTTTTGGTCAGTAATTACTTTGAAATATGGGTTCTGAGAATTCAGCAATAGTGCCAGCTGGCAGGGTCCTTGCCTCACACACCCAGGACAGACCATGACAATGCAAGGCTGGGGAAACCACCCATCCCATGGAGACCACTCTGGCTTGTGATGAAAGAAAGTGCTAGAAGAAAGGCAATGAGCTGAAAAACAGAACCCAAGGCCTCCACCCCGCCCCCCGCCCAGCCTTGCTGCCTAGTCCCATCTTTCCACCTGACTCGGAGGACCCCAAATGCCACGTAAAACTTTCTCTTTGCTCTGAAGATCGTGCCATGCACCCACGGTCCACCTAAGGAAACCAGTTCAGTCCTAGCTAATGACTCAAGAGACAAAGCATGAGTCAGGACAGCTTCCCTGACAGAAAGGTGCCTGAACATAACACCAGGATGGGGGCCCTGGGTTTCCACTTCAAGCCCTGTCCCATCTTGCACCTCTCTTTTGTCCTCTGGACACCACTTCCCAAGATCTGCTTCAAACCATATTCCCCCTCAGCCCCATGGGCTGCCTCTTCCCATGATCTGCCTTATCCTGCATCCATCTTCTGCCTGCGGAACCCTCAGCCCCAGGGTGCAACTGGCTGCGCTCTCTCCGGGCTCTGAGCCTCACTTAGAAATCTGGGATCTGAACAGATGTTTTAAGGCCATTTTCCAGCTGTCAGTCGGATCGCAGCACAGCTCTGCACTCTGCCCTGAGTGACATTATAGGACCCAAAACTGAGGACGCTTTTGGTAAAAGCCTGCCTTTAGGCACCCCCAGCTCTAGCCTCTGTCCTGATAAACCCAGCTGCAGTTAGTAGGATCTCTTGCCTTTCCATCAACCTGCTCACCTCTTCCTAAACCTCCCAGGATGAAGAACCTTTTGGGGTAGAAGAGGAAGTACTGGGTAAAACAATGATGATAGACACAACTGCCCTGTGTGTGGAGAGCAGGAGTCAATTCCTGCAATTGCTTGCAGGTGAAACATGCAGCCAAGCCCAGGACCCAGCACCACAGGCTGCACTCAGCCTCCAGGCGAATCACTTCCTCCACTCCATTCAAACTCCTGGAGCAGAGAATGGAAGGGAAGGCATAGCCAATGGAGTGCAACTGGATCAAACTTTGCTTGCAATCCAGCTCCTCAATAACTACACGGTCCTTCTGCCTTTACAGTCTTCCAATGGAAGTGGCAAGGGATGGGGTGGGGAAGCAGAGCGATTCTGAACAGGGCCTCTGAGGGACAGGAAAGCAAAAACCAGACCTGGAAGCTCCAGGCCTTTCTGGAAGAAGTAAGGACTTTTCTGGTATCTACCATGCCCCAGGAAACCTGTATTGAGGACATTTGTGCTGCTACCGGTCCACAACAGAGGAGGACATCCTTGCTTCAGCTAGGAAGGTTATGAGATGTGGGTCACAGGCTATGGCAACTGGCCAGACCACAGTCCTTAGTCAAGAACTCCCCAGAGACAGAAACCAGCACACACACCGCCTCCTGGGGACAATCTGGGTCTCTGTGTCACTCAAGCACTGACTGTACGAGCTCCTCATACAAACTGCCAACCCAGCTCCCCAGAGTCTTCCTCTCACAAATGAGAAAACTCACTCACAGAGACGGGAAGCTATCAGCCTCAAATCACACAGCCTGTAAACTATAAACATGAATCCAGCTTACCCAACAACAGCCTGCACTTGCTTATAGGGCCCAGCTGTCTCCAAGGGGAGCTTATGTAGATACAGCGATGTCACCCAAGCACCCAGATTGCTTCCCTCCTATTCCCAATTGGAGTGAGCGATCAGGGTGCTTTGAGTGACATGTCCTTGAATCTAGTTGAGGAAGCTACCTGTAACAGGGCATCTCTCTAGGCAGGGGTGGGCAGGGAATATTGAGGAGGTCTATTATAAATACAGACTTCTGAGTCACATGCCGGATCCAGGGAGTCAGTGTTCACGGCGGGGTCTGGAAATGAGCATCTTTGGTAGAATTTTTTTCAAAGGCATATTAAGAATTAAGGAGTACTATGCATGAACAGACTAGGGGACTAGGTTCAAATTTTGCTCCCTGAACTGGGAAACCTCCATCTCTTTTCTGGGCCTTGGTGTCTCTGCCTGTCAGGCAGGAATTGCTATGAAGATAGGGAGAAGGTTAGAAGGTCCTTTGCACATATGTAGACAGGGATAGACCCACTTCTGGGTTTCTGTCTCCTATGTTCATCAGACTGCTGCTTTGGGGGGCGACAGAAAGACCAGAGCCTGTCTCCCAAGCAAAAAGGGCTGATGGCTGGTGGGTGGTGTTTTGCAGGCCAGGCAGAGGACAGTAGGAAGGGGAGTAACTCAGCATCTAGAGAAGGGATACTAGGTTTCAATGCTCACTAACAAAGCACAGTGCGGTGGACGCCTGGGCTCAGTGTGGCAGGTCTGCCAGGGAAACCCCCGTGAATGCACATAGAGGATGCTTTCCAAGAAGCTGTGGGAACCCGGGCACCATGCTGCTGTGCACAGTACAGTTCCGCTCACTGTCTGTGGGGGTCCTGCTGTGGCCGAGATCTGGGCTAGGTTTGGCATGAAGACCCCTCCACCCACCCAGAGCCACAGACTAAGACAATAGAGAAAATCAATCAAGTGAGCTGCGAAACCCAAGAAGGAAAGTCACCAATTTAGACCCTCATTCTTGAAGACGTACCAAGTATTCAACCCTTGGGATTTTCAAATTAAGAAGGAGCACGAAGCTTTGCTTGATAAATATAACAAATAGCTCAAATATATTCGTAGTGCCCCTGTTTTCTGTATTCACCGTGAGGAGGAAGCAGACTTAGGGCATTGCTGGGCAGTCAGCCCTTGTCCCTGTGGATGGAGGGATCTAGCTCTGACACCCACTGTCCACCCAGCCCTTGCCTCATCTTGGCTCTGACAGAGTTCAACAGGCAAGGCACCTGAGAGTCTCAAGAAAGAGGGCAGATCTCCGCCTGAGAAGCTTTGGTCTAGCAGGGAACGGTAGCATGAGGATACACCACTGCCACAGACCAGGGAGGATAGTAGAGTTTGCAAAGTTAGATAAAAAGGAAAAACATGTTGCTTGTATTTGAGAAGAGCTTTCTGTGCATCTTGGGGAGTGTGGGACACATAGAAGGGAATCCCAGTTCTCGATTCAAAGTATAGTCTTAGGGAGACATTGACATACATGCTCAGGATGGGCAAAGGCATGAGATGATCTGACCAGTTCTGAGAGACTGAGGGATGTGGAGAGGTTGAAGAAGGGACAAGCAAGCAAAGCCTTCATGGTGGCTCTAGCCCCGCCCCCTGCCTGGGAAGAGAAGGTTAGGAATGGAGTGTATGTCCTCACAGGCTTGAGAGATGGGACAGAAGCTTAGGTTAAAGCCTCTGTTTTAAGCTTGTACCCATTTCTGTGGTGGGACAGGCCACACTCACACATTCCTGTTCCCCAGGAAAGCCATTCTAGTCCAGGGATGCTGGCCCTGCTAAGGGGTCAGGTAGTGAAGGCTGGGGATGCCATCCTGCCTTCTGGGGCCTCCCCACAGAGGTGGAAGGCCGAGCTGGGATACTGGGAGTTGCTCTGAGGACCCTCGAGTGTGTAGCTACAGTTTCTCAGGTCCCACAGAGCTGCAGCTGGAGCAGACACAAGTAAACAAAAGCAATCCCACACTTGCTCCCAGCTGAGTGCCCTGCTGAGCAGGGGCCTGAGCCAGACATCTGGCTTTCAGCGACACCTCTGCTCTTCCAAGGAGGATGGCAGAAAGCATGTTCTGGGGCCTGGCACCCTGGAGGACCAGGCAGGGAACCTCTAACCCCCACAGCAGTCATGGGCGTGCGGGAAGAGGAGTCCCTCGACCATTTTGGTCCAGGACAGCGACTGCTCTCAGAACTCCTTCCCCCACAAGTGCCCTTTCTAGATAAGGGGGAAGGACCATTCTAGCCATGTCCTTTGGTGTGACTTTTCTTCTATCTTTCTGAAATCTTATCTTTAAGAAAGCTCACTCCTTAACTAAGCCAGCTTATCTCCTTCCTCCATCCTGCATCTCTAAATTATGAATTATTCACACAGTCCATCTCTGCTCATCAGCCTCCCATGATTCCACACAAGCTAAGGCAGGGCAGGGCTTAATCCAACAGCCTTGGCATCCTTAACCACACGCCAACCCTGCAGCAGCAAAGGCAGCCCAGAAATGGAGAATGGCCATCTGTCACACACATGGTGCCTCCCAGTGACAATTGCCCTGTCGCCATCATCTTTCTCTTCTTTCTCTTTCATTTTTTTTTTCTTTTTTGGTGGGGGTGAGGACACATGTTCTTAATATGTAGCCCTGTCTAATCTAGAACTTGCTATGTAGACGAGGCTGGCCTTGAACAAGCAGAGACCCACCTGCCTCTGCCTCCCCAGTGCTGGCATTAAAGGCATGAGCCACCACAGCCCACCCCGTCTTTCTGCTTAGGAATGATGGCGGTGTAACAAAGTTCCCCTCACAGGAAACCTCAGCTGAGCTTCAGGTGTTCTCTGGTAATCAGTCCTCCTAAGAAGCACCATGCCAGCCCGGGTCACCTTCAACCCTGCCATCTCTCTTGTGGAGACAGCCCAAACATAGGACAGGCAGAGGTTCACTTGAGCCTCTATCTGAAGACCCAGGGAAGAGGCTGTGAGAGAACCTGGCACTAAGCTGAACTGGGCAAAGGGTCACTAAAACGCAAGCATGAGTTCTAGGTAACACGTTGCTCAGCGTGCACCTGAAGCTGGCTGTGTGGCACTGTGCCGCAGCCAACGCGTAGAAGAATTCATACTCTAGCAGTAAAATGGTATAGTTCAGAAAGCATACAGACCAGGAGATAGCCACAGATAACACTAAGCATTGTGCTCTGGACAGCAGTATGCCCTCGCTGTTCACATCTGCAGTGAACTTTTCAGCTTCATTAGAATCTTGGGGGGGGGGTACCAGTACTAGTGGGGTCCTTCACTGGAAGAAATGTATGTGCCACTGTCTTGCACAGTTGCCTGCTGCTGGTCCACCGCAGAACTCACTAGGGCCAGTCTGGCAGGATGTCTGCTAGTTCAGGAAGCGTCCTACTTTGTCTCTCTGCTGCTGGGATAAACGCTCAGACCGAAGCCAACTTCAGGAGGAAAGAAAGGGATGATTTTATTTCATCACTGAGGGGAGCCAACGAGGGAATCCAAGATAGGGGCCTGGAGGCAGACAATGAAGAAGGACCATGGAGGAAAGCTCCTTACTGGTTTGCATCCTGAGTCTGCTCTGTGTACTTTCTTACACAGTCCAGTGGGCTGGGCCCTTGTCCTTCAATTAGCAATCAACAAAATGTCCCACAGACACACCCAAAGGTTAATCTATTGAGGGGGTGATTTTTGGGGGGTGGGTGGGTGATTTTTCAACTAAGGTTCCCTCTTCCCAGATGTGTCAAGTTGATGAGCAAAAACAGCAGTCGTTGTGAGTTCACTAACACTAGTGGACAAAACTGAAACAAGCAAGCGAAGACCCTGCCTATGTGGCACATCTATATCCACGTTAAATGTCCCATGTGTGTTCACACTCTACAAGAACACATGATGGATGTGGTTGCTTTTCATGCTCGGCTCCCGATACACTTTGCACATTGGGTATTGGGGATGGAACCCAGTGCTTCCAAAATGCTAGGTAAGACACCTGTCACTCAGACATTACATCCTCAGCCCCTTTAGGGATTTCTCTTTGTTGGTTAGTTCTTTGAAGTTCTGAGACAATGTCCATCTCTGTAGCTCAGGCTGGCCTTGAACTCCTTCTGTAGCCCTGGCAGGACTAGTGATCTGTGTCTCAGCTTCCCCTAGTAACCACCAGTCCCAATGCAAACATACTTTCAAATGTGCACAAAGACACTGGAAAGCCTTAACCAAGGTGTTTTTGGGGCAGCGTAAGCCTAGAAACAAGTAGATGCTAGACTTCATGCAGTTTCTGAAAAGAACAGGGCAGGGCTATGTGGCCTAATGAGGAATGAGCTCTCTACAGTGACAGAGTCAGCTCCAGAAAGAGTATCCAGAATGCTCCGTTAGTGTCTAGAAAAAAGGGAAAAGATGCACATCTCTAAGAAGTAGGGGTGTGATCCTGTACAGTGTGAACTCCATGGCACACTGACGGACATACAGAGGTCAGAGGACAACTCGACACTCTCCACCTATCTTGTGGGATCTGGGATTAAACTTTGGGCATCACACCAACACACAAGTGCCTCTTCCAACTGAGACATCTTTTCAGCTCACACACAACTGATTATAAAGCATTTAAAATGTTTTCTGCACCAAATGGGCTAGCTTGATGCCCTCGCCCCTACTGGCCCTAGGCTATGCCCACTCCTCCATGTCTTGGCCTGTTAATCAGACTGTTACAGGATGCTCCAGAGGAGGACCTGTCCTCACGGCAACCAGCCTCCCAGAACCCATAGATGACATCACAGGGCTCAGACCATAGCCACTAACATTAAGCAATATTGGGTTCACAAGTGCCCTTCTCTCCATGATTGTCCCATCTGATTCTCATGGTGAGCTCCCAAGTTCCACAGTCACATGAAGAAACCGAGATTCAGTATAATGAATTCTTCTGGCTGCCTGATAGGAAGTAACATAGAAAGAATATCCCTGAGGTCTGTGCTTCCCACTCCAGTATTGAGCAGGAGTGGAGGTGCTGGAAAGCCAGGCTTCCTTGTGCAACAAAACCTCTTCAAATCAAGCATCCAGCTCCCTCCTGCCTGCATCCTTTCTGCTGTGTATCAGTGAAGTTAGTTTATCTGACATGGAGCACCCTGCCATACTGTCCCAAGACAGAATAGCTTGCAAGCGGTGTGCTTACAGCTAACACTGGTTGCAGGGGTGAAGCGGAGCTGGATGCATGGGAAGCTGCTCCCCATCACTCAGGGTGGGATGCAGGGTTGGGAATCTTAGGTAGGACCATCTGACCATACTGTGTCGTCTACCTTCTCTTTGTTTGGGCTGGAACATTGGTGACGGTCCATCACTCCTTTGGGGAGACAGGAACTATGCTAAGCGTGACTTAGGCCCAGCACCTCACCTGGGCCTGGTCTCAGTGACATAAGTAATAGGATTCAGATGAGTCTTGATGCAGGGAGACCTTTCGAACTGTTATATTTCCCACTAAGGCAGGGTATGAATCTTTGGCCTCGGCAGTATGGCTATTTAGGCGCCTCTGGGGCCCATACAGTTGGATATGTTAGATCAACCACACAGTTCCTTAAAATTGAGAACTTGTCTGACATGGTGGGTCACATCTCATGCTCAGATGAAGGCACCTGCTCACTGACACCTTGACACTAGCCCAATGAGACCCTATGCAGTGAGCCCGGCTAAGCCACAGGATTTTTTGGCTATAGAACAGAGGGAAATGAACGTGGTTTTAAGCCATTAAAGGTATGGTCAGCTCCGGCAGCTGGAAGAAAGTATGCCACCTGAGACTCAGCATGGCCCTTAGGGTCACTTGGACAAACACTCTATTGTGTAAATAGGAAAGCAGAACTCAGGAAGTGTGGCCCAGCAGAAAGGGTCACTGGGCAAGCAGCAGAGAGCTGCGTGCCTTGATATAAAATAGGGCCAATTCTGCCTCTCAGAGGGAGAGCCAAGGGTCTCAGCCTAAAACCAAACAGTGGACCAGAAATGACACGTTATGAATGATGATAATTGGTCACTTCAGATGTCTTAAAAAATCATTGCCTCCATTTCAGGGGCAGGGTCTGGACTTACAAGAAAAGCAGCAGGTCTTCAGAGCAAAAAGAGGGACAGACAGGGGCAGGCGGGACGAAGGTTAAGACCCAGCGAGGCTACAAAGCAGAGGAAAGCTGGCCCTGAGGCTGGGGGCTCTTCAGTACCACCCTGCCCCTAGTCATTAGCTCTAATTGGCCCATTCAAAGAAGGTTAATACATGCCTGTCACCATGGCATTGTGGGTTAAATGCAGCTTGATGAGGCAGCCTTGGGGTGAGCAGTCCCCTCTCCTGGGATAACTGGGAGGCTGGCCAGGCCCCAGGCTCAGAGGACATTGTCTTGCTCGCCACTCCACTTTCTGTAACTGTCAGGGGGTGAAAGGCTCATAGTTAATCACATGTGGTTTCCGTGGCGGCTGGAAAAGGCCAGGACAATTCAGTCACTGCATGCAGCAAGGGCAGGGGGTAGTGAAGGCTGGCGTGGGTCTGGCAGATGACATGCTAGTCACCCCCAGCCTCTCCTCCTCCAGGCAGACTGTGAGCTGTGGCTCTCTGTCTCCCTCAATCTGCCACTGCATTTGTCCTTAGTCCCGAAGCTCTTGGGCAGGCTGCTGTTCCCCACATTTGCAAAACTGGCTCACTCCTAGTCTCGCCAGATCCTCAAGCGCCCCAAGAGCAGCTCAAAGCCCAGTAGGAAGCCTGGGAATTCATCTAGGAAGACACTCCTTCATGCCTGACCACTTTCCCTGCCCAGGGTGCAGGGCAAGGGGAAAGGGTCAGATCTGTTCTGGCAGGAGGCATAAAGAGTCCTCTGTGCCTCAACTTCCTGCCCATTCAGGGCAGAGCCTGCTGGGAAATGTACTGGACTGGACTCCAGCAGATTAGTTGCAACCCCAGCCTCTGCTCTCAACACCAGGAGCACCAGACATCCTGTGCTAAGCCTGTTCCTCACATGCGTCTCGCTTCTAGGGACCTGGCTCTCAGGCTGCTCACCAGCCCAGGTCCTCATCCTGTCACCCCGCCTCTGCCAGCTTTCTCTGCTTCAGCAGAGGGGCCCAGGAGCAGTTCTCAGGACATGCGACATGGCTGATTTGGGCTGAGCGAATGCCATCAGCCATTCACAACTGTTCCTTCCTGCAGACTGAACCCATTAGGGGAGGGCTGATGCCAGGCAGGAGACTTCCGGGTGAAAGTTTGACAGATATAGGGTGTGTCCCTCCGAGATCACATAGGCCTGTCATGGTACAGCCTTCAGAAGACACCAATTGATTTGAAGGCCTTTACCTAGCACAAGCTGGGCCCTAAACCCTCCTCATAGAGTGCCAAGGGCACATGAGCTGTCAGTGGTGGGGAGGAAAGAGACTCCGTGGACACACAGGTGGGCAGGATGAGAACCCAGGTGAGGAGAAAAGTGTCCCCTGTGGAGTGACCAAATCCCTTTTACAGATGGCAGATTCCATGCATCGCCCTGCTTTCCCCCTCCCCTCTGCATTTACAGAGCGGCTCAGCTCTCTCCCCTGTCTGGGCCTCAGACTTCTGTGTGCAAGGGTGCAGATAGGTCACAAAGTAGTTCTATGGTCTCCTCGTCACATCCTTTAGCAAAGGTGGGGGCCTTCAGAGGGACAAGGCTCTTCATCCCAGAAAGCGAGCAGCTGCCTGAACTCTGGATCCCAAGAATCTACTGCCTCACTCTGCAGCTCTGAGCTGGCCTTGACCTTTGGCCTCTGGCCAGCAAGGAAGTTTGCCTTTGTAACAGGGACCTCCTCAGAAACCAGATGGTGCATCATCTACGAGGGGCTTCCCAAAGGGGACATGGTCAGAGACTCCCAGCACTGACATCATCCCTTTCTCCCATGACCACCCAGAATAGCTCCAGGTGTGGCTGAGGCCGGCCACACTCTATCCTGGTCAGAGCCAGGGCCTGTTCTTGCTCAGATGCCAGTCTCAAGACACATGACAGACACAGTGGCTTTGCAGCCCTGAGTCTCAGTCCAGTGTCGCCCACCACCTGTAGGCAGTGTGACGCTGCTTCATAGTCTGTGAGCCCCGGGTCCTTCCTGCTGTCCCCTGTGGAATCTTAAGTCACCCTCATTTCTTCAGAACCTCTTCATAGGCACAATCATACCAACAGCCGTTAATTCACTGAGAACAAGCCACATGCCAGGCCCTGCCCCAAGCCCTTGGCACATGCCCCAGTTTCTCCCCAGAGCCCAGTTGCTTTTATAACCCCATGTCCAGTGAGGAATCGGGTATTCCAGGAGAGCTGCTCACCTGAAGAAAACAGAAACACAGAAACATCTCTAACATCCTCCCTCTGTTCCTGCTATCACCTCACTGGAATACTGAGCAAGTACTCATAGAACCAGCAGAGTGAAAAGCATGGAAATGCTTTGCAAACTGTAAAGGGCACGAGGATGTGCTGCTACCCTAAGGTGCCAACTTTCTGAGCATTCTAGGTTTTCCAGGCCAGATCTGAGAGCCATGAAAGGAAGTCCCCGGGCTGCCCTCTGATCCCCATGGCAAAGACAACCCAGGGCAAAGAAGGGGGGATGGCTCAGTGTTGTGGGTGTTTAGTCTGCCCATCCATCTCCTCCGCCACGGGTTAGCTCAGAGCCTTGCTTTGCTCACCTGTGAAATGGGCTCAGGACACTAGGACTTCCAAGAAGCTCAGTGATTCAAGATAGCTAAAACAGCAGCAGGGGGCACCGCCACAGCACGGCCGTCCCCCTCACATGGATTACTTTATCTCCGTTCATCGTTTAGTTTACTTATTTATCATGGGGTGTGACACATATCACAGTGCGCATTTGGAGGTCAGAGAACAAGCACAGGCAGTCGCTTCTCTCCTTCCACCATGTGGGCTCTGGGAATCTAACTCACAGCAGGTGAGGAGGGGAGCATTATACCCCTGGCACTGACTCACACAGCTGCCACACCTATGAATTCTCACACGCAGAATGCGAGGCAGAGACACAAGGCAGGAGGCCAGGCCCTGCAGACCCCTGGATGAAGTCCTGGAGAGTACAGCATAAATGTGTGCTCCCAGCTTGTCGCTCTTCTTAAAGGAGGCCAGCCCTGCTCTTCTGAGATGAGGTTTTCCAGCGGCCCTACTCTAACTTGACGGAGGAGTCACAACAGTCTGCCAAGAGTGTCACCCACACCCTGGAGCAGCAACAACAGCAGCTAAAACACAGAGCACACCTTCCGCACTCTCAAAACACCCCGCAAGTGTTCAAACCTCAAAATGGCTCCTAAGATAATGTCAATTTCCATTTTTCACAGATGAAGAGACTGAGGCACAGAGATGTTAAGCTACTGACCTAAGGACACACAGAACAAAGGGGATTTGAACTTGGCTGGTTGCATGACCCTAGGGAACACACGGGTGGTCCCACAGTATGTGAGGTCGCATGACCTGGCCTTTGTCAGCAGCTGCTTCAGCACTGCAGCTCTTGTTGCCACTCCGCAGGGCGCCGGGCTGCTCAGTGTGAACTTGTAGACTGGAGGTGCAAGCCTGTAATCCAGGATACTCAACTTGGGGGCTGAGGCAGGGGGATTAAAGGTGCAAGGCCTTCCTGGGCTACAGTGTGAGTCCAAGGCTCTTCTGTGCAACTTAGATCTTATTTCAAAAACAGAAAGAAAAAGAGAGACAAGGGACAGCGCCTGGGGGTGTTCATCGAGTAAAAGCACTTGCTCTACAATTCTGACCACCTGAGTTCAATCCCTGGAACCATGGTAGCAGGAGAGAACTGAGAAACTGTGACCTCTACATGCACATGCTCTCTCTCTCTCTCTCTCTCTCTCTCTCTCTCTCTCTCTCTCACACACACACACACACACACACACACACACATAATAAATGATAAAACTTAAATGAAAAAAAAAGAGGGCTGGGAATTTATGTCCGCAGTAGAGTGTTTGCCTAGCATGTATGAGCCCCTGGGTTCAACCCCTAATATAGGAAGGAAGGAAGGAAGGAAGGAAGGAAGGAAGGAAGGGAGGGAGGGAGGGAGGTTGGTTGAACTTATGAAATAAACTGCCCTGGCCTCTGTGCTCGAGAAACATTCCAAGTAAATATTTCATTTGGGAAAGGAGCCTGTTGGGACAGAGAGCCTGAGCCCCAAAATGTGGAATCACCCCCTCCCATGCTGCAGTTTGCAGGGGACTCCAGAGGGACAGTCATAGCCCACTAGTCCCTTCTGAGCATGCTTCCCATGCTGGCATTTCAATGAGTTTGTATATCGGCATTGTGAATGAGAGGGACTTCGTGTGGCCCTTACTGCTTCTGCCACTCCATCCCCACTGCCAGTGGATTTTGTAACTTGTTTTCTTAATTGACCATGGAAGCAAATCTGAAACATCAAATTCTTGGGTCATGCCTTAACCTGGAGAAATTCCCCCTGAGCTCTAGCCAGGGCTCTGGACCAACCCTGTGTATGTGGAGAGCTGGTCTGTTTACGTGGAGACCAGCCACATCATCACAGAACTCAGTCTCTGCCCAAGATGCTCATCCCCAGGAGCAGGGCCAGAGGCCCAGGCTGTGCCTCCAAGTCCAGGAAGACTGGTCACTTTCTGCGGCAGCTGACATGGCTCTTGGGGTGTTCTCAGGGAGCCAGATGTTCTTTCCCCAAGCAGAAAGATCTGGGAGACGTGGGTACCAGGCTTTCCAAAGGCTTTTCCTAAGCGTGGCCAGGCACTCTGAGGTAGTGTCACTTGTACATAGCGGGTGCCTTTAACCCTGTAACGGTGGGTGTTAATCTCTGTTAGGATTTTTGAGTGGATGGTGATGCTGGGACTTGAACCCAGGTCCTTGCACACGCTGAGCCTCAGCTTCTGCCTCAGGTAGGAACTAGTGAGTATAGTGATCACAAGTTGCCTTATTCTGAACACCAATGATATTCTGAAGACTTGAACTCCACTGCAGCTTCCTACCTTTACCCAAGCGAGTGGGGGTCAGTTTCAGCTGGCAAGCTTACAAAGGGGGTAAACCAGAAAGAGGGGGGAACCAAGATCTATAGACATGCCCCTTCTGGTCCTGGTTCCAGTACTCACTGCCTTACAAATCCTGCCACCATCCAGAACCTCAGTTTCTTCCTCTGAGATCCCCAACAGGACATTCAGTAAGTTGAATGAGGAGAGACCCATGGAGTGAGTAGGGTCCTTGCCATGTAACTGGAAGTGCGGTGCTGGACACTGCAAGGGGACATTCTGGCCCTGCTGTGGATGAGCTGAGAGACCTTGGTGGCTTTACCCTTCTATTTCGTGCCTTAATTTCTCATTATTAATGCAGACTCAAAACAGTCTGTATCTCAGGGTGGTAGTTAATACACGGCCATCTACAATGCTAGGGTAAGTACATTGTGAGCTCCACAGGCCCACGAGGACAGCAGGCAGCCGTGTAAAACACAGGGGACAGAGCTGCCATTGAAAGCCAGAGACAGTGCTTGTTATGTGTCATCTACGGCTCCTCCAGTAGCCCAGAGATGACGGAAAACAAGGGGGACAAGTAGGGCTCAGGTTCCATGAAAGGTAGGGAGAGCCAAAGTGAGCTCAGTCCCTCCTTGTGTCGTGCTGCCTGTCACGATTGGGCCATGGGTGGGACTCAAATTCTGTCAGTCACCCTGAGTTCCCCTACACTGGGGGGTTCAGACCCAGCAGAGCTTGGGGTCACTCTTCTCTAAGCCATGACTGCAGCTGTGGCGGAGCACGATCCCGCCACACAGGGTGAAAGAACTGGCCCTACTGCTGTGCCTCAATCCCCAATCATTTAGACACTTCCCTTCGGAGGCTTCTCTTTCTCCACGGACACTACCTACGCTGGTTCGCGCTTGTTCTAAAACCTTCACAACTCTGCACTGCTCACAGAGCACATGGTTTCCTACAGCAGAGTCCCAGTTCAGCAACATTCCTTTTCAGACTCCCCCGGGGGGTTTTCACCACCTTCCCCCTCCTCTGACAGAGTGGCTGAGTCAACACCATCTAAAAAGTCGCTCAGAGCAACTCAGAACTACTCATTTCAGAGTCCAGAGGAAGGAGAGAGACCCGAGGCCAACAGCACAGCCAAAGGCAGACAATCCTCCTTACACAGAGTGGAGATTCGCTCTGGGTGGCCGGCGCTGTGCTGTGGCTTCAAATGATTGGCCAGCTAGACCGAACTTAACTGTAGTAAAATAGTTCTGAGTGTCGGTATGATGGGGCAGCTTTAGATTCTGCGAGCCAGCCTGCGAGAGATGTGTGAGAGCACCAGCTTATGAAGACAGGATTTCTCTGGCTCAGCTTTCGGAGGTGTCTTAGTTAAGGTTTCTATTGCTGCGAAGAGACACCATGACCATGGCAACTCTTATAAAGGAAAAGCATTTAATTGAGGTGGCTTACAGTTTCAGAGGTTTAGCTCACTATGCGACATGATGGGGTGTAGGCAGACATAGTGCTGCAGACAGAGATGAGAGTCCTACATCTTGACTTGCGGGCAACAGGAAGTAGTCTGGGGCACTGGGGGTGGCTTGAACATATATGAGACCTCAAAACCTGCCTCCACAGTGACACGTTTCCCCCAACAAGTCCACATCTCCCAGTAGTGCCACTCCCTTTGGGGGCCATTTTCTTTCAAACCAATACAGGAGGTCTAGCCCATGCTGCATTGGCCCCTTTCCTGTGGTGAGGAATCACAGCCCTTGTGCAAGGTGGAGCAAAGCTAAGAGGAGAGAGGAAGGGCCTGTGTGCTAGAAGACCTCCCAGTGGCCCCACTGCCTAAATTCCCACCAGTGGTGCTGGGTAGACTTCAGGGGGTATAGTGCTCACCATGCGAGCCTGACAACCCAAGTTTGGATCCTTAGAACCCTGGCGAAGCTGGATACAGTAGTGCTGGCATCTGTAATCCCAGCGCTCTGAAGGGAAGAAGGTAGCAGGGGCAGGGGAGTCCCTGGAGACTCACGGCCAGACTGACGAGCAAGGAAGGACCCTGTCCCGATCCAGGTGGAAGGTGAGGACGGACACCCAAGGCGTCGTTTGACTTCCATGTGTGCTGTGGCACATGAGTACCACACACACATGCACACAAACCCACACACATGTGCACACACAATCCACACCACTCCCAGTAGTGCCAAGCTGAGGACTGAGCCCTGAATCTAAAGGCCAGCAGAGCCTCGCACCCCTGCAAATGAATCTCTCTTCAGTAATATTCAAGGCTCCGTCTGTCCCAACCTTGCTCTCCCTGCTCCTTCTCACAAGTCCAGCGAGCCACCTGCCTTCTCAGCCTCGGGATGGATGTCCCCCACCCCTGCTGTTCCCTCCACCTGGGGTGCACCCTCCTTGAGGACAGCTGACCATGGCTCTGCACCCCTCGGGCATCACCCCCTCAGAGAAGCCTTCCCTGACTGCCTTGCTGGGAAGGTCCCTGGCGGCTGTTCTCTAATTAGCACACAGCTAACTCCTTTCTCTTTCTCTGAAGCTATGATGGTCCGGCTGACCGACGGGCATGCATATTTCTGGCTTGCCTCTCCTTGGGGGACAGCAGAAACTCTGCCAGGTGAGACCCCAGTCTTTCTCCCCACTGCTGCCTGGAACCTCAGGCAGTGGTGGCAACAGCAAGGTACCACCCACCCACCGGAGCTACCACTGACTCTTCTCTCTGCTTTGGTCTGGCGCAGGACAGGCTCATCCCATGGAACATGTAAGGACAAGTGAGGGCCGCACAAATACAGGCTGGAACAAAGCCCCCCTCCTCCTCGGGGGCTCAGCTGGTCACGGCAACCATTCTGCACATTCTAGCAGTGGACTCCTACCACGAAATCGTCTGCTATTAGCTAGAATGACTCCTGCTTCTTCCCACAGGGAAGCCCTGACTTTATGAAGCGAAAATCACGTCGTGATTAACAATCACAGTTTCATCTACATTATAGTAAAAAAAAAAAACGGTCGGGGGAGGGGATTAATATCACACTAGCAATGTTCCAATAAGAGTGTTCCTGACAAAATTTTCTTATTAGGGTCGTTCCCTGTAAATTTTATTGCATTTAATTAAAAATTATTGCTAAAAGAAACAGCTGCAGATGGTCTTATTTTAAGTCAGAAAATTAAAAACTGAATATTCTCATCCGTCAATTTCAACAAGCCGCATGGCCGCACGCTCGCACGTGCTGGTCTCGAGATTCTGATGATCTTTATGGCAGTTTCAGGTCCCTCCGACGGAATTTAATGAAAGCTCTGCATGAATTCATTTGTCAAAAACATAATGATAGTGGAAGGCTGCTGAGGTAGAACATGCTAGGAGATGCAAAGACCTGCCACATGGCTCTCAGCACCATGGGGCCATCAGCAGGAGGCCGAGCCGCCACTCTCGCTCAGGCTACAAATCACCTTTGTTTACAGGGACACAGGGAGCAGCCCTGGCTGTGGATAGAAGAGATGGGAGTACTTGGAAATACTGGCTGCAGTCACTACATTGCACGGATGCTGGATTCTGTGGCTGGTTGGGGCTGGAGGGGCCTTGCTGGCTGCTGGGCTGGACTTCTTGGTCCACCTGCCTGCAGACTCACCTCCCCCAACCTCAGGGTCATTATCCAGGTCGCTCTTTTAACATCCATATTAAAGACTTGACCTCTTATGATTCCTCCCTCTGTCTTTTATGGGAAACAAACCCACGCCTTATTTATCTGGACTGTTCCAAAGAAGAGGAAGACACAGGCAGGGTCATCTATGGGGCACCAGAGCTGACCACTGATGAAGAATGAGGGGCTGTATATGTCCTGGAGACAGAGTCCACTCCTCCCTACCACACACACCACAGTGAGCTTTGTCTTCATCATCTTGTGAGGGGACCACAGTACCGGTCCCCAACGAATACACCTGCACTGTCTCTTTCCACCAGGCCTCGTCTGCCAGCAAACTGTCAATGTCCTGCATGAAGCCCATAGTGGCCTTCCCGAGCCCTGAGGTGCTCACAGTCACACAACCTGTCTTAGAGGCATCCTCAGCTGTCCCACACACCTAACGTCCCACCTCAATGTCACTTAGTTAGCCCTCCAGACTCATGGCCAGGCTCTGCTGTTCCCAGACCTCCCATGTCCACTGCCATCCTGCTGATGGCTCCCCAGGTACAGGCTGTTCTTCCAGGACTGAATGCACTGAGATCCTTCTGGGTCCCCTAGTCTCCAAGTGTCCTTCTGTCAGCTAGACCACAGGCACCGAGAGCAGCTTTACCCCACAAGCTGGACAGAGCTGAAGGGACTAAGGTCCCATGGGTGTTTGTAGTAGGGTAACCCACTGAGCTCTATAGGAACTGGACATTAGAGAAAGCACACATCTGAGTTCGAGCCTTTCAAACAGCTTCCTCTGTGCATTCTCCATGTCTACCATCGAGGTGAGAGTCTTCTAGAATCGAGGCCTTAAAGCTGCTTCTCAGTGGAAACTAGCTGTTTCCAGTGAGTCTGATCTTCCTCCCTCCCTCCCTCCCTCCCTTCCTCCCTCTTTCTTCCTTCCTTCCTTCCTTCCTTCCTTCCCTCCTTCCTTCCTTCTTTCTCTCTCTTTTTTTCGAGACAGGTTTTCTCTGTGTAGCCATGGCTGTTCTGAAACTCACTTTGTAGACCAGGCTGGCCTTGAACTCACAGAGATCCTCCTGCCTCTGCCCCCGCGAGCTGGGATTAAAGGTGTGTCCCCCCCCCACCACCACCTGGTTAGTCTCATGTTTCCCGATTGTCCTTGCCTCTCTCCTCTGTCCACAGGTGGAAATCTCACTGTTCTGCACTGTCCTTCAAGGTCCTCCTTCCCTGGTCCAAGCGTTTCCTGCACATTGCTTAGCATCAGATCCAATACAGAATTTTTCACTTGGGCAACACCAGCTAGTAGTCAAAGCAGCCTCTCCCTGGTTGTCCCAAGCCTCCCCATCCACACGGAGCACAGCAAGGTTCTGCCTGCCACCAGAGTGTGAATGAAGCTCTCTGTGACGGGGGAGTCAGAGTGAATTAGCCTTGCCCCTCAGAACGCCCAAGACTCTCTTTGCAGGTACAAGCACACAGACCCTGCTCCTAAAATTCCCTTGGTAATCAGGAAGATCCTCTGCAGGTGGCAGGCCCTAAACCCAGGGCTCCTGGTTGTCCCTCAGGCAGAGGTGGCCTCCAGAGACCAGGAGTCTCCACCATGGTCTGGAGCAAGGAAGGCTGTCTGGGCACACTGCAATCCCACAGGCCATCATACAGAGAAGTGCATCCCTATTCTGCGTCCCCTGGAGTCCTTCAGGCCACCAAGCAAGGAGCACTGGGAATGGGGCAGGAGGAGCACCCTCTTTCCTGAAGGGAGCTCCTCAGCAAGAATCAGGGTCTCAGCAACACCAGAGTGAGGCCTTTTCACCACGAAAAATAAATGGCAGTGGAAACTTCCCATAATGGAGACTCAGGCGACTACTTACCCTCTGTGTGACAGAGGATATTCAGCATTAGTTTAGCAAGTCTCAGCCTTCCCATAAGAAATTGGGAACTGGGGATTGCATGCTATAGATACAGCCGGCTCTAGCCATCACCATGGTAACAGGCACTGGCTCCAGTGCAGTTAAGGAATCATGACCTCTGGTCTTGGCATTGGTGTCAGAGGCAGTGCTGCCCAGGGCTCTAGATTAGTACCATCAGCCTGTTATCTGCAGCTCTGGGTCTTCCTGGGAGCACTAAAGCAGATAACATTATAATTCATGGCCAGAGTTCCCCAATCTAAGACCTTGCAATGGAGACCTGAGGACCAAGGCACACAAAGGCGGAAAAGGAGAGAGAGAGAGAGAGAGAGAGAGAGAGAGAGAGAGAGAGGCACACCCATGGTGAAGGACCCTGATCCTCCCTCCCAGAAGCAGCATCTCTGGAACCAAGTTCAAATCCTGTATCCATAAGATTTGACCTTGGTCCCCTACCACTTAACAGCAAATGCTTACGAATCACTTGGCCGTGATTCAGACTCATTGTCACGAGGCTGGCAAGCATCAGGAGGGCCGCAGACACAGGATGGCATGGCTGAGACGTCTACATGCCCAGCAGCACCTCCCGGGTATCCGGGGACAGGTCAATGTCCCCAGAGCAGAACATTGTGTGACAGATGGGCAGAGGGAGAAGAGATGGTTAGCCCTGCAGCAAGGGTGGAGCAGGACCTAGGGAGTGGGAGCAAGGACAAGTCGCCGTCAAACCTGGAGCTTTTTAGTGACTTGAGTATTTCCACAGTAAACCTTGAGGACAAATGACACCAAGGGACAACCTGTTCTGAGGCACAAGGCTGACGGAAGCCAGCTCATCAACATACAAGAAGCAGGAAGACCAGGCAGGTTGAAATGGGGTGTTTAGCACAGGGTCCCGTGCTGCATGCTGGGTCACATCGGCCTCTAATAGCATGGGAAGCACCCGGGACTGTAATCTCAGACTGGTCACTTAACAAAGGAGAGTTCTTTTCCAGGCTCAAAAGTACCATGTCACCAGTGAAACCCAGCTCAGTTCCCAGCCTGAGAACTGGATCAGTGAACCATAGATCCTGTGGGAAGCATGCAAGACCCCAACAGAGACTCCTGACTGCTGAGACCACATAGCATCCTGCTGGAAAGAGAATCTGTTCAGGAAAAAAAAAAGTGTATCCATCGGGGATACATTTCAAATTAAGAGCTGGCAAACTCCGTTACAAACTCCCACTTGCACTTGGTGAAATAACAGGGGGCTTATTACTTCCCCGCTCAAACGCTGTCTCTGTGCTGGGGAACCAGAAGGAAGCAACTGCAAAGAGGAGCTCTCCCCACCTCCCCCGGCCCAGGCTGTGCCAGCTTTAGGTCTGAAGCCATGACCTATAAGCACCCAGGTGAGCCCCGTTTCTTGGACGGACACGCTTTCAGTGGAAAGTAGTCTTGTTCTGGGGGACAGGTCTCTGTGCCTTTTAAGTACTCTGACTCCTCTGAGTAAGTTGACTCTGAGCAGCCAGAGCCAGCCTCTACCTGATTCAGACACCAGGCCTGAGGTTCACAGCCTGACAAGTAACAATCTCAAGCCAGATTGCTCCTAAGTTAATATACTTTCTAAAATCTAATTTTTACTAGTATTTTCTGTTCATAATAACGGGTCCACTTACTTCACCCCCACCTGCCACAACCCCCAGTCACACCAAGTTTCCTTTATCCCTTTTTGAGGTGAAGATGAGCTGACTTGGATAGACACCGGGCCCGCAGCCATTTCCTAAGCTCTATCCAGGACCTTGGTCAGGCTGTTTCTCCAGAGGCTCTGTCCTGTCTCCTTTCAGAGCTCTCGGTTTTCAGACCCCCCACTCTAGACAAGGCAGGAGGCAGTGCCTCTCCTCCACCGGCTTCATCCGCTCTCCAACCCCAGGCACCCCATTGCCCCATGTGTTCCGTATGCCCTCTGCCTCACTCACAACGCCCATGCAGGGGAAGCCCCACACCATCCTGGGCCTCTCACTTGCCCAGGCATGCTATGCCCGGAGTAGGGATTTTCTTCTCTGTTTTCATCTGTCTCCCAACAGGAAGTGAAGAGAACTGAACTTTCTGAATGACAGGCATTTGGAGTCACACAGACAGGCCCTTGGAGGAACAGCAGCATCAGAGGGGCTGGGATGCCGCTGCACTTCATAATAGATAGGTCAGGATCCTTCCAGCCAGGCCCTGGCTGCAGCCTCAGGTGTAAGCCAACAAGTAATGCAGCCAGCACACCGCCTGGCACACAGAGGAGAGTCCAGACCCAGCACCATTAGCATTTTCTCAGGCATTTTATTCCCTACTGTGAACCTTTTATATCTGGGGGAGAAGAAAACACAGAAGAAGGCAATGGCCTTTGCAAACCGCCCAGCACCTGTGTACCACTCAACCCTGTGGGGCATCATCTGTACACACTAAAGGGGAAGGCGCTACCTGTGGAGTTCTGCCTCCCTTAGCTTAATTCATTGCAAATTCTTATGTCAAGAGTCAAGAAGTCTCGGCACAAATTCCCCCCCCCCCCCCAAACTTGTCGAGAGATCTCAGGCAAGTCCCTTTTCCTCTCGGACCTCCGGTTTTCCACAGCAAACCTGCCTTCAACAATAAAACTGTGACTCCACAGAAGTGGATCTTAATCTTTGATAAAACCAGCCAGCTTATCTGCCTCGAGTGAAGCCAAGAGGTGGTGTGAACAGGGTGAGGATGGGAAATGGGGGGCAAACAGGCGGTGATAGCGCACGCCTTCAATCCCAGCACCCAGGAGGCAGAGGCAGGCAGATCTCTGAGTTCGAGGCCAGCCTGGTCTACAGAGTGAGTTCCTGGACAGCCAGGGCTACACAAAGAGACAAAGCAAAACAGAACTTCCTACTATTCACAGTCCAAGGGAATGCTGGGAAGTAGTGAGTTCCCAGCGGCTAGGAAAAGTCAAGAACCAGCTAGCTGGGCAAACGCATGTTACGCCTGAGGATTCTGTGTTTCAAACTGTCTTGTTTTCACCAGTGCTAAGAGGTGGAAAGAGGCTGGACCTAGCTGGGGCCGTGGGACATTAATAATGAAATAAACCAGCCAGGTCCAGTCTCTCCCCCTCTCCCCCTCCACGTTAAATGCTATCCCTCTCCAGGGCTGGTGTCTGCTGCCACTCTTGTAAACAAACCTCCATGTCACAGGAAGAACTGGGAGGCCATGGGACCCATGTGGGAACCACATGGAGACTCCTGAGAAGGAAGCTGGGAAACCTTTGCAGTCTACTGCAGGCCAGCAGCAGCCATGCCTCTCTTTAGCTCCCCTGAAGCTCCCTCCACAGATGTTCCTGGCTGCAGTCACCAGGCAGGCAGGTTGGTTTGGTCCCCACACAAGAAAGAACCCTGGGGCTCCTGTACTGGGGACTGTCAACGAGCGGTACAAGCACACAGGGCAAAGTGTCCTGTCGAAGCTGCAGCCAGTCCAGGTAAGCTGTGGGGGATGGGGGGGCTTTTAGCTGGAGGGAAGGGAGGCAGAAAACCCCACTATTGTTTGATTTCCACAGTGTTCCGCTCCCACTTTCAAAGCAATCCAGTTTTTTTTTTTTCCTCAGCTTAAATGTACCTCTTCAAGATTTCTATTCAGAAACTGAGTTCAAGGCACTGTGAGCTCTTTGGACAGTTTAAATAAATAGTCTTTTCTAGTTCCATGTGTACACAATAAGAAGGTATCAATCAATTAGGGTATTTTCCTGATGATGAAAGATATTTAGTTTGGCAAGCTTCCAGAACCTTCTTTCTTGGTTGCTCTCTCTCTCTCTCTCTCTCTCTCTCTCTCTCTCCCTCTGTGTGTGTGTGTGTATGTGTGTGTGTGAAAGCAGTCTCCCTTAGACATGAGAACTGTCCTCTTAATAATCAGCACTTTTATATTGTAGTCTAATATTCTAGTGTGAGAAACATGAACTCCCTTTCACAGGTGAAGTGACTGACAGTGGTTCGGAGAGGTAGAGTCACACACCCAAGTCACACAGCTAGGAAGAAGCAGAGGCTACAAAACAAGTCCATCCCACCCCGCACCTTAGCTGCCTCAGACAGTCAGGCCCACAGTCTGAGAGAGGACCTGCCCCTCACGTACCTTTCAGCCTCCTGCTCTGAACTCTGTTGCTTGCTCTCAAAGGCGTTGAAGCTGCTCATGTCCACGTAGCCATCATTTTCATTTGCCGTAGACAGGGCTCTACTCTGTTCCTCGAACAGCTTTGTGAACGTGCCGGCCCTTGCCGGCCTGCGAGGCGGGATCTGGATGTTCTCATAGTCCGAGTTCATGGCAGGAATATTCTCATAGTCTGAAGTGTCGGCATTGGGGAACGAAATGGACCGTGGCTTGGTGAGCGGCAGGGGCAGGAAGGGTGGTCGGGAGCGGTCTTCGAAGGACTCCACCCTGGACACTGTCCTACTGAAGGGGACCCCTTTCCTCTTGCTGTCCCTGTAGAAGATGAGGGAGGCGGGGGAGTCAGAGGCGCGGAGCTTCCCAGTGCGACACTTGAGCTGAGGGGAGTTACTGAGGCTCCTGCGGTCAAGTTCCAGGACCCTGGCGGGGCCGTGGTAGCTGGACTCAGAGGAGGACCTGGAAGACGACAGGTTCATGTCCATATGCACCTTATTCTCTGACTTCTTCCTGAACGTCAGCTCCAGAAGGCGCTTGAAGGAGGATTTCTTCTTCTTGGAGGCCTTGTCCAGGGTGTCGCCATCTATCAGGAGTGAAGGGGAGCTCTTAGTGATGGGTTTCTTCGTGATGCAGGCCAGGTCGAAAGGGGGCGGGATGTCAACCACAGAGGATGGCGTGGAGGTGCCACTGGATGGCAGGTGGCTGCGCTGTGAGAAGCTGCCAGAGGAGCCAATGGCGCCTGGCAGAGAGAGGCTGTCTTCTTTCTTCCTCACACGGTGGCCGTCCAGCCCAGCCCCCTCTGGCTCCCGGAACAAAGACAGGGGACTCTCCCTGCCTTCCACAGAGAAGGACCTTGGGTACAGAGTGAATGCCCTGGGCTTGGCAGGCAAGGCCCGGCCAGACTCAGGGGGCTTTCCCTCTGGCAACACACCTATCTTTCTCACCGCCTCACTGGCGTCTCCGGTACCCACAGCGGATGAACAGGCTTCTGGTCCTATTTCTTCTAGAACGGTTTCTGGAACGTGACCAGCCACCTTCCCAGAGTGGGGCCGGGCCCTTGTGGCAATATTCTTCCTGTCCACTGGGACCAGGCCACCCTCAGAGTCCCCTTCCTCCCAGGTGCTATACCCACTTCGAGCGCCTGATGTAGCCTGAGTGTCTGACTGTGTTCCTTCTCCGAAGCTCAGCAAGCCAGCGCCCATCACGTAGGGACTGCTGAGTGCATCGTCCGCGGCATCCTCATCCTCTGGTACAACCACCACATTGGGGACAGGGGGTACATCTCCAGCTCCATCCTGCAGGGACTCGTGCTTGTTAAGTGAAGGATCAGTACCAGGAGCCCCCTCTCCGCACACTGGCTCCTGCCCCTTGGCTGACTCCAAAAGGGAACAGATATCATTGCAAAAAGAGGTGCTCTCAGTTGGAAAGAGTTCGTAGGGACTTTCTGTGAGTGTGGATGCGAAATCCTCCTCCATGCTGGCGCTCTCAAAGGGGATAATCTGGCAGTTCTCCTCAGCAGGGTCCTCCTGCCCAGGCTCTCCACCCTCTCCGGAGTCCTCCCCCACCTGCGTGGTGGTTGCTGAATTTTCTCTATTGTAGGCTTCCTCATCGCAAGCGGGTGATTCCTCCTGCTCTGCCTGGCCCCCGCCTCCTGCAGCATCTTCACAGCCCTCCTCAAACACCTCAGGGCTGTCAGTTACCACCTCTTGCTCCTGGATATCTGGGGGCACCTCCCCATTTTCAGGGGATAGCACACTGGCATCCTCTGTGTCCTGTTCAGTGTCCTGGTGGGGCTCCCCAGGTTCTGTGTTGTTACATCCATTGTTACTATCCTCTTCTACTTCCCCAGGAGTCTCGGGGGGCCCTGGCTCCCAACAGGGAACTTCAGAGGACTCAGAGCAGACAAGTGTGAGAAGGATCTCTTCATCCCGGGGGGCCCTATCATCAAGGCTGTACATGTGCTCTTCTGCTGCCTCCTCCTCCTCACTCCTGGGCTGCTCCTCCATTCCTGGTCCCTGGTCACCGTCTTCCCCATCTCCCTCATGATCTCTGCTTAGCACCCCTTCATCTGGGGCTGTGGGAGCTGTTGGGGTCTCTGGATCAGGATCACAGTCTTCTTCACCTTCCGGAGTGTGGCCCATGTCTTCCTCGTTGTTTCTGCTTGGTGCCTCCTCGTCTGGGACTGCCAGGTCCCCCTCAGTCCCCATCTGCTCTGTACCATGCTCTTGGGCTTCCTCCTCAGTCCCCTGCTCCCCAGAAGCCCCATCCATGGGAGCATCCTCTCTCTGTGGGGCCCTGGGGACCATGATGTATTCCTCATCAGTCTCCAACTCAGAGCAGTTCAGGCTGGAGTGGTGCCCATCACACAGGTCCCGGTCCTCGCAGGGCAGCCTCCCATTGCTGCATTTGCTGAGGCTGTTGTTCAGGTACACACCAGTGCCACACTCACTGGGGCCAGCCAGCCTGGGCTTAGGAGCGATGGGAGGTTTGGGGCCCCTGGACATGAAGTTAGGACTGGGGAAACTGTCAGGCCTGGGTGACGATGGAAACTTGGCTGCTGGCGTAGAAGGACTGGTGGTAACCTTGGGTTTGGGAGCAACTGGTGGTTTGGGTGAATCTAAAGGGCAGAAACAGAGAAAAGGAGAAAAAGAAACCCAGACAATTAAACTCAGACTCTTTTGACATAGCCTGGTGAAGGGAGAATGGAGGAGTGTTCCCAGCTCTGTGGCTTGTCTCAAAAATTGTTTTGTTTTGTTTTTGTTTTTTGTTTGTGAGACAGGGTTTCTCTGTAGCTTTGGAGCCTGTTCTGGAACTAGCTCTTGTAGACCAGGCTGACCTCGAACTCATAAAGATCCACCTGCCTCTGCCTTCAGAGTACTGGGATTAAAGGCCTGTGCCACCACCGCCCAGCCTGTCTCAGACTTTCATTTCCTCTACCACATCCTCGAAATCCTTTAACAGGGCTAGAGATGTAGCCGCCTTAGTAAAGTGCTTGCCTAGCGTACAGGAAGCCCCAAGTTTGCTCCCCGCCCAGCATGATGTGAGCCTGTAATTCCAGCACTGGAGAGGTAGAGACAGGGAGATCAAAAGTTCAAAGTCATCTTCAGCAACATAGTGAGCTCAAGGCCAGCCTGGGCTACCTGAGACCCTATCTGAAAACCAGAAAATCCTTGACCTAATATTAACAGTTCCTTCTGTGAATGGGTGTACAGAGCTTCCTCCACAGTCCAGCTAACAAGAACAGGCAGAACGGAATCCTGTGTGCCTTGAATGATGTGCCAAGCTCTTTCCATCCATTCACCCAACACTACTTAGTGAATGATCTCTGTGTGTCCTGCCACCATGAGAAAAAGACGAACTGGACAGCCAGGCACTGAGGGTCCTCACAGAGCTGGTATTCATCAGCACCCTAAGCAAGAGGCCAGCACTACCGATGAGAGGTTTTCACCAGCTCCAGCAGAGTCCATTGGGGAGTTGGAACAACAGAGAGAGCTGTAGCCCCTTGGGATGTTACAGCTGAACAGCCGTCATTCATCCCTCCAAAAACGACACACCAAGAACATATGACTGTAGAGAGCTTTGACTGAGAGTGTTTGCATGTTTCTGGAGTGTCCAGTGAGGAGCCCAAATATCATGGAAAAAAGGAAATAGATGTAACAGCATAGGTAGCGGCAAATGCCTATGTCCATCAAGGATGCTGAGGCCTGCAGGCTGGTGGATAAAAGATGTGTGCAGAATACACGCACATCAGGAGTGAGCCAGGGATAACTGCCAAGATTGGGAGCCTCCAGGAGAAGGTGAACCCCTGGGAAGTTTTGAAGAATGACGTAGGACATGTTAAGACAAGAAACAGACCAATGGCACAGTTCCTGAGGTCCGAGTCCTGTGTCTCTCCTCAGCAACTAGCAGGGCCTGCTTTCCAGGCCTCCCTGCCTGGACCTCATGCCTCAATCTACACTTCAGCAAAATGAACTTCTCAGGCATGGAATTTCATGTTCATACTTCACTTCGGAATATTCAAATGGGCTTGAAGCCCCGCTCCCCCCGGACAGGCTTCATCTTCTGTCTGTCCTTGCTGAGGTCTAGGCATGACGGCAGCTCCACATGGCAGTCCGGCTCCTGACCCAGGAGGAGATGTAGCAGAGGGCTGGGGTTCTCTCAGCAAACAAAGCCCCTCCCTCAGCATCTGAGCCACTTATGTGTTTTAACAGCTACTACCATCAGTTCTAATCAAGGGCCACATCTATCACTCCGTGTGATAGATATATGTGATATATGTATGTGATACATGTAAAAGTCCTACTAAGTAGCCTAGGCTGGCTTCAAATTCTGATCCTACCTCAGTTTCCTGAGTCTGAGATTACAGGGGTGCGACATCATGCCCAGATCCATATTTTTAATCTTCTCACAGTCATGTTACAAATAAATGTCAAGTGTTGTGATCCATCCCAAGAAGAACCCTATCTACTTAAAAACTTGAGGCAGGGCCAGGCGGTGATGGCGCACACCTTTAATCCCAGCACTCTGGAGGCAGAGGCAGGCGGATCTCCGGGAGTTTGAGGCCTGCCTGGTCTACAAGAGCTAGTTCCAGGACAGGCACCAAAGCTACAGAGAAACCTTGACTCAAAAAAACAAAAACAAAAACAAAACCTTGAGGCAGGAAGATCATTTGAGTCCAAAAGTACAGCATCCATCCACAGAGAAACATCATATTGAAAAAATATAGTGAAATAGAAGTAGGTAAAAGTGATTTTCACAGTCTGATTTACCCAGGCAGGTAAGGCGGTAATGCTCAAAGCAGACATATCCCTTCTGTCAAGGCCAGCCTGGTCTGTAAAGAGAGTTCCAGGACCACAAGGTTACACAGTGAGACCCTGTCTCAAAAACAAACTAACGGCAGCAACAACAAAGGCCACACTACATTTTACTCAACTCCAAATATCCAAACATCACAGGGCACAGCAGGCACGCCTGTCATCTCAGAACCCGAGAGGCAGAAGGACGGGGAGTCCAAGGTCAGTTATAGAAGAGCTGTCTCCAAAAGAGGGGACATGGGGAGACAGCCCGGCTAACATAGTGCTTCCCATGCAAGCATGAAGACTCAAGTTCGATACCCAGAATCCGCATAAAAAAGCCAGATGTCGCCTGTGTGAGCTTGGAATTGAAGCTCCGAGGAAGTAAGTAGAGGCGGGTGGAGCTGCAGGATTCATGGTCAGTCAGCATCGTCTACTTGTCAAGCTCCAAGCCAGGGAGAGATTCTGACTTAAAAGACAAGTAGATGGCACCTGTGAAATGGCACCTGAGGCTGTCTTCTGATTTGCACACACGCACATGCGCGCGCACACACACACTTCCAAATATTATTATTTGAGTAAAGTTCAACCTAACAACTGCACTTTATGATGGTTTGAAAAACAAACTCTGCGTCTCACTTCCAATGCAGTATCCAGTGAGCCGCGCTACAGGCAAAGGCAGGGTCCTGAGCACAGTTGAGCTAGCGTGGCCGGGAGGGTAAGTGTGTGGCATGCACGTCTGATCAGGTGTTTATGACTTAGGATGACTTTATGGAACTGTAACTCTGCTGTAAATGAACGAGGATCTATGGTCATTTGAGCGGGCTTTTTGACATTCTTTTTCACAAGAAGACCTTGAGATAAAACAGAGTATCTGTTCACCAGCCACAGGCCTGGGACTCAGTACTGGCAGCTAACTTCTGATTCGAACTCTGTGACCCTGTCCCATGGACACCTCAGTGCCAGTATGTCTGAAGCCAAAGTCAGTATCGTGATCCACAAATATCGGGGCCCTATCATTCGGAGGACAGGGTGGTACATTCAAGACTGCACAGACCTTGTGATGCCCAAATGTGTCTATCAGGTAATCTGCTCACTAGTATAGGATACTGTGGTGGGATGCAGGAGGAGGTCGAAGGCAAGAGAGAAAGAAGACACCACTATCAAAAACCTCACCAAATTTCACTAACTCCAAGGACCCCAAGGTCATCCACAGCAACCTACAGGCCTGGCCAGGTGTCAGAACTACCAGAGTTATCAAGTCCAGATGATCCCTACTTTAGAAAAATATTTATCAAATTAGTAATATATATATATATAATAATTATATATATATATAAAATTATTAATTTATAAATATTGGAGTTTAACAAAATGATACTGGTCACTGTTAGGTAACAGCTGAGTTGGGTTCAAACCCTGGCTTGGCTGCTTAGGAGCTGTAGACCTGAGTTTCAGTTTTACCACCTGTAAAATGGGGACAGTAAATAGATTTTCCCCTTTATCTCCCCTTGGGGGTTCTGTGAAGACAGAAGACCTTGTCGACATTTGCATGAGAGGAACTGTTCAGACCGGAGTACCTGTTGCTGTGGGATGGGACATCCTTCCTGCCCCCTTTATCTTTCCAGCATAAGTCCAGCCCTATCTGTTATACCGCTTGAGACAGCTGCCAGCTCGCAACATCAGGAGTCAGATATCGGCATGACTTATTCTTCAGGGGTGGGGACTCCCATTTCTCATCCTAACAGGTGGCATTTCACACGGGCTCCATGAGACATGACCGAGGAACAGACAAGCTGTGAAAAATGGCTGTCACCCTTGCTGCATTGCCCCCACTCCCAACCCATCCTTCATCCAATCAAGCTATTGATCTGTGGGCGCCTGTTCCTTGAAAAAGGTTATGGTAGGGTCTGAGGCGTGATCCTGCAAGAAAATACCTTCTGCACGGGAGCCCAAGGAATGACAGGCACTCAGCATCTTTCACTCCTGCACCGTGTGGGAGCCACGATGCTTCTGCTTGTCTCCTCAGAGATCAGGAGATGCTGCCACCAAAGACACTTTGTCTTGCCCCTCACTGGTGTTGGCTGGCATGAGGTCACTCAGTGGATGCAGAGCAGCCCTGGAGAGAATCTGGATCTTCTACTTCCAAGTCCAGCCTCTGCCTCTCCTTTCCCTATAGAATATCTCCCCTTCAGTGGTGCTCCAGGAGCCCCAGTATCAGAGAGAAGGGGAAAATCCATGGAAACCAAGGCAGAGAAACTAGGAGCAGCTTGTCAGGTGAGGTGTGGTTTGTGTCTCGCTGCAGCCTACTGGTTAGAGTGTGACTATCTATCTGTTAGAGTGTGACTATCTGTTAGAGTGTGACTATCATCTGTTAGAGTGTGACTATCATCTGTTAGAGTGTGACTATCTGTTAGAGTGTGACTATCTGTTAGAGTGTGACTATCATCTGTTAGAGTGTGACTATCATCTGTTAGAGTGTGACTATCATCTGTTAGAGTGTGACTATCTATCTGTTAGAGTGTGACTATCTGTTAGAGTGTGACTATCTGTTAGAGAGTGTGACTATCTGTTAGAGTGTGACTATCTGTTAGAGTGTGACTATCATCTGTTAGAGTGTGACTATCATCTGTTAGAGTGTGACTATCTGTTAGAGTGTGACTATCTGTTAGAGTGTGACTATCATCTGTTAGAGTGTGACTATCATCTGTTAGAGTGTGACTATCATCTGTTAGAGTGTGACTATCTATCTGTTAGAGTGTGACTATCTATCTGTTAGAGTGTGACTATCTATCTGTTAGAGTGTGACTATCATCTGTTAGAGTGTGACTATCTGTTAGAGTGTGACTATCATCTGTTAGAGTGTGACTATCATCTGTTAGAGTGTGACTATCTGTTAGAGTGTGACTATCTGTTAGAGTGTGACTATCTATCTGTTAGAGTGTGACTATCATCTGTTAGAGTGTGACTATCATCTGTTAGAGTGTGACTATCTATCTGTTAGAGTGTGACTATCTGTTAGAGTGTGACTATCTGTTAGAGTGTGACTATCTATCTGTTAGAGTGTGACTATCATCTGTTAGAGTGTGACTATCATCTGTTAGAGTGTGACTATCTATCTGTTAGAGTGTGACTATCTATCTGTTAGAGTGTGACTATCATCTGTTAGAGTGTGACTATCTGTTAGAGTGTGACTATCTGTTAGAGTGTGACTATCTGGCTCCAATCCGTTCCCACTCAATTTTTTCTACTCCAGTTCCATGCAATATAATATTTACCGTCCTCCTATCCTGATGGGTCCTAGTTGAGAGTCTCTGGACATACAAAACAAACCCCCCAATCTCACTGAGGGGACAGTAAAGATATAGAAAAGAAGCTGGGACCCATCAGTGTGTCCAGGGGACGAGAAGGAAGCCAGCACTTTTGGAAGGGAACAACAAGAGGAGCAGGGGACAAGAGATGTGGCTTAGAGTTTCCACGGCTGTTTTTCAAGGGCCTGAGGAGCAGGCTGGACAGCAGGGCTTAACCATGAGGACCCACACACGCAGGCTAAGCATGGTGAAATGGATGGGAGCGGGGATGGACAGGAGGGTCTAGTAAGGAGGCTCTCACGCTACTCCAGGCAGTAGTGATGGAGCCTGGGTCAGGTCAGCATGACAAGGAATCAGATTCCAATGATGAAACAGAACAGAGAGGGAGGATGTGTGTGAGGAACAGACGATGTGGAAGAGAGAAAAGTTCCCAGATCATGCTGAAATTTAACCCCGAGCACCTAGAAGAGCCAAGTTGCAACAGCCAAGGAGGCCAGGGCTAGGAAGGGAGACCCAGAATTTCAGTGTGCACAAGTCCAAGTGAATTACTTACCACACACCTAGTAGCAATATCCAATGGGCTCCGGGTCCCGGAGGCAGGCCAGTTACAGGCGGACATGGTGGAATGTAACGGAAGCCATGGATGGGGAGAAGTCGGGCCCAGGAGGGAGTCCCAGGGCCCCTGAGCAGCAAAGGAGACTGAGGAGGATGAAAACTGCAAGCCTGTATACGAGAACGCATGCTCGCTCCTCTGCCACCCTAACTGATGGAACACAGCCTGGCTGGCTCTGGCCCACCGCCCTAGCTGATGTTACTCTGACTGAAGAAGCATCTGCCTCCAAGATGGAGTTTGCCATCTTGAGCAGCCCTGGAGGACATGCTAAGGGACTGGGACCACAAGAGACAAAAGCACTGAGACAGAGAAGTCAGCAGAGGTGACAGTGTGTGCGGAGACCGGAGGCATGAGCAGATCCAGTTGCTGAGCTTTAGGGCTTGAGAGGTATGGGGGAAGCCAGCGTTGGGATTGCTCCTGAGCTGAGCAATGGGCTCAGCTTGACTTCCTGATGTGGAACCAAGCATGGGCCTGGCTGTGGCGCCCTTTGGCTCCCGGGGGCCTTCTCTCTCCCTACAGGTAGTGTGCCCTAGCCAAGTCTCACCCCTGGGGATGGCGTGAATGCAGAGTACCCCTTTAGGCAGACTGCTCACTAAGGGACGGGCACAGGAAGAAAGAACATTTCAATAGCGCCTGATGATACAAATCACCCGCTGTTGGTACTCACTGCTACTTTCTCTCTCTATTTTAATTAAATATCTGTCACTCACGCATTCATGCCTGCTGCTCCCTCCCAGCCATGCGCGAGTCAGGCATGATGAAGTCTGGGAAGGAGCCCTGGACAGGGAGCTCCCTTCCTGGCTAAGCCACTAACTGGAGGTGTCACCTTGGCCAAACCCCCCCCCCCTCCCATGCCTCAGTTTCTCCACCTGTAGAGGGAGGGGATTGGACCAAAGAGTTAATTTCCCTAGTTCTTCCAACTCAGGGAGCTTCTTGCAGCATCTTTTGACACTCTGACTCCTGTCCTCAAGTCTGTTTCACCTGCCGTTCCCTCCACTGCCCCCGGAACACTCAGGACCATATGTTGCAAGAGCAATTATCTTCCGATTTCACCTCGCAATGCATCTTAATTTAACATCCATTCCTAGGTGCCTGCTGGAAAGTCCAAGATAAGCCTGCTGGTTTCTAATTAGGATGCTGTTAAGCTTGTCCAGTGATCCACAACAGGGCACTTCCCAGGGAGATCGTGGGAGACGGAGTAGGGAGAGGCCTGGGGTCTGGTCCAAGCCCTTCCACATACAGCTGTGTGATCTCGTTCACATCTCTTTGCTTCTGGAAGCTTCCTTTTGGGGGAAAGGAAGAACAATCCAGCTTTTCATGGAACCATTGAAATTTCAAGGAAGCTAACAGACAAAAATCACTCAACAAAGTCAAGAGGCAAATATCCCCAACAAGTTAGGCCTGGATTTAAAAAAAAAAAAAAAAAAAAAAAAAAAAAAAAGAACGCGTGCTGGGGGGGGGGGGGGTTGTCTGAAACTGAATGGCCCGTCTTGGCCTGTCTTGGTCCCTGAACAGGTCAGTACTCCTCGACTGTCCATCATCAGGTTGCTGTGGATACTAACTAAACTGATGGGGAAAAGCATATCCTAGTGGTAACTAATTCATTATAAGTTCCTGAGAAACATGAGTTAGTATTCATTGGTTGCGTAGGATGGCCCCTGTTCTGGTCTAGTGACAAATCAGAGATAGATTCTGACTTGTCAGAGAGATAAACTGAGGAACCTGCTCAGGGTCACATAAGCAGGTGGTGGCTTTGAGATCCAGCCCCAGGGAGCCCTGGAGAAGGGGGCGGGCATGGCATCCACTAGCCAGTCAGTGTGAGGTTGCCACACTGAAAAAAGAATCTGGTCTACAGAAACAAATTACAGGACAGCTAAAGGTGCCCACTGCAAAGGCTTCCTGGGAGCAAACCTACCTCTCAATTTGTTCGGACTGCCCCCATCTTCCAGACTCCCAGAGAAGGAGGGCCTGCTCCGGCCTCCTGCAGGAAAATGTGGGGAAGCTGGGCTGGCTCTCTCCATTGTTACAAAGCAGTTTTGTTAGGAGGGCAGGGAAAGCCAGGCTATCTCTGTCCAGACTGTGCCAGCACCACAGAGGGCAACATTCCCCAGACAACAGTGAGCGACCAGACCCTGGGGACCCTGTTCCAGTGCTCTTCACACCCAACACCCATAAAGTGACACTCCTGCTCATGGCCCCCAATTCTGTGACCCACATTAATTACCCCCAGCAACACTGAATCCTGGACACAGGGAGGTGGCAGCTCCACTCCTCTGTCTGTTGTAAGACCAATCCAGTGTCTCTAGCCGCACCTTACTCCCAAGACAATGACTGTTTCTAGTAAGACAATCTTAAAAAGAAAAAAGCCTCAACCACCACCACCACAAGCAACAGCAGCAGCAGCAGCAGCAACAGCAGGATATGATTCCAAGACAGCCAAAATGGTGGCTTCCTGTTTCTTTGGGAATGTGTGTTGGGAGTGTGGCATTGGGCAGGGTGCTGGGTGGGGAAGGGGCTTCCCTTGTGTGCAATGGTAGCAGTAAAAGAAGCAGGGCAGACAGCCCGGAGCAGGTGGGTCTTATTAGCTAGGATTAGACGCTAGCAGACTCCAGCTTTGGGAACTTTCTAGCTTCCCCAGGCACGGGCCGGGCCGCAGCTGGGAATCCAGCTTCCAGGCACCGCCCATCTGGCTGAGGCTCACTTTCCCAATCTGCTAAATGGTACTCTGCGGCAGAGATCGCTAAATTTCTTTGAGAACACTTTTGGGTTTCGCTGAGTCACAGAATGGAACGCGAGAGGAGTAGGGTGCGAGGGCCGCCGATGAGCCTGGAGGGGCTAACCCGTCGATCCCCGCCTCGGTCCGGCAGTGGAGCTCCGGCAGGGAGTTTTAAGATGGGTGAGCCTAGGCAAACAGTTCAGACTTCCTAGCTCAACCACAGAGCTCCCGGCGTCTGATGGCCGAGTTGGGTGTGTCGAACCCTAGAGTACTAGAACAGATTCTGGCGTCGGGGAAGCTTAGCGGATGCGCCCTGGGGCCAGGCGCGGCCACCAAAGGGCGAGCGAGGACCTGCTGGGACCCAGAGGACAGAGAGGAAGGACTGGGGGGTTACGACTAGGTCTTTTTGGAAGGAGGGGTGTCCTCTGTTTCCGAGGGGATCTTCCTGGGGGAAACGGCGGGGTGCCTGGGACAGGACATCCCAACTCTTGGGCTCCTAGAGAAGGGAACCCCGGTTCCGCAGGCTCCACTTGCGGAGCCTGCCGCCCGTGCGGAAGGTGGCGCGGGTTCTTACCTGCTCTGTGCATCTTCCACCGTGGAGCCCGAGGCTGGTCGCTGCGTGCCGCGCGGGTCCGTCTGTCGAAGTCCCACTGCCGCCCGGTCCACCGCACTCGAGCCCGCCCCGGCCCGGCCCGCCCCGGGCACAGCACTCCGCTGCAAGGCGAGGGGCGCTGGGCGCGGGGCTTGGGCGGGGCGGGGCGTCCGCTCGAGCTCGGGGCTCCAGGCTCTGGCCGCGCCTCCTCCCCCTCCTAGATGTTTCCTCCCGCTCCCGAGAGGAAGGCTTTTTTTTTTTTCCTTTTTTTTTTTTTTCTTCAGTGCTGTCAGAGACCGAGGGTCCCGGCGTCTCCACGCACACTTAAAGGAGCCGGGGCTATGATCAAGGAGAGACCTAAGGAGCTGTACAAGGCTTGGGGACAGAGGCCATATATACCTTTATTTTCAGATTTAGATGTTAATTCAGTTTAGGCTAGGCTATCACGGAACATGATAGTCACAAGTTCTTGTCCTCATGGAGCTCAGATGGGGCAGTCGTTGGGGACTTAAGACAAATTAAACCAGCAAACACCATGGCATGGAAGGTCTGTTTAGGCTCTCCACAGCCAGAGCCCATGGGGAGCGTGTGAAATGCGCATTTCTGGGCCCCTCGGCAGACTCACAGAATCAGAGCAACTGCCAGGACTTTCTGAGGAAGCTGAAATCAAAACCACGGGTGCAGAGTATGGCTGTCTAGTTCACCATCACCTCTTCGAGGTGTCTAGAAAGGGGTAGCTGGTCGCTAAGGAGGCTTGACTCACGCTCGACAGGGGCCCAGTATCTTCTCAGTATGGTCCGTTGATGGCCACAGAGATAGTAGATGCCTTTGCCCTTAGGGAACCCTGTTTGACTGTTTACCCTGACATACGCAGTCCTGCTTCTTGAGACTGGAGCTCAGAAGAGGCCCCCAGTGAGAGGGGTCAACCACACCAGAGGTGAAGGAAATAACTTGGGCAAACCTGGAGGCATAAAGAGGCATGGCATGTTGGAGAGGACCAACCAGTAAGTGTGTGGGCTTGGCATAGAATAGGCCTCAGTGTTCCTGGTTATAAAATTAAGAACTAAATTTGAATCTTTCAAATGACCTTTCCATCCCAGAACCACCACACCAGACTCCTAAGCCTCCAGCCTTTTGGAGAGAAACACTTATGACTCTGGAATAGAAAATTTATAGCTGGGGTCAGCCAGATGGCTCAGTGGATAAGGAGCTTGCTGTGTCAGCCTCGTATCACGAGTTCAATTCCTGGAGCCCATGTAAAGGTGGAAGGATAGAGCAGATTCCAAAAGTTATCTTCTGGCCACCACAAGTACACCATAGCTCATTTGTATGCTCCTGCTCCCACATGCTAACACTAAATAGATAATTTATTTTTAAGCAAAGAAAATATCTGACTGGATTTTGTTATTAAGACAAGTTCTTTTGTTTGTTTTTGCTTTTGTTTTTGTTTTTCAAGTCAGAGGTTCTCTGTGTAGCCTTGCTGTCCTGGAACTCTCTTTGTTTGAGGCTGGCCTCAAACTCACTGAGATCTGCCTGTCTCTGCTTCCTGAGTGCTGGGATTAAAGGTGTGCACACCACCAAACAGTCCTAAGTCAAGTTCTTAGTAGACTTGGATCAATGCATGGTGGTTAGCTGGTGACAGAGGTGATGATGGTTGTGATGGAAGTGATGGGGGATGATGGTGGCAGTGGAGGTGATGGTCGTGGTAGTGGAGGTGATGAGGGATGATGGTGGTGGTGGAGGTGATGGTGGTAGCAATGGAGGTGATGATGGTGGCGGTGGAGGTGATGATGGTGGTGGTGGTGGAGGTGATGATGGTGGCGGTGGAGGTGATGATGGTGGTGGTGGTGGAGGTGATGATGGTGGCGGTGGAGGTGATGATGGTGGTGGTGGTGGAGGTGATGATGATGGTGGCAGTGAAGGTGATGATGGTGGTGGTGGAGGTGATGGTGGTGGTGGTGGAGGTGATGGTGGTAGCAATGGAGGTGATGATGGTGGTGGTGGAGGTGATGATGGTGGTGGTGGAGGTGATGATGGTGGTGATGGAGGTGATGATGGTGGCAGTGAAGGTGATGCTGGTGGTGGTGGAGGTGATGATGGTGGCAGTAAAGGTGATGCTGGTGGCAGTGAAGGTGATGCTGGTGGTGGTGGAGGTGATGATGGTGGTGATGGAGGTGGTGGAGATGGTGTTAAAAGTGAATGAAATCGCTGCGGAGAATGTGGCAGTGAAGTAGACAGTGACAGTGGTGATGCTGCTACAGGTAGAGAAGGAGCACTTGTGGACGTCTCGGTGAAGATCGATGACTTGTCTTCAGTGTATGTGGCAGAGTCAATGAGGAGGAGGTCAGCAGGCAAGAAGTGAAGGAGTTGGTGATGGCAGAGGCAGTGAGGAGCAGGTGATAAAGGTGGTGGGAGTTGCAGAGTTGAGGCAGTAAAATGGTCGAGGTGATAGAAAAGGTTGTAATGATGGAGATAGCATATAGGGTAGAGATGTTTTTTTGTGTGTCTTTTTCCAGATGGTGATAGAGGTATTTGGTCAAGTGATGGAGTTGGCAGTGATACAGGCAATAGTAGTAGACCATGTGGTAGACACGGGCAGAGGTGGTAACTAAAGTACCAGAGATGGTGGCGGTGACAGAAATGGTGGATGGTAGAGTTGGTTGGGGTGATGGAGAGGGTATATGTGATAGAGGTGGTAGATTTGATCGAGGTGATGGAGACAATATGGGTGATGGGGTTGATGGAGATGGTGGAGGTGGTCAAGGTGATGGAGACAATATGGGTGATGGGGTTGATGAAGATGGTGGAGGTGGTCAAGACGATGGAGACAATATGGGTGATGGGGTTGATGGAGATGGTGGAGGTGGTCAAGGTGATGGAGACAATATGGGTGATGGGGTTGATGGAGATGGTGGAGGTGGTCAAGATGATGGAGACAATATGGGTGATGGGGTTGATGGGGATGGTGGAAGTGGTCAAGATGATGGAGACAGTCTGGGTAATGGGTTTGATGAAGATGGTGAGGTTGATGACAGTAATAAAAGTGGTGGAAATGATGGAATTGGTTGAGTGATGGAGGTGGTGTAAGTGATGGATTGGTGGAGATGGAAGTAGTCATCTTGAGGGAGGTGGTGGAGTAGGTGGTAGAGAGGGAAAGGAGATATGTATGTTTGAACGTGTGTGACGCTGAGAGAGTGGATAAATCCTTTCCATATTTGTTGCAAAAAGAAACAAAGTTAGTTTGTTTTTTTAGAATATACAGTAAAATCCCAAGAACAGAGCCTCAGCAGGATCCGGGAGGAGGCTCCTGTGACTCAGCTGCCTCTAGGGTTGTTTTTGCTCTGGGGTTTGTGGGAAGGGGTCAGGGTTGGGGCAGGGAACTACCCAGCCGCTTTGCTCAGCTAAGTCCAACCCAACGCGGTTGGATGTGGGACCTGTGAGCACAGCCCCAAGGCCAGTAGGAGAAACCTCACAGCTCCTTCAGCTGAGGCAGAGGGTGGTGTGCAGAGACAGGTTGCAAGGGCCAAACTGGAACTTCTTTGTTTTCACTGATGAGGGAAAATGGATCCCAAAGCCTATGACTTTGCAACCATCCTGCCCAGGGTGATGACTGTCATGGCTACTATTTGAGCCTTAATAAATTGCATTAATAAATGCAAGTTTGCCAAGAATCCTAGTTACTGTATCCCCATTTCACAGATAGAAACTGCAGCCCTACAGTCTAGACAGTTCTTTTTTGGTGGCAGGGGGTGAGACAAGGTTTCTCTCTGCAGACCAGGCTGTCTGAGAACTCAGAGATCTTGCCTCTGCCTCCTGAGAGCTGGAATTAAAGGTGTGTACCACCATACCCAGCTTCTGGACTTCCAGTCAGTTCTTAAATTCTATCCATCCATTGACTACAACTCCCGAGTTACCTTGTGAGGGCACGAGGCTGTCCCCACTTTTCTAGAGGAGCTGGGCAGGACACCAGCAATACCTTGAAGGCAGATGCCCACAGAGGCAGGACACCAGCAATACCTTGAAGGCAGATGCCCACAGAGGCAGGACACCAGCAATACCTTGGAGGCAGATGCCCACAGCGGCAGGACACCAGCAATACCTTGGAGGCAGATGCCCACAGAGGCAGGACACCAGCAATACCTTGAAGGCTGATGCCCACAGCGGCAGGACACCAGCAATACCTTGAAGGCAGATGCCCACAGCGGCAGGACACCAGCAATACCTTGACGGCAGATGCCCACAGCGGCAGGACACCAGCAATACCTTGAAGGCAGATGCCCACAGCGGCAGGACGTTCAGTCTCCCCAGCAGACACTTTTTCTATGTTTCTCATTCCTTCCCTCTTGCTTTTCCTGTCTGAACCTCCTAGTGAGATCACCTCACCTCTGCAAAAGTGTCATGGCACCAAAGGAGCCATCTTTATGCCTCTGAAGTATCTGAGTAACAGCCAGGTGTAAGATCTGAGCTGGAAGAACTGGGTGCTGGAGTAACTGGGATGGATACCCAGAATGCCTGCCAGGCGAGAAGGCCACGGCAGTGGTAACTAACACTCACCCGCCCACATCCTACATCCTTCTCAGGGCAGCAGAAAGGGCTAGCTGTAGCTATCTTCACTGTGCCTGGAGGCAGAGAGGTCAGACCGCACCCAGAACGCGGAGCTGGGTCTAAGTCAGGTAGCTCCCAGCCTTGTGTCCACCACTTGCCTTCTGCCTTCTCCATTCAAGAGACCTTGGTAGAGGCGGAGCCAGAATCCTAGGCCCACCCTTCTGGCTTCCCAATTGTGTCCCCAGCCAGGCCCTGGGGCAAGCTACAGACACTCTGTGCCCACCAGAGCTCCAGGGTAACTGAGGCAGCAGATACTCTCCGACACAGCACTAATGTGAACACACGACCCCATTCCCCATAATAGGTGGTTGTCAGACCCCATGGTGCCATGATGATTCCCTGGGCTTCTGAGTCCAATCTCCCTCACTGGACCCTTCAAGGTCCCAGGACCCTCCTTCTCCCTGCAAATGCCCCTCCCCATCCCTGTCCACAGTATCCAGCCATCTTCATTTTTTTCTATCTTTGGACAGCCTGAGGCTCCCAATTCCCCTGCACTGGACCAGGTTAAGGGCAGCCTGGATTCCAAGTGCTGAAATCCAGCTGCCTAAGCCCCTGCTTGCGGCCCATGCAGTGCCAATCTGCCCGGAGGCCCAGTGGGGCCATTCTCCACAGATAAGCGTGCACCCAGCCTTTCCAGACACTGGAGAATACCTGGCATCAAGCTTCCCAGACAGGCAGTGGAACCCTATGGCGACCCCAGGCCACTTACTCAGTTTCTCTAAGAAAAAAAAAATCGTAATAGCTAATATTTGCTAAGTACTTGCTTTGTGTGCTCAGGAAATGTGTGGTATAGATTAATTTATGCAGGCCTTTCAGTGACCCCCAAAGGAAGGCACTGTCAGAACCTTCTGTTACTGGGGAGTCGACCAGAGCACAGAGGCAGAGGCACATAGCTGGTAAATGGGAGGTTCTGACACTGTTTCTTCCTCATCCAGTGCTCAGGAAATGGCTATGGTCATACATGTTGATAGTGCTAGACTATCAGCGATGTTTAATAAATGCTTGCAGACGAGAAGGAACTGGGATACACAAGTGGCAATCCTAACACTCTGGGAGCAGAAAAGAGCACTTACTGAGCACCTTCTGAATACTAGAAAGGCTTGGGAGTGGAGGTAGAGGTCACTATGAGAGCCCAGCAGGGGACACAGGGGCTGGCCTGGGTTCTGCTTCCTGTCCCCATTGAGAGGAGGTGACAATCAACTTCATTTCCTGCCAAGACAGAGGCCTTTCCTTGAAGGCCTCCACTGCTAGCCTCCTCTGCTTCCCAGTCCTATGGCAGGGTCCCGTTGGGCTTCCGGTTTTCCGTGAGATACGCCTTTTGTCACCAGAGATAAAGGTATCTATGAAATAGAAATTCCTCCGGCCCTACAGCCTCTTATTCAGGGGTTCTCAACCTATGGGTCGTGACCCTTTTGTGGGGGTCAAGGGGTTGCATATCAGATATTTACATTATTATTCATAACAATAGCAAAATTACAGGTACAAAGTAGCAATGAAAATAACTTTATGGTTGGGGGTCACCACAACATGAGGAGCTGCATTAAAGGGTCGCAACATTAGAGAGATCGAGACCCACTGCATTAACTGCTGTTCCTCAGGCCGGACTGCAGCTGTGGCATCATCAGCCTTCCTGGCTCTAGAAGGGACACATGCAAGCCAGATACCTGCCAGCAGGGACGGAGTTTTAGCAAGGCCCCCCCTTTCTTCTGGTGCCGCAGGTAGGGATGGGGGCACCAGAAGTTTCAGAGAGGAACGGGAGACTTGGGGTCCTTCAGCCCTCACAGCCACAGGCCCTGTGGTCCTGGGACAAGCCACTTTGCCTCTCTACCCTCAGTGTTCTCCTCTGTACAATGGAACACTGAGGGAAACAGAAGATGAACATAGCACTTTCTCCCCTCTCCACCAGGTTCTGGATTGCTCAAGTGTGCTCAGCTTGGGCTACAGCCAGGGGGCTGGAGCAAGGAAGCATCAGACTGGACTCTCAGCATCGCATGGCATTTCCTACGAGGCAGAGGGAGGTAGCCGGTCCAGGTAGGTGCCCCGGCTGGAGCCAGTACCTTGGAGCAGAAGGCAGGCAGGCCTAGTGAGGAGTGGGCTGGAGCCACAGCACGAGCCATACGCCAAGAAAGAACTCCAAAGACCGACAGCTTCCCATCCTGCAGGTGATGGGGAGCCCTGGAGTGTTGGCAGGGAGGGAGTGACATGGCCAGACTTAGGTAGAAAACTGGGGCTCAAATGCCAGCTGGGAAGGCTGGGTGGGGGAGGGGGCTTTGATTTCTTGCAAGGCAAAGGAGGGCTACCAAACAAGGTTGGCATGGGAATGGAGCCTCTTAGCAGGACTATCTAGCGTGCGGATGAGATGCATCGGGGCCCAAGGGGCAGGCAGGGGTCTCAGAATTTGCCCAGTAGGCCTCTACTTGATCTCCAGGGCAAGGTGGTGCTCTGGGTAGGAGGGGATTGGGGGCTGGGCAAGGTCCAGCTTGGAGTTTTTATCACTGGGTGGGATTTTTATCACTGGGTGGGATTCAAGGTCTGTGGAGGAAGTGGCCACCCCCTTCCGGCCAGGCATTTTTTTTTTCTTTGCACTGGTGCTGGCCACGTTGGCTTTTTCCCGAGGCTCCATTTCCACATACCGCCCCTCCTGGCTGGCCAGGCGTGGGCATGACTCCACCACACACCCGCAGCAGGAGCAGCCAGGCCCTAGGCTTCCTGTCCCTCTCTGGGCAGGCCTATTGGAGGAAAACAGCACTCAGGCCTTCTTCAAAACAGGAAACTGCTCTCCCTGCTTCCTGGAGGACAGGAACTGTCCCCATGGCAACTGTGGGACAAAGAGGCCACATTAACCCTTCCCAGGACAGGCTTGGCTTGGAGCTGCTTCTTAATGCCTCTGGGTATAGCCTCACTTGGGTGACTGAGAGTCGGCTGCAGCGGATCTTTTCCAGTCTCAGTAGCCATTCTGAGGGCAAGGCAGAGCTGAGTACTCTTGGACTATATCCACTGGACAACACTACAAGCTAAGGCCAGGCCACACAATAGTCGAGGGCCACGGGAGGCAGCTATGGGGGTGACATGAGACTGCTTTTTCCAAGTGTTGGTGCATTGCCAGCTGTGTACCTGGAGCAAGTGGATTAGGCTTCTCAGAACTCCATTTCTCTTCCTATGAAAGAGTAGCCACCTCAAGGGGCTGCTGGGAGCATTGACAGAGGCCACACATGCAGTTACCGTTCATACATGCTGATCCCGACTGCTTCCAGCTTCTCTCTCCTCCCGCTGTGGTGAGCACTGGGGAAGGCTCAGGACAGGAGTCTGCACTCAGGACAGCTGAGAGACAGCAGAGGGTGGTGGATCCCAGTGAAGGGGGCTGGGGTGTGACAAGGCCTTAGGGAACCCAAAGAGAGCACACTAGGAGAGCACACAGTGAGGATATGTGACCACCATGTGAGGACGGGCCTGCACTCTCTAAGGGACAACAAGGTGCAGGGAGAGGGGGAAATGGAGAGATGTGAGGGAAGGCTTAGGGGTTTCATCTGGGAGCAGTGGGAAGACCCAGGGGAGGAGCAGAAAAGGGCGGATTTGAATTTGCTTTGGGGCTGGGGGTGGGGTTAGGGGGCAGAGCCCTTGACACCCTTCCCCTGTGTGAGCCTTGTGTTCAGTCCCCAGCAAGTGGGAAGAAGGGGGGGAGGGAGGAGGGAAGGATGGGGGGGAGACAGAAGAGAGAAAGGAGGGAGGGAAAGAGGGAGGAAGGAAGAAGGGAAGAAAAGAAGGAGGGAGGAAGAGAGGGAAGAAGGAGGGAGGAAAGGAAGAAGAAGAAGCTAGTTTTCTAGCTGTGGATGCCGGTAGATTCAGCTTAGGGTCGTAGACTAGGGACCCTGAGAGGTGATTTTTCTGGAACTTTGCCCAGAATTCGAACCCTGAAGAAATCCAAGACAAACCTTGTACTGTGGGAGTCAATAGAGACTCTATGACCCTAACATGCCTCTACTTTTCCTGCCTGGTCCAGCCTGCCACAACCCATCGCCTTTCAAAGCCCCACGTTGCTTTGGGAATACAGCTGCTGGCCCTGTACACGACCCATCCCATCTCCATCCTCCCCAACCTCCTCCCTAGGCTCAGGCAATGCCAGTCTCCTGTCTTTCATCCCCAGGCCCTTTCTACCTGCTGTCCCTATCCCTGAGAAAATTGTTTCCTAAATTTTCACATATGATGGCTCTCATTACGTGCCAGGTGTCCCGCGTCACTGCCCCCTCCTCCCTGCTGCTTCCCTGACACCACTCCAACTCTGTCCTGTCCATCAGCTCATGTCTCCTCCTTCCTTGAACTTACCCTTCAAACGCACCACATCCCTCCACGCAACTGTGGACAGGAGCTCCCGTCTGCTCAGGAGCTGAGGCTCCAAGGTCTTTCACAGAAAATACCAAGCCCTGTAATGCTAAATGGTTCTTCCTACACTCACACACCTGTAATAAAGAGAAATCTGCAAATTAGTCGCACACACACACACACACACACACACACACAGAGTGGTGACCACAACTAATTTTATTTAATGGAACAATGACAATAAACCACAATACAATTTATATTAATTAATTAATTTTTACTTAGGAACTGTTCATGTCTGGAATTTTCCACTTCACGGTTCTGGACTATTGTTGACTCAGAGCAGCTGGAACTATGAGAACGAGGCTTTGGACGGGGCACAGCAGGACCAGACGGTGACCTGTGTCCGCAACAGAATGCCAGCCCTAGCCGACAGGGCCGAGGCTCCCTTGCTGCTGTCTCTCCAGCCCAAGGCCACAGCCTAGCCACACTGGTGTCCATGGTGACATCTGGTGAAGCTGGCTAAGTAGAAAGCCACATATCTGACCTAGGCTTCTATCTGCAGAAGAGGCCATGCTCTCAAGAGGAGGTAGTGGGGACCAGAAAGCAAAACCTCAACACTGTGCTCTGGAAGGCAAAGCCATTGATTTCTGTGTAGGTCAGCTTTCCACCACTGACTCGGAAGGAGGATGGTGAGTGGGGCTCATGACTTGGTGGTTCAGGTCCACGCTATGTTGGCCCTGTTGAATATCACTACAGGAGTGTGTGACAGAGCAAAACCTGCTCAGCTCATGGCCAGGGAGGGAGGGGAGCCAAGGCCAGGGTCCTATGTCCACAAGGGCACACTCTCAGTGACATGAAGTTCTCCTGCTAGACCCCGCCTCTAGGGCCCACCACCTCCCAGGAGACTAAGTTGAATACTAAGTCTTCAATACATGGGCTTCTAGCATAGCAAGTGTGGTCACCAAGAACCGTGCTTAGAGAGATAGTCTGAGACTCAGGGAGGAAAACCAATACCTACCTTTGTCCTCACCCTCCCACCAAGCCAGTAGAGGTGTATGGATGGATGGAAAGGAACAGCTTGATTTGCTTTAGGAGGGTCAACAAGGTTACTGCACAGTCCCCTCCCTTAGAGTGATGTAGGAATCCACATCTCAGTATTGTGTAAGAGTTTCCTCAAAGATTGGAACATTCCATTCTTCAGAGAAGCTCCTTAGGTAGGAAGGTAAAGAACTCAAATAACTTCAGGAAGTCCCTGAAACTGACCAGATCCACTAGGCCCCTTCCTGCTAGAGTAAGCAATATAAGTTAAGAGTCCCTCTTAGACTGAGTGCAAAGAAGACTCTCAGTCAAGCAGAGCTTCAAAGATGACTCTTGAGACAACACTGGCTGCCTGGAGGAAGCAGAAAGCAGCTAAGCTGCCTGGAAGAGGCTGAGACAACCAAGGTCCCTGGAAAGGATGCTCTCCAACCTGTCGACTGCCTGCAGGCTGTGCAGTGAGTCCTAAGTTCCTGATTTTGCGAGCTGTCACTTGTGCTGGGGCGGGCTTTGGTGACACAGCTTTTTTGATTCATTTCTGCTCCTATAAATAACCCCTCACCCATATTTCTGTAGGTAAAACGCATTGGTTCATCGAAGTGGACTCTAATGGTGTACATTGTTTGTCTGTTGTGGGGTCCCTATCTGGGGTGAATAAATATGTGTGTTGCATCTCCCGAGGAAAAGTTCTGTCACATAAGATTGGGCAGGTTAAACTATGAACTCCAAGGCTACACCAGGCAGGAGTCCCAGGGCTGGGATGAGAGACTTCATTCTGGGAAGCAATGGGGTTCACTAAATGCAGGAATTTAAGGAGTACCCCTGAAATTTCAACCGGTCACCAAATTAAAATCCAATGGCCAATAACTGACTAAGTGTGTGTTGTTCCTAGAGGTAGGATCTAGGCACACCCTGCATGTTCAGCAGAGGGCTGGGGCAGCAGGATGCCTAACAACTTGTTATGGTCACCAGTGTCGAATCCTCCCGGGGACAGGGAACTTCACAAGGCCAACTATTCCCTCGAAGGCTGGGTTGGCAGGAGAGAGGTGGCAATGTCACCTTTCCCAATGAACCAGGAAGGTGGTGGCTCAAAAAAGGAGCTCTCTGATGAGACAGCGGACAGCCCAGATTTATGTACACATTTGCGAGACTGTGAGCTTTCTTTGCTGGCCAGGGACGATGGTGAGGGGAACGGCTCTAGAGAAACACTCTTCATTAGCTTAATAAGGCTGTGTGTGTGCAACCATGTGCAAATACATGAGAACAGCAGGGGTGAATGGAGCCCCTGTCACAGGTGTCATTAATAGCTGTGCTTCCCTCCCACAAAACACACACTTAGAGACATGAGCTGGGTCCCACCTGGAGACATCATTAAAGCTCCAGGCCCTGGCCCCGTCATCATGCTGGGACCGTAGGAACTCTGCCTGAGGAGTGTGGGGAGGATGCTTTCTGCATGGACCCCACCATGAGCTGCGTTCGGAAGCCCACTGAAGCCAGGTGGTGGTGATGCTTGTCTTTAATCCCAGCACTCTGGAGACAGAGGCAGATGGATCTCTGTGAGTTCAAGGCCGGCCTGGTCTACAGAGCTAATTCCAGGGCTGTTACACAGAGAAACCATGTCTCCAAACAAGCAAGCAAGCAAACAAACAAACAAAACCAGAGAAAGAAACCCACTGAAAATTCACAGTGTGAGCTTCAGACAGTGCTGGGATAGCTCAGAGCATCGGGTTCTGAGCCACAGCCCCACCACACATCAGCCAGCGTTCCAAGGCAGTCTTTTCCTTTCTGGGACCCTTTCATCTCCAGACATACTGCACATGCTAAGAAGCCTCAGTAACTTAGAAAGCATTAGACACCGCCATTAGGAACATAGCTTAGCGGGTGATGTGTTAGGACCTGACCTTTAGCTGGTGGAAAAGTTTTAGCCATGTGCTGTTCTTTCTAACTTGTTGGTGTGTGTGTGTGTGTGTGTGTATACATATGCATGTTTGTGTGGGAATGTGCACAGGTGTGGTGGATATACACGATTAATGAAATAGCATATCTGTCCCTGACTCTGTGAAGTATAAGGAGAATTTGCAATTAGGTAAACGCGGGCTCTAGAACTGCAAGTTCTCTCAACCTGTGGATCATGACTCCTTTGGGGTCACATGTCAGATATCCTGCATATCAGATATTTACATTTCAATTTATAACAAAGTTACAGATATGAAGTAGGAATGAAATAATTTTAGGTTGGGGATCACCACTACATGTGGTATGAAAAGGTCCTGCATTAGGAAGGTTGAGAACCACCGCTCTAGACGTTACCTGTCTCGCCCAGCATCTCCCCAAGCCCAGATTCCTGCCTCTCACACTTGCGGACTCATCCACATTGACCCCAACCCCAGACTTTGTTTTCCTGCTCCCAGAAAGAAGGCTGTGTTTACTAAAACTGAGGTTTGTTTTCTTTTTGCTTCCCAATAACTGATTCCCACTGTTCCGACAGGCATCCTGCTGAAGGAAAACATGTTTTGCTCACTCAGCCTTCAACTTCCTTATGGTGCCACAGTGGTGAGCGCCCACTGCTCCGAGGAAAGCGTGGGGTGACTTTTCCCTTGGTTATTTTATTTTTCCATTGCCCTGGTGGGGGGGACGACAACAAAACATTTTCTTTTTTTTTCCAAAGGAAATTGGAGCTTCGTGTTGAGGACTTGCTGTCTCAACTGCATTTTCCTTCTGCGATGGACTCAGATGGAGGCCGTCTGAGGGCGAGGGGTGAACTTCATGATCAACCTGACTGGATTTAGAATCATCATGGAAACACACCTCTGGGTGTGTCTGAGGATGTTTCCAGAAAGGTTTAACTAGGTGGGAAGACCCATGCTGAATGTGGGGGGCAGCATGCCGTTTTCTAGGGTCCTTGACTGGATAGAAAGGAAAACGCGAGTGGGGTGTCAGCATTCAGCACCTTCTGCTTCCTGACTATGGGGAGCAGTAGCCATTGCCTCACACTCTTGCAGCCACGCCTCCTGCCCTGATGGACGGTATCCCCATAAACTGTGAGCCAAAAGAAGCTCACCCTTCCTTAACATTTTATTTTGGAGGGCAGGTATTTTGTTGCAACAACAAGAAAAAGTGATCAATACATTGAATTAACACCAAACAAAGAAATGGCCTTCTTCTCACTAAAAGGACAACCATCCTGACCCAAGTTGTGCTCACCTGGAGCCACAGAATTCGTGTAGCTTTATTGACACACTGTGCATACTCCAAACAGCTTCACTGTTCCCATTTCTCATGTGTGTTGGGAACTGGTTGTGTGTATGCATAGCCAGTGTTCTGGGAATGAGAAGTCACTGAGACAGAAATAGGTCTAGAATGTGCACATGACCTCCAGAATCTTCCCCGCCCCGTGAATATCCCGTTCCCCTGCTCCATCCATTCTGACGTCATCCTTCACTGCTGCCGTTCCCCTGCACCATCCACTCTGACATCATCCTTCACTGTTGCCCTGTTCCCCTGCACCATCCACTCTGACGTCATCCTTCACTGCTGCCGTTCCCCTGCACCATCCACTCTGATGTCATCCTTCACTGTTGCCCTGTTCCCCTGCTCCATCCACTCTGACGTCATCTTCACTGCTGCCGTTCCCCTGCTCCATCCACTCTGACGTCATCCTTTACTGCTGCCCTGTTCCCCTGCTCCATCCACTCTGACGTCATCCTTCACTGCTGCCCTGTTCCCCTGCACCATCCACTCTGACGTCATCTTCACTGCTGCCGTTCCCCTGCTCCATCCACTCTGATGTCATCCTTTACTGCTGCCCTGTTCCCCTGCTCCATCCACTCTGACATCATCCTTCACTGCTGCCCTGTTCCCCTGCTCCATCCACTCTGACGTCATCCTTTACTGCTGCCCTGTTCCCCTGCTCCATCCACTCTGACGTCATCCTTTACTGCTGCCCTGTTCCCCTGCTCCATCCACTCTGACGTCATCCTTCACTGCTGCCCTGTTCCCCTGCACCATCCACTCTGACGTCATCTTCACTGCTGCCGTTCCCCTGCTCCATCCATTCTGACGTCATCCTTCACTGCTGCCGTTCCCCTGCACCATCCACTCTGATGTCATCCTTCACTGTTGCCCTGTTCCCCTGCTCCATCCACTCTGACGTCATCTTCACTGCTGCCGTTCCCCTGCTCCATCCACTCTGACGTCATCCTTTACTGCTGCCCTGTTCCCCTGCTCCATCCACTCTGACGTCATCCTTCACTGCTGCCCTGTTCCCCTGCACCATCCACTCTGACGTCATCTTCACTGCTGCCGTTCCCCTGCTCCATCCACTCTGACGTCATCCTTTACTGCTGCCCTGTTCCCCTGCTCCATCCACTCTGACATCATCCTTCACTGCTGCCCTGTTCCCCTGCTCCATCCACTCTGACGTCATCCTTTACTGCTGCCCTGTTCCCCTGCTCCATCCACTCTGACGTCATCCTTTACTGCTGCCCTGTTCCCCTGCTCCATCCACTCTGACGTCATCCTTCACTGCTGCCCTGTTCCCCTGCTCCATCCACTCTGACGTCATCCTTTACTGCTGCCCTGTTCCCCTGCTCCATCCACTCTGACGTCATCCTTCACTGCTGCCCTGTTCCCCTGCTCCATCCACTCTGACGTCATCCTTCACTGCTGCCCTGAAGTCTTCTCGTCAGCCATCTGTTGGTTCCATACATGCTGGCCTAATTCAAGACTTTCTACTCTTTTCTGAGCCTATTTGTCTCCCTTTGCACCAAGCTTTCCTCCCAGTCTTAATTACTACAATATCCACTAAAATGGGTAAACCCTCCTTGACTTCGTGACTCCCTGTTATTGACTACTTACATTGTTTCCAGTGTTTTATTGTTACAAGTTGCATCTTTCTAAGTCATGGTAATTAAAAAAGCAATTGTAGTTGAGACAGACTGTGCCAAGCTGTAAACGCTTTGTCTAGACCAACGCATTTCATCCTCACAGCAACCCTTTGAGGGATGCCGCTGCTAGACGCTCTGACACACGGGAACTCAAGGCACAACAGGACTGGGCTACTTGTCTAAGGGCACACACTCCTACGTGGCGATGATAGGTGTGAGGCCAGGCAAGCTGACTGGCAATTGTACTTTGGTCCACCCGCCTCACAGCAGGCAAGAAAGAGGCTGAGAGGAGCCAACACTGAAGAAAAACAGAAGTAATGGTGCCTTCCTTGTCTCTCAGACTAAAGTAGCTCAGAGGCTGTGGAGCCAAAGGAACCTGGACCCCACCCCTGCTGTGACTTTAGGTAACTCTTGATTCCTCTTTACACCCAGGTGTCCGCATCTACAAACAGGGAACAATCGATCTTCTGGACTGGGTCACTGGGGCTCTGGACGGAGACAGAGCCTGCTGGCTGAGGATGGTCCCTGCAGTCCCAGAGCTCCTCCTCAAGAGCTCTGTAGGCACTGTGGGCCTTTTTCCTGTGGCGGAGGGAACTTATTGGATAAGAAAACTGAGCCTGGAAAAGCTTAGGCTAGGACCCCCCAGGACCCATGAATTGTCACTTATAAATTACCTTCCCATGCTTGCCAGCCCATTTCCCTCCTTCAGAGAAGTCCCATTTTCCTATTTCAGGAAGGTCTCCTGACCCACAGACTTGAGTCACCATCTACATGACTGCGGTAGGACAAGGAAGGTAGTAGCTAGTCTTGGCTCAGACGACAGAACCTGTACAAAGGAAGGCAAAGGAGTGCTCGCTGGATGGATGCATGGATGGCTGTTTCCTAGGGTGATCGCGCATCATGACTTCCATGACTCTGGTTCCCTGGAATGTGTGCCTTCTGATGCAGAGACAGCAATGCTCCAGGTAAAGGAACCTCTATGGGCTAGGTCCTGGTCTCTGGGAGCAGAATCGGAGCCAGGAATCCAGATTCACATGAACAACTGAAAACCTGCCCTCCCTGGAAAAAGAAAAGCAGGAGGGCAGAAGGAAGCTATGGCCCTTTATGAACCTGCCTCCTCCAATCCCCTAGAAACTCTGGGGCATATGGACCCAGAGAGTGCACGCCTGGAGGAGGGACATAACTCTGGCAAGGCGCCTGCTGACCACCCTTGAAATGCTCATAGCTATGAGTGGATGCTGCTGCAATGGGGGATGGAATCCAGTGTCCTTTACCTGTCACAAAACCCATCAAGGGAGGGTTAGGATGATCACATCCCACCCCGCAGCTCCCCAAAGTCCCACAGGGATCAGCCTAGGACAATCCATCACTCCCATTCCATTCAGCTCCTTACTTGTGCCTCTGGACCACTCTGGGCTTTTCCCTATTGTCACACTGTACATACCTCCTCTACTTGACCCATGACCTTCATCCTTGGTGTTTGTTCTTTCTGCCTGGGCTCCCCCGTGCCCAGTTCTTTCCATGTCTGCATCCTTCCTGTCACTCAAGTCTCAGCTCAAATGTCATCTCCTTTGAGAGGACACCCTGCTAATACTGTCCTGACACCCCCAGCAACCCTCCATCACAGTGCAGGGATAGTTTTCAACCCCCCCCCCCCAACACACACACTATCGGAAACGGCTCTGTTGGCTTTTCCTCACCAGTTGCTTTGTGTCTGCCTTCATCTTTACTGGCTTCCAGGGACTAAAGAGTGCCAGGCACAGAGTTGGCACCTCATCCCTATTTGTTGACTGACAGAATGCATCTTCATTATATAGATGACAAACTAATTCTCAGAGAAGTCACATGACTCACATACAAGGTCACCAGCAGCTTAGCGGCACAGTCAGACCTCTGAGCAGCCCTGGATGATGAAGCAGGTGCCCGATGGTGCCAACCACAGGCTCCCCAGCTCCTGGTCTAGGGTCTGCAGAGAGGTGGGGAGGGGCAAGTGTCAGAGATCAGAACACTTTCTGGCCCCTTGGAGGTTATTGAGTCATTCTCCAGTATTTCCTGGAGAATCTGGGAGCCCCTTTGCCTGCATCCCTGTCCTTCATCAGAATGCACCGGCCAGCTATGGGATGGGAGGGTGGGTGCTGTCTGCGGCGTGATCAATGTTAACAATAAACATTTAGAGTTAATAAGCTCGGGTTAACTTCTCTCGCTTGGGTGACTAATGGGCTTCCCGGAGCCCATAACTCACACTGTCTGGCCACGTGTCCCTTCCCTCCCTGGCTTCGGGAGCCCCAGCCCGCTGTGAGATGTCACAGGAACAGCAAAGAGCCTGCGAGGCTGAAGCCTTATTTATGGTCCCGAGTAAGGCACTAGCAGGCACTTCTCTGACTGGTGTTTGGTTCCAGGAAAAGGAGACAATGCAGTGGGGGATACTGGCAGAAGGAACTTGTGTTGTGAATTCTGCCCCCACCCTACAGCTTCCCACCTGCCAAACAAATCCACCTGAGCTATTCCAAGAATCAGAATTTGTAATGGATTTAAAAGTGTGTGTGTGTGGGGGGGGGAAACCACCACCAACAAAACAAGACAAAACACTGGACACGTGCTTAGGGTTGGTCACTTCTGTTTGCAAATGTGTAAGATGTTGAAAGAGACAAGAAAGTACCTGTAAAAGACAGCTCCGAGATCTTTGTTCCTTGTCCTCAAAGGGTAGTTCCAGGACCAGAAACATGGCATGGCTGGGGCTTGTCAGGACAGAGACACTCAGGCTGCCCACGTTTGCTAGGAAGGCGCCTGCATTTCAATACATTCTAAGAGTCTCCTGGGCATATTTGGTCCGGGAAGTGCTGACCCAGAATGTCCAGCAGCAGTCAGTAACTTGAGCATTCCTCTCATTGCTTTCCCAGAGCAGACATCACTAATCAATCATAGCACTCTTAACAGTAAAGCCTAGAAATGACTTTAGAATTAGCACAGCACTACCGGGAACTCCTCCAGTATTCAGAGATGGCATGCGAAGCAATAACTGACAGCCGTTCTGGATTAGAAAATCAAGCCCAGCCCCTCTGCCATTTCTGGAAGTGGAAGTGATTCCATTCACAGAACAGGTAGGATGAGGCATAAGAAATGAAACCATAGAAACGGTGGCAGGGTAAACTCACGAGGCCCAGTGAACCATGGGATTCCTGTTAGGATGAGTGAGAAGGCCACTGTGCACTTGGGCATAGGTCGGGAAGCGCAGGGTAAAGCTGCCTCCCTTCTCCCACTGGGCAGGGGGAGGTTGTCCTTCCACCTGGCTTTTGAAGTAAGTCTGGCTTTGGTGTCTTACAACAGCATGACAGGCAGATCACCATAGGAACTGCTCAAAATGACTTTCAGGGCGAGCACTGGATAAGGTGCTTGTCGCCCAAGTACAAGGACCAGAATTCAAATTCCCTAGAGCTCACATAAATGATGCGTGACAGCCACCCTGTAATCTTAGCTCTTGGGAGGCAGAAACAAAGGCTCCGCAGAGCATCGTAAGCTTTGTAAGCAAGCTTTGGGTCTGTTGAAAGACTGCTTCAGTAAACAAAAGGTAGACAGTGACTGGGGAAGACACCAATCTTAGCCTCTGGCTTCCACAAACTCACGCATACGAACATGCACAACTACCCATGTGCCCATACAAATGCCGATGCACCTACAAATATGCTTGCACCCCACTGACACATGCTGAAGAGAAAGAGACTTTCAAGATGAGCAGGCCCTGCAGAAACCGTTAGAGCCCTAGCGTGCTCTAGAAACTCGCACAGGTTCATCAGTGCCGACGCGGGAGCCCCATCGCCGCCACTCTATCTCCACATTTGCATTCCCTTTGGTTTTGCCATCAAAGCTTCTGTGCAGGCAGATGGCTTTGCAGAGTCACATCTCCAAAACAGAACTGCAGGATCAAAGGGCACACAACATTTTAAACTTTAATACAGATGGCTGTTCCCAAAGATTGTGTAGCTCACTCCAACAGCAGTGTCAAGACTGCTTGCTCCCCCAGTCCTTGCTGATATGGGATGTCATCAATATTTCATATTTTCTCCAATCTGATGCGAGAAAAATGGCATTCTATTGTTCTTTTAATTTGCATTTCCATGACTGCCTGGGAGGCCCTCATCTTTTGCTTGCTTATTAGCCATTTGCATTTATGTGTCAATGAGTGGCCTAATTATATTCTTTGACCAGGTGCCCTTTATTTTTGTTTTGCATTTTATTACCAATTTCTCTTTGTGTGTTGTAAATATTAACTCATTTTCTTATGTGAGGTCTACCTCTGTATGGAAACGACATCTGTCAGCTTTGTGGATAGAATGCCACAGGAAGAAACCGTAGGAGCAAATTCAGATTCTAGCTCTTAAGTTTATGAGTCCACATTGTCCTAGATGGAGGAGATGGGGTGGTTGATCAATGTGGTTAACTATATATGACATCAGATTGGTGACGTTAGGAGAGTAGGGCATACAACTGCTAAGACAGCTAAAAGGGACCTTATGTGCATTCCATAAGAAGGGTGTAAAGTGGTTGGTTTACCTGCCTTTGGGCCCCTGAGGAAGGGTGATAGGGCTGCCCTTGAGGAGCTGGGTCTTGCTTAGCCTGGAGCAAGGAGATGCCAGAAGCACAGAGGCTGTGACAGAAGGCAGGAGGGGGCAGGTGCCACGGAGGGGGAGGAGGGCACATCCTCCTGACCATCTGCACCCAAACATCCTTAGTCTACTCTCTGCTTTATCTTCTCATGGTGCCCTTCATACCCAACATGCTGTGCGTGCTATTCCTTTTTGCACAGCAAGTCCCTCAACATCCGTTCCACCAGGGCAGCCTTTGCCCGCTCTGTTCACAGTTGTATCTTCTCCAGAAACATGGATACCTTTCTCATCTGCTGTGCAGAAGCAGGATTGGTTGTGTAATAGAGAGAACCCCAGGAGAGGGAAGCAAGCAGAACATGTTTTAGGCTTTCTGAGCAGGGGACCCCAGTTTCCCCTGTGGTTCTCCCATCAAGCCTGTTTCCCCGGGGGCTGCAAACTCACCATCTAGAGCACTGGAACTCTCCAACTGGGTCAGCTCCTGTTTATGTCCAGGCTGGTCCTGCACCCTGCCCCACCTCTGGTCAGCCCCAGTTCAACTTCAGTTCTCCCTACCCCAGGAGGTACCCGTGTTTTGGAAAATCAATCGACATCACACTAGACTGAAAATATCTCAAAATATCGCTTGCAACTTCCTCTTGTTCAAGCAGGCCCCCGCCCAAGAGTAAAGCCGCCTTTCCCTGGCTGTCGATTTTCTAGAAAGGCTCTCTGTCCCTGGACACAGGGAATTTCCAGGATTTTTCTCCCTCTAGTGTTTTTCTTTCTTTCTTTTTTTCTTTCTTGTCTCTGGCTCCCCACATTGTGTTGTTTGACACAAGCAGCAGTTGTTGAGCCTGCTGGGTTCAGGCCACTGAGCTCAGAGCAGCAACGCTGGCTCCTTGGGCTCGGGAACAATGCCTCCATAATTCATTGAGCACTCCCCTTGGATGACTTTTTCCTGTTGCTGATTGTCTGCGAGTTCCAGGCCTGCACAAACTGCTTTTTCCTGCAGCTAAATTTAAAAGGGCCAGACCCTGGAAACAGTGTACCAGACTGGCCTCATTGCAAGGGCAAAGGTGCTGTGATAGCTATTCTTGGTTGTCAACTTGACTACATCTGGAATTAACTAAAACCCAAACTTCTGGGTCCACCTGTGAGGGGATTTTCTTGATTGAATCTTTTGAGGTGGAAGACCCACCCTGAGTCTGGCCCACACCTCAGGTGGCAGTCTATGTAAAGGCATGGAAGATGGAAGGACTTGAACTTTGCCTGCTCACCCTTACTCTCGCTGTCAAGTCATTCACTGGTATTAGAGCCTACTTTTTTTTTTTTTGAGATTATAGCATATACTAGCAGAGATATCCAGCTTCATGGACTGAGAAACCACTGCATTACTGAGCTTTCCATCAGGAGACAGCCATTGTTGAAATAGCTGAAGCCCACAGTTACTGAGGCCCCTCCTAGAAGCTTGAAGAGCACTGAAAGCCTATGGCGTGAACTATTTTACAAACTTAAAGAGACAAATGCATTTGATTATGCTAATTCACCAGTCATGAGAGGCTACAGATTTGGTGACTCTGTATATTAAACTTTTGAGAATTTGTGGAAAAATAAGCGAGGAAAATGAAGAGATTGGTGGGTTGCTCCTAGCAACTCTGGATAAACTGACAAAGTTAAAGAATGAGCTCTGTGATAGAATTAGCTAACTTCTAGCATGTCAGAATATGGTGAAGGGCAGCAACGAACTCAGTGATAAGACTGAGTGGCTCCGGGTTCACATAAACCGTCTGAAGGTTTCTTATTGTGCTCTGGAAAAATAGCTTCTTTCCAGTAGCCAATGAGCTCAAGCTGTGGAAAATCAAACTGAAGTCTTCATTACAAGAGGAATGAATTGGATGAATTGTAACTGAAACTCATGTCCCAGCCTTGGAGAGTAGAGGCAATTAAAGTGAAGGTGAAGGCATTCATTGGCTAAGAACGGGATCCTATGGCAAGATGGAGACATATGGAAGAGCCCTAGCACTGAGAACTTTGAACCCTCAGACTCTCAAGGGTCTCTCTAACCTGAGGAAGAAATCTCTCTACCCTTAGCAGAAAATATACCCACACCCCCAACACCTGAAGTATTGCCTTTTCCTCCTTTGCCCATGGAAAGTAATCCTTCATTGTCTGCTAACCCAGCAGTGACTTTCCCTGAAGGAGATGCCCGAGGTGGCAACACTGATGCACCTCATGGCACGTCCATAGTTGTCACTAGACCTGTAACCAGAATTTATATATTGTTTATATACTTGTTGGGACTAATGAGTCCTGGCCTTCAGCTGCTCTTCCCTCCTAGAACCTTCTAACTGAAGTTACTAGAAGCTGTGCCTAGCTTAGAGGATCAGAGGATGGGATTTTCACCTGTTGGCTATTGACTGCAGTGTATTTAAGCCTACATGGGGCTAATAAAGAGGAGCTTTGGTATCAGTGTTGAAAGGTCTGCGAGTCGGTCTGTCTCTGTGTCTGTGTTCTCAACCTCCAGCCCCTTGGCTGAAGCTCGCGAACTGGGGTCTAGCGCATAGAGCACAGACCAGGGTTTAAAAACAAGTGTCAAAGTTCGAATAGTTGGCTGAAGCATTTGTCAAAAAATGGTTGCTGGAAAGGAGCCAGAGATACCTGATATCCCTTGGCTTAGTGCTGATGAAGGGATTTGAAGGCTCAGGCAAGACCTTGAATCTGGATCTTTCGAGGCGGGAAGACCCACCTCAGTCTGGACACCCCTTTCTGGTGGCAGCCCGTGTAAAGGATGGCAGGAAGACGCAAGCACTTGGCCTTTGCTCGCGTGCCCTCACTCCCACTGCAAGTCCATTCCCTCACTACTCTTAGATCCAATTTCTTCTGGGTTCTAGTGTATACTGAAGACCCGCTTAGACATTCAGCTTCACAGACTGAACAACTACCGAATTCTTGAACTTCCTACGGGGAGACGGCCATTGTTGGACTAGTTGGACTAAAACCTGTAAGGCACTCTAATAAGTCCTATATATAATAATATATTCTATTAGTTTTCTGTTTCTCTAGAGAACCCTGACTCATCCACGTGGAGCGGCTAGAGCCACCACACACAGCTCTAAAAGCACACAGGTGGCTGTGGCAGTCTTCAATCACCCAAGCCGCCTCAGAGGCCTTTGGGCCACAACTGCAGAACTTGGGACCCAGTGCAGAGGACAGGCAGCTGTGGGATAATAGTCTTGGAGATCTGAGATACTGTCCGAGAGTAGTGAGCGGTCAGCACTGAGGGTGTGCCAGTTGCTACGTCCACAGAGAAAAAGGCGGTTCCTTTGAAGTAGGCACAGGCAGCCAGGAGAGTATGAAAGCCTTGCCATTAGGGGTATGCACACAATGGCATGCCATCTACTTGAGAAACTGTTCAGGGCCGACAACACAGGTTAGATGCATGCGCCCAGAGGAGTCTTCCAGACTTCTGCCAATGTGGCCATGACTTGGAAAAGGATGGAGATGCTGGCCCCTCTGTCCACACAGGACTGGCCAGTGGGTTTGGGATCATGTGCAGTCGTAGTCTCTGGGCTTGACTTCTAGTCCTAGTGCAGCTCTACTGAGTGGCCACAGGGGTTTTCTGCTTCTCTGTGCTTGGCCGTGGGGATGGTAAACACCGCAGCTTTGTGCTGTTAGCAAGCATGAGCAAGTCAGTAACTGCGAGAGCTAAGAGCGGTGCCTGGCACAGAGAGCTGTGGTCCAGGTCAGCAGCAGCAGGACACTCAGAAAAGTCTTCCTTACCTTCCTTATGTCAGCAACAGTGGCTGATTGTGTGAAGCTCTCTGGGGGAGAAGGGAGGGAGTTCCCGATGTCTGGGAGTCAGCTTCATTCCTAGCAGGATGGGCATGAGGCAGGGAAAAGCACTGGCCATGAGAATGAGCTCCTGCATAGGGGAAAAGACATAGCTCTGAGATCCCTTTATCCCTTCTCTTTCTGCCCTTTAGTCCTAGGGGATCCTTTCATGGGCCTTGGATCCAGGCTGACGTCCACTGTCATGGGGGCTGACACACCCTGGATCAGTTATCCACTCACCAGCTGAGCTGAGCTGAGCTGACCTCTTGTCTCTCTTTTGTTGTATGTAAGATGAGGGCCTTCCTGGTCCCTCTGTTCCATGCCCACTGAGAAGGGTCAGATAAGGTGGTACACTGGGAGCTGGGTGGGCGCTCAGAGTCAAGCCCACAGAGGCAAACACTGTCACTGTGCTTAGGGAGGGGACTGAGAGATGGCAGCAGACAGCAAGTGCCCATTTTCAATTCAGGTGTACTGAAGAGGCAGTCTTTGTCTTTACCGCGACTCCAGGAATTCAAGGTCACTGGAGATAGGGAGGGCACAAAGCCACTGCTGAATTCCAGCCCAACAATGTTGCTTCAGAAGGCTCAGCAGATCTGCTCTCTCCTGGCTAAGAGGGTTCCAGGCACAGTGGCGTTCAGAGAGAGACCATGTTTGATATGACTGGAGGCTGGGGAGAGTATGCAAAGATCTCTCTTCTCCAGGCCTATGTATTTCAACTCAAAGAAAGCACTTACATCTGGACAGCTGAAGACATCTCTTTACCATACCAGTAAGGTGTGAATTCTCCATCCAGCCCTAGATCTTGGCCTGAGGCGCTCTAGGACCTAGGCTGCACCTGGCTCTTATGGGTGTGACTATTGCTGACACCTGCTCTTCAGGATACAGACACTCCAGGACCTCTCTTCCCCAGCAAACGCCTCCCCTCCCTCTGCCCCCTCCCTGCCTTCTTTACCTGCAGGGGTAACAGGTTGGATTGGGACCCATAGACTAGCACATTCTCCATGGGGAGACAGGGGTTTCTCTCAAAGGTACACAAGCCCTAGCTCCTGGCATCCCATGTTCCTTAGGACTCTAGAACCTTCTCCAGAAACTCTGGAAGGTTCCTGCCACCTTTTCCCCTGCCACTCACAGGTAGTTGGTTAAGAAATCTTAGCTTGATCCCTAAAACATATTCACACTTTCCCAGCCTCCATCTTGGGCCAGACACTATTCTTGCCAGCAGCTACAGGGACCCTGTGAAAACTACCCTGACTGTGGTCTTACCTTGCTCAGTACCTCTGTGGCTCCTCCTCCCTGGAGTAAGAACCAAAGTCCTTCCAGGACCCCAAGCCCCCTTCCCCAAGGCTGTTGCTCCCTTAGGACTCACCTTTCCCCTCAGTGCCCCCTAATTTTTCGTCCTAGTCCCTTGAGACCTGGCAAATCCTTGGTTGGGTCATTGTTGCAAGCACGTACCTACCACAGGACCTTTGCTTAGACTTTCCTTCCAGACATTTGCATGGCTCCTCTCTCACTTCCTTCAGGGTTTTGTTCAAAAGCCATCTCTTCAGTCAGACTCCCCCTCATTGTCCCATAGCCCTTGTCAACACTGAATACACCACGCATTATGCTGACTGAGTTGGGGGTCTCTCTTCCCACAACCAGGGCTGGTTTCCTGTCTGGCTCATTGCTGAGGTTGGGTAGGAGCTACACATTCGAGTACACACAAATATGTCGCATTTCACGGGGAAAAGAGACCCTGTTTCCTGGGGGAATTAGCTGCCACGTAAGCCATTGGTGGCTTTGGGGGGGGACACAGTAGAGCCTGGCATTCTCTTGTTATCTCCTGTAGAAGTTACTTTTTCAAATGCCTGACATACACATACAAACAACAAAAGGAAAACTTCAAATACCTGACATATTAAAGGAGGAACGCCCACCTACAAGGCAGGAAGTCATGAAACTCCTGCTTTCAGCAAGAGAATGAAAACAGTTTGCCACCCGGGGTCCACAGTCGGGGAGCAGCAGCATGAGGAATGCTGGTGTGCACTTCCTCGCCACATGAGGTCTGAGACCTCAGCACAACGAACGGTGTCCCTCCTATCTGGGGGGGAGCCTGACCAATTAGCCTCTCGTACAGGATCACTCATAGACATGCCCAGAAGTTTGTTTCCACGATCATCTGAAATCCCTTCAAGCTGATGATCAAGATATCCTATTCCCTTTTCTCTCCCCTTTCTTCATTTCCTGTTTTAATCTAGGTCCCAGATGCAAGCTTTGTAGTCAAATGACTTGAGCTGTAATGCTTTCTCGAGTGCTGAGCCAGCCTGCATTCCCACCAGCCCTTAGAAAGACGGCTGGCTGTATGGCTTTGGGCAAACGACTTAACATCTTGGTATCTCAATTCCCACTTCTGAAAAATGACAGAAGAACAAATCTTGGAGACACCCCTAGACTTCAAGACATACTGTATCACAGGTAACATCAAGTCTCTGCGGCCATGGTGAAGGACAAGCCAACACATCAATGAAACACAACCAAGAACCGGTAGATAAACCCACAGAATGCTGTCAACCATCCATTCACAGAGGGGCAAAGGTGCCGTGATGGAGAAAATATGAAAGTCATGTTGGGCGGGCAAGTGCCAGCAGTGACTCTGCACAGGACTCAAGCTTGACATAAAGGCTAATTCATAAAAGATTATAGATGGGAGCATAGAGAGCAAAATTACAGAACTCCAGAGAAAATTTAAACAGCACTGATCACGATAGAAAATATTTGCAGAATCGATATCCAATAAAAGACTGTTGCCCAAGGACTGAGGCTGAAGCTCAGAGGTAAGTACTTACTTGCCTAGCTTGCACAAGCCCCAGCTTGGGTGGGGGGAGGGTTATACATAAACAATATCTATAAATATAAATACTAATGAAGATAAAACTTTATTAACAAAATAGACCAAACACCCAAATAAGCACTGTACTTAAGAAGAAATGAGAGCCAGGCTGTGGTTGGCTCACATCTTTAATCCTAGCACTCGGGAGGCAGAGGCAGGTGGATCTCTAGGACAGACACAGCTACACAGGGGAAACCTGTCTTGAAAAACCAAAAACAAGAGATAAAAATGGCAAATGACCTGTAGGAAGATACTCATTAGGGAAATGCAGTTTAAAAGACAGTGGGGGTAGCATTACATGCCTATTAGATTGACCAAAATCTGGACTGAGGAGATGGCTCAGTGGCCAAAAGCACTGGCTGCACAAGCGTGAGGACCTGAGTCCAAAGCTCTTGCACTCTCTGGGGTGGAGGCAGTAGACAGGTTAGGGAGCGACTTTGTCTTCAAGGGAACGGGGTGAAGCATGGTGGAGTAGGGTACCCAATGTCCTCCTCTGGCCTCTCTGCACGCACAACTGTGCACACTCACCAGCATGTGCACATAAGCCACACAAACTTAGTTTGCTTTCTAAGTCTGTGATAAAGACCATGACTAGAGGAAACCCGGGGAAGAAATGGTTTGTTTGACTTATACTTCTATATCAAGGGAAGTCAGGGCAGGAACTCAAGGCAGAACCCTGGAGGCGAGAACTGAGGCAGAGGCTCTAGAGGGATGCTGCTGATTTGTTCCTTATGGCTTGCTCAGCTTGCTTTTCTATATGACTCAGAACCACCTTCCCAGGGGTGGTACCACCCACAACAGACTAGGCCTTCCACCATTACTCATTTCAAATAGTATCCAAGGTCACATGCACAGATGGCTGGGGCGAGGGGGTGGTGTATGCTTCAGGTCTGTGTCTCAGGTATTACACTCGGGGTGGCTGAAACAAAGCCTGCCACCTTTCTACACGCATTGTGCCATTTCTTATTCCAGTTTTCTTCTTCAAAATGTGGATCACATCCTCCAAATGGACTTTTCACTCATTAGCAGGCCATAAATCTGTAGTTGGAACCCACAGGATGAGCTTAGACCATGGGTACCTGACCCCAGCACCTGTTCTCCACCCCAGCCCACTCTCAGCCCTCCCTTTCCTAGTTTCTTCCCTCCAAACTGGACCAGCTGCGGGCATGACCCAATCTTCTTCCCACATGTGAGCAGACAGCTTCAGGGAAGCTCAGGGCTGGGGAGCTGAAGGAGCTGGGGAGGGAGGGTTGCCCACGCTCCGTAGTGGAGATCATTAGGATGCAGCAGGCAGAGGAGCCTCAGCTAGGCTGAGCTTTCATTTCCAAAGGCTGAGCTAGGGGCCGGGAGATTGCACAGATAGGGGGATGCTATGTGGCTCAAGGCTAACACTATTTCTGCTTGGCTAGTAGCCAAGCTCCTTAACCCTTGCTGATGCTGGTGCCTGGGAGACAACCCACAAGGAGGTGGGTCCTGTGATGTGGAAAGTGGCAATGGGATGGTGTGCTTAATAATTCAAATAATTTGTTCTCATATACCTCTTTCTCTGCATCGTATCTGATCCAGCCCAGGTCATGGGAAGATTACTATCCCAGAACATCACATTTTATGGATGAAGACCTGGAGACTCAAGACACCAAAAGTGGTTTGCCCAGTCTCAGTGCAGCTGGGAGGGAGAGTGCAGAGAGTGGCTTTACTTTATGAAAGAGATACTCAAGGATCTTGGGTGAGAGGCATCAGGGACCTCAGCATCCAGGAGCCTTGAATTCATGGTGTGTCTTGATGGCCTTGGGTAGACATGCTGGGCTTCTGGTTGAACAGCCTCCTCCAGTTTCAGTTCACTCTGGGATGAAAGCCTTGATGGATGTCATTCTGCTTAGGACTCCACACCACTGGTCCTGCATCTTGGTACTAGGCATTTTGTGGTAAGAAAGTGGCTTCATATTTTTATCTAGTTATCACATGGGTCTGATGTTTGTGCGTTGATTCTGTTGGCTTTCTAGATAGATAATGGAATCACCTGCATCAACTCAGTTTGCTCCTTTCCTCTCACGTCCTCCCCCCACACTTTCTTTGTGTAGAGGGCTCAGGTGTCCAGGGCATTTTGTCAGTGGTGGTGCTGGTGGTAGCCTTGTCTTCTGTCTAACCTCACTGGCAATACATTTAAAGAGTCACTATGAAGAAAGTGTTTGCTGGAGGTTTTCCTCATCAGCCTTTTGAAGTTAAGATGTTGATCTTCTATTTTTGGTTTGCTATGGTTGTATTTGCTATATTTCTTCACCAGTGTGGTTAGTCAGCATTTGGTTTCTTTAGTCTATTACATGGGGAGTGATGTTGACTAGTGTTTGATGCTTTGTATCTTTAGGAAAAACCTTACTTGGACATAATGCACATTTTGAAATTTCCCAGCCTTTTCTAAAATGGCCCCAAATGTAATTCTGCCACTTTATGTAATGTGGCATTCTTAGCACTGATGATTATAAAATCAGAATGACTATCAACTCTGCAAAGTGGCAAGATGCTCTAACTTTTATAGCATTAAATATTCGGCAAGATTTAATTCCTTACATAAAGTACATAAGTGCATTCATTGCATAAGGATGCAAATTTGCTTTCGTCCTTAGTAAATGGAAAATCATAGGTATATCAAAGAATGGCTTTAAAATAAATTTATTATTTATTATTAGTAAATATCTGATTTGCATACCTGTTTTACATACCTATATGCCCAGGATTATGCAGAAATTTCTTGTACTAAGTGAGAAAAGTTTAAGAAGCCCTGCTCTAATCAACAGAGTTTACAGCTCAGACACCTAGCAGCCTGCTTTGTGCAAGCCATTGTGGAAGAAAGCCTACCTCTCTCTCCTGTCATTTCCATGGGGAAGGATTTCCTCCTTCTTGTCCTCCTCCTCCTCCTCCTTATCCTGCTCCTCCAGGAGTGATCTGATGGTGCTGCCCTGGACATTCACTGCCTGCTCTGCTAGTGGGAGGTGGTCCTGTTCATAGGCAGCCCTCCAGGGTGATGAGCACCCTGCTGAGGACACTGCAGAGGACCAGGACCTGCCCTGCCTCTGTTCCTGTGCGCACAGCACTGACTGCTTAGCATATTCGCTTGAGCACAGCAGAGCATACAGCCTGAAGGTCAGAGAGGCACAGGTCAGAGGCTTCATTGCAGACTCTATCCTAAGCAGAGGCCTTGGTTCTGACCTTCATCAGGCTGGAGGATGTGAGGATAGAACAGAACTTTTGCCCCTTGTCTTCTTTCTTTTATCTGTCTTTGTGTTTGGAGGGGAAGGATGGGGGGATGCTTAGAGCTCTAAACCCCGTAACAAACCTCAAGGCCTGAAAATATCAACATATGCAACTTAAGAACAGGGCAGGCCACTTCAAATACACTTCTAGGGGAAGAAACACATGACTCAAAAAATGTCTTTGAAAGCTACAAAACAAAATGAAAAAAAAAAAACAAACAAAATACTAAGCTGTGGCAAATTCAGATTGAAAAAGCAAGAAACACAAATGATTACTGCCTGTTTGGGACCTAGACTACTCTAGGCACAAAGGCCAAGGCAGACCCTCCACACTCCTTGCTATGGGAACACAGCTCTTACCAACTACACAGCGGTGAGAGATCCAGCTCTCTCAGAGGTAAGGACAAAGTATCACCCCAGAAGACAGTTGCCTGGGCCCCTGGATGTTGGTAAGGATATCCCAGGCCCATGCACTCAGAAAAAGGAGAATCTAGTCCAGCCATGTGTTCTATTGCTGAGCTAAATGGTGATGAGAGCCTGCAAGGTGTCTGCTGGACTCTGGCCTTCGGCCCACTCCTCCTCTTCAGCTTTGTCTCTCACTTTCTTCGTCGTCCCTTTCTGCCCCTCCTTCCTTCTCATTCCTGCCTGCTTCCTCATTTTTTTTCACCACTCCCTCAGTCTCTTTTCCGTTTCCGTGTCCCTCTTCTTTCTCATCTTCTTTCTACCAGAAGTCTTTCCCACTTGACAGAGGGTGAGATACACCATCCAGACCCTTCTGAGACTCCCCAGGGTTGCTGAGTGGTTGAGCAGGCAGGCCCTGGACCACGAGACCTTTGTTCACCAGAATGGCAGATTCAGGCTTACTCCTGGACACAGAGGAAGCTCTGAGTTGGAGGTAGCAAGTTTCCAAGAACACGGCCTGAAACTAGTTGGGGAGGCCTCGGGCCTTCTTGGAGTCAAAGCTGGGCCTTTCCCACCCACCACTGCCTCACCCAGATGCTGGAGGCATACACATTTATTGAAGGGTGGTGGGAGACCAGGAAGTAGGACTGGGTGTAGGGAGGGCATCGCTGGTCCTTCCAGTATCACTTCTTAGACTTTTTCCAGCTACTTATCTTCTTACTGCTCCTCCTATTCTTGATGAAAGGCTGCAGCAGTTCTTCTTCAGGCTGTTTCAACCTAAATACGCAATAGGAAGAAGCAGGCATTGGGCAAGGAGCAAGCAGGGCATGGCCCACATGATGCGGGCATGGCCCTGGAGGGAAGAGTGCCAGGGGACATCTCCAACTTGGGGGACCAGTGGCACCATTAGTTTAATTTTAGCACTTTTCCATCTTTCTGGAAAGAGTCACACTACAGAATTTTGATTTGGTTCCCTGTCACCATCACTAAGGAACTTGCTGGAGTCGGGGATGGCCTCCATCCTTCTGACAGATGGGCCCAGACTGTGGGGCCTTGCTGCAAAGTGTTATATCCTAGTGACCAACCCTGACACCCAATGGGATACTGCAAAACAGGCTGGAAATCAGGGGCTGACCTGTACCTTGGAAGGACACAGATTTGGAAGGCACAGAAGCCATGCCATGGTAGCCTTAGTGGCCCGTGATTAAGCTAGATATCCTATAATGAGCCATTCCTAATCTGCCAACCAGAGACATAGGGAAAACATACTTGTCAGGGGGGGTAGAAGGGGTTTTTTCCATTTTGTCCCCAAGCGCCAACGAAGAGACACTTCCTTCGAAATCTTCAGATGGGGGTCTTTTAGATGACTCAGAATCTTCCAGGCTTGTGGTATAGGTTGGCACGCTGCAGGGAGGGGTGGTAGGAAGACACAGTATAGGGGAACAGAGGTGAGAGTCTAGGTTTCACTCAGTGCTATACCACCCCTATCCCAGCCCTAGACAGGCCAGCAAAATACTTTGCACCCATTTGTGCCAAGGGAGAAACTGTCTGTTCTGGGAACCTGGAAAACCTTGGCTTCTATATAGGACTGCATAGCCCTCGTTCCCATGCCACCAGCTACCTGGTCCATGCTACCCATAGGCAATGCCCACAGGATATAGAGGTGTTGCAAAGCAGAAAAGGAGAGGTCAAGGAAATGATGCCATCATGTAATGCCGTGGACCCAAATTCATATGCAGAAGTTCTAACCCCAGAACCCTGGCATCAGTATAGATATAATTGGTTGTGATGCAGTCATTCTGGAGTGACTAGTGCCACATATCAAAGTAATGCTGTCACCAAAGCCAAATAGAGGCTAGAATGTGACTTGAGAGGGACTATGGTCCTCTGGTACCTGATCCAATTTCCAGTCCTCAGAACTGAGACGATGCGCAGATGCTGCTTATTCCACTCAGTGTGGCTATTCTGGTTGCTCTAAAAGTGCTGTGCTGTGCCTACATGGCAAACAGATCACAGACATGAACTACACTCAGTTCTCAAAACAGACAGGCAGTCCACCATCAAGGTGCCAGGAGATTGAGTGCCCGGTGGCACTCATGGATGATATCCTCATGGATGGCAGCCTCTCACTGCTCTCACACGGCAGAAGGGGTAAGCTGGCTTCTAGGTATTAACTCCACTCATAGTCTCTGTACGTGTGATCTAGTCACTTCCTAGTGTCCACGTTCCTAACACCATCGCCATGCAGCTAAGGATTTCAGTACATGAATCTGTGGAACATGGCACCTTGCTGCAACCACTTCTCCTCACTAGTCCCTGGCCACCTCCTGTTGTGGCTCAGGTGACCCTGCCTCTTCTAAGGTGGGTGGGCAGAAAATAGGGCACAGTATAGTAACCTGGGGTGAAGAACTCTCTCACAACTGGTAGCACTCAGAGCACACCAAGACTTCACTTGACGTTCATAAAGATCACTACTATTTACAAACCCTTTGACGTTCTCACACAGGCATTTGCATACCAGGTTATCTTTACGAGGCTTCACTCCAGTCTGTATGTCACAGGGTACTTGACAGTTTATAAGATGCTTTGTCCTTCATAGACTGCCATGTAGTTTACCAAGTGCTGTGCTGTTTAGGTTGAGCTGGTCTGAGAGGAGGCCTAGAAACCCTTCCTAGTTCACAGGGCACTCAGCAGCTCCCACTGTGACTTATCAGGGATGTGGCAATTTACAAAGGACTTTGTCTCTCACAGATTTCACGACCATTTGCAAGGTTCTCTGTGGTTCACTGAGCACATTACAGTTTACACAGCATTCAGTTTATGGGGCCAAGACTGTTTTCCAAGCACTTTGGTCTCTGCAGAGTGCGGCCGTTTCTGACAGACTTTGACTGTCTCCTGTAAGAACAGCCCTAAAAAGGTTATGTTTCCGGGATGATTGGGATAAAGGAAGGTTGGATAGGGGAGCAGGGAAGCACATATCTTAATTAAGGGAGCCATCTTAGGGTTGGCAAGAGACTTGGACCTAGAGGGGCTCCCAGGTGCCCAAGGCGAGGTCCCCAGTTAGTTCCTGGGGCAGCTGAGGATAGGGAACCTGAAATGACCCTATCCTATAGCCATACTGATGAATATCTTGCATATCACCATAGAACCTTCATCTGGCGATGGATGGAGATAGAGACAGAGACCCACACTGGAGCACCAGACTGAGCTCCCAATGTCCCAATGAGGAGCAGAAGGAGGGAGAACATGAGCAAGGAAGTCAGGACCGCAATTGATGCACCTACCCACGGAGACAGTGGGGCTGATCTATTGGGAGCTCACCAAGGCCAGCTGGACTGTGACTGAAAAAGCATGGGATAAAACCGGACTCTCTGAATATGGCGGACAATGAGGGCTGATGAGACACCAAGGACAATGGCAGGGGGTTTTGACCCTACTTCATGTCCTGGCTTTGTGGGAGCCTAGCCAGTTTGGATGTTCACCTTCCTAGACCAGGATGGAGGGGGGAGGACTTTGGACTTTCCACAAGGCAGGGAACCCTGACTGCTCTTCAGACTGGAGAGGGAGGGGGAGAGGAGTGGGGGGAGGGGGAGAGGAGTGGGAGGCTGGGAGGAGGCGGAATTTTTTTTTCAATAATAATAAAAAAGGTTCTGCTCCATTCCTTCAGGACACGACTGAAAACAAAGGTCACAGTTGTACTGCGGCCTGGACTTATCCCCATTCAAAGCACATCCTTGTCCTTGCTGGCCCTCAGTTTCTCCTTCTGTAAAGTTTATGTGCTATGCCAAGAGCTCCTGGCTCAGGGTCAGGGTCCTGGGTTGCTTTTCTGGACACAGCTACCCACCCAGACTCTAGCAATACTGAGCAGAGAACTTGGAGCCTAGAGTTCCACACTCTTCTCCCTGATGACCATGCCATGTCCCACAGGCAGCAAACGGCCACAAGATGTCACGGGCACACTTGCAAGTGTTACACAATTGCATATTTTGCTGCCACAAAAGAAAAGAAGAAGAAACCTGACCAAAATTTCCCCCCCTGGGTTCCTGTAGCAACTAGGGACAGACTAATACTCTTTCTAATGTCCCTGTCTCTGCAGACAGTCTTCACAACCTGATTGTGAACTTTTAGCAACTTTTTGGAGGACTAAGGGCTCTTCTCCCTCCCTAAGCAGGTTTAACACCTCTTCCATGATTGGTCCTATTTTCCACTTTATTTGCATACCCACAATCAGGGTCCATCGGGTACCCAGTACATTTGGATGCTCTGGGGGATGAAGAGACAGAAGAAGTGTTGCTGGAACCGAGGGAGGAAGAAGAAAAGGAAGACTTCAGGTTGGGCCCCAGCCAGTTGCTCATCTTCACTGAAGGAAGGCTGCCCTCACTGAAGGCAGCCTTTAAGACAGGCAGGGGACAGAATCGTTCCTATGCAAGAAATTCATGTGAGCCAGCCTCCAGGACATGAGCAGTAGCTTCAGGAAGGAGCACTCATCTCTGCCTCAGCCTCCAAGATGCTATACTTTCACTGCAGATGAGAATTCGTTCCTGAGCTGCTTCCAGCCTTCACGACCTGCTGCTCTTTGCGTTCCTGTGGTTTGACCAGCAGATTTGTTCTGCAAGGGACTGCTCTACATTAATGCCCTGAAGCCCTCTAAGAATTTTTAAGCTGTTAAAACTTTCCAGAGCTGAAAGAGCTCTAAGAGGCTACCATCCTGCTAGCAAGAATTCAAACCGGATCCATTTAAGTTGTCAAAACCTGTGTACCAACCTGTTTAAAGTTGTTTTTTTTTCCCCATTTAAAGGTGTTAATCTCAAATTGGCACTAAAGCAATAAACCAACCTTCTATTGGTTGTCTTCACTGACTAGTCCACTTCATTCTTGATGAAAGGAAGGATAAGAACCCAGGTGGAGGGAGACAGGAAATGTTTCCACTAGCCATTTCACTGCTATATGTGGGGGGGGGGGAGGACTCATACACACACACACACTTCTGGGACTGCTGCAGGCTAAGTCCCTTTGTGCTTCCAGGGGACAAACTGTTTTCTCTGTTTGGTCTGCTCTCCCATCCCCTTAGCCTCCCTGGAAATCTCACACTGCCCTAACCTTGTCCCTCTTGTACCTAATCCTTACTGGAGTGAGCATGGCAGGGTAACACCTCTCTGCTCACAGACACAGGAAGTGGAGCCTGCAAACCACATGTGACCTCCCTTAGCTGTCCCCAACCCTAGAGAAGGAGGCAGGGGCTAAGTGTGAGTGTTGTGTGCAGGTGGACAGTTTCGTTTAGGGATGCTCATGTGAGGACCACATTCTACATGTCTTCCCACTGAGGCTGTCTGGCTACAGTTCTGCTGTGCCCTCCCACTAAGGACCCAGAGGCTTGGGTGAGGGAGCTGAACTCTGGGCCCACAGATAAATTTTCATATACCGTATCCTTTGTTACATAACTTTTCATAAACTATAAGGTGGCCACAAGCACAGTGGGGGAAATAATTAGACTCCTCCCTATTTGTTCAAACTGTAAACAAATTTGTCTTCTTTTGCTGTTTCCTAGTATCTTTTTGTTACAGGGATCTAAGGTACTGAGTTTATGGACATAAATGCCCAGTAAGACCCAACATATCTCTGGCACAGTAACTGTCAACAGCCCCTGAAACTCAGCTTTAACTCCCTGGACCTGCCAATGTCTGGTCTCCAGCCGCTCTACTCTCTTCTCTTGATGTTCTGAGTGATAGGCACTCAGAACACTCAGGATCTTCTGTCTGTCCTGCCTTATCCCCACAGGCTCATCATCTTCCAGCCAAAATATTGGGGTCACTTGGTGTGACCTTCATGGATTTTCCATGAATATATCCCCAACCTCAGGGAGAAGCAGACTAAAAAAAAAAAAAAACAAACCCCAACTCAGCTCCCTGGGGTAAACTGTAAACTGGCATCAAGACAGAAAGCTACAGCCAGGCATGGTGGTACATACCTTTAATCCCAGTACTTGGGAGACAGAGGCAGGTAGATAGATTTCTGAGCTTGAGGCTAGCCTGGTCTAAAGAACAAATTCCAGGACAGTCAGGGCTACACAGAGAAACCCTGCCTTGAAAAACCAACCAACCAACCAAACAAACAAACAAACAAACAAAAAGATGGAAAATTGGCATGGGGGACTTAACTTGGTGCTATAGGGGTGCGCCACAGGTAGCTTAAGTCTGCGTACAGATATTACAGATGACATTATCCTGGATTTCATCATTGTTTACCACTTATAGAGCTTGTTAACAAATACTCTTTTTGTGAAATCCTTACAGTCCTGCAAGACTGAGTATTATCTTCATTGTAAAGGCAAAGAGTTAAAGATTTGGGAGTCCACCTGATCAGCTCACCTGACAGTCACCCAGATGATGCAAGGCAAAGGTGGGGCTCTAACCTTGTCTTAGGACACCCAACCTAGCAAGTTTCTCAGGAACCTGCACTGGTGGAGCACAATGAATCCGGAACCTGCCAGTCTTCCTCGAATGCAGCCTTTAGCATAAAGCCCAGGCTCCTCCTGGACTAGACTAGAGTGTCCTGAGCTCAGACTACCCTCTGCCACACACCAGAACCAGCCTGGAGATGCTTAGTAGGTGGCAGCACCTTAGTTGGATGCTGATACCTAAGCCTATTCCATCAATGACTGCCTGTGTTTATGGGGTCCATCTGGCAATCCAATAGAAGCCAAGGTGAATGTACACAAAGGTTGGACCTGATGGGTGTTGACTGAACCTCCTGCCCACCCCAGACATATTAACACTATCTCCATCTGAGCAGGACATTGTGCAAACAAGCAGTGCCTTCTTTTCTCCATACAGCCCTTTCTCCAAACTTGCGACTCAAAGAGACAAACAGTACAACCTTGTTCACCTCTTCCTGCCTTTTCTTCCTCTTCCCCTGTGCACCTACAAAACCCTTTACTCAGGGGACTGTAGGAAGAGACTGAACTCTACTTTCCTGGCTCTGGCTCTCCCCCACCTCACTCCTTTGGGACTACCTGCCTTCCCACCCATGGCCTTCCCATAACCCTAGTCCCCTGCCCCATTATCCCATCCTGTGTGATGCCTTATCCAGTTTTACTTGAATTTGTAGTTGTCTGGCAAGAAGTAGCCCATCTTGCAATCCTGTCGAGCCCGGAAGATCTGTTTCAGTAGATTCTGCTTACTGAAGCCATAGCCATTTAGGAGACAGCCCCCAAAAAGGAGCTTCCCCCCAGCAAACATCTGTTGGAAGACAGGAAAGAAATGAAGTAAGAAACACTTCAGTGTATCAACATAGTGGCATGACCGATAATGACAGCCAAGTTTCAAGTCTTAGTAGGCCTGGCCACAGGTCCCTCAGAGCTGGGATAGGACTCAGGCCTTTGAGAGCATGGGAAAGTGTGCTACCCTCCCTCAGCAACCCAGGGAGACATGATTGAGCCTAGCCCCTGCAAGGCCCTCCAGAGTCAGAGGGCAGCCCAACCTGCCCAGTTTTTGACCCCTACTGGGGGCCTGTCAGATGTACACTTCATACTTTCAAGACTCCTACCCACCTACCTAGAGCTGTGTAGCCCCTTCTGCTCCAAACCTGCATAATAGGATGTAGCATTCAGCTCATTTTATGGAATGGAGGTCTCATACCCTCTACTCCATTCTTCACCATGGACATCTGTCTAGAGATGGTTAGGCGGGGGTATTCATCATACCATTATTATGGGAAAGAGAAAAACAGGAAGAAGAAAGAGAAGGAAAGAACCCAACTAACTGTCCAACAAAAGCAGCATGGGTAGTGATAAGACTCACCCAGTGGTAAAAATGCTGGTGCTACAAACTGAAGATGTGGGATGGTGCTCTGTTATCTTATTGGAAAGATGGTGCCCTAAAATATGTGTGTGGAGAAAGACAGCGAAGGCCAGATACTACAGTGTTAGGTGGATGTGGCCTAGCAGGGGCTCCAGAACCTAGGTGCTGGATAGATGAGCAATATCTTGGATGGTAGGAAGGTGTCATTATTTTCTAGCGGGCTGGAGAGATGGCTCAGGCGTAAAAGGCTAGGCTCACAACCAAAAATATTTTCTAGATTGTATACCCTATTTTCAATAAACATAAAAAGTTTTATATTTTAGTATAATTTAGTAAGAATCAGATGAATAGAATTTGATTTTCTGTGTTAATGTCACCCAACCCCTCCATCTCCTAGGATAGGGATGGGAGTCTATTGGGTGACTGTCAGGAAGTCCTGTTCTCTGGGCCTCAGTGTGGGTGGGAGAAGATTGCTTTATCCCCCATCCCCCACACAGCTAAGACAGTAGTGGTTGGTGATGGATGTCTAGCCCTTTGCAGGGCCCCTGCTCACCAAAACCATCCCGTGCACCACAGCAAACTTCTTCACCATTAGGGGTGGATCCTTCTGCAGGGGGCTGTCTATGTCATACCGCAGCAGACGATAAGGATCAAGCCGGCACTGCCAAATAGAGATGTGGGAACTGGTCACAGTGATGCAAGAAGACATTCGTTAACTTCCCTGAAGCCATCACTGTCCTCAGAGGAGGTCTCCAGATCTGCTCTGAGCCCCCTGTGGAAGACATCATCACTAGAGTGACCCTCCTGCATGTGGCAGCACTAGGTTTGCCCTGGGATCTGTGGACTATGATGTCCCTCACTCTGGAATGGGAGTCCTGCCCTAAGTGGACCAGATTTAGAAAGCTATGTTGCACAGCTCAGAGGAACTTTTCACCCCACCTCTCTCTAGCTGCCCCTCTTGACCCCTTTGTGGTATTCAGCCAGCCGTTGTGGGATGAGAGTATTAATGACCAGTTATTAGCCAGGGCAGAAGTCCAGTCTCCGTAAAGACCAACACTACCCTCCATGCCTATCCACAGACTCACCGCCATTCCTTCCACCCCTTCCAACTACTTCAGGTTAGATCTTGGCCCCATTCACACTGCTTGTGGCTGGAATAAGACACCTGAGCATTTTATTCCTTAGTGAACAATTAATAGCCCCCAGGTGAACTACAGCCAACTGTACATTGCCATGAGGAAACAGGTGGCCCCAGAGCAGGTTCTCAGTGAACATTCTCTAAATTGAAGTAAGCTGGAAAATAATGCATGAAATAAATGTGGCTCTGTTGCAGGGCTGGGTGCAAGGCTGTGGCTGGCTGCTTTCTTGAAAAGAGTCAAGAGAAGGGCCCTGGTGGGGAAGGGCCCTAAATGCTGAGCTCCTGGAACAGGCTGGCAGGCAGCACTCCTAGAAAGAAAGGTTAAGAAGGAATATTCAGGCAGACCCCTACCCCAAGTTTCCCACACAAATTCAGAACGCTGCAGCAGCAGGGTAGGACTGGGGGGTAGGGTGCTGGGAGTAGGGCAGGGATAATGCAGCAGGCTTTAGAGGAAAGACAGTTTAGAAGAAGTCATTTAGCTCACATGTCCACATGAGTCTGGGGGCTTCTCCAACACCATTTTAAATGAAGGCACACTCATGAAAAGGTCCTGTCATGGCCCTTTCAAAGACCTTCTGTAGCTGCAGTCATACTGAGAATTCCTTCAGGGACTGGCTCATGCTGAACCAGCAATAGGTGCCCAGAGCCTGGCACAAGTCCAGCATATGGAGGGACTTGGGGACAGTCCACCAACATATACTGTACTGAACTGTAAGAACATGGGTAGTGGGCACTGTCTTTGCCCTGAACAGTCACACCAGTTGTGGACACAAACTGTGCTAAGTGCTCTGAAAGAAAAGGACTGTGTCTTGACCTTGTCTCAAAAGTTAGAAGAAGCACCTGCTCTGATGTGGTGACATTCATCCTGGTAGAGAAGAATGAGTAGAAGAGAGAAGATGGGACAAAATGCTGCAGACAGAAAGGGGAGTGTATGCCAAGGCCCAGGAAAGAAAAGGAACTGTCAGACACCCAACCCATCCTCATACAGTGGGGGTTACATTTGGTCCTTCTCTCTGTCCCTGGCCCAAGCGTCTTCTCACTGGATCCTGAACCAACCTGGGTGCAGGGTGACGAACGGCCCTGCTGCCGAAGGCTATACAGTGTGTCCAGCAGCCATTGCAACTGTGCAGTATTGTTGGGATTCTGGCTTGACATTATTCCGAATACCAGCACTTGGTTGGGGTCTCGGGGTGCAGACAGGAAGCGCTCTAGTTCCAAGTCAGACACCAGGGGTGCCTTCACAATACACTTGCAGCCAGCCCGAATGTCTTCCTTGCGAATGAGCCTCCGCAGCACCAGTGGGCAGTCATAGGGTGAGGCGGCCCATCTGGTGGGACTACGTACTTCTCCCGGCTTCCCTCTACAAAGGGGAACACAGTGATAGGAGCATGTGAGCAGGCTTCAACCTATGACCCTACAGTTCTTGTTTCTAGATAGAGAGAGGTCCACTGCAGTGCCAGGGCTGTAGGCAGATCCTGGGTCAGGCCCTCAGAGGAGGGACCCCTAACCACGCCAGGCCTCAGTTTCCTCATGTGCAAAAGGAGGCATAAGAAGTTATTCAACTGACATTTCAGTCATCCATGATTCTCTCTCCACACCCCACATTTTACCAATCCCATCTATAAGTCTCTTCCCCAGTTTGACAGATCCATATTTGTTGTAAAATATTATTTTAAGATGTGTTACGTTTGTTTATGATGTGAAACATTTGTTTAATGATGCAAAGATGTGTTGCATTCTTTTATGTTGCATTTGTTTAGCTCTGTGAAGCTGTGATACTTTGCCTGTCTAAAACACCTGATGGTCTAATAAAGAGCTGAAGGGCCAATAGCGAGGCAGAAAAAAAGGAAAGGCAGGACTGGCAGGCAGACAGAATAAACAGGAGGAGAAATCTTTGAGAAGTGTAGGAGGAGCAAGAGAACAAGGAGGAAAGATGGGGACTAGCCACACAGCCAGACATGGAATAAGAAGGAAAGAAAAGATATAGAGAAATAGAAAAAGGTAAAAGTCCAGAGGCAAAAGGTAGATGGCATAATTTAAGAACAGCTGGCGAAATAAGTCAAGCTTAGGCCAGACATTTATAAGTAATAATAAGCCTCTGTGTGTATTTGGGTGCTGGGTGGCAAGCCCCCAAAAGGGCCAAAGAATAAAATGTAATAAAACAACCAATTACACAGAATCTAACTGCCCTCCACTACCCCTAACATAGGCCAGCCTCCAATCATTTTTTAAGTAGTTCCTAGGGGTTTACACTTTCCTCCCTGATCTCTCTTAGATCCACTTAGGGATTCCGTCGGAATCTGAATCATTCTCTGGAACCCTTCCTGGGCTTTCTAGCTTAGTTTTAGATAAGGCAGCAGCTGTATCAGATCTAGCTCCTGTTTCTCATTCCCCTCAAGCCCCTCCTACTCCCCAGTACTCTCACCATGCTCCCCAGGTAGTCTCGCATGGCCAAACTGACTTCCGCCTTTGCTTGTTCCCTCTCATCACCTTTACATCTATTGAAATGTTGCCTTCCTGTTGACTTTCTAAGCACCCCATTGAATGTTTCCATCTCAACACTCTTTCATGCCTATTTTATTTCTCTCAAGCATTGCTTACTTTTTTTCATTGCTTACTTTTAAAGCAATTTTTATTATTATACTTTTCTATTCCACTACACGTACCAAGAGATTAGCTACCTGCAGTATTTCGATTGGTGGAATACAATAGGAACACGTGGCAAATCAAAGATGCAATAGAAATTCAGTCAACACTTCAGCATTTATCAGCGACCTGCTATAGCAGCATGGTGCTTAGTCTAAATAAGCACCAGTAGATGTAAAGTACTCCTTTTTTTTTACTCCTTTCATTATTGCCATCTTACACATTTAATATTTTACAGGCTCTATGGCCCTTGAATAGGCATTTCCATGGTTAATTTTGTAGAAACCCCACAGGATAGGCAGGACAGAAACTGCTATTACCATTTACAGGTCAAAATACAGTAGGCTCCCTCCCATGGGTTGCCCAAGCTCAATGAAGTCTTTAAATTAGCAAGGCCTCAGGCAAATCAGAATCAAGTCATCCTAAAATAAGAGCAATACCATGATTCATTACTTGTTAAGTTTGTTTTACATATATTCATTTTATTTCATGTGTATTTTCCTTGTATGTAAGTGTGTGCACAGTCCACAGAAGAGGCCATCAGATCACCTGAAACTGGAGGTTCAGATGATGTGAACTGCCATATGAGTACTAGGACTGGAGCCTGGGTCTGCTACAAGAGCAACAGCACTCTTAACTGATGAGCCATCTCTCCAGCCACTTCTTTATTTTTCAAGAAAGGGTTTCTCTGTGTTACAGCCCAGGTTGTCCTGACTTCTCTTATTTTTCTGACAGCATCTTGCCAGGTATCCCAGGCTGGCTTTGAACTTACAGCAATCCTTCCGCCTCAGCCTCCTTTGTGCTGCGATTATACCCATACACTATCATACCTAGTTTTACAATTTAAAATTCTTCAGAGGAAATTTAAATTCACTGACCAAAGCTAGTAAGTGAATCTGTTTGTGGAAGAGGGGTGGAGCACAGTGATGGAGCACACATTTAGTATATGTGAGGTCCTGAATTTGACCCACAACACCAAATAAATAATAAAAATAAAGTAGAGTATCTCTTGTTTACGAACCTAAACATCCATGGGGAATCTTGAATATATTCACCATAATTTATACCAGAGATATTCAAAGTGATTAATGCTTTTAATGTGGGAGAATTTGACTTTATAATTTCTTACAATTTGTAATAGTGAAAATAGAACAAATTATTCTGCAATTTTGGAGCAAGGAAGCCTTTTGCAACCAATTTAAAAGTCCAGAACTCAAACTGGGTATGGTGATGCAGATTTGTAATCCCAATTCTTGGGGGATAGAGGAAGGAGGACCAAAAGTTCAAGGTTATTCTCAACTACGTAGGGAGTTCTAGGCCTAGCCTGGGCTAGAAACCCTGTTTCAAATGATCAAACAAAGCAAAGAGAAAAGACCTTTGGGGTAAAAGTACAACATGCAAAGAAGAAACTGAGGCAGGAACTCCTTCCCCAGCTATAGCGAGTAGTAGGTTGCTATGTGAAGGCCCAGGAGTGTATTAGAAAAGCCAACATTTGGGGCTGGACAGATAGCTCAGTGAGTGAAGTGCTCATTGTGAAAGCATAAGACCTAAGAGTTTGTGTTCCTAGCACACACGTAAAAAGCTGGGCATAGCAGGGCACATAGATAACTCCAGTGCTGGAGGTGGGTAGAGATAGACAGATCTTGCTGGCTAGCCAGTCTAGCTGAACTACAAACTACAAGTTTAGTGAGAAACCTTTTCTCAGAAAGTAAGGTGAACAATGATAGAGGAAGACACTGAAGTCAATTTACATTGGCCTCCACATGTACTGGCTTCCACATGTATACTCATAGATAAGTATACATCCACATATAGCACACACACACACATCCACAGACACACACACACACACACACACATTAACATCTGATGAAATGAGGACAGAGTGATGAACAATGAGTTCAGAATGAGTTCTTAAAACTTTGGAAACAGAGAAGTCACCAAAATTAGCAGGGTAGAACATCAAAACTATTCTTCCACTAGAGGTGGCAACAAAGTTGGGGAAAGAGAGAGGGAGAGAGGGAGACTGGGCAAGTATCTACGCAGACAAACTGACCAAGACCAATCAAAACGAACTTAAGTAAAGCTCAGGAACCAGAAACTGCCAAGCGTTGGGGCAAGGAAGCTGGTATTTCTCTGCCACTCCTATTCCTAACTTTTGTGCTGTTATAAGGTGGGCAATGTGGGCTCAGGCTCAAAGAATTGTGGCCGGGTGGCTGGCTGACTGGGTTCCCTAAGGGATTAGCTCAGGACCTGCCTTGAGCAGCCCCAGCAAAAAAATTGTTGAAAGCACTTGTCATAGTCAATTTTATCTATCAACTTGACACCAGAGAAGAGAAAGCCTCAGAATAGCCTGAGCACGTCTGTGGGGATTTTTCTTTTTTGCTAATTTGATGTGGGTGAGCCCAGCCCATGGTGGCTGGTGCCATCTCTAGGCAAGTTGTTTTGGGTTGCCTATGAGAGGCAACTGAGTAAGCCAAGGGAAACAAGTCAGTAAGCAAGGTCCCTCCATGGTATCTGCTTCTGTTCCTGTCTTTCTTCAGAAATGAACTATAACCTGTATGCCAAATAAATCCTTTCCTCCCTATGGAGGTTTGAAGGAAAATAGCTTCCACATGGAGTGGCACTATTGGGAGGTGTGACTTTGTTGGAGTAGATGTGGCTTTATTGGAGAAAGTGTGTCACTGTGTGTGTGGGAGGGATGCTTTGAGATCTCCTGTGCTCAAGCTACACTCAGTGTGTTACACAGTTCACTTCCTATTTCCTGTGGATCGAGATGTAGAACTCTCAGCTCCTTCTCCAGCACCATGTCTGCCTGCATGCAGCCATGTCCTGTCATGATGATAATGGACTAAACGTCTAAAACTGTAAGCCACCCAATTAAATGTTTTCCTTTATATGAGTTACTATGGTCATGGTGTTTCTTCACCGCAATAGAACCCCTGACTAAGACACTCCCCCAGTTTTATTTTGGTCAGTGCTTATTACAACAACAATGAGAGTTAACTAGAACACATGCAAAGGCAAAAAAATATCAGACATTACTTCTTGTGCAAAGGAAGACACATGGGCATAGACAAAAAAGAAAAAGGAAAAAAAAAAGCCCCATTAGGAAAAAAAAAAGATGAAGGAAGGAGGTAGATGGCAAAATGAAGGCTTTAAAGCTTCTCAAGTACACTGGAGGATCGAGGTGTCAGGTTGGGAAAGATCCAAGAACATCCTCATCTTTCACCTCTGGAGCTATGCAAGTATAGAGTGATAAAGTTAATACACAGTTGTGGATGCCCTGGGCAAAGGCTGAAAGGAGTAATGCCCCAACACAGAGCTATCCGCAACAGCAAAAATGTTCTGGGCCTTAGCTTCAGGGACTCTCAGGTTAAATCACTAGCTGAACACCAGTAACTGTGAGCAACAAAGGACACTGCCCTTGCAAAAAGAGTTTGTAAAAGTTATTAAACAAACAAATCCAACACAAGGAACCCTAGGAGAAAAGAGTTGGCCTTCAATGGCTACTATATTTAAAATGATCAGTTTTCAAGAAAAGGTTATAAGGAATATACAAAAAACACTAAGAAGAAATTGCTCCTTAGGAAACATAGATACTAGACTTCCTAGAAAAGGGGCTTAAGTTAACTTTTAGAGATACTCAAAGCAAACCAAGGAACAAGAACCAAGGCACCCAGAAGAACAGTGTCTCATCAAACATAGGAAATCAATAGAGGCAGAAATTAAAATATAACAAAACAAGACTAGAACTGAATGCACAATGGCTGAAATAAAAACTTCAACAGTGAATCTCAGCAACAGAGAGCCACCAACATGAAGATAGTAAGATTAGTATAGTAGACTCTTTACAGACAAACTGTTAAGAGAAAGGCAGGTGTGTGTGGTGGTACTGAAAGCCCAGTATTCAAGAGGCTTAAAATAGGAGAATTAAACAGTTCAGAACAATACAGTAACAACATCATACACACACATGTGCACATGTGAGCGCGCTCGTGAACATCACACACACACACACACACACACACACACACACACACACAGAACCTTGAGAGGAAAAGGAGAGAAGCAACCCACCACATTTAGAGATAAGTTGACAGCAAATAATTATATAATATATAGAAATCTTAATAGAACCATGATCTATGCTCTAATACATGTTCTCCATCAGGATGCATTTTAGATTCAAATATACAATTAAGTTGAAAATGATACGTTGGAATAAAGCATACCAATCAAATAATATTTAGGAAATAAGGAGTAGTTATACTAATACCAGAAAAATATAAGTAAAAAATCATTATAAGCTGGAACCAGAAAAATCACTCACTAGTTAAGAGCATGAACTGTTCTTGCTGAAGATCCAAGTTTGGTTCCCAGCACCATACTGGATGGTTCCAGGAGATCTGACACCCTCTTCTTGCCTCCACAAGCACCTGCACTCATGAGCACATACATGCACACATACACATACACAATTAATAAATGAAGCTAAAAATGATATTAAAGAAAAGAAAAACATGACAATGGAGAGAAATTATTCCATGTGGAAACACAGTGATTATATCTGTATGTATGGACCAGGGGGTCCTAAATACATGAAGCAAGAAGTGGCAGAGTGAGGAGATAGCTCTAGAGATCCTACAGACATTAAGGAGGCCATATGAGCTCAGCCAGTAAAAGGCACTGGCCAGAAGCTTGACAACCTGAGCTCAATCCCTGGGACCCACCCATTCACATGGAGGAAAGAGAGCGCCTACCTCCGCAAGACCCTGCCTGTCACTCTGACCTCCCTTGTATACCAGTTACAAGTTATTATGCACAAATACCAAATAAACATAAAAAGTTTTCAGAAGAAGTTCCCGAGGGAAAACTAGGGATGATCCATGTCTATATATCCAATAACTTGGATGACTTAAAGAGATGAATTACTAAACATTCATTCAAGAAAAAAACAAGTGGCCTAACTAGCTCCATATTTACAAAAACAATTTTGTTTTTAAAAACTTCCCTACAAGGAGACTCTGAGTAAGCTGGTTTCTGGTAAATCTTAACAACCCTTTAAAGGAAAAGACCTGGATCCAACACAAATAAAGGAGATATACTTCCCAATTCATTTTTTAAAAGTCAGTATCAGAAAGGAAAAACTACTCATGAAGAACCCTAACAAGTATATATGCAAAAGCTTCAACAAATCTTAGCAAGTTGTACCCAGAAATACAGGGAGAGAAACCTTTATAATTGAAAGAAGTTTATCCAGAAATACAAGGCTGCTTCTATATTTGAAAGTCATGTTAATAAAACAGTACAGAAAGAGACCCACACAAATATGACCCACCGTTTTTCTTTACAATGGTGAAAAGACAAGTTCATGAAGAAAAGTATCTATTTTTTTAATTCTGTGGAAACAAATATATAGCCATGTGTAAAACCAACAAATTTAAAATTATACACTGTATCTTATACAAAATTATTTCAAAATGGACAGTGTGAAACATAATCTAGGAGTTGGGGAAACGGTTCAATACAGTAAAAGTGTTTGTTGCACAAGCACAAAGACCTGAGTTAAAATCCCCAACACCTAAATAAAAAGCAGGGCATGACCACAAGTTCCTATAGCCACAGGCTATGAGAGAATGGAGACAAGTTTGCTGGGACTTGCTGAATGCCCGAGCAACTCAGAGCTCGGTGAGAAACCCTGTTCCAAGGAAATAAGACAGAGAATCATAGAGTATTCAATGAAAGGGCATTCAATGTCCCCCAAGTGTGCATATGTATACACACACACACACACACACCCCATTTTTTTTAGACAGAGAAAAAACAACATTATCACTGGTAAGAACATGGAGCAACTGGAGAACTGGAGTTCTTATACACTGCTGCTAGGAGCTGAGGTTGCTAGAACGACTGGAAGACCAATCATCTATACAGGGAGCAGAGCATATCTATACATACTCTGGTTTTGTACCTTGGCATTTAATGATCACATGAAAGACAAATGCCCACAGCAGCACAATTTTGCAGCACAATAGCCATGAACAACCAAACACCTATGTCATTAGAATGCATGGTCTGTGGCATGATCACAGAATAAATTGTTATATAGTGAAGAGAGAGAACAAATGAGCGCTGGGCACGGGACATTGGTAAACGTCAATTCATAACAATGAATGAAAAAACCACACACCCAGAAAACAAATCACACACATCCATTCACATAAAGTTAGAACAAAAGCTAGTCTGTAGTGTTCACAATGTTTGGCCTGGGGAGGAAGGAAGCAAAGACTGGATTGGCATAAAGGAACTTCTAGGGAGTGGGTAAGGGTCTGTTCCTGACTTGGTGGCTACAGGGTCTGTGCACTTGAGCTATGTGGGTAGAATTTTCTCATTCTTTTGTGTAAGTTTCATATATATATTTTTGTTTTTCGAGACAGGGTTTCGCTGTAGTTTTAGAGCCTGTCCTGGAACTAGCTCTTGTAGATCAGGCTGGCCTTGAACTCACAGAAATCTGCCTGCCTCTGCCTCCTGAGTGCTGGGATTAAAGGCGTGCACCACCACTGCTTGGCTCAGTTTCATATTTTAAAATATATACTTTAAATTATACATGTCTATTTGTGAACATGCATGAGCAATTACACACATGCATGTGGAAGTCAGAGGACAACTTGTGGGGCTCAGCTCTCTTCTTCTACCATGTAAATTCCTAGGGATTGAACTCAGGTCATCAAATTTGATAACACAGACCCTTACCCACCGAGGCATCTCACTAGCCCCAATATACATATTTTAAGTTTTTAAAATAAAAACGGATAAATCTAATGAGGTTCCATTTCCACATATGGGATGGCACCTCTAGCATAGTGAGGCGACTTGGTTAGCCTCCTGTTTGCTCCTGTGTTCTCAACTAATATCATGGTTTCATTCTTTAAAAAAAAGATTTTTAAAAATTACATTGATTGTGTGTGTGTATTTGTGCCACAGCAGAATATAAGAGTAAAACTTTTAGGAGTCAGTTGTTTCCTACCATGTGGGTCTCAGAGGTCAAATTCATGATGTTGGGCTTGGCAGAAGTTATCTGTACTTGCCAGTCCCATGGCCTCCTTTGTGACATCCCAGCCACACTGCTCTTACTAGTTCTCACACACACCAAGCTTGTTCTTGTCTCCTGGGGCTCTGTGATGTTCCTTTATCACATCTGTTTGGACGACTTGTTTCTCATCCTTCACTTCTCACTTTAAATATCATTTTAAAACAGCTTTCCTGACCCTCTTATTGAAGGCAGCCTTGCCAGTCTACTCTACAGCCACTCTGTTCCAGGAATGGGCTAGTCTTTTCTACAGTGGACAGGAAAGTAAGTATCCCACCCTTCAGAGGCCTGATGAGCTCTGTGACGAGGACTCGGCATTTTCATGCTAAGGGGAAGCATCTATGGATAGTGGGAAATGGTGGACATGGTTGTGTTCCAATAGAATATCATCAACAAATACTAATGAGTTTCCTCTCATTTCATATGTCATAAAATAGCCTTCTTTTGGTTCCACCAAAAGCATTTAAAAATAGATAAAAAATTAGGCATCCAGGTTAGATTTGGCCCATGACCAGTCTCTATTATGTCACACTGTTCTAAACCTTTTCTTATTAGCCCAGTGGTGATGTGGGATGCCCTTCTTTATGCCATGAATAGGTTTTATTATAGTTGGTTAATAAAGAAGCTGATTTGGTCAATATCCAGGCAGAATAGAGCCAGGCAGGAAATTCAAGCAAAGATAAAGGGAAAAGGAAGGCAGAGTCAGAGAGACAGCAGCTGTTGAAGGAGTAAGATGCCAGAGTATTACTGGTAAGTCACTGGGTATGTGGCCATGCAGAGATTATTAGAAGTGGGTTAATTTATATGTAAAGCTAGCCAGTAAATAGTCTGAGCCACCAGTCAAACAGTCTGATGATGTGGAATTCCCCTCTTTATGTTGTGAATATGTTTTATTACCATTGGTTAATAAAGAAGCTGCTTTGGACCTATGGAGGGCAGAATAGAATAAGGCAGGAATTCCAAACAGATAGAGGAGGAAAGAAGGCAGAGTCAGAGAGATGCCATGTAGCTGCCAAAGGAGTCAGATGCTGTTCAGAACCTTACAGGTAAACCAAGAGCCTCATGGTAAAATATAAAATAATGTAAATGGGTTAATTTAAGATATAAGAGCTAGTTAATGATATGCTTAAGTGACTGGCCAAGCAGTTGTTTTAGTTAATATAGTCTCTGTGTGATTATTTCCAGTCTGGGTGGCCGGGAAATGAACAGCAGCCTCCGTCTACAAATTGGCGCCCAACATGGTTATTCGAGAACTGGCAGACTAAAAAGAAACCTCCAGTTATACCATGGCCATCTGGAATGACATCATTTTTGGGTTAGTGAGATGGCTTATCAGGTAAAGATGTTGTGGCTGACAACTCGGATTCAATCTCTGGAGGGTACACAGTGGGAGGAGAAAACCAACTCCCTTGAGGTATCCTTTGATCTCTACATGTAGTCTATGGCATGTGTATACCCATATACATACAAATACATAAACAATAAATAAATAAATGTTCAAAAAGTCAAAGATACCATTTAAATCCATGTGTATCTCCTCCACTCCTAGAGTGGGAACTGCAAAGGCAGGGGGCTTGCGTGGTTCCCACTACATTTGTACTGCCCATCACATCCCTTAGCTCTATGAAAGAAATGAAGGATTAAGCCAACCTTGGTGTGACTCTGGCCTGGACTTTGTTACTCTTCTTTCGAACAGGGATCAAGGGTGTTTGTATAGACTCTTCCTTCAATGTGTCTTCAATTAAGGAATCTGGTCGGGCTGACTGGGATCGTACAACGGTTTCTCCTTGGTATAAACTTGACTTACGGCTCCGATCAGGGTAAGACCCAGATTTCAACTTGACACGACTAGCTTCTGTGTCTTCCTTCACGGTGGGATATTCTATGGTAAACAGACCTGTCAACAAGATTACTGTTGTCACTTTCCCAGACTACCGCGTCACCTCTGCCCCTGCTTCTTGGCTCCTATCACCTGGACCATCAGAGTCTACTTTAGCTCACACCCATAGACCCCTCACTGGCTTTTGTCCAGTCCTGCCTTGCTCTGTATCTAGCACACTGCCCTAATAAGTAGTCAGCAAGAATAAACACATCTCATTTCTATTTGTCCTGCATGATCCAGCTTCAGTCTTACTTTCCCAGATGCCCTGTATTTCACTCAGCACTTTATAGCGTTCAACAGTAAGGTTAGGTACACCATGTGTTCCCTTTGCTGAGAAGAGGCTGGTTTCATCCTCTTCTTTGGTATGTTGTGGGATTTTTGTTTCTCTGTCTTGCTTTTTTACTTAGTCCAGTAGAAATTTCTGAGGCCAGAGGCCTAGTGCTCCTTTATTCGCCTAGCAAGCATTTATTGAATGAGTATGCTATGCGTAAAGACAACTCAAGACAGGCCTTTTGCTGCTAAAAAAGATGGGATGGGAAGAAAAGGAGATAAATATTCACAAGGCTAGGTAACAAGATTTTTATATATAATTTATTTAAATTTATCTAAGTTCATTGGTGTGAAGACATCAGATTTCCCTGAAACTAGAGTTACAGACAATTGTGAGCTGCTATGTGGGGTGCTAGGAATTTAACCCAGGTCTTCTGGAAAAGAGCAGCAAGTGCTCTTAACCACTGAGCCATTTCTCCAGCCCTGGTAACAAGATTTATACCATCAGAGCAGCCATGGGAACCATCGGAATGGGAACCATCAGAATGGGAAGGGGAGCCCTACTTTGTAAGGGAAGTCAAGGAAGGCTCACAAAGGAACGGCACAATTGAACTAAGCCTCTGCTGCCAAGGAGAGATTCCTTGGGGAAGCTGTGTGGGAAGCATGGCTGCAGGCCCAACCAGGAGGTAGCACCTTGTTTCTGAGGGCTCTCAGTAGAGCAGAGAGCACAGACATGAAAGCTCCCGAAGCCTGTCTGACTGGGCCCAAGAGTGCTCTGTGTCTAGCAGGGACAGTTTTGTGAAGTGATTGGATTTTTCTCTTCTTCTGTTATCCCCGAAGAGAGAAGAGCAAATGACAGTTATAAAGGATGACAGATGGTACAAGGGACAAAACAGAAAGGGCCCAGAGGGATGCACAAAATCTATGAGCTATGGAAAAGTAACATAATTGCATGGAGACACTGAAGGCATATAGGGAAAAAGTTCAGGAACTAAAGTTATCTCAGCTCACCAGTCCCAGCTGTGTGTCCTCAGGCACTCCCCATAGAAAATACTGGTTGCCCTTACCTCTCAGGAGGCTGAAACTCAAGAGGTGAAAAAGACTGAATTTTGAGACAGGTGACCCAAGATTTAAGAGACCTTCTAGTAGGCCTATGCACCTTTCTACCCTTACCTGCTGCCAGCAACACAGCGTTCATAAACTGAGTCACAGTCTTCTGAAACCGCTTCTTGATCTCAACCAGGGCTCTGTTTATCTTTAACATCTTTTCATCCAAGGTACTGATTCTGCGAACTGGCTGGAGGAAGACAAAGGGGTGGGGGTAGTGGTCACCTGCCCCCAGGAAGCTGTCTGCCTGTTCAGCAGGACTGACTTTGCTCTGAAGGTTAAGGGGCTGTTCCTTCTTCCTAGAATACATCTCTGTCCCTCCTGGCCTAGTCTTTCCTGAGTCAGGGCCTGATCTAACTCAGATTATCCTATTGTGGAGGGCCTCTCTGATTCCACTGTGTAGTACTACTGCTTGCATTGACTCCCATTGTGCTGTGTGACTGCAAGACAAGTTAGCACTTAACTAAGCAATTGGGTACATATGTTTTGTCCCCCTAAACTGCAAGCTTCTTGGAGGTAAGGACTGTGCCTTGATCTGCTCTGATTTCATGCAGAAGTGTTTAATAAATGTTATTGCTTTATAAATAATCTAATGCAGAGAGGCTCCTCTGGAGTGTCCACTGCCAGTCTCTCCCTATGGTGCATATACATCTTTTAGAATCCTTCCACCCAGCCAGCTACCAGAGTACTGGCTGTGGACAACTCATAGTTGGAAAGCTATGCTTGGCCAAGGTTACAGAGACCAGTGGGTCATCTACTGCACAAAGGCCCAGGCCTTTACCTGGAGTTGGAATTACTCTGATGGGTCACCTGGACTCCCTTTGGTATCCAAGAGGCCTTTGCTTCAGCTTCCCTGAAATTCAACCTCTCTCTTCCCTAATCCTCAAAGTAGTCATTTCCAGTAAGCTGTGTGCCAGTCTTGTTTTCCGAGGAACCTGCTGCGCATAGCCGAGTGCCTGCAAGGTACTGCAAAACCATGCTCAGAATCCAGGCTTCATTGCAGTCAGCCTTTCCCTGGGAAGCCCTTGTTTCCTTAGCCAGTGGCATTTGCTCTCTACTAAACATCTGCATCTACCCATTCCCAACATGTTTGCCTGGGTCTTTTTCATTTTTCTCAATTCCTTTATCTCTTAACTTGGCTGGCTCCTAAAGAGCAGGCTCTATGCTTTTCTATTGCCCTCTTATTTATTTTTTAAATTTATTTATTTATTAAGGATTTCTGCCTCGTCCCCACAACCGCTTCCCATTTCCCTCCCCCTCCCCCGATCAAGTCCCCCCCCCCTCATCTGCTCGAAGAGCAATCAGGGTTCCCTGACCTGTGGGAAGCCCAAGGACTGCCCACCTCTATCCAGGTCTCGTAGGTTAGTGGAAGCATGAGAAAGTTTCTTCTGTACAATTTAAGTCTCAGGTGGAGTGAGTGGGATGAGGAGTAGACAGATATTCTGGACAAGGACTAAGTTGGTCTTTTTCCCCTCCAGGCAAGAACCATGTAAAGTCCCAGCCTCCTTCTGAGCAGTTCCAGTCACTGCTTCTGGGATAATTCTATTTATTTATTTGTAATTTATATCCACCCTGGCTCCAAAAAGGATCTGAAGCGGCACTCTAGGCTAATAAAGCATTTAAGTCAAAGCATCGCCTCGCTTCCAAAGTGCTGCCTAGATAAGAATAATTTAGTGAGAAACCAGGCCTCAGGGCTGTAAAAGCTGGGTCTGCCATTCTGCCTGTCGCTGTGATAGGTGGCTCTCTCTGGGATGGGTGTCTGGGGAAACCATTTAACAAGCTTCCCAATGACAGAGACACTACCCTCCCCCAGTTTCAGCCTTTCTAGATGGCCATGGATTTTTATAGAACTAGAGCCATTCGAGCACACATGGTATGTTTGAAAGGACTGTGAGAATCCTAGAATGGAATTAAAGTCAGGTTGGCCTTTACACATCACTATATAGATGGGAAAACTTGGGCTCAACCAGAAATGTGCCTGGAGTAAGGTCCTGTGGTCTCTTCCTAACCTGGGCTCTTTGCCAGACCCAGTACTCTGAAAGTTTTCTTGGTCCTTGAAACTTTATCAATTCCAAGGTCCTAAGATGACCAGTTATTTGAACCTGGGAAGTTCATGCAAAAATAACTTGAAATGCTGAACCTGGTATTTAGGACAAAGTTTGGAAATCCTGTTGCTCACAGAAAATGATTACATTTATTTTTATACTTATGTTCATCTGGTTATAAATATACATTATAGAACATACCATGCATTTTTTAAATACAAGCAATTACAGACAATGCTTTTTTGGCAGGCTGCCTTCTCTGTCACCAGTGTTTGTCATCTATAATGCAGCATGTTTTCTGAGGCCATTTTAATGCATCGGCCTGTTTATCCCTACCTTAAATGCTCCCAAGATAGTCATGTTCTTTGAGTTATTGAGTCATTTTAGATAACTTTTCACCCTTCTACTGCACTGTCAGACTGTGCCTTCGTGAGCCTCTTGATGGAGACACTACCCTAGACATTTAGCATGGTCTAGTAAAAATACAATGTAAGCTAGTTTAATATTTAGCAACTACATTCAAAACATCCTAAAGTTATAATTAATTCTAACAATATATTTGTTTTACTCAGTATATAAAAATGATCACTTAACACACAATGAAAATTTGAAATTACTGAAAAATTTTATATTAAGTCTTTGAAACACAATAATTTTTTTTTTTTACTGAGATCTCTGATCAGTTTGCACTCATTGCACTTCAAGGTTTCAACAGCCCTGTATGACTTTTACTTGAGTCTGCCACATTGAACAGATGCTTTGGGCATCTAATTCTGACTCACTAAATTGTACTAAGGTAAGGCAAAATCACATTTGAATTACTTAGTTTTCCCAGGCTTAGAATGTGCTTGCACACACAGACTTAAGAGTCATTTCATTCAGTTCTCTGGATGGTCTTTGAGTTGCTTATATCATGGCTCTCACGAAACACTCAGAGATCATCAGACATAGTATGCATTTAACAATGACCATTAGAGCAAGAACCTGGAACCAAATGGACATGAGAGAGGCATCAACATGCAAGCACATTCATCTCAGCTTATTCGACAAGTCTACCTGCCTGCCATGTTTGCTTCCTTCTTCCCTTCCTTTCTTTTTGCTGGGGATGGAACTAGCCTCCCATGTGCTAGCCACACTCTACTCTGTACTGCACCTAAGCCCACTGTAGGTATAATTATTGAAGTTGATACAGCTTGAGCTCACAGGCATCTGAGTGTCATTGGTGTTTCTATGAGAGCCTTGATGAACACTGTCTCTCCTCATGTCTCAGCAGCTCCCATAGGCCTTTCACTGACACTAACCAGGTTGGACTCATAATTGGTTTGTGTTCTTCTGTGCCTTAGACTGAAAGTTCTATTCACTAGAAAGTGCCTTCATGTGGCACACTACAGTATTAGCAAATGCTTGCTGGGTTATCAATGAGAGAGAAATGCTGCTAGAATGAAAATGCAATGGGTAAAGCAGGCACAACTCTTTCTTCTGGGGGGAGCATTGTCTTCTTCATATACTTTGGGTCTACAACGAATTCCTGTCCCATGTCTTTGTGTAACTCAATGTTAGCTATCTTGGAGAGCCCGACAGCTTATGGCATACTATGGTAATATCCCCTAGCTTAAGAGCCTCTTGGCCAGATCCTTAGAATTTACCATCCCAGTGGGACACCACTGAATGGGAAAGGGATACTATTTGTAATTTCTGTAGGTGGACAAGTGTGAATATGGACTGGCAGTGGGCAAACTGCTTCTGGTCCTATAAGCCAATCTTAGCAAAGTATCAACAGGAATTACGGTGATCTGCCCCATTCACAGGAGCTCTCGGTTATTCCAATTTTACTTCCCTTGCCAAGGGTTGCCTTTTGGACACCTCAAGGTTTGGGGATGGCATCCTCTTCATCTGCTCTATCTTTTCCATGATGCTGATTTAGCCTGGTCCATAGCTAGACCAATGAATGGAAAGACTGAACTTGAAAAGGTTCTGTTCAATTTTATCCCCCCAATAAATAATGGGAAATACAGCCACCACCTCTCTTTGTTTGTGGGATGTATATCCTCACAGATGTGAGCATCTCCACAGATAGTTCAACCTGAAGGTGCTCAAGTCCCTTGTATAAATGGTGCGGGATTCATATCCCCTGTCTTTTAGCCATCTCTAGATTACCTGGCAGACTAGCATAGTGCAGGTCTTGCATCAGTTATTGCTCCACTGTGTGATTCAGGGAGTGAGGCACAAGCAGTTTGTGTGTGCTCAGTTCAGACACAGTACCTTTTCTGAGAATTTTCCATTCATAGTTGCTTAAATACGAGGCTATGGAAGAGTCTTGCGTAGGAGGTAGTTGGGGAAAAGTTCCAGAGCTATGATGTGGCTAGCTTTGCTGAAACACCCTGGGCCAGGGCTAGATTCCCCACCTACTTTGCTCTACTCGTCTACTTTGCCTTACCCGTTTGTCATGCACTATGCCATGGGGACAGCTTTTGGGCGACACACTGAGTGTTACCGTCTCATTCATGGAGGTGAAGGTGACAGTGATGGAGTCCGGCCCCAAGACTGTTAGCTTCATTTGTTCATTCACCTGCAGATAAAGAAACCAGCACACATAAATCCTCGTTTCTTCCAAGTCCAAGGCACAAACCCTTCTTGGCTTGGAGCTGAGATTTGTAAGCTCTTTCTGGGCCTTTTGCTAGACTCTAACTTTCATGTGAAGACAGAATACCAGTGTTCTTTGGGGGATTAACTGAGAAAGTAAACAATGCCTTCTTTCCGTTACCTTCCCTTCCTTCTTCCCTTCCTTCTTTCCTTCCTTCTTTCTTTCCTTCCTTCCTTCCTTCCTTCCTTCCTTCCTTCCTTCCTTCCCACTGTTGGAAATAGCTGTGAAAGCAGCATAGGTGTCAAACAGGTGAGTCAGTCTGAATCCGTAGGCTGCCCTGGGATGTGACTACTCAAACACCAACTAATGTGAGTCTTGTTCTATTAGCAAGCTGTTCAGTCTGTCTGAATCTCAAACCCTTTAGCATGAAGTAGCCATGGGAGTACTGTTCAAAGGAGGTTTTTAATGACAGGAGTGTCTTTTTAAGTCATAAATGCTCCTGCCCTCATAAGAGAACAGTGTCAGAGGATGTACAACAGGGTAGCTTGTTTAATTGTGAACAGTTTGCCAATTCTGAGTGTTATTCATCCAAGACCACAAAGCGTGTAACCCTCCATTGCTGTGCTCGTCCCAGTCTTCAGTGTTCTGACCTACAACATCTCTTTAACGACAAGATACCCCAGACTGTTCTGCATCAAGAGAATTCTCTGCCCTGCTCCTCCTACTTCCACTAGTTCAGATGTTGACCCGGTAGCCAGGGCTTCATTTTCTCATCTCTAAGTCTCTGCCTCACACACACTGTCATCTGGATCTGGCCCATCAGTATCTGAAAGATAATAAACCATATCTTCAGACTTGCTGATTACTCTCACTTAAGAGAAACTACCCACTATGGGTCTTCTAGAGAAACAGAATAGAGATGTCTTCAGGAACTCAAGCTTTGCTTGAGGGACCAGATTCTATTCTAGTTTTGCCTCTTAGCAATTGAATAATTTAGGAAAATCAATAATACAGCCATTCTCTAGGGTGCTGATATAGTTTGTGGGCTAAAACATGCACAAAGCTTAACATAGTACAGCTATTGTCCCACTCCCTGGGGATGTGCCCTTTTCTAAAGCTCACAATATGAATGTTCTATAAACTCAGTCAAGGCTCCTCTTCAGAAGAGATCATTTGATACTTCTCTCCAAGTTTTTGTTCCAGGTCAGGAATAAGGTCATAGGTACCCAGAGAGCTTTTCTACTAAGTCAAATAATGATCATCTAAAATCGTAAAGGGTATAGTAATATATATATATATACACACACACACACACACACACACACACATATATATATTTGCAAAATATTATAACAAGTCTGTTATTCTGCATGCTAACTTAAAAATTAATTTTAAAATGCTCATATTAATTCCTGAATCCCAGGACTCTTGCAGTGTCTTCATCCTCATCTATCTCTGCAGTTCATGCCTGAATTTCATCTGATGAAATGGACCTGTTAAAAAAAACACTGCCAACATTTCTAACCATGCTAGTTCTTGCTAGTAACTACACTAATCATTCTACTCATTCATCTGCTGGTCTTTCCTTTTCTAAAAAATGTATTATTTTTCATTATGTGTATGCAAATGCAGATGCCCATGGGGACAGAGTCTTCGGATTCCCTGGAGCTGGAGTTACAGGTCATTGTGAGCCATCCAGTGAGGGTGTTAGAAACCAATACAAGAGCAGAACACAGTCTTAAGCACTGAGTCGGTGCTCTAGCTCTGGTCTTTACTCTCATTAACCGTCCACATTGAGGCTGAACCGAGCATTCCAGCTCTCAGCCTTAGCCCTACTTCTAGTAGAGCTAAACCAATGCCTGAAAGGTTGACCCTCCCACAGGTAACTAAATAGTTGAAGAAAATGAAAATAACACCCCTCCCACCCAAAAAACTACTTAGTGGCTTAGAAGAGTGAGCACAGTCAGGCAGATTTTAAGGGGCCAAACTTAAGGATGAGTATGAAAGGAACTTCTGTCTCAAAGTTCTAGCTTAGAGGCCAGTCATGGTTAAAACTACCACTTTCTGGTGAAGGATCCAAAGACCAGAACATGGGCAATAAAAGTCACAGTAAAGTATACAAAGAGTTCTGGAAGGGACTGAGTCTGAGGAGAGTCTAGAATTCTGTGTACAAACTTACCCACATCTCTAGCCAGTCCCTAAACCCTAAATGTGAAGACAGTCTCAAGACAGCTCACAGAGAAATTTAAAATGCTGTGATTTGAGGTTCTGTCTATTGCTGATGGGGAAAAGTTCATTGCTTCAGTTGACCAAGTTCTTTGCCTTTTAGAACAATCACATCCAATACCATTCACAGAAAGACACCAGGATTCTGAGATTCCACAGCGTGACAGTGACAGTCTATAACCCAAAATTCTATGGTGAAAGAAGGACTAAAATAATGAGCCATTCTCATGGCAACAGGTTAATGACTGAAGTTGGCCATGTTTGGCACAACCAGGACACAGAAATCTTTACACATTATACTCTGAGACACCTGATGCAACAATATGCAATGATGTAAGGGGAAATATGCTTGTGAATTGTTAAAAGGAAAGCTCTCTGCAAAAGGATAATATATAGAGAAAACTAAAGAGAATTCTAGAATACTAAAATTTAAACTTTTTATAAGGTTATCATAAAAGCAAAAATGAGATGACAAGGAATCCAGAGAATTTGGAAACAGATCAAGAGAAATTACTTCTGAAAAGCAAAGAGACAAAATTAGAACCACAACAAAAAGAGCTTGAAAGAACCATGGGGCAGTCAGGAATTAAAAGCATTTGCTACTCTTCCAGAGGGCCAGAGTTCAGTTTCCAGAACCCATACCAGGTATCTCACAACTGCCTTTTAGGGGATTCACCATCCTTCCCTGGCCTTCAAGGGCATCTACACATATGTGGCACACAAACACACCTTAAAAGTATAATATATATAAATTGGCACCTCCAAAGAAAAGGAGACAGTCTGGGACATAGTTGTATTGTGTATTGTTTATACTTCTAGAAATGATAGAAGATTTTTCAAATTTGATTAAATGCATTTACATATACTTACAATTTAAAAGATTAAAAAACAAATAAAACAGGATAAACATGACAATCATACTTTAAAAAATCATCAAACTTAAATGTCCTAGTTTGCTTTCTATTGCTGTGATAAAGACCACTTTGCCCAAAAGCAAGTTTGGGAGGAAAAGGTTTGACTTCCATGTCCCAGTCGCAGTCCATCACTGAGAGAAGCTAACACAGGAACTCAAGCATGGCAGGAACAGAGACAGAAACTGAAGTAGAGGTCATGGAGGAATGCTACTTACTGGCTTGTTCCTCATCACTGTTCGGCTCTCTTTATTTTAAAACATTTATTTTTATTTTATATGTATGGGTATTTTTCCTGTATGTACATCTGTGCACCATGTGTATACATTGTTCATGGAGGCCAAAAAAGGGAAGACGGATCCTCTGGAATGGGAGTTACAAATGTTAACTGCCATAAGAATGCTGAAAATCAAACTGATCTTATGGGAGAATAACTAGTTTTTAATCACTGAGCCATCTCTCCAGGCCTTCATCTTGCTTTCTTATACAACCTAGAACCACTTTGCCCAGAAGTAGCACTGATTACAGTGTGTTAGATTTTTCCCACATTAATCATTAATAAAGAAAATGCCCCTGCCACAGACTTGCCTATAGGCCAATCTAATATGAGAGTCAATTAAAATTCTCTCTCTTGCTGGGCGGTGGTGGCGCATGCCTTTAATCCCAGCACTTGGGAGGCAGAGGCAGGCAGATCTCTGTGAGTTCGAGGCCAGCCTGGTCACAAGAGCTAGTTCCAGGACAGGAACCAAAAGCTATGGAGAAACCCTGTCTTGAAAAATCCAAAAAAAAAAAAAAATCTCTCTCTTTCTAGATATGTCTAGGTTTGTTATCAAAACGACAAAAACTAACCAGCACACCAGAAACTAAGAGAAAACCTTTAAAACCTAGCAACCAGAGAAAGCAAACAAATTTGGGTAACTAAAGATTCAGACTTTCATCCTAAACTATGGAAGGAAGGCACAATGTGACACTATTTTCAAAACGTTAAAAGAAAAAAGAAAGCCAATCCAGAATCTCATATCCCATAAAAATATCCTTTAACGGCCAGGTGGTGGTGGTGCATGCCTTTAATCCCAGCACTCAGGAGGCAGAGGCAGGTGGATCTCCGTGAGTTCGAAGCTAGCCTGGGCTACAGAGTGAGTTCCAGAACAGGGTCCAAAGCTATACAGAGAAACAATGTCTTAGGGAAAAAAAATCCCTTAACAATGACATTTTTCACATGAAAACAACAGCAAACTTGTTGCCAAAAGATCTCTGTTTATAGAAATGCCAAAAAAGTTCTTCAGATTGAAGAGAAATAATACCAGAGAGTAGCTTGGATTTGGAGGGCAGAATGAAGGGAGTTAGAAAAAGCCAGTATTTGAGTTAAGAGAGCATGCATACTGTCCAGAGCTCGATATCTGGTGCCTGTCATCCTACCCTATGTCATCTACTTTCTTCCATAGGAAGCACTTATGGACTCTTAAAAGGTGCCATACCAATCCCCCAACAAAAGCCTTTAGAAGTAATGTTCATTCTTTCATTTTACCGAGAATTGTACTCCCTTCGCCACCTCTGAATCATACACTGTCACTCCAAGTTATAATTCATGGGCCACTTTCTATTCCAAGCAACTTCTGATCATATAGGCCTTTGCTGTGCACCTTCCGGGGGAACTAAAATATAAGGCACAGTGCTAAATAGCTGGGCATGACAGTGTACACCTGTAATCCTGGCACTCAGAAGCCTGAGCAGAAAGATCAGTTCGGTGCTATCCTATCTGTATTACTGCCACAGACAGGCATTACTGGACAGCAATTTTCTCTGAACTGAAACATGTCCTGAAGGGAGGAAGGAGGCTCCTAGTACTTAGGTGATGGAGGAAGGTCATTGGTTAATTATAATAAAGAAACTGCTTGGCCCTAGGTTAAAACATAGGTGGGAGGAGTAAACAGAACAGAATGCTGGGAGGAAGAGGAAGTGAGCTCAGAGGCCATGCTCCCCTCTCCCGGGCAGACACACGCGATGAAGCAAGCCGCCAGGTCAGACATACTGAATCTTTCCTGGTAAGACCGGTGCAACACAGTTTATTAGAGATGGGTTGATCGGGATATCAGAATTAGCCAGTAAGGGCTAGAGCTAATGGGCCAAGCAGTGTTTAAAAGAATATAATTTGTGTGTTGTTATTTCTGGTGTAAAGCTAGCTGTGTGGGAGCCGGGCTGTGGGAAGAGGCCTGCAGCTCCTACTACACTTAGGAAATAAACAAGTTTACAAATCCAAGAAAGCTGAAATTTAAAAGATTGTTGGGGCCCCTGCCTAGGTTATACAAGACATAACATAGTGTCCTTCTGGGGAGGAGACTCTGGGATCAGCTATGCTGTGTAGAGAGACTCTGGTACCTGTCTAGCTGCTTACAAGCTGTATAGAAAACTCCAGGGATTGCATCCTTTGTGGGTTATCAAGCATGCCAGGGTTAGATGTCTGATAATGCAGGCTTTGTAAGGAATTCTCATGAATATGTTCATAAGTAACTCCAATAAGCCAGACTGTGGTACAATCATTTCTTTAGTTATGCCTTTATGCCCTATGTAGGGTGAATAGACACTGTTCACATCTCAGGAAAGTCACACAATGGACACACACACACACACACACACACACACACAAAACCCTATAAGGTCAGCAAGATGGCTCAGTATATAAAGGAGCATGCTGCCAAGACAGACTAGGGGACTCACATGGCAGGAGAGAACAAACTCCTTGCAAAGTTGTCCCCTGACCTCTGCATGTGTTTTACGGCACACGCACGCATGCGCAAGCACACACACACACACACACACACACACACACACACACACACAAAGAAATATGTGCTACATGTTTATTGAGTATGTTCCTCACGTAGACAAATTGCTGTCTTGCACTCTGATAGCTGAATAACAATTTTGGCCTAAAAGTTATAGAGAGTTAGAGACAAATGAAATAAAGCCTCACTTCTAGACTAAGTATGCCAAATTTGGTTTTGGGACACAGCTAGTTCTCTGATTAGACAAGTCCTACTTACTGAAGGTAGAATGTCTTAGCTGATACCCATAATGTTCAAACTTCTGTAAACATGCTTAACCACAGTGAAATTTTCCCTCCATGATCATGAAACATAAGGTTACCTGTAAATAGCCACGTAGGCAATAAATTACAAAACTGATATAAGCCTATAAAAGCTGTAAGAAACTATAAGCAGGCAGTTGTACTTGCAGAACATGAGCTCAGCCCAAGCTAGCTAGCATAAAATGAACTCAAGTTCTCCAACTCTTCAGGTATTGCTGGTTCTTTACTAGCCAGTTTTCTACAAAATAAATGTAATAAATTTCTAAAAACCTGAAAATTAAAATTATCAAGAATAACATTGTCAACTACTATAACTGTTGCTTCGTAAAATGAATATTCCACAACAAAATGCAACAATATAAATAAAAATCAAATAGAAAGGAGGTTGCCATGAAGTGTCAGTAAAGTAGCCCACAGTTCTACAGGCTAGAGGAAAGCAAGAGAACCTACTCTGAACCACTACTAACTGACTCATAACCTCTGAAGATCATGTGGCTGCTGGGGCAGTGCAGTCTCACAGGTGCTTGCCTTCTGATGCTGAGTAGCCTGTGGAAGCCACCCCCTACCCATGATGCCCACATACCTTGTATTCCAGAGAGAGTAATGTCTCAGTCTTGTTAGCCCAGCTCCACTTATGGACTATGCAGCCCTTTTGGTCATTTGTGATTCCACCTTCCTCATCCAAAACCAAGACATATGGACAGCTGGGAGATACACAGAAGATAAAAACTACTTAGAGGCCCTGAAAGAATTCCCTCCTTACTGCAGGCTACAAACAGGCAGGGCTGGGAAAGCCTGCCCTAGTCTGAAGGAATGTTTACCTGACATAAACAACCTGAGAAAGGGAAGGAAAGAGTCTGAAGACTCCTATGAGCAGCTTCACCTTTCCAGCCACCGTAGTCTAGGACTCCTTACACCACCTGACACTAGTGGGGCATCTTTGGAGAAGGGACAGGCTGAGGTAGAGAATGTAGGCTCAAGCAAAATCCAAAGAATAAAAAATGATTTTTTTTCTGTAGTTCTGCAGCCTGGCACAAAAATATCCAGCACCAAAATGTGAGCTACAACATCCAAACATGAAAATAACACCTTCCAAAAACAACTTATGGAAAGCTATGCAAAGATCAACTCTTAGCTATCAGGAGAGTGTGCTGCTCTTAATCTGAACTGTCAACTTGAGTAGCTTGGATATACCTAGATTAGTGGAGCGTGCCTCTGGGTTTATCTGTGTTTTCAGAGATGGACAGATCCTACGTGTTCTGTCCTGATCAGTAGATTAATCCTTTGATGCGTTCATAATATGCTGGCATCATTAGGAGGTAGGGAAAGACAAGAGAAGGAGGAAGTTAGTCACTAAATTGTATCTTGGGGAGGGATGTATTTTGCTCTGATCCCTTGTAATCTCCTTTCTCTATTTCCTAGGTCACCATGAAGTGAACTGCTCTAATCCATTGTGCTATAACAAACTAACACCTCTGAAACTGCAAACCAAAATAAATCTCTCCTTAAAGTTATTAATGTCAGGTACTTCACCACAGTAATGGGTAATAAATACACCACACAAGTTGTATTCACACATTTGTTTACCCACTCCTAGTGTAAGATACTTTTCCCACTAAAAAATTCTCCCAGGGGTGAAAACTGGGGGTGTGGCTCAATGGCAGAGTACTTGCCTAGCATTTATGAGGTTCTGGTCCTTGGCACTGGAAAACAATGGCAACAAAAACCCTGTGTATCAGTCAGGTGGTGGTGTACACCTTTAATCCAGCACTTGGGAGGTAAAGGCAGGTGGATCTCTGAGAGTTTGAGGCTGGCCTGGTCCACAGAGTAAACTCTGGTGTAGCCAGAGCTACACAGAGAAACCCTGACTCAAAAAACAAAAATTAATGAACAAACAAACAAACCACCCTGTTTATCGGACCAAGAATGGAGGGAGATCTTGATGTTCTAGTGTACCAGTGGGGGGACTTAGAGTAGGTTCCTTCTCACTTTGTGAAGTACAACATGTACCTAGCAGCTGGGCCTCAAAGAACCACAGGTTCCTACAGGTACTGCTTCACCCTGCCCTCAGCACCTCCCTAGAATCCTTAAACTAGGAACTTTTAGTCACTAATTATACACAGTACCAATTATCTCAAGGGATACTTCATGAGGCTAGACGTCCCTTGACCTACTCACCAGTTCTTTAGGTTGTAGTAAACACAGCCTTGGCCATCAGCATTGAACAGAGCCAGGAAGGTGTTAGGCGTGTCATTAAAGAGGCAGGTGATGGGTTTCCCTCTGCAGCACGTGGGAATCTGAAGCATGGCAATGTTTCCAGAGGGATAGCTGGCAGACACAGTCAAGTCAAACACAACTCTCCAGGTGCTGGCTATCAGGGTCCCAGCAGAAACAAGCCTTACAAAAGAATTCTTCTGTTGTGCATTGCTCCCTTCCTTCAAAGATTCTGCCTGTGCTTTGCATGTGTCACAGATAATTATGGAACCCAGCCATGCTCCAGGTCCTTCCTTTCTACTATCTTATGGGAAGTGCTCTTTTCTCCATTTCACATGTCAGGATTTTCATGGGTCTAAATGGTACTACATAGACTTTTAGTACTAACACATGAAGGTCTTAGGTATAGGGTGAGGAGGTCACCCCATGCTTTGTCTCATCTTACACCACCAGTGAGTGACAGGGCCAGGAGATGATCTCCAGAAGCAGCAGTATTTCTAGTACTGTCAGGCTGCCTCCTCTCTGGGCCAATCTTGTGGGAAAGTACGTTCTCTCTGCTCCTTCCTTAGCTTGAGAGGTCCCAAGAAGCACTGGTCCTCAGAAGAGCTGGGTCGGCAGCTCCTTCTCTATACAGAATTGCAGAAGCAGTGCTCCAGGTAGGGCTGTAGTGACTGGTACCACAATCTGTCCTCCTAAATCTTTCCCACTAGCCAAATAAAAACAGAAGTGGAAAGAGGGAGGGTGATAAGCAGGAGGAAAAGACACAGAGTGTCACACAGAGTGACCCACAAGATGGCACAGACCAGAAATTCTGGACCTAGATAGGTAGTCCAATGATTGAAACAAAAATTACACTAAACAAATGAAGCAGCAAGTTAAAACAATAAAAGAAAAAAATAATTGTTCTGGAAAGTCAATGAGTTGAAATTATACAGACTGTGCATTATAAAGGAACAGAAGGAATTGTATGAGAACTCATGCCCGGACTTTCTGAACTTGGGACACTGAGGCAGGAGATGATTGTGAGTTCCAAGCCAGCCTGAGCGACACAGTTTCAGGTCAGCCTGAACTACAAGGTGAGATATTATATTTTTTTTAATCCAAGAAAGAATAGAACCTCAGAGCCCCAGGAAAGATCATTAGAAAGTCAGGAAAGAGAGGAGACAGAGAGGAAATCTACAGAAGCAAAATATACTGAATGAAGCTGGGCATGGTTGCACATATCTTTAATCCTAGCATTTGGGAAGCAGAAGCAGGCAAAAGTCTCTTGAGTTCCAGCCCAGCCAGGGCTACACAGAGAGACCTTGTTTCAAAAAAAGAAAGAAGAAAGAAATTTCAAATAACTAAAACAAAAACAAAAAAACAAACTGGGAAGATTCACAGCATGTGTTGTTTTAAAAATTTACCACAAATCTTTAATAATTGAACCAATGTGATCTGGCATAAGGATAGACACCAAAATTATAAGAGTGGATTAAAAATGAGTCTAAAAATAGACACGTTCATCTATAGTCAACTTATTTTTGTCAAGCTCTCCATGACCATTCCAAGTGGAAAGAATGGTCTCTTTGACAAATGGCAGTAGGACAATGGGATACCCATGTGCAGAGGAATGAAACAAGGCCCTTAACTCATATAAGATGTAAATATTGGCTCTGAATACCTCAAAGATTTATATTAAGAGCTTCACCTATAAAGCCGATATAAAAAAACACAGGCTAAATCGTCATGACCTTGGACTTGGCAGTGATGTCATGGACGTTGAAACCAAAAGTATGATCAATAAAATGTGGAAATTTGGACTTCATTAACTTTAACAACCTTTGGGGTTAGAGGCAGAGCTCAGTGGTAAAGCATGTTTGGCACATTTGAGGCCTTAGTTTCAAGTTCTAGCAACTGCCACACCAGAACACAACCAAGGCATGAGCAAAATGCTAGAACACATACTTCTCCAAACAGAAGCAAATGTAAAGCTGTTCAGCATCACTATAATCAGGAAAGCACAAGTCCAAACCAGGGGATCCCAGCTGATTTCTGTGAAGAATGGTGAAACGAACACAGAACTGGTTCTGACAGCTGGACCAGCAGGTTCAAATCAGCTATGGCTTGCAACTGGCCAATCTGGTGACCATGAACAAAGACCTATCATTTTTATCTGAGCTCTTTATGTAAAAACAGAGTTGGTGGCTAAAGCCATCGTTCTGAAGAAGCCAAGAGGTGAAGAAAAGCTTTCCAAACCTGTTTCTCTTGGGAGGGACCCAACAGCTGGCTGGTGTACCTTAGCCTTTGAACACAGAGACACAGAATTTCTTTAAGATTACTGGATCCAGCTCACTCATCATGTAACCAAGAGAAGTGAGGCACACAGATTGAGTAATGTGTGCAGGGTCACCGTGAAGGCTAATGTGGACTGTCAACTTCATTATATTTAGGATTATGTAGGAGACAAGTGTCTGTGAGGGTATTTCCTCCGAGAGGGTTTTAACTGAGGTAGGAAGACCTAAATGTGTGCAGCACCATTCCATAGGCCAGGGTCCCAGACTGGCATTCATCTCTGTTTCCTGGCTGTGACTCATGTCATCAACCACTTTGCACACCTGCCCTCATGCCTAACATGAAAGCCTATACCTTCGAACTGAGAGCCCAAATAAACTCTTCCTTCCCCAAATACCTGCTGTGGCATTTTGTCACACTAAATGAATGCAGAAAAGAACTGAACCTGGTCTCTGTAACTCCCAAGGTGAAAACAGACTAATTGTCAAGATGTCATCACTGAGGAAATAGAAGTCGAGTGTCCCTGCAGCAATGAAGAAGAGGTCTGAGGTGGTTCCATATAAAGCATCTCATAATTCTGAGACAGGTAGGAACAAAGATCCAAGGCAAACATTCTCTGGACCTTTTGTGACAAAGAGGTCACATTGCCTCTTTGGGGCTCAGTTTCCCTGTTTCTACAACAAAGGAGCAAAATTAGATGACTCTGTGTCATGTCTCCCATACTTGAAATTAGTGTAACTCAGAACCTGGAATAAGTGCTTTGCCTCCAAAGGCCTCAGAGTTCACATTGCCCTAAGGCTGGACATCTGGATCTGGTGTAGCTCTTGAAGATGCTGGAGGGGAAATGGGGTGAGAGACGCCTGAAAGGGACGGTAAAGGGGGCTTTTCAACTCCATGTTTTCCAAAAGGATCTCTCTTTTTTTACCTTTATAACCAAATTCAAATTCCTTTCCTAATTTTAAAAGACAACAATCAGACTAAAGTTGCTCCTTTCTGAGGTTCTCATGAACCAGGTCTATCCAATTCATTCTATTGACCCACTATACATAATAGCTACTTGTTACATATCTGTGAGTAGAAAAAGCAGCCAACTCAACCCACTCCAAGGCATGGTACAAACCTAGGGCTCACCCTCTGAAGGGATCATCTGCCTTTTCAACATCTGAGCTTTCTGGACTGGAGTTCAGGCCCAGGCAAAAAGTCTGTTTTCTGTGGGCTGTAAGTTAGTTCCCTGCAGCTGCAGCTCACAATTTGCATGTGTGTGTGGATATACACACATATGCATATTTCTAGAAAGAGGGTCTATGCTGCCCATCAGATTCACAGGGGGAAATGTGTCCTCTTCTGCCACTTTTGCACCCAACATTCACATTCAGCCACACCAAGGCAGACCTCAGCTGCGGTCAAACAGATGTGCAGCAAGTGGGATGAGTGCTTAGACTCTAAGCATTGGAACCTTAGAGGTAATGTGCAAGGACCACTGGGTAAAACTAGTGAATAAGGAACCAAGAAACAACCCCCACCACAGCATTTAGGGACATCTTACTTTTTCTCTCAGCTGGAAATGAACTGCCCTGTCTATAGCTTTCTCTCTCCTGGCAGATGCCTTGAAGGCAAGGATCCGTCTACACAGCCAAGCTTCTCACAGGTATAAGGAACTTGATATACTCCTGCTATGTGAACTCTACTGGACTTGTACTTAACTTTAAATTCCTTCCTCACTCCCTCCAGAGCTTGACCTGAACCACCACTTACCCCTGGAGCATCCTCACCAGGCTTCTCTAGTTGACCAAGAATCCCCACTGACTAGTTAGCTGTTTCAAGCCCTGGAGTTCTCTGGGACTGAGTTGAGGAGAAAGAGCAACACCCATCAAAAGGATATTAAATGAAGGAAGAGCCATCATAGAAAGTGTAATGCAGCTTGATTGGCTTCTTGGGCCCCTTCCACTCTTGAGAATGGCGACCCATATGAGCATGGTGGCTGGAAGGCTGGTTAAGAGTGGAAGCAGTAACCTGAGTCCCCGCAGTGGGAGGTTGGTGAGGGTCCCCCTTGGAGGTCAACATTAAATGAGAGGGTATCTTTGCCCTGTAGTTGCGTAAAATCATGGGACAGGAGACATTCCTCCCTTTCCACAAGATCCTTTCGGCTTCTCTGTGGGAAGGAGATGAACGCATCTTCTAGGCACTCGGTTCTCTCTCTCCAGAGAGGTTCTCTATAGTCCCTTCTCAGCCCAGTCCCCTTGTCCTAAAGCACATCTTCTTCCAAGTCTTCCCCATGAGCAAAGCTGGTACTTTTAGGAGGAAGTGGGAAGGTGTCAATATGCCCTGGAAAGACCAGCTGTGTCTGACTGTCTGGACCTATGGAGTGGAGCTCTATGGAGCAAACTCGGGAGCAGCTGGAGACAGACTATTCCCTCACCCCCCCCCTCCTCAAGTTCCAGGTGGGATCCATCTAGAATGTCATAGTGTAGAGGTGAACTGGGTGGCTGTTGCCTACCTGTACCCTGGGCCTATGATCCCAGGAGACATATATAACTTAGGTATGAAAGGGATTTTAGTTTTTATGAGCTGGGCCCTTAGAAAAATGGGTTTCTGTGAGGCCTCACAGTATCCCCAAATAATATACTAGGAATCACCTATGTGGATGATATGTTTTTGGGGGAGATTTTTTGAACACTTGGAAAATCATGCCAAAAAATTAGCACTTGGGGCATAAAGTCTATGAATTGCCAGGAGCCACACAAAGGACTTCCTTGGGTGAGGGAGGATGTTACGGAGGCAAAGAGCATTGAACAGGAATTGGGCTGACAGAGCTAGGCAAGCTCAGGAATTGCTTTACTTCTCTTATTATCTATAAATTGGAAGGACCATAGGCTCGTGTGTGTGTGTGTGTGTGTGTGTGTGTGTGTGTGTGTGTGTGTAGGACTGGCATGGGGGGTGCACTTACTGCTGTGACACCCATCTATCCTTGTGTCCCACTTCCTATGGATACCATCCCTACATCTAGGCACTCACATGTGACGACACATATCCTGCAGCTTTTCCCGGGCCTCAGGGCAGGGGTCCTGGAACTCAACGACAGTGCTTTCAGGAGGGGTTCGGACTCGTGGGAGTGGGAGTGGGGGCGTGAGCTCATCTGTAGCCTTTTTGCCTGTAGTTAGAGGTAAGGAGTAGAAATATGGTGGGCTTCAGAGGGGAGTTCTTGAGCATCACATTCTCTTGGGGGAGAGCTGCAGAACATGTTAGGAGGCTCTTATACTCTGCAGCAATGGGGATCATTGGCTGAACTTTGCCAGCCAATAATTAAAGGTACATCAGAGACTGAGGAACACAGCAATGAACAGTAACAACAGCAATGAAGTGTGGCTGATGCTTCCATAGGCCCCTGTAAACAGTTCCCTTTTACCAAGGAGGGTGAAGCATGAGAAGACAAGTCACACAGGCAGCAAGGATGGGTGAAGACTTGGCTTCAAGCTTCTCAACTTCCAGCCTTACCTCCAGTGTCTGTGGGAATCAAAGGGGCAATGTGAACCAACCCTGCCCTCCTTTACTATCCACTCCTCCCCTACCTGTCTGTCTCGTTTATGTTGTCGTCATAGTTGGCAGGGTGGATGGAAGGTCCTAAGGTCTCTCTCACTCTCAGCAGGCCCTTCCCCTTGGAGCTGCTTTCTCTCACCTGTTGTTTTCCCCTAAAGTTCCCTTCCCTTCTAAGTGGGCCTTTCTCAACAGGGCAAGGGAGTCTTCTGTGGTTTTGATTTCTGCTCATGCATTGTAGCCCCTCTAGAACACAGAACTTGAGCCTGCTAAGTTTAGGACACAAAGATCACTATTTCTCCACTGGCTGTGTGGCTGAACAGAGCTGTCTTATTCACAGGCATCAGATATGGATACTACCTGGGTTGAAGGACTTAATTGCATGAGGGACACACACTGGAATGGAATGCAATTCTGATTGTAGTGACTGGATGTGCTGCAGCTCTGGAGTGCTTATAAGGATTTGTGTCACAGGCTGCTGAATCTCGGTGAGCTGAGCATCCTTCTAGCAGACATGAGATCTAACCATGCTACCAACTGCACAGGTTAGATGCTGATCCAGCCATTCATTTCTCCTCCCAATGCACCATCATCAAGGATAGAGGGTGTGGACTCTCCCCACCAGAGAAACAGGCACAGAGAAGTGTGTGTATCTGGCTGAAAACACTATTTTCTTTCTCACCTTTCTTCTTGCCTTCCTTTCCTGTGGAGAGGGAGAAGCTCAGACAGGCTGTGGAATTCTGGTAGACCAGCTGATAGGGAGTGTTCACTCCCATGGCAGAGATGTTCATGGGGGAGTCTAGAGAAGAAGAATGAATCTTCTTTACAATCTCTTACAATTTTACCTAAATTACAAAAATGTAATATAGTTTTCTTGTTCAAACAAGATGGTGGGCCAGATATTGCAAAGTTACCTAAACCAACCAGGAAGTCTTCTGACGAGAGACTTCTAGACATAAACACAAGAACACAATAAGTAAGCAACATCTTAAGGCTCCCTTTACAGATCTCCCTGCCCCAGCCTCTTCAGGGTGAAGAGTGTCTCACACTTACATGAGGAGCAGAAAGAAAGCACAGGGGAAAATTTTCAAAGGGCAACTGCACGTGTCAGTTTGGCACTAGGTGTGGACAAATCTAGGCAGTAGGGAGGAAGGGATGAGAGTGGGCGCTCCCGTTATCTAATGCATGGGAATCAGATGTTCTTCCAACAGCCTCTCAGTCCCACAGCATCACACTGTCTTCTGTGCCACCACCTGATACCTGAGTCTTAGGTTTGTATTATAATAGAGGACAAGAATTATGTATCACCAAGTAGTCCTTCCCCAGGTGCAGGCTTGTCCAACACTGACAAACCCTGCTTCTGAGCTATGTCCTACAAGTTGTCTGTTCTGTGTGAAATCTCTTTCTTGGAGACAAGTTTTCCCACTGATTGGCAACAAGACTCAAGTCTTTTTCCTTCCCAAGCATGAGGCTCTTGGGGAAATTCAATTTCTTTGGGGTTCATGTGCCAGTAGTCTGACAGCCAAAGGGAAGAGCGCAAATGGTCTCTATAGAATATCTGCACTCCTAGTTACAGTCATCTAAGAAAACCTACAGCCTCATTCACTGGTTCTTTCCCCATATACAGTTATGTTACTGGTTGGGCATAAAACCAATGTTGGAAAACACTCAGAAATTCATTCAACACACTCAAATTCATAAAGAAAATGGTAAAGTCAACCTCATTAAGTAAACAAAGACAGAGTCTCCACCCTGGAGGAGCAAAACAGAAGAACAATCACTTTTGCTAATGCTTCAGCTATTAAAATGAAAACAGCTTTCAGCACCTTCTACTCCAGCACAAATGAGAAAAATGAGTAAGAGCTAATGGTCAGTCTGTCCATATAGAGAAAAGCATGTGGAAAGCTATGCACAGACTGTAATCCTCTGCCCCAGTAATCTCTCACCTAGGAAATTAGTCTTAACCAATGCAACAGAATGAAAAATACAGTTGGCATATAGAAGTAGAAGCAAAAAGCGTGTGAAGCTAAGTTCTTAGATAAATATGGAACTTGAGTGTTGGAGTCTAGCCCCACTCACATGGCACATGTTGCAAACCATATAGCCACCTAGCAAACATCTTCAGTTGACATGTAACAGAAACTGAGAGACAATGGCAATACTATCAAAACGTATATGCATGAACCAAGATAACAAGAGTGTTTTCTTTTTGGAATTTTTTACTCAGTAATGCCACTGTCAAAGGAGAATAAAGGAGCAGCCATGAGTTAGTCTCTGACAAGTCAACAGGGCAGGTATCGTGACAGGAAGACAAGCAGAAAGCAGTCTTCCAACAGGAAAACATCTCCTTAGCAAAGGGTATGTTTAAGGATATATGCCAGGCAAACTTACTAGAAGGCATCCCATAAAAACACAAATTTTGAAACAAAATATCAAACTTTGAACTTAATGCACCAGGAAATTAGTTAATTAAAATCTTGAGTCAAATGAAAGCCTTCCCAGAAGAAATAAATGGACCATTCCTTCCACTGTATTTGACTATTTTGACCACCTACCCGTCCCCCGGCCCGGAAAAAGATCCTCAGAGCCTTTTAAAATAGAAGACTATCTCAGTCTAGGGAGATAGCTTGAAAGCCTGATGAGCTGAGTTCAATCCCCAGAACCTGTCTAACGATGAAAGGAGGGAACAAATTCTACATAGAGCTGTGCTCTTACCTCACATGTACACATCATGCACACATATACAATAGCAATCAATAAAAATTTTAAAGCGAGAGAGATAAATATCTGCACCAAGTGTCAACCAGTGAGAGATTTATAAGTGACTTCAATGATGGGAGGGGCTTTTCCATTGTTCTGGCATCTTTTCCTGCTGTGAGATCTCTGAGTAGGCCTGGCTGTCCTGGAACTTCTTCATCACCTCTTAGTCCCACCATAGCATGCACCAGCAGTTTTCATGGACTCCCAATATTACTTTCACTAACTTCCATGAAATCCTATTCTTTTTCCTAGATCTGGAATTTTACTACTTAACTGATTTACTCTGGATATGTCTATCATTATCAGGTATTTAACCTCCAATCATCAGGGGAGCTTGACAAAGTCACTGCCTTGGCGGCAGGGAGTAGTGAAATGGTGGCTGACTCCTCAGGCGACAGAGCACAGGTATAAGATTTGTTCTGAGGTCTAATGACAGTACTACTAAGCATTCAAATGAACACTAGTGTACCAAACCAAACTAAAGATATAAAACATCATAGGGGGATGTTGATGGAAAAAAATCAGAATGGATATTTGCTAAAGACATACAAATGGCCAACAATATATAAAAAGATATTTTAAGTTATTAATCATCAGAAGACCATAAATCAAAGTCACAATAAAATATCATTTTGTGACTTTTATCAAAAATAAAAAAAAACAATAGCTAAGTGGTGGTGGCACCTGCCTTTAATCTCAGACTCAGGAGGCAGAGGCAGGATGGTCTTTGGGAGTTTGAGGCCAACCTGGTCTGTCGAGAAAGTTCCAGGACAAGCCAAGGCTACACAGAAAAATCCTGTCACAAAAACAACAAAATAATAATAATAAAGAAAAATAAAAACAATAATAATGCTAATGAGGGCATGAAAGAAAGAGTTTTGTAATTGTGGTAGCATTGTAACTGAATATAACCATAATAAAGATTCTCTGAACAATTAAAACTGCTGTGCAGGGTGGCACACAACTGTGATCACAGCACTTGGCAATCGAAGGCAGGAAAATTATGAGCAAGACTCTGTATCAAACAAAACAAAAAATAATAAAACTTATAAATATAACTACTGTATGGCAACCCCACTTGCAGGTAATTTAAAGGAAATGAAGTCAGGATCATAAAAGAGATACTTGTATACCCGTGTTCACTGCAGCATAATTTCCAACAGGCAAATGGGATGAGCTTGAGTATCCATCAGTGGGTGAACAAATAAAGAAAATGTGATACATAAAGAGAGTAGGATAGTATTTGGTCTTAAAAGGTAGTGGAATCCTACCATTTACACCAAGATAGAGAAGTTTAGAGGGCATTATGCTAAGTGAAATAAACCAGGCACAAAAGATAAATCCTGCAAGAGCTCACTCATGTGTGAACTCTAAAACATTCAAACTCACAGATGTAGAAAGAACAATGGTGGTTGCTGTGCATATTCAGGGTGATGTTGGTATTAGGTACAAACTTTCCTAAGTCCTGGGATCAAATGAGCAGCATGGCAGTGTTGTTACTTTTACAGTTTAGTGCACTTGATATTTGCTAAGAAGGTCGGTAGAGCTTAGCTGGTCTCTTCACGCACACAGGTAAATATGTGAAATGAAAACAGATTACAAACATTGAACTGCTGACCCGAGTGAATTGTGATATTGCAGATCTTGCTCCCCTACTTCCATATCTCCAAAGATCACCTCCTCTAATGTTTCTCCTCCTATTCTGTTCAGCCGTATTTTGTGATATTCATAAACAACATCTCTTTGCTTATATTAAACTATTAAATAAATCACCACAAACACATCCTTTCATACTTTCTTTTGCCAGATGATATTTTTTAAGAATTACCTACACTGCTGAGTTGCTAATGCTTTAGGGTTGGGGTACAGAGTCTCATGTAGCCCAGAATGGCCTAGAACTCATTAGGTAACTGAGAACAATTTTGAACTCCTAATTCTCTTGCCTCAGGACGGGAGGTATGCGTTATGTGCCCAGCTTGATTTGTTCTTTTTTGATGCTCACTATGAAACAGTATCTGCATGAACCGTAATTCATCGCCATTGATAGAAAGCTGTTTCTAATCTTTCTGCCTTTCCAAATGGTTCTGTGATAAACATTCCTGTAGAACTGCTTGTATGTAAGGGCTGAGTTGTGGCCAGCAGATGGGAGCTGATGCCCATATGCCATGAACAGGTGAGCTCAGACATAAAGCGTCAGGACTGACAGCAATCTGAGTAGTGATTTCATTGCTATGACATCTTTACCACGTGTACTAAAGGGCTGGTGTGCAACAGACTGGAAATTTTAGAAGCTTACTCTTGAGAAGCATACTCTAGAACTAGAAAGAGGAGTTACATGGTGAGTTGGGAGGTATAGACATTTCTACCAACAAAAAACTAGGCTGTCCTCCACCAGAGGTGTGTGAGTCGTCCCTGCTAGCAGCTAGGGTCTAGGGCTCCTGCTACTCCACAGCCACCTCAGCTCTTGGGAGCTTTGGCCTTTCAACTGTAGCTTTTACCTTCCTAGTACCTTCTTGTTGGCTCTGTTTGCATATTTTCCCTACAGGAGGGTACCCACCTTTCCCCAGCTGTGCTGAACTAAAGCAGCTTTTTCCGACAGTGCCAATCAGGCAGTCAAAGGACATCTCCTTGGCATTGAGATGGAGAAGCTGGCTGGCCTCCACAAAGCGCTTGGTGATGTCCAGAGGATTAGCGCCTGCTGAAGGAATGAACAAAGACAAAGTGCTTTCTTCCTGGCAAGGATGTCTCTTCCAGAAAAAAAAAAAAAAAACCTTTGCAAATGATCCAGGAAATAGTGGAAGACTAGGAAGGCCCAGGAAAAGATGAACTCATTCCTGATGTAAAGGTGAGGAGCTCCTGACATGTACACTCGATTGAGCAGAGAGCTCAAGATCAGCAGGCAGTACTTTACTCCCAGTCTCCCTGCCTGCCGACCTACCTGCCCACAGCTGAGTACTGAGGCCTCCAAGAGACTTCTGCTGACACTGTCTTGGGTTCTTCCCCATCCCTGGAATGATGCCTTCAGTTTGGAGGCACTGGGCTCAGAATTTTCTTGGCATTGGGTGGACCAGGCTCTTGATTCATAAATTCTATGTCTCTTCTCTCCAATGCAGCTCTTTCCACCTCTGTATCATCATCCCAAATGCTCCCTGCAGTGTCTCTAATGTCTCACTGCCAACACTGCTAACTTTTGAATGGGCACTCGAGATGGGTGACTGGGAGGAAAGTGGGAAAGCAAAGAAGGCAAAAGGAGAGTATTGGGCAGGGAAGAGGGAAGCATAGTTCTTGCAGCAGACCCAAGGCCACCACTCCCATTTCCAGTGCATACTTATATAGGTTAAGTATCCCTTAACACAGGGCTTGAGCTAAAACAGTGAGGGACTTTGAGGGAGACTGGGATTTGGGAATGTCTTCCTTTACATATGGAGATATCTGGGGATGGGACTCAGACATGGAATTCGAATCACCGTGCACTGTCAGCTGTGGAATGTTCTGTGGCATTATGTGAGCAATCAACATCCTCAGACTGCAGAGTATTTTAGATTCTAGATTGTGGATGCTCAACTTATACCTGTTGGGGTAGATGTTATGCATGTGCACACACACAGCGCGTGCACACACACACACACACACACACACACACACACACACACATACACACACACCTGTTCAGAAACGGAGGGGAAGGGAATCTGTGAGCAGCCTTACCAGAGGCAGACTCCACCATGGCCTTCATCTTCAGGGAAAGCAGCTCTGTCAGCAGGTGGATGGATTGCCGCTGGAACTTGTGCAGGGTATCTTGACCAGTGGGCACCAATCGAGTAGAGGCAGGAGTGGTGGTCGAGTGCTTGCCCCCACTGGGGGTTGTCAGCGGTACTGGTGGTGGTGGGGGTGGTGGGGGTGGCTTCTTCTGCAAGGGGACCTGCACTGGGATCACCTCTGCAAGCACCACTGTAGGAGTTCCAAAGCTGATCACCAGATCCTGGATCTCAGATGGGGTGGGCACTGCAGGGTCACAGATGAGTTCCTCCCAGGTGAACTCAAAGATATTCCTGATGCCTTTTGGGATGGTAATGCCTGAGTTTCGGCAGAAAATGAGAAGTTTGGAGACGTGGGCCAGCAGTTTGGGGGCTGTGGCTGAGTATTGTAGGAACAGTTCTCGGTTACTTTTGACCTGGTTCATGTTGCCTGGGCAAGCATACTGCTAGGTGGTACTGTCCATCTCAGAGGAGAGGGACCTTCAGCTGTAAAGACTCTGTAGTCTAAGAAGAGAAGTGTCTAGGGTCAGTTCTTACCTACAGAGAAGCCTTGAGAAAAGATGGAGTGTACATGCAGAAATAGCTCTCACAGGTCATTGAGCCAGCAGTTTCTGTCTCAGAAGGATAAGAAAGTTTCTTGTCCTTCTTCCATGTTAGAATAAAGCATTGTTCCCTTCCCTCATCTTCCCAGGAACAGCAATGTGGGTGAGTTACACTGGGAAAGGTCTGCTGACAAGGATGGGCCCAGAGAGGTTCCAGAGAGGGCCACAGAAACTGAGTACCTAGATGAACAAAAGGGACAAAGCAAGGAGGAAAATCTCACCATACTTTTGTTAGTTAGCAACCTGAGGACAGAAGATCTGCCTGTGGTCTACTGACAAAAGTCTGCAAAAATGAAAGGATGCCATTGGCCCTTTCCAGAAACAAGGGACATGGAAGCTTCTGGTCACAAACCTGGGCTGGGTATCCGATTACTCAACGTGTACAGCCTAGACCAGAGACAGAGCATGAAGGACAATGCAACCCCACAATTCAGTATCTGATAGCACAGACCACATTCTACCAAGTCTAGAACATCAACAATTGGAAAATGCACTGTTATAAAGATGCCATTGGCTGGAAGATGTAACACAACTGTGGAGATGTTACAGTGTGAAAAATGCATAACCTAACGTTAGGGACTGTGGGGAGCATTTTCCTTCTTTAACCGAGATGCTTAAGGAGTCTCAATGCTCAAGTAAGCACTGGGAGGCAGGGGGTTGGGTTTAGATGATGACACATTTGTGAAAACATAAATCCTCTTTCAGATCTTATGCTGAACAAGAACAATGCCCAATAATGCCTGCTTATTTCTGAGGGCCTTCATGAGGATGTGAACTTCTACAAGAGGGCAACACATGGGACTGTCCATTTGAAGGAAGTTCATGCAGGACTTTCCTCTTGTAGCATTTCTAGCTTCTCCCTACAGTACTAGCTTATCTCTACCATCTATCTAGAAGCCAATCTAGTATGCTTGCCATGTCAGCCACAAGAGCAGAGGTAGGCTGCTGGCTGCATCTGGCAGAGTGCAGCTTCCCAGTCATCCCCTTTTCCACTTTCCATCCTGACCACCACTTCCCCACACAGGCAATCCTCTTCTCCTTTTCAAGCTCTGATCTGGGGGCCCACCCCAAGTTCCAGGACCATTCCAGGACAGCTCCTCAGGCACACACTTGAAGTGCTTGCAGAGGTCCATGCCCACTAGCTGTGCACAACCTGTGGTGAAAAGACTGTTCTATCCTAACTTGCTGAAGAGCAACCAGAGCTCTAGATTGGGAGATGTCTGTCCCTAGCATGAAGACTTTTGCAAACACTATACCACTTCTTCCTGGCCTTGATCTATCTTTGCCCATCAGGAACAAAGTTCCCAAACAGCAAGAGTCCCATAGGACAAAGCTCCTAATATTCTACAGGCTTGAAGACAAAGTGGCTTCCTGTGTCTATCTGCTGACCTCTGGCATTGCCATTTCTCAGCTTTGTAGACTCAGAAAAAATAGATTTATTCTGGAATGGTCAGTCCACAGAACAAAGACACCACTCAGAATCTCAGGAATTGGGGGGCAGCAAGTCAGAGAGGTCTGACCCTAACTGTACAGGGCAGATATGATGATATTTCTTCTCCTGTCACCCTCACCATCCCACCCTAATTTTTCTCCTCCTCCCCCTCCTCCTCTTCCTTCACTTAGGACTAAAATGAAGAAAAAAAGATGACCAAGCAATCCCTGAAATCCTTGCAATGCTAACTGTTTGGGAAACTTCTCTCCCATACTCTTAATTAGTTCCTACCACTTGAGATTAATTATGAAGATATGCTATACATATAGATAAAAGAGCAAGCAGAGCTATAAACCCCACACTGTATGCCTCAGTTTTTATAAAATGAACATTTATGTGTTGTATATTCAGAAATGCAGCCAATATTACTGAATTTTAGAGTAGTTCATCTCCTAAACAAGTATATTTGTTATCACTCCCCTTTTGCTCACCCCAAACAACTTTACCTAGCCTGTGTATATAGACTTACCTGTTTTTAAGATTTTTTTAAATGATTTTAATAAGGTGTAGGTATGTACATCCACATGTGGGTACGTACGTATTAGTGCAAGTGCCTGCAGAGGTCAGAGGCATGGGATCCCCTTGGAATTGAAGTTATAGACAAGTTGTGAGTTGCCTTTCTTGGGTGCTGTAAACTGATCTTGGGTTCACTGGAAGAGCAGCAAATGTTAACCACTGAGACTTCTCTCCAGTCCCAGATTTGCCTCTTTTTTATGTATGTTCATATACATATGTATGTGCAGATGTATGTACATGCTTGTGCAAGAATGTGGAGACTATGCTGGGCAGTGGTGGCACACGCCTTTAATCCCAGCACTTGGGAGAAAAAAGCATGCGGATCTCTCTGAGTTTGAGGCTAGTCTATGGACCTAGTTCCAGGACAGAGAAACCCTGTCTCACTCCCCCCCCCCCCCCCAGAAAAAAGAATGTGGAGACTAGATATTGCTTCTCAAGAGTCACACACCTTGTTTCTTTTCAGACAGGGTCTCTTACTAGAAACTGGGAGTCACTTATAGGCGGGACCAGATGATCAATGAGCTCCAGAAATCTGTTTCTCTCCAGAAATCTGGAATTACTGCACAGTAAATATAGTACTGGAGGTCAAATCCAGGCCTTCATACTTGCACAGTCGGCAAGATATCAATTGAGTTAGCTCCTATCTCCTAGTAGCCCGTATTTGCCTGTTCTGAACATTTAATATAAAGGGAATCCTTCCTACCCCTTTAAGAGCTCTTGGTACTTGATGGCTACTGGAGGAAGAAGTCATGTTTGTTTGAGAATATGGTCACGGATATATATGGTTCCCAGCATATATATATATATATATATGTGTGTGTGTGTGTGTGTGTGTGTGTGTGTGTGTGTGTGTTATATATGGACATACCAGTAACACTAATTGGACTTGGTGGGCATGGTGGTTTAAATGAGTAATGTCTCAGGCTTACATATTTGAACTCTTGGTCCTAGATTGGTGGCACTATTCTGGGAGAAGTTTTGGGAGCCTGTAAGGAGGTGCAAGCTTGCTGACTCAAGTGTCACCGGAGTTGGCCTTGAGGGTTTTTGTCCTTGCCTCACTTCCCAATCTAACTTTCTCTCTCTGCTTTGGGTGAGTAAATAAAGTTGTAAACAGTTATCTTCCTGTACCATGCCACGCCTTCTTTGACATTACAGGCTTTCCCTCTGGAACAGTGAGCCAAAGTAGTAAATTCTTACTTCTGTAAGTTGCTTATGGTCATGGTATTTTGTCACAGAAATGGAAAGGTAGTCAATATAATGGGCTTTTCTTAAAAAAGAAAGAAAGAAAGAAAGAAAGAAAGAAAGAAAGAAGAGACAAGAAGTTACCAGGTGAAAAGATTAGCGGATTTTGGGAGAGGTAGTAGGAAGGAATGGGTGTGTGTGGATAAGGTCACAATATATTATATGCATGTATGAAATTCTCAAAGAAGAAATAAAAATATAAATATGCATGCTCCTTTGTGATGGTTGTTTTGTTTGCCATGATGCTTTTAAAGTTTATCTGTGATGGGCCATGCATGATGGCACATGCCTTAGTTCCAGCACTGGAGAAGCAGAGGCAGGCAGATTTCTGAGTTCAAGGCTAGCTTGGTCTACAGATCAAGTTTCAGGACAGTCAAGGTTACACAAAGAAAGCCTGTCTCAAAGAAAAAAAAATAGCCATGACCTGGAGACATGGATCAGCAGTGCAGAGTGACCCAGGTTCTTAGAACTCACAACCATCTGTAACTCCAGACCCAGGGAATCTAATGCCCCTCTTCTAACCTCTTCAGGCACTGCACACACAGTACACAGACATACATGCATACACAACACTCATACACAAAACAATTTTTAAAAGTTCACCCATGTAACAGCATGCACAAGTACTTCATTACTTTTTGGGTTTTACTGTTGCTTGTTTGTTGAGACAGTCTCACTGTAGCTCTGGTTTGCCTGAAATGATGTAGAATAGGCTGTCCTCAGTACTCCCAGAGATTCACTTGTCTCTGCCTTCTGAGTGCTGGGAATAAAGGCAGGTGCCATGGGGCTGGAGAAATAGTTAAGTGGTTAAGAGCACTGGCTGCTCTCCCAGAGGACCCAAGTTCAATTCCCAGCACCAACATGGTGGCTCACAACTATCTATAACTCTGGTTCCAGATTTGATGCCCTGCTCTGGCCTTGACGGCATCACTCATGCATGTGGTACATTAACATATATGCAAACAAAATACCCATACACAAAATAAAAAACACCAGATCTTGTTTTTCATTTTATCATTGTACATCTGTATGATTAGAGAACAACTGTATGTAGTTGACCCTCACCTTCTAGCTTTACATGGATTCAAAGGGCTCAACTTAAGTTATGCAGGGTTGCACAAGAAGCATTTTACCTGCTGAGTCCTCTTACTAGCCTGTATATCTGTGAGTGTGGGGTGGGGTGTGTTACATGTGTGGAAGGGTACATATGCATGTGTGTGTGAGGCTACAGATTAGTTTTTAGTGACTTTCTTGACCATTCTCCATTTCACTTTTGTCTTTCTCTAAAACTAGAACTCACTGATTGGCTGGACTGGCATTTGTCTCTCCCCATCCCCATTTACTCCTCCACCCCACACTGGGGCTCAGAACCCAGGTCCCCAAGTTTGCACAGCAGGCACTTTACTGACTGCACCATTGCTCCAGTGCTCAATGTTTACTTTTCTGAAGAACTCCAGGCTTTAGCAAAGCAGTAACCCTACTTCACAGTCACCAGCAATGGTACAGAGATCCCAATTTCTATATGTCCTTGTGAACAAATCTTGTCACTACTGTTTTGATTCTGGTATCATCACACTGGGTATGAAGGTAGTGATTTGATTTACAATCCCATGTGTCTAGAGATGCTAAGCACTTTTCCATATGCTTACCATATTTTATATAATTGGAAACATATCTACTCAGATCTAAGAAGCAATTTTAAAAGAAATGTTATTTTAATTAAATGCCCAGGTAACATACTACATCTCTTCAAAATTAGCCTTAAAAAGTATCTAACTACAGTCTATCTCTAAGATGAATATGAAGCTGTTGAGTACAGGACCTTGAGACTTACCTGTAAAGGAGGCTGTCTTTATAGAACACACACCTTTCAGTCACTCACTGCCCTTCTCATACGTCTTGCCTGGAAGGGATGAGATGGGTATATTCCCAGCAGTCATTTTGAACCACGAGGTTACCTTGAAGAGGGAAGCCATGAGCTAGAGGTAGCCATATATAGAACAATAGAACCTAAACTACTGATAACATTGTAGGACCCCATACCACCCTTTTGCCTGTCTCCAAATTCTCTCACATAGAAAGATGACCCTTTCTTTTGTGTTTGTTCCTAGTGTCTAAAATCTACTTCTTCATTCACACCTCTATTCTTGCCATCAAATATGATTCCTGAGAAGTAGCATTTTAGGTTACTCTACTCTCTTGTCTACTTTTATTCTGCCACTCACTTTTTCAGAATTGAGCCTTGGAGAACTTCGATGTCAAAAGGAAGAATAAATGAAACTGCCTTCAATAGGAATCACACTTCAGAAAAATGTGCAAATGCCATGGATATCTGTATATCTGCGTTTCTACTGAGGTGACAAGTTATGGAAGGAAGGGCTTATGGTTCCAGAGGGATCAAGACTACCATCACAATGGGGAAACATGGCAGCAGGAAGGCATGGTGGTGGAAACAGCTGAGAGACCACATTTCAAAGTTCAAGCAGCAAGCAGAGAGTAATCTGAAAATGGTACAAGTCTTTAAGCTCTCAAAACTTGTCTCAATGATGAGATCCTTCTAAGCCACATTCCCCAACACTGCCAGGGGCTAAGTATTTAAATGCCTGAGAATACAAAGGGACATTCATTGTTCAAAACTATCACATTTCACTCCCTGGCCCCCATAGTGTCATTGCCATATCATAGTGCAAAATATATTCAGTCTAAACTATAAAGCCCTGTAATCTTTAGTCACAGCAGTGTTTTAAAGTCCAAAGTTTAAAGTCAAAGTTTGTTGAGACCAAGGTAATCTCTTAACTATAACCTTCTATGAAATAAAAAAGCATAGCTCCTACTCGCCACCCCCCCACACAAATAGTGCCTCAAAATGGAGGCCAAGTATTCAAATGCCTAAAAATAGAGGGACATCTATCATTCAAACCACCATAACACCCAAAGAAGTGTCAAAAGAAGGAGACGAAAAGATGTCCCTGAAGTTAAGAAGGCAACAAGCAGTTCACAGGAAAAAAAAAACACATGATGTTATAACAGAGCCCTCTGAGGACAGTGGGCTGGAGAGAGCCACAGATGGAACAGAATCATGCCTGTTAAACTAAAGCTTGAGGTTGCTGTGTATTCAAACATTTCAGGCAGCACTGCCAAGGGCACATGATGACAGAATGCATGCTCAGCACTTCAGGTCACAATGGAGTTGAAATGTTCAATCATTTAGGCCATGGCAGCACTGTGCAGCAAATTACTCCTACTTTTTGTGACACTGCTGTGAGCACACATACCACAAAACAGCAAGGCACATGTGACAGGAGGCAAATTTGTGTTGAGATTTAAAAGGAAGGACACACATTCTTCCTTGTTGTGGCACTGAGCCATAAACACATTTGGGTAACAGTGCATATAACAATACTCAAAGAGAAAGCAGGCTTCCTCAGGTCATCTGGTCCTGCCTTTCTACTTTCTGGCTCCCTCTGGCTTTAGTTACAGATGTCCCTCTAAGGGACTGGTTGTAGGAGGTGGTTTGTGTTGACTGTCTTGTGTACAAGCATGGCTTGTGGGTGACAGAACAGAAATGATCATCCCTGCTGTCCTCTGAGCTGCCTGGCACCTGAGGGAGAGATGCTAGAGAACTCTCTAGCAAGGAAGAAAATAGGTTGCACGGAAAAGTGCATCTTAGCACACATGGTGAGCTAGTATGCAGTCTGCTTCACCTCATGTTATACCAAGGCTCAACATGAAACCCTGGTGATGTAGTCCTGGGGTGCCAACACTTCTAAATAACTGGCCCTTTTGCAGGGACATCCACTGCAGTGTTAACAAGTCCCAACTGAGATGGGTTTCCTGAGGAGAGATCAAGAATGTCTGTCCATATGAACTAGTGATAGCATGTCTCAAAGTGATGCTCAAGGCAACATTTCAAAAGCAGAGGGAAGGCTACAGCATAAGACAATTATTAAATCAATCTGAAAGATGCCATAGCTGGTAGTTCCTTCTTAACAAGTCTGAGCACTGACCTGTGTGTTTCTGTTACTTTAATGAACTACTAGGCAGTGACTGAAAATAACTGAGCAGCTCAGTTTTAGAAATCTTAAGCAAAAGCAAACCAGCCCTGTGGTGCTTAGTTTACATTCTACACTGCACTGACCACCATTCTCTAGAAATTCAAAATAGCATCCATAGAGCTAGAGAAAGATTTTTACATAAACCACATGTCCTGCACAACTCAGAATACCTGTAACCTGGGAGACCATGTAGGGAGCAGAGCCAGGTCTTTTCACAAAACCTCAGACCACAATAACTGTGGAAGGGTGGAGAGGATGAAGCAGGTGGAGAAGGAAAAGGTGGACACCAGCTTTCCAGTTCAGGGGAGCTTAACGCTGACACTGAACAAGACACAGAAGAGGATAAAGCACAGCCTAGAGAAAATGCTTGAAGCCAGGCCACACTGACAAAAGCATATAGGCTTCTGAAGTAAGGAAAAACAGGGCAGTTAGAAATGGATTTAAATGAAAAAGAAAGGGAGGGAGGAAGGGACTCAAAGTGATTGTGAAAAGGAGAAAAGATCCTGACTGCTCCTATTGGTGGATACTCATTTACTGTACACACACATGCGCAGCCTGGATGTAAGAAACCACTGCAAAGCACCAATGCTCTGCCAGAGGTCAGGGCTTATTTTATTTTTAATTTAGTTGTTTTTGAGACACATTATCACTGTATAACTGTGGCTGGACTGGAACTCACTATGTAGACTAAGGGTAGTCTCAGATCTGCCTGTCTGAGTGCTAAGATCAAAGGCATGCACAGCCAACCCCAACATGGGTTCTTATGAAAACATGGTTTCACATGAGCATCTTGACTTTCCAGTTTCCCAGACATCAGCATCGACCCCACCACACTGAAGCCCTCACCAGTACACATGCACCACACTTGCCTACTCTTCAAACATGGAGGCAAATGCCCACAGCCTCTACCAACCACGTGAGTCCTCACAGTCAGTCAGCATTAGTCTCCTCTCACCTTTCCAAGTCACCAAATCATCTTCAATATCATCACTCACCTTGGTTAAGTAGCATTTTATGTGATCAGTCTGATATATAATTGACTCAGCTTGCCTCACTGGCTCAAAAGAAAACTTGAACTACATATGCTGTGGCTATCCTGCTGTGTTAACTGTAAAGACCAGTACCCACCCCCGTTCCAGGTTCTAAATTCCACTGCCTCATCTGTATGTCACAACTAGGCCAGCTGAACAGCAACCCTGGGGAATGACCCAAGTCTTTGGCAAATGTATAGCTAGGTACAACATGCATCTCATGTATATGGATTTGAACATTCTCCTTTGGGAATTCTGCAGCCCAGCAGAATGATTGACTGCACCAATGCACACAGGGCCCGGAGAGAGGTTACAATGAAAACAAGGACTCAAAACAGCCTCTTCTTAAACGGTCTGCTTTGCTCTCCAGAGGCACAAATAAGATGCAGGAATGTTCTGTAGGTTTCACCACTTCCTGTCCCCAAGTAAGACAGTCACAGAGTGTCTTAGATGTGCATCTGGAAGACACTGACTTGCCAGTCCTTTGGTCACTAACAGGTAGACAATGCACAGGGACCACAAACACCAGTAAATGATCATTTGGAACAGTCCTACTCAGAAGAGGTTAGGACAAGAAAGGAATTCAACTTCAATTTCACTGAAAATGAAAATGGTGGAGAAGGAGGGCCAGATAACAGAGTAAAGCTGCTTGCCTGGAAACCTAAGTCTGAACTGGAATTAACTCATGTAAAGGTGGAATAGAACTCTACAAATGGCACATACACTCCACACACAAATATACATATAATAATAACAAATAAAATTTGAACTTGAAAATGGAAGCTGGGGCTGTAGCTCAGTGGTAGTGCATTTGACAAGCATGTGTAAGATAAAACCTAACATCTCAAAAAAAAAGCAATGAAAATTCTTAAATTTTCACTCAATTCAATTATCAGAGAACTTAAATGTTTGTTTGGGACAACTTGGATATGAAGTTTTTTTTCAACTGCTTTATGACACCTAAATACAGATAAAATGTTTCTGGTGAAAAATGAGTATGCAAGCTCAGTTACACTGTGAGTATGCAAGCTCAGTTACACTGTGGGAAACAGTGTACTTTGAGGACTTAATATGAAAAAGAACGAAGAGGTCTTAGCAGTTAAAAGTGCTTGTTATTCTTGCAGAGGACTGTTCTCAATACCCATGGAGCAGCTCCACCTGTAACTCCAGTTTCAGGAGAGGACACCCTCTTACGACCTGAGGGCACCAGGCATACACGCAGGCACTCACATATACACAAAAACAAAAGTGGGTGTTGTGGTGCACACACATCTTTATTCCCAGCACCAGGGAGGCAGAAGCAGACTTATCTCTGAGTTTGTGACCAGCCTAGTCTACATAGCAAGTTTCAGGACAGCCAGGGTTACTTAGAGACCCTGTCAAAAAAAACAAAACAAATAGAGTATCTCCTGATGGTCCCTGTATCCTGACTATATACTGAGATGTTCTGGATATACTAAGTTCAATAGAAAAATACTAATTTCACTTTTTAAATATGGTTCTTACAAAGCTACAATGACCTGGGAATGTAGTTCAGCTGATAGAATGCGTATCCAAAATGCAAAGAAGTCCAGCAAGGCATAAACCAGATGTGGTGGTGTACACCTATAATGCTAGCACTCTGGAGATAGAGACACAAATGGGGGATCAGAAATGCAATATTGACACTTTGGCCTCTCTGTGACTATGCACATGGTGCTCAAGGTTCTGAGAACAAGCGATGGCTGAGTGCCTATCCTACGCTCAGGAACATCAGGAAAGGGAACAGAGAATGTAAAACTAGAAGACAGAGAGGGCTGTGAAATGCCACCTCTAGGGCACAACATAGCCACTGCATACACGACACAGCACATATAGTCTCAGAGCAGTTTCAACTACCTGCACAGGACCTCCAAAAGACTACAACTGTCAAGAAGCAATCACTGACTGGTGAGGGGTTCATGGGACCCTATTTCTCCTTGCTGGACAACTGTCTACAATGGATTTTGGGGGAAAGTCACTGTTATTGTCCAGGTTCTAATAGACAGTACTAACTAAACCCATGGTCTCACAGGCAGTCAGATAAAATCAGTGGATCACAAGACAACAAAAGAATAGAATCTGAAAAAAGGACTTGTAAGAAAAAGGGGGAGCTGACAGGTGGAAGGAAATAAGAATGGAGAGTGAAGGGAAATGGAATGCATTATATACATACATGTATGAAATTGTACTGACTACAAAATCATCTCTGCTACATATCCAGTTGGAGCTGCATAAAACTGTCTACCAAAAAGAAAGAAAACTGAAAGTGACACTTTTCCTTGCATCCCTATGACGCCAGTACTGTTTTAGAGCAGGGATCCGAACTCTGAGGGTCTGCTGCCATCTTCTGGACACTCGCATACAAAACTGCTCCATGAGAAACAACTTTCTGAAGTGGATTTCATGTTTCATCTGAGGAGCTGAAACAGGAAGGTAAGCTGGGCTTGTCAAAAAGCCTTATAATTGATGTGGTAAACAAGGGATTAGAAAGTGATTTACAGAGTCTTCAAAACCCCAGAGAAAACGTGACCTACAGTTACTAGTTGTCAGTGATGAGTGGCCGTGCTGGACTACTTCTGCCCACCTACAGGTGGACTTTTTAGTTTCTGTCCCTACTTTTGGGTCTTTAGTTTATCCTGAGTTGCCTTTTAGATATGGTGCCAGGTAAAAACTCATTGCTTTGCCCTGGACAATATGTTGTGAAATGTGCATTCCTTCCCATTGGATGGTCCTGCCAGCCTCATTAAGAGTCAACTGCCCACGAATACCTGGCTCTATTCTACCCTACTGACCTATGTGCCTGTGCCTGTGCTCTTGTGCCAGTACCACACCATTTGTACTGTGCTAGCTTTGCAAAGTCTTGAATCAAGAAGTTTGGTCCTCCATCTTTTCTCTGGCCATTCTGGGTCCCTGGCATTTCCACTGAATTTTAGGATGCATTTGTCATTTCTGGGGGAAAAAAAAAAAAAGCAGCTGGGTTAGCGTTCTGATGTATATTAAGAGGTATTTGTTTGATGAGACTGAAAGAATGACATTATGTCTAGGTTTCCCTTTGCTATGGAGTTCAAAGGTAACTTTCTTCATACTGGGAGACAAAGAAGACTAGGTGCTAGAAAAAGGTGCATGAGTCTAGAGGTTAGATATAAGTTGTTTAAGTCCTGGAACTGACGCTTAGATGTCACATGACCTTGCGCCAGGTGGGTCATCACAGGACAAATCAAACACTTCTACTCATGATGCAGTGCTATGTGAGCAGAGAAAAAACTATCAAGGAGACCCCAAAGAGTAGGTCTTCCCTCACACCTCTTTCCATTCTTTCAGGGCACTGCAGAGACTTTCCTTGAGTTGGAAACGACCCACTGCTCCCAAAGGCTTGGCAGCCAACTTCTGACTGCCTGTTTGCAGTTGCATGGGTTAATCCTCTGACCCCCTACGTAGTGACATCCTGTGGATTCAATAAGGATACAGGCAGGGACCTACCTAGTCTACACAATGGGGTCCAAGTCAGGCTACAGAGAGTCAAAAAAGCCTCAAGCAATGGAAACACCAGGATGTACTAAGGCAGGAGAGAAAGACAAGGTCAAAGCTCTAATTGGCAAAACTAGGAGTGCTGGTCTCTAACCAGGTTCAGCAGCCTTCAGGAATGCCCAAGTAATTCAGCACAACTCCAGATGTCCAGAGAAACAGGGATGTAGGCAAATGGATAACATGTTGACACAGATCAACAATCAACTTCTCCCTCTCTGAATTGTAGGTGCTCTTTCTGACCTTATGGCTTCAGATGTGACTGCTTAGTTAGCATTCTACCAGTTTCCCTTTTCCACTTCGCCTCCTACAATAGTACCTTATTTGCTTGATAGACAGGTAAAAACTCCTGATATTGCTCCATTACCTGTCTGGGAAGTAGAATCTGTGGAGCAGACACCAGCATGCTAGCATTTCTGAAAGGAAAGGAATGTAGTCCTATAAGCAAAGTCATGGGTGGGTGTGTTTGTGAAACAGGGTTATAAGCTCCTCTGCAGGTATGGAGAGATGGATCAGTAGTTAACAACACTGGCTGCTCTTGTAGAGGATCAAAGTTCAGTTCCCAGCACCCACATAGTGGCTCACAACTATCCATAACTCCAGCTCCAGGGTTTCAATGCACCCTTCTGACCCCTTTGGGCACCAGGCACACACGTTTGTGCACACATATACAGAAAGGCAAAACATTCACATACATAAAATAACCTAAAAAAGAAACAAGTTATTCAGTATCAAATTTTAGATTAGTATTTACAGTTCTCACACCTGGAAATCCAAATGAGTTACAACTGGGTCAGCATGAAGGGGAGGAGCTAAATTCCCTCTACACCAAGCATTAAAAATGGACAGCTAAACAGCCAGTGAGCTCTCATGGGCAGACTCACTCCTCCCTTCTAAGTAATCTGGCCTCAAGCCTGTGCATCCTAGGGAAAGGACAGGAAGGAAAATGTAAAACTCAGTCCTATCCTGATTTCTGATGATACAAACGCAACAGCATGCTTTTCAAGGTCATGTGACTTGTTTATAGTAAGATATCATATCATCGAGGGTTTGGAAAGTGACTGTGGAGGCCTGTGATGGGCTTTCAGAGGTAGAAGAAGATGGGTGTGGCGAGCCAGAGCCGTGTCCCGAGTGGCTTGGTGCTGGTCCCGGTTTGCTCCATGGCTGGCTACTCAAAGCACCAGTTCTCCTTTGACCCACAAAGTAATTCGATGGTGGGGCAAACTCAGGATCTCGTTCAGCCCGGAGTTCTGACTGCTTCTTCGACCAGAACCCAAAAGAAAATTCTAGTGAAAATAAGAAAGAATATTATTAGAAACAATTATGAACCAGTCAAGTTTACTATAATTTTTCATTTTTTAAAAAAATTTTTTAGTTCTTATATGCATTTAAAAGCTACCACAGGCTGGGCGGTGGTGACACATGCTTTTAATCCTAGCACTTGAGAGGCTGAGGTAGGTGGATCTCTGTAAGTTTGAGGCCAGCCTGGTCTACAAAATGAGTTCCAGGACAGCCAGAGCTAAACAGTGAAACCCTGTCTCAAAAAAAAAAGAAAAAAAAAAAAGATATTCTGTAGAGATGCTCTGGACCACAACTGCGTAAAGGGCACTCCAATTACAGAGAAATGAAATAATCAATTATTTGCTGAAGTTGACATGGTAGGTGTTTCACATCAAAGCAGTCTGTCATTTGTTGAGTTCTGGCGGACACAGAAGGGACTCATCCGATCTGAACAGTGGCTCTTAGATTTCTCTTGCCAGCTCCAACAGCAGGCGCTAAGGTTCCACTGAGTATCTTTGCAACAGGCATAAAACACAGTCTGCTGCAGTGAAGACTGTGGTGGGCATCTTGTTGAAAACTTAGAGAAAGACGTGCATGCACAATGGAAGCTTAGGTAAGCTTTCAAACAAACACAAAGGATGCCTAAAGACAGAGTACCTCAGAACACCAAACCTCCAGCATACTTTAAAAGCAGTTCCTGAAAAGTTATATTCCAGAGGGTTTAAACTTGCCAAGTAATTTTCAGAAATGTATTCATTCTGTGGACAGAATGCCTTCGCAGATGCTGGTCTTTTGTGATCACATTTTACCCATTTCCCTGTATAAACAACTAGTGTCCAGGATGGAGAAGAAACAAGCTGAGACCTGGAGACTTCCTTAAGCCTCAGGAGTACTACGACCCCCTGTGGAGCTGACGGTGGAGCTCAGATGTAGAGCTCTTCCTAGCATGTTAAGGCCCGGATCCAACTCTACACCATAAAAAAATAAAAACAAAATCGCACCAGAATCTTACTTTGATTTAAAACAAAAACTACTTTTCCAAGGGCCTCACTAGGAAGTTTCAGACCTAAAAGTTCCACCCTACCTTTTCCTCGGTCCCACTCTCGGATGTGTGGCACTCCAGGCTTGGTATCCTTCCGCTCCTGGATGATGACTTCTACCTTGCTGTTCTGGGCCACAGGAGGTGGAGCAGGTACAGTCTTTGGTTCTGATGGCAAAAGCACAGTAACATCTCCACCTAGTTTTGTAAGGAAATAAGACCTTATTACCATGGGTTTAAAATTCAACATACTAAGCTGGGAGGTGGTGGCGCATGCCTTTAATCTCAGCACTCAAGAAACAGAGGTAGGTAGATCTCTGAGTTGAGGCCAGCCTGATCTACAGGGCAAGTTCCAGGACAACAAGGGCTATACAGAGAAACCCTGTCTCGAAAAACCAAAAATAAATATTTAACACTGATTTTGAAGTAAATGTTAATGGGAGCAGCAAGCATGTCTGATTAGTCAGACATTAGTACTTATTTCTCTATGTGAGTGGGTGTGACTGCCACAGCATATAGGTCAGAGGACAACTTTGTGCAACTGGTCATACCTTTACCTTGATTTTTATCACATAATATATGCAGTTATGGAAGACATCACATGGCACCCCCCAAATACGTAGTTTTATATTTTTGTCTATATTTTTAAACTTAAAAACTTTATTTCTTATATATGTACACAGCCAAACTTTTAAGTATTGGTTTACTAAATTGTCATTATAAGAAGCAACTCAATGTGTCTTGTTTATTGCCTAAAAACATGACAGTGTCATTCCAAACCATTCTAGCTATAAAAACTGTTCCTGGACAGCGAGATGGCTCAGTGGGTAAGAGTGCCTGCTAAGGAACCTGATGACCTTTCACTCACAGAGAAAGCAAAAAGCAAACTACTGAAAACTGACCTCTGATCTCCGTACCTGTGTTTTGACACATGCTCACTCACACTCGCTCACACACCACATGCATTAACAAATAAGTCAATGGAAATATTTAAGAGCAATAAAATAATTAAGAGCAATAAAAACTGGTCCTGGTGGTACTTCAAAGGCACGTGGAATTTAAAGATAAAACTAAGCTGCTGATTCCTACACTGCAATCCTATTAGTGAACACCAAGAGATCTAAGTTTTCCCTGTGAAAGTCAGAAATTTAAGACTGAAATACCTCTATTTTCTTCTTCAGTCCCATCTTCCTTTGATTTTTTAATCTTTTTTTGTCGAAGTTTGGCAAGTCTTGCTTCTAACATAGCCTTCCGCTTTTCCTTTATGTTTTCTCGTTTTATTCTCTGATCTGTTGTCTGAACAGAACAAAAAATTAGAAAATTATTCACTCGAAGTCAAATTCACATTTCTGTTTAAAATGATGAAATAATTCTTTTTTTTTAAAGTGCTAATTAATTTTAACAGCACATCTAAGTAGCTCTCCCCAAGACCCTGAAAATGGTGGCCTATGAAAAGGACTGTCCTTAGGAAGCTTAATGAGAACTCATAGAACCCCATGGAAGCCTCCACATGGAAGAAAGCCATTCATTTCTCTTCTGCTCCTTAATCCCTTAACACAGCTTCCTATTTCCTCACCCAGATCATCCCAAAATGCTATGTTTGAAGCTAGACTTAAAACAGCAGGGCTGAGAGCTGGAATCAGTAGTTAAGAATACTGTGGCTCTTGCAGAGAACCCAAGTTCAGTTGCTAGCACCCACGTGGTAGCTTACAACTATCCATAGTTCCAGTTCTAGGGGTTCAATGTCCTGTACAGGAGCCATGTGTGCATACGGTACACATACACAGATGCGGGCAGAGCTTACACACACACAAAAAATAATAATAGTAATAATAAAACAGCAAGGCTAGCAAGATGGCTCAGTGGGTAAAGATGCATGCTGCAATGATGCAAGCCTGGCAACCTGAGTTCAATCTCTGGAATCAACACAGAGACAGAAGGAGATACCAACTCCCTAAAGTCCTCTAACCACCACACATGCCATGACACATACACATTATATACAGATATATTACTAATAAGAACAAAACCTAGCAAAGTACAGTTAAAATTTTAGAGTTGAAAAACCCTCAATAATTTAATAATTACCTGTATGTAACCAACAATAGCATTCTGAATATCAATTTTCAATTTACTACATTTTTTAAATTCTTCTCTCATACAAATATGTCCTCATAAAAGTTTCCCCTCCTTCCACTCCTCCCAGCCCCCAGCCCAAATCCCCTTTCTTTCAGATCTACTCCTCCTGTTTCCCTTCAAAAAAAAAAAAAAAGCAGGCCTCTCATATATGAACCGAACATGTCATAACAAGATGCAATAAGACTAGGCATAAACCCTCTTATCAGGGCTGGGTGAGACAAACCAGTGGGAGAAAGAGGGTCCCAGGAGCAGATGAAAGAATCAGAGATACCCCCACTCCCACAAAAACAAAACAAAAAAACTAACACCAAACTAACAACCATTATATATATATGCAGAGGACCTAGTTCAGACCCACGCAGGCTCTGTGATTGCTGCTTTAGTTTCTGTGAGCCTGTATGAATATGGAGTGGTATTTTGCTTGTGATCTAACAAATAAGCTTGTCTGAAGATCAGAGTGTAGAGCTAAACCACTAGTTAGCCATAGGGGCTATGCAGTGGTCGCACACACTTTTAATCTCAGCACCGTCAGAAGCAGACGGATCTCTGTGAGTTCAAGGCCACTCTGGGCTGCAGGAGATTGAATCTGTCTAAAAGAGAAACAGAGATTATACAAAGGTGATCCCAGCAGTTGGAATCACATGCCTTTAATCCCAACACGATGGAGATGGAGACAGAAGTAATATGGCTGGGTGGAGAGAGGAATATATGGAGGGAAGAGATAAGAGCTCAGATTAAGCCTGAGGTTTCATAGAGAGAGCATTCAGTCTGAGGATTCGTAGGGACAGAAATTGCCCCTTTGGTCTGAGGATTCAGTAGAGGTAAGAACTAGTGGCTGGCTTTTCTGCTTTTATGATCTTTCAGCATTAACCCCTATTATCTGACTCTGAGTTTTTATTATTAAGACCAATTAGAATTCATGATACATGGGTCCTGCTTAGTTGATTCTGTGAACTGGGTATTCTGGTGTCCTCAATCCCTCTAGCTCCCATTCTTCCTCACTGTTCCTCCCTCTCTTCCAAGGGGCTTCCTGAGCTCCAAGGGGAGGGACCTGATGGAGATCTTCAGTTTGGACTCTCTCTCTGCCCAATGCTTGATTATGCCTATCTGGATTTACTACATTTTTTAAAGCATGACCTAGCAATAAAAAAATTATTCAAACCTATAACAAAAACCTTAAATTTAACTTATACCTGTTCACGAAGCATCTCTAAAGTTTTCATTTGCTTGTTTCTTAACTCTTTGTCTTTGGCAAAGGCAAAATATCCAACACCAAGTTGTCGGGCCTCTGAAATAATCAAAAATATCAAAACATTAGATTTCTCTGATTAGCAAACCACATTTACAGCAAGTTCCCTAACAAACCAAAAGAGACACACGGTGATATCAGCACAAGTTTAATTAAAAAAAAAATTGATTAAGAAAAAACAAAAAAGTCTAATGGCTAAGTGAAAAACATATAGACAGGCTACTCGGCCCTGGCTGTATCCTCTTCTCTCTGGGAACAAATTCTTAGGCTAACAGACATGTTAGGAAGAGGTCCCTAAGTTTCTTAGGCTGTGGACAAGAGGATGATTTCACCCTCCAATGCACAGCCTGACTGTATCAGAGGTGCTGCTGTCAGTACCTGGCTTTGTGCTTACTGGCTAGAGAGAAACAAACAAAAAAACCCACCACCACACACACAAACACAAATACCCCTCCCCCCCAAATTAACATTACCATTTTCCCTAATGTCTTCATAATGGATAGGCCCCATTGGCTTTTTCAGAGCCTCCCTTTCTTCTTCTTCCCATTGCTGGCGCTGAAGTTCTTTCCTCATATCTTCAGATAATAAAGTTTTTTCATTAGCAGGACTAACGAAACTAGTAGAGGAACAGAAACCTATGTTCAGGTGAGTGCCATGAAACAGCAACAATTAAATACCAGACTTATAGATGAGTATGATAGGATCTTGCCTCAGTGTTCAAGACAACCAACTTTCCTTTCTATACTTGTCCTGGTTGACATATGGAAAGTGGCCTAGCCAGGAAGGATGAACCACTGGCCTTCTCTGAATGGCCTCTGGTTTAGAGACATGGACATTGCTAGAGATCCCTGTCCCAGCAGGTGGTCATGGTTTGTGCTGTGGCCTCTGTGTGTTTACTCCAGGCCTACTCACAGGATGCCCAAGATGGGAAGGCTCACACAGGTGGAGCTTCTCCAATATTTCTCATATAAAAGCTGGCTATATGGAATTTTAACCACCAAGATACTTTTGAATGTTATTTCTTTGGTTCCCATTAGAAATGTAATCACGAAGCCTTTGATTCAATATACAAAGACACATAAATAAGAAGTGAATAAATGCAAGTGAACCTTCTCAAATCCCTCTGTCCATAAAGGCTGGTTTGTTAGCTAGGTTTGGGCTCATTCTGTACTTGCGACCTAGATCAGACAGCCTACTCAACAGTCTACTCATCCCTTTCAGCAATTATAATGTACATGACCAGAACAGAGTGCCTGCTTGGGAAGTTAAGTCAGAAGAATCACTTAAACCTAGATCAAGGCCAGCCCAGGAAATAACGTGACTCATTTCCCCACTACTCCCCCCAAAAATGGGTTTCAGGAAAAGAAAATCAATAAATAATAATGGCATTCAGGTTGTTCCCTGAGGAAAGTTATGAGTGTCTGAATATGTTAAACATTACAGGCTTCAGTATATAACAGTCTTACACATTAAAGATCCTAACAGAGCAGAGTAACAAATAGTCAGAAGCCTCTCCCACAAGACAATTCCCATGGCTGTGTTCCAAACACAGGTCACATTTTAAACTTACAGTCTTCCCTGAAGATTTTTATCCATCTCCAATAGATCTGGTAAATCCTTTCTCATGCAGCGTCGGGATCGGCCCAAAGAGTCCACATAATCCACCCTGAAAGTGAGAAGTTGGGAAGACAGTTAATCTTTAAAGAAGCAATGCCGTTACATACCTTGTTACCAAGAACCTTGAAGCCAAGGGACCACCAACACAGAGAAAAGGCTTCTTAATTAGCAGATGACATCCAATAAGCTTTTTGTGCCCTCCACAAAACCTCAATTTTTCTATTACTGCTCTACTTCTAATTGACACATTCTTTCCAGCAATCTTAGGAGTTTCTTAATGTAAGTCATGGTAATTTTTGGACACACTTTAATTAACAAGACAAACAATATATACCCTTCTTCACCTTTGCCCAAAGCAGACAGTGGAGACAGGGCAAGCTGAGCACACAGTAAGGTTAAACAAAACACTGAGATTTCCTAACAACACAAAGTATGGGCAGGTATTCATAGAAAACATCTCCTTTGTACTATGGTGCAGCAGAATTTTGTTTGTCTGTTTTAGACAAGGTTTCTCTGCGTACTTTTGGAACCTGTCCTGGAACTCACTCTACAGACCTAGGTGGCCTTGAACTCACAGAGATCTGCCTGCCTCTGCTTCCCGAGTACTGGGACTAAAGGACACCACTGCCTGGCAGTGCAACAGATTTTTTATATTTGCTATCATAGGCAAGGAATCTCCCATAGTCTGGAGTAGAGTGCACAACACACAATAAAGCACCTAATATATGCTGTAAAGCAAGTTAGCAAAGCGATAAAGGTCGGACTCAGCTAGCTCTGCTGTTGCCTGCAATTTCTTTCTTCTCAAGTGATGCCAATTTCCTTGTTAGCCCATGTTTTAAAAACCAAACACTTGGAAATCCACTTCTACAGACGACTGTCAGAAGAAATCAAACCTACAACTATATAAAGCAGCAACTTCATTTTCCTTTTTTTTTTTTCAATGAATGGGGAAGGGAAATCTAACCAGATGGTCCATGTAATTATTTACAGTATTTTTGCAAAAAGATTTTCCACCACCTGGAATTTAATTAACAAAAGGATTTACAAGCAGTAACAATTCTGGAGCTTAATTCAAAAACAAAAAAAGTGTTGGAATTGCTTGCATTGCGTCTTACTGCACCATATGGTATCATGCGACACCTTCAATTGCCCTCCAAACTCTTCAAATTGCTGACAAATTGCTTGTAATCATATAGGCATTAATAAGAAAAATAAATAAAAGACATTAGACCATTCAAAAGAGATGAGATTTCTGCCTTGAAAAGCAATCACAGCTATTCTGTTCTGGAGCAGGCCTCCAAAACACACAGAACACCAGCAAGGGAATACAGTAGTCAGCAATGGCTCTAGCTCATCAGAAACTGCTTACTGAACAGTCCCAGCATAAGCCTGGAGAAGCTGGGTGATCCACAGAGGGCTGAGTACTCTAGCTCTACAGGGCTCTAGGGAAACAGGAGGGGTGCAGGCCAGAAAACACAATTTAGGCAGAGTATAAAAACAAGCAAACTGACAAGTGTTGGCACACACCTTTAATCCCAGCACTTGGGAGGCAGAAGCAGGCAGATATCTGTGAGTTTGAGGCCAGCCTGGTCTACAGAGCAAGTTCCAGCCAGAGCTGTCACACAGAAAGACCCTGTCTTAAAAAAAAAAACACACACACACACACACACAAACAAAAACCAGACAAGCAAAAGTATGGCTCAGATGTTTTGCAGACAGTAAGATCTAGAGTGGGTCAACTATAAATAAAGGGTAAGACCCAAGAAATAGTTCAGAAGAGGAAGCAAGTACTTAGACTACAAATGATGAAGAAAGGCACAGAGAGGCTGCGTTCTCTGTGGTTCCATGTGGCATACAGCCATATGCCTACCCTCACAATAGTCTCTAACTTTAGACTTAAATTATTTAAAAGGTAAGAAAGTATGGACCACAGTGGACACCTTCCATATTATTAACAGAAAGGTTCTCTGCCATCTACAGTAGTAAAAACATCTTATTTATGCATACCTGTCCAAAGGAGTTAGCAAAAGGCTAAGAAATCTACAAACAGTCCTGAGCAGCTTCTAAGAAATCCCCCAAACAAGAACATCAGTAATGTCTAAGCAATGGCAAGGTCTGCTGAATAAGTGTCTAAGTGGCATAAAAGACACCATTACGGAATTTGCAATCTGATCTATAAAAGGCTGGATTCCTCCATCCTTTATGTATGTACAGGTTAAACTCAGGAAAATATCAATAACGGAGCTTTGCAAAGTATCTGCTTATGCCCCAGAATGGAACACACTTGCTTCCATGAGGGAATTTAAGGGAAATAGCTGTGCACTGAAGCACTGCATCTCTACTCTCCATGGAAGGAAGCTAGGCCTCAGAGAAACTGCAAATTTATCAAGTCCACACAGGCAGAAGGCAGTGCTGGAACCCACACCTCAATACCAGAAAAGAATGTAGTTAGGCTATAGCTCACTGTGCCTACTCTGCCAGTTTCTTTTGCAGGACTCAAAAGGGACCACTTCCCAGGACCTGACATCTGAACCAGGACATGTAGTGAGGGAGCAGGATACTGATGGACCGTGCAAGGATTCGTGGGCCTGGCACCACACTGGGCACAGTAGATGCTCAGTTCTTATCTGCAGTCACTGATGTTACTGCTCCACTGGTGTGCTTAAATCTATACAATCTTATACAACACGAGCTCATCCCAACTTAGAGGGGGTGGTTCTCAGGACAAAGAAAACCCAGGCAGAGTAAGAAAACATGATGTGATACCATCAAGCAAAATGATTCTCAAAAAGCCAAAACAAGTCTGGGGGGCTCACAATGATCTAAGCTCCAATATTACCCACCACTCCTCACTGGGGTCTTGGGGAGGAGGTATGTCTTTTTCAGAAAACTCTTCATCATCATCTCTCTCTTCCGCATTTCCAGACTCTCTAGTAGCACCAAGCACCTCCATTTCTTTGCGCTTGTCTATGATCTTCTGTGTGAAATCCACAAGGTACATGTCCTCCACTTCCTCATCTAGAACACAAAAATCAATTTATGGATTCTTTACATTAAAGAAGAAAACCATAGCTGGAATTAAGAAGTGGCCCTATTGCCTGACTGTTCATTCACCAGTCAATGCCTCCATCACAAACAATTTACAGAGACAACAGACACAAAACACCTGACAGAAAACTTTAAATAGGCCATCCATAACACAGACCATAATACTCTTTAAAAAGCCTTGAGTTTCCTGTTTGTGTCATCAATACATTGTGTGAGAAATAGGACCATTTAAGACAACACAGTCACTGATTTTGAGCAACTCAGAGCCAACAATGTCTAAGAGAAGCAGAACAGCATTTCTCCCAATCAGGAGAGTGGACCCTTCTTGCTGTGATGTAACAGAGCTTTCTAAATATATGAATTGCATCATTTAACTCTTATACTAATGTGTGGCAGAAAGTGCTTGAAAGATCCTAATGCAGGTAAACAATATCCTCTGAAGCTGAAGCACGGTGTGCACACCTTTAATCACAGCACTAAGGAGGCAGAGGCAAGTAGATCTGTGAGTTCAAGGTCAGTCTGGTCTACATAGTGAGCCAGGCTCTGTAGGGTTACATGGTGAGACACTGTCTCTAACATGTACGTACACACACACACGGTGAGACACTGTCTCAAACATGTACACACACACACACACACACACGCATGCACGCACACGTGTTTTTTGAGTTCTTTTCACAAGTTGACATCGTTTTCAGGCAAGAGTTAAGTTCTATAGGGATGAACTCAACATGTTTTTTTTTGTTGTTGTTGTTGTTTGTTTTTTCCTAAGGACAGAGATTGAATTACAACATGCACTGGGTTCCCTATGACCAAAGTGGTCATATCCCCCTTTACAGTGTTACACTGAAGACAACTAAGGCTCCAAGACTTAACCAGTTCAGACACACAGGTACAATAGAAGGATCAGTAGGTAGGACTGCTGGCTTTGACAAAACCCCATTTCCACAAACACATTCCTTTTGATTGAGTTACTATATTTTCATTTTATTTTAAGTTACACATATGAGGGAGAAGGGTACATGGGAGTGCTAGTGCCCTAAGAAGGCAGAAGAGGGCATTAGTTCTCCTGTAGCTGGAGTTATAGGCAGTTGTGAGTACATGAGTACTGGGAACCAAACTCCGTTCCTCTGTAAGTACAACAAGTGCTCTCAACAGTTAAGCCAGCCTCTAGGTTTCGATAGTAACAATAAAAGTTTGAACCAGAGAAAAAAAAGAATAAAACAAGTTTTCAATATCACATAGTATCTCAAAAGGGAAGAGATATGTTTCTGAGAGGTGAGATGTAGAGGTACACACCAGTGAGGCATGCTGGGAATGACCATCTTGCTCCTTAGAGTGTAGCACTGTCACCACAGCCCCCAACTTTGTAAATGATGCAGTCTGAGAAAAGGCAAATGATGGCCACACCCACTGGTGTCCTGTTTGCTAGGCAAGGTGGAACTGCTGAGCTCCAGCTCTCCCCACTCTGAAGATCCACTCTTACCACTTTCCCCGACAGGATCCTTTCCTCCAGCTCACCAGGTCAAAGCCCATTTCCTTCTAGAAATTTCCTGAATTCTTACTTGCTTTCTCTGCCTCCTGCCAATGGTGTGTACACTGGCCCAGAAAGTCTCTTACACTGTTGTCCAACTATGAATTCTGCTATTTCAGGGGGATATGACAAAAGGGAATTGTATTACAAATTTCTAAACCAATTCAAAGCACAATGTACAACTACTAATTGAATATGCCATGAAGTCGTAATTACTTAGAATAAAAATAATAAGTATGATAAAGGAAAGAGGCAAGGAAAAGGGAGAAATACAGGAAGCAAAGAGAAGAGGAAAGGAAACAAATATTCTGGAGAGAAAACAAAAAGAGCAAGGAATTAGTAAAAAGAAAAATTAAAGATTTCCCAACTGGATAAATATAAGGAGAGAACTAAAATTTAAAAATGTGAGATGAGCCGGGCGGTGGTGGCGCACACCTTTAATCCCAGCACTCAGGAGGCAGAGGCCAGAGGATCTCTGTTAGTTTGAGGCCAGCCTGGTCTAGTAGAGCTAGTTCCAGGACAGGAACTAAAAGATCTACAGAGAAATCCTGTCTCGAAAATCAAAAAAAAAAAAAAAAAAAAAGAAAAGAAAAAGAAAAGAAAGAAAGTGAGATGACTCAGTGCGTAAGAACTTGCTGCCCAAACATGAAGACCTGAGTTTGAATTCCCAGAACCCACATCAAGCACATCCCAGTATTCCTATGGCAGCAAGATGGGAGGCAGAATAGACCATTCAAATTTTGCCTTAAACAAAGCAAGAGGTGAATATCAACACATACTACATACCTATGCTGTAGCATGAACATGCCCACACTCACACACCAATGCAATAGGGCAAAACCATGAAGTTAAAAAAAAAAAGCACATCACAGAGATAAAACTGAAACAGGAAAAGAGGCAGCATAACCCATAATTCGGCACACCTTATCTTTCCCATATGCATGGATGTCCCTACATGCAAGGCTGGTCTGTTTAAACTCTCCTGGTGCTGTGCTCTCCTCCTCCACCAGATGAGACCTGCTGTGAGGGCTGTAGAACTGGTTCCCTATACTCTCCTGGCCCTGCCTGGCACCCAGTGAACCATTGGAATATTACTGAATATTTTCTTATCTCTACATAACCACTGAAATTAAAGTTTTGAGTTGTTTTTTTAAATTTCTCCCTCTTAGAATCATTTAAACAGATAATATAATACTGAGGATCTGTACAAATTGTAGACAATAAAGAAATACAAATAAACATTTGTTTACCTGGAAAGTCTCCTTTAGTCATCTTTTCATATAATTTGGCTTTTTCTTCCAATTTTTCCCTAGGAGAAAAACAAACAAGAATTAAAAATGGTCTTATAACTGTCCCTTCTGCCACTATCACCCTGACAGCTGAGAGTTAACACCTCCCCTGAGACCTGCCATGAAAAGATGGGCACAACAGGTGCTAACTGTCCTGTCCTGAAGAGACCTCAGACCCACTTCATCTACTTCATTAGTGAAAGCAGGACCAAAAGCCATACCTGATACAGAGTAACTGCTCAATAAGTATCTGATAAGTGAACAAATGGGATGCACTGAGTTAAGGCCCAACAACCTAGCTGCTAAATGCAACTTAAGTTACATGTGGTAAGAGAGATGTATGTAAACATTTTCTATTTAGTCTGCCAAAAGGATCACCAGACCCAAGGCAAGATTCTTTACCATAGTGTTTTTAGACCAGCGTCCTGGTCATTTGTGGCTTATTACACTTCATTATACCAACTTAATTTGTTAAAAACATGACAATATCTATTTCAATATCACAAATAATACACTGAAACTACATACTAATATAAGACAACAACCCTGGTATGTTGACAAAGCAGACTCGTTGCTCACATAATGTTGATGGCATTTAGCAAGTAGTAACAAGCTAAAAGGGCAAGGAATTCTCTAATTACCTAAAAATAGAAGCCCCAAAGAGGCCATCTGTGTCATGATCTCATTAATCACAATGGGAAATTTAACTCCTAATGGGGCGAAGAGACTACAAAAACCCTAGTTCACATGATTATGACAAGTTACTTAACTTTTCCTTTCTGTGTCTCAGCTCTTCCAGACTGAAGGAAAAGCAAATTCTTTTCTTCTTTTTTGCTTCTCCAGATTGCCACAAAATTAACTTGATAACACAAAGTAATGTCATCTCATCTTCACTGTCATATAAGTTAGCAAGGTGGTTCCATGTGTGTTCCTTTGGGTGCCCAAGCATCAGTCAGTGTACATACATGTAAAGGCCACAGATTGACCTTAGGTATCATTCCTTAGGAGTTAACCACCTTGTTTTTGAGACAGGGTCTCTTAGTAGGACCTGGAGATCCCTAAACAAGCTAAGCTGGCTGGACAGTAAGCCCCAGGGATCTCTGCTCCCCAGCAGTGGGATTACAAATCTACACAACCATGCCTGACTTTTCTATCAGGTCCTCAAGCTTGTACAGCAATCATCTGACCAACTGAGACATCTCCCCAGTCCAATGAAGCTGCAGAGTTCCTATCATGTACCAAAGCAGAAGGCTACCACGGCAGATGTTACAATTTAGAATTCTCCAGGCACAGGAGACTACTGCCTCTTCTTTACAAAAGAATGCTAGCTACTAAGCAGAGGAAATCCACGAATAATTCAGCAGCAGCACGGCTTACTAACAATACAAAGCATCCATGGAAATATAGTAGTGACTAGGATACTTAGTCTCAAAGCTTCCCACCCCAGGTTACTATTAGCCACATAGGAGAAAGGGCATCTTCACAGTAGAGAATTCTACCAGACGTTTCTAAGCAAGTGATTGAATTCATTACCAATTATGAGCCTCTAGGTAAGACTCACTGTAAAATACAAAGACTACACAGCAGTCTTAACAAAAAACTTTAATATAACCTCATTTAGACATGTGACATGGCAGAAAAAAAACTGACCTGGACACTTAAAAATGTCAGCAGGGTAACTGACAAAAAAAAAAAAGGGGAAAAAAGCGGAGAGATTTGAGAACTATAGGCATGAATGGAATATAATCTTTAAATCCTGATTTTGTTTTCCCCTGATTTTTTTGAAAGACAGAGAGTGTCTCTGTGTAATAGCCCTGGTTGTCCTGGAACTTATTTTGTGAATCCTGAATTTTTACAAAACCTATTTAGGACAAAGCTGTGTTGGGACAATGGTAAAATCTGAAATATGAGCCACACAGCAGTGTTAAATATAGTAGTATAATGTCCTTGTTCAGATAGATATATACTGAAACATTTACAGGTAAATTATCATGACACTTAAAGTCTTCCTCTACAGGTGTGGCAGAAGGATAGAGGAAAGCAAATATGACAATATATTAATTAGTGAATTTAGGAAACAGGTATTAGAATGTTTCTTTTACTTTTCTTCAAATTATATTCTTGGCTTGCGAGGGAAATTTTGGGGTATCTAAATACTAATGTCCTATCACCTAACCTAGAACACACCATGGGACTTTTATTTTTATTTTATTTTTTAAAATATTTATTTATTTTATTATGTATACAATATTCTGTTTGTGTGCATGTCTGCAGGCCAGAAGAGGGCACCAGACCTCATTACAGATGGTTGTGAGCCACCATGTGGTTGCTGGGAATTGAACTCAGGACCTTTGGAAGAGCAGGCAATGCTCTTAACCACTGAGCCATCTCTCCAGTCCCAATGGGGACTTTTATTTTTAAATAAATAAATGTATTTATTTATTTTACATCCCAGTCACAGTTTCCCCTCCCTCCTCTCCTCCCAGTTCCTCTTCCCAATACCCACTCTGTTCCCATCCCCTAATTCACTCCTCCATTTGTTTAAGAAAGGACAGGTCTCCTGAGAGTATCAACAAAACATGGCATATCAAGTTGCAATAAAACTATGCATCTCCCCGTGTACTGAGGCTGGGTAAAGCGATCCAATATGGGGAATAGGGTCCATGGAACACTTCTCCCAGCACTTGGGAGACAGAGGCAGGTGGATCTCTGTGAGTTCGAGGCCAGCCTGGTCTACAAGAGCTAGTTCCAGGACAGGCACCAAAATTACAGAGACGCCTTGTCTCGAAACAACAACAACAACAACAAAGTGTTAAGCTGAAGATGTGGTTCAGCAGACAAGACCATTGGGATCCCATCCCTAGAAATACAAGTTTTAAAAAATTGTTGATATAGGCCAGGTGGTGGTGGCCCAACCCTTTAATCCCAGCACTCGGGAGGCAGAAGCAGGTAGATCTCTAAGATCAAGGCCAGCCTGATCTACAGAGTGAGTCCAGGGCAGGCAGGGCTATGCAGAGAAACCCTGTCTCGAAAAAAATGAACAAACAAACAAGCAAGCAACAATAACAACAAAAAAATTGTTGATATAGCCTTTTCTTTTTCTCAGTCTGCCAGAAAGATGTCAGATATTCAGACTGAGTGTGTTTACCAAAAGCAGTCCATGATCTTTTAAAACAACAAATGGGTTCTATAAGCAAGGAAAGGCTCCCTCAGTACTACAAGAGCATCAGTCCAAGCTCAACATGCCCAAGGAGGCCATCCAGGGCACCTAAACAGACAAGAAATGCCTCTTCACTGATAACATCTCTATTTGAGAGCAGATCCTGTCTGGTGTCGTGACCAAGATGAAGATGCAGAGGACCACTGTCATCATCTAAAACTATATCTACTATATCCAAAAGTACAATTGCTTTGAGAAGCACCACAAGAACATATCTGTCTGCCTGTCCCCTTTTTGGGAATGTACAGACTAGTGACATTATCACCATGGGAGGGTGTAGGCCCAAGTTAAGACAGTATTCTTCAATGTGCTCAAGATCATCAAGGCTGCCAGCACCAAGAAACAGAACCAGAAGTTCTGAGAAGACGCTGCCAACTTCCAGAACAAATAGTTATTTCCCAAATCTTTTTTAAAAATTGATATATTTAGTATGTGATAAAAGCTTAAAACAGGACCCTACTTCATCTTCTAAGCTCAATTTTTTTTCTTTGTGTAAGACAACAGATATGTGTAAATTACAGCATTTTTAGGGGACAGCTGGCCCTCCACATCTAGAGTTCACATCTCCAGATTCAACTACCTGGAAAGAAACAATATTCCAAAACAATGATATTGTTGCTAATATATACTGTGCATCTGTCTGTACATATTTTCCTTCTTGACATTATTCCCTAAACAATACAGAATAACAACTATTTACAAAGTGCTTACACCATACTAGGCATAGAAAGTAATCTAGAAAAGATTTTAGAGTACTGATTGTTTTCACAGACCACACACACTAGTTTATCTATTTGGAGCATCTTGAGCTTTGGTATCTGAGGAAGAGTAGGAACCTAGAACCAACCAATGCCCCTCAGATATCAAAGGACACTGTATTTACATTCATAAAGCATTTGCCCAGAAAGATGTCTATCAGATCTGTACATCAGGAAGAGTACCAACTAAACGTTTATTTCTTGGTCTGGTAACCCCCTTTCAGGTTTAACTACCTTGCTTTGTCTAAAGTCTTCTGCTCTTCAAGCTTCTGTTCTGCATCCTTCTCTGCTCGACTAGAAACACCAGCATTCTGCTTGGTCCAGATACTTGGCTTCTGGAGAATGATTCGAAAGAACAAAATAAAACCACGTGATCACAAAGCATCAAAAAGGAAAGAAAATCCTTGGATCTCATGAATCATCAAAGAACTACTTATTCTGACAGCTAGCTTACAGCTTACAACAGACGTGACAGGCCATGACAAAGTTGGAGCTGAGGAAAACTCCTAAATCACCTGAAGAATTTCCTTCTGAACTTCGCTGAGTTATTTCTCAACTGACATTTACCCATGACAGATTACAACATCATTCAATATTCTAATGGATATGAGCAGAATACAAAGGAATATAGTAAGCAGATTACTACCTATAAAAGTTTTAAAACTCTTAAAGACTTTCATAGTTTAAGTCTATTTCTATATATTACAGTTGTTTATCTCTATTTGGACACAAAATACATGCTAATCTTCCATGAGAATGTGAACAACCCAATTATTAACAGCATGTTAAAGAAGAATATAGGAACTGGAAAGATAGGTTAGCATTCATTATGAGGGCTTACTGCTCTTGCACGGGATCTGAGTTCAGTTCCCAGCACCCATATTACTTGGCTCACAACTACATATAACTCCAGATCCAGGGGATTCAACACCCTTTTCTGGTTTCTGAGGGCATCTACACACAGATGGCATATACAAGCATGACATATATATACATACAAGCACACACACACAACATATATACTTAAAATAAGTCTTTTTATAAGAGTATTAAATTATCTTACTAATTTTAATATTTAACAAAGTTTATGCAAATGTTCAATTATAAGTCAGGGACTTTTTTTTCTTTATATTTACTTATTTACAGATAACCACTGGCATTTTTCAAAAACTTATAATGCAATTCTCCCATATTTGGAATCAGTAGAGGTATTTTTACCTTATTAGTTGTCTTTGGTTTTCCAAAGACTCCAGAATCTTTTAGAAGTTTTTCTTGTTTGAATTCTTCTTGTTTTCGGAAGAGCTCAGCCTTAAGATCTACCAACTAGAATAAAACAAGAAAGTAAACAACAATATTTCATTCGCTGGTGGCAGTTGACTGGCTTGCTAAGCAACTGTAATTCTCCAAGATTTTGGCTTCCTGAACATGGACAAGAAACACAAGCTTAAATATAGAACTCCACACAAAATTAAACAACATTGGGTTTCATTGTAGTTTTGCTACAAATTTAGTTCTACTTCAACTTTTACTACTCAAGGCTTTTTTTTTTTCTGCCAACAGGAAAGTGACATAATAAACAAATGAAATCTACATACAGATACAGATTGGATTCAACTAACTTCTGAAGCGCTTTCTGCTTGTGGAACATATAACCAGAAGTACAGGGTCAAGCTTTACTTTTTTGTTGTTGTTGTTTGTTTGTTCTTGTTGCTTTGATTTGACTTGGTTTTGGTTTTTTGAGACAGGGTTTCTCTGTATAGCCCTGGCTGTCCTGGAACTCACTCTGTAGACCAGGCTGGCTTCAAAGTCACAGAGATCCGCCTGCCTCTGCCTACCAAGTGCTGAGGAGATAAAAGGCAAGCACCACCACTGTCCAGTGAGTTTGTTTGAAAATGTGATGGGGGGGGGGCACAGGTGAGGAGATGAGGCATCCACCTCTCCGCTGTGTTAGTTCTAACAAGGGGGAGGAAATGATGTGATGGCAAGTGGCTATACGCACAGGCACCTGTAAGTCAGGCACTACTGGCTGACAAGGAAAAGAAAAATGACTGAGCTCAGGAGCTAAATAAAGAGATGAGTCAGGAGTTGAAAATACTTGCTGCTCTTGCAGAAGACTCAGGTTAGGTTCCCAGAACCTCCATGTGGCATACAACCATTACAACCATCTATACACAACTCTAGTTCTAGCGAATTTAATGCCCTCTTCTGGCTTTTGAAGGCACCAGGCACACATGTGTTGCACATTTGAAGGTGCAGGCAAAACAGCTATAAACAAAATAAATCGTTTTTTTTAAAAAATGATTCCTTTTTTATGTTTGGGGCAGTAGTGTTTTGCTTGCATGTGTATCTGCATGAGGGTGTCAGACTCCTCTGGAAAATTGTGAAAGTTGTGAGCTGCTATCTGGGTGCTAGGAATAAACCAGGGTCCTCTGGAAGAAAAGTCAGTATTAGCTGGGCGGTGGTGGCACACGCCTTTAATCCCAGCACTTGGGAGGCAGAGGCAGGCGAATCTCTGTGAGTTCGTGGCCAGCCTGGTCTACAAGAGATAGTTCCAGGACAAGAACCAAAAGTTACGGAGAAACCCTGTCTCGAAAATCCAAAAAGAGCAGTCAGTATTCTTAACCACTCTCTGAGTCATTCCTCCAGCCCCATACCATTTTGGGGGGCGGAAGAGGGGGAATGAGTTCAGTGATTTCCATTTGAAAGAAATCTATTTAAAGGTACTGCTGGTAGGAATTTTAACAGTATAAAGGAGTCTCGCTCCAGGACCCAATATTCAAAATTCTTCAAGGAAGGAAGGAAGGAAGGGAAGAAGGGAGGAAGGAAGAAGAAAATTTTGCCTTTTACCTCTTCTTAAATGCATCAATTATCTAGTTACATATTTTTCTATTCCACAATTACTTCTGAATTTAAGCTCACAAAATGACCAGTTCCTGGATTTCATTTGTATTGTAGTTTTTGAAAATGCTATCCTCTGGATAATCTGGCTTTAGTTTGTTTTGGTTTGGTTTTTAAAGACAGGGTCTCACTGTGTAGCCCAGTCTATCCTGAAACTATGTGGCTTGGGCTGACCTCTGAATCACAGAGACCGGCCTCTCACATGCTGGGTTAGGGTAAAGGCCATGTGCAACTACACCCTGCTGAATTTAGTGTATAAGCACTGAATCCAAATTCTGACAAAATCCTGTCAGCTCTCGCGGCCCGAGGCAGCCCATCCCATAAGTCACTAACTAACTTGTCTGGGTCCTGCTAGGGGGACCCTAGGTATTCTGGGGTCCTGGGGTGTCGAATCTCTGTATTGGAGACGCCAGGAAGGGCCCCATATAGTCCAGGTCCCCGCAGACAGCGAGGCCTGGCTGGGCTGTGGCGGCTGACCCGCAGGATGCACCCTGAGATTCCGGGGAGGACGGCTTCTGGGACTTGTGTGTAGGGCGAGCCTAGTCCAGGTCCCTGCCGAAACTCGGTTCAGGATCCTGAGAATAAGGAATTGTCGAGGGTCCCCGCGGGGAGAAAGACAGACGGAGAGTCCAGGCTCCTGACCTGCGTGAGGCAACAGGTTAGGTCGCCATTCTCGACTGAGAAAAGCGGGAAAACTCGGAGCACGCAGCTAAGCCACACTCGAACTCACCGAGGAGGCTGTAACGTCCAAAGGTTTTTTCTTTCGGTCCATCGTGCCGCCAGGATACCAGGTCCCAGCACCTAGCCTCCCCGAAGCCTCTGTCAGGCCTTATGAGCCCGCCCCGAGCCGGAACCGGAAGTGTCTTTGCCCCGACGTCGAGTTTGCGTACTTTTGCGACACAGATTTACGATCTCGGCGCCATCTTGAAAGCGTCATTGTGAGGTGACGCTTCGCTTCGTCGCCATTTTGAGAAGGTCGGGAGGGGGTGCCCCAGGGTTGAAGTTGATCGTTGTGGTCGTCTTGAAGAGAGCAGAAAGTGAGGCGAGAATTACTACTTTTGTCGTCGTCTTGAGGCGGGCGGAACATAGCTTGCATTGCAACAGATACTACATTGAGTGGAGAGGCTTGGGTGATGGAATAGAATGGCGCCATCTTGAGGAGGGCTAAGTAAACTCAAGTATCTTCATGAAAACAAAGGATTTAGTAAAAATGGAAAACAAATTATTATTTGAAAACGGGCTGTGAGGGGAAAACCTATCATTTTATTTGGTTTTCTTTGTTTTTTGAGATACGGTTTTACTTCATAGCCAATTGACCTGAAACTCACTATGCAGACTTGGGTGGCCTCAAATTTGCAACAATCCTCCTGCCTCTGTAATCCTGAATGCTAGGATTACAGCTGTAATTTTTAAATACATATCTGTCTGTCTGTCTATCTATCTATCTATCTATCGATCGATCTTAAGTATATTATCTATTTATCTACTTACCTACCTACCTATCTGTTTATAAGACGGGGTCTCATGTATTTCCTGGCTGACCTGGAACTTCATTTTTTAGAACAGGCTGGCCTTGAATTCACAATTACCTGCCTGTCTTTTTCTCCATAGTGCTGGGATTAAAGCTGTGTACCACCACAACCAGCCTCCAGAATATTTTATTTTTGAAATTGCTGTTTGAACTGCTAACTTGAGAGAATTTTTACTTGGGATTAGAATAAAATTTCCAACAATTTCCCAAATGGCCCTAAACATGCCTTTGCTGTATTTCTGCCAAGCAATGTTCTCAGTATTGATGAAGATGATAAAAATCGAAGCTATCGACTCTGAAAAACACTGAAGATGCTCTGTGTTCTATAGTATCAAATATTTAGCTGACACTTAATTATTTATGTTAAAAATAAGCATATCCACCTCACTAGGATAGAAATTGGTTTTCATTTTTAATAAATGGTGAAAATCTACATATACCAAAGAATTGTTTTAAAATAAATTTTGCTATAGCTTTTACACCAATTTTATATACCTGGGGTCATGAAAAAAATATTGGATAAAAAGAGGTTGTGAGTGGAATTTTAAAGAAGTCCTGTCCTAGAAAACTAATGGTAAGTCATTAGAGTCTTACTTTGTCTGCTGACTGCCTGTGGGGAATCTCTGGTTATCTCCTGGTTGGCTATACAGCTTACACCTTAGAAATTCTCATGAAGAGTGGCACCCCACTAATGAGAATACCTCCCAAGAAAAAGGCATTACCAGAAAAGGATGGGATGTAGTTCAATGTTGTGCATGCAAGATCCTGGGTTCCATCCCTAGTACAGGAATGGGGGAATAAAAATAAGCTTTGTTCCCCCAGCTATCAGACGGAATGTGATGTTGGTCAGAATGCTACTCTGGAAGGTCCACAAGTTCTCATACATTGTGTTTCCAAAAGCTCCTTCTTTCATTTGATGCCTTCCCAGCAGCTGGGACTGTCTAGTATTACTTTCCTCTATCAAATCCCAATAATGCAGCAGTGATCCAGTGCCCGTTCCCAGAATGTTGTCTTCTAAACCAGACCTTTGACCAGAGTCTCAAAGGCATCCAAGTTTATTGCAGAAGACAGAGGAAGAAAGGGACTCAGATTGGTGATGGGGGCCTGGGCACATCTCATCACCCTCTGAATTTCAATTCTCTTACCTGACTGGGCACATGGGAGGTTTGAGACTATGAAATGAAAATGGCTCTGTATTCATTATTTTTCTTGTTATGACCAAATCCTGGCAAGAGCACTTAAGGGAGGAAGGTTTATCTTGGCTCATAGTTTTAAGGGATACAGTCTGTCACAGAGGGGAAGTTATGGTGGGAGATTGCTTGATTCCACAACTCCAAGCTCTAGCCAAGCTGGGACCTTTCACTTCCTTGAATTTTGTCCAGCCTGGAAGGAATTAGGATATTCTAGAGACACTCTTCCTCTTTTTGACTGTCAGACAATTGAAACAATGGATCCCAAGAAAATGTAATTTCTTCCATGAAGTTCATGCTGGCAGAAGACCGCCATGCTTCCAGAGGACTTCCCAGCACCCATATAGCAGCTCCCAACTATCTGTAACCCCAGTTCCAGAGAATTTTATGTGTTCTGACCTCTGTGGACATCAGGAATGATTTGTAGGCGTGCATGCAGGTGAAACACCCATAGACATAAAGTTTTTTTTAAAAAAAAAAGTTAAAGAAAATGAAAAAGTCTAAAATTTGGACTAAATAAAACAGAAACTTTTTTCCTAGAAGAAGATTTTCAGACTCCCTTGCAAGAGAATGGAACCCAAGACAATGATGAGAAGACCTCACCTTGATGAAGACTGCTTAGCAATGCATAACCTGGCCCTCTACTCAACCCTTAACCTTACTTTAAGACTCCTAAGATGCACTTGAGTGGGGGTGGGATCACTAAATCTGTCTCTCTTCCCAGTGTGGCCACATAGAATAAATCTCCTGTTCCTTTTTTTTTCCATTATTAATTTGGCTCTTTTAATTGGTTTCTCAAGGATGGTAGGTTGAATCTGGTTTGTTGGAGCATAGGGTATAACCCTAAATTCAGTAGTAGCATCTAGGTGGAACAGAAAGTAAAAAGTGGAGAGGAAATAGGTTCCAGATTAGAATAAAATACCTTCAAGATTTCTTCACAGTGATTCTCATCCTCCAGTGAGGGTCCACATCTGAAAGTCACAGCTTTCTGGAACTCACCATTAGCCAGGGACCAAGTGTTCGAACGTGTGAGAGTATGGGAGACATTTCATATTCAAGCTACAAGCATGTGGAAACAGATGTGTGCACATCCCTCACAGGCTCGGAGCTGTGGGTGACAACAGTCTGTCTGGTGACACTGCATATTTGACAGTGTGTCTCACGCCTGTTGGGCCCCAGGGGTGTGCAGCGGGTGGCGGGTGGATTCTCTTTCCGTTCATCCCTGTGGGATGTGCATTGTCTATGAAATCTCCTATTGGCTTTAAATCAAGGTGGAGAGAGGAGATCTTCCCAAACAGTCATCAGTCTTCTCCCCCAGGAGCTTGTCTCCAGCCAGGTTCATTTTCAGCATCCTGCAGGGGGTTTCCAGAGATGCTGGACTGAAGGGCCAGCCTCACCCTCTGCACTCAGGGCTGCCAAGGCTGAGGGGATGAGATGCTAATCAGCTGTGAAGTCTACAGGCTTAATTGAGCCCAGGAAGACTTTTAGCATGTGAATGACATTTTCCTACACACCCTGTTTCCCCCTTAAAGGAAAGCTGTGTCTCCCCTCACTTTTCAGCCCACAGAGCCCTCACCTTTGTTCTCTCTCTGACACCACTGGCTCCAAGGAGAAATTGCTTAGCAATGGATGAATGAGCTGAGTCCAATGTGTGCGAGAAGATTAGGTTGAAGGGAAGAAAATTGGGTTTTCAATAAGGGCAGGGGACTAGGCAGGAGGCATAAAGATAAGCAGGGTGGGGCCCTGGATGATGGTGCAGTTGACCTTGATGGAGATCAGGCCAAACTGGCTGTGACGTTAAGACACTTAGTTTCTGCAGCAACCTCGGGGCGGGGGGAGGGGGTGCTGTCACATTGTTCTTATATGGGAGCAAGCAGAAACACAGAGAAGGCAAGTATGTATCCAAAGTCACATAGCTTGGAGTCAAACTCTACTGGGGAAAGGAAAAATAAATCAGCCCCCTGTCCCAAATTATTTCTGCAGAAGAGACCTGTCATTGGGTCACTCCGAATTCCTGCTGACAGGTGACAATCCTCAGCTTTCCTGGGCTTCCCACCGTGTCTTTAATCCTGTTGATGCACCTCCATGGATGTCTATCTTTGCGTGCATCTTCATGTAAAGGCACTGGCTATGTGAGACAAAGGGCCTTCTGGAATCTAGGGTGACCTCACTTTAACTAATGACATCTGCAGTGACAATATTTCCAAAGAAGGTCACAATCTGACAGCATTTTTGAACATATTTTTTTCTTTTTTCTTGGGGGGGGGGGTAAAGAAGGCCCTAGTACCTGTCTTGGAAAGAATCACTTGAGGTCCACAGCATTGGTGGGGAGAGGACCTGAGACCCATGACTGAGAAACAGGGCCTGTCATTATTAAGAATAGCCGGGCGATGGTGGCGCACGCCTTTAATCCCAGCACTCGGGAGGCAGAGGCAGGCGGATCTCTGTGAGTTCGAGACCAGCCTGGTCTACAGAGCTAGTTCCAGGACAAGCTCCAAAGCCACAGAGAAACCCTGTCTCGAAAAACCAAAAAAAAAAAAAAAAAAAGAATAGCATCATCACTGAGTGGCAAAAAGACTGGATGAGGACGGAGATGAACTAAGCAAATGCCTATGCCACTCAGGCTAGGCTGCTGGGAAGCAGGTCTCCCTGTTTCGGCTGGTCACTGCATGCTGCCACCCTTTCCCGAAGAGTGGTATCTCCACCAGCCTGTCACTGTCACGAATGGTGAAGAACCAGCTTACAATGGGGAAAGGTTCATTCAGGCTCACAGCTGCAGAGACTTGAGTCCATGTTTGGTTGGCCCCATTGTTATAGGCCCATGATGAAGAAGCACAGCATTGCAGGAGTAGATGGTGGAGCTAAGTATTCATCTCAAGGCTAGGGAGGGAAGAAGGGGAGGGGAGGGAAGAGGGGGAGAGTGCGCATGCATGTTAGGAATCAAGGATCCCGCTGTTTCCTTCAAAGGCACACCCTCATCACTTAAGGTCCTCCCGGTAAGCTCTGCCACTTCCCACAGCACCACCCTTGAAAACAGCCTTCAGTGTGTGGGCCTCTGGGAGATTCCAGATCCAAGCATTGGCAAGGAACAAGGGAACTCACCTTGGTGAGAGCCACATCTGGCAACAGGTAGGAGCTGAAATGGTGACAAGGAGAACACTGGACGTGGGGAAGGCCATGGTGTTGCATAGAACTCTGAGAAGGTGCTTGACTGCGGGACTGGGGTGTCCAGGCAGAGGAGGGTCAGACAGGCAGGCAGGGTCAGATGGCCACTACAACAGGGAGGAGGTGCTTGTACCTCCTGATGCTTCCCAGAGTACTTCAAGCCACATTGGTGTCTGTTCCGTGTAAGGCAGGAGTCATGGAGAGTGCTGGGAAGAGGAGGGATGTGGTGGTCCAACTTAGGGTTTAACAAGATTCCTGTGCTGCTGGGCTGGCCAAGACCATTTTCTAATAATGGCACTCTTGATTCACACTTTCGCTGATAATCAGAAAAGGATCCAACACATCTGTGTTTTAAGGCTAGACATGCCTATCAAGCCAAGAAGGATGCCTGCGAGCGCACTAGCTGTGAGCCCATGGGAGTGCCTTCTACACACCAGGCTAAGTGCTTTCTTAAATGTATTTTAGAATAAACTTTTCTATTTTAAGTTTTATATTTATAGAAGTATTCAAAGACAGCATGGACAGTTTCTATATGGTCCTTGATCACTTCCCTCTGTTCATATGTCACTGTAGGGCTTTTGGTCACATGCAAGAAGCAACATTGGTACATTCTGTCAATAAGTCTGCTCTTCCTTCCCAGTATTGTCCATCTAGGCTGCCACAGTAGATTGGGTTTGGAAAGCTCTTATTTAAACAAAAGGGGGGAGGTGCTGTGGGAGCACATTCTGCTTCTTCAGCCAATAGACTTCAAGATACCAGCTCACTTCGGCATGGTCTCTTATACTATAAAAAGCAGCACTAACTGTGTGCCTGCTCTCTTGCTTCCAGCTCCCGCTTTTAGCTGCTAGACTCTGTTCCTGTTCACTCAGAGGACTGTTGCCTGGGACAATGATCTGTAAGTTTTACCCTTAGATAAATAACCTTTTTATTATCTATAATTCTGAGCTGATGTGGGATTGTTTGTGTCTTATGTCATCACCTCATGGCTGTGAAGCAGAGGAAGATAGAAAGGGAAGGGTGAGCAAGAGGGAAATTCAACTCAACCCTAACCCAATACCCTCTTCTAGGGCTTAGCCCCAACAACCTAACTTTTCTCCCTGTGTCCATCCCCATAAATGTTCCACCACTTCCCAGACATTGGAACATTGGGGGCCATTCAAACTTCAAACCACAGCACTGATCATCCTTGTTTCTGGTGACCTTTGCAGTTTTCAACAATCCTGGTCAGGTTTTGTGTGCATATACACTCCTGCTTTATGTATGTGAAGCATATGCCTGCAGTACTCAGGGAGGCCAGAAGAGGGCCTTGGATTCCCTGGAACTAGAGTGTTTACAGACAGTTATAAACTGCCATATATGTGCTGGGAATTAAACCTGGGCTCCCTGTAAGAACAAGTGATCTAAAATGCTCAGCCCTTTTCCAGCCCTTGATATTTTTCTTTTGTTGCTGTTTAGGGTTTTCTGTTTGTTTCCTTGCTTGCTTGTTTGTTTGTTTTGTTGGTTGGTTGGTTTAATAACAGACTCTTCAATTTGAGTTTGCCTGACTTTCTCAGAGCCTGAATGGGATGAGTTGAAGGAAGGGCATCATAGGACATTCACCTGATAAAATACATGCTGTTAAGATGACTTAGGAGTGGGAGCCTCAGTCCCCTGGCATAAAGTGCTCTTTGCCAAGACGCTCCATCAAAAGTCACTTCCACACTTGCTGTTTCTTCAGAAGCAGCTTACCTAACAGCAGCCCACTGTCAAGTGGTGTTCCAGGTAATTATTTTTTCTTATGTATTTATTTTTGTTTATGCGTATTGCTTAACTGCATATCAGTAGGTACCCTGTGTGCATGCAGAAGCCCCTGGAAGCCACAAGAGGGTGTCAGGTTTTCTAGAACTGAAGTTCCAAGGAGTTGTGAGCCACCATGTGGATTCTGGTAATCAGACCAGAGTTCTCTGCAACAATAGTAAGTACTAGTAATTGCTGTGGGACAATGTTTTTACCCTGTAAACATTTGCTTCTTGTGCTTGTTTAATATAATGCTGATTGTCCAGTAGCCAGGCAGGAAGTAGAGGGGAGGCAATAAGAACAAGAGAATCTGGGAAGAGGAAAGAGTCAGTCTGCAGTTGTGACCTAGCTGCAAAGGAAACAAGATGAGAATGCCTTGCTGATGAAGGTACCAAACCACATGGCTAACACAGACAAGAATTATTGGATAATTTAAGATGTAAAAATTAAATTAATAAGAAGCCTGAACTAAAAGGCTAACCAGTTTATGATTAATGTAGACCTCTGTATGTTTCTTTGGGACAAATGGCTGTGGGACAGGATGGGACAGAAACCTCAGTCAAGAGTTAATGGTTAAGTCATCTCTCCAGCCCAAATTTTTAATTTTAAATTGACAAACAGTCACATATTTATAGGATATATGATGTTTTGATTTATTTTGTACAATGTGTGATGATTTTATTGGACTCATTAACAAATCTGTCACCTTGCTTGTTGCTCTTTTATGACTGGGATGTTTAAAATCTCTTTCAGCAAATTTGCACTATTTTTTAGTTTGGTCACCACTCTGCAGTACAGTGCAGGACTGTGTCCATCTTGCCCAGTTTAAACTTTGTGACCTTTGATAAATACCTCTCCATCCCACCTACCACCCCATCTGTAGTAACCATCACTCTTCCTCCTCTTCGATTTTATGGCGTAAGCTCTGGATTCCACCTAAGAGTGAGAATGTGTGGTCCTTGCCTTTCTGTGCCTTGTTTGTTTTCCTCAGTGTAATGCCCCCTAGGCTTGCCCAGTGTTGTATATCTGCACAACATTGTTTATTTGATATTTTAGACAGGTCTTGTGAGGTAGCTCATGCTGGCTTTAAAGTTGTAGTCTTCCTGACCGTACCTCCCAAGTTCTGGGATTGCAAGCATATACCACCATGCCTTGTAATGACATTTTCTGTTCATGTATTGGCTGATGTGTGCCTAGGATCCTTACATCTCTTAGCTAATGTGAAAAGTTCAGCAATGAACAAGAGGGAAGTTCACCGCTAGAAATGTCTACATCAAAACAGGATGTGGGAAGCTAGTCGGTGGTGGCACATGCCTTTAATCCCAGCACTTGGGAGGCAGAGGTAGGCGGGTCTCTGTGAGTTCAGGACAGGCTCTGAAGCTACAGGGAAACCCTGTCTTGAAAAACAAACAAACAAACACCCAGGATGTGGGAAAGAAGATCTTAAATAAACAATCTTGTGGTCCAGGCATGGTGGCAAATGTCTTTAATCCCAACACTCAGGAGGTGGAGGCAAGCTGATCTCTGTGAGTTCAAAGCTGTCCTGGACTACAAAGCAAGTTTCAGGCCAGTCAGGACCTTGTCTCAAAAATAAAATAAAATGTATTCTATCTCAAGGAACTAGGAAAAAATATAAAAGCAAAATAAAGCCCAAATCAGTAAAGAAAGATCAGAGCACTGATAAATTTGATTTATTTAAATTTCTTTTTTGTTTTCTTTAGTCTATTTTTGGCTGTTTATTGTATGTTTGTTTATTTGTTTTTGAATAAGGGTTTCTCTGTGTGGCCCTGGCTGCCCTAGAACTCACTCTGTAGACCAGGCTGACCTGAAACTCACAGAGATCCACCTGCCTCTACTTCTGCCTCCCAAGTGCTGGGATTAAAGGCCTGTGCCACCATTGCCTAGTTTACTTTTTGTTTTTTGAGACAGGATCTCTCTATGGAGCCCTGGTTGTCCTGTACCTTTCTGTGTAGGCCAGGCTACCCTTGAACTTGTGGAGATCTGCCTGCCTTTGCCTCCCCTCCTAAGTGCTGTATTAAAGGGGTGTTCTGTTGTGCCTGGATTGACTCAATTAATTTTAGCAAGAGCCACCTGGAAAGCTTGTCACTGTCCTTCCTTTACAGATTAGGGGACTGAGGCTCAAGGAGGCCTGGAGCCCCACTCAAGGCCATGGGAGAGCTGTTCACCCATGCTCTGCTGATGCTCCCAAAGGCCTGGGCTCCTGGACAAATCTCTTTCCTCTCTTCCCTTTCTCTGCATCCTCCCTGCTGAACCCATACTCTCCTATCCAGAGACAGAAGTGTGAGTTCCCCTGTGGCCCCAGTACCTGACATGAGGCTGAGTTGAAAAGAGGTCTCAGATCACATTCCTTTTTGCAGACAGGAGCCTCAGGCCTGAGCTATTTATTGCCAAGGTCCTTGTGCCCACTTTAATTTCCTGCCTGGTCTAGATGGATACAGATAGAGACAGCAGGCTGGGAGGCATCGCTGGGAAGGGGGTGGGAAGGACTGTGGTTGTCACAAGAACCATAAGAACAACTGCCTCTCTCCTGGATTCTTCCTGAGAGAGACCATCCACAGCAGAAAGGGCATCCATGCCTGGGACCATGACTTAGGCAGGAAGGCAGCCAGTGCCATGGTGTTGAAGACTGGGGACTTGCTAGCCCCATGGTATTATGAGAGGGAGACTGCCAGGTCTGGCACCCTCAAAAGAGACAGAACCACTGGAACCCCTGCATGGGTAACCTCATTTGCCTAATGCTCACTATGTGAGTGGCAATGTCCATTCTGGAACTCAGGCCCAATGCCCATATGTTGGTCTTCAGCACAAGGTCCTCACTTGATTCTGGAACCGTGCTCTTGGGCTTCCCAGTCCCCAGAACCATGATCATAGTAAACTTTTGGTGTTGGATATTTTATTGTGACAGTGGAAAACAGGTTAAGACAGGGAGCCAATCTCCTACACACTTACTCTAGCTGAGGGTCCCCATATCAGAGTTCGTGGCAGGCTGGTGCCTGTGGGTGCATTGCCCCTGCACCTCTTTGTGTAGAACTGTCTCTGGGATGTGTGATATGTTACCTGGGGGTATGGAGCTGACATCCAGAAAAAGACTTAAAAAAAAAAAGACTAAAGCATGCCACCCTTAACTAAGATGCTTTAATAAAGAGGTGTTTATTTCTTTGCATGTATGCATGCACATGCAGTTTCATGTACCCATGTGCACATGTGTTTAGAGGCCAGAGGTCAGGAGATCAACCTCGGCTCAGACATCATTCCTCAAGAACTACCCACTTTGGTTTTGTTGTTTTGGGCTGGTTAGTTGGGTTTATTTGTTTGATTTTAGACCCCAGAGAGAGCTCCCTGCCTCTGTCTCCCAAATGCTAGGATTAAAGGTATGTGCCACCTCCTTGGGCTTCACCTTTTGGGTTGTTTTTTTCTGTTTGTTTGTTTGAGACAAGATCTCCCACTAGCTTGAAACTCATCAATTAGGCAGGCTGGCCAGCCAGTGAGTCCCGGGGATCTGCCCATCTCTGACCCTCCAGGACTCCACCATGATTGAGTTTATTTTTTAATAGTTTTAAGATTTTTTTAAAAAGTTATGTTTACATGTGTGTTGTGTATACCATGTGCATGTCTGGTGCCCATGAAGGTCAAAAGAGGACATTGGATCTCTTGAAAATGGAAATTAAGTATGGTTGTGAGCCACCCTGTGGGTGCTGGGATCTGAACTCAGGTCCTCTGTAAGAGTAACCAGGGCTCAGCCGGGCAGTGGTGGTGCATGCCTTTAATCCCAGCACTTGGGAGGCAGAGGCAGGCGGATCTCTGGGAGTTCGAGGCCAACCTGATCTACAAGAGCTAGTTCCAGGACAGGCACCAAAGCTACAGAGAAACCCTGTCTCGAAAAACCAAAAAAAAAAAAAAAAGTAGCCAGGGCTTTTAGCAGCTGAGCCCTCTCTCCAGCTTCTGAATTTTCTTGATAGGTATCTATACATGGGTTCCGGGGATCCATCTCAGGACTTACTGTTTGCAAGGCAAGCACTGAGCATCTGTGCATCTCCACAGCCCTGAAATGCTCATCTTTTTATGGTCCAGCTTGGAGATTGATTAAACTCATCTTTAGCACAACCCTAACAGGGAAATCCCTTAGAGAGCTCCATTTGACAGATGAGGAGGCTCAGAGAACCCAAGTGTGTAACATGGCATCCCAGAACTTACTCAAGTGTAGAGTTGAGACTTACAACCAGGAGTGTGTGACTCCACAGCCTAGGCTTGTTCTGTTTGTTTTTCTGTATAAGTTCCAACATCTTCCTGAGGTTTTTGTTTTTTGTTTTTTTTTAAATAAAGTAAAGCCTGGCCTTGGGGAGAAAACTTACTGGTACAGTGCCTGGCATGAAAGAATGAGAACCTCAGGTTAGATCCACCCACCACTCATGTAAACAGCCAGGGTGTCACTGTGCTTCTGTTCCACCAGCACTGGAGATTGAAGGGCAGAGACACTGATGTTAACAGATCAGTCAGCTTAGCCTAACCAATGGGCTTTAGGTCCATTGACAGACCCTGTCTTCAAAATAAATAAATGGAAGTGGAAAGTGATCAGGGGAAGAAACCCATCAAACTTGGGCCTCTACATGTATGTGCACCCACGTGCATCAGCATGCATGTGTACACAGCACCACACACAACTCAAGCACACACCACACACACACACACACACAAAGATAAAGCTTGTTAAGTGCAGTGGCAGGCACCTATCATTCTAGCACCTGTTTTCCATCCTTCAGAGGCTGAGGCAGGAGGATTATCTGAGTGAGTTTTCCACTATTGTGTGCTACAAGCAAGGGGTGTCTACACTAAGTGTCTGTAGTGGGACAGTGCCTGGGAGTAGCCACCACACTCTACCCTAGACAACATACCAAGACCCTGCTCTAAAAGAAAAAGGGAGGCAGAGATATAGTTTGATTGACAGAAAGCCTTCTTAGCATAAACAAAAGACTGGCACCACATACACTAGGCATGAGGATTAGGGGTTTAAGAGTTTAAGGTCATCCTCAGCTACAGAGAGTCCAAGGCCAGCTTGTGCTGTCTGAAATCAAAGAAAAGGAAAGAGGAAGGAAAAAGGAAGAAAGAAAAAAAAATAAAGTTGAAAACCCACCCTTCTCCTCCTCCCCCCAGGTCTGTGTTGGGTAACACACGCCTTCTACGGCAAGCACACATTTAAGCATTCCCAGAGCACACATCTGCTGCTGTATGCTCGCCTTCCCTTCGCAGGTGCGCAGTTCTGAGTGGGTGAGACAGAGTGCGGCAGAGACACTCTGAATGCCGATGCGCTATTCACACCCAACTGTCTAAGAATCAGCAAGCTTTGCGGAAGTGTGAGGGGCAGACGGGCCTCCTTCAGGCACTGTTGTCTATGTAGCAGGCCTGGGGAAACCATGAGGCCATGCTGAACCCTGTGTGACTGTGTCATCTGTGGCTGTGAGGGCACACTCATCTGTACTGACTCCTGGTGAGAACGCGGGGGCCTCGCCTGGCGGAGCTGAGGGGTGAGTCATGAGCAAGAAGCATAATGGTGACATTGGTAGACTAATGACTTTCCTTCAGATGAGATGCTGCTTCCCGTTCCTTAAAGAAAAAGTCCTTTTGTTAATTTAGAGAAGAAAACCAAAACCAAATCAAACTCCACCTCTTCCATGCTATAGGGAGACTCATTAGTACGAGAAGTTACTTCATCCAAGAAAATGGACTTTCTCTGCATGGAATCAACATAGAGAACTAATTCACACCATCAATCCTGGACAACTGTTACAGTCCCAAAGCCTGTGTTCCTCAAATTCATATACTGAAATTCTTACCCGCTGTGTGGCAGTTCTAATCACTCCTTTGCAAGAATTAGTTTCTAAGCCACTATGTTTATGGTATTCTTCTAAAGAAGCCCAAAAGACCTAGGAAAGGACCCTATGTCTTCCTCCTCCCACCCTTTGAAAGAGGCAGCTTTGATGCCTTCATTGGAGGTTCTCAGCTACCCATCCACCTAGTTATTCTGAAGTGAGACACGCTGAGTGTCCTCTGGGAACAGACTAGGGACAAGTTCCTGATGACCACATGAAGGGATTATGAGGAAGTTCACATTCTCCTTTCTGGTCACAGTGCCCTGCTTTATTATGGGGAGCCATCACTCCTTAGATTATAAGGCTAGGGAAGAGAAAACTTGCATTATGAAAGCCGAGGTCAGGAACTGAAAGAGAAAAGGAGCGCCAAGATTTGTGGACTGAAGAAGGGTCCTGCCAATTTCTAGCTCCCTAGAGACCATACTGTAGGGATTGCCTCTAGGTGTACTGTGCACTGAGCACAGGAAACACACTCACAGCTGCCACTGTCTGGACCTCCCTGGAAAACTCTGTGGCTCTGCCTGTTTGTGTTTCTCCAGCTTCAGGAACACTTCACCGCACAATCCAACACACCAGGGAGGGGTTACACGTGCAGAATGTTACTGTGGTAGACCCTGGATTACTCAAAGCTCAGTGGCAGAGAGCCTGCCCAGCACTCATGAGGAGTCCCTAGATTCGTCATCGAATGCCTCAGACAGAACCTCTCACCTCTCAAAGCCAACGTGAACAGGGCAGAGACATCTGGGTGTGGAGCCACCATGGGGCTACAGTGCAGCTCTAACTACCTGCCTGCTGAGATCAGGGTACCACCTTTGTTCCACTTCTTAAAATGGATCTGTGCTCATGGACTGGGGGATTCCAGAGGGAAGAAGATCTGGATTGTTCCTAGTTTTACCTTTAGAATGAGACTTCATTAGTATTTCGACATAGCAGCTTCTTACAGCCAGTTGCAATGTGGCACACACCCTTCAGCAGGCCGAATAAGTGAGGTTCCTGTGTGGTGGTTTGAAAGGAAATGGCCCCTAAAGGGAGTGGCACTATTAGGAGGTGTGGCTTTGTTGGAGTAAATATGGCCTTGTTGGAAGAAGTGTGTCTCTGTGGAGGTGGACTTTGAGGCCTCATATATGCTCAAGCCATGCCCAGTCTCAGACCACTTCCTGTTGCCTACAGATCAAGATGAAAAATTCTCAGCTCCTTCTCTGGCACCACGACTGCCTGCATCCCACCATGTCCCATCGTGTTGACAATGGACTAAACCTCTGAAAAGCAAGCCACCCCAGTTAAATGTTTCCTTTAGAAGAGTTGCCGTGGTCGTGGTGTCTCTTCACAGCAACAGAAACCCTAACTCAGACACCCCACGAATAAGAATGGGACAGATGGCCACCCCCGACCTCTCACAGCTCCTACAAGCTACAGTGTTCACTTGTCCACACCCAGCACTCTCACTGGGACCATCCTGGGCATGGAGACATGCAGCCAGAGTGTCTGTTTCTTGGCACATGTGCAATGTGCCACACAAACCCAGAAGGGAGCATCCTCCATGTCACAATGCCTGGGGCACCTCCTCACCATAGCCTACTTGGCTCTCAGGTTTCAAGTAACTCTCGTCAGTTTTGAGTTTGGGGTCTGAGACAATGTCAAGGACTATCTAGTTAGTCAAACAATTGATTCATATTCATATTACCACAGGCTGGTGTAGCATCCCTGTATGAGTCCGTGGAGCATCATCTGGAAGTTACTGTCCACGCCCCTTCCGCATGGGACATCCATACAGCATATTTGGAAAGTGACGAAATACAGGCTCTGGCACACTGATCTTCCTCCCCATTCTTCCTCTCCTTCTCTCTGTTCAGAATCAGTTTGACAATCAGCTAAGAGCAGTGGCGTCAGAAACTGGCTGACCCCTTCTCTATGTCCTCACTGTGCTAGAGCCACTGCATCCATCTGTGGCCTCCCTAAGCCACCACCCCGTGTAGTGTGACTTCATGGCTCTTCCTGTTGGAAGAGGAAACATTTCTCTCCACCCGATTGTGACCTGATCTCATGATTTTGGTGGAAACGACAGTGTCCAGTTCTAAAGCACAGTCACATTCTCCCTCTCACCTTCCAGGGTCTCGCCTATTAGGGGATGTTGGGAAGAGCCCAGGAAGCCCAACTCACATCCTGAAGAGGTAGGTCCAGCTAGCAACAGCCGAGCTCTCTCCAGCCTGGGACAGCACCATACACTTGAAGTAGTTCCTATGAACATCCATGGAACCACTGTTTCTCCTCTTTGTGAATCTAAACATTGTACCTTGATTCTGTTAAGAGCAGCGAGAATTAGCTAACCTGTGCTGTCTCCCAACTCCAGGAGGTTCTGGCTCCAGCCCCAGGTACATTCATAAAAGACAGAGAAAAATAGCAAAGGAAAAGACATAGTTGGTCCTTGCCCTGGCAGCCTCTCCGGCCATGTGGCCTCCTCAGGCCTTGAAGCTACCATAAGCCGCATGGTCTCTGCCCCTGGAATCCATCAATACTAAGCCGTTGTGATAGCCTGATTTTCAGAATCATGCCCTCCTTTCCTATAGAGAATGATTTGCCTGAAGCTTGGGAGGAAAGGTCTCTCCAGCCTCTGCCCCCTCACCCTTAGACCCCTCACCCTCGGCAGGCCACAGAGGCCTGTCCATCTGGCAGCGCCTGAGGCTTCCTTCTCACTGCTAGACTTGCTGGCAAATTACCACCCCCGTGGAGCAGCTCCAGCCAATGGCTGACAGCAGTCAAGGTACATGCATGCCAGCTCCCACAGCATTTAAGTAGGACAGCTCCTGAGTGCCTCTGCTCTGTGTCTCTCAAGTCCCTGGCCTTCTGGTCCAGTGGTTCAGACAGCATGTGGGCCCAGTGCTCTGAACCAGCTGCTTGCTCTTTGTTCACAAGGCCTCTCAGTACACTGTCCCCTCCAAACCACAGCTGGACCTCCCACCTCTCAGGGTTCACCTCTGGGGAGAGCCAAACTGAGAGATATGTTTCTACAAGGCTCCAAACGGAACACGGTAGTATAAATGAGAATGTCCCTCATAGGCTGAGCTGTTTGAGTACTTGGTTTCCAGTTGGTGACACTGTCTGGGTATGCTTAGGAGGCGTGGCTGAGCTGTTTGAGTACTTGGTTTCCAGTTGGTGGCACTGTCTGGGTATGCTTAGGAGGCGTGGCTGAGCTGTTTGAGTACTTGGTTTCCGGTTGGTGGCACTGTCTGGGTATGCTTAGGAGGCGTGGCTGAGCTGTTTGAGTACTTGGTTTCCGGTTGGTGACACTGTCTGGGTATGCTTAGGAGGCGTGGCTGAGCTGTTTGAGTACTTGGTTTCCGGTTGGTGACACTGTCTGGGTATGCTTAGGAGGCGTGGCTGAGCTGTTTGAGTACTTGGTTTCCGGTTGGTGGCACTGTCTGGGTATGCTTAGGAGGCGTGGCTGAGCTGTTTGAGTACTTGGTTTCCGGTTGGTGGCACTGTCTGGGTATGCTTAGGAGGCGTGGCTGAGCTGTTTGAGTACTTGGTTTCCGGTTGGTGGCACTGTCTGGGTATGCTTAGGAGGCGTGGCTGAGCTGTTTGAGTACTTGGTTTCCAGTTGGTGACACTGTCTGGGTATGCTTAGGAGGCGTGCCCTTGCTGGACTCTCATCCCTCTGGAACTGGAACCAAGTAAACCTTCCTTTTAAAAATTACCTCGGTCATGGTGTTTTATCACAGCAATAGAAAAAACAACCAAGACAAGGGATTCTAGATCCTTCTTCCTTGTCCTTTGGTATTGAGAACCACCCTTAGAAAGCCATCAGAAAGTCCCAGAACACCAACCTCTCTACCCAGCACAGGGCTTCAGAGAAGGGATTAAGATTCTGCTGGCTATGTCTCCTTGGATGAGAGCCTTGAAGTCCCTGGACATTGTTTTTCTCACTCATCCAGATAGGAGTCCTATTCACCCCCACTCGCCCTCCCCCACAAGATGTGCAGAGTCTATGAGACACACAAATGCTCTTGTCCTGACACAGACACGGAGCCAACCTCAGCCTGTGACCCTCCAAATGTTAGGACACATTCCTTAATACACGTTGTCAAACAAAAAGATCTTGTCACATTCTGCCCTGATTTACTCTCTAGGTGACCTACATAGCAAGCCATTTTGCATCAAAAGTAGTTTAATGGTCATTTATGAAACTGCTCATCCCCTCATCTGGAAAGATGTTTTGGAATGACAAGCTGGAAAGACACATGGTCCCTGCACAGCTGGAGGAGAGACAGACACAAACCATAGTCATGGAAAAGTTCTCTAAGTAACTTCCTTGGTGGCACCTGTGGGCCTTGACTTCCAGAACTCGACCTCCACTTGGAATCCCTCTGGCTCCAGTAGCAGCCATGTGAGCCCAGCTGGGCTGTTGATTCCCCTAGTCCCAGTAGTTGTCATAAGCATCAGCACATGGCCCAGAGTGGACCAAAGGTACTCAATTCTGGAATTTTGCTGGGACACCTGGGAAGTGATGACGTCTGAACTCGAATCAGGGAGGCAACATGTGGAACCTGAGAGAGTTTCTGTGAGTTTCTGAGAGACAAGGAGAAAGCGTCCTTTCTTAGATAGGGTCCTGTGGGTTTCTGAGAGACAAGGAAAAAGGGTCCATTCTTGGATAGGGTCCCAACAGCACAACTTAACCCTCGGTCTCAACTCTGAAAGCCTAGATTTCCCTGTTGCATGTCAATTCTCCCTCACATTGCTCCTAAGCTGATTGCTCCCCCAGAGAGCACGCCTTCCATGTGGTGAGCTCAAGACATGAGGTAAGCACATGATAAGGTGAGCCCTTGCAGGTAAGTGACTCAAAAGCTTGTGAAGTAGAAGATTTCTGATCCAGTTCTGAGGGATGGAGGGAAGCTGGTTCTGTAGAAATCATGGCAGGGATCAGCACTGTTGGATCTGAAGCATCCCTCTAAGAGACTCATGTGCTGGAAGCTTGGTCCCCAGATGGTGGATCCAGTCATTGAAAGGTAGTGAGACCATAGGGGTTCAATAACCCGCAACATTACTGGGAGGTAGGGGGAACTGAGAGGTGGGACTTGTTGGAGAAAGTGGGTTACTTGGGGGAGTGTGAAAGATGTATATTGTGCCTAGCCCCTTTGTGCTCTCTGCTTCCTGGCCACAGTGAGGGGGCTACTTCTGCTCTGGTCACCCTCTCTGCCATGACAGTCTGCTTTACTTCAGACCCAAAGCAATGGAACCAGAGACTACAGCCACAAACCATGGGTCAAAAGAAATCTTCCATTCCTCAGGTGTTTTGTTATGGTGACAGAAAGTTGACCAACACAGAGACATAACTGGGCAGATGACCTAGAGGTGGAATCTGGAAGTCGTTCTGCTCAGCTGGTGTTATAGGAGGCCACTAGTTCATTCCCAGGTGCTCAGCCCTGAAATAATCACACAGAAATCACATTATTTACAATACTGTTTGGCCAATAGCTTAAGCATATTTCTGGCTAACTCATATCTTAAATTAACCCATCTCCATTAATTTATGTATCGCCACAAGGCTGTGGCTTACTGGGTAAAGTTCCGGCACCTGTCTTCAGTGGGGCTACATGGCTTCTCCTTAACTCTGCCTTCTTTCTCTAAGCATTCAGTTTAGTTTTCCCCGCCTAGCTCTACTCTATCCTGTCACAGACCAAGGCAGATTTCTTTACTAACCAATGGTATTCACAACATACAGAGGGGAATCCCACATCAAGTTGGAGTACTGAAAATGAAGCAAGAGTGTCAGAAGGGTCCAGACTCTGGAAGGATAAATGCCAGCCTATGTGGGTGGGCAATAGGCCGGTGCCTGTTCATGATAAGTAAAAGAGAGAGGGAGATTACAGAATTAATCTACCTGTGCCCCCCATAGGTAGATATTTTGCAGACGTATAATAGAAGATGTCAGCTAGAAATAGGCAGTAAGCATAGACTGAGGCTGAAGGTTAACAAGATAGTTATACGGCCCACTATTGTTGCCAGCCTAGTTAGTTTGATAGTCAACTTGGCACAGCCTAGAATCATCTGAGAGGAAAACCTCACCGAGCAGGTGACTAGATCAGATTGGCTTGTCTATGGGGCATTGTCTTGATTGTTAACGAATGTGGAAGGGCCCAGCCCACTATAGGCAGCACCATTCCCTGGGCAGGTAGTCATGAGCTGAATAGGAAAGCTAACTAAGCATGAATCTGTGAGTGAGCCAGCAAAGCAATGTTCCTCCATGGTTTCTGCTTCTAGTTCCTGCCCTGACTTCCTTCAGTGATGAACTGTGACCTGGAAGTATAAACCCTTTCCTTCCCAAGTTGCTTTTGATCAGAGCATTTTATCACAGCAAAAGAAAGGAAACCGAAGCCATAGCCAACCAAATTAAGCACATATAGGGCATTCGCATGGGTGTTGCAGAAGGGAGGGTGAGGGAGGCGTGGGGTCAGCGTGTGCTTCTGTGAACATCCTGACCAATTCTCTGAGGCAAGCTCGAGTCCTGCGGTGCTTGGGTCTCAGTCCTCAGCAGTTCCTAGGGCCATACACCTAGGAAACTCCCTCTAGAACAGACTCCCACAGGTCTCCTGCTTTAGTTACCTCGCAAGATTGTCCTTCCATAGTCACCTGTTCCTCCCAGTTGTACTGCAATGATACTTAGACACCTCCTGAGTCTGTCCCTTTAATTCAACTGTAGATTAACAGGCTATCCCTAAGAACCAGGATTCAGAGTAAGGCAAAAGCCTTGAATGGGTCGCCTGAGGCCACATAGCCAGGCATAGATCTGGCCGGTCCTGGTTCACTCTGAGGTCTAAAACTGCCTGAAGCATATGAGATATATGCAACCTCAGTGACATCCAGACCCACTGAGCCTTGAGTTGCATTTGAATAAATCCCCAGGGACCTGTGTGCACAACACGTTCGAAAAGTGGCACTGGGCCCACACTGCTTGAAAGCAGCCAAACAGAAAAGTACCACAAACCTGGCGGCAGTGGGGTAAGAACAAGAACATTATAAAGAGTTACAATTCTCTTCTGCGCGTTCCACAAAGGAGTTTTACGACTTTCATAATGAAAAAACAAACACTTAAAATTGAAGAAAGTTAAAACCACAAAATTATATGATGTTATAAAGCTAGTAAATTATAAAAAGCTTATTTGTATTTAAAAAGTAGGTCCATTTACAGTTTGTTATTGCTTTTTGTTTTAATTGTTCTTTCTCCGTCCCCACCCCCATCCTTTTCCATCCCTCCCTCCCTCCTTACCTCTCTCCCTCCCATTTGCCTCCACAGCCTGAAGCTTGGGTGGTTTTGAAGGCTGCTTGGGCCTTGCTCTCCTGAGGCTGGTCAGAACAGAAAGACCATCTTCTGCCCACACAGGGAGTACATTAGGGCAAAGGTCTTACCGTCGCTGGATGCAGATGACCGTTTCCATGTTTACTGAGACCGAAAGCAGAGCCTGACGTGAGCAGTGGGTGTGATTGTGACTAGCCTACCCCCATGGTGACTGCCCAGAAAGGAGGACTTCAGCTATTCCTGAATAGCTCACGGTTTTCAGATCCCCAAACTGCTGAGTTCACACGTGGTCTCTTATCTCCTTCTCTTTTCCTTGCCCTTCAGGGCTCAACATGAAAGTCCCTTCTCAGGGTAGCCTTCCTTCACCCTTTAGTCCCTTAGCGTCAGACTAAGCTCTCGTTGCAAATGATGGGAAAACAAATTTAGATAGACTTAAGCCACAAAGGGTGATTGCTGGTTTAGATAACAGAAAAGCCTGGGGGGGAGGGGTCTGGCTTTGAGTATGGCTGGATCTAGAATCTAGGATCTCAAATGGCTTTGCCAGAGTCTGCTAAAGACAGGTCAGGTGTCTCACCTCCCCTCTTGAGTCCAAGCTTTGGCGAACTCTCCCTTAGGGCCTCAGAGCAGCTCCAGATTTTTGATCTTCCAGTTTAGAACCCCCAGCTGAGCGAGAGCTTCATTTTCTCTCAGTTGTCCTTACAAAAACCAGGCTTAGGTCACAGCTATATCTCCAACCAATCATCAGAGAGGTCAAGGAGTGGAATGTTATGATTGGTTGAAGTCAGTACTTACCTAAAGTGGCCCTAACTTCACCCTGCAATCATGCGGGATGATGGAAGGCAAAGGGATTCCCAGAGGAATATTCAAAAGGTAAGACCATGAAGCTAGATGGGTGACAACAGCAGCTCTGGGCTTTGGAGCACACTCCTGTACCTTGTAAGGTTGGCTGGCTTTGAAATCAATTCAAGTGGTTACTTTAGCAACATCTGTCTCCCTAGCTAGACCAAAACTTAGCACAAAGATTCTGGGTCCCCACAGATTACCGCCAGACAAACAGGAGGTATTCATCAAATATTGAGCGCTCTCCAACTGTCTTCCCTGTAGCTCTTTGTTTGAGGTGAGCTGGGAACGCTAGTGAACAGGCTTCCCGTTCTGAACCAGATATGCCTTGGATGCAGCCAGAGCCTCCACCCAGCTATGCCCAGGAACAATCTACACCACAGCATGCTGCCCTGCAGACAGAAACGTCTGTCTAACGACCAACAGCAACTAGGAACTGCTGCCAAAACAGCAGCCCCTGGGGTGGCTAGCAGCAGATAGGCTATGGTGCCGGGGGCTTATAAATTCTGCCACACTGTAAGCTAGGCATCCAAAACTGGGCAAATTCCAGTCTCGTCATCCTCAAAGGACAGTTAAGTCTGCCTATTTCAGGGGATAGTCCGAGTTTTTTACTGTGTGCACAAGGTCTCCAGGCTCCCACTCAACAGACCCAGTTCAAGTTGATCCTTTATCTACTGAGTTATCAGGTCAACCCCTAAATCAAGCCGTGTGTGTGTGTGTGTGTGTGTGTGTGTGTGTGTGTGTGAGAGAGAGAGAGAGAGAGAGAGAGAGAGAGAGAATTCCTTTCCTCCTTTCCTCTATTCTGGAGTCACACTCATCCCAACATGTGTTTGGCAGGGAAAAATAAAGAACAGGAATGTAGGTGGCGGTAGGGGAAGTCTGGAGGGCTTTTGTTTGTTTTTAGAATTACTTATTTTGTATATGTGTGTGGGTGTGGATATACCACAGCATGTGAAGGTCAGAGAACAATTTTCTGGAGTTGATTCTTTCTTCCCATCATGTGTGTTCCAGGGATTGAATTCGGGTTATGAGGTTTGACAGTAAGCACCCTTACCCACTGTGCCATCTTGCCAGCCCTGGAATCTCAAAGTCTGGACTCTGCACATTTCAATGATTTTCAAGCAATAGGACATTTCTCATTCACACCTCCATACCTTCCTTGGAGACCCATCTCCAAATTCTCCTTATTGGAGACTGCCTTTCTCTCCTGCTTCAGGGAACACAGCCTTAACCCTACCCATGTCATCTGGGAGTGTGGGCTGCCCACTGCTCCCAGCCTCACTTCACTAGAGACTGGGAAAAGTCAGAGAAGAGACACTGGAGGATGGACCTTTTTAAAACATTGTTCCTGTCCCAGAGCTCCTTGGGGCTCAAGACGAGGCCAGACTTCTCCTAAGCAGTTATCCTGGCTCAATTCTGTTTTCCTCTCTGTTTCCCAGGTCATGCCTTGGATTTGGAGGGGGTGCTGATTGGAGAATCCTGGGACAGATTACTGGGGAGTAAGGAGCTCATTAGAATAGTTATTAATAGATAGACCGAGGAGCAAAAGCATGGCAGGGGCTCTGAGGATAGTTCAGGCCCCAGCACCAGTGACAGACAGCATCATGGGATCTAAAGAGCGAAGTCAGTTTGTGTGGTAGAAGTGGAACCCATTCTTACACTTTCTGGGGATGGGAAGGCTTCGCTAAGGGAGACTGTGGGTCAAGCGCTCTGATTCCCAGGAAGGCAGGGAAGGGCTGAGAAGCAGGAAGTATGGCTTTGGTGTAGTCATTTCCTAGGTAAGCGATCCTGGCACCAGACAGTCTCTTAGCTAGGGACTCACAAAATGTCTCAGTAGGGTGCCTGTGAGCGGAGGCTACTGCAGAGACTATGGCCTGAGCAGAGGCTCGATTCTAGGTGTTTTTTCTCTCTAAGAATTCTTTAAAAAGCGCTTAGCTTGTCCCTAAGGGCTCCTGGTCTAAGGCAATGAGTTTTTAAGCATTGATCTTTTAGGTGGTGTTTGCTACTTCCAGGCCTGACCCATAAACACCCCCAAAGCCATCCTGTCTTCTGACTCCCCTCCAAGGACTGTCACACAGAGAAACCCTGTCTCAAAAGAAGAAGAAGGAAGAAAAGGTGGTTACAGCATGGAGGAGGTTTAGGGCCTGAGTGACTGCAAGGAGAGGGAGTAGAAACCAACCTCTGCCACTGTCCAGCCATTATGTATCTGAGGATCTGTTTGCTACAGCAGCCAGCTATGACCACTGTTAGGCAATGTTAGAATACTCTTTTGTAAAGCACCTCCATTTTCGCTAAACAATGACAACCCCTGCCCCCGAAAAAAGAAAAATTTGGTTTCCAGAAATAAAGCAACTTGGTTTTGTTGTTGTTTTTTAAATAGGATCTTTTTCTTCCCTTCCCTTTCCTTCTCCTCCCTTCTTCCCTCCCTCCCTCCCCTCCTTTCTCCTTTCTCCCTCCCTCTCTCCCTCTCTCTCTCTCCCTCCCTCCTTCCTTCCCTCCCTCCCTCCCTCCCTCCCTCCCTCCCTCCCTCCCCTCTCTCTTTGAGGCAGGGTCTCACTATGTAGCTCTGACTGTCCTGGAACACACTATGTAGACCAGACTGGACTCAGCTCAGAGATACAATTGCCTCTGCCCCTCCCAAGTACCCCCACCACCTTACTGACCGCTCTAGAATGGCTGGCGACAGGAGACACTCACCTACCACCTGACATTATTTAAGTTACAATTCACCTTCTTTCCTTAGCTACAGCTAGCAATGCCTAGAGGCCCCAAAGGGAAAACTTTCTGCCCCTTCTCTTTTCCTGTCCTGTAACTACCATACTGTGTCGGCAGGGGGCACAGTGTGTCACACAGCAGCTCCCTTTCCCGGGTTGCCCCTTCACAAAGAATGCCCTCCCATGGAGTCTCTTGTCTATCCTGTAAAAGAACCACATCATACGCGGCAGCTGCCTGTACTTGTTCCTCTCCAGTCGTCTTCACAGGCACTACACCAGCCCCTTATGGGTCCTGTCTTCTGCAGCTCCTGTTTCCAGTCTAACCTCTCAAAGGCCACAGGATGAGGGCGCCACACCCCCATGTCAATTCTGTCATAGTCTGTTGGGGTTTGAATGTGACAAGTCCCTCAAAGACTCATGTGTTGGTACACTTGGTTCCAAGCTTTTGTATTTCATTTTTGATCTTTGAGACAGGGTCTTAGATAGCTCAGGCTAGCCTCAAAAACCAATGTGTTGCTGGGCGGTGGTGGTTGAGCACACCTTTAATCCCAGCACTCAGGAGGCAGAGGCAGGAGGATCTCTCTGAATTCAAGGCCAGCCTGGTCTACAACAGTTAGTTCCAGGACAGCTAGGGCCATTACACAGAGAAACTCTGTTTCGAAAAGCCCCAAACAAACAAAAAACAGTATGTAGTTGAGGATGACCTTTACCGCTTGCTTCTACCTCCCAAGTTCTGGGATTATAGTTGTGTTCCACCACACTGGGTTGATAATGGCACTGTTTGGCGAGGCTGTGGATCTTTAGGACATGGGGCCCAGGAGACAGGTGTAGCACCTTGAGGTCGGGTCTCAAGGCTTATTATAGTCTGACTTTGCTTCCCCAGTTTTCAGCTTCTGGTTCTGCTAAGAAGTGAGCAATCATCCTCCCACTCTTGTTACCTTGTACCCAGCTCCTGCAGCCACTATGGCTTCCCCACTGTGATGGATAATCTTCGTTATCAATTTGACTGGATTTAGGGTTACTAGGGAAACTTGTTTCTTGCTACATCAAAAGGTTTGACTGAGGTGGGACATGGGCTGGGATCCTGGTCTGAATCAAAAAGAAGGAAGTGAGCTGAGTACCAGTGTTCATCTTTATTTCTTGACTGTGGGTGCAGTGTGACCAGCCACCTCAAGTTTCTACTTCCATGGCTTCCTAGCTGTACCCTCAAACTGTGAGCTAATGAACTAGATGAACTCGTTCCCATGTCTCTTAAACATTTGCTTCCATAATTTTGGAGCTTAATAATCCTAGAGTCTCCATTATTCTTTTCTTTTGTAATTTGCATCATAAATACATTGTTTAACCATACTCTTCTTCCCCACTGCCACTAAGTCTTAGTTTTATTTTCTATTGCTGTGAAGAGACACCATGGCCACGGCAACTCTTATAAGGAAATCATTTAATTGGGGCTGGCTTACAGTTTCAGAGGTTCAGGCCGTTATTGTCATGGCGAAACATGACACTATGCAGGCAGACATGGTGCTGGAGAAGGAGCTGAGGGTTCTACATCTTGACCCTCAGGTAACAGGAAGTGAACTGAGACACACTTCCTCCAACAATGCTACAGCTACTCCAACAAGGCCACACCTACTAGTAGTGCTATTTTGTATGAACCAATGGGGGCCAATTCCATTCCAACCACCATACACTACCTACCAGTCCATGTTTCCTATGGACCTGCTTTTCCTCTTGTGACAATCTTGCCTGTCATTAAAAGCTCAGCTCAAATGCCACTTTCACCAGGAAGCTCCACTTCAATGGCAGCAGCATATTACTGAGTCTCTCTCTCTCTCTCTCTCTCTCTCTCTCTCTCTCTCTCCATGTTTTTGTATGTATTTGATCTGTGCATGCGTATGTACTGGTCTGCTTGCCACTGCAGGTTAGGGGAGGCCAGGGGTTAACACTAGAATATCTTCCTCAATCACTTTCTATCTTATGTTTTTGAGACAGGTTCTCTCCCCAAACCTAAAGCTCACTAGCCTAGGCTAGAGAATATGCCTGCCCTAACCCTGCCAGAGCTGGGGTTACAGGTGCATGTTGCCATGCCAAGGCTTTATATGGGTGCTGTGGATCCCATCTTTGGTCCTTATGCCCACACAGCAAGCTCTCTATCCATTGAGCCATCTCCCGACCCTTTCTTGTTTTGACATTCTTACTTTTTTGCATGGCAGAAGAGACTCTGCTTTTATTACTGAGTCCACTCCTTGCTCTAAGTACTTAAAATATTCACTCAACTAGTTCCATCTTACATTTACCTGTTTCCTATTTGTTGGTCCTGCTTGCTTCCTCTATTTTCTCTCCTCATTGGGGAGGAACGAAGAAGTAACTGTTACTGCTGCATGTGTCCTGTGTTAGGATATCGGCTAGACATCGTTGGCTACTTTACCTGTTACTTCATATTACAGTCTCCCTCTGATTCACTGGAATCCAATGCAAATTTGTACTTTCTCATATTTTGAACAATGCTAGAGCCCCAGACTATTTTAGTTTCATTTAAACTTTTCCCATTGCTGTCATGAGAAAACATTATAACATTTTCTGTCTGTTTGGAGACAGAGTCACTTTGTGTATCCCTGACTGGCCTAGAAGTTGTTGTGTAGACCAGGCTGACCTCAAACTCACAATGATTGGTCTACCTCTACCTCCTGAGTTCTGGGATTAAAGTTGTGTACCATGCTTGACATAATTTTTTAAATATACATTATCATCTGTAGTCGCCCTGCTGTGCAACTGAATTCTTAAATTTATTCCTCTATTTGATTCAAAGTTTCTCTCTTTTTTTTAAAAAAAAAAAACTATTTTCGTGTGCATAAGTATTTTGCCTGCATGTATGTCTGTTCACCACATGCATGCAATCCCAGAGGTCAGAATACGGCGTTACAGATGGTTGTGATCTGCCATGTGAGTCTTGGGACGTGAACCTAGGTTCTCTGCAAGAGAATCCAGTGCTCTTAGCTGCCATGTCATCTCTCCAGATCCCAATTTGTCTTTTTTAACCAAAATTCCCCAGTCCCCACATCCCAGCCTACGGCATCTACCATTCTGTTCTCTGCTTCTGTGACGTTCATTTTGAGGATTCTACGGACAACTAAGACGATGCTATTTTGACTACTTTGATTTCAAACTTTATTCTTATATGTTTAAATATTATTTCTCTTTAATTTACCCGCTTAAAAATTGATATCTATTTCCTTCACTAATTTTGGAAAATTTTCAGTCATTATGAGAAATATTAGTTCTGCTCCATTTTATGTCTTCTCTCCTAGGATCAGTTACATGGATAGCAGATGTTTTTTCTGGTCCCCAGATTTAATTTGTTTGTTTTTCATTTGTTCCTTATACAGAAACAGTTCTCTGCATATCTGGTGAAAAACTGTCTTCCCATCTACTAATCCTCTGAAGATATGTTTATTAACCTGTAAGCTCATGGATCAGGTTCTTGATGGCAGAGGATTTGAACAGTTTGTTTTTTTGGTTTTGCATTGATAACTTCTCATAGATCCTGTTTCTCTGATGAAATTCTTCATCATGTCACTGTCTGTAGAATGCATTGCTCTTGTCCATTTCCCAGCCTGTGCTTGAAAACACTGTCTACAGCGATAATGCTAAGCCTCTTCATCTATTTCTACTGCTGTTTTGGATTTTTTTCTTTCAGTCTGTCTGTTGACCAGTAAGGTTGTCAAAAACTTGTTTTTAAATTGGAAATCGGATATTGTGCATGAAACCCCGAAGAAACTGTTTATTACCTTTCTCAAGAAAAGGGTGCATTTTTCCGTGACTGTAGACACACTAAGGACATATGACTCTATTCTAATTTAAAAAATGCATTGAGTAAAGCAAGGTGCTGTATGTCTTTGAACCCAGTACTCAGGCAGCAGAATCAGGGTGGCTCTCTATGAGTTCAAGACCAGCTAGCTCTGCCTACCAAGTTAGAGCCAGCTAGAGCTACAAAGGGAGATCCTGTCAAACATAAATTAGTTGATTAATTAACAACCAAACTGACTTGAGTCTGTGATGAAATGCCATTACTTGGACCTTCCTTAGTTCCCTGCTGATTCCTGGGTCATAAACATCTAGTGGTCCCAACTGAAAGCCTAGAATACTTACTAGTAAGGTCTTACCTCCTAACTGGGCTGTGCCCTCCACTTTCGTCTCCCAAGTATAACAAGGTTAGAGATCATTCCCTACTTCCTTTTTAGGGGGTGACAGATGTACAATCAAACTCAGGGCCCTCACATGCTAGGAACTTGCACTACTGTTGAGTCACACCTCCAACCCTTGGTTTTCTGGACAGAGTCTCATTGTTTAGCTCAAGCTGGCCTCAAATGTGCAATACTCCCGCTTCATCATCCCCAAGGATGAGAGTCTTAAATCACCATGCCTGATATTCCTGCTGCTTTTTTACAGAGATTTCTGCTTTTTTTTTTCTTGTCCCATTCTCCTATAAGACTTCAGAATTGGCAAACACCTAGAAGGAACAACAGTTCATTCACGCATACCATCTTCTCTCTCGGATTCTTGCTCTGTTGCCTTTGATTTTGGACATCAGTTTCAATATTCCCAGTCCCCCAAAACTATTCAAACCACATTAAAAAGATTGGAACCGGAACCCTCTAGGATCATGTTCCCTAAATGGTCTCTAGGATACTGAGAGGGTTCAGGCTGTGGTCTGGCTGAGGGAGGTGGGCAAGCAATAGCCAGGACTCAACTACAGGGCTCAAAATAGGGAAGCGAGTTTCCCCTATTCTCTTCCCTTTATTCCACCCTGCATCAGGTCTGCTCTGGATAACTACAGCCATACTGTGCTCAAAGAACAGAAATCTTGGGGCCGGGAAGATGGCTCAGTCAGTAAAGTACCCATGCACAAGCTTGAGGACCTAAGTTCAATTCCCAGTCAACCACGTAGTAAAGTTGGATGTGGTAGTGCTTGCTTATAACTCCAGCATTGAGGAGGCAGAAAGAAGCAGCTCCCTGAGCTCACTGGTCAACCAGTGTAGTCTAAATAGAGGTCCCAATCTCACTGAGAGATTCTTTTTCAAAAACAAGGTGGACAGCTTTCCAGAAACAATACTCAAAGTTGACCTCTGACATTACATGCTAGTGTATTTGAAAACACACACATACACGATCTGTAATCTTAAGTGCTGAGATGACTGGGGCCCCAAGGCTGCTGTTTTTGCCATGTACCTGTGTTCTGTTTCCCCTGGTGACCATGTGATAATGAAGAGAAAGGAGAGGAGTCAGCTTCTAGCCTCTCTGGCTAGCAGGGTAAAGCAGAGAACTTTCCCTCCATGCTAGACTATCATGGGCTTCTTTATCCCTGGCTGGATAGTAAAGATAGCCTTCCACTGAAGGCCTAGTTCTTGCTCCACACACTACACTGTATGGCCTGGGATGAACTCCTTGCCCCTTCAGCATCTGTACTTGCCAATAGCTGCAGAAACCAGGGTTAGAATGAGGTTCTTTGTAACGGGTTTTTCTTTGGACCTCCAGCTCCTAAATAATGATACTGAGACTTTTTATTAACTATGGAAACTTGACCTTAACTTAAGCTTGCTCCCAATGAGTTCTGAAAACTTAAGTTAACCTGTTTATATAATCTACATTTTGCCACATGGCTCTTTACCTCTCCCCAGTACCGTACGAATGACTCTCCTCAGCACTGTCCTCTGTGTCTGGCTGGTGAATCCCCCACCTCTCAGATTCTTCCCAGAGTTCCTATCTATGCCTGGAAGTCCCACATATTCTCTCCTGCCTAGCTATTGGCCATTCAGCTCTTTCTTAAACCAATCAGAAGGTGCCTTAGACAGGTGAGGGAAAACAACAACACATCTTCACCCAGTGTGACCAAATATCCTGCAAGAGTTCTTTCTGGATCTGTGTAGGGGAAACTCCGCCCAATGAGGGGCGTGTTTGGCTCGATTTACTGTTTTTAAAAAATTGTATTGGTACTGTTTCTTGTATATTGATATATTAAATATTAAATGTGAGTGTTCCTACCTCTATTTTTGTATAAGAGTATGCTTATAACTTTGTCTATATTGTATTGATACATCTACCATATTACAATGTACATTTCTACCTCTGATATTATTTATATAATAACATTGTTTACATTTGATATGTAATGACATTGCTTACAGTTAAAGATCATTGTCTTCATATATTGCACAGTTGTTTATTCTCTTAGTCTTCAAGTTAGATAGGTATTGAGAATTAATCAGGTCTTTTAGATACATAGAGATTATATTTAATATAGATAGTATAATCTTCAGCCTCTTCGAAGAGCTGTAGAAAATGGCCTTTAATCTAACCTAAAATTCTATGCCAACGAAACACAATCACTCCTGGCGACACCGCTCTACTCCCAAGAGAACGTTGAGCACCAAAGACACTCCACTGGGAGCTTGTCTTCTTGGCAAAACTGGCCTTTGGGTTAAGAAAAGCCCATACCTCAACTACTAACAAAGATACAGAATATTCATAAATGGATGAAACAGGATTGTCTTATCTTACCAAGACAGGGTAGGATAATTCTAAAAAAGTTCCTTGCCTTGAATAATGGTATGTCAGTTATGTTAGGCCTTAGCCAAAGTTGGTTGACTCAACATTGCAAACAAGACTTTGGGTGATTGCCCAGGTAGTCAGTTGTCTCTATCATTTGTTGCACATTTTGGATATCTCTCGTTTGTTAAGTAATATTAATTCCCTTCTCAGATCTTTAACGGAGTTAAAGATTAGAAAATTGTAGTTACTCTCTACCTTATTTAGACTCCTTGAGATAGAATGTTTAGCAAAACTTTTGTTATATGTTTCTTGCTCAATATTGTTTGTTATATTTATTATTTGTTACTATTGTATATAGTTGCATTTGGTTTAGTTCTGTCTTATTTAGACAAAAAGGGGAGATGTAGGGGAAAATCAGCCCAATGGGGGGGCATGTTAGCCTTGGGCTAATGTTTACATATAAATCTGTCAGCATGAGACCCTCCAGTCTCTCTTTTTTGTATCTCCTGCTCATCGCTGGATCCCTGGTGTTGTAAGCTATTCCTTCATTAAAATTTGCTGTTTCATATTAAGCTAGCCTGGTTATTACACCGCCTACAGATCTGGGCACACAGAATACCTCTGCAAATGTTACCAACCAACCTCTTACCTACTTTTGTCAGAGCCATACTGCTAGGTTGGGGAAGGGGGAGCTATGAGCTCTACTTCCAAGGTGGGTAAACTGAGGCTCAGAGGGATACATTCTGGGTTTGTGTAGCAGGTGAGCTGATCTGTCGGCCTGCTAGTTCATGAGAGCAAAAGCTCTGGTCCAGTCACCGATGTACTCTAGTATGGAAGATGGTGGCTCACACTTAGTAGGTGCTCAATAAGCGTCCACATGGTGAATTATGAAGCAATTGTATGAGTCCCGGTTATGTGACTATAGAGCCTTCGCTCTTTTGAATGCTCAGCACTGTTCCTGGTTAGACCAACACTAAGATCTGGATTATGTTGCAGAAGGCCAAGGGCATACAAGCATGTAAAATACCAACTGTGTGGTGGCAATCGCCAGCAAAGAATGAAGAACAGCTAGGAACAATGGGAAGGCCGGGCCACACTCAGTTCCATGTGGTGCCTTGTACAGGAGCTGCAGTGAGAACACAAAGGCTGCTGGGAGCCTGCTGGGTCCTGCAGTAATTGCAGAGCAACTCTTAGTGCTGACTGCAGGTATACTCACCCAGAAGGTCGGCCTGTGCTGAGTGATTGCTTTTGCCCAGGGTTCTCTAAACTTCCGGGTCTTTTGTGGGTAAAAACGTTTGGGAGTACACACCCCAAAATATGCACATGGCTATAAACTGAACACATACGCTGTTATCAATCCATGTATAATACAAGAAAAGCTTCTCATTTGATTTTTACATTAGAAAAAGATAACTAGCCTTTCTCTGTCCTGGTGTTTTGCCTCAGCCCCCTCCAACTCTGTCCCCAGGCCTAATTCTCTCTACCCCCACCAAAAACTGACATATCCCCCAAACTGCCGTCAGAGTTTAGAGCTCTAACGCACTGCCCTGGCCACCAAAGCCATATCCCTTCCTTGTCTCCCCAGGGAACCTTGGCCGGAAGGCCTGGAAGCCAGTCTGGGCTGAGGGTCTGTACCCTCTTGGAAATGGCCTTGGTCTGGTTCCTGTCTGCAGCAAGTCATGTGGCTGTCACCAACCTTCTGGCAGGGACATGCTGGGACCTACCTGCTCAGAAGCCTAGGTTATGTAGGATGTGGATGTGTGCTGTGTAGCATGCATGCCAGCTGCATGGGTTGGAGTGCCACTGAGGTGATAACAGCCAGCTAAACAGGCTTTTAGATCAGCTGGCTCCTGACAGCCTTCTCCCTGCGGCTGCTGTTCTTCCGGGTACCTCACGCTTCCATAGTGTCTTCTCTATAAGGCCGGCAGCAGATGTTTTATTCACGTGAACTCATTCAACCCTTATGCCAACCCTTGCAGACAGGGGTGACTTTACCCTCTTTTACAGAGGAAACGACTGAAGCCAATTAGAAAGTCACCAGAGGCCACGTCCCAGTTTGAAGGACAGGTGGCACATTGTCCCATAACTTTTCCTTCCATTTCTGTTCCTCTGAGTGCAACTGATGTCAATAACCCCAAGGATTGAGATGTTTCTAGCTATCCCGGGCTGCTCTTCTTTCTGCCCCCATTACTATGTGTATTGCAGTGGTGTTCTATTCACAGCACCCCACTTTAAGTCAAAAGTATCCTAGGTTGAGAGCACCTGGAACACCACTGGCCTGTGGCCCATCATAGCTCAGCTGCAGCTTACTGCAGATGTCAGGTCACTCCCCTCAGGGTTGGGACTGACATAGATTGAGTACCTTACCACTTATGGCTGTCCAGAGAAAAGAGCAAAATAGGTTACTTTTTTTTCAGAGTAATATACGTTGTTTTCACAGCATTGCCAAGTCAAGAAGTCCTGAGCCGGCCCGTCTTAACTCAGGGACCATCCGTGTATTACCACCCTGCTGTCATTTGCATCTTGACCTGCATTTTAAAGGCTTGGTCCCCAGAGTGGCATTCATGGGAAGTGGAAAGACTTCGAAGGGATGGAGTCCAGAGGCCTTCAGGTCATTAGAAGCATAATCTTGCAGGGGCTAATCTGGGTCTTGCTTCCTGCTTTTCGTTCTCTTCCTTCCTAACCCTGAGAGCATCTGCTAAGATGTGTATCATCACAGGCCCAAAGCAGCCTGGCCAGATGATCGTGGCAGAACCCTCCAAACCTATGAGTCAAAACCAACATGTTCTCTTGAGAAGTTGAAGACTTCTGTTGGAGTGACAGAAAGCTGACTAGCCTATCTCCCAAACTGGGGAGGGATCAATGCCCCCTCAAGCCACCTTCAAAGACCCGTTCCTGCTCAAGTTGCAAATGCCAGGAACCAGCAAGGAAGCCTCCAGAGGATCCCAGTTGTCATCCACTCTGCACCCTGCCCCACCTTTTATATCTTTGTAGAATTCTTAGATGTCCTCTGTGCCCATATTCCTACCTACAGAATTCATAACCATGACGAAATGGCTGTTTGATATGACACACAGTGACCCATTCAGCCAATAGGTCCCTGAAGACCCTTCCCACACAGGCTGTTCCTGCACCCTGCCACTGCCAACCATACAGCACCCTGAGTGTCCTGGCCTCTTCTGGGGACCGTCCAAGTGTGGGGCTCTTTACCTCCCCCATCAGCAAATCCTCCCCATCCTCTGTGGCACTTTGGCACGCTAGCCATAGGGACCACCATTCTGGGCACAGATGGGAGAAACTGTTCTCCCACTACAGGGAGACTCACTTCCTTTTTGGGTGCACAGCCCTTAGGCCTAGTTCTGGAGTTCACTTTGCAAACTTGAGTGTGGCTGATCTCTTCCTCCCTGACTCTGCCTCAGGCCTTCTGACTGAAATGACTAATGGTTCAACATGAATACCAGTCTGTGATGAGATCAGTCAAGGGTTGTTAGGGGCACAAACAAATGACAAACATATGTGTCAGACTTTGTGGGTTGTGCCGACTAGGGAACCTTGGGGCTTGGCAGACCTGGATTTAAATGCCAGTTCTGTTAGCTTCTGGCTGTGTGGCCTTGGGCAGTGTGCTTAACCTTTCTGAGCCCTGGTATCTTCGTTTGCTAAATGGGGCCAGTTACAGCAGGTTGAGGATCAGGCATCACACTCTTCTGAAGGCAATACTTCTGAAGGCTAAAGTTTAAATGGCTGGGCTGATAGGATCAAGCTCCTGCTTCTATCATGGAGTTGCCTTCAAGAATGCAAACTCCTGGCACCAGCCTGACCTGACTGCTGGGCCATTATGGTGTTCTCAGATTTGCGGTTTCCCCATAGACCACACAGTTTCCAAGTGACAGAGGCTGCTCACCTTCCCATCACTCGCTGGGATAGGCTGCTCTATGCAGGCCCCCTCTCTGCTGACCAGAGAGACCCTCTTGTATCCTTCGGATCCCCTGAGGATGGACAGCTGACCCTCAGAGCTGTCCCTCAGAGCTGAGACGGGCTGCGCTCAAATGCCGCCAATGTGGCTGAGTAGAGCCATCCCTAGGTACCCAGCAGTCACCCTCCCGCTCCACACACCGCACCCCATCCAGCCTTGGCAAACTTCAGACATGTCCTACCCTTCCCGAACCTCTCTGGCCTTACAAGATGCAAGTCTCAGGCTTCCTTCTAGAGCAGGAGGAAGCCAGGTCTTAGGACATTGATTCATTTAGCAGTCAGCCATTTATTCCCTTCATTAATTTCCTCATTGACTATTTTTTGATCTCATTCATTTATTCAGTCATTTATTCACACCCCTTCAGTCTATTTATCCACTAGTTCATTCATTCACCCATCTATTCATGTATTCATTCATTCCACCGAGCATCATTCATTTCTGACCAAACCCATTCATTCCTCATGCATGCACGCATTTATTCTCTCATGCATTCATTTGTTTACTCTTTCATTCATTTATTCATGATGCAATCATTCATTCATCCTTGCGTTCATCTCTTCATTCCTTTACTTACTGATCCATTCATTCATTCATGCACATATGCATACATCCCCCCACACATTCGTTCATTCATGAATTCTTGAGTGCCGAGTGCTGGGGCGGGAGGCTGGTGCTGGCAGGTTGCGGGTGCGAGGCCCTCCTCCTCCGGGTGCCCCTCCCGCCCGACTCCCGCGCCGCGCCGCGTCGCTCCACCCCGCCCCCGCCGGGAAAGCGCGCGCTCTCGGGGAGCCGCTGCTCAGCCGCGGGCGGGCACGGAAACCGGAGCGAAGCCGGCGGCATCTACGAAGCCGGCCGCCCATGCCCCGCGCGCTGGGCCCGCGGCCTCCGGAGCGCTGCGCTGCGCCCGGCCCGGAGGGGCAAGGCCGGGTGGAGCCGCCCGGTGGCTGCGGGGATGCGGGGCTGGCGCAGGAACCTCGCGCTCTGCCTGCAGCGGCTGCCGGACGAAGGTAGGACGCGGGTGCGGAGGGGCAGGACGTCCCTGGGGCCGGAGGGTCACCGCGGGACGCGCGTTTTGCACAGAGCGCGACAGGACCGCGGTGCGCCCAGCCGCAGCGGAGCCGGGCCATTAACCGCCACGTGCCTCCTCCTCCGCGCCGCCCACGGGGCCGGAGCACAGGGACCCCGATCCCTCAGAGCTCGGCACCCAACTTTCCTGCGCACTCCCGGCCTGCGGCGCTGCGCGCACCCGGAGCTCGTAGCCGCCCAAGTTACAAAGAGACTGGCACGTATGAGGGTCCCTGCCGGGATTCCCCTGCCGCAGCACTGCGTCGCGTCACCTCCAGATTGCCCCTCCCCTTACCTGTTGTCTGCACGGCCCGCAGGGTAGAGGCTGAGGGTGAGGCGGCAGTGGGAGGACACGCTCCGGGTTGTCACCGCCACGCAAAGTTTGGGTTTGATGCTAATTAGGAATTGCTAGGACCGCGAGTCCTGGACCAAGAAAGGCAGAAGGCAGCTACCACCCCCCAACCCCCTATAGCTCACATTTGAGGGCGACACTGGGTGACAGGGGCACCGCTTCACACCTGCCCCTACCTTTAACCTTCACAACCACCTCTCGGGGGCGCTGTGATCCTTTCCACTTTACAGGTGAGAATGGCCTCAGAGAGGTGAAGCCCGTTCCCAAGGTCACACAGCCTGGAAGTGAGGATACTTGGAATGTGAACTTAAATCTATGAGACCCAAAAGCTTTAAGTGGCTTTCGGCCTCCAAATTTGAGTCTTGTACAGTCTCATGGGAAAGGATCAATTTCTGATGTTTGTGGAAGGAGGAGTGGGCCTGGGGAACTGGACTAGTTATCTGTTCTGCTTAGACCCCCCCCCCCCCCCATCAAGCCTGAGTTGGTACCTTTGATACTTATGGGCCTAGCACTCCGAAGCTGAACTGCAGGCCTGGACACCTTCGGGACTCAGAGGGGCAGTTTCTTCCTAAGGCAGAGGAGGGGACACATAGGGAAGTCAGCTGGGAGTATGAAACTCCCTCAGGGAGTCAGCAAACCAAGAAGGAATTCTAGCTTAGTCGGGTGCACATCACCCACCTTTAGACAGATAGGGGTTTTCTGGAAACAAGAGACACTTTGACTAGGTTGTCCTCATTCTGAGGTCTCAGTCCTGACCAGACACATTCCCGAGAGCCAGCTTTGAAGTGGACAGCTGTAATGTCCTGGTCTCTCTTGTTCAGCCCTCCTGCTCTATGTGCACACATAGGCCTGTGGCATGACTCATATGGCAGGTGTGCACAGGTACAGTACAGGGATGTGCATGTATGTACAGGTGGATAGTAGGATATGGGGTGCAGATGAGGCCTGTGACACCAGGGAGGGATGGGGGTCACAGACACCTGCGACAGCTTTGCCTGCCATGGGTTCCATCTGATGGACGAAGGCCACTCCCTTGGTGACAGGCAGAACTCAGCCTTTGAGTATTTCCTGGAAAATCTTCACTGGGATTGATCCTTGACCTCAGCACTCCAACAGAGGGTGGCTGGTGCAGCCATCTCCAGGCAGGAAATTACTATTTTAAAGAGACAAAAATCTCTGGCTTTCTCTGGACTGCAGGAAAACTGGTCCCTGTGGGCCTGCCACTGATGAGAGGCTCTGAGATGTGGGTCCCACTGGACAAAAGGCCGAGTGATGGGCGGCCAGCTAAGCTGAGAACAGAAGAAATACAGAGACAGGGCCCCTGGCATCTATCAGAGAGGAGGTTTATCCAGACAAAGGGATGTTCTGAACGAGACCGACTCCTCTGGGTACCATGCCGGGTAATGTAAAGCCTTGGGGAAAAGGAGCAGGCTTGGGGACCAGACTCAAGTCTGTCTGATACCGCTCTCCTAGTTTGCTGAGCTATTGCTGTGATAAACACAATAACCAAAAGCAACTAGAGGAGGGAAGAGTTTATTTTGCTTATAGGGTAGAGTCCATTATAGTGGGAAGCCTGGGCAGGAGCTCAAGGCAGGAATTTGGAGGCAGGAACTGAAAGAGACCATGGACTACTCCTCGGCTTGTTCCCTGGCTCGTGTTTACTTGGTCGATATAGTCCAGGCCCTCCTGGCTAGGGAGGCTACTGCTCACAGTGTCTGGGCCCTCCAGCATTAGGAGTCAAGAACTTCCTCACAGACATGCCCATAGAGGAAGTTCTTTCATGGAGATTCCCTTTTCCAGGTGACTTTAGGCTTGTGACAAATTGACAGATGAAGCTAACCATGACAGCTTCTCTAAGTGCCAACTGTGTGACCTTGGACATGCTAATCACCCCCTTTCTTTTTTGCAATGCTAAGCATTGAACTGCTGCATGCTCAGTAAGCTCTCCATCCTGTTTTGGAACTTAAGTTTTCTCACCCCATCCTTCAGGTATTATGAAGAGTCCCTGCTGTCCTGTCCTAGTGTAGGGACCAGCACAGAATAGGTCTTCCTTCCTGATGGATGCAGCTGACCCGACCTTAGATTTGGGATTTGGGGAAACACACACAATCGGTAGAGAGCTTGGGACCCGGTGTGGATTTTGTGCAAGGCTTTCCATTGCTACTATTTGGGGGGGGGGGATCCACAGGGCCGTATCTATGGTATGGCTACTTGATCCACTGCCTTGCACTAAGAGATTGACTTAAAGGGACAGGACTACTCAGCACCATTTTTTGAACCTGGAGTAGCAATCAGGTTCTTGGAAGAGGGAAATACATGGCCATGCAGTTGCAGGGAGCATTCTGTGATTATTGCTTCAAGATGCTTCTCTCTCTCTCTCTCTCTCTCTCTCTCTCTCTCTCTTTCTCGTTCTCTCTATCTCTCTCTGTTCCAGTGAACCTTCACCCTGACCTTCATGCTCCTACAGACAGTGACACGTTCTTTTCCATTCATTGCAGCAAATGCTTCATGAAAGACTCCCCCCACGCACACACACACGGGGCAGTGACTGTGTGTTTAGAAAAATAAAAGTTAGTCTTTAGCTGAAAGTTGCTCCAGTTTTCTAGTCAACAGACATGCAAGGTGGCCAGTGCTTGGAGGGTGGTACTGAGAGACGAGAAGAAGCCCTGTGCAGCCCATTGAGATGCTCAGCTGTGTGCCACCAGCATCTTCCCCATGTTCCCCTAATTTGGGTTGCCCCTTTGCTGGTGCTCCCTGCTCTCTCACAGAGTTTTGAAATGTTAGCCAGGGAGTTATCAGAAGTCATCACACTTCACCTTCTCCAAAGAGATGGGGCATGAAGCAGCCAGTCTGTCCAGAGCCCTGTTCTGTGTGTGACAGGTCCCACTATGAACAAAGACAGGGACAGATAAAGAAGTGCTCAAGTCAGAGTGGAAGGGACGGCTTCAGAATCTTCCTTGAAATGAGCTGACTTGTCAGGGAGATGTACTGCAAAGTCCTAGGGAAGGGATTTCTTCAGGCAGGGCACATGTGATCAAGGAAGGTGACTTCGGTTGCCTAAACAATAAGAAAGTCCAGCCAGGCCCAGAGCAGAGCAGCAGTGAGTTGGGCCAGGAACAGCAGGCGCAGAGAAGCATGGGTGTTCGGGGGTCGTGCATGTTGGACAGTGTGACTTGAAGACAGGAAAGGAGGCAAGAGGGAGAGATCTTGAGATTTCAAGTGTCTAGCCCGTATGGCAGGGACTTTTTGGTGAGAGCCTTGGGAGAACTTAACCCAGGGTTTGGACTGACTACACCGATAAGTAGGATCCTCAGTAGTGTGAATAGCAGCTTGGAGAGACATCCCAAACAGATTTGACACAGTACCGGGCAGATGTGGGAAAGCAGCGAGGGTAGAGGCTGCTACAATAGGCCCGGGGCGGCTCCGGGAGCTGTCCAGGGTGCTGACAGGCGCGTGCCAAGTGTCTGGCGTTACAGGCTGTTAGGATGGCATGCAAGTGCGTGTACACGCACACGCCTGTGTCCTGTGGTACCCAGCTAGCTGATGTGTCCCTGTGTCGGTTACCTAGGAGACAACGGGAAAGATGATAGGACGGAATGTGATTGGCTACTCACTCCTGCTGCTCATCTCTCTGTCAGACCCGCAGGCAGGGGTTACAAATGGTCCTTGTGGGCATGCCAAATGCCGGAGAGAGCCGCGGATGCTCACTGCCCCAGGCCCTCCGCATGAGTGTGGCTGCCAGTGCGTGCCATGCACTCAGCTTGAACAAAGCGGCATCTGGAGCTGATGGACGTCCCGCTGTGAAACATCTGCTCAGGGCTTTAAATCAGGTAGCAGGGACCCGATAAATTTAAGAAGAACTAGCCAGACTCTGGAAGGGATCTTTTGTTTGGTTTTAATAACTGCAATGTCAACACACAAGCTGATTTTAAATGCCTCCTTGGGCCTCCAAAAATGCAAATAAGGCTTTGAACGGCGGAAGTTATTTCCCATGATGAGGCGGGTGATGTAAGTGAGTGGCTGCCCCGCCTCCACCTGGCTCGCTGGGTGGTGTGAAGCTGTGATTGGGCTTTTCTTTCCCGCTCCCCCGTCTTTAGAACATTTTTTTTTCTTGTACATTGTGAGCAAAGGGGAATAAGAGCCATATTCTGCTTAGAAAGGTGTTAGGGGGACAAAGCTGTGGGCCATCTTCCCCTAGCAGTCAGGGGTGGGAGTGGGCAATCATTTAAACAACTCAAACAGACAAAAGAAAACAAAAGGGAAGTCGGCTGTAAGGCCACAGAAGGTTAGCCCTGTCCATCTTTTCTCCCACGGTGTGCTTCAGACCCCGCAAGTGATGAGGCCATGGAGGAAGGCGCCAAAGTCTTCTCATGTTCCCGGCTCCTCTGTCCTAAGCTCAAGTTTTCATGTGCCCAGAATGAGACGTCTCAGCCTCTTTCTTATGTTTAATAAGAACAATAACAAAAAATTTCTTCCTGTAGAGCCAGCATGGTGGTGCATGCCTTTATTCCCAGTGCTTGGGAGGCAAAAGGAAGCAAACCTCTGTGGTTTCAAGGCCAGCCTGATCTATGTATGCAACTCCAGGGCAGCTAAGATTATATAGCATAGTGACACCTTCCAGTCCTCGCCTTGGCCCCAGTTCCTCGCTTTGCATGCCATCCCCTCAGGCTGTCTGATGGGCTCTATTTGAACGGCACATCTGGGTGGCTCCCACTGTTTAGACACCATTCCTGGGACCTGGACATTCTCAGAGACAAGACAGGAGTCCATATAGAGGAGTGAAGGGAGTCTAGGGCTTCTGCACTCTCTGTCACCTTCATCAGACTGACCTTCCACTCTTCTCCCATACCTTCCTTGATCTGTGCAACTGTCCCTTCCCTGACCACCCATCTAAGGCAGCAGCCCTTCACCTCTGCAACTCTCTCCCTGCAGCCCCCAGAGGGGCCGACTTCTGTTACTCACCTTCCGCTCTATCATGTATGTATCATGATACTTCTGGCATGTATCATGCCAGCCACCATCACATCTGTCCTCTATCCTGTGAGATACTCAGCTGCTCCGTAACAACCCACAAGACGGAAGACAGAGGGACCGTCTCCAGGGAGCACCTGTTGTGAGCCGCGGCCTGGGCAACCCTTTCTCACACTCTTCCTGTGACGTGATGCCCCCCAGGGAAGGCAGATAGACAGTGAAGCCAGATGAGGGAGACCACCTGTCTGGGCATCCCTGTTTATCTGAGTGTTCTCTTCCCAGCCTTGTGCAGCTCCCTCCCCAGATCTACTCCTACTCAAACCTCTGTTCCAGACTACCCCATGGGGCTGATTTCAGTCCCAGCAGTTGTCCCTAAGCTGTGTGACTACATTTGATGACTTTGCCTCTGAGCTCCCTGTCTTCTCTGTAAAGTGGGAGTATGAACAGTCTCTAGGCAGAGGAGCGGTGAGGAGCTAGGAAGGTGAAGGTGGGAGAGGGGGAGAAGTCAGAGCCTAACTCAGGAGAGCAGAGTAGAGGACCAAATATCCTCCCGTTCCCCAGGGCCACAAGATTGGGGGCCAGAGACCAATCAATGCATTCTTTTCTATTGCAATGGGATAAAGTCATGTCCTACCATCTTTAAAATTTATAATCAATAAAAAAACCCTTTCTCTGTGTATGTGCATCTGTATACACATGAGTGCTGGTGCCCATGGAGGTCAGAGGCCTGGGACCCCCTGGAGCTGGAGTTACAGGCAGTTGTAAGCTGCCTGATACAGGTTCTGTGAATCAAACCCAAGTCCTCTGCAAGAGCAGCCAATGCTCTTATCCGCTGAGCCATCTCTCCAGCCCCTGATACTTTAAAAAAACTAATTAAAATAATCCCAGACAGAAACCCCTTGTCTTTTATGAAAAAAAAAAAGGAATAAAAATATCCCGAAAGAAATAAAAACAAGAAAATTCCATGGGCCACATAGCTCCTACGGTTACTTGGCTTGGCCATCAGGCCTCAGTTTCCTCCCCAGGAAAACTGAGCAGATAACCTTCCACAAGGAGGTGGCATGTGGATGCAGAGAAATAAAGCAGAAGAGGAAATCGTTTGGAAATCACAGACCAATCTGGTGGTGGGAGGAGAAGGTGATGTCTGGTGACCCCGGATCAGGGATCAGGAGAGGGGAGGCTAAGCAGTGGTGGCTCCCGTGTGTGCTGCATGCCACGCTCTGTGTGCTTTGCAGATTAACTATTAGTTTTCATAGCAACCCTATGAAGCAAGAACTTGTTTTGGTTTTCTTGGCAGTGCTGGGATGGAAGCCAGGGTTTTGCATGCGGCAGCCAAGTGAACCACCACTTGGCAACATCCTCAGGCTTTGGTTTCCTAAGACAGGGTCCCATTGTGTAGCTGGCCTTGAACTCCCAATTCTCCTGCCTCTGCCTTCCAAGTGCTGAGATTACAAGCATGTAACATCATACCTGGCTGAGGTAGGCACTATTTTTAGTCCTATTTTTCAGACGAGGAAACTGAGACAGAAAGGTTGAGTGACTTGCAAGGGTGCATAAAATGAGGATGTGGGCCTGAACCCAGGCTTCAGGGCCCAGGGTTTGCTTTGCACCACACCGCCTTCACCAAGGTGTCCTTTGGAAGTGAGCATCCTGTCCTAGAGGACCTTGCCTAGCTTGGGGATAGGTTCCCTTCCCCAGGACTGTGGTTTGTAGAGCTTTATCCCAGGACAGGGAATCATACCACTGGCTGGACCCTGTAAACAGAGGGTGATTCGCCAGGCCAGAAGCTCAAAACTGGTGATGCTGGCTATAACGTGAGACTTGTTTGACTCTCTGTGGCTTGATAGATCAGTTATTAACTTTAAAAGGGAGGAGAGATTTCACACCGCTTGAAAGACATGGCGCATGTCTTTGAGCTTGCACTCCTGCTGTCCATAGGGAGGAATTTTACCACACTCCCCACCCAGCCCTGTCAGCCTCCTCTCACCAGCTCAGCCAACAGCACACTAGAGGAATTTGGACTTCCGTCTTTCTCAGACATTTGACATGTGTACAGGTGGGAGAGTGGCATCGCCAGAAAGCTTCCGCCGTTTGCTGGGGTTCTGGGAGGCAAGCAGACTTAGGGGGAACACTGAAGAGCCGAATTAACGAGGGGCCTTATTCACATTCTCTACGCCTTGCCACAGCCTTGCCAGACTGAGTTGTCAACTTATTATCAGCTGAGGAAATACGTAACCAAGGGTTTCTCCCTCACTTGCCAGTTCCCGAATAACCACTCCGAGGCTTATATTAATGATAAAAGTTTGGCCAATGGCTCAGGCTTATGTCTGGTTAGCTCTTACATTTAAATTAACCCATTTCTATTAGTTTATATTTTTAACCAGAAGCTCATGGCTTGTTACCTTATATCTTGCTTCCTTGGTGTCTCTTGGCATCTCTCTTGATTTTGCTTCCTTTCTCTTTATTCAGTTTGGCTTCCCACCTAGCTATATTCTGCCTTGACATAGGCCAAGGCAGATTTATTCATCAGCCAATAAAGGCAATACATATTTGCAGTGTACAGAAGGACATCTCACATCAGAAATAGAGACCCCCCAAAGGCTAATTCTACAAGGGAAACAAACTGGGGGAAAAAGGAACCAACAAAGGTTAAAAGGCGTTTTATGACACAAGAAGCCACTCACAAGGTTCAGGCTGCCCCCTAGGCCAGGAAGAAGTGTTTTTGGAACAGGACACTGGCAGAGGAGCAGATAATATCCTGAGTGCAGAAAGAATCCTCTGATGGAAAGAGATAAAAATCTAGGCAGTAGTGAAATCTGTAGGGGGAGTTATTAGCAGCAATATGGAGAAATGCAGATGGCCAGGGCAAAGAAGAAAGATGGCCACTACATCATCTTTGGTAGTTGTTATGGTAGCACGGGGGAGACACTCAGAGACAATAGCATAACAACAATTTTCTTAAAGGCTTATTTTTTAAAGGTTTTATTTATGTGTGTAAGGGTTTTGACTGCAGGTATGTCTGTGTACCATGTGTAGTGTCCTCAGAGACCAGGAGAGGGCATCAGATCCCCCAGAACTGGAGCTACTTGCAATTGTGAGTCACCATGTGAGTTTTGGAACTGAACTTGGGTCCTCTGCAAGAGCAGCCAGTGGTGTTCTTAACCACTGAACGAACCATCTCTAACTCCATAATAGTATTTAAAAGCTTTACTTATTATTGTTGTGTAGGTACACATGCCAAAGCACACGTGTAGGCCAGAGGATGACTTTGAGGAGTCAGTTCCTGCCTTCTGCCTTTACATGGGTTCCAGGAGAGGAACATAGGTCATCTGGCTTGCATTGTTAGGTGGCAAGAACCTTTACCCACTGAACCATCTTGGTAGCCCCAGCACAGTATCAACATACAAATTCATAGTACCTAGTGTTGGCAACACCCTGGGGGAAGCAGGTATTGGCATTACAGTCAGTAGAACCATGTTGGAGGGGATTTGACAGTTACCTGCTAATCTAGAAAATACTGACATCCTTTGGCCCTCACTTACTTTCCTAAGTATTCTAGAGAACTGTCTAGCTCAGGGGATGGAATGAGGAGATCTGTTTCTATGTGTCTTAGTTACTTGTCCAGTTGCTGTGACATAACGCTCTGTCCAGAACCATGTCCTTACCTCTCCAATGCTGGGGAACCACAGTAAACCATTTCTAGCATGCCTTTCAGGACATCTCTTTACCTCAGCAAGCCACTGCGGATACTTTCTTGCCCCATTTTTCCATCAATGCTGCCATGCCAGCCCAAGCTTCTATACTTGGCTGTAAGATCTGCTGTGCCCAGGGACTGGCTAAAGCAAGAGAGTGCACCTTTGGGATTGGCGTGGTGGTGCACACCTTTAATCTCAGCACTTGGTAGGAGGAGGCAGGTGGATCTCTGTGAGTCTGAAACCAGCTTGGTCTACACAGTGAGTTCCAGGACAGTCAGGGCCCCATAGAGAGATCCTGTCTCAAAACAAAGAAAGAAAACTCATGAGCGAGTGCATCTTTGAGAGGCCATGGGTGACCAACTGCATCCCTCCCTGGCTTAAGCAACAGAACCACCAGCACCCAGTACCACACAGCTCTCGAAAGGCTATTCAACCTTACACTGCCTCTTCATTTTTTTAAATTTTTATTTAAAAATTGTTTTTATATGCTGTATTTTGATCATATTCTTTCCCATCCACCATCTCTTCCTAGATCAGGCCCTCCTCCCTATTTGCCCAAAACAAACTAAAATAACCTATTAATACAAAAAAACAAACCCCAACAAAACAACAAAAAAATGAAAATCAAAACAAACTAAAAAAAAACTGTTAATACAAAAAAAAACAACCAAACCAAAATGCGACACAAAAAGAACATGGAGTCTGAGTCTGTTCTGTGTTGGCCAATTTTCCTGGGCAGGGAGCTGCCCTGGATGGTGGCTGATACACCCAGTGACAGTCTGTTAGGTTATCCTGCCTCTTAAGAGTGACTTATTTGGTGGGAAGAGGACTCTCCTGCCATTCAGTGGCCTTGGTTAGCAAGTGACCGTGGATCCCCTTTGACTAGTTGCTCAGCAAGGTAGGGACCTCAGGCCAGGAGCAGGGGATGCAGGCAGTGAAATGGGCTGGTGTATAAGGCACTGGGACTTCCTGCTGGGCTTTCTCTAACCCCAAGAACTGAGGAATCCTATCAGGCAGAGAGCCATCCAAACAGCCATCCTTGTGAACTACTTCCTCCTCCTGTCCTTGGAGGTAATTTATCCCAGGGTGAGGAATGAATTCTCCCATGATGTCTCCCTGCCAGAGACCCTGCAGTTTGAGATTTACAGCTAGCCTTCTGTGTAGAGGTCTGGACTCCAGATTGATATCAGAGTATAGAGTACCTGCTTGGGGTTGGTAAAGTCTTGGGTGGCAGGCGGCGGGGGCAACAGTATTTCACTGGGAGGCTGGGCCAGGCTGTAATTCATCAGGCTGCGGCAGCTTTCCCCTAGTGATGCAAAGGGATTCTGGAAGACCGCATCAGACAGCACTTAAGACCACCCTCAGAAGCCTCTCAGTTTGACTCTCCTGGGTTCTAGGAGGGGAAGTGTGGTACTGAGGGGAAGGAGCGGTGGCCGGGGGTCCTCTGAGTGAGTCCTTCAGTTGTTTTCTTCCTTTTAAGCGAAACCAGCTGAGCCACAGACCTCACATGGAATGACTGGTTTTTGGTTTTTGACGTTTTGACACAGGGTCTCACTATATAGCACTGACTGCCCTGGAACTTGCTGTGGAGTCCAGGCTGGCCTCAAACACAGAGATCTGCCTGCTTCTGTTTTCCAGATGTTAGGATTAAAGTCAGGTCACCATGCAGGCCAACTCTGAGTCAAGACCCAGCCATTTGCTGGGACCATAGCAGTGATGAAGAAATTGGTGTCCCCTGCCAGTAGGAATACACAGGCTCAGCTAGTCTACTAGTGTTGGGGGGGGGGGGCACATCTGTGACAGAAGGAAGGCAAAAAAGGAATATCAAAAGTTTCCATTGGCATTTTATTTTCTTGTCTGATTCTGTGTGTTATCCATGACACACTATGAAGGGGTATGTGGCTAATTAATAACATAACATACACATGGGACAGTGGAAGCATCACAGATATCTTTTACAGGTGAGGATTTAAAGCCAAAAACGTTGGGGGACCATTCCTTGCCTACCTGCAGGACCTGGGATCTTAGAAGGTGGAGGATGGGGCTGGCAGGGGATGACTCAGTAGTAAAGTTCATATCCTGCTCTTGCAGAGGACTCGGGATATTGATGTCCCAGCATCCATTGTCAGGTCCAAAAGAAACAGGACAAGTGGCTAACTGTGGTGCCTCTTAGCATACCAAAGCACACGCTGACCTTCAGGTTTTCTCAGTATCACAGCTACCCTGGCACTGCTTAGTTCTCCTCACCCCACTCCTACCCTGAACTTCTCTAGCTCATAGGCTTCCCTTCCCCTGCTTCTCCTCTCAATATAACCCTGCCATTTCAGTCATGCACTCTCTTGGTTCTCCTCTTTTGTCTTCCTCTCCTGCACCTCTCTCTTGGTCTTCTTTGCCCACACCCTCATCTCTTCTCTCTTGCCTACCCCTCTCATGGTTAAGTCCAGCCTGTTGGCCATGTTCATGTCTTACTGTCCTGCTATTCCAGATGCCTTTGACAGTTCTCTCCCTCCTAGCTATGATAAAAAACTTCCCCTCAATCAAGGCTTGGAGCATTCATGTCCTCAGTTTACATATCTACTGTCAAAACCCTCAGTTTAAACATCCACGTGATTCATGTCACTACAGCTCCAGGGGATCCGATACCTTCCGGTTCTGAGGGCATTCGCACACACGTGCACATACTCGCACATAGACACGTACATACACAAGATAATCTTTTTTTTTTTTGGTTTTTTGAGACAGGGTTTCTCTGTAGCTTTGGAGCCTGTCCTGGAACTAGCTCTGTAGACCAGGCTGGTCTCGAACTCACAGAGATCCGCCTGCCTCTGCCTCCCGAGTGCTGGGATTAAAGGCGTGCGCCACCATCGCCCAGCAATCTTCAAAATGTAAAAACAGAAAAAGATCGTTTGGGTAGCCAGTCCATGATTAAATCCTAGTGACTTTCCAAGAAAGAGAACATCCACACCCACACCCATATGTCACATGATCTCTATGGCTTTGGGACTTTGTAGCAAAAGGATGAGGCTCCTAAGGCTTTACTCCCAGAACTGTGAGCTAAAATGGATCTTTTTATAAGATCAATAGCCTCAGGAATTTTATCATAGTCAGGAGAAACTAACTAATGCCTTGTATACAGCTGAGGAGCTGGAGACTCAGGAAGCAAAGAGGTTCCCCTGATTCCATCTTGCAGGCCAGCAGCATGGCTCTTTCTCTTCTCTTTCTAATAAAAAAGGAAAGATCATCTTGCAAGGGGCTTGCTGGGCAGTTAAATCTTGTAAATAATGAAAAGAAATCAGCAAACAAGAGTGGCTGCCATGGCCATTTCCCACAGGACAGGTGGGTGCCTGAGTCTCTGACCTTGGACTAATATTAAAAAAAAAAATCAGTCTTTCAGATTTGGGATGTGACTGCTGTTACTGAAGACCCTTGTGACAATAAAGACCCAGTGCTCCCTGGGCACTCTATCAGGTACTGTGTGTGTCTCTGTCACACCACACACAGCCCTCTAATGTTTGCTGTGCTTTTACAGGCTTCCCAAGGTCAGCATGTTCCTGGGTTATTAAAAACTCTTCTTGTTGTAGTGTGCCCCATTGGGTGACCATACCGGGCATAGCTTATTTACCAGCCTCCCTACAGCTGGGCACTGAGGTTGTTTCCAGCCTTGCTTATAAAAGCTGTGAGAACCGCGTGGCATGTGGCTCCTTGCAACTTTCCCACAGATGTTAATTTTTGTACTTGTCATTTTTAATGGCCACATAACCTCCAGGAGCATTGTTCCTCATGTTCTAGGCCATCTCTCCCTCTCCTCCTATGTGGCCTCCCCTTCCTCTGTGGGAACGGACCCCTCGCTCCCTTAAACAGGGAGGGAAGGTTGCAGATCTGTCACCAGGACACTTGTTGCCGCTCCCACCCTGCATTTGGGCCACCCTCCTACTGCTCAGCTGGCCTGGCCTGGGTGCAGGAATAAACTGAGCCTCTGCCCTTGTAGAGCAAGGCAAGTGAGCTGGGCGGGGGGGGGGGGGAGGCAATGAATATGTCTTCTCAGAGGGAGAAGAGCTGCTCCAAGACAGGGAAGGTGGTCTGTCAGAAAGGGTGACATTTGTGCTGTCACCAGCTTAGGGAAGAATGGAGGGAGGATGATTTTCAGCAGTAGGAGCAATGGTGGCAAGTATGTATAACTGGGTATTTGCAGGATGGAGGAATGAGGCCACCATGTGTTCTAGTGAGCTGCAGAGTGAGCTAGGAAGCAGGGGGTGAGGCCCCGAGCTAAAGGCAGGGCTTAGTTCCATGATGCAAACTTCTGCAGGGTTCTAACAGGCACTGCCATATGATCTGATGGCTTGGCTGTCACCTCCCACCTGTTGCCCCTTCACTGATGGACCATCCACTTCCTCAAAGGGAGCAGCAGTGCGATCCTGGAGGAATGCACTTAAGGCTGGGGTTGAGCCAAGGTGACAGTGGGGCCACCCATGCCATTGGTACCTGAGAGCAGCCGCCATAACTGCCTATGAGGGAAGACAGGGCTGAGGTCTACTTTATGGTCCTTTAAGTCTAACCCGCCTTCTTGATGTGACTGACTCACAGGGCTTCCTCCAACAGGTGCCTTGTGGCAGGGTGGGTTCGTACGTTTTTGGTCCCTTTCCCCATTTCCCTCAGTCCGAGGATGCCCACAGAACTGCACTTGAGTTGACCTGTCCCAGTGAAACACAGCCAGTCCTGTCTCCCATAGCTGTAGAGATGACAGGCACCTATCGGGGCTCTCGGGCATCCACTCCAGAATGTTGAGTCAGACATCTTGAAAACTGCTCTTACCTTGAACTCTTTGTCTTGTTGGCTGGAGGGTGTGAGTGAGCCCTGCCTCAGCCCCTGCCTGTAGGTACCCTAGAGGGAGGTGGAAAGTGGCCCCTCGGGAACAATCAAAAGCAATTGCCGTGGTTCACCACATTTAATTTAATGAAAAGGCCCTGCAGGAAGGCAGAGGCAGCCAGGCAGGGCCTGTGGGCTGAGGGCAGGCGTGATTCCAGGGAGATTTATGGTGCTTCATCAAAGATTCAGCTCTGGCTGCTCTGGGACAGGCTAGGCTCAGTGCTTATAGCCTGGGAGGCAGGCAGTCTGCACTCCCGAGGGTTCCAAACACTGTGTGGCGCTGGACCAGTGGCAGTCCCTCTCTGGGCTCTGCAGCATATGCTTCCTCTCCTAGCCCATTGTCTTTGGTTGATGTGTGTTTTCAAGCGTTTCACATGCACGAGGCCTGCTTGTTTAGAGGTTTCATGTTTCTCCCAAGGTGCCGTTCCATTTCACAGAGGGGGAAGCTGAGGTTTCGAGAAGTTCAGCATCCGGCAAGCCTGGTGCAATGCTGGGCCTGAATGGCCCTTGGAGGTGGGAAGAGCTACACAGTGGGCTAGAAGGTCACCTGGGATTTGAGGGGACTCTGGTTCTTCACACGGCCTTGGCGTCTGCTCTGTCAGGTTTTATTTTTCCTCTCAACAGAGAAATGGCCAGGACAACTAAGGAACTAGTATAGGTTCACAGTGGTAGTGTTGGGGTAGCGCTAGCGGTAGGGTTGGGGCCCCACCTTCTTCTGGCAAACTGCCCAGGGCTTTGGGCCTTCCTTTTCTTGGCCTCATTTCTTCCACTTACCTGCCATGTGACTCTAGGCGAGTGAGTAGCCTTCTCTGAGTCTCTACAGTGAGGATGACAGTCCTCGGCTTTTTCAGCGCTGTTATGTGGATGGATACCTGGATCAGGTGTTGGCCAGTAGCTTCTACTTCAGAGATTCTCATTCTAGGGCTGTGCACACCGTGGAAGAGGTCCCACCCGACAGCTGCCCCCTCTTGCCATAGTTGCCAGCTCTTCTGTTGCAGCCTGCGTAGCTGCCGGGGCAGAGGAGGGAAGGAACTCAGCGTGGGCTGTGGTGCAGATGGCAAGCAGCTAATTTATTTACCTCTTCCTAATAAATATGCACAACACATAAATAAAATACCCCTTGTCCCACTCCAACCTGCACCCAGGCGCGGAGGCAGCCGGCTGCACAGCACAGAGGCTGCCTCTGCCTTTGGAGAGTGGCCCAGGTGGGAGCTGGGGACTCTGCTTTAGACTCACCTTCCTGGCTCAGACTCCTCAGGCGTGGCACAGGTCCTTCCATCCCCAGCTCAGCTAAGTGAAGACCAGAGCCTCCTGCTTCCCCTGGAGGAGGGCAGGACCTGACCAGACTGTCCTGGAAGTGGTGAGTGTCTGTGTTAGTCTGGTTTTTGCTGTTGTGATCAAATTTGTTTGACTCACACAGGTCCAGAGGCTTCAGTCCGATCAGCTGGCCCCATTGATTTTGTGCTTGAGAGGAGGCAACGTCCTGGCTGAAGGACCTGGTGAGGCAAAACTGCTCAGCTCCTGACAGCCAGGGAGGGGAGAGATGGGAGGGACGGTGGCCAGGCATAATCCTCAAGGGGGTGCCTCCAGGGACCCACATCCTCCACCCAGGCCCTCCCCTCCTTGTTTCCATAACGCTATGGTGTCAGGGGTCCACTGATGGATGAATTCACTATTGAGCCAGAGCCTTCACAATTCACCATCCAAAGCCTCATCAACAGCAACCAAGATATTAATACATGAGCCTCAGGGCTCAACTACCATTGAAGCTCTGCCATCCTGTGCTGAGTTGGACTGGACTGCAAGACTGTAGGAGCCATTCCAGAGGGTCAGACCATGAGGGGCCCAGGACTGAAAGCATTGATCTGTTTGCCCGCCTCCCCCTGCCTGCTCCCTCCTCCAGATAGCTCTCCCCTGCTCTTCCTGGAGCTGAGAGCCAGCTCTAAAACCAGAACTGCTACTCTAGAGTCCAAAGCAGTCTAGGAAGGGTGGGGGAGCAGGCACAGGATGAGTCAGAGGCCTGACTCTCCCTCTGCCTCAGAAAAGTCACGAGATTTCTTGGAGTAACTGCTGTCTTAATCTGTGAAAAGGGTGTTGTTGGCCTAGAGGGGTTTGGTGATACTTATGGCTGTCTCTCTGAGCGGCAACCACACGGCCATAGGCCCTGATGGTTCACTGCTGAATGCGACACACTGGGACTCTGCCCATTGGATTAACAAAAAAATGTGCCCACTCACAAGAGGTCATGAGATGACCATAATGGAAGCATTTGCATAACGACCAAGATCCACGGCCTGCCTAGGTGTGCATGACCAGAGGAGAGGCTAAAGACAGGCTGGTCGGCATATACATCTGAGTCTTGTTCAAACGTAAAGAATGAAAATGCAGGCTGGAGAGATGGTTCAGCAGTTAACCGTGTGTCCTTTCCCCGTGGAGGGACTGGAGTTCTGTTCCCAGCATCCTGTCGGGTAGCTCACAACTACCCTAACTCCAGCTCTAGTAGATCCATCACCCTCTTCTGGCTTCCACGGGGTCTTCGCTACTTTTCTTTTGCTGTGACAAATCACCAATGACCAAGGAAACTTATAAAAGAAAACATTTGACTGGGGGCTCAAGGTTCCATAGGCTTGGAGTCCATGACCACTGTGGCAGGGAACATGGCGGCAGGCAGGCATGCATGGGGCAAACGGGAGATGAGAGCTTATATTTGCTTCAGAGAGAGAGAGAGAGAGAGAGAGAGAGAGAGAGAGCACTTGTGCTAACTGGGAATGGAATGAGCTTTTGAAACTTCAGTGCCCACTCCCAGTGACACACCATCTCCAACAAGGCCTAATTTCCTAATCCTTGCCAAACAGTTCCACCACCTGGGGATCAAGTATTTAAATATATGAACTTATGAGGGCCATTCTCATTCCAACCACCAGCACCACACACACACACACACACACACACACACACACACACACACACACTTTTGGCCAGGCATGGTGGTACATGCCTTTAATCCTAGCATTTGGGAAGGAGGCATAGTCAGGTTGATCTCTGAGTTTGATGCCAGCCTGGTCTACATGGAGTGATGGGGGAAGCTTTGTTAACCAATCATCTTTAAGAAGTGGAACCTAGTTAAGTTATGGCTACCTGGAGCCCAGGAAGAAAAACTGGGACGAACCAGGTGCTCGCTCTCTCTGGGTGATTCCCACATGGGACACAGCGGAACTTGGACTTCCCATTCTTGTGGCATGAGTTTCCCCTTATAATAAGTAAAAATATAATTGTTTATCTTTAAACTGGCCTGGTTATTTCCCGAATCAAGTTAACTTATACAATAAAGAGTTCCAGACCAGCCAGGACTGCATAGTCTCAATGATAATGATGATATCTTTAAAAGAAGAATGAAATTACATCATTTTTAGGAAATGCTGGCATTGCAGATTCTAGATCTGTGTGATGTGGAAACAGGAGAGGAACTCTAGGGGAGAGAAGAGACTAGTGGGAGGGGGAGGAGACAGAGAGAGCCATGGGGTGAGAGTAGGCAATGTACCGTGCTACGTGTGCACAACAGAGCCCTTTATGCTGTGTATGCAAATGTAAACCAACACCAGCAATAAGTGAGGCAGAGCCAAGGGACTGGGAGGGAGCAGATCACTGCCCAGTCACTGGGGCAGGTCTCCTGAGTGGGGAGGAACCATCAGCCCTGAAGAAAGGAAACCACAGGGCTTTGAGGAGTGTGAGCACTGTGAGGGGAGGCCGGAGGCCATTCTAGCAGGGCTCCTGGTGTGGGGCCAATACTTGCTGGTCCCCCTTTCCTCTTCCCCACTGCCCACATGCTTTCTTGCTCCCCTTGGCCTAAGCTTGAATCCTTCGTGCACCCTGTTTGAGAGTCAGGGGTTCCCACAACGCTCAAGCTGGAAGGATTTTATACTCGTGCAAAGACCCTCTAGGTGAGATCCATCTGTAGCCTGTGGTCCCACCTCCTTTGCAGTTGTATACCATTTAGACTTGCAAAGGGTTTTCAACCAGAATATATAAAGAGCTTCTATAAACTAACAATAAGCGGGGCCAGTGGCTAACCAGTGGCTAGTTCTGCACTCTGATCTTCAGGCAAGCTTTATTTGTTATGGCACAAACAAAATATCACCACGGAAATCCATAGTGGAAGTCCTGCCAGAGGGCTGACATGAATGATGTCAAGAGGCTGGAAAGCTCTGGTAGGTGGGAGAGCCCTCAGACAAGAAGGACACGGTCATGCTTACCTGGCTTAGCTCTCATGGCATAGCCTACCTCCCAGCAGCCCTGTTGCTAGGTCCTTCTCCTAGTTCTCTCTCCTTGGCCTCTCCTGTTGTCTTGTTACTCAGCTCTGTTTGCAAGCTTGCACACACAGGTGACTAAAGCACAAGGCAGATTATCATGTCAGTGAGCCTCATTATTCCTCCTCATGCCTCCTGGGGAGGCAATGACAGCTAGATAGTGTAGCAGAAATCCAGTCCCAACTGGTGTGTGCACACACACGTGTGTGTGTGTGTGTGTGTGTGTGCGTGCACGCGCTTGTGTCCGTGCGTGCGTGCATACGCGTGTGTGTATGTGTGTGTGTGTGTGTGTGTGTGTGAGAGAGAGAGAGAGAGAGAGAGAGAGAGAGAGAGAGAGAGCGCTCCCGTGTTTACAGCAGCTTCAGGAAGGGCTGTATCCAGAGACTCACAGAGCATGCACCCACTCCTTCCCTGCACTGCTGGTTCAGTCTCAAGCAGCCTATCAGACACCTGTCTTTCTGGTGTGGGGGAAATGTCTGGATGGCTTTAGCGGAGTGTCCCAGGGCCATCTCCCATTGGTCAGTATGGAATCGCTTGTCTTTTCCTCGCTTGGAGAATTGCTTGCTTGCTTGGATTGGATGGATTAAGCTAGTACCTTTCTTGGGAGCAAAATCAGTTGTTTTAACTGCACCATGTGGTAGGGAAGGTAGAGAGGTAGGGAAGAGGTTGCCCCAGGACAAAATAAGGGAGTGGGTACAAGAAGAAGGTCTGGATGGTTTGTGGGCACCAGCTGTTCATTTGAATGTGGAGGGTGGAGCCTGGATATGCTGCAGAACTCTACCAATAGCTCTCTATCTATCTACCCACCCACCCACTCTCTACCCCCTGGGAGTCTGTCTCTGTCTGTCTGTGTCATTTTAAGGAACTGGCTTACATGACTGTGGAGGCCAGGCTAGGCTGAAGGTTTCTCTGGAGGAGTCTTGCTCTTCTATTGAGGCCCCCTTGCTCTGCTATTAAGGCCATAATTTCCACATTAAAAAGAGGCAACAGAGTTTTCTTGGTGTCCATGCATGCTCCCAGATAACGTTTAATTTCTGACTAACGTGCTGGGCACTGTGGCTCAGCAGTTTGAGGATTGGAGGCAGGAGGTTTCCTGACACCTTGAAGCAGTTTAAGCATACTGTCCTTGTCCTCTGGGGGCTATTGAGGCACTGTTCAATGAGGGGCAGAGAAGGCCCAGCAGAGGAAGGGGGGGGGGGGGGCAGAATGTTCTTCAGCTACCAGTGTAAGTGTTACAGCTCTAAGCGGAAAGGTTTTTCCCAACACTCTGCTCTGGGAAGCTGGGGTGGGGAAGGTTTCTCTGATAATGCATGTGATACAGCTCTGAAGGGAAAGGTATCCTGGTAGTCAGAGCTGAGGAATACCACAAAGTCACACCACACAATAAACCTCACACAAGAGATTTATTAGAAAGGAAAAAATCCCGGAGGGTGGCTGCCTCTATTTGGGCAAGAAGCAGCATAGAACTGGGCAAAACCCAAGGTTTATATAGGGTTTCTTTGGCGGGGGGAATTTCCAGGGTGGAGCTTTTCAGGGTAGGGAATGTTGAGTTTTCAAGTCCTGAGCTTGGGTTTTCCATTCTGTAGGGATGAGATTGGATGCATGTGTCTAGAGGGGCTGGCTCTGGCCCTAAGGCTGTTAGAGGATCCTGTATGTGGAGCCTGGCCATTGGAGGTCCTCAGGGGTGGAGTTGGGGCAGGCTTGGAGTTCATAAGTCAGTCATAAGTGAATGTTGGTAATGAATTACCATCTGCACCCAGCCTGGCCCTACAGGGACCCAGAAGCAGGCCTTGATCCAGCTACAGGGCTCAGCTGAAGTCAGCAGCCCTGGGAGCATCCTGGCACAGGACAATTTAGCCGTCAGCCACTGAGCCAAAAGGCACAGTGCTATGGTGGTGCAAGAATCTCAGTGATTAGTGACAGGAGGACCACCACTTAAATGTGGCAGGCAAACTCCCTTCATCCCTGCCTGGCAGTGAGCACAACCCAGAGGCCTGCCTATCAACAGCATGAGTTAGAGCTACTCCTGCCACTGGGGAGCCAGGAGCCATAGGGAGGTGCTTGTCTCTGCAGGCTAATAGAGTTCTAGAGGCAACTAGTAAAGGACAGTTGTGCCCTGGTGTCCAGCCTAGAGCTAAGGTGAGAAGCAGAACAAATTACTACAGTGAAGGACTGATTCATGGTCCTGAGGGTCCAATGCCAGAGCTAGAGTGACCTCATTTTCACGATCATGTCCATAGAACTTGTGCCTTCAGTTATGGCTGTCACCAACACCAAACATAGAAGTCACCACAATCCAGAGGAATCACGGCAGTCCTAAGAAACCCTCATACTCTATAGAGATCATAGTCCACATAGATCACCACAGTCCACAGAAACCATGATCCACAGATATCACCGCAGTCCACGGAAATCAGTCCACAGCTATCACCGCAGCCCCTCCCATCTGTGAAGTGCTTCCTGGCTGGACAAAGCTCCCAGTTAGTATCCAACAACTTCCTGTGGCATCAGAAAATACCTGCGGCACTTGTGGCTTGGAAGTTGTGGCCCTGTGCTGAGGCATCAGATCAAGCCAAGCATGCGGCAAAGCCACTAATTTCACCCACCAGGGAGTTAAAAAGGAAGATGCCAGGCCCCACAACTTCTTTTTGAGTGCACACCCATGATCTAAAGATCTCCCCCCACTAAGCCCCATCTATAGTTTCATTACTGCCCATCAAAGCAAGCCTTTAGCACGTGGGCCTTTGAGGACACAGCATCTAAACTCCAGCAGTGCTCACCTTCCTTTCAGATCACACGGGGCTTTCTAGAAAATTTTTTCTTTTCAAAACTAATTAATTTATTTTATGTGCATCGGTGTTTTGCCTGCATGTGTGGCTGTGTGAGGGCGCCAGATTACCTGGAATTGGAGTTACAGACAGTTGTGAGCTGTCATGTGGGTGCTGGGAATTGAGCCGGGGCCCTCTGGAAATAGAGCAGTCAGTGCTATTAACCGCTGAGCCATCTCTCCAGCCCCCTAGAAAATTTCTTGAAGTTGGCCTTATTGGCATCTAATTTATATGAAACAAAATGTACTGATAGTTTGAAAGCATATATATGGCCACAAATCCGTTCTGAGATTACTGAGAACTTTCCAGTTGCTCCCAAAGGTTTTCCTGAGCCCTTTCGGTCTGACTCAGGGCATCATCAACCCATGCTGTGGCAATGTACATTAGATCTGTCTTTCTAAGATTTCCCTGGAATAGAATCACACAGTACAGTCTTCCAATTCAGGCCTGGCCTCCTGCAGTGTGTGTGCTCTGGGGCACTGTCCTCTCACTGGCTTCAGTATGGGCTACTCTGAACACCCATGAGTGCTATGTGTTGTGTGGTATTGATAAGGGGTGGTTTGGCTGACTTTCTGGTGAGGATGTAGAGGGCAGAACTACAAAGCGGCTGGTCCCTGGTAAGAAGGAGGGCATCCCCTCCCCATCCTTCCCAGACCCTCCCTAGGCCTGTCACTCAATCCTGCCAGCAATCCTGGGAGATGCATAACAGCGTTCCCAACTCCGTAGTGGTTTAAGTGAGAATGTCCCCCACAGAGGGTGGCATTTGTACACTTAGCCGCCAGTCGGTGGTGCTGTTTGGGGAGGTTTAGGTGGTACAACGTTACTGAAGGAAGCACTTCGGTAGGGACAGGTTTGGGATTAAAATCCTTGTGCATTTCCTGTTTGATCTCTCTGCTTCCTGCTCTAAACTAAGAACATGAGCTCTCGTTTTTGTGCTATCATCCCTGCCATGATGGATGCCTAGCCTTCTAGAACTGTGAGCCCAAATAAATTTTTCTGTAAGTTGCCTTGCTCATGTTGTGTTGTCATAACAACAGAAAGTGACTTAATACAGTCTCCCAGTAAGGAACCACAGCTGGGGTTTTAGGGAGACTCCAAGCACAGATCCCCTTAACCCATAGGCTGCTGGGGCAAGGAACAGGGTGTTCTTTTGTTGGACATGCAGCCAGGGCTGAAGTGGTTGCACCATTCTTGGCTGGCAAGGAGGTATCAGGGCAGAGGCATCAACTGTGTACACCAAATGCCTACTTACCTGGGCCCCCAACCTCACAAGTACCCTGTAACCTTAGTCTGGGCAAGAGTTGGCACGGGTTTAACTTAAGCCTGGAGGATTATTAGCTGCCTAGGTCACATTTGCTGGAACACAGGCAAGGTGAGATTTTTTTCTGACCTCGCTACAGCTTTTCTCAGTAACTCCATGAGTGTCAGGGCAGGACCTCGCAGGCTAGAACCACAGTGTGATCAGCTATTGGAGGTAGGAATGGCCACAAAATGCCTGGAGAGGAATTGGGATAATGGGAGTACTGCCATTTTTTTTTTTTTTTACTGCTGAGTAGTCAAGAACCTAAACCACCTTTGTATATATTAGTCTGATTTCTGCCACTAAAATAAAATACCCAGAGCTGGATAATTTGTAAAGAAAAAAATGTTTTATCTCAGAATGGGGAGGTCCAAGACCGCCAGAGCCAACTCCTGCTCCCCTGCCAGTCTCAGAACTGGCAGTATCTTAATAGAGTGGGCATGTGTATATGAGTGTGTGAGACAAGAAGCTAGACAGATCGGGGTCAGGTTTGCTCTTTTCTGACAAACTACTCTTGCAGAAATGAACTAGTTCCCTGAGACTGCAGGACTGCCTTCCAAAAGCCTTTACAGGTTCCACTACTTTCTGTTCATTTTAGACTATGTAGCCCTGGCTGTCCTGGACCTCATAATGTAGACCAGGGTGGCCTTGAATTCACCGAGATCTACTTGCCTCTGCCTCCTGAGAGCTGGGATTAAAGGCGCGTGCCACCACATTCATCCCACTACTTCTTGATACTATCACACTCAGGATTAACCTTCCTCACATAACCCTTTGGGGGGCGACCCACTCCCCAGCCACAGCATAGCTCTCGCGGTCCCTGTCTTCCCATCTCTTGCTGTCACTTCTGTCTCCATCTTTCTCTTTGGCCTCTTTTTCTGACTCATAAACATGTGTCAATTTCTGGTGAATAAACTTGGGCCATTTGTCTTGTGTCCAATCCATCATGCTCATTGCTAGCAGAAGTAATCAACATGAAATAAAACTGACGTGGGCTAAAACCACGCACAGGAGAAATAGCCATCGACTGAAAATCGACAAAAGAGTCAAACCTCTATTCCAGTTTTAAAAGCTGCACAAATCTGACACGTGAGAATTAGAGCTGACAGAAATAATGGCCCTACAGGGAAACCAGGGGTGGAAGTGGTCTGCAATCAGTAGTGACTGATGAATCAAATCTTCATGACAAATTTTAATTAGACAAGACCTGATCTCGATGTAATCGATCTCGGTAAAGCAAAAACTGAGAGAGGGAAAATGTGGGAGCTGTCGAATTGCTTTCTTTGGAGGATGGAGCAAGGCTCATGTCAGCTGTGGTGGGCTTCATGGCTATGCAAATTCAAACTTCCCTTCTAACAGTGGGGTCACAGGGACCCCCTCCATCTGGAGGGAAGATGCTGGTGCTCAGAAGTGTTTGTGTAGAGGCTGAGACAATAAGCAGGTATCTGTTGACAGCCAGTGTCACAGGCTGTGTGACTGGACATTGGCCAGACAGGCCTTTAAAAGGTGGCTGGGAAGACGGCTGGTGGGTAAGGCACTCACTGTGCAAGCTTAAGGGCAAGACTTCCTACACCCAAAACCCATCTAAAAAGTTGGGTAGGTGTGGTGATCTGCCTATAATCCCCTCACATGGGAGGCAGAGAAGGGCAAGCCCACTTGCCAGACTAGACTAAACTATGATGAGAGAAGAGTTCAGTGAGGGTCTCCACAGTGAGGGTGGAGAGCAATTGAGGAAGATGCTCAGCATCAGCCTCAGATCCCCCAACACGCGCGCGTGCGCATGCGCGCACACACACACGTAGCTGTAATGTTACATGCCCACACATATAAACATGTATACATTCCTGAATGAACACATATATATTCCGCCCCCCCCCCCCCAAAAGAGTCGCTCAGTGGACTGGGATGTTTGTGTGTAAGAAAGGTGATTGCCTTGCAAGTATGAGGACCTGAAGGCAATCCCAGAATCCACCTACATGTCAGGCATGGTGGTTCGTGTGCTTACAATTCCGGTGTTGGGACGGTGAAGACAGCCAGTCTAGCCTTAATGGCGAGCCAGGCAAACAAGAGACAAAGGTGGCACATGGGGTTCCTGAGGATGCCTCTACAGGAGAGTGTGTGTGCACATGTACATTTAAAACAACACGTCCTCTTTGTCCCCAGAACTAATGAGGCTGTGAGTCACTAGGCAGTAGCTACCCTTCTGGTGGTAGCGGTGTGCAGTTTACATGGGGCTGCCTCCCCACATTACGGGGACTGGCTTTGCTTCTAGAGACTTGGGCTCCATGCAGGCCGTGTCAGCTAAAGCTTATCACGGAGTATGGGCCTGCAGCTTCCTTGTCTCCCACCTGCTTTGCTGGCTCTAGGGAGATGGAATGAGCTTGGCAGATGTCTGAGCAGACGCCAGCTGCTTCCCTGATGACAGCTTCTTAATTGTTTTCTCACCGCCTTTATTGTTTATTTTTTTACCTTAAAGGGTGGCCAGGCCAGTCAGAACACTGCTCACCCCTTATGAGATCCCTATGGGTTTGCTGTGTCTCCATCCTCTGCCCTGGCTTTGTGCATATCCTTCTTTTGGTTTGCTTTATGATGTGAACTTCCCTGTATGCATCACTGCCTAGGGCATGGTGTCGCCTCTCCTGAGCCCCCTGTGTGTGCACTAACACAGCATGCAGCTTCTCTGTGAAGCTCCTCATGGAGCGTCATGTGTCCGATACTCATCCATGCTCTTGAGCAAAACAGTGCCTTCCTTTTCATCACTGTGTAGTATTCCACTGCACGGCCGAACCACATTTTACATTTTCCTTCTGATGATTGGTCTAGATAGTTTGCAATTTTTTTTTTACTAATAAGGAAAATGCTGCCGTAAAGTTTATCCCTTCTTTTTTTGATGCAAGGTCTTGCCATTTATTCCAAACAGCCTAGAACTTGATGTGATCCTCCTGCCTCAGTTTCTCAAGCACTGGAGATTACAGGCATGCACTTTCATGCCTGGTATCATTGTGACTACTCCTATGTGTGACACACACACACACACACACACACACACACACACACACTTCCTTTGGTCTATACTTTCTAGCAGATAATTTAACAGTTTTGCTGAGGTGCATTTTAGGATGTGCATGCTCCAGTGTTCTGATAATTGCTGCTCGGTGTCTTAAAGTGTAGCTGCACCACTTTACATTCCCACGGACAGCGGACGGGGCTTCCAGTTGCTCCTCATCTTCACACCTGGCACTTTAAGTTTTGGGCATGAATTTATAAACATAAACCAAGCTTCCAGGGGATTCAGATGTGTTTGGTGGGGGGGGGAGGGGGCTCGGAATCATAGGGTGAGCTCTGGGGCCTGCTGGGTTATTCTAGAGCAAGCCCTGACTCTGAGCTGTTGTGAAGGCGTGTCGACCCGTGAGCTGCCCTCCTGGTGTCCCTTAGGTCCCCACAAGTGTGATGGCTTCTTGTCCATTCACACTCTGTGTCCTCAGCCTGATTCCCAGGTCTGAGGCCTTTCTCTGGCTGGAGTATCACATCTGTGTCCCAGAGCTTGGGAAGAGGGGGGAGAAGTCAGAGAGGGGGTGGTGAGCACCAAAGATAGCGTTATCCCAAAATGGACAGCGGTACTGAGGGTCCCTTGGCTTCCATGGCAACTTGCATGTACTGCTACTCAGTGACAGCGTGCCTGCTCTGTGACCTGGCTCTACGGAAGGGAGAGCTGGTAGATCTCTAAAAGTAACAATTGACAGCATCTGGTGGCAAACTCAGACGCCTGCAGATCCAAAGGATGCGAGGAAGGTGGGCAGGGAATAAAACACACAGAGACACCTGCACACCTGCACTTCTCAGGTGGGTGGTGACTTGCCCCGGGGCACCTTTGGTAAAAAGGCCTGGAGGGCATCTAAAGTACCTGTGGATGAAGCCCTGGAGAAGGGATGCTGGCAGCATCCTGCCGGTGGCCAGGCCTGAATCTCAGCACTCTGCTGTCCCATCAACCTCACGCACAGCCCTCCCCCTTCAAATGCTGACAGTGCTGAGCTGAGGACTGTCCTGTCCTGTCACAGCACTGACTTCACAGCTAGGTTGTAGGTGGTCTGTGCTTGGCCTAGTGCTGCCTCGATCTGACTGCCAGTGTCTTGAGGCCAAGGGAAGGCCAATGTTTCCTATCTCCAATTCATTGAGTATTGATATATTTGGGAACCTAAACTGGCCATCGTTTCTTAAAGGGAAAGATAAAGCCACAAGAAACACAAGCCAGGGGTGTGGATGACTCTGCAGGGTTGGACTAAAGCAACAGGCTCTAGCCCTGCCCTCTCCAGTTGTTGTTGTCAGGGATGATAGTGCAAGCGAGTGTGAAGTCCACAGCTTTGCTCCAGAACAGCCACACTCCCCACATCACGCAACTCAGATGCCCAGAAGAGCCTGTTATCCCATTCAGCCTCCTCTCACCCCTGCCCTGGACAGTACTGCTATAACTTATCTTGAGTGACTGTCTGTCTGATGGGTCAGACGGGGACACATTCTTCAGGATTTGAGTGACTCAGGCAAGACACGGGCAGAAAGAAGCTGATGGAAAAGGCTAACACCCATTCCCAGCCATTCTCCCCAGCCTGACGATTTCTCCAGCTCTCCTCTCCCGGCTGTGCCCACTGCTACTCTCCCCTCCTTATTAGGCTGTGAGTCAGAGATTCTGGGGACTAATCCCAACTCAGCTCTTATCATGTCGGCAGCCACCTGGGGCAGGATGGTCACATGGCCTTTCCTGGCTATAGGATGAGATGAATCACAGTCCCGGAGGCAAAGGTTTTGGGAGAAGGCTCAGCAAGGATATTTCACAAGCATAGAGCAGGTCCTGGCTCAGCTCCTTGCTTTGCCACATCCCAGCCAGGAGAACTTGGGGAAGTCACCCTTCTACTGGCCATGGTCACTCTGACTGCTGGCAGGCTCTGAGGTGAGCACCCATGAGGAGCCGGCACAGGCCCTGATGCTGAAGGCAACAAGGAAGGTGGAGGCAGCTCTGACTGGATGAAGCTCGCCCCCAATCCTTTCCCCAAATGTCTGCAGGCCTCTCCTCTTCTGAATTTCCTCAGCACGCAAGAGACACATCCACTAGACCAACAGGGTGGACCAGAGGTAGGGTGTCCAGTTACATTCTAAATCCCAGTGACCCTGGCCCTTTGCCTGCCCCTGATGGCTTGGATTATCACATTTGGGACATGAGGGTAATCACAGTCCCCTTCTCATCAGGTGTCAGGAGGAAAAGCCTGCATAAAAATCTAGAGTTGGCTTATATCACCAAGTCGGGATGTCACGCACTGCTAACCCCCTTTTCTTTCCAGAGAAAACTCTGAAAGCCAATGCCTACCCGTCTTCTTGTCAGATCTATGTTCATGGAGCCCTTGTGTTATTCGATAGACAGGCCTGCCTGTGGGGAAGAGCCTGGAAGCATCAGAGGATCTGGGGCCTAAACGCCCTCCTCAGGCAACAGGCTGTCCTCTCCTCATAACCCTTCAGGTGCTCCAGGGAGCCGAGGACAGAGCAGAGAGGAGCAGCTGGTGGAGGAGGAGCCCAGCCTGACCAGCCTCTTCCCCTGTGGAACTTAGGGTCCCCGACTACCGACTACCACACTCGGGCCACCCCTTCCAAGTGTCGCATGCCATAATCTGCATCTTCACTTATGGCGCCTGCCCAAATGTTCGCTCCTAATTATTGTCTATAAAGGCGATGCCAGGAATATTAACAGGCTTGCCACCTGTTTCCTGGCAGGTGGCCCCATGGTGCACCTGTCAGCCAGTTGCCTTGGTCCCCAATGAAAACGAGTGTGTCTTTTTTCATTCTGAACTCGGGACCCTCTAGAAGCCATCAGACGGCTGGGTCAATTCCTGGGAGGTCTCTGCCTCCCTGGGGCTGCTTCCTCGCTATGGCCTCAGGGGCTCTAGTGAGGGTAGAGGGCTTGGGAATTCCTCTCCTCTGGATGCTGTGTAATGTCGGAGCTTCATTTTCTCTTTCTGATGACCAGCATCCAGTACTTCCTACAGGAAAAAGATAAGGTGGAGGCTCTCCAGCCCTGGGCCAGCACCCATACCAAAACCCCTGCCTCAGTTCCCCAGGGGACTCCAGGCAACATCACTTCATGAGTACTGTGGCCTGTAAGGCGAAGTCACTTTTGGGGTGTCACTTCCTCTGAGGAAAATGATAGCTTATAAGATGACATCCTCTGGTGGGTGTCATTATAAGTGAAGTGATGTCACCTCAGGTTCCAATCACCTGTGAGGTAATGTCAACTCAGGGTGCCATTGCTTCTGAAGTGACATCACTTCCTTGGTGCCATCACCTTTGAGCTGATGTCACCTCATAGAGCCATGACCTGTAATAACTCCAGAGGCCCACAAGGCCCTGAGTTCTGCCAGGGCAGAGCCTTCTTACGGCCCTGTGTCCAATGGCTTCCTAACTGTCCCTGTGTCAGTCGCCAATCATCTGACAGAAAGGGCAGGACCTCTGATTCACAGTTTGGAGGTTCAGGACTGGCCCACGATTCTGGCCTGTGACTACTTGGAACATCATGGCTACAGACAGTGCTGTTCCCCTCAGGACAGGAAGCAGGAGGTGGGAAAAGGCAGGGACATCACCTGAGGATGTACCCACCTGCTGTTACTTCCTCCAAGGCCTCACCTCTTAACGTTACACAACCTCTCCGTGTCTCCAAGGACATGGCATTTGAGAGACTCTGCAGGTATAAGCTATAAATACTGAGTTCATGGTGGTTTATATTGTCGAGGGAGAAACTGAGGCTCAACCCTCTTATATGACTCTGTCTTGTTCATGGCCCCCAGTTCATCAGCTTTCCCCACCAGCCATGGCTCAGCATGCTCCTGATCTTTTCTGGCTGGAAGAAGATCCCTGACTGAGGAGGTCTGGGGTTTTAGAACACAGTGTTCAGCAAGGAGTACAGGAGTGTTCTAAACTACCACAGTGCCCAGGAGTGAATGTCCAGCCCCTAACACTTCTCTTAAGAAAGCAGCCTTCCTTGTCATAACTACCTGTGGTCCTCCTGGGGACACATTAAGGGCAAGAAAAGCCAGACTACTCCCTAACAGGTGAGGAGTCCCATGGACCTCCAAACTGCACATTGTGATCCATCTCCGCAGTGACTATAGCTTCAAGAGTCCCGGAATCTTCCCCACTGGAGACACGCTTCAGACACAGCCAGGGAAGACTGGAACAGAGTTCAGGGGTTGACAGTGCAAAGGGCTTCCATTGTTACACCTTGTGCATGAGGAGTTTTCATAGTTAGAAGCAAAACCTGGTCCTGAGGCAACAAAGGCCTTTCCTTGCCTTCGGTGGGAGCCAGTGGAAGCCGGCAAGAGTCAGGCGTCTCTCTGTGGCTGTTAAACCACTGCACCAGTGGTACTCTAGAAAGTTCTTCAGTAAACCTAATCCAGACAACAGAAGCTGTGATCATGGCCAAATAAGTCAAGGAAAAAAACCCTCAGAAATCAACACTGCCCTCCCCTTTTCCCATCTTTTTGGTGCCTCCTAATTCAACAGCTTGACTTTAGAGCAAGTACAGAACCTGTGAAGCCACTAAACATACTGTGTGACTGTGCAAATCACTCGCCTCACTGAGCCACCTCCATTTCTTCATCTGTGAAATGGGCACAGAGTGGCACGGAGCCCTACCTACTTCACAGGACAAAACAATGAGAGCGAGAGTAAGCGATAATTGACAACAAGGACGACGACAGAAACTGAGGCTCAGTCAGTTAGACTCCGTGGACCCTGCTTCTGATCCGGTGAAAGGAGCTGCCGTTCTGTCCCCTTTGTCTTCCAAGATCCACAGGTTCTCCTCACCGTGCCCCTTTTCAGGGACAAATCACAGGGCACTTGGGCCCCCTCTGCTACAAACACCACCATTGTTCCCACCCTCCCTCAGAGGACTCGGCCATACGTCCAATTCCCTTGCCTTTAGCTACTTCTACTGCCCTGCCCCTCTCACACCCTCTACTCAGCCTGTATCCCCCAGAAACCCCCCTACCACCATGGCTCCCTCCCTCTTCTAGCCTTTCTTCAAATGTCACCTTCGCAGCACAGCTTTGATGACCCTCCTCTCCCCTCTTTTATTTCCATGGTTTTAATTTTTCATTTACTTCCCATTGGCACCTATAAGGCAAGAACATTTTGAGACACTTTACAGGCAAATCAGAGCTGGTTGGTTGGTTTGGGTTGTTTTTGTTTTCCCATCTATGTCTCTAACAGATAGTAGGGTTTTTGTTTCCCATAGTGATAATTACAATAATGGCATCAACCCAAAGAATCAACGATAAAATCCTAACATCTCAGACTTGGTCCTTGTGAAGTGACCCCCAACCCCATACACATCCTGTAGTCTTCATAATGTCTTTACACATGATTCATTCACACTGGGGTCCTGCCAAGGCCCTTGCACCTCGCTGGTTGATCAGTCTCTCTAGAAAAATTCCTTCTTCCTCTTTCATTGGGGGAAACCAGGTCACCTACCCATGAGATATTCTCAGGGTGTTTTCTAATGCATCCCCATGTGTTATGTGCAGTCTGCCCACTGGTCCTCAGGATTTGAACGCTTCCCTCCACCGTCTGGAATCCAGTCTCTGCCCGACCCCACATTGTCTTAGAATTGAAGGAGGGTGATTTCACAGTATCCTTATTAGAGCAAGGGGACAGAGACACAGCTCCAACTGCAGCCCTCACACGCCTAAGGAGCACCCAGAGACATTTAGGGACCTCAACTCAGGCCACGCCAGGATCCTTGGCTCCTGGCCTTAAAAGAATTTCAGAGCTAACCAGTGTAGCGAGACAGAGTTGGAAATGTTATTGGAGATATTTTAATATAGACTTAAGCACAAGGCTTCATAAGAGAGGCACTCAAAAGAATTGAAGATATACTCAAGTGGGAGTATGTGCTTCCCAAGGGGGAGGAGGGGAAAGTAAGACTTACCCGGTGTGTAGGGATGCCTCAAGGGATTGAAAACAAACAATTAATCGCCTCAGCATCAGCCATTCATACCATTTTGGTGCCTCTTAAGTTACATTTCTGAAGGTGAGATGGCTCTGGAGATGCCTTGGACAGGGTTATAATATGACAAAATTACAAGCCACTAGGGCTGCACAAGGGGTTCAGAACTAGTCTTTTCCCTGTAAATTGCTGAGATTCCTAGGAAATTGCAGGTTCATGGCTTAAGCAGTTGTTAGCTATGCTGGAATGTTTGCTCTGCTGCTGTCAGAGGCTTCAACCAGATCCAGAGTGAAGAGATTCTTGTTCCCATCTCAATCCCCAAGATTCCCCCTGCCTTCCCATCCTTCTCATCAGTCTTTGCCATGCCTGCTTGCCCTGGTTCTTCCCTGTGTCATCTCCTAAAACACATCCTGTTGTGAACAGAAGTAGAGGTTACGATCTCATTCTACAGCAGCGTTTGTCCCAAGCGACCAGGGAAGGTGTATTTCTCTTTCCCCTTCTTTAAAACATCAGTAAGCATGCATGGTATCTTACAATTTTCCAGTCTTTCTTCTTCTTTGTTGTTTGAGCTGTCCCGGACTTGGCCAGTGGACTCCTGGTGCCAAGCTTTGGAGTCCTTCTGACTTTCCCCGCTCAGACTTTGTACACTTCCTTAATCGCCGGAACCAAGGAGACATATTCAGATTGTCCTCCCTAGTTCAGCCTTAGGTCAGCCCTGGGGGGCCCTTTCAGCCTGAGAAAGCTATTGAGAGTCCACGGTCTGGTTTCAGGGAGACGGCATAAACTGTATGGGGATGCTCTTCTCCTTGCCCTATTTATTTTACCTTCTGTTGCACCGTTTCTTATTTATTACATTGTTATTTTTTTCTCCCTACTGGAGCATCAACACCAGGAAACCTTGATTTTGTTCCCTGCTAGGCCTCGAAGACAGCACACAGATGATGCCTAATAAATATTTGTTCAATGAGAAAGGGGACGGGCCTGATGGATGACCTGCATGCTCGCCCTCCCAGCCTGCGGGAGTTGCGCAGAGGGACCCCACCCCTTGCTGCCTCCACAGACCCAGCCTTGGGTCTTATTTATATCAGCAGAGCTTAAGTGGCAGAAATGTCACCACTGGGCCTGTGGGGAAGGAAAGGCCAAGAAGATTAAAGGCATCTCTGATGAGATGCTAATTTGTTTCTGGAAGCAGGTGGGGGTGGCAGGATCCCCTGGGCCCTGGGGGCTTTGTGAAGATGAGGCAGGGCTGGTGGAAGGAGAATGGCTGGCAGAGGCTGCCCTGCATCCTTTCATGATCTTTCCCTTCTTCCTACCTGTCTTTTGAGATCTGTTAACGGTTGTATGCTAAGGGTCGTTAGTCAGTCCTGTGTTCAAATCCAGCCCTCAGCATTCTGAGTCCAAATGGTTCGCTGTGGTTTCTAATTGCCACTGTCAGCTGGGGTAGGTGTAGCCTGGTCCTTGGCCAGACTTCTTGCCCTAGACAGGTCCGAGGCCTGTTACCTGATAGTTTGTATAATCCCAATGTGAAGCTGCCTCTTGTACCTGTACTGAGCTGGCAGGACACATGGCACACAACAGGGCTTTAAATTTTTTTTTTTTTTGTCTTCGTGGGCTTTTATTCAGTGCCAGCCCCAGGATGGTGGGGGCTAGTCATGCACAGCCTTGGGCTCCCCTTCAGCAGTGCTGGCTGGGAGTCAGGGAGGGTGCAGAGCAGGTTTGAGTGCCTAGGAATCCCCCGGAATTTTTTTATATGTTTTATATGTATATATAAGTACTCTCTACATGTATACCTGCATGCCAGAAGAGGGCATCAGATCCTATTACAGATGGCTGTGAGCCACCATGTGGTTGCTGGGAACTGAATTCAGGACCTCTGGAAGAGCAGTCAGTGCTCTTAACCACTGAGCCCCACAATAGGACTTTTTACAAAGGCACAGTTGTGGCAGTTGACCTAGTCTTAGGGCTCAAGTCTGAGACCTTGTTCTACCACTTGCATGCTGTGTGACCCTGGTAGCGTCCTGCACCTCTCTGAGCCTCAGAGAGGCTCATTTGTAAAAGGGGAATGCTACTCAGACCATCCTGGTGCACTGTGAAGATTAAATGAGATAGGTTGTGGGAGGCAACAGGCTACTGATTTTCCTGCCGTGATTTCCCTGTGGTTTGTACATGGGGATGGGTTCTGTGTAGAATAATCAGGCTACTGGCTGCCACTTATTGGTTATTGAGCTCCTGTATGTCAGACTCAACTGCACACACTGTTCCTGCAGCCCACTCCAGGGGCAGTCCTAGCTCTGCTAGTCAGATGGAAACGCAGGTTCGAGGGATAGGGATGTACTCTCTGATCTGCTCATTCACGCTCGGATCTGCTCCTCCCCGAAGGCTTGGGTCTTCCCTTGCTGTTTGGATGACTAAATCAGAGCTTTGTTGTCTAGGAAGAGTCAAGGCCTCTCTCCTTCTGTGGGCAGAGGCATATAAGAGGGGCAGTGGCAGGAAGAGCCAAGCAGTCTCGCTCAAGTGCCAACCTTAAACTTCCTGGGCTTGTCTCCGCCTAGGGCTCCGCCATGCACAACCCAAAGATGGAAGAACATCTTTGGAAGAACCAAAGATGGAGTTGGATAAGGAACCCAGGACCTCAGGCCTCCCAGTCCCGCCCCCTTGCCAGTGATTCTCTTTCCTGTACCCACAGGGATCCTCTCCCAGAGAGAATCAGCTCAGAGCCTGCTTCCAGTTGAAACCTAGTATTGAAGATGGCCACAGGCAGTCTTTTTTATTTATTTATTTTTATTATGTATACAATATTCTGTCTGTGTATATGCCAGAAGAGGGCACCAGACCTCTTTACAGATGGTTGTGAGCCACCATGTGGTTGCTGGGAATTGAACTCAGGACCTTTGGAAGAGCAGGCAATGCTCTTGACCACTGAGCCATCTCTCCAGCCCCGGCCACAGGCAGTCTTAACAGCCAGGAAGAACCGAGGCAGCCCACTATGAATCTGGAAGACCTCTAGGACCCTTCCTCCCTGGGCTTTTCACTCATCACCCGCTCTGTTTACTTCTCATTGCCCTCCACTCCATCTACTCTGTCGGCTGCTGGCAGGGATGCAGCAGCGCTTGGGCAGACTGGGTATCCAGGTCTGGAGGGATGGCTCTTGCAGAGCGATGGGGCAGACCTCATGCTGCCTGGACCAAGGCCGCTCTGATGCTGACTCTAATGCAGATTTCTTCTGCAGCCCTGACCCCAGAGCAAGTCCTCCGGGCTCCTCCTGAGAGTATGGTCTGGGCTCTGACCCATCCTAGGGGGCTTCAGGGTTTAAAAATTGAGGAGGGAGCCTAAACAGCCAACTTAGGGGAGAGGGCAGGAACACCTTTCTTCCACATGCCTGCTCTGATCCTAAGCAAGTAAGCTGCTCCTCTGCCTCAGTCTCCCCAAGGGTAGGCATTGCTGCCTACCCAGCCAATGGAAAGGCACCCTCTGGGGACTCAGCACACATTGCCAGTGATCTGTGCCATGGCACAGCAGGCCAGCCCTTCCGGAAGCTAGTTAGTTAGGATGGGCAGCTGAGAACTTCCACAGAGTAGTCCTAGATGGAGGGACCCACCCAACAGCTGGTAGAGGAAGAGGGGAGGAGGCTGGTGGAGCTGAGCAGAAGCTGGGGTGGGCGAGGCAGCACTTTTGGCGGGAAGAGGAAGTAGAGGATGGGGGTTGCTGAATATAGATTCTCCATGCCAGAACTTGGGAAGATAGATCTTGCTCTGGCGCCCTGCTTGCTGTGGAGGAAGGGCCTTGTTGCCGGCTCTGGGGAGGATTATCTATTTTAGCAACTCGGGAAGGGAGGAGGCCCGGGAGCGCCCAGCCTCCACCAGTCAGGCGGCTGGGGCGCAGCGCAGAGGCAGAGGCGCGGGCTCTGGGTTCTGAGACTGCGGGTGGCCGCGGGTCTCCGGGCCTGGGACGTACTGGCGGGCAGTAGTGATGCTGGCGGTGTCACTCAAGTGGCGGCTGGGCGTGGTGAGGCGGAAGCCCAAAGGTACCGAAGGGAGGCTGCTGTGGGGTGCTGAGGGAGCCACTGAGGGACGCTTCCTCTCTACCCTTGTTGCCTGTCTCCTAGCTTGCTTTTGTCTGGTTGCTTGGGGTGTCTCTGTGGCATCCTCCCCTGGGTCCTAGAATCTGGGTCTCTTCCCTAGGCACTTGTCAGTGTATTTCTCTGCATCCTTCTCTGGAGCCCCATCGCCCTGTGTTCTGGATACCTTCCTCGTTCTCCACTCCAGCTCCCTTTGTCTGGTCCCCTGGGGGTCTCTTCCTCTTCCTGGTCCTCCTCCCTGCCCTGATGGCTGTCCTTGTGTCTCTCCCGTTATCTCTGTCCTGTTTGCCCACACATGCTCTCTGCTACCCTCACTGTCTTTGTTCAAGGGTCCCTTTTAAAGTGTCTTTCTGTGTCTTCACTTTTCTGAGCTTCTCGTCCCCACCCCTCATGGGATGTCATCCTACAGAGCTTTTCTTTCCTCCCTAGTCATATTAAGGGACTGTGCTGTAGTGTAGTGTAGTGTGTGTGTGTACATGTGCATTCACACCTCTGCTGCAGGCTGCAGCTGAGGGCTGAGGGCAAAGCCTGGGCCTGGCTCTGGTCCAAGCTAAGTCAACTCTGAGCCCTGGCTTCCACTGGTCCCATCTCTGACACAGGTATAACCCCTTGGAGAAGAAGAGGGACCTCAGGTGAGGACAAGGTTGCAGTGGGCTGGGAAGACAGTATGGAGCTGGGTGTGAAGTCCCAGAGTCTGTGACTTGACATCGCATGTGACTGTCCTTCCGTTTTCTACCTATAACACAGGTGATGAGGATGGTAGGAATTCATGGTCCTGTGCATCAGGCTGAGAACTAAGAATGACCAGGACTATTAAAAACAAGCTAAGACCTTATCAACGCCACTGTGTGTCAAAGGCCTTTCCTCATTTAGTCCCCACCACCCTCCTCAATGCCAGTCCACTCCTACCTTGGTTGTATAGCAGAAAGCTGAGGTTCAGACAGGACCTTGCCCTGAGGTCACAGAGCTGGCCCACAAGATGCACTGTTGGTTTTACTAGCATGAAGGACCAATGTGAACTGGGGTTGCTTTCCTGAAAGTGTCCAAGGGGTAGTGGGTTCATGGGGTAGCAGATGGGTTCCAGGACCTGTTCTGACCTGTGGGCAACTGGAGTCCTCTAGAGTTCCCTGCAGAGACAGAAGCATCAGGAACAGGGTTACCCAGGAACTCTCTGCTGGGCCCCCAGAAGCCCCTCTTCTCAAGGCTGTTGCTCAGATCCATGGGTCCTGAGGAGCCTGTAGATGTGATAGGTGACCATCTCAAGGCTGCTGTCTGTGGAAGACCCTGAGATCTGGAGGGAGGATTGCTTGTACTTTTCAGACATCAAAGAAGTGCTTGTATCTGACCTGGGTTTAAATCTCTCTGTGTGTGGCTATGGACAGCTGTCAGACCTCAGTTTCATCATCTGTAAGAGGGGACTGAGAAAGGCCACCCTTTTCAGATTATGTGCTTGGAGCAGGGCCTAGCACATAGCAGGCTCTTGAAAAGTGCAATTTACCCTCCCACCCACTCCCACATTACACCTCCACCCCACAGTGGTCATGCCCTTGAATGTTAAGCTCCTCGTGGGGAAAAAGGCAAAGAACATAAAAAACAAACAAAACTAAACTAAAACCATGTATCCTGACTGGTTGAGGACCTACTGTGTGAAGGCATGGCCTGGCTTTTTAACTGGCTGAGGACCTACTGTGTGAGGACATGACCTGGCTTCCTAGCTGGCTGAGGACCTACTGTGTGAAGGCATGGCCTGGCTTCCTGGCTGACTGAGGACCTACTGTGTGAAGGCATGGCCTGGCTTCCTGGCTGACTGAGGACCTACTGTGTGAAGGCATGGCCTGGCTTCCTGGCTGACTGAGGACCTACTGTGTGAAGGCATGGCCTGGCTTCCTGGCTGACTGAGAACCTACTGTGTGAAGGCATGGCCTGGCTTCCTGGCTGACTGAGGACCTACTGTGTGAAGGCATGGCCTGGCTTCCTGGCTGACTGAGAACCTACTGTGTGAGGGCATGGCCTGGCTTCCTGGCTGGCTGAGGACCTACTGAGTGAGGGCATGGCCTGGCTTCTTAACTGGCTGAGGACCTACTGTGTGAAGATACAGCCTAGCTTCTTGGATGGCTGAGGACCTACTGTATAAGGGCATGGCCTAGCTTCCTGGTTGGCTGAGGACCTACTGTATGAGGGCATGGCCTGGCTTCCTGGCTGACTGAGGACCTACTGTGTGAAGGCATGGCCTGGCTTCCTGGCTGACTGAGGACCTACTGTGTGAAGGCATGGCCTGGCTTCCTGGCTGACTGAGGACCTACTGTGTGAAGGCATGGCCTGGCTTCCTGGCTGACTGAGAACCTACTGTGTGAGGGCATGGCCTGGCTTCCTGGCTGGCTGAGGACCTACTGAGTGAGGGCATGGCCTGGCTTCTTAACTGGCTGAGGACCTACTGTGTGAAGATACAGCCTAGCTTCTTGGATGGCTGAGGACCTACTGTATAAGGGCATGGCCTAGCTTCCTGGTTGGCTGAGGACCTACTGTATGAGGGCATGGCCTGGCTTCCTGGCTGACTGAGGACCTACTGTATAAGGGCATGGCCTGGCTTCCTGGCTGACTGAGGACCTACTGTATAAGGGCATGGCCTGGCTTCCTGGCTGACTGAGGACCTACTGTGTGAAGGCATGGCCTGGCTGACTGAGAACCTACTGTGTGAGGGCATGGCCTGGCTTCCTGGCTGGCTGAGGACCTACTGAGTGAGGGCATGGCCTGGCTTCTTAACTGGCTGAGGACCTACTGTGTGAAGGCATGGCCTGACTTCTGCCATTGGAGGAGCTCTCTGGGAGACACAACTGCACACTATTGCATGAGTATTACTTGAGGGAGGACTCCTGAGGCCTTGGTGGGAAGCAAGAGGTTGCGCTGGCTTCCTATTCAAGGTCTTATATTTTTAAGATTTATTTATTTTATGTCATGCATGTGCACCATATGCATGCAGGTGCCCAGAGAGGACAGAAGAGGGGGTCGGATGCCCTGAACTGGAATTTCAGGTGGTTGTGAGCCACCTGGCATGGGTTCTGGGACCCAAACCTCGTTCCTCTTAACCACGGATCCATCTCTCCAGTCCTTCAAGGTTTTATTTTAATGTCTGAAGGACAGGTTTCCTCACAGCCCATGATCTTATTGCTTTACTGTTCTCTGTTCATCTTTTCTTTAGTGTGTGCTCACATATACCATGGTGCATGTGTGGAGGCTGTTTTCAGTTGTCAGGACCTGGTTGTCTCTTCACCACGTGCGTCTTAGGAATCTGACTCAGCCAGGCTCACTGGCAAGGCTGTTTATCCTCTGAGGCATCCCACTGGCACTCCAACCGTGTTTTCAATGGGTCGTCCTGTTTCTCATCTTTTCTGACTGAGACCTCCAAGGGCCTCATCCTCTTGCTTGAAGGTGGAAATCACAGGTTACATGGCCATGGCGGATGCATAGCATGCTTTGTAACTTGAGTCTTCCTATGTCCTGCCTGCCAGCTCCCAAACAATGACATGGAAATTTCTTATTAATTATGAAAGCTGGGGCTATAGCTTAGATTTGTTCCTAACTAGTTCTTAAAACTTCAATTAACCCATTTATATTAATCTATTTTCTATTATATGGTATTACCTCTCTTCCGTCGTGTGCCTCCTGTTTCCTCTCTCTGTCTCCTGGCATATCCTGCATGCCTAGATTCTTCCTCCTCTTCCTTTCTCTCCTTGGAAATCCTGCCTACACCTGTTGCCTAACTATTGGCCGTTCAGCTTTCTATTACCTCGATCGCAGCAATACATCTTCATAGTGTACGAATATCCCACAACAATATTCCTCAGCTGAAATCTAAGGGTCCAGTTAGTGTCTGGAAAAGGAAATGATAGTTTTGAGAGAGTGGCTAGGGAGGACTCTCAGAGTAGAGATTTCCTAGGTAAGTAACGGAGAAGACGGCTTTTATAAACAGGGCCGTAGAGTACAGAATCAACAGATGCTGACATAGGGTATACTGCCTCTGCCTCCTGCAACGTTAGCTGAGCACCGTTTGTGTACCAAGAACTGCCGTAAATCTTAAGGGAACATGAGGCAGGATAGACATCTTCATCGGTGAATGTGTCCACACATTGTGGTGACTTCTTTCTCCTTCCTGCACCTCCTACCCCCCTGGGAAGGAGGCTTCAGATCCACCCTGGTCACCACAGCTGGCTCCTGGTATTTCTGATACAGCCCCTTTCACTCCCCACAGAAGCATGAGGCTCAGCTCTGGCCCCCAATTCAAGCATGTTCCTTCCCTCCAATGCTCATCCACTGGTCCCTCTCTCCTGGGCTTCTGCCCTCCTCCCGGTCTGGGACACCAGGTGTCTTAGAGACTGTGCCAGGGATAAATTCATCCTGGGATGGTTCCAGAATCGCAGGGTGCTGGCAGACTGCTGTGAAGCTTTGCCTTCTTCTGTGTTCTTTGCTGTTTGTTCAGTATCGCACTGGGGACTTGACAGGGGCTTTCTTGTATTCCTCGAGGGCTTGGGGATCTAAATTGCCTGATTGCACCCAGGGAAACTGAGGCTCAAAGAAGAATTGATTTCCAATAGCCAGATGTGTGGGAAATGATGGAGTCTGAGTCCCCTCAGGCAGGATACCTATGTAGCCCAAGCATCTTGCCAGGGCATCTTGTTTCTCAGTGGTCAGTTAGCTCATGTATCTGCTGGGAGCAGTGTCCTTTCTATGATGTCACCACTCGTGTCCTCGCATGAGCTGCTGACCTGGCTTTTCCAGCATCACTGAGGTTCTCTGCCTAAGGGACCTTGGCATCCTTGATGAGCCCTAAAACTTCGGGATGCTTCAGCTAACTAGTATTGCCCATGCCTGGCCACTGTTGCGGAGTACAGACTTAGCTGGACCTCAGGGCCTGCAGTGCATGAGAGGCATAGAGGGGGCAGAGTCAGCCATAGCTCTCACACACTGGGTGAAGTGTGCCCTCGCCTCCCCACCTTGCTCACATCGCTGCCACCGGAACCTGTGCTGATCTCATCAGCTAATGCCCCGTGCTGTCTCCGTTTGTCAGCTTGAATGCTCGGTCCAGCAGGACCATCTGCCTGCTTTAATTGCCCAGATAATTGTGAAGGCTGCTGGCCCTGCCTCTTTCACTGCTGATCTGATGGGGCGGAAAGAACATCTATCAGTCAGGAGGCCTGGACAGACCCAGCCCCCAGCCCCTGCAGGTCCTTGGGCAATCCTGCTTTCTCTGGCCTCAGTTTCCCTTCTGTGTCCTGGTCCTGCCCTCTTAGAAATAAAAGCTCCTTGCCACAACCCCCATTTACCCACATAGTGCCCTTGGGCTGACCTTGTCTCTGCAGCCCCCACATTCCTGTTTTGGCCGAGATATCAGTGACTCAGAGCAGATGTGGGCAGGTGGGCGGACATGGCAGCGCAGAGCCAGCTTCGATTGCTGCACAACTGGGGCAGCTGGAGTCCCTGAGGGATGACCTTGAACAAGGTCCTTGTCCTTCACAGAACCTAGGAGGGGCCCTTTTGAGAGGCAGAGAGGCAGCTGCAGGTCACTTGGGGATTATAATTTGGGGGTGGGGCTGTGCGGTAGACCACGGGTCCTCACATGTGGACCCCATTTTACACATGTCTACTCAAAGACATCCAACCAGCCAGAGACAAGGGTGTCTGGGTTGAATTCAGAGTTCCCAGATAGCCCCACAATGCTCTTTACTCCTCACTGCTTGCCTTGACCCCAAGCTCTTTTGGAGTTAGTTAAGCCAGGAGGATGGGCATCCAGTGAGCAGGAAGACCTTGGGGAGTAGGTAAGCTTCCTGGGGGCAGGACAGCAGAGGTGTGGAGAGACTCAGAGGGCAGCGAGTATGAGGGACAGGCATGCCTGGGAGACTATGCTGCTCCAGCTGGGAGCTGGGCTCTCTCAAAGTGTTTGTGCCAGAAAAGAGAGAGAGTGCAAGGGGGTGGGCGGTTGCCCAAGTTTGAACCCCTGCACTCAGAACACTCCTGGAGAGCCATTGCTGGAGTATGAGACCCTCACCTATCGGCATCAGGAATAATCCAGAATTCCCAGACTCCAGCCCCTGCCCCAGATAATGGTTCCTACAAGGCCTTCTAACCTCTCCAGGTTGGATACTCCTTCACATAGGTGCGAGGGCCCCACATCCTCACACGGCAGCCATGAGCTATCATCAGCTACAGAGCTCTCTTTCCATGTTCAAATCCACCCAAAGTCCACAAAACCACGTGGGGCCATGCCAGCCCAGCAAAGCCCTTTGAGGATCACGTGTATGTACATCAAAGTGTGACTTGGTTCAAGGTCCTCCCAGGCCCATTCCTTCACCTGTCAAATGGAGCTGTTATCCCAACCTCATGGAGGCAGAGGTAATGCCACAGAAGGTGAGGTACAATCTGGAATATGGAGGGGCTGGGAGAAGCCAGCTGGTGTAGCTGGTGAGCAAGCTTGTGTTTTCATTCCCTCACAGCCTCAGTTTCCCCTTGTTTCTACCACTAGCCACGGGACATAGACGATGTCTGTTTGGGCATGGCCAATGCTTCTGCATGTTTCTTCCTCCCGACAGTGGGGAATCTCCTTTGAGGAGGTCCCAGACTGGCAGGTGAATGGCTACCACCTGGTCCAGCCCTACAGAGGGGCTAGTGAAACCACATCCAACTCAGAACTGTGGCTCTTACTGCCAGGCCAGAGGCTGCTTTGCCTCCAGTGAGGACTGAACAGTGTGTCTCACTCACTAGATGCTCCAGTGCAAGGCCGGCCGTCCAGAAGGAAGTGAGCTGTCAGTGAGGGTGTCCCGCATGGGATGGAAATTCTAGAATGACAGTGGTTCTGAGATCATGCATCTTAATTATTTATGTCTTAGTCACTCAACCACGCTGGTCTGGCACTTCCTGCAGGTAGAGCCTCTGGGTGCAAGGCAGTGAAGGATCTCCCACTGAGAGGACAAAGCAGAGCCAGTGAAGGGAAGGAAGGCTGGAAGAAGGCAGGGAGAACCTGCTAGTGCAGTCAGGGATGGCTACTGAGAGGAACAGGTGGATGCTGGAGTGAGGATGGGAATGAGAACATTTTAGGCAGAGGAATGTACCTTCATAGAGGATCCAAGCAGGAAGCGTCTGATTCTGATCCTAAACAAGCTGTGCATGCTGCGTCCCATCTTTCCCCTCTGTGGGACCCAGTTTCTCCTTTTCAGTAAAATAGGTACAGCAGTGCCCACCTGATGAGGCTCTTAAAAGAATCCAAGAGGCACTGTACATGTGGTATGGCATATCCAGTAGGTGCTCAATAAATGTTGACCTCTGGCCCCTATTTTGGGCATTGCTCTTGGACAGAGAGTGATGGACTGATGCAGGGGTGAGAGGCAGGACCCTGGCTGATCCAGATGTGCGTGCTTCCTCCACAAGCACCTTGTGCTCAGGCTTTGCTCTCTGGCCCCAATAGCCAGATGTGAAATGCAGATGTCCAAGTGCTCCCCTACAAAGCAGCTGCTCCTGTCCTTCCGAGTGCACTGAAGTGGCCTCTGGAGCCTGGCTTCCCTATGTTACCTACATAGCAATCATGGTGCCAGGCATGACACTCTCAGTGCCCTTTACCCTACACCCATCTGCCCAGCACACCTGCCTGCTCCTGACCTCAGACCCAGCCATGCTGGTGAGGGCTTCCCTTAGACATTCTGGTCACCTCCCACATTCTATATTGGCCATCCCTTCCGCTCAGAATGCCCTTCCCACCTCCCCTCTGTGGGCTTATGTCCTCTGTGCCCCCCTGAATGTGATCCATCCTGAGAAAGATGTGGGTTCTACTTTTAGCACACAGTCGGCCATTGGTGAGCTTGGCTGGACCTCCAACCTTCACTCCTGGCCTAATATCTTTTCCATGTTGACATGATCCAAGTTTTGATTTTTTTGAAGGGTAATAAAAGGGCAGGTATGGAGGGAGGCTGATGGTCCCTGCTCAGCATCATTCCTGTGTCTGTTACAACCTCAAATGTGCTTTTTCTTGATTCCTCTCTGATCTCTCTTTGTTGGGGAGCTTTGGAAGTATGTCTGCTTCACTCACTACAGAAACAGCAAATCCAGCTTGGTTTCTGACAGGTACTAAATGCTTAGTAAATGTCCTCTGAGTGAAGTACGAGGTGCTTAGTGAATGTGATGCGTGGGGTGCAATGTGCTTAGTGAAGTCCTGAGTGGAAGACAAAACTGCACTGGGGTAGGACTGCAGATGTGCAAACCTATACCAGACATCTTTATATACCCCACTCCCTGAACCCCTCAACCAAACCCCACAGGAGCACACACTTCATCCACATTTTAGAGGAGGGGTCTGAGGTTTAGAGAAGCTCTTGCTTGAGGGTCTTTAGACCCTCTTGCCTTCTCCCTCTGGGAGGGAGATAACAACTGACTTCAAGGGAGACAGGGAGCCTATGGGAGAGGGAACTTGTGGAAGTTGCTTCTACCATAGCCAGGTTCCGGCTTACAGTGCTCTGACCCTCCCTGGTCTCCAGAGACTCCTAAGGTGCTGCAAGGGTGCAGCCATCTGAACATGAGATCCTTCTGTCCACAGCGCTGAGTACCCAGAACATGGACTGATGGGAACACTTCTGTGTGCTTCCAGGCACTCTGGGCAGGTTAGTGCTGCCGGCAGATGGTCTGGCTTCCAGCCTCGGCTCACCCCTTAGTCCTGGGGAAGGGGAGATATGGGATTCAATGTGACCTTGGTCTCCTTTCCCCACATGGGGCTTCCACAGAAGGTACTGGAGGGAATAGGTCATGGGTGGCTCCCATTCTGCCTGGGTCAGCTGTGGCTCTTCTGAATCTTCTGGAACCTTCTTCTTCCTGGTCTTTCTTCACTGGCTATTATGTCTTGCTTTGTGCCCTCGTGAGACCCTGAGCCCATGAGATCCTTCATGTTCTGCTGCCCGTAGCACAAGTAGTAGGTGGGCCTATAAATAACACTGACCTTGAGGGACCACAGAGATTGGCAGGACGTGGACACCTTGAATAGGTGTGACATAGCCAGATTGCATCCAATTTCCTTGCCCTGTGGCTGGCAGAATGGCAGGCAGGCCTTTGCTTTCCCCAGAGCCCCGCTTTCTAGAAGTGTTTAGCAAGAGTGATGCAAAGGCTCCAGACAAGGGACTGCTCTCCCCGTTTTGAGGGCGGGGGGAGGAAGCCACTCAAGCCCACAGCAATAAAGGGTTTATCTCAGTGTCCTCTATTGCCATCTCAGCCTTCCTCCCTGCCAGACTTAATTTCCGCCTGTCACTTGAGGAGCCTGGATGGCTTTGGGGACACAGCTTGCTCATGTCACACTGGGCTCAGCCCTGGACTGTGAGAGGAAGGGCAAAGGGCCAGGCATAGCTCGGTGCTAAGGGGCCTCTAAGGCCCCTCTGGGTCTCAGGTTCCCCTTGTAAAGTCTGCTGGCTGTTGTGGTCACAGCACCTGGATCTCCGGGGACCCTGGGAGTCAATCAGCATGAGGACACCAGGGAACATTCCACCTGCAGGGACAGGAGGCCTGTGAGGAGGGAGGGTCTGGGAACAGCCCCATGGGAAGAGCCAGTCACAGCAGAACTATCATAGTCTGAACAGCTCTCCCAGGGTCCCTACCCTCCCTCCTTGCAGGTGTGACATCTGGGGCAACTTGCAGCTCATGTGTGATGAAGCTTGACCATCCCGAGGCAGAGCAGCTAGTCCATGTCACAGCCTTGCTGTGAGGTGCTCGGCAGGTGGGTGATGGAAAGATGCTTTCCCTGGCCCTTAGTACAGGTATCTCAGTTGTCAGCAATGGACTGAAATGCCTGAGTCGGGGGTTTGTGCAAAAGAAGGAGCCTGCTTTGGCCTCACTGTGCTGGACCCCACAGTCCAAGGTAGGGCAGCAGCTGGTGGGGTAATAGTACAGTCACAAGAGTGGAGAAGTTTCCGGACTTCTGTCCCAGGACCCATACACTGCTGGTGACTGTGGTTATGCCCTGGGTCTCTGGGCACCCTGGGAGTCCATCAGCATGAGGACAACAGGGATCATCTCACCTGCAGGGCCAGGGTGCCTGTGAGGAGCCCTGCTCCTGTCTCGGTGGTATTCCCAGACTCTGGGATAAGTGCTTATGCTACCATTCTACAGAGAAGCTGAATGAGCAAACCATCCCTTGATCATCGCACACAGCCTCTGGGTTTGGAGACGCTGAGTCTCCTGCCCGCTCAGTGGTCGGGCCACTCTCCAGGGTTACCCATATGTGCCGTCCCCGTGTGTCTGAGCACAGATAAGTCAGATGCTATCTCTGGGAACTGCAGGAGGCCTGGCTCCTGGCCACTGCATCCACCCTACAATCTGTCTCCTTCTCCTCTGCCTCCCTGGGGCTGGCAGCATTGGGCTAGAGGGGTGGTCGCTGGAGCAGGTCCCAGAAGCAGCTTGGTCTGCACTTGGCTCCCAGGTGGGACGTCTCAGCAGCATTCCAAGATGCCTGAGCTCCTGGCAAAGGCTCCTCGCCCTCTTTCCCTGCAACCATCTGTGGCTCCCCCATTGCCTGCAGGAAGAAAGCAAACTGAGACTTCAGAGGCATTTGTTAACAAATAGGTTTGGCTGGAGAGGCCACTCTTTCTAGCAAGTCCCCAGTGGTGGTGTGAACGACATCCCTCAGACCTTACTTGGAAGGATGAGACCTCCTCTGGCTTCATCTGCTGCTTTTCCCTCATCTTTCAGGAGGACTTTGTTCACAGGTTCACAGGTAGCTGCTTTCTCATTTCCACGTCTATTTCAAATTCAGGCTCAAAAACTTCCTCAGAGTTGCTTCAGATAGCTACATGCTCACCATCTACATCCCCAAACCTCCTTACCAGCCCTTGAAATCCGGAGTGGTCCTAAACCTCACACTCTTAGGGTGGAGACTCAACTCCGCCCACATCAGCTGGGTGACCTCGAGAAAGTTGCTTAGCCTTTCTGTGTCCAAGTTCACATTCAGACCCCCTTTGACCCAAGGTCGACCCACAGTCACTTCCTCACATAGGCATAGATAAAAGGAAATAAAATTCTGTGGTGGGGCCACAGGGGGCAGGGCAGAGGCACAACCTGTTTCCCTTCCTGCCTGGTTTTGTCTGCCGGCCCCCAGTGCCCAGCACAACAGTCTCCCGTTAATCCATGGGGTGACCTTTCCGAGGGCTTCTCAGCCACAAAAGTAAATTCCAAAGGAGCAGCAAAGAGCTGAAGAGCTCCAGCTGAGCTTCCACTGCCAATCAGAATCACTCTTGAAATGCATCTGTCAAGAGAATAAATGTTTTCTTAAAGAAAGGGCAGACGGCATGCCAGACGCCTGTGTATCTTTTGCCATTCTATCCTCGTGGGGCTGCAGATGGGGGGGGCTCTGCTAGAGGACCTATGGTTACTTCCTTTGCACTAGCGTGGAGTTCAGATGCCCAGGCAGTCCTCTGTGCCCTGGTGAAGGCTCGTGTCTTCATGGCCAGTCCCTCCTTGCCATTTCCAGGCAGGGGCCACATGGAGCCTGAGCGCTCTCTGCTTGGTACAACTCACCTACATGGGATTCAGGCCCATCTTTTCCATTCTTACCAACTCTCTCAATGCTCCTAGATCTTTGACCTTGGCCTCAGTGCTGGTCCAGGGAACTTTCTCAGTGCCTGTGCCCTCCCCCTTTCCCTGAGACCCTCCATCCTCCTCTTTACTCAAGTTTACCTGATGAGGAAGGCCTTCTCGGGAGTAAGAACAGGGTAGACTTGAGCCCGTAGGTAGCGAACATGGATTCATCTGAAAGTGCCACCAGAGTTGGTCTGGGGTAACCTGTGACTTCCATAGTGACTGAGCAGCTAAGAGTTCCCTGGGAGCAGGGACCCTGTATCTAAATCTCTGCTGCATTCGGCTGGATGTACTGTGCAGCTGAACAGGTTGTAGACAGCCCGCTTGGTGCCTTGTGTCACTAATAGTATGCACTTCTTCTCAGTACCCATGCGTAGCCCTGGGAGAGTGGAATGGGGCAGGAACAATGAGTAGGTACCGCTGCCCCACCTCGGGGGGGGGGGGCGTGGTTCCTGGGCTACATTAGGATCTTCCTGGTTGATCCCAAGCCCTGAATGAAGGAGACATATCAGTGTGCAGGACTGGGGCCCAGCTGGGATAGGCAAGGGGCAGCCAGCCAGCTGCAACTGCAACCCATGTCCAGCTGCCTCTGCCCATCAAGCTCAGAGGTGGAAGATCTTCGGCCTGGCATACTCAGTCTTCAAGTAACGCTTGTGGACACTGTGCATAGTAGGCTGTTAAGTTCATGGTCCCTAAATCCCACCTTCCAGAGAGAAAAGTGAGGCAGAGAGAAGAAGGGCATCAGTGCCAGGGTCCTGAGGACTATGAACACCTGCAGAGGTGCCCAGCTGGTGCCATGGCCAGAGAGGCTGTACCTTACGACTTATGACTGGAATTCCATGCCAGTCCTGATGAAATCTCTTCCTTACAAAAAGTTTAGGAAGTCCTGTCCTTCTTTCCAGTTGTAAAAACTGAGCCTCTGGGAGGACAGTCATTGGCCAAAGCCCTGGGGCATTTTAGGAGTAGAACCCTCTGTCCAGGATACTGTGGGAGGACCTGGGGTCATGCTCTTCTGAGAGCCTGGGTGCTGCCATATGCCCCGGGGCTGAAGGGTCCTCAGAGACTCATCTTGGAGCCACAGTATTGAAAGCCTTGTCCCCTTTAAGTAGAGAGCGGGCTGCAGTGGGTGGACTATGCCCAGCCAGTGGGAGGGAGCTCCTGGGCCCCTCCTTGGGAGGGTGAGGGAGGGACCTGGTATGTGGCTGGGAGCTGTGGGCAGTGCAGAGACCGCAGACATGCTGTGTGGGCTCAGCCGGGACAGCCCTGCAGAGGCAGGTAGGTGGAGCATGCAGACACCACACCAGCTGAGCACTGCAGAGGGGAGTCTGGATGGTGGGAATGGGACTGTCACTCTAGGGGATAGGGACTTGGGAAGTTGGGTGGGGAAGAGGGCATGGAATCCCTAGGGCACAGGTTACAGGGTGTTCAGCCAGAAACCAAGGGAGGCTGCCCCTCTTGTTTCAAGGGAACAAGTAGTGCTGCCAGCTGTTGGAAGTATAGGGCTGTCCACTGGACTGAGCCTTTCCCAAGGCCAGGGTATGTCAAGGTTTCTGGGGGCCTTGGGCTCTGGAGCTCAGAAGAGGGGTGGGGCCCAGCTGCCACATTCCTTGGTGGTGATGGTGGTGGTGGTGGTGGAGTGGGGAGGAGATGTGGGGTGAGTACAGTGATCCCTGTCTCTGTCCAGCTGTCTGTTTCCTAACTTAGCCTGTTGAGCCCGCCTGACACCCCCCCCCCCATAGTGTGCGCCACCCTGCTCTCTGTGTCTTAGGGTCAGCACCCTCCAGTGCTCCCAGATCCTTCCACAGTCTACACACTCCTCAAGGGCCTGTGCCACTGCACACCACAGGTCTCCTTCAAGGGACATCTCAGCTATAACAGTTGGCTTTGGGGACAGTGGAACTTCTGTGTTTGGTTTAAACCCAAGCCTGCTGGGTTTTCGCCCCACTCTCTTCTTTTAGGCTTCCTCCCCTGGCAGAGCCCGTGCCCTGGCTTTCTGGCTTCTGGGCCTCCACCTCTAATAGGGTCTCTGTTCTGGCATTCTCCTGATTTGCCTCAAGCCCTGAGTTCCCAGGAGGGAGCGGCTAAGCCTGAAGTCTGCTTTTAGCTCCTGAGTTCTCAGGGCCCCTAGGCTCTCTAGTTTCAACTCTGATGTTTCCGCTCCCCACTGCAGCCCCTGAGAGTCTCCTCCATAGGTCATAGGACCTCCCAATCACACTTGCATCAGTATTAGTCGACTTCGGGGAACAGCAGAATCTAGGTGTTCTCTATTTCCCTCTCCCCTCCCTGTTCCTCTATAGGTCAGCCTTTTTTCCTCTTCCTTCTTCTTCTTAATCACGGGGCTTCATGTCAGAGAGACTATTTCCAATAGTTCCCTCAAAAGTCTCAGGGCCCGACATGGGTTCCATTCCCATTGCTAAACCAACCACAGGGTCTCCTACTGACCAAGCCTAATTGTAGGGCCTCTTTTCAGCAAGGGAAGGCGGCCAACAGGTGGTCACTACATATATGTCTACACTGCAGATGTGGGGTGGTTAGGGCTGAGGCCTCTGTGAGAGTGGGATTATGACTGGGGTTTGTGGACTGGACTGGATGGACTCTACCCGAGTGGATCTTTCCTCCATCCATCCTGGGACTGTCCAGGCTCTCTCCTGGGATATCTAAAGAATGGATGATAAAGTATACCAAAACGGCTGAGAGCCCCACCCCCCACCCATCCCAGCACATACACACTGCCTTCGAACTCCTGCCTTCATGAAAGACAGGCAGTGTCTTCTGATTCCTGACCATAAAGATGTCTTTGTCACCAGGGGCTGCCAGGCTTTAGTGAACACTGGCCACCCAGCCGGGCTCAGGGCAGCTCAGGCAGTGTATGCACAATCCCTGCTGGCACCCTCCTCCTCGGGGGCTTCATCGGAACCACTTCTAGATCTGGGCTGTGGCCATGGGGGAACCTTAGAGGCCACCCACTTGGGGGACAGCCAGGAGCCTGGAGCCAGGGAGAGGTGGGCTCCACCCAGGCTGACCCCCTTCCTATTCCTGGCCTCTGGCCACACATTATGCGTCTTTGATGGCCGTTCTCCTCGCTCACAAATGGGGGTTAAGTTCCAAAGCTAGGTGCTTGCAGAATGCTAGAAAGCCCTACCCCCCACTCCCACCACCACCCCTACTTGAAGCACAGTGAGGTCTTTCTGATAATGTTGAGTGCTGAGGAAGACATGGCAAGAGTTGGTAGGGACATCATGAGGTGTTGGGATGAGTCTGTACTGCAGACTCACGAGCATGACCTCCCTGACCGGAGGACATTTCATCGGGTTACTGCAGGAGGGAAGAAGGGGTTTCGGGATGTCTGGGAAGTCTTTTAGGCACAGGGAGGAGTGATTCTAGTCATGGCTTCCTACCTAACCAGCATTTCCTGTATCCTCACTTGAGGTCTTTGGCACTCCTGCTAGGGATTATAACTAGGAGAGAAGGATGAACCTCCCTTGAGTCAGGGACACCTGGTTCCAGGGTGTTCTGCAGCACACTAACTGTGGCTTCAGTCTCCTCATTACACGACCCCCAGTGAGACCGCCCCCTTGCTTCTCAGTTCACTGAGAAGCTTGTGTGGATGCTTGCAGCGGGCTGGCCGAGGAAGAGCCCAGCAGAGTTGTCAATCCTCGTTCTCTCTGGCCACCTTGGCACTGCACAATGAGGCTTCCTGTTTGATGTGTGGCTACTGGGCTCATGCCACTGAAATGTACTGTGGCTGTCTCATCTGTCATCCCATGCCTCTGCCTGTGGAAAGCTGGCTTCCTTGAGATCTATTGTCTGTGGAGACCAAAGCCCACGTCTCAACCATCTGTTGATGCTGCCCTTCAGAGATCGTGGTGTCACTGTGGGACAATGTCTCTTTGAACAGAGAAGACTGAAGTGTTATCGTGTTCAGAGGAAGGGGACATAGGGCAGGACCAGATGCCCTGGGAAGCCATGTGACCTGGGCTTGAATGCATCCAGGTGTCCTTATTGACTTCTGCGTGCCTCGGATTCTCCGTCTTTCACATGATAGTGATAGAGGCGCCTCGGACTCAGGCTTATCGTGAAGACAGAGCGGCAGTGACTTTGAAGTTTTTAGAATCAGGCCTGGGGCAAAACTTGTTCCATCTTTGCCGTGAGGCAGTATTCACTCTCTCTTTGCCTCAGTTTCTCCCCCTGTGTATCAGTATGCCAAGCTGGCCTGACTCCAAAGTTCACCCTTCCCTCTGTATACCAACGATGCCTTCCATATCCTGGCAGTCAAGTCAAGGTTGGACAGGGATGTGATGCCAAGCAACCACTCTCCAGGAACTGTCGCTGAATCTTCACGAACCATTGGGGAAGCAGGATGCTAAGAGTTGATCTAGCTGTCATGGGAACACATGGGCCCCACTAAGGGGTCTTCACTTCAGCTTGCTCAGCTGCCTCTGATGCAGATGCCAGGCCTCAGCTAAGTTTATAGCACCCTAGGCCTCGCGCCCCCTTTCTGGCACTCCACTTAGGCGGGACCCTGGCACAGCAGCCTGGCAAGGAACAGACTTCCTTTTCCCTTTGTCAGAGTTCAGTAGCTCCCGGGGCTGCAGAGGGAGGGAGATGTAAGGCAGGATCAGCAAGATTTGCCTGAGAAAAAAGAAAAAGGACTCCCCCCCCTCCACTTCTACCCACTTCACTGCAGCAACCAGGACCAGGTGTCCAGGCCTGTGCCCTGGCTCCCCATGAGCCCCGGAAGTGAATTTCCCTCTGAAGCAATTTCTGCAGCACCGATTGACTGAAGTAGTGCTTATAATTGCCCATTGCTGGAAGGAGGAGACTAGAAAAATGCAGATAAAAATATCCCTGTTTTTTATGCATGTTTCCAGCCGAAATTGGTGGGAAAGATGTTTTTTGAAAAGCCTTAATCTCTAAGCATGTAATTACCAGGTCCAGGAGTCCCCCTCCCCCGTCTCAAAAAACTCAAGAGGACAGGAGAATGTGAACATATTCCATGAAGGAGGATGCTTGGGGCCAAACCCCATGGAGCCATCTATAAATAAAGTGGTCCCTTAATTTCTCACTGTTCTCGGTGAGGGAGACACCTCCCCCACTACAGAGAACAGCGCATCAGGCATGCAGCCAGTTGGCAGTTCTGACCCTGCTTTGATTCTTGGTTTGAATTCTGCCTCAGTCTCTCCCATCCCAAGGTTGTCCTGGATGTGAAGAGGCATGATGTTCCCCCGAAAATGCATCAGTAGATAATATCCATTCCTATGGGTTTCTCTGAATATGGCTGGGGGTGGAGGGTCTTAGATTCAAAAGCCTCTTACCCGGTAGATCTCCAAGCCAGTATGACCTCCTGACCTCCAATGGAGGCCCCTGGCTCAACCTGAAATGCATGGCCTTGCTCTGAACTCTGCTAACTGCTCTCTCTCTCTGTCTCTCTCTCCATGCACACACACACACACACACGTACACGCACACACACACACATACACACACGCCCTGACTTTTTATGTGCATTCTGGGAGACCCGAACTCGGGTTCTCATGCTTGCGTGGCAAGCATTTTGTCCTCTGAACTACCCGTCTCCCTGTCCCTGCTTACTGACTCTGTGCACAATACCATTAGTCTGTTTTGTAACCTCATCCCATCAAAACCTGGAGCTGCACAGCTGGCAGCCAGAACCCAAGGCTAGCAGAATAAAGGATAAAGTCGGGGCCACTCACTGTTAGAACTAGAGGACCCACGTGATTGAGCTGCCCCATGGAAGTTACCGTGACCAAGTTCAGCACTGGACAACATCTGAATATGCGGATGAAGAAAGCAGGGGAAGTTATCTTTAAAGATAGATTGTGAGGGCACCACGGGTACACTCTAGGAACAGAGTCCCCTCCTTCAGCAGCTAGCTTGCACAACCCTGACTGCGGAGAGCAGCCGTGGGGATGCCTGGTCTTCAGTTCTCGGTTCCTTCTATTTTATCTTCAGGGTTCATATCTCTACCTTTAACCGACAGATATTCAGAGATGCATTCCAAAGGAGTTACTGCTCTGGTTTGGATAAACTTGGTTCTCAGCTTCCTTGAAACAGGGGCCATTATACCCTTCCTCACAGACACATAAACCTTGACTCTTATCTCTCATCTCCCCTGCACAGCTCAGGAGGGAAGGGAGCCTGCATGAGCATGAGGCTGGATCTGATTTGCCCGGGATAAGGCATTTTAATTTCAGAATCGTCCTGGTGAAATACTAGAGACATCTGCACGCCACGTTGCTGATGGGACCCAGCCTTTCTAATTTTATTAGCTCAGAAACGTCTTGTTGGAGATAATGAAGGACGTACAAGGGAGCAGTAACAGGGAGGCATAATACTAAATGGTGTGTCGCTTGCATCAGCGGCGTCTGTGAACATGGGGAGGATGGTGAACACAGAGAGCTGGGGACCCCACTCCAGGAGCCCTAACCATGTTACTACTTTAACTGCTGTTTGACTGGTTATTTGCCAGCTTTTGGGGAAGCAAAGGGAGCCTGGCCACTCAGCAGAGTAAATGGAAAACAAAGACAGTTTCTCATGGTTTAGACTAAAGAAGGTGAAGGTTTCCATAGGTCTCAGTTGAGCTGTTTCCCTGACCCTGGCTAAACCTTTCCCTCTGTAGGCTGAGTATATCCCTGATCATAGAACAGTGGTCCTCCATGGAGGCTGATGTGGCTCCCCCAAGGAACTCTTGGTAATCCCTGAAATCATTTTTGACTGCCTCTATTAATCTATTAATGTCTGGAAATGGAGACCAGGGTGCTATGACCCTTCCTACAATAAAGAGACCCCTTCCCAAGAAAGGCAGTTGAGTACTGGTTGGGAAACATTACTGAGCCCTGGATAATCCAAGTTGTCTTGACTTAGGCTGATTTGCCTAGGCTGACCTCTAATATAGCAAGACTTAGGTGAGTGTCTTTGCCATCTGCAGAGGAACCATGACTTCTGCTGACACCAGGCCAGAGGATTAGAGAAAAGATACCTCCCTACAGCTGTCGAATGACAGACACAATCCACTTAGAAGGGTGGACCTTTCTGCTCTGAGCTGGACTTGTTTAAGGGACAGGCGAGGGGCATGTGCAGGATCAAGTGAGGTCTGAGGAAGGAGTGGGAAGCTACAGATACACCTGGTGCCTGGGAAGGATGCCCCCTCCTCAGATAGCACAGGGAGTTTGCCTACTTAATGACGGTCATTCGGGTGCTGAGAAAGATGTGGATTGGTGGAACACAGTATACAGCCTGGTCAGGAGATCCTGAGCCATGGGCTGGGGAGGGGGAACTGCCAGTCCGAGCTTCAGTTTCCTTATCTGTCAGTGCACACAAAAGCATCCCCTCCCTCCCCCGGGTTCATTCTGAGCATCAAATGAGGATACAGCTGCAAGAACAGGGGAGCCCAGAGAAGGAATTGTGTAAAACAAGGATCCTGCAGGACAGGAGAGGCAGTGGCTTCACCAAAGGGCAGGTGACCTGGATACCCTGCAACTTCAGAGTGTTCTGAAACACAGATGTGGTGAGCCTGGGAAGGGGTGGAGCAGGCCATTGGTTAGCAGGCAGGGAAAGGCACAGCTCTCCCAGGCCCGTGCAGGCCACTGAGCCATTAGAGCTTCTGGGTTACACGGGTGCTGCTGGACTGGGGTTGTCCCCAGGTGTCCAAGGGAGATGCTTCTACAGCCTGTGAATAGCAAAAGTCACATGGCTTAGGTCACGTCCTAAAACAGTGCTATTTTTAATGTGTCACCTGTGTGCATTCCACGGACGGTCAGTGACTGTCCCTCTGCCATGGGCCAACCAACCGCACATAAATTTATCAGGAGAAATTTGTCCTGAACATATGCAATTTCTTTTCATCACCGTCTTACGTATTGTGTTACCCAGTCACCTGGGTCGGAAGGTACTCACTGTCTAAATAACATACTGTTCTATGGATGGACAGGAAAATCGACCTGATCCCTGCGGATGCTGAGGGACAATAAAGCTACCTCATTTCTAGATTTCCTAAAATGCCCAGCACAATGTCCACGCTGGTTTTAGCTGCTACCCTGCATTACTTAGGGATTCATGGAAGAAGAAAAAAAAAAGCCTAGGCATGTTCAGTATAGGAGCGTTTTTTTTCTGAACGTTTTTCATAGTCGCATCTGCAGGTGTGAGGACAGAGGGCTGAGTGTATTTTCTTTATATCTGAAATATCAGGACGTGGTGTTTTTGTTTTGTTTTGGTGAGGGCCTCATAGTCACTGTGTAGTTGAGGGTGACCTTGAGCTCCTACCTCTGGGGTGTGGGGTGACAGCCTGGGCCACCACACTGTGCTCTAATAACTCTCTTTTTTAAAAAAATCCCCAAAGACGACTGTCAGTGCAGATGAGACATGTCCCGGGAAGATAAGGAGACAGGAAATGAGAGAGGGCTGGTAAGGCTCTGGGGAGAGTGGCAGGCCCCAGTCTTTCTTCTAAGCATTCTGAGAGAGAGGCTGAGAAACAACACTCGGTGATGCAATGGGGGAGATTTTTTTCATCCAGTAAAACTGAGGTTGGTGGGCTTACACGTATACAGATTCCACTTATAATCTGTAAAACGTTAACATACACACGTGTAAGCACGTGTGCACACGCATGCACACAGAAGCACTGGCCAGGTCTGCCTGCCCCACCAGGTGTGCCTCTAGATCCTGGGACAGGGCCAACAGGCCTGGGTTCTAAACTACATTATAAAGCTTAGCTGTGTGATCCTGAACACAAAGTCTCCCTCTCTGAGCCTTAGCTGCCTTTCTGGAGAGTTGGGTAATATGAGCCATGATAACAATATGCACTGTGACATGGGCATGTGAGGTGCTCAGCCTTAGATGGGCCCAGAAGCTCCCGATGTGTGATCCTTATCCAAGCATTCCTGACCCCGAAGAGAACCTCAGGACTCCTTTACAGGATACCAGGTATAATGGGGGAACGGCCTGAGGTAGAAGAGTTCCCCAAGCAGGATGAAGATGAAAGTGGGGCCTGGGCCAGTCTCTGATTCCCATTTCCCCCTTTCTCCCACAGACGATGGGCCTTACTCAAAAGGAGGGAAGGACGGAACAGCAGCTGACGGGGCCCTGGTGTGCCGCCGCCAGAGCATCCCAGGTACCGTGGATCATACTCTGCCTTGAGCTCTGCCCTGGGGACTCCAGTGACTCATGAAGTGTGGGCACTGACACGAGCTGGCGCTGTGCCCCCCCAGTGTGGTCGCTCACCCTCCCTGGTCCTCCCTGGTGGAGGAGGGCGATGTCACTCAGTGTAAAGTGGCTGAATGCTTACCTCCCTGCCCTAACCTCCCCAGTCTTGGTCCCAGAGCGGGCACTCCCTGCTCATCCTCCTGCCTGTCTACAGAGGAGTTCCGGGGCATCACCATGGTGGAGCTGATCAAGCGTGAGGGCAGCACTCTGGGCCTGACTATCTCGGGAGGCACTGACAAGGACGGGAAGCCCAGAGTCTCCAATCTGAGACCTGGGGGCCTGGCGGCCAGGTGAGAGGTGTGGGGCAGTAGACAGGGCATGGGTGGGGGGCAGTAAGTGGGGAAGCTTGATGTCCGCCACAGCACCCCACCAAGGCAAGGCCATGTACCCTTCTGTGCCTTTCCCCCAAAGCACACCCCTGGCAGACTCCCATCCATCCCTCCATATGCAACACAGAATTCACTGCTTCCAGGAAAGCCCTCCAGGCTTCCAACTAAGGTAGCACCCTGTACACACTGTCCTGGATGTTCCCTTAGACAACAAGGGCTGGAAGTTGGTCCCAGTGTCCAGATGAACAAATCAGAGGGCTGCAGAGGACCATGGGAAGAAAATGAAAGAAGAGTGGTGGATGGGGCGCTATAGCTGGTCTTTGGGTTTATGCAGGATGGTCAGAGATGTCACCATGATGCTGTCACCAGGCCGGCACAGTGAGACAGACTGGGGAGTTCTGGGTGTTACACTCAGCCTTGGTTAAACAGGCGCCGTCCCACCCCCTTGCTGTATGGGCCTTGGGCAAAGGAAGGACGGCTCTGAGGATCCAGGGGAGGGTGGGGTGAATGTTGGTACCCAGAGGCTAGCATTGGTCCAACGTGGACTCTGGCTTTCCTGATTTAGGAGTGACCTACTGAACGTGGGCGACTACATCCGCTCAGTGAATGGGATCCATCTGACCCGGCTCCGGCACGACGAGATCATCACCCTGCTGAAGAACGTGGGCGAGCGCGTGGTGCTGGAGGTGGAGTATGAGCTGCCCCCGCCCGGTGGGTGCCCTTGGACGGGGAACTCTGTCCACTGCCTCAGGCGTAAGGGGACACAGCTGCCTCCCTGTCCAGGCCTAGGTGGGGTTGGGGGATCACCTAGACAGGGTGGGTGATGTCTGGAGGCTGGCCACACAGGCTAGGACATGCATAAAGTATGTGTCACCTGGTGGTGGGACCCTGCTCATAACTTGTCATTTTGCATAGTTGGGTAGAAGGAAAGGTCTGGCGACACAGACTGAATGGCCTGCTCCCTGCCCCATGGCTCCCGATCCCCCTGACCCGCACTGAGCACAGCGGCCTAGGACTTCTCCCAGTTCTGAATTTTGAAAGTTGGCCTAAAATCTTAACTGGAGTAACTGGAAGCAAGCCTGGCCTGGCCCCCAGTCTCACTGCATTCTGTGCTCTGCTATGGCCCTGAAGAGCATGGGCAAGTCCTCTCCACTGTCCGTGGTGGACTAGGTGTGGGTAGAGACGAGGACCTCCCAGCGCCTCCCCCTCCTCGGCCTGTAAAGTAGAGAGAGGTCAGCTGTTGCTGTGACTCTATGACTGGTCGCTTGGTTCTCCTGGAGCCTTGGGCACTTCTACCAACATAGAGACGTGGCAAAGAAACTCAAAGGAGGCCTCGATTTCTCCATAGCTCCCGAAAACAACCCCAGGATCATCTCTAAGACGGTGGATGTCTCCCTCTACAAGGAAGGCAATAGCTTTGGCTTTGTTCTCAGAGGTCAGTGTGACAGTCTTTCTTGGAGCTGAGACGACAAAGACAAGGTCATTGAGAAGCCGTGCATGCTCTCTGTCACATTAATGTGACATACATTTTGCTTAAAGTTTACCCGTTTGTTTAACTTTATATCTGTGTGTGTGTGTGTGTGTGTGTGTGTGTGTGTGTGCGCGCGCGCGCAGCATGACACGTGTGTAAGGGTCAGAGGACAACTTGTAGGAGTCGGTTCTCTCATTTCACAGCATGTATGAGTTCAGTGTATCAAACTCAGGTCATGAGGCCTGGCAGCAAGGATCTTACCTAAACTGTATCTCAGTAGCCCTTGCTTAGGACTTTAAAGGACCCTGGACCACTGAGTCAAACATTAAATGGGAAATCATGAGAAGCCACAAAGTATGCATGACTGATGAGAGCCCAACAACAGAGATGGGGAAAGCTGGACCAGACTCATAACAGAGTTTGGAGTTACCAAGGAACCGAGGAAAAAAGGAAGAGAGGATGAGCTCACAGGAGACACATGCTGTTTGAGAGGATTTGGATTGTCTTTCTTATCCCTCATCCCACTCGTGAGGAGGGAGGCGGCCCAGGCTGGCGTCAAGGACTTTGTTTACCAGGAAAACAGTGGGTAAGCGATTCCTGCTTCCTGTTGAATTCTGTCCAGGAGGTGCCCATGAGGACCGGCACAAGTCCCGCCCATTGGTCCTGACTTACGTGCGACCTGGTGGTCCAGCAGACAGGTGAGCCATGTGGACACTGGTCATCTGAAGCCCTGCATTTTCACATCACTTCCCAGGAGGGGACAGGCTACCCAGAGTCACTCAGAGATTGGGTGGAGGTGGCTAAGAGAGACCCCAACTTGCCTCTTCCCAGGGTCCTCCTGACTCAGCCTATGACAAAGTGCTCTGGCCCCTGTGACTGGCCGTTGCTGGGACCGTCTGTATAACCTCTTATGACCCAGGACTGCCCAGCTCAGACCATCAGGGCCGAGAGGACAGGGTGTGGGATAGGAATATGTCCCTGCCCCGTCCCCTGACCTCTCACCCTTCATCTCTGAGCAGGAGACTCCTGACCATTTTAAGAGAAGCCTGGACCCCGCTTGCTGTAGATCTAAATTTGTCCTTGGTCTGAGGCTCTGCATGAGTCGCTATTCATAGAACCTCCTGGAATAGCTTTGGCACCTGTCAGGGGTGACATTCCAGGGCAGGGATTAGGCCCAGACTGGGGCCCTGCTGAGTTCTTTCCCAAGCTCATCTGTCACTAGGCCAGAGTCACTACTGGAAAGTAGGGGTGGGGACAATGAGAGGAGACTCTACAGTGGACAACGTAGTATTCATATACCACCCACCCCTTCTCTGATGCTGTGTGTCCCCAGCCGGCTGGACACCCTCTCTGGGCTGTGGTGCAGGAGGTGAGTGAGTAGCCTTGAAGAACACCCGCAGCTCAGACATGCTGTGGGGTAGAGGGCTTCAGAGCTAGCTTGGCACATTTTACGTGCCCTTTCTGTCTGTTCAGCCCTGACTCCTTCAGGCTTCCCTCCCCACACTGCCCCATCCCTGTGCCCTTCAGCTGACTGGGCTTTCACCTCCCCCACAGGGAAGGCTCCTTGAAGGTGGGTGACAGACTGCTCAGCATAGATGGGATCCCACTGCATGGGGCCAGCCACGCCACTGCAATAGCCACCCTGCAGCAATGCAGTCATGAGGCCCTTTTCCAGGTGGAGTACGACGTGGCCACCCCAGGTGCGCTGGAGTCTGAGGGTGAGGGCCCGGGGCAGGAAGAGGTCCCAGAGGCTCAGTACTACTTCATACTATGTGATCTTAGGCCAGTATCTTAGCTTCTCTGAGCCTCTTGACTGTGCCCGGCATCTCCTGATCTCACTGGGGATCATGCAGGAACAATACAGGTGAACTCTGTGGTCTTGTGGGGAAGGGATGTCTGTTAGCATACTAGGTAAGTTAATGTGTGTTAGACGACAGAGAAAAGAGCAAAGAGAGAGGGGAAGTGCCAGTGCATGTGTGTGCACACACGCATGCGCACGAACACACACACGCAATCCCCCCCACACACACACGCAATCCCCCCCACACACACACACATGCACACAGACAAGCAGCCTGGGGCATAGGCTCTAACTAGGGCTTGAAGTGAAGGAGTGACTCTTTGCAGACGCTCTAGGCAGGATGAACTGGAGATGCAAAGTTTATGGGGGAGAATATTTGGCCTGAGAGTGAGGGGCCAGCTTCCCTGCAACAGATGGCTGAGTGGGGAGAGACCAGGACAGAAGTGGAGGTAGAAGCCACAGGGCTCCAGAATGTGACTAGCTGTCATGGAGAGCTGATAAGACCAGGATGCTTGGGGTGCCACAGATAGGGTGTGCTTCTGAACTACCATGGAGGCCTGACCCGATTTGCTAGTGGCTGTGTGTAACTTTTCCCTTCCATGCCTTCCCCTTCCTTGGCAGTGAGGGTTAAGGATGGCAGAGCTAGTTCAGGTGGGACACTGAACACATTTACTTTCTACAGTTCTTCTTTCTCTTTCTTCCCCCTTGCCATTATTCCAGACATGGTGGCCAATGCTTCAGGCCCATTGGTAGTAGAAATAGCCAAGACCCCAGGTTCTGCCCTGGGGATCTCTCTCACTACCGGCTCCCACCAGAACAAGCCAGCTATCACCATCGACCGCATCAAGCCAGCCAGCGTGGTGGACAGGTGAGGTGAGGCAGGGCTGTGCAGGGCAGAGGCAACCTGTGTCTCTGTCCACCGGACCAGCCCCTCTGGGCCCCTGTCCTGCAGGAGTGGTGCCCTGCATGCTGGAGACCACATCCTGGCCATCGATGGCACTAGCACGGAACACTGCTCACTGGTGGAGGCCACCAAGCTCCTGGCCAGTGTAACTGAGAAAGTACGGCTGGAGATCTTGCCTGCACCCCAGAGTCGTCGGCCCCTCAAGCCCCCAGAGGCAGGTAGGCACCTCAACAAGTCTGGGGACCTAAACCTGGGATGGGGCAGGGAGAAAAAACAAGGCGCCAAAGTTCCAGGATGGAAATCTTGAGCTGACAGGAGGACTGTGTGACGCTAGTACACTCACTGCCTGCCACACTTGGCAGGGAAACTCGGCTGTGGGAAGGACTATGTGGGGGCCCATGACGGACTTTGTTGACTTAAAGTCTGCAAAGGGCCTGGCTGGGAGCCCTAGGGATTCTTTCTGAGGAGGCAGCCACTCTCCACGTCTCATTATATATAGCTGAGAGAGAAACCCGGATCAGGGAACAGGGGCAGCCAAATCTCTGACACCCCATGGCGTTCCATGCCGCTGCAAAAAGTTTAAGGGGCCTTGTGAACATCACCAGCCTGCTGTGCCTCTTCAGTCTCTCCAAAGGGGCTTCTGTGGGAAACACTCAGCCGGGAATCTCTGAGCCCATGGCCTGGCCTTCTTGCCTGTTGCTGCGGCTGATGCCTGGGTGCCGTGCTCGGCGCATGGTGGGTGGCAATGCACGTGAGCAGGCTGTTCTGTGCCACGCTGGCTTGGGCAGTGCACAGGTTTTGGATCTCCCCGTTGGTGTGTGGGGACTAGTCTGCCAGACGACTCCAGACATCCGCGACATCTGCGACCCTTCCCTCTCCCCTCTGCTGCAGTGAGAGTACAGAGGAGCGAACAGCTGCACCGCTGGGATTCCTGCAGCCCCTCTTGCCACAGCCCAAGGCCAAGCCACTGCAGGGCCCCCACCTGGGCACCAGGAGGCCAGAACCAGAGCCGATGTAACGTACCTGCTGCTGCAGCAATGCAGCCGTCCTGGTACCCCTTTCTGGTGGGCGGTGTCTGATGCACAGGGAGGGAACGGACACTGGAGCAGAGGGCTGCCCGTGTCACTCAGCCTGTCCCCAGAGGCCCGTGGAAATCCTAGTCAGGAAGGCCCAGAGTAGGAAAGAGAACTGTTCAAGGCCACACAGTATGGGGCTTTGGCGAAGGGGAGACAGGATGCTTGTCTCTGTCCATGTGGCTGTGTGGTTCTTCAACCCCACCCTTGTGCAAGGGAATAGGGTCCTGCTGGGGCTCACAGGTCTGTGTTCTGGTCTTCCCAGCCTTGTCCTCAACTCCCTTCTCCTCACCAACCGTGAATCCCGCCTTTTCCTGTGCCAACGCCAGCACCCTGCCCCGAGGACCCATGAGCCCCAGGACCACAGCCGGGCGGAGGAGGCAGCGAAGAAAAGAACACAGGAGCTCTTGTAAGCTGGAGGCCATCCCCATAGGGCACCTGTGTGGCTGAGGATGGGGCTGGGAGTGAGACTCGAGGTGGCAAGCCAAGTACAGCGAGGGATGGAGTTAAACAAAAATGATGCCACACATTGGAGAGTCCCACTTATGACAGAAAGGAGCCTCTGAAGCCACTGTATTCGGTGTCTGATGCCTGTCACCAAGGGTCACATAAGATCATTTCTGAGATATGTCCAGGGAAACATAGAGAGACAGAAATAGGTTGAGGATAGATTGCTTGGGGCAAGATGCAGGTCCTGGGGCAATGGGTGAGGAGACAGTGACTCCTTTCTTTTCCTGGTTTGAGACAAAGTCTCACTCCATGGCCCAATCTGAGCTAGAATACACAGTCTTCCTGCCTCAACCTCCCAGGTGCTGGGATTTCAGCCATGCACCACTAGAACTTGCTAGGGGGGGTCTCTCAGGAGGGAATGACAATGCTTTAAGCCATCAAATTATACACTGAATGCTTGACAGCTTTTGTGTGGGGATCATGTATCAATAAAACTGTTACCAGGAGCTGGAGAGATGTCTCGGTGGTTAAGAATGTTTACTGCTCTTGCAAAGTTCAGTTCCTAGCACCCATGACAGGCAGCTCACAACCACATGTAACTCTTCTTCCAGGGGGAGTTTACACCCTCTTCTGGCATCTACAGACACCTTCGCTCACTCACTCACACACAGATGCATAATTAAAAGCAAAGAGGCATGTAGAATATAGAGCACGAAATACAGCACCACCCCGAATCCGGTTTTTCTCTCCAAGTTTTAGTTACTCACAGTCAACCACAATCTAAAAATATTAAATAGGCAAATCTGGAAATAGACCATATGTTTTAAATCGTACACTTGTTCTGAGTAACACAGAAAGGAAAAGCTTACGTCCGCACTGCTTGGTCCATCCTGAGATGTGAGCTGCCCGGCACAACTCTCATGGATACACTACTCAACTGTCAGTCACCCTTTCTCAGCTCTGTGGTCAGATGAGCTGGTGTCCACTTCTCAGTGACACTCACTGTACTGAATAATGCCCAAAGAGCAATGGTCATGGGGCTAGGGGTGTAGCTCAGACAGTGGATTGCCTTCCTAGCACGTATGAAGTCCTGGATTTTACCCTCAGTACTGAATAAATGGGCACAGTGGTACATGCCTGCAATCCCAACATCCAGGATGGGGAGGTGGGAAGGTCAGAAGTTCAAGGTCATGCTACACGGAAAGATCACGACCAGTCTGAGCTATGAGACTCTTTCAGAATAAAACAAAAGGCACTACAGTAGTGATTCCGGTAATTTTTTTGAGAACATACTGGTATAATAATATTTTATTATTATCTATAGTTAATCTGTCTCTTCATGAGACTTGTTTGTAGGTAAAACTTCAGAATAGTGGGGTGTGTCTAGGGTGTCTGTAGATTTTTGGTACCTACCCATGGTTTCAGGCATTTCCTGGGGTCTTGGAACACATATCCTATGGATAAAAAGGGTTCTGTAATATAATAAATAATACAGGCATCTAGAACCTCTGTCTTACAAAATCATAGTCCCTAATGCTGTCTCTTAGCCACTGGTCATGCAGGGTAGATGCCATAATGTCCCTGCACAGGCAAAGAAGCCCAGGCCCATTCCAGGTGGCCCCAGGACTCCTGCTTACCTGCCACTCTGGCTCCCAGATCTCTTGAGGACTCTCAGTGGGCAGCTCTGGCAGGGCTCACCAGTGTTCATCTAAACCTCCCTCCTGCCCCCGTCCCACAGTGTCACTGGCCTCCAGCACGGTAGGGCCAGGCGGGCAGATCGTTCATACAGAGACCACAGAAGTTGTACTCTGTGGAGATCCCCTCAGTGGCTTCGGCCTCCAGCTCCAGGGAGGCATCTTCGCCACGGAGACCCTGTCCTCTCCACCGTTGGTGCGTTTTATTGAACCTGACAGCCCCGCTGAGAGGTGAGTCTACTGCCTCTGTGGGCCTGCAATTTGGGGAGCTCTAGTGCATTGGGGAAACTGAGCCACACTATGGGCCCAAGCTTCACAAATACACTTTTCTTAATCACTGTATTGGCCCCAAGAGCAGCCTCGTTTTACAGCTAAGGAAACAGAGGCTCAGAGAGGTTGGTGCACTTGTCTAGAGTCACACAGTATGTAAGCCCTGCCTACGTGTCTGCCTCTGGGACTCTGTGTATAATTTAAGGACAATGGTATTCCCCAGTGGACAGACAGAGAAACTGAGGCCCAGAAAGCTCAAGCCCTTAGCTGGGGACAGGGCTAAGTCACTGAGACCGGGAGCTAAGAGTGGGCCCCCACTTTGCACCACATCTGGGGTTCTAGTCACTGGCTTCTTCTTTCCACTGGGCTCTGGGGGTTAGGTGTGGTCTGCTGCAGGTGGGGGACCGTGTCCTGGCCATCAATGGCATCGCCACTGAGGATGGGACCATGGAAGAAGCCAACCAACTGTTGCGGGATGCCGCACTGGCCCGCAAAGTTGTTTTGGAGATCGAGTTTGATGTGGCAGGTGAGTAGGTCACCCAGCTGCACACACTCACTTTGGGTCCCTGCCCCTCCCCCTTTTATGCTCCCTGGGACCATGCACAGTGCATGCCTAAGCCCTGCCTAGGGAGGAGGGCGTGCCACATGGAGTCAGGATCCGGGAGGATGTAGAATGGGGCTGAAGGACTCCAGGCAGCCCAAGTCAGGGCTCTGGTCCTGGGAGTTCTACACTATGGACAGGACACTGCCTCCCTCTGACCTCTGTTTCCCCATCCGTCAAACAGTGGAAGACAGGGGTGTGGTATGAATTAGTGATGGGTTGTGAAAATGCCTGGGTCCAAGTGGGCCAGGTTGGGTTCCATGCTGGCCAGCAGGCCCCATCTCTGGCCTCTGCCCTGTCTCTGTTCGGAAGACAGCACTCTGGACCAAGGGGTCAGCGCTGTAGGCCTCAGCTTCCTCCTTCATCAGGTGGAAGCAGCGGGCTGGAGTTGGAACGGTCACTCTCTGAGATGACCCCCTCCCAACCCGTGAGAATCCAGAGTGGGTGCAAGGTCTCTGAGCTCTCCTGGAGTCTCACTTCACCCATGGCTGTTGGTTCACAGAATCTGTCATCCCAAGCAGTGGGACCTTCCACGTGAAGTTACCCAAGAGGCGTGGCGTGGAGCTGGGCATTACCATCAGCTGTGAGTCCTCTTGCCACCTTACCTGGTTTATCTCACGACATCGCCACAATGGGCTGCAGCCCCGTTCTATAGAAGGGAAACTGAGTCAAGTAGGGGCGAGTTGATTTGCTCACAGCCGCCCAGCCAAGAAGTAATGGGACCAGGAGCCAACAATATCCCCTCCCGACCCCACCTTAAACAGGGGCCCTTCGAGATTAAATTCACAGCCTGTCTCTCCTGCTCCACAGCAGCCAGCAGAAAGCGAGGGGAACCCCTGATCATTTCCGACATCAAGAAGGGCAGCGTGGCGCACAGGTGGGGCGCCACACGGGCAGGGGTGTGAACGCGGGGGGTGGGGCACCGCCCATCTGCACCAGGCTCCTCCCATCCCCACCCCACTCATGCAGGACTGGCACCCTCGAGCCAGGCGACAAGCTGCTGGCCATTGACAATATCCGCCTGGACCACTGTCCCATGGAAGACGCCGTGCAGATCCTGCGCCAGTGTGAGGACGTGGTCAAGCTGAAGATCCGGAAAGATGAGGACAACTCAGGTAGGTGCCTAGGAGGCCATGGCTGATGCCAGCTGCTGGGGCGGAGGGGCGCTGGGAGGACTTCTGTAGGTATCCCTTTCCCCTGCTCCAGGGCCCTGGAGCCACCATGAGGCTCTCCAGATTAGGAGATGTACAGGGCTGATATCTGAGCAGCTTGCCAACGGCAGGGTTGACTTTAGTGTAGCAGGGGCAGCCTGAACTGGTGGGAAGGGAGAAGAAAGAGGGAGAGGCGGAAGGGGGTGGTGAGGAGTGCTGTAAATGGGGTGTCCGAGAAGTGCTGTGGGACCCTCACCCTGGAGAAGCCACCAGTGGCCAGTTTTGTTTTTTTTCCTCCTTGTCTCCTGTCCTTATTCCTTCCTTGCTTTTTTAAAAATAATTATTTTGTCTTTTTATTTATTGTTTTTGTTTATCTTGTTTCTATGTGTATGGGTGTTTTGTCTGCATGTAATGTCAGTGCACCACGGGCATGCTTGTTGCCCAGGGACACCAGAAGAGGGAGTCAGAGCCCCTGGAACTGGAATTACAGGTGGTTGTGAGCAGATATGTGGGTATTGGGCATTGACCCCAGTCTTCTGGAAGAGCAGCAAGTGCTCTTAACCCCTGAGTCATCTCTTCGGCCCCTCTTTTCATTTCTTCCCACTTTCCTCTCTTTTCTCTGTCTTTACCCTTCCTTCCTCCTTCCCTCTTCTTCCTCCCTCCTTTACCCTTCCCTCTTCCTTATTTCCTCCTTCCTCCCTCTTTCCTTCCCTTTTCTCTCGCTTCTCCTTGCTATAAATCTTGAGTTGCTCTGGGTGGCATGTGAATCTGTGTTTTCAAATCTTGGTTCCATGTTCCTGTAGGTTTTTTTTCCTTCCCTTCATGGCTTCTGGGCAGCAGGCTGGGGGCCTGAGGTGCCTGAGCAGGTGTGTGAGGGGTTGATGGAGTCCTAGGCGGTTGGAGAGTGCTGAGACTGGGGAGGGGTGGGTCCCAGCCCCGCCCCCTCTTGGGCCTCACCCTCAGGAGCCTGTCCACTCTTAGATGAGCAAGAGAGCACAGGCGCGGTCAGCTACACGGTGGAGCTGAAGCGCTATGGTGGACCCCTGGGCATCACCATCTCCGGCACCGAAGAACCTTTTGACCCCATCATCATCTCTGGCCTCACAAAGCGTGGACTGGCTGAAAGGTAAACTCTGGGGTGACCTGGGGAGGACCTGGGGACCCTCAGGGAGTAGAAGGTGGGCTTTGAAACCAGCCGATCTGATTTTTACTTCCGGTTCAGCATCAAACAACTCAAGGACAATCACTTCTTCTCTGAGTATGTACTCCCAATCCTGCACTGGAATTTTGGTCCAACCCAGTGTCTAGGACAGAGGAAATGAGGACAGAAGGACCCAGGGGACCAGAGCTGAAGGGTCCAGTCACCTTCAGCTGCCTCCCAGAGTGTATCCCCTTAACAACCAGCACTCTGGGGTCTCTGTGTGTCTGAGTATCTGGGGTAGGGCCCCGTTGATAGAGCCCCACGTGAAGCTTATCCTGAGTCCCTGAGGTTGCTGGTTTGCCTGCTACTCTAAGTGTCTCTGGGGCTGTGCCAGGGAAGGAGCCTTGAGAGGAAGGTGTCCTGACTGCCCCTCAGTGGGGTGGGCGGAGATGAAGTGGGCCCCAGGTGAGTGAGTCCCAGCTTTCTACCTCAGCTTTGCAAGGGGTGAGTCAGGGGTGCCAGGAAGTGTGAGCTCCCCTGCACAGCAGGGCAAAGTGCCGGCTTGAAGGGCGAACTTCATAGGGTCCAAGCACCCAGCCCAGCTGCCTAACCAGGGTCCAGACTCAGGCTGGGCTGCTCCTGGAGCACCCTCTACTGGACTCTAGAGAGACTGCAGGGGCCTAGAGGACCGCGCTGACTCCGGAGGGTGGTTCACAGCCTTCTACCCAGGGCAGCATAGCCCAGAGCAGCTGCAGTACAACCCCACTTGCTCTCCAAACCGGCTTCCTAGCTGTCACATTCAAAAAGTTAAGCGGGGAGAAATTAATCTTAAATAAATATGCACTTCGACATGTAACCAATATGCATTTTTTAAAGCTAGCATGCAAAGTCACGGGTTTCATCATGACATTTTCATATGAATATGCCATCGTTACACTTTGTTCTTATTCCTCCCCTCCCCCACTGCCAACCATCTATCCCTCTGCCCCCCTCTTCCTGATCCCCTTCCTTCTCTTACATAGCTCCCCTCCTGTTCAGGTCCCAAGTGTCCACCCATTAGCCTCTGTATTTCCCTGTGTTCCTGCTCCCATCACGGTCCTCTTACAATCTTTATAGGCCCTCCTCATATATAATTTTAACTCTAGTTTCCACATATGAGAGAAGATACTTGAATTGTCGCTCTGAGTCTGACTGATTTTGCTCAATTTAATTCTTTTCATCTATTTTTCTTATAAATTTTGTTTTTCCTCTTCAAGCAGTGTTACCTTGAACTCATAGAGATCCGCCTGTCTCTGTCTCCCAAGTTCTGGGGCTAAAGGCGTGCGCTACTATGTCAGGCAGCTATTTTCAGTTTTTTGAGAAGCCTCAACATTGACTTCCCTTAGAGAGCTCCAGGCCAGCCTGTGCTACCCAGGCCAACCTGTGATACATAGCAAGACCTGTCTCAGAACAAGAGAGAAGAAGAAGGTGACTTTGACTTTAAGTTGAACCAATAGATAGAAAGCCTGGACTCTGGGGGAGAATTGTTCAGCAGAAGTTCTGAGGATGACTTGGATCCCTCACCCCTCTCTTTCTCCTCCACCCCTCCCTCATTCTCTTACTTCCCACATCACTGAGTTAGGGCCCCAGGATCCCGCTCTGCCTCTGGAACACTGAGACTACCAGAGTGTGCTGCTTTGCCTGACTAGCCTTCCTCCTGCACAGCTGGGGCCGGTCAGGCCTGTGCCTTGGAGCCTCTGCAGGGTATCTGGAGGCAGGACCGACACACTCTGAGACTCTAACATCTGGGCCTCATTTGCACCTATTCCCTCCTCAGGACTGGCGCCATCCACGTGGGGGACCGCATCTTGGCCATCAACAGCGTGAGCCTCAAAGGTCGGCCCCTGAGCGAGGCCATCCACCTTCTGCAGGTAGCAGGGGAGACTGTCACACTGAAGATCAAGAAGCAGCTGGACCGTGAGCCTTGCCCCTTCCTAAGAACTTCCTGGCCTACACAGGAAGGGCAGTCCTGGGTTAAGCTATGTGTCACCAATCTGGAGAGGGGGTGGGGGTCCCTGGACCAGCTGATGAGGAGGCTAAGAGAGAGAGGCCCTGTGCCATGGTGTGATATGGGGTAAATTCTGGGTCTAAACCATGCTCCTCATTGCTTCCTATCTCTTCAGGTTCTTACATGTTCCTATCCCATGTTCCTATGTGCTATGTATGCCACAGTTTACCTGAGTCATAGGGTCTTCTGTTAATCTGTCCTCCATCATTGTTCACCATATGACCTTTGACCTATTGTTCAACCTCACACGCCTCTGTTTTCCCATCTGTGTGATGGGTTTACTTACTAGTATGCCCCCCTCCACAGCAGCAGCCAGGTTGTCAAGTGCCTGGGAATTCCCAGAAGTAGGGAAACTAAGGCTCACAGAACACCTGTCTCTGAGGTCACGGATGATGCTCCGTCTCTTCCCAGGTCCCCTCCTCCCCCGCCAGTCAGGCAGCCTCAGTGAGGCCAGTGATGTGGATGAGGATCCCCCCGAGGCCCTCAAGGGGGGCTTGCTGACAGCCCGCTTCTCACCTGCCGTACCCAGTGTGGACAGTGCTGTGGAGTCCTGGGGCAGCTCTGCCACAGATGGTGGCTTTGGGGGCTCAGGTAATGAGCCCGGGACCTTGAACAGGTTTCTGTGAAGGTGATCCCACTGCCTGGTCTTCTTCTTACCTTCTATCCCAGCTGGCCTTTTCCTTCAGAGGGAGCTCCCAAGGGCAACCTGACTAACTCCACCCTTCACCCGCCCCTCAGAGGGATCCGCAGTCCTGTCTTTCCTTGCCATGAGCTGGGGACAGAACAGCTTTTATTCCTATGTCTCTCTCCTTATCCCCATGCCTAACACAGAGTAGGTGTCAATTCCTGTTCATTGTGTCCAGCTGAAGATGAGAAGCCAGACAATGTCCTCCTTGCCCATATGGCTGAGGTCCACTGGTGTTGCCCTCTGGCCTGTGTGGTTAAGGCAATTAGCAGAGAAACACCTCCGGTTCTTGGCTTCAGGTCGTGCCTTTAGCTCTCCCTGAGTGTCCCCATCCCAAGCTCCAGGGAGCTCATCCTCAGGGTTCCTGTAGGTCTGTCTGGGTGTGGTCGGATCTGAAACTCCATTTCAAGGAGGCCCGTGAACAGGCCACGCCTGTGGAACTGACCGTGGTGCTGGAACTTCAGTGTTAACTGCTGGAAGGATGGATGTTCAGGCACTTGCTGGAGAGACAAGGACTCCTGGGTCTCTCAATGGTCACTTGGGCCCAAGAAGGGCACATATCTGCCCACTGGTATCCAATTTTTGGGAACAAGGGGGGGCAAGGCAAGGATAGAGAGAAGGCCCACACCCCTCTCTCCACCCGCCAGGCTCCTATACCCCACAGGGGGCGGCAGTCAGGAGTGTGACTCCCCAGGAGTGGCATCCCAGCAGACTGAAGAGCAGCCCCCCACCCCTTGAGCCCCGGAAGACAAGCTACACACCTGGCCCCACTGATGAGAGCTTCCCAGAGGAGGAGGAGGGGGACTGGGAGCCGCCGATGAGGTCTGTGGTGGGGACGCTAAGAGGGGGGTTGCCAGAGGGTGGCAATGCCAGGATGGGGGAGCTAGGAAGAGAGAAGAAGATCCCCGGCCTGAGGAGCAGACCTGGGGTGGAGAGGGCATCTGTGGGAAAATGGCAGCAGACATGTCCTGTTGAGACAGCAGCCCTACTTGTTCCTCCTGAGTCTGTGAATAGCTGTGCTTGAAATTGCAACACAGACTCAGAATTTGAACCCAGACTCCTCAGATCGGGTTGCAGGAGGCATGCCTCTCAGTTCACAGCCAACTGGGCTATGTGTGGTACATGTGTATGACTGGGCTCCTACAGCAGCCAGCTCCCACAGAGTGGGTTCCCACAAGTAACACCCATGCCTCCTCTGCCTGGACTCATCTCTCTATCTCTTCTGCATTGTTTTCCTTAAAAGCAAAGCCAGGCTTTGAGAAATGAGGACTTTGTGAATCGCTGTGTGGTGAATGACGAAGGGCTCTGAGAGCTGTCAGGGGTCCTGTTAGCTGCGAATGGGCCACCCAATGTGGGCTGGCCATGATGGGTGCCTCCCACCCCTTCCCCAGCACAAATAACCCATTTTCTCCATTCATCTTTGTCCTGGCTTGTTCTGGCTCTGTCCTGTCACTGTCCCTTGGTGCCATGTGTCTGGGTGGGATCGGACTGTCTTCTGGGGCTATCCCATGGATCTTTCTGTCTGTCTGTCTTCTGTCTGTCCGTCTGTCTTTCTTCCCAGGCGTCCTGTGTCACCGCTCTCCACCCCGTCTCATCTGCCCCTGTTATAATTGGCCACCAACAGTCTTGGTCGCCCCTAACTGCGTCTCCCCCCACATTCTGTGTCACCAACCACTGCCCTGGGGCCCCAGCACTGCCACCGAGGACACCCGCCTGCCTGCCTGCCCGCCCTATGGCCCCTGGAGCCCAACACTGGGCCCTGGGCCACGAAGACTCCTCAGGCCCAGCCCGCCCACCCTCCCGCCTGCCAGGAGTTGACGCTGTGGTTCCTGTTGCAGCCCAACCCCTGGCCCCGCCCAAGAGGAGGGCTTCTGGAGAGTGTTTGGAGAGGCCCTTGAAGACCTGGAGTCCTGTGGTCAGTCGGAACTGCTAAGGGAGCTGGAGGTACTGTCACCTGACCAGAGGGCCTGTGGGGCACCATGTCTGGACCCACTGTAGGACTGGGGGAGGCTACACATCAATGGAGTCAGGTTTCTGTGTCACCTGGGAATGTGTAATACCTATATGTCTTGTTGCTGTGACAAAAACCACTTTAAAAAGGAAAGGTTGGCTGGGCTGGAGAGATGGCTCAGAGGTTAAGAGCATTGCCTGCTCTTCCAAAGGTCCTGAGTTCAATTCCCAGCAACCACATGGTGGCTCACAACCATCTGTAATGGGGTCTGGTGCCCTCTTCTGGCCTGCAGGCATACACACAGACAGAATATTGTATACATAATAAATAAATAAATAAAATAAACATTTAAAAAAAAATAAAGGAAAGGTTGGGCTGGAAGTGGTTCGGTAGTTAAGGCACTTATTCAGATCCCCAAAAACCCATGTAAACGCAGAGTGGGCACAGCAGCCTGCCTGCAAATCCCAGCCTCTAGAAGGAGAAGCCAGGGGATCCCCCAAGCCAAGCTAGTTAGCAAGCTCAGCTATTATCGATGAGCTCTGGGTTTGATTAAGAGACCCTGCTGTAATGAATAAAATGAAATGCCTGTGCACTCCCACACATGTGCAATATACCTATGCAAATATGCTTACCTGCATATGCATATCACATCTACACATGTGAGGAATGGGAAGGGGGAAAGGATTTGTTCTGGCCCACACTTCCAGGACACAGTCCGTCATGGCAGTACAGAAAGCCTTGGCAGCAGGAGCCTGGGGGTGCTGGTCGCTGTGTCTGCAGTGAGGCAGCAGAGGCTTGAATGCTGTGCTTGGCTCTGCTGTCCCTTTTATTCAGTCCAGAGCTCCAGCCCCTGGGTCGGGGCCACTCACATTCAGAGTGACAAAGCCATTCTGAGCTCAGTTTGGGGAGCAATTGAAATCTCTGTTTCATCTACTGCCGCCACTCCCCCCCCCCCCCGTTTTATTCTAGCATTGTTGACTGGGGGCACTCCCCATTCACCAGCCTTGCCAATTACCAAATTAAAAAACAACAACAACAACCCTGTTTTGGTTTTTCAGTCTTTCCTGTTTGTTTTCTGTCTTGCTCATTTTGGTATTCATTTTCTTAGACGTGTGTGTGTGTGTGTGTGTGTGTGTGTGTGTGTGAAGTAAAGATACTCGTCCTAGTTTCTTAGCTATTTAATCTCCACTCTTCTTTCTTCATACAATATATTTGCAAACCTATGAGCTGACCGGTAGGCACAGAGTTGACTGTGACCCTACAGGTTTTGTTTGTGGACTCTCATTGTCTACTCTGTATCAAATATTTTAATGGTTTCCACTGTCACATGAAACCCTTGAAATCTACAGAAATACATGTTGTCTTAGCCAGAGTTTCTGTCGATGGGATAAACACCAGGACCAAAAGCAACTTGAGGAGGAAAAGGTTTCTTCCACACCATAATAAAGTACATCATCCACGGGAGTCAGGACAGGAACTCAAGGTTTCTATCCTGGAGGGAGCAATAGATGCAGAGGCCACGGAGGGGTGCTGCTTACTGACTTGCTCCTCATGACTTGCTCAGCCTGCTTTCTTACACAGCCCAGTGCCACCTCCCAGGGGCTCTCACCTGCCACAGTGAACTGGGCTCTCCAACCTTCAATCTTCAAACAAGAAAATGGTCTGCCTATAGGCCAATCTGATGGAGACATTTTCTCAACTGAGGGTCCATCTTCCCACACGACTTTAGCTTGTGTCAGGTTGGCGTAAAAGTAGCCACCACAGGGATTCTAACTGCTGATTGCCTTCTTTAGTCTCCCTCCCAACTCACCAAGCCTCTCCTTGACTGTATTTATCACAATATTTAACCCAATTTAATTTTCCTAACATCTCTATTTTTCTTTTCTTTCCTTTTTTTGTTTGTTTTTTGTTGGTTGGTTGGTTTTTCGAGACAGGGTTTCTCTGTAGCTTTGGAGCCTGTCCTGGAACTAGCTGTTATAGACTAGGCTGGACCCGAACTCACAGAGATCCACCTGCCTCTGCCTCCCAAGTGCTGGGATTAAGGGCATTCGCAACCACCACCCAGCTGCTAACATCTCAGCTTTTTATGTCTTGAGATTTTCTTTCTTAACATCTTTTACTTTTTAGCTTCTTATTTTTCTGTATGTTTTATATAGACTTACATTTTCTCTTGTATTTTCTATTAGTTCCAGCCACCAGGGTTCAGGTTTGCCTGTCTGTTGTGTCTCATATGGTCATGGTTCTGGTTTACCTATCATGATCATGGTTCTGGCTTGCCTATCTGTTGCGTCTGTGGTCAGAGTGTAGGTTCACCATCTGTTGTGTCTGTGATCAGGTAGGCTTTTCAACTTCATTGTTGCGGCTGCTTCAGCTGCAGTTGCCCGTGCACTCTGTGCTCTGTGGTGTGGAGTGTCTCTGAGGTCTCAAGTCCTTGAACTTCACTAGTCCCACACCGGGTTTTGCCTGCATGTATATACATGTGTGCAGCACCCACTGAGGCTAGAAAAGGGCATCAGAACTACTGCCACTTTTTCCATAAGTTGTGAGTGCCAGGTAGGGGCTGGGAACTGAATCCAAGGTCTCTGCAAGAGCAGCCTGTGCTCCTTGCCATGGTCCCACCATGTCCTTTCTCGCCACCATCCCCTCCTGAACACACACATCTGTTAATGTTGCATTCTTCACCAGTTACTTGCTCCCGTGTCAGCCTGTTGTCACCATGGGACTTACTGTAGGCTGCAGGGTTCTGGAGGACCCTTCCTCTCCAGGCTTTCCTACACCTCAGCTCTGCTGTATCCCCTCTGCCAGGGGCGCTCTTCTCTCCCCTTCCTGTTTGAGATATTAGCTCTGGCAGCATTGCTCATCCCTCCCTCTGTCCTATCTCTTCCTTCCCCTGTGCCTTGATGAACCCTAACTGTGGAGTCAGATTCTGAATTCTGATTCTCTCTCTAAACCTGCTTGTCTGTAAAACAGAGAAAACAGCTCGGTACCACAGAACGTGAGATGAGTTAAACTTGTAATTGCTGAGAACTGAGCCTGGCACAGAGCAGATGTTAGTCTGCTGTTAATCCCCAGAGGCTCTTGTTCTGATCCCGTGATTGGCCGATGACCCGCCTGCACTGTGGTCCTCCTGTGACCAAGCACACCTGCCTGACAGAGTCGGTTGGAGTAAGTATATGGTATCTGAGTGACAGTCGTGTTCCCACAGGCTTCCATCATGACAGGCACTGTGCAGACTGTAGCCGTGGATGGCAGGCCTGGCTCTCGACCCTGGCGCCGGATCCGGGAGGTCCGAACATCCTCTGAAGACCTGCAGGAGCTGCTGTTGCCAACGCCCCTGGAGATGCACAGGGTGGGCACTGGGGTTGGGAGATACTAGTAGGCACAGAGTGTGGGCACGGGGGGGGGCTGGTAGCAGGAGGAGCTTACCTGCTTGGGATACTGAGGTCCCCCCCTTGTTGAGCTTTTTCTCCCCCACTGAAAAAATAGGGACTTAGGGGCTGGAAAGGGGACTTAGCAGCTAAGAGCACTGGCTGCTCTTTGGGGGACCCAGATTTGATTCCCAACACACACCGCAGTTAGAAAGCATCGATAATTCTAGTTTCATGGAATCTGATACCCTCTTCTGGCCTCCAAGGGCACCAGGCACACAAGGGGTATGCAGACATTCATGCAGGCAAAACATCAAATACATAAAATAATAAAAACTTAAAAAACCCAAACCAACCAAACAACAACAAAAACACACAGGGATTTTTTTTATTAAGTTTTCTGTAACTCTCACCATCTGGATAGTTACACCCCACACCTATGTATAGACACACCTGTGATACATTTTTTGTGATTCATTTTTCAGCAATTGTTATCCCTGTATGCACATACACATATACAAATATGTATGCTACATACATACATGTATATACACAGTAAGGTTACATTACACATAGGTATATATGTGTGTATATACAGTTAGTCCTCCCTACCTACAGGCTCTGAATTCAGACTACCCAACCACAGATCAAAAGTATTCAGGGAAAAGCTGGGCACGATGATATAGGTCTTTAATCCTAGCACTTTGGAGACAGAGGCCCTCAGACCTCTGAGAGTTCAAGGCCAGCATGATATACATAGCAAGTTCCAGGCTAGCCAGAACTACATAACAAGACCCTATCTAAAATAATAATACTAATAATAGCAGAAAAAAAATCTGTACTGCTCATAGGCTGACTTTGGACCTCATTCCCGGAGCAGTACAGGTAAATCATCAGGTAGTACCAACCATGAGCTAGGAGGTCTTAGAAGCCCCCTGGAGAAGACTTGAACATGTGGGCAGGCAGGCACAGGTTCTCTGCAGATCCTACACCACTGAGCATCTGCAGATTTGGGGGTCCTTGCAGAGCCCAGGAGCTGGCACCCTGCAGGTCCCAAGAGACCACTTTGCATGCCACCGGAGGCAGATGACTAACATCACCTTCCTACCACCAGCTGCATCTCTTGCACCTTTGGGTATCTATGTAAGAACTAAGACATCAGAGCACATGCTAAATCCAGGGGTTTGCCCAGGGTGATGAAAACGCTATGATCTCCTACTTCCCTTTTTAAGGGACCCCTGAGCACGGGGACCTGTGGGCTGCACATAGCGAGGCCAATATCAAAGGGCACAGGCTCAATAGGCTGTTGAGGGCAGCCTGGCGTAGGGCCAGCCAATAGGCTGGACCTGTATCCCAGAGACATAATGGGGACTGGGGCAAAGGCCACCTCCTCTTCCTCCCAGGTAACCCTGCACAAGGACCCAGTGCGGAACGACTTTGGCTTCAGTGTCTCAGATGGCCTCTTGGAGAAGGGTGTCTATGTCCACACTGTGCGTGTTGATGGGCCAGCCCAGCACGGAGGCCTGCAGCCCTTTGACAGGCTCCTACAGGTAACTCGGGGAGGCCCCAGCACTGGCCCAGGGACAGGGCTCCATTCTCACTGTGAAAGGACATGGGAAGGCCAGGGGGCTGAATCAGGTGAGGTTGCTCACACAAGAGCTGAGTTTCCACTCGCTGTTGACTACCTGGCTGGCAGAGGGCCTGCCTGTCTAGAAACAGTTCCCCTGGGAGACTCCATGATGTAGGAAATCACTTCCGCTTTTTTGTCCTGCCTTCACTCCAAACCATTATATGACAGGTCCCTTTTTAGTCTACTGGCCAGAACCAGTCACATGGTCTTCTAACAGAAAGGGAGCCTGGGAAACACAGTTAGCTGTTCCTAACTTAGCCTCCCAGACTGCCCTTCCCTTGCTCCAGCTATTTTTGTTCCCTTGCTGATTTTCTTGTATTTGCTCTAAATGTACTCATGTTTTCTCCTAAATCTGGGTGGGGGCAGGACTTCAGGAAAATCACACCATTTTGATAAAAACCACGGTTCTTGCCTCAAAGGGGGTTTTTACCCTGGGCCATGAATGACTGAAATCAATACGATTTGTAAAAGCATTAGTGGATCTATCAGGTAGGCTGGTTACAGCATGTCAGAAAGCCAGGCTTTAGGTCTCTGATGCCATTCTTAGTTTGAGGGTTGGTGGAAACCACTGGTCACTTGATTGTTAAAAGGACGCTAGGTCAGACACAGGTGGACAAGGAATGGCTATTCAGTGGGAGCTAAGAATAGCTCAAGATAAATTCTGAGCTTTGGTTCTGCCACGTTCTACCCTCTCTTCAGCTCGTCAGTCTTACAGGTGCAGCTTCTTTTTAGAACTTTCGTTTACGGTGACTCTGTCCATTGGCTGTACACTGTGCAGGTCAACCATGTTCGCACTCGGGACTTCGACTGCTGCCTGGCGGTTCCACTCCTGGCGGAGGCTGGAGACATCCTGGAGCTGGTTGTCAGTCGTAACCCACTAGCACAGAGTCGCCGGACACCACGAGCACCAGGCCCCAGCAGTCCCCAGATGCTCTGAGGTCATCACATAGCTCAGCTGGAGGAGTGGCCCCCACTCATCCGCTTGTGGGTCCACAGATTCCACACTCAGCAGAGTGGAATCATCAAGTCAGATCTTCAAGATGTTCAGTGAACCCCACCTAAAAGTGGTCAGCCCTGCTGCTCAGCAAAGAGAGAGTTGGGATTCCTCCAGATCCCTGCACAGTCACCTTGGAGCAGTGACAGGAGCAGGGACAGCCCTGCTCCATGTGTCCAGTGTTTCCCATCCTGAGAAGAAGCAGGAGGACAGTCCTGAACTGTGGCAGGAAATGTTCGGTGATCCAGCTATACAGGTGGTACCCAGTCACACAGGGACCCTGCCACCAGGAAGGATGTGGCACAAGGAGGATAGTGTTCTCCCTTCTCCCACATCTTGGTGTTCTGAGAGCCTCCAGCATCTAATGACCACACTGGGAAACCCCAGTTAGGAACATCTGGGGTGCCAGAGAATGCTAGCCCCTTCCTTCAGGTTGGCGGCTCAATTGTTTCAGCTTCGTGGGTGACTCTGGACCCCAGAGCAGAGCTGTGGCCATCAATCCCTCCTGTTCCACAAAACCTTAGCGCAAGTCACTGCTCGGGGTGGAAAAGTCCAGGAGCGTTCACTCACGTGATATTCCAACTGTTACAGAAACAAGGCTGAGTCGTAGCTCTGCTGCCAGCCCTACCAGTGGAGGGGAGAAGGAGGAAAAGGAAGAAGCTGAGATGGAGGGAAACCAGCTGAAGGACAAGAGAGTAGCAAGAGGGAGCAATGTCCAAAGAGGCTATCCAAGGAGGTCCCCACTTCACAGCTGGGGGTACCAGCATCCCTTAACTCGGGCTTCCTCCATCTCTGCCAAGCAGAACCCTTTCAGCTTCAAGCAGGACATAAGCCACCTTCCCGTGGTGTGGGCTGGTCTGGGGATTGGCTCTGTGTTTACCCAGTTCAAGATCTCAAGGATCCAGGGGCCTCCAACCCTACCCCATCTCCCCTTCTCTGCCCTTGAAACTCATTGCCAGAGAGACTCCCTGTTCAAGAGGACAGATGGGGGCCCAAGAAGCCATTCTTTGCTCCTGGTTCCCTTCGTGGCTGTGTGACCTTGGGTAAACCTGAGCAGATGCCGGGCCATCTTCACCTACTCACTGACACCCCTTGGCTCTCTGCTCTTCCACGGCTTCCCTACTACCTTGCCCTTTGTGACTGCTTCCCCGGGTCCCTCAGGCCTGGGTCCAAGTAACCCAGCACCGCTGCTCTCACTGCCCCAGGGTACAAAGATACCACTCACTCACCATGGGCAACAAACAAGTCTAGATCTTCAGCTTCGAGGGCAGGTGAACGACACAGTAGAGAGGTGGCTCCTGGCCACCAGTACCTGATACTGTGTGATCTTGGGCAGATGGCTCAGTCTCTCCAGGTTTCTAGTATGTGACATAACTTGACTGTACTGTAAGGGCCTCTTGGCTTGGGAAATCTGTGTTCCACTCAAAGACTCCAGGCTCTGAAAATACAACTACTCGACCCCTGACCTCCCCTCGGGCTGAGTCTCTCCCATCTTCCCAGACGTATGCAACTAGGCCAAGCGGGTGGACCTCCTGGCCATGGCCTGAGGCCTTCTCATATGCAATACCCACCCACCCACCCCCGGCTTCTCACAGGGGTGTTTGCCCACACAACATCCCTAGCTTCCTCCCCAGTGAGCAACCTGCCTGCCTATGCATTTTGGGTACCTCCCCTGTGACACCCCTGCCCCACCCCCAGAGCTGTATTTTTCTCTGGCTAATATTAGAACATATTCCTTGTAAAGTATTTTTCTATATGGGTTTTCTTAGGGCTCCCAGGAAGCACCCAGCACACCCATGGCTCCATTGCACAGGCTGGTCTGTCTGATCTGTCTGGGGCCTATGGCTAAATCTTTGTCCCACCAGGTATCAGTGACTGAGGGGGAGGTGAGTGCTATTGGGATGAATTTTTAATAAAATTGATTAAATGCACACAGGTTGTTTACTTTATTAAAAAAAAAAATAACAGGCTGGTAAGGTTCAGCTTCTGTGTGAATCTTGCAGCCCCTCAACTTATTTTCATTCATTCATAAAGTGGTCCATGGACCTAAAGAGATGGCTCAGTGGTTAAGAGCTCTTAGTTCTCTTGCAGAGGACCTGGGTTTGGTCCCCAGAGCCCACATGGTAGCTTACAACCATCTGTAACTCCACTTCCAGGGGATCTGACCTCTGCAGGCCTCAGGCACACATGTGGTGTACATACATACACACAGGCAAAATATCCATACACATAAAATGATGATCTAGTGGCTAAGAGCATTTACTGCTCTTCCAGAAGACCTGGGTTCAGTTCCCAGCATTCATATTAGACAACTCTCAACAACCCTTAACTCCAGCTCCAGGCGACTGAGCGCCCTCTTCTGGCCTCCATGAACACTGCACTCACATGCACATACCCACCACACACACAATAAATAAAAATCCTTAAAAGAAAAAGTTAGCTGGCTGTACATCATAGTGAAGACAGTGAACTGGTCATAAAGAGTCTTTGTAGAAGGCATAAAGAACAGTGGAGAAAACACTACCTATTGGAACAGGGTAATGAGATCTGCAACCCAGGAAGGGCTCCTCTGAAGGAGGGATAGTCGCAATAAGAATTGTAGGACAGAAACCAGTCCAGTTAAGACCTGGAGGAAGTGTCCCTGTTGGGGGGGGGGGGGCAAGTGAAAAGGACCTGTGCTATGAATGAGTCTGGCAGGTTTTACGGTCCCAAGTGGGTGGTGGCACTGGAAATTGTGGGGTGGGACATGCCTTAGTCTGTGTAACCTAGGAATCTTGGGCATTTGTGAAGGAAGGTGCCAGGTGGATAACCCGAAGGTCTGGCTGTTGCTCCTAAGTTTTGAGGACCTGGGGCAAGGTAAGCTCACTGGCTCTGGGGTACAGAGCATAGGGCCCAGGTCCATGAGGAGGGAAAACTTTCAGATCTATAGGCAAAGAGAAGCTGTCCTTCAGGGTGTCAGTGAGCTCACTATCTCAGGAGGTGGGGGGAGGGGCGGAGGTAGAAATGAGGGTCACTACCATTCACACAGCCTATATGTCAAGTACAGCTCTGAGCACTTTGTAAGAATAGGTGAGATCCTCCTAGCAGCCTTCAGGAAAGGACTCTCTCTACACATTACAGAGGAGGGACCAGAACTCTGAGAGGTTAAGTAACTTGCTTAGAGGCACACAGGTAGTATAGGGTAGATCCAGGATTCAAACACAAGCCAATTGACTCAGACACATGGAGGGAGGGAGGTGGACAAAGGTCATCAAAAAAGGCAGCAGAAACATGGTGATGAGCTGCTCCTTTATTCTGACACGTCTATGAAACCAGTTAGAGCAGACCCATAGTCCCCACCTGCCCAAGATCTGGCTGGGAAGTCTATGTACTCTGGAGCAAACCCAGTCTGTGAACTTCCTCTCAGCGGTTTTTACCTCTGCTAATCCAGGGTACTTTCTTGTAAGTTAAAATTTCCTGTCCCGCCCTCCTGCTCCCAAATAACTGGGAACTGCTTCCCAAATGACTGGCTTGGAGGTTTAATATAAATTATAAATGCTTGGCCAATAGCTCATGCTTGTTACTACCTCTTACATTTAAATTACCCCATATTTCTTATCTGTGTTTTGCCTTGGGGTTCATGCCTTGTTACTTCATTTTCTGCACACCCTGCTTTCCTAGAGACTGACTGGCATCTCTTTTGACTCCTCCCTTCTTTCTCCCAGCATCCTTAGTTTGGTTGTCCCACCTATATTTCCTGCCTGACTACCAGCCAGTCAATGTTTTATTAAACCAATTTGAGTAACAAATCTTTAAAGTGTATTCCACAGCATTTCCCCCATTGGTCTAACTAAAAAGGGTTTTAATTTTAACATAGTAAAATTATATACAACAAAAACAGTTACTAAGTAAGAATTATAGCTACAATATCTAGTCCATTCGTATTTGGCAAAATTAAAGAAATATTCTATTATCTCTCTCATCTTTGTGAGTCCAAAGTTTTGTACCTAATTTACCTTTTATGATAACTAAAGAAAAGTATAACTATCTATTCTTCAACTCTATCAAAGACCTGAGAAGGAAATAATATTGCTTGAGTAAATAGGAAGCACAAAGCAAGCAACTTCAAAAAATATAAGAAATGACAGAAACATCTGGACGGTCACCCAAGGTTCCTCTGCAATGCTGGGGCATCCATTTTTGGCCTGCAGGCTAGAATAACTGACAGATTTCCCTGAATGGCAAGGAATTTTGAAGGACTGTCATACCTTGTCTCAGCAAAGTTTGGCAGTCACTTTGTTTTGCGTCCCATTGGTCCAGTTTGGATAATACGTGTCAGTAACTGAGGCAAGGGCAGTTTCTTGCACAAATGGCTAGTTTTTACAATAAAGAAAGCAAACTCCCTACAGAGTTTCTTCAGTACCCATCATCTTCTCTGAAGTAGATTGGTACTGCCAGGAGCAGACATGTCTCACTGTCATGAAAAGCCTTAAGTTATTAAACGTATTAAATCCATATTTTGTAGATCTTTAAAGTGTTTGAAGACCATCTATCTAAATATATCTATATATGACCTTGAAAACATACCTAACATAACTATAAGTTTGACTATTATAGATAACTAGTAATCTGGTTTTTTAAATTATATATTACATTTTTAAATGAGCTGCATAAACACAATACCTTAAACAAGAGTAGAAATATGCATACAGTATACCAGGTGGTGGTGGTGCATGCCTTTAATTCCAGCACTCGGGAGGCAAGTGGATCTCTGAGTTCGAGGCCAGCCTGGTCTACAAAAGCTAGTTCCAGGACAGGCCCCAATGCAAGAGAGAAACACTGTCTCAAAAAACCAAAGAAAGAAAGGAAATATGCATACATTATAATAAAATTAACTTTAAATTTATATCAACAAATCAAAATCTATACCAATGTAAAATATTTAAGATTAATAGTTGTTGTTTGGATTAAAGTAGTTTCAATAATCTAAACTTTTATTCTATCACTTCTATATCATATCCCCTTTTTTCTTTTAGAAGGAAGTTTTTGATTTAACTCCTTTGTTTAGCTTTTTTCCCGACTATGACCAATAACAATTTGTAACCAATCCTCTTTAAATGATAACAAATAACTGTTTTTATTTAAGCTTTCTTTAGGTCTTATGTGAATCTACTCTGATAATGGGTGCTATTTGTAGGTGGGATTTTCCTGTCCCGACCTCCTGCTCCCAAATAACTGGGAACTGCTTTCCAAAAACTGACTTAAAGACTTAATATAAATTACAAATGTTCGAATAGCTCAGGCTATTACTACTTAACTCTTATATTTAAATTAACCCATATTTCTTATTTATGCTATGCCATGTGGCTCATGGCTTGTTATCTCATTTCTTACACATCCTGCTTCCTCGGTGGCTGACTGGCATTTTTCTCCACTCCACCGTTTTTCCTCCCAGCATCCTTAGTTTGGTTGCCCTGCCTATACTTCCTTCCTGGACTGGCCAGTCAATGTTTTATTAAACCAATTTGAGTGACAAATCCACAGCACATCCTTTATATGAGGACCTGAAATCCAAAATGCTCTAAAATCAGAACTGGATTAACAACTAAGATAAAGGCACTATTAGAACTGGGGGGCAACCACCCAGTTCCACTACTGTCTGATTAAAGGAAGCTGTATGTAGAACTGGCCAGCCAACTGCTTCTCCCAAAACTGGCATTTTTTGGAAAAAGCAGTCCCTCACTGGTTTCTAACGTTCCTTTTTGGGGAGGGGTTAGGGTTGATAGAAAACAGGTATTGAGATAATTGGCTGTTAGCACCTGGACAGAAGAGTTGGGACTCAGGGCTCAAAGGTTGCCTGTGGGGTAGATAAGTGTAGGAATCCATCATGTGTTAGGGGAGTCATGAAGGTATCAGGGAAGACACATTTTCTTTAGGCAAAAGGGTAGCCATATAGCAGAGGTTTAGGAGTTTGGCAAGACAAAAGAGATCCCCATACTTCATGCGGTTACAAGTTCAAACATGGTTTGGAGGATACATTAAGCTTAGGAAACAGACACTCTTGTAAGGTATGGAGACTTAATAACAAAGTGTAACAATGTGGCTCTTTGATGTCATGGTGCCAGGTTAAGGGGATGAGGGCAGCTCGGTACAGATGATGTGCTTGGCCTACAAGCGTGATGACCAGAGTTTGATCCTCAAAACCCATCCGAATTTGCCATGCAGGGGCTAGAGAACAGTTTAGGGGGTTGAGAGCTCCTGCTGCTTTCCCAGGAGACTGGTTTCGGTTCCAGTACCACACGGCAGCTCACAACTACCTGTTGGGGGCTCTGATGTTCTCTTCTGGCCCCTGTGGGCACTGCACTCACATGCACATACCACTCCACCATATAACTGTTTATTAAAAGCCAGTTCTTGCAATGCCCTAGCTGGGGAGGAGACAAATGAATCCCTAGGGCTCACAGGACGGCCTATTCTAATTAGCCAGCCTCAAGCTACTGAGAGACCCTGTCTCAAAATGCCAGGTCAGCAAATGGTCTGAACAGCTGAGCCATCTCTCCAGCCCCAGTGAAATCCCTTTATAAACTGTACAGTGTCTGCCAAAATATAGAGGTGAACACACTGCTCCAAAACACACCACCACACGTTCTTGGATTTTAAAAAGGAAATGTTTATTGTTGTGTTACAAGGTGATTATAAACTCCTCTAAAAAAAGCAAAGATGGATTTAAAATATCAATATACATATTCATCTAAAAAGCAAAAGAGGAAAAAAACACGAACCTCTGCAAAATGCAGGGTTGTCGTCATTAAACATCAATACACAGAGCTTGTATACTGCAAGACAGGTCACACACCAAGGATCCTTCAAACACGAACGCTCCTCCCCTTGTTGATTGGTTTCAGGTTTTGTGTCTGTATGTGCGTGTTTGTTTTTTTGTTTTTTATTTTTTACAAAAGTTTAAAATATCTTAAAAATATTTTGAAGTTTTTTAAAAAATGTCCTGATGAGCCAGACGTATTTCTGAAGGAGGCAAAACCCACGTTCTCAGCTTTCTCTTGTGCTAAATACAGAGTCACAGTTGTTACGGATTAGAAAGATCAATTGGGTTAAAAAAAAAAAAAGTGGAGCTACCATTTCATTTTGAAGCCAAATATATAACAAGATGCTCTGTCCTTCAGGGAACATGCCAGAACATGCCTGTAATGATACCACCACCACCACCCCTACACCCTCCCAAAGAACATGGAAAACCAGCTTCCTGTGACGACCCAACTATTGGGAGGTCACCATGGAGGAGGAGAGGCAGGAGCAGTGCTTCTGGCTTCCAGGGCACCCCTCTCCATCTTGGGGTATCTGGGTTTGGTTTTGTGTGTGGTTTGGACTTGATGGAGGAGGGGTGTGCACACAGAGGTATTTACAGTGTCCGTAGGGACAGGGGTCTCAGGATTGAGGGGGACTGTGAGGGGCCTTCTCTAAGTTGCCTTCCTGGCTGGTGTCTGCGTCTTGGAGAGAGGATCAAGACTGGTGCCCGTTTCGACTGGTTGCCTAGAGCATTGCCCCGCCCAGAGGAGCAGGGCTGGAATGCTGGCGGCCATGGCAGTGGCACCCGGGGATACAGAAAGCCCCTTCCTGGACAGAGGGGACACATGCTGCATTCTCCTCATGTTTTGCCATGGTCTGCATGGTCTTTCCGGGTGTTAGGGAGATGAGGATTGGGGGCCAGGGGCGTAGAGGGAAACTTCCCATCATCTTCTCAAGAGGGAAAGTAACCTTCTCAGGCTACTCCCTGCATAGCCTTGGCTACATGGAGGTCAAGGACCTGCCATTGTAGCGTGCCTCAGGCCCTTCTCACTAGTGCTGACTTTGGCCCTCAGTTTCCTGTAGTACAAGTTAGGGGGTAGGTATCAATTCCTAGCTCCTAAAGGCTTTGGGGAGGAAGGAAGGGTAGCATGGGGCTGGGGTGAGCAGGAGTAAGGATGGGTGGAAGTGGGGTCGGCTCTCTGCTCCATGAGCAAGGACAGGGGCCCTTATCAGTCTGGCCTTTGGTTGACAAGGAAGGCCTGGGGGTTCTTAGCCAATGCCCCGGTTCTGCTTTCCTTCTGCCCCTACCTTGGAGATCCTGGAGCTACAAACGACTCAATTATCCAGTTCCACTCAGCTCACATGCAAGTCTCTCCTGCTCTAGGCCTTGGTTTTTCTGTTTACAAAAAGTGCCTTGGATTGAGGGCCCCCTGGGACTGTCCAGTGCCCAGTAGGGATCCTCCACTCAGGGGCTAACAGTCTTGGGACCAAATAACATCTCCCAGGAGAGTCCTCCTGGGTCCACCCTGGTCCTCATCTAAATCCAGCATTGTGTCCTGCCCACAGCTGACAGGCCGGACACACCTGACCTGTCCCAGGCAAGGGCTAGGTGGGGGACCGCTTAGCCCTCTCTCCAAGAGGCAGGCGGACCAGAATCACGAGCTCTACTTCAAAATGTTCCTTACATGCAGACATGGAAAGACAAACATCACGAGGGCTATCAGGGCCAGGGATGACAGTGGTGGGCATTGAAGACAGGTGCAGGGATACTGTTGGGGCGTGGGCTCAGGAGGCGGCTGGCCTTCCATCCAGGCGGGGCCTGGGGACTTGGCCCGCTATGTCTTTGGTCTAGAATTTTTTGATCTGGGAATGATAAAAAGACCTTTCTCAGGCCATTTCCAGAATGGTGTCATTTGTCTGCCAACCCAAAATACTGAAGGCTCGCCAGAATGGCGTGCCTGGCGGAAGGGAGCGGTAGACGGGCATGACCACAGACGCTGCCGCAGCTGGACAAGCCCCCCTCTCCCTTACACTTCACCTGTCTTCAATCACCCACAGTGGTTACTTTTAAGGTTCCATAAAACAAACAAACAAACAAAACAAAACAGGGCACATTACAAATTGGTAAAATCAGGGGGAAAAAAACTCCAACACACAGAAGAACACAAGAAATACACAGGACAACAGGAACACGGTAGAATCACGGGTGGCTGACTGAACAACCACTGGAAGAGGACTGGAGGGTCACTTGGCAGAGTACATTGCTTTGGAGACAGAGAAATGTGTACATTTGTCAAAGAGGTTCAGGATGGCACAGTTGGGCCCAGTGGAGGCTGGGGGTGAAGGTGTAGCGCCCTCTCCTGGTTCAGAAGGAAACAGCCCTGCCTGAGGTCAGCCAGCTCTGGGGCATTGGCGGCCTCTCTGTGGAGACAACCTCAACCTACAAAATTTCCCTTTCTCTTCTCTCTGGGGGCAAACACCTGTCCAACAGTCACGGCAGTGGCTTGGGAACAAGATCTGAGGTCACTACCAAGTTGGCTCTGTAATTGAACTTAAATCCTTTAAGATCCAGCGTCTATAGCCACTCCGAGCGTTCTGTGCCCGGAGCTGGATGGCTGTAGGGTGGCATCTTTAACAAGGGTTTGTCATGAGGCAAGGGAGGAAAGTATCCTCCTGGGGTACACTTGCCAGTCTGGGGTACACTCACCCTCCTGAGCTACTAAAATCCTTTGGTCCACTGACTTCTCTCCAGGCCCTCACCAAAATGCATTCTGCTTGGGGAACGCCCTGACCCCCACCCACCACCACTCCATTCAAATACAACAGCCTCTTCTTGTGTGTGCCCTGGCAGCTCCTGTGGACTGGCCTCGGGCGACTGTGTTGAATGCGCCAGAAAGGCTGAGGCTTCTGTCTAAGCGTGCTGAGGCTCCCAGCCTTATTCTCATCTGCCGTTCAGACTTCCCATTCCTGCCTCTAAGACCCATGGTGGTTCAGACAACCCCACTGACTACCCACCCTCTACTTCAAAATAAAAGGGAGGGGTTTGGCCCTGGTACAATGGCTTCAGCTGCTCTTAGGCTCAATCCTTCATGCTGAGGGTGGGGCTATTATTTTGGCATCTTTCTTGTGGGTTCTCCCCACAGCCCTGCTTTCTCCTGCCCCTCAGGTCTGTTCAGCTAGTGGGGGGCTCCCTCTCCTCAGCTGTATTCTTCCTCCTGAACCAGCCCAGAAGGGACTAAACCTTGCTTGAAGATGTAACCACCATGATAGAAAAAATTCCACCCAGCATTTAGGGTTTTTTTCTTTCTTTTTTTGTTGGTTTTTGGGCAGAACTTTCTGCCAGCTATATAAGCACCGAAGAATTGCTTTTGAAAATGAGATCCATTGCTGGCAAAACCGTTTCAAGTGGTAAAGTGTATGACAGACTCTAAGTATATATAGTTATATGTTAAAAAAAAATACAATGAAAATTTTACCAAGTTCCCATAAAATACATCAAAATCAATAAGAAAGTCCATCCTCTCCCCAGGACTTAGGCCCGTGGGTTCTTTTTGTACAAAATGTCCCCAGAATCAAAACAAAATACACATATACAGACATATACGTGACACTCACACATACACATAGAGTAACATTTTCTGTGACAATTAAAAAAAAATCCTAGTACAAATATAAAGCTCTGTAAACCTGGTCCTATGAGAATCTAACGTTAGTAAACAGCAGGAAAGCGGCGCCCGTGGCATGACCCGGACCTCACATCATGGTCTCCACAATGACGTGGCTGGGTTTCATGAGCGTGCCGTTCATGAGGGAGCGGGAGTTGAAGGGCGTGGCCCCCTCACGTTCCACAGCCCAGCGGTTGGGCTCTCTGGGGGTGATCAGGTATTTGATTCTCTGTTAAAAAAAAAAAAGATGAGGAGGGGTCAATAGGGGACCCAAGGGGTTCTTCTCCACCTATCTCTTGAATACCCCAGGGTGCTTGCTGTGTGATATTTGGCCAACAGCCACTTGCTCTGGGCCTTTTGTTAGTTTTTGGAAATGGAGGGGAATGGCCCCCCAATGTACAGTGGTTTCTACAGCCAACCTCTGCACACATGCTTAAAGACAGGCCCCACACAACTCAACGCATAGGAACTTTCCCTGAGGAGCTGAGTTGTGTCTCCCTGTGGTTTATTCACCCTGGTTGCTTTGACTTGGGTTAGGTTACTAACCTAAGGCCCCACCTTCTCCGAGGAGAAAGTTGGACCCCTTGGCCTCCCAGAGCCTGTGTTTCCTGCTTCCGGGAGGCAGTTCCTCACAGGTAGTCCCTTCCCTGCAGGGTTGAGAGTCCACTGCAGGGAGGGCTCCTCAGACAGCAGGGAAATTCCTTAGATCCTCTAGGCATGGAGCCCAGACTTCCCAGTGTGGTGACTGATCATGGAATCGGTGAGGAAAGAGTCCCCTCCAGCGACTCCAGGAAGTTATTAGCAGAGCTGGGAATGGAACTTGGCTCCTACCTCCCACCTTCTGCCCACTTCCTGCCAAGTGGGCCAGTGGTTGAGCGGGAGGGAACAAGAGGGGAAGAAAAGGCCCTCCTAGGTATTTACATTCAACTATTGACAGCCGGAAAAGCCACTTAAAGCCTGCATAGGTGTGTGGACTTGAGTTTTCCCTGGCATTGCCAAAGAATCTTTCAAAGACATTATTTCACTTGAGAATCCACATTTCCACATTCTCTTGGAAAAAAAAAAAAACAAAAACAAACAAATCAACAAAAAACACAAGACCTGGTCCTACAAACACCTGAGCTGCTCTAAGCAGGCCAACAAATCTCCCCATAGACCTAGCCTGCCTGCTCGGCTTCAACCCTGCTTCCCCTGCATTGGAATATCGGGTTCCATCTGCAATGTGGCAAAGTGGCACCTGTCACTTGTAGCCACGGGGGATGTCTACATGGGAAGCTCAGCTAGCTCTGGAATCCTGGGAGGGCTGGAGATCCGGGTGTGCCACTAGCTACCTCACAACTCGGAAGCCACCTGGACAGTTGGTGCTGCCTAACCGGCTGCAGCTCACTGTAGCTGTGGGAGACCTCCTCCCCCTGTCCCCTCCCCCGCTGCTGCTCCTCACTCCCTCAGTAGCTCATTCTGAAGGAACCTGTCTGCACATAGGCCAGACCTGCCTCTTAAAATCAGGCCTTGAGCCAGACAGTGGGCCTTCTACCCACACCCCAGCACTAGGGAGGCTGAGCCAAAAGGGCTGTGTATTTGAGCCAAACTGGACTATATAGTGAATTTTAGACCAGCTCAGGCTATAGATTCAGACACTGTCTCAAAAGACACCTGGGATTTCAAGAGACCCCCACGCCAACTTAATGACTGCTATAAAAGTTGTCTAACCTGAGCAAACCTCTAGAAACTCCTACCATATTCAACTAACTCATATTTGGGTGGTAATAACCCTCTAGGGTAGTAACCCAGGTTGGCTCAGGGCACTAGGGGCCACCTGGAGGGCTCAGAGCAGATGCTGCACAGCCTGTCTGGCCTGGGATCTAGTGTTTCATCACTAACAATACAGAGGGATTTAGACTCTGGTTTAATAGTAGGAGAGCTGGGTCCTAGCCCCAATCCTCTACTCTCTAGGAGTCTCAGGGCCTCAGACCAGCATGCACCCCCGGCTCCTTCCCTGTCTCTTCTCTTCTCTCCCAACCAACACAGCCCCCTCTAAGGGAAGAAGCCTGGGCCAGGCCAGAGGGGAGCCAGAGCCCCAGGACATCCTGGCTCCAGATTCTTTTTGTAAGAGAATAAAAACAGCTCAGAATAAAACTGTGGGGCCTTGGAGCCAGCCCAGGCACAAAGGTTAAAGTAGATTCTGAGAAAGGGATTTCGTGGAAAGAGCAGGGGACTGCCAGGCCTGGAGGCTCCCACATTGTGGGAAGAATTCCTGAGGAGGCTGGGGGCAGGGAAGGGGCACCATGAGGAGACAAGCAGACAGTCCTAAAGGCGAGATGCAGGGCAGTGGGACAGGATGGCACACCCCAGCACAAAGGGTAGCATGGGAGGAGGGCAATGGGGGGGGGGAGTGCTGGGTTTCCTCTCCAGAGTCCATCTCCTGTCCTGACTCAGAACAGAGATCCCACAGCCTTTAGCTTAGCACGTGAGGCCATTGTCCTCTCTCTAGCCTGACCAGTAATCCTCTGTATCTGATACCAGGACCATATTCTATCTCATATTATGTTGGGTACTGTCCTCTTAAGTCCATGGTCCACTTCAAATGTCACCACAAAGTCTCCTCCCAGGTGAATGGCACCTATCTCTGCTTGCAAATAGCACACCCCTGCCTTTTGTGCAGTGAGAGAAGACCAGGGACTCGGAGAGGGTCACACAGAAACTGGCATTGGTGGTCTGCCACCCCCCATCGCCCACGTCCCATGCTCACCACGCGGAGCGGTCCCTCCGTCCGGCAGAGGAAGATGAGAATGACCAAGGGGATACACACCATGGAGGAAAGGGCCAGGGCCCAGCCCAGCCCAATTGCCCAATCCGGGTACACGTAGACTTTGTTGTAGGTCAGGGGTACATACTTGACAAGAGAGAAGACGAAACATCCCTGTGGAGAGATGGGGCAGTCAGAGAGTGGCATGGGCCTTTCCCGGGGCAGGGCCTCTCCCCTATCCTTACTATGGACATGGGGCAATATTATCCCTTATAGGGCTCTCTAGGGCAAATCTGGCCAAACCACTTGTTCCATGTCCTTCCCTGGCTTGCCAGGTCCTTTGCAACCAACCATATCAGCTCACAGCTATGATCTCCTCCTTTGTCATCTGCCCCCACCCCTCAGGACTCTTTCTAACTCTTTAGCATGTGCCCGGGACCTTAACACAGGCTGTTCCCCCTGCCTGTCCCTTTTTCTTCATTTTTCACCCTACTTCTGCTCCAACACACTGGCCTTGCTTGCCCAGACCCCAGCTTTTTTCCTCCAGAAGCCCTGATACCCAAAGTTCAATCTGTGGATCGTAACCCCTTTGGGGGGAAGGGTATCAAACAACCCTTTCACACTGGAAAATACAGATATTTACACTGCAATTCCTAAGAGTAGCAAAATTACAGTTATGAAGTAGCAATGAAAGTAATCTTATGGCTGGGGTCGCCACAGCATGAGGCACTGTCTCAAGGGGTCGCAGCATGAGGAAGGTTGAGGACCACTGCCCCGGAGCATCTTTCTTATCTTTAACAGCTGCAGCTTTGGGCATACCCAGCAAATGCTCCATAAACATCAAAGGCATGGCTGAGAGCCAGAAACCAGCAACCTCAATGCCATCACCTCTCTGTACACTGGTCACCAGGTCTGGTCCAAGTGACAGGGTGTGGACCTGGCCTTGATCCTGAAGAAAGAGTAGGGTGGGGTGAACCCTGGACCCTAAAGTTGTGCAGAGTCCACCTTTGCCTTTGAGAGGGCCTCCTGGGGGACTGCCAGGAGGCACCCCAGGGAGGGTCATGGGTGAACTCAATCAGCTGCTCACTGACTAACAACAAGGTCAGACGGGACAGAGTGGCGCAGGGTGAGGGCAGATGGTCCACGGGACCCTACCTTTCTCTGATGTTTTCTGCCTAGAAAGCCGGGGCTTAGGTAAAGAGAACCCCATCGGCTCTAGTCGCTACCTAGCTTTTCCAGCAAGGAGCCTCAATCTGCCTCAGAGTACAGTCCACCTCTGTTCCAGGCAACTCTCCAGAGAGGAGAGAGAAGGAGACTGGGAGTCAATGTGAGAGGGACCCCACGCATAAGCCTGGGTGATTGAGAATGGCAGGGCTGGCCTGAGCCTGGCTGACTGTGTCTCTACCTGGGTGGGGCCCCCCGTTTGTGATCTCTTGACTTTGTTGGGGGATGTGTGTTGAGAACCACAGTCACGCTCATCAGATTCTAAACTGTCACCTGCCACTGAAGTCCCATGTCAGGGTGTCCTTGTCACGGAAGTGGGGAAACTGAGGCCCAGATAGAGAAGTGAATTAGCATGTCTACTCGGTCTGGCCTGGGAGTAGAGGTCACAGGAAAGGGGACCCATTAATCTCTAAGCACTGGTTCTAAAATGAAGGCCATATGGACTCAGGGTGCTACCAGGAATAGCACACACTTGGGTTCCTAGGGCGTGGGCCAGGATGGACTGTGAGAATTCAATGGATCCCATAAGCAGAGTCTTAGAGAGGGATCTTGCTGAAGGTGCCCATGCAAACATCAAGGCCGGTTCCAAGGTGGTGGGCAAAGGGGAGCAGCCTGGCCTAGTGGGACTGCCCTTCCTGTTTCCTCTTCTTCACAAACTCTTATGGTCCTACAAAACCCTTCCTAACCAGGCAACAAAGAGCAACCTGCCCACCCCTCTCTGGTATAGCTGAAGCTGGCTTGGTCAAAGCCCACACCTAGGAGATGCTAAAGAGAAGGCAGGCTCTTAAAGGGAGACTTGTCAGACTGGGTGAGACTTACAACACAGAGAGCTGGAGTGATGACAGCCCAGCTGTACTTCATCCAGGGCCCAGGCCGATAGCCAATCATGTCCTCAATACCGTCATATAAGTTATCACCGCCTATGAGAGACAGCAGTGTGTGAGGCTCAGGTGACACATTGGCCAAAGCCAGAACAGCCCTGGGGAACAGTGCAGCGGGGGTCACCTGGGGACCTCTAACACCACCAAGCATGGTCAGGGGTGTCTAAGGCAGCTTGCCACTTCGATGCAGTTGGGTGCCTGTATTTTGCTGCAAATCTTAGACAGAGCCCACATCTCAGTGTGGCCGACCTCAGATATCTAAGAGGTCAAAGTGGACCGTTTCTAGGCCAAAGAGTAGGTCATTACAGGCTCTGGAGTGATGGTGTTATATTTATAGCCACATATGTTCCCACCTTGTGCTTCCAGTGGGATTATCTGTGAGACGCTCAAGGGGCCTCCCAGAGTGAACATTTTGGGCAAAGGAAATTTTTCCATTAAATTCTCTGACCAAATGAACAGCTTGAAAAAGGATGTGTACGCAATTATACTCACCATATATCCAGGCAATAACAAAACATTCAAAGAATGCAACCCACAAAAGGCATACACCACTAGCTGCATAGTAGTCAAAGAGTTGAAACACATACATGCCACCCTGTGAGGGGAAAAAAAAATCAAAGATAAAGTTGGTTTGTTATGTGATCTCCAGTTCCCCTCATATATAAAGGGCTATGCAAATCAACATTTTTTTTTAATTCTAAAGAAAAATGCGCAAAAGCTAGGATGATTAAATACAGGTTATGAAGAAAAGAAAAAGAGGAATCGGAGGGAGAAGAATATGATATTCGGGGCTAAGTGTGGGGGCTCACAGCACTTACAACAAATACTCTAGAGGCCAAGGCAGGTGAATTTCTGTGAGTTCAAGGCCAGTTAGGGCTATATAACAAATTCAACTTCATGTTTGGCAAAACACACAGGGTTGGGGGAGAACATAGACTTTGTGTCTTACAACACAAAGGGTCACAGAAATCTATATACACAGGTGGGCTTAAAAGCCAAGTGTGACCAAGTCCAGGGAACTCCTGCTTGGTGAGTGGACGCTATCTGACTTTGGAAGGATGTTCTCACAAGCACTTCCCTCAAAGTTTCTCCTTCTGGTAAAGAAAAGAGGTGAAGGCCTGAATAGGGTCTGGGCTAATGATTGACAACCTTCTCCTAGAGAACTCAGGTAGGTCAGTATTTGGGGGCTCATCCCGCTTATCTGTCCTTTCTCCAGTCACTGCAATCTCTAGCCTTCAATCCTCCTGTTCCCTTCCGTTCCTGGTGTCTCCTCCTCCTAGTCGAAGTACAGTTCCAGCCCTCTGGGCATAGTGGATGCTCTATTCAGCAGACAACCACACAAATGGTATAGTACTTGCCACACAAGTGCCAGGGCCTTGGTTTGACCACAGCATCTCAAAAAGGGAGTGTGGGGGAAGCTACATGGCCACTGAGAGCTGAATAGATCAAGGATTGGGGGGGGGGGCAATCCGAAAGGAGTACAGCAAGTACCCCCCTCCCAGCTGCCCCTCTTGTGGCCTTGAGAAGGTGGCTGGGCACTCAATCCAAATGAATGAAGGGAAATCCCTCATGCCACCTACCTCCGTCACCATCGTCAGCCCCAGCAGGTAGCTGATGCTACACACGATGGCGATGAAGATTTCCCGACGATAACCCTTCCTTAGGAAGGACGGGTAAAGATCAACCAAGGATGTGATCTGTCCTTCGACTTCAACAAACTGACGGGTGAGAGAGAGAGAGAAGGGGTGTGAGGGGACTCAGCACTGGCATGAAGCTCAGAAAGAGGCTTTGGCAAATCTGACAAGAGATAGGATTAGGAGCCCTGTCCTGGGCAATGCCTCACAAGACCTACCTGGAAATCCACGTAGCCAAACCCTGGGCTGTGCAGGCAGCCACTGTGGTCTGTGGCTCAAGCAACTCAGGATGTATGGCTCTACTCAGGTCATCCCTGCCCTCATCACCGGAGACTCACCCAAGATCAGTCACCTCTCTAAGAGAGCCAGGGCCAACTCTCTGGCCTGACACACTTGGAGTGAGTCTGTGGCCATGATGGCCTTTCTCCTTTCCTTGGTCAACGCCGGTGCCACCCATCAAGGCAACGAATGCTTAGCCTAGCCCTTCACATGGCTGCTCAGCCAGAGCATGACAAGCAGCTCATCAACCTCTGCACTAACCAAATGGAAGACTCTGGACAAACCCTGGCCTCAGTTTCCCCATCCACAACATAGAGGCACTTCCAGCCTGACTCACACGGTGGTTTAAACTCACTGGAAATCATGTGATCCAAAAATCCATGGGTTCCAGACATCATAAAGAAAATTCTGGAACATCTTACACATACACATACACACATACACACACACACACATACATACACACACACACACACACACACACACACACACACACACACACACACCATGCTTGAGGATGATCAGTCTTTCTACATCTTTCCATCCTACATTTTTCCAACCTAATGGTTTACCTTGGAGACTGCTATGTCCCTAAAAGAGCCACCTTGCTTTTAATAGCAGCATAAAACTTCACCATCTGGACACTTCACCCTCTGGACACATCACCTTTCACCTAATCAATGACACTGGCAACGACATTCCTTGTCATCAGTCTGTAACAAGGTCTTGGCAGTATTTGGGGGTCTGAGGGTCACAGAAGTTACTTAAATTAGAGGAGATGCTAAAGGCTGGGGATGTAAAGCCCGGCAGCGTGTTCACCTGGCATGCAAAGGCCCTGGGTTTGATCCACAGTACTGCATTAACAGGCGTGGTAATACACACCTATAATCCCAGCACTCAGGAGGCAGAGGCAGGAAGATCAGAAGTTCAAAGTCAGACCTGACTACATTATGAATTTGAGGCCAGCCTGGTCTACAAGAGATGCTGTCTTAAAATAAAAAGATAAAAAGGTTTGGGGACAGATGTTCCCCCAGCATTTCTATGAGAAAGATCTAATCATGAAGGCCTTTGGGGGCTGGTGAGGGAGAACATATTAGAACAGTTAGAGAGAAAAATCCCTCTCATGTGCCAGAAGAGATAGCATCTGCACCCAGGAGTCAGGGATAAGATGACCAAGAAGTTCCTAAGCAGGGCTCAGAGAGAGGGGTGGACTTTCTGATTTCTAACTGAGATCATAGGCACAAAGGGGATTTGAGCCTGAAAAAGAGCTGAGTGGCAAACCAACAACCTCAATGCCAAGCTATAAAAACAAGTTAAGACAAAAGGTGGTGAACCAGAGCCAAGACAGGCCTCTCTCAGCTTCAGTTTCTCTGGCTGCAGAAAGGGTAACAGTGACATCCAGGTCAGAACACTGCAGGGACAGGAGCTAATATATAAAATTTGGGTGCAGTGGGATGGGGAAGAGCATGTATCTAGCATGGACAATGTCCTGGATGGATCCAGCCCCAGCACTACAAATAAAGAAATCTGCTGGGGGCTGGAGAGGTGGCTCAGAGGTTAAGAGCACTGGCTGTTCTTCCAGAGGTCCTGAGTTCAATTCCCAGCAACCACATGGTGGCTCACAACCATCTGTAATGAGTTATAATGCCCTCCGCATACATGCAGGCAGAACACTGTATACATAACAAAGAAATAAATCTTTAAAAAAAGGAAGGAAGGAAAGAAGGGTGGGAGGGAGGAAGGAGGAAGGGAGGGAGGGAAGGAAGGGAGGGAGAAAGGAAGGGTGGGAGGGAGGAAGGAAGAAGGGAGGGAGGGAGGGGAGCAAGGAAGGAAGGAAGGAAGGAAAGAAGGGTGGGAGGGAAGAGGGAGGGAGGGAGGAAGAAGGGAGGAAGGGAAGGAGAAAGGGAGGGAGGGAGGGAGGAAGGAAGGGAGAAAGGGAGGGAGGAAGGAAAGAAGGAAGGAAGGAAGGAAGGAAGGAAGGAAAAGAAGAAAGAAATCTGTTGGTGCAGCGCTTGGAGACCAGCCTCAATCTGGGAGTATGGAAAAGTTCCAGGGACAAAGCCTGATAATAGAAATACTCAGTGCCAACGAGCTACACATGGAAAAAAATGGCCATGTGACTTCTGGCACTTGGTGGCATCTTGCACGGTCGAACTCTCTGCACCCCCACGTAAGGCTGGCTCCTCCCGTTCTGTAAACCAGAGTCTGGAAGGCCAGTCATCTATTTTCTTGCTCATCTGTGCTTGAGTGAGTGATGACACCATTAAGTCTTTTGAGCCCCAAGCCTTGGGAGCCCACCCCTTTACACAGCAGGGCAGAGGAATACCCCAGGGCCAGCTTTCACAGCCCCTCAAGACCCTCCTTTTAGCCCGTGGCTCAGCTGAGAGTCACACACCCTGCACTGAGCTCCGGCTGGGACAGTTGTGAGCCTGCAAGGCCAGTTGGGAGCCATGGTGATGTCACGCTTTGCCACTCATTAACTTGTGTCTTTGCTTTCTTCTTCCCCTCTGAGCGCTGGAAGATGTTCTAAAAGCCACTAAAAGGCACTGCATGGGGTCTGCTCCCAGGGCCAAGCTCTCAGAGCAGGAATAATTAACAGACTCTTGCTTGTTTACAATAGCGGTTGCCCATCACCAAAGGCACAAGGATTTGTTTTTCTGGCTCTGAAAAGTTGTCTTCTCTGTTATTCTGACCCCGCCTCTTTGGCTGCCAAGTCTTGTACAGTGTTCTTGACCTTGCTAGCTGCCTCCTCTGGACTCTGCTTGGTTCTGAGTCCCCCAGGGCCCATCCTGACAGTGCCTTCTGAGGAAGGGCTCAGAGGGACGGGTGATAAGAAGTCAGTCTCCAGACCTGATCCCACAGCCTATTTCAGTTTGATGGACTTTTCCTGAAGCAACTGGACCCCCAAGCCCAGGCCACACAGGAGTTTCTCCTGCCTTCCCTGCCTCTCTAGCCAGCTTGAGCCCACGACCCCTTCCCAGCACATATCACAGTCACCCTCCTGGAGTTTCAATATAACCCCACAAAAAGACACACACTTCAGAGAAAGAGACCCACAATCTCCCATGAATCTTCCGGGCACCTGAATTCTCTATGCCTGGCACTGAGCCCCGAGCGTCTCAAATTATACCCATTAAGCAGGATGAGGAAACTGAGGCTCAGAGGGAAGATGATGGATGTGGCCATCATCACACACAAATACTACCTCCCCTGAGCTAGATGCAGCTGCTGGCTGGCTGACACCAGCCCTCCCTGGAAGTGAATGCCTCCTGTGGAGTCCTACCAGGGAGCTGGGGCAGGATGTAGGGTTCAGAGCACAGGAAAAGGCTAGGAGGCATGGCTTAGGGCAGAGTCCACACTTAGTGCATGTGAAGTCCTGGTTCCACCCCCAAAGGCAGATGTTACAGGAGCTAGAGGGTGGGGGACAGGCCGGCCTGAATCAGGAGCTGTAGACCAAATGTGGGTTCAGCGTTTCTGGACGTACTTGGGACTGTGGTGGCCTGAACCAAGATAGACACATTCACTGACATTTGTACCTCTGAGTCCTGGCCTTCTGATTCTCATTTATGGCTTGACTTTAGCCACATCCCCCAGTCCCCCTTATCTCCTTGCCGGGGTGACAGCCTGGAGCAATAGGATGGAGGGGCTCCTCCCACTGCTGAACCGAGGCCTTTCTCTGATTGGCTGAAGCCTCTAAATTAGGGATCTGAGTGTCCCTCAGCTCCAATAAGGATGGGTTCTCCCAGAGAGGCTGACCACATCAGCCCCACAGCCCCATATCCACGTACCTGGCTGTCCAGTCCAAGCAAGAGGAGCATAATAAAAAACAGAATGGACCAAAAGGTGGGCAACGGCATCATAGTCACAGCTTTCGGGTAGGCAATGAAGGCCAAGCCAGGACCTAAGGGAGAGAAACGGGGAGGGGGACACAGGAGGACAGACATCAGCACCGTATCACTTAGAGCCCTGGGCCTCACAGAACACTCATGTCTGAGTGAGGAGAGGGTCACTTAAGCCCCAAATGCAGGAGGAGCCAGAGAAAGAGACTGGTGGGGCTCGGGAGGGGCCCCAGGTAAGCATCTGTCTCCTATCCAGTACATGGCCTCCTCTCAAATGAAATCTAAACCCGTACAGGCACGGGATCCTAGGGGCAGGGAGCAGGACTGAGCCTGTGGCTCAGGCGGCCAGAGACTGAGGAAAAGGAGGACCCGCCCCTCCCACAACCAAAGCAGCACACTGACGCTGGCTGGAAGGAAAGCCGTGGTTATCTGATACGTGACACTCTGCTTTGCAAAGAATGCTTTCTATTTTTTGAGTTAATGGCCAAAACACTGTTTGAATGGAAAGAAAAAAAAAAAAGAAATATAGAAGCATGCCCAGCAGAGCAAACGGCTCTTCAGGGGCGTGCCTATGTCCCCAACAGCTAACCAAGTTCACACAAGGCAAGGTAGAACCAGCCAGGCCTGGCACTGAGGGGCAGCAACATGGGCAGATGGGTTCCCAGGCCCAGGAGACTAGCCACACCCCAGTCCTCACCCACCACTTCCTCTCTTTTGTGGGTTTTAGTCTCCTCTACCTGAAATATGAGGATCAGGTGGCCCCAGGATCCTTCTGTTCAGATTCTCAGAGGTGGATCCCACTGCCCAGAAAAGGGCCATGGATCCTCATCAACAGGGAGCTCTCGCCAGACCCGGAGGCAGCGAGGGCCAAGAGGTCCGCCCACTCCAAGTGCCTCTCACAGAGTCACTGGAACACAAACATCTCCTGCTTGCAAAGCCCCCAAGTAGATGCTTCGGGGGACATTATCAAGCTGTACTTGTGGGCTGAAAAGCTAAAGTGTAATCAGCCACGAGAAACAAACAAACCAATCAAGAAGAAATACAGGCCAGACTACAGGAGACTTGAAAGATGTTCTGTACTTTAAAGCAAACATCAAAACTGAACGAATGGCTTAAGGAGAGGGAAAAATAAATCCACAAAAACAAACCAATTTTGCAAAAAAAAAAAAAAAAAACATTTTTTGGAACCAGAATTCACTTAATAAAGCATCACCAAGCGCAAGTGTGTCAGGGAGAGCGAGACTTACAATGCCATCTGAAAAACCCTGCTGAAACAATGATGGGGAGCAGCCAGCCACTGAAGTGGTCAGTAGAAGGGGTACTAGAAGATTCTGTAAGGGAGTGGGGGCTGGGAGCTGCTTACCAAGCCAGAAGCTGCTTGAATGAGCAAGATGGAGGGGAGAGGGCTGGGTGCAGAACACGTACCTCCCACCCAGGATATCGTGAAACACACTGGGGATCTAGTTAGAACCGAAAAGCATTCTGGTCTCCCTAAACTCCAAAGCTCTGACCCTGCCTGGCCTACCCCAAGAGTGAGGAATCAGGACTAGCCAACAACAAGACAGATGTAAAATGTGGTGCCCCCTGTCCCCCACAACACCTCTGCACCAGAGGCTGTGAGCAGACTCAGTTCACTTATTTCTGCCTTTCACTTCAGACTTTCTCAAGCCAGTCTCAGGAGAGGGCCTATGCACCCTTCTCTAAAACGACAGTGAACTGGGGGAGGGTAGAAGCCAAGAAAACTTAGGCCATTCTGATGCCCGCCAGCACAGCACAGCTATGTCCTGTCTAGGCTTCCTTTGGCTGGGCAATACCCTCATTCCAATGCACTTTTCTTTGTTATAGTGCTCGCTAGAATCTTATGGAGTCACTGTCCCTCTTGCTGTGCTGGCTGCTCAGGCATCACTGTGGGGAAGGAGTGACGAAGTCTTGGAAGTGGATGAAAGAAGAAACAAGCCGGACTGACCACATACGCAGCATAAAGATACCTGTTGTGTACAAAGACCTCCTCATTCTCTCCCCTCCCTAACAAGCTTCCTCTGTGCCCTTGGTGACCCCCAGGTACAAGCAGAAAGAGCAACATTTGCAGAGGGGCTGGAAGTGGTACCTAGGCTCCATGCCTTGCCATATAACTTGCAACACAGGAGGCTGTGGAAGAAGTTCTTGTGCCCTGAGTCTCTCCGGCCTGTGGAGCCCAAGGACGGGCAGACAGTTCTTCTGAGTGTCCGGTTGGGACACAGTGCACAGTGTGGAGTTCACACTGGTGGGGGGGGGGGGTCTGAGTTAGAGACTGGTAGCAGGCAGGGATGAGGGGTGCCTAGGGCCGAGGAGCCAGTAGGAAGGGCAAGGGCCACAGTAGAGGGCCCATCAGACACGCAGTGGGCGGGGACTCAGCATCCAGATACACTGCCTGTAGCCCTAGCCTGGCTCAGCCCGTTCAAGCAAGGCTCCTGCTTTGGGGTCCTTGATCTCATCTGAGACATGGGAACACAGTGTCAAAGTACCCTCTGATCTTCCAATATGAGGGCTCAGGACTGGGAAACTGGGAATGACCTTGAGTTTCAAACCCAAGGAGCTCAAGGACAGAGAATGACAGGGACTTCGGGTACCTGGCCCTGGCCTGCAAAAACCCAAAGAATAACAATACACAGTCTGCCCCTATCTCACCCATCCCTGTGGCCTGAAGGGAACCGCAGCCCAGAGCTCTTGGCATCCTCTAGAAGGTCCCGAGGGGCTGTGGGCCATTAGGTTAGGTTAGACAATACCTTACCATTCTCCAAGAGAACTGGGTGGGGAGGTGGCCCCTGTGGATTTCCACCCCAGAACCCCAGGTTCTATAAGGCTGAGTTGCAGGCTTAGGCCAAGGTCAAGTCCTCAAGCCCAGACTTCTGAAACACCATGATGAGGTGGAAGGATTCTAGTTCATGTTGCAGAACAATCTTTCCTGGAGCTCCGAGTCCCATGTTGCTAAGGAAGGACCCAATCTGTGCAGAGCCCAGGAACCTAACACTGACCACTCATTCTGTGACTGCAGGCGTCTTGAGTAGCAACCTGGGACCAACTGGCCCTCAATCCCTAAGGCAACAGTGTTCTCATAGCCTACCCCCAAATCAGCTCTGTCACAGTCCCTGGGTGGTGTTCCGTCCCTGCCCTCTCACTCCTGGTGACTATGGTGGAGGCTGGGAGGGGTGAGGCTTGGTAAACAGACACAGGAAGGACGGAAGAGTGGATCGGCCCGGTTGGTGGAGCTCGCCGGGAGCAAAGGGCAGACCGCAGAAATGAAGGCTAAGGCGCCAGCAGTGCTGGTGATGGTGTGCTAGCTGTGGCTGAGCCTCAGCTGGACAGCAACTTCCATGGCTAAAGCCAGCGGTTGTTGGGGAAGGATTGGGGGCTGGAAGACCATGACTAAACCAGCCACCAATTCCCATCTCAACCGCCCGTGTTCCTCCCACCTTCAGTGGGCCAGGATGCACTGAAACCTTTAAATGTAGTCTTTGTACTCAGCTATGGGGGGCACGTCTTGAGGGGAGAGGGGATATCTATGTAAAAGCCAGGCTCCCTCCATCCCCCTGGGGTCTGGCTCCATGCCTGCAGTACTCATCTTACACACTAGGTGGCAGTGCCCACCACCACTGCCACCGACACCACCGTACCTGACTCAGCCACATCAGCAATGTCCACCCCTTGCTCTTGTGCCATGAAGCCCAGGATGGAAAAAATTGCGAAGCCAGACACAAAACTGGTACCACTGTTCAGGCATCCCAGCAGCATACAGTCCCTAAGTTACACACACGTCAGGGGGTAAGTTAATCACAACACAAGGAAGCCACGCTCCCTACTTCTCTTTTTCTTTAATCATCATTTCTAACGTTCACCGGGCCCGCCAGCGCGACACTTGCCTGTACGAGTTATACTTGTACTTGTTGTAGCTTCCCAGTGAGGTCATGGCCCCCAGGCAGATGGCATAGGAAAAGAATATCTGGGTTCCAGCGTCGATCCATACCTGTGAGGGAGGGGGAGGAAGAGCACTAGGGTGAGCAGGGGGATGGGAGGGGGCTGGCAATGTGAGGATTTTTGACCAACAATGACAAGCAAGGTCTATATGGGGATCCTCAGTGTTGATAGAACCCCAGAAGGCAGAGCCAGGTACCTCTTCTCTGTGCATCAGCTAAAAGACCAGACTTTAACTCTGGGGTGACCAGTACCACTCCAGGAACCTCGGTATTTGTATTTACAGAATGTGCTCCTAGCATAACTTCCCATACTCAGTACAACGTGATCTTTACTCCGTGCACTCCGAGGCTGTCACAGGTCAAGGCTGCTTTGATGGCTGTAAGGGAGCTGAAAGGCAGGCTTCATTTCTCCAGGCCCTATCCCAGCAGCCATGGAAGGCGGCACGCCTACCTTCCTGGCTCACAGCTCAGGCTGGCCACCAACCCTGCTCTAGGGGATCAGAGACCCAGAAATGCTGGCCCCTGGGAGGCAACTGGAGAACTTGGGATCCTGGGACAAAGGTCTCAAAAGGCACACAAAAGCCTCCTGGGTTTCACCAACTCCTGACGCCCTTCAGCTATGTGCTGGGATGGGGGGACTTATAATATGACCCCCTTAACTGCCAACAGTCCTAAGTCTCTCTCTCCCTCATCTGAGGATGTTGCCCTGAATACGGAGTCTCTAGTCTTGGCACAGGCGGAGCAGGAGCCCCTGCCTTAGCCAGTGCCATGCCTGAAGCCACAAGCCACCACTGGCCCAGTGGAAAAGTACTAGGCAGCAACTCTTGGCTACACCTGGGCATTAAAGAGCCACAAGAAGCACAACCACCTGTACCCTGAACACCACTCTACCATACCTGTGGGTCCTCGAGGCGGCTGATGTCAGGGTACAGGTAGAATTTGATGCCTTCACCAGCACCTGGCAGGGTCAGTCCACGGACGAGCAGCACCAGAAGCATGGCAAACGGGAAAGTGGCGGTGAAGTAGACAACCTGGAGGGGCAAGAGGGGGTCAGGTAGACTGTGAGGCTGCAAGTCACACTGGAAACAGCAAGGACTCTGCAGACACGCTGGTGGTCTTAGCTGCTGTTGCTTAACCTCTCTGAACCTCTGTCACCCTTCCTAGATAGGCTATAATAATCTAACTTATAGATGGAAAAAAATTAAATCCTGTGGATAATTTGTATAGCTCATCTAAGCTCAGAACAGGCAAGATGGAAAACAAATCCTTCCCACTTGGAAGAGCTGATCCCTAGGAGACAAACAAATACGGACACTGTATAACTGAGAGTCACCTATCATGGCTCTAGTCAACAGCCCAGTAGCTGTCACATGGCACCCAGCACACACTGACTGCCAGGACCCTGTCAGCATGACCCTGGGGTTAAGAATCAGAGGACTGGAGAGATTACTCAGTGGTTGAGAGCACTAGCTGCTTTTGCAGAGAACTGAGATCAGTTCCCAGCACCCACTGGGCAGCTCAGGACTTGAGTTCCAACGGATCTCGTACTCTCTTCTGGCTAACATAGGCACCAGACACATACATGTAGGCAAAATACGCACACACATTAAAAAAAAAAAAAAGAACCAGGTGTGGATGCACACCTGTAGTCCCAGCACTCAGGAGGCTGAGGCGGGAATGTTCGGGGCTGCCTGGGGATACAGTGAGACAAGCGGCTCCTCAGCTCCAGTTCTGGGCCTTCTCTTCCTAAGAGATGCAGGACACAATGATTACTCTCCCTGGGACTCGGTTTCTTCTCTGAAATGAGGGCAAGAGTCACAGCAGCCCTTGTCAGGGGATGGATGAGGATTTACACAGTCAGACGATGGCAAATGGTTGTCAAGACACAGCCTGCGGTTAACTGTGACTTGAGAGGAGGTGGGTAGGAACTTCTCTAAGGTCATGGCCAGCTTACAGGAGACCCATGAGGTCACACTGTGTGTCCTAATGGGCCAGGGTCAGGGGTAAGGAAGGGACTGCCTGGTCCCATGAGCTATCTGGTCATGCTACTTCTGGGCTGTTAGCCTTTACAGGGGGTAGGTGACCTGAAGGAAGTCATCACTTTCTAGGGAGTCAAGCACCTCAGAGGGGAACTCAAGCACAGTGCCTGGCAACTGGTGGCCACTATCCCTCTCTAGACTTGGTCTCCCCATCTCGAGGTGAGAATCTTGGACTGGATAGGCTTAGGTTCCCTGCTCTGAGGCTGGTTGGCCCAGAGGGTCCCCTGGAGCTGTCACTCATCGGTCCTACCTCTCACCCTCTGTCAAGGTCTGCAGGGAGTGTCTGGAAATGCTCAACAACCCCAATGGTGGTGTCTGGTGGCATCCTACAAGGCGGAAGGCCCTCTCTTGCCTGACACTCCTCCCTGGATGCCTTCCCTCCTCCGGGCCGTGGTGTCCCCCAGTCACCCTTGTTTCTTTTTCCCTTGATGGACAGACGACACCTGGGACAAAGGCCAGTCAGGAAGCCATTGAAAGGGTAAAAGAAAAAGAAAAAAAAAAAACCCTGCCTGTCCCCTCCCTTCCTGTAGATAGGCGGGCAGCACCCCTGGCCAGGTCCCCTCTCTCAGGGCCTGCAAGGCCACACCCAAGTTGGTAAACAATAGCCACACACAGGAGTCCCTCAGGGGTCCCCAGAGAGCTACCACTTCAAAGCAAGTGGACTGCAGCCAGAATCACTGGTGAGCTCGTGGGGGAGGGGGGCTCCCTGACTTGCCTCTTTAACAAGCACATACGTGATGCCTACCATGTGCCCAGCGTGGTGTTGTGAACTTAACACCAAATCAGAATGAGCTTAGGAACATTGCCACCTGCCCTTTCCCTTGCGAGGACACTGAGGCCCACACTGGCCAATGTCACCTGCCTGGAATCCCCAAATAGGAGGAGGTGTCAGCGGTGGGATCTGATCTAGGCCAAGTACTTTTCGGGCTCCCATATCTTCAGGAGTGTTACTGTTGTTGACAGCCCTGTCCCGCTTCTCCAGCCATCTCTCCAGAAAGCCACCCTTGTTTGCAGCCTCTGCTGCTCCTTAGATGAGCCTGGGAGCCCTTCTCTCAACTTTTCCGTGACCGTCCCGTGGGATGCTCCAGGGAGAGGCTGGTGCCAGGCGCCACCATGGGCCCCTGACGGTGGCCCAGTAGGCCTTGCTGTGGGACGTGGTATTTTTCCACTCCTGTTGCTGATTCTCCACAACTCCTCTGAGCTCCGGGCCAGAGCCCTTCAAGAAAATGGAGACTTAGAGGGCACCTCACCCACAGCACACTGGAAGCTAGTGGGCTCAAGAGGGAGCTAGCTTCCAGCCTCCTGATATTCAACTTTACTTGGGAGCAGATGGCCTGGACATCACGAGTCATTCAATCAACCATTCACTTTACACCAGGGGAAACTGAGGCTGAGCAGGTGAGAGGGATCTGCAAAGTCATTCTGTGTGTAGGAGCAGAGCTGAGACCAAACCCAAGTCAGGCACTGTCTGCCCTGGAGAGTGACCGCAGACCCAGCCGTGCACAGGTCCAGGCCCTTCCTGGGTGAGTGTCGGCAGCTGTGTCCTTGTGAGGACAAGCACGAACATGCCTGGCTTCTGCTTCGCTGCACCTGCAGCTCAGCACAGGGATGAGGCTGAGAGTGGGGAAAAGGGAGCTGTCATGAGTTCAAATCCCAGTTTGGCCACTGATGAGCTGTGTGGCATTGGGAAAGTTAGTTAAGCTCTCTGAACCTCAGTTTCCATTGTACAGGATCGAAGAACTTCTGGAGGATTAAAAGAGCTGCCATCCAGCACTGAGAGGCCATGTGGACACCCCAGCTACCTGGCTTGTTGAAGAAGTAAGACTGAGGCTGAGTTTGGGACCGATTTCAGACCCTCAGAGTTGGAGAGGCCAAAGCCAAGCACCTGAACTTGGGCCCTGGCGCATCTGGGACCCAGGCCCCCATCCATCACCCTCCTGTCTCCTGGACTAAGTTAGCCACAGAAGCAGGCTTGGCCAGGACAAGGGCTCAGCCCCCATGGCTGGGAGCCTGGTCTGCAGCCAGGGCTGGAAGCTGAAGCCAGCCAGCGGGTGGGCCTCTGGACGGGTAGGCGGGCAGGCGGACGGTCTCTAAGGGCCTCTCAGCATTGAGCTGGAGGAAGTCCACAGAGCTGTTTGTCTTGGCTTCTCTGACCCATCAGGCCTACTATTGTTCTAGGAACCGCGCGTGCCCCACAGAGCAGGGTGTAGCTCAGGGTAGGTTGGGGGGAGGCAAAGGAACGGGGGGACTCTGGCCAGTCAATTTTCACAGGAGTCTCAGATGCAGCCTGGTACCCTTTATTTGGCCTTGGATCTGTCTCCTTCGTAGTGTGCTGTGTCTCAAATATTGCTGACTGGTAGACATTAACCTCCTCCATCAGACTGGGGGCTTCCTATGTCCTGGTCAGATGCACAACAGGTCATTTCCACTGGCCATTGCCTCTGCCTGCAATAAGCCCCTCAGACACTCAACTCTCTACACCTCGCTCGTCTTCGCTCGGTCACCTCAATAACCCTTGCCTGGCTCACCTATAAAAGAACCTTACACTGCTTTCTTCTCTCCTGTAACCCTTGGCACCCCTGTCCCATGTTCAACTCTCTGCAGCCAAGCTTTTCCCAGCCAGCCCCAGATGTTGCACACCATAGATCCCCTCACCCTGTTTCTAAGACAGGAGGCTCAAAGGACATCAGTGCACCCCTGAACATGGCTGGTGCTCTCCAGCACGCTCAGCACCAAAGCTCCTTGGACACTTGCTTCTACATGGAGAAACTGCGGCAGCGGGCAGAAGGCAATTGGTGCTTACTCAAGAGAAGGGGTCAGGCCCACTGGTCCACAGACCTGAAGTACTGGGCATACCTCCCTCAACCCTCATGTTCACTGTTCAACAGCCCAGGGGACAGGCTCGGGGGAGGGGCTGCTCTAGGACAAGCTGCCTGACCTCTTCTGAGCCTCAGTTTCCTCACTGTTTAGAGGAAGGCAACGTACGAACTCCCAGGACTGCGGGTGAGAAGGGAGCACAGTAGACAGGGTCCTAAGGAGACAGGTGACACCATGTCAGGTTCTCTCTCTCTGCCTGTCCTATGAGATGATGCTAGCAGGGTGTGGTCCAGGTCTGGCTGACTTCCCTTCAGACTGAGGTTCAGTACAGCGGAGGGCTCTGCACCCCAGTACAGAGACAGTGATACAGGGCAGCTAAACAGCCTTGCTTCAACATCTGTCCTAAACCGGGGAGAAGGGGTTGTTGGCCCGCTTTGCAAAGCTAGGGTGCACACTGTGGGCTGATGGATGGCCACAGTCTGGCTGCCAACTGGCCTCTGGCTCAGTGAGCCTTGCTCATCATACCATCATCAGGAAACAGGGTGACCGCTGGTGACGCAGACTCAGCGGGGGATACCTGGCTGCACACCAGTCACGAGGTCACTAAGCCCCCAACACCACACGGGGCTATATGCCTGCCTGTCAGAGCTCTCCTGTGTCCCGACATGGGCCCTCCTCCAGGGGTAGAGCTCCCTCCGCGAGGAGAAGCTGTTCGCAGTACAGCTATCCCTGAGGCAGGGGACAGAGGTTCACTCACCTTGCCTGTGGATCGAACACCCTTCCAGATGCAGAAAAAACAGACGAGCCAGACTAAGAGGAGGCAGAGTGCAAGGTCCCATTTCAGAGCGCCTGGGTGGTCGATTCCAGAGGACAAGCTGAGCACATTACGCCTTTGGGGAAAGAGAACAAGAGGTCAGGAACTGGGGGCCGCCTGGCAGCAAAGCCAGCATGGGCAAAGTCCTAGGTTCTGTCTCCGACAAAATAAAATACAAAATGTTCATTTTCATTCCAGCACCAGGGAGGCTGAGGCAGGACTGCCTCGAATCTGAGGCAGGCCTGGGCTTCATAGTGAATTCTGGGCCAGCCTGGACCACAGAGTGTGACCTTGTCTCGAAAATAAGTAAGTAAGTAAATTAATTAATTAAAGCAAGATAAATCAGCACCTGTCCACGTCTCCGTAGAGACATCTCAGTGGTAGCCCCCACCCAGGCACCACATGTGTAACTTGGGACCCACTTGTCAGGAAGACAGTGGAGGGGACGAGGACAGCAGGGCAGCCAAGAAACTGCAGAATCCTTATAAGGTGACCTCAGCCTCAACCCAGCAAGGCTATGGGCAAGTCCAAGTCTCCATTTCCTCCTTTGTAAAATGGATCCTGGTTTGTGTGGTGAGAAGGCTCAGCCTGTAAAGAAGCTTGTGGCCATGCCTGCTGTGATCTGGGGCCTGCATGGAGGAAGGAAAGGACTGACTCTTTCAGGCTGTTCTTTGACTACACACACACACACACACACACACACACACACACACACACACGATGTTTTTTAAGTGGAGAATGATTATCTGCAGGACATGTGGACAACGTTCAATTTCCACTGTAGGCCAAACACAAGGTTCCAATCTCTGCTTCTGTCCAGTTGCTAACCTAGGTGAGCTACCTAACCACCCTAGACCTCGGTCTCAGTACATAAATGGGGGTGGATCCCCCCTCCCAGTACCTTTTGTCCTAACTTCCTTGATTTAACTCTGACTTTTACCTGGGGATGGTGGCACACACCTATAATCTCTGGCTGAGGCAGAAGGATTACGAGTTCTAGGTCACCCAGGGCTACATAGTCAGATCCTGTTTCAAAAAACAAATTAAATCAATGGAAAACAAAAAACTAACCCTGCATGTTATCTAGATTGTTCCCAAAGTATAAGCCTAAAAAAAGGCAAAGTGGGTTCTATCTGGGCACAAGGTACCCATCTTGTGGAAGTAACTCGAAAATACCACAGGAATGCCCAACACCTGACACACCTGATCACATGACTGCTGGCATACAGCGGGTGCTTAAGTAGTGCTGGCTTCCTCCCTCCTTCCCTGCCAGAGTTTTGGAGCTCTCTGGAGGAGGCAGGTCTATAACTTTCAGGACAACGCCCAGGGAGAAGAGGCTGCTAACCTGCTCAGAGTCACACAGCGGAGCTGGGGTCTGTGGAGTCAGAGACCTCCAGACATCTTTGTCACCTGGCCCCTCCCCGCAGGGAAGGAACCAGAGGAGGCAGTGCAGGGTGCTCACAGCCAAGATGACCATGAAACCTGCGGCCCAGGTACGCTGTGTCCTGCAGCACCCATGCTGAGCATGCAGATCTCGCTCTTCTCCAGGCCTCCAGATTACATGCCACCCAGGCTTTGAGCTGCCAACCACAGCAGAAAGAACACAGGGCCCCACACTCCAGGAGAGTCCCAGACAAAGCCAGTCCTTGCAGTTGCAGGCAGGTCCCTGTCCCTCTGAACAGGTGGAGACTATACAAGCCTCAGTTTGTAAACAGGTAGTGCCAGCTTCTGCCCAGGGTGCTACTTGGGAAAGCATTCTAGGATGTTCTAAGCTTTCAGTGAGTTAATGGAACCCCACAGTCAGGAAGCCAGCTGGGTCTTAATACCCTCTGAACCAGGACCTTTTGGCCTTTTTCCTCCCAAAAAGCCTCAACATAGGGATTTTGAATAAATTCAAGGATCCTTCTCAAATGGCCTTCAAGCAACATATTTGGCCCACAGTCATTGTTCCCAGGACCCAGGATGACACCTAGGACATCGCAGGATCCATCAAACACCCATGGAATAAATGAATCACCCAGGAGGAGAACCAAGTCTCATACTACTGGGTCCATGCAACAGGAGGAACCCCCAAGTCTAAAGAAGGGGCAACATCAGTGCCCCTCACCATGTGGCTGGAAGAGTGTGTGACTGACACACAGGAGACAGAAGCCAGCAGAATCTGACTACTTCTTGCCTTTTCCATTGATCTCAGTCAATTCATGGAGTAGAACTCATTCACCGCATTTCAAAGATGGGAAAACCAAGGCTTGAAGGGTCAATTTGCCCACACTGGCAAAGCCACTAAAACTCCAGGCCTGCCTGCGTCCAAAGGCTCTCCCAACTCCACAACAACATGTTCTGATTTTAAAATAAGATAGGGCCTGCTTTTCAGAAGGACCTCCAGGGCGTTCTCGCTCCCCAGCCATCTTGGCGACTGGTCTTGGTTGGGGGCCGTCCCGCACCTAAGGCAGGAAGATGGTGGCTGCAAAGAAGACAAAAAAGTCTCTGGAGTCGATCAACTCTAGGCTCCAACTTGTTATGAAAAGTGGCAAGTCCGCCCTGGGATATATACAGACCCTGAAGATGATCAGACAGGGCAAAGCGAAATTGGTTATCCTTGCCAACAACGGCCCCATTCTGAGGAATCTGAAATAGAACACTATGCCATGTTGGCTAAAACTGGTGCCCATCACTACAGTGGCAATAACATTGAATTAGGCACAGCACTACGCTACAGAGTATGCACACCAGCTATCACTGACCCAGGCGATTCTGGTATTATGAGAAGCATGCCAGAATAGACTGGCGAAAGCAAACCATGAAAGTTTTCCTTTAATAAAACTTTACCAAGCTCCTTTAAAAGAAAAAAGAAAAGAAAAGGAGGAGGAGGAGGAGGAGGAGGAGGAAGAGGAGGAGGACCTCCAGGTGCTGGAAGACAGGCTCAAAGATTAAGAGCACTGGCTGCTCTTACAGAGGACCTGGGTCCAATTCCTAGCACCCACATGGCAGCTCACAACCATGCATAACTCCAGTTCCAGGGGATATTGCACCCTCTTCTGATTTCTGGGGCATAAGACACACAAGTAGTACATATATGCACATGCAAAACACCTATAGATATAAAATACAATTAAAAATTTAAATAATAAATGAAAGGGCCCTCCAGCCCTCCACTATGAGCTGGAATCATCTGGTGGCTCAGAGCGGCATCCTAGGGTACCTTCACAAAGCAGGCTAACAGCCAACCACATGCAGCTGGGCCCCTGCCAAGCTGAGACCTGGCAGCACCACAGAACAAAAAGCCCTTCCCATTCAACATTCAACACTTGGGTGCCAGCCATGGAAGCTCAGAGTACAGGGAGAAATGGCCCACACTAGTGTGAATGGGCCTCATCAGGGGAGAAGAACATGGCCCTTTTTCACACCTTCACACATGCAGCCTTTTCCCTGGCCTGCCCTCTGCGAGTGTGCCCGCTGCAGCTGATGCTCCAGGGGTCTTGCTGTAGCACCCATCTAACCCGCTTCCCTTCCCCGCCGACTCTGACCACCCTGTGGACAACAGGCTGACATAGTCTACTCAATTAATGATTGGCCACGAGACCACCATGTCTCTCTGTTCTTTGGGGCAATCCATCATGAAGTTCAAAACTCCAAAGTCAGATCTTGCTTGTCCTGAGAGCCCCATCCAGGTCATGACTCCCTTTCTACCAATTCCCACCACCCTGCTAGGCAAAGCCCAACAGTGCCCACTGCTGCCAGGCACTGCCAAGTAGAGTTGCTTTTGGCAGCCGAGACAAGTAAACTGAGTCCTTTTATCTCTCTGCTGCTGGAGACAGTCCCTGCAAGGTGGCATCCACTGACATTTCAAGGTGTATTTTCCCTGACCCAGTAGCTAGCTCCATTCCCAAGACTATCTCCTATCATTCTACCAGCCTGGGGGCCCACAGACAAAGCGTTCAACAGGAGGTGATCCGGGTGCCCTTCTGTAGGGTAGAGCAAGCCTTGGGGCAGGCTCGTGTCAAGTTCTTGATGTGCGGATAAAGTAGCATAAAGGACTGAGTGAGCCTGCAGAACAGGGAGCATCCGCCCAAGAACAGCTGCTGTGATAGGGAGAACCAGAGCATACACCAGTGAGCAGGCACTGGGGACTGGGACTCAGCAATAAATGCAGCTATTTTGCTGCGTGAGTATTCATATGTTCATATATGTATATATACATATACACACATTATAGACTTTGGGGGGTGGTGTTGAGACAGGGTTTCACTGTATAGTCCTGGTTGTCCTGGAACTCGTCTTGTAGACCAGGCTAGCCTTGAACTCACAGAGTTCCGCCTGCCTTGGTCTCCAGAGTACTGGGATTAAAGGTGTGTGCCACCCCTTCACCCCACCCTGGCTAGACTTTTTTTTTTTCTGAGACCGAGTCTCACATAGCCCAGGCTGGCCTTTAATGGCTGATCTTCTTGCCTCCACCTGAAATTACGCAGTATTGAAGTCATCAGACTTCACATAACTTGCCAGGGCCATAAAATGTCCTAGGAAGAGAAGGAGTAAGTCTGTTAATCAAGCTCTGACAGACCCGGGGGGGGGGGGGGGGGGGGGGGGTGTTGAAATACGGAGCGGCGGGCTGTGTCCCGCCACCCGGCTAGCTTTACCCAAAATAATTACACGGAAACTGTATTCTTTTAAACACTGCCTGACCCATTAGTTTCAGTTTCTTATTGGCTATCTTTTACATATTGATCTAACCCATTTCTATTAATCTGTGTAGCCCACGAGCTGGCTTACCAGGAATGATCTTAACCTGCGTCTGTCTGGAGTGGGAGAATCATGGCGACTCCTTGACTCAGCTTCTTTCTCCCAGCATTCCGTTCTGTTTACTCCGCCTACCTAAGGGTTGGCCTATCAAATGGGTCTAGGCAGTTTCTTTATTAATAAGAAATCACTCCCACATGGGGGGGGGGCGAAGCGGGAGAGTAGTCAGAGGGACCGTCCACTAGTCCTCTCTGTGTGCTCCCTCCAAGGGGGATTCACGGATCCCCTGAGCCTTCTCACTGCACCGGTGCGTGCCTGAGGTTGCCACACCCTCGTGGGTGCCTCCTAAACACCTGCTTCCCCCATGATGCCATGCTCAGGCCCTACTGTACCCCAAAGTCACTACAGCAACTTCTTCCCAGCCTACTAAATTCTCTGCACTTGTCAGAGGGACCCCACAGTATCTGTGAGGCCAGCTCACATCCTTGGCTCCACATCCTCCCATGGCTCCAGCATCCCTCCTAACATGTCCCTCTCACCTTCCACTCCAATGTTGTTGCTTTAAAGAATGCAGGGAGTACCTAACAATAAGACTAGAGTAGCAAACAGACAGGAAGCCAGACATCATGGGTGCAGAGTCATCCACTCCACCTCCCTTCCTCACCCACCCCTTGACTTCTTCCTCAGGGGCGGAGTGTGGTCCCTGAACTATTGCTTCCTCAGCTACGGTTCTGCCATTCACAAACAGTCTCTTTCCAGGTTTCTGTTCTGATGCACTTTTCCCAGGGGCAACCATTATTCTGGGACACCCTTCATCAAGAGCACCCCAGCCCTCTCCTTCCCTGGTGCTGGTTCCGCTGTCCGCACTTTCCCATTCTGACCTTCCTATCTGACTATGTCTGTCTATGAGAAAGTCAGCTCCGTGCATGTGGGCCCTGCATCTGTCTGAACCACAGCACCCAGTACATGAAGATGTACTGACATTAGGTGAAAGAATTCACTATAGCCATTTGGTAGATGGGGAAACTGAGGCTCAGCCTCCCATTGACCCTAGGCGGAAATCAAGCCTAGGGCTGATTCCTTTTCTCTGATGCCCTCTGGGGCACATCAGTGTGTCTCTGGCCAGGGCTCCCAGCCTTGAGTTTTCCAGTCTCTTCCAGAGGTAAGCTGCAGATCTTTTCCAAGAAAAGGACCACATCTTGCCAGGATGGGAACTAAAAACTTGTGGCCGGCCTGGACGCGTGTTTGCAGCCGGCTGCCCTGCTGCCGTCCAGTCAGTACTTGGAGATGTAAATTCATCCTCAGAGTGGGCCAAATCGTTTCCTTTTGACTTCAGGCCAGCCGTTTATTGGCCGCAGCCGTCCCCTGGAGACTGGCAGAGGCAACAATTATAAAAGAGCTGCCGGCCGGAGCATGGGGCCCCCACACAGCCCTTCCCGCACTACCTCCTCCTTCCGACAGCTCCAGAGGAGATTGGCTGAGCATGCTTGTGTGCAAATATGACTCATTTCTTTGATTCTAATAGAATCTAATGATCCATGCTGGGCTCCCAGGGGGCCCTGCAGGAGCCTCAGAGGAAGGCCTGGCTCCAGTCTGCTGAAGGGCGTTAGGCCAGACCAGGCCCCGCCTGTCTTCCAAGGCCTGTGGGGGGAAGCAGGAGGTTTGGGGACAGAGGTGACCTGAGAGGGGGAGGACCAGTGGGGATGAGGCTGTAGGGGCAGAAATTCTGTGGTTCCACCATGCAGCCACTAAACATGCCCTAACGCCAATGTAAAATGTCAGTCTCTGGGGCCGAGTGGCTTCTCACAGGACAGGCTGAGAGAGGGGCCCAAGCCTGACCAGAGACCGGAGAAATACAGATGTGCACGCACACAAGCAGTACAGCATGTGACCTGTGATCATGGACTTGGCTCCAAAGCCTGTCCTGTGTCACAGGGGTAGGAGATAGAGTAGAACACAGATAAAAAGTTCCCTCAGGGTGGACCTGTGGGTGCTGGGTTCCCAGAACCCTAAGCACATAGCTTGCCCAGGTTCCTTAAAGTCAGAGAGCAGATGTGAGTGCTGGGGCCAGGCTAACGCTGGCTCGCACAGCATAGAAGGATGACTCAAGCTTGAGTTCCAGCTGCCCTGACCTTAGAGGCCTGGGACGTGTGGGAGCTACACTTAGGCCACATCGGGGAGGGGAGTTCCCCTCTGAGGTCCTCCTGCCTCCATGGTAACCAGCAGAAGGGAGGGGTCACGGGATAGCTGACAGAGTCCTCTAGTGATTAGAAACTGGGGGAGGCTCTGCTCCCACCATGCCTGTTACCTTTGGCTCCCAGACCTCCAGATCTGGTTCAGGTAAAGAAAGAAGGGAAAACTGCCTGGTCCTGGGCCAGTGCTCAGTGAGCATTGCTGTACCCGCTCACTCCTCTCTGACAGGGTAAGACCACAGCTTGGGAAAGGCAGGGATGGACCAGAGCTTCAAGGAAAAGGCAGGGAGCAACCAAGAAGCCACGTGTCTTTTACCTGCACAGTCGAGTCCCTCAAGAGGTGTGGTGCACACAGGGAGGGTGGCTGGATTCTGAATGCATGATGGAGGGCCAGTAGGCTGCACATGGAATGTGAGGAGGAGTGTCCCCCTTGCCATACTCTTTTCCCTACTTAAGAAACCTCAGGGGCCAGCAAGAGGGCTGACTGGATAAAAGTTCTTGCCGCTAAATCTGACGACCTGAATTCAGTCCCTGGAACTCATGTAAGAACATAAGGAAAGAACTGGCTCGACATGGTTGTCCCTTGACCTTCACATACGTCATGATGTGCATGCCTCAACCCTCCTAAAATAAATTAAACGGAGGAAGAGGAGGAGGAGAAGCCTTTGCATCAACACCTCATTGCACCCACCCTGTCACCCTCCTGATGGCTGCTTCAAGTCCAAGACAAGGGAGCTTCTTGGAAGCAGGAAGCCCTTACAGACTTGGTGACGCTCTTGCCCAACCCACTTCTGCACACATGCTCAGCAGATGGCTGCCCCAAGGCCTCACCTCAACCTGCTCTGTGGCTCTGCTCAGTGCACCCCAGGCTCAGGTGCTGTGAATGCTAAGGTATTCTCAGAGGTTTTTCTAGAATTCAAAGTCAGGTCAAGAGCCTGTGCAAGCCAGTGTGGGTAGAAGCCGGCACCCCTTGGGCACAGCATACCCACAGACACTGTGGATGAGCCTGCATAAAAGCCAGTGGAACTGGGCATTTCCCTTAAGTCTCGGTGTCTCTGAGTTTTCCTGACAAGAAGCAAAAGCCAAGAGCTCTGCACAAGACTTCTAGAATACAAGGGGTGCTGGAACAAGCTCAGGCTGTGGATGTCTGAGGAGAAGGCAAGGGGCTCTGAGCAGGGTTCTTCCAAGACTTTCATGCCACAATGATGGGTGCCAGGCAAAGGCAAAAAGAGCATGACTCCCTTGCCACCAGAGCCTGTGGGCATTTGAGGGGGCCACATGCAGATTCTAAATGCCCCCAGAAGGGACACTTAACCATAGTGATGATGTAACATGAATAGTACCCTGAGTGAGAGAACAGCTTTTCAGGGTGACCATGCAGGGGTTCATCCAGCTAGGACTGCAGTATAGTGCTTAGGACAGTACTAGGGTCATCCCAGGTATGGACACTGAGGCCCAGAGAGGAGACCGCATCTGCCCAAGACAGATGTGGCAGCATGAAGGTTCAAACCTAGGAGGTAATGAGATTCAGCAGATACCTCAAGGCTGGCCAGGTGCCAGAAGCCTGGGAGGGGTAGCCCTGGTAGCTGTGCCATGCCAAGAAGAGCACAGAAAGGCCAGGGCTCGTGGCCTTGGACCCCTTCAAGGAAGAGTAAAATGCCAATATTCCTTTGTTTAAAAGCTCAGCTCTCTGAAGGGTGGGGAACCTACTTTTAACACTCCCTTTGTTTGCTAGTGGAAAACATACACATCAGAATACCCAAAGTCCCCAAAGCCCAGGGCCCTGCCTGTGATTGTAGTACAAAAGGCCTAGGCATGGCGCAGGCCACCCAAGGAAGGCCACTTCCTGCAAGTAAGAAGAGCTGACCCATCCATGTAGGCATCACAACGCATCTCTCTCCTGATAGTCCCTAGTTTGGCTTCCTTGAAGTAGGATAACATCTCAAAGGCAGCCACTGCCCACCAAAGAGAAGGATTCTCATCCCGCGGTAGCCTGGGTCAGGCTTTTGTCTGCCTTGGCTCTCGGCTGCACAAGAGACCTTATCTCAGTCATTTCCAGAGGCGAGAGGCTGCCCCTGACTAAGCACCCTGAGTTAAGAGCATTTGCTTACAAGGGAAGTGATGCACTGAAGGGTTTCTAATCAACTTCCATGACCTGTTAGGATGTCCTGGAACACAGGCTCGTGAGAGTCCTCCAAATGCCATTAGCACAAGGAGATATCTGCGTGCTGTTCACGTTAGGGCCTGCCCGTCTGTTGCTCCTAAGCTGTCTATGGCAAGCTAAAGGGGAAAGACTGGTGATGAGATCACACAAATCATCTACTCCTAGCACCCTCTCCATTGCGAGGCCAGCCACAAGAGAGTGACCCATGGACACATGAAGGAGCCCAAGAGCAGACCTACCAAACTGAGCAGAACCCAAACTGGCACCAAGTAGTCATGAGTTCAACAGACAATGCTTGGTTAAAACCACCAGGCTTGGGAATGGCTGTTACCCAGTATGAGCTAACCAACTGATATATATTACATATATATAGTTTTACTATCAACTCACCTTTTTCTGTGATAATAAAATGTTTATCCCAAAATATATTAAGAAAATTATAATTTTCAAACACATGCACACCTATATTTGGAGAAAATTCTCTCACAGGAATCCCATGGGAAAAAAAATGATACATTTTCCTCATTTGACAATTAAATTAAGGCTCAAAAGAGTAACTTGCCTTACAAAAGCAAATAGCCTTTAGGTGGCACACATAGATTCAATTCCATCTTGTATGAGACAGGCACAGCATTAACTCCAGCTGTGTGTTTTCCTTCCCTCCAGAGACAGGGTCTCCCACAGTCAAGAAGATGCTGTCCCCTTAAGACCTGCCCATGCCCCTCCTCTTTCCCATGAACTTACTCCCAGAACTCGATGACAGGCGAGGTGAAGTTGGTGGCCCTAAGGGAGAGCCAGAGACTCTCATTCCTACGCAGGGTGTCCTCCATGCACTGTGGTGTGTTCCAGCTGTGATTGCAGTGGGCCCAGGGAAGCTCCTTCTGGAAGGACTGGAATAGGTAGTATGTGGCCCAGGCCAGGATGACAATGTAGTACACATTCAGGAGGGACACGATGACGATGGATGCGTAGCCAATGCCTATGGGCAAGGCAAGCAAAATGGACACGTGTCAAAAAAGAGGCACATCCAACTGGGAGGCACTGGTATGCTAGGCTGTGGGTCAAAGGAACCTTCTCAACAATAAGCAGAAGATAGTCACAGGGTGAAGGAGTAACTGATGACGAATAGGACATGTGAATGAGTGGTCAGGGAAGAGGTGGCTGGACAAATCACAGGAATGAAAGTAGGGACAAGACAATAATGGTGCCGTTGGACTGTTGGATGTGTGGACAGAAATATGGATGAACAGAAGGATGGATTTTTCTATAAAAATAGGTGGATAGAAATATAGATGGACAGATGGATGGCAGATGGATAGAAATATGGATGAATGAATTAATAGAAACACGGATGGATAGATTGGAAGGATGGATAGATGAATAGATAAATGAAAATATGGAGGGAAACAGGATGGATGGATAGATGGACAGATGGATGGATGGATGAAAACAGATAAGAAGACAGAAATATAGAAGGATGGACAGGTAGATGGAAAGACAGGTGGATGATAGATACAGACAGAAAGGAAGGAAGGGAGGGAGGGAGGGAGGGAGGGAGGGAGGGAAAGAGGGAGGAAGGAAGGAAGGAAGGGAAATGGATGGGTGAAAACATGGATGGATGGGTGAAAACATGGATGGATAGTTGGATGGAAACATGGAGAGATAGGTGATGGATGGTTGGATGGATAGAAATGAATGGATGGATGCAAAGAGCTAAATGAACGGGCTTTATATTCATATTTGAATGTACATTTGTTGTATAAATAGTCTAATTCTTGATGTGTACATATGGTAGTTGGTTGGAAGGCTGGATAGATGGGAGAAAAGGAGATGGATGGCCTAATTGTTGAGTGACTTATTGTGAGAAAAAAGTAGTAGGTAAGTATTTATGTGGGTGACTGAAGAAGGGACTCGTATTTCCATTTCTCCCGCTCCATCACAGTAGTGGTCACTCCAAGTATAGACTAAGTACCAAGCACACAAGAAGCCATCATCAATAGAGTGCTGGCCACACACGCAGAACATTCAGACGTGACTGTCATTGTCCTCACAGCAACTAGAATGAGGAATTAAGGTTTAATGAAGCCCCTAAAACCACCCCAAGGAGAGAAGCAAGGCCTGAACCCAGACAGTCCTCCAGATTCCTGCATTTTGGGAGAGCTGCCAACTCACTTATCCAAACACCCACAAAGATACAGAAACCTGCTGTATCTCCCTTCTCCCTGCCTCTTGGTGACAGTGACATCACAACATGCTGCTGCCCTGCATCTGGCACTGATACATGTGAGGAGACCTGATAGACCCAGAAGATGGCAGCTGTCACTAAAATCCTGGTGATCTAGGTGACCCCGGCTACATACTCACCAGAGAACAAAGGGCAGATCTTCTCCCAGCAGGTGATACCCCCTTCTGAGGTGTACTGGCCAATGATGACCTCCAGGAAAAACACAGGCAGGCCGCTCCCAAACAGGAAAATAAAATACGGTATGAGGAAGGCACCTGTCAAGTGAGCAGAAGGGAGAGGGTGAAGCCGTGACTGTCATAGCACGGTCATCGCTAAGTTGCCCACTCCCAAGCCCTCCCCACCAAAGTTATCAGGAGGGAGGGGTGTAAGCATGGAGGCCAAACTCAGACTCCACTCAAGATTCTCCAGGCCCGCCCACCCGTCCCACCCAATAAACTGCAAATCTACCAGGTTCTTCAAGCCACCAGGATGGTACCTCTTCCTGTCACCTGCCTGCCTTCTCCAAAACATCCTTCCCAATAGAAGTTGCTCGGCTTGCTAGCCCCAGGTACAGCACTACCTCCTGCTGGAGCTTCACCCATCTACCACAGGCCAGCCTGGGTCAGCGGCCAGGAAAGCCCAGAAGCAGATGGGGTGGAAAGCGGGAGGAGGAACCTCCAGCTGGTGGTGGGTGTCGGGGGGAGACAGGGAATGAAATATCTAAAGGGGGTGGTCCTACCTGCATACACTAATGGCTTCAGCGGGTCCATAAACACTGTGAAACTGTGGGTACCTTGGGTCTAGCCTATCTGCTTTGTTCTAGGGAGCAGCTAGGATACTCATCAGAGTTCCCAGGACATCTGATACCTATGAGGTCAAGAAACCAGGTGCTAAGAGGAGGTTCCTCCAAAAGCAATTCTCCTACTACAGCAACAGGCAGGAGGATGCCTACCTGTACAGTCATATGACAAGTCCGTGCCACCTACATTCTTCTCTGGTCCCCCTCTGCACCAGCAAAAACGGATCTAGGCTGGTGTTGCCTAACTTTGACATCCAAGAGGGCTCTCTCAGAGACCTCCGTGGGAGGAGACACAGCCCACACAAAAACCCAAACCCACCAGCTCAACACATCACAGCTAGAATACCTTCATGGATGTCCTCCGGCCCCATTTCCCCTTTGCATTATGGCAAAGGTTACTGGTTTGCTATTTACTGAAAGAGACAGGACTAACTTTTGGGAATACAGAGGGTGAGGTAATGCTAAAAGAGAGGGCTGTGAGCTCAGAAGTGGTGGAAGAGAGGAACAGAAGGTACGAATGTCTGAGGTTGAGGGGGCATGGGTGAGACAGGGAAAACCAGAGGATCAGAGGGAGTGAGGAAGGGTCCTTCAGAAGGTAACCTAGCCAGGGGCTAGCACAACACCACCCTGTACTCAGGCATGCTGACCCTGTGTCTGAGGTGCAGTTGGGGCAGGGTATACCTGTCCTGGAGAAGGTCGCAGAATAGGAAAAAAAATTTCTCACGCTCTGGCCCTAGCCTTCCGTTTGACCCACACTTACCTCCACCATTTTTGTAGCAGAGGTACGGGAAGCGCCAGACGTTGCCCAAACCCACGAATCCTCCGGCCACAGACAGCACAAAGTCAATCTTGCTGGACCACTTCTCCCTCTGAGGGGGCTTCCCCTCAGCCTCATCCTCAGGCCGCGTGCCGGGGCTCTTCCCTGGAGAAGGCTTCAGGATGTCTTTGTGGAAGTCTTTCAGACATTGCAGCTTCTCCTTGGTGGCCATTTTCTCGTTTTCTATGGAAGGAGAACCAATGAGGAGGATGAGGTCTACCCCAGTGACTTAGAACCAGGTCCTCCCCCACTGCAGCAGAAGCTTCCCCACCATGAGTCCCCATCATAGAAGCCATCTAGACCCCAAGGATCTCAAAAATTCAGGGCTTAAACATCTGCAACCGATAGAAACAACAGGCTCCACTTCCCAGGCACCAAAGAGAAGCACCGGTGGCCCAAGACTATCCCTTTTGAAACATCAAATTTCATTCACCCTGTGTACTCTGGGCAGTTCCAGACATCTTCCACAGGAGAGGCTGTCTGCAGCTCCCCACACCAGCAAACACTTTTCTAATTTGAGGTCTACACAGAAGACAGTAACTCACATCTCAGGTACACCCTCGTGCAGAGCCTAGTGTGGGGTCTGACCTCCAGGAGGTGCCTGCTCCCAGGTGAAGAAGAGAAGCAGGAAGGTGGTGTTGGCTGTACAGAACCCCATCCTGGGAAACAGGCTTCACCATCAGGGTATAGAAAATGGGTAGTTACAGAATATGTTTGTATTAGAAAAAAATAAGGCTTTCTTATGCAGAATTATACAAGGATGCTTGTGGCAGCTGAAGATGTGAAGCCAGGGCAGAGTAAGTGTGGAGTATGAGCAAGGAAAGCCTAGGTCCCATCCCCAGGCTGTGAACCAGGACTTGCTGCTTAGTATCCATTTTACTCAGTCCTGCTGACTCCAGGCTAAACCTACGACCGCAGCAAGCAGGGGTCTTGGGTCCCATCCCAGGCTGTTAACCAGAACTTGCTACTTAGTATCCATTACTCAGTGCTGCTGACTCCAGACTAAACCCACCAACACAAGCAAGCAAGGGTCTTGCTTTCTGTTTCCCAGCTGGGCCTGGACATAAGGAGGCTTCCTAAGGCTGCAACAGTCCAGGGTCACTCTCCTGCTTGGGACTCCACCTTGGGCAGGGGGTTGTATTGGCTGTTGTTCAGCATCTTCTCCTAGTATCTCCTTGTGTCTCTGAAGCTTAGCAAAGACTGTCACCTCTTGGTGTGTGCACCATCCAAGTCATCAAAGGACACATAAGCAAGTCCTTTGATAAGAAAGGAACCAAGCACATCCAGAGACCCTGTCAAGCAAGGGATCACATGCAGCATGGCAGAGAGCTGCAGGGTAGGAATGGGGGAGGGGAACGACTCAGAGCTAATAGCCCTCCTCGATCTTTTCTGAGCCTCGCTTTCCCTAGCTGTAGAGTGAAAGGAGTGACAACAAAGGCAGCCGCGGAGCCTAGGACACACCTTGTTTGTCTTCGTGATCCAAGTAGGTACTTGGCACTGAAATATCAGATTTCAGAGAAAAATGGAAATTTGAATTCCTCTTACAAAACGGGAAGGTCAGAGCACACAGGGTCTGTGCTCCTCCTAAGAACACCCGCTGAAATAGATACAGAGCTCGTTGTTCCCAGCTCATGCCCTCTGGGAAAGCACCTTCACCTGCCTGGCTGCAACCTGGCTTCCCACAGCCAATTCCTGCCATGGGGAACATGATAAGACCTTGCACTAAGGTTCAGAGTGGCTGCCAGAGACATTAGGGTATACAAGAGTGACATGCCAGGTCCCCGGGGGGGGGGGGGGGGCTCTGCAAGGAGGAGAGGCCCAAAAGCTTAATAACCCCACTTCCCCCACACCTCCTTCCTCTCACTGGCTGGCTTGGGGTGGAGGACCCCAATTGTTTCACTATCTGGCAGGGAGCAGACCAAGAAAGGCTTCCTGGAGCCACTGGGCAGCCCCCGGAGTCCTTCCTCTGTCTGGTGGAGCATCCGCATGGCCTTTCTCTGCGGCTCCCCCGGGGCCCGCATGCCTTAGCAGGTCTATGGCCACTGTGAAAACAGCTCGAGCAGCCAGCATTGTTCCTGCAGCAGGTCAGCAGCCCCCGATGGTTATCTGAACAGCTCATTGTGGCCTGTGGTGGGCGCATAATTGGAGGATGTGGGACTCCACTCCCTCCCAGGGAAGGGTCCGCTCAAGAATGACCTGGAGCCTCCAACTGAGAAGGGCTGATCCACCCTTTAGACACGTCTCAATCCTTGGGGCAAGGTCAGCCTAGCTTTTAAACTTAAGAGGAGGAGAAGGACCAGCTTCCAGTACTCAGGAAGGACAGAAGGGGGCCAAGGGGGCCAAGGGTCTCCTGGCCTCACAGGCAGCTACTGGCCAAGGCTGGACCTATTAGGACCAGGACTCTAATGCCCCATGGTCCACTGCCCTGACAGCCCTGGTTCTAAATTCTGGACTCCCAGACCCACTAACAACTCCCTGGGAGTGTGATTCTCTTTCACCATCACATCTCCTCCCTATGGGAGTGTGGTCCAAGAAGCAATGGTTCTCCATTTGCCTTTGGAGAACCTAAGGCCCAGTGCTCCTGCCTCAGCATCACCTCCCACCCTCAGGTTGGCTGCAAATCACAGGGCTACCATCTAGGGAGGATAGCCCCAAAGTTTCAGACTCCCCTGTGTCCAGAGAAGGGCCTGCAAAGTCCCAGGCACCCTGCCCTTCTTCCCTCTTGGATTCTCATTTCAAGCCCTTCGCGTGTGCTTGACCAGCGGCCCAGCAATATACTATTACAGCAAGACCTGCAGATCCCCTCAGCACATTCTTGGCATCCTCCCCCACGTCCCTGTCACCATGGCAACCTTCTCTCTCAGCCAGCAGCCCCTAGCGCAGGCATCTACAGCAGCCTCCCCATAGGTCTCCTTGCTGCTCTGCTGCCCCCCAGCCTATTCTCATGCAGCAGCTGAAGGCAGCTTAAAAAAAAATCACATTCATAATGGACCCCAGCTCTCAGTGCATTGCTAGAGGGAAACACCAGGCCCGCTCCAGTCCCTGGCCCTCCTAGATCCCAAGCAAGACCCTCACAAACCCTTATTCCCCCCACACCATGTGGGACAGTCCCACAGGAATGTTGCAGCTTTCCCCACTCCTATGCTGGCTGCTCCAGGCACTGTGGGAGCAGCTTGGTGATGCGAGCCCGGAGGTGCTAAAGGACCTTAGGCAAGGCACTCAGCCCCTCCTCATCTTTAGAGCAGTAGTGCCTGTCATGGGGTGCAGAGAGAGAAATGAGGGGGTACACGGAATAGCTCAGAATAGCACGTGGCACATAGCAAGCACTCCCTAAAATAATAGCTGGCGTCATTATTACCAACCCCAGGGTGGACAAGACCTTTATCCCACTCAGCAAGAGATGAACAAGGTCCAGCCAACTCTGAGGTCACTGGAATGAGCTGGTATCACAGAGACCCTGAGGTTTTGCCTCAGCCTTTGGCTTCTCTGCCTCTGCCAGCCCAGGCTGAATTCTCATGACATCCTGCCTAGGGTCCACCTCTATAGACTCCCAGTTAGTTCACCCTCTTGGTGGTCAAGAAGCCACAGCCTAACACAGCGAGCCCCTTCGCACCACCTGCTGGCAGTGTGCTGACCCAAGGCAGTTGTGTCTCTTGGCTTAGGGCCCAGCGTTGTTCCACAGTGGTGAAGGTGCTTAATTCTCTTTCTAGGAGCTCCCTTACGGTTAGCACAGCTACAGTTCATGGAGTTACAGGCTCCAGGATGAAGTTTTGTCACACACACACACAGCCCAGGTTGACCCTGGAGCCAGTGACATTGTGGGTTTACAAGATACACTTTTGTGGACAGTTTAAAAACATCAGATTTTTTTTTTTTTAGTACCTAGGCTAAACTATTCCAGAACAGTTTCCTGTTCTGTCATTCTTTGGGGGGACAGAAGGGAGGTATGCAAGAGGGAAGCCAGGATCTCCTATATCCCAAGCCAGCCTTGAACTCAGAGGCAGGAGGGATGACCTTGAACTTCTGATCCTCCTGCCTCTACTACACAAGGCTAAGGAAGTGCTGGGGTTTGAACCCAAGGCCTTGCACACACCTCTGCAAACGCTCTACCGCGGAGCTGCTCCACAGCCCATACAGACCTCTAACACATTCCCACACCACAGAGGCAGAGGTGCAAGGAGAGAAGTGGTAGCCCGCCTCGGGCCACACACAGCCAGGGTAGATGGAGCCAGAGTCCCCACCTTGCTTTACACCTCCAACAGAGTACAGATCAGAAGAGTCTACTGTGTATAGATAGGGCGGCTGGGTCAGAGAAGTGGCCTGCCCAGTGCAGAGCCCACAGACTGGAGACCCCTGCCTTCCTCCCAGGACAGGTCTAGCCCCTCTGGCCTTCAGATAACCTCCACACCAGCCAGGCAGGTCTTGAAGTTGATTTACGTTACCCCTGCCTCCCCAACATTTGCCTCTTTACTCTAAGACAAGGGGACACAAAGTCCCAGCTCTCAGTGCCAGCATTCGCCTGCAGGATCTTAGCTCAAATAAACGATCCCTACTAGAAATGATTAAAATCTCTTACTGTTGCTGCCTTCACCATTCAGGCTCTCCTATCAAGGAGGCAGGCACACATCTGCTTCCTCTTGAGCTTGTCCCCGGCCCACCCCAGTGCCTAGCACACAGCAGGTCCTCACAGAGAGCTTGGTGAGAGATCTTAGGGAGCCTCTGCAAGAGGAATGAGAGGCTCTGTACTCATCGTGAGCAGCTCTCAAAAACTGGGGCAGGATATGGGTCACATACCCATTGCACATATGGAGACACTTTTGTCTGAAGGGCCCTGCAGAGCGAGTCTATGGCTAGACCCCTTTGTACTGTCCTCTCTAGAGAAGAGCTTCCCTCCTTCCCTTTCCCTGTTCATTGCATAGCCAGCAGGCATGAGCTTCCATGAGGAGGCCATGATGATGATGCTTGGTGACCCAGGACAAGTGACAACCTCTCTGCAACTCACTAAAATATACTTGAGAGCTCTCACCACACTATGGTGAACAATAAAAGATATATTCAAAACTGTCATGAGAATTACAGATTTTCAGTGTTCTCTCCATACTACTGTAAGTATGTAAGAAAGTTGGTTTGATATAGCAATTCCATAACAAATATGTATCTAAAAACCTCATGTTAAGGCTAGAGATGGATTTGTGGTTAAAAGCACTTGCTGCAGCTGTGTGTAGAGGTGGATGCCTTTAATCCCAGCACTTCGGAGCAGAGGCAGGGGAATCTCTGAGTTTGAGACCAGCCTGGTCTAAATACTGAGTTTCAGGACAGCCAGGGTTACTTACACCAGAGAAACTCTGTCGGAAACCCCAGTATTTGGGAGGTTGAAACTGCAGGATTGCCAGCAATTTGAGACTAACTTGGGCTACGTAGAGTAACTGGACTACAAAGCATAACCCTGTCTCACAATAAAAGTAAATTCATAAAGAGGCTGAAGAGACGGCTCAGTGGTTAAGAGCTCTGGCTGCTCTTCCAGAAAACCCAGGTTCGATTCCCAGCACCCACGTGGTGGCTCACAACTGTGTAACTTCAGTTCCAGGGAATCTGATGTTCTCCTCTGGTCTTTGTTGGCACCAGGCACACATGTAGTACACATACAGACATGCAGATAAAACACCCATCCTCGATCATGATGATGATGATGATGAAGAATCATAAAGGAAGAGAGCTGCATTTAATAGGAACCACATTTTCCCAGCTTTATGCTAAGTTCTCCCAGGCGTTCTTTTAGTTCACTCCCTCCAAAGGTGCCTTCATTGCCTTGCTTTTGTTGATGACACCACCCAGAAAGGTGAAGGTCATTTGGTAGTGGCCACACAATGCATACTTGAGCTGTGAATGGCTCCTAGGCCTCCTGTCCAAATCTCCAAAGTCCATGGTCTTTTAACCATGACAGTCAGGGATGCCATCTCTACAACTTCACAAGTAAAATAGGGCCTGGTGCCTTTAAGAAGCCTAGTGAGATGATGAGATGGCTCAGGGAGCAAAAGCGCCTCGCCACAGTCCCTAGATGTGGCACTGGCATGATGGGAGGAGCAAACTCCTGCAGGTTGTCTTCTGACCTCCACATGAGCGGAGTGACCGGTGCACACACAAACCCACTCACACTCAATAGATGCAATTTAAAAAAAATAAAAATAAAAACCAGCTGCAAGCCACTAGGCCAGCTGACAAATTAGGGAACCAGGCTCAAGGGCAAACAGGGAAGTGAAGGCCACATGACGTGACAGGCTGAGCCAGGGGTCACGGGACAGTGATGGGGGGCCCTGTGCACAGGGGCCTGCCTCTAGTCAGCAAGTGCATCTCAAAGATCAAAAGGGAATCATTGGAGCGAAGTCTCCACAGACCAATAGCGAACATACAGGTGCAAGGAGCAGAAGGGCTGGGATCCATCACTAGTGTCTGAGGAGGAAGACTGGGATCCGTCAGTGATGTCTGAATGGGAGGCCTGGGATCTATCAATAATGTCTAAATAGGAGGGCTGGGATCCACTAGAACTGTCTGCCAAGGGTCTGCTCTTCTGCTCAGGTTCCATCTATGGCCTAAGAGGTATCTAACAAGCATCACTGGATTAACGTTTTCCGCCCTCTCAGCCGGGGAGATGTTTCTGTAAAGAAAACACAGGAGCCAGGGAGTTGGCACTGGTCAGAAAACTCAGCTTTTGGAAGGAGGTACCAGGATCAGGAGTTCAAGGTCATACTCAGCTACAGAATGTTTGCGGTTAACCTTGGATATCTAAGCCTGGCTCAAAAAAAAAAATTTTTTTTAGGAGAAATTACTTATTTAAAGCCTTTTTTAAAAAGTACACCTTTACCCGATTTAATCATTTAATTGGATCACATGGCCTTCATCCTTTGGTAATCTATTTCTGCAAAGAGGTTAAGTCAAGCGTGACAACTGAACCATCTCCAGGGGTCTGGCAGGCAAAAGCAAAAGAAAAGAGCAGGGACCACGGAGGATGGGCAAATATAGGTTCCCGCCACCAAAGATGCCTCAGGGACTGGGATCCCCTGGGACCATACCCTCCGTGGTGTCTCAAGAGAGCTGGCCTGCACTAGTACACGGTCCAACTTCTAACACCTGTGCTCCAAATGCAAAGAAAAAGGGGCGTGGTCCAGCCTGGGCTCAGCCAACACAGCCCCAGTGAAGGGCAGGGCGCAACTTGTCAGGGTATACTGGCAAGGTCAGCTGGAGCCCCCATGGCTTGTTCCAATGAGGCCAACCAGGAAGCTGGTGGTTTCACTGGACACAAACAGAACACAAAACAATGAACAGCCTTGCCCTCCCCAGAGTGAAAGTGAACTTGCCAGAGTATCATCTCAGCGCTCCACCTCTGGCCAGGGGCCTATCTACCTGGGGCTCAGCATCCCACTCCTGAGCTGGCTGCAACTCCACTCTCTGTGCACAGGGTGGATGCTGAGGCTCAGAGCAGGTCCACATCTTCACCCAGAGAACCAGAGGACCAGATGGGATCTGTCAAACTGGATAATGCCTTTTACCAGCTTACAAGGCCAAGCAGATAGGATGATGTGGGTTCTGTTTGCAGGTATACACACAGCTGGATTTACATCCAGACAGTCCATGTTCTCGACCATACTGCCATCAAGCCAAGTTCTGTCTAGAAGAGCTGGGGGAAGAGAGCTCTGAGGGGAGGGGAAAGTACACACAAGGACAGTCACACTAGAGCCTGGAAGGGTGACTTAGTGATTAAGAGCATCAGCTGCTCTTCCAGAGGACCTGGATTCCGTTCCCAGCACCCACATGGCAGCTCAATATGATGCTCTCCTCTGGCCTTTGCAGGCACTGCATGGACATGGTACAGACATGCACACAGGCAAAAGACCCATAAAATGAAGATAATAAGCCAGGTATGATGGCGCACATCTTTAATCCCAGCATTCAGGAGGCAGAAGTAGTTGGATGTCTATGAGTTTGAGGTAGCCTGGTTTACACAGTGAGTTCCAATCCAGCAAGAGCTACACAGTGAGACCCGGTCTTGAAAACATAAACAAGCCAGGCTGTGGCACACACCTTTAATTCCAGCACTTGGGAGGTAGAGGCAGGTAGATCTCCAAATTCAAGGCCGGCCTGGTCTACAAGAGCTAGTCCTGGACAGGCCCCAAAACTACAGAGAAACCCTATCTTGAGAAACCAAAAGAAAAAAATAAGAAAGAAAAAAAGAAACCACAAACAAATAAGTAAATAAAATGTTAAAAATAGCTATAGGGGCTGGAGAGATGGCTCAGTGGTTAAGAGCACTGACTGCTCTTCCAGAGGACCCGGGTTCAATGCCCAGCACCCACATGGCAGCTCACAACTATCTGAAGATTCAGTTCCAGGGGATCAGACACCTTCACACCAATGCACATAAAATAAAGTTAAAAAACCATAAAAATATTTTAAAAAATAAATAAATAAAATAAAAATAGCTATATTGGACCTGGTAAATAGACAGTGGCCAGAGAATACCCGTCACTGTGGGCACAGGACCTCCAGTACCTGTTCAAACCTAGGTTTATACTACGTTTCTCACTGTCCCGCTGACAGCTAAAACCCTTTCATTTTACAAGCCCCAGCTTTCCCTCCTTCCGGTCCCAACAGCCTGGAGCTACCTACTGCCCTCCTAAGTAGAGCCTCTCCCGGGATGGGTGGGTGGAAGGCAGCTGCCATTGTGTGCAAAGAAGGTCCTCCCCTGGTGATATGGGGAAGACAGTGCGGAGCTAGCACCAGACTCCAGAGAGGAAGGCAAGCTCTGCAAAGCACAGGGTCTCCCTTCTACAAACATGACTCCAGGCCTGGCTCAAAGTGGCAGCTCTCCCTGGTAGCAGGAGGTGGCTGTGTGGAGACAAAGTCCCATCTGTCACCTGCCTGTCATCTTCTTGTTTGGTCTGCTTATAGGGTCATCCTATTGTTCCCTAAAATCAGAGATGGTGGGGACAGCACGTTTTATTAAAACAGCACAAAAATTACGGGAAGTTCAGAGGAAAGACAGGAGGCAGAAAGAGGCTGCAAAGAGGGGGGTATAGGGAAGAACCCTCCCCTCTGAGCTAGACACCCAAAGCCTAGGTTGGGGACTGGGGATTGGGGGAGTAATCTATTTTTCAAATGCCATTCAGCAGACCTCCAGCTTGTGGTAACAAAGCTAGGCAGGAGGAGAAGGTGGGGGAGGAAGGGAGAGAGGGGGGAGAGGGAGAGAAGGGAGGGCTAGAAGGGAGAGGCAGATGAAGGAGGGGAAAAGGGGGTGGGGACAAGGGAAAGGGAGAAAGAGGAAGTAGGGAGGCCTGACCACACCACAGTATCTCCTAGGTGCTCTGGGCCAGGGTGTGCGCACCTGGAGACAGTACACACAAAGCTTCAGGGACACCTGGCTCCTGGCCTGGCCGGCCACCTGTCTTCTTAGTTCCTAGGTGGACAAGCTCTTGGCTCTGAAGGGGCAGCTTTGCTCCTCCCCTCTTTCTCCTCCCCCTCAGCAGAGGAGCCGGGGAGTGTGAGTCAGCAGGCATTGGCTCCTGGCACTGACTCACCCAGCCACAGAGCTGTCATTCACCTCCAGCAGTGTCACTTCCCCAGCATCTGGGCCCCGAGCCTCTGGCGGTGGGGGTGGGGCACCAGGGTCGTGGGGCGGGCACTGTGGAGCCCAGGATCATCTCCGGAGGGAGGCCTCTGCCACTCTCACAAACCTACCCGCTTGTGTCCTCTGTGACAGGGAAGAAGAGCCCTGCTCTTGCTCTGCAGGACCACAAGAGAAGCCCCAAGCAGAAGCTCCAAGCGTTAGGTCACTTTGTGACCCTCGACACTGCCAAGCCCCTTAAGTTGTCACCCGTGCTGTCTGAAACCATGGCTTTACGGAGAGAAGTCTGTGCTAGGTGGCCTCAGCCTTACCCTCTGTGCAGTGGGCGCAAAGTCTGGGCACAGTGTGCCATGTTTCTAAGTACCCTCCTCCCCACAGTGTTCCTCTTTCAATGCTTCGTCTTCCCCACAGGAAGGGCCTCCTTCCTTCTTTCCTGGAATCAAAGCATCTATCAGACTATGACCTAAGATCATGGCAGGAGCAATCACTTACCCAGAGCCACCCTCGGTTCTGAGCAAACGGGAAGCTGTATGTGCTTCTCTGCCCCCACTCCCAGGAGCTGAAGCCCTCCATGGGATGCCTTCTCTCACCCCACACCTTGGCTCGAGTGCCCTTGACCAGGGACACTAGACCATCCAAGAGGAATGCACAGAACCCTCACCCGGGTGACGGGTGACAGCCGGCCTCCAGAGCAAGGTCTCATGGCCCTACTGTATCACCGGGCTGTTGTGCTTAGCCATCTGCCACCCCTCGCACCAAGAGTCCCAGCTGCCTCCTGACACACTGAACACATCAGAGTGATGAGGACCCAGTTGATGCCTGCAGTGCCACAGGGCAAAGCGCAGAGATAGACAGGGCAAAAGAGAGTGATCTGGAACTTGTTCTTGACCTCAGAGCACAACTTCCCCAAGAAGATGACGATCTTTTGTTGTTTTGGAGAGCCCCGAATCTTAGCTTCAATTTCTATTATACAACACATTCCCTGAGCTGCTCTCCACACGACTCTGAGGTGAACTTGCTGGGGTGTTTCCCCAAAGGTTTGTTGAGCACCAGGGTATTCCCTTGGAAGCTGCACGATAGGGCCTCAGAAGGCCCGGCACATCCATACACAATCCACTCTGTAGAAGAGAGGAAACCAAGGACCTAGCCCCCACAGACTCTGCCGAGGGGGGCCCAACATGGATCGCCGCAAGAGACATGCTCCAGAGAGGGAACTGGAGAGAGGAGAGGGGAGTGGGGGCACTCCTCATACCCCCACCCTGCGGGTATAATAGGTGCCAGAGGCAGAGAATAAACTCCTATTGCAAACCTGGGTGCACGGGATTCATATCTAACTCTGTCAGGATGACGGACGTTGGTGCAGCGGGTGGCGGTGGCAGCGGCTTCCAGGGCTACAAGATGGTGCCTAACACCAGCTACTGCTTGGCTAGAAGAAAAACTCAGCGTTAAAATCCATGTGGGGACTACCTAGAGGTGGACACAAATCATCTGTGTCTTCCTCTGTGCACAGGCATCTCCCAGGGCAACCCAGCACTTGCCTGGGTAAGCGCTGTGATGTCCACCCAGGGCACAGCACTGCTTTCTCACCACCTGTCACTTAGGTGGCATCCTAAGATTTAACCATACCAGCCGCTGGAGACTCCTCAGAGGCATGTCCCCAGCTCACTTCTAGCAAATTCTAGCTAGTAGCCAGGTCAGCCCAGCTCAAGTATTAGCAATGGCTCCCAGCTGCCTAAAGAGCTCTCTGGGAATGTCACCTGAAATCTAAGCTTCTCCAACCTCTTCTGTCCGGTCCTGGGTGGGTGACCCTTTTTGTGACCCAGGACTGCCACACTCTCCTGGCATTCCTCTTTCTGTCTGGAAGCTCTTAGAGCACCCATGTTTAAGGATAGCCCACTCAGAATGGAAACCCCCTTGGTCATCCCAGATCCTGCCCCATCCCACCTACCAGTCACCTGGGCTGGGCTCTGGTGAAGAGTTGGGAAACTTTGGGCAAAGTTTCAAGAACTGCTTGAGAAACCTTGATGTCTTCATTTTGTTTTTGACACAGGGTCCCACTGTGTAGTCCTGGCAGGCCTAAAACTCATCATATAAACCAGGCTGGCCTTGAACTTGTGGCGATCCATCTGCTTCTGCCTCCCAATGAAAGATGTGTGCTACCTACCACTGCCAGGCAGCCAGTCTTTGGTCTGATGGTCTGGAGAACCCTGGGACATAAGCTTGGGTATGGGTACCAGGACCCATCTGTACCTATTGACTCAATTTTAAAGGTGGAGCCCAGAAATCTCACCTGCTACATCCACATCCCAGGAGTCTTAGAGTCAAGGCTGGGAAGGGTGGGATTGTAAACTGGGAGGCACCGGATAAAATGTGAACAAAGCTGACCAGAGGAAGAGCCGTTGTTTGGCTGATGCTGTGCACATGTGCCAGGGTGCATGCAACAGGGGCTGGGGAAGAGTGGCTGGACAGAGGCAGGCAAAGCTGAAGGCATTTCAGTTCCTTCTGTGGCGGCTCTTCCAACTCTAGGCAGGGCCACACACTTCACCTGCCTCAACTGGAAGGAATTCGAGATACAAAGATGAGGACTGTTGGGGTAGCTTCTGGGACTAGGCAGTTAAGTGGGGGCTGCTTGTCTGATCCAAGAGGAAAGTGTCAGAGGTTACCCCCAACCATAGTGGGTAGCCAGGGCTACAGAAGTTCCCCCTCAGCTCAGCATCTCAGAAAGGGTAGAAAATAGCTGGACTACCCTCTCATAGATGGCACCATACCACAGGGACGTGTCTGGGATTTGTGGGAGAGGGGACACCATTTCCTACTGTTCTTTTACAGTAGAAACAAAATATTCCCAGCCAGAGAAACACCACTATGGAATGCTAACAACAGGCAGACCTTGGAGACCTCGGGCTCCATTGCGAAGACAGACTACCCTCACCGAAGTGAGGTTAAACCAGCTGGTTGAGGAACCTGATACCGGAGCCCCACTGTCCCTCCCACACACAGACACACTGGTCTCTCTCAGGCAGAGAGCAGTCATAAAGCAGTCCCTAGAGCATGGGCCCTGCTTAGCAGCACTGTTGGAATTTGGTGGCACCAGAGGTCCTAAGAGCAGCACCTGGCACTGCAGGGTCTTGTCAGCCCTAGCTGACAAGACAGTGACAAAGTGACCAACATTCTCCCTAAACCTTTGGCAGCCATGACTTGGGCACAGCCCTGCTTAGTGTCTGATTGGCTCCCTCACTGTCAGGGCTCAAACATGGGGTGTCACCCTAACACCCCACCTCCTCTATTGCCAGTCCCTGGCCCCTCTTTTATGTCAGTCATTTTTGATCTCCTCAAGGGAGGTGCCCATTGTGGAGGGCTGAGGACATAGCAATAACTGTTTCTGATTGACATCTTCCCAAAGAGCTTTGTCCCTATGGCTGTGTAGACTCACAGCCTGTGTTTATCTGGGACAAAGACTTCACCAGCTGGTACTACTGGAGGAGACAGGGTCCCGAGTATTACAGTTTTTTTGTCTTTTTCTACAATGCTGGGAATGTAGCCCAGAGATCCAAATGCTAGGTAAGTGCTTTGCCAGCAAGATGCACCCCAGTCCATTTCGACATTTTTGTTATTAAAAATGTTTTCTTGGGGCCAAAGAGATACATGGCTCAGTAGTTAAGAGTACTGGCTGCTCTTCCGGAAGAGCAGGGTTTAATTTCCAGCACCTACATGGCAGATCACAACTGTCTGTCATTTCAGTTCCAGGAGATCTGATACCAATGCACACAAGGTAAAGTTAAAAAATGTTTCTCTTTTCCATCAAGGGGAAAATAACTTTAAAAAAAATCTCCAAGGGGCTGGAGAGATGGGTTAGTAGTAAAGAGTACTTATTCCTCTGGCAGTAAACTAGTTTGCTGGCTCCCCACCATCTGTAACTCCAGTTCCAGGGGATCTAATGCCCTCTTCTGGCCATTGTGAGCACTGCACCCACATGGTGCACATACATACATATATACAGGCACATTCATATACATAAAATAAAAATTAACTTTAAAAAATCTCTATAAGTAGCTTGGGGTATGGTTCAGTGGCAGAGCTTTGCCGTGTATACACATAATACACAGAGCCTCTGCTTCCACCCTCAGCACCATGGGGGAGGGGGAAATTCCCACCTATTACCACCATGCAGGCCCTAGCAATTCACAGTGGGGTATACCACCACACACCCCAGTGTATTTCTGGCTCTCCCCCTCCTCAGGGAAACCATCCCTGCCCAGCCTACACCCATCTCCCAGCAATGTGGCTATGGTTCCCCAGGAGTAATCCTGTACCTTCTCTGGTGGCCTCAGATTGCTTTCTGTTCCAGGGCAAGGGCTGGGCCTGCCCCAGGTGCACTGAGAAGAACCTGGGTTGGCTGTAGTCATAGCAACCCTTTGTTCCTCTAATTCCAACTGTTTTCCTATGGTTGAAATAATAACTGCAGCTGACATGCGGCCACACAGCTCTGGGTGCTTTATATAATTCCACCTAATAACCGTGTTTTTTTTTTTTAATCAGGCTAAATATTTCCCCTTCTTCCCTTAAATCCTCCTCCAGTGATTGCTGCCGCTCACTTATCTCCTAATTAGTCCAAAGGTAATGGGACTTCAGAGCACCTTAGCCTGCAGGGACAAAAATCACTCTGCCAATGTCCTAGGCACATGGAGAGACACCCACATGCTCAGCCGGTACATTCCAGGCTCACGGCATCCAACCCTTACTGCCAGTGGGATGAGAGCCATCACCCCACTTTGGAGATGCCCAACCAAAGCTCATGAGGCTAAGCCACTTGACCGAGGTTTACACAGCCAGGAAGAAGCACGCTCCCGAGTCTTGAATCCTTAACTGCTGAGCTCAGGGTTATTTCCAGGTTATCGCCTTTAGCAACCCAAAGTCCTACCCCCTTCAACTTGGCACAGGAAAATACTGACAGTGGCTAAAGGCAGAGGGGCCACTTTGCAAATTAAACCCCCCCTCCCAAATTAAAGAACCCAAGTCTCCAAACCACAGTTGCTTTCACAGGCAGGATGCAGCCACGTGTCATGGTGGCTGTGTGGCAGGTGGTAGTGACAGCAGCAACAGACACCCATATGCCACCCAGGCCTTGCTAAGTGTTCTTCCACTTAATTATACCCAGAACAGGTGAAAGTCAGTGAGACCAGCTGTGACTGCGAAGAACTGACCCTCCGGCTAAGAAAGAGGGCTTGTTTTCAATCATTAAGTTTAACCAGGTTAACACAAGCAAGAGGATAAAGTCCAGGGAACGGCTCCTCTCCGAGACTAATGGTGGAGACAGCCAACTCGAGGGGCTGCTCCAGCCTAAGCCTTTTCTGTAAAGGGACTGCCTCTCCCCACCCACTGCCTGCCCCTACAGTGCCCCCACCCCTCACCTTCTCTGAGCTGTCACTCTGAGCTCTCCGCACACACGGGCACTCAGACTCTCTCCAGGATCCCACCCTCGGCAGCCCAAGGCATAATCAGCTTAGTCATGGATACAGCTTGGGCCACCCAAAAAAAGGTCTCCTTTTCCTCCTTGGGGGCAAGGATACCTGTGATTTAGGCCACAGCTATAAATAGCCCCTAACTTCATCCTTTTTAATTGACTCATCTATTTATTTGGTCAAGGAGTTCCTTCTGACCCCTCCCCCTCCATGGCCGAGTTCTACATTAATACTTCTTCCTGACATCACATGACTGATGCCTGGAAAGGGGGGGGGGATACCCTGGCTGCTGCAGCTTTGCTCTCTGAAGTCCATAGCAGGTGACACCTCCTTTTGAGAATCTGGTCCCCAGACTCTACTGGCCTCCTCCTCCTCCTCTTCAGCCTCACCTAGATTTTAACTGGAACTTAATGGGTCACTGGCCATCTGAATGGTGGCCTCTGGACCCTGGCTTCTCCCTGAGGACCTCAGTAGCATCATCTGCTAAATGGACCATCTCGAATTACACAAGACAAGGCTGGAGGAAGGGACTCAGCACAAGATCAGATTCACCCTGGGAGACATCACACACCCTCTGCCCCGGAAGATCAACCGGCTTTTATTTCATGAACCTTTCAAACAAGCACCGACTTTGACCAGGCCCTTCTCAACTCTGTGAAAGGAAGAAACAAACCCACCAGGAAAACACCGGATATTCTGGTTCTCCAACACACTGGGTGTCAAACGAGCATCAGCAGCGAGGTTCTCTATGGCCCACCCCAAGCCCTGTGGAACGTCTAACTAGGTAAGACTGAGAACAGTGTTCCTCCCAGGACCTCCAGCCAACGTGACTCTTGCGGCTGAGCTGGGGTGAGAGCCAGTTGTGCTTTTCCATCTCGGACACCCGTCAACAAAACAGTTACCTAACAGCTGCAAGCTCCAGCCACAGAACATGGCCACTGGTCTCCACAGTCTGGTTCCCCAAAGCAGAGCAAGACCAACCCCTGGACACAACATCCAGCCTTGAGGTCACCAGGTGAGAGTCCCCTCCCCTGCCCAGAAGATAAGCCAGGCCAAGACACGCCTTTCTCAGCTTCCTGAAAGTTTCTCTTTGCTTTCGCTCTCGGGCACGCCAAGCATTGACACATGCTGCTTCCTCTTAAGGGTAATGCCCTTCCGGTTTTCTGCCCACCTGTTGCTTAAGACCTCGGGACATAGTTCATGCGTCCAGAGCATCCTTACAGGAGTGAGGCTCGATGCTGGAGTGCGTGCCTGGCTGTGGGAAGCCAGGATTTCCATGTCTAGCACATGCACACAGGCACACATACCCACCGCAGCTTCAGACTCCCATTGCCCTGGAAATCTCCAGACTGAGCAGTCTGTCACCCACCTCAGAGTCCATGGGACACAGCAAAGGCAAAGCCACGGGAAAGTCCACTACATTTGTTTTTGGAGACAGTTTCATGTAGCTGAGGCTGGCCTTAACCTCGCTGTGTAGCTAAGGATAGCCATGAGCTCCTAATCCTCCCAGGGGCTGGGATTTCAAACATACACGCCCACACCAGCAAAAGCCAACAGTTTTTGATGACTGACAACCAGACTTTCGATTCTCACTTTTCATATACATCAGAGAGTTTCCCCCAAACTTCCCCTGCCATCCAGCACTCTTAGCAGCCCTGGTCTTTCCACAGGATAGCAAAGCAAGAAACAGATGAAAAGTTAACTTTCTCAAAGACTGGAAAGGTCAAAGGGAAGGGAAAGTCAAGATCCAGCCCCAAGCAGAGAAGGCAAGCTGAGGTGACATTTCTCCTTGGCCATAGGACCCAGGCATCAGTCAGCCTGGAGAAGGTCACTGTCTCACCTGAGTGTGATGGCCCACACCTATAATATATCCCAGCAGCCAGAAAGCTGAGGCAGGAGGATGGCTGTAAGTTCCAAGCCAGTCAGAGCTGTACAGCAGAACCCTGTCTCAAAAGAACAAAGGCCACTCTAGTTCTGCCTCTTTAAGGGTGACAGATGACTCTGAATGTCTCCAAGAGCAATGCTCTGTGACCACAGTTCAAAAGCTGCATCATAGGAGACACAGGCTTTTAAAAATAGACTCTGGGGCTGGAGAGATGGCTCAGTGGTTAAGAGCGCTGGCTGCTCTTACAGAGGACCCATAGAATGGCACACAGAGAGGTGCATGTGAACGCTGACTCAGTCAGGGCTCTGTGTTTTCCCTGGCAATCCTATCCAGTGACCCAAGGGATCCCTGCATTATCTACACCCCAGCACAAAACACAAAGCCTAGTATAATACCAGAGTTTGAATACTCAGGCTGCCTGGTGTGAAAAACAGGTCTCATGCTCTCCCTCCTCAGGCCCCTCCTCTTCTTCCCACCCCCATGGAGCCTCTTTCCTGCTGGCTATGGAGCCCTTTTGAAGTCCTCCGGGCTTTCCCTCTTCAGGTATTCATTACCGAGGGAATGCCATAAGATGGCAGACATCCCACCTTCTGCTAGCCTGCTCTCCTGACAGACATTACCAATCAATTGTGGCATTGTTCCCACTGATTGGCACCAGCCTTAGATGAAAGACAAGACAAGGCCCTGTAAGAGAACCGATCAAGGGCTCCAGTTGAAAATCCCAAGACAACTTGTGTAAGACAACAGCAAAAACAAGAGTCTGGGGGTGAACGGGTAGGACTGCAGGAAGGAGTGGAGGGATGAGGACAGAGGCAGAGAGAGTCAGCCTGGGAAAAGATAGGCAAGGGGGAGGTCAGCCAAATGAGGTAAGTGTGGGATCGGATCGGGAGGTGTGCCACGCTGGGGCTGGGACTCAAGCAGGGATCGGGACCTGGGCGAGAACAGTGCTCCTCGCAAGGAAGAGCACTTGGCACCAAGAGGGAGGTCCCTTGGACCAGGGCCCCCAGCCCCTAAGTGACAATGGGGCTTCACATCTGGTCATTCCCACCCGAAAAGCCTGTCTGGAAACAAGTGGCGCTCCCCATCCCCCAGGTTTTCAGTGGGAAAGTGGCGGCTGTCCAAGGCGCCTCAGTGAAGGGTGGGAAACAGATAAAGATGGCATAAAGGCTCTCCTTCCAGGGATCCTGAAACCAGCCCCTTCTGCAGACCAGGCACCCAGGACTGGCTGCTAACCAGTGAGCAGGTGGAACCTGGCGTTTGTGGGGAAATCCATGTCACAGCAGCTACAGTATGGGAAACAAGAGCCAGACTGTCCAGACCGCCTTCTGGGGCCTCAGTTTTCTCACCTGTGACATGGGTCAGACTATGGGAGTGCCCAGTACAGTAAGGCATTGTGAAAACGACAGCTCTGTCCTTGTCTGTGTGTGCTGACTTCTTCAAAACAGCAGGGCCCAATCACACCAGCAACAGGAAGGTGTAGCAATGACAGCTACTGTTTATTGAGCAACTGCTATACCCCTGCCGCTGTACCAAAACTTTTGGTTTTTCTTTCCTTTCCCTCTCAGAAGGCTGCAATGCATGACTTCATACCCACTTTGACAAAGGTCAGAGGAGGCAGGGATGCGTTCAGGGTTACCAGAGAGTGGAGTTTATTTTTAACTTCCTACTGTTGATGGGTTTTTGTTTTGTTTCTGGGTTTATCAGATCTTCTCCCAACGAGGAAGGCTAGTTGGGGTGGAAGGTTTTGAATCCTCTCTTCTTGAGGGCCCCACAGGCAGAGGAGGACTCGCTAAAGTGAGGCTGCCACTTCCCAGTGCCCCAAAGCTGTTGCGGATGTCAGGCAGGAGGGGCAAAGAATATGGTTTCTGGAGAAACAGAGATTTGAAATTGGGGTCTGCACCATCTTTAAAATGGGCACCCCAGGATAGAAGTGCGCCTGAGCGGCAGAGCTCGAGGAGGGCATGCGCCCTGGGTTCCGTCCCATGTAGGGAAGGGGACGACTTCTACACTGCATCAAGATATCCCTTGTGCAACCACAGTCAGGTCGTCAGACGGAAAAACTCAGAGCTGGCTCCTGCAGCTGAGCCGGTACCGTCACCCCACTGAGTCCTGAAGGCAAGGTGTCCACAGTGGGGCTCTGAGGAAGCTCCATGCTGGGACACTTGGCTAGCCTGCTGAGGTCCTGAGTTCCATCCCCAACACTCGGCCCCCTTCCCAAAAGGGATGATTTATTACACATTATAAATATGGTTTATCACAAAATAGAAGCAGGCATTGTTCACTATAGACTGTTTTATCAGAAAGAGTAACAACTTCTTATTGACTTCCAATTTTCAGTTATCCTCCTGCCTCCGGCTCCCAAGTCTGGGATCACGGACATGTGTCACCACTCCTGGATCATAGTATTCTTTTTATCCTTCTTTTCCCCCTTAATTCAAAGATGACAGTTTCATTAGAGTTTAAAGAAAATGCCCAGGACAGGCCAGCTAGAAGTCGGAGCAACCGCTCAGAAGACAGGAATGGAAAAGGGAGGAAGCCACGCTGTTTGAGATGAACTGGAATGGAAGACAAGCAGCCACATGGCAGGGAGAGAGAGTGAGGAAGCTCAGAACATCCGTGGGGTCTAGTTGGCATCCAAAATACAGAGGCAGAAAAAGGAAAATGTACCTCATGGGGGCTTGTCAGAACTGGGTCTCATGTATTCTTTTAAGAATAGTTTGCTAGCCCCGCCCACAATTGAGACTATGCCTTGTCTCAATTCCAGAGGAAAATGCTGGCCAGATACCTGTGGTCCCACCTACTCAGAAGGCTGAGGCAGAGGGATGGCTAGGGCATAGGAGTTTCAGACCAGCCTAGACAACACAGCAGGACCCCAGTCTTTTGCCTTTTCTGTTTCTCTGTGTAGTCACCCTGGCTGTTCTGGAACTCTGCTCACAGAGACCTGTCTGCCTCTGGCTCCCTAGTGCTGGAATTAAAAGGCATGTGCCACCGCTGTCTGACTCCAGATCTTTTATCGTAATAAAAAAAAAACAAACAAACAAACAAAAAAAAAAACAGGGTCTTACTCTGCAGCCCTGACTGGCCTCAGACTCCGGGCTACAGCAGAGACCTTCATGCCTCAGTCTCCCGTGTGGTAGGATGACTGATATGTTCCACTTCCGGCAGCTTATGGACACGTATGTACGCACACACACCACTCCATTATACTGTGGTCACCCCTGCATGGTGGGAAAAGGGTGACTTCCCCCCTTCTTTTAGTACTTTCTGTGTTCAAAACATGACTTTTATCATCAGGGTAAACACACAAATGCCATTTTCTAACTGACAACTCCCCTAGGAAGCAGGAGCTGAGGCTGCACTTTCCAGAGGATAACTGGAGTCCACAGACAAGCAGGAGGTATGCCTGCTCACAGTCTCTTCCTTAGAGTATCTAGCACCCTAAAGGACAAGCACCCCAGAAGTGGACATCCCAGGGGGCAGCACCCTGAAAGGTGAACTTGCCTCTTTAATTGAGGGGGGGGGTGTCGCTGCTCTAGGGACCTCTTTGATGCGATAATTCTATGTGGGATGCTTAGCACTATTAGTCCTACTGAGCCCATAAAACTCCCCTGGGCTCACCAAGTCTCCATCCACGTCACCTGCAGTAGACCACAGTTCTCCTGGCTTGATATAACTTCCCCATTTTATAGTGGGGAGTCTGAGACTCAGAGATATTTGGTGATTCCCTTCAAGGTCACACATCAGGCACAGACTGGGGCTAGGCAGGAGGCTTTGTTGTTTGTTCTGTGGTTCTGGAGAAGGCAACCCAGGCCTTATACAGACCCACTGAGCCACATCCTAGTCCTGAAGCCAGAATGAGCCTGGACCTGCCTGACTCCTCAGTGTTATGCTCCCCACCGTAAGGCTGAAAAGATATTATCTCACCTTTCTCAGCTGGAAACCCAAAGGCCAGAGGCCCCACGTGATGTGCGAGGGTGGGCCACACCCAGAGCTCAAGTGTGTATCATTCCTGAGTGATATGCTCCCTGCAAATCCACGTGGCGGGTGGAAGGGAGGCCATGAGCCTTTCCAGAAAGAGCAAGCCAGGAGGGCAACACAGGAGTGGTGTGGGACCGTGAGGGCCAAAGTGCCCCGCAGCCTGGTCTACATCTGGGACTGGCACTGAGGAGCAGCCCGGCCTCTATCTGCTCTCTGCCTATGAGGCTGCCAGGCCCCAAGGGGTCAGCCACTAGCACAAGACTCTTTATCTAGAAACAGAACTCACATTCCAGCCTCGGAGCAAGCACGGGCCTCCTTGGCTTCCACTATCCTTGGCTGTTCATTAACCAGGGGCAGGAAGGCCTTGGGAAGGGGAAGGGGCTGGGCCTGAGGGGACTCACTGCCTATGGTGAGGGCAGTAGGGCAGTGCCACCAAGTGGGCACCAGAGTCGGGCAAATGGGTTCAGAGTTGTGGGAACCTGGGAGGTGCTCCTTTATCCCTGAGTCTAGGTTTCCCAATCTGCGCAACGGAGATATCAGTACCTAGTATCCGGCACGACTCAAGTCCACACCCAACTTGCTGGGGGGTGCAACCATGCCTGGCACTCAGTAAGCATTCCACCTGTTCATCTACCATTTTCAGAGAAAGAACAAGAATTCCTTCTTTCTACGACTCTTGAGGCTGTAACATGGCCCTTGGGGTTGTAACCAGGTAATGTGTTACACTTCCGGGCAAGTCTAGTACCCGCTGACAATAAGTGTCCCCAACACATGGCCATTACAGTGAAGACTGAGCACAGCAGAGCGGGTTATCCGTCCACTCAGCTGCTCAGAGAGGTCTTCTCAGCCTCTGGGGATGGACACATCTGACATCAGAGAACCTATGGTCTCTAGTCGGCTGTTTAAGACCAACACAGGAGCCTGGGCCAGGGAGAGTGAGGAAAAAGTGCAATCGAACCCAGCCACTAGAGACAGTTACCAGGGGACTCATGAGAGCTCTACAGATGTCCCCAAGCTGATCATGCCCCAGCCCTGTACCAGTGAGAGACCTTCCTTGGGAACTGAGGGTACAGCTCAGGATAGAGCATTGTTTCCACCCAAGGGCTCCGCCCCAGAACCAAGAGAAGAAAAGAGAGAGAGAGAGAAAGAGTGGCGGGGAGGGAAGGAGATTAGATATTAAGAGAGCTCTACCCAGGAAGGTGGAGTTCTCCAACTTGAGAGCAGGGTCCACAGGTGGGTCACAAGATTGATAGAGTGGCAGGACAGGGGAGTGGCTGGCAGATGGCAGGGCAAGAACTTCGAACATTCTAGAGAGCTGTATACACCCTCCACGTCAAGATTAAAAGGACCTCAAAGTCCCGAATTTAAAATCAACTCAGTCTGAAAACAACATCAAAATCCTCCTTCTGGGCACCCTTACAACTCTGAACTAGAAGAAAGGGAAAAAGACTAAAGAGACGAAAAAGCAAGCTGTAGTGAGTACCAAGACAGTCAGAAGATTAGATATGAGAACTATGTCAATGTTAAATGTCCGGGGCTGATAATTGGGCTGTGGTTACGTAAGACGAAGACCTCGCTCTTATGAAATACGTGAAGGACTAGGGGAAGGGGCACCCCATTTGTGAATTACTCCCCAATGATTCAGCAAAAATACTATTCGTGTGGCTCTCCATAGGACAGACAGCAGTGGGTATGGATAAAACGCCCTGGCCAGCAATAACACTAGAACCATCAGTGTGAAGGGCGTCAGAAACTCACTGAGATCTCGGAACGTTGCTGAACATTTTGAGTTTTGTTCTAATAGATCCTTCAGTGAAGCTGGGGCTATAGTTCAGTGGTAGGGCTCAGAATGAGCACCCCTCCATCCCCAGCAGCACACGCATGCACGCGCACACGTGTGTGTGTGTGTGTGCGCCCCCCGCACAGAAGAGATTAGAGAGGCTTGGGATCAAAATCTGGAGCATCCTGTCTTGAGCCAGGCCACCCTTGAAGTGGGTCTCAGAATCAATTCATCCAAGCTCCCGTACCCCATGCAGCATCTGCTACATCTACTCTCTGACACAGCCTGAGTACAGGCAGGTCAGGTGACCCTCCACCCAGAGGTGCCAAGAAGGTAATGGGGCCACCTCAGGGATTTTGTCTTCCTCTGGAGCCTGGAGGACACTTTAAACGGGAGACTCCTCCCCGATGGGATCTGGCAGTGGGTGGCAGTAAGGGGAGGGGGGCGGGCTGAGCCTGTAAGGAAGCTGAAAAACTACTTACACTTGAAAGGCTCCTCTGAAGAGGCTGTGGGGCTGGCTCTGCACCTGTCGCAAAGAGGAAACAAAGAGGTGTGGTCAGGGCCCAGGGTGACCAGGTCTGACCATGGGTGACTCTCAACACACATATGTTATGGAGGGGCTTCCTTTGAGCCTGTGGGACCAGGGACCTGACATGGGGATGCTGAGTCCCAAGCATGGATAGGCACACACAGACCTGCACTCTCACCTAAGGGCTAATGCAACCCTGTGTGTCAGTCAGACACAAACATATTCTCCCTCCCTCCTCCTCATCCTTTCCTCTCCTCAGTCTGAATCCTTCCGCTGGCTTCAGTGCTCTTGAACCCAGACAGCCCAAGTTCCAGGGAATCACACTGTGAGGAGCTGCTGGAAGCCCAGGTAGGTTTGATGTATAAAAAAGGTCCCTTTTAATGTTGGATGTGGTGGCGCACGCCTTTAATCCCAGCGCTTGGGGGGTGGGGCAGAGGCAGGCAGATCTCTGTGAGTTCAAGACCATCCTGGTCTACAGAGTAAGTTCTAGGACAGCCAAAGATACACAGAGAAACCCTGTCTCAGGAAGGAAAGAAGGAAGGAAGGAAGGAAGGAAGGAAGGAAGGAAGGGGAAGGAAAAAGAAAGGAAGGGAAAAGGAAGGGAGGGAGGGAGGGAGGGAGGGAGGGAGGGAGAGAGAGAGAGAGAAAGAAAGAAAGAAAGAAAGAAAGAAAGAAAGAAAGTTCCCTTTTGAGCCAGGGAGATGGCTTGGCAAGTGAAGGTGCTTCCTGCCAAGGCAAATAACCTAAGTTTGTTCTCCCGGGCCCACAAGGTGGAAGAAGAGAGCTGACTCCTGCAAGTTCTCCTCTGACCCTGCTCGGATATATATATACGCATATCATACACACATACATACATACATATAACAACTTTTTTAAAAAGAGGTTCATTTTTGCTAGTATGCATTGGTAAGTCACTCACTAGACCAGATCAGAAAGCCCATACCACTACCAGCTCTGTAACCTGCCCGGGTTCCTGATCTGTCCCTGGCTATCCATCCCCCTATGGACATGGCAAGGCTAGACAGAGGGCTAGAGAGGATTCTTTTATTGGGATCATCATCATCGTTATTATTATATTTCTTTGTGTGTTGGGGTGGAGGTATCACGTGGAGGTCAAAGGACAACTTGCAGGAGACTCCTTCCACCGTGTGGGTCCTGGCGGTTGACTTCGGGTCCCTGGCTGAACCACCTTGACAGCCCAGCCCCAAGAGTCTTGGAAGGCAGATCAGGAAACCTGCTGCACTCCACTGTCTAGCAGCTCTCCCCTGGGGATGGCCCAGAAGCCATCTCATGGATTCTGACTTATTTGTTCATGTTACGGTGTTACGGTGAACCCCAGAGTGCACGTTCAGTGGGAACACCACAACAGGGCTGCACCATAGATGCTTCTTTTTTTTAAAAAAAAAAAAAAAAAAAAAAAAACAGGGAGCCTCTGTTCTTTAGGACTGGATTTGGGAAACAGACAAGGCCGGCAGAGCTCTGGGCCTGGAGTCCCAGGCCACCCGTGGTGCTGCTGGCCCAGACACAGGAAGGCTTTTCAGCTTTCCTGGAATATAAAAATGTGGAGACTCGGAACGCGGTAGTTGTTGATGGAGAGCTAAGATTTCAAGGCCACTTAAACTGGGATTAAAGATGCTGCACAGGGGTGAGGGAGGAAGGTGGGCAAAGGCACCTGTCCCTGCTTAAGCCCCACTTCTCCTTCTCCCTGGCAGCTCTACTTTCTAGCTTCTTCCACGACCTGAGCAAAGCTATGGCTGCCGCCCTGTCAGTACATACCAGACTTCCTCCTCAGTCCTCTCCCTGCATCAGGGCACACACAATGAGTCCCAGGAACCACACGGTAGCAATAGGCATCAATTTCTGAAGCACCTACTATGTGCCAGGCACTGTATGGGGAAAGATCACAGCAGCGCCCGAGAAGCTGAGGTCCTGTTCTTAAGGAGAGCAGAATCCTAGGGTAAGGACTGAGACACAAGCAAGAAGCCACTGGGGCTTCTGCCACTTCCGAACTCGACACTGCCCGACAGAAGCGGAGGTGGACTGGTAATATCTGCGATGCGTGAGACACAGAAATGGAAAATGGCAACATGCACCTGAGTCCTGGGCTGTGCCAAAGAAAGAAAGACAGAGGAGGATGGAGTCAGCGTGTTTAAAGCACAATTCTCACCACAGTGTTTGAGGAACAACAAAGGCTGTCCCTGTCTGGGGCGAATCCTGACAGGTAAGAGGCCAGCTCACCTCAGACAGAGAAGACTAGCTTTCTGTGTCAGTGGGTCTATCTAACTTGCGGGCACACACACCCAGCCTGGGAACAGCCTGAACTGATTTGACCTGGAGATGCATAGGTATTGATCTCATCCTACAAGGTATCTGGGGACTTGATCTCACCTCCTACTTCCAGGAAACATGTGAACAAGACCTGTCCAATCAGAGGGATCAGTCATGGCTAGCTCACTCGTGGACTTGATTATACCTGGACAATTAGAATGACAGCCAGAACTCTTGTTCAAAAAATACTGGAGCTTGGGGAGCTGGCAAGGCAGCTCAGTGGATTAAAGATATTTGTCACACAAGCCTGGAGACCTGTCAGAGGTAGAAGGAGAGAACAGACTCCGCAATTTTCCTCTGACACACACATGCAAACCACACCATGTGCACTGCCCCCAACACACACACACACACACACACACACACACACACACACATAATCCTAAATTTTTCTTTTAAAGAAGGATCCTACTAAGTTGGGATGGCTTGTGGGGGTGGGGTTTCACTGGGGCAGCTAAGGTGCCCACAAGGAGAATGGACCCCAGAGTCCAGAAACGGGGCAGACTATAACAGCTCAGAGCCTGGATATAGCCACCTCTGAAGCACACCTCACCTGGCCTCTTCCATTAGAGGATCAGTAAATGTTCTCTTGACTTCTAAAGTTAACTGAAACTTATTTCTACCAACTACAAGAGCAGAATCCAGTCTTATTAGGGCACGGAGGTACACACGTGCAATCCCAGCACTGGAGGGCTGAAGGGGGAGGGAGGATCATGAGTTGGAGACTGACCTGAGCTACATAGTAAGTTTGAGCCAAATAGAAAAACCCTGTCTTAAAAGCTAAATCAGTGCAGGGCTGGAGAGATGGCTCAGCGGCCAAGAGCTCTTGCTGTTTTTGCAGAGGACTGGAGTTCATTTCCCAACACCCACGTTAGGAGGCTCAGGACCAACTGTTACTCTAGCTTCAGGGAACCTGAGGCCCTCTTCTGGCCTTCTAGGATACTTGTAAATACTTGCACACGCGCACACACACACACACACACACACACACACACATATGTGCATATATACAAAAACATGCACACCAATAAAAATTAACTAAATGCATAGAGATGTGGCTCAGGGGTACAGTGCTTGCCTAGTATGAGCAAGGTCTTGTGTCCATCTTCAGCAATATTATATCTCGTGTGTGTGTGTGTGTGTGTGTGTGAGAGAGAGAGAGAGAGAGAGAGAGAGAGAGAGAGAGAGAGAGACCTATGCCCTGGCTTGAACTTGCTGTGTCATCTTATGCTCACTCCTTATCTCTCCCATCAGCCCATTAGTACCAAGGTGGAGGATGCAGGTGACAAACTTGACATCTGAGGTCCCCCACAGTCTGACATTCTACCTATCATCTGTCTGTTGCCAAGTTTAGGCCTGACCCTTCCCCCTTGTCCTCAGCCCTCACCTCAGGGCACACAGGAAGACTGTTTAAATCATTCCTCACAGGTAGGCCTGTGAAACATCTGGAGGACTCTTCACAACAGACCGTGAGCCCCACCCCCAGCTCTAAATGCCAGATGAGGGTGGAGCCACCTAGTCTCTCTCCTATCCTGTGTTAAGTGGCAGTTCTGGTGGAGGGACCACCATGCTCTACGAACTCAAACTCAATCTGTCCTTTCCTTCAGGTGCTGATGCCAGGTGGCCCATGTAAACACACACCTCAGGCAGGTAGGAGATCAGACCAACAGGGCCCTCCATCCTCAAAGCAGAGCCCAATTTGAGACAATTCCAGATGGCTGCAACTTTCCACAAGGGTAGCACCAGTCCTGGTCAAGGGGGCAGCTCTGGCACAGCCCCTGCTTCCGCTGGCCCCATGCTGAAATATATCTAGATAACAGGAGGCCATTTGAGGGGTATTCCAGCAGGCCCTGTGCTGTCTTCCAGAAGCCAGTAGTCTCTCTCAAAGAGTCCCCTAACACCACCACCACCCCAGCAGGCAAAATGCCAGATCCCACACTGTGGGCCTTGTCCTGACACACTGCCTGGAGCAACCAGGCCTGTCTGCAGGGCCTGGCTGGCCCTGGGCTCTCCCCTGACTTAACATCCGACTTGGCTGCCTGCAAAAGTCTCCTGCGGCTTTTTGGACTGCTAACACTGCAGAGTAAGTAGCAAGCGGCTTCCCCATAGCATCCTTTCCAAGGTGGCACTGGCCCAAGGCCGGCTCAGCCAGCTCCCAGCCCTATGACCTTGAGTCAGTCACCTGCCTTCAGGGAGGCCTTGGGGTTTTCCTATGCGAAATGTGAAGACTAAGGAAATAGAATTTATCAACTAATTCCTTTTCAGCTTTTGGGTAAGAAAAGCTTTTGTAGCCTGGGTCTCCCTATGTGGCTCTAGGGGCCATGTTGCCCCAACTCCTGGCCTCTGGCAACACTCTCTCCTTGTCCTCCCAAGGAACTGGAATGCCCACTGTTTGGGTATTATGTTGGTTAGGCTTTTAAAGTCTACTGGATGCTAAGTCCCAATGTGGAGGCTGAGAGCCCAGTGTGGTGGTGTAATCCCAGCATTCAGGAGCCTGAAGCCAGAGGGTCATGAGTTTGTGGCCAGCCTGGGCTGTAAAAAAAAATAAAATAAAATAAAATAAGAAATCACATCTAAAAACAAAATCTGAACAGAACCACAATGAACCATGCCCAGGCCCCTGGTAACAAGAAAGAGAGGGGCTCCAGGCTGGATCATCAAGGAGGTGAGAATTGGTGGTAGTTACCCTGACTGCCTGGGACTCAATAAACAAGGAGAGTGGTTTTCCTGGTGGCAGGATGGGGCTTTCTGAGGATGCTGGCAGAAGGCAACACTCTTTATTATCCTTTGGCTGGAGCCCATGGCCGGAACTTAAAGTAGGAGTTAGCACTAAGAAGGTGTGGCCCTCACCTAGTGAGGAGACCAGGGTCGGTTCCCTTGTTCTGCCTGTTAAATGCCCTCAGCCCCATACAAAAACAGACCCCCACACATGTCCCATGGGCCCTGCCCTGGCTGGAGGACGGGGTGTACTCTCAAAGAAGGCCCAGCTCACAGCAATCCCTCATCCAGGCCATACTGACTCAGTGCCCTTGAGTTAGAGGAGCAGCCTGGCTTCCCCCACTTTCAGCCAACAAAACAGTCACGAGGGGTAGCAGGTTCCCAGCCAGTGGGGCTTGGGGACGAGAAGAACCATAAAGGAACATCACAGCTGTAGCTTAGCACACAATCCCCACTTCCTGGAACAGTCCACCATGCCATGCCTTCCCTACTGTGCCCTGATGGGTTACAAGAAAAGAAACAGTACTAGTGTTTTAAAAGGCTTCCCAGGGCTAGAATAAGAGCCCTTACCTACAATCCTGGGTTCCATCCTCAAAATCACCCCCCTCCAAAAGAAAGACACAAAACACCTGGTGTGGCTGAAAACTGGCCCCGGGGGATATTCGGCAAGAGCTGACACATTTTTCAGGCTCACAACATTGGGCACCTTTAAGAAAAGCCCACCTTCTCCCCATGGAAAATTAAAGACAGAAATAGAGGCTACGGCACCTAGAAGGGGCTGGCAGGCGTGGGATTTTTTTTTTCTCTCTCTCCTTTTAAAGGTTTGTTCTGATCTATATTCTCCCACTAATAGCTTAAGCAAACCCACATTGTTCCTTAGGAGAGCTTCCCTACCAAAAATCAGTTGCCATAGGTCTACTTGGCACCACCCTGAAACTCTAATCTCCAAATTGGGGCACATCCTTTCGGAGCAAGGGTCAGGACATCTGGAAAATCATCAAGAGGATAAGTGTGTGGTACCTCACGCTGTGACAACACAGACATTAGGTTCTTCCTCGTTATCCACCAAATGGTCTCCTCAAACCCAAGGACGAGAGAGGGATAAGGATCCACCCAGATCACACTGTAAGCCAGAGGCCAAGGACACCAGCCCTGACTCTCAGTGCCTGACTTTGATTTTAGATGTTTACCTGAGTAACTTTTTTGTTGGGACATCTCTCACTCTCTCCAGACAGACAGCCCCAGGAGGGCGTATTTCAAACTGTCCTATTCACGGGCCATATCTATACAGCCTGGGATGAATAAGTACCTGCTAGGCGGATGGATGGGTGGATCCAAGCCTGGACCAATAGACGTTCAAAGTATAGGCTCTCATTTCAGGATTGGGCTGCACTTCTGTGAGCCAGGCCCCTCTGCTAGATGCTGGAGTGTCTCCCCCTCCTTTCAGTGTGTCCCCAGTTGGTGAGCAGGCAGATATAAGGCAAGCTTACAGAGGTCCAAGCTCAGGACTCAGGCCTAGAGTCCAACAGAACTGAGGAGGGGAAGTTCAAATCCACTTTGACTCTTTTGATCTTTGGCTTCCTTTATATTAAGCACCACCCAGGGTCAAGGAACAGAACACTTCATGGACCAGGACGCTTCAAGATGTACCTTGCTGGAAGAAAACTGTGGGGAACAAAGGACCAGGCTCAGCTGAGAACCCCAGACTACAAGGACAGGTGAGGCAGATCCGGGAAAGAGTCTAACATCAAATTCTTCTTTAGAGTTAATCTGATTTTACAGAGCACGGTGGAGCCACTGGAAGACCCCTGGGCAGGAGACTGGCTCAGCATCACCACTTAGATGGTACAGAGAGGCACCCAGAAGGCATGGTGGCTGATCAGGAGGCTGTGGATAGCAGGTGCCATCTGGTGATGGAATGAAGGTCCTTGAAATCATGACCAGCCTTCCATTGAGGCTGACTGGTCCTGGATCAGGGGCAGAATCCTCAGAACAGCCCTGTTCCAGTGCCCTTCACCCAGTAGGCATGACTGCTCAGACCCACAGGCCAGCCACACTTCTCCACCCACTGCCAAGCATCTAGTGACCTTAGCTAATGGGCTTTCCTCAGGAAGGGGGTTGATGGAACATGGCAACCAGTCAGATTCCACATCTACCCTGTTACAAACGCCATGGAAACGGGACACTCAGAATGTCCCACCTGAGAGACCTAGCCTAAAACTCCACTTAATGGCAATACGGAGGCTCAGGGGGAATGGGGAGGGGACAAGGTGACTAGACTGACCAGCCTGGAACATGGGTAGGCTCGGTTAACAGAAGTCAGTTGTCCACTGGATGCCCAACAAGTGTGGGCAAGACATCCTTCTCACCCTTCTCCCCCCCACCCCCCCACCCCCCCCCCCCCCCCGCGCCTTGCATCTCAGTCCTGGGCTGACCAGAGCCGTTCATCAGTGCCAGGCTCCAGGCTCTTCTCCAAGCTTTCCGAGAGTTGGGTCCTGGATTACCGGTGTCTCTTAAGCAGCTTGCCCTTGGGATTCTTCCTTCACACTCTGTTCCCATTAACTGAGACTATGAACACCACCATGGAAATACGGAGGTGAGGGGCTGGGGTTGTGGCTCAGTGGTACAGCACCTGTCTATCTGTGGAAACCCTCCCTGGGTTCCATCCCCATTAAAGTCAGTTGCACAAGATCTTGCCAGTGTCCTCAATCTACCTCCCAGAAGGGGAGTTTTATATAATCAGAATGGTGGGCGCAGCAGGGGCAAGGGAAACTGAACAATAGGTGTTTTGAAGGTTGGATCTCTCCCACTTCACTTCGCCCAGACCTCACCAGAGCTCCTAGTCCCTGAGGTGAGTGGGTGGGGCAGGTTAGCTGGATGATCCCAAACAAAGTCCACAGTACCTCAGCTCCACAGTCAATGGACCACTCTTCCGCACACCTGCAACCTGTTCAGAAGCACCTGCCCCCAGCATAAAAGGCCCGGGATTGTACATTAACCTCCAGATACTCATCTTCTCCCCCTCCCTGTGCTGCTCTCACCTGCGGCAGAGACTGAGAGCCGCCCAGCACCAGAGACTGGTTTATTCATTGCTGCCCTTCCTACCCCTATGATAGTGCCTGACATACAGTAGGTGTTCAATAAGCATCTGCAGTGGAACCAGTGATACACACACCTGCAGTTTCAGCCACCTGCGAAGCTGAGGCAGGAGGATTGAATAGGTGAGCTCCTGTATCAGTGGAGAGGCCTCGGGCTGCTGTTCACCTTTAGGGCAAGTTGGAAGCCACTGGGTGGGGCGACTCCCTCACTGAGCTGTAGTCTGGGTGATCAGCTAGGACAGAAGAGGTCAGTGGGTCACAAGCCAAGGATGTTCACAGTGGGCTGGTGGGCTTGTATGTTCTGTGAGGTGTTCTGCAAGGTGTTCTGCAATGTGTTCTGCAGGGCATTCTGCTGGGTGGCAGGTCATAATGGGCCATTGTTTTGTACAGACCGAGTGGCAGAACCTGAAACAGTATGATGCTGTTTTTGCTAAAAACAAAACCAAACCACAGCTGGCTAGCTGACTGGCTGGCTGGCCCCCTGAGCAAATCCTTACACCAACAAGGAAATGAAAACGGACCCAGAAAGTGATAAAAAAGCAGACTGCGTTCCTACAGACTTTCAGGTAGCACACAGCTAAAGCTGCACGTAAGGGCGATAGATAACCTTGAGGTCCTTACTGACTCATTCTGTAGTGTCGGGGGTGGAACCCAGGCCTGCACATACTTCACAGCTTGTACCCTCCATCCAACCTTATAAATGGATCTTTTGTAAAATGATCCGAAGGGAATCTATCTTAGCTTATAATGGTTCTGGATTGTATTGCTTGAGGTATATGATTTCTTTTTTTTTTTTTTTTTTTTTTTTTTTTTTTAAATATTTATTTATTATGTATACAATGTTCTGTCTGTATGCCTGCAGGGCAGAAGAGGGCACAAGATCTCATTACAGATGGTTGTGAGCCACCATGTGGTTGCTGGGAATTGAACTCAGAACCTTTGGAAGAGCAGGCAATGCTCTTAACCTCTGAGCCATCTCTCCAACCCCGAGGTATATGATTTCTAACTTAAAAGTGAATCATTTGGCAGTTCCTCATTTCTATGTATATAAAATGGCATGTCCATAAAAAAGCTTGCACACAAGGCCCACAGGAAGTCTCTCCCAATCCCACACCTACAAACAAAGCAGCTGTAGGACAGACGGACAGGCTGTCATATGGTTATCAAGCCTCTTGCCACAGGGCACATGACCTCCAGTTTATACAGCATCCGCTCTTACACATAACTAAGATACAATTTAATTTATAAATTAGTCACTCAGAGCAATAACTCAAAATAGAATAATAACCTTTTACTGTCATAAAATGTATTCAACAACTCATGAACTGCTCATTTCTAAACCCTTTCATTTAATATGTCTGGGCTACAGTTAGCCATGCCTAACACATCCATACATACGGTGCTGGGATTACAAGGGTGATTCATCACGCCTGGCACAAATCCACTGATACGAGGCGGTGAGAGACATCTAAAAGTGCTATGTAGAGGGGCGGAGAGCGCTGGAGATGTGGCTCAGTGCTACAGTGTCTGCCTCTCAAGTGTGAGGTCCTGGTTCCAACCTCAGGCAAACAAAAAAGCAAGAAGAGAGACGCAGGGAAGACCGCTGGCTGTGCGACAAGAGAGCCTCCTGAGCTCAGGTCCCCAGCACCCACATAAAAAGGCAGACGTAGCCATGCACTCATGCAAAGCCAGCACTGGAGGGGGGACAAAGAAGGCAAGGTGGAGTTTGTTGGTCACTATCCTAGCTCCAGGTTCGGTATCAGAACCTGTCTCAAAAAGTAACATGGAGAGCCATGGGGGAAGTGACCTGATGCTGAACTCTGGTCTCCACACACATGCACACACACAAAAGGTAGAGAGAGCCTGAGAAGGCATGTGATGTTGACCTCTAGCCTCCACCAGCACACGCACACATGTGATGCTGACCTCTAGCCTCCACCAGCACATGCACACATGTGATGTTGACCTCTAGCCTCCACCAGCACACGTACACATGTGATGCTGACCTCTAGCCTCCACCAGCACACGTACACATGTGATGTTGACCTCTAGCCACCACCAGCACACGTACACATGTGATGTTGACCTCTAGCCTCCACCAGCACACGTACACATGTGATGTTGACCTCTAGCCTCCACCAGCACACGCACACATGTGATGTTGACCTCTAGCCTCCACCAGCACACGTACACATGTGATGTTGACCTCTAGCCTCCACCAGCACACGTACACATTTGCACGCACACGCCCTACATGCACCAACACACATCAAGTTCATTCACAAACATGTATGCAAACATAAGGAATATTTATCTTGATCTGGAGGGTACTGTTACACTGATATCTAAATCCATTGAACTTGAAAGCATCTCTGCATTTTCAGTACATTATACTGATTAAATTTTAATTTAATTTAATCGGGGGAGGGGGTGCCAGAGTCCAAACTTGGACCTTCAGGTTAAGCACACACTGTATTACTAACCTATAGTTCTGGATCCTTAAACCATCTTTTTACTTAAAAAAACAAACAAAAAAAACGCTATTTATTATTATTGTGTGTACCTTATGTGGCATGCCAGGGTCTCATGTAGAGGTTAAAGGACATCTTTGTGGCATTCTCTCCTTCCACCACAGAACCTGGTGGTTTAACTCATTTTCAGGTTTGCGTGGAAAATGATTTTACCTGCTGAGCCATATCTCAGGCCCTGGCTGCTGCAGAGTTGGGGTGGGGGTGGGGATTTCTTTGTATAGTTTTGGCTGTCCTTCACTCTAGATCAGGCTAGCCTCGAACTCAACGATTCTCCTACCTCTGCCTCTGAGTGCTGGGATGAAAGGCATGTATCACCACTTCCCGGTCCAAATGCTTTTTAAAAATCACAGGGCGGGGAGTAGCAAAAGACAAGATCTCCTGAGTAAATTGGGAGCATGGGGACCTTGGGAGAGGGTTGAAGGGGAGGGGAGAAGCAGGGAGGGGAGCAGAAAAAAATGTAGAGCTCAATAAAAATCAATAAAAAAAATATTTTAAAAAAAATCACAGGGAAAAGTTAGGCACAGCAGCTCACACCTGTAATCCCAGTACTCGGAAGTCTGAGGACGGAGGATGGTGGCAAATTCCAGGCCAGACTGGGCTACATAGTAAGTACCAGATTAACCGCCTCTCAAAAACAAAAACAATCCTCTTCCTGCCTCTCTGACCCCATCCCCCTAAGCCCAGCCTCAGCTCAGGTTTCCAAAAGAAACCACTAACCCAAAACAGTGGGCAGGGAACAGCTCCCCCCACCCCACCCCCACCCCCAGCCCTACCCATAACTTTCCCTAAGGATGCCAGATCTGCATGCTCCAGGGAAGTGGGAACCAGCAAGTTAATGGCCTGGTACCTGTTAAACAGGGCATCAGACCTCACCTGGTGTTTACAGAAAGAGCTTGAGGTTGGTAAAGATTCATTGGTACAGAAAATGCCTTGTACCCTGAGTGAGGGAAGCCCGGCAGGCAGCCATCCTTGATCTCTGGAGCCCAGCCGAGCTTCTTGATTACCATTAGGGGTCTCTCCCAGGCTCCAGGGTTGACTGACTCCTGCTACTGTCCCCAGACTCTGTTCAAATCTATTTCTCTCCCATATCCCCATAGCTTTATGCCTGTAATGCATAGCCCACCACCAAACTGGCTCCGGCCAGATCTATTCATGTCCTCTGGTCCTCTCTCTAAATGGGACCCTGTGGACATATTCTACAAACATGCTTGGTTATTTAGCTTCTCGGTTTCTTTAAGCCCTCGACATCTCTGCCTACCAGACCAGCTTACCCTGCTTCTCTATCCATAGGAAGCATCGATCGACTCTGATATCACCTTCAACTCTACCTCACTAAACACACACTGGGTCACACATGCAAGTCTTCCTCGTGGCATCCTGTGGACGACAATGGTCACTGCAGCAGCCACTCCCTCCAGGTTTCTAGCTCCTCATAGCCAACATTCTAACCTCCAAGTCAAGGTTTCTTAACCAACTAAAGGAGACACGTTAAGAATGAGCTCCCGGGGCAGGTGAGATGGCTCAGAGCACACTGGCTCCTCTTCCAGAGGACCCAGGGTTCAATTCCCAGCACCCAGATGGCACTTCACACCTGCCCGTAACTCTAATTAGTTCCAGGGGATCTGACATGCTCACACAGACACACACGCAGGCAAAACACCAATGCACATAAAATAAATTTAAAAGTATGAGCTCTAGTTCTCTTTCAGCATATGGAAGTTCCAGGACCGAAGCTGCTCCCCACAACAACGTACATTCAAACACCTTCTTTAGCTGGGGTAAGTTGACAAACACCAGGACGCAGACCACAGCCCCAAAGAGCCTGACTCTGGCCCATGACCACTGCTGACGCGGAGATCAGTCAGTACGGACTGGGGTTCCAGGACAGCCCTCTATTCCCACCCAGATCCCCCAATGGCTGAGGCTGGGCAGCATTCCAGGGAGTTCTTGTGATTGACAGCTCTTTCCTGTGTCCAGGAATGCACTCAGTGACTCATGGCACCTTATCACTGAGACCTTTGGAAACTTTTAGAGAACTAAATCTTTGACAAGTCGAGGTAGAAACAGGGACCCCTCCGGGGGGAGGGGGGGTGCAACACCTGCTGCAGAAATGGCAGCAGGGCCCCAAGTGAAGGTGCAGGGAAGCAAGACGGAATATGAGGCACTAAGGACTCCCCTCCTCAACACCCTCTAGCTCTAAGGACCAGAATACATTCGTCTCCCATTTTCTCCAGAACCAACTTCACTTTCATGTCCCCGACAAACTGGTGGCCCAAGCTCTGTGAAGCCAAAATGCACAGCTGGCCATGACGAGGCTTTTGGAAGCCCAATTCTGTACAGTTCAAGCAAGGCAGGCGCCTAGGCAGCTCTCAACTGGCCCATCTGTGGAATGGGCTCTTTCCCCACTGCCTGAGTCTCCAGATTCTTCCAAGCAGATGGGACCCACAGCAGGGTACAGAGGAGTTAGAAAGTCAGGGAGGCTGACTACAACAGAGCTACAGGCAGTAAGTGCCAGGGTATCTCCCAAGGGACAAAAGCTCTCGCTCTGGACTGCGCCACAGCCCTTGCCACACACCACAGTGACCCAAGACCTCGTGACACAGTCTAATCAGGAGCTCTAGAGCCGAACCCGGCTTTACAGCTTACAGCAAGCTTATTCAGCCTCATCTCCCTCAATCCCCTCAAGGACAAGGCGAGGCTGGCCTTAGCGTCCTTGTCGCCTGGACAGCCGAGCCCAACCTAAGAAAACTACCTAAGGTCACCATTAAGAGGGACATACTCTGTCCGGGGACAAGCATTGGCTCTTAAATAGGGACATACCCATTGGGTAGTATACCCCACCCATTTCACAGGTGAAGAAACTGAGGACAAAAAAACATTGCCCAAGGTTAACTGGATAGCTGAGCCAAAGTCTAAGACAGCCTCTAACAATCTGCCAATGCCATCCTATTGTGGGCTCTCGGCTGATGCCTAGGACCCCCTCCAGCCACCCACCATCATCTTGCTAAAACACTTCCCCTTCACCCCCCATTCCCCCGATGACTCCCTGATAGAGAGGGAGGCAGGCAGGCGGTTGCTAAGCGCTCACCCGCTCTCTCATAAAAATAAACTCCTTCTGGCTTAGAGGCTCTGGGTGAGATCCCCTCCCTACCAGCCAAAAAAAAATTACTTAAAAAAGATCTCCATGACATTTATTTAAAATCCAGCTGTGCCAAATCAGAGGCCAATTTACTGACATCCAAATGGAGCCACGTGCTACCAAACCGCAGTCCGAAGACCCTCTGGGTCAAGCGCCTGGCCAGTCTCTGAGATGATTTATTTACCCAGGCAGGAAACGGGGGCCCAGGCTGTCTCCCAAGCCTTTGGGGCTGGTCCTGGGGGAGGCAGGGATCTGGCAGAGGCCTGGCGGTGACCAAAATAGCCAGGTCCATGGCCCTGCCTAGCACACGCCTCCCTTGCAGCCCGGCTAGTCTAGGCTGAGGCTTTGGGGCTGTAGGACCAGGAGACCTGTTTCTGAGACTGGCTCCTTGTGTGGCTTCCCCAGTGGAAGAGGACCAGAACCCTCCCACCCAAAAGAGGAACCTACAAAGGGAAGGGGTGAAGTGTGGAGGAAGATCTGTCCAGCTGATCCACTGGCCATTGCCCCTGGCTGTCCCTCCGGGCCTCAGTACTGCTACTCAAGCCTGCGGGCGGCTGTCACTGCTACCTGCATGCCACACCCAGGCAGCACCTGGAGCCTCTCACCTCTCCTAAAAGCCACGGAGATCTAAAGATGACCACTAGGCCCACTGGGCACAAGGGATGCCCTCTCAGGTACCGCTGAAAGACACCAGACTTGTCCACAACCAGGGACCCAGAGATACGATTACATTCAGGGACACACACGTGCCTACGACCAGGGTTCCCGAGACAGAAGACACAACCACACCTACGGGTTCACAGAGGCAAGACATATATAGCAACACACGAGAGCGCACATCAGAAGACAGAGACACACAGCCACACTACTCGCAGCTATAACAGCCCAGGACACAGCCCATCACACACCCTGGGGTGCACATGTGCACGGCTGCCTGGAGTGCAGAAATAGCCACCCTCAGAAACAGAGACATTCAGGGACAAGGAGAAACCCCGTGAAACACACACGCGCGCGCACACACACAAACACACACACACACACCTGCCGCCGCACCAACAGCCCCAGCCCCTTCGCCAGGGAAACAATAACTCCCTCGGCTGTGGGGCTAAGCAGGAGACCCTCGGTCACTCCCTCTATAGAAAAGGGGATGGCGGAGCGCGGGGAGGCCAGACCTGCAAGGGACTTGGGGAGGTGGTGGAACGCAGCCCGGGGAGGGGGCTGCAGTCGCGGCCCGCACGCCTTGGGTACCTGGGTTGCTAAGCCCGTGGCCGCGGCGGATGGCCCGGGACTGGCGGGACTGGCGGGACAGGCGGCGATCGCGGCGTTGGCGGCTGGGCAAGGGAGCTCGACTGCAGCCAGGTCCCGGAGCACGACGCTGGCAGCGGCGCGGAGGAAGCGGTAATTTATAAGCGGCTTCTCCCTGACCTCGCGTGTCTGTTGTCTGAACAGGCAGCTCTCCGCATCACCCATCCTGCTGGGTGGAAAAATACCAGCTTGGCCGGGCCTGGGGCGGGGCCTGGGGCGGGGCCTAGACTCTCAGTCACGCCCACATGCGGTACACACACACGCACACACACACACACACACACGCATGCACGCACGCGCGCACGAGCTCGGACACACAAAGAGCCCGGGCTCGCTTCGTCGAGCGCGCGCACCCATCCTCATGCTCTATCGAAACGCTGGTGGCAAATGGCACTGCTCAGATCTCTCTTTCGGGCGATGAGGAACTAGAGACCTAGACCCCTGGCCCATCTCCTGTCCTGATAGCCACTGCCACATCACAACGCTCTCTCACACATCTAAACACCTAGCTCTGGGGATGAGGCCTGAGGCTGCTGCAGCTGCTAGGTCTGTGCCAGAGTCTCTTCCTCCTCCGCTATGACCTCCTGGCCAATGCGCAGCTCTGCGAGCCTGGCTGAGCTGCTGTGGAAATGATCGCTGGAGCCAAATCCCCCGGCCCACATGAGGCTGTCCTGGCTTCATCGTGGGCTGTGGTGACCTCAGGCAAGTTCCTCAGATTTCTATGTCTTGGTTTCCTCATCTGTAAAACGGAAATAAAAATAGTGGAACTCATCGCTTTTGGCTGTTGGGAGGCTCCAAGGTTAACAGAGCCCGAACAGGGCACCAGGCACCTCCGAAGTGCCAAACGAGTGTCAGCAAATGTGACTATTTTTAAATGGAGACGGGGAGTGTGCCATTAATTCTTGCCCTTATTTGAATGAGCAGGTCCTCTCTCTGATTGTACACACCCACAGCCAGGCTGAGCCTGAGGTGGCGCTGTGTGACCTTCGGTAAGGCCTTCCCCTCTCTGAGTGCCCACTTCCTTTTCTTTCCTCTCCACTCTGTCTGCACACAAGTGGCTGTTAATGTAGCATGCCTCGCCTTTTGCCTCTTAAACTGAAAATAAGGGCCCTGACCTGGCCAGCCCGAGCCCATTGTCCTAGGCTGGCACAAGATATCAAGAAGCAAAATAACAGAGGGGGCATTTTTTTCTCTAGCAGGCCTCATTCAGTCCCCCTGCCATTGGGCTCCAGTTTGTCCTCCCTACAGGTGCCCCCAAGACCACCTCCAGCCTGTCTCCACGGTGGTCCCTCCTGTCTGTAGTCCAGGAGCACACACAGAAGGCCGTAGGTAGCTTCTGCTGCTGCTCTTCTGAATGTAACACTAGATAGAGGGCAAACTGAGGCTAGAGGAGAAGGGACTTCAGACAGTGGGTATGATGGCCCACGCCTATAATCTCAGCACTTGGGAGTGCCAGGAGTTCAAGGTGAGCTTGGACTGCATAGTAAAACCTGAATTTAGAAAAAAAAAAAATTAGATGGGTAGTGGTGACACACACCTTTAATTCCAGTATTCAGGAGGCAGAGGCAGGCGGATCTCTGAGTTTGAGGCCAGCCTGGTCTACAGAGCCAGATCCAGGACAGTCAAAGCTACACAGAGAAACCTTGTCTTGAAAAAAAAAAAATCCACAGTTTTCCAGACTTACATGTCACTACCCACAGCACAAAGGGCTGAGGCCAAGGGGCAGGTTAGAGAGTAAGGAAGTGGCTGAAGTTTGAACCCAAAGCACACTTGAGGAAGCCAGGGAAACTGGGGGCAGGCAGAGGAACCTGGGGCGGGGGTGGAGGAGCAGAGGAAGCAAGAGCTGCAAGGCTGCGAAGGCCTTCAGGCACGACATCACAAGACTATGCAGAAAGCCAGGGCAGTGGAGGGCACAGTGGCATAGCAGACACAGAGAGGCAACTGGAAAGTCTCTCAGAGAAGCCTGACACTCAGAATGGTCCACAGTGATGGCTATGAAGAATGGTAGGGACGCTGCTCAGGTACCCATCCACCTTTCCCTCTGTGATGTCAGCTCTGTAAGTGTGAGATCTGGTCCTTGACTCCATCAAGTGCACAGGACTTCACAGCCACAGTGCACAGAAAGGGCTCATATGTGTTGATTTATTGCGCTTTGAGATGGGATTACCACTACATTGCCTAGCCAGACCCCAAATTGTTGAGATCAAGGCACCCTACTGCAGAGCCGTTGGGTGGCTGGGGTCACAGCTGAATGCCACTTGGGTCACTTGCTATATTTATTTTGTTTAGCTTCCTTTCCACAGCACTTTCATGGCCGGCAGAATTCACTTCATGTAAACAGGTCCAACCCCTCGCCAGAGCATCTCTGTGAGCTAGCTCAGCACTGCTATTTCTCCCACTTTGCAGAAGGAAAAACTGAGCCACAGGGAAAATAACTGGCCTGGGGATGCTCGGCCGGTGAATCACAGAGCTGGAATCTAAACGTAGTCCATCTGTTTGCTGCCAGGGGGGCTTTGGGAGAGCCCAGCCCCAGGTTGTGGGTGCAGCGGGTCAGTCAGGCGTGAAGCATGAACTCAGCATGTGAGAGGCCATGGACTGTCAGAGGAATTACAAGTCTCAAATGGGGCAGGCTCTGCTGAATGCAGCTCCAAAGGCTTTCCCTGCACTGGGCTTCATCCGTCGTGTTTTGAGTTTATTGCCACAAATGAAAATTGAGATGATTTTGCATATACAAACACCTGTCTCCCCAGCTGTTCAGATGCTTGGACAGGACTGCTGGGCCCAGGAGTTTGGAGCTGGTCTGACAATGTAAGGACACTGTGTCTCTTTAAAACAAATAATTTCACTCTGTGGGGTGGTGGTGCATTCCTTGAATCCCTGAACTTGGGAGGTAGAGGCAGTGGATCTGAGTTCGAGGCTAGATTGGTCTACAGAGCGAGTTCCAGGACAGCCAGGGCAATGAAGAAAAACCTATATAATAGTAATATTTCAATCCAGGCATGGTGCCACACACGTTTAAGCCCAGAACTCGGAGGGCAGAAGAAGGTGAATCTCTGTGAATTTCAGGCCAGCCAGAACTACATAGTAAGACCCTGTCTCAAATAATTTGTCCAGACACAATGGTACACACTTGTAATCCCAGCATATAGGAGGCAGAGGATCAGGAGTTCAAGTCCAGTTTTGGCTACAAGAGACCCTGTGTCAAACAATTTAAAAATAAAATAAAATAAATGGGGGGGGGGGGGGTAGATAGATCAGCAGAGCTCAGACAGCTCTTGCAAAAGTTCAAATCACCCATATCAGACAACTCACGCCACCTTTAACTCCAGCTCCCGGGGGATCAGATACTTCTTGATCCTTAGGACTCTATGTGCATATATGCACGCACACACACACACACATTAAAAAATAATCTAAAAGAGATAAATAAACCTATAGTTCCAGCCCTGAAAAGACTGAGGCAGGAGCATTGGCTGCAGTTTAATAAGATCTGATCTCCAAGAACAAAACGTAAGGGCCAGCAAGTTGGCTCAATAGATAAAGGTGATTATTGCAAAAGAGATCCAACCTGAATCTCCAGAACCTATATGGTAGGAGAGCCAACTCATACAAATTGTCCTCTGACCTCTGTACACATTGTCACACACACACACACACACACACACACACACACTGAATGAATGAATGTGAAAAAAAACTTTAAGAAGAAAATTTGGATTCTCTTGAAGATTGGTAGAATGGGCCCCCTGCTGGCCCATCACCTACCTGTCCAAAACTATCAAGCACCAAAGGCTTCCTTGGCATGCTCACATGCTAGACATGAACCAACCCCCCCCCCCCCCCACCACCACCACCACCAGGATATCTCAGTTACTCCCTAGCTTGCAAATGTCTCCACGAGACTGAGCTGGGACCCAGGCCCAGGCCAGTGGTGGGAGCTGCAAGATTCGGAAAGAGCTATTGGGCACCCAAGGCACCAAAAACACTGGCACTTATGAGGCGCTTCAAGGAAAGCCAGGCAGAAGTTCCTTCTACAAGCCAAATACTGGCTGACATTCCAATGGGACCAACTCATTTCAGGAATGAAAAATCGATGTTCGGGCAGAGCTCCTGGGGACATGCGCAGGGTGATGGCCAGGGTTTGGGCTTTTGGTCTGTGGCTGTTATTCACAGCAGTGAACACGGTTTGTAAGAAGCCACTGGGAGCACATTACTCAGAAGCTCTCAATAGTGGCATCAAATCGATCCAGGGCTTTGAATGAAACCTTCCGACCCTGCCAGAGGAACTCCTGTCCTATCTGTCAGGTCATCAAGAGTAGCGGCCACGCTGAGGGCGGCACAGCGCATGCTGGGCCATCTGGCCAGCTCAGGAAGGCCACTTGGCACCAGCTCTGCAGAGGATCGAGGATCCTCTTGGCCAGCCTCACAGGAATCAGAACACCATCCCCCATGAAAGCCGTGAAGAGACAAGCAGGGACATTGGGTGACCGGCGATTCTTTCCCCCAGCAATATCGCTTTCTCCTAGGCACCCCCTCTCCAGTGTGTCCACGTGCCCAGCAAAGCACCAGGGGTCACACTACAGAGCTTGACCAGAGTACCCTGCCTCTCAGGAACCTGCGTCCTGCCTGCCTGCTTGCAAACCCCAGGGCCCATCGTGGGCTGTGCCGCCTACCGTGAAGCATAGACCTCTCTGTGCCTCACTGTTCTGATCTGTACAGCCAGACTAAATAAAACACCAGTTTCCTCAGCACTGCTGTGAGGGTCCAGAGGAGATGGTTCAGGAAAAGCGCTGAGCAGGGTCTCTGACACCGTTCCCCACGGGGCATGTGAAAGTACTCCTCTTACCCACATGCTCCCTGCCTGGGGCCTTCCCTCTTCTGAGCCTTCGTTCGTTTGTACTGTTTCTTCCCTACCCAAAGCATGTCGCCCATTGGCCTCCTGCAGTCCTGGGACTCGGCCAAAGCTGGAGCTCCAAGCAGGAAGTACCCAGGAGGCAGACTCCCTAGCAGTGCCCAGCAAGCAGCCAGCACAGAGGAGCATGGGAAACCATTGCCGGATGTGGTCTTGGGGAGGTAAGTCCCTGAGCCCCACTTCCTCCTCTGTCTGAGGGAGCAGACTGCACTAGAGCCAGAGAGGGAAGGTATCATTGAGAGGCATACTGCAAAGGACGAGGGACCTGCAAGCAAGTACACATTGCTGCAAGGCTGTGTCAGGTCCCTGGGAGTGACTGCAGGGGCCAACTTCTTCCAGGCCTTCTCCCACCCCTAGCCCACCTCCACTCCCGGCTGAGAGTATAGGAGGGCACCACCACCTTGGAAAACAGCTTGGCAGTTTTAGATAAGGTTGGAACTTTCTAGTAAGGCTGAACTCTTGGCCTGTGAACGAACATCCCCACGCCCAAGTACTGAGACTCAGAATCCTACCCCCTTGTGCAAGAATGTGAATGGCCGCACAATTCATGGCAGCTAAAAATGGAAACAGCCTGGTTGTATCAACAGGAAAATAGAAGCCGAATGATTGCGGCTCTCGCAAAAGGACTCCTGGGATGCGCAGGGCCAGAGGGAGCTCAGAACACCCTGGGTGAGAGAAGCCAGACTCCCTGTGGTTTCATTTATGTGGAAAATCAGACCGGGACCTGAGAGCGAGGGCTGCCTGAGGGGAAGGGAGTGGCCGAGTACTGGGGGACCAGAGTACCCTGGGACTCAGTGGCCTGTCCTGAGGAGGCCACACGGGGCTAGAGCTCCTCTGAACGCTTTTTCTGTGGGCAGTACACAGGTCTTTGATCTGCAGTCCACACCCCCACCCCATTCTAAATACTAAGCCAACGGCTGAAGAAACAGCTCAGCGGTTAGGAGAGAATACTGCTCTTGCTAAGAACCCAAGTTCAGTTCCCAGTGCCTGCATCAAGCGACTGGCAGATTCTGAGTCTCAGTACTTGGGCGTGGGGATGTTCGTTCACAGGCCAAGAGTTCAGCCTTACTAGAAAGTTCCAACCTTATCTAAAACTGCCAAGCTGTTTTCCAAGGTGGTGGTGCCCTCCTATACTCTGCCTCCAGGGGACCTGGTGCCCTCTTCTTTCCTCCTGCCACGCCAGCACATACCCACCCACAGACACACATATTTATATATAAATAAAGATCTTTAAAAGTAAATGTTAAGAAAAGAAAGCAGGACTGCCTTAAATTGGGGATGTAGCTCAGTAGGTATAGCATTTTTCTAGAGGTCACAAAGCCTTGACTTCAGTCCCCAGTGCTATATACGCTATACTTGGTGGCACAAGCCTAGAGTCTCTGCACCTAGGAGGTTGGAGAGTCATATATTCAAGGTCATCCTTGGTTACATTAAGAGTTCTAGGCCAGTTTGAGCTACTTTAGACTTTATCTATAATTTAAAAAAAAATAAGAAAAAAACGTATTTATATTGAACATATCCAGAAATTTTCCATGTTATCATTCCCTGAAACATGCAGCAGAAAAACTGTTAACGCAGCATTTACAGAGTATTATGTTATTCTAGTTATTATTTTCTGTCAGTGCCTATTAGAACTGAGGTCTGGCACAGGCTAGGCGAGTGCCCTGCGGGGAGACCTCCCACAGCCCCATCTTAGTTACCGTGTTCAGGGAAGGCGCTAACATTACCAAAAACACCAGCTCATTGCCACTGTATACAAGGGGTGCAAGCATTTATAGACAGAGGGAAGGCATGCCACCAAGCCTGAAGGCCTGGGTTTGATCTCTGACACCCACAGAAAAGAGGAAGGAGAGAAAAGACCTTCCAAAGTTATTTTTCTGACCTACACACACACACACACACACACACACACACACACACACACACTGGTCTCCCCAGGCACTCAGCCCTCCTCCTGACTGAGCCACCCTCTGTGTGCTCCCATGGCCCTTGGAGGCCTGTGAGACAGAACCCCCCCCCCCCACACACACACACTCACACCCCACACACCTACACACTCACACCCACTCACACACTCACACACACTGGTCTCCCCAGGCATTCCGCAGTCCTGGCACTGCTGCTTCAGAGCCTTTATACCACTGCTCCTATGCAGGGCACTTTCCCCTCAGCCCTTCTCAGGGTGACTCCTGTGGCCCTGGCTAAGTAAACAACCTTAGATATCAGCTCTTCGGTCTCCTGTCTGGCTTCTCAGATGGTCACTGGCCCATTGTCCTGCCCTGAGTTCCATCCTCAGAACCACAGAAAAGAAACCTAGTGCCAGCCAGGCGTGGTGGCGCGTGGGAGGCAGAGACGAGTTCAAAGCCAGCCTATATATAGAAAGATTCAGGATAGTCAAGACTAGTAGAGGGACCCTGTCTCAACAAAACAAAACAAAACAAAACAAACAAACAAAAAAAACCACACACAAACAAAAAGAAATACTGATATCTATTTCTCCTCTTCACCAGAAATTCCAGTTTAATTGAGTGTGAAACTATTTTTTTACATATTTAGACAGGCTCTCATGCATCCCAGGCTAACCTCAAACCCACAGCAATCCTCCTGCCTCCTAAGTGTTTGGTTTACATAATTGTTAAACAAGCTCTCCAAAAAATGTGAACGGCTCATCAGGGCCCAGAAGCTTTGGCCCACGGGGGCTATGCACCCTATAACATCATAGGCCCAGACATACCCAGGCAGGCCCACTTCCTCTGCCCTAATTCCTCTACATTCTTGCTTGAGTCTCTCTGAGGCTGCCTTCTTATATTTGGGTATTTCCCCTCCCTTCCTAAACACAACAATTCAAAATATTCCTAGCCTCCAGACAATAAACAAAGCTGGGGAGGCAGCTCTCCTCTTTGTGCCCACTTATGGCCTGATCCAAGGCCTCCCTGATTGGGTACTCAGACCACTGGGACTGGTCATCTGAGTCTGGGTGGAGGGGGCCAACTTTCATTGCTATAATCCCAGAATCCCATGACTATTAGGTGACCCCCCAGGCACACCCCCAACACCACTTTCCCAAGGAAACAGATGTGAGTGATTTATGCTAAGATACACAGCAAGACTGAACCCTCTGGCCTGAGGTTTCCAGCTTTGGGGCAGATTTAGGCTCTGGAATCAGAAAGGGCTTTAAGGCTGTAAGGGACTCTGTCCCTTATCAGCTAGCTGTTACCTCAGACAAGAGATCAGCTCCAGGCTAAACCTCTGAACACTCGTTTGCAAATAGAGACGACTGCAGAGCCCCAGCTGAGGTCACTGTGGAGGCCCAAGTCTACGCAGGGCCAATGCTCAGAATTATTGCTGTCATTCTTGAATGTTTTTGTAATGATGGCAAAACTAGCAGGAATGAACAAAGACCCCAGGGGGCGACAGTGGAGTGGGGGAAATGGGAAGTTTGATGCCTAGGTGCCTGCCTGTGCTGCCAGTGGTGGTGGAGGCCAAGGAATCACAAGTTCAAGGTCAGAATAGGCTACGTCACTAGTTCAAAGCAAGCCTGGGATTCACGAGACAGGGTTAACAAGAAAAAGAAGAGGGCACTGCGGGGGAGGAGCAGAGGGGAAGAGGCAAAAAGAAATGTTAGGTCCTAGAAGGATGGAGCTACTCTTGTCTTGGTGGCAATAGCCCTGAGGGTGACTTAGGTCCCTCCTCCTGCCTCAGCCAAGTTTTGACACTTTTAGTAACTAGTTGGGGTCTTTCTGTGCTGGGAATGGAGCCTGGGCCTTAGGCAAGCTCGGCCACGGGTGCTCTCTCTGCCACCAACCTCCATCCCCAGCTATTTGAAGCCTTTAAGCCTATTATTTTCTGCCTGTGTATTGAAAAGCTGGGAGCCCAGCCTTTATCCCACACACGGCCCTTTGTGTGTCAGCGGTGGAGAAATAGGGGTGACACAGAACAAGCATCACCTGTAACACAGCACAGACAGATCCGGGGATACACCCTGACAGATCACTGGATATGTGATCAATATGTGGATGGCTCTCTGTATAGACACCAGTTTCTCACAAGTGGTCCAGCCAGACAAGACAGATGAAACTCTCAAGGTGTTCCTTAGGCTCTGGTCTTCTACCTGAGACATTTATCAGGGTCCCAGACTTTACAAATAGGCCACTTTTCTACAGCCTACCCAGCTGCACACTGCACACCTAGTACATGCAAGGCAATCTGTTAGTTTGGCCTTCTGTGCACCCACTCACCAATGCACAAGGAAGACACCTAAGAACTGTTCTATTTGTGCTGTGTGACAGCAGACAGATCGCCCAGCCTTTCTGGGTCTGAATTTCCCGAGATGTAATAACAAAGGAGGCAGAGAGACAATGCTGACCCATGAAAGCGCCAATCACTAGAGTTAATTCTAACTAATTGGGGGGGGGGGTTCTCTTTTCATTTAGAAACTACTCTAGCTAGGTGCTCATGGGTCGACACCCTTTGCCACTTGTCAATAACCTTTTCATCCCATTTTGTGGCTTTATTATTATTTTTTATTTTTCTGCTGCACGCAGGATCTCTCTTCACATGCTAAGCAAGCATCCCCAGCCCCCATCTCCTTTTCTTACAAAGTTGTGCCCAGAGATTGAATCCAGCTGGGCTGCTGGCTTACCATGGCCCTTATTTTTATGAGAGTTTTACATTTTAACAAAGTGTGTACCAGTGACGTAAAAGTGTACTTAGAAAAGAAGTTCAGCGGAGAGAATCTTCGAGGCCCCACAGTTGCCCAGGCTGCTGTCACCACAGTGGATCTGTTCTGCCACTCTGGAGGCCTGAAGGCCTAAAACAAGGCCCCAGCTTTGCTGGGGTTCTCAACACTACCCTTGCTTGTCCTGGTTCGGGTTCGTATGGGTCTCCATCATCCCCTGAACTTCTTGGTCCACATCTGTCTCTTCCCTGCCTCTACCTTTGTGTGGCATTCCCATGAATCATCATCTGGCCATCTTCTGTGTCAGGCCCCATGTCCATTTTCCTTCTTGTTTTAGGGAGGAAGGGCTTCCTGTGGCCCGGGATGGCCTCCATGTGCCTATGTAGCCAAGGATGACTGAGCTTCTGAGCCGGGGTGGGGGGGGGGGGCGCTAGAGGTGTGCACCGCCATGCCCAGTTCATGCAGTGATGAGGATCCAACCAAGAACCTAGTCAAGTACTCTACAACCGAACTACAGCTCCGGCATCTCAAAATGCTGCGAAAAACTAAATTTTAGAAATAACGAATGGGGAGCACGGCTGCGGGAGACGGCTCCATGGTTAAGAGTACTGCTTTCAAAGACCCGAGTTCAGTTCCCAACACCCATGCCGGGCAGCTCATAACCATCTGTAACCCTAGGTCCAGAAGCTCCCACACCCTGTAGGCACCTTCACACACTCACAAATAAAACATAACAGTAAATCTTTAAGACTAGATGTGGTGGTGCACGCCTTTAATTCTAGCACTTGGGAGGCAGATACAGACAGATCTTTGTGAGTTCAAGGCCAGCTTGGTCTACGTGGTGTGTTCCTTGATAGTCAAGATTACATAGAGAGACTCTGTCTCAAAAAAAAAAAAAAAAAGCTGGGTGGGGGTGGCACATACCTTTAAACCCAGCACTCAGGAGGCAGAGGCAGGTGAATTTCTGTTAAGTTTGAGGCCAGCCTGGTCTACAGAGTGAGTTCCAGGATTGTCTCCATAGTTACTGAGAAGCCCTGTCTCGAAAAACCAAAAAAAGTAAATAAATAAATAAAAATAAAAACATAATAAATAGATTATAATAAAAACCTTTAGAAACAAAAACTAATTTAGAGACTGGGAATGTGGATCAGTTGTACCTGCTCAGGTGTGCTGTTTGGTTTTGGTTTTTGAAACAGTACTGACCTGGAACTCACTTTCATTTTCTGATCCTCCTGCTTTCACCCCCAAGTGCTGGGTTACAGGTGTGCACCACCACGCCTGGTTTATGCAGTGCTGGGGATCGAACCTAGGACCTCCTGGATGCTAGGCAAGCACTCTTTCAACTGATCCACATTCCCAGCCCTTAAACTGGTTTTTGTTTTTCAAGAAGTCGGCTTTAAGCCTTATTTGAAATCTTAACAGCGCCTATGGAAGAAAATTCTGGAGGATTCTGCTAATCCCCAGTCATTGCCTGAGTCAGAGCCTAGATGACTTTAGAACCTCCTTTAGGGACACAGGCGAGACAGGAAGGAGACTTCAGCCAGGGCCTCCCCAGGTGAAACCGCAGCTCTGAGCTGCAGCTCTCTCACTCTCCTGACTCCAGCTACCTTGCCCTAGAGCCTTTCCTGAAGATACCCAGGGTTGTTCAGCAGACCCTGTGAGCATTTGCTATAGCTGGGGCCCAGCATTGCCTCTGACCACACATTGCTCTGCCTTTGACACTTTCCACCTCCAGGAAACTTCAGAAGCAGCAGCTGTGCCCCCACCCCTCCACACTCTACCTGCCCCCTATGATGAGCCCTGCTAGTCGAGGGACACAGTACTTGTGTTCAGCTTCAATGTGCCGGGAGAGCCAGGGAGGCTGCCTGAGAAGGACAGTGTGGCTTTGTAATGAGGACTGCAGAGAGACAGCCTCACTGTCCCAGCCCAGCATGTAAGTGTTTAGTTTGCTCAGTACTTTCCATTGTTAGACTCTCCTGAGCAGGAGTGAGGAGTCCTGGGTATCACAGGTACATGTATAGAAGGAAACACTGCAGGCTGGACAGATGGCACAGTGATTAAGAATATTGGCTGCTCTTCCAGAGGTTCTGAGTTCTAGTCCCTGCACCCACCTTGGGTAAAAATAGTTTCAGGGTATCTGATGTCCTCTCCTGGCCTCTTTGGGCACTGCACACAGGTGGTGCATTGCTATACAAACAAGCAAATGCTTATATACATAAAACAAAACTAAACAAATCTTAAAGAAGAAAAGAAAGCTTAATGTTCTTAAAAAGAAAATGTGCAAAACACTGTTGGAGCTCTCTGGCCTTACAGGACTGTGGTCTTGCTACAGTGTAAGGGCTTCAAAGTCTGTGTTGTTACTTTTCCTGTTGTCATGAGGAAAGACCGGATAAAATCAATTTAAGGAAGAAATTGGCTCACAGTTCAAGCTTCAGGTAGGGAGCCACGGCAGCAACAGCCTGAGGCAGCTGGTCACATTGTATCCACAGTCTCCACAGTCAGGGAGCAGAGAGAGGTGATTGCCTGCTGGCTCTCCTCCTCTCCTCTTTTTTATTCCCCTGCGACACCAGCTCACTTAATGGTGCCACCCACAGCCAAGTGACTCTTCCCACCTGGGTTAACCTCATCTAGAGAAGTTCAGAGGCCTCCCGGGAGTCTTGTCTCCTAGGTGACACTAGATCCTATCAAATTAACAGTTTAAACCAACAGGAAGCCACAGACACAGCTAGCCTGGACAGGGTCCAAGGATGTTCAGGCTCAGGAACCCTGGTTCAACTTCTCCTTGACTTTACTTTTTTTCACTGACAATTGTCTGATTGGACCTACATGATAGTGGTGGAGGTGAGGCTGGAGGTCCCTGGCACTGTGAAGTGCTGAAGGGGGCCACGGGGAATGAAAAGTGCCTCTGCTTTTGGTTAAATGATTCTACGAATCCTCTCTGCCTACTCCACAGTTCTGTTTCTTTTCCATTTTAGGGTTTTTTTGTTTTGTTGTTGTTGTTGTTGTTGTTGTTTTTTTTTTTTTTTTTGGAGACAGGGTTGCCTTTAACCGCTGACTGTCTGAGATTCACTATGCAGCTAATGTCTTCACCTCTCAAGTGCTGGGATTACAGCATGTACCATTATGAAATTATGAATTCTCCTTGGTCTCCACCTTCCATGGTCTCCACCTCACCTTTCTTGTTCTTTCTCAGTTTCCCTAGAACCTTCAGTGGCTCTCCATTACCTGTTCTGATATGGAGACAGTCCTAGAAACCCACGGCATCCTCCTTTCCAACTCTCTCCTCTCCTTACCCAAAGGTACCCAGCGGTGTGCCTTTGCACTCCCTCTGTCCCCACTTGACTCTTTCTTTAGCCTCTACTCAGATTCCCTTTACTCCCTGAGCACCAGCCAGCATCACTATCCCACCACACCTTGCTCCCTCTCCCTCCGGGGTGTCTGAGCCATTCTTTACTTCCTGTGGAGATCAAGGACTGCAGTGTGGAGCCAGTTCTCGCCTTCTACCAGACCGAGGGCTAGAACTCGCATCATCAGTTTTTCCAGACCAGTACTTTGACCAGCTACACCCTCTCTGGGACTTTAAAAACTGAACTCTTGGCCTTGAGCATCCTGGCTAGGTAGGCACTCTCTACCACCACCACCACCACCGCCACAGCCGCCACCACCCCAACCTTGAACTTTTCCAGAAGGAAATCATTCCCCAAGCAGCAGGTGCTGACGCATGTGTTTGGTCAGCACCGGCCCCACGCCATTTTAGAAGGCTTGCACCACCAGGTCAAGATCTATAAAACCATAATCCAAAGCAACTCTTTTTCTCAATTGACTTCCTGAGTGTCTTCTTGCAGGGAGAACTCTGGCTGAGACTCTCATCTCTTGTGGAAGTCCTCTTTGCCCTCTTTCTGGGGGATCCCTGGTCCCATTGAGGCAGTTACAGATGCATTTCTGCTCCCACACACTGGCCAGGCTGTCTTTGAACTTCATGTGAATGGGTCATACAGTGCGTTTGATCTCTTTGCCTAAGCAGAAGGACGCAAGATGGAGCGACTAGTTTAGGTTCTCTCTCTCTCTCTCTCTCTCTCTCTCTTTCTCTCTCTCTCTCTGTGTGTGTGTTGTAGCAGTCAAGCCTTTTGTTGCTGAGCAGTAAGTGTCTGTTCTATGGATGAACCAGTTTCTGTTTCTGCTGTCGAGGGACAATTGGGGTGTGATCACCTTATCAGTTCCAAGGCTGGGGTGTAGTTAGTGGTGCAAGACTGGTCTTGGGGCTGGAGTCCTCCTGACCTTCACTTCCCCAGTACTGGGATTGCAGTCTACCCAAAACTCCTCCTGATTTTATATAAACGGAGTTAATAGAGTCCTAGCAGCCCTCAGGAAAGAAGAGGATCACCAAAAGTTCAAAGCTAGCCTGGTCTACATTGAGAGTTCCAGGCTAGCCAGGACAATATAGCAAGAGTCTGTCTGGGGTTATATATATATATATATATATATATATATATATATATATATATATATGTATGTATTTAATTTATTTAATGTACATTGATGTAATTATGTTTTGCCTGCATGTGTATCTGTGTGAGGGTGTCAGATCCCCTGGAGCTGAAGTTATGCAGTTGTGACCTGCCATCTGGGTGCTGGGAATTAAACCAATGACCTTTGGAAGAACAATTAGTGTTCTTAAGCACTGAGCCATCTCTCCAGTCCCCTGTCCAAAGTTTTAAAAGCAAAATAATGGGGCCAGAGAAATGACTCAGCAATTACAAGCACTGGCTACTCTTGCAGAGAATGAGGGTTCTATTCCCAGCACCTACAAAGGGCCTCACAATCTTTAGTAATTCCAGTTCCAGGGGAACTGATGCCCTCTCCTGGCCTCCACCAGTACCAAGCCCCAAGACTTAAATGCAGAAAAAAAAATACATTAAAAAATAAAATAATTTTTTAAAATTAAAAATAGCCCATGAGTCAATAAATATATGTGAAAATTTTGAAAAATTTATTTAAAATAAAATAAAAAAATGATTTCATAAATAGGCCTGTGTTTCTTTTACCTCTTTCTAATATCAGTTGATCTGGGCATTATAATCTTAAATTAGTCAGATGATGACCTCCAATACAAGTCTGAAGTCTCAGAAGGAGGGGCAGAGAAGTCCAAGTGCTATGGCACACACCGCTCAGCACTTGGGAGGTAGAGGCAGCCAGATCTCTGTGAGTTTACGTCAACCTGGTCTACATAGCAAGTTCCAAGACAGCCAAAGCTATATAGAAAGATCCTGTTTTGTTTTGTTTTGTTTTACAATGCTGAGGATGGAACTCAGGTTTTCCAACTATCAGGCAAGTGTCTGACCTTGAGCTAAATCTCAACCAAGTCTTTGTTTTGTTTAAATTGTATGGATGTGTATGCCTGTGCACATGAGTGAAGTGCCCAAAGTGGCCAGAAGAGGGCACTGGAGTTACAGCTCTTAGCTGCCTGATGTGGGTGCTGGGAACTGAGCTTGGGCAAGAGCGCTACACACTCATAACAGCTGAGGCATCTCTCCAATCATTTGCTTTAAACGGAAGCTCACTTGGTTACCCAGGCAGGCCTACAATTCACTATGTAGTCCAGGCTGGTCTCAAACTTGAAGCAATCCTCCTGTCTCAGACCCTGAATGCTGGGAGTACAACTTCAAGCCACACCTGGCTTCAAGGCTTGGGTTCTGTGTGAGAGTCAGTCCAAGGTTTTGAGCAGCAAAGCAACAAGATGTGATTTATTGATTGGAAAACCCACATGGAGCCTCCTGGGGAACTGTAGTGTTGTCGGGGGCCAAGGGCAAACATGGGAGCCCTGTGAGCAGCTGTGTCACTTGCTAAAACACAATGGAGTAGAAGTGACTCCAGCTCAGCTCGTGTTAGCTGCTGGCACTGCACTCCAGATGGCAGGATGCACACGCAGCCAGTCCACCTCTCTGTGCCTGGCTCTGAGACCACAGAGGGGAGGGGCCAACCTGCTTGGGTGTGCCTGAATTCTGGGAAAGGGAACAGCTTCCAGGTTGGATGCTGTGATAAAAAGAATAATTTAACCTGTTTCCCAACAGGTCTTGCACCAACTTCTGATGAAGAGTGTGCTGAGGTTGGCTGTACAGCTCAGTGGTAGAGGGACTGGGGGGATGGTTCCCAGCATAGCAGAGAAAAACAAAATGTCCTAAGAACCTTCTTAACACCTTCTCCTGAACACCACTGTACGGAAGCAGCTTGACATGGCTGCAGCCATCTTGAGTCATGAGAGGCACTTGGTTACCTTTTTCTATAGCCTCCCATAGAAACCCATAAACAGATAAAGCCATTCCAGTCCCGTGGGTCTTAATCAGTGACTTTTCCGGATCCTCGGATAAGCAGACACATTCCAGCCAGTGGAAGCCCCTTAAATCCACTCTGATTTCTGACCTGGCAACCAACTGGTCACAATGCTGCCATCTGCCAGTAAATTTCTAATAAGCCACAGCATGCCGTCCCAGGTCTGTCTGCCTCTCGTGGTTTCCTAGTGTGTTGGGGTGGGTCCCCACACCAGGCAGGACTGTGTTGTTCTGGAAAACCTATGAATCACCGGGGAGGTTCAGTTCTCTCTTCTGCCTAGAGGGAGCACAGTTCACATTGCCTTTGAGTGGTAAACAAACGTTGAGAACATTTACGTCTACTTCCTGGGAACATGAAGTGCCCACCCTGGGGCTCCAGTGCCACACCCCCTCATCTTGATCCTGGGGATACAAGGCCTCTGCGTGTCTTGGATACATAATGAGAGGCCATCCCCTGGCAACCTGGGGGCAACCTGGGGGCAGTTTGTACCTGAAATCCTGCCATCTCAGAACAGTAGTGTGACCTCAGGTTGTCTGTGTTGGCCACCTATTAGATCACCCCAAAAGAGTGGTTCAGACAATAGATGTGTGATGTTTGCTGTGGCCAGGAATTTGGGTGAAGGTGGTCAAATGGTCATGGGGTCACTGCCATGGTGTCACCTGGGGCTGCTCTCATCTGGAGGCTTCATGTACTCTTTTGGGGCTGGTGCACTAGTGTTGGTGGGATGATTCAGTTCTCTGTGGATGTCTGTCGCGCTGTGACTGGCTCCTCCTGTGAAGCAGTCCCAGAGAGCAGGGTGGAAAATGCAGTCCTATGACCCAACCTCAGAAGTCACCCATCATCCTCTCTGCAATATCCTTCAGGTCACTGAGGTCATGGTGTTTGTTGGGAAGGGACATGAGACTCTTTGTCTCCTGACCACCAGATTGCAAGGATGAGGATGGAGCCTGGCCCCTCTCTGGCCTTTCTGGGCACTGTGCTGTGGTACCAGCCTGTGGCTGGACTTGCAGAGCTCCTAGAAAGCATGCCAGTTATAGAGGACTTCTTAGATCACAGCAGCAGAGACCACCACAGCCAGGACTGCTGGGCTGGTGGGTGGCAGGACCTAGGAGGAGAGCAAGCTTCCCAGCCTTGAAGAAATCAGGGAGGTCTGCACAGCAGCTGGCTTGGATGTCCAGACAGCTTAGGCCTGGAGTGGGAGGGATAGTGTCACCATACATAGTCATGGGTGATGAAGAAATCAGACCCATGGCATGGTCCTCAGAGACACTCGAAATATCAGTCATGAACTGTGTTCTGTGATCTAGCTGTGGGCATCAGGGACACACCTCTGACCACCACAAAGGCCTTAACACTGATGCTGGGTTAGGGACAGGGTCTAGAAATCACCACCAAAATAAAGGGTCATTCTGTTTTAGCCAAGCTTCATGAACATGCCACCTCCAGAGGACACCATCATGGCCCCATTTGACAAATGGGAAAACTGAGGCCTGGAGCTCACGGCCCTGGCTGAAGTAACAGACAAGGCTAGCCCAGACTTTGCTCTGGAAAGACAGATGCAGGTGCTGCAGCCTCCGCCTCCTCGCAGAACATACAGAGCCTCTTCGGCACTGACCAAAGGTCTCCTAGGTCCAGGGCTTCCCAGGGAGGAGACAGCCTGTATTCACGCGTGGATCAGCTTCTGTGCGCATAGGGCCTGTGAGTCCCACAGGAGGGATTTTCCAGGGATTGCTGAGGAGTGAGGAGGATTGCCTGACCTCTCTCTCCTCCCTCTGTCCAAATGTAAGAAGAGATGCAGCTTCATTGTCCAGAATCTGTGAGATACTCCATGCATGTCAGTGTGTTTGTGTGCCCATTTCACAGGTAAGGAACAAAACACCAGAGGGAAAGCTGTTGCCCAGTTATATATGCAAGTGCAGAGCCAGGCCTATGTGTGTCCTTCAAAGTGACAGGGAGCCGAGGCGACAGCTCAGCATGCAGAGTGCTGTGAGGCATTGAGTGTGGACCCCCGACATGGAAAGCTTGTAACCCATCCTGGAGGGACCAACATGACAGGATCACTGGGGCTTGCTGGTAGCTTAGTGGGTATGGCAGACAGGACCCACACAACCAGTGATGAAAACAGAAAAATAAATTCACAAAAAGAGGTGATCTTCAGGTTCCATGGGACCTGTCGCAAGGGAACAAGGTGGAGAGTAAGCTGGCAGGTTACTTAATGTCCTACTGGGATCCTCCACAGCCACCCCTCACCCCACTCAGCTCCTGAGGGATTGTCTAGCTCACGTGGCCTCTGTCTTCAGCCTCCTGAACTGGGTGTAGTAGGCCGCTGTCACATAGCTAAATCACAGCCAGCTCAGGTTCCATGAGACCTTCTCTCAAAAAAAAAAAAAAAAAAAAACCACAAACCCCCCTGCTTTGATCAGCTATGGGTTGACTTTTTCTTGGTCACCATACTGGCCCCGGCCACTAAATAACTGACCAACACAGCTGGACAAGTGGGGACAATTGACCAATGCTGAAGATCAAATTACAGCAGACCTTGACCTTGGACAGTTTACCCTCCTTGGCCCCACTGAAGGGAGCTTGTGCTTGGAGTTTCTTAATCTAATCCTATTCATTTAAAATTATATTTTATATACATATCTACCTACAAAGAATGTAGACCAGTGTCAGTATTTTTTGTGAGTATTTTTGTTGTTGTTGTACTGGATGTTTTGTTTTGAGATAAGATCTTATTATTGGTTAACCTAGTACTTGCTGTGTAGCCTAGACTAGCCTCCTGGCAAACTGCTTACCTCTGCTTCCCAGGTTCTGGAACTATAGGCATGTGCCTCTGTACCTGGTTAGGTGCTAACCAAGCATGGTGTCGCTGTGTCACAGCCTTCTCTTCCGCTAGAGCAGGGTCATGATGGGTGATTCTTAGGGAATTGTCTTTTCTCCTCTACAGCACATCCCAGAGATTCATCTGTGCTGGTCCATGTCAGTCCGGTTCACTCATTCTTGTTACTGTACTCTACTGGCCAAGCTCACGCCCATTTGATGTGATTTTGGTTTTCCCGTTACAGATGAGAAAACAGGGGCTCACAGAGGTTAAAAGCCTGTCAGGTCATCCAGCTTCTAAGCAACAGAAAATCACAGCTGGTCCCCAGAAGCTATGGCTCCCGTGATCCTTTATACTCAACTATATGAACAATAAGAAGGGAGCAATAAATAGAAAGAGAGCCCTGGGAGCCATCTCATCCTTGGGGGCTGATCAGGAAGGAGGACTGGGTTGACCAGGAGGCTGTCCAAGGTCAGAGAACACTCTCAGTTCTGGAGACATGGCTCAGCATGTGTTGCTCCTGCAGAACACGTGAGTCTGGTCTCCAGCACCCATCCAGAGGGGCTCACAACTGCTTGTAACTCCAGCTCCAGGGGATCTGATGCTCTCCCACAGCCCTCTGGGGGCACTTGCATATACCCACCACATGTACACATACCCCCCTCACAGGTACACACCCACCACATGTACACATACCCCCCTCACATGTACACATCCACCACATGTACTCATACCCCCCTCACATGTACACATACCCCCCTCAGATGTACACATACCCCTCACATGTACACATACCCCCCTCAGATGTACACATACCCCCTCAGATGTACACATACCCCCCTCACATGTACACATACCCCCCTCAGATGTACACATACCCCTCACATGTACACATACCCCCCTCAGATGTACACATACCCCCTCACATGTACACATACCCCCCTCACATGTACACACCCACCACATGTACACATACTCCCTCACATGTACACATACCCCCTCACATGTACACATACCCCCTCACATGTACACATCCACCACATGTACACATACCCACACACACGCACATACCCACACACATGGACACATACCCCCCACATGTACACACCCACCACATGTACACATACCCACACACACGCACATACCCACACACATGGACACCCCCCCACAAGTACATACCCACACACACGCACATACCCACACACATGGACACATACCCCCCACATGTACACACCCACCACATGTACACATACCCACACACATGGACACATACCCCCTCACATGTACACATACCCACACACATGGACACATACCCCCCACATGTACACATACCCACCACATGTACACATACCCACACACACGCACATACCCCCCACATGTACACATACCCACACACACGTACATGCCCATACACATGTGCACACACCCACGTACATTCATACATACAAAGACATACATAATAAAAATAAATCTTTTTTGTTTGTTGTAGGTTTTGTTTTCTTTTCTTTTTTCAAGACAGGGTTGTTTCTCTATATAGTCCTAGCTGTCCTGGAACTCACTCTGTAGACCAGGCTAGCCTCAAACTCTGAGACCTGCCTGTCCCTGCCTTCCTAGGGCAGGGACTAAATGTGTGTGGCACCACCACCTGACATAAGAATAAATCTTAAAACAAACAAATAAACAAAAAACCACCCTCAGTCCCATATCCACCCGCCATAGGAGTGAATTGAGGACACAGGACATAGATCCCAGGAGGGGCTCAGGTTCTGCAAAACACCTTTTCAGGGGGCTGGAGAGATGGTTCAGTGGTTAAGAGCATTGCCTGCTCTTCCAAAGGTCCTGAGTTCAATTCCCAGCCACCACATGGTGACTCACAACCATCTGTGACGAGGTCTGGTGCCCTCTTCTGGCCTTCAGGCACACACACAGACAGAATATTGTATACATAATAAGTAAATAAATAAATATTTTTTTTAAAAAACACACCTTTTCAGCTGGGCATGGTGGCACCTGGGACAAGAGGATTACCATGAGTTCAGGGCCAGCCTGGTCTATATATATAGTGAGTTCTAAGCTACCCTGAGGTATACTGCAAGACCCTGTCTGGAAAAATAAAAGACCTGTCCACACACACACTTAAAAATTAAAAGGACCCCTCTTCCTCTAGACAATGAATCGGAAGAGCTTGAGACAGACTCAATTTGAGCTTTAGTTTTCTTGTTTGTAACATGGAATTAATCGTTCCTGCCCAGAACATCTAAGAGTTAAAAATCATGAAGGGGGCTGGAGATGTGGCTTGGTTGGTAGGATGCTTACCTAGCACGAGCAAAGCCCAGGGTCCATCCCCAACATCCCCTAAACCCAGTGTGGTGAGGCACACCTATGGACTTTCCTTCAGAGAGGTGAAGACAGGAGGGTGAGAAATTCAGGGTCATTCTCAGCTATAGTGACTTTGAAGCCAGCCTGGATTACATGAAAATCAAAAAATAAAAATCAAAAATTCAGGGTGACACCATCAGCAGACCAGGCTCTCACTACAGGCAGGAAACCAGCTAGGGCCCTGGGCTGTCTATCTTTATTCTCTGGTGTGATGGGCTTTGTAGCTGTGCCTTGCTCCCACACTCAGGAGCTTCAGGAGGAGGGGCTATCTTCTTCCCATGGTCTAGGTAAGGTGCAACCCAAGCCCTAGTCTCTAAAGATCCCCCTGAGCTCCTTGGAGCTTGGAGTCAAGGCTGCTGGCCCATGCCCACATTACTAAGCCTCTGGATATAGCTGTGAACACAATACCCTGTCAGCTAATGCCCCAGACATATGAGCATGTCACCCAACACCAGAGAAAACCCCTCCTCCAGCAGCCTCCACCCTTTCCCCTCCCCATCTCTGGGGACCAACAGTTGCTTCTCTCAGAGTTTCCACAGCCTCCCCAATCCTTAGACCATCCACCCTCTGTGCCTGGTACAGGCTCTGCCCTTACTGCCGGGGGAGCTGCTGCCGGGGGAGCTGCCTACCCTCACATCTCTCTGGCACCAGGCATCAGTTTAGCATAAACAGGAGGCCACAGACAGCCTACGTAGGGCACCCTCAGAAAGTGCTCAGAAAGGGATACAGAGGGGCCAAGCAAAAACACATATGGGCGTGAGAGCTAAGGGCTGGCTCCTTCCAACTCTTGTTGGTTGATCTATTCAGAACCACAGGGAGAGGTAGCAGAGGTCAAATACCACGACCCTAGATGGAGGGGTGACGGGTGTGTTCAGGAGCTTGGGTGTAGCTTCGGTACAAAGTGGGGTTTGGGGTTCAATGCCCAACTTATGGCTCAGGGCAGAATGCAGAGGTGGTAGGTGGGTTCAGCAGCTTGGGTGTAGCACGGGTAGAGCGTGTGGTCCTAGGTTCATTACCCAGTATGAACGCAGAGCAACCCACTAGCATGTTGATCTGGGTAATACTGAGCATGTGGCCTGAGCTGAGCCCCAGTGTTCTGATCTCCCCTGCTCTGTTTGGTGATGGGATGATGATGATGAAGGCAGGACCCAGAGGGAGTAGGACAAAGGTTTAGGGTCAGGATGCTAAGTGTATCATAGGCTGGAAGGTCACAACAGCAGGGGACACTGCCAGCAGGAACAAGAAGGCTGGTCTGGTTGAGAGTATGCGTGAGGGACAGTCCTGGTAAAGGCTTGGGGTCTTCAAAGGAAAGGAGCCCGAGAGGCAGGGATGAAGCCATAGCTCTAGCCACTTTTTTAATTAAAATTTAAATTTTGAAACAGTGTTTCTCTAAGTTGCCGAGGCTGACCTTGACCTTGAATTTGTGGAGTTCCTAGCTCAGCACCAGCTGCAAGGATTCTATGTGTGGGCCACTAGGTCCTGCTCACCCCCAGTTTATAACCCAGACGAGCAGAGTGCCAAGAGCTGAATGCCAGGCACGTTGCCCCTGGGTACCAAGCCTCCCTTTTAAAGAGGGCCAAGGGCATCTGAGTTCTCAGTCCTCAAACCAGCAGGTACAGAAAGGCCCTGAAGGAAAGGCTGAATTCATACCTGGAAGGGACCAGACTTCATCCATACCTCTTCAAGACTGCTAGAACCATGGTAGTAGAAGAGACGATTAGAGAAACTGAGGCACGTATTACAGCGTTTCTCTCCCCAAAAGCCTCCTCCTGGGTGCTCAAGGAGCCCTTCCCGGGAGTTAACGCTCCAGGCTGAGTCCTTTGAAGCCTGAGTACCAGGTTTGCCTCCTGCAAACCCCAGCCTAGCTGCTGTGTCTGGACCTAGCAATGAGAACTGGGGCAGTGTGAAGTAGAAGGAGGAGGGTCTCTGGGCCACACACTGGATGGAGTGGGCAACATTTACTGCCCTCTCTCACCTGCCAAATTATCTTTAGCAAGTTCAGGAAGCACATCTGGCTTTACCTGTCTGTCACTCTGTCGGAAACTTTATGGTAGCCTCTGCAGAGTTTCCAGTGGGCGGGCTGACTTTCTTTCTTTCTTTCTTTCTTTCTTTCTTTCTTTCTTAAAAAGATTTATTTATTTATTTCTTATGTATACAACATTCTGCCTCCATTGCCCGCACACCAGAAGATCTCATCACAGATGGTTGTGAGCCACAACACATGCTGGGAATTGAACTCAGGACCTCTGGAAGAGCAGTCAGTGCTCTTAACCACTGAGCCATCTCTCTAACTTCCTCCAGTGGACTTTCTTGTGTTTGGATGCTCCAATGTCTGGATTGTAAAGGGGCTCTGAAATGGGTGTTGTTTTTCTCAGAAGTGATGACAGAAGAAGGGAGAGAGAGGGGAGAGAGAAGACAAGGGGGGTGAAGGAAAGAGAGTGAGAAAGAGAGGGAGGAGGAGAGAAGAGAGAGGAAGGGAAGAGAGAGACCAATGAGCCAATGAAAATCTAGGCAGACAGGGTATAGTATCAAAAGAGACATGGAGCCCCTACCCAGGTTTAACTGGATGCAGCAACTGCCCCTGGTTGAGCAGGCCCCCTTCACGAGTTGCCACATTCAGCTGGGGCGTAGCAGATCCCTGGGTGGGAAGAGGGGTGGAGGGATGGTGTCAGCAGGCTGTGGAGTACCTGGTCTCAAACCTGCCTGGGATGACAAAACTTACCCAGCATGTCCCTAACTGGCACCCTGATGCAGTCACAGGCCAAGTAGTCTCTCCTCCTCCCTGCCTTATGGGCCTGTCCCAGCCAGTCCAGATATTAGTATCTCAGGCCCCTCCGCGGAAATCAGTCTATCTAGCAAGTGTGGCCATGCATGCTTGTAACCTCAGCACTGCAGATACTGAAGTAAGAGGATTGCCATGAGTTCCTAGCCAGCCTAGGCTATGTAGTGAGACTCTGTCTCAGAAAATAAAAGACGTCGAGATGGCTCAGCAGGGTTTGCCATGCAGACCTGGTGACCCGAGTTTGCTCCCTGGAACTCCCATAAAAGTGGAAAGAGAAAAGTGACTCCTCAGAGTTGTCATGTGACCTCCAAGGCATGGGTGCTGACATGTCACAGACACACTAATAATAAGGTTAAAAAGAAAATGACAATAAAATTAGTTGTACAAATGGTTATGTGTATATGTGTGTATATATGAGTTGTATATATCTGTATGTGTTTGTTATGTATGTGTACATGTACATACATTTGTTTGTGTTTTTTATGTATATGTGTGTCTGCACAGTGTGTGTATGTGTGTGGGGGGGTGAGTATATGTGTGTATGCGCACAGACTCCCATGGTATGAACCCTAGTCATTTGTTATGGTGTGGTCACTCTGTGCCTCAGTTTCCCTATACAGAAGATGGAAGCATTGCCATCATCATCCTGTGGAATAAGTGAGGGGTGTTAATGCAGCCGTGGACACAATCACAGACCCCAGTCTTAGCTTGTCCCCACACTGATGGTGACAAACTGAACTGGCCACGCCTGTGTCTGGATGCCTGGGTAGGAACTCTCAGTGTTGTGCACCATGCTTGATCTCTGACGCAATTCAGCCTTCCAGAGAGGGAAACTGAGGCCCTGGGGGAGAACTCTGCTAAAATCAGACAGCACACAGGTGAAGTAGGAGGTGACAGGCATGGCTTCCCTAGGAGACCCAGTCTGTTCCAGGCTTAGTTCTGCCCTGAGGCAGCCTGAAGCCCAGAACGGCGAGTGGGACTGTTGCAGGAGCCTCTGGGTAGTGGCTGAGCTGGCAAACATCAGACACCTCCCGGAATCTTGTGTTGGGAGGTGGCACTGGGACACCAAAAGGGGCAGCAAGGGAGCAACTGGTGGGGGCCTTCTAAGGCTTCCAGAGAGAGGCGCTGGCAGACTTTGCCCTGGCTATTCCAGAGGTAAGAAGAACGGAACATGAGTGCTGGCTGTAAGGCAAGCTAGGGGCCTGCCAAGGAATGAATGAGTGAATTTTTACCACACATGCTAAGATCAAATATGGTCCTAGAAACCAAGACTCTGGCCGCACAAAATCGTATGTAATATAAAGTTGACCTTGAGCACATGGTTTATGGAGTCATTACAATAGCCTCACAAGGAAGCAAATGTTACACACACACACACACACACACACACACACATTTTTTGACATTTATTTGTGTATGTGCATGTTGGTGTGGGTGTGTATGTACCATAGGGCTCATGTGGAGGTTAGAGAACAATTTTGAGGGGTCAGTTCTCTCCGAGTTCAGAGACTGAACTAAAGTCATCAGACTTGGTACACAGGCTTTACACACTGAGCCTTCTTGTTGGTCCTGCTGTATCCCTTACCCTGGCCCCAACACGCTGGGGTGTTCAGAGAGGTGAGGAAGCAAGCTTCTCTGGGTTAGGGTCCCAGCTGAGAAGCCAAGGGTCAAGAATGAGTGGAGAGGAGGCAGGGAACAGTAGAACCTTCCAGAGCAAGTCAAATGTTTGAATCACACACTGAAAATAATAGAATCCTGAGGTGCTGATGATAAGTGCCCAGCACAGCCACCCCTTGTCCCCAAGCCTGTCTCTGCCTCCCTGCTGAGTGCCTGTCTGGCAGGTGTCACAGCCCATTTCAAGAGGAGGCGACTGAGGCCTCCTCAGCCAAGGGCAGTACTGTACCTGCATTGGAGGCTTGAGGCATCAGTGGTGGTCAGGATGTGCTAGTGGGAGGAGGCCTGAGCCTGAGGAAGGACAAAGCCCTAAAACCTAAACTTGTTTATACCTGGGGATTAACGCAAAGCGTGTGGAGGGGTGGGGGTTGCCAGAGGAGCAGGTAGGTAGCAGCAGGCCTAGGGCAGAACGCTAGGGCAAGGGGGTGGACCAGTCCAGCCTTGCCCAGGGTGGGTGTCTGCATGCCACCAGGCTGCCCATAGGTCAACTTTTTCTCTTTTTCTTTTCTTTCTTTCTTTCTTTTTCTTTTTTTAAAGATAAGGTTATCACATAGCATGTGACCCAGAGCAGCTTTGTATATCCCTCAGACTAGAGAGTGTCCTGGGCTATCCTTATACAACACAGGTGGAGAGACAAAGGCATGCAACCTACCTGAGGTAATGCAACTACAAAAAGGCAGAGTAGGGATTTGAACCCAGACCCTGGCTGTGGAGTCCTTCAGACTGGTTCCTGCTGCTTGGTTCTATTGCCCAGGTTAAAATGCTTTATTCATGATGAACCTGAGAAAAGGCTCTCAAACCAAGGGCACCATAGAAGCAAATGTGAAGGCACACTTGGTTTTGATATTTTCCCTGGGTGCTGTTTACTTGTTCAGGACCAGAGAGCTGCTTTCTGTTTACTGACCTAACAAAGCAGCAAATGACAGGGAAACTCAGGCTGAGCCCTTGCCATCACAGACAGTCCCTTTGACCAGTGACAAACCTAAGATTCAGTGCTCTTGGTCACTGTCAGAAGCTCCTGGCCAGGTGGAGCTGAGCTGGGCTGAGCAGCTTGTAGACTCCCAGGGTGACTTCAGGACTGTCTGCCCTGCAAACATCTACCAGGTAACAAGCCCTCTCTCACTGCAGAGCCAGGACTAGTGTCCCCATTCTGGAGGCCTGAAAGAAAGGGCTGGCCCCATGGTCAGACCAGTGAGGCAGGACAGGAACACAGGGCTCTTCTCTTCAAGGCGGGTTGGCTTGAAGCAGTGGCAATTGGCCCAGCCAGAATAAGGTAGAGCCAGAATTTGTTTTTAGTAACTTTGATTATACGGATTTGTGGGGTCCAGCACGATGAAGAGATACATGTATTCGGGTGTAGTGGTTAAACCAGGATAGTTAAGATCTTAAGCCATGCATGGCTGTGCACGCCTATAATCCCAACACTTGCAAGGCAGAGAGAGAAGGATCTCAGCTCTCTAGAGAGTTCAAGGTCAGTCAGCCTTGATTACGCAAGATTCCATCTCAAAAAGGAAGAAAAAAATTGAGGCCGAAGACAGTGTCTCAGTGGTTAAAGCAGCCACTGCTCTTGCAGACTGGGAGGGTCACGACCTCCTGTCACTTCAGCTCCTGGGGATCTGATGTCATCTTCTGACTTCCTGAGGCACCTCTGTGCTTGTGGTGTACATAAATTCATGCAGGTGCACTATACATGTGAAAATAAATAAATAATAAAAACACAAATTAATCCTTAAAAAAAAAGCAAAACCAACATCTTGTTTGTTTTGAGACAGAGATCCGTATATCCAGGCTGTTTTTTAACTGATTGCTCTTTGAGCAGATGAGGGAGGGGGACTTGATCGGGGGAGGGGGAGGGAAATGGGAAGCGGTTGAGGGGACGAGGCAGAAATCCTTAATAAATAAATAAATTTAAATAAATAAAAAAAATTAACTCCATATTTATCAGAATGACCTTAAATTTTTGGTCCCTTTGCTTCTACTTCCCAAGTGCTAGGATTTTACTACCATTCCTGTTTGTTTTTGTTTTTTCAAGACAGGGTCTTACTAGGTAGCGCTGGCTCTCCTTGAACTCACTATGTAAACTAGGCTGACCTCAGAATCACAGAAATTCACCTACCTCTGCCTCCCAAGTGCTGGGATTAAAGGTATGTACCATCACGTCTGGCTTCCATTCCTGGTTTTATTTGGTTGATTAAACTTGAACCCAGGGCTTCATGCTAGACAATCAGTCTATCAACCAAGGTACTCCCAGCCTTCCTTAATCTCTCTCTCCCTTCCTTCCCTTCCTCCTTCCTTGCCTTCCTCCACCCATCATCCATTATCCATCCACCCCTTCTTCCTCTTCTCCTCCTCCTCTTCCTCTTAGTCTTATAAAGAGGATCTCTTTATGTCGTCCAGTCTAACCTTGATGTCATGGCAATCCTCCTGTCTCAACCTTACCAGCACTGGAATTACAGCAGTGAGCAGCCACTGTAGGCCTCCTTAAATCTCTTTAAATATTCCCTTTTTTTTGCTTCAAAGTGACAGTTATTGCTGCTTATAATATGCAGTGTAACATTTCAATCGAGAGCATCAAATCAAGGTTCTTAACCTTCTAACCCCCTGGATTACATTTTTTCAAGTCTCCAAACCCCTTTCAGATACAGGTCAACAGCCGGAAGTCTTTGCCTACCTTCCCTTTCTCCTCCTGGTTCTTCATTTCCAGCAGACTATATGGGTCCCTTCCTCCCCAAAGCTCATATCCTCCCACTTCATTCATTCCCCTCACCACCTATCATCAAGGTCACTGGGCTCACTGAAGCCACCCCAGGCTCTGTCGTCACTGAGAGGTGTGGGAAGAACGCAAGGGATATAGCCAGACCATGATACAGAGGGGAATGGGCACTGAGGGGTTGAAGAGAGAGCTGCCTCATCTGGGTCAAGAAAGCCCTCCTGGGGACTTTCTGGAGGAGGAAACCTGCCCTCCACAGGCTACAGTACAGTCCCAAGTGCTGTTAGAGGCACACATACAGACAACCATACTGTTTCCTCCTTGGAAAGCAAGAACTCCTCTGAGGAACTGAACTGGGGCGGGGGTCCAGGCCTTTCCAAATCTGACACCAGGTTCTCATCAAGCACCTGGTCCAAGGTTGGTTCCCCCTCACACCCATAGTCTTGTCATAGATCTGCAGAATGAGGAGGGCCTTCAAAAAATTGGTGAAGGTCATGGTGGCCCAGACTTGGCTGGATTTGCCAAAGTTCTCATAGCCAGTGGGAGCTCTAAGTGGATAGCATGACCCCCTATTTCTTTCCCTTCTCGTCTTTATATTCTCATTATCTCCCATAGTTCTATCCTGAGGAGGTTGGTTATCACTGGTCCTCCGCGGAGCCACTGGGGCCCCAGCTCAGGCCCACATTTGAGGGCGTGGGAGTGGACAGCAATGCTAGGTGTTATTTTTGCTCAGACAAGGTCATATGTAGCCCCACATAGCATCAAACTCAAGTTGCAGATGGCCTGGAGTTTCTGCCTCCTGGGCACTAGAATTACAAGTCTGTGTCACCAGGCCCAGGGATTATCCTCAAAACGGAAGTCCTTACTATAAACGCCTCCTCTCTTCCTGGACAGAGGCCAAGAGAAGTCAAGTAACGGTCCCACAGCTTCACAGCAGACAGATGCTGCGCAGGGTTGTTATCCGTGCTCAGGACAGCCAGGGAAGGGCAGCGTGTTCCAGTGATCGTGAACGCTCTACCTGAATGGGGTCATTCCCAGGTGTGGGCGGTGACGTGACTTGGGTGGTGCTTCCATTTGTAACTCTTGGCCCTGAACTGGGTGTCTCAGAGAGAAGAGACTAACTTGAACTTAGCTGAGCTCAACCTTGGCTGAGCTAATGGAGCAGCCTGGGGACTGGGCAGGGTCAGCCTCCAACCAGAGCTGGCTCCCAGCGTTCGCACACACACCTCTCTGTATCACCCTGCCCTGTCACGGCACGGGGACTGGCAAGCATCGTCCTCGAGCTCCGGGCATGCTCTGACTTTACCTGCCTCTACCTGCCTGTTGGAATGTGGAGCTCTGGCAGCCAGGAGGCTCAGCTGAAGGGTGAGGAGGAAGAGAGGGAAGAGGGGATGTCACTTGGGGGTAGGGGACCCCTGAAACAAGCGAGTCAGGCTTGCATCTAGGTTCTAAACTTCCTAGCCTGGCAATTTCCCAGGCACTTCAGAACTGGCCAGGACCTCAGCATTCTTGTTTGTGAAATTGGGGGGGGGGAGGGGAGTATTCAGCCATTTCTGAATGATCCTAAGTGTCACAGCCCTGAGGCTGCTACTAGGAGTGACCCAGAGAGGTGAAGGTGCTTTCTGCAGGTCACACAGCTTTGATTTTATAGCAAGTACACAGTGTAGGCCCTGGCTGATGGAGCAGCTCAGGGCTGGTGTTCCCACAGCTGTGACAGATGAAAGGGGCTCAGAGGCTGTATGTGTGTTTCTCTGTGTGTGTATCTGTGTGTGTCTATGAATGTACATGTGAGAACTCTTGCGGCAGGGGGTGAGGTGGGATGAGATTCTAAACCATTAATAACCGAAGGATTCTTAAAAATAAAAAAAGACAGGGTCACATGTATCCAGCCAGTCATGACCTTCAACTTCTGATTATCCTGTTTACCAAATGCTGGGATTAGAAGCATGCCCCACCATGCCTGGTTTATGCCATGCTTGGGGATGAATGCCAGGGCCTTGGGTATGCTAGGCAAACACCCCACTAAGCTACAACCCCAGTCTCACAGTCTAGAAAACAGAATGACTTGGCCCCTGCTTAGCAAGAAGAAAACAGGAGGAGGGTGTTGGGGAGAAAACAAAGAGAGTTAAATCTGTGTCAGGTCTGCTTGGCTTACCCCTCAACATTCCGTTCCAGATGGAGAAGGAGAAGCAGAATGGCTCTCCACTCCTCACGTTTTCCAGAGCCTCCCTGGGGTGGGAAGGATGGATGCCAGGCAGATGCGGTCTTTTGATAATTTCAGAGACAGGGCAGGCTCTGTGGGAGATGGGAGGGCTGCAAGCCAGTGGCTGTCATACCTTCAAATAGTCCATGACTTCCAAGGGGCAGAGGATGCATCTGGGGCCTGACCCGAAGCAAGGGAGAAAGGCAGTGGACACCAGGGGTTGGGCTTGGCCCCGGGGTTGAGGCTATGATGATGAGAATGAAGGCTTCTGCACGGGGATTTAAGATGAGGACACCCAGTGGCTTCCCCAGCTTCGGGCCACTGTGTATTATGACCTGGGTGGAGAGGACAGGACAGATACACAGGACTTGGAGGGAAGGGAGGATGAGGTTGAGTCTCTGAGTCTGCAGCCCAGATGATTTGGGGTCAGAGAAAGCTCTCGGAGGGCCAGGGATGTGGTGCAATCAGCAGAGTGTTTTCCTAGCTAGCTGCATGAGGTCCTGGATTTGATCCTCATACACCAGACATAGTGGTATGTGCCTGTGATCCTAGCACTCGAGAAGTAGAGGCAGGAGGGTCAGAAACGCAAGGCTTCAAACTGAGTGGGAGGCCAGCCTGGGTTACGTGACACTCTGCCTCAAGGAGAAAAACCAGGTCTGGGAGGAAATTCTTTCCCAGTGTCTGTTGCCGCCTTTCTGGAAGTTTTGAGCTTGAGACTGGTTGTAGTCTGGGTCCTTCTTAGTTGAACTGATTCTGGGGGACCCAAACCCCTCAGGCACTTGCTGGTTACTCCATCTCAAGGCCAGGTAAGATACAGAGTGGTGGGAACCCCAATCTCGCTTGTAGATGGTCTGTCCTGGTGACTGGCTCTGTAAGGGACCTGATGCCTCTCTTCTGGTCCCCTAAATGAGTCATCTACCTCCCAGAGACTGGAAGACAGAGTCCTGGGTCCCAACAGCTGCTGTGGTCCAGGTTGAGCACAGTCAGCTTTCCACACCCACCGCTCGCTCTGGCATCCTCTTTGCTGGAGGGAAGACAGACGACACCAAGGCCTAGCCCTTGGGACCTGTGACTTCAGGGCCCAGGAAACAAGGTGTTTTTGTTTGTTTGTTTGTTTGTTTAAGTGTTTGTTTTTGTTTTTGAGACAGGGTTTCACTGTGTTGTTCTGGTTGTCCTGGAACTTGTTCTGAAGACCAGGATGGTCTAGGAGTCAAATATCCTCCTGCGTCTGCCTCCCTAGTGCTAGGGTTAAAGGTGTGAGGCACCACAGCCCAGCTTTGTTTGTTTGTTTTGTTGTGATTGTTTTCCCAGACGGGGTTTCTCTGCAAAGCTCTGGCTGTCTAGGAACTCTCTCTGTAGACCTGTCTCTGCTTCCTGAGTGCTGGAACAGTGTGTGGGTCAGCTACAGTCAGGCCTTCACCAACTCACAGGCAGTGCAGGTTAGGATAGGAGAGGAATCTGACACATCAGGACTGGTTCAATCCTGCCTGGGGGCAGGACAGGTTAGTAAACTGACCACACAATCTCTCTTCAGATACTTCCTCTCCAACACATTGCTGCTGTCCCCTGCACCTGACCTGCACATCTGGAGGTCAGGCGGACTCTCTTGAGGAGTCTTATAACCACTCCCCCAGTTAGCGGCTCAAAGGCAGCCTGCAGTCAAAAGGTTTTGCCAGTGTGGAGGAGCAATGTTTAAGAGTATGGTTTAGGGCTGGAGAGGTGCCTCTGCAGCTAAGAGGACTGACTGCTCTTCCAGAGGACTTGGGGTCAATTCCCAGCACCCACACGGCAGCTCACAACTGTCTGTAACTCCAAGATCTCACACCCTCACACAGACACACATGTAGGAAAACACCATGCACATAAAGTAAAAATAAAAATAAATAAATTATAAAAATAAGGATTTAAATAGAAAAAGAAAGGATTAAAATAAATCTTTTATAATTTTTTTAAACAAGGAAGAAAGAAAAAAGAAGAGAGAGAGAGAGAGAGAGAGAGAGAGAAAGCTGCCTTTAGGAGCCAGGCTTGAACAAGTTTGTGCTGCTGGGTAGCCTCTGCTTGTTCAGCAACCTCTCTGAGCCTCAGCGTTCTCCTTCAACTAGAACTATCACCTCCTAACAGGGCTACAAGGATTAAATTACATAATTTGGGCAAATTACTCAATGTGGAAAAACAGCAACTGGCACAATCAAGCTTACAGTATCAATCTTGACAGCGGAAGGAACACTTTGCTTGGGACTTAATCGGGGTTGTTTAAAGGGCGCAGAGGCATCTGTGGAGCATGGCTCAGGGGCTAAAAACCATTAAGCTGAAATCCTCTCTCAGCACGACCCGCTTCACATTCCCTCCCCCGCGGAAGCTCCAGAATGCATGTCATTAACGTTGGCGTGGGAGGTTAATTCCAGGTCTGTGTGGGGCTTCTGCTCAGAAACGCAGCGGGGCTGGCAGCTTTGGGCCCACATGTGCCTCCAGAGAGGCTGCATCCTATAATTCCAGCACTTGGGAGGTGAAGGCAGGAGGGCCAGAAGTTCAAGGCCACCCTGGGCCATAAATTGAGTTGGAGGCCAGCCCACTGAGGGCCAGAAGCAACCTCCCTGTCCCAGGATGAGGAAAGGGCAGGGAGGTTTGCTAATTGCCACGTTTGTTTTCTCTGCAGCCTCAGAACAGCAGAATACTGTTCTCTCTATTTTATAGGTGGGGAAATGGAGGCACAGTGCAGTCAAGTAACTCCTCCAGGGCTTCACAGCTCAAAGAGGCAGAGGCAGGATTTGAAGCCAAGTCAGCTGACTTCGTAGACCATGTCCCCTCCCGTTTGCTCGCGCTCTCTCACCCTAGCTCTACTGTACCGCAGGCGCTAACAGAGCCACCCTTCACCATCCAGGACACGTGGTTGTCAGAAGGCTGCAGCAGAGGACACTGTGATTCAGGGAGCTAATGTCCCCACAGCAAGAGGCAGAGCTGGGGGCTGGCTGGCTCTGGTTTGAGCAGTGTGCTTCTGGGATATGAGAATGAAGTCATCTCTCATTCTTTGAGACACTTTTTACTTTATTTATTTACTTTATTTATCGATTTATTTAGTTTTTTTTTTTTTGAGCCAGGGTTTCTCTGAGTAGCCCTGACTGTCCTGGAACTAGCTCTATAGACTAGGCTGGCCTCAAACTCACAGAGATCTGCCTGCCTCTGCCTCCCAAGTGCTTGGATTCAAAGTGTGTGCCACTACTGCCTGACTCCCTGTTTATATTCTAACGAGGCAGAAACAGGGTGGATCAGGATGGGATGGGAGTAGACAGAGGGCAAACTATGATCAGGATGTAATATGTGAGAAAAAAATCTATTTTCAATAAAAGGAAAGAAAACAAAATATAGAAGAAGGAGGAGGAGGAGAAGCACAAACCAAACATATATAAAGGCACTCAAAGGCATGGTCCTGGGAGACATCAAAGCTCTGTCTGGAGATGTCAAATGACTTAGTATCTCTAAGATACCAGCACACAGCGGGGGCTCAATGTGACATGTCATTTGTGGAGTGAGCTGCTTGGGAGTCCTGGTAACCTAGATGGAACCTGAGCTAGGCATAGGGGGAGGGCTTTAAGGGAGAGGCCAATGCAGATTGTGTGAAGATGGGAAGAGAGGTTGAACCTGAGTATTCCAGCTGAATGGAGCATTCGGGTGGGGCCTCACTGAAGCGCTGGTAGGAGAAATGAGGTGGGGGAGGCAGCTAGGTATGATCCACCTCCACCCAGTGCCAGGCTGAGGAATGGGAGTCCCTTGGAAACCCAGCCTGCAGGACCCTAGGGTGGGACTGGACCCAGGAGGACATTGTAGGGAGAATTGGAATTGGATTTTGAGTCTACTGCTTCATTACCCATCAAGAAGATCATTTGGGGATGTACTAGCTTCTGCTTCTACAGGCTAGACTGTATCTGCCAGCCTGTGGCCAGCTGGGGACCTGGCCCTATCAGTCCTCTGCAAGGACTCAGACCTTACCTGAACCTTCATTCCAGTCTGCGTTGATCTCTCTGCCCCATGCTGGACCTGTCCACATCACTGGTCCCTTCTGGAAGGCATTTCCGATTCTCACACTTGCTTGCTCAACTCCTTACACAAGCCCTTGATGTTCATGGCCTTCAGGATGCCAGACACGCCTGTCCTCCTGTCTCACATCTCTCCCCGACACAGCAGGAGCTTCACAGTCTGGCTGCAGAACATATGCACCTTCTCCAAGGAAGACATGTCATGCCTCTAGGCCTTAACCCATGCTGTTCTCCCTGCCTATGATGCTTGTCCTGTGTCTATGGAGTCTCTGTAGCCCAGGCTAACATCTACGGGGCTGAGTCATGAGAAGAGAGGAGAGAAGGGGAGTTGGTACATGGCCAGCATATCTTGCCACAAACATTGTTCTCGTCCAAGCTGGCAGTCAGACCCCAGAGCCTCAGGGGTGGGCACCAGGCCACCATGAGGAGGCGAGGTGGCCAGGCAGGACTCCCAACACAGTTTCCCAAGCTGCCAGATCTCTGGAATGTGTGGTCCCGTCCTGTCTCGTCTGTGGTTAGGGAAATATTCAGCTGAAAATAAGCATTCCTCATTCCTGATGAAGGATGACATCGGGGACCCTCTGGCCCCCACAAAAGAACCCTGTGCATCAGCCTGGTAACATCGGCCTCCAGAGGCCCACCTGCACCATGCTGTGTGACATCTCATTAACCTCTCTGCCAATAGAGCATCTCCTGCCAGCTCAGCTGTGCAGATCCCATGGGGACCCAGCCCAGGGTGCACTGTCCTGCCTGGCCTCGCGGTCTGCCCTTTGAGCACACCTCCTACAGCTGCCTGTTCTTCCCATGTAGAGGATAATTCCTATAGTTCTGACCTTCCTGGCTAGAACTGCTTTCCTGACACCAGTCCAGCTGCCAATGTCCCCAGGTTCCTGCCTTCCTCATTCCTCCCAGATATAGCCCAGGGGGTGCTGTGGACTCCTGACCTGCACTGCCCTGCTCTCTGGGGAGGATGTCCTCTGTTGTCACCTGTTTCCCGAGGACACTGGTAGTTTTCCTCTGAAGCTTGCTCTGGCCTCTCTCTGGATGGGGGATGAGCACTAAGTAGCTGACAGGGCAGGTTTACACCTGGGAAGGGACTAGAGGAGGACTCAAAAGATGGCCAGGGTCAGGAGGCATCCAGGGGTCAAGGCTTATAGTTTGGTCTCTAACAGACAGGGTTAAAGTTTGGGTTCAGTCAGAGACAAGGCTGATGTCTGCATCTAGTCAGGACCAGTGCTTAGTTCACCACATGAGCCGGGAATAGGGATTAGTATATATGATTAGTGTTCAGAGTCCAAGACTAGAGTCAAGTGTAAGTTTATAGGCAGAACTACCTTCAGTTGGTGAGCATTAGGTCTTACCTGCAACCTAGCCCTGTCTGAGACCAGAGTCGTGGTCTCCATTCTGACTAGGATCAGGGCTCAGCTGGGCACGAGGGCCAGGGCTGAACATACGACCAGAACGGAAGTCTGTGCGAAGGGCTGAGTCTGAGGTCAAACACAGACTTAGGCTCTAACAAGGAGGGCAACCTGAAACCAGGGTCAGTCTATGCTTACAACCTAGCCGTGAGAGGGATGAAGGCTCAGTTTGAAGCAGGATCAAGGTTCAGCCTACATTTGTTTACAAATTCCTCTTAAGCACACAGCAGAGCAAACAGGGCTTCAGAAACACCTATTAACTCCCAAATGTGGACCCCTGCGGTCAGCTGGCATTTCCTCCTCACACCAGCTTTCTCTAGGGAGCGACCTCTGGGGATGCCCACACAGCTATCCAGGGTACTACCAGCCTCCCGCAGGGAAGACTCCTGGCTCCAGGATAGTTAAGGAAGAATCTGTGGGAAGAGGAGGAGGCATGCGATGGGTGCCCAGTCCCCCTCCCACTCCCCAAAGGTTTAGCAGCCCCTCGGAGTGGGCATGTTGACAGGATACTTAATGAGACCCAGAGGGAGGTGCTCTCTCAGGGCCCCCTGGAAGGAAGCCCGGGTTGGGAATTAAATTAAATGCTGGTGTATGTCCCAACAAGCAGAAAGGCGCGAGCCCGGGCCAGGGCCCAGTCACTGCGGGGAGTTTGCCATAATTACAGGGCAAAATAAGTTTCGGAACTTACGTAACTCCACTAAGTGGGCCCTGAGGGTTAGGCAGAATCACTCAACCCCAGAAAACACTTGCACTGCGAGGTTGCACCTGTGAGCCCCTGTCACTTCCTCAGGTGGCGGGGTGGGAATGCACACAGAGCAAGAACTTAGTCCTTGTCTCTATCTTGTAGAGAAGGCAAACTCAGAGTCAACAAGCAAAGGTCACTTGGGTGAGGCATGACAAGCACCAGGTTCCATGCTCCCCACACCCCAGTGAGGACCACCTGGGCAAGAAAGGGGACCCACATACCAGGCAGAGAAGCCTAGGCAAGGATGCTAGCTGGACAGGACACAGCAGGATAAAAGGAGGGGTCCCGAGCTGAGTACAGGGCAGAGCTGGGGAGGCAAGGGGCAGAGGTGAAGGCTCACCAGGGCTGGGGAGGCAAGGGACAAAGGTGAAGGCTCACCAGGGCTGGGGAGGCAAGGGACAGGGGTAAAGGCTCACCAGGGCTGGGGAGGCAAGGGACAGGGGTAAAGGCTCACCAGGGCTGGGAGGCAAGGGACAGGGGTGAAGGCTCGCCAGGGCTGGGAGGCAAGGGACAGGGGTGAAGCCTTGCCACTGGGCACCAGGAAAAGGCCTCTCCAGTTTGGCTCCATTCCATCCTCACAGCACCTTCAGAATCTTCCGGGTGGGTAAACAGAGGCTCTGAGAACTGCAGTCACCCAGCAACAGCCCAGATGTGGTGACACAAAGATTAGCCCCCAGGCTTCTGGCCTCCGAAAGGCTGTGCCAACACTTTTGCTTCCTGCCTCTTCAAAAACAAGTGACAAGCAACAGCAGCATCAGAAACCTTCTGTGTGTCTCACACTGAATCTGATGCTCTGCCTTCCTCAGAACATTTGACAAGAAGACACACAAGGTTAGTTTGTCTCTCACGCCACCTCATAGATGGAGAAACTGAGGCAGAATGCAGAAATGTAATAAAATGTGTTCTCTTAATCTCTTCCCTCCTTCTTCCTCTTTTTAGGTAGGGTCCTATGTAGCAAAGGCTGGCCTCAAATTTGCCATATGGTGAAGATAAACCTTGAATGTCTGATTCTCCCGTCTCTACTTCCCAAGAACTGGGATTATTGGCGTGTGCCACCATACCTGGCTTATGTGGTCCTGGGCGTTAACACTGGCTCTGTGCACAGTAGGGAAGCAGTCTAGTAGCTGAGCCACATCCCCAGCCCTGGCATATGCCTGCAAATGCAGGTCTTGGGGTGTGGAAACAGGAGGATCAGGAACTCAAGGTCATCTTCAGCTACATAGAGAGTCCAAGGCCAGCCTGGGATACAAGAGATGAGTCTCAAAAACAACCAACAGCAGGGACAAAGACACACACACACATACACACAAAGAGATTGCAAAGAAAAGTGTGTGTGGGGGGGGTGATAGAGAGACAGATGTCTTAGGTGGTGCACGCCTTAATTCCAGCTCTTGGGAAGCAGAGGCGGTCAGCAGAGCTCCTTGAGTTTGAGACCAGTCTGTTCTACATAATGAGACCAGGTCACCAAAAAGCAAGAGAGTTAGGAGGAGGGAGTCAGCTAGGGGACAGCTGGCAAACAGTGAGAAGTCACTAACAGGGACTTCAGTACCACAGGCATGCTCCCCACCTGGTCCTCCTGCCTCCACTTCCTTGTGCACCAGCATCCCAGGCATGTCACACCACACTCATTTTACACAGTGCTGGGGATTGAACCCCAAGCTTCATGCATGCTAGGCAAACACTACCCACTAAGCCGTACACCTGGCCTGTGTGGAAGATCCTCTGTGCCCTTGTTCCTCACAACAGTTCTTTTGTCTGGTTTTAAATCAAGGAGATTATTGATATTTATTTTTAGATAGGTCTCACTATGTAACTTTGGCTGTCCTGGAACTTACTTTAGTAGACCAGGTTGGCTTTGAACTCAGAGATCTACCTGCTTTTGTCTCCCGAGCTCTGGGATTAAAGGCATGCGCAATCACGCCTGGTTTTTGTTTGTTTTCCAGATATGCCCTTCTCTGGCTGAAGTTTTCATTCCCGATTAATATCTTTTTTTTTAAAAAAAAAAGAAAGGGTTTATTTATGTATTTCATGTGTATATGTGTAGTCTCGAGTGTGTTATACATATGCAGATGCTAATGAATGCCAGATGATGGCGTTTAGTGTGTGTGCATGTATATGTGTGCATCGGCATTTGATCCCTTGGAACTGGAGTTCCTGGCAGTTTGTGAGTCACCTGATGTGGATGCTGGGAGCTGAACCCCAGTCTTCTGCAAAGGAGCAAGCACTATTGCTGAGCCCCAGCCACCCGATTAATACACACAATGGCTACTTTCCCCCTGTGGGTGGTTGTTGATGCCCTGGTTATTCCAGGTTACCATAGTCAGGTTGGAGGCAGCTGGACAAGGGACGGGAAGCAGGCTTCCTGATGAAGGCTGAGAAGAGACACTCAAAGGCTAGAGTGTAGGAACGTTCTCACCCCTGGCACATGGGTCACTCCAGGCCAAGTGTATGAAGGTTCCCTTCCCACGGTAAGCAGCTGGCTGGGGATGAGCAAAGACAGCAGTGTGCCCAGCTGGAGCTCATGGGAGGGTCAGCGTGCAAGGCAGAGCAGCTGCTTGCTTGGGCCAACCAAGGAGCACCAGGCCCAGGGCCCAAAGGTCAGTCACACCTACAGTCAGGAAGCCTGTGGACACACTCCTTTCTGTGGCTCCTCAGGATCCAGGGATCCCCTCCCCCTCCACAGATCTCTGTCCTCCTGGGAGCAGAGATGGACCCTATCCCCCCAGCAATGGAAGTCACTTTGGCTCACTGCTACCATCCATTGCGACAGTGTGTGCCAGCAATGAACGTCCCTCCCTTTCCCCAAGAGACCTCCTTCAACCTTTGTTCGAAATGCCAAGTCCCCCTTGAGAATGTTTTTAAAGAATCTTGACGGCATCCAAGCTCCGAGGCCACAAATAGGACGTGAGTCATTCTGAAGCCGAGGCTGGAGCCGGAGCCTAGCCTGGGTCTCCACGTGTGAATGAACGAGAGAGCAAGTATGTGGGGGAAGGCTGGGGGTGGGGTGGGGGGACGTCATAAACCTTGCTGGCTCAGGAGGCTGTACCCGTGTTGCCACAGCTCTGCCGAAGCCTGGGTCCCAGTCCCTGGATAGAAGTGGTCCCCTTTGTCCCAGAGCTACAGAGCACCACGCTTGCCATGCCCAGGTGGATCAGAGTGGTGCTCTTTGCCCTGCATGAGGGGGCATTGTGGCTGGAGACACACTGGTGACCTCTGTCCAGTCTGAGGACCCAAGAACAACAGCATGTGCTTTAGGGCTCAAACACCGTGAGCCCCCAGCCTTACACACTTCTGTTCCAAGCCTGGAACTCCTGAATTTGCTGTACCAATCCAGTCGGAGCCATTGGCTCATGGCAGCTTCCCTCACACAGCTATGAGAGTTGGTCCATGAGGGACTGGCTCCCTGCCAGCCTCTGCCATTGCCTTGCCAGCCCATGACAACTGGCTCTTTCCTACCTCAGGAACTTTGCACTGCCTCTTCCATCTTCACAGAATGCCATTATCAGAGGTCTCAGCTCCTTCCCTTCTTTCGTTCTCAGCTCACCTCCTACAGACCTTTCCTGACCACCCCAGACAGGGGGACAAGTCCAGGTGCCTGTCCCTTTGTAACTGCCCTGGCAGAAATGAAGATGTTCTAAGGAGACACTTGTGTTTCTCAATCTAGCAGGCTATTGGGACAATGAATGCCCCCCAAATGAGAATTTCCCCAGGAATCGCTTGCTGGGAGAAGGAAAATGTGCCAGGCAGAGGGAACTCATCTCCTAGAAAGAGATTTTCCACAGTTCTAATAATGTGCCGGACATTTTACGGGTTGAGACTGAAGCCCGGAGAGTGACTGGTCGGTGGTGGGTGGGACCACACCTTGAGCACCACGTCCTTGGCCTCTGTTTAAACTTTGTTATCACTTCAGGACCCTGAAGATGGGCTTAGGGTCTCTGGATCTCCCTTTCCCTCTTTCCAATGTGGACACGTTGAATTCATTTGACTCTTTTAATTGGCTTATTAAGGATGAGTGAGTGAACCCAGCATGGGCCACAGGCTGTGACCTCCAAATTCAGTAGTGGCCTGGGAAGGGAACATCTGCCCATTGTCTGACTCAGGGTACCACATTCTGACGGTGTGGGAGAAGGCCAGGCATTGTGCTGTGGGTTTTTGGGCCCTCCATCTGCTGGCTTCTGGTCCTCACCACAGGGCAACCTGATGTTGATTGGTGACCTTGAAAAGATGGCATCTCAGGCCTGACTTGGCAGTAGGAGAAACTGGGGCTCAGTGCTGTTTAGTGGCTTGTCCAAAGTTGCCCCAAACAAGAAAGAGGCCGCAAATTTTGGCTATGTTCTCCTCTGCTTTCTTTGTGCTCCATCCCTGTCTCTGCGGCTCTTCTAAGGTTTGTCCTTCTCCCCAAGACTGGCTCTGATTCGCAAAGCCCAGCAACATGCCCAGAGAAGAGGAGAGAGGCCCTGGGACTGTGGACCTTAGAGTAGATGACTGTCCTGCCCAAGCTTGACAGGAGCAGGCAGAATAAAGCAGGGTGACGGACTGGCCCTATTTCCCTTGGTGGTCTTGGTCTGAGCACTGAATGGCCTATTCTCTGGGGTGCCCTCAGCTCTGTGCAGGTTGGGGTGTCAGTTGTGTTCTAGCGAAGGGAAGGTAAGTTGAAGGCAGAGAGGTGGGAATGAGGGGAGTGAGTGGCCAAGAAGAAAGCCTGGGCATGAGGACTGGGCACGAAAGCCTGGGCATGAGGAAGAGCAGGTTCCCAGGGGTGGTGAATGCCAAGCACAAGACTAAAGAATCAGGAAATGGTTCCCATGAGACTTACTGGGAGTTGCCTCTGGAGGAAGGAGACTTTGGAAGAAGAAGACAGCCTGAGAGAATTCTCCAGAGAAACCTGTGTGCCCTCCAGACTCACTTGCCCTTGCTTGGCTTGAAGATCACTAATGTGAGCTCTGTGTGGTGGCCCACACCCATAATCCTGCACTCAACAGGCGGAGGCAGATTGCCAACTGGGCTACAGCGTGAGATTTCTGTCTCAAAACAAGAAGCAAAATGAAAAACAAGCTGGGTGTGGTGGAGCACTCCCTTAATCCCTGTACTTGGGAGACAGAAGAAGGCAGATCTCTGAGTTCAAGGCCAACCTGGTTTACAGAGCAAGTTCCAGGACAGCCAGGCCTGTTACACAGAGAAACACTGTCTCCAAAGGGGGGAAAACTATTTCCAGGTTTGGTTCCCAGTATCCACATAGTGACCCACAAGTACCTGTAACCCAGTTCTAGGGGATCTGATACTCTCTGAACTGCATGGGTGCTATGTGGCATACACAGGTAGTCTTAGGTACACAGTTACACATGTGGTGTACATACATAGACTCAGGCACACACCTACACACATGTGGTGTACATACATAGACTCAGGGACACACCTACACACATGTATGTACATATGTAGACTCAGGCACACACCTACACACATGTTGTGTACATATGTAGACTCAGGCACACACCTACTCACTTGTGGTGTACATATGTAGACTCAGGCACACACCTACTCACTTGTGGTATACATACATAGACTCAGACACACACCTACACAATGTGGTGTACATATGTAGACTCAGGCACACACCTACTCACTTGTGGTATACATACATAGACTCAGACACACACCTACACAATGTGGTGTACATACATAGACTCAGGCACACACCTACACACATGTGGTATACATACATAGACTCAGACACACACCTACACAATGTGGTGTACATATGTAGACTCAGGCACACACCTACACACATGTGGTGTACATACATAGACTCAGGCACACACCTACACACATGTGATGTACATACATAGACTCAGGCACACACCTACACACATGTGGTGTACATACATAGATTTAGGCACACACCTACATACATGTGGTGTACATATGTAGACTCAGGCACACACCTACACACATGTGTGTACATATGTAGACTCAGGGACACACCTACATACATGTGGTGTACATACATAGACTCAGGCACACACCTACACACATGTGTGTACATACATAGACTCAGGCACACACCTACACACATCCACACACCCCATACACATATAAAATAAACAAAATAAATATTTTAAAAGAGGAGGGGTGGGCAAGAAGGCTCAGTATTTAAGAGCTTGTATTGCTCTTCCAGATTCAGTCCCAGCACCTATGTCAGGAGACTCACAACCGTCTGTACCTCCAGCCAGGAGATCTAGCACCCTCTTCTGGATTGCAAGGGCACTTGCGCTCACACTTGTACATACCCACTCACAGATATACACTATAGACATAATTAAAAGTAATACAAATCTTTTTAAAAAGAAAGTAATTGAGTAAATACATATTAAAATAAAAATTAGTCAACCAATTGATCACTCACTCAATCACTGATCTGAAGCATCCACCACATCCAGATGGGGAGAACTTTGCCCCCGAACACACTGGCTTTCTGCCAAGGGTTTTATGGTGATCGTCGCCTAGGCCTGACAATGCTGGCTCTTCCCTCAGGCCTGCAGACATGATGGGAAACAGCAGTGGGGTGATGTGGCTTGCCATTGCTGTCTTGATTTTGAGTCTGGCGCTTTTTGGCTAGGCTCCTACTCAGTTTTGCATATAGGCACGCAGAGATTTTGAGAATGTCTAGTATAGAACTTTAATCTGGATCCACATGAATCAGCCTTGCCTTGTCTCAGTTTTCTTCAAGGCTTAATAATGATGCTTATCAGCCTTCATTGTGGGAAACTCCAGACCACAGCAGGAAGGAACAGGGGTGGCCCTCAGGTTCCTGGAAGACCCCAGCCTATTCCCTGAAAATCCTTAAGCATTCCTTCTGGATTCTCAGCCTTTCTCTCTCCCCCTCATGGTTTCTTCCTATAGAGATAGGGCAGCTTTCCAGCCCCTGGAGGGAGAAGCTGATCTGTGGGCATAACTCTATCTTCTCCATTTTTGGCCAGCGAAGCCTTTCTGCATCCCCCAACCCTCCTTTATGTGTCTCTCAGAGGGATCAGCTTCCGAGCCTGGGTTTGATATTAGAGCTGGGTGCAGGCTCCTCCACCCTCGAACTGGAGAGCAGGGATGGGGCCAAGTCTCAGGCTTGCATAGCCCCAGGCTCCTGACACAGTGGGTTCTTTCTTAGTGTCTTAGAAAGAATTCAGTAAGAAAACACCAACGGTCACCCATGATTCAGACTCAGCCCTGCCGGAGGGGTTTGTGAGGGGCAGGCAGGCCAGAGGGAGAGAAGCCCAGGCTCTGGTTTTGTTTTTCTTTGTTTTTGGCAGTACAGGGATAGAACCCAGGGCCTGGTGCATGCTGGGCGAACACACCCCACACTGAGCTGCACTCTGAGCCCAAGGTTAGGTAGTTAAGGGGGCAGGTTAGCCCGGAGGTGCTCCCTCTAGGCAAGTCTGTGGTTTAGGGACCTTGAAGGCAGATTCTAGCTGGGTTCTTGGCTCTGAGAAGTCCACTCAACAGGCAGATAGGAGAGCCCTAATTGGGAATACTCAGAGTATCACGCCTCCATCACTTTCCCCAACAGCCTACATTTTTTTCTTTTTTAGTTTTTCAAGATAGCGTTTCTTTGTGCAACAGTCCTGACTGTCCTAGAACTTGCTGTGTAGACCTGGCTGACCTCGAACTCACAGAGACACGCCTGTCTCTAGCAGCACATTTTTCTAACCAAAGTGAAAGATCTAGAGAGCTCACACAGTCAACTGTGTCTTAACCCTTTTGAAAGTCAGATGTGGTGGACCGTGAGGCACTAGGGAGGTGGAGGCAGGTGGATTATAAATTGAAGGTCATTCTCAGATACATAGTAGATTAGAGGTCAACCTGGGCTATGTGAGACCCTGACTCAAAAAAGACAAAAACAAAAACAAAAAAAAAAACCAAACTAACCAAGTAAACAACTAGATGAGAGCCTGGGCCAGCCCGGAGCTGGCTCGGCCTGAGACTATTGAATAAAGAAGGGAGACTAAACAAGGTGAGAAGATGTGCCCACTAGGTGACCAGAGTCCTGTGCTGTGCCCCCAGGCCCCCTGTGGGGTTTCATGAAGAAAGAACTGTCTGCAGCTCAGAGCTGAGTGTAGACCAGGCAAGGAAAGAGGGTGAAGTGGACTTCAGCCTTGCCTATGGGATGGAGTGCCAGCCTAAGACTTCCACGGGAACTCACTAATCCCACAGGGCACGGTTCAGCTGTCACGTGGTGTTTAAGCACCTCATTCTAACCCCAGCCAGGGGAAGGGATTAACTTTGATGGAGCAGTACCAGCGCAGACACCAAGTGCTCTGTTCTCCTTCCTCTGTCCCCCCACCTGGTTATTCCCACCAACCTACTGCAGAATCCCTGCCTCTGTCTCTTTCCAGCACCCACTCAGCCCCAGCACAGAGGTGGCCATCCCAATGCTAACAGACCCTTTCCAGAGCCCGATGCTGTCCAGGACACAGAATGCTTAGCCTGGCATTCACAACTCTTGGCAATCTGACTTGAACTCAATATCTCTTCCTCCATTTTCCTTCAACATCTCACACGAGCCATTTGGTCGTGTACTTTTTTTCAGATACAGCTTTATACTTCCCTGGGATCTCCAAAGAATCTAAAATGGCTGAAAGATACTTAAGGAAATGCTCAACATCCTTAGTCATCAGAGAAATGCAAATCAAAACAACTCTGAGATTTCATCTTACACCTGTAAGAATGGCCAAGATCAAAAACACTGATGACAACTTATGCTGGAGAGGTTGTGGGAAAAACCTCTGTTGGGAATGCAAACTGGCACAGCCCCTTTGAATGTCAGTGTGGCGATTTCTCAGAAAATTAGGAAACAACCTTCCTCAAGACCCAGTAATACCACTTTTGGGTATATATCCAAAGGATCTCAATTGTGCCACAAGGACATATGCTCAACTGTGTTCATAGCAGCATTGTTTGTCATAGCCAGAACCTGAAAACAACCTAAATGCCCCTCAACTGAAGAATGGATAAAAAAAAAAATGTGGTACATTTACACAATGGAGTACTGCATAGCAGAAAAAATTTATGACACCTTGAATTTTGCAGGCAAATGGATGGAGCTAGAAAACATTTTGAGTGGGGCTTGCTTCTTATAGGGGGCTATAGCACATGTTCATAGGAAGAGTGCTCTAGTTGGTGGCTGCAATAGTCACAGTGTCACATCTTGGCTACTGCTGATGATGTGTCTTGCTAGGCCCCCGAGGGCAGACTGGTGTAAATGCCTGAATGTCAACAACCACTCGTGGCTCATCTGTGCCTGTGATCTCTGGCACCCAGTTTTGGTTTTGACTCTTCATTTGTAAGTGACGTACCATGGGCCAGGAGAGCATGCCTGGGTACTTGGCGTCTGTTCTGTGCCCTGGCATCCCAGCTCTCCACCAAGACCTCTACTGTCAGGGGCCTGGGCTAATATTTAGAGGCCTGGGAAAGAGGAGATGGGGCTTGCCCTTGCCCCAAGTTGGTAGCAATGAAAACATTTTGGGAGGGCTACCCTAGCAGGGGCCAAGGTTTCTAGTTTGAGTGCCTTGCCTGTATAGCAAGTCTGCCATCTTGTCTTGGGTCATCTAGCCATGGCAAGTGGGCAAGACGCCAAATGTAACCTTCTCACCTTATCTAGAGCTTGACCTTTGTCAGGTAGCTGTTGTGACATAGGACCTGGTAACCAATGGATACAAGCCTCTGGGTGGCTGGGTAGGTCCCCAAGCCCCTCTGAGGGTTCCCCATGACTATCCCTGTGTCCAAGGCTAAGACATTTGATGTCAGGTCCATGACAGGCTAGGGAGAGACAAGCAGAGTGGGGATGTTCATTGTGTTTGCTCTAATGCCCCACCCCCTTTTTTTCTTTCAGACATGGGCCCCTGTATTCCAGGGTGGCCTCAAACTCACTACTTAGTCAAGAATGACCTTGAAAGTCTGGACCCACCTGCCTCCAACTCCCAAGTGCTGGGATTACAGGTGTGTGTGGGCTACCATGCCTGGCTTCTGTGGTAGAACTGAGGCTCAAACCCAGAGCCTCCCTGAGCATGCTAGGTGAACCACACTTCTTTCCACACAGTAGCAAGCCCACCTTCCACAAAACCCTGCTTTTCTTCTGCACCAGACCCCGAGGATCATAACACTGCCCTGGGACGGAGATGGGCACCCTGAAGAGTCTGTGACAGGCGGTACAGCTGGGCAGAGGAGACCTGGTGGGGGGGGGAGGTATGCTATTGCCCACTGTGGAGATATGAAGACCTTCCCCAGGCCAGAGTAAACAGGGAGACTTGACCCCCCATTTGAAGGCAGGAGGAAAATGGGGCTCTCTGACAGGGCCTCTTTCCTTCGAACCCAAGCTGCTGTCCCATTGGGGCTGAGGCTGACTGGACTTTCCTGGGCGAAAGTGGGTACAGGGCTGGGGTGCTCTTTGTAGTGAAGTCTCAGTGGGAGTGGTGAATGGGAGGGTGACACAGGAAGTTTGGTGTCTGGAGCCTGCCTTGTCCTTGGATGTTGGTCTCATTCACCAGTGAGCAGCCTCAGACTCTGAATGGCTCTTGGAACTTGCCCATCAGATAAAGAATGATCTTACACCACACTTCTGGCACCTGGGCACTGCCACAAGTGTTCTTAGCCAATGATTTCAAGGCTGTTTGAAAACAACAGAAATAGGAGGACATTAGAGGGGCCTCGGATTCCCTCTGACCCCCGGCAATGCTCCCCAAGGCCCAAGGCCCTTGGCTCTTCAGGTGTAGTTTCCTACTGAGCAGTGTCTATAGCAGCCATTATCCCTCCTGGGAATACCAGGCCAAACAGAGGCCCAGAGCAAATGGAAGTTCAGATGCCCCAGGAGGAAGCCTCCAGCCAAGTCTGCCTCAAGTGTTACTTTCATAAGGAAAGATTCTATTAAATATCGTAAACTTGGGGGGGGTTATTAAGAGCTCTTTATTTTCGTTGGTTAATTTGACAACTGTACCCACTGAGCCTATGAGCTTCACTCCCCAGGGAGAAATCCCCAAACTACTTTAGGAATCCCCACATTTGAAGTCCAGGTATACATCTTCAAAAAGGCCCTAAATGCCATACGGGGGCGTGGCTCCGTGGTAGAACCTTTGCTCAGCGTGCATGAACTCGTGGGTTGCAGCTCAGCACTGTAAAGCTTCAGATGAGAATGGTGGAGACGTTGTATTTCCTTACCTGAGACCCAAGGTCCAGAAAGCAGAAGACTTTGTCTTGCGTCACACAGCCAGGAGTGTACATGGTGCTCGGCTCAGTACACTGCTTGGGCCGTGGACTAGGTGGCTTGGTATCCTCTTTCCAGCTTTTCAGAGAGGACAGCTGGGCCCTGGGAGGGAGGGGAATCCCTGGGGAGCTCAGAAACTGTGACAGTTGACTGTCTCTCACCCAAAGCATCTGCCTGCGCAGTCACCGACCTGACTAGGAACGTGGCGTTTGGGAAGAGTGGTTGAGCTATGACCCTCAGGACGTCTCCCTGGCTTGGAATGCAGCCAGGTGTGTTCTCCTCGTCAGTGAGACATGCTGACATCAGGGCGGCAGTCAGAAAGGAAGACACCCTGTCAGCGTTGGCTCCTACCCGCCTGGTTCTTTAGCAGTCAGCATCCATCTTCCTTCCTCTGGCCTTTCCCATCCCCACTGGCCCTGACAGCTGTGCTGGTATAGAGGCCTCTCTGGATGCTTGGGTCCTGGGAGGCTATGGACTCTGGTGCAAGAGGCCACGCTGCTGCCCCTCAAGGCAAACTGGCAAAGGCCTGGGACAAAGAACCCAGAGCCCCATAGGGCTGTGGAAACCAGCATATCTCTCTTTTTCTTCAAGCCCTTCTCTACCCCCACCCTGGAGTGGCTCTGCCTAGGCCTCTGACCTTCTCTGCTTAGTGCCTAGGGGTTGTGCATCTCCTTTAGGCGAGAAACCTATAGTGCCCCTGGCCTCCCCAAAAAGGTTCTTATCTAATGTAACCAATAGTCATTGATGGTAAGCGGTCTCTACCAGCTCTCAGTGGGGACCACACTCTTCTAAACCCTCCACACAGAATGGGATTGTGTCGCTGGAGCACTAACCATGCAATGCAGACTCCACTTTGAACCCCGCAGCAGATTGAGGGAAGGATCCCACAGAGGTCCACACAGTCAGGGGCAGGTCTGTGACCTTGACCCATGCAGGGCAACTGTTGTCTGGACCTCAAGTCACAACTCTGCTGCTTCTCAGCCCCAAGCATGGGCCCAGCATGTGGTAGATGCTTGGCAAAGAGCTGTCACTTTGTTCTGCGTGATGCATAAGCATGTGCCTGCATGTGCGCACACCTGTGAGTGTGGGGACCAGAGGGGCGACACTGGAAGTCTCTTCTAATCATTCTCCTTTTCTAAGACAAGACCTCTCACTGAACCTGGAGCTCACTGGTTTGGTTGGGCTAGCGAAGCCCCAGCAAGCCCTAAGGACCTCCCATCTGCCTCCCAGGTGCTGGGATTGCTGTGTTCACTGCCTGGCCTTCCATGACATTCCATGTACTGTGGGTTTCATGCTCCTGTACTGTGTCTACAGAGGCTCCTCAGCCTGCCTCCTGGCTAGCCTCCTTGCTTAGGGAAATGGCTACTCTTCCCAGGTCAGGACAGGACTGTATTGGTCTCACAACCAGGACGGGTACCTGGTAAATCCAATTCTGTTTGTACCTGGAAAGAGAGAACACTACCCAGGTGCACATAATCTTTTTCAAATAATTAAAAACTACATCCAAATCCCAAGCATTCCTGTAGCAGCTACACAGTTTGGGTTGAGTGTCAATGAAAAAATCCTTAAGAGGCTTATCACACATTTGTGAGTTCAAATACCACCTTTGTCATCTGCTGTGTGACTTTACCTAGGTGTTTCTACTCTCTGGATGTCATCATTCTCGGCTATAAAAGGGAGTTTTTTTTTCTTTAAGCATTAAAGTTGCAGGGAATCTGGTAGGATTAAATGAGATATGTAAGGAAACGTGCATGTTGGCAGGGGCTCAGGTCAAGACTTTGGCTTATCATCCAACGCAGGAAATGCGCGCTTGGGCCCAGTGTTGGATATGATTATTTTAAGCTGCAGAGACTGAAGTGTGCATAGTGTGACTGAAAGGAAGTGTCCATGACACACATAGCAGAAGGAGGAGGCCACTGAGCTTGGCCTAGTGTTCAGTTGACGGGGCACTTTCCTTCAGCTTCCTGGAAGAATGCATTGAGGACAAGAGACGCTGCAAAGTAAAATAACACTGTTTTAAAAGATTAAAAATTCAGGCATGTCCATGGTGATATAGAATAGCCCTCAGTTGGTAAGAACTCAGCAAGTAGAATCACGGTGCCCGCCTGATGTGGGGGAATAGGGAACAGAGCCGGTTGGTTGGTAAACACTGGCAGAGTTGAAGCTGGGCATGCACATGCGAGTGACCCAGCCTTCCCACTCTAGTTGTTTACCCAGAAGAAATATGTACTTACCAGCACCCAGAGACCTGTTCAGGAATGTATGGTGCAGCATGGACTGGCACTCAGAAACCTGTTCAAGAATGCGTGGAGCAGCGTGGACTGGCACCCAAAGACCTGTTCAAAAATGTGTGGTGTAGCATGGACCAGTGCTCAAAGACCTGTTCAGAAATGCGTGGAGCAGCGTGGACTGGCACCCAAAGACCTGTTCAGGAATGTGTGGTGCAGTGTGGAGCACTCAAAGACTTGTTCAAGAATGCGTGGTACAGCGTGGACTGGCACCCAAAGACCTGTTCAGGAATGCGTGGTGCAGTGTGGAGCACCCAAAGACTTGTTCAAGAATGAGTGGTACAGCGTGGACTGGCACCCAAAGACCTGTTCAGGAATGTATGGAGCAGCATGGACCAGTGCTCAAAGATGTGCTCAGGAATGCGTGGAGCAGCGTGGACTGGCACCCAAAGACCTGTTCAGGAATCTGTGGTGCAGAGTGGACCGGCACCCAAAGCCGTGTTCAGGAACACATGGGGCAGCATGGACTACACCAAGAACTAAGTTGGAAAAAACAGTGAGTTCAAGAGAAAGAGAAATGAGTAGGCACGGGGTGGGGGTGGGGGGCAGAGAGATGGCTCAGCAGATGAGAGCACTGGCTGAGAATCTCGAGAACCAGGGTTCTGTTCTCAGCACCCACATGGTGTCTCACAGCTGTCTGTAACTCCAGTTTCAGAATCTAATGCCCTCTTCTGGCCTCTAAGGGACACATCATGCCTATGGTTCACAGACATACCCATAGCCAAACACTCATATGCATATGATAAGATAAATCAATCTAAACAAAAAGCAGATAAATGAGTGAACAGATAATGAGGTTTCCATAGGGAATGGCAGAAGTCCGGGGGAATGTGGTGGGAAGGCCTGGCCCCTCCCAGGGCTGGAGCTCGCAGTGCGGCAGGTATGGGTTACCGCCAAGTCTAGGCTTCCAGGCCCTGAGTTTCCTCAGTGATTAACAATGAGACTGGAGCCCAGCATTGTGCTGCAGGGCTACTGAACTGTGCCCCCACACACTCTGCTCTACATTTCTTTTAGGGAGACTATGAAAATGCACAAGGCTCCCCACATGTCATCCTTTGAAATACTGGTTGAGTAGCCTATGGCTGTAGCACCCTGAATGTGGCTCATCTAGTCAGCAAGGTTGGCTGGAAAACAGAAGCGTGTGTATTTTTTGCAAGAATGCAAGGCAAAAGGGAACAGAGAAGAGTAACAAGGAGCTGGACCTGGGGTGTGGCAGGCCTGGGGATGTGGCTTGCCAGGCAAGGGAATCATGTGCTCAGCCCCAAGGGGGAGTTGAGGGGTGCTGAGAGTGAGTGGGAGGTTAATTCAGAACTCAGCCTTGAGGCCCTGGGTCTAGAGGCACTGACTGACAAGGAGACGGAAGGGCTTCCTAGAGGAGAAGGTGAGGCTTGGCTGCACAGACACCCTCTGTGCTGAGTGTCAAAGGCCATCTGACAGCTTGTCAGAGGCCACATAGTGAACAAGGCAGTATCAGGATTTGAGCCCAAGGCTGCCAGAGCCTGTGTTTCCAACACAGTGGATTTGAAGACAGTCTGTGCCCTCAGTCTAGAAGCTGTAGGATGAACAATTGTGAGCATGTGTGAGCACCAGCAGTGCCCAAAGCAGTGTGTGTGTGTGTGTGTGTGTGTGTGTGTGTGTGTGCACGAACACATGGCCCACTGCAGACTCCAGCCTATGAGGCAACAGGCTTCGTACCTCTCAGTCACCACCAACTGGCCAGGCCTGTGGGTTCCCTGTGGGAACAAGAGGCTGTGATATTTGGGGCATAGGGAATAGACTTTCTAGACTAATCATAGCGATGTTTGTTGCCTGGCTGGCTCCAGGCAGCTGGTTGGTACACTCAGCCCTAGCTCAGGAGAGGCCTTCCCAAGGTGAGGGCAGCACTGGGCTGGGACTCTGTGAGGCCCCCACAAATCAGAACTTAACCCACCTGACCTCTAGCAGCAGCCAAGACATTTTGAACCAGCTCTTCCTATGGTGTCCAGATGGTACTCACGGCCCCAGCCTCCTTCTGGGGGCAGGCAGTTATGTAATACAATGTCCCTGCCCAGGGAAACCTGAGCAGAGGCCACACTAGAATCTCTTGCCCTTGTGGTTCTCACATCTGTAAACAGGAGGCTTGCCACCTCTTGTGCTGATCTTGATATTGTTTTCCAGGGCTCCAGAGTGGGTCTGAGGGATCAGCCCCAGAGCATGGCACAGCTGCCGTCACCCAGGGTGAGGAATTAGACATGCCAGGGCTCAAGGGCTGTGCTGGCTAGTTTTATGTCAACTTGACACAAGCTAGAGTCATCTAGAGGGACACTCAGTGGAGAAAATGCCTCCTTAAGATCCAGCTGTAGGCAAGCCTGATTTCCTTTTTCTTAATTAAGGATTGATGGGATAGGGCCCAGCCCATTGTGGGTGGAGCCACTTCTGCTCTGGTAACCCTGGGATCTATAAGAAAGCAGACTGACTGAGCAAGCCATAGGGAGCAAGTCAGTAAGCAGCACCCCTCCATGGCCTCTGCATCAGCTCCTGCCTCCAGATTCCTGCCCTGTTTGAGTTCCTGCTCTCAGTGCTTTTGATGATGAACAATTTAGGACTTCCCTAAGTTGCTTTTGGTCATGGTGTTTCATCACAGCAATAGTAACCCCATAAGTAGGACAAACACTATCCTCTCTTCTTTAGTTTCCGAGTTGTCCAGTGGGGAAGAAAATATGTCGGAAATTGTGGCTGTCTGTGCAGCCCTCTTCGACAGCGCTGGCCCCAGAGCAAATTCTCTGTTAGTTGCAATGGTTCTTGCTGTGAACATCATCATGTTTTCGTCCATTTAGTACCTGTGTCTCGACTTCTCAGCCCTTCAGAATCTTCTTCTGAAGACCAGGGACTCACTCTGCCTGCCTGACAGGGTCATGAGGCTCAGAGAGGCTAACTCTGGGATGTGGAAATGATTTCACAATATCCCACGTATAACTGATGCTGTGTTCTTATCCTGGGGCCTGCGTCAGAAGAGGGATGATCCAGTGTCCCTCTGTGGATGTGGGACTCTGGACAGTTCACATAACCTCTCTGGATTCTGCTTCTTCTTGGTGTGGGGACATAGCAAGAGCTCTGTAACTGGGTCCTTTCCTTTCTTTCTCAGGAGAGTCTTCCCCCACGGTCCCTTAATACCAGAGTAATGAAGAAGTCAAGGACCTGCAGATCTTAGGCCTCAGACTTAGGCCCCAGGTAACAGAGTGAGGAGGCACTGAGCACATACTGAGAGGAGAAAGCAACACCAGAGTCCAGGATGGAGAGGCTGGTTGGGATGAGGAGACCAGGAAGGCTTCCTGGAGGAGGTGGAGCTTCCACTTACATTGGAGAGGGGCTGCACAAACGCCCCATGTGGGCTGGGTGTCAGAGGCTTCCTGGGGGACAGGCACCTCAGTCTCCCCAAGAAAAGCCTGTGGGTGTTTGGTGACATCTCAGCTCCACAGTGGAAGCCCTTCTGGTACCTGAAGGAGGGTAGGTAGTCCTAGCTGGGGACCTGGAGTTCAATAGTAGAGCACTTAGTTTGCATGGACAGGGCCCTGGGTTCTGCCTCCAGCAACAAGGGATTTTTAAAAATTCCAGTGGCATTAGAGGGCAGGCAGACACAGCCAGCAGGAAGTTGGAGCCAAGCAAGTGGGTGAGGAGTGGGGGACATGGTCACCAGTGGAAAGGTGCCAGCTGCGAGCAGACATTGGACTGACTTGGCATGCTGAGGACTTTCCTGCAGAGTCAGCATTTCTTGTTTTAGATTGTCCATCTGTGACAGCTCCGTCCCTCTGCCTGTCTAAGTCGTGGGCCCCTTGAGGCCTGACCATGGCTGCTCAGGCTACTATGGCCCCTGCATGGGTTCTATGTGCAGCAGGCACCTCACACACCTGCAGTCATTCAAAAAAAAAAAAAAAAAACCACACACACACACAAAACTCATGGACAAAGCTCTGTTCATAGTAGTTCAAAAGTCAGGCCCATAGAATCTTTGTGGGAAGAGACAAGTAAAACATGGGCTCGGAGGAGGCCTTGCTAGGGGCTGGCATGAACGTCAGAGGGAAGCTGGAGGTGTCATGGGGAAGACCAGGGAGAAGGTGGGCAGGGAGTCGCTGGATGCTGGGAGACTGAGTGTGGGGTGTTGGGCAGGCCTCCAGGAGGTAATAGGACCGCATGGCAAAGATGCAGCAATGGGTTCCTGGGTCTAGAGTGTGCACCAAGTCTTCAGAGGAGGGGGCTGGTTTCAGCAGACAGATGCCCAGCAGGGAGCGACGTTCCCAGGGCCGAGGAGACCTGACCCCACTGTGAGCCAGCAGCACTTCATTTCCCCCACTCCGGAATCCCCAGGAGCCATGTGAATAACAAAGCCCGAAGAACTGCGGACTTGCACCTGGAAGGAGACGGCCTAGACTGCTAAGCAGTTCGGAGAGCTAAAGCGCCCCACTCAGTCCTAATGGATGTGAGCCGAATCGAATTTCAGTTGGCGTTGTTGGTGTTGGGCACTATTGTGATGTGCTTCGGAGCCATCGCGGCTCCATTATCAGACCATTGATACCTCCATTACCCTTCATCAGCAGCATCCACCCACAGCTGGTCCTTGGTATGCCTGTGTCACATCCCTTCCAGTCTCCTGGTGTCGTGGCCGGTGGGTGTTAAGGTGTTAAGGCATTCTGATAGCTGGCTAAGCAGGCTATGGTGGTGCACTCCTGGGATCCTAGCCCTGGGGAGCTGGAGGCCGGTGTAGACTGCAGTGTGACCCTGTCTCAAAAAAAAAAAAAAAAAAAAAAAAAATCCTCCATCCTGCACAAAGGTGCACAGCCACCTGACGTATGGAGTTAATGGTGTTATAATGTTTTTTTCCCTGACAGGAAATTTGGATTTGGATGAGTGTAATTGGCCCTTTCATGGGGATTGGGGGTTGTGCTTTTTGTGTTCTGATTAAGAAATCATGGTTTCCGTGTGTGTGTGTGTGTGTGTGTGTGTGTGTGTGTGTGTGTGTGTGAGCGCGCGCCATGCTTACTGGGATGTCCTCAGAGGCCAGAATAGGGCATCAAATGCCCTGAAGCTGCTGACAGAAGTGGTTGAGACCTGCCATGCAGGTGCTGGGACCCAAACTCAGGTCTCAGGAAAAGTAGTCAGTGTTCCTGACAGAGAAGCCATCTTTCCAGCACCGTTTCTGTAGCCTTGAACTCCTAAGTGCTGACTACAGAAAGGCATCAGAGTGTGTGTACCTGTGTGTCTTCGTTGTGTCATCATTTCTTACAGGTACTTTCTCGGGGCTGGGGAGAAGGCTCAGTGGTTAAGAGCTCTTACTGACCTGGAAGAGGACCCAGGTTCAATTCCCAGAATCCACAACCATCTGTAACTACAGGTCAGGGGATCTAATACCCTCTTTGACTTCCATGGGCATCAGGCATACATGTACACAGTCATACAACAGGGAAAACACGTGTGGACATAAAAAGGTAAATCTAAGAAAATTTTAAAAATCTTTTTAAGAGAACATTTTCTTAACTCTTTTGGTTTATATTCTCTCCCCCTTCCCCCACTCTCTCTCTTTTCCTCCTCCCTTCACCCCCTAACAGTCTCTAGCCCAGGCTGGCCTAGGAGTCACAATGTCTTCCAGACTGACCCTGAACTTGTGCCAATCCTCCTGCCTCAGTGTGCCAAGTGCTGGGTTACATTTCCCTGCACTTTATATGCAGGGCTGCCACTCCCGTGAGTCTGGTGCCCAGTGCCAGGGGTACAGTGCCGCAGCTCCTTGGAGGTGACCGTCCACTGTGAGATGGGAAGCTGGCTGACGTGGTGAGACGCAGGCGCTCTCTCCCAGGTCAAGAAGAGATTGACTAGATCCAGCTGTCAGATGCAGGCAGAGTGAGGCCTTCCCAGGAACGAACAAGATCTGGAAACCCAGGGCTGGGGAGATGGCTTAGTAGGTAAGAGCAATGGCTGGCTGCTCTCCCAGAGGACCAGAGTTCAATTCCCAGCAACCACATGGTGGTTCACAACCATCTATAATGGGATCTGATGCCCGGTTCTGTCTGATGCCCTCTCTGTCATGCAGGTATACATGCAAATAGAGCAAATAAATCTTTAAAAAAATCTGGAGACCTTAATGGACCACAAGCTCAACCCACATTAACAATTAAGTACCTTTAGTCGGGCAGTGTTGGCACATGCCTTTAATTCCAGCACTCAAGAGGCATAGGAAGGCGGATCTCTTGAGTCTGAGGTCAGTGAGTTTCAGGACAGTTAGGGCAACACAGAGAAACCCTGCCTCGAAAAAAACTCAACCAACCAACCAAACAAACAAACAAAAAACAATTTAGTACCTTAAGGCAACTTCCTTTGGGGCCTTCACAGTTTATATGTAGTTTATTCTCTGTTTAGAAGAGAGAAAGGGGGCTTCCTCCTGTCTGTCAAGGATACTCTGCTGTGTTCAGTCCTACTTAAGGGTCTTTGGTTCATCTGATGAGGAGGGATGGAGCAGACAGGGGGAAGCTGAGGGATTAGGAGCAGAGAGAGATCCAGGGCTCTTGCTGTATGGAAGGCAGAGGAGCTGGGACACTCTCATCTCTGACAGGCATGGAGTGGATTTCCACTCCAAGCAGGGATGTTTGATCTTGGGTGTGGCTCGTTGGTCATGCCCATGGATTTGCTGAGAGAGACGGGATTGCCTCGGAGGATTGATTCTCCAAGGCGGCTTTACACTATGATATAGAAGCATGGCTCCCATCCCTCCACCTGTGATCCTCAGACCATGTGGCACTTCTGTAGTGGTCTGACGTCCTAAAGGGGGACTCAGCCCTGCCAGTCTATTTATTGGAAGGTCTCTTGGACCCCATTCACACTCCTGGGTGGGAGGGGCTAAGAAGGGCCCCAAGAATGTGCCACTAACCTCTCGGCTCTGTCTGGAATTTCACAGTGACATTCAGCAGTCACTAAACTTAGCACCAGAGCCTCTGGGTCACCCAGGCATGCCAGGAGTTGAGCATGAATCATGGGGAGCTGACAGAAAAGAATGGCGTGGACTGTGGGGCTCTGAGGACCTAGCGCACCCTGGGCAGCAGGCAAGGTCTAGAGGGGCAGGCCTGAACCACTGGGACCCATGGGACTGTGCTGCTCTGTCCCCAGGGCCCAGAGAAACAGTCTTGTGCTGAAAGGCCTTGGGGTAGAGTGACGTACTTGGTCAGTCACTTACTTACTCCACAAATATTTATTGAGCATCTACTATGTACCAGGCATCTGGTCCCTTGGGACATAGGGGGCCAGTTACCTGCAACCTGCAACAACTTCATCCTCTGGAGTTTTAGACCCTCTGGGGCAGGAGACACCTGGCTTGAAAGAAAGGTTGTGTGGGAGCTGGCAGGTGGAACCCCAACTTGGGGAAAGTAGGGGATCTTTCTGGATCAGGAGGTACCTGCTAAAGGTTTAAAAGAAAAGGGGGGATGCCCAGTTTGGAAAAGGGAAGGGGATGTGTACTCCAGGCCAGGCCATAGGTACTCTGGGAAAAGAGGGGGCTGCTTCCCCGACTACATTTTGATATTTTGCTTAGTTCTTGGAGGCTAAGTTACTTAGATAGAAGTAAGAGGCCACCTTTGGAAGTTGGACAGATTGCAGTGTGAGGGAGATAACCTCTCTGATCCTTCATTTTCTCATCTGTAGAGTGAAGATAATCAGAACTTGCTGGGATGATGATGAGCAGAAAAGTTGGGTACCGGTGTGAACAGCTGGCTGCAGTGCCCCAGGCCACATTGGTCCTTACTAAGGGAGTGAGTCCTACAAGGCCTGTAGCCTATCCCCTGTAAACTGTGAGCATGGGCCCATCTCCAGCATCTCCATCCAGAGACTGGTCTGATGTGGCAATGCACCTGCTGGGCCAGGAGGCTTTGGTACAGCCCCTGGTTTGTAGCCGGAGATGTGGCAGGGGCGGGGTGGCTTGGAGTGCCAAGATGGAACCAACCATCCTATCCTGTCCAACTCTCCAGGGGACAAAGAGAAGGTCGTTCCATTGAGGGGAGCAGCTGTCAGCAACAGAGCCCAAGTGCTGGCCTGGTACTCTCTCTCCCACGTGGGTGTGGTCCTGCTGGCTGCCAGCACTGTGATGGACAGGGCTGGCTCTCTACACCCTCCCCCTGAGGACTGGCCCTCACCACTGTCCCACATGGCCAGTTCATGAGCTGGCAGGCTGGAATCTGTGCTCCCTGAGACCCTCTGCTGTCCTATTGGATGCTCCCCTTCGGGGGGCGGCAGGGGGGTTGACTCCACATGTCTGACCTCCTCCTCTGTCACTAGGCTCCAGAAGCCCTGCTTGAGATTCGTCACACATTCCCGTGGGCCACTGCATTCTTATTTTTAGGATTTATTGAGCACTTCCATATGGCCCAGGGTCGTCATCTCAAGTGTCCTCCTCTCCAGGCAACCTGGGTGGTTGATGTCTCTCGGGATGTCAGGAGGGAGGCAGATGGGTGATGTGGCTGCCCAAGGCTACAGGGCTAGAAGGGGTGGGTTGGGAATGGAATCTGCCCCTTGGCTCTAAAGCTCCCTCAAGTCAGAAAGGGCTCAGACCTGCTGCCAGGTCCCTGTCTGGCAGAGGGAGAGACAGCTGGTGGAAAGACAGTCACCAGCCAGTAAGAGGCAGAGCCCAGGCTTGACCTACGTCTGTAAATTGAGTCTCTAGGCTATGTGGGGAATCAGCTCAGCTATCCTTAGGCACTGGCAAACCTTAGTAAGGGGTGGAACCTTGTGGGCACACCAGCCTGGTTATCAGAGACGTTGTTGGCCAGGCTGCCCAGGGCTACTTATAAGAAAATCCAAGTGGGCCTATCCACTCCCTCTGCTCACTGTTGGTTGGCACAAACTGGCCAATCACAGCCAACTTTCTTTGGCCACAGGAATCTACAAAATCTAAATTGGGCTCACTAGTCCCAACACGGGAATTTTTTTTTAACCTGGGATTTGAAGGTTGATTTCTGAGACCAAAAATGGGAAGCTCAGGCCAGAGGTAAAAATGCCTCCTTTTTTTTTTTTTTTTTTGAGAATGCAGTGAAAACATCAGAAACTGCCTCCATTAAGGTTGCTTTCAGTTCATCTGGAGTCCTAATGCTTGAGAGGCTGAGGCAGGGGGATGGCCAGTTCCAAGCCAATCTGGTCTATGTATTGAGATCCTGCCTTGGGGAGGAAAAAGGCAGCCTTCATTTGTGAGTCCCAATAAATCTGACCACCAGCAGTTTAGCAAAAGAAGGTGTACTTTTCTCATATGGTGCTAGGTGAAAAAGAAGTGGTAACAGACATTGCTTTGCCACCCAAAGAGGCCAGAGTTGGGACTTTGGGACTTTCTTCCTTCCCCTCATAGATATAAGATGGCTGCCTCAGCTCTAGCCATCATATCTACGTTCAAGGGAGGATGAAAGAGAGGAAGGCCTAGGCCAGCTGCGTGCTGTGTTTACCTTTGTTTTTAAAATAATTTTCAAAGTTTTATTTTATTTTGTGCATCTGAGTGTTTTGTGCACCACTGTGAGTGTGCCTAGTGCCCTCGGAGGTGAGAAGAAGGGTCCCCTAGAACTGGAGTTACGGTTGGTTGTGAGTCACCATGTGGGTGCGGGAACTGAATTTAGATCTATCTCTCTCTTTCTCTTTTAATTGTGAAAACAAACACCTAGTAAAGCTCACAGCGCGTGTCTATTTGTAGTTCTTTGGCCCAGTCTGTGTCTCCTGGCTGCCACAGAGGAGAAGGAATGATGGGGCATGAGCCGTGTGACAAGGTCACAGGGACCCAGGGGCGCCTTTCTCCAGGTTGAGCCTAACCTTGCTGTCCATTCTGGGGTGCCTTAAGCCCTGTGTGGGACTGGGGTGGTTAGACAGACTTTCAGACTAACCCAGGATGATGTTGGATCACAAACAGGTGGCCTAATTCCTAAGACAGTGACTGCTTGGGACACTGTGCCCATCAGGGACCCCACATGCTCTGATTACATGGCCCAGTAATCTAGGCTCCAGATCCTGGTGCTATGACAGTCCCGGAGGATGGTGTGTGTTTTAGTCAATGTTCTATTTGTTTGAAGAAACACAGTAATTCTTCTATAAAAAAACATTTAACTGGGTCCTGCTTACAGTTTCAGGGATTTAGTCAATTATCATTATGGTCGGAAGCATGATAGCACAAGGGCAGACATGGTGCTGGAGAAGGAGCTTGAAGCATTTACTTACATTGTTCTATTATTAAATAAAATTTGGGAATCAGATAATTGGGTAAAAATCCATGGAGAATCAACCAGTGACCTCTCTCTCCTTCTCCATTCCTTCTTGGGTCTCTGATGAGGTTGTATAATAGATAGTTATGATTTTACCATTTTCCCTGTTACCAAATTCAGAAAAAAAACTTGCAAAAGAGACATAAAATTCATAAGCTTGAGAAACATAAAAGCTTAAGTTGTTTATCTAAGAAAACGTTCTGCCGGGCTGTGGTGGCACATGCCTTTAATCCCAGCACTCAGGAGGCAGAGGCAGACGGATCTCTGTGAGTTCAAGGCCAGCCTGGTCTAGAAGAGCTAGTTCCAGGACAGGAACTAAAAATCTACGGAGAAACCCTGTCTCGGAAATCAAAAAAAGAAAAAAAAAAGGAAAATGTTCTAAGATCTAATAAGATGTTTTGAGGTTGGTAATACAGATTATGAGAGAAAGTGAATTAGGTACAAAACTTTAGACTCACCAAGATATGACAGATAATGGAGTGTTTTCTCTAAATTTTCCAAATGCAAATGGACTAGACATTGTAAATATAATTCTTACTTGATAATGGGATAATGGTTCTTATTATATATAGTTTTACTTCATTAACTTTAAAACCTTCCCTTTTTATTTAGACAAAAAGGGGGAAATGTTGTGGGAGATTTGTTCACATTGACCCTCTGAAACTGCCAATAAAGTTAAACCTTTATTGTCAGAGGACTGAGTCAACAGTCAGCTGACCAGAATTAGCCATAGATGTTTTGGAGGACTGAGATAGGAGGGCACAGGAAGTAGAAGGAGGGTCTTAGAAAGATGAATGTTTTTTCTTCAGTCTGAAAGTGTGAAGTAGGGTCAGCTGATTTCCCTATATTGCACTTTGAATTTTACCTCAATATCTGACTCCCAAATTTATTTAATAATAGAACAATATAAGTAAATGATTCAGGAGCTGAAAATTCTACATCTGAATATGTAAGCATCAGGAAGAGGGAGACACTGGGCCTGGCTTGGGCTTTTGAAAATCTCAAAGCCCACCTCCAATGATACACTTCCTTCAACAAAGCCACACCTCTTAACCCTTTCAAACAGTGCCACTTCCTGGTGACTAAGCATTCAAATCTAGGAGCCTATGGGGCTCATTCTTGTTCCAACTACCACAGTGTGAAAGGTGGAAAGACCATAGGTCACATTTTGTGTTGTGTGGCAGAGGACAGCAGGGACTGAGGGTCCCAGAGGCCACGCTGGGAGAGGGCAGGAGACAGGCCTGCTTAGTTTGGTGAGACTGTGTGGCCTCTGTACAAGGCAGCTGGCTCTTTGATTGTCATGGTGGACTCTAGAATCTGATAACCTAGGATAAAGTTCTGGCCAATAATCACTTCCCGCCCTGCAGATTTTCAATAGTATGAAATCACATTGTGATGTGCCTGGTACCGTGTCTGGGATGGGAGAAATGTGTGATCAATAGTTTAAATTCTACATTTACCATGTTGTACATGTGTAGGAATATACGCATGCGTGCCATGGAGCATAAACGGAGGCTAGAAGACAATTTCAGGAGTCGGTTTTCTCTTTCCAAAGTGTGGGCCGAGGGGAACAAACCCAGTTCATAGGTTTGGTGGCAAATTCCTTTACTGTCTGAGCCCCCATCCTTTCATTTTTGTTCATTTTAAAAACACGTGCATTGAGGAAACAAAACACAAGGAGCAAAGAACAAAGTGATCTGACCACAAGCTGATGGCTGGATGTTAACGTCTAGATGCCGTTCACACGTCGTTCCATGGAGCTAACTGACTGAGCTTCCCCACACAGCAACTACTCATGAGCTCCAAACCCCACATTACAGGACTCTTTAGACAACCAAAAATAGACCAGATCATTTCTGATAAGATAGTCATTTAATGTTACTGTCATCTCAGTAAATGTTGGCAAAAAAAATAAGAGGGAAAAAAATCAGAACCCCTCAGGTCCAACACTGGCCCTGCTTCTTCCATGTTATAGGCTAGACATCCCAAGCCTCTGGAGCAGGGCTGGGTGAGGGCTGGGTGAGGGCTCCACAGACAGATAGTCTTTATGTTTTCTCTCCACAAAGACAGGTGGCCGTCACCACTGTGACTGACAGTTCCCAGAAATGCTGCAAGGCTGCCCAAGGTTGCCTAAGCTTAGCTAAGGGCCTCCTGACATTCCTTTCCAGTGCCACAAACATCCAACTCAAGCGCATGGTTTCCCAGTGTTTGCCCTGCCAGCAAAGTCACCTCTGCCAGTCAGAAACGTGGGCAACGCCTCTGTGACCCCTTTTCCCTCGCTCTGCACTTGGCCTGTCATCATTCTGTGACACCATCCTAGGCATCTATCTCAGATTCATCCACTCGTGTTGGTCATGTAGGTTCACTATGGAAATAAAACCCCAGATCTCAGACACAAGTCCAATGAGTGGATCTGGTGGCCTCTATTCTACATGGTCAGCCAGCAACCCTGGGTCCTCCCAGCTCCACCCTGAGGCCTTCTGGCCTTCTGGGCACTGAAAAAGCCCTAACCCTAATAGGGCAGGCTTTTAATGGCCTGGTCAGGAAGCGCCTTTCATCACGTCTGTTCACATTTGATAGGTCAAACTAAATCACAGAGCCCCACCCACCTGCAGAGAAGCCTGGGAAATGTAGACCAGCTGATTGTCCCGCAGAAAGGAAGCAAGACTAACCATGGCTTTGTCTCTCAGAAACACAGACCCATACCCGGCATTTCCCTCCCGGTAAATAGCTTGGTCCTCTTCCCAGGCTCTTCAGAGACATTGTCCAAACATCCTTCTTCAGCTTCAGGCCCCTGACCCCTAGCCAAGAAATCCCTGGGGACATCAGCTTGGTTGCAGGTCAGAGCCCTTTCCAGACCAATCCCGTGTGGGTTGCTAGCTGCCGATCTTTCTCTGATGTCATGCCCTATTTCTAAGAAGCCTCCCTATTACTTAATTGGCACCCAATTCAAGGTTTGACAATGCAATAGGAAACCTTTTATTTTTGACTTAATCTGGCCCTGGTTCCTTTTGAAAGAAGGTTGACCATGTCAGGTTTGGTGGTTCTTAGAGACTCAAATCCAGGTCTTTAGCTTTTGTTTGTTTGTTTGTTTTCATTTTGAAACAGAGTCTCCATACATAACCCAGGCTGGCTTTGAGCTTTAGTGATCCTCCTGCCTCAACTTCCTATATACTAAGATTTTTAGGCATGCCTAGGAACTGTTATTGTAAATCTCAAAGCCACGATGGAGCATGGGCTATACCTGGAACCAGCAAGGCGGCAGCAACCGGGACTCTGTGTCCTGTGAAATGCCATGGTGCCGCCCAGGCAGGCAGCTGTAGAGGAAGAGCTTGCCCAGTGCTCCTTCTTCTCAGCTTAGTGGCCCTGAATCTGAAGCAGAGGGATCACAGCCAGCAGTCTGTGGGAAGACCAGCTGGGCACAAATTCAGAGGCACCCTTTGCTCACACTCAACTTCTGCCTGGAGCAGTCTCTGAGAACTAAAAACCATCCCATCTTTAGTGTACACACCACCCCCACGTGTATGACCCAGGGAAAACTGAGGCCCAGTGGCAGAAGTACATGGCCAGCCATGCTCTTCTCATGCATTACATCCTTGTTGTAGAGCGTGGGCAGAGCAGCCGCCATCTTCATCTGGTCAGCAACATCTGTGTGCAGGACTCTATTGTGATGTTCCTTCAGAGAAGGGGCTTGAGAGATGCTGACCTTCCCATGAGGTTCCAGCTGCTCCTCATAGCCATGCTGACCTTTGCATGAGGTTCCAGCTGCTCCTCATAGCCATGCTGACCTTCGCATGAGGTTCCAGCTGCTCCCCACAGCCATTTGAGTATAGTGCTGCCCTGACTGTGTCTTCTGGGTTCCCAGAGGTGCTGGAGCACGTAGGCTGTGGGAGGTCAGCCGAGAACACTCCATCTACACAGTTAGGAGGAAGCTGTCATCCACTGGGTGAAGTTTTCCAGTGTGACTTCCTTGAGGTTGCCCACATCCCTGTAAGTAACCCCTCACCCATGCTCTATAAGAAGGCCCAATAAATCCACTGGTTCCCCAGGAAGAACTAGGGTGGGATTGTGATTTGGCTAACTGCTGGGGCCCTATGAGGATGGGCCGCACATCATTTACATCTCAGTTCTAGCAACATGTCATCATTCCTCTCTTTGTCCTTTTCCAAGACCAGCACTGCCCATACTGGTATTCGGCAGGGTGTCAGCCTTGAGCTAGGCTCTGGCTGTGTGGCACTGGGCAAGTCTGTTCAGCTGCCCATATCCCCATTTACTCCTTTATGCTGTGTGCTGCAATCTCCCTTGAAGCAGGACACCTTTTGCACAGCCCCCAGCACTCTGCTGTCTCTCTCTATATATATATCCCAGCTATATGTTGGGTAAATCAGCATTTGGGAAGCCTCAGGCAGCACCCTGGAGCGTCCGTCAGATTGTGGGTCAGTCTGGAGCTGCAAGAACAGGCAGGGTGGGCACTGGGGAAGCCACGGATGGTACTGGAGCAGGGGAAATCATGGCTAGAAGGCAGTATCATGGGGTTGGTTCTGGTTTTATCTTGTTATCAGCATCTGGGGAAAGGTTTTGGCTTCAGTTGAGACACAGGGAGGAGGCTGCCAACAGAAGGGGCCCCCAATTAAGCCCTGGAACAATAGCTTCTCCCCAGCCTTTGTGGGGCCAGATTCCTGCTATCCAAACCACCCCACTTCCTGTTCCCAACCTGCTAGGAGCTGCAGGAGGCAACTTTATCCCCTGGTTATTAGCTAGGGGAAGGGTTCATTTACCCCAGCCTTGGACCAGCACAGGCTCAGGGTCCTGACAGGCTTGGGCTTGGGTTTACCACTGCAATCAAAGTCCCTGCAGGTTCCTCTGTTGCCTTAGGTATTCAAACCTGACATTGGCATTACTTGCCCTTCAAATGTAAATGAAGTTCACGAGTAAGTCTGAAACAGACTTTCCTCCGTGGCCAAGAGTTCACCTTCAAAGAGAGATCTGTCTGTCCACATACATTGTAAGGAATTTTCCCTTGCTTAATATCGGAGGCAATCAATCTTATCCAGCTCCACCCACTGTCCTTATACAACTGACGAGGACAATGCTTGTTCCCAGGGAAACCAGATAACTATCCCAGGGCTACATAGGCCTCCTTACTTGAGTCCCATTATTATTTTTATGTTTCTCTTCTCATCCTGAGGATAAAACCTAGAGCCCTGGCCCAGGCTAAGCGAGTGCCACACCCCTAATCCCAGTCCTTTTTTTTTTTAAAAAAAAAGTGCTACACACAATAAACTTGATTTGTCAAAACAAAATAAAAACAAAACGAAACAAAAAAAAATCCTTTTGTCGAGGAGGGAAACAGATGTGGTGCCTATGGTGTTCTTTTTAGGGTTAGCAGAATGGAAACAAATATCTGGTCCAGTGGGATGGCACAGCAGGTAAGGGTGCTGCCCCACACAGGCTGGTGACCTGAGTCCAACCCCTAGACCTGGAAGTGGAAGAAAGAACTGACTTTCACCCATGCGCCCCATTACAAAATAATAAGAATTTTAAGTTTTGTTTGTTTGTTTTTTAAGAATAAAATTTCTAAAGCATAACCGCAAGTTGGTATTTGAGAAAGGCTATTTTTCTTTTTTCCTTTTTTTTTTTTTGCCAATCTAACACAAGCTCATGACTTTATTCCTTTTCATATCAGTAAGGTTTTAAGTTGTTAGTTTCATATTTTGCAACCAAAATGTTATATTATATCATCATGTGCTTAAGAATGTAATAGTAAATCAAAGTCAAAATTCTTTCATGTTTGACAATAACAATAAAGTAATATTTGACTAAAGTGTTTAATGGCACAATGCATTGTATTATACTCTCAGAATTTTCTATTATATTTAATTTTAATGATTGTAAATCTTTTAAGCAGTTAAAAAAATAGCCAATAAACATATGTATGTATGCATTTGAACTTAATATAAAAACACTATAACATTTTTCTGTATATCTGCTCACTATAATATATGTTTAGATATTAATGTGCAGGACAAATTTGTAAGCATGAACATCTGAAACTTGAGATGAAATGATACTTGTCTTTTTGCTCTCAATATTTTATTAAAACAACGGGTCAAATTTGGCAAGCCCCACATGTGTGAAAGCCTATTTTTCTTAATCTGTCTGGCTCTAAAGTTGCAGGCTTCCAATGTCTTAAAAGTTATTATTCTTTTAAGAGGATAACTGATCTTGGTTCTTAATTTTCTTGGAAGCTGTTTGGCAAAAGACCTGGTGTTTCTATACCCGGGCTATGAGGATTGTAGTTAGCCACTGGCTAGGATGGCAGTTGCCACCTACCTCACATGAGTGAAGTCTTCTACCCCATCCCTGGGCACCTGTCGGTGCTGTGCTAGGGTCTTTGGGGCATGAGATGGCTCAGGCTAATCCTGAGGCAGGAGGATCACTACAAGTTGGAGGCCGGCTTGAACAACAGAGTGAGGTCTTAACAAAAATAAACAAACAAACACACACACAAAGGAAATTAAGAAAAGAAACCCAGGGCTACCTTTTTCAAGCCATAAAGCTCAGTGTCTGGACCTAGAAAATTTCCCTGTAGTCTGAGCCCCAGAAACCCTCCCACAGGCTCATGGGGCATTCAAGGTGGCCTGTGTGTGGTGAAAAGACTAGGGACCACTATAGTACTATTCAGATGGATCGTTCAAGAGCCAGATGCAGGGCTGGAGAGACAGCTCAGGAGTTAAGAGCCCTGTCTACTCTTCTAGAGGATGTGGGTTCAATCCTCAGAACTCCATCTTGGTTAAAAGCCAACTATAATTCTTGTTCCAGAGAATCCAATGCCTTCTCTAGCCTCCTTGGGCACCAGGTATGTGTGTGATACACAGACATACACACAGTCGAAACACCTATAACTATATAGCAATATCTACATTTGTTCAACAACACAACAGCGATGGGATGCTTTTCTGTGGAGAAAAGGGAATGGAGTTTGCACATTTGGAACAGTTGCTCAAAAGACATAAAAGGCAGAATAGGTGGTGAGTGGGGAGGGAGACACTCCTGCAGAGAGGAGGAGTCTAACATCACTAGAATCCTTCTCCATCACCCGCAGTTTGACTAACTGCTCACAGGCAATAGTTTTCCATTTAAAAGGCCAGTTGGGACTGGAGAGATGGCTCCGTGGTTAAGAGCACTGGATGCTCTTCCAGAGGACCCAGGTTTGGTTCCTAGCACCCACATGGCAGCTCACAACCATCTGTAACTGCAGTTCCAGAGGAACTGATGCCCTCTTCTGGCCTCTGCAGGCACTGCACTCACACACAACATGTATACATGCAGGTCAGACATTCATACACATAAAGCAAAATCATTTAAAATTTATGTATGTATGTATTTTTTACATCCCAAAGTGTCCCCTCCCTCCCCTCTTCCCCACTCCTCCCCCCAACCTCCCTTCTACCCTCCCCTTTTCACTCCCCCACCCACTGCTTCTCTTTAGATACAGGTAGGCATCCATGGACATCAGCTACACAACTATAACATAGAGGGTCTAGGTCAGTCCCATGCAGGTTTTCTGCTTGTCGGTTCAGTCTCAGTAAGCCCCTACGAGGCCAGGTTAGCTGATTCTGTGGGTTTTCTTGTGGTGTCCTTGACCCTTCTGGCTCTTACAGTCCTTCCTTCTCTTCTATAGGATTTTCTAAGCACGGCTTAATGTTTGGCTGTGGGTCTCTACATCTGAGCGGCTCAGGGGCACCAAATGGCTAAGGCAGGAGCAGCTCTGGCTCCGCTCCCTTGCTGAGCTATGTTGATCTCAGGCTGGAACTGTTGTAATTATCATAATAATAGCACAGTTAAGGTTTAGACTGGGCAGGAAACGTACCATATTACTCTTATATGGCATGAGTTAAGTTTTTAAGAAGCGCTTAGCATTTTAAGAAGTGCTCCTGGCCTTGGTGAGTTCCCGATAGAACATCCACATTGTCTTAGTGTGTGGGTGCACCCTTCGCGGTCCTGAGTTCCTTGCTCGTGCTCTCTCTCCTTCTGCTCCTGATTTGGACCTTGAGATTTCTGTCCGGTGCTCCAATGTGGGTCTCTGTCTCTGTCTCCTTTCATTGCCTGATAAAGGTTAATATTCAGGAGGATGCCTATATGTTTTTCTTTGGATTCTCCTTTTTATTTAGCTTCTCTAGGATCTGAAAAAGCCTGGGATAAAACCGAACTCGCTGAACATAGCGAACAATGAGGACTACTGAGAACTCAAGAACAATGGCAATGGGTTTTTGATCCTACTGCACGTACTGGCTTTGTGGGAGCCTAGGCAGTTTGGATGCTCACCTTACTAGACCTGGATGGAGGTGGGTGGTCCTTGGACTTCCCACAGGGCAGGGAACCCTGATTGCTCTTTTGGCTGACGAGGGAGGGGGACTTGATTGGGGGAGGGAAATGGGAGGCGGTGGCGGGGAAGAGACAGATATCTTAAATAAACAAACAAACAAACAAACAAATAAATAAGAAAGAAAAAAAAAGAAGTGCTCCTGGACAATAAAGAATTACAGATTCACAATAGGACGGATTCAGACATAAAAGACCTCTAAATGGGTCACAGTGTTGCATGAGTGTATGCAGGCTTGAGAGAGAGAAGAAAAAGAATATAGAGAATAAAGTCTTTAAAGAGACAGAGTACAGATAATCATAGATTAAAAGTAAAGAAAAATAAGCCATGTAAAAATGGAAAATTCACAGAGAACCTGGATTATGTATTTTATTGTGTTTTCTTTAAAATTTTTGACTGTGAAGGAGCTAAGTACAAAAAAAAAACCCCATTTCATTGTGTGGGCTACTAAGCTGATCCAACATGTATGTTCTAAAGGTATCATGGCTTCCAAATTTTGGTCTAAGAATATGATGCTTTGGAGAGGGTCTTCTTTTGTTTTCACAGAGGATGAGACCCTGTGGATTGCTTCTATCCAATATGGTATGATAGACCATGCCCTCCTGAAAGGTTGCTGTGAACACCCTCAAAAAAATTACTTCACTCAACTGCTGACTGAGATGAACCTAGCAGACAGGTTACACCATAAAAGACCTAATTAACAATGCCCCTATACAGCAGAAAGAAATTTGGAGAGAAATAACTACATCCATATTCCTAGATATTGTTTATAAATGTTCTTTTACATTTAAAGGGAGAGATGATATAGATATGAATAATTTACATTGGTATAAATTTTACTCTATTGATATAAATCTAAGGTCAATTTTGTTATATGTATATACATTTCTGATCTTGATTAAGGTATTGTGATTGTGTAGTTCATGTAAAAATGTAATGTATATAGGTTGTTAATGGATAATCATCAATAATAGTCAAGTTTGTAGTCATGTTAGTTAGATTTTTCTAGATATATAGAGATATATTTCAGTTAGATAGGCATTCTTCATATCTTTCAAAGACTACAGAATATGGCATTTAATGTTTTAATAACTTAGGGCTTTTCATGACAATGAGACATGTCTGTTCCTGGCAGCACCAGCTACTTCAAGAGGAAGATGGACATCGAAGAGGCTTCTTAGGAGTTTGATAGCCATTTGGGCAAGAAACTGCTCTTGCCTGGACTGATGCATAAACTGGACACAGAGAACCCGCAGAGAGAGGACTGCTGAACTTGCCCAAAGGTGAGATGGTCTTTGGGGTTCCTGATTTATGAAATAGTCTATGAGACATTCTGCAGGACACAACAAAAAGTGACTGAACTGTCTTTGAATTTTTCTGCTCCATGGAAATGTCTGCTGGATACTATGGGCCTGTAGGCTGAAAATGGATGCCCCAACGGTACAGAGGAACTTTGGGTGACTGTCCAAACAGCAAGATGTCTCTGTCATTTCTAGTATTTTGAAAATTGCTTATTTCTTGTTTACTTAGGTAATATTATATCCTTCTGGAGTGTTTGATGGAGTTGAAGAATGAATAGTTACAGTTATAGTTTTCCTTAGTTATGATAAAAATAGATATAAATATTGTAACTGTAATTCTTGCTTTATAACTGTTTTGCTATATGTAATTTTACTATGTTAAATTTAAAGCCTTTCTTTTTTGTTTAAACAGAAAAAGAGGAAATGATGGAGGAGGGTCATCTGTCTATGTGTTACTTTCATTGGTTAATAAAGAAACTGCCTTGGCTTTTTGAAAAGGCAGAATTTAGATAGGCAGAGTAGACTGAACAGAATGCTGGGAGAAAGAAAGGAGAGCCAGGAAGATGCCATGACTCTCCTCTCTGAGATGGATGTTGGTTAGACTCATGCTGGTAAGCCACAGTCAAGTGGCAATACAGATATTAGAAATGGATTAGATCAATATGTGAGAGTTAGCCAATAAGAGGTTAGAACTAATGGGCCAGGTAGTGTTTAAATGAATACAGTTTCTGTGTAATTATTTCGGGTAAAGCTAGCTGCGAGCCGGGCAGCAATGCAGCCCACTGCTCCTTCTACAATGGCTAATATCCACTTATGAGTGAGTACATACCATGTTTGTCTTTCTGGGTTTGGTTACCTCACTCAAGATGTTCTTTTATAAGTTCCACCCATTTACCAGCAAATTTCCCAATGCCATTGTTTTTAACAGCTGAATAATACTCCATTGTGTAAATGTACCACAATTTCTTTATCCATTCTTTGGTTGAATGACATCTAGGTTGTTTCTAGCTTCTGACTATTACAAATAAAGCTATTGTGAACATAGTTGTGCAAGTGTACAGGTGGTATGGTAAAGTGTTCTTTGGGCATATGCCCAAGAGTGGTATAGCTGGGTCTTGAGGTATATTGATTCCCATTTTTTTTTGAGAAACTACCATATTGATTTCCAACGTGACTATACAGTTTATACTCCCACCAACAATGGAGGACTGTTCCCCTTTCTCTACATCCTCTCCAGCATGAGCTGTCACTTGTGTGACAGCATTTGCAGTCATGACACTCACATGGTACACATGCATATGTGTAGGCCAAACACTTATACTCATAAAGTAAACATTTTTAAAAGGAAAGCAAAACAAAATACCAAACCCAAATCATTATTTATCTGAGAGAAGTGTATGCCCACACAGGAGCTTGAACAGGTTATGTTCCCTGCAGTATGTCATTGTTCATAACAGTGCCGAATTGGGGAATGAGCTCAAATGCTCATGGCCCAGTGAAGGAGTCACAGAGTATGAGGTCTTTCCTGGGATGTATTGGTACTCCTCCATCACAGGGTAAACTGTGGCTGTGTTAAGTGAGTGAAGGCAAACACAGAGGCCCACATGACTAGGAATGTCAGGTATGTCAGTCTGCAGACAAAGAACCAAAATAGTGACTGGTGTCCAATGATAGGAGTAACTACCCACCAGACAATACTGAGTTTCTTTTTGAGAGTAAAAATGTTCTAAATTAGGTAGCTGTGCGTTGTAAGGGTAATCTGCTTGTACACTGTAAAAATGTGTCTCTGCCAAAGCACCTTCGGATTGGTTTAAGAAAGAACCAAACAGCCAATCACTATGCAGGAGTGGATAGGTGGGACTTCCAGGAAGAGATAATAGATAGGAGTTCTGAGAAGAAGAGAGACAGGACTCACCAATGAGATGGGGAGCAAGTCAGACTTACAGTACAGCGGAGAGGGAATGAGCCACATGGCAGGACATAGATTAATATAAATGGGTTAATTTAAGTTTTAAGAGCTTGTTTGGAACAGGACTAAACTAAGGCCAGGCTTTAATCATTGATAAGAAGTGTCAGTGTCATTATTTGGGAGTTAGCAGTCCAAAGGAAGACCTGCTACCTTTGTGCATGACTCTGAAGACAGGCTAAATGCCAGTGGATATACTGGAAGTCTTAGACGTGTACACAGTTGTTTAGAGTCAGATTCATGGGGTATGACTCATTGTGCTGGCCGCTCTTCTGTCAACTGGACACACAAACTAGAGTCATCTGAGAGGAAGATCCAGCTGTAAGGTGTTTTCTTAGTTAGTGATGGATGTGGGAGGGTCTGGGCCATTATGGGTGGTTCCACTCTGGGTTGGTCATCCTGGGTTCTATAAGAAAGCAAGCATGGGGGAAAAAGCCAGTAAGCAGAATCTCTCTATCAGCTCCTGCCTCCAGGTTCCTATCCCTGTTTGAGTTCCTGTCCTAACTTCCTTTGGTGACAAACAGCAATGCTGAAGTGTCAGCCAAATAAACCCTTTCCTCCCCACCTTGCTTTTTGGTCATGATTTTCGTCGCAGTAATGGAAAACCTCACTTAGAAACTTACATCCTCTTAAATCAGATCATATAATCTAAAAATATTTATTTTTTGTTTTATTTATATATGTCTCTGTGTAGGTATATGTATGAGCATGCAGTTGACCTCGGAGGCCATGAAAGGACATTGACTCCCTTGGAGTTATGGGCGGTTGTGAGCTACCAAGTGGGTACTGGAAACTGGACCCAGGTCCTCTGGAAAAGCAGTCAGTGCTCTTAACCTCTGAGGCATCTCTCCAAGCCAAGCAGTTTTAAAAAGTTGTTACTATAGGTATTGAGTTTGTGACTTCAGCAACAAAGTCTCAAAACCCAGGTGACTAAAACAGCATGCTGGTAAAGACGGTTAGAGCCAGAGAAACAGACTTTCCTGTGACATTGTGCCTCCTAGAAATCCCACCAAGATGGCCGCTTAAACATGAGCTGAATAAGGGTGGCACCAATAGGCTTGCTAACATGGACCAGGCAAAGTTCATGAGGCCTCAACCCTAGACAAAGAACTACAGCAACTAAGGAATGCTGAGTGGGAGAAACAGTCTTCCCCAGTTTGTTATTCAATACCAAATGGGCATCCCTGAAAACATATATACAAGTTACATTATTCAGACTGAGCAGGTTGTATTTATGTATTTAGGAATGTACACACGCACACACACATGCCCACAACAACAATTAAAAATAGACTATGAATTTGAAAACGAGCAAGAAGGAGGTATAGGAAGGTTTAGAGGAAGGAAAGAGAAAGATGAAAGGATGTAATTATATCGTAATTTCAAAAGAACAATAACAACAACCCCTAAAACCCAAAAAACAATAACAACAAAATCAAGCAGGTGTCTGAAGGCTGAGGAGCACGGCTGGGGTCATCAAGGCAGAATTCTCCTATTAGCCCAGAGGAATCCCTCCCTTGCCTCCTGATGCTTCTGGTGGTGGTGATCTTTGACATCACTTGGCCTATAGAATCATCTCAGAACCTTTCCTGTGTGTGGCAATCGCTATCTCCAAGTCGTCTTGTCATGAGAACAAGCCTCACGATGGGCTGGTGCCCATCCTAAGACCTCATCTGAACCTGAGAAAACCTACAAAAACTCCACTCCCATACAAGGTCATATTCACAAATGGAGGAGAGACTTCATTGTATCTGTGTGTGTCGGGTGTAGAAACATGATCTCCTCTGTAGCCCAGTTTGACCTAGAATTCATGGCAATCCTCCTGCCTCAACCTCGCAAGTGTTAGGATTACATCTGTGAACCACCATCCTCAGCCCTTCCATGTTAATCTCTCTAACAAAGGGACTTGCAGGAGAGAGTCGCTCCATGCGAAGGAGGACAGTTAGTGAATGTGGTCGATGGAGAAAGGGATTGGGCTTTACAGCGTGGCTTCCTGCAGAAGTGTGAGAGAGATGGCCTTCTTGTGAGATGACTACTGAGAGGGAGGCTCTGCAGCCAGCACACTCTCACAGCAGGCATGCCAGGATGAAACTCCATGATTGTCTCAGAGAGAATGAGAACACGCAGAGACTGGGAAGGAGAGGGAGGACGAGTATGCCAGGGAATAGCGGCAGCAGAGGCTTGGAGGCTGAGAAGCTGGGTTGCATGCGCCGGAAGGTCTGAGGGAGTGAGCATTGAGGGTCTGAGAAGAGCTTAGGTCAGTGATCCCCAACAGGCCCCAAGGAGCTGTGCCCTTTGTCAGACAGGGTGAGGGAGGTACCCTGGAGCAGAGAGCTGCTTGCCTTGCTCTGAAGTCCTAAGGCTACCGTGTCAGGTAGAGGCACAAGGGCTCTAAGCCCTAAGGAAAAAACAGGAGCAGAGTAGATGCCTGGCTGCCCAGAAGCACAAAGGCCCCAGGAAACCCGGGCAGGACCAGGCTCCTTGAAGATTAATCCCTTAACAGGGGCCCACAGCTAGGACACAGCAGGCCTTTCTTTGCTCCAGGGCTCAACTCAGGTTAGAGTCTGGGAGCCAAGGTGGCAATGGGGGGGGGGGCGGTCATGGGGGGGTCCTTTCAGTTGTTAAAACCTTCAACAAATATTTTTTCATTGTTTTTGGATCCGTTCCCACCATGGTGTCAGCAAACCCTGTGCTGTCTACACGGTTCTCTTTGTTGCTTTTGGAAAGGAACTTGTTGGAGAGAGGACCTTTGAATCAAGGCCAAGCTGGGGCTTAGTCACTTGATCCTCTGGAAAGCTGTCAATCACTTTTCTTGTCTTTTTTTTTTTTAACAAAACAAAACAAAACAGGGGCTGCAACTTGGTTCCAAGGGTGAAGGTGCTTGCTACCAAGATCATTGATGTTTGATCTGTGGGGACACACATAGTGGAAGGAGAGAACTGACTCTCTCTCTTGTCGTCTGACCTTTCATGGGCACTGTGGCACCTAGGCAACCCACACACTACACGCAGATAACCGCACATATGATTCGTAAATATATAAATGAAATATATAAATATATATATTTGTGTGTATGTATACACACACACATAAGGAGGGAGAGGGGCATATTGTGTGCTGGAAGGAGAATCTGGTGCTTCGACCATGCTGTCACAGTGCTGCCCACTCTGCTCCAGTCTGCTGGGCAGCCCCCTCCTCCATGGGCATGAAGCCCTTTCTCTGCCCCTCTCACGACTCCTCTCAGCTTCTTTTGCTGTTTGCTCTTCTCCCTAACATGTGTATGATGGGGTGCCTTGCAGCCTGATAGTCTTTCCCTGTCTGCATGAGTGCCTTGGGTTCCCCCATGAGGTGTCCATCTGGACTCCACCCCATGTTCCAAGCCTGGGTCTCCATACCCTTTGATTGTCTAATGGCCTCTCACACACTTTGAGTCACCAGATGTGCCCCATCCCCTGCCCAAGCTGATTTTTCTCTCAGCTGCTCAGAGAAAATTCTTGAAGTCACTTTTGATTCTGATTTTCCCTGAAAACTCCAGGGATGAACCCAAAGCTGGGCGGGAGCATTCTAACATAGTCTTTCTCTGTCTTTGAACTACCTTGACCATTTACTACTGATTTTAGCTGCCATTGCTTCTTCCTCTGTCTCCTCTTCCTCCTTCTCCTCTCCTCTTCTTCCTCCTTTCCTCCTCTTATTTCTCTCCCTCCTCTTTTTCTTTCTGTTTCTCTTCTTCCTCCTTCTCCTCCTCCCATTCCTCCTCTTCCCTTCCTCCCCTTCCTGTGTGTGTTTCATTCAGACTATCTTAATTCTAACCACAGAACAGATAAAAAAAATCTCCCAGATTTGCAATGCTCTAGTGATTTTTTCCCCCACAAAACTCTGGGGCCTGGGTTCCACACAGGATTTCAAGACCGGTATATATCACAGTCAGGACCACTGTGGCTGAGGGGTGGTGAGGGACATGTCAGCATTTGAGACTTGAGTTTGGCCCCCAAGTTCTCATGCCTTGACATTGTGGTTCTCAGTGTGGTGGTGTGTGTGAGAGGGCCTTTGGGAATCAGGGTCTGGGGAAACAGTGCTGAGGGGCCGTCAGGATAGTGATGAGGTTGGTAGGCCCTTACAAGGAGAAATCCATATCCCAAGCCATGCTATGACTTCCCCTTTCATCTCACGTGTGGGTTCGCCATCCTCTCACTTCTGCCCATCAGGCCATTCCAGAGGCTACACCAGTGGGACTGTTGGATCTTGAACTTTTAGCCTCCAAACCTGTGAACTCGGTGAACCTGTCTCTACCATGATAGCCCACTGTGCCATCTCTACCATGCTAGCCCACTGTGCTGTCTCTAACATGCTAGCCTGCTGTGCTGTCTCTACTATGCTAGCCCACTGTGCTGTCTCTATCATGCTAGCCCACTGTGCTGTCTCTAACATGCTAGCCCGCTGTGCTGTCTCTACCATGCTAGCCCACTGTGCTGTCTCTATCATGCTAACCCGCTGTGCTGTCTTTACCATGCTAGCCCACTGTGCTGTCTCTATCATGCTAGCCCGCTGTGCCGTCTCTATCATGCTAGCCCGCTGTGCCGTCTCTACCATGCTAGCCCACTGTGCTGTCTCTAACATGCTAGCCTGCTGTGCTCTCTCTACCATGCTAGCCCACTGTGCTGTCTTTACCATGCTAGCCTGCTGTGCTGTCTTTACCATGCTAGCCCACTCTTCTGGCTTGTCTTTATGTGGACTTGACACAAGGTAGTCATCTGAGAGGAGAGACTTCAGTTGGGAAAAAAATGTTCAATAGAATCTCGCTGTACGCAAGCCTGTAGGGCATTTTCTTACATGGGAATTGATGTGGGATGTCCCAGCTCTTTGTGGGTGGTGCCACCCCTGGGGTGGTGTTCTTGGGTTTTATTAAAAAAAAAAAAAAGCAGGCTGAGCAAACCACAAGGAACAAGCCAGTAAGCAGCATGCCTCTGTGACCTCTACATCAGCTCCAGCCTCTAGGTTTCTGCTCTGTTTGACTTCCTGCCCTGACCGCCTTCAGTGATAAACTGCGATATAGAAATATAAGCCAAAGAAACCCTTTGCTCCCTAAGTTGCTTCTGGTCATGGTGTTTCAATACAGTATTAGAAACCCTCACTAAGACGCCCATTTCATGCGTCTTGTTATAGTGACTCAGAACAGTCCAGTAGATAAGGTCCTGTGGCAGCCCCTTCAGCCAGTGTTTTGGCTACCAGATGCACTAGGTATAGCACTAGGAACTGAACACATAGTTCACGAGGTTCAGTGAGGTGGGCAGAGCAGCCAGTGTGTGTTCCTAGGGAGGGAGAAGGCGGAGACCTCAGCCTTGGCTGTGAACAGCTAGGTGCTATAGGACACCCACAGCTGTGCCCTGGGGCTAAAAAGCAGCCAAACCCAAGACTACGTCCCTGCCCTCCCCTTCTCAGGGCTGAGGACAGCAGAGAGGAGTCAGGACACTAAAATAGTGGTTGTTTTTCCATCCTGGGACTCAGGCTGTTTTCCATCCCCAAACAGTGCCCAGAGTTACAGTCAATGTGTGGCCACCACAGAGGAGACGTTGGCTCCTGCCTGACTGGGTCTCTAAGCAACACCACCACATAGGCACTCAGGGTATGGAGGTGCTGCCAAGCCTCAGCTCCCACCTTTGACTTGGCGCCTGGTATTTCCACAGGCACTCTGTGTCCCGTCCTTAGTACAGCTACTCTTCCAAACTGCCTTCCAAAGCCTTGAGACACAGGAGGCAGGCCAAAGGAGAAGCCAGGGGGAAGATTTGACAGCCATAGGCAGAATCTGCAGACCAATGAGGCACTCGGGTGCTAGTCTCCAGTCTTGGCTCCACGTCCGGCCTCTCGTTCCCTGGCTGTGCTTCAGTTAGCTCAACTGTCCACTGAGGGTGTTGTATTACCTCCCTTCCAATGCTACGGTGAGAAGCGAACCCAGAAATGAACCCAGGCTCACAGAGCTGGAATGCACAGACCAGGATCAAGGGCTGACACTGCCATTTATTGATCGCGTGGCCTTAGGTGGGTCCCACACCCTCTGTGATGTCTGGTGTGAGTCTTTTCAGAGGTGATAATGTACCCTCTCCTCACTCTGTCTCCCTGGTTCAACAGCTTCTCTTGGCATGTTTGTCATGGCGGGAGGCTGTGAGACCGGACGGCACCATCTCGCTTCCCTTTCACACGTGCTTGTTGAGAAGCGGCTGAGTTTCAGACACTGAGAGCTTCGGAGATGACCGAAGTACTGCAGAGACTCCAAAGTTCCACGGAATGCTGTCCAAATCTCTGCTCCTCTCCAGAATCCTCAGGCTGTGCCTCTGAAGGTCAAAAGTCACACCTTGAAACGGAGGTAGAAAATTTGCTTGAAGCCACTCAGTGACTTAACTAACTGATTCCTAAGTCTGTCATGCCTCCTCCCCCACTTATGTTTTGACAGGATTTGGGTTAAGAGGAGGGAGTAGGCATGGAGGAGAAATGGCAAGATGGCTCAATGGGTAAAGATGCTTGCCAAAAACCTGACACCTTCAATCTGATCCCTGGAATCCTTGTAAAGAATTGACTCCATATAGTTGTTCTTTGACTCCATATATATGTCATGGCAACCCCCCCCCATCTCTCTCACACACACACACCCACCACCACCACCACCACCACCACCACCACCATCATTTTTAATTTAAAAGAAGACAGGAGGATGGTGGCATTTGGTAGCTGGGGTGACAGGAAGGTCCAGATTTGCAACAAGGTCCGAGTGGCTGAAACCAAGTCTTTCTTACAGTGGGGGACAGGTGGAGGAGAGAGGGTGTTGGAGGTCTTAGCCCGAAGCCACAGAAGTGCCACCAGCACATCTGGCCAAACCCTGAGCTCTGAGCCGGGAACATGTTTACTGCTCCAGAGGTGGTGGGACCTGGGAGAATGGAGTTGGTAAATGAGGCAGACTAAAGTCTCATGCAATAGCCAACTTAATCAGAGGAGCAGACAATTTTTTACTCTGGGGATTAAAAAGAATCACACAAGTAAGGCGTGCGATCACAAGGGCAAGCCACACACGGGAAACCATGGTCTTTTTATGGCGGCATATAAACAAATAACAATAGCCAATTGTAAAGAACAATCTGAAGTGAACTCGCTCCTGCCGGCTACACCTGGGAGGGGCGTGGCTCCTGCTGGCTACACCTGGGAGGGGCATGGAAACACATTCCAGGAACAATTCTGTGTTTTGAAGAAACTGAGGTCACAAGACTTTTGTTGTTTTCTCGGAGTTTTCTCGTAAGCACTCAGAATTCTTACACAGAGGAGAATTCTTCATTCCTGGGCTGTGTTCATACGCACTCAAAATTCTCCTCACACAGCTCCATTCCTGGGCTGTGTTCGGACAGGGCCAGAGGAGCTAGGTACTTCTGTGACTCCTGGAGCTTACCGTAGCCTTGGAGGTGGGTGGGGGAGCTGTGGCTGCTGAGGTACCCTGGGGCCCTGGACTCGCTGAGCTACCGGAGAAAGTTTCTGGAAGATATAAGTTCTTGTCTGGGTCTGGAAAAGCAGACTGGAGACAGCAAGGTGGGAAGGAGCAGGAAACAGTGTAGGGACAGGGCTCCAAGGAACATGAGGAGACGTGAGGGGCCAGGATGGAGTTCAGAAGTGAAGGGGACTAACCAGAGGGATGGTTGGTCTTGTCTTCCTCAGGATGGGAGCTGGAGGTGGGGAAGAAGAAGAGAATGAAGGTTGTGGGGGCTGCTGAGGGAAAGAGAGGGAGTGGGGATATCTCTGCTTTTGCTCCCACATTCTCTGAACTCCTCGCTCACTCTGCCCCAGATACACACTGCTCTTCTTGGCCAACAGTGTTGCTCTTGTCTCGGGACCTTTACACGAGCTATTCCTGCGGCTTAGATTACCCATGGTCTTTGGGGCTTGCTTGTAGTCACCTGTCTGTGCTGCACACCACTCTCCCTGAGAGTCCCCCCCTCCCCACCCTCCCTTTATTCTGATTTGCATATCCCCTGAGGATCTGCTACTTCCTGACTTACACAGCCCTGTACTTTTAGAAGGTGACTTGCATAGAATCATTTGGTTTTGTGTCTTAGTTACTTTTCTATTTCTAAGACACCATGACCAAGGCAACTCACAAAAGAAGGTTTAATAGGGTTTATGTTTCCAGGGGATTAGGGTTTACCATGACAGACTGATGACATGGTGGCTGGAGCAGCAGCTGAGAGCTCACATCTTGATCTGTAGACAGGAGGCAGAGAGCACACTGGGAATGGCACCAAGTCTTTTGAAACCTCAAGCCTGTCCCCGGTGTCACACTTCCTCCAACAGCACCATACCTCCTAACCCCTCTGAAACAGTTCCAGCAACTGCGGACATATGAGCCTGTGGGGCATTCTCATTCAAACCAACACATTCCACTCCCTGGCCTCTATAGGATCCTAGCAACATCATAATGCAAAATATGTTTAGTCCAATTTCAAAAGTCCCCTTGGTCTTTCGATCTCAACACTTTTAAAAACTCCAAAGTTCTTCTGAGATTCAAGGCAATTTCTTAGCTGTAACCTCTATAAAACGAAAAAGAAAAGAATATGCATATTACTACCCACAATGAAGGAACAGGGTGGGGGTGCATAGTGAGGAAATACTGGACCAAAGCAAGATTGACAACCAGCAGGGGAAATGCCAAATCCTTCACGTCCATGTTTGATGTCAAAGGGTTAGATGGTTCCACCCTTCCAGCTTTGCTGACTGTGACATACTTTTCTCTTTTGGGCTAGTTCCACTCCCGGGCTGCTGCTCTCCCTGGCAGACATCCCTTGGCCCTGGCATCGCTAACATCTTAGGGTCTCCAGGGTAGTCCTGGTTTCACTTCCACAGCTTCATGCACTGGCCTTTCAGGGCCACCACGTGGGGACTCCCCTGCCAAATGCCTGGCCTCAGAGGCTTTCTTTCATTGCATAGGAAGAGTCCGCCACCCCTTCACTTGTATATCCTGCGTGACTCCATGTGGACAACACTGGAAAGTTCAATTGCCTGTTTTGGATGGCGCTTGCCCCCCTTCAATCACATCTGCAGAAGCTTTCATTTGTTGTTGCTTTTCAAGAGAAGAAGATTCCTTAGACCTTTTGCTTCTCACGAGTTGGAAGCTTAGCTGGATGGAGAGTAGACCTGAGCCTCCCCCCACCTTTATCAGTGAAGATCAGGCCTTTCTTTAAACTTTGCTTGTTTGTTTTGTGGCTGTTTTTCAAGACAGGGTTTCTCTGTGTAGCTTTGGCTGTCCTGGAACTTGCTCTGTAGACCAGGCTGGCCTCGAACTCATAGAGATCAGCCTGCCTTTGCCTCCTGAGTTCTGGCATTAAAGGCATGTGCCACCACTGCCCAGCTCTTTTAACTTCTTATCTCTTTTAGCACAAGCTTTGGCTCCAATATTAAATTTTCTGATGTTCTTTTTCTCTTCAAACTGTACATTTTGCTTTTCTTTTTGTCCTGCTCGCTCTTTCTCGTTATAGACCAGCCCAAGACTGACACTAATAACCATGCTGCAGTCAAGATTAGTCTGTCTTGAAAACTCAGATAAAGAAACTAGCCCAGTACTTTTCAATTTAACCCCAGGCAAATTCTCAGGACAAGGGCAGAAAGCAACCTCATTCTTTGAAAAAATTATCACAAAAAGTGTCTCTAGCCCAGTTGCTAATACAGTTCCCCTCTGAAATCTCTTGAGCTGGGCCTCCAAACCCATATTGCTCTCAGTAAAACTGTCTTCACACTCGGTCTGTTAGGCCCCACTTAAAGCGTTCGACTGGCTTTCTAGTCCAAAGTTCCAAGCCTATAGGGGTCATTCTAATCAAACCACCACAAGAAATAGGCAGGTAGTGTGGACAGGAAGTAACATGGGTAGTTGCTGGTGCTATCCTTTTCCCACATCTAGAAAAAGTCCCACTGGCACATGGATCAAGCAAGCCTGTATCTTCTAAGCTCTGATCCTCTAGTCCTGCGTCCTCATCTTGGTAGAGCTCCTGGGACCCCTTGCTCTTGGCCTCTGGTGTGGGCAGGCCTTGGGAGGTGCTGTGGATTTACGGAGGCGGGCATGGTGCCGGGGTGGAGTGTCTGTGTGCTCAGTCTCTAGCACTGTGGCCTACTTCTCAGGTTGCCTCAATAGCCAATCAGCCTTGGGAAGACAGGTGGGATGGGGAAGATGGTGACTGTGGCAGTCATGACGGCTGACACTATCAGGTGCCATTCATTCACTGGATACGTAGGAAACACTGGGCTCTGTGCTCTAAACTCCTGACATAGTCTTACTAATGCTCTCCCAGGTGTGACTGCTTGCTTTTGAGGCTTGAACCCAGGTCCTCCTGCATGCTAGGCAAGTTCTCTAGCACTGAGTTACACGCAACCAATGTGCCTGAGAATTTGAGAGCTGGAGGTGGCCTTTCATCCTTCTCAGGTGAGGAAGCTGGGGCTGGGGTAGGGGGCTTTTTACAGAAGATGCCAAATCACTGGGTGATGGTGGCACACAACTTTAATCCCAACACTCAGGAGGCAGAGGCAGGCGGAACTTTGTGAGTCTGAGGCCAGCCTGGTCTACAGAGAGAGTTTCAGGACAGCCAGGGCTACATACACAGAGAAACCCTGTCTCGACAAACAAAAATAAATAAATAAAATAAATAAATAAACAAATAAATAAAAGAAGAAGGTACTAAACCAGCATGGTAGATGTATGTAGACGAAGGACAGTGTATGCCTTCAGATCTCCAGGAGAATTAGACCAGCATTTAGCTGGCTGTAAGATAACCATGAGGGCACAAGTCAACGTCAAAGGACTCTTCCAACTCTAAATAAGGACAAGATTGCCTAAAATGCTAAAAGGACTTAGGCAGAAAAACATGCATGTGGTGGAAATGTCGTAGGAGGTGTGTGTGTGTGTGTGTGTGTGTGTGTGTGTGTGTGTACACGCATGCGTGCTCTGATCTTCTACGGCTAGTCCCACCTTTCATGCCCATTCTTGACTCCTAGCCCAACCACAGGCTGATGGGAGAAATTCTGCCACCAAAGCCTCAGTTCTCAAATGCTTTGTCCTCCTGAAGGGTGTGGTTTAAAATTTTCCTTTACGTTTATTTACTTTCATTTTACGTGCCTGAGTGTTTGCCTGCACATGCGTGCACCTTGTGAGTGCCTGCTGTCTGAAGAGGTCAGAAGAGGACATCAGATCCCCAGAAACTGGCTCATTCACGTCTTCGTTTTTGAGACAAACTCTTGGTGTATAGCTTGCAGTGGACTTGAACTCATTATCCTCCTGCCTCAGCTGTCTGAATGCTGGCTTATTACAGGTGGGTACCCCCACATCCAGGCTTTAGTTTGCATCTTGAATGTTCACCAAAGACCTGGATATTAAGGCCTTGGTCCCTGGCTTGGTGCTGTTGGGATGTTAGAGGTGGTGGTGGTGGTGGGGACTAAGGGTGCTCCTCAGATCCTTGGGAATATAGTCTTGAGAGAGACTATAGGATGCTGGTCATTTCTCTTTCCCATAAGTCTCTGCCCACTGAACCCTGTTATTGTATGCCTTCTTGCCAAAGACCCCAAACTACAGGACCAACTGGCCATGAACTGAAACCTCTACACTGTGAGCCAAAACAAGAGTTTTCTCTTTGTGAAAACTTCTCAGGCATTTTGTCACAGCAACAGAAAGCTGGCCAGCACACAGGTCTTGCCATGGTTCCTTCATTTCCAGCAGGGACAGGGATCTCCAGGTCAAGGCCATGACGGAAGGGGAAGCATCAGTGTGCAGAGGATTCCAGGCAGACAGTCCTGGAGGCCCAGTTTCTGGGGGGCCTGATCCAATTCATGTCCCAGAAGTATATCAAGGTGGGTCAGAGGGGGCCACACAACCAACACACAACACATAGATGGGCCACTCTCCCAGGCTCTTCAGCCAGCTGCAGGATTGGGCAGGCAAGGATCCTGGCATCTATCAGCCCCTGCTTTTTGATTGCTCTGTGAGTGGGTGGCTCCCACCTTCTCTAGCTCATCAGGTGTGAATGATCAGTAGTCTTCCAAGTCCTGGGAGCTTTCTAGACTGGGCCTTGGGCCAGGGTCTGCATCACCAGGCAAGAAGTAAGGGCATGAAAGGTGGGAGAAGACCAAGACTGGGAGACTCCTCAGAGGTGCTCTTGGCCTTTAAAGCTCAGGGGCAACTGGGCTAGCAGTCCAATAAGAAGAGAGGTCGCCTATCAGACATTGGCTGGAATGCTGGGCAAGGGGCCAACCTGAGTCTTCAGGGAGAGAAAACAGACAGGAAAACGTTTGTCTGAATCTAAACCCGAGGGCAGGAAGCAGGATAAGGCCAGGATATGGTGGGTGGGTCTAGTCCTGAGAGCCTGAGCCTTCAGCCTAGTTCCTTCTACCCTGCCCAGCTGAAAACCCTGGGGTGAAGAGCAGGAATTAGCACTCTGTGGTCACAGGCCAGAATATCACCTTAGGATGGAAGTCAGACACTCTTCCAGGAAGTACCAGCAGTGGTCCTAGGTTGCAGTCCAGTGCTGCCCCTTGACCAGATGTGACACTGTAATGAGTGACCTCACCTCCCTGGGGCTCTTTCTTCCTCTAGAAAATGAGTTTTAATGGCCAGAAGGATTCAAGGTTGACTTGTTGGCTTGTTTTGGTTCTTTGAGACAAGATCTTTCTATGTTTCCCTGAGTGGCATGGAGTTTGCTATGGAGATCAGGCTGGGCTCAGACTCAGAGACTCACCTGCCGCTGCCTCCCAAGTGCTGGGATTCAAAGCATGAGCTATCACAGCTGGCACAGAGCCCTCAACAACCATAGGCCTGTTGTCGTCACCATTGTCCACACAGCCACCCTTGTCCCATCAGAAAACGCTGTTGTCATAACTACGTCTCATCATGTGGGGACAAGGAAAGGGTTAACCTCGTGGGGTTGCTAGGAAGGTTAACTGAGCTGCTGGGGAAGGAGCCTGGGACAGAGCCTAACACATAGCGATCATGGCTGGATGTCACCGTCTCTGTCACTGCTGTCGTCTTCATCCTGGAAAAGATGAGCAAGGAGCATGGAGCAGGGTAAGGAAGGCAGCCAGTGAGAGGGTCACACAGCGGATGCTCCCTCCTCCACCCTGGACCGCCCTTGCTCATCTGCAGGCACTGTTGGCTCCTCTGGAGCTGGCATCAGCCCCAGCCAAGCTGGAGAGCCAGCGGCAGGGCCACACGTGGGGCTGCACGTGCTGCTGGGAGGGCCTGCTCACGTGTCCACCCATGAGGGGCCTCCTGCCTTGCAGTGGAGCTGGCCAGTCTTTGCAGGGTGTGGCCCTTCCTCCGCCTTGGTAGGCAGGGCCTTGGTGGCCAATGCCTGTATGCAGTCACCCTGTTCTTTCCCAATCCCCCAGACTCTTAAACAGAGTACAGATACTTGTCTGGTCAAGTGCAGTCCCTGCAGTGTCCCTCTATCCTATGCAGCAACCTCCTCTCTCCCACTCTGGTCCAGCCTCACAGCTCATGTCTGTTCCAGCTGCCAGGGTGCCTGAGCTAGAAAACCCGGAGAATGGATTCTGACTGTGTAAGGAATGGCTCTGTGTGGGTGGGTACGTGATGCAGTGTGTAGAGGAAGGGTTCCAAGGCTGCAACGTTAGTGTAGGAACTCTCTGGGAGAAACATGGAAATTAGGCACCGTGAGGAGACTGTCCAGATGGCTTAGTGGGTCAAGGCCTAGATCTGAGTGTGCCCCCCAGAACTCAAGCAAAGGTAGAAGGCGGTGAGCGGCTCTCTCTCTAAGGCTGCCCACCACATGCCTGCTGTGAGGCACACGTGCCCCTTCCACACAACAATGACAGTAAAATCTTTAAGAAAGATAATGATGGTGAAGAAACAGGAATGTTACAAAACCAGCAAATGCTGTGAGAGTCCCATGACCCAGACTCAGCACCTAGCGGCCTCACTGACCCCCCTGTGCTTCCTTGGTCACCTACCTGTAAAGGAAGGTGACTCCTGCCTGTTTATCTGTTCTCGCCTCTGCCATGCCGAAACATGTAGCCCTGCTTAAGGCTGTGCACATGCTTCCACTTGAGCTGAGAGACAGTTCATTTGTACTTCACTTAAGAATGTTTTTATTTGTTATTATTTGGTAACTTTTATTTATCGAGGGGTTTTCCTTTTGGGACAGAGTCTCTCTGCTCAGGCCAAGCTTGTGGTGATCCTCCTGCTTCAGCCTTCTTGGTGTGTGGATTATCACAACTGGCTGCAAATAATAATAATAGTAACTATTATTATTGTTAGTTTTTGAGATAGAGTCTACTCTGTATCTTAGGATGGCCTGGAACTCATGGCAGCCTCCGGTCTCAACCTCCCAAGTGCTGAGGTTATAGATGTGGGCTTCCATGAACAGCTTCTAAAAAGTGTGTGTGTGTGTGTGTGTATGTGTGATATATGTGTCTGTGGTGTATATATGTATGCGTGTGGTGTGTATGTGATGTATGTGAGCATATGTAATATATGTGAGTGTGTATGTGGGTGGTGTATTTGACTGTGTGTGTATATGTGTGTGTAGGTCTGTGTGGTGTGTATGAGTATGGTTGTGTGTGGTGTGTATATGTGTGTGCAGTGTATATGTGTGGTGTGAGTGTGTATATGTATGTGTGGTATGTGTAGTGTGTGTATGGTGTATGTGAGTGTGTGTATATGTGTGCGGTGTGAGTGTGTATATGTGTGTGCGTGGTGTGTGGTGTGTGTTTGTATGTATATGGTGTATGTGAGTGTGTATTCTGTATGTGTGTGATATATGTGAGTGTGTGTTTATGTGGTGTGTGTGTGGTGTATGTGAGTGTGTATGTGGGTGATATATGTGAGTGTGGTATGTATATGTGTGTGTGGTTTATGTGTGTGGTATATGTGAATGGTGTGTGTGTGTGTGTAATGTATGTGAGTCGGTGTGTAATACATGTGAATGTGTTTGTGTGTGTGGTATATGTGTGTGTATGGTGTACGTGAGTGCATATGTGTGTGGTGTGTATATGTGTGTGTTGTATGTGAGCATGTGTGGTATGTGTATATGTGTGTATGGTGTGTGTGTTCATGTACGGTGTGAGTGTGTGTGTAGTGTTTGTGTATGGTGTATGTGAGTGGTGTAATGTATGTGTATGTGTGTGTAATATATGTGAGTGTGTGCAATGTATGCGTGTGTGTATAATGTAGGTGAGTATGTGTGTGTAATGTATCTGAGTGTGTGTGTTTGTGTGTGGTGTATGTGAGTGTGTATGTGTGTAGTGTCTGTGAGTGTGGAGACAAGAGCTGGGTATCTGGCTCTATTATTCTCTGTTTTACTCCCTTGAGACAGGGTCTCTCATGGAGCCCAGAGCCAGGTTGACAGCCAATAAATCCAGCAATTCTCCTGTCTCCTACCCCAGCACTGTTATAGACATACAGAGCATGCCCAGCCTTTTACACAGGTGCGGGGATTGCACTCAAAGCCTCACACCTGCTCAGCAAACACTGTGACCCGCTAAGCTGTCGCGCAAACTAATAACGGCAGCTTATTTTTATTTTTCTGAAACAGGATCTCTGTAGCCCTGGCTGGCCTAGAACTCTCTGTACTCGCAGAGATCCACCTGCCTATGACTCCCCAGTTGGGGATTAAAGGCCTGTGCCACTTTGTGGGGTGTCATAGGGTTTCCATTGCTGTGAAGAGACACCATGACTACGGCAACTCTTATAAAGGAAAACACTTAACTGGGCTGGCTTACAGTTTCACAGGTTTAGTCCATTATGGTCATGGTGGGACATGGCAGCATCAGGCAGACATGGTGCTGGAGAGGTAGCTGAGATTTCTACATCTTGATCTGCAGGCAACAGGAAGTGAGCCGAACACCACACTGGGAGTATTTTGAACATATGAGACCTCAAAGCTTGTCCTCACAGTGACAAACTTCCACTAACAAGGCCACACTTCCTAAAAGTGATATCTCTTTGGACCAAGCATTCAAACACCAGTCAATGGGGGCCATACCTATTCAGAACAGCACACCTGGTAATAACAGTTTAAAATGAACTTGCAATTGCACATGTTTATGGATCCCAGGGTGGCAATGAGATTCAGATTCACACCTTGCTCACTAGCAATGCCCTCTCCTCCACATTATTTTGTTTTATTTTTACATTTCTTTATTTAGTGTGCGGGGTGGGGGAGGATATAGAGAGGATCAGAAGACAACTTACTGGGGTCATGGGTTCTGGGCACGGGGTCAAACTCAGGTCATTGACCTAAAGTACCCTTCTCCACCACCATCCTGCCACCCCCACCTTGTTTTGACTTTAAGATTTTTTTTAAAGATTTATTTATTTTATGTTATATACACCTGTTTGCCTGCATGTGTGTAGGTGTGTGCCATGTTGTCGGGGACAAGATTCAACAAAAATACCTCTCACCAGGGTAGAGGCGTGGGGATTTAGAAATAAAGTAAAGAATATGAAGGCATGAATGAAAATAATAAAACAGAGAAGCACAGAATAGTATCGGGAGGGGATTCCAGTGAGTACTGAAATTCGCTCGCCTTTAATTTCCAATTGCTTAAATACCCCTGACCCCAAAAAGTATGAGTAAGACAAAAAAAAAAACTGCATTAACATGATAAAAGGAAATGAACAGAACCAGTTGAAGATCGCCAGCTACGCCCATAGTTAAACATTCTGTTGCTAGAACAAAACAATTCACCTCACATCCTAGACCAAAGCATTCTGTAGGCAAACCACTCCCTTGGTGTAATCCAAAGTATCTCCTTAAGGGAACTGGAATTTAGTTGAATCCATAGACTTTTGTTTGAGGTAGAAACATATCTCCTCTATTCCTGAAATACAAGGTCTGGATATTAGCCACACCTGTTCACGATAACTTTGAGAGGGCAGAACTCTCTGCTGGAAATCTAGGTGGGACCTTTGTTTGAGGTAGAAACACAATAACCTTGAAGGAACTAGAGGTAAGTTTCAACTCTCTGACCTTTGATCAATGTGGAAATAGGCTCACTTTTTCGGGAACTGGAGTTACAGATGGCTGGGAGCCACTATGTTGGTGCTGGCATCTGAATCCAGGTCCTCTGTAAGAGCAACTGCCAAGCCATCTTCCCGTACCCAAGAATTCGTTAGCATTTTGTGAACGTCCCTGTGTGGACACAGGTGCCCCCTCAGCCTTCTCCTGAGCCATTGATTGGGTCTTCAGGTTGGCAGGCTGCCTAGAGGACTTTACCTTCCCCAAACTGTGTAACTGCCCAATCACACCACATCAGTGTGCGCCCCCTAGGGGCAGCTTCAATCTAGTTTTCAACAGCATTTCCTAGTGTCTGCTCACTGACTGGGCCCACAGTTTATCCAGGTTGACAGTGGACTGAAGCTGTTTCCTCTTTAAGTGGCACTGTCTCAAACCAGCTTTCCCACAGCCACCTAGGTGAGATTTGCTGGAGCTCATCCCGTGAGGCATTCCCTCAGCCTCCGTGTGACTGAGACCGTGTTCGCAGGGCCCTGAGATTTCTGGATCCTCTGCAGTCTGGGTGGCACAGTGGTGGCCCAAAGGCAAGACAGAGTCACGCCTTCTCTACCAACCCCGATTGGTTTTTGTTTGTTTGTTTATTTTTGAGACAACATCCCACTATGCAGCCTTGGTTATCCTGGAACTCACTTTGTAGAGCAGATTGGCCTAGAACTCATAGAGATCTGCCTATCTCTGTCTGTCCAGTGCTGGGATTAAAGGTACTCATCACCATGCCCGGCCCAGCTCAGCTTGTATTTTGAGATGCATCTTTCACTGGGTAGACTGATAGGCCAGTGAATCCCTTGGTCACCTGTGTCTGACTCCCTGATGCTGAGGTTACAAGCATGACCACTATAATAATGTGTTCTGTCTCTTTAAGAGACAGGCCACACCCACTCCCTCCCCCACCCACTGAGGCAGGCAGATCTTCCTTCCTGCTTGCAGCCTGAGTGTCTCCCTCTCAAAGAGGCAGCTTCTGCCTCTCCCAACTTCTTCCCTTCCCCTCTTCTCTCTCTCTCTCTCTCTCTCTCTCTCTCTCTCTGCTTTTCTTCCCTTCTTCCTTCCTCCTCCATAACACACTAAATAAATATCCAACCTTACTCTGCACGGCGTGCCTATCCATGTCTCTGTCTCTTGCCTGCTGCCACGCTGCACGCTGCCTGGGACCAGCCACCGCTCGGGACCTGCAGCCATCCTTGCCCGGGACTGGCTGCTCTTGGGGACCCCCTTGCCCACTGCCTGCCACCACATGGCCTGCTGCCTGCTGCTACTGGGGATCTTCAGCATTTTTTATTAATCCATTACAACCACTACTCAAGGAATTAGAAATTAAAGTTCTTGCTTTTTTTTAAATCGTGCTTTTCTATGGCTCATTTTCTTACACACAATTCAGAGTGCTACTGGGACTGCTCCTTTACAGTGGCCAAGCAGTGTTTTATGAGACATTACAACCCAAAAGCTGTTCTTTGAAATTTTATGTATTTTTGTTTTATGTATATGGGTGTTTTGCCTACATGTGTACCACATGTGTGCAGTACCCGCAGAGGCCAGAAGGGGTCAGATACTCAGGAACTGGAGTTATAGCCAGTTGTGAGCTTACAGATGGGTACTAGGAACTGAACCCAGGTCCTCTGGAAGAGCAGACTGTGCTCTTAATCTCAGTGCACTGTGCCATGTCGCCAGTCCCTAACAGCTGTTCTTTATCTTCAGCTCCCGGCAGCTTCTTTCTTAACAGGGTGGTTGTTGGCATATACTCAGATGACTGTAGACATGAGAGGCAAGTTGTTCCTTGTGGCATCTGTAGAGGACTCCTTCACTCAGAGGTTTGACTTCCAGCGTCAGGAAAGTGTTGTCGTAATGGCTTTGCCTGAGGGCTGCGTGCAGCCTCCTGCTGTACATCATCTTCATGCTTGTGGAAATCCGTCATTTTTTCCCAGTCAAAACAGGTTCTTTTGCCAGGCGGTGATGATGCACACCTTTAACCCCAGCACTGGAGAGGCAGAGGCAGGTGGGTCTCTGTGAATTTGAGGCTAACCTGGTCTACAAAGTGAGTTCCAGGATAGCCAGACTGTGCAAAGAAACCTGGTCTCAAAAAAAAAAAAAAAAAAAAAAAAGCAAAGAAAAGGCCTCAAACTCATGTTCCTCCTGTATCAGGCTCCTCAGTGTAGGGCTATAGTATATATGCCTATGCGCTCTACATGTTTTGGGGAGGAGGTGGGCTGGAGACCAAGAGACTTGAACATAGGACCTTATGCATGCTAAGCAAGCCAATCTTGCTGTGAGAGGTGCCTGTGGCCTCTGAATAATCTGAATGACTTCTATGGTTTTCTATGGCTCTGAACAAAATGTTTAGAACAGCAAAGCTATGTGCCCTGGCACACAGACAATACACTTGGAAATGACCGCATGCATGAACACATGCCATTCTCTTGGGTAAGCATGACCTTCTAGATTCTTATAGAGCCGCCCAGCTTGAAGGACATTGGTTTTTGATTTACCCTTCATCAACACACTGCCTCCCCCAGCCCCATTCCCCAGGTACATTGCTACCTTGCAACACTATGAGACAAAAACCTTGAAATCCCCTCTAAACAGAAAGTGCCTTCACAGCCTTGGGTCCCAGAGACTTGTACTTGCTGGACCCACGCCCCCCGCCCCCCCCCCCCCCCCGTGCCACCAGTGCCACCTTTAAATGACAAGAGCTCATCTTTGATGTCTTCCACCTCCTAAATTTAGAAGTGTAGATTAAATTCAAATAAGTGGTTAGTTACATAACTTCGCATCCCTCTTCACGGCCCCCTCCCCTTGGAATAATCAACCTTAATCAGCTAACAATGGGGCCCTGGATGTAGCCCCAATCCCCAGCAGCTATTAAGCTTATGTAAGGAGTGACATTGCCCTGGTGTGCTAGGAGGCTTTAAAACTCACCATCCGGCATCCTGTCTTCCCCCTCTCTTGGTTTGTCCGGATCCATACATACCTACACACACACACACACACACACACACACACACACACACTCACTCATGCTCATCCTCCCCCAACCCCGGCACCCCCCACTTGTCCATCAAATGTCAAAGCTGCTTAGCTAGCCTGGGCTTGAGCTCAGGCAAGCCCAGAGAAGGCTGTACTCATCAGAAGGTTCAAATTTATCACCTAAAAACAAAACCCCTGAATCTGTAACGGCAGCACATCCGGGGAAGAAGGGAACTCTCTGCCATAGACCCACTGACAGGAACTGAGAAGGGAAGGGCAGGAAGGAGATTTGAGAGAAAAATTTTAATTCTTAGAACTGCGCAGCAATGAAATAGACAGCCAGAGGGAGCTCCCTGTTGCTGGAGGTGAGTAAATAGGAAGTTAAGAATTGCTGCACTGAGCAGAGATTGAGCAGTAGCATTTACCCATGGTCTGCCTTGTGCTAGGAACCGTGTTCTCTGGCTACTGATGGCAAAGGTAAAATGCATCTCAGATGTCAAACTCTGTCAACTGGAAGGCTTCCTGGAATTCTGGACACACACAGAGAGCTCTGAGGATCAATGAGAAAGAGTTATCTTGATTGATTAACAATGGGTGCAGAAACCCAGTAGAGTTATATTATTTGTCAATGCTCTACCACGTCATTCATTAGTTCTATTGTAAGAAAGGAAGCTGGGACTCACTTCCAGTTGGTAGGTGGCAGAACCAAATATGGACACAGGTAGTCTGGCTGCAAAGTCTGTTGTGTCCAGTACATTGTCTGCTCCTCCATGATGTCAAGAAAGGTCTTGAGGCTCAATATGAAACCACCAGGGAGCAGGTTCCTTCATCTTCAGATGCCATTTAGGTTTGTAGTCTCTTAGCTGTGGTTTTAAGGCTGCGATGACGGCCCCAGTGAGGAACCTTGCAAGCCACTCTCAGATTCAGGACAGACTCCCCAATAATCCATCACCCATCTCTGATTCCTTACCCTGAGAAGTGAGACTGTATGGGTGGTCCTCTCTATCATACAAAAGGGGAAACTGAGGCAACCAAGCATGAGCTGCCCTCTTCCTCCATCCCTGGGCATGGAGGCATACCAGAACCTAAGATTCCTGGCCAGAGAGCCCACTGTACACAGCCCAGGAGGTTCAAGGGGGCAGAGGGACCATGGTAAGATCCTTGTGACGTGCCTCTCGACCCAGCACGCCACAGCAGCGGCTGGCTTCTTGGTCCCACCTGTTTCCTATCAGTTCCCAGAGGCCTTTAGCACCAGGCCACAAGACCTCTGATCAGGTTCAGGTTAGCCCTCAGCCTCGGTTTCATGATACCTTACATGGACACCCTATTCTTGAATAGCATGTCTGTGGTCAAGCATCATCAGAGTTTCACCGCTGTACTCTGCAGGCCCCGTTCGTCATCTGTCCTTCCCTCTCAGAACCCTGTCCCGTAAGTCCTTTCGTTCAGCTGTATGTCTCTCACTTCTTCCAGGGGAGATTCCACCCTATCTCCCAGCTCAGAAACACAGCTGCCAGACAAGGGAGCTCTCACAAGGATGGTGGTTAGCCCCAAATGCAAAGTCCTCAAACCAAATGTGGCTTGGGGCTGTCACCCTCTCACTCTTCTTGCAAACACAGGGACAGTAGGATAACAAAGCAACTTGGTCTCACTGAGGCCACTCGGGAGCTTGGCCCAGACCCCAGAGCTGGGGATCCAAGGGCAAGGCTGCTTTTGTATGGTGCCAGTTGGTGCCTTGTTGTGCAAGGCTGGGGGAAGGGGCCAGGGGCCAGGACCGCCAGGGCTGGGAACAGAGGCTAGGTACTTCTGCCCACTGAAAGCTAACCTTGGATGGACTTCAAAGCAGGCAAAGAGGTTTCCTGACGCCACAGAAGTGCCTCCTCCTTCATGATTAAACCCTGAGGCTCACCCTCGCACCATGCAGATAAGTCAGGAGGCAAACTTTTGGCTGCAAACGGTGGACCCTGGACACACACTGCTTCCGGAGTGGACTTGAGCCTTTCTTTACAGCCCATTAACTGAAGCTGCCTGGAAAATCACAGAGGCCGGTCATTCCCAAATTCTTGGCATCAGATCTCTTTGCACAAACAATATCTTTCTTGAAGATTCAGTTCATAGAAACAGCAAAATTTACCAGGTGTCCAGATAGGATGAGCCTGGGGTCCATCTGGAATGCTGGAGGAATGGAGAGTCTGCCTGGGTTTCCCTCAGGTAGGGGTTCCTGGTTCTCAGAGCCACCTGCCCCAGCAAGGGTTAAGAGGGGCTGGAAGTGCCTGCTGACAGCCTAGGATACTGTGATTGTCACATCTATTTCTGTCACCTGTTTGCCTTTCTGAGCCCCATGTCACCACAGCTGACATTTCAATGAGTTTGCATTTGTGGATCCCACACCAACTGCTGCGGCACGGTGCCGTGGGTACTGAGTGAGGAGGGCCCAAACCGGCCAGATGGAAGGGAGTGGCTGTGGGGATTATGATGGCGTGATCGCAGACCATCAACAGTGGCGGGAAGCGTCTGAAGTGCCTTAAAGAGAAAAACCCAGGTGCTGCAGAGCACTGGGAGAACGGCAGGGCTGTTCTAGGTGCTCTTCCTTTGTGTCGTGTGGCCTCAGCCCAGTCTCATCATGAGGACCATTTTTCCCCAAACCCAAAGTATGTTGTGCTCACCATGGCCTTAGACAGTATCACCTCACTGAGAAACTGTTTTTGGTCTGCCTCCCTTGGACTTTTGCTTCTGGTCACTTACTAGGCTCTGTGTGGGGAGGGGCCAGTCTCAGAGCAGTGCCAGGTGTCCCACTGTGACCAGCCCTGAGATGTCACTGAGCTGCCCCGCTAGCAGGACCGTAAAGTATGTTGGTTTCTATGTATAGTCATGTTTTGTTTCTGTAGAGCAGTTCCTGCGCTTTTCCCCCGGTGACATCTGTCAGGTCATCTCAACTATGACAGACTTAAAACAAAACAAAGCAAAACAAAAGAAATCAATTTAACATCAGTACGGCCTGCATGGAGCGCGTTACAAGAATGTGTGAAGCCGGGGAGGGTGGCCGGCTGGCCTGCTGACATGGTGGACACCCATTGCCCCAGCCATGGACCTAGGCTTTGCCATTGACTCTGGGACAGCAATATAGGGAAGGCTGGGCTGGTGGTGACTCAGGAGCCGATAGCCATCAGGTATACAACTCAGGCAGGGGTCTGTGGGCCTCTTGGGTACCAGGAACTGTTCTGTGGAGCTGTAAAGTCTGTAAGGGTGAGAAGCCGTTTCTGAGGAATCCCACAGAGCATGCGGCTTTATATTGTCAGAGCGGACAGGGTTTCCATACAAACCTGACTCTTCACCCAACAAGACACTTCCAGCATTCAACCCTCTGGGCTCATGGCCTCCAAGCCCAAGTGACCTTGTGGTGCTCTTGAACACGGGCAAGTGCCTTACTGACTTCAGCTCGATATCTGGGACTTCATTGGAAAAGGGCAGGAGGCTCTTGGAGTGGAAATCTCATGTGCTTAGGATGTAGGCATCCAAGGACCCACAGACAAGGTTGCCAAGGTGAAGTAGACTCCCTGGATCTGCAACTCAAGAGACCAAGTCCCAGGATCACCCAGGCCTAGGTCATGTGATCCAGAGAAAAGTAAGACAACTTGATTGGCAGTTTTGACCCTCTGCCCTGCAAGGAAAGTCAGAGTTTCCCCAAAGAAAAAACTGGGCTGGGCAGTGGTGGCACATGCCTTTAATCCCAGCACTCGGGAGGCAGAGGCAGTCAGACCACTGTGAGTTCAAGGCTAGCCTGGTCTACAAGTACTAGTTCCTGGACAGCTAGGGCTGTTACACAGAGAAACCCGGTCTCAAAAAGACAAAACAAAACAAAAAGGAAAGAAAAGGTTGGAATGTCTTTTTTTTTTTTTCAAAAAAGAGTGTAGGCTGCTGGGTAGGCAAGGAATGCACATGGAGTCTGCTGCACCTTTTTGCCTCTTTCTGCTGTAGTCTTCTCTGTAAACAGGGACAAGAACGGATAGGCCCTTTGGGAACAGAACAGAAGACTGAATGATGTCATATGTGTGAGGGCCTGGCACTAACACTCTGTAAATGGCAGCAATTTAAAAAGTTTTCTTCGTCCATTTCTATAAGGGCATTTTTCACATGTTGTTTAAGGGACTCTATTGCTTTCATAAAGTCAATTTTTTCCACTTCTTCTGTGTTAGGGTGTTCAAGTCCTTCTGTTGTAAGATCATTGGGTTCTGGTGTTTTCATGTTGTTTTTCAGATTATTGGGTAAATTCTTGCCTTGGCGCCTGCCCATCTCCTCCTATCGATGCTATCTAATGGGTCTTTTAAAACCGGATCAGGTTTCCCTGCTGGCAGTTTGGATGCTCACCTTACTAGACCTGGATGGAGGTGGGGGTTCCTTGGACTCCCCACAGGGCAGGAAACCCTAATTGCTCTTTGGGCTGACAAAGAAGGGGGACTTGATTGGGGGAGGGGGAGGGAAATGGGAGGCGGTGGCGGGGAAGAGACAGAAATCTTTAATAAGTAAATAAATAATAAAAAAAGTTTTCTGCTTCTTTTTCTTCTTCTTCTTCTTCTTCTTCTTCTTCTTCTTCTTCTTCCTTCTTCTTCTTCCCCTTCTTCCCCTTCTTTCTTCTTCCCCTTCTTCTTCCCCTTCTTCTTCCCCTTCTTCTTCCCCTTCCTCCTCCTCCTCCTCCTCCTCCTCCTCTTCTTCTTCTTCTTCTTCTTCCTTCTTCTTTTTCCCCTTCTTCCCCTTCTTTCTTTTTCCCCTTCTTCTTCCCCTTCTTCCCCTTCTTCTTCCCCTTCTTCTTCCCCTTCCTCCTCCTCCTCCTCCTCTTCTTCTTCTTTATAATTAAGGACACTAAATCAAGAAGTGACTTTTGGCCAGATGTGCCTACCAGATGCCACTGCAACTTTGATCCCAGCCAGAGAAGCCATCCGGGTAGTAGATGAGGGTTCAAGTCTCAGAGCCAGGACTGAGAACATGCAGTGGAGATGGCTCGCATGGATAGCATACCTACGGTATATGGATCCTGGACCATGCTTCCACAGGCATCTCCCTCCATGAGTTAGAAGCCTTACATGTCACTGAGGAAACCAAGGCCGGACATAATAAGTCAGGATTCACAGCTGTAGTGATGGAGCTGAGCTTGTCTACCTTGAGAAGAAAAGGAATGTTCTAGATCTTCAGGACTCTCCTGGTACCTTCTGGGAGGTTCGAGAGCCAAACTCAAGTAGAAGCTGGGAGAGAGCACTGTCTGGACATGAGCTGGGAGTGCTAATTGAAGTTTGATCTTTGCCATTGCTGGACTATGACACCTCTGTCACTGCTGTATATAACTGTCACCCTGCCTCAGCACCTCTACATCTGCCATGTAATATTTAAAATTTCTTGAGTCAGGATCTGACAAGAAAGGGATTGGGGGAAAGCAGAATATACATCTAACAGGATTGCTCTAATTGCTGAACGTCATTGTCTTGAGGGAATGTATCAGTCAGCTCTGTTACCGTTGTGCTGTGTAACAATCATCCCAAAGCTTAGTGGCTTGAGACAGATACCGTTTATTGTTCAGGACCTGTGGCTTGACTGGTGTTTGGGTTAAGTTAGGTTAGGTTAGGCTAGGCCCCAGTGGGTGCCCCCCCCCCCACTCCCAAGGGTCCACAGTAGAGTTGTGGCAGTCTACTTCTTAGATCTCTCATCTTCCTGACTCAGGGCTGGTAGAGTTGTTCTCATGGTGGTGAAGGCAGAATCAGACCAGTGCACACATTTACTGGATTTAAGAAGGCAAGAGCTTATAGATGTTTGTTGATTGCATACTGGTCAATATGCAGGTCTTGGTCCTATGACTCAAGGCCCGGCATGATCTTCTCTTTAGGTCCCTATATACCTTGCCTCCTCTAATTCCTTCACTTGTTCAGCATGGCTTTGTAGTCTCTGTCTTAACTGTTCTCCGCATCATTTATTCTGAAGCACTATGAGGCTCCCCACTGGGCTCCAAATTACCTCCCTAGAGAAACCTTGACTGCTGAGATCTCAGTGGGAACCACGTTTACAGACCATGTACCCTGTGGGCTGGAGCTTGTGAGTAACTGATGATTTCCTTGAATGGCTCCCAATACTCTTGCTCCCTTTCTAATGCTAGACCACAGGAGTGTCCACTGCTCCTGGCTCTCGGAGACAGGGTCTTATAGCTGTGACATATGTATGTATGTATGTATGTATTTTGAGACAGAGTTTCTCTGTGTAGCCCTGGCTGTCCTAGAACTCACTTTGTGGAGCCAGCTGGCCTCAAACTCAAAGATCTGCCTGCCTCTGCCTTCTGAATGCTGGAATTAAAGGCATATGCCACCACTACCCAGCAGCTGTGACAAATTTAAAAGGAGTCCATTTGGGCTGAGCACAAACCAGTGTCACCAGGGCAGACATTACAAGGTTGTGGGGAGCACTGTGCGCACCAGAGGGTAGAGATCTTAGCAGAGTGTAAGCAGGAAGATCAAATCTGACTGTTTGTCTCTTCACCATTGTTCTTTGAGGACCCAGGACTTACCACTGACTTATACTAGGTACTCAATAAATACTACTTTTAAAAAAAATCCATTTTTCTATCACTGAGCCAAACTCACTCATATCAAGCAGCGAAAAAGCAAATCAAATTCCCAATTTAAAAAGCCCCATAGTCTCTACTTGGCAGGAATGATGGCTGACCCCGATGCAGCATAAAGAACTACGTCATCCTTGTGAGCCCTTACAGACCCAACTCCTTCAGCGCCACCCCTTGGAACTGTACCTGGGAACACGAATGGGGTGAAGAACCGGGAAGGCATTCCTAGAGTTTCCTACCGTTGCCTTTCTGAGCAACAGGTCTGAGTGACTTAGGACAAGCTGGACTCCCAGGGGAAACAGGGAAACTCCTGAGAGAGGAGCCAGAGAAACAGGACAGGAGACAGGTGCTGTCTGGCAGCAGAGTCAGCAGGTATGGAGGAAGGAAACTTGAGTTTGCAGTTGTTACGCATGTTAAAACAAACAACAGAGTCACAGGAGAAAAGGTGTATACACCAATTACCAGGAAGTATTCATGGGGCCAGACACAGTGTGAAAGGCAGAGAGGGGCTGGGGGGTTTAGGCACAGGGGCGGCAGGCACAGGGGCGGCAGGCACCTGTGGAGGGAGAGTAAATGGTACCAGGAAACAAGCCTGGAGAACAGATATCCCCGGAGCTGAAAGCTTGGGGCTTGATTTCAAGGCTCTTTGTGATTCCGGGATGGGAGTCTTAACTTGCTGAGGAGCGGCACTGCAGTGAAAACTTGAGAATGGCTGAGCTCCTATGTGATGGACCCTGTCGCTAGGCAACAGCTGAAGTGGATGTGCTCCTCTGTGCTGGGTCCTGTCTTTAGGCAGGTACAGGAACTGCAGGAAAAGTCCCTCTCTCTGGTTGAGATGCCACCTAGTGTTGCCAAAACCTAGGCCATCACCTGACACGCCAGGGGCTCTCCAGGGCTTTAGCTGTACACACAACCCATGTCTGTTTCTGACTACACCATGTCGTCCTGCTTCCACCTTGCCTTCCCTCAGACGGGCCCTGCTGTGACACAGAAACAGACACCCAGGCAGGAAGTGGTCGGTGGGATTGTTAGCAGCATCAGAGCACTGGGGCAGCAGACCTGGCCATCAGCGCTGGGCAGTAGTCCTTGCCAGGATCCCATGACTGTGTGGAGTTGTACGGTGGATGTTTGCAGATCTTCAAGTTGCAACAAACTTGTGTTGGAGGCCAAGAGGGAGTCCAGTCAGTGGAGAGTCCAATAGGGGCTGGATGGTTGTAGGGAGGAATGCAGTGGGACCTCCTAAGGATGAAGGGATAAAAAACTGGCCCTTGGGCAGTACTCAGCGCTTCATTAATTAATTAATTAATTAATTAATTAATTAATCAATCCATCCATTCACTTTAGAGAGACAGTCTCAAGTAGCCTAGATTGTCCTTTACTTCCCTGTGTAGCTGAGAATGACCTTGATCGCCCTGCCTCTACATCCCATGTGCTAGGATTACAAGCATACACTACCAAGTCCCATGCATGCAGTACTAGGAATTAAACTCAGTGCCGTGCACATGCTAGAGAAGTATTGTGTCAACTGAACCACATTCCCAGAGCTGCTATGAGTTAGTACCATTCTTTTGTTGATGGGGAGACACTGAACCAACACAGGGGGAGAGTCTCAGGGCTGCAAGTGAGATGCAAGGTGTGAACCCCAGTTTTGGCCCCATCTTCAGTAAAGATTAATCCAAGAGGGAGTCCTTGCATTGTTGTAGCCCAGCTCTTCATAATGTGGACCCCTGAGGATGGCCAATAACCAGGAGAAACACACAGGACAGTAGCCAAACACCTCTGGCAGAAAGCCCTTCTGGAAATCAAAGTCAGCCCTACACAGAGAAAGCATTGTTCTCTCCTAAAGTCAGCCAGGATCAAACAAGTCTGATAAAGCTGGGTGTTGGTAAGAGGTGCCACAGACACTGAAGGGGCAGGTGGGAGGAAGAAACTGCCCAGAGCACAGATGCTGACCTCTGACCAGCAGCCCCCTTTCTAGGGACTTCTTCCAGCACGAGAAGGATGGAGGCTCAGGGCTGTCAGGGTCAGAGAGACACCAGTTTGGGTAGTGGGGCCCCAGAGAGGGAACTGGCCAAATGCTTTATGTCTGTCTGTTCAGTGGCCAGGAAGCTGTCCACCTGCTGGTAGGATGTATTACTGGAAAAAGCAAGGCATCTAGCCATGCAGTCCACACAGAAATTGAGGGGTGAAATTGATGTCATCAAAAGGAAGCATTCTTCTTGCAGAATCCCTGTTAGGAGCACAGAAAGAAAGCAGTTTGGGTAAAAGATTTATGTCTCATTCAGAGCCAAGGGTTTGTAGCTAGGGTGCACTCGACCATGCAAACGTTGGTAGAAAGAATCAAATGTTCTCTTTAGAGAACAGTCTGGAGGTTTGTGCAGACACTTCACCAAAGAAGAGAGACGAGGCCAAATAAGCACAGGAAAACATGTCCAGCATCCCACACCAGGAGGGAAGTGTATGCCGACGCTATGAGGTCAGAGACAGTACTCACTCGTCATCCCAGAACTTGCGAAGCGGAGGCAGGAAGATCAGGAGCCTGAGGCCACCCTGGGTTATGTATCAAAACTGTTTCCAAATAACAAAACAGCCAGGCATGGTGGGATGTCTGTACTACCCAAACTTGGGAGGTGGAGCTAGGAGGATCAGGGGTTCAAGATCAGCCTTAGCTACACAGAAGTTGAGGACTAACCTAGCTTATTATGACCCTGTCTCAAAACACTGAAACCAACAAGCGTGGCAGTCCTACTGAAATGACTGACGTAAATCGTTACTATGGCTATGACTTTGGGTCTCAGATGTCCCAAGAGCCCACACATCGAATGCTTCGTCCATGGCCCCCAGCACTAAAAGGGGAGGTTGACCTTTCAGAAGGAGCTTAGGTTATTAGTGGGTGGCATGTACTTGAAGGGGTTATGGAGACCCAGCACCTTCCCCCTGTGACCCTCCCTCACCATTCCTAGTTATACAAGATTAAGTAGCTTCCTCCGCCGTGTACTTCCACAGTCCCCAAAGCAATGGGGCTAACCAACCATGTCCTAAAGCTCCAATGCTGAGAAATGTAAGAAGCCTTTCTTCTGTTCAAGTAGGTGATCTCGGGTACTCTGTCACAGTAGCAGAGCTACTGACAGCAAGAGCCACAAAGAACACGGAGCAACTGGAACTTCCCTACATCTCATGGGTATAGCCCTTCTGGAAACAGCCTGAGAACATGCTTATCAAGTTAAACATATGCTTAACACATGGCCCAGGTATTAGCCTTTTGGATATTTGGGTCCTGAAAAAATAAAAGCAGACATGTAGGAACACCCAGTAATAGATTCTCACTTTATTTGTAAAAGTCCCAAACCAGAAACAGTCCCAAAGTCCTTCAACAGGTGAGAGACTAAACAAACGCTCTTTACATCCGTAATATGGACTATTGCTCAGCCATAAAAAGGAGGGAACTGCTGTTAAAACAATTGACTTCAAAGGTATTACTCTAAGGAAAAAAAAAAACCTCTCTAATCTCAAAAGGCTAGATATGACATCACTCCCTTTATACAATCTTGTCAACGTAGCCAATTACAGCAACAGAAGGACTACTATGTTTCATTATATACAGAGAACATAAATGAAGAGATCGGTGGTTGCTAGGGACTGTGGTTGTAGAGAATAAAACTTTTAAGATTTTTCTTTTAATTTTAAATCACACGGATGTGTGTGTCTATGTGGGCTTACATGTGTGAGTGTAGTGCCCTCAGAGACCAGAAGAGGTCTCTGTAACTAGTTAAGGCTCCAAGTGAGTTCTGGGAACTAAACCCGGGTTCTCTGCAAGAGCAGCCAGTGCTCTTAACTGCTGAGCCATCTCTCCAGCCCTGAGGGTGAGATCTTAAAGTGTCAATATAAAGGAATTTCTCTGTGGGGATTGGAACATTCTATATCCCAATCCACAGACTCTCACTGTATGAGAAAATGTTATAAATGACCGCAGAAGAAAACACAACCCATTGAAACAACCTCACACATGTGAAAATCGGCGGAGTCCAAATAAGGTCTGCCTTTCAGTTAGTCACGCTGTGCCCATGTCAGTTTCTCAGTTCTGACAGTGCGCCACGGTTATGTAAGATGTTGTTCCTGCGAGAAGTGGGGTGAAAGGTGCATGGGAGGTCTTGGGACTATTTTTGCAACTTCTTGTGGGTCTTAAACTATTTCAAAATTAAAAATAAAATCAAGTAGCAATAGTTTGGAGTTGCTTTGTTCAGTTTTTTTCCTTTCTGTAAAAAAAAAAATAATAGCAAGACGAGAATGTGTGTAGAGCAAGTGCCACTGCTGCAAGAATTATACTGTTGTTGCCAGGAATTTCTGGAAAGATCAAGAAAGACCTGGAAAAGCTGGGGTCTTTGGAAAAGGAAGGAAAACCAGGGCATGGAGGTAAAAGAAGAAACCTGAATAAATTATGTACTTGGAATCTACCACTTAAAAAAAAAAACAACTCATGTAGCCCTGGCTGACCCCAAACTTGCAACATAGCAGAGGAAAGCTTTGAACTCATGATCCTCTTGCTTCTACCTTCTGAGTATGAGAAAATGGGCATGTACCACTGTCTTAGGGTTTCTATTGCTGTGAAGAGACCCATGACCATGGCAACTCTTACAAAGGAAAACATTTAATTGGGGCTGGTTTACAGCTTCAGAGGTGTAGTCCATGATCATCATGGTGGGACACGGCAACACATAGGCAGACATGGTGCTGCAGCTGAGAGTCCTACATGTTGATCAGCAGGCAACAGGAAGTGAACTGTCTCAGCGGGCATGACTCGAGCATATATGAGAGAGACCTCAAAGCCCGCCTCCACAGTGACACACTTCCTTCAACAAGACTATACCTACTCCAATAAAGCCACACCTCCTAATAGCATCATCCCCTTTGGGTGCCATTGTGTTCCAAACCACCACAGCCACCATGCCTGGAATCATTTGTTTACCCGTTTACATGGCTATCTTATCACTGTGTTTAAACCCAGGCTTCGAACATGCCAGGCAAGGGTTCTGATGTGGGAGTGTCATATATCAATCTGTTGATTTCATTGGTTAAGCAATAAAGAAACTGCTTGGCCCTCATAGGTTAAAACATAGGTGGGAGGAGTAAACAGAACAGAAAGCTGGGAGAAAGAAGCTGAGTCAGGGGTCGCCATGATTCTTCCACTCCAGGCAGACACAGGTTAAGATCATTCCTGGTAAGCCAGCTCGTGGGCTACACAGATTAATAGAAATGGGTTAGATCAATATGTAAGAACTAGCCAATAAGAGGCCAGGCAGTGTTTAAAAGAATACAGTTTCCGTGTAATTATTTCGGGGCATAAGCTAGAGCTAGCCATGTGGGCGGCCGGGTGCCTGGGATGCAGCCCCACCGCTCCTATTTCAACAGGGCTCCACCACTGAGCTGCATCCTTAGCCTCACGATACATTTTTTCTTTGAGACAGGACCTCATGGTGCAGCTCTGGTTGTCCTGAACTCGCTCTGTAGACCTGGGCGCAGACTCACAGGCCTCCACCTGTCTCTGCCTCCCAAGTGCCAGGATTAAAGGTGTGTGCCACCACACCTGACCACCCCCCCCCCCCCAGTCACCTTTTAAACGTTGTAAGTTTTGAAAATCTGAGCATAGATGTGAGGCAGTAGGAGAGCTAAGCAGCCATGGTTCTGGCTCAGAGAGATCTCCTTTGCTCCATTAGAACCCCTGAGGGCTGTAGGCGGCCAAATGTGTCTCAGGGACGAACGTTCACCCTCCTCAATATGGTGACACCTATACAAAGGAGAAAACAGAGGCACAGATAGAGAGGTCCACTTGCTCCTCAAGAAGACCCTGGGGGATTCCAAGCTGGAGGAGCCTGTGAGGGAGGATGTGGCTGGGTTGGCCAGCAGGGATAAACGGGAGCCTTGAGGTGACAAAAGCCTTCCTTGTGCTGTTTACCAAAGAAAAAATGCAATGAAGAAGAAGGGAGTATGGGTAGCCTGTGAGGGGCCTGTCATCCAGCTGAGATGGACAGAACCAGGACCAGGGTGGAGTACTCCTGTTCAGAACAGCACCTCCGCCGGCGAGGTGGTGAGTCTTTTTACCGACTGCAGCCCATTGCCTGTTGCACAGTATGCAGGCACAGAAATGGCCAGGCTTGCAAGAGAGAAAGCTTCATTCCCCAGGACTGCCAAGCTTGTGACACATGAAAGCAAATTATCCACCTGCCTCCCTGCAGACGGGCTTAAGGTATTTGTGGGATAAAGAAGCAGGTAATGGCAAGTGGTGAGGTAATGATCCAATTCCTGTCTGTTCCCAAGACCCACCCTCAGAAAGAAGTGTTAGCATGAGTGTGAGCCAGGGTGAAGTGTGGGACTTTCTGATATCAAAAGATCACCCCTTGGGTCCCTGTACAGAGATGGCAGCTTTAGCAAGAATACCCTTCGGGTCCTCGAAGAGTCGTAACATAGCTGTTGCTATCTTGTCCCACACAGAGGTGTGACCTAAAGCAGAGGGAGACTAGTAACAGGCCCCTCAACCATATGGCCATCAAACTCGTGTCTTTTTAAGATGGCTGGAGGCAGGCAACCAGAAGCCAGCTTCCTGTGGTCTGGAAAACCTGTGCTTGCAGTGGACTCTACCGATGCCCTGCCCCCCAGACCAGATGGGCCTTCTGAGGGTCGTGAGCTGCACCATCTTGTCTTTCCCCTCGTGGCGTCACTGTCTGGCCCCGACAGTTCTTCCTGCTTCCTCCCAGGATCACAGGAGGTCACATTCTTGTTAGGAAAGCCTGAGAAATACAGACAAGCATGTCTGTGTAGCAAATGGGGAACCCCAAACTCCGTTTTTCACAAGGACTACTCCATGGTGGCAAATGCCAGGCCCCTTGAGACCCAGATGCCCAGTTCACCAGCTCCATGACCACCAGGAGGAACTATGCAAAGGTCAAGGGTCATCCCTGTGCTAGGGTAGGATAGGAGACCTCCGCACTCTTTCGCTCTCCCACCGAGTGGCATGATGGGTTCCTTCTAAATCTGTCATGCTAGCTAGGGGGATGGAGGCTCCAGTTTAGTCTGGCCTTCAGGTAAATGACACCTGGGAGAGGCTTTCCTCCTGGACTTAATCCTCCCATTGATTGAATCTGTTCTTTTAAATTACCAAATGTTTCAAGCTTGTAGAAAAGTTAAAAAAAAAAAAACTAATAAAAACACCCATAAACACGCAGCTCTTTCTGTCATGTCCCTCCTCCTCCTGGCACATTATAGAGGTACTGTTGACTCCAAGGTTAAAGTCCTGGGGAGTCCCCCCCCCCAAGCTTACTCTCCCGTGTTTGTTTTAATGCATACATCTGTATCTATCCATAGCATAATCGATTTGTTTGTTCTCAGGCTTTGCCTACATGGGACTCTGCGGCGTGACTCAGGCAAAGCTTGTTGCTTGAGTCCCTCACTCGATCTGTGCATGGCTTGAATCCACTCATTTATAGCCTAAAAATAAACATGAGTGCATGCAGCTCTCTCCCATTGACGGACGGCTAGGCTTTCTCCAGTTGTTTGTCCTCACAGACCAGCTGTCCTGGGCATATTCAAACATGTCTTCCTGCTCATGTGCAGACCTAAGATAGGAGACCATTGACTGGGTTGCAGGTCCAAGGCCTGATGCTTCCCTCCTCAGAGTCTGACTGTTTTCAAGGTCACAATGCTATTTCATGATTCATTGGCTCCGAAGGTCCTTCTACATTCCTGCTAGACTAACACATAGGAGTCAAGATTGATCCTTGCTTCTCAATGACAAGACTAATCCAGAAAGGAAAAAGACCTAAGGTCCCAGAGCTGACCAAGGAGTTAGGCTGGATAGAGCTGTCCCTCCACAATCCCGTTATCTGTTGCTCTGTAACAAGCAGCCCCAGCTCTCAGAGCTTTAGAAGTTCACTAATATAAAGACTGGAGCTGTGGGTCAGCCAGTAGAGTGCTCTCCTAGCAAGCATGAGACCCCGGGGTTCAATCCCCAGCACCCCGTAAGTTTGACATTGTGATACATCCCAAACAGGAGGATTAGGAGTTTAAGGTCATCTTTGGCTATGTAAAGAGTTCAAGGCTATCCTGGGCCACATGAAACAATGTCTCAAAAAAAAAATCATTCTTTTGTGTTGTTGCTCATGAATATGTAACATGGGTAGAGCTGAAGGAGAAGGTTTGACTCCGCTCCATGTGGCGTTGGCTGGGTTGGCTGAACTAGTACCTGGAGAGTCCGTTTCTAAGATGTCTTAGTAACAGCAACTGATACCAGGTAAAGGGAGGTGGAGGTAGGACCACAGCAGGAGATAATGCAGGAGGGTCCTAGTTCTGCTTCACAGGGTCTCTTCAGAGCTTGCTTGGACTTTCTGAGGGCGAGGCTGTTGGGTTCCCAGAGTCCAGAAACACATTGGGGCATCTCTGTCATATTCCATTGGCCAAGCCATTACGGGTTCCTGATGCCAGGCGAAGGATACACCATACTCCCCTTCCTGATGGAAGGAGTGTCATGTTTCAGGCATCTCACCTGCTCCAGCCACAGCCTTAAGTGGCACAGGGTTCAAGATGCTCTGCTGGGCAGCCAGTGAGTAGCAGGGCAGCCATGACGGCTGCTCAAAACACTCTAGTCACCTGTAACTGCAGGAACCCAAGAGTACCCATGGCCATTGTGTCCTGAAAGAGACAGGTCGAGAATATTAGTGAGTGGCCATATCTGTGGATATGTTTTATTTGGTCCAATGAGAGACTTTTATCTAAAATTAATTCCAACATTTTAAACCAAAATATCAAGATTTCTTGAGTCACTGAGATGACTCAGGCAGCCAGGGGCTTGCTGCCAGCTTAGGGACCTGAGTTCAATTCCCAGGACCCACGCGGTAGGAGGGAACCGACTCCTGCAAGTTGTCCTCTGACCTCCACATATGGGTCATTTTTACACTTAAAAAATAATTTTTATCAGGTTGTGGTGATGCAAGCCTTTAATTCCAGTACTCAGGAGGCAGGGGCAGGTGGATCTCTGAGTTAGAGGCCAGACTGGTCTACAAAGTGAATTCCAGGCCAGCCAGGGCTACAAAAGTGAGATTCTGTTTCAAAAAAAAAAAAGTGTGTATATGTACATGTGTGTGTGTGTCACCCTTTTACTGCAGTTCCCAACTGCCCCATGGGCCCTTGAGATGACAAATCCCCGGTGAGGGAGACAGTCACCCGTGTGGAGCCCTCAGCGATGCTCTGTAAGAGGAGTAATCCCAGAAGCCTCCCAAGAGGAGGTGACTTCTCACCTGGATCTCGAAGACAGGAATGGTTTATGACCATTCAGGCCTCCAGCTGAACACCGGAGCACAGGTCAGAAATGACCTGAGGCTGGAGGATTTCCTGGGAGCCCATTCAGCAACCCCAGAGCCAGTCTGAACAAAGAACCGAAACAGAAGCTCCATGGCGGGGACAGAAGGACGTTCCAACTCACAGTTCACTATCAGCGCCCCAGCTTGCAACACCCTGGAAGGAACACATGTGGCTTGCGAGGGAGTACACACTGTTGTGTAAATCACTCATTGGCCTGTAAATAAGAGGGATTAATTAACACGTCAGGTTAAGCTGGTGTGCAGAAGGAGCTCCCGGGATGGAGTGGGATGAGTAAGTGTTGGTAAAAGGCAGAGAGAGCTGACGTCAGGGAGGCTGGGCTGGAACCTGCAGATGGAGGCCCAGCATGCCAGGGCTGGCGTCATCTGGGCTGGAACCTGTAGCTGGAGTCCTTGAGTTCTGTGGTCCTAGGGGAAGGGCTGTTCAGGAGGTAGGAGGAAGATGCTCCCTAGGCAGTAAAATACTCTTCTGCCCGCAAGAGATGTGGGCTAGATCTGCCTCCCTTCCAAGGACTACTATTCTGTTCTAATCCTGCTGTAAGTGCAGGCTAATGGCCCATACAGCAGATCTCAACACCAGGATTCTTAGGGATGAGGATTCCCACCATACCAAGTTCTTAAGTATTCTCCAAGGCATGAAGTTATCTCATTCAATGTTTGGTTTACATAGTTTTGAAAACACAGAGGAACATGACTGTCAGACTCCTGCAGACTTTTTGCTCACACACTCCGGGGTTCGTCCAGATTTTCAGGGGCAGTTGTTCTAAGTCTGTACAGTTATTGTGTTTTCTCATCCTAACCAGTGCGGAACGCCAGTCCTGCCCGGCGAAACCAGCGCCTCATCGTGTGTCTCCTTGTATTTTCCTTCACATTTATAGGCTAAGTTAAATGTTTTTCAGTTTAACCTTCTAATGGACTTGTGACTCTGAGATTCTCTGGAAGCCTACCAATATGGTTTGGTGAGTCCTGGTGCCAACCTCCCACGCCTTCCACCTCTTGGTTTCGGAAGTCATTGCCCAAAGAACCAGTCCATACCCCCTTTCTGCCTACTCATCTGCTTGTGGTTCTCTGGGCACTGAAGTGGGGTCCCGGATGGTTTGAAGGAAGGCTGCTTGAGGAGCCCTTCTTCTGAGCCTTGCAAAGCTCCCTGGGGGACACTGGGCAACACTGCCATCTAGTGACCGAAAGCAAGGCACTGAGAAAAAAACGCCCAGAGAATGTAGTTTCTAAACTTGGGACACTTGAAAACAAGACCGAGAATCAAAGCAACTCTGGCAACTAACCGAGTTGTAGACATGCATCTCAGAAAAAGTCTTAGTGTCCACTCAGGGTAGATTGCTAGGGAAATTGTGGAAGGCTACCGTGTGGAGTGGGGTGCTCTGTTGCCCAGGAGGCTTTGATATGCCTTCCATATTGATCACCATTTGAGTTATGATAGATCAGGAAGCTCTTCCTCTGAGTAGGGAGAAGGTTGCTAACCAGAACCACACCCTGGGAAGCTTATGCAGCCTGCAAGTTCAAGTCCATTTCTGTGCACGATAGAGGGCTTATCCTCCGTACCAGCTCCCATGTTAGTTAGCATTAGTTAGCGTTAGTTAGCGTTAGTTAGTGTAGTGCACACACAAAGCCAGGATCACACAAACCACTCCCCCTGGCTCTACACAAACCATTCCCCCTGGCTCTCCAACCTTGACTTTACACCAGAGCCATGCCACCACTGCCCCCGATGTCTCTATAATCAGGTCTCTCCATCCCTCCAACTCTCTCCTTTGGCCAAATCAGCATTGCGTCTGGCATGGGTGACCTACTCAGGTCTTCTCAGGCTCCCAGTGGATTAAGGCATCTAGTGTGGGAATTGCCGCTGTCACAGTTCTATGAGGGCTTCCTGTTCTGGACTAAGTCAGCTGTCTCTCTGTGGCCCTCGGAAGGGCACTGATGGCTCTCCCTCCCTCCCCCTACTCTCTACCCTACTCTTCAGGCTCCTGTGAGTTACACACACCTGCTGGGGTCTTTCTCACTGGGTTCTCCCACCCTGGAGAATAACCCATGCCCGCTGGCTTCTACTCCTTAGAGCCACATCACCTCTGCAGAGTGGGCTCTGTGGGTAACACAAGGCTTCATCTTGGTGTTCTTTCATTTGTTCGGGCATCAGGCATTATTTAGATGTAATTGAAAGGATCTAATCAGATTGTTTTTATTTAAAAAAAAAGAAATGAATCAGTCAGGCATAATAACACATGCATGTAATCCAGCACTCAGGAAGTAGAGGTGGGAGGATCAGGAATTCAAGGCCAGCCTTGGCTACATAGACAATTGGAGGCCAGCCTGGACTACATTGGAATCCTGTCTCAAAAACTATGGCTAATAATGACATACCAAGACAAACTAGAGCACCAACGTGGAAGGTACAGACTGTGTCAGGGAGTTCCAAACCTCTGACAGTGGGACACCATACTCTCATTCACCAAATTCACTCAAGAATAGCACAGTTGATTTACAACACACACACACACACACACACACACACACACACACACACCCCCTTCACAATGTTTTAAGTAAATTTACAATTTTGTGTTGAGCCAAATCCATAGCTGTGCCACATATAGCCCATGAGCTGCAGGCTGAACATGCCTGCGTGAGTAGACCATTGGCCGGTGATGAGTGCAAAGACAAGAGGGGGTCTCTGTGAACTGGAAAGCCAGGAAAGGCTGGGGCTGGGGGAAGCTTTGAAGGAAGGGAAGCATTAAGTCTTGGAGAAAAAAACATTATAGAAATGAAACACAAATAAAGGCACAACCAGGGGCGGTGAGGAGAGCTGGTATCTGGAGACTTTGTCTATCCTACAATGTAATTCCGGGCCGAGCACCGCATCACCCCTTTAAGGCCTCTCCTTCCCACATTCTCAGACCCTGTGATGCCAGAGGGGCTGATGCTCTGTGATGGTATGTGAGCTGAGAACCACAGCGTTTCCTACTTCATGCAGAAAAGAAGGCAACCCACTTTCTCTATCATCTCAAAGGGCATGTTTGTGAGAACAAACAAAATCAAACATGGAGGAAGTCTCTTTCCTGTGGACAGTATTTGAGTGCCTGGATCCAGCCACACCTGCAGCTGATCACCATAGACCGTTTAGATCTGTGAAGCAATAAATTCCCTCCTTTAAGGAATTTGGGCCATCAGTGTCTATCACTTGTAACAAAGGTCCCTCACTTGCCTACTAGTCTGACTGAAACAGACTAGTTCATTGCTATAGGAGGCAATGAAGGAGGTTAAAGAAGGAGACAGAAACAACAGCTATTATGGCCAGGTTTTGGTTTTTGGTTTTTTTTGCAACTAAACTTTTATCCCAGTGAATTGAGGCATCCAGTGTGGGAATTGCAGAGGTTTAAATCTTTGAGCCAAGCCAAAAATCTGAAAATACGCTAGGCCTTCTCCTCTCACTGCCCACAAGCCTCAATCTCTCTCCATCAAGCCAAAAATCCTTTGAAAGGAGACCCGGGGACAGAAATGGCCCCAAGCAGCCCTGCTCTTGACTTCCCAGGATTTTGGAAGGAACGTGTCGGAGTCTTCCCAGACCACATCGGAAAAGCCAAGAATCCACAAGATAGCCAGCCAGGCTGACACGGTGGTGGGGCAGTGGGGCTGGGGCCGGGGGTGGTCATCTGATTCGTTTTCCACGGCTATTGCCTTGCTTGTGCTCTGGTTGAATGCTTTGGTCCCTGGCAGAGGGTGCTGTGGATGCAGCAGAGTGGCAGATGTTGTTTTCAGCTCCACTCTGGTCCCCCTCACAGCTGCCCTGCCGAGGACATGTAGGACAACCAAGAGCCTAGAGGGGTTGTACCCGTGTTATGCGTTCTCTCCTGGAGCCCAACTCCGTGCCTGCCTGGGGTATTAGAAAGGGCCCTGTTTTCCATTTAGAAATCAGATCTCAAGTCCTTGCTGGGAGCGAGCAGAGCAGGAGTTCAGAGGCCTGAGGTAAGTGAGCATGTATCTCTGGCTATTGTCTTTTGGGTGTCTCCCACCCTCCTGCAGCCTCTGCTCATACCCTCACTTGGGTGTGTCTCCCTCTGCATCCTCTGGACTGAGACCAGTCACAGGCCAGTTCTCGCTTTGGAGAGCATCAGGCACAGGTGGAATTGAATCAGAAGCCATAGAAAGATGCTTGTTGCTATCCACCATCCTTCAGGGTCAAAACCGTCAGAGTCCCGGAGAGAATGCTCTTAACATGCATGTACTGTACACACGTGCACACATGCACACTCACACACACCTGCAACAGCGTCATCGTTGGTGGCAGCTTTTCTCCTAGGGTCAGGATCTGGAGAAAGCTGTCTATAATCAGCATCTCTAGTGGGAATTGCACAGTGAAAGCTGGTCCCTTCACAGGGCGAGATGTAAAAATAGAAAGATTGGAAAGGAAACATTCCGCCATTACTACAGATGATAATTTGCGTGTTGAAAAAATTCCTAATAATCTACAGGCTATGAGAATTAATCATCATAAAAATCCATCGCATTTCCGTGTCCTAGCAACAGTGGGAAAATGAAAACGTTAGTGTGCCAACTTCAACTCCCAGAATCATCAAATATAGGGAACAGACCTAATGAAGACAGCACAAGGCCTTAATGACGGAAACTACAGAGCACCAAGGAGAAACAAAGGAACAAAATAAACCAGGGTTCTGTGTTCATTGATCAATCAGTTTAATGCTATTAGGACATTGATTTGCCTGGACAAACCTAACCCAAAGCCCCAGAATCGTTTACAAGGAAGCTGGCCTGCTGACTGCTAGTTTTATGCTGCCATTTGAAGAACCTATAAGATACAAGATGATTCCAAAAGAAAACAATGCCCAGAGGACTTTGCCTACCTGATGTTAGGAGTTTTTATAAGTCCACAGTAATAACAGCACAGGCAAAGTCAAATGGACCTGAGGACCAGGACAGGATCCCAGAAACCACCCATTCATACTCAGTCCTCTGGTTTATAGTGAGGGTGAGAGGGATGCTCCCTGCAATGGTATTAACTGGAGTGGGAAAAAAATCATAGCACGAATGAATGCTAATTTAAGATAGGTCATAGACTTTAGGCAAAACTGTAGTTCTAAGAAAACACTATCCTGAGTGAGGTAACCCAGACCCAAAAAGATGAACATGGGATGTACTCACTCATAATTGGTTTCTAGCCATAAATAAAGGACATTGAGCCTATAATTTGTGACCCTAAAGGAGCTAAATAAGAAGGTGAACCCAAAGAAAAACATATAGTTATCCTCCTGGATATTGGAAGTAGACAAGATTGCTGGGCAAAAAATTGGGATCCTGGGGGTGGGGTGGGATGGGGGTAAGGGGAGCTGGGGAGAAAAAGTGAGAAGGGGAGGATGGGGGGAACTAGGGGGAATGGGATGGTTGGGATAAAGGAAGGGTGGATATGGGAGCAGGGAAGTATATTAATTAAGGGAGCCATCTTAGGGTTGGCAAGAGACTTGAACCTAAAGGGGCTCCCAGGTGCCCAGGGCGATGTCCCCTGTTAGTTTCTTGGGCAGCTGAGGATAGGGAACCTGAAATGGCTCAATCCTATAGCCATACTGATGAATATCTTGCATATCACCATAGAACCTTCATCTGGCGGTGGATGGAGATAGAGACAGAGACCCACATTGGAGCACTGGACTGAGCTCCCAAGGTCCCAATGAGGAGCAGAAGGAGGGAGAACATGAGCAAGGAAGTCAGGTCCGCAAGGGGTGCACCCACCCACTGAGACAGTGGGGCTGATCTATTGGGAGCTCACCAAGGCCAGCTGGACTGGGACTGAAAAAGCATGGGATAAAACTGGACTCTCTGAACATGGCGGACAATGAGGGCTGATGAGAAGCCAAGGACAATGGCACTAGGTTTTGATCCTATTGCATGTACTGGCTTTGTGGGAGCCTAGCCAGATTGGATGTTCACCTTCCTGGACCTGGATGGAGTGGGGAGGACCTTGGACTTTCCACAGGGCAGGGAACCCTGACTGCTCTTTGGACTGGAGAGGGAGGGGGAGAGGAGTGGGGGAAGGAAGAGGGAAATGGGAGGCTGGGAGGAGGCGGAAATTTTTTTCAATTAAAAAAATCAATTAATTAATTAAAAAATTATAGTTCTAGGGGAAATAAAAATCCTGTCTTCTTGACCTTGGTGTAGACAAAAATATTATTATAATTAAATGTGCACAAGTGATATGTGTATGTAAGGATGCCATGTGTGAAGGTTGGAGGATGTCCTTAAGGACTTGATTCTTTCCTCCCACTTTTACAAGGGTTTGGGGAATCAAACTCGGGTTGCCAGGCTTGAGTAGCAAGAGTGTTTAGGTGCTGAGCCATCTCCATGGCCCAAAAAAGATTTCTTAAACAGGTTGGGAGAAAATGTTATAATACTTCTGTGAGAAATAACTCAGATCTGGCTGGGAATGTGGCCCTAGGGTCATAAGTTCAAGGTTTTTCTTAGTTACGAGGTGAGTTCAAGGCTAAACTGGGCTATATGAGATAGACAGACTTCATAAATATACAGAGGGTTTAAGTAAATGAATATGAAAAATATATACTTCCAAATTCTAAAAACAAGCAAAGGGTCACAATTAGGCCCCTCATTGCAAAGTATGCGCACATGGCTGGTAACCATACAGCCTCATTCACCGTCACAGAAGTGCAGATTACAGACACAGTATGCCATCATCCCTCTTCTCACTGAAGGGCAGGTACAGGTAGGGCCGTGCAGGTGTACTGCCATCAGCAGTGGCTTGTGGCTGTCGCTCCTTCAGGTCGGTTTGCCAAGACCCTCTTGTGGCTGGCTGGGGAAGAGCGTAGAGGTCTACTTTGGTTGGTCTCAGTCAGGCTGCCTGAGGCTTTGACCTGCATCCTCAGCTGTTTTCTTTATTCCACTGTGTTCTTCACTGACGTTGTTAGCCCCCATAAACATCTCAAGGCTTAGATGCCATGTCAGCAGTTGCTGTGGGAAACCAGCCTGCCCAACCAGGTGGTGGGCCTGGAGTGCAGAAACCATTAGTGCCACTGTGTGAGTCATTGCTTAAGATGGTAGAAGTGCGTTTGACAATATCTCCTGAACCAATGCTCATGTGCTCCCGCAGACCAGCATCTTCCCTCTGGGTGGTCCAGTGCTGATGGTGGCTAGTGCCGTTGACTTGATCCACAGTCTAGAACCACCTAGGAGAAGAGCCTCTGAAATTATCTTGATTACCTCACTGGTGTGGGAGATCCACCCACTGTGGACACCAATCCCTGGGTTTGGGATCCTGGACGGAGTGAGAGTGGAGAAAAGGAGCTGAGCCCAGTGTGCATGCATCCTCTATTCCCTTGATGGAGGACAAGAGGGTACCAGGGCCCCAGACCTTAGCACCACTGACTTTGTGATGGACGCGCCTTTCAGCCTGGGAAACTCAGGATGTAGACAGCACCACCTGCCAAAAATGAAAACAAATACCTAATCCATCAAAGTCCATAGTTCTTGGAAAGTTGCTAAATAACCTGACTAACTGTTCTTGTTTACTGAAGCATGTCAGCCCAGAATATGATTATTTTGTGCTTAAAAGCTCACCCTGAAAAAGGCTCAGTGCTATGCCAGGATCCTGAACATTCAGTGCAGTTGCCAGTCAACTAATAAAGGCTTTCTATTGGCTTAAACCCAAGTCCATGCAGTCTTCTCTGGTGTATACCCCATAACAGTGAGGAGCTAGTACATGTTCATACGTCTTGACTTTCTTGCCAGGATGCCCTGCAACCTGGAACTGTGAGCAGAGAGCTGAGGTAAACCCCTCGTCCCCTAGGCTGGTTATAGATGGTGTTTTCTCACAACCATAGGAATGAAATGGAGATGGTGCACAGGTCTGCAGGAGTTTTGTTTTGTTTTTCACAGAAACTTTCTGCAGCAGCCTGAACCAGCAGCCCAGAAAATGCCCATCAACAGAGAAGCCATAGATACCAGGGCCAGACTCACGCAAGGCCACCAGTGCCATGTGGTAAACTAAAGAAAAAAGGAAGCGTTGCCGAGAACCCGTAGATTTATCTCCTGGGCACTAGGCTGCAAAGAGGATACTAGGCACAGTCTGCACCCTGCACAGGTCCCTGCCCTTCAAAACCAGACATGCTAATCATTGGCAGAAGTCATAATGGAGAAACTGAGGCTTGGGGCTGGAAGTATCCACTATCTTGACTGATCTAGACCTTGGCTATGAGTGTATAAACTTGCAGAAATCAACAAAATCATCATGACAAATTATGCACTTCAATGACTCTTATACTTTTATTTGAAAAAAAAAGTGAAGAAAATAGGTGTCCCAAGTCTTTGTAATGGCCCAAAGCATTAGGACTCAGCATGCGTAGAATACTGCTTTGTTAAATTAATACATTCACTCCCTATGCAGAGGAACACACATGCAATTCACAGCCCTCACAACATATACCACATTAATACAGAGACACTTGAACATGCAGACACACATGAATGTATGCAAACACACACACACACACACACACACACACACACGCACACACACACACTCATACTCACAATCTCCAAAACACAGTCAAGAGCTAAGCCTCAGGAAGACTAAGCACTTCAGACATAGCTCTTGAGGCCTGTTGCCTAAACCCTGTCTTTGGTGGTTTGCTGTTAGTTTTTGTCAACTTGACATACGCCTAATCACACCTAGACACACCTAGAGACACCTAGAAAGAGGGAATCTAACTGAGGAATTGCCTCTGTTAGACTCACTGTGGCATGTCCACTGGGCATTTTCTTAATTGATATAGAAGGACCCACCCACTATAGTGGTGCCACTCCTGGGCTGGTGTCACTGGCTTCTTAAACCAGAAAGGTAGCTGAGGGTCTGAAGAAACAGCTCAGCAGTTAAGAGCACTAGCGGCTTTTGCAGGGGACTGCAGTTGAGTTCCCAGCACCCAGCTTCCTGTAACTCCAGCTCTCTTCTGGCCTCTACATACACACATGACATATATTCAACTCACACACACACACACACACACGCACGCACGCACGCACGCACGCACGCATGTACGCACACAAATAAGATCTCTAAAAAATTTTTAGAAAGAGAGACCAGCATTGAGGTGATCCTCTGGAAGTATTTTCTCAGGGTCAGCACATAGAAACTGTGGTTCAGGGAAGTCAAGGGTACACATTAAGCTGGCAGCAGAATTTAGCAAATAATATGTAAGAGTCTCCCACATGGTGCTGGTTTTGGAGGTCATAGAGAGCAGCTAAGGCTTGGCACTGTGTGACAAGAGTCCCCGAAAAGAGGCCAGGAAGTCATTGGTGAAGGCACAACCTCAGTTGCAGTGGATCCTAGGATATTATAGATGCTAGAAGAGTGGGATGAGCCATCCTAAGCCTACTGGAGAAGCTGTGTCTGCTGTGGATGGCAGAGCTGGAGAAGAAGAGCTGCCAAATCCCGTTAGAGCCCAGAAGATCAGGAACAAGTCTCAGATGTGGACAACAAGCTACAAGATTTGATTTATGCAGTTCAATGTTGGTTTTGTTTTGATTTGATTGTAAATTCCCTGATTATTCCTTTGTGGAATAAGAAAGTATGTAACTTATTTTATTTTACAGGGATCCGCAGTTAAGAGACTTTAAATTTTAAAAGAGATCTTTAAAAAATATTGAAATTTTTAAAGACTGGAACTTAGAAGTAGAACTGTTGTTTTGTTTGTTTGATTGGTTGTTGGCTGTTGGATTGTTTGTATTTTTAGACATGGTCTTTCTATGTATCCCAGGCTGTCCCAGAACTTGTAGTGTAGACCACTCACCTCAAACTCATAACGGTTCACCTGTGTCTGCCTTCCAAGTGCTGGGATTAAAAGCACACACCACCATGGGCAGCCTGGACTGTGATTTATGTTGTGATATTAACATGAGATCTTGGGGACAAGGAATTAAAGGGTGTATGTGTTCATGTATCAAAGTTGCCATGTGGTGGAAGGTCGTAGCTTTTGTCAACTTGATACGTAAGAGGTACTCTCTATTAAGGTGTCACCTCTATCAGATTGGTCTATGAGCATATTTTCTTGATTGTTGATTGATGTATGGTACTACCCCTGGGCAGTAGACTAGGTTGGCCTCAAACTCAGAGATCCACCTGCCTCTGCCTCCCAAGTGCTAGGATTAAAAGTGTGTGCCACCACTCCCAACATCCAGGTTTCCTCTTGACTTTTGTGACTAGGGAAAGGGAAGGAGTTGATAAGATAAACTCTTTCTTCACAAAGTTGCTTCAGGTCATGCTGTTTTATTGCAGCAATGGAGAGAAATAAACAGGACAACATCATTTGAGACAGGAGTGATGCTGTCACACATCACAGAGAAACAATTGATCATACACAAGACAACGAGCACAGGGCTGGGTGCTCTTGGATGCTGTGAACTCAGAGACCAGCCCAAACAGCTGGAAGATGCACTGAGGATGGAGGAGCACTCGGGACATGGAGGAGACAGGAAAATAAATGACACCACCCAGTGCGTGGGACAGGGTGAGGATGGGGCAGATGCTGGTGTAAATATTTATGCCATTCATTGCAGTTTGCAAATTCCTCTCGAGCCAGTGATGGCATTTACTCTCTTCTGAAGCCAGGAAGGGGAGGTGGCCAATCATGCTAACTCTACCTAGGAACAAAACAAGCTTGTACTCTCCAGGACTGGGAGACATCAAGGATAGTGTACAGCTCTGTCCTTTTCTTTTGAAAAACAATAGAAGTAGAAGTCTCTTTCAGGGGATTGACAAGTTTGACGCTCTGAGAAACTTTGGATCATCAAACTGGAAGAAGGAATAACTGAGTAAGGGATCTGTGGCACAGGGATGGCGAGTGAGTGGCTCCACATCACACAGTGATTTAGTAATGGGACTAGAATGTGCTCAGATTTGACATTTTAACCCCACATACTTCAGGCTGTTGATGCAGGAATAGAGAAGGAAGGCAGGGAGAGAGAAGTCTAGGCGAGCCAACTTCTTACCAAGTTCTTTGAAGACCAGTCTCCCTGTGAACACAAACTCTGGATGCAGTTTTTATGGGAATGGAGACCTAACCCTGGAAACTCCAAAAGACACAAGCCAGAACCAACTCATGATGGCTTTCTGCTATTTGAGGAACAGTAGTAGTTCAGCAAGAGGGACTCAAAGGGGATCAGACCTGCTTAGTGTCACCCTTAGGACACACGGTAACAAGACAGTTCTCAAAGGTCTAGGGCCCTGACCAGTCCCCAAGGGAATAAAAAGATAGGAAAGTCATAGATCTCCAGGTTGGGTTGCTTGGCATATATCTATCCCCATAAGGGTCCATAGAGGACCACCATGTAGGGTCCAGGATGCCCCTGCCTTCCTACACACCACCTGAGGCACAGTCAGCGTATGACTAGGCTGTCCTCAGAGGAAATAAAATTGGTACCATCTTTTGGGTTTCTGTGATGCTGGATGGCTAACAAACTTAATTTGGTCCTGAGCTTCAGGATTCCTGGAAGGAAGGTCTGTCATTAGACCACTGTGATCAAGTCTAGTGACCATGGAAAAACTGCGTGTCACTCTCCAGTGCAAGGGTTCTTTCACAGTGTTTTGTCTCCCTCCACAGGCTCAGTGCCACACCTCTTGCTTTCTGAAGCTCTGCTTTGCAGACACCTCTGAGCCTCCCTGAGACTAATGGTCTTCATTTGCTATGGGAGCTCCTTCTGCTCCTTCAGCCAATAGCCTTTAAGATACCAGCCCACTTGGGCATGGTCTCTTATACTATAAATGGAGCTGTAAAGCATGTGCTCACCCTCTTGCTTCCAGCTCTTGCTTCTAGCTGCTAGACTCTGTTCCTGTTCCCTGTTGGTGCAGAGGACTGTGATCTAGGACAGTGATCTGTGAGTTTTCCCTAAATAAATAACCCTTTATTATACATAGTTCTGAACTAGTGTGGGATTATTTTGTAACTTCTATCATCAGCTGGTGCCCAACTTGGGGCCCAGTCCACACTTTTTGGGATGGGTCCTCCAACAGCATGGTGCATTGGGCACTGGCTCTCCTGCAGACGGTTCTAGCCAGATCTCAGACATACCAGGCTGCTGTTCAGCACTCCCCGGCTCCCACACACTGCTTCTCTGTGTGTTACATGCCAGCCCACATGCTGCTGCCTGCGATCCCCAGATTGTACACAGCCTGCAGCTTGCACTGATGGAATATTTTGGGTTTTCTCTTTATTCTGGGCCCCAACTCTCGGAATCATTTTATTGCCTTAATAACTGTTCTTAATTTGTTAAACAAAGCATATTTTTCAGTACCCAATCAAGCAACATGTGCTGATTGCTGTTCCTAGCATCTCAGCCACGTGGCTGCTGGCTGATAATGGTTATTACATCTACTCCAATTCATTGTAATTGCCTTATGACAGGTAAAATCTGAAAAACTACAAAAAATGATTGATAACATCCATGAGTTCAATAATTATTTTGCTTGTACCATGGAAGGTATTCTGCAAGGCTTACATGATTTTCCTTCTAAATCTCTTTATTTGATTCTAGAAATTAGCTTTGTTTTTAATATTATCTCATTAAAAAATGGTTCAATACTATGGAGAGGGATAGCATCAATTTGACAAAATTAGCTGAAAGAATTTGTGCTGTTTAATTTAATGTGCTGGAATCTATTGAAAAGTTATGCTATGTCTAAGGATAAGATGTTATCTTTACTGGACAAGTTTCATACCTTGGAAACCTCAGTGAGAACATTAGAACAGAACACCGAACAGAAGATTTAGAATTTTAAAAAACCAGTAGTAAAAAGAATAGAAAAGATTGAGGAATTTCTTGAAATTGATGAGCAGGGACAGAAAGTACAAGGACAGGATTTAGCCTCATCAATACATGCCAGACTCTGGAATGACTTACACAGAGTTTCAACTGCATATCTGATAATTTTCTAAGAAAGACCATCTGGCACAAAGTACCCTAAGGCAATCAAAGAATATGCATGTGAAACAAATACATATGAGCCATCTAAAAGAAATAAAACAAGCAATAGTTTCTTATGGGCTACATTCACCATTTGTCAGGGAAATGGTGAAAACATGGGCTTCAAGCACTAAGGTACCATTGGCTTCAATTAATGTCAGCAATCCTAGAAAATGGACCTCAGCTGCTTTGGAAGTGTTATTAAAGAGATGAGGCCATACCATTTCCAATGGTATGAAGAGACACCAAAATGTCAAATGTTTTAATTGTGGAAGAATAGGGCATTTAAGAAGGGACTGTAAGCAAGGAAATCCTAGGAATAATGTTTTCTCTAAGAATGACAAGAATAGGAGGACTCAGCCTTCTGGTATGTAGGAGGTGTGGCAAAGGCCAACATTAGACTAATGAATGTAGGACAACAAGAGACAGACAAGGCCACCTGATAATACTGGGGAATTTCTTGGGGGGGGCCTCTCACAGGCCCCAATATTAAACAAGGTCCAGTCATTCCCAGTCACTGTGGAGAACATGTCTTACCAAGAAAATTAGACAATCCAGTGCCTACTGTAAAAAACCATACTGTTCTGGATGATGGAATAGATCTAGAGAATGAGTCAAAAATCCCAATAGGGAATGTAAAATGTATATTTTGGCAGATTTCTACAAATGATCAAAGACCAAAGCTAAGAGTGTAAATAACATTGTAACTGAGGGATTACTAGACACAGGTGCAGACATGAGTATCATTACTCCAGAATTATGGCATCCAGATTGGCCTCTACAAGAGGCAGATATTCAATTCCTAGGAATTGGACTTCTATCTCAAGTAAAACAAAGCACGAGGTGGGCTGAATGCACAGGTCCAGAAGGACAGAAAGGAAAGCTGAGGTCATATGTAGCTAATATTGCAGTGACTTTATGGGATTGTGACCTATTGCAGCAATGGAATACCCAGGTTAACATTACTGCAGTCCCCAAAACTCATGTTTCTAGGAAGGATATAATAAGATATTATAATCGAAGGTCACCAGCTATTCAGGCTGTACAAGAGCACAAGGCAACTATCAAGACTTCAGAGGAACTAATGGCCTTGCCTTTAAAATGGTTAACTGAGAAACCCATATGGGTTAAACAATGGTCTTTATGAAAGACAAACTGCTGGTACAGGAGCAACTAGATGCTCGTCATATTGAAGAATCAATCAGCCCTTGGAATTCTTCTGTATTTGTTGTTTAAAAGAAATCTGGAAAATGGATGATGATGACAGATCTAAGACTTGTCAACAAGATAATTCAACCTATGGGCCCTCTACAATCTGGAATTCCTCTGCCATCTCTATTACCAAAAGGATGGCCTCATATAGTTATTGATTTAAAGGACTGCTTTTTCACTATACCTTTACAAGAAAATGATGGAAAAAAATTGCGTTCACAGTGCCTACTTATTCTCAGATTACTAGGAGATATCAATGGACTGCCCTCCCACAGGGAATGCTCAATAGTCCCACCCTGTTCCAATACTTTGTCAGTCAGCCATTGGAAATAATATGCAAGCCATTTAAGTCTATAATTTACCATTATATGGATGGCATTTTGTTATCTGACTCAAATGCAGACACTTTAGAAAGAATGTTTGAAGAAGCAAAGAAAATTTTGCCTAAATGAGGATTACAAATTTCTCCTGAAAAAATATAAAATACAATTACCTAGGTTACAAAATAGGTTTACAGAAAATTAGAACACAAAAGGCATAAATTAGGAGAGACTGATTGTGGACTTTTAATGACTTTCAAAGATTGTTAGGAGACATTTCCAGTCTATAACTAGCTGTTGGAATAACACCTGATCTAAGAGTTCATTTAAACAAACCCTTTGTTGGTGACAAAAACTTAAATAGTCCTAGGGAATTAACAGCTGAAACAGAAAAAGAATTGATGGTCATTAAAGATAAATTACAGGGAGGCACATGTAGATATAATGAATCCAAATCTTAATTGTATTCTAGTCATACTGCCTTCTAGAATTTCCCTACAGGAATTTTAATGCAAAGGGAAGATATTATCTTAGAATGGATTTTTTACCACATAAACAAAGTAAAAATTTTTATATGGAAAAAGTCTCTGAATTAATTATAAAATAAAATTGAGACTTTGTCAACCAGCAGAAATAGACCCAGCAGAGATTATAGTGTGTTTTACTGCTGATGAAATTTTAAAAATTATGGGAAGACAATGAACTATGGCAAAGAGCTTGTGATAATTTTTTAGTAGAAATTAATAGCAATTGTCCCAAAAGTGATAGACTTAATATTATAAAGAGAACTACTTGAATTCTTCCCCGAGTTGTACGTGACACACCAATAATTTTATACTGATGCAAACAAATAAGGAAAGGCAGGTTACAAATCAGAAAAATTAAGTAAGGTGGAACAAAGCCCTTATAATTCTGTCCAACAGCAGAATTATATGCTATTCTCATGGTACTAAGGGATTTAAAAAAAACTCTCTATATAGTTAGTGATTCACAATATGCATAAAGAGTTGTCTTGCATATTGAAACCACTGAATTTATAGCAGATGACACATAATTGACTTCATTATTTATACAGGTTTAAGATATAACCAGGAATAGACTTTGTTTCATATACATGACACACATCTGATCCCATATGGGTCTGCCAGGTTCTCTAGCACAAGATAATAAAGAAATTGGTCAATTATTGATTGGAAGAGTGCTTAAGGCCTAAGAATTTCAAAAGAAACAGCATGTCAATAGCAAAGGTTTAAAGAAAGAGTTTTCTATACATGGCAACAAAGCTAAAGAGATTATAAATCTCTACTTGATCTTTCTATAACCAAACACCACTACCTGCAGGGAGTAACCCAAAGGAATGAAATCTGGCAGGTGGATGTGTTCCACTTTACAGAATTTGAAAAATTAAAATAGATATACCACAGCATTGACATTTATTCAGGTTTTCAATGGGCAACATCCTTGAGCTCAAAAAAGATTGATTCAGTAATCACAAATTTATTAGAAGCTATGGCCATCGTGGGTACACCTCACAAATAAAGGCAGACAATTGTCCAGCATATGTATCTAAGAAAATAAAACAGCTTTTTGCTTATTATAATATAAAGGATATTACAGGTATGCCAAGCAATCCTACAGGTCAGGCAGTTATAGAAAGATCAAATAGAACTATAAGGGATATGCTAAACAAACAAAAAGAGATGGAAAATACCCCAAGAAATAGATAGCATAATGCTCTATTAACCTTGAATTTTCTTAACAATAATGAAAAAGGGAGAACAGCAGCAGAGAGACATTAGATAATAGAAAAAACTTCTGAATTAAATCAATTGGTGCATTTCAAGGATGTGTTGACCTCACAATGGAAACCAGGAGATGTGCTATGTTGGGGAAGGGGTTTTGCTCTTGTTTCTACAGGAGAAGAAAAGCTATATATACCATCAAAATTAATAAAGATTCACTTTGAAAAAGAGAAACCTTTTGAGAAAGAGAAATGGCAGCTCATCCACAGAGGTGACAATCATAGAAGTGGTAAGAAAACCTCATAAGGGTTGGGGCAGGGTTCTGTTCTTGTCTTTGCAGGAAAATACTCATCTTCAAAGAGTTGAGAGACCTTGGACATCTAGATGCCTAAAGATGGAAACATAGCTATCCAGAAAAAATCAACAAGCAAAGAGAAATCTGAATTATGATGTTGTATCATCTGCATGATAAAATGTGATTATCTGGACATGTATACATCTCTACTTAAAAATCAGAGCTGGCTTTAGAGTTGGACAATGGCTATCCTTCTCTAAATCTAAGCACATTGTTAAAAGAAAAATTCAGAATTTCTGTCTCATGTCAGGAGCCATCTGGTATGGGACAGAAAGAAGATAGATTTTAAGGAAATATTTTTCTCCATGCCCATTTTGTCTATATCATATCTTTTGTTGAATATATGTTATATAATGATGTTTAAGTTTTCACCAATGAACAGTAGATTTTCCTGCAGTAATCTTTGAAGCTCCCAGGAAGAAGATGGGGCTCCAAAACAAGGACTCCATCTGGTTGATATGATGTCATGATATTGATAGTGCTACTATGAGACTGGATTTTGGGTACCAGCTGCAGAAATAGTTTACCTTCTTACAACGCTCTGGCCAGAACTCCAAATAAGAACCAAAAAAACCCTTAACCATCATTTTACTTTTACAGGATCCTGTAGAAAGAACATCACTCCCATGATAGCTGGAAGGAATTCTAGAAGACGACGTCCCCTCTCCCAACAAAGTTTGTCCTCATGGTTAGGGGTTGATTATTATTCTTATAGGGTAGGGGTGGAAATTATGTAGGCTTGGAGATTTCAGAAGAAAGAGGGAAAACTGAATGGGATAATAGGTAGATTAGTGTGGACTTATACTAATAACTCAGTGAGTAATAGAATGAATACTTGTGAGCTATTATTTATGGACAATTTATATTGGCATAGATTTTTGTATATTGATACAAGTTCAAATAATATTTGTTATATTGGATATGTGCCTATTTCTGTTTATAATATTTGTACACCTATGCAAAGTTATTTTGTCAGATTGTATGTATGCATGTTTCTACCTCTGTTTAAGACATTTTGTATATTGATAAAATTTTAGGATATATTTATCATATTGCATTATATATTTCTACCTCTAATTAAGATATTTACGTATTGTTTACATTTTGAGGTCATTGTCTTCCTTTACTGCACAGTTGTTTAAAGATTGTTTAATATTCTGATATGAAGTCTTAATCGTTAAGTTATATAGGTATTAAGTATTATAAGTCAATAGTCATTCATGTTTGCTATACTTTTAGTCAGACTAATTAGGATCTTTAGCTATATAGAGACTGTATTCTGCATAGATAGTAACCATCAACCACTTCAAAGATCTGTACAATATGGCATTTAAATAACTTAGAATTCTGTTGCCATGAGACATGACTGCTCCTGGCAGCACTGATCTATTCCCAAGAGAGTGTTGAGCACCAAAGACACTCCACTTAGAGTTTGTTTTCTTCTTGGCACAACTGGCCTTTGGGCAAGGAACTGCCCATGCCTCAACCACTGACAAAGTACACGATGTCAGGACTGGACAAGCAGGATACAAGAAAAAAAGACTGCCAAACCTTGCCAAGACATGGTTAGACAGTTCTGAAAATGTTTCTGCCTCTGAAAATGGTCTGTCAGTTACTCTAGGCCTTAGCCAAAGTTGGTTGCTTCAACATTGCAAATGAGACTTTGGGTGCTTGCCCAGGCAGCCAGTTGTCCCTGTCGTTTATTGCACATTTTAGAAGCTGCTTGATTGCACTTCCTGCCTGCTCAAGTAATATTATTTCCTTTCATAGGCCTTCTATGGGGTTGAAGATTAGTCATAGTTACCATCTTCTTATGATCTAGCCAAGCCATTTCCAATATGACTTAGACTCCTTAGGATAGAATGTTTATTAAAACATTTAGCATATGTTCCTTGCTTGATATTGTTTATGCTGGTTGTAATTCTAATCTTATACTTGATATCTGTCCCTAGTGTTTATAGTTTTGTATTGGGTTTGGAACTCTCTCATTTAAACAAAAGGGGGAAGTGCTGTGGGAGCTCCTTCTGCTCCTTCAGCCAATAGCCTTTAAGATACCAGCCCACTTGGGCATGGTCTTTTATACTATAAATGCAGCTGTAAAGCATGCTCTCACTTCTGTCTGCTAGACTCTGTTTCTGTTCCTTGTTAGTGCAGAGGACTGTGCTCTAGGACAGTGATCCTGCAAGTCTCCCCTATATAAATAACCCTTTATTATACATAATTCTGAACTAGTGTAGAATTATTTTGTAACTTCTGTCATCATTCATTGATGGCATTTAGGGCCAGCTCCACATTCCCAAGAGCACACCCCTTTCTGACCTGGTCAGTAGCTATCCCCCTCCTTTCTGGCCTGGGATGTGTAACAGTGCAGCTCCCCAGCAGAGGTGGACAGAGACCTCTGGGGTTCTCCCCAGAGCTAACAGAGAAGACCAGGGGTTGGGGTCATTGTCCTCAGTGACCAAAAGGTGCCAATAAGTTTGCTATGCCCTTGAATGTGTCCTGGTCAGAAAGATAAAGTCACTGACCAGCCCTGACCCATGCCCTGCAGAGACAGGTGTGGACAACTGGGGCATGAGACAAGGACTGAGCATGGGAGTGGGGGACACTGAAAGGTTTTGTGAGAATAAGTGATCCTTCAAGCCAGCATGTGAGTACCCTGGCTACAGAGAGCCTCTCTCTCGTCTCAGTCTCTGTCCTTAGTTCTCCACTGTCTTCTCCTTCCTCTCCTCTTTCTCTCTCTGTGTCTTTATCTATCTTTAATATTTAACTTTTATTCAGTTCAGTTGCCCTACATCTCTGCTTCATGAGAGCGTCCAGTGACAGGGTCTTTGGATTCCTACCCATCTTCCCTCTAAAGAAACTCCAGAAATGAGGGAGATTGGACTCATCCTAGAATCCTGAACTTGAAAGAATTAGAAATGACCGCAGAGGGAATCTGATCCAGATTAGCAATTAAGAAATAAGTTTTATTCCATACAACTTGGGCATCTTTAGGTGTGGCTCAATGGCTTTGACACTGGCGTTTGTGCCCTTAACTTCTAGCCAGACAAGTGTCTCCTACATTCTCAGAAAGTCCCTCTCTTCTGGGACCTATCAGTTTCCATCTTCCTAGAAGTAGACACCCAATGGTGTCTGTTGCCACAGTGGTCTGTAGCCATTACATAGCTTATTCAAGTGTTGCTGTCCTTTGACTATAACCCATGATGCACAGCACAGTGTCTGGGAGGTTCATCCACATCATTGCATATATGATTCTCTTATTGGGAGTAGTGTCTTGGTTTGCTCCAGCACCCTCGTTTCGTGGTTACAGCTCTTTTTTGGTCTGTGGACGGCCATCTTCTTACTATGCCTTTACACACTCTTCTTCAGTGTATGTGCACAGAGGATGGGGGAAACAAGAGTGTACCTATTTTCCTGGAGTGTTATAAGAACACAAATCCTGTCGGATTAACACTCTATCTTCACGACGCCATATAACCTTAGCTACTTCCGTAGAGTCCTCCTCTCCAAAGTGAGATGCAGTGGGGTCAGAGCTTCCACTTGTCACTTCTAGGAAGGACTTTAACATTCAGCCTAGAGCAGGTTGTTGGCTCCCTTTGTTGTGGGTGAGCAACTTTCCAGTGTAGGGATTGATTAAATAGGCGTGCTTGCCTGAGTCTTCCTCACCTGTTGATAGACATTTAAGTTGTTTCCCACTTGGGCTACTGTGAACAAACATGCCATGAACACACATGCACCAGGATTTGGGTTAACCAACAGAGAAGACCCTAATGCACTGACAGAAAGTTCCAGTAGCCTTCAGGAGTAGCTTGATGCAGAGGCTCCCAGTCTCAGCCCCCTCTACACTATTTTTAATACTGTTGATGACCTTGATCTTGCTGTTCACAGGAGCTCATTTCCAGGATACACCTCCTCACGTAGCTCAGTTTTTCTGTTTCTCTTATGAACAAATGTAGAGACAGCTCTGTGCCAAGCCCTGCGCACTGGGACAGGGAGCAGTGAGGGCTCAGGACTGGTCCCTGCCCTCCTGACACTCACAGTACCATGAGAACCAGGGGCAGATGGACACAGACTCCACACATAACTGTCTACAGGCCTGGATGCTGAGTACAGTGAGGGATTCAGGAGGGAGGAGGGTGGATGGAGCCGTGTTGTGGTCATCCTGAAGGCTCCCAGGTTCTATTCCTCTTTCTCCAGAGTCTCCCTTCTGCAGCCACATGAAGTCTTCCAGACAGCTGATGTCCATGTGGGCTGTTTGTTTGCTTCTAATCAGGGGCTTGTTTATGAAACACGGCTTGGGAAAGCATTCCTTATTCAAATAGACATTCAAGTTCTGCAGGAGAATCCGTGTTCTTGAGGTTGAGGACTCGGTGTTCCGCACCAGTGTTATTCCCTCCTTAAGGACTTTCCGCCCAGCCACTGAGGCTAGCGGGATGGATTATTTATTGGCCAGATTAAATGTGTCCCTTGGCTATAAAACTGATACCAGTGTCCTGAGCGAGACAGGCTTGTCTCTGTGTAAAGCGCTCTGAAGATCATGCACTTCTATACCCTCTCAGCATGAGAAGTTCTGGGTAATTGTGGATTTTCTGTCTCAAAGGTTTGATCATGGGCAATCACTTATCCAAGACGAGGACCTTCATGTCTGGTGCATGCCAGCGATTGGGCCAGGTGCTGGGGGCATAGCTCCAAGCAAGACAAACCAGGGTTTATCTCTGGAGGACCTCAGGGTTGGTTCATCCCATGAGCCTTTGCATGTTACTTATGGTATGATTCGTGATGTTTGCCACGAAAACAAAACACGGGGTTTTAAGGGGGTACATCTGGGTGACCCAGCCTAGATGAAGGATTCTATGACATTGGGGCTGAAGAAATGTAAAGGACAGACGCAATATCACAGAGGGAAAGGAAGGCAGAAACATAACGGGGGTGGTGGTAGTACATGTAGAGGCAATGAGTTGGGGACATTGTGCAACCAAGAGAAGCAGGTGCAGGTGGAACAGGGTAAAAGGCCAAGTCACACTAGACCCTGTGTGGTTCAGTTATCTAGAGTATATTCTAAGAGCCGTGGTAGCTATGGGAGGCGTGAGCAGGGGGCTGGCACTGCTGCCTCCCTGTACCAGTCTACCCACAGCCTGTCTCTTCCTCTGACCCCACCCACAGCCGTGCTCACCTCTTACCATTCCTCTTCCGGCCTTAGAACCTGCTAGTGACTTTGCACTTCAGACACCGAAACAAAATCATTTGTAGGGCTTGAGGTGCTGGTGATTGGTCAAGCCTTGGAAGGATGAGTAAGTGGGTGGGAGGTCACTGGAAACCATTGCTGTCTTTCTTCGCCAGGCTGTAAACTGGTTTATGAAACAATTTTGTAAAACACTGGCAGCGGAGGTGTGAGCCAGGAACTCAGCATGTTGTTGTCATCAGCATCACCGATTCTCTTCATTAAGCGAGGGTTGCTGTGCCGAGTAATTGCCACACCGTATTGGCTCGCCGTTGTTATGAACCACGACAGCCCAAAGCTTAGTCACTTAGAGCCTCGAGTGCCAGCCCACAGTTCCGCGGACCACAGCGTAGGCTGTCCTCAGCCGGGTGGTTCTTCTGCGATCAACTAGTCTCTCCAGGGTGTCTGTGGTAACCAACAAGCTGCAAGCCAGCTTCTGGGGACTGCCTGGAGTTTAGTGGAATCAATGGGGGATTGGTCCTATATGTCTGCTCATCCTTCCCGACAGTGGCCTCTTCCTATGGTGCTGTCAGCTCCCCAGATAAAAAGAGATACTCTGTTGCATCCAGGTCCCAGGCTCCAATGTCAAGGTGGGGGAAAGCTCCCACCTCTTGACAGAAGTACCACTAGGGAGCTTAAATGGGGAGAAAGAAGGATGAATGTTTACATTGTTTCATCCCCAGCAAGAGTCAAGTCTGGTTTGACAGATGGGGAGGGTGAGCTACAAAGAAACATGTCTTACTCTAGAAGCTGATCATATTAGAATTGAAATTTAAACCTCAGGGTTTATTTAGGTTCTGGAGACTGAGTCTCTATGTAGCTCAGGCTAACAAACTCGTGATCCTCCTGCCTCAGCTTGAATACTGAGGTCAGAGAGGGTATGCTGCCATGCCTAGCTTGAACTACAGTTCATGACTCTAAAGGGATCTCGTGTTCTGGACTCTCAGGACACATTGTCCGCACCACTCACGTGCTGGTCTAAGCTAAGGGACATGTTTTTACGGATATCAGGTCTCTTCTTCATCGTCATATTTATTGTTTGTCTGTGGTAAACAGAGACTGTCCATGACTTACACATACCCATTTGTTTCATTCCCGAAGTCCTAGAGGGACTGTTGTCCTTAGCACTCAGTACCCATAGGAGGCTTGTCTCAGGATCTTCACGGGTGTTAAAATCTGTATCTGCTTAAGCCCTTGTATAAAATTCAGGATACAATCCACACGTTGTCCTCCTGTAGAGTCCGTGTACTGGGTAATGATGCACCCACCAACCATGTCCCATGTGTGACTGTTGTCACATGAGGTCATGTTACCTGGTTACCTTGCCATCTCCATGAGGACAAACCATGACATTCACACAACAGAATCGTCTGCCAGCGCATCTCCAATGTGTCCCTGATATTAGAGTGGCTGTGCTTTGAGCTTCCATTGCAGTGTGGATGCTATTGGGTGCTGTGAGCCCGCATTGCTCAGAGAACAGTGAGGGCAGGGCTGTGCCTGCTTAGTACTCAAGCAATATTTTCTTTTCTAGTTGAGAAAGGATTTCATCCTGTAACCCAGATTGACCTCAAACTCATAATATAACCTAGCCTGGCCTCACACTTGCACGGCTCCCCTCCAGCCTCAGCCTCCAAATGCTGGGGTTACTGGTGAGAGCCACCCATGCTCAGCCAGGTACACTTTTCTGCAGAGCATGCTTGATTTTCATTTAGTTGACTTTACAAGTACAGTGGGCTGAGGGGTCAGCTGCTTGCCTGGCCTTGGGAAGTAATTCAGTGGTCAGCTGCTTGCCTGGCATGCATGAGGCCCCAGGCTTAATCCCCAGCACTTTGACAACAACCTCTAAGAAACCTATGGTGGGGAGACTATTGTTCTCATTTTGTTTCCCCCACAATTAGGACAACAGCTGATGTCTTGTTCATACTCTCTTTCCAAATATGAACAGACAGAGGCCCAAGGGGAGCACTATTGGCCTCAGGTCCCACAAAGTGGGATTAAATCCAGGTCTCCTCTCGTTCCCCATGGTGACTTGGGACACCCTCGTTACAGAGACTGAGAAAAGAATAAACAAATTATTGGAGGGTACACATTTTGTCTCCCCTGAGGTGCCTCCAACCAAACCTAGCCCCAGAGCATAACCCCGAGAGCACTTTGTGAGCACTTAGCCCAGAGGAAGAACCCTTGGCTCAGGAGTCAAAGACACAGATATGTAGTCCCGGGTTGATGCATAATCTTGGCCGAGTCAGCGTAGGGAAGGCCTGGCTTTCTTCATCTGAAATACTGGGCACCCGCATCCCTGGCCTGAGTCAAAGGTCCGATTCCATAGAAACGTGGAACATGGTTCTCTGCCAGACTCACCAGCCCCATTGCCTGTGACAGGGTCTGGGCCTCGTATTAGAAGAATCCTGTCCTCCGTTCCATCTGTACTTCCCAAACCTGTCTTCTTAATGGCATCAAGGCATCTAAACTTCATCTGTTGGTCTTCTGGCCAAACAACCTGGCTCAGGATAAGAGTTTGAGAATGTTGCCAAATTGAAGCCACTCAAAGAAACAAAGCAAAACCAGGACCACTGGCACAGGGCTGGCGGCCTGTAAGGTAGACTGGCTATTTCGGAAAGCATGATCTTCCTGTTTGTTTGTTTTGGTTTTTCAAGTGTGGTCATGGTGTAGCTCTGGCTATCCTGGAACTCCCTTCGGTAGACCACACTGGCCTTGAACTCACAGATATCAGCCTGCCTCTGCCTCCTGAGTGCTGGGATTAAAGGTGTGTGTCACCTCTGTCCGGCTAGCGTGACCCTTTCTTAAGAGGTTAAACATCCCCTTCTTATGGCCTGATCTTTCTCCTCCTTAAATATTTATCGAAGATAAAAAAAAGTCTAGCCATGTGTGGTGGTGGTGGTGCATGCCTGCCACCCCCAGCACTCTGCACCTTGGAGGCTTAGATTAGGAATTTACTGTTATCTTCAGCTACAAGGTAAGTACAAGGCCAGCCTGCCATATTTGACCATCTTAAAAAAAAAAAAAAGCTGGCACTTAACACATTAGGCTTGTAGTGACTTTATTTCCAAAAGCCCAGAACCCACCCCCCATAAGTCAAGCACCTCTCAGCTGGTGAAAGTGAGGCCAGCGGTGGCAGATACTGCATAGAATTTCAGTCAACAAGAAAAATGAATGGGTCTGATGGACACAGTGTGAGTGAATCCCACAGCGGTTAGACACTTGCGGAATATGACATTTTGGTCAATGACTAACCACGTATATGACAATGCTTCCATTCAGTCCCTGTATTCTGCGTGGAAAATGCCAGAGGAAGAAACTGCATACTCTTTGGTTTCTATTTACATAAATTTCTAAAACATGCAGACTAATGAAGGATAGTGCCTTGGGGTGCTGGGGATGGAGTGGGGAGGGGCAGACCACAACGGAGCTTGAAGAACCTTCTGGGGGTAATGGACACATCTGTCATCATTTGTGGCAATACCTTAATAAAACATGTCTCCACGGGGGCGATCAACTGGCTCATGAATGAGCCCAAGAGACTCCATAGCGAAATGCTGGCTTCAGTGCTATTTAAAACATCTCGGCATGGAGTAGAAGGGAAGCTTCCAGATTCCTTGCATGAAACCAGCATAACTTGGGCACCCAAAACCTGGCAGGAACATTGCTTTTGTGAGCACGAGGTTCTCTCTGTGTGCACCACACTCAGGGTTGTTACTAAATCAACAGCCTGTAGCTGACCTAGATACAACACAGGCTCCTGCACAGCTCTTTGGCTGTGATTAAAGAGAGACCAACATCACTGAGTTCGAGGCCAGGCTGGGCTTCATAGCAAGACCCTGCCTTAAAAAATATCTAATGAATAAAAAAGGGGGTACACTTGCCTAGTCTACTTTACACACTGGGTTAGATCCCTAGCTCATTTCATGGGGGAGAGCAGGGAGTACACCGGGGAGGTGGCTCAGCAGTTAAAATATATGGCTCAGCAGCTAAAATATTTGCCGTGCATGCAAGAGGACCCATGTAAATACCAGATGGCTCTCTTCAAATTCTGGCCTTGGAGACGGGCTCCCTGGAGCAAACTGACTAGTGAAACCATCCTATCAGCAAGTTCTGGTTTCGTTGAGACATTCTCCCTCAAAGAACAAGGTGGAAGAATGATTGAAGAAGATTACCAATGTCAGTCTTGGGCCTCCACATTCATGCTCACATATATGTAAACACACACACTACATACCATGTATACACATGCAAAGAAGAAAATCGGAGAAGACCATTCCTTTCATATTTAAAATTACTATTGTTATTGTCAAGGCAGGGTCTCACTGTGCAGCCCTGGTGGGCCTGAAACTATGCAGACCAGACTGGGGTTAAAGGTGTCCATCACTGTACCATGCCTGCCCTCCTGCCTTTAAAACTAAGGTATTCTTTTTATTATACAAGTGACCTTTTGTGCACTGTAAAATGATCATCTTGACTAAGGATGCAGTTCCTATTGCTCTCTCAGGATTTATACCTAAGCCTTGATATTATTCCACAAAATAAACAGGGGAGATTTTCCCAAAAGTCTATTTACTGAAAGAAATTTCAGATCACTAAGGTTAAGTGAAGCAGCTATAGAAAAAGTTTTGGATACTGACAAACTTCTTAGGAATTTGTTAAAATTAGGGTTTCAAAATTCTGCAATCCTGTCCTCAGATATCACTTTCCACTTTTGACTCCCCGTAAGAAACCAGTGAGAGAAGATAATTACTCATAACGGTAAACAACGAACAGCTTAGTGAACCTGGGCAAGAGCACAGATGAAGCTGGCACATGCCTGGTGTCCCAGCGCTTGAGAGGTGGAGGCAGACAGATTCATTTAAGGTCTTTCCTGACTATATAGTAAGAGTGAGGCTAACCTGGGCTATATGAGACTCTGCTTTAAAAGGTTGAAGTGATACTGTGAAGATACCCACAGACACAGGGCTAAGATGATGTCTACCCACAGACACAGGGTTAAAATGTCTGTCTACCCACAGACACAGAGCTAAGATGTCTACCCACAGACACACAGCTTAGATGTCTTGAGTGCATCCGGACAGAACATTGTGGGGGCATGCACGGGAATTGACAGTCTAGTTGCAGTGAACACTTAGAACATAAATAAGAAAGCAAACCGGAGTGCTCCACAAGACGGTGGCTCCTGCTCAGTTTCCTGCCATGAAGACACTCTGAAGGCAGAGGTGAGGGCTTGGGTGTATCCAACAATGCTCTGGGAGCAGGCAGCCTACACCAATCATGAGCAGGGACGAAAGAGTCTGCAAGGACAAGATAAACCTCAGTGCACAGGGCCACATACTCTGGCAACAAGAGACCTTGCCTGTTACCACATCTCCCACCAGGATCTGCTGCTGGCCTGGTTGGCTCTGACCTTAGTAACCATTGCACATGGCACCCTGGCTAAGCACAGCTGAGGCCATGACCAGTTAGCCTCCCTCACTCTTCAAAAGCATCCGCTGCAGATGCTTACTGTTCCTCTTCTGCCAGTGGGTGTGCACGTGACAGTCTGCTGTGCACGGGGCAATCAGACCTACAGCTGACTTCATGCCACCTCAACACACCGTCTAAGAGCGAATTCTGCTCCAGACATGGTGGCATCACTTAGAGCTAGATTGTTGGGTTGTTAGATTCATCTGCTGTGTGTTTTCCCCCTATTCTGTGTGTGAACAATAAGCCGTGCATTCAAAAAAGACACCTGATTGTCAGCCCTTCTGTGACACATAAGCTATATTCAAGATGCTAGTCATTCTGTCTACCCCTGACAAATTTATAGGTTAGTGGAAAAAATGAGTCAAACTAAGAGGTGGGGAATAAAATACAGACAGTATAGTGGACCTGAGAACATTATTTCTTTTTAAGGGGTGTGTGTGTGTGTGTGTGTGCGAAGCTGGAGAGATGGTTCCGTGGTTAAAAACACTTGCTGCCCTTGCAGAAGCCCCAGGTTTGATTCCCATAGCACATCACACTGCTCACAAGTGCCTAGAATTCCAGTTCTGAGGGATCTGATGCTCTCTTCTGGCCTCTGCTGACACAACATGTGTGTTATGTACATACAGGCAAGCAGACAAACACACATAAATAAAAATTAAACCAAACAATACTGACATTAAAATGGGGGGGGGGGAGTCTGGGACTGAGGAGATTTCTGAGTTTGCCTCCGAATCCCATGTACAGTAGATAAGCATCGTGGCATACATGTTTAATACTCATCCTGGGAAGGTGGAAGCAGGCAGGTCCCTAGGGCTAGCATAGTCTACTTAGCAGGATTGAGGCCGAGGAGAGACGACAGTCTCAGAAGAAGAAAAGGAGAGGCCGTCTGAAGAATGACAGCTAAAGGTTGTCCCCCTGTTCCACATGCAGGAACACACATGCACATACATGTACCTCACACACATGCACCCATACACAAGAACATGTAAACACACACGCACACGTGCACACATGCATGCATACATGCATACACAGTGAGGAGGAGAGTCAAGCTTCCCCTGGAGCATGGAAGAACCGGTGGGTGAACTTCTGATGTCTTTCCAGGGAGGTCTGGGTACAATCTGGGCAGCGAATACAGCTGGCACACTCACTTCCCAGTGTTTTTGCTTTAATACGTTTGGTTCGCCCTTGGTTGTGCGAGTGGGAAAGACATTATTTCAGCAGAGGGGCATTCTGGAATTCCAATAGCAGCACTAAGGGAAACTCCCTGAGTGTTAGCAAGCAAGCAGAGTCTCTCTTGGGTCCCATCTTCATCTGCCACTTGTCAGTGTCTCTGAAGCTTCCAAGAAAATACTGCCAGTGATATGTTAGGTATGGGAGGGTAACAGTCGTGTTTTTCTGTGGCTGTGATCAAAGAGGCTGACAAAGGCAGCTTAAGTGAGGAAAGGTTTATTCCACGGTGGCAGAGGAGTCAAGGTATTGGGGTTTGCAACCACAACCAGGAAGCTGAGAGCCATAAATGCATCCAGCAGCTCAGCTCACTTTCTTCATTCACAGAGTCCAGGGTTCTAGCTAGGGAATGGGGTTGCCCTTGGTGGGTGGGTCTCCCACCACTATTAGCACAACCAAAATGATCTGCCATAGGCATGGCCCAGGACCCAAATAAGTCCCGATTCTGTCAAGCTGACAATTACCAGCAACCATTGGGAACAGCTAAAGCCACACCTAGAAATATTTGAGCATCATTTCTTTGACTTGGTTTGCCTATCTCAGAGTGTCAGTGGCTCATATAAACTGCTCCGGGCAGATACATACTGCCCCTCTCTGAGTGTACCTGCTTTCTCTGGCTGTCTTCCACCTCTGCAGTGTTATAGGCCTTTAGTTGACACTGGCCATGGGTACACCAGGAGTGGAAGGCAAGTAACTGATTTCCAGTATCTATTTTAGCATTCTGTCTCTTAACTAATAAGCCATTTTTGTGAGCATTCAGATTTCCTCTGTGCTAATTGAGGGAGGCTGTTTCCCACCGTAGACACAACTATGAGATTTGCAGGTCTAAACAGTCCCATATCCCCCACCACCATCCAAGAAAGAAGACTCAAGATTGGTTTGCTTACAGCTCTTGGCTCATTGAAGACCACGTACAGCAATGCAGCTGTCCCTTAAATATCACCGTTAAGGGCTTGAGAGCGGCTCAGGGGTTAAGAGCACTGGCTGCACTTGCAGAGGATCCAAGTCCAATTCCCAGCACCCATGTCAGGTGGCTCACAACTGCCTGTAATTTCAGCTCCAGGAGATCCTACATCCTCTTCTGGCCTTACAGGCACCTGCTCTCACGTGCACATACCCACACAGAGACACATAATTAAATATAATAGTAATAAATCTGAAAAATGTCATCACTGAACACAGGCTATTTTCTCAAGAGCCCGACTGACGATTTACAAAATCTTCAAACTGCGTAGGTGTACTCCAGGCCCCCATGTCAGCGCTTGCTCTCGTAAATCCAAGAGTGAGATCACCGTGAAGCTGTGAACAGCAGACACCACACAGGCAGACACCACTCAAGGTGGATTCCCTCACAAGCTGTGGACAAGCAAAGCTTTCCTGCCAGAACATCCATCCCATAAACACACAGATCTCCAAGACCCCGGATCCTTTCTCCCTAGTCACCGCTATGCCTTACCATCACTCCCTGGCCAATTATCCACAACTGACAGAACACAACCTGTCTGAGACAGAAAGACCTGTTCCCTCGGTTTTCTCAAGATACGTTCAGACTGGGACCAGGAGGGACCAGCTGTTGGGAACGTGTGTTAGCATTAGACTTTCAAAGTCACCTTGTTTGGGGGGATCGCCTTTATATATGGTGTGTGTGTGTGTGTGTGTGTGTGTGTGTGTGTGTCCTTAGAGACCAGTTGTTCAACCCTTTGGAGCTGAAACTACAGACAGCTGTGAATCACTCAACATGGATGCTGGGATTTGAAATCACAGAGCATCAAGCTCCTCTTTCTGCTGAGCTGTTTCTCCAGCCTCTCAAAATAAAATCTTCTTGCAGTGTTTTATAAAATGGCTTCTCTCAACTGGGAGTGGTGGTGTGAACCTTTGATCCCAGCTTTGGGAAGGAAAAGGCAGGCGGATCTCTATAAAGGACCAGCCTGATCTACGCAGCAAGTCCAAGGCCAGCCAGGACTACACAGTGAGACCTTGTGTTGGGATCGGAGAGGCGACTTCGCAGTTATGAGCATGTATTATGCTTGTTAGGATGTTAGGATGCTGGCACCATAGTTCCAGCATATCTGATATCCTCTTCTGGTCTCCCCCGGCACTGCACTCATGTGTTACCCCCCCCCCCCACATAATCAAGTAATTAATAAATAGGAAAACTAAAAACACCCAACAGATTCCATGATATAGGTGTGCTTCCCCAAAAGGATATTCATATTTTTCTATCAAGATTTTATGGAATTGCAAGCTTGAGTGTCTTGAGTCCCTGGTGGAAGAGGAAAACTCTGAAGATAAGACATGGTTCCTGTAATGGACATACCCTTCCTCGTCTGTCCTAGGATGCAACACGTGTGTCTGGCCATTCTCGTTCTGGTGCAAATGATGACGACACGGCAAATTACAAGGAACTGTTATTGCTTTGGTACCCACGCTGGCTTTGAACTCACTTTGTAGCTAGGCACAATGTTGAATCTTCATCCTTTTGAATTCTGATGCTCCTGCCTCCACCTCCTAAGTGCTGGGATTATAGCATGTGATAGTATGCCTGGCTTGACTTGTCTAGTATTTTCAATAAACTTTCTGTACATACACAGCTGATACTGTCGGTCAAAGAGCAAGAGCCAGACCAAGTCACACAGACTGGGGATCAGCAGAGCTAGGATTCAAGCACCTGTGCCCGGCATCTGGGACTCATGATTGTCCCTACTTGGTCCTACCATTCTTCCACCTGGTCTGTGAAGCAGCCATTCCTCCTTTTCAGCTCTGTCTAATCCAGGCCCTTATAAAGCCAAGGCTTGGTCTTGAACTATTCTCTTCTGGCAGCCTCTCTATAAGAACAGAAGCCAGTTTGTTATGGGAACACTGCTTCTGGGGAGCAGGGGAGCCAGGGAGCTGGGGAGACAGGAAGCCAGGGAGCTGGCTGGAGCTGGAGAAGCTGGGGAGGGGAACAGTGCTGGCCAGGCCTTTCCAAACAGCACCTTGTCCAAGTGGGCCCCATCCCAGAAGCATGGTTCAGAAACTCAGCATCTATGCACAGCCAGCCCTGGCCTGCCTCATGGCTGTCATCCTGCTTGAATCACTGGCCACCCACGACATCTTACCCACCACTGATTCCTGATCCTGGAGTCACCCCTGGTTCTCTCACAGCCCCTCTTACTCCAGGCCTGTCCTACGTATATTGGGCATCATTTCCTGGATGACCAGCGGCTGTTTAATCATCCCCAAAGTCAGCGAGGAAGGTGCTGTGAAGTTCAGTATTCACAGAACATCTCACAGTGAGAAGGCCAAACCTGTAGGGATCCCTTTCCTCCCATCATACTGGAACCCATGGACTCCCCCAAAAAACTCCAAAGAGCTCAACTCTTTTGATTTTGGTCTGATTTCTTATCTTCTTCTTTTTTAAATTTTGTTTTATTTGTGTGCACTGGTGTTTTGCCTGCATGTATGTCTGTATGATTTTGAAGGTGTTAGGTACCCTGAAACTGAAGTTACAGACCGTTGTGAGCTGCCATGTGGGTGCTGGAGGAATTGAACCCAGGTCCTCTGGAAGAACAGTCAGTGCTCTTAAGCACCGAGCCACCTCTCTATCCCCTTCTTATCTTTTCAAACATCTATTCACTCCCACTAGGTAGGGACTCACTCTGCACTTCAGGAGTGTTGGAAAACAATGCAACCCAGGTTGGCCTTGAACCCATGGTAATCTTTCTGCCTCAGGCTCCCAGATATTAGGATTACAGACCTGGTTATCGTTACTGACTATGTGAAAGTGTTTTGCCTGCGTGTGTGTCTGTGTATCACCTGCACACCTGGTGCCCAGGAAGGTCAGAAGAGGGCAACCAATTCCCTGGGATTGGAGTTACAGATAGTTATGATTGGCCTCATGGGTGCTGGGAATTAAACCTAGGTCCTTTGCAAGAGCACAGAGTGTTCTTAATCACGGAGAATCTCTCCAGCGGCCCCCTCCCATTTCCTTTGTATTGTTAAGAGGAGTTTCATAAGGTCTGGAGACAAGGGAGTGTGTGTATGTGTGTGTGTGTGTGTGTGTGTGTGTGTGAGCACGCACGTTGCCTGTGCCTGTGTCCATTTTCTGTATTTGTGACAACATGTCTAATGTTGACTATTTATTTTATAAGCTCACAGTTCTGCAGGTTGAAAACCCAAGACCCAACCTGCTATGTTACTGGTGCCACAATTTGGTGGCATCTTGGCTTATAAAACTGAGAGATCTCACAGTGAGACCAAAGCCAGAGAACAAGGAGAGATCAAGTTTGTCCTGGGGCTGAAGCCTACCTTCCTGGATTTTGCCAGGACTGGATCCGTGGTTCTGCCATCTGAAGATACACGCATATGGCTTCAAACCTCAATTTTGTGTTTACTCTTCATGTCCCAGTCTAAAACTGGAAAGACAGTAGCCATGCCAAAGGGATGGCACAAGCGTGAAAGACCCCTGCAGCACTTGCCTTTACTGTCTTGTCCTGGTGTCACAGTTGTATTTGCTGTCAACCCATCATTAGCCCCTGGAGGGCAGGGCCCTTGTTTAACCGCACACAGTGGTAACCACTGTATTAATGCTTATGAAAGTAAGTTTGAAGTCATTCTGGCCCCCTCACTCTGGTGAGCTGCTCAGATAGCTGCTGTGGCTGTGTCACCCCAACTCTTTGTGTCTCTGCCCTCACCACTTCTTTACATAACACCAGCAGTTTCCCGCCTACCAAAATAGACTAATTCAATTATTCTGTATTTATCAGTTAGAACCAATGGAATGAAAATAAGCTGCCATAGCACAAAACCCACAGATGTTTGGGGTTAGTTCTCTAACACAGTGTTCAACTATTTTACTTATTTAATGTTTTTTTCTTAAGAAACAAAACAAAACCAGTCTGCCCTGGGATTTGGAAACAGGATCCGATTCTCTTAGAGCCTCCCGCTCCCTGCTGGGAGTGGTGTGGGCATGTGGGACAGACAGGTAATGGGAAACAGCTGCTTGGCCCATGTAGGCTCCCAAGCCCCAAATTGGTGATGAGGTGCCGCGGACACAGGGCAGGCAGTGATGGTTTGGGCGGGGGTTCTGTGAACAGCAGCTAAACTCTTCTCATCAAGCTGGCGGAGTGAAGCGGAGCCTAGCGGCCTGGGCAGCCTCCGACATGAGAAGCAGTGAGTACAGACCCAGAGAAGAGAGGCTGACAGGCCCGGCCCAGCCTCCATCCCGCTGATGCTGGGAGAGCATCCCCAGCAGGCACTGACGCTCTGAACTGTTTATCCCAATGACTTGTTCTTCAGTGACCCGATTGCTCTCCTCCATGATGTTGTGACATGACATGACCCCAAACAGCAGGCACAGTAGATTTCAGAAGATACCATTTAGATTAGGAACCAAAAGAGCTTCTTATAAAGGGCCAGGAAGAATGGAAAGGCTGAAGCTGCGCAGAGAAGGTGGGCTTTGGTGTAAGTGCTCAGCGGTGCTCTCGTGGTGTGAAAGCAGCCACAGATAACATGTGAATGGCTGGGCACATCTATTTACAGAAATGTGTGGGGCTGGAGAGGGTCCACGGCATGTATTTCTGTTCACTTCTTCACTGGCCTCTCTGCTTAAACTCCGTGTGGTTTCTCACTCCCTCCGTGTGAAACTGGAACTCCTGACTGTGGACAGGATGGCCTGTAGGCTTGACCTCACTCGCCTCTTTACTCTTGTTTTAGGGCTCCCCAGCCCCATGCCCAGTTCATTCCTTCCCAAGCCTGCTGCTTCTTGAGTACAGCAGGCCCCTTGTCCCTACTTCCCTTTCCATACGATTCATACATTCCCACTCTTTGGGGGCTCAGCACAAATACCATTTCCTCAGAAAGTCCATTCTTGCCACTTCTGAGAACACGTGACCATGTCTTCTCTCTCTGGTCAGGAGTTCATGGCATCCAGTTTTATTTTCTGTGTGGCACTTTTGGGAAAGCTCTCCTGTGCTTTTGTTTATAGTCTTCACTGCCGTTAGGTCCAGGGGGACAGCAGACTCTGTCTCTGATGCCTCGGGCCCACAGAGTTGGGGTACAGGAAGAATGTGAGAGTGAGCAGCTGTCTCCCTTGGCCTCTAATTTCCTCTAGAGAGCAGCCATGGTGCTGAGAGAGGTGTCTTTTAAAAACGAGGACCCTCGATCTTGGCCCATTTCTACACTGAGTGCTCTTAGAGAAACGTTCAGCTCCCACTATTGTCCCAGAGATGATGCAAAGAGGACCCTCTGCCTCCTGCCCCCAGACCATCCCTCCCATCCTGAAGAGGAGGTTGCCTGTCGGGCTACTTGTGTGACCCCAAAGGACACCACTTGGCAATGGACGTGTTTTTGAACTGGTAACAGACAATGGGTGATGTTCCAGGAATTCTTGTCAAACAAAAGAATGAGGCCGCAGACACCTGATTCATGAGCGTCTGGGAAGGTGTCCAGTTTCCTCCTCTCACCTCATGCAGGCCAGGCTTTCTCGTGTGACACGGTCAGGGTAGAAATAGAGAACTTGATTATTGCCCATTGATGTCAAAGACCAGCCAGGCTGGAGCTGCCCAGATTGTGAGAATCGTAGGGCTGGGAGCTTCTACTGTGCTTTCTGACCTGGCTGAAGCTACTGTAAACAAAGGAAGGGAAGAGATGACACAGGACTGTCAGCAGCATGAGCTCATAGAGTTGTGAACTCCTTGTCTACCGTATATCATATATTGCTTTCTCCACGATTAAAAGCCGCTGACCGTCCTACAACAGAGCTGAGCTGGTACGGACAATTCACACGAGTCTGAGATGCATACTACTTGGGCTATATAAAGAAGAAAGATTTAAAAGTGGCCATCTTTTGTCTTCATCTCAAAGAAGGCTTAAGAATTGACATCCAAGAGGCTAAAAGCAATACCACGCTTCTAAATGACAAGGCATAAAGTATGTGTTTGACATTGCAAGAGAAGCCACAGGCATTAACAAAAATATTTTATATCTAGGTGGGAGGGAACATCACCCATCAGAAATTTTTTTTGAACAATTTTTTGAACTGGCCTATTATAAAATGCTAACTGCTGAGCCCTGTGTGGTGGTGTCCACCTTTAATAACTGGGAGACCAAGACAGGAAGAGCTACACAGTGAGTTCCAGGACAGCCACAACTATATAGTGAGTCCCTGTCTCAAACAACCAAAGCAGAATCAGATGGTGGTGGCAGATGCCATTAATACCAGCACTCAAGAGGCAGAAACAGGCAGATCTCTGTGAGTTTGAGGCCAGCTGTGTCTACAGAGCAAGTTCCAGGACAGACTCCAAAGCTACAGAGAAACCCTGTCTCGAAAAAAAAAAAAAAACCAAAGCAAAGCAATAAAAACAAAACCTCCAAACAACAGCAGTAAGCTAACTGCTGCTCAGTCATGCGGTGTTAACATCAAGCACAGCACATGCACCCTACTTCTGGTCACCTTCTTTTCTCTCTGAGACAGAGTTTGGCTGTGTAGCCCAGGCTAACCTTGAATGCAGGGAACTCCTGCCTCTACCTCCCTGGTGCTAGGATTATTGAGTGTGCTTTCAAACCAGAAATTTGGTGATGTATAAAGCCAGGCCAAGGAACAAGGCATCACACCCTTTCAGATTTATAAAAGAGTGTTTGGCTACCAGTGTCCTCTGATCCTAGTTGATCTTGACTTGTTTTTGCTTTAGTTCCTTCTTCTGTTGCTAACTCTCGCATCTCTGAATTTCTTCAACTTTCTGATTATCTTTGGCTTTGATTATTCCCTGACATTCACATCTCTGATCTCTCTCTAAGGCAGTGGTTCTCAACCTTCCTAACACCATGACTCTTTAACACAGCTCCTCAGGCTGTGGTGCCTCCCAACCATAACATTATCTCCATTGCTGCTTCATGATTACAATTTTGCTACTGTTAGGATTTGTAATGTAAATATCTGTGTTTTCTGATGGTTTTAGGTGACCCCTGTAAAAGGATCACTTGCTTTATTTTTCTATTTCCTGTGATCTGACTGATGTTCAAACAGAGATTGACCCTAACTTTTGACCCTTGACCCCCTCCCCCCAAGTAGGGAGCAAACACCAGTCCCAGGTTACAATGACATTGGAGAGACTGGGGACATGGTCTCTTCTCTGGGCATATGCAGCTTCTTCCATGCCCTCTCAGCCATCGCTCACCACCTTTCCCAGAGTACTTCCAAGAACAGGAAACTCCCAACTTCTCGGGACTGTCCTTTCTGTTTTTTTTTTTTTCTGACAACTTTATCAGAAAGCACAAGTTGTCAACAAGCCTGAGAGTCCTGCAGTCTTCTGTTTCCTGCAGAGTGCTGATGTGTGGCAGAGGCTCCACGGTAGCTGTCACCACGCCCTCCCCCTGTCACTTGCTGTGAGCAGTGCCTCAGCCCTCGACGGAAATTAATCTCTCCCACTTCTCACCACCTAGCTCCTTGTGCTTTTCCAGCCTCTGGCCATTCATGCTCAACAGATAACTGATAGCCATAGCCATGACTGGAACATGGGCAGCTGTCCAGGGTGGACAGATATAGCCCATTATCGCCAGAGCTACAGTGCATGGGCTCATTGAGAATTTACTGGACACTTTATCAATGAGGGGGGCAGGCCTAGGGACACTGGTGCTGGGCTTTGTGTGAAGAAATGGAGGTGAAGATGACGTCTCCTGAGATAGCACTGCTTATCTGACACGTTTGTCAAGCGTCAATGCGTGGTCATCCCATGTAGAGACAAATTATGAATGCCTAGCCTGAAGGATGGTAAAGGATTATAAGTGGGAAAGAGGCTCATGGGAGGTTCAGACTGGACCAAGGTCATGTAGGGAGAGCATGATGGAGGTCATGTAGGAGGATTATAGTGGAGGTCATGTTGGGAGACCATGGTGGAGGTCATGTAGGGAGAGCATGGTGGAGGTCATGTAGGAGGATTATAGTGGAGGTCATGTTGGGAAACCATGGTGGAGGTCATGTAGGAAGATTATGGTGGAGGTCATGTAGGGAGACCATGGTGGAGGTCATGTAGGAAGATTATGGTGGAGGTCATGTAGGGAGACCATGGTGGAGGTCATGTAGGAAGACAGTGGTGGAGGTCATGTAGGGAGAGCATGGTGGAGGTCATGTAGGGAGAGCATGGTGGAGGTCATGTAGGGAGAGCATGGTGGAGGTCATGTAGGAAGATTATGGTGGAGGTCATGTTGGGAGACCATGGTGGAGGTCATGTAGGGAGACCATGGTGGAGGTCATGTAGGGAGACCATGGTGGAGGTCATGTAGGGAGACCATGGTGGAGGTCATGTAGGGAGAGCATGGTGGAGGTCATGTAGGAAGACAGTGGTGGAGGTCATGTAGGGAGAGCATGGTGGAGGTCATGTAGGAGGATTATAGTGGAGGTCATGTTGGGAGACCATGGTGGAGGTCATGTAGGGAGAGCATGGTGGAGGTCATGTAGGAAGACAGTGGTGGAGGTCATGTTGGGAGACCATGGTGGAGGTCATGTAGGAGGATTATAGTGGAGGTCATGTTGGGAAACCATGGTGGAGGTCATGTAGGAGGATTATAGTGGAGGTCATGTTGGGAAACCATGGTGGAGGTCATGTAGGAGGATTATGGTGGAGGTCATGTTGGGAGACCATGGTGGAGGTCATGTAGGAAGACAGTGGTGGAGGTCATGTAGGAGGATTATAGTGGAGGTCATGTAGGAGGATTATGGTGGAGGTCATGTAGGGAGATCATGTCAGAGGTTATTTAGGGAGACATGGTGGAAGCTCTGATTTCTATAAAGCAAGAGAAAGGCCCCATGCCCTTTGCAAGCTGCCCTGGACTTAATGAAGAAAGAAAGGGTGTTTGGGATTTGTCCTGTCTGACAAAGCCTCGCATCACATGAGAAGGGAGTCTTGATTAAAGGATTGCCCAAATCAGATTGGCCCATGAGCATCTCTATGGGGCATTGTCTTGATTTTTACTTGATGTACGATGACCCAGTCCACTGTGGGTGGCGCCATTCCTAAGCAGGTGGTCCTGGGTTGTATAAGAAAGCTAGCTGAGCGTGAGCCTTGAGCAACAGTAAGCAGCATTCCTACAGGGTTTCTGCTTCAAGTTCCTGCCTGAGTTCCTGCCCTGACTTCCAGCAATGACGGCCTGTGATCTGGAAGTACAAGCTAACTACGAACTCTTTCCTCTTGTAAGTCGTTTTCCAGCCAGAGCATTTTAACACAGCCACAGGATGAGACCAGGACGGGCTCTTCACTGATTTGCACAAACACACATGAAATGGCCAGGAAGGACACAGAGGGGAGTCATGCTTCAGAACCCCAGTTCAAACCTCCAGCTGTTGGGTGGAGCCATGAACATATCCCCGGGGCCCGTGTGGATGTGAACATAGACGTCATTCATCAGCTTTCATTGAGCACGCCCTCATTCACTCCTTCCGCGGGGCTTATTTCAGTCTTCGGAACCACAGAAGACCTACAGTTAGTTCAACTTTCATGGAGCTCTTGTTCTGAATGGGGAGTGGAGAATGAAATAGTGAATAGGGAATCAGATGGGGGGGATAGATGCCAGAGCGTTCTGAGGACCCAGGATCGTACAGGATCAAAGGGCTCAAGAGAGGTGTTTGGAGCCAGCTACTTGCTGAGGGTATTTGCAGGAAGCGTTGTGGGCAGGGGATGCAGCAACGCAAAGACCCAGAGGTACAAGGAGTTTTGTGTGTACTGAGAGACCTTCTCAGAATTCAGGGGAACTGGAGCTGAGGAGAAAGAAGAAGAGGTGAAGGGAGGAGGGGGAAAAGGGTCCAGAATGGTCATGCAGGGTTGTGCGCATCTTTGCTGGGGCCTTGAATCTGTTCGGCATACATGATGGAAATGGAAGTGTTTCCTGAGTAGAAAGTGGGGTGGACTGTTTTGCTTTTTGAGTGAATTCAACAATTTGCCCATAGATGAGGAAAAAAAGAGAGAAGTGAGGTGATCTGTGGAGAACTGATTGACCTTTTGAAAGGTCACATGGGCTGAGAGGTAGAGATGAGGAGGGAGAGGCAGACCATTGCCTGCCATGCTGTTGGACTGAATACAGGGAGGCAGAGGACACCAGGAGTTTTTCCTGAGCTTGTGGACAGAGTTCTCATTTGCTGAGCCAGGGAAAATGGCAGGGGAAGGTGGGATGAGAGAGAATCAGAACTTCCAGATAGCTGGCATATGGTACGACCTCTCTGGACTATGTACTGAAGGCTTTCTGTGGTGCTGTTGGGTGTGGTGGGGGAAACTTTAGGATGAGGGCCTGGTAGAAAGAAGGTAGGTCTTTGAGGAAGTGCCCTTGTGGGAGTTACTGGGACCCTGGCCCCTTCCTTATCTCTTTTAGCTTCCCAGGAGCCATACTGCAAGGGGCCTTGACCTCTTCCATCACACACCCCTTGCTGTGATTTCCTGACTCATCATAGGCCCTAAGAGCAGGAACACTGACACCACAGTTCAAACCTCAGAGACTGGGCGATGTCCACTTAAGTTGTCTCAGATGTGCAGGTCACAGCAGCCCTTGGGACAGGTTGAACTGGACGAATCTGTGGCGCCCCAAGGCAAAAGGTTCAGGTGTGGGAGAGATGCTGGTCTGGGAGCCATCAGACAACAGAAAGCACCTAAACTTCCTACACCAGACAGAATGCCCTCTGCACGAGGGGAATGAGTGTGTCAGATGTCAGAGGAGTAACCAGGACTGAGCCTGGAGACTCCCCCCCCCCCCATATCCAGAGACTAGGGCAGTGAGGAGATGCGAATGAAGGGGACACACATGCTGAGTGAGGGCCGACAAGTCCAGCTGAGAGCTGACAACAAGAAACTACTGGACGCCAGGCGGCAGAGGCAGGCAGATCTCTGGGAGTTCGAGGCCAGCCTGGTCTACAAGAGCTAGTTCCGGGACAGGCACCAAAGCTACAGAGAAACCCTGTCTCGAAAAACCAAAAAAAGGCCCTGGTTGGATCTACAGTGCAGTGTAACTTAAGAAGGAAGGAAAATGAAAGAAGGGAACACCGAAGAACGATGTTGGCATGGATTTAGTCTCCTGGGATCGCTTGCTGGCCACTAGGGAAAGCTTTGGGGCGCTGATAGGTAGGGAAACAGGTGAGACCAGGGAAACAGCAGTGAGAGGCGGGGAGCCATGGTAGCTCTTTTATGACGTTCGCCATCAAAAGGATAAAAAAAAATCAAACAACAAAAAAACCACCACCAACAAAAAACCGCAAGGAACAAGCTAGAATTATAAAAGGAAGGCAGCCTCCAGTCCCTGGAAATGCTCCCCCACCCTCCTCCATCCCATCAGGCACTGAGGATCTGGCCTGAGTTCTGCGTGCTCTTGGCACGGTTTGCACCTCCTGCCTTTCAACACCTCCACCCATTGGCCTCACACACCTTCAGGGCCTGTCTCAACATTTCTCTGTAGCCTAATTGGCAGAAAGATAATCGGTACACACCAGGAATATGCCCAGAAAATGCTCACATAGAGTGCACTCTGGGGTACTAGGAGGGAGGTGGAAGATGAGGTCAGGAACCTCAGAGAGCTGCAGACCTACAGGAAGGAGACTAGCTGTTTCGGAGTGCGGCCCTACAAATGCCCACTCCCTATGGCTGAGATGGATGGAGAACCCTCAGAGGAAGAGAGGAGAGATGCGACGCACTTCAGCCTGGGCTGCCTAAGAGGCAGACTTCCAGCCAAGGATTTCACTGCATGGTTTATTTCATGCCAAGACATACTTGTAGATGAACATGGCTAAGGAGTAGAGGAAACATGTGTGAACACACAAGTTACCTCAGTGAGCTGCGGGAGCCAGCGTGGAACATCCTGGTATTCCCCTCGAGGTGGGCAGTGAGGGCTGCTATTGGGATGGGTGTTCACCTGGCATTTTAGCCCGCCATACTTGTGTGGAAAGCAGGTCCCAGCAGCCAGAAGAGGCTGTCTGGTAAGGAGTTACTGGTAGACAGGGTGGGCTGAGACCTACCTAGCAGGTATGGGAGGGGTGGACACTGAAGCCCCCCGTATTACTGTCTCTCCTTCTAGGAGGTTGGGCTCACAGTCAGTACGAAGAAGATAAGCGTACTCTGGGGTGCTGATGTGGTGGTGAACACTCGGAATCTCAGGATTTGGGGAGTAGAGGAGGAAGGATCAAGAGTTTAAGGCCGGCCTGGGCTACATGAGACCCAGCCTCAAAACAATGTTCCAGGGACCTGGCTGCCACTCACTGCAGTTGATTGAGTATTCCCGGAAATTCCTGGTGTTCACTGTTGAACTTCTGTTCCTCACGCTGCTCATGGCTGCCGCTGCTCTGGAGGAATAGCTAGCTTTTATCTGTGCAGGCCTGAGCTCCCAGTCACTTCTCTCTGGTTGGACGACCGTTATGTCACCGTTCATAGTTACCATCACTGGCCAGGGAACCATCTAGATGGGCCCCACTGTGGTCCTTGAATTCTGAGCATGCTCTTTTCTGACTCTGTCATCCCACAACAACTGATTTCCTTATGATGTTAAGACTCCATGTCCCCAAGGCTATGTCAGCAGAATGGGCCTAACCTAACAAGGTAAAGCTTAGGTTCTGTATTCCCCACTACCCCGCCCCCTCCGCCACCCTCATCCCCCGCTACACCCCCCCCACACACACACTTCATATCCCTCTCATGCACACTCCATGAGCCGTGCAGGGACATGGAGTCTACTAGCCCAGAGCCTGAGGTTCTGGGAACTCCTGCCGTGAGTGATGACAGGCCCACCTCTTCTCTCTCTCCTGGCTTCTTCCCAGTCCCGCACCAGCTGTGAAGTGCATGTCACACCTCAACTTCATTAGAACTGGAAAGCTCAAAGGTCACAAGAGTCACGGGAAGGCCTAATCAAGCACAACTGAAAAATGAGAACTATAGACTCTTAACCCTGGGACTGAATTCCCGCAGCCGCCAATCACTCGCATCTCTGGTGCAGGAGCCTAATGTGCAGGGGAGGATCCTGCCGGTCAGAGAACCCTTCCTGGTTTTCTGCTCTGACCTGCTGTCGGCTCCCCCCAGGGACAGGCTCACTGTTGAGCTTTCTCCAGGCTGATGCTGAGTCAGCATTCCAGATGCCTTTTCTTGAAAACACTGAAAGGCAAAGGCAAGCATTAGTTGCTTCTATAGGGCTGCAGAAAACGCCTGGAGCCAGCGATAGACAGAGCAAACTTTTCGGAAGAAAGGTGGGTGGCTGACACACACGGAGGGATGAAGGCTCATCTTGGGTATGTGGAGACTCATCTGCATTCTCAGGGCTCATGGAGTCTCAACAAACATTCTCCCTTCTGGCTGACCTTGTGGCGCTCCATAAACAGGAAGTAAAGACGAAGGTAGAGTTGTAAAATATCTGGCTAAGAATTAAAGGCACGTCCCAGCATGTATATAGTTCACTTGCAAACATGTTTTTTTTTGGTTCCAGGCAAAGTGCTTCAGTGGCTGCAGTGGTTAAAAGCACTGGCTGCTCCTGCAGTAGAGCTGGGTTTGATGGCAGCTCACAACCATCTGTAACTCCAGTTCTAGGGGATCTGATATCCTCTTCTGACTTCCACAGACACTGCGTGGATGTGGTGTACAGACATACATGTAGGCAAACACACACACACAAGATTAAATTAAAAAAAAAACAAAAAACAATCTCTGCCTGCCAGGCTAGCAGAATGAGCCCCTCAGAGGCTGTACATATTAAGGAACAAGATGTGCACAAGATTAATTCAGAAAAGGGGACCAGCAAAAGCAACAGAATGGTCACAGCAAGCAGCAATGAGCAACCCTGGAGAGGGGACAGATACGATTTTCAGAGTTGTAATAGTAGAATCTTAATTTTTTTTTTTTGTTCAGCCAGTCATGGTGGCACAGTCCTTTAACTCCAGCATTTGGGAGGCAGAGACAGGGGTATCTCTGTGAGTTTCATGTCAGCCTGGTCTATATAATGAGTTCCAAGCTAATCAGTGCTCCATAGAGAGACCTGTACACACACACACACACACACACACACACACACACACACACCTACACACACGCGCGCACACATAGAGAGAGAGAGACAGACAGACAGACAGACAGAGTTGGTTTTTTTAACAAAAAAATAGGAGTCTGCAAGGAAGCAAAGTGCAAGGCTCACGGAGGAGGCATCCATAGTCACGGCCCAGTGGAGCCAGGGAGATGGTGCAGCCCTTTCATCTCAGTGTTTGGGAGACTGAGACTGGAGCAAAGGTTCTGAGATTTGAAAACGGCGAGGGTGGTCTACTTAGTGAGATGCATCTTTAAAAAAATGCATGTAGGGGAACTGAAGAGATAGCTCAGGGCTTAAGATGTACGGCTTTGCAGAGGACCAGAATTTGTTTCTTAGCACCCATGTCTGACAGCTCACAATCACCAGTAACTCCAGCTCCAGGGATGCAATGTCCTCTTCTGGCCTCTGTGAATATCTGCATTTGTGCACACACCCACACACAGACAGGCACACATATACAGAATTAAGCATTAAAATAAGTCTTTTTTTTTTCATTTCTTGAGACAGAGTTTCTTTGTGTAACAGCCCTGCTTGTCCTGGAACTTGCTTTGTAGACAGATCTGCCTGCCTCTGCCTCTCAAGTCCTGGGATCAAAGGTATATTTAGGCACCCACCTAAAATATGTCTCTCTTTTTTTTTTTTTAAGTTGGGAGGAAAGCAAGACATATGGGCTCAGTAAACGAGACTGTAAGTCAGCTTACATTAAAAAGCTGAGGGCGATACTTCTCCAAGGCAGGGATTGATGTAATACCAAGGCCAGGTACAGACAGCACAAGGAAACTGCAGACTAGTGTCCTTACAGGTAAAAACTGCAGTAATGTCTTCCACAAAGTATTCACGAAGGGATCATAACCAGGGAGGATTTCCTTTAGGAATACAAGGATGGCTCAATACACAAAAGTTAGTCAATGTAATAGACCATGTAAACAGAGGATGTAAACCCCAGTTAGCCTGTATTTTATAACATTATCGTTCCATTCATTCACAATAAGCCTTCCTGACTCTGAGAATTTCCTTTTCCCTATAGTTTCCCTGAGCTACCTGATGTTAATATAGTCACATTTATCTTAATTAACATTTGAAGAGAGATTTAAATTGAAATTAAAAAACTGAAATTGTGATCATCTAAATTTTTGAGAAAAAGAACTTGACAAGGCATACTCCCTTTTCATATTAAAAAACAAAGGCACTTGACAGACTAGTTCTTCAAACATGATACGTTGTGCAGAAGAATGGTCCAGAGTCGGTGTGATGTGCAGTTGCGAGAAACTGACCTGTCCCCCTGAGGTCATGACTGACCCCAGGATGTTTTTCTTCATTGCTTCCATTCAGCATAGTACCACAAACCCCACCCTGGGCAGCTAGGCAAGGAAAAGGAATTAAAAGAACCCCCAAAGTGATAGCACTTCCCAAAGCCATCAAGGACAGTCCCTACCAAGGACCTGTTTTTGCAAAAGCAGATGACTGTATCCTAAAATTCATGTGGAATTACAAGAGATCCTGAGTAGCAAGAGCATTGTTGAAAAGGACAAATGAGGCTGGAGGGCTTGCATTTCCAAATGTCAAAACTGAATGCATTTACAGTAATCACAACAGCATGTGACTGGTGTAAGGGTGGGTGCAAGTCAAGGGACCAGAATTAAGGGACCAGCAACAAAGCCAGACATCTGGGGTTAACTGGTTTTCAGTAAGGATGTTAAGACTTTTGTTTTCCTTAAATATTGTGTTAATTTTTATTTATGTGTATGAATGTTTTTCTGTATGTATCACATGCATGCCTGGTGCCTGTGGAGGTAGAAGAGGGCATTGGATCCCTTGGAATTGGAATTAAAGATGGTTGTGAGTCACTGTGTGGGTGCTGGGAAATGAACCCAGGTCCTCTGCTCTTCACCACTGAGCCAGCTCTTCAACCCTAGCCACAACTTGTTAGCCGAAGAACAGTCTGTAATAGGCAGTGGGATGAGTTTGTGCGAAAGAGTGACGTTGGATCCATGCATCGTGCAGTATTAGGGACTGCATTCAACAGGCACCAGATACCTCAGCCTGAGGGCTGAAACTGAAAATCTCACACAGTTAAAGAGAGGTGCCATCCTGGGTTTGGCCGTAGCTTCTGACACCACAACAAAGTGCAGACAGTGAAAGAAATGTAGGCAGCTGGACTTCATCATTAAAGCCTTTGTGTGTCAAAAAAAAAAAAGAAAAAGAAAAAAAGAAAGGAAGGAAGGGAGGGAGGAAGAAAGGAAGGAAGAAAACAAAAAAAAAACCAAAATAAAACAAAAAAACCCAAAAGGTAAGCTATATTTAGGAGACATCATAGGCAACTCACATTCCATGTAAGGGATTGATGTTTGGAATATGTAAAGAACTAAAACAAACAAAAAAACCCCAGCTTCAACAAATGAGCTAAGAATAAGCTGGGTGTGGTGAATGCCTTCAGTACCAACACTTGGGAAGTGGAAGGCAGAGGACCATGCATTCAAGATCCTTTCAGGCTATGCAGGGAGTCCGGAGACAGCATTCAGTACTTGAGATACTGTCTTAAAAGAACAATGGCATGGTGGTACATGAGTACCAACTCTTCAGAGGTGGAGGCAGGAGAATCAAAAGTTATTTCTTAGCGGCATAGCATGTTTGAGACCAGCCTAAGCTACAAGAGACTTTTGTCTAAAAAGGAAAAAAAAAAAAAGTAGATGTGGGGCGGCGGAGAGACGACTAGAGAGATAGCTCAATGGTTGCAGAGGATCTAAGATCTGAGTTCAGTTCCCAGGACCCTTGGTAGGTGGTTCAAAACTGCTTGTAAATTCATCTCTGGTGGCCAGTCAACCTACAGCCAGTCAGGGAAAGAGCTGTGGCTAAGCTGCAGGATGCCCTGTCAGTGCTTTTGCAACTATTTTGCCACTAGGGGTAGAAAACCTGTCACAGGGGGGTGTCAGCAACAGTGTGAGCTCCTTCAGGAGGAGCAAGGTACCTGGGCACCAAGATGCAGCCTAGATGCGCCCAGCCACACCTGAAGTGAGAACATGACTTTTTTTTTTTTTAAGTTGGAGGGTTGGGGGTGGGGAGTAGTGGGTGATGCACTTGAGAGGTAGGTGGATCTCTGTGAGTTACTGACCAAGTCTGGTCTATATAGGAAACTTCAAGACAATCAGAGCTACATAATGAGACTCTGTCTTAAATAGATAGATAGATGATAGATAGATAGATAGATAGATAGATAGATAGATAGATAGATGATGAGAGAGGGGGAGGGAGGAAGGGAAGGAGGGAGGGAGAGAGAGAGAGAGAGAGAGAGAGAAGGAAAAAGAAAGAAAAAGAAATAATCTTCTCTTCTCTATACCTGCTCTTGGCCTTAATTCTCACTGAAGTTATGTCTTCCTCAGTGCTTGCAAGCAGGCATGCACACACACCTTCTCAGTGGAGCCTCCAGAAGCATCTTGTGACCTCTCTTTGCCCAAGCTATCACCTACCCTCTCCTCTTGCTGTTTGCTGATCGACCCTGGGCTACCTGCTCAGACCTGCCCAGGGCTGTGAGAACGAGCCTCACCCCATCACTGGAAAGCTTCTCTCTAAGCCAGACAGCACTGTATTTGCTCCCCAGTGTTCCCCACAAATGAATCATTACAGAAACCCTTGAAGGATGTGATGGCAGGGATATATAATGCATCTATCGTCCCCTTTTCATGCACGGGAACAGTAGCATTCTGTAAGAGCTCCTGGTGGGGTTGGATTCGTACTCGAGGCTGCACCTCGGCAATGTTTCTCCCACACACCCACCTTTCCCCCCGCCCACTCCTCAAAGATGCCTTGCAGGAAGGAAGCCACAGCTGTGCCTTCTCTTCCCTAGTGGATAGGGAGGTTCACCTGGGAGGAACCAAAGCCAATTGCTTCATAGTTATCTTTTCAGTACAATAAACTTCAGAATCAGTTTGTCAAGCACAGTAAAACCTGGGTTGTTAGATACTTTATTGCCTGGCTATCTCTAATAGCCTTAGAAGGGAAGGGCTGCTGATAAGAACAGTGAACCCAGAGCTCACGTTCCAAGCCTGGGTTGGCCCCATTAACTACAGACAACTTCAGGTCCTCCCCTCCCGTCTCCGAGAGTCGCTCACCATGTCTTGGGATATAGAGGTAGAGTTTCAGTAGGGCGGCTTTTCCCAAGTGATTCTCCAGTAGGCATAATATTTTTTAGAAAAAAATTTTAAAAGGCAAAAGTGACTCCCTCATTGTGGGTCTTGGGTGATTAATTCCTGTGGGCACAACTCAAGTAGGAAGTCATAGCACACTGCAGTCCCCATACTTGTCTGACAAATGAAAATTGTAGGATACACTGTCTTGGGAAGTACTTGTAAAATAGGCTTTGGGGAATATTAGGTTCAGGATCTGTAGAGTCCTTATCAACTTGGAGAAGTTCTTTCTTCCATGTATGTGTGTGTGTGTGTGTGTGTGTGTGTCCCCGTCCTCAGAGGCCAGAAGAGGGCATTGGATCCCCTGGAGTTGGAAAAGCAGGTTGTTATGGACTGTCTGACGTTGGTTCTGGGAACCAAACTTGGGACCTTTCAAAGAGCGATAAGTGCTCTTAACCACTGAACCATTTCTCCAGCCCATAAGAAATTTTCATTCACAAGATATTGGCTTTTGTTGTTGTTGTTTGTTTGTTCATATTTAGTTTCTGTTAGTTTATGTGTGTGAGAGTTTGTATGCATGTATATACGGATGTCATGTGCATACAATGCCCAAGGACAGAAGGAAGTCTCAGGTCCCTTGGAACTGACATTACAGACACTTGGGCGCCTCTGTGTGGGGGCTGGGAACCAAACTTGGATCCTCTGCAAGAACAGCAAGTGCTCTTAACCACTGAACCATCTCTCCAACTCTGAGAAAGTATTGCTTTGACTTAAGACTTAAGATTCAAAAAGTGCATCCAGGATGCTGGTCAAGAGAGTAGTCACGGTCAATAAAGTTTAGATGGAGTTCGTTGCAGTTTATAGAAGGCCACTTTCTGGAAGTGAGAGTTGCCATGTGGACAAGACAGCAGAGCTCCAATCAACAGGCCAGTCAATGAACCTGAGCCACACTGGGCAGTCCTGCACTGTAACGGGTCTGACCTGGTCTGGTGGTGCGGTGTGCCTGGGCTGGCTGTGACTCCGCCACCCCCTAAAAAAACCCAAAACCCAAAAAACTCCATAGGTTTCCTGTCTGGCAGCACCAAAGTGCAAATAGCCCATAACAAAGCTCCCCAGACACACTGCGTTACAGCGTCAAAAAGGCCTTGAACTCAGAGGGAGAAGCAAACGCAGAAACTAATGCCTGCAGGTGTGGTGCACACTGCCCCTGGGAAAGGCAAAAAGCAAAATGAGCCAACCATCATCTCCTTGCAAGAGTCAGGAAAGAAAACAAGTTCCTTGGCAACCCTCATGACTAATCATAAAAAAAAAAAAAAAAAATTGTGATTGACTCCCGTGCAGGGTACCTTTTGTACTGTGTGCTGTCATCTCTCTCTCTCTCTCTCTCTCTCTCTCTCTCTCTCTCTCATTTTTGTTTTGTTTTTGAGACAGGGTCTTACTCTGTAGCCCGGGGCTAGCCTCACACTCATGGAAATCTCCTGCCACAGCAGCCTCCTGAGTGCTGGGATTGCAGATGTTACTACACCAGCTCACCGTCCCAGTGTTAACCACCATGCTCGCCCTCTCCGGGTTTCTCATACTGGATTCATCCATTGCTCTTCTGTCATGAGGCCTCCTGGGGCTGAAGGCTATAGCCAGAGTTCCTTTCAGATTTTGGAGTCATTGTGTTATTTTTTTTACCCAAATATTTAATATTTTACTCAAATGCCTAGAGGATACCCTTCTGCTATGGTCTGAGTGTCTATTGAAAACTCACTCATGGTGACAGTTACTAGCCACGGCAAGAGGATTTGAGACTGGTGATGAAATAATGGGAGTGGGCTAGTTCTTAAGGGATGGCCCTGTTAGAGGTGGGGTCTCTTACTCTTCTATCTCTGGCATGCTCACTGTCAGTCCACCTTGTGATCATGCAGCGAGAATCCCCTTACTAGATGCAGACTCCATGATTTGGAATTTCCCACTTTGGAACTGGGAGACAAGTTTTTTGGTTTATAAATTACCCAGTCTGTGGCGTCCTGGAATAACAGCAGAAACTGGACTGAAACATCTCTGTGGTCTTCAGTCCAGTCCAGTTTGTGTGTGTGTGTGTGTGTGTGTGTGTGAGAGAGAGAGAGAGAGAGAGAGAGAGAGAGAGAGAGGAGAGAGAGAGAGAGAGAGAGAGAGAGAGAGAGCAAAAGAGCGTTAGGCTTTCTTCCTGTGGTCTGAATCTCAAAGTCTGAATTTCCAGCCCAGGTCCTTTGCCCTTGTGCACTGCAGCAGAGGGGCGTGGTGTCTTCCGCAGAGCTTGTGGCATCAAGAGATTAGGATCTCTGAGCCAAGGTCGGAGGATCTTACCTACTTGAACATCACAGAGTCTCCTGTCAGTCTACTCCTTCACAGTCTCAGGTCAGGAAACTCAGTGGAAGGTGGATCTTCTTGTCAGCCACTATCCTGGCTCACTTGCAAAACACTGGCATTCGACACCACCAGAAAAGTCTGCTCCCCTGGGGAGCCATCTGCAAGCAGTACTTCCAACAAAATGCTGTGTTCTCTCTCTCTCTCCTCAGCTCTGTGGCCATTAAAAGAAATGGAGTTATGGCATTTTATTTCTCTAGAATAACAACACTTTGTTAATGCATCTCTTTTATTCACACACCCACTACCACACATTCCTGTAAAGACTGTCCTTCAGATGCCCACAGAGAATGCATTTTCAATTCTTAACATAATTAGCCAGCTTCCAGAAGGAGGGAGAGAAGCATTTATGGGCACAGATAAATCACATCCTTGGCCAAGTACCCTCTTCGACTTTCTAGCGGGAAACTCGGGGCAATCTCAGGACACGGCTCCTTGTGCAGTCTCGGATACCCCTGTACTGAGAGCCGAAGGTCACCCAGCAAGTCCAAGGCAAGGCGTGCACTAAACCCCAGGAATCTCAGACCTCCCACTGTGGTAACTGATCCTCCAAGACAAACATTTGTCTAGCTAACTGTGGTCCTTTCTTTGGAGGCTGAAGGTTCTAGAAGGGGTGGGGGCTGGTAATGAGTGTAGCGATCAGTTGGCAGAGACGGCTTTCAAGCTTCCAGAGAGGGACAGGACCGATGAACTGAAGAGAAATAAAACATCTTTTAAAGAAATGCCCTGTTCCCTTACATCGCTTCCATTCCTCATGCTCAGTGTCTTTAGGAGACCTTTTTTTGAAGTGGGTTTTTGTTTTGTTACTTTGCTTTTCTTTGTTGTTGTTTTCCTGACAAGGTTATTTGATCGCCTTTCCAACTTCGATTAGTTCTTGAGTTGAACTTGACCTTTGCCCACTGAAGCAGAGCTGCCCCTACCTTATCTTAAGGAAGTAGGATCTAGAGGCCATGGAATAATGAGAAACAAGCAGAAAGGGCTGAGATCCGGCACATTCTGTCTCTCTGCCAGAAGGATACATGGAGGATAAAGGCTGAGATTGCAAGATGCTGGTGGGTGTGGACACTCTGAAGGGGAACCTGGGACTGGAGCAGTGCTCTGCTCCGAAGCATCTAGTCTTTGGGGTACCATGTCACTTGCAGTGCAGAGAGCTGGGGAGCTAGCTTCCCAGCTCAACTGTGTATTTTCTGTATAACATTGGCCAGTTGGACTATTCTAAATCCTATTTTTTCTCAGCCAAGCCCCTGCTAACCTGGCACGCTCCTTCAGGGCCAGACACTGGGTTCTTGGTGCCCAACAGATAACAGGCACTCAGTAGTTATCAGCTCATCGAATGAACTGAATTCAATGTTGTCAGCAGGGGTGTAGGATCAGGGTGAGAATTACACAAGAAAGAAAGATTAAAAGCTGAAGCCCAAGCCGGGCATGGTGGCATATGCCTGTGTGTGCTTGGAGGCTGAGGCAGGATCATCTACCGAGTGCAGAAGTCAGGTCTGAGCAGCATGGAGAGGTGCCTGGGGCTCCACTGAAGCACCCACGTCCTCAGATTCCTCACATCATTGTCAGACCAGGAAGGAGCCTGACTGTTGGATCCTGAGCTATTAGTCCTGCAGATAGGGAAACGGGTTCTTCATTCATCCGTTTCACATGTACCCACGAGGCGCCTGCGGTCTGAAGGATGCATCAGACAGAAACATTCTCCTCGCTTAGGAAGTTTACATTCTGGCGGAGGAGACCCTAAACAAGGAGACAGCTACATATAAACAGGAATGGTTTACAACACAGAGTGCTGGGAGAATAAGAAAACAGGTGATGCGGGCTGGCGACATGGCTTAGTGGTAAAGGTGCTTGCCGCCAAGCCTGAGGACCTGGCCTTGATCCCTGGAGCACACATGGTGGAAAGAGAAGACTGACTCCTATGAGTTGTACACACACACACACACACACACACACACACACACACACAGAGAGAGAGAGAGAGAGAGAGAGAGAGAGAGAGAGAGAGAGAGAGAGAATTCAATGCATGTGAAAAGAAAATAGATGGGGCCTGGGAGTGGCATGCTGGGTTGGATGAGGTAGGACCTCTCTGTGGAGGTGACACAGGGTAGAGACCCAGGTGGTTGTAAAGAGAGCCAGACACGTTGAAAGCTAGCACTCCAAGCCTCTGCTTCTCCAATGTCTGTCTTTTGTGTTTGCTCTCTTTTGTTTTGGCGAGAATGCATTTTGATATAATTGCAAGCTTACAGAACCAGGTGATGGTTCTTCTCCGTCGTCAACTCAAGATCTAGAATCACCTGAGAAGCAGTGTCTGGGCATACTGCAAGAGATTATCTTGATTAGGTTCATCCAAGTGGGAAGACCTGCCCACTGCGGGTGGCACCATTCCCTGGGTTGAGATCCCAGGCTGTATAAACTGGAGAAAGCGAGCTGAGCACACTGGGAGCGCGCTAATTCCTGATTGTGGCTGTGATGTGGCTGCTGCCTCCTGCTGCTATGCCTTCCCTACAGTGAAGGGCTGGAACCTGATACCATGAGCCAGAATCAAGCACAGCACCAGGGAAAACAAGGCAGACATCTTCTCTACGTTCACCATGTGTCTGTGTTTTGCCTTGTTCTTGTTCCTCTCTCTATCAAGTACACCCCTTTTCTCAGAGCCCCTGTAAGTACATAATGCAAACATTCTGCCCGCCCCCGTACTCCTGGGAGTAAGAACCCTCCCTCTCACAACCACAGTCCGTATCTGTTCTACAACCCATGCCACCTTCGTCAATTGCCTCAACAACAGCCTTTTAAAACTACACCTTTTCCAGGTCCAGGATCACCCGGCACATTCGTCCCTCTTGTGAAGCCTTCCCACTTGGGTTTGATGACAGTTTCTGAGGATTCAGATGACATCATGCCTATTTTGAAAGGAAGACCACCAAAGTGACATGGACTTTTGGTGGGAGGTGGGGGGAGGCACCTGGTGATAACTTTGTGTGGTCAGGGAGGACTCTCCCTGGTTGATCCACTATGAAATCGATGTTTCCTTTTGGTAATGACTATGCCATTTGTTGGGAGAAGAGGTGGCATTTTTACCATATTTTGGGCCTAATTCATTTTTCCATTCATGGGCAATTTCTTTTATCTTTGCTTCTCCTTACTACTTGCAGGTTAGTCAGCTTTCTGTCCTGTGACAAAATATCTGGGAAGAGAGGTTAATTTTAGCTCATGACTTCAGAAGTAATAGTCCATGGTCACTTGGCTCCATTGCTTTGGACCTCTCATAAGATAAGATCTCTGTGGCAGGGGGATGGAGAGATGGCTCAGTGGTTAAGAGCATTGCCTGCTCTTCCAAAGGTCCTGAGTTCAATTCCCAGCAACCACATGGTGGCTCACAACCATCTGAAATGAGATCTGATGCCCTCTTCTGGCCTGCAGGCAGACACACAGACAGAATATTGTATACATAATAAATAAATAAATAAATTAATTAATTAAAAAAAAATCTCTGTGGCACAGACAACCTGTTTGCCTCATGGTGGAAGGAAAGCAGAGGATGGGCCAGGACCCAGCACCATGCCCTCAGTTTACTAGGCTCTTTCCTTTGGGCCTTGCCTCCTAAAGGCCCTGCTGCTGCCCAGTGGCACCACAGTCTGAGGACCAAGCCTTCACCCACATGGTTTTTGGGGGCGCTAAAGCTCACTAAACCAAAGCTACATTCTGGAAGTTGGTGCATTACTGTGAGAAGAGGAGGCTTTTCTCCCATTCACACTTATTTCTGTAATCATCAGATAACGACAAAATCACAGACTTGTGTAAGTGGAGACTGCTTTTTCGTTTCCCAGCTGCCCAGACCCGAATAATCACCCAGAAACTATATTAGTTACAACACTGTTTGGCCTGTCAGCTCAGGCTTCTTATTAACTAACTCTTACGTCTTAAATGAACCCATTTCTATTATTCTGTGTATCACCACAAGGCTGTGGCATACCAGTAACTTCCCTAGTCATCTTTCTCCTTCGGCAGCTACATGGTGTCTCTTTGACCTCACCTACTCTCTCTCCATGTCTCTTCCAGACTGGCTATATTCTGCCCTGCTATAGGCCGAAGCAGCTTCTTTATTAATCAATAGTAATAAAACATATTCATAGCATACAGAAGGGAACCCCATATCAGACTTATACCTTATTAATAGTTTATATCACTACAATCAGATTCTTCTCAAATCAGACCAGTGAGAACGCTTAAAACTGACTTCTGGGACTGACGAGATGGCTCAGCAGTAAAGAGCACTGGACTCTTTTCTAGAGGACTGGGGTTTGTTTCCCAGCAGTCACATGGCAGCTCACAAACATCTGTAACTCCAGTTCCGGGGTGCTCAGTGCTCTCTTCTGGTCTCTGTGGACACTCTACATACAAATGCATACACATATACATGCATAAATAAAAATAAAATAAACATTTAAATTGGCTTCTGTGTCTCTCTGACTTCACCCTCATTCCTGAAGTGTTTTCTTGCTTTGTGTGTTTGTGTGTGCATATGTACAGGCACAGATGTGCGTGAGTGTGGAGAGGCCAGAGGACAGCCTCAGGTGGTATCCCCAGGCACCGCCTGCCCACCTATTTTCGAGACATTTCCTCACAGGCCAGAAACTCCCCAAGTAGGCTATGCTGTCTCACCAGTGAACCCTGGGATCCACCTGCCTTTATTTACCCATCACTAGGATTACGAGCGCATGCCACCAGGCCCAGCTTTTTAGAGTGGGTATGGGGGATCTAGTTTAAGTCTTAGTGCTTGAAGGGACATGCACTTTACTTACTGAGCGGCATCCCCAGGGCCAGTTCCCGGCTGTCTGACATAGTAAGATGTTTAAGGGTCACCTGGGCCTGCCAGGTTCCTTCTTTGCCTCAGTCTCCCCTCCCCCTGGTCTGAGCCTTTTTCTCTAGCAAGCCTGATCCTTTAGGTGTGCAAAGATAATTAAGATGTGAGACCCAGGCAGGCCAAGCTTTTCTCCCAGTTTTCCTGGCTTCTGAGTCCCTCGGGACAGGGCTGGGAGACTTCTTAATTCCTATCACGTGTGAGTCACCGAGGACTGTCGAAGCACAGGTTCTGATCTGACAGGTCATGTTTACGACTAGGGATCTACACTCTGACAAGCTTCAAGGCATTCTGATGCTCCTGCTCCCTGAGACATCCTGAGCACTAAGGACAGAAGCCAGCACTTCTTAGAACACAGTGTGCAGATCACCCCAGGACATGTTCATATGCGTACTCCTGGCCCTGTACCAAACATGCTCATCTGGTAGCCTTGGGATAGGGAGAGCTTGTTTTGCTATTGTTCTAAGGCCCTCGAGCATGCTAGGCAAGCACTCTACCACCTAATCAAGTGTCTCTAATACATCTCCAGGTACCGCTGCTGCTGCTGACCTGGGATTGCATTTTGAGAAACACTCACCCAGGACATCGGCTGTCAAAAGTGGCTACGTATTAGACTTCTTAGGGGGATATTTGACTTCTTTTGGTTTGTGTTTAAATACTAACCCAGAAGACTCCAGAAACTATGATTTCGTTGGTGTAGGATATTCTGGCCAGTGAGAGCTTTCTGAGCGTGGCAAGTGGTGCTGTTGCTCAGCATGGCTGAAGATGATTTGAGGAGGTGGGATTCAGCGGAAAGGGCATTAGGAAGGCCTTTGTGAGGAATTACATAGCAGCCAGTACATTCGAACTGAAAGAGGAGAGGAGAGTGAGAAAGGCAGGTGGGGTAGGAACTGGGTGAGATGCACCATGAATCTGGACGCTGCTCCAGTGGGATGGGGAGCCTGGGGGTAGCTTGTGAGCTGGACCACCTGACAGGAGTGTCTTCATTGCAGTCAATCCAAGGCTGCTCTTCTTTCCACTCACCAATCTTAGCACCATCTCCCCAGAGATTTGCGGACATGAGGAAGGATGAAAGTGCTCCCCAGCCTCCCCCTTATATTTTGAGTACTATCCATTGATATGACACCTTTGAAAAAGAAGCTCAGCCAGAGTTATAAAGGACTATGTTATGCAGTAGGGGCTCGGCAGATAGGGGACATCTTTCATCATTCACAACAGTGTAAATGCTTACTGTGACCAAACTGTACTCTTACACATTAGTAAGATGGCGTGTCTTATGCTTGGTGTTGTGTGTTGTACATGCATGAGTACGAGGGTACATGCCAACAGAGCACATGGAATAGACAAAGTTTGGGACAACTATTTTCTTAACAGAAAGACTCCTGTGTGAGGTTCTGCATTTGGTTCGCCTATAAAGCCGGGCAGCCTCTAGAGAAATGATCATTTGACATGCAGCGCAGCAGAAACATCGACCCAGAGAGAAAAGCCGCTTGGCTTGAGGCCTCCTGCCATGGCAGTTCCAACAAAGTGACAGTAACTTGAAAGTTTTGCTCCTCAGCTGTCCTCCACAGGGCATCGTGCAGTCGAGTGTGCTTGAGTTAAACCCGAGGCTTGCCACACGATTCTATTCGTATCTATTTTGATTCTGGCAGTTGCTAACTCTTTCTTCTAGGAAAAGGTGGGGGTGGGGGTTCCTGTTGGTGAGACTCTACGGTGCTGAGCTGTGAGAGCACTGGCTGGGCAGAGGCAGGTATGAGCGGTTCCTGGGTAACTTTCAGCAACACTCCCAGGCCCTGATAGTTGGCAGAGGCCTGGCACCAGCTCTGTCGCTCTGCTGTGAGGATGACCTGCCCTTTCCCTTGGATATTCAAGCTCTGGGGTTCTGTAGGGCCAGAGCTGACGGTGATGTCACCGTCTTGTGATGCTGTTGGGTGACCTTGTTCATAGAGCTGGTCCTGCTTGTTTCTCTCATGCCTGAATGCTGAGCTGAGAAAACCATTGTTATGAACCAAGGAGAGAAGAATGGGGGACCCTGCAAAGGAGAACCCCAGCCACCCACTTATCCAATCCCCATTCCCTTAAGCACAACTCCCTTTGATCTAACCTAGTTTCTAGCAACTCTCAGCCTGGCAAAGCCATAAAGGAAGAAGAACAGAAGATATTGATGAGGGCTGGAGCTCAGTGGCAGGGCAATCCTGTTTCAGAGACAGAAACAGGATTGGAGTGACTAGTGTTCAGCTAGTTGCAAAAGCAAGGCTTCTCCATGCCTCATCTGTGTCCCTACCTTGTAACCCACAAATGATGGCTCTCAAGTGCCTTTCAACCTCTCCAAACTTGTTGACTCAATAACAGAGTGCTCTTGGGCTGAGAGGACACAGCCCAAATGAGGACATTAAGGCTGAGAGCAGGACCAAGGATCTGCTAAGTGAGGTGGCAGAGTCTGGCCCTGAACCCTCACAAAAGCTCAGTTCAACCACCCGGCTACATCCACGACCAGTGTGTTGGTGAAATCTGTCTTGCCTAGCCTGTGTGTGTCCTTGTGGATGGCTGCAGCTCAGCATTGTAGGAGCCACTGTTAGTATCTTTTGCCTGAAAACTGTCCCCTGGGGCCTGTGGTGCATGTGATGTTGTCTGTCCTGTGCTTCTGGAAGTGTGGTTGGAGTTTCACATACTGTTTGGATTTAAGGAAAAAAAATGGCAGAGTTTGCAGTCTAATGTGTTGACAGTGAACTAAGACAGTTGAAGCTGAATGGGTAAGAGTGTAGCACCCCCTGGTGTTGAAACATGCTCTGCGCATTTGGCTGATCCTGGGAACTTAGAGCTGGGCAGGAGTGACCGAGGTTACGGTATGCTGTGGAACAGGAAGACAGAAGGCTGAGGTGATGGCTGTGTATTTCAAAATCTACAAGAAGAGATTTTAAGTTTGCACCACAAACAAACTATGTAAGTGTAATTATTTTAAGTACATGTTCGTGGAGATAAACATTTATACTGATTTAGACCCCACCCAATGCAAACACATTTTGGGCCCACAGAGAGCCCATTTATTTCTATGTGTGTATTTTATGCTTCTTGTCTTTTGAGACATCTTGATCCACAGCCCCCGAATGGCCTGGAACTTGTGATCCTTCTGCCTCGGTCCACTGAGTGCTGAGATTGCAGGTGTGCGCCATACTCTAATGTTCAGTCTTTATGGCCCAATTTAAAAAAAAAAAAAACACACATTTTATTGGGGGTAAAAAAAAAAAAAAGACATGTAAGTTTAGGTGAAATCTCTTAGGAGCATTCTCTGTGTTTCCCCAGGAAGGGGGAAGAGACTCAGCTAAGTCCACAAAGCATGTTGGTGACAAAGCACCAAAGGGGAACAGGAGGTGCTGGCATGTGACCGGAAGGGATCACAGCTCCCAGACCTATGGCTATCGACTTCAGGGGCCGCTCAGCTGTCTGAACAGCTCTGCGGGAGCTGAGCCACATGGTGCCCGATTCCATCTCAGAAGTCAATTAGTTGGTGCTGTGACCTAGGCAGGTCTCTGACTTCCCAGGTCTTGGTATCCCCCTGTGAGGTGACAGTTCTGAGTGACACCCGGCTTTCTCACTTCGTCTCCGAGTGCTCAACCTTACTCAAGAGTTCTCTTGCCCATTGACCTCCTTGCTGACCTTCAGCCAGGAAAAAATCCCATTCCCACTGTTCTGCCAAATCCCCACAGAGCCTACATACCCCCCGACACAAGACTCCCTGAGATTGCTGTTTTCTCTTACCTCATTTCCCCACTTCCTTCATAGCACTTACCTTAGGTCCTTAGTTGGTCCTGTCGGTCCTCCGACAGATTCTGGCACATGGTAGACATTTCTTTTCCTCCCTGGTGTGGAGTATATGTGTTCATGTATGTCCATGTGTGTTTGTGTGTATGCGCATGCGTGTGTGTATGCTTAGGGAGGCCAGCGATTGATGTTTTATCATTCTCCACCTTTGAGACAGGGTCTCTCACTGACCCTGGGGCTTACTGATTCAGCAAGACTAGTTGGCCAGCAAGCTCTGGGATCTTTCCAGGGCTGCCTTTTCAGGCATGTGCCACCACCACACCTGCCTTTTCCCGAGGATGCTGGTATCTGACCTTAGATCCTCACATGCACTTGGGAAGCCCTGAGCCTGAATAAATCCAATGAGTTCAGTCAGATTCTCCTGAAAACTACTCAGGGAGACAAGAGTGGACAACTAGACTAAGACAGATAAAGACGTGACCTCAGCCCACTGTGCCTTAGTGCTGCTTCCAACCCGGGAATGGTGCCTGACCTGGAAAATTCCAGGGTTGTCTTGGCTGCTCATGTAGCTGCTTGTTTTTTTTTTTTTTTTTTTTGGATTTTTCGAGACAGGGTTTCTCTGTGGTTTTGGAGCCTGTCCTGGAACTAGCTCTTGTAGACCAGGCTGGTCTCGAACTCACAGAGATCCGCCTGCCTCTGCCTCCCGAGTGCTGGGATTAAAGGCGTGCGCCACCACCGCCCGGCTGTAGCTGCTTGTTTTACAACTGACCCTAGGGTGCTCCATCTGCACAGCTGGCACGTGGCACAGCCATGCATCGAAGCTCAGTTATCTGACTCCATGACACTGCAAGACCTTCTATGGGGACTTTCCAAACCCACAAAGGACAGCTGGGGGCTCCTGTCAACACCTCGCCCTGGATCTCCACAGCAGGGTAAGTGGGTGGGAAGAACACCAAGAAAAGAATACCCTCAGGGGTAATCAATACAGAAACCACAGTGGGGCTTGCTGTGTTCACACCCATGAAACTTCAGCATCAGCCAAGAAAATAAGAACCGACATGCTCGGTGAGAGTGGAGCAACAGGCCTACAGGAGCTGAATACACTGGGCCTTGTAGTTCTCCATGTAAACCGAAGCCTGGCAAGGTGCCTGCAGCTGGCTCCTCCTGGTAGTCCCAGGCACATGGGAGCAGAAGATGGCTGAGGTGTGAAAGGGAGGTGCAAGCCTTGCTGAGCTGAGAAGACTCCAGTACTGGGGGATGATGTCTTGTCTTTCTAAATTTCCATTGATCCTTTCTGTCTGCAATGCCAATCACATAGCACTGCTGGCCTGGTGTCATTTAATCTTCACCCATTCGGCTTTGCTGGAAGACAAGTTGTTGGCCAGGCCTCAAGCCTGGGGTTGTGAATACAAGTAGTCACTTGTCTGGTGGGACTGTGTTCAACTCTTAAGTATCCTATCCTTCCCAGAAGCAGAGGAAGCCAGGACTTACCCCAGCTTAGCAACCCCACCCAGGCAACAGCAGGACTCTACAGGCACTCCTCCCAACCCTCACTGCAGGGTCCTGCTGCTGCCATGGGGCCCAGTCCATACCGAACAAGCCTAAGCTCTGCCCACCTTGATTGCCTAAGAGGCTCCAGAGCCTCCAATGAGGTTCCACAGCAATAGCTTAACACCACAGTGCCTGAGGTGTGTCCAAGAAACCTGTCACTACTAATACCAATTAATTTTCAGTAAGTTACAGCCAAGTGTTATCTACGAAACGAGCCTTCTTTGCCTCTAGCAATGTCTCTATGTTTTGGTTTCCAGTGACAGCCCCGTGTTTTCCGTCCTTGTGAGAAGCAACCACTGTTTTTAACATAAAATGACCAACCCAGGAATGGAGGCGTCTGATGAGTCCACATATTTGACAGGAAGCAACTTCCAGGAGGGTTTACTTTGACTGACACTTTGAGGGTACATCCATTCTGGTTAGGAAGGCATTGTGATGGGCGGGAGTGGCTCATCTGTGATAGCAGGAACATGAAACTACTGGTTCACATTTGGGTAGTTCAGGAAGCCATCTCTCCATCAATTTACCCAGTAAAAGGTTCTACAGCCTCCCCAAACAGCAGCACCAGCGGGGGATCAAATATTCAAATACCTGAGCCCATGGAGGACTATCCCCATCGTAACCATGACAGACTGTTACAGAAGCAAGCATGGGATATCCAGCGGAGTGCTTTAAGTCTAAGGCATAGTTGCTCGGAGCCCTTTGTCATTCAGTAGACGGGTAGAGATAGCCCTGGTGTGGGGGACAGTGGCAGGGCTCTGCTTGAGCTGTCAAGGTACAGGACTGAGTACCAGACCTGAAGGGACTGCCAACCTCATACTACCTCCTGCTCCTCAACTTGATAACACAGGCAGTCACTCTATAATTTGCTTTCTTGCCATTATCAGATGAGCTAATGTTTGTGTTGGGTGTAGTCAATCAAACTTTAGCATTCCTAGGTTTCAGAAACGTGTGTAAAATAAGTTTTCACAGACAAAGTTCTAGTGCAGTCTATCAGGGAGCTGGCTGAGCAGAGACCTGAAGGAGTATCACACACAACACTGCATGCCTGAGGTAGAACAAGAGGCCAGGAGGGCAGACACACCACAGCTGCGGTAGACACTGAATACTGGTTTAGTACCTGTAGCTGGGGCCTCTGCCATACACCCACACAAGCTCAGCCTATGTCAGACAAAGCCACCCTGCAGCCACATACCAGCACTAGAGTGACCTAAGTGTTCCAGTTTGCTCCTTTTAAGACTGCAGGGCTTGAGAGGACTATGATAGAGTGGTTTTACCTGAGGCACGTTGTTCAGCGAGTTATTTATGGCCATTGCTGTTAGCATTTGGTTAAGCTGTCTACTACTCAGGAAGGGGGATCCCAAGGAACCACCACTTGGCACACACCAAATCCCATGCCCTGTGTTTCCCATAGAACAGGACATCACCTAGCACAGCTAAACCCAAGGACAGTGTGGGGGTTGTCAGGAGGGTTCTGCCCTGCCTAGTCACTGAAGACCAAACTCCCATCAGCTCAGCCACACTTGTTTTTCTCTTCTCTAACTTGTAGGGACAGGTACGATAAATAATGCAAACAAAACCTCTTCAACATGACTTTGGCTGAGAGCACATGAACAAACTGCATCTGGCAGCAGATTAGCAAACTCACTGAACATACTTACAGACACGGCCTCCACAGTGCAGACTGTCTATACTTTTCTTTTTGTGGTGCTGGGGACTAAGGACCTGATGCATACAGGACAAATAGCCAACTCATGAGAGTCATAGCCCTAACTCAATCATCTACATTTCGCGGTGGGGTAACTACTTAGAGCAGAAGGTGTTGATTCTAAGTGTTTTTGTGATTTCATGTGAAGTGCTGGCTGGCTGAAGCCAGAATGGAAGTAACTTTGCTTTCAGCCTCATCAGGTCCTTGTCACTGGCAGCCTGTGATCCACGAGTGGAAGATAATTTCTTCAGTCACAGAAGTTATGTATTGTGTCCTCCTGGCAGGTTTGAGGTCACTCGCCCCCTCCCCTCTGGCCTGGTTCTCAATGGGGTTGAGCTCTTACAGCCCGGAGATAGGAGAGGCTACTGGCAATGACCTCCTTGTCCCGGATCTGCTGGTGCAGCTCTTCCTCAGATGAAGGCAGGGGCCAGAATGGCCAAACTTTCCTTTCTCATGTTAAACTTGGCGCCCTAGACATGGGAGAGTATGCTGCACATACCAAATAAAAGCTCGAGAATCCACAAGACACATTAAAAAAATAAAAATAAAAAAGGGACATCAAATTTAATTTAAAGAAAACAACCTGAAAGTAACTCCAAGAACAATGGGCAAACAACTCCTGAAGAGCGAGGAGGCTGGCGACACTGACAGGAGAAAAGGAACATGGGATTTAGCTGAGAGGCTATAAGTTACTCGGAAATGAACTTCCTTGAGGGTGGAGGGATCCTTGGGTCATTTCTGATATCAGAATGCATGTGAGCTTCTCTCTGTGAGTGTTCTGTACATCTCAAGAGGCAAAGTCTCCATTTCCTACACAGGATCCTCTTCTGTCTCAGCCGACTCTCAATGGAGGGGCAACTAGAACAACACCATCTCCCCGGACGAAGAGCATGGGGATGTTCCGTTTTGTTGACTGCAAGAGACAACAGGAGAGAAAAACAATAAGGTCAAACAGTCTGAGCACTCCTGTTCCCTGGATGACTGCAGCAGAGAACATCACTATACACTCAGACCCATTCTCCTCTTCCCATGTACTCTTAGAATCTTCCAAGGTTCCTTTGCAATCAGACCTGGACACAAAGGAGAGCATTTTTCTGTTTTTTTTGGGGGGGGAGGGGAATGGGGGGACCTCACTCAATGTTAGTCTGAAACTTCTAATCCTCACACTTCAACTTTGAGTGCTGGGATTATTACTTTTTTAAAATATTTTTTTGGTTGTGAGCCTAGCCTTTAACAGCTGAGCCATCTCTTCAGTCCTATTACTTTTTTAGAGATTTATTTTTACTTTATTTGTGTGTTAAGTGCCCTCTTATGGCTCCTATATGTACATAACACACATGAATTCACAGATACATAAAAATTAGGAAATAGGGGCTGGAGAGATGGCTCAGTGGTTAAGAGTTCAATTCCCAGCAACCATATGGTGGCTTACAACCATCCATAATTAGCTTCTGGCCTATAGTGTACATGCAGGTAGAATACTGTGTACATAATAACTAACTAACTAACTAAAAAATAAATAAATCTTTTTTAAAATTTAGGAAATAAATGAATAAATGTAAAATAAAAACAAGTCAGACATTGTGGCTCATGATTGTAATACCAGGATAGAAAAGGGTGAGGCAGGTAAGTCACCAATGGTTCAAGTTCAAGTCCAACTTGGTTTCATGGTCCATTTCCAAGACAGCCTGTGTTATGGAAAGAGACTGTGAAGAAGCAAGTGCTCCTGGCCTCTGAGCCATCTCTCCAGTCCAGATGCTGTGACTATAGGTGTATGCCATTTTATCCGGTTTGGGTTGATTTGGGGGGAGTGGGTGCTGGGGATTGAGCTCTTGTACATATTTTGTTGTTGTTGTTTTTCAAGACAGGGTCTCTCTGTGTAGCTCTGGCTGTACTGGAACACGCTCTGAAGACCAGGCTGGCCTAAAACTCAGAGATCCACTTGCCTCTGCTTCCGGGGTGCTATACGTCACCACCGCCAGCTACTCTTGAACATTCTAAGTAAATGCTTTACTGAGTTACATCCTCAGCTACAACTGGATTTTAGCCTGGGCTTCCTCTAAATGCCAATGGGAAGTCTGAGATCTCAAGAATAGGAAGGCAGAAGTTGATGTCCCCAAGTTAGCAGCACCTGAAAGAATGCCGCTGTGTTGACCTGTAGGCAGGGACTCAGACTCCAGTGTGCCCAGCCATCACACCTGCTTCTATGCACTCCTGTGAGCACAAATGGAATGCAACCATCAAGGCTTAGTGATTGAGATTTGGGCAGTCAACAAACACAACCTGGAGTCATTATTTTGCCTGGCAAAATGTTAGGCAGAACTTAGGAGCAGCCAAAAGGCCTCCCAAACCTGCAGACTCTGGGGACAAAGGCTCGAAAAAGCCAAGTGTTAATAAGTGCCATGGTGTAACAGATGCACTCAGCAGGAAAGTACAGGATGAGACCAGGCAAGAACTGGCTAGTTAGCAGGCAGACAAAAACAACTATGCCAGGTGCTTTTAAGCCCAACCAAAAAAAAAAAAAAAAAGAAAAAGAAAAAGAAAAAAGAGGGACAAGGCCTGGTAAAAATACCTTGTCCTCAGGCAAAGACCATGCAGCCTGCTCAAGCCCAGGTGAGGGTTAATCAGGGTGGTCTGATAGCGATGCAGTCTCCTCAATTTCCAGCAGGTCTGTGATTACGTGAGAACTGGTGCTTCATGATGAGGAGCAAGAAGGTTCTGCTCCAAAGAGCACAGCATCACCACAAGAAGCCAGGCAGTGTGCCACACTGTGGGCTGTTTGGTGAGAGAAGGCGGTAAACACGATGGACAGCAGGGAACGTGGGCTAGAGGTAAATAACAGAGCTTCACCAATCAGCAAAAGCAATACTCTGCGGTGGAGCGAGAACAGGGCTAACTCTTTTGCCTTCCTATTGGCAAGCTGGTATCAATCCAGTCACTTAGGAGTTAATGATGCACGCTGTGGGAAAAACCTCAGGGAATCCCAGTGGTCCATAGACCTTCCTGTTTTGGGAATGTTGTTATTCACTAGTTATGTCAACTGAGAGAGGGCAAAACAAACAATGGTCCAAGGGGAGGCTGTTGTTTGGTTTCCCATTTCAAAGGTAATGAGAACATACAAGACAGCAAGGCACTGCTCTCCACACTGCTGCATGAAATGGACTGCAGACAGTCTGTCTTGCCTGTGTCTGTAGCAGAAACACACACAACACAATATAACAACTATTGTAGGGGATGAAGAGATGGCTCAGTAGTTTAGAGAGTGGCTGCTCTTCCAGAGATAACCCAGGTTCAATACCCAGCACTCACATGGTGGCTCACAACTGTACGAACAGTTCCAAGGGACCTGATGCCCCCTTCTGGCCTCCTCAGAGACCAGGCATGCATGTAATACACAGACATATATGCAGATATCCATGCATATATACAAAAAAACAAACAAACCCTTTTTTTCTCCCGAGACAGGGTTTCTCTTTGTAGCCCTGGCTGTCCTAGAACTTGCTCTGTAGACCAGGCTGTCCTTAAACTCGCAGAGATCTGCCTGCCTTTCCTTCTTGATTGCTTGGATTAAAGGTGTGCCAGTACCACCACCACAATCCAGCATCATAAAACAAATTTTAAAAAAGAAAAGAAACAATTTTATTCGTGGGCTGGTGGGGGTGGTGGCACAAGCTTTTAATCCCAGTAGTCTGAGCAAGGCTCAGACCAACTCAGTTGACTGGAAAGGACACTCTCTAACCCATTGAGCTGCCTGTAAGTTACGCAGCATGTTCCTACCCATGTAGGAAAGGGCTTTGGCAATAAACGCTGTCTTTAAGATCAGTGTTAAAAAAAGGTTGTGTGGCTCTAAAACCCTTGCTTTACTTACTCTACTCTATCAACAGTCCCTAAGCAGGTGCTAACACATAAATATGTGTTAAGTTGCTGCACAATGAGCTCTGACACTGTCAAGAGAAGACCTGCAGGACTTACTTTATATATCTCCTCATACGTCTCTTCATCAATCTCTATTGTTGTCACAGTTTCTTCCACATCTCCCAGGATCATATTTAAATGTTGATCATAAGCCTGAAGTGAGATTTGAGAAAAAGGAACAGGACTCAAAAGATGCAAGTGGATTATAAGCAACATGTTTAATACTTATACCCAAAACTTCTACATGCAAATAACAGTCTCTCTCTGCTAGTTTGTCGTGTCATTACAAGCCATTCCCAGTGAGAACACTGCTTATGATCAAAAATGAATCCACTCAAAATAACTTGAAATTACTTCTTAAGTACTTACTATACTTGTTAACCAAGTAAGTCTTACCATTCACAACAGTTTATTATGAAAAATAGCAAATTCTTTGTTTGCCAGACTTCCTTCAAGGATAGTAAGCAACATAAAGTTTGTCAACATGTGAGGGCACTGTAGTTCTCCAGCAAGGACAATGTCAGTGACCCTCACAAAAATGATACAGGTAGAGCAAAAATTGGCCTATTTTTGTGGACATGCTTGAGTGTGGTGTACATGTGTATGTGCATGTTCACACGTGTGTGGACGCCAGAGGCTGCCACTGAATGTCTTCCTAAGTTGCTCTCCACCTTATGTACCCAGGTCATGTCTTTCACTTGAACACAGAGCTTGCTGACAAGCTAGCTAGTCAAATTGCTCAGGGATCCTATCTTTGCCTCCAGAGGCTGGGGTTACAGGTAAGCCACCCACCATACCCACCTGGTGTTTCCACAGGTGCTGAGGATCTGAATTCCAGGCCTTACACTTTACACAGTGACCATCTTTCCCACCTCTACTTTGCCCATTTATAACCTGTCCAGATCTCAATGTGCTTTGGGCTCAATTGGCTCATCCAGAAAGGACTGGGAGCACAGTATTCAGTGCAAACTCCCAAGTTCATTCCTTTTACTAAACGGTAGACCTCCTGGGGCCTGTTCAGAACCCACTTACATGTTCTTCTAACGAAGTGCTAAGTGGTTTGCCTGCCCATACCAAGGTAAAAATAGCCTAATAGCCATGTTGGGAAGGAACTGCTTGACAGCTACACAAATGAGCAAGATGTTCAGCTGAGAGCAGGAAGCAAACAGAAAGGTGGGCCATTTAGTACAGAAGAAAGAGCTCAAGATGCCTCCAAGTTCAAGGTGACTGGTCTGGCCTGGAGTGTCATTCCATGTGCCAAAGACCCATGTATTTTAGCTCCATTCCACTTTTCTCATCACATGGACACCACTGTTTCTCAAGGAAGCTTGTAGATTAGTGACCCGATTTCCTTCCCAGCCCGAGGTTCTTTTTCCTCAGGTTCCAGGGAAGGAATCATCACAGTTTCTGAGAGCGAGGATGAAGGGCAACTGCCTAGCGGCTCTGTCACTGACAGCACAGGGCTATTTCTAAGCCTGATCTAAGAAGGCTTGTTCAATTCTGTGCTGTAAGCCAATAGTCCTGAGGAAACTAACAAGTTGAGACAAAATAAATTCACAATGATGTCACTTAACAGGACCAATTCCACAGAAATCATAAGTGTGCACAAGCAATAATATACGAAAGTACCTAATAAAGTTTTATAGCTGGGGAATAAAAGAAAAATGTGACTGCTGCCTTACGTAGAATCCTATGCAGTCAGCAGCTGTGTAATCATTCCACCAAAAAAAAAAAAAATCAGGTGGAAAAGGCATTAAAAATATGTATATAAAGCCTTTCTAGACAGGTTTTCACTAGGTAGTCTATACTGGCCTCAAACAAATGATCTTCTTGTCTCAGTCATCTAAGTACTAGAATTATGGGCACATGCCACATACCCCCCTTTAAACACAAACAGTATATACACATGCAGAGAAGATCTGGAAGACTATGTACTCAACTTTGGATAGTGGTCATTCATAGCGAATAGGATTTCACTTTGAATTCTACAGATTTCTATGCTGTTTAACACCTTTTGTAGTGCTAGGGGCTTTGCCCCATGCTAGGCAAGCACTCTTACTGTATCTCTAATATGTTAAAAAATTTTTTTCATAACAAAATGGTTTTAGATGTCAATAACTAAAAACAAAACAACAACAACAAAAAAAAAACAACACCCTGCCCAATAACCTTTAAGAACAGAGAACAAAGCCAAGAATGGTAGTCAAGAATGTCTTTAATCCTAGCTCTAAGGAGATGTACGCAGGAGGATCTTGAGTTTAAAGTTAGTTGGGCGGCATGGCAAAACCTTGTCTAAAACAAAAGGGACAAATAAGTTTATTCATAAGTAAGAAGAAAAAATTGAAGGAGATAAATGTTCTATAGGGTTGGAGAGATGCTCATGTTAAGAGCATTGGCTATTCTTGCAAAGGATCCGTATCACCCGTATCATATCTGTAACTCCAGCTCCAGGGGATCTGATGCCCAGTTCTGGTCTCTATAAGCACGGGTACACATGCACACATGCATGCACGTATTCCCTCATAACATTCTGGCTAAGGAAAACATACTTTAAAAATGAATAAAGGATATTCCTATTGTCAAGATTTTTCAACTCCCAAAAGAAACTGTATTATTCAAAACAGTATGCATGTGCTGCAGTTCTTAAATCTGTAAGGAAGTAGGAAGGGACGACAGGGAAACAACTGGTTTTGAGATAATTTAACCGACTTACATGTAATCTGCCTCGAAGCTCTCTGTCGTTTCTCATCTTCACATAAATTCGCTCATCCAAACTGAGCCTGATGAGATCCAGGGGCTCCTCTACAGTATTGGTGGTCTGTTGCTGATGGAAGAAGAGGGCTTAGTAATGGATGGCCAGAGGCAGTGTGGTGTTTCAATCACTGGGAGCAGGACAACCAAAGGCAAGTCACTTAGCCTGTCTATGCCTTAGACTAATTTGCTAATGCAGAAAACAATGACTTCAATACTAATATCAGGTTTAAATGACATTTGGAAGCTTAGAATGGTGCCTCAATGCTATGTAAAAGAGGGTCAAAGTACTATGTGGGAAGGAGTTAAACAACAAAATGATCATGACTGAACTTCCTCAAAATCCAAAGTATTAGAGTCCCACTTAAGGACCTTAGTTTTATCTTTTATTAATTTAATCACTGAAAGACACACCTGCAATACCTATTCACACACTAATAAAAAGATCTGACAGAGCTTGGAGCCAGTACAAAGCAGGTTGAGTTTAAGGCGCCAAAAGGGTAACAAGATGAACCTATCTAGCAAGTAGTATAGTACAGAGGCTGAAAGAATTGACTTGGAGTCAGGCAGCCCGTGTTCAACTCCAGGCTCTGATCTGGCTCTTTTGAACAGGGATTAAAAATCGTGTCATATCTTGTTTCAGATTCCTCATTTGCAAACTGGGGAGGCCACATCTTTCCCTCAGAAGACTTAAAGGCCTTATGTAAAAAAGAAATACTTATTAATGACGACCTTCATTACTTTTTTTTAAAGAGACATGATGCCCCATGACAGCCTTTGATGTGCAGCAAGTCTCCTGTCTCATCCTCCCAAATGTTGGGATTACAGGTGTGAATCCCTTCTGGATTTTTTTATGTGTGTGTATGTTTGTGTATGTGTGTGCGCGCGTGTTATTGGCATTCAAGCCTAAAGTTCTAGCCCTCCTCTGTGGGTTCCAGGGACTGAACTCAGTTTGTCAGGCTAGTAAACTGCAAGCGCTTTTACCTGCTGTCTCACCAGTACCGCTCCAGCACCTGCAATTCTTATACTTAACATAATCGCTTGCTTGTTTCAAGATTTAAGAATGCTATTTTTCGTGGTCAGTCATTTCAAAGGAATAATAGCTCAGAATTACTCTTCAAGAAGGGCTGGGACAAGTTTCAAAGGTTAGAACCCGGATGACTTGGAATCAGCTATGTGGAAAAGATGGTTCCAGCCATTAAGAGTTACTAAAGCTATTCAATAAGCTTCTCCAGTGAGTACCTGGGGCCAGTGAGAGTTGACTGAAGATGGCAGACTGTGTAGCTATAAGAGGCTGGATGACAGGAAATAAGCAACCCCCACCTCCCCTACACAAGCACCCTAGATCTTAAGTGGTACTTTCTTTCCTCCCTCCTTTCCCCTTAGTTCAGCAGGCTTTTGTTAAGAACCAAAGACAACCAACCACTGGATTACAACGATACACAAGTCATAGCCCCCTCAGTGAAGCTCATTCTAGTATGGAGAAAGGGAAATAAATACATAGTAAACCAATGAAAGCATCCCCATGACAGCCCTCTTCAGTCCAGAATGCCCACTGTCAATCGTTTTCACCCTGCAGCTTTCAATACTGCCTTTTCAAAGAAGCTTCCCCTGAACATTGGGTTTATTCCCTCAACAAAGACCTGCTGAGTGCTCCCAGCACTGTTCTAAACCTAAGGAAAAAAAAATAAACACAGAAAAACCTTTTTTTAAAGCTTCATTTTGATCTCATACGTGAGATTTTTGCCTGTATGTATGTGTGCCACATGCACACAGTGCTCTGTAGCAGAGGCCAGATCCCCAGCAACTGGAGTTAAGATGCATTGGGGGTGCTGGTACCCAACCAGAGTCAACAAGTGCTCTTAAACCCTAAACCATCTCTCCGGCACACACACTCCCATCCCTATTAAAGAACTTGCATTCTAGTTGTGGAAGAATCATATTAAGTAAAGAAATATGTTTAAAATAACATGCTGTGAAGAGAAACAGTAGGGGTTGGGGGAGTGTGGGGTGTGTTCGTGTGTGGGAGTGCAAGTCATTTTTGTGGTCGGAAAACTCCATAGATACCTAGGGAGTAGGAGAGAGTAGGTGAAGAGGCCTATAGGCCCGTCCGTTGTCCTGTGTCCCCGATCTTGGCTTGTTTTCTTCATACTACATCTCTACCTGTTTCTCTATCTCGTAAACTAAATGCACCTTTTATCTGGCCTCCCTCATAACACACTCCACTGCCTGTGCAATTACTACATCACACTTTCTGTTGGGCATCGAGAGCCGTCTGCATTTTACAGATACAAGCCGCCGACGAGCGCGATGGGCAGATAGGCGGGTTGAAAAAGCTCTGGGCCTGCAAAGTTTAAGGAGCAGGCGCGGCTACGGAAGGCCGTGGTTACTCGAGGGGGGGGGGGGGGGGAAGCAACGGTCCACTTCTCGGTGAGCGTTGAAAAAGCAAACCGAGCCGGGAAGCGCTTCCTCCACGAACGCCTCAAGAAACTTACCTGATCTACGTCGTCCGCCATGTTTCAAACGCTGCGCCCTTTCCACCTCTCGCGAGATCAGGCGCTCAGAAACGCAAGGCTTCCACTCACTGGAAGTAGACGCGTATTATTTTTGTCCCTTTGCGCCCCTGTAGTTTACATGGGGGCGGAGCTTCTTCGGAGGGCGTGGTCCAACCCTCGTTAGGGGGTGCGGCCAGACACGGCCCACCTCGGGGCGGAATGAGCACGCAGTGACTCGCAGCAGTTCTACGCGGGAGTCAGGAGTGACGCTGCTGGGCAGCATGGCTCGAAAGCGCCGTGCAGGTGGAAGGCGGCGGGGGCGCGGCCGGGAAGCCGAGGACAACAAAGCAGCCCGGCACGAGGAGAGAGAAGCGGGTGAGAGACCGAGTCTGCGGCGTGCAAAACGATGGTGGCGGAGTCTAGGGCGGGCGACGGGGCGGATCTGTGTCTGCGGCTAGGTCTCCACGGGCCGGATGCGCGGCGCCCAAAGGCCTCCACAGTCAGCCCTGACCCCACCGTAACCCCCTAGGGCCAAGTCCAGCCTCTTGGCAAGTGTTGAGGGCCGAGCAGGAAAGCTTCGCAGTTTCCCGGTGCCGTAGAGATACCAAAACTAGGACCGAGGGAGACCTTGTAGTGCGAGAATCACTTTCCAAGTTGCATCCACTGTAAGCCCGGCCCCAGGTTTGGGATGCGCTTCTTACCTTGGTCTCGAACAAAGCAAAAACTACAGTTTCTCCCTTAAACATACCCTTTCCCCGGTTGTCCCATCTCAATGAATCAACCTTACCCACCTATTAAAACCCTCCTCTTCTAAACTTCCAGTTCGTCGGCAAGTTCAGTTCCGCTTTGGAATCACCGAAATCTGTCCCCAATCTTTTTATTTCATAGCTCGATATCCTGTCCATGTTGTGCTTCTGTTGAGTAGGTGAAGTTGCCTCTTCTGGCCTCCCCTCTGCATCGGGTCTCCTTACTGCAGCCCCGATGATGTAGAACAAGAACAAAACCTCACATGCCTCGTTCTTCTTACCTAAAACCTTCATGGACTTGTGCCCTCCATGTATAGCATCTACCTCACTTAGCATGTCTTCTCTCCAGATACTCTTATTTTGACTTCCTCCCATTTATTTTAAACAGCAGTCTGGCCTGGAGTTCTGGATCTCTCCCTCTCAACCTGTTGATCATAGGGATTACAGATGCCAGCACGCCTGGCTCTTAGTGAACACATTTCTGTTCTTCAGGTATACTGTTTATTGTTCTGGAGGCTTGGCCTTTGGTGTTTCTTTAGTGTAGAATGTTCTTCGTGACAGTTGCTGGGGCTAATTTCTTCTCTACTTGAGGTCTGAGACACTCCATGATCATCTTAAAGTAGTCGTGTCTAGTTACCCTCAACACAGAATCAATTACTGCCCTTTCAGCCTCTCTTTCTAGAGAATGAGATCTCAGTGATCTTCATTTCTGATTGTTTGAGTAAAATGTGAGTGTCATAAAAACAAGGCTCATTTCCCTCCTTATCCTATTTTCTTCTTCCTCTTGTTTTCATCCCTGAAAAAAAGTTTACATTATTTTTTTATGCATATGGGTGTTTGCTTGCATGCGTGTCTGTGCACCATGTGTGGCCCGTGCCTGCAGCGACTAGATAGTTGGGGGTGTTGGATCCCCCAGAACTGGAGTTACAAAAGGTTGTGAGCTCCCCTTTGGATGTTGGAAATTCATGGCTCCTCTTGGAGGAGCATCAACTGCTTTTAACTGCTGAGCCATATCTTTTGTCCTGCAAAAACATTCATTGTCTACTAGGAAATAGTATTTCCTAAACTTCAGAGGAGTTCGCTTACTCCACTCTTAAGCTTCACCTTGTTCATGTGCTCGTTTAGAACATTTCTTGAGTATCTGCTGTGTGGCGTCCGCCAGTCAGGTAGTTTCTACACAGATTTGAGGAGTACGCCTGTGCATGCAAATGAAGATGGGGCTTGGCTCTTTTTGATGGTTGGGAATGAAGAACATCGTCTCCCAGCTTGCTGCTGAGCAGGCTCCTCGTCATGTTCTCTTTTTCTCTGTGTTAATGTCTTCATTGAGAAATTCATTAGTTTCTCTATGTTTTCAGTGATTTCCAGCCACTGCTGTTAGTACTAGTAAAAGAAGCAGGCAAGGGCCCTGCTATTAGGATGCTGATACTCTTTGGGGGAGGCAAATAAGGTCAACATGACAAGATTTAAACAGAGAGAAAGAAAAACAAGAAAAGTAAATTCACATGGTGATGAGTAAATATAGTTGCTCTAAAATCAGACTGCCATGGGTCTGGGGAAGAGGCAGTATTGGTATCCAAGTACTGTAGTCGGTTACTGTTTGTAATTTTGAGCTCTTCACAGGAAGTCAGGTAGTGGTAAGTGGGGGCGTCCTATGCAAAACAGGATGCTTAAAGACTCCTGGCTAGACACAGTATGAAGAGGTGAGTGGTGGAAATTGAGGCGATTGCAGGACAGGGACCTCGGCCTGAAGATAAAACTAAGGAATTTGAATTCATCCTAAATGCCTTGGGAAGTTATGTCTCAGTAGCTCAATAAGGAAGCCACCGTGGTAATTCATTCTTTCCTTCTTCTTCTTCTTCTTCTTCTCCTCCTTCTCCTTCTCCTTCTCCTTCTCCTTCTCCTTCTCCTTCTCCTTCTCCTCCTTCTCCTCCTCCTCCTCCTCCTCCTCCTCCTCCTCCTCCTCCTCCTCCTCCTCCTCCTCCTCCTTCTTGTTTTGTTTTGTTTTGTGTTTTGAGACAGGGTTTTTCTGTAGCTTTGGAGCCTGTCCTGGAACTAGTTCTTATAGACCAAGCTGGCCTCGAACTCACAGAGATCCACCTGCCTCTGCCTCCCAAGTGCTGGGATTAAAGGCCAACTGCCTCAGTGGTAATTCTTAAATGACATGGAGCTCAAGGAGACTGATTAGGTGTGCTAGATAACTTTTAATTTTGGAAACTATTCTGGAGATATGTTGAGAGACTTCCCTACTCCCCTGCATCATGCAAAACATAAACAGCAGAGACTACGGAAAAGCCACCTATTCCTGCCCTCTAGGGATTACTAGCGCAGAATAGTGGTACATTTCCTTCATTTCCTTGCTGTCGGTGCTTTTTCACACTCAGCCAAAACAGTGTTTCGTGATGAACATCATTGCTATGCCTTTTTTCCTTTGTCTTAAAAATGATTTAATTAAACCAGGCATGGTGGTGCACATTTGGTCAGAGCACTCAGGAGGCAGAGGCAGGTGGTTCTCTGTGAGTTTGAGGCCAGACTGGTTTGTATAGGTTCGAGGCCAGTCAAGGCTATATGCCAAGACCCTGCCTATCAAGGTAGAGCTACCGAGTACCAGCCTCAGCGCTCTCTCGGGGTTCGGAATTGAACTTCTATAATAAGTGAAGACTGGCTTGGGAGCGGGATCTGAGGAGTAGAATGAATTAACCGACTTAGGCACGTTTTTCCTGCATATTTCTTTATTCCCTGGGGGACGATGAAAGTGAAAAGAAGAAGCATAGAGGCATAAGGTATAAGGACAAGGCATCAGGCATAAGGGTTAAAAGGGGTAAAAAAAGAGGTGATTTCCACAAAGCGTTCAGTTTCAGACAAGTTAACAATCCATAGGCAGTACCGGTGGATCTGGTGAGGAGGCACCTTATATCTGGGGGGGGGGGGGGGAGGCGGGGAGGCTTGGCTTGGCTGTGACATTCCCTGCAACTAACCTGCGGCCTTGATTTGCATGAGCATCTAGCTGGTTGAGTTAAATGGAATCTCTTCTGGGGATCCTGCTTTTGACTGCAGCAGGGTGCCCAGGTGAGAAGTTTTCTCTCTGAAGCTAGTTTTAGCAACTCAGGCATTTTTCCTGTATAATACAGTTAATTTCCTGGGTTATGATCCTATGTTAGTTAAAACCAAGGTAAAGGGTAAATATAGAATGTTTATCTGCCTGTTAAGTCATAGCAGAAGACTGGAAGATTACATCTTCTTGAGTCTGCTGTTAGAACAGCATGTATGAAGCTCCTTATCAGTGACGACTGCCAGTAAAGAAAGTTTGTGGGGAAATATTTTTATGTAGTTTTTGGCTATGAGAACAAGGTCTTGACTGAATCCTTTTCACACCATGGCTTGACGGTGTGGGAAAGTATCCAGTTGCCCTACAGGAAAAGTCAGGTTTATACACTGCTGGGAGACTAGAGAAGGGAGAAATGCCATAATTTCACAAGATTTTTACAGAATTGACAGTGGCTTATCCAAAGGACAGATGTCCCCGTAGCTGTGTAAAAACAGGTTAGTCTAAGTAGAGAGTGCGTATACACTTCTCGATGATAGTCCAATAGATCTGTCTGCTGCACAGTTACTGTAGACTTGAGGGTTCCCCACATCCGCCTTAGCAACAACAACAAAAAGTTACATTTCATAGGGTGAGTTAATCATTTCATGGTAGGATATTCAGGGTATTGTGGTTTGGTTTGGTTGGTTCATTTTTTGAGACAGGTTCTTGTTTTGTTGCCCAGACTGGCCTATGACTTTTGGCAATATCCTTCCTCATTCTCTTAGTGCTTGGATCATAGGTAAATACCACCGTGTTCCCCAGGATTTTCAGAGTTTGGGGAAAATTTGATAACTATAAGTGTGCTGGATGGTTTTATATCAGATTGACACAAGCTAAAGTCATCAGAGAGGAGGGAACCTTGATTTAAAAAATGCCTCCATTTGATCCAGTTGTAGACAGAGCTGTAAGGAATTTTCTTAATGATTGATGCCCTCCCACTGTGGTTGGTGCCCTCCCTGTCCAGTGATCCTTCTGTAAGAAAGCAAGCTGATCAAGCCATGGGGAGCAAGCCATAAAGCAGCATTCTCCATAGCCTCTCCATCAGCTCCTGGGCCTCCAGGTTTCTGCCCTGTTTGAGTTCCTGTCCTGACTTCCCTCAGGGACATACAGTGCTGGTGGAGGTGTAGCCCAATAAACCCTTTCCTCCCCGAGTTGCTTTGGCAGTAGTGTTTTGTCACAGAAATAGAAACAATAAGCATCATCGAATTCTATTCCCTTTACATCCTCCACTTTCCCGAAACACAGAAGCAGCCCCTCTGCCCTTCAAAGGGCAAGTTTGTGGGTGCCCAGGAACTGTTTTCTCAGCGTTTTGTTCGTTATTGTAATCAAAGTGTTTAAAACATGGATATTGCTGAGGCAGGAGAATTTTTAGACCCTGTCTTTGAAATCTTAAAAAAAAAAAAAAGGACACAAGAATTAGTGATTTACCTAGCATAAAAACAATTATTTGTTTAATGTGACTTTTAGTTGAATTAAATTACAATCCATGCAAAACTACCTTTTCTGAGAATATGAATACATGCCCAGAGAGTCATCAAAACAGACCATGAATAACAGGAATGCATTAATTTGATATTTCAGCTTAATTCTGCACTCCGTTTTGGAGTTGTCTTCTTCTTTTTTCTCCTTTTTTTGAGACAGGGTTTCTCTGTGTAGCTCTGGCAGTCTTAGAACTCACTCTGTAGACAAGGCTGGCCTCAAACTCAGAGAGATCCGCCTGCCTCTGCTCCTGGGTACAGGATTAAAGGCGTGCGCCACCACCACCAGCCTTAATCAAAGCTGATTAATGTTACTTCCCAAAGTCCATTGAAGCAGATTTGTGGGAAAGCTTTGTTTCTCCTTTGGATTTATTGATCATTTCAACCTGTAAAGTTAATACAGATATTTCAGAAATCGAAAACCTTTTGGTATCTAAACACTGGTAATGATAGCAAGTAGTTTAAAAACATCACAGTCCTGTTCTAACTCTCGAGTCTGCTAAGGCGATTGGTATAGAAGCTCCATCTAGGTTACATTGCAGTGCTCTTTGAGCAAAGTTCGATTTCGAATATGGCAGGAACAGAATAGTAAAAGATGCAAAGAGGTTTGTGAGCTGGAAGCATCTCCCCTGAGAGTAGTAGGTTCTACTAGGTCTTGGCAGGTGGTTGATGAGCAAAGGTGTAGATTCCAGTATTTCCCCTTACATTTCCTTTGAGATTGGAATTCAGAGTTTTAGTCATAGGGAGGTTGCTGTTTTAGGAGAAGTAGAATAAGAAAGTCTTCTGGTAGTGTAGCTTGGTGGTAGCGCTTCCCTCCCGTACACGGGGCTCTGCATTTCATCTTTGGTTTTTATTGTGACCATAGAGAAAGCTGAGCACTGTGTGCTGCCTAGACACAGGATGGTGAACAGGGGATGGATGACAGATGTGGTGGTGGGGACCCTTGCCCATAAGTCACACTGCTCCCCTTTCCCCGACCTCCTCTTGCTCTGTGTTGTTACCTAGATGACTTTGAAGATGAGAAACAGAAACCCCCGAAGAAGTGCCTTGTCTCCAAAGTTTCCCAAGGAAAGAGGAAGAGAGGCTGCAATGATCCAGGAGACCCCGGAAAGGGTCCTGCAAAAAAGAAAGCGACCAAAGCCACTGCTAAATCCAAGAATCTCAAGGCTCCGAAGGAGGAAGCCCTCAGCGATGGAGACCACGGGGACGATTTCAGGTGAGATAGCTAGGCATGGGGCGTTCCCGTCAGAGAGTCGAGGATAATGGCAGGTGTCCTTCGCTCTCTGAGGGAATGTGGGAAGAAGCATTTCCAGAGAGAGCCAGACCAGCAAGCAGGAGCTGGAGATCTCAGTTTTCTGGTGAGTTCAGTGGCAGCTCACAGAGTGCTAACTAATAGCATACTCAGGCACAGAATTCAGGGTTCCTGATTCTTGGTCCAGTGCTCTTTCAACTTCATAGATACTCAATAGAGAGGTAAGAGACTTCCTGCCATCCTGGTGTTTGGCACTGGCAACTGCTGCCTAACTGGACTTTGAACCTTCATTGGGCACATTCTTGTCCTTTGCTGCCCTTAGTTTTGTTTATTTTATTTCTTCATAGTTTGGGTGATCAGACCCGAGGCCTCCTGTGTTGTAAGCAAGCACTAACCGCTGAGCTGCACTTCCAGGCCCTGTCCCCTGTGTTGTGCTCTTGTTCCCCTCTACCTGGAGTCCTTTTGTCCCTTCTGATGCTTTCTGAGGCCATCAGCTCTAGTTTCCACAAGTTCTTGGTCTTTTCTGCTCTGTGTCCTGCTGCTGCTGAAGAGTATGGTATGTCTGCCAGATGACAGTTATAACAATGCCGTGTACCCAGGTTTGCTACCCTCTAGGGTGACCACTCCTCTCTAGTCTCAGCCAGAACTGTGAGCTTCATTTGTGTTCATAGGGCCTGTGGCATCTGGGGCTGAGCCTGTAGTTTACTGAGGGCCTTTGTGGTAGGTGAATATTCATATTTCAGTATGAGGGACAGTGAACTTGAGACTAGTTCATTATCCAGCCTCAGCAAGCTGATGGGCAGTTGAATAGAGGAAAACTGGGAAGGGTTCCTTTGCTTCTAAATCAATCTAACCTGTTGTCCATGATGGGATTACATTCCAGCAGAGGGCAGTAGTGAGCCAACGGAAGAGCAAGGGGAAGCAGACAGATTCTCCGTGGTTCATACGCTTCCTGGTTGTGCCCACTCAGGTGTTGAATTCCATCTCTGGGGATATCCACACAAAGATAGGTCAAGAGCTACCAAGAAACGGTCGGGAGCCCCTTTCCTCTTACCTGAGGGTTGACTGGTCCAGCCTGTAGTTTAGAAGTATTTCTACTCTTTGACATGGGAGAAATTTTGTTGCCATGACATTGAGAAAAAGTAACAAACGAAACCAAAAATGTTATTGGAGCTCAAGACTGAGGCCATTTTAAATGCCTGTGCTAAAATCTTGGCTGTTTTTCCTCTTGATACCAAGTATCATAATGTTTACACAGAACTGCAGACGGGATTTATACAGGAATCTGCAGAAATATGTCAACATTCTAGCAACTGTTTACCTTGTATGCTGCTGTCTAGTTAGCTGCTTATCTGCATTGGTTTCCCCTACTAGCAGCTGCCCAGTCTGATCCTGGTTATGGGTCCATGTGTGATCACACCTTACTTATCCTGTTTGAGCTGTGCCAGCTTCAGTGTCCTTGGGCTACATATCGGTAGAAAAGCATTCTCTGAGTGGGTTCACAGGCCACTCGGCTGATGTGAAACTCTCTTCTTCTGGCCTCTAGCTATGTGCATGTGTGTACAGTTACCTCAGCTTTCTGAGACTCCTGTGACTCTGGCTTTAATTTTGCCCTTACCATTTCAAGGCACAGCATTTTTCCCCCCACATGGATTGTGAGTTAATAAGTTCTGGATTTGTTTTAAAAACAGAGGTCTTGCCTTGTAGCAGAGTAACCTTATACTTGAGCTCTTCCCACCGCATAGCTTAGGACTCTGAGAGCCGGCTGTCCATTATCACCATGGATATGATTGCAGCAGTCAACAGGAAAAGAAATCCTGTAGATTCTGCGTATCCTGGGTGTGACACCAGGATATGTGAGCCTCTGCATCTTTGATCCATACAGGGAGTCTCCGGGTGACCCCAAGAAGGCAAAGAAACATCCAAAGAGAGAGGTGGTGGACAAAGACAGTGATGAAGATGAGGGCAGTGAGGATGACTGGGAGGAGGTGGAAGGTAACGTGTCTATCTTGTTTCCCAAACTGCTGGAGTCTGTTTGCTGTTTGGAGCCAGTCAGTGCTGCCATCTTGTTATTTTTCTTTGAAACAAAGATAAGAAATACAGTTGCAATCAGGACTTCTTCTGACAAAATTCCTTGGGTTAGCAAGGAAGCTTGTGTTTTTTCCCTCTAGTGACTTTGATAAGGAAACTAAACAGACAGTGCTGGAGGAAGCGTGCAGCTGGGAAGAGTTGCACAGTCCTGACCCCGCATAGCTGTGAGGGCAAGCTCTTTGCTTGTCTGAGGCATGTTTCTTTACTGGCAACGTTCTGTAAACTGTTTGCGGATGAATGGTCCCCAGTCAGGCTGCAGGATTTGAGGAGGAAGTCTGCAGGTGCCCGAGTCCCAAGTCCACACCGTGAGAGTGGTAGCTAACGTTAGTCCCTGCTTCCTTCTGTGGGCCATGCCCGCGCCCTCGGCATTTTATTTGGACAAGGCTCAGATTTACCAAGCAATGAGAGAAGTCTGTAAAACTGGTCCTTTATATTTAATGTTGTCTTTCTCTCTGTAACTATTTGAAAATGAGTTTCAGAAATCCTGTAGCATTCTTTTCCCAAGAAGATAGCACTGTCTTATCTGGCAGAGCAACCTCATCACACCCAAAAACTGAAAAACAACCCTCAGTTGTTATAAAACCCTTTATAGCTCTGTTGTTTGCTTTTTTTCTAATCTAGGTCCAGATTAGAAATTACTCATTTGTAGCTTTTTTTTTAATTAGTCTAAAGTCCCCCTACCATGTACTACCTTTATTAATTACTTCTGGTGCTAGAGATTAAACCTTTAGGAATACCAGGAAGGTGTTCTGCCACAGAACTGTCACTCCTGTCCCTTTTTTTGTCTTTGTTTTCAAGTGTATGTGTGTGAGTGTGAGATGTTTATGTAGCTCAGAGAACAAGTCTCATGAGTCCTTTTCTACTACCTTGTGGGATCCAGCCCAAAGTCAGGTCAACAGGATGCATGCCATCTTGCCAGCCCCTGGCCCTTGTTTTCAGGTAAGGTCTCTACTATTGAACTGGCTGTGCAGTCCAGGCTGACCTGGGACGTAGGACCTATGGTCTCCCTGCTGAGTGCTGGACTATAGATATATGCCGCCATACTTAACACTTTCTTTTTCCTTCTTTCCTCTTTGGCTTTGTAGAGCAATGCCTGCTTTGAAAAGTTCTGGCCTCTTTTTAGAATTTTCTAGTTTTATCAGATAAACAATTGGGGCTTACCTGTCTCTTCGTGGTTTTGTTTTTTTTCCCAGCAGAACCTTGATATTGTTCCATGTATTAGCTATTATTCACTTTAACTTATGTGTATAAGTGTTTGGCCTGCATATATGTCTGTACACGATGTGCCTGCTGCTCGTGGAGACCAGAAGAGGGTGTTGAATCCCCTGGAACTGGAATTACAGATGGTTTGAACTACCATGTGGGTGCTGGCAATTGAACCTGGGTCCTCTACAGCCAGTGCTCTAAACCACTGAGCCATCTTTCCAGTCCCAATTATTATTATTAACTTTTAAAATTACTGTTGATAGAACTTGCTGAGCCTGTGCTGGACATGGGAGAGAATTCTGCCACCTCTCAGTCTGTCCTGCCTGTGAAGGCAGTGGAGATAGAAATTGAAACACCGGAGCAGGCGAAGGCACGTAAGAAAAGGTAGGCTGTGCCCTTCTTCTTTGCTCTTGTCCTGAAAGTAGACAGCAGGTGCATGGAGAAAGCCTTTGCATGTCAAGAGTGGTCTGAAGCCACAGGGGAGAGCCTGGGTTTGCGTGAAGGACTGAAAGGAGACATCTGGGTGTCTGGGTGAGAGATGGAGGTGCATGGCAAGGACTGAGCATTTTGTTTGTCTCTCAGTTTACCTGACCCTCTGAGCAGGTTTATAAATAAGAGGCTCAGAGAGCTTAAGTGACAATCCAGGAGCCACTTAACCAGTGAGTGAAGGATCCAAGACCTGAATCCCTATTGGCTGACATGGTACTCACACCTTCCCTACCACATACCACTACAAGACTGAGATGGCGCCCACTGTGGAGAAGCACCCACCCTTCCTAGGGTGCAGAGTTCCTCTGTAGCCTCTGATGACCTAGGAAAATGGAGCATACACGCTAACTACTGAGGACCACTCTGATGTTATTAGTCAGGGAGGAGCGAGACATTGTGTCTTTCAGAAAGTGCAAGGTTTTCCTGCAGATCAATGGGCCCCAGGTGAAAGATTTTGCAGAACAGTCATGTAAATGCCTTTAATTTAGCGTCAGTAAAAATAATAATAATAATAATAATAATAATAATTTAGCGTCAGTGTGGTAGTTTGAGGAGAAAGTCAGTTAGGTTAGGATTCTGAAGGAAGGGAGCTTGAGACCTGTGGGTAAGGCATAGCATGCTGGGAGGGGTTGGTAGATGGGCTGCACAATGTCCAAGAGTGGGTTTACACATGGAAACACTGCATCCAGGGGCTGCCTAGGGTCCTGTGAGCAGTTTGCAGGTGGGAAGTGTTGCATCCAGCATGACTCCAGGGACAGACCAGACTGGAGTAAGAAAGAAATGAAGAAAAGACAGACATGTGGACAAAAGCTAGTCAGGTGGTCTAGGATCTTGAACAGAGAAAGCGCAATCCTCCAAAAGCTCAGTGTCTTTAGTACGTAGAGTTGAACAGGGAGGCGGGGCTGTTACATAGAAATAAACAAGGTGGCAGGGTTTATAGTGTACAGCTGGATCAAGGGAGCAGGTTTAGGTTATCTCAGTAGGAGCAGTCTCTGTAGGGGAGCTGTCTTCAGGCTGTAAACATGATAGAGAGCGATGGTGGGCATTTTCTGCTTACACTATTAACATCCATAGGAATAAGGATGTTATGTAACACCCCGAGGAAAGTGAAGCCTTTGCCATTTCTTTGAGTCTCGTGGGCAGGGGGTGGCTTTGCCATTTTCCCGTGAGTCTGGGGCCATGACCATGCCCATATCAACAGCACACATTTACTCAGGACAGCACTCACTCATGACTTCTCTCCCAATAGAGAAGGAGTAGATGGTGGCCACTTGCTGATTTGACTGAGTGGCACAGCCTTGTATAGGGAACAGGGCGGGCGACTCCCGTGCCATGGTGAGGGGTTGTGGTTTCCAGCTTCAGTCCTGGGTCTCTCACTGTGTTTCAGTGAGAAGATAAAGATGGAGCTGGAGACGTACCTGCGGAGGATGCTGAAGCGCTTCAATAAAGAAGTACAGGAGAACATGCACAAGGTGATGGCGAGGAGGACCAGGAAGAGCGGGTCCAGAGGTGACAGGCCTGTGTGAAGTTAGGTGCCACCCTGGAGGCCAGGCTTACAGGAGGTGGAGAAGAAAGATCTGCTGAGGGCAGGAGGTGGAGAGTTTATGTGGATGTGGGAGAGAGTAGACAGCTTTACTGTCATTGCAGTAGGTTGGTGAAGGGAGAGGTTAGAGGGCGGGAGTTAGGGTGGGGTGCCCAGCAGCGGGGGGGGGGGGGGGGGGGGGCGGTGAGTGGAAAACAGGGAGAGTCAAGCCTGGCCTCCAGTTGCTGCTCTGAGCAGTCTGTCTCCCTCCCACATTCCCTGCTGACCTCACCGCAGCAGACCCAGGTGACAGGACGCTTCACCTGGAGATCCTGTAGTGTGCCTGTGAACGGGGCTGCTGTTGAGAGGAAAAGTTATTAATTTTGAACAGATGAATTCTTTGAGGGAGTGAGACACAAAGCCGTGGGATATGGCTGATGCCAGCCTTTGTACTGCTGTGTATAGAAGCACAGCCAGTGTTTCCTGTCCACAGAACATCTGCACTTGGCAGCAATATCCCTGCATTCTTCAGCTGTCCTTCCACACAGGCCCCTTTGTCCCCTCCACAGGTTCACCTGCTGTGCCTGCTGGCCAGTGGCTTCTATCGAAATAATATCTGCCGTGAGCCAGATCTGCTAGCCATTGGCCTCTCTATCATCCCAACTCGCTTTACCAAGGTGCCGCTTCAACACAGGGACACCGTCTTCCTCTCAAACCTGGTGAAATGGTAAGGCCATCTACTGTTCTCCGGAGCTAGGATATAGAGTTGGGTTTCTCTTGGGCTGGTTCAGGCCAGTTCTGTAGTGGTCAATTAGCATCAGAAAGGAGCATAACATTGAGGAGAAGGAAGCTTTGGGATGGCCCTTGCCTAGAAGAGAGGGTGGGCTGGCAGGAAACCCATATGTACTGTGTTTGAGGAGTTCTGAGGCAGAGGAATGCAGGAAACAGGGTACTTCCCTCAGGTGGGCAGTCTGGAAAGGGTGCCCACGTAGATGGCAACTGAGTTGGGTCTTCAGTGATGGTCAGCTTTAGCTAGTTGGTCTGAGAAGAGCCAATGCAGGTAGGTGAGTCTAAGAATCACTTGCTGTTGGTTTTGTTGGCTGTAAAAGACTAGAACTTTTCCTTCACCTTGGACTATGTAAAGGAGTACTTGGTCTCCCCAGGTTCATTGGAACCTTCACAGTCAATGCGGACCTTTCAGCCAGTGAGCAGGACAGCCTGCAGACAACCTTGGAGAGGAGAATTGCCATTTACTCCGCGAGGGATGAGGAGGAGTTGGTCTATGTAAGTGGTTCTCTAGTGCACTGCTCATTAACGGGAATGAAATACGGTGTCATCCTTGGAGGATGCCTGTTTCCTGCACAGAGACCGGACTTTGCAAATACCTGGCTTCTTTAGACCTCCCGAGATCTGGTTTTGAAGAACTTAATATGCCAGGTACTGTTATTGTCATTGTCTTTTCTCATCAGCTTCTTAGAGTTGTGGGACACCTCTCAGCTAGTGGCAGATGCTAATTCATTCCAGTCCTATCTCCAAGGAACTGAGAAGCTGCCTTGGGTGCAGTGCCGCCCGCCAGACTATAGACAATGCCTGGCCTTTCCCTGTTCAAGGACACCCACTGCACTGAGTTGTCGATTCCCTTAATTTCTTCCAGATTCTGATGGTTTCTTGGTCTTTCTCTGTCTTTGGTGATCTTCACAATTTTGTAGGGAAATGCCAGGGATTAGAGCCAGGTACTTGAGGGTGGCAAGCTTGCTCTGCCAATGAGCTGCTTCCTTCAGCTCTTGCTTGGTTCAGATAGGATCTCTTATGCAGCTCAAGCTGGCCCAGAATCATGACTTCTGCCTCAACCTTCTGAGTGTTGGAATTAGGGATGTGTGCCACCACCACATGACTGCTGCTGTGCATGTTGTTTTTTAAAAGTCCAGATGAAGGAAGTCACAGGTAATAGCTTTTCCATGGTCACATGGCTCTGAGACAGCCTTCCTTCTTATTTCTGGTCTTCACGTGGGTCTCTCACCAGGTGTTGTAGTAACTGATGAGAATGGTCAGGAACTAGTGTGAGGGTCTGGGGAGACCTTGCTGCACTGTATTATCACTGTCACCACAAGGCTTATCTCAGAGAGCAGTTCCCAACCTCACGGGTCAATAACTCAGAACTGTGGCCTCCAGGTAAAAGATTCAGTGTGGAGAGTGGAACACAGAAAGCAAATATGTGACCTGGCGACATTTGTATTAGCGTGTTTCCTTCCATGACTATTTCATTTTATTTTCTTTTAATTACACTTATAACACTTGTTGACTATAGGCCAATCAAAAGATGGGTAAGCAGGAAGAGACTGACAAGTTGTAGCAGTGATAGGTGCTATCAAGTATAGAAATAGTCTTTCTATTTACATGTAATCCTTAGGAAAATAGTGACTTTTCCTGTGAGCTGAGTCTCTGCAGTGTCATTTACAACAGTGTTCCAAGGGCTGGTAGTCCAGGGCTGGGGTGATTTCCACTGTCTCCTGTCCAAGCAGCAGAGTGCACTGGGTTAGCTTCATTACACTATCCAGTCAAATATATCCTCTTGTCATCGTAGATATTTCTTCTGATTCTTCGGGCTCTGCAGCTGCTCACCCGACTGGTGTTGTCTCTACAGCCCATTCCACTGAAGCCATCTGTAGCAAAGGTGAGGCCCTTGGGACATCTAGAGAAAGGAAGAGTGAGGAAATCATGCATTTAAGAGAAAATTGGCCAGTATCTTTTTTTTTGTGTTGTTGTTATATTTACCTTACATTTGTGTATGTACCATGATACCTGTGGAAGTCAGAGGACAACTGTGGAAGTTGGTCCTTTTCTTCCACCGTGTGGAGTCCCAGGAATTGAACTCGGGTTGTCAGTTTTGGCAACAGCTGCCTTTATCCACTGAGCTCTCTTGCCAGCCTAATGATGTCATATTTTTAAGAGCTGATATTCATACCGCCTGGACTCCTTTGAGCCTGCTTTGTACTCCCCTGTGTTAGAGGAGATGGACACACAACTGGGTGTTTAGCAGCCTGAGCTTGGTGTGCACTGAGTCATCCGGGAGAGGACTGGTTTCCGAGCTCTTTCTAGCCTGTGAACCGAGTGGAGAGTCACCCATCCACATTAGCAGAGTGGAGGGCTGATGGGTGAAGGACTCTGCCTTTTGAAATATGTGAGGAAGGATGTCATGTCATCTGAGCCTGAGACTGGTTATCGTAAGTTAGCTAAATTATGGAACAAATAAGACAGAGAATGGCAAAATTAATGTAGCTCTCCCTCCTTTTCTCTTCCCTGCTCTGTTTTTTTGAGAGAAAGTCTCATGTAGCTCATATTTGCCTCAGACTCACTGTAGTTGAGGATGACTTTGAACTCCTGATCATCCTGCCTCCACCTCACAACTGGACTTACAGGCATACAACAGCATGATACCCAGGAGTACCAAGATTTGTTACTATTTCAGGGGAAGAAATTGTCCACGGAAACATCGTTAGAGAGCCCCGGAGGCTCTTCAGAAACTTCCAGTAAAGTTCCAGAAAGCCACAACACACCCAAGACCAGCAAAAGAATCAAACAAGAAGAAACCTTTTCTGAGGACAGTGACAGGGCAGATGCCGGAGGGAAGAGAAGCAAGGCCACTGTGGGCAGCAGGCAGCGGAGAAAGCCCTCCTGCAGTGAGGGGGAGGAAGCCAAGCAGAAAACCCAGAGGCGTGCGCACACCCGGGCACGGCGGGTGACTGCCAAGGTGTCTTACAAAGAGAGTGGGAGTGAAGACACAGGCAGTGGCTCTGATTTCGAACTCTCCAGCGGAGAAGGCCAGCATTCCTCTGATGAGGATGGTGAGCCCGACCCACGGAAGCAGAAAAGGGCCCCAGTTCGTCAGAGGTCAAAGGCCAGGTCTAAGAGTGCCTCCAAGACACAGCGTGGGCCACCAGACTTTCCAGCAGCATCCTCAAGCTCTTCAGGCAGTAAGAGAGGCAAGAAAGTTTCCAGTGGTGGCGAAGAGACAAGAGATGGGAAAGCTGCTGGTGTAGACCAGTGGCTGGAGGTGTTCTGTGAACCACAGGCAAAGTGGGTGTGTGTGGACTGTGTGCACGGTGTCGTGGGCCAGCCTTTGACCTGTTACAGATATGCCACCAAACCCACGACCTATGTTGTAGGCATTGACAGTGATGGCTGGGTCCGAGATGTCACTCAGAGGTATGACCCAGCCTGGATGACCGCAACCCGCAAGTGCCGCGTTGATGCTGAGTGGTGGACTGAGACCTTGAGACCCTATCAGAGCCCGCTTACGGAGAGGGAGAAGAAGGAAGACCAGGAGGTAAGACACTGGCCGCCCAGGCTCAACATTGGGCAGCAATCAGACTGCCCTTTTCTGCTCATAACTATGCCCAGCAGTACATTGAAATGTTAGTGTGGTTTAGTTCTATATTTCTGAATACATTTATATTAGCCGTAGAAATATGTACTTTTCTATTTGATTATATTTAATTATCACACCAACATTTGACTTGCACATCCCCATCACAGTCTATAGCATAGTCTATCTTGAATGCAGGAACTCAAGCAGGAGTAGAGACAAGAATAGTGGAGGAAAGCTGCTTGTGGACTTGCTCTCCACGCTCACGCTGCTGTGATAGTGTTGCCAGTTTTAATGGTAAAAGGCTTCAATAGCCAGGTGGTCAAGTGCTAGGCTTTGAACCCAGGGCTGTGTGAAGTCTATTCTTTGCTTATTACCTTGTTAGTAGTTTGGAGGTTGAAGGTACTTTACAAGCTCTGTGGTCCCCCTGAGGAAGAGAGAATAATTCATCCTGATGTGACCACACCTCTTCCACGTGCATGCATAGCTCACAAATACACCTCAATACAACATGTATTTGTGTACAAATACACACAAATATAACATGTCTCCTGGGAAGGGAGGGACCTGGAACACAGAACGCTCTTTATAGCCAACCAAAACGTCAGGCAAGGCAGAAGTAGAGACTTCTAAAATGTAACGCAGCTGTGTCAAGAATGAACCCTGGCAGCAAGGAAAGGGTCGTTGTGTACAGCAGTCCTGTGTTGGGTGGAACTCTGCATTTCTGCATGAGAACTCGCCCACATTGGCCAGAGGTTAATTTGCATCCACTCAGGATAGGAAGAACATGGGGTTGTGCAGCATTTGGTGCCTTGGGGGGTACATGGCAGCCCATGTGGAGTTGCCTGTTCAGTGGCGACAGGCTAAGTGGGAATCCTGCAGGTAGCGTTGTACCTAACTGAAGTGTCAGGATGCCCAATCAGCTGTCTCCACCTTAGTTGCTCCATGGTTGTTCTAGTTCGCTTTCTGTTGCCATGACAAAACAATGACCAAAACCAACGTGGGGAGAAAAGGGTTTATTTGGCTTATATGCCCTTATCACTCTCCATCCTTGAGGGCAGAAACTTAAGCGGTGCCAGTCTGTAGGAGCTCCTTAGTGTTTTGAAGGGATGCCAAGAGAAAGCTTAAACGAGCTTGGGAAACAGTGTTTGCTTCAAAGCAGTGGAATTTCCTACTAATAACCAGAATTCTTAGTGACGTACAAGACTTGTGTGGATCTCAAGCTGCATGGTGGTTGCTGTAAAACTTTCGGGCCTGCTTTTGCTATAAAATGATGATGTCACTGAGGTCCGGCCTTATGGTAGTGTGGGCTGGGTCTGCTAAGGTTTAAGGTGTCTAAGGATTGGAGACAGGTGCCTTTCTGATGCTGGTACACATTACGGCCACAGTGCCTGGCAATGTCACCAAGTCACTGATGGGTCTGGAACGTTTGTTGTCAGAATGGGTTCATGTATAGCAGCCCATTGATACCCTCTTCCTTGTCTAGGAGCATGCTCACCACTGTCCTTCTGGCCTTTGCAGTTTCGGGCGAAGCACCTGGACGAGCCTTTGCCCACTTCCATTGGCACATATAAGAACCACCCTCTATATGCCCTGAAGCGCCACCTCTTGAAATTCCAGGCAATCTACCCTGAGACAGCTGCAGTCCTTGGGTATTGTCGTGGAGAAGCTGTCTACTCCAGGTGTGTGAAGCATCCTCCTTGTCCTCCTGGTGGCCTGGGACTAGCACCTATTGCATAGGCTCCTCCTTTAATAGTATTCTCAGGGGTGAGCCATGGTATGTATGTACAGTGAAGAAGAAATTAGAACTCAAAAATCAAAGTATGTAGTGAAAGACCAAGAGCAAGAAGCTGTGGGGAAAATTATATAAATGTGGGACAGTTGAAATACAAGACCATAAAAAGTGTTCCTCTTCTAATACATCAAAGGAGAGAAAGGAAGGAGTTGAGGGCACACTCACAGGCATGCCAAACCCTGTCTGTAATAAACAAGCTGGGAGGTGGGTACTGGCGGTGAGTGTGCCTGGTGCTGCTGAACTGTGTCCTCGAGAGTGGCTGAAAAGTGCTCTGCGTATGCTTGTATACTGCAGGCAAAAGAAGCCACCAGAAAGTCTATAAATAAAAACAAATGTACGATATTTACAAAGTGAAAACAGAAGAAAGATGAATAGAATTTAGAGCTGAGGGAGAAAAATAGAAGCAGAGATTTTGAGCAGTAGCAGTAGAAAACAAATGAAAGATGGGATTTTTGAAAACATTGATGTGTAAGGACCAAAGCATAGGGGCTGCTAATTTAAATAATGGGAAACAAGAGGCACAGGAAAGAAATGTAGAGATCCAGCCTGAGGTGGAGTCCTCTGATGGGAAACAGGTCCTGCTTTGAGCCCTGTCATCTTGCTGGCTTCCCCTTCCCTAAAATTGAATGTATTCCCTGCCCAAGAGGCCACGTTTTGCTTGTTTTTGTCAGTGGATGCTCAGGCTGTCCTTTCCGCTGTGGGAGTGATGCTGCTGTGTGTTAGTTGAGTCCGTGCTTTACATACTGCAGAAATTTGCGTGGGGGGGGGTGACCACAGCATTCACCTTCCCCCCAGCAGTACACAGTGGTGCCAGTCCCTGCCCTTACCAGAAGTTACTGGTAATAGCCATCCTAATGGTTGGAGGCTACCATTCAATCTAAGAGTGCTGTGTGCATTTCCTGGCTATGTTTCTTAGGAGTATCTACGGGGCACCCATCAGCCTCTGCCTGCTGCCTCTCTCCCTGTCTGAAGTCCTTGGGTGGTCAAATATGATCTGACTCCGGCGGGAGTGCAGGCAGGGCGGAGCCTCTACCCTAACAGGAAATGCTACTTCAGCAGCAGCCCCGTGAGGTAGACGATGGGCTGCTTGTCCTGGCAGGTCACAAGGCTGCTGAGACTCAGGAAGGTGGAAAGGGACTGCAGCGGGCCTGAGTTGAGTCCCTCGGTTAAGTCCCCATGCTGTGCTGGGCTGTACTGGCTGCAGGTTTGATAAACAGCAGTAGAAAGCACATGAACAAAGCTCAGGCTGTGGGGCAGGTTCCTGATGTCTGCAGACTCGATGCAAGCTGAAGAAGTGTTGGGCATGTCTGTTGAAGAAGGCTTGGCAGTGGAGGATTGTAGGCCTGTGATACGTCTCTGAGCTTGGGGTGGTGAAACCAGGGCGACCCTGCCCTAAGCACAGGCCCTGAGTCATTTGTTGCTTGCATATGCATCTTCCTCCACCACAGTCTGTCCGCGCCTTCAGGCAGTTTCTATAGTCCTCTTCTGAGTTGACCACAACATCCAGTGTCCCCAGCCCTCAGCAGTTACTCTTTGGTGAATGCCGCCACCTGTTCATGCTGGCTTTCACCTCATCCTACAGGCCACAGAAAGAGCTCGAACCATAGGCTTTGGATGGCAGTCCTGGGAAAAGGGCAGCCAAAGAGCTAGGTACAGAACCTCTGGAAGAAAGCTCCAGCTGGGTAAGGGCCGCAGGTGGGCACAGGCAGTCCGAGGGTGAGGGTTTTTGCACTGTGTGGTGCAGGAAGGGCCTCCTCCACGCGGGAGGTAAAGCCTGGGAGGAGAATTAGCAAGGCTGTGCCCACATCAACTACATACAGGCTCGGGTGAGGCCCAGAGGTCCTTCATCCATACAGTGTACACTGAGTGTGTGCTTTGTCTTCCCTTAGGGATTGTGTGCATACTCTGCACTCCAAAGACACATGGCTGAAGCAAGCAAGAGTGGTGCGGCTTGGAGAAGTGCCCTACAAGGTAACAGCCACCTGCAGGGAGCAGGGAGAGACCTTACTGGCAGCAAGAGCTGGGAGGAGAGGTAGTGAGGAAGCGCTGCTGGATAGGCGTGCCCAGCCAGAAAGGCCACCTTTTCTTTGCCTTGAGCAGGGTTTGAGGAGATTATTTATTAATAAGGCATATATAGGAAATAGGTTTTCCAAGTAAGAAATTTAGGCCAGAAAGTAGCTCGGAAACTCATGCTATGAACTTGAAGGCCAGCAGGTTAGAACTGGGTTACTGGGTTACTTTTGAGGTACAAGCCCTGCTTCATGGAGAAACCTATTAGCCTGGTTGCCCTGCAAGACAGTTTACCAAGCATTTTGCTTATATGTGATCTGTTGCATGTCAGTGACCCTAGGAATCAATATCACAATGCCAGGTTTACAAATGAGAAAGTTAGATTTCAGACAGGATATGACTTTGACATCTTCAAGTCAGTTGTCTGTGAGGGCCATGCACTAAGCAAGGTGTTACAGCCATTTCTCCGGGCATTGGCTCAATCACAATGGCAGAGCACGGTGGCCATTATATGCCCATTTACTGCTCTTTGTCAGATGATAGCAGAGCCCTGGCAGATCAGAGCCTTGGTGGGAAGGAGTGGCAGGTTTCAATAGTGGCTGCTGCCAGCAGTGACTTGAGTGCATGGAGCTGGTCTGCTGGACCCAGAGGCCTGCTGGGATCTGCCTTTGGCCTTCCCCCTCCCAGACTAGTGTTAGCCAGTGGAATTACAGTAAAAGTCACACATTTACAGTTTTTAGTAGTCAAAGCTGGGCATGGTGGCACACGCCTTTAACCCCAAACCTAGGAGGTAGAGGCAGATGGGTTTCTATGGGTTTGAGGCCAGCCTGGTCTACAAAGTGAATTCCAGGACAGCCAGGGCTGTTACAATTTTTAGTATCCATAGAAAAACCACAAAAAAGTATTTAAATATATTCTAAATAGCATTTCAATATGTTTTAAGTATATAAATATATAAAAATATCTGATAGGTTTTTTTGTTTGTTTGTTTTTTTAAGACAGCGTTTCTCTGTAGCTTTGGAACCTGTCCTGGAACTAACTTTTGTAGACCAGGCTGGCCTCAAACTCACAGAGATTTGCCTGCCTCTGCCTCGTGGGTGCTGGGATTAAAGGCGTGCACCACCACCGCCTGACTCGAGATATTTAACTTTTATATAGTCCTTATTTGTAATTCTGTGTGTAACTTCCAGTATCTCAGTTCCGACTAGTCCCTTCATTAGTCATGTAACAGAATGACCCCAGATTTCTCCCTTTGCTCTGATCTCCATCCTGACTCCTGTCTCAGTGTCTCTTTCTTGAGTAACAACAGTCAAGTTGTCTTCCTAGATCAAATGCATTCCCTATGTTACAACTCTGTTGACACAGTGACCTTTGTGACAAACCTGCCCTAGCTGCCCATCACTTCAGTCAGTGGCCTCACGTGGTGCAGGATTGATGCTGTAGCATCTGTCTCCTCCCTTTTAAACCATGCTCAGACCCCAGATGAAGCTGTTCTCTCTGTCCTGGGGTCCTCAATCCCCTTCCCTCCAGCTGTGCTCTGATCAGCTTTGCTGTGGTCTGCTCCCATTCTACCATGGATTCCTCACACCTACCACACAGACTGAGCTCTGTCAGCAAGCTCTGCTTCTTCCCCATCTGTGCAACCATTGTTGTCATGGCACATAAGAGATGCCCACTGACCTCACTGAGCACTGCTAGATGAACAGTGGCCTAGTGTGTTTCTGATGCTGTGGTAAATACCATGATCAAAAAAGCATGTTGCGGGAGGGAACGGCTTACTTGGCCTGCATTTCCATATCACAGTCCGGCATCGAGGGAACAAGGCAGGAACCATGGAGGAGCTCTGCTCGCTTGCTAGGCTAGCTTTCTTACATAGCCAGACCCACCTGTCCAGGTATGGTGCACACACAGTAGGCTGGGCCCTCTCACATCAGTCATCAATCAAGACAATCTCAGACAGCCGAGGGCGAGTCTGATCAAGGTAATTCTAAAGTTGACTCTAAGTCATGTCAAGTTAAAGTAAAACCTCACCAGAGCAAACAGCTACTTTAGGAGACTGTGAGAACCAAAAGTCTGCCGAGACCCCCAGCAGTGGCTGAGAGGCTATGCCTAGAGGATTAGACTTGCACAGGGTGTACAAGATGTCGCTTGGACCATACCAAACCTGAGTGTCCCCTTTGGTGGGCACTTCATCTAAAGAGTGGTTTTCTCAAAGAAGTTTTTTGTTTTGTTTCGTTTGGGATTTTTGTTGTTGTTGTTTTCCTATTCAGGGTTTCTCTGTGTAGCATGAGCTGTACTGGAGCTCTGTCTGTAGACCAGGCTGGCCTCAAACTCATTCACCTGCCTCTGCCTCCTGAGTGTAGATTAAAGGCATGCACTATCAGTGCCCGGCCAGTTTTCTCAAAGGTTTTTAAAAGGAAAAGAATTAAAGGATGGGAGAGGCCACATGTAACCCTTTACAGCAAAGCTTGCTGACGTGACCCCTACACTAGAACAGCCTATGTGCCCAGGCCCAGGAGCTGATCCTTAGCCCATTGCCTGTTCTGCTCGTGTCTGTGTTATGTGACTTGTTTGCCACTCCTCTCCTTTCACCCCTTAACTCCCTAGGAAGAATCTAGGTCCTGGCTGCTAGGTGTTGTTGTGCACTGGCGGTCCTGAATAGACACCGCTTTCCACAGGTGACACTAGGGTAGACAGCTGTTGACCACTCTGCAGAGAGCAGGGAGTTATCTGGGCTAGATCCTGGCTCTTGTCACCTATAAGACATGGTACCTTTAGTAAGTCGCTTCATCTCTAAGGCCACTTTTTCACTGTAATGGAAGTCAGAACTTAGGACCAAACTTAAAAGCCTTCATGAACTGTGCTTTAGGCATTTCATGATGGCACTCCTGTAATCCCAGACTCAGGCTGAGGCAGGAGGATCAGGAGCTGGAGACCAGCCTGGGCTACAGAGTGAACTTCTGTTTCAGCCTCCCCTCCCTGAAGGAAAGAGGCAGCCCTGAGAACATGTAGTGCCCCGCAGGAACTGGCTAGGGAAGGCCCACTTCTCTCAGATTGACAGCACTCAGTGCCTGGTGTGGACCGAGTGCCCAGAGCAGAAAGCCTTTCTTACAACCTGGCTGTTTCCTCTGGAGTAGATGGTGAAAGGCTTCTCCAACCGTGCCCGGAAAGCCCGGCTTTCAGAGCCCCAGCTGCATGACTACAATGACTTGGCCCTCTATGGTCACTGGCAGACAGAGGAGTATCAGCCCCCTGTGGCCGTAGATGGGAAGGTAAGGACAACTCTGGGGGTTCAGAATAGGCTGCTCTGTTTTCCATCCAGCTACTTCCTGGCATGCCCATCTCTGCAGGTGCCTCGGAATGAGTTTGGGAACGTGTATCTCTTCCTGCCCAGCATGATGCCTATCGGCTGTGTCCAGATGCACCTGCCCAACCTGCACCGTGTGGCCCGCAAGCTGGGCATCGACTGCGTGCAGGCCATCACTGGCTTCGATTTCCATGGAGGCTACTGCCATCCAGTGTGCGTGAGGGGCCTTCGGTGGCAGGTGGGAGGCTGAGGCTGGTGACACTTGTTTTCCAGATTTGGCTCTGGGTTTAAAGTAAGCATTATTCTCTAATCAGTCCCAGCTTCTAACAGGAAGCAGCAGACCCAGTGCCATGAGTGTCCTGGTACTGTAGACTGAAGCACTGCCCCCTAGTGTAGGTCCCAGGCTGGGGAAACCATGACCAGCCTCCTTAGGTCCTGAGCTCTCCTGTGTGAAGTGGGGACTAGGGTTGAGGACTCTCTAGCACTTAGGCAGGGGCTGTGGAGGAAGAGGCACAGGTTCCCACAAGCCTGCTCCTGCATGGGTGGCATTTGTCACTGGCTGGTCAGGAATGTCCATCAGGGCCCCAAGTGCTCAGAAAGGGCCACTGGCTTCTGGACAAGGGAAGAGGAAGGGCAGAGTAGGTAGCAGCTGAGGGAGCTCATCTGTGTTACTGTCTCCACAGAACTGATGGCTACGTTGTCTGTGAGGAATTCCGAGATGTGCTGCTGACTGCTTGGGAGAATGAACAGGCCATCATTGAAAAGAAGGAGAAGGAGGTGAGTGGTGTGGGTAGGGCCTTGGAGGAGAGCGGCAAGGTCCAGCTGGGGTGCCTGCCCAGGCCACTCGTGCATCCCGGAAGGTGGGAAAGTCCGTGTTAGCTCTTCTGCTGCTCTAACTTAGTGGAGGGCATCCTCCGGGTGCGTGCTGGGTGAAACAGCTCCTCCCACACTCCATGTCCATTGTCCTGCCCCCTACCTGCCTGCTCAGGGACTGTGAGCTCTGACTTGGAAGGCCCAAGTCCTGGACCTGATCGCTGCCTTCCAGTCAGTGATGATTATAAAAGACTTTACTTACTAAATCTGACTTGTTGGTTTGGAAGCAAGACTTGTTGTGATAGGAGATCCTGTTTCCCTTTTATCGTGTTGTGTATGTGTGGTGTGTGCATGTGTGTGTGGGGGCCCCACGTTAATATCTGGAATCCTCCTCGGTCATTCTTCCACCTTACTAAGGAAGAGTTAGCTCGCTGACAGCAGACAGCTTGCTCTGGGGATCCTGTGTCCACCCTCTGAGCTGGAGTTACAGGCAGGCCTGTCCATGCACACAGCATTTATGTGAGTTCTAGGGACCGAAACTCTGTCCTTCTATTTGTGCAGCAAGTGTTTTAACAACTGGGCATCTCCCCAGGCAGGAAGACTCTCCAAGCTGAACTGCATAGACGATGTCAGGACGTCAGGCTCTGCCTTAACGTTTCTCTGATGATGCCATGGCTTCACCTTTCCTCCCTTTATTTCTGCCTGCAGAAAAAGGAGAAGCGGGCACTGGGGAACTGGAAGCTGCTGGTCAGAGGACTGCTCATCAGAGAGAGGCTGCAACTCCGATATGGGGCCAAGGTCAGCGCGGGGCCTTTGTAGACAAAGCAGTCTGTTTACCACTCAAGTCACGGGCCCAGATTCTGTGACATCACAGTATAGGTGGCTTTATATTAGGAAGCCTGCCTGTCTCCTCTAGCTGCTCCTGTCCTGTCCTGTGTCCTGTTGACATGGACATCTGTGCTGGGTTTAATGTGCTGCAGAGTTCCATGTAGGCAGTTCAGGTGTGTTGGGCCTTCTATGTCTGCACTTCTTGGCTTCCAGGATTCCTAGTACTGTGACAGCTTCGGGCCTGCACACTCGACACACCTGCAGTCCTTGTCTATAGTGCTGGGTTGGGGGAGGGCTCTCATCTCTGTACAGGCAGAACCTAGAGCAGTTGTCTGATGGGTACTAAGGCAGACTCATTAGGCCGTGCTCTAAATGTTCTTTCCTTTCTGATCTGTCTCCCTTCCCATTGCCTGTTTGCCTGCTGAAGACACTTTAGTCATGTGTTCTCTTGAGTCCTGTTATGGACCCTTCATCTGGCTCCTGGCCACCCACATGCTGCCTTCCCTTTCTATCCAGGACACACACACACACCCCGCTTACCTAGCCAGACTCCGGGTACCACCTTAGATCCCTTAGTGCTGAAGGTGGGGCCTAAGCACTGAGCGGTTGGAAATAGCATGCATGTGTGTCAGGGTGAGGTGACACGCACGGCAACACCTGTTTGTCAACGCCTGGGCACCCTCTTTCCACCTGTGGTTCTCACTTTAGCCCCTGGCTCAGGTGAGCTCCTAGGCTGGGGAAGGCCAGTAAGGCAGCCTGGGCCCTCCCAGCACCACACACACCCTGTCTTCCAAGGGGCCCAGACTCAAGACTGGATTCTTCTGAGGAACTTTGCTGCCTTTTAAAGTCAGCTAACCATTAACTGTGGCCCCTGCAACTGTCTTCCCCCCAGAGTGAGGCAGTAGTTCCCCATGGAAATGCGGGCGGTGGACTCTCTTCTGATGAAGAGGAAGGGACCAGCTCACAAGCAGAAACAGCCAGAGTTCTGGCTGCCTCCTGGCCACAAAACCGAGAGGCTAAAGAAGAGCCGAAGCCTGAGTACCGGAAGATGACCCGGAAGAGGCGGGCGGCAGAGGCTTCCCATCTCTTCCCATTCGAGAAGCTGTAGCGAGTGTTCACCAGGCCAGGGGGCAATTCTTGTCTGCTGAGAACGGCAGACAGCTGATGGCCTGGGGACTACAGGCCAAGCAGAAGTTGTGCTGCAGATCGGTCTGATGCCAGCCCAGCCAGATCCCCGTGAGGTGCTGGAAGCTGCCTAGAACCACTCTGGGGTTTGGAACACTTTCCTGGGGGATACTTTCTGACCCTGGATCTTCGTATTCCCATCTTTGGAAATGTGAGTTTGTTTTGGAGAGTCTTATCTGTTGCCCCAGCTGGCTTCAAATTCAAAATCCCCCTGCCTTAAACTGGGGGCTGATACTACAGGCATATGGTACCATGCCTTGCCTGTTTTTTTACATTTGCTTTTTAAATAGAAATCACTGGGAAATTCCGGGTATGGGAGTATTGAGGACATACCCTTCTTTAATGCTGTTCACACCTGGGATGCTCTGCTCTCTTCTCCTGCAGGCCCAGGGCATTTACTTTTTATGCTTACTTTTTCCGAGTCAGGTTTCCAATACTGCCTGGTGCTCTTTTGTCAGAGGGGCAGGCCATCTCTTGTCAAGGCATTTTGGGGTTGATTTTACAGTAGCAGAAGACTAGAACAACGAGCTAAAATCAAGAAAGGGAAAGCAAAGGGAGAATTATGAAAACATTTAGTAAAAGATTAGTTAGACTACATTTTATTCAGTTCTGGATACATTTACTTAGCTGATATATGCCATCTACTCAGGAGAAAAAGCCCTTTTAATAAAATCTTAACAGAAAATAAAGCATTTACCTAAACTCACTTGGCTGCGCATTTTCTTTCAGGTTTTAACCAGCTAAGAGGATCTAGGTAACAGAGACTTGTATGTGGTGAGACTTGGGGAAAGTTCAGGATTGTTTTCATGGAGGCTGGGAACCCCTTTTACACGCCGAGGAAGCTTTGTGTGTGTGACTGTGTTCAATATTACTTCATCTTTGAGTCTTTAAAATGTTGAGTCACTCTTACCAAGGCAAACAAACAAAACACTTGGGCTATGACTCATACTGGACACTCTGGTAGAGAAACAGACTAAGGTCACCATGGAAACCGTATTCTCACACTTCCTGCACCAGAGCCTGACAGGCTTCCTAAACAGGATTTCATTTGGGGGGTTTTGGTTAGGCATAGCCATGTTTCTGGAGATGTAACCTATTCTGGCAGGGGTCAGCTATGAGAAGGCGGGATGGCAGTGCCACACTAGGTTTGGAAAGTTTGCCTGCCAGGTAACAGCATGGCAGTGCCTCGGACAGGAGGAAACAAGAGGTGCCGTGTACTTGGCGCTTGGGCTTCAGCCTGTTCACTCATTACAGCCGTGTATGGTGACAGGCTCTGTCCCCATTTTACAGATACAACACCATGAGCCAGTAGGGCAGACTTGATCTGTGACACTCAAACCCAGTGCTGCTTCTAGCACATTCTCAAAGTTGGTGAAGCATGAGTCATTTACTTTAAATAAAGCCAAGACAGAGTAGGCTTAAAGAAGGAATACTGAGCTGCTCTTTTGAGAGAACTGAAACCACCTGCAGCAATGAAGAGCTGATCGGTTGAAATGAGTCTAATGGCTGTTTCTCTTTAAAGAACGAAACAACAAAATCTCCCCCCAAAACAGACTACTGGCAAGATCCTATACCAAGATAGGTAGAAATTTATTTCAAATTTTAATACAAAGAATACAAACCTCAGTTTTTCAAAGACATCAAATTATTCTTCCATAATTTGCTCTTAACACCTTTAAGCTAGCAGAAAAAACCCATATAAGGAAAGTTACAGGCGGAATCCCGAGGATTGCATATTTAGCGATCACTGATTGTGCCATGTTTTCCCAAACCATCTTTTGGAGTTTAGATGAGAGAGACTGCATCAGCATGCACTAAATAGTGAATATTGTTTCCATTCTAAACCCAGCAAGGCATCTCTGGCTGCACTTTTACCAAGAACCCCAGCTGAAAGCACAGATACCACATGAGAGGGATTGTTAGATATTACTAGGGTCAAGGGGTTCTGACATCTTAGCTACCAAACACTTTTGGCTACAGCAACCGCTAGGGCAGTTTGCAAATAGGATTGAGATACAGGATAAATCAAGCATCCTTCAAAGGTGTAATAGTAAAGAGGAGACTTAGAAATTAATTATGTCCTTTGGTATGGGTGAATTTTATTTGGGATGAGGAAAGTGATAGGCATTAAATGCAAAAAGAACCACTGTGCTGCAACTATTTGAGGCTGGAGTGTCAAGGTCAAAAGCATTCCTAGGGAAAAGGCTGGGCCAGGCCGCTAGGGTTTCCTCCAGCAAGCCTTGGTTCTGATTCTTGGCCTCAGTTGGCTGGAGGTCACAGTGAATGAGCCCTCTTAGTAGGAAAGCCTCAGCCTTTTCCTGTAACACTGACTACAACTCAAAATCACCTTCAAGTGAGCAGGATATCTGTGATTGCAGAGGACAAAGGGGGGCTTCCTCCACAGACCCCACCTAGCAAGAACAAATCTGCTAACACTGATTCAGAAGCATCACAAAGTTAAAGCTTCCTTGTGGCCTTGGGAACTAAAACCAGTCAAGCCACACCCACTTAAACACCAGTCCTGTTGAGTTAATCTCAGTGACAGCAACTGTCAAGTGGGAGCCATTCATAGATGTGTGTGTGTTTTCAAGTCTCAGCTCTTTCTTGGGATAGAAAGAACACGTGAAGTGGAGTAACAGAACCAGAGGTCAGGGCTTATACCAAAACACTGTCCAGCCACAGTGACAGTGACCTTTGGGACAAGATAGAACTTCGGTGTTTCTTTAGGCCACATCAGGGTCTACCCAGAGGCTTGGTTTAGGGTACACTTTCTTCTCCAGGCCTGGGTATGGTGTGTCCTACTGATGAGATGTGGTCAGGAGTGGGTGATGGCTGCATTCTGGGGTTTCAGTTGTAGCCGGAGGTTGTGGCAGTCCTGGCACTTAGTTTCAGTGACGAGGGACAGGCAGTGAGAAGGCTGAGTCCTTCACCAGCAGGTCAGCTGACAGCTGAGTGGAATAAAGCCCTGAGAGGGGAAGGCATTAAGCAGGACAGTACTCGCTGGGTCACCATCCTTGGGGTGCTTCTGCCCACCAAAGCTGCATTTTGGCAAGAAGTGGGGCGGAGAAGATGTGAGCTGGTGAACACCAAACCCTACATGCAGGTTAGACACTGGCCCCTTGAAGAATGGGGTGTGCAGACGCCTGTTTCAGCTGGAGCTGGACAGAGGTGACAGGACCTGGCCCCTGAGGCTTCACTCCAGCTTTTTAGCTGGCACCCGGGTCCGTGCAATGATTATTGGTACCAGGGCCAGGCTGCCAATTAGAGCAGCCCACAGTGGTCGGTAGAAGAGCCAGCCAGCAGCCACAGTCAGCAAGGTCAGTGAGGTGGCTACACAGAAGGCAAAGGCTTTCAGGCCAATATTGACCAGGTCTCGGAAGACAGGAAACCAGTCCACTGTAGGGAAAGAGAAGGTCATGAGTCCTTGAGGATACTGTGCTCCCATGCCCTAGACCGCTCCCCTCAGCCATTCAAGGGAGGAAAGGATCAACAAGGTGGACATCCAGGAGAGGTGAAGCTCAGCAAGCTGACATCCACAGCTGTATTCCCGCTCAGCCCATTCCCAAGAGTGGGCGCCTTGGCCCTTCAAAGTCCATGTTGAAGCAACCAAAAAGACCCATAGCACCCTCTCTCCCACAGAGCCAATGCTGATACTCTACATTGCTCAGAGCTTGAGCTCTGAGCCGCTGTGCCAAGCCTGCAGAGGAAGCCCCTGGCGCTCAGCAGGCCACCTTGACTGATGGACAGAGAGGACTACATAGGCCCTGCCACGGCTCCCCTCACCCCTCCACACTACATCTGCCCTACCTGCCAGCATGCCTTCAATGGAAGAGCCAGGATCACAGACAGGGCTTCTCAAACATGGTGGGGACTGAGACTCAGAGGGACTGACCTGTCCTCAGTTGCATGGCCAACATAATTCTGTATAAATTCTGATCATTCTCTGACATGCCCACAATGTGGCTGGTATTTATGAGCATAGCTCAGCTGTCTAGGGAAAGTCTGAGGGAATGACTTTAGCTCTCTGTCTATAAATGAGGAAATCCCCCTCAGTCCCCAATACTTGCTGCCAATCTGGGATGTGCTCCAGTCACACCTCTCCCCAGTCCGTAGACCTACGTCGGGGAAGGGCTTCTGCTGGCACCACAAGAAGGCTGGACGAGGACACACTGGGGCAGAGACCTGGCTACCGAGTCTCCCTGAGCAGCTCTCATTCTGCTGAGTGTGTCAGTCTGGCACACTCTTGGGACCATGTGGAGTCCTGGCCTCCAGCTGTTCTTCCTTGCTAGAGATCTTTACTTTCCTTCTGATCTGAGTTACTGAAAGCTGTGTCAAAGTTGTTTACCAGCTCTGCTTCACGAGCACGTGTTACCTTGCCTTGAGGATCAGAGGATAAGGTTTTCACCTGTTGGCCCACGTGACTGTTGGGTATTTAAGCCTCCGTGGTGCTATTGAATAAAGGGCTTCTTACCAGTGACTAGAGGTCCGTTTCTCTGTGTCTTTGTGTGTTTCAATCTCCAGACCCTTGCCCCAAGCTCGCGAACTGTAAGGTAGCGCATAGAGCGCAGACAGGCGTTGTGCGCTGCAGCACACTTCATGTCTTGGGCACCAACACTTAAACTCAGACTCTCTTATGCCAGACTTAGGGCAAGTGAGCAGCCCCTCCCCAGGCTCCAGATGTGCTAGCTGCTGCAAACCTGGCCTGGTTCTGGAGGATGTTTCCATACAGGAAACTCCTAAGCAGGGGCAAGAAAAGGAAGGCCAGGGAGGGGTACCCATGACTCTGACTTGAGGGATTTCAGGTGCAGATCCAGTTCACAGCATAGGCTGGCAAGCCTCCTCCCCATAACTGTCCAGTCATGGCGTAAGGGATGAGCAGAGCAGCCCAAACTGGACCAGCCTCCCATCCCTTAGTAGGTGTGAACATCCCTGCCCATCACACCTGCCTTGCTATTCATCTTAAAGCTACCAATGGGGGGGGGGGGGGACGGATGGATGGACAGACATGACACAGAGACAGGCTAGATGTTTGGTGTCCTTCTCAAGGATCCCAGCTGAAAGGCTGACCAATGCAGTGTGGTGAACACAGGACCTCAAGAGGGAAGGATGGCTCCTGCACCTTTCCCACTTACCCAGGGTGTAGAGGATCCGAGTCATGAGGTTGAGGCCCATAAACATGGCCATCCAGCCAGCCGCCCGCAGGCCCCACGTCTTCATGGAATTGCTCTTCTGTTCTCTACGAAACACCTCCTGTACAACAAGGTGGCACGGTGTCAGGATCCACAGAGTCACCAACCAACAGTGTGGGTCCTGGGGGTGGCGCATTGTTCCTTACAGAGCACAGGGAGATGGGCAAATCTCATGTCTAAGTCTGCCTGTCTGGCTCAAGGATATGAATAAGAGATCTATGGCCTTAGTACATGGTCTCGCCATCCTTCCCACTGCAGCTGTCCATATGGGTGGACAGTTTAAAGCACACGCTGGTCCTGGGTGAAGCATTAGCCCGCAACCCCAGGACACTGCTTGCAGTTTCAGGCCCCCTGACTCCGACTGTTCCCTCCTACTCTGTAGGCTGCACCTTTGTACTCCATTGCTGTTCCTGGTTTTCCTTCTGGCCTGTAAATGCTGCTATTCTGTCTGCTTAGCCTACTCTGCCCAGGACCCCGTGCACCCCACATCCCATGTACCTGTACTCAAACATAACACTACATGCCCAGCACTGCTTTAGGGCTACACTGCCTCCTACACATTGTCCCAGCCTCTTGGCATGCTGAGCACTGACTCAGCCCCACCCCAGCCTGAGTCTGTCTTCTCCATGGCAGCACATGATCCCACAGCCCGCCCACCTGCACAAGTCGAAATCAGGGTCAGGTGTGGTCTGTTTGCCCCTCACCATACAAGTTCTGCCAGCTGTTTACGGTGATCCACCATCACTGTTCCTCACAGGGTTCTTACATTAGCCTGCGATTTGCTGGCCTCCCCTCTTCCTTGCACAGCAACTGCTGTGACCCCAACCAGCTCTGACCCTCCACCTGGGCCTTGGCCACCTATGGGGAGCCCAGGTCAAGTGTGCTGTCGTGTGCAGACTGTCTGCCCACAGTTGCCCAGCAGCTCTGCACTTTCTTGCAGTCTTGACTAAGATGCGGTTTCCCTGAGAGCCTTTCCCAGGCTCTGACTGAACAGTACTCTTGTCCAGTCTCTAACACACAAAGATGGACACCTGTCTCCGGATTTAGCTGCCACTGTCCTGTGGTTTACAAGTACACTGATCTGACTTAAAATAACTTAATCAGAATCTTCTGTTTTACTGAGACAGGAAGCTGAGGCTCGGTGAGGTTGTGGCACAACCCCACGGCTTCACCATAGATAGTTAACAGGAAAGCCTGTGTTTAGTGAGCAGGTGTGGACCGTGTGAACAGCCACCACACGAGATGAGGATGACAATGGTGGTGTTTTCTAAGATGTTTCATTACAACAGAAGAGGAAACAGGCTCAGGGAGGGTAAGACTTGTTCAAGGTCTGTGGCTGGTGAGAGGCAGAGCCAGAACTAGGCAGGAGCTGAGTCATGCCATGGTCTGGGCCCCTGAGCTCTTCAGACCCTGGAGTCCCTGTGTCCTGACTTTGGAGCCCAGCTTTCTTCTCAGTTCTGTGTGGCTGCCTGCTTGCCTGTCTAGCCAAACCTTCCCTCTGGGGCCTCCTCCGCCACACATCCCACCCACCACCCTCTGGAGTCCTCCAGACACCTGACACTGCCTGAGAAGGCTGGAAACCAGGGGTTGGGTAAAGCTCTGAGAGAAAGAAAAGGGCTTCCTAATTTTAGAGCGGTTCCTAGGATGACTCATAGCCCAGGCTGGGAGGTGGCAGCCCCACCCTGAGCCTGGTAACCAGGCTCCCCAACAACAGACCAGCCACACCCTATCTTGGCCAGGTAAAGGAGCAGGTGGGGTCCAAACACTATGACCCACTGGTGGTGGCTGGAAGAGGGTAGCTGAGGACGCAGTAATAGCAGCAGAAGGGCCACAGCTATGCTCTGAGGCCAGCTGCACCCTTGGCCTTTTCTGGCTGGTTCTGGATTGAAACCCACAGATCTGCTTAAGACACACAGGGAGGCCCCAGCAGGGACCCACTGGGTTTACTAGCAAGAGCTGGAATTGACAATGCTCTATTCTAAAGGTGCATTCCTCCTTCTCAGTACTGGGAAAGGCACACCCAGGGGACTTTGGGACCTGTGTGTGGGTGATCACCTCACTCACATGGCTCTGATGCTGCAGCTCCAAACCCTTCACTGATGCCCCTGAAGAAAGAAGAGGCACCTGAGAGTGGCCTCTGCCTTATGGCAACCTTGCAGCCACTGTCCCCTCTTCTCCTGGTACCCACTGGCAAGTGAGCTCTTTCCTGCCTGACTTGATTATTCTAGGGTGGGCCTGTTCATTTTGAGGGCCTGCACAAAAATGACTTGTCAGAGGCCCTGGCCACAGAAACGGTCTATTAGAAACCCATCGTGCTGGGGCATGGCTGCTCACACTCCTACCCTGGTCTCACTATTCTCCTCCCACAAGACTGACAGCCTGAGAGGGCAGTGTCAGTCCTCAGTGCCTCGCTCACAGGAGGCTGTTGTCCTATATCCTTTTCTTCATCCTGCATTGGCCAGACCGCTATTGGTGGGGCTTCTTAAATAGCACCGAGAAGGGCAGGATGTGCCTGGCCCCAACACAAAGGCAGGGCAGCAGCAACTCACCTCAGCTGAGAAGTCTCCATGGTGCAGGAGCAGCAAGGTGTCCCCAGACTTGGTGGAGTATGGGGTTAGCTGGTCACCTCGCTGCCGGGCAATCACAGTAACCTGATCAGGAAAGTCAGTATTAGAGCTGAGTGGAGCGAGGGACAGAGGCACAGGGTGAGATCCACAGCCCACCCCTCAGACTCTACACCAGCCAGGAGGTGAGGAGACCTGGGGCTTCTCTCCTTGTTTCTATGGGGTACAGCGCCTGGTGCTCTGGCCAAGCTGCTTCAGTCCAAGCTCTAGGGAGGTACTCAGTACAAAGCCCAAGTTGGGGCAGAGCAGGGGTTGGGGCAGACCTACACAGGGAGATGGTGTGGACCACATGGTGACATTGCTGCTTGACAAAGTCCCAGCATTTCTTCGCCATGGCAGACCGCACTTCTCCAGCACTGTTTTAGTCTCATTTTTAATGATTCTCACTATCAATGCCTTTCCCTTTGGGAAATTTTGTGCGGGCTTCGGTAAAGAATGAAAACGTGCACAATGGTAGCCTCTCTAAACAAAATAATTCTTTGGAAAATAAAATCCCCACCATCTTGGAACCAGGAATCCCATTGTGCCCTCCTAATTTCACCAAGTGCAGAAATGTTAGAGATTTACTACACGCCTGACCCCAAGGATGAATGCCTACAATTCTGCTCCAGAACCTGAGGCCATTAGGGGCAAGAGTTCAGTTAGTAAGTGTAGAGAAATCAGAATGGTATGGTACTATGGGAAAAGAGTAAGACAGCAGGACTTCCCTTTGGGGAGCCTATGAGGGGAACACCCAGAGTAAGACTAAGACACAAAGGGACACGAATAGGGAACAGCTCAGTGCCTGTCCCCTTGAGGAATGAAAATTGCTCTTAAATTTAGTGGGAGTGTCTAGTCCCAGAAGTCCTTTTCCCAAGGTCAGACATTTGGATAGGGGTCCCCATTCCCTCAGGAACTTGAAGAAAGTTCCTGCTTGCTACAAAGGAAGTTACTCTTCTGCTCACACAAAGAGGAACTTGTGGCCCTATTGTCAAGGTCAATGCTAAATTCCTCAACCCCTTATCTCAAGTCACACCCCAACTCACAAGCCCCCTTTCTCCATTTTGTGTTATGTACAACTACAGAGAATAAAACGTGTATTTTTTCAGTAAACACTGCTGGCAGCCATCCTGATTCACCCTCAGATGGTGTCTGTCCCCCACCCCCAGCCTCCACATATCCTCTTTGGACCTGAACCCTGGCAGAAGCAGGTCTTCAGCAGGGAAAGGTCCTGCTGTCCTTCTAGACCGAGAGCTACTATGAATAGGACTGGTGGTCACAGTGGACTCCAGATGAATGACAACGCATATGCACACCAAGCAACCAGACCAGGCCTGGATCATCTGTGCTTTCTCCACCATGGCTTCCTGAGCCCTAAGAGTCTTCTATCTACCTCCAAGGTCAGGCTCTGGGGTGGCATTCTGATAGTGTACTATAAAGAACCAAGACCACGTAGTGTGGCTGGGAGAAGGTGCTGCTATAATTGGACAAACACCACTAGGACTGTGGCTCCCAGCCTGAGGTCCAGGAGTCACTGTGGAAAACACAGACCTCTGAAACTGCCTAAGACCATGCCTGCTGCTTGTGCAAATGAGAAGCAACACAGTTAGGACCCAGGGAATCATGAGTGGGGGCAGCCCCAGGGAAGCAAATTACCACATGAGCTGGGCCCAGGTTAGGGTCATCACTGCTCAGTCCTGCATAAGAAAAGGAGACTCGAACATCACCAACCTGAGGGTGAAAGAGAAGAGGGAGAGAGTGAATGGTGATCCAACACCTGGCTGTTTTCACTCTTTCACCGAGACTGGCCCATTCCCTAGGACGCCTGCCCATCTCCAGTCTCCATGGCCAAGTGCAGCCTGGGTTCAGCTGTTGCACACACTCTCAGTGCTACTCAAAAGCCTTGTCCTCTGCTATGTGAGCAGCCCTCATGTCCACATACCTCCGGGTACTTAGGGTTTTCACTGTGGTAGAAGAAGTCTCCTCGGCGAATGATGTCCACGTGGGGGTCCTCCAGCTTGGATAGGCTCAGGGGCTTGAAGTTGTCAATCTTGTCAATGAGGCCTGAGGGAAGCGGAATGCTCAGAAACCATGGCCTCCCCTGAGAACCCTGCTCTGCTAACCTGTAACCTGACACGCTGTCCTTGGTGCTCTCAGACAGCAAGGCCAGTACCAGCCTATGCCCTCTGGCTTTTGCCTTTCTCCCAAATGCAGTGGATTTCTTTTTAAAGTAGTGGGTCTTATATAGCCCATTGTGGCCTCAAACTCACTAAGAGCTAAAGGTGACCTTGACCTCTGGATTTTACTGCCTTCGCTCTTCAAGTGCTGGGATGACAAGGCCATACATGGGATGACTGTCATACATGCTTTCTTTTTTGTTCCATGACAGGGTTTCACTATGAAGCCCAAATCAGTCTCAAACTTGTTAATCCTATCTTGGCTCCCTGAGTGCCAGGGTGATAGGCATGTGCCACCACGCCAGCTGCAATGCCCCCTTTCCCAACTCTATCTCCAGAACTGCCCTGTGCCCAACTCACTCACTAATTCTTCCAGGAAGGCTTTTCCATGCCCTGTCCTGCTAAGTCAGCCTAGTCCCAGCTGTAAGAGTGGCTTTGCTTTCTGCCATCTCTCCTCGGAACACACTCTCACCCACATCTAGGCCAAACCTCCCTCCACCACAGGCACTAGCTGAGTGGCAGAGCTACTGGGACAGCCAGGCTAAGACTGCCTATCTGGGTCTCAAGCACCTCCTCTGTCACCTTCCCAGGATAGGCCCAGGGAACCCAAGCATTATATGACTCATGGTGCCACCTTAAATCTTTAGGGTTTCTCCTCAAGTTACAGAGGAGGCTCTGATGCACCTCCTTGTGGGAGAGCTAGATGCCTGGCAGGGCTCAGAAGTGGAACCAGAGGTCAGAGGGAGGGAGGGCTGCCTGAGGTCTCTGGTGCAATGTCTGCTCAGAACAGACATGCACAGAAGTGTCCAAAGGGTGTAGCACCTGGGGTAATTTCTAGAACAATTCAGGCTTCAGAGGAACTGCCAAGAGTGGGGGTTCTACTCTTGAGGGCTCACCTCACTCTGTCCCAGTCCAGAGTATAATTCTGAGATGGGGGCCAGCTGGACCCTGATACCGACTACCATAAGCTGTGGGTCTGCTTAATACTAGGGCCCCAGACCCAGAAGAGGCCAAGGGGATAGAAAGGCCTTTGGGTGGGCACCTCTACAAAGGCCCGAGACTCACCTGCTGAGAGAAAAAACCTGCCAATTTGGACAAAGGGGGCTGTTGCTGTGAAAGACTCCACTGCCATGGCACTGCAAGAGAGAGGGAGGACAGTCAATAATGGGGCACCAGGGTGGGAGCTGTCTGGTCACCTTTGGGTTGTAGTGTGCTGGGGACAGTCCCTACCCAGGAAGGGGATCCTGCAAGTCTAGGCACATGACGTCAGGGCTCCTGTTTCCCTCTCTGGGAAACACCCCTGCTCTGTCTCATCACCCAGAGCTGCATACCCTCTTACCTAACCTGTCCCAGCCTATTAGCTGTTGTGGAATATTACTCTAACTAGGTAAAGATGTGTTATATTTGCTTATGTTGTAGAATACTACTTTCACTATGTAAAGGTGTGTTACATTTGTTTATGCTGCCTTTGTTTAATTATGTAAAGATGTGTTGCTGTTTTTACCTTGCCTGCCTAAGACGCTTGACTGGTCTAATAAAAAGCTGAACAGCCAATAGTTAGGCAGGAGAGGGATGGAGGTGGGGGAGAGGAAGAGAGGAGAGAGGCTGCTAGCCAACCAGACACAGAGGAAGTAGTGAAAGTAGGACCTACAGAATGAAAGAAAGGTAAAACATAGAAGAGAAACAGGTTAAATTAAGTTATAAGAGCTAGTGGGACAAGCACAAGATAAGGCTAAACATTCATAACTAAGTCTCTGGGTCATGATTTGGGGGCTGGTGGCCCGAGAAAGCTGCTACAATTAGCCATAAAATGGAGCCTTTCTGGACCACATACCACTTCCAGCCTGGGCAGTCTCCATCTTCCTGGCTCAACTTGGACCATGGCTTCAAATGATCTAGCCATGCCCAAGTGCTACTTCATCATCCTCACCCATACCACAGAGTGATTTCCCCCTGAGGAATCCTAACACTGCCCCTAGAGCCCCCAACCTGGCTAACAGTAACAAGGGACTTTGTGACACAGAGAATTCTCTCAGTCCTTCACCAGGCCAGTGCTAACTTGAGGGTCAGCAAAGACCAGGTCTTCATCTGTGCGCCTGATGCCAACACAGAGCTTGGTGTTAAAACTGCGTCTTGTGTGTTTGTCAACCCATCACTCAAATTAGAAACTGAGGCTGGAGCCTGCAAGGATAAACAAGACTGGACTTGGGTGGGCCCAAGCCAAGCTCTCACCTGGGGTTTTTGTGGCCAATCTCTCGGTCAAAGTTTTTGCTGTTGACAATTTCTGACCTCCACTCCGTATCTGCGTGAAAAGAAGGGGCAATTCAGACCAGCTAAGAGTGGTCTCAGCATCCTCTTACCATGACCCTTGGGGACCAGGGTAGCTGCTCAGGACTCCCTGGATGGTGGGCATGCAGGACCCTGAGGACTGGCACTCAGGAACTTTGCCTGGTGCTGAGGCTTTCCACACCCGCCCACAGCCCCACTGTGGTGCCCACCACCGCCAGCCTGGGCTAGGGTGGCAGTCACATGTCCTGGGGATGCGCAGGGGCTTGGAGGGTCCGGGACTCACTGTAGGAGTACTTGGTCTCCTTCTTCACCTGGCCGTCCTCCGTGTACTCACTGCAGAAAAAGCACAGACAGCAGAAGTCAGCTCAGGCGCCGGAGGCCATCTGCTCTCTAAGTGTCTGAAGTGGCCTCATGGTCCAGCTCCCCACAGGGAGTAGAAGCCTGCTGGGCTCAGGAACAGATAGTCCCCAGCCACCATGGAGCAAGCACTATCTCTAGAAGGCCTGCCTGGAGGGACATGGTTTCTCAGCTTAGCTACAGACTCCAGCTGGCTCACCCAAAGATGTCTAGCTTTGGGCTCAAAGAGATATCCAGCTGCAGCCTCTGGGAGAACCTAGGGTGGCAGGGGAATGTTCTCGAGTATTCCTTGATTACTCCCTTCCCCTCACAGGTCATGTAGTTCAGGTGGGGCCGAGTCTGGTTCTGGCTCTAGGTGACCAGGCCGTGAGTTAACTGAGAAGTGGCTTGCGCCCTCTGTGAGAGGATGACCCAGTGCAGGAAAAGCTGAGCAGGGACTGGCAATGGAAGGCCACACTAATTCCTAGTGACATCATTTGAGCCTGGACTGTCATGTCTTGGGCAGTGCATCCTGGAATGTCCAGGTAAGTAAGCTGAGCAGCTCCCTTTCTGCTTTGGCCCACTCTGTGCTAGACTGCTGTCACCTCCAAATAAAAGGTCGCCATGCACCAATGCTGGGGTCTGACACTTTTCTGATAAGCAGACCCTACACTTTGAATTTGGTTAAATGGCCTCTTCATAAAAGCACTACCCTTTATCTTAGCACTGAGCCCCTCACGCCCTCATGCTCTCCACTTCCTCAATGCCTGGTTCCTCACCTGGACTCTTCTGTCTCCACCCACTGGTACATCTCCACATGCCGCCGCAATTTCACAGCTGGAAGATGGACCCCGTAGTTTGGGTCAGACAAGAGCTTCAAAGAGAATCAAACAAAGTGTAAAGGTCAGATGTATGGCAGTCCAGAGGAGCCCAACTACAAGAGGGATAAAGACGGGCAGGACTGGAAGTGAAGATGGAGACCAGCATGAAGCTGCCAGCCTCAGCTCTCAGCACAACGCCCATGACCCTGAGCTCAGACAACAGCCCAGCTCCAATCATCATACTATGTGCAAACTGTAATTTGAGCTGTTGTTATCACATGACTGTGAGACTGTTGTCATTAGCATAGGGGACACTGGGACTGAGAAATGACTTGACCACACAGTCACAGAGGGCACAATCACACCCATGTGGGTCTCTCTGAGGTCCAACTCTGAGCTACTGCAGTCGGCAGCTGCCACCCAATCCCCAGCCTACCTTGGACGTCCGCAGGGACCCGATGATGTGCACCAGCCTCCCTTCATTCTCCGGAGCTACACTGTGGATGCTGTCTGGGGACACCACAAGTGACAGGCCCTCTGCAAGTAAGGTGGCTGTCTTCAGTGCACGACCCTGTCAGAGGGCAGAAGAAGGGATTTCAACAGCTCAGGTGCTGCTTGACACCTTGCTGTGAGTACAGAGAGGGATGGGCCTCAGCAAGCAGAGCTGCTGAGGTCTAGCAACTGGAGTCAAGACTAGAACCCGGCAGACCCCACCAATCTCAGACTGTAAAAGGTGGAAACAGCTCTGTGTCTCCCTGCCCTGGACTAGTCTTCTGCCTCCACTTGCCTCTGCCTCCCACTCCCCAAGCTTCCAATCCATGTGGTTCACAAAGGCCACTCTGAAGCACTGTCCAAATCATGTGACCCAGGACTTGCCGACCAGGTGTGCTCTCAGCTTAGCTGACACACTTCATCTGCCTCACCTGGAGCCTCTGGGAGAACCTAGGGTGGCAGGGGCAGCTTTCCCAGCTTTTCATGATTACTTCCCTGCCCGCCAAGGCCATGTAGTCAGGTGGAACTGAGTCTGGTGTTGATTCAGAGAACCGAGACCTACACCATGAACCCGAGAGATAGCTGTAACTTCTGCTAAACTGACTTAAAAAGACATGGTTCTGGTTCCCCGATTCTCGCAGATGATAAGCTGTTTGGAAGGGGGACTGAAATTGCTCCAAGGGAAGGGGCTGTCCCCCCCCCCCCCCAATAAAATGTCACCACAAAGAGGCAGAATTCCAGCAATCCAGCATGAGTGGATGAAGAAGGTTCTCAGGTGTGCGAACTGACTCACTGCCCCTCTGGCTTACACTGAGGTGTGTCACAGCGGAAAGAATTCTGATTAACTCAGCAGCCCTCTCCCTCCTGTAAACCTAGGCCTTTTATTTCAGAGTTCAGTCATTGGATCCTCGCCCTGCACCTTACCTCATTGGTGAAAATTAAGTAGAAGGAGAGCAAGAAGGTCACCAGCCCCACGAACATCCCACCGGAAGTCTCACTCAGCCGCTCCAGGAAGCCTGGCTGGGGGTCAGATGTCACCTTGACATGTTCTTTCCTACTGCCGATACTGGAATACTGAAGGGGAAATTGAAAATTTGATGAGTTTTAAGAAATAATTTTGGTGTCCAAAATTATTCTTCCCAGAAGAACCCCTATTCCCCACAGACATTGAGGGACAATTCTATTTTGGCATAGAATTTCTGGGCCATAAGTTCAGCACAAGGCAAGCAAATGCTCAAGACACCAACAAGCTATTTTACAAAGCAGCTAGAAATGTTATTTTTAATTAAATTTGAGAAGTAATGGCTGGGCTTCCTGAGGACTATGCTGTTCTGTGAGGCTGGAAGAGTAGCAGGTGGCCTTTTGGACAGTGGGGTCACAGTTCTAAGAACTACCAAGTGGCTATGATGAAAATCCAGTGAGAGGCGCGCCCAGTGCTGGCTGCACCTTCCAGCTAGGGCATCAAGACAAGCTATCTGGAGGAGAGGGCATAGAGGCAGACCTCAGGAAAAAGGCGCCCTCAGTAGGGGACTGTGAAGCAATGGTGTGCAGTGGCACTGTCTGCCCTAGCTGTGCAGGGCTGGTAGAAAGACAAGGCAGATGGACATGCCCAGGCAACACCCGGTAGGCCCAGAGCCACAGGTCAGTGGTGCAGGTTTTGCCCAGCTTGCGGTTGTCAGAAGTATGTCTAATGCTTATCACCAAATGCAGAGACTGAGCCTGAATCCTGGCTCTGCCACCCCACTAGCTGTGGACCCTCCACTTCTTCACGGGTAAAGTGGAGGCTAAGCTCCGGTGCTTGGGGTGGTGGCTCAGCGCTGGGGCCTTGTCGGCTCCTATGGGAGTTACAACTATAGGGACATTATCAGATTTCTCCATCACTGAAACTCAGGCTTCCACCCAGACTGTGGGTGTGGATGAAAGTCACAGAGATACAAAGTGGTCACCAGGCAGGCACTTCAGAGAGCCAGGTCCCTTCCTGCCTAGGATCAGAGAATGGATTTGGGTCCAAGTCTGTGATCATAGCTGATGCCAGTCTGGCTGCTCTCCAGGGCTGCCTCAGGCCTGCTGAGGACACCCACGGAAGCCAGAATGATACCATCAGAAACTCAGTGGAGACAACCGCTGCAGACAAGAAGGTGACCATCAGTCAGGCCAGTTCAAGGCAGAAGAGACTACTCCATTTCACAGATGAGGAAATCAAGACTCACTGCTTAGGCTATCTGCCCAGATCAATAGCTTATAAGTAGTGAGTGAGTGTTCAAATCCAGGCAGATCCCTCTGCCCTCCTTATCGCTTAACTGTAATGTGAATTGAAGAAGTGGAAGCAGAAAAAGGAGACCTGTGTTCCTCCAGCTCTTCCTAAGCCCAGGAAGGAAGGGAGGGCAGGATGTTCTGGGGAAGAGGTAAGATGGGAAATGCACATATGGGTGTGTGTATATGTATGTGTATATGCACACTTATGTACCCTCCATGTCACAGTCCACTTCCAGCACACTGGGCTCCGAACCAGCAAGCAATGAAGCAATAGGTAGAAATATACTGAGCCTGGAAATTGGCACACCAGGGTTGGAATTCCAGCTTTGTTGCTGTGTGAGCCTGGTAACATGCTCCACCTCTCTGGTCCTGGTTCCTCACTTGCTGGTAATAATACCCACCTGACAGGACAGTTGTGATGCCTCTGCTCCACCCACTGTCTTAAGATTTTCTTGCTTACCCTGCCTGGTGGTTCAGCTACAATATGGATGTTCTGGTACTCTGTCCCCTAGACATGACATAGCCATTGCCATCTTGAAATAAGAACAGTTTTGATTATCCACATGAGCCCCTCACATGATCAGGCATGTTTCCTGGAAGAGTGGAAGAAGGTCTTTATACCCTCAGGTGAGAGTCCAGCCACTCCCCTCCTATGTCCCACCCCCAGCAGTATGTAGTACTGCTGGAGTATACAGGAGGCAGAAGGCTAATGGAAGGGGGATTGGGAGCAAAGGAGACAAGACTCCATCTACACAGCTTTCCAGGGGTGGTCACCCATGTTGATATGGGACTTTGGTGATAAGTACACGCACTAACCTCCTTGATTCACCAAGATGGAGTTGGTAGGTTTGTTCCTTTGGTCTATGGTTATCCTGTCTGACCGAATGGATGCTTGTTCAAATCTTCCCAGGAAAATAATGTAAAAATGGATGGACAAAGACATGGCTACTATAGATATCTCATTGTGTCTGTTTGTTGGTGTGGAAGTCAGACCCCAACACACGTATCCAAGATGGTCTCTGACTGTATAAGCTTCTAAGAGTGACTTTTTCATGAGTTAAGTACCTCCCATGTAAGGGATCTGTACCTAGCAATCTTCCTCAAAACTTCAAAATAACTGATCCCATGAGAGAGTGAACCCTGGGAAGTTAAGAGTGGAAGAATCTTGATTTGCCTCTAGGCTTGACTCCAAAGCCTGCCCTTGTCACCTTCCCAAGCTGGTGCTGCAGCATAAGCTGGCTTAGAGCCCCTGAGCAAGTGTCTTCTGCTGGGGAAGTGCAAATATGATGACGATGATGCTGATGCTGATGATAGGTGCCAGCAGGAGTCCACCTGCTCCTGTTAGACTGGTCTACAGGCTGCCTTCTCCTCTGGCTCCAGTGCAGCTTTCCTAACCTCTGGCTCTTCGCCCCTTCCAGAACGGGACAATGTGCCAAGCAGTCACTGCCTGGGCAGTGGGTGACACAAACTCTAGTCTCTTAGGAAATGTAGGAGGCCAAGAAGAGGTTTGCAGGACAGAGGAGAAGCCTGGGAAGAGGATAGAACGGGCCAGAGGAGGGCAGCATGACACTCTACCAAGGAGGGAGAGAGGGTGTGCCTGGGGTTGGCAGTGTTCCTGAACTGGCTTCAGAGGCGCTTTCGCCAGAGGCAGGGGTGAGTCACTAGCTTCTCCCACACCCAGTCCCCTAGTAAGTGATGCTGCTCAGCTCCTTGAATGAATATTAGCGTTCACTACTATAGTTCTTAAAGACTTGTTGCAGTAGGAAGAAACCATGGGGGGGGGGGTGAGGGAGACTATCCTCAGCCAGGGTCTCTTATCAAATAAGTGCGGTAGGGACCGGGAGGTAGAGAAAAGCCTCCCTCTCCTGGTGATCCAGCCAGGCTCATCCAGCTACTGCGGCACCACAGCCCTGCGTACACACCCCCTAGGGCGAGGAGGTCAGAGCAGCCTTTGCTGGACAGCTCCACCTCGGCGAAATCGCCTTGCCCAGATGCCCACCGACGGACACTTTCTTTCCTCGTGGTCCTTCTAGTCCCCAAGTGTCATACCCCCGGGGGCCCAGAAAGTAACTAGAAGTCGAAAGAGCAGCATGCACGAGCTGACTCGACGGAGGAGAGCGTCCTACAAACGCGCGGCCTGAGGGTGAGTGAACAGATGGACGAGAGCTGGGAGATCAGAGCCGCCTCACCCACTAGGGTCGCATCGCTTAAGGACACAGCGTGGACCCGAGGAAGAAACGGGCCGGATGATGGTGTGGCCCGGGGACCAGGAGTTACTCACGTTCGCGGCCATGGTGGGCCCAGATCGCCTCCGTGGTCTCGCACTGCTCTGCTGGGAATTGTTCTGAAGACCGGAATGCAGAATACGGTGACCTCCTGTCTGCTACAGAGCTGCAAGACAGCGTGTGGAATCCGAGACCTGGCTGGACTCAGGACAAAAGTTACCGCCCCGCGGGTAGTTATCTGCGCCCCGCAAGTTGTCTGCGCGTGCGCATCTCGCGGCCTGCTGGGAAATGTAGTCCGCTGTCGGACACTTTCGCCACAAAGTGCAACACACCCATTGCTTCACTAGTGCGCGTGCGCGCTGCGAGATTTCTGGGAAATGTAGTACCTGCCTTGTTGGATGGGCGCACGGGCTGCTAGGCAATGTAGTTTTCGGCTGAGTAGCGGCGCTAGTGCTTCGGAGGCTCGGAGGCAGGCGCGCGGCGGGCAGGCCTGGAGGGGGCGGGTCCGCGCGGGCCTCAGTGCCGCCCGCCAGGCGTGAGGAGAGGAGAAGGGAGGTCACCGCCTGAAGGTGTATCCACTACTGTCGCGCCGGCTGCCTCGGAGAGCTGCGAGCGTCGGGAACAACCATGTCCTACTGCCGGCAAGAAGGTAAGTCGGGCGCTGCCATGGAGACCGGTCCGGCGCGGGCCTGCGAAAGACACGCGGTTGGGTGGTTTCCACAGGGCGGCCGTGGGTTCTTCGTGGGCCTCACGCGGCGGTTTCCAGATGAGAAAGTAGAGGCTCCCTGAGGAACGAGGCTGGTCCAAGGTCACCGTGAAACTCAAACCCGGGCCTCGGAGGCCTCACGTGGGCCCTGCGAGTGCGGAGCACGTTGTATCTATCTGGCTGGCAATCGGGGACCCTAAGGAATTAATAACCACGGTCCTTAGAACTCCCCACGTGTTTGTATCCCGCACAGGCTTTTTTTTAACTATCCCGGAAAATGCCACTGGCAGGAGCATTTATTGAGCTGCTCCTGTATACCAGGCACTCTTTACATGTAGCGAGCTTTCTAAGGTTCTGTTACTGTCCACGTTTTTAATCAAACGGTAAACCGAGAGGGTTACTCGGCCCTAGAGCCCACAGGTCCTGGAACTGCAGTGCCAGTCGGGAGCCTTCCTTTCTTCCGCCTCTAGCCACATTGAGGACCACTGACTTCCCTCCCTGTTGCTACCTGTAGGCAGCAGCCCAGAAGACTCCGGACTAGTCTGTGCCATGGCTTCCTGGCACTAACTGGCTCCTTGTGTCTGAGCTGCCAGCCAACCCCTCCAGGCCCTAGTTTCCAGTCTTGTAAATCGAGAGGTCGGCCATCGTTCACGCCGGTATTCACCCAGCACGTGCACAGGGCAGGAATGAGCCGGAGAACTTCTGGGAATACAGAGCTACAGAGAGACTTGGGTCACCCAGAATTTTAAGATGAGTAGGTCGGCTTCTTCACTGTAAGATTAGGGAATCTGAGGGTAAAGGGGGAACTAAGCCACCCAAGGCCATGCATTCAGTTAGAAGTATCAGTCCACACTGTACAGCCTTTCCCTCCTACCTTAGAACACCCCTTCCGGGCATCATAATTGACTGACATCTCTCCTGAGGACTATGTCTGTTGGTTAGCCCTTGGTGTCCCTTATCCAAAAGCCCCCATCTCCCAGCACTGTTAGGCAGGAGAGTCTTGTCAAGATTTTTGTTTCCTCTAAAACAACCAGTTGGCAGGTTGATGGTGAGTCTTTGGGGAAAGGATGCTAAGCAGGTAAACACTGCTACCTACCTCTTGAAGGGTTTACAGGCCTTAGCTTCTCCAGGAAGGAGGTTGGGTCCATTTGCTGCTACTGCTGTATTGAGCCCATCTTCCTGGTTCAAAAGATAACCATCATGTGGTATTTGTTTTTAGTTAGGTTTTTTGTTTTGTTTTTTTGTTTTTTGTTTGTTTGTTTGTTTTGAGTCAGGGTTTCTCTGTAGCTTTGGAGGCTGTCCTGATACTAGCTCTTGTAGACCAGGTTGGCCTCGAGCACAGAGATTTGCCTGCTTCTGCCCCCGAGTGCTGGGATTAAAGGCGTGCGCCACCACTGCCCGAATTTAGTTAGTTTGTTTGTTTTGAAACAGTCTGACTAGTTCTACAAACTCAAAGATCCTCCTAAATACTGGGATTAAAGGTGTGTGCTCCTCCCTACCTACGACGTCTGTGAGTACAAGGCCAGCCAGTTACAGACTGTGTAAGGCTTAAGGTGACCATACTGTGTTCTTGTGGCCTCATGGTTGCTCTCTTGCTCCTCAGCTCCTCTGGCTATGCCTTTGTCGGGTACTTTCTCCCTCCAGCTCCTCACATTGCCAGTTCTTGTCCTTTAGGGACCAGCCCAAAAGTCACCAGGTCTTTCCTGATGCTTTGTGTCTCATAAACTCTGAGATTTCTGTCTTCTCCCACCAACCCGAGACATGGCAGAAGGCCTGGGACACAGTGGGTGCTCAGGATTTAATCGAAGGACCCTAGCTACATGCCTGTCCTCTCTCTAAGCAAATGATAGCCTGGACACATGTATCTCGAAGGTCCATACACATATCAGTCTCCAGACTGAAGTGCTCAGTAATAGGGAAAATGCTGAGTCAGTGTACTAAAGGCTCTGCAGGTGTTGCCAGGCTTTGAAAACCCTTTCAGGTGCTGTTTTCTCAAAACCTCTGACCCTGTGAGAGCACACTGGCTACCTTTTGCCTTCCAGCTTCACTGGGCCTTGAGCTCCATCCAGCCCCGCTCACGCCTCTACCTTTGGGATTGCAGGTGTGGTCTGCTCTGCCACCTTTATTTAGGATAGGGATCAATCTGGCCTTTTGTGCCATACTCAGCAAGCATCCTACCACTTGGGCGTTGGCCCCAGTCCCTTTTAAATTCTTTATCCTAGCCCCGATGGAAGCCCAACACTTGAGTTATTTATTTTTCTTTCTGTAGACAACCCTACCCCCAATCAGTCTTCTTCACTTGATGCATGTACCATAGTCAGAGCTGACATCCCATCCCCAAGTCCTGATACCAAGCAGAAAGTGTTGAAGGTTTATGGACAATGCTTTTCCCTTTTATTTTTTTGCATGTGTTTTACTTGCTTTCTATTTCAAGAAAGGAGAATAAAGGATACCTACCTTTGCTTTGATGTGAGAGCTAACAACTCAGATGTAAAAGGAGTCCTAAGCTGCTTCATCCCAACCTGACTGGGTGTTTGTCTGGGAGCCTAAGGCCATGTGGATGTGGCAGAGAGTTTGAGTGCACTCAGCTGAGGTCACAACTGTCAGCTGCTTTTGCTTAGAACTCAGCAGTTATGCAAATTGCTTTTGGGGGTTCTGGAAACTGGCCAGTCTCCAGGGTCATCCATTAGTCACTCTAGCATGGCCCAGTGGCCTTGCTCAGATGCTTTCTCCAGCAGTGGGAAGAACAGTCTGGCTGTGTTAGTTGTTGGGTGCCGAGGCTAAGACTGCCTCTGGCATAGAGCCCAGGTGGGTAGTGGGGCTAGCCCTGTGTGTGGAGACCTGCCCATCTTTGTGTCTGCCAGTGTGTGAGACCTGTTCCTAAACTGTCCTTTTCACTGAGGTAGCCTCTCTGACGTTTGTCCTCGTGAGCCTTCTCCGGGCCTCTTCCTTGGGTATTCCAGCCCAAGTGTGGGCTCCACTCTTTGCCTTACTCTTCCTTCATGTGCCTGAACCAGAACTTTCCAAAATAGTGGGAGAAGTGGACACAGTGCTGGCAACTTTAAGAGAGCCACCTGTCTGCAGCCTGACCTCAGCTTTCACAGTAGCTACCTCCCTCAGGGCTACTCAGGAAGGGCAGGTTTACTCAGTGTACCCTCTGGGTGAGGACCCTGGGTCAGGGTGAGCTGTCTAGAAGGCTCAGGGTTGTCCAAGCACTTTTCCTCGGAGGGTTAGGAATTTTGGCCGTTGACCTTTCCTTCTTCCTCCTCAGTTTGGGGCTGGGACAGGGTGGGTCTCTATTGCCCTTATTGTTATGCTCAGTGGTCAGGTCAAAGGTCAGTAATGTGTGTCCGGGAGAACAGTGTGGGTGCTGGAAAGGTTTGGGAGTGAGTGGCTTACATAGGTTCCAGCCTATGTAAGTCACCATTGTGAGCAGAGGGCACTGCTGTTCCCGTAGGAGTGGTGAGTAGAGGGCTGGCTGCCACACAGGATCCAGAATTGAACCAGTCCAAAGTCTGCCCTCAAGGGGCCACCATGGAAACAGATAATCCCCTGTGCAGTGTGGGTGCTGAGGACCGGTCCCACCACAATGGAAATGCCTGACGGTGGCTGCTGTGATGGGAGGCAGATAACTGGCCAGAGTCTGTCAGGGTAAGCCACAGGGTGTGCAGGAAAGCTCTTCTAGCCCTTTGCTCTCTTCCTTTTCAAAAATTTACTTGATTTTACTTTTTGAAACAGGGTCTCTATGTAGCCCAGAATATCTTGAACTCACTCTCCTGCATCAGCCTTCTGAGTAGCTGGGATCATCAGGATTCCTTACAGGGTCACTATAAGGTTTCTGTCAAATAGGCATGTCTGTCCCCACACCATTGGGAGAAACTCTAATGTCAAACATACCTGCCTCCTTATGTTTTTCCCTGTGGCCTCAGGACCTTAGCCAGGCCTAAGTAAAGGTGAGCAAGGGGGTGGGGGTGTTCTGAGAAGGTTGAACTCTGCGCTCTGGGGGGGTGGGGCACTGCAGAAGAGGGAAGATCTCACTATGAGGCTGTTCGAAATCTGCCCTACCCAGTCTCCTTCCTTCTCACAGTGGCTGGCCCTGGATACGCTCTGTCTTTCAGAGGCTGGCTCTGGAGACTCACAGCTGTGGACTGGGGGCCCCAGGTCATAGTGCTCCAGTTCTACCTGGTTGTGAGTTGTTCGTAGGCTCTTCACAAGGGGAGGATGGGAATGCACTCCTCTTCCCCCTCAGTTTAGAGAGCTGGATGTTAAGCCTTCTACCTTTCCTACCACCTGAGTGGAATTCATGCCAGCTGGCCCTCATGACTACTGGACTGTCCAGTCAGCGATGAGGACAGGTTCAGGGGACCGTCTTCAGACTGGCTGTTCTGTGTTTCACTTTTCTTCAATGAATCCATCTTCTTCTGCTCTAAATCCTAGGGAAGGATCGGATAATATTTGTGACCAAAGAAGACCATGAAACTCCTAGCAGTGCGGAGCTGGTGGCTGATGACCCCAATGATCCCTATGAGGAGCACGGTGAGAGATGAGGGACCCTCAGACACTCGGGGAGGCTTGTGTTGAGCACCACTTTCCCACTTTGTCTCCCTTGGCCATGGACAAATGTCCAACTCTGTGGTTGCTGTGTCTCCCTTCCAGGGGTTGGGACTGTGCCCAGGCAGCAGTTTCTTCTTACTAAAACATTCTGTCTCCGTTGTACGTGTTTGTACTGATGAGATTGAGAGTGACTGAAGTTATGGCTGACAGGGATCTCTGCTCTGTCTGCTTACTGGGGTAAGCCCTGCCATGTGTACCAGCTAACGTGCAGGCAGGAGAGCAGCAGCCAGGCAGCTGGTCCTTCTCCCCTGTTAAATCAGGAGGGCTCAGCAAAGCTGCTCAGAACTGTAACACTCCTGGGCTCATCTCTGAATGTAACGGTAGCCCCTTGGACACAGGATGTCATGCTTTGGGCTAGACTCGTAGGTACTCCGGTCTGTGGGGTAGGTGAATGCAGCATTCCCTGTCCGTAAAGTGTCAACACGACTCACTTCAGCACTAGAACAAGTACTTCAGGTGAGAATTGTTGGTGCGTGAGATTGAGATTAAAGCAGGCAGTTGTGGAGGACGGGCTTGTGGTTAGGACTTTCAGACCTGATCTAAAGCTGATGCTTGTTGTGGGCGGGATCATCACCTGTTAGCCTACTGCCAAGTAAGGGTGAGTACCTAGCACTGTGTTGGGGATATTTGCAAGTCAGGTGTCGCAGTTTTAGTGCTCTGATAGCGACAGCTGAAGTCATCTTTCTTAATGAGGAAGTACGAACTCATGTCAGTTCTGGTCCTTTGTTTACCTTGAGTCCATATTAGCTGCACATGTCGCGTTGCAGAACTCTGGAGGTGTGAGCAGACAATGTCTGCTTGTGTTTGAATGCTATAATTGCTAAAGCTGCCATCTTGTAGATGTGTGTTCTATGTCCCAATTCATTTTGCAAGACCTGAGTTGTGGTTTTTTTGTTTTGTTTTTGTTTTTTAATTTTATGTGTATGGGTGATTTGCTCGCACATGTATCCAGTGCCTGCCAATGCCAGAAAAAGGTGTTAGATCCCCTGGGACTGGAGTTACAGGTGGTTGGTTGTCTGCTGGAAATGGAACCTAGGTCCTCTACAAGAGCACTTGAGATTTCAAGGCCAGCCAGTCTGCTCTACAGAGTAGATTCCAGTACAGCTAGGGCCCTATCCCAAACAGTAGTTCAGGCTGGGGTCACAGGTATGTGCCACCACAGATAGCGTCTGGGCTATAGTTTTTAAATGTCAGTCTTAGTTCTTTGAAAGCTGTTCTGTGGGTTAGTGTGTTGGAACCTGCAGTGCCAGCGGTATGTTCAGTATTGAGAATCCCTCAGAGGTTGGAAGTAGAGGAGTGGAAGTTGGGTCTCTGGGGATCTGATGGGCCCTGCTACCTTCCTGACCTGGCTCTGAAGCCCAGAAACCTGCAGACAGTGTCAGAAGGACTACTTAGGTTGCCATGCAGCTTCATGTACAGGAACTTACTCTGTAACCGTATTGTTGCTGATGAGCCGCCTGCTGAGGAGCACCAGCGACATTTCCTGCTGTCCCCAAAAGGTGAAGCAGATTTGCTGATAGGCTCTCAGAGCTGGTGTTGAGGCGGGATTCAACCCAGGACTTTGGACACTAGCTCTGCAGCTGCCCCTGGGCATGCCACTGGAGTGAAGGGTCACGTGACTTTTCAGTTTATATAGGCCTTTTTTTTTTCTAGTCAGTGCCAAGGATCCTCAGTACTAGCGGCATGTGCTCGATTGTCAGCATTCTCCGCTTCAGTAGGCTCACAGGAGAACTCTTTCTATAACCATCACAAAGCTGAAAGTAGAAATGTCATCTTGAACCATCTTGGAAAACTAGAAAATTCTATTTAAATGTGAATAAAATTTATAGAAAAAGCCAAAATCAAAACGAAGAAGCCAATGTAGCTTTTACTAAAAGCCCACCTACAGCTTGACTTCCCAGCTTATTCATAGTACATCACTTAACTTAGAAGTTTGATTTAGTAGGATAGTGGTGGTGCACGCCTTTAATCTCACCACCCAGGAGGCAGAGGCAGGCAGACCTCTGAGTTCGAGGCCAGCCTGGTCTACAGAGTGAGTTCCAGGGCAGGTTCCAAAGCTACACAGAGAAAACACTGTCTTAAAAAAAAACACCAAATATATATATATATTTTTTTTACAGGCTGTACGTGGCAAGCCCTGCTCTACCTCTGCTATACCCCACCCTAATGTTTGATTTGTGTAGGAAGAATAGAGCCCCACTAGTTTAACAGCACTTGTTTTGTACTGTACAACAGAGTTTAAGAACTTTTCGCAGACATATGTTTACACCACTCTGTGGGCTGTGCTGAGCAGAGGCATGGTCAGGGACTGCGTGGGGAGCAGGGCCTGGAGGATCAGTACTTGTTTGGCTTAGGAGATTCCTGGTATTTAAGTCCCAGAGTTCTGATTCTAGTTCTGGGAGGTGGCTTAGACGGTAGACCAGGTCATGGGGGGAAGCCTTCCACAGAATAAGGACCAGACAAACATGCTTTGCTTGTTCAAGATCACAGAGGACATCTCTCACCTTGTTCGTCTTCCTCTTCCAGGACTGATACTGCCCAATGGAGATATTAACTGGAATTGCCCGTGCCTTGGGGGAATGGCCAGCGGCCCCTGTGGGGAACAGTTCAAGTCTGCCTTTTCCTGCTTCCACCACAGCAAAGAGGAAATCAAGGGATCAGACTGTATAGACCAGTTTCGGGCCATGCAGGAGTGCATGCAGAAATACCCGGACCTCTATCCCCAAGACGAGGAGGAGGAAGAGGAGGCAAAGCCAGTTGAGCAAGTGGAGGAAACAGCTGCTCCTAAGGCCTCTGCAGCCAAAGAGCAGGGGTCAAGCTCCTGAAGGCCGCAGGCCCTGGCTGCCACTCACCATGAGACTTTCTGTACAATGCCTTTTGGTCACCTCTGTGAAAGTTCCTTTCCTCTGTGCACTGTAATGTACAAAATAACTTATTTTAATGATCAGGAGTCTTGGCTACTTGCCATATACACTGAAGAGAAGAGGTGTGTACACCTATGTCCTGTGTAAACCTGTCCTTGAACATTAAGCCACTGCTGGATGTACTCTGTGATTGCCCCGGATTTTGTCACTTTGAAATACTGTGCTGTGGCTTCTCAACAACCAAAAGTTGTTACTCAGGAAAGTTCGTCGCGAGAAAGCTGACTTATTCTGACCCGTTATATTCCTTTTGGTATATTTTACACCTCTTTGGGAAATTAAGTAGATGCCAAAACTCCTTCAAGAGTAGATCCATTCCTATTGGAAGAGGCTGGTGGTCAGATGCTTGAGTTAGAGTACATGGGACTGCTACCTTATTCTTAGCTCCCAAGTTTCTGTGCAGTCCAGACTCCAAGGTGTCTACAGTTGCAGGGTGGGATTGGACCCAGTGACTCCCAGTCCTTCCTGAGTGAAAGGGAGAGGCTTTGCTTTTGCTTTATTGTTTTGCTGTTCCAAAAACCCTGGTTTGGGGCCTATGTTCACTTGGTCAAGTCAGTTGTAATATTGATGTGGGGACCTAGCTGCTTCCAGAGCAGAAGCCAGCAGAAGAAACTTCTGAATGAAGTACTCAATTAAAAAGAAAAAAATTTGTCTGATTTAGAATATGGCTTTTTCCTAGTTAGAAAGTTGCTAGCTCTCTTGTGATGGTGGAGAGTGAACATGTGTGAAGATTTTTTGGGCGGGAGGCTTGCCAGGAAGGCACATCCCAGTCCCAGTCTTTTGTAATTTTGAGACAAAGTCTAAGTTGACGAAGATGGCCTTGATCTTCCTGCCTTAGCTTACCGAATGACATGCTGAGCTACAAATATTTTTCTGTAAAAAAAATAATAAATTAGGAAAAATGAATTTCATTGAAAGTACTCTTCAGAGATACTAGTAAAACCAGTCTAATGGTGGCACATTGCTTAATTTCAGGGGAGTTAGTGGTAGGCGGTTCTTTGAGAATACAAGGTCAGCCTGACACTTACAGGGAGTTTTGGGACAGCCAAGGCTACATAATAATACCATGTCTCAGATAAAGCCAAGCCAGGTGAAATCTTTTTTTATTTTATTATGTATACAATATTCTTTCTATGTGTATGCCTGCAGGCCAGAAGAGGGCACCAGACCTCATTACAGGTGGTTGTGAGCCACCATGTGGTTGCTGGGAATTGAACTCAACCTTTGGAAGAGCAGGCAATGCTCTTAACCGCTGAGCCATCTCTCCAGCCCCCCAGGTGGAATCTTTTAACATGTTCAGTGTTGAGTGCAGAGCAAGTTCCTTGTTCTTTTGAACATTTGTTCTGCAAACAAGGCAGATTGTTCCCTTGAGGATAGCTCGTGCAGATCCCTTGAGGTAGCGGCTTAGTTCTTAGGCCACGCTATCGGGAACCCGCAGATATTTTGAGCGCATTCATTACCGATATGTAAGGGTAACCTTGAAGCAGTAAGGATTTCTTTCCTTGCAGGGTCTGCTGCTGTGGGGCAAGGCATGGCTTTCCTAGGTCCTCCCTCACTGGAGTCATCCCAGCCTTGGCCAGCTCCTCACAAACTAGAGCCACTGTTAGCAGGACTCCAGTGATTGAGGTTTCAGTTCTTCCCTGGCTCTCAGGGACCTTACCTTAGAGCAAGAAAGAATAAGATGAAAGGCACAGACAGCATTAAGGACATTGGCTCAAAAAAAAAATGAGAAGGAAGAGGAAAAATGACATTTGAGAAGGGGAGAATTGGGGGAGGAGAGGGTTATAAGAGGCAGGAATGGGGTGACTATGACCAAAATGCGTTATATACAGTTAAAAATTTCATGGGGGCTGGAGAGATGATTTGGTGGTTAAGAGCACTTGGTGCTCTTCTAGATGACAAAGGTTCAGTTCTCAGCCTACATGGTGGCTCACAACCCTCCGTAGCTCCAGTCCCAGGGATCCAACACTTGACCTGTGAGTACTACATTCATGTGTATATAGACAAACATGCAGGTGAAACACCTGTCTTAGGGTTGCTGTGCTGTGATGAAACACCATGACCAAAGCAACTTGGAGAGGAAAGGGTTATTGGGCTTAGGCTTCAACATCACAGTTCATCATCAAAGGACTCCAAGATGGGAATTCAGGCAGGAGTTGATACAGAGACCATGAAGAGTGCTCCTTACTGGCTTGCTCAAGGCTTGTTTAGCCTACTTTGTTACAGAATCCATTCCTAGCACCAATGCCAGATGGCTTACAATCACTTGTCAGCCAGGTGGTGGCGCCGCACACCTATAATCCCAGCACCCCAGAGGGAAAAGCAGGTGGATCTCTGAGTTGGAGGCCAGTTTGGTTACAAAACGAGTTCCATGACAGCTACGTCTATATAGAAAAAGAACAAAAACAAAACAATCACTTGCTAATTTCAGTTCTAGGGAATCAAACACCCTCTTCAGACCTCCACAGGTATGTGAACATGCACAGACACATAATTACAGATATAAATAGTAATTATTTGTTGAGAGTCTCCAGTACTGTGTAATACCCATCATTCTTTTCTGCTTTCAGGTGTGTGCACCACTCCTGCCTAGTTGCTCTGACAAACGCTATGTGTCACAACTCTATATGGGAATTCAGGTTTCTTGAACCCACCAATGAGTAATGCCAGGCAAGTCTGTACATCAGTAGCACCTTGCTCTGACATCACAGGGAGCCATTGTGAGCAATGCAAGGTCTCTGTCCATAAGAAGCATGGACTGGCTGCAGCTGGGTTGTGCAGTTTGCATAGCTGTTGCATTGTGGACTTGGAAGTTGGTGATTTGTTGGATTTGACATTGGTCTTCTGCTGGGCACTGACATAGTGAACTTATTTCTTGGCTTGTTGGTTAGGGGTATAAGGCTAATAGAGGTACTTATTGGAGTTTTGGGCTTTTTTTTTTTGTGTTTGTGTGTGTGCATATACTACCACACACTTGTGGAGATTTTCTGCCACCTCCTTACCCAGACCCTGGTGGCGCTGAAAGTCCTGCAGAGGAACTCTTTCATTGTCACATCAGAAATAGACATCATGAAATCCCTCAGTCATCCAGCTTTATCAGATAATCAACACCACTGTCAACACCTACCTTGTAATAGGGCACAGAAGCAGGAGAGAGCTGCTGGACAGGGTCCAGGAGGATGGACATCTGTGGTGGGGGAGGGGTGCGACAACTTTCCCAGCATATTGGGAGCACTGTGTATCACTGTCATTCAAAGTGTGGTGCATGGAGACCAGAGGCCAGAAAATACCCTGTGGATGGGAAAGGCAACATCAAACTCAGTGACTCTGGGTTGGGCTCAGGTGAGTCCTGGGCAGAAAGCTGCAGTCGTTCTTCTTCAGCCTCCCATTCTGTGCCCCAGAGCTCCTGTAGGGGAAAGATATGATGGGCCCACAGATAATATGTGGAGCCTGGGAGTCCTACTTTATGACCACAGGGTGCCTCCCTTTTCAAGCACCTACCAATCCCAGGATAAAGCAGAAGATCCTATGTGAGACACACTTTACCCCATCTTTCTGCAAATGTGTTAAATGTGATTGGTCAGTTACTCACCCTGGACCCCAGCAGCCACTATAGACTGCATCGTGCAGCATCCATGGCTCACTCCAGGGGAGGTGCCTTCTCTTGAGTTTTCCTTGCCGGAGTCTCCCAGACTCCATTATCACAGTCATCATGGCAGATTTGGGATGTGACCCTTATGAGGTCCTGGAATCTTTAAAAGCATAAATCTTCAATAAAACAATGACTACATATCTGATACTACAACACCAGAACCCCTGAGAGGACAGCAGGTGCGACACCTTGTGTGACCCTTGCAGATCTTCCTACCTTCCCGCTCCTCCTGAACCTGAGAGCTAGCAAGTCTGCCCTTCACGCCTTTCCCTATAAATGCCAGCTTTCCAGTGGTGGACATTTAAGGGTGGAGGAAGGCAAGAGGGCCATCATGTCTGCTGCTCCCCAGTGCTCCCTGCTGAAGAGGAGCATCTCTTATTTCAGGGCAGCCTGCCAGCATGATGCTGCTGCTGCCCTCTGCATCCACTCCATGAGTACCTGCACACTGAGCCAGAAAGCCATGTGGGCTCTCAGGACACACCTCCAGAAAACAGCTCACTTCTCAAGGAGGCACTGTGGACTCTGACCACCAAGGGTGCAGCTCATCCTCTGCGGCTCTATCATCCAGCCAGTGTCCATGTCCAGTGAGCAGCCTGACAGTGTGATGATAGGTCAGGTCTCCAGGAACAAGTGTCTCCAATCAAAGGGAGGGGAAGGGAAAGACACCCAAAGCCAGGAGGTGAGGCACTGAGAAGTATCTGTGCATTGACCTCATCTGCGCTGTGCTTTTCAATTGACAATTGTGCGCCTGCATGGGGTGTGTGATTTAACGTGTTTGTCATCTCAAATAGACAACTTCATGTAGACTTTGGAGTATATGTGAACAGAGGGTAGACACCAGAGCTGGGGCCAGAGAAGTAGTCAAGAGAGACAAAGGTCAAGATCCAAGGAATCAGCTCAGCAGCTATCATGGTGAGGAGTAAGATCTGTGGGTCTCAAAGTCACTAGGGGAGTCTCTCATGTTTGTCTGCTTCTAAGTGGTGAGGGGCAGCCCTCCAGCCTTGAGGATGATGAGCCATGGGGTGAGTTCAGCCTGGCAAGGACTGAGACCACCAGAGCAGTGTAGCCAGGCTAGAAGTGTAGGCTACTGTGCGCTCATGTGCACAACTCTGAGGTTTTGGGCAAGTGTGGGCACTGAGGCAGCTCTGTGAAGCTAAGTCCGGTTAGTCATGGAGAAATATGACCCCACCCTAGGGGACACTGAGCTAGAAGAATGCCCAGAGTTTCCTGGGGCCAAGAAGGCTGGGCCCCTCCTGGTAGAAGATCAGACCACCTTTCCCTGCTGTGCCCTGCCATGCCTTGCCCTGCTTGTCTGTCCTTCAGGTTTCGTGCTGGGGAGGTGGTCTTCAGTAAAAGATGAGATGACTGTCACTCCCAGATAATTACAGGCCAGGCTAGCCCGTGTGTATCAAGGCTAAGTTCACAAGAATGAGAATGTAAGCCCACGGCTGCAGCCCTGCAGGATACCTCTGCATGGCAGCCCCTGCCGTCCTGTCCATAAAGACAGAGTGAATGTGTGTGCACATGCATACATGCATGTATATGTCCTGGAAACCAATGTAACACAAAGCTTAGGAAAGCCTCATCTGTGTACTGAAGTGTTGTTCCTTCTCCCAATGCTGCCCCCTTCCCCCATCTAGCTTCATTCTTCTGTTTTTTTTTAAATCTATTTGGATCCCTTTTGATAATCTATTTTGATCCACCAACCTGACCACACTGGAAGCCCAGCTTCCACGGATCTCAACAGCTGCAGCATCTCAGAGTGACCAGGTGACAGGTGTTTGGGGCTGATGCCCCACTTATGGTGGCTGTTCTAGCTTAGCATGGCTGTGGGAGACTGCTGCCAGCTCTGCTTACAGGGAGAATCATAGACAAGATGCTAAGACCCTGCTAGATCTTTTTTTTTTGTATTTTCAAGACAGGATTTCTCCGTAGCTTTTGGTTCCTGTCCTGGAACTAGCTCTTCTAGACCAGGCTGGCCTCGAACTCACAGAGATCTGCCTGCCTCTGCCTCCCAAGTGCTGGGATTAAAGGCATGCACCACCACCGTCCGGCCCCTGCTAGATCTTAAACATAGCCCCTGAAGCTATCTCCAAAATTCAGGGCACATGCATGCCAACAGGCGGCCCCGAGGATGTAAGTCAGCTGAGGCAGTAGGCGGGTGTTGTGAACAAGCAGGCATTGACTGAAGACCCTGCAAGGTCAGAGCCTGGAGGGGTTTGGTTGGCTGGTGCAGAGAAAAAGGTTTTCCTGGTGGAAGTCCAGCTGTGCCCGGGAATCTGCTCTGGGGGCAGAGCAGCAGCATGTGGCAGGAAGAGGAGATGCAGGGACTCATTCTGGTGTGGAGTCTCCCAGCCCCCTCCAGTCCTGGAGCCTCTTCGGGGCACTCACTCTGCCTCCATCTCTGTCTTTGTATCCCGCAGCCTGCTTCCTCCAGACCTAAGTGGGGTCCTCTTTTCCCACCCTGTGCACCTGTCATTGCTCAGGGGTCACAAGAAGATTCCTGTCCTTGATGTGATGGTCACACCAACAGCTCTAGTTATAGAATTATCTACTTAGGTTCCAAAAGAAGAAAGTTGCAATAACAATCGAGCATGGCCTCAGTGAGGCTGTGGTGCTATTTGCTCTCAGGTTCGTGGGAAAAGTCCAGAGGAATGTAGGTTCTGGAGAGAGGGTGCCCACTGGAGAATAACATCTCACACTGGTGACTTAACACTCAGGTGATCTGCTTTGACATTCCTTTCTTTAGTCCCCTTTCTGTTCCCTTTTCTGAGCCTCTTTCTGCTTTGGTCCAGGGTGTTATCACACAAGGTGTAGACGTCATGGATGTATTACAACACTGCCAGGTGAGGCTGGAGGGGGCTGGGGGATGCGAAGGGCTTCATGCAGGTGGCGTTCCCTGATGAGCTGGATCTCCAGGGTTCATGTTTACCTTCCAGGGCCTCGTGCTGAGCAGGGGCTGAATTCATGATGAGCACAGACTGCAGATGAACTTGTGAACACACTTCTCCCCCAGAAAATGGAGGGGAGACCACTCAGGCTGAGGCATAGAACTGAAGCCCACAGGGGAATGGTATGAGTGGCCCTAGCATTGCCTCTCAGTGGCTATGTAAGCCACCATAGCTTGTGTCTGAGTCCTCAGAGGGTCTTTGTCTAGCTTCTGCTCCTCCTCCCAAAGCAGTCTATGTATCTGTTACACTCACACTCCCCTACACTTGTGTTGGGGGAGAGGGGCGGGGTGGTGTGTGTGACTGGCAATTGATGCCAGGGCCTGGCCTATGGGAGGCATAACTCTACCGCTGGGCTGTGTCCCCAGTCCTCGAGGGTTGCTTTTTTGAATCAGTGTCTCACTCTAGCCCAGACAGTACTTGAACTCGTGACCTTTCTGGCTGCCTGCTCACAGGATCTTCTGATGCCCTGGGCTGTGAGGATTGACAGATACCAGGAACTTTAGAAACTCACACACCTGTGTCTGGCAAGATCTGTTTTCCAGGGGCATCACATTTTGACATGTACAGATGTGCTGTGTTACATGCATAGTTCCTGGGATGCCTGTGGGCCCTAGATACACCTCTGTTAAGGGTGATCTGTCGAATGGTTGTTAAGTGGCAGGACTGTTAAAGGTAGTCCACTTGCTGGAATTAAGTCAACCGGCTGTGACTCATACGGCTGTGCTTTGATCCTGGTCCTTTTTCCTTCCTGCTCTCTGCTTCCTGGCCACCTTAAGATGAGGCACTCTGCGCATCGTACCGGACACCACGATGTTCTGCTTCATCACAGGCCCAGTCACAAGAGAGCTAGAGGCCTTGGACAGAAACCTGAAGCATGAACCCAGGTGTGACTGTGGGGACTTTACAAAGAGGGACTGTGGATGGACATCCAGAGACAGTGAGGCACCCAGATGCTACTGTGTAATGAGAGGGATCAAGCAGAGACAGGACTCCTGAGTCTGACAGATTGTGAGCTGCCCTTGCTCAACAGTCATGGGCCCAAAGCCACATCCCTATGGCTAGAGTCCATCAGGCCACAGGGGCTCAGGGCACGTGTGACTCCTCACTGCTGACCACAACTAGGGACAGACTGGAAGCCACATCACTCTCCAGGCCATGCATGTGGACAAGCACTGATGAGAATCTCATCGAAACAGTGGCTTCATGTTCCCGGACCTTCCCGACCCTTATGGCTGCTTCCTGGGATGAACAGGATCATGTGATACAGGAGACAAAGTACACTTCATGGGATACAAAAGACAGAGGCAGAGTGGTGTGGACTGCCCAGCCAGGGTGAACTCAGGTTGGTCTGGTATCCCATGGCCCTCGCACCCCGCCCTGCATCCAGGCAGGACAGCTCCTCCCATTCTGCCTGACAGAAGAAACAGCGGCTGCGGGGCACAGTTGCGGAGATGGGGAACTCTTCCATGCACTCACACAGTGACTGACATAGTTTTCCATTTTAGCACACTCCCACCGTCATCCGAGAAGTCTCACAGCGCCGTTAGTAACGGTGCCCTGTGTACTGTGAGAAAACCAAAAAGCTGACGAGGAATCTGCGGATAGCCTCGGGATTAGTGACAAGCAGCAAGGACTAGACTTGCCAGTGCGTGCGTAAATACGGACACCGAAGGAGGCCTGGAACCAAGCCCTCTGAACCTGAAGGAAGACGAACGCGGGGAGTCTGTTTCTGAAGCCTGTGGGAGCGCTGCTTCTGCCATGGCAGAAACATACCTGCGAGCTTTCCCTTTCCGTTTGATACTTATTACCATGATGTGAGGTGCTTGGAAGTTACTTTTCACATACTCATTTTTAGGCCGTTTCCTTCTCCAGATCCTAGGCAGCCTTTGGTGAAGCACACCAGTGAGCAAAGCCACGAGAAGAGTCTGGGACGAAACAAAACGGGCCGGATCCAACAGCGACGCTCAGGAACCAAAGCCAGGCAGGGACGCAGTCTGATGACGCACTGACCCGCGACTCCAGATGACGCAATAGCACTGCGCCATCGGTGTGACAGCACTCGAGGCTCCACCCAGCCAGACCCGTGACTCTCACTGCGCATGCGCCACCCTTGTCAGCGGGGCGGTACTTCCACCTAGGTGCTCAAGCTAGGGGTTTGCCTTGGGCTCCAGTGTCTCTGGTTTTAAGGAGTTTGAGGGAAGAAACTAGAACTGGGTGGAGGGGGGCGTCATTACAGGCTGGACAACGTAGGAGGGCGCATTTGGAGTGCTGTGGAACAGGACACTACAGAGCTTTGTTCGCTGAAGATGACAGGATTAATGTCTAGAATATACAGAGAGTAATAAAATGAATACCTAGAAGTCAAGTGATGGGCTACGGACATGAGAATACAGTTTCCAAGAGATGGGGTTCAAATGTCCAGTAAACATAGTAAAAATTTGTCGACCACTAACTATTACAGAGATGGAAATTAAGTTGAGAATTTGTCTCAGCCCAGTAAGAATAAGCATGTCAACTGGTCTTGGCCTGTGTTCAAGAAGGAACCCGAGGATGTGGAAGATGACTGGGGCTTTTTAAAATAGCAATAACAGTCTGTTGGTTTTTATTATCTTTGAAACAAAAAAATCACATAGTAAATGCCCGAGAAACACTGGAAGAGATTTTTACTACCACTTGCATCATCTGCCCCACGGTTTCCCAGTCATGGCTGGGGTGTGTACCCATTGCCCAGTCTTTTTAGTGCCTAAGCTTTTATGTGCATTAAAGATTGCCAGGTTTTACAGAAAATACTGTCAACTACTACTTCTTCCTGTGTCAAGTGCCTTGTAAAACTTCTACAGTTGTTGGTGGTGACTTAAAGTGGAAGCATTATGTACTAGTGTAGAATTCTAGCCCTCCCCAGCATTGAGTCTCAATGAACTCATAGACACATCATTTCAGCGGTGTGTGTGTGTGTGTGTGTGTGTGTGTGTGTGTGTGATTAAAGATATGCAGTATACTGTATCTTCTCAGCCTTTGCAAATCAGCCCATAAGCATTTACACGGATAGTGCTTATCTTGCTCACTCTGTGCCACTATTAGAAACTGTGGGACAAATAAAACATACTTCTAAGGCTGGAAAGCTTTTTCAGAAATTACAGATTTTAATCAGAAAAAGAATTTTTCCATTTTTTATAGGGCACCTGTGTGCACATTCAGGTCTCCCTGGACCCCTTGCTGAAGGTCATCAATGTGCTGACTTGGCCACTCATACTCAACTCCCTGTTATGCAGACAAGTCAAGATATCGATAAGGTCACGATGGCTCATCATAGTCACCAACTACATCATCTTAATGCTCATGCCTCATACCACCAAAGAACAAGCCGGACAAATAGTTCGACATCTTCCAGTACCACATCTGGGCGTCAATTCTCAAGAGTTTGTCTCTAATGCACTATGGAAAATGGATGTGACTCATTTCTCTGAATTTGGGAATCTCAAATATATACATGTTATAGTAGATACTTATAGTGGCTTTATTTTTGCTACTCTACAATCTGGAGAAGCAACAAAACATGTCATTCATTGGTCACCTACTGACAACATTTTCAGTGCTCGGCTGTCCTCAGCAAATCAAGACAAATAATGGTACTGGATATACTAGTGCTGCCTTTTCTAGGTTTTGTAAACAACTTAATATCTCCCATATTATGGAGATTCCTTAGAAGCCCCAGGGACAAGGCATTGTTGAAAGAGCACACTTCACGCTCAGATTTACCATTGATAAAATAAGAAGGGAGATTGGTACTTCACGAGAGGGTCACCCAGAAATATCCTATCTCATACCCTCTTTATCATCAATTTTTAAAAATTGGATGCTGATGGACAATCAGCTACCATCTGCTTTTGACACACAGAAACTCATAAACAATTTGCCACGGTACTATGAAAGGATTCTATAGATAATTCCTGGCATGGGCCAGACCCACTCCTTATCTGGAGATGAGGGTTGGTATGTATTTATTCCCAAAACATGAAATCTGCTTGATGGCTTCCTGAATGCCTAGTTAGACAAATTGATAAAATACCAAATAATAAAAATAATGATCTAACATATTCCAGGGATGAAGTGTCTCCCTGAGAACAAATATTTTTAAATTTCAGATAAAAAAAATGAAGAAATGGACCATACTACAGGAAATTTTGCTGCCTCTGATGTCTGCAGCTGAAGGAGGAGTTGGGCCACCAGCAAACACCCAAGACCTACAACAAGCTTATTTTGCCCTCCTTGTGAATGCCATGAAGGCATTAGTAATGCGCCCCCTACTTTCTTCCCTTGTTAGCATCCTTGCTTGGCTTATTAATTTTCCTTTCGCTAGGATCTTTTTTTTTAAAGTTGATAGCATCTATAAAACAACAGATAAATGAGGCAACTAAAATGAAAACTGTACAGGTCCATTACCATAAACTGGATATGGCCGACATTGAAAAATATGATAATGTTCATGCACACATGAGGTACCCAGATAATTGTCTTTAAACTTGGTGTGCTGGCCTGGATAGCCAGAGGCAGGTAACGGGAGGCTGTATACCTATGTTAAAAATGTCACCTAAGACAGGAATAGAGCCTGTCTTTCTATGATGGGTAAGGACGGGACTAAAGGAGTCCCCCCCCCCCCGACCTAAGACAGGCACAGCCCACTCACGTGACTTTCAGCATTCTAAAAATTAATAAAAAAATAAAAAGGTAGACCTGTGGGAGACTTACTGCTCTCTAAATCAGTTTCACCCACCCTGTTGTGCTTGACTTCTCCTGATATTCTGATCTGTCAAATACCAACTCTACAAGGAGTTATTGCTCCATTATTCCTGTGTTCTGAACAACCTGACTTTTCTGTATGTTGCAGTTAGGAACTTTCTGCCTGACCACTAGACCATGGTTAGGTTGTCTATTAAGTTGCCTAGTTACCCATATACACACAAAGAACTTTCTCATTTCCCTTACCCTATATTTACCTTGCTTATTCCCTTGAATAAACGAGACTTGATCAGAATCCTGTCTTGTCTCCATCTCTTGTGTCTCTTGTCCCTTTCTATTCTCACTCCCCCTCTATGGTCTCCTTTGACTCACCCATGGGTCAGAGCACACATATATACCAGAAAAGAATGAGCGGAACAGTGATGGTGAGAAATGCTAGTTGAGTGTCCTCCCGTCCTAACACTTGGTGCATATTGTCAGTACAGCTCTTTGTTTTGGTCAATTTTCTTCATGCTTTACATTTTAATGTTATTCTTGGCTGTGGAAGAAGCTGGAACCCCATGGATTTCTACAGGCAGGCTCTTTCTTGAATATTACATAAGGTGCTATGGTAAAAGGTGCTTTTGATAAAAGGTTCTAACTGAAATGCCAACTCATTAATACTGCTGATTATGTCTGATAATTTCTGAATACAATGAGCTCTTGATTTCTGCATGTCACTAGCATGAGTCTCACAGGTTCTTTCTGTACTCCAGGAGTTACTAGAATGGCCGTATCCAGTGGTTTTCTTTTCTTTTTTTCTTTTTTTAATTTATTTATTTATTAAAGATTTCTGCCTCCTCCCCACCACTGCCTCCCATTTCCCTCCCCTCCCCCCACTCAAGTCCCCCTCCCTCATCAGCCCAAAGAGCAATCAGGGTTCTCTGACCTGTGAGAAGTCCAAGGACCACCCACCTCTATCCAGGTCTAGTAAGGTGAGCATCCAAACTGCCTAGGCTCCCCCAAAGCCAGTACGTGCAGTAGGATCAAAAACCCATTACCATTGTTCTTGAGTTCTCAGTAGTCCTCATTGTCTGCTATGTTCAGCAAGTCCGGTTTTATCCCATGCTTTTTCAGACCCAGGCCAGCTGGCCTTGGTGAGTTCCCAAAAGAACATCCCCATTGTCTCAGTGTGTGGGTGCACCCCTCGCAGTCCTGAGTTCCTTGCTCGTGCTCTCTCTCCTTCTGCTCCTGATTTGGACCTTGAGATTTCAGTCTGGTGCTCCAATGTGGGTCTCTGTCTCTGTCTCCTTTCATTGCCTGATGAAGGTTAATATTCCGGAGGATGCCTATATGTTTTTCTTTGGGTTCACCTTCTTATTTAGCTTCTCTAGGATCGCGAATTATAGGCTCAATGTCCTTTATTTATGGCTAGAAACCAAATATGAGTAAGTACATCCCATGTTCCTCTTTTTGGGTCTGGCTTACCTCACTCAGGATAGTGTTTTCTATTTCCATCCATTTGTATGCAAACTTCAAGAAGTCCTTGTTTTTTACTGCTGAGTAGTACTCTAATATGTATATATTCCATACTTTCTTCATTCCTTCTTCCACTGAAGGGCATCTAGGTTGTTTCCAGGTCCAGTGGTTTTCTGTTGTAGAATATTTAACTATGCAAAGATATATTGCTGTTTTACCTTGCCTGCCTAAGGCACCCGATTTGTCTAATGAAAAACTGAATGGTCAATAGCAATGGAAGACGTATATGCAGGACTTCTGGGCAGGGAGAGAAGATGGATGAGGTATTTATTCTTGAGAAAGAAAGGAAAAAAGACGCCTGGGAGATGCCAGGGGCCAGTCAGCCAGACATGGAGGAGGTAATAAAGTAGGACCTAAGAAAGAAAGAAAGGTAAAAACTTTTGAGACAAATGGTAAATGAATAGAAACAGGTTAAATTAAGTTAAAAGAGCTAGTGGGACAAGCCTAGACTAAGACCAAGCATTCATAATTAATGATGTGTCTCTGTGTCTTTATTTGGGAGCTGATTGGTGGTCCAAAGATAAATTTCAACTACAAGTGGCCCCCAATGTGGGGCCCAAATTTCCACATAGGGTTTAAGAACACTGAAAAAGGGGGTGGAGAGGATAGAGCTCCTTTCAAAGGCACTGCTGTGTATCAGAGCACTTGAGCAGCTGCCACACTAAGTAGGAGCAGCAAGCTAAGTCAAAACACCTGCCACAGTGCAGGCATCAGTTTTCTAGAGCTGGGTCGGTTAGATGTAGTTCCCCTTTAAATCCAGATCTATGCCATGCCCATAGGCTTAAGGCTCAGCTCCCATGGACCCATGAAGGGGACAGAGTCAACTGCTAAAGCCTCATAGTGGAGGGTCTAGCTGCCACTTAGGAATTTAAGGTTTGACTCAGGCAGTCAGAGAATGCTGCAGGTGCACATTAAAATAAGTTCAGATTGAAAAAAAAAAACTTTAAACCAGTTACAGTGTGCCTAGGTGCTTAAGAAAGAAAAGAAAATGGGTATAGACAGTCATAAGAAATAATGTGCCAGGGTCCCTCGGGAACCCACTGAGCTCCCCTTCCCCCCACATCACCCGTTCTCACCCCTCCTCGTCTCATCGTCCACACCCAGCCCGGGCTCTCCTTTCCCATTGCTCTCCTCTCTCCCTCGTGCCAAATTGACAGCAACATCACCAAATCCATCTTTTTCTTTGATGCCCATTTCCTTTCTGGCCAGCTGCTATGTTAGATTAGGTGTCTGCCAGCCACCTGAGTCCCAGGTAGAAGCTACCCCAGTCTCCCCACACCCACAGACTTCCACTTGTGCTGCCGACTTGCCTAGCTCGGCTGTGTGCGCATGCCCTGTGGATGGAGTGGGCTTCCCGCCCTCCGTCTGGCTGAGGAGTGCCAAGGGTGGGCCCCCGTCCATGCGGAAGGCTGCATGGATATTGAGGGCGGCACACGCCCTTCAGCTGGCATGCTGCTTGTCCCTCCTCTTGCAGCAGACTTAAGCCTTACTGATCACCATCACCGCAGGAGCACGGTCTGCCCTCCAGCACCCTCCCCTTGCTCTGCTCCTGCTGCCCAGAGCAGGGACAAGGCCTTTTTCTTTGATACCCTGTCTTCAATCTTCTCCCCACCTTTACCTCCTCAACTTCCTCCCTCACCTCCCAAAGGAAGGAAAACAAACTGTGAATGAGGAATGCTGACTGACAAACCAACGCAACTTTAGAGGCTTCTGCTCTTGACATTTCTTTTCACCTCCTAAGCACCAAAGCCGCAGGCGGGTTTGCGGACTGCTGATTGCCACGTTGATTTCTATCTTGATGTTATTTTTAATTGTTTTAAATTTTTCATAGGGGGTTTTGAGCAAAACAAAGTCACTGGGGAGATCACTGCCATTTTTACATACTCAGACTTTTTAAAACGCAGCCAGTCAACCACCAACTTCTTCCACATTTGGGACTTGAGCCACAGTTTAAAAGGGAGCCAACAAAACTCACAGAGAGGGCGGGGTTCTGTCCAGGAAAGAGCGCGGCACCAGCTGGGACAGGCGTGGTATATATAACTGTAAGATACTGTCGCTAAGTTATTCAGGCCTATACTCTCCATTATCGGAATCCTCCACTGTGCAGCCATACAGTGTGGTTTAGCTAAAGGAGCCGATGTGTCCTCCTCTCCCCAGGTAGTTGGTCAGCTGTGGACTCTGTGACCCTTGTCTAAACCTGTGTTGTAAGATCTCGGGGCTTTCTCCCTGCCTCTCTCCCTCCCCCGACACTTATCTTCTATTTTTCACTCTCTCTGAGTCCCACTCAAGAAACTGCTCCCTTTAGAACAGAAGGCGGCTCAGACCCTGCTGTGGCATGGGGCCTCGCGCCTCTGTCGTGTCTGCTGTGAAGCACACGATGCTCTATTTATTGTAGAAAGTGACTTTATTTGCCTTCTAGAGTTGTTTATAACAGATGGTTATAAGAGGTAATAAACAGAAAATCTATGCCTGTAAAGAATACAAGAGTTACTTTTACCTACAAAAAAACCCATAAGAAATAATAAACCATTTAAAACTTATTAAAGAGAGAGTAAGTAAAGTCTTTAAAGAAATATTAAAGTAATATAGAAAGAATAAACCAAGTAAAGATGGAAATACACAGGAAGTCTGGATCCTGTATGGTGCTTTGCTGACTTTGAATTTTTGAATGTTGATGAGCAAACAACAGCTATTAAGAGACATGGGAATATAAAAGCAACTGCTGAATTAAACAAGCCTAGATAATTTAGGGATATCTTTAAAATGCAATTCAGAAAAAATATTGCATTTGGGAAGAGCTTATGCCTTTGTTTCAACAGGAAATGAAAGGCTGTGGATTCCTCCCAAATTAATAGAGACCAGATTTGATTGGGGTGACCCTCTGAAAATCTTGACTACAGACATAAAGAAGTAAACCTAGGAAAACTATAGGACAGGTGATATTTATGCTGATCTTTTGACAAGGGAACAGCTCTGAGAGTTGGTGAGACATGATAAATCCTGTTGGTTACAGAGTCCTTGTGACTTAATACATGCCATCCTTTCATAAGGCCTGGATAGCATTTTGGTTATACAGTCCACACAAACTTAAAGCTGACAGATATTTTTTACCTGCTCAAACATAAAATTAAAAAATAATTTTTGCTTGGCTTGTGTACAATGCTAAGTTCATACTTGTGTTAATGCAGATATGTATGTTACCTTTGAACGTTCTTGTGTTTTCAGACCAAGGGGACCAGCTACTAATGAAAATGGGGACCCTAGATAGTCTTTCAGAATGCCTCTGTTGCAGTTTCCACAGAGTTCTGCATTCAGAGAAGATTCAAGGTTGCTAGCTGAGGTGATCCAGCCATTATAGACGATTCTTGCCAGGACTTTGGATAAGCCTTGTACTTTCCCATTAAACAGAGACTGGACAACAAATGTTGTGACTAGTTTTCTTAGGATTTGATAATTATCTCAAATTTCTCAGGGTCCACTGGGAATTCCATTACCTTCAGACAATAGGACGCAGTCTAGAGTATACAATGTCCATATTCACAAGAGGTGGGATGGGTAATTTTTGGTTATTTGGTGCATTATGAATGTTTGTCATTTGTCATCATTTAGTTGGGATACAGAAATATAGGATAAAAGGCAACTATTAATCGCAAATATTCTACATTGGTATAGATTCTTATGTAATATACAAATTTAAGGTTATTTTGCTATTTGGTATATATGTTTCTACTCTTGTTTAAGGTATTGTACCTAAGAAACTCATTTAAGAATGCAATTTACAGTTCTAGTTCTTGAAAGCTCTTATTACAAATTGTTTAGGATAATTAAGAAATGTGAGTTAGTATTTAGTCATCTGTAACAATCAAACTTGTAGTCATATTAGATATGTTTTCAAGATTAAAGAGATATATTTTAGATAGATAGGTGATCTTCAAATGCTTCAGATTCTACAGAATATAGCATTTAAAACATTTAATAATCTAAGGCTTTTCATGACAGTGAGACATGTTTGCTCCTGGCAGCACCAATCAACGTCATAAAAAGATGATGGGTGTTAAAGAACCTCCATATGGAGTTTGCTTTCACTGTGTCAAACCTAGCCATTTGGGCAAGAAACTGTCACTCCTAAACTGCTGAGAGTATACTGTCCACATTGGACAAGCAGGACACAAAGGAAAAAAACTGCTGAACTTTGCCTAGACTAGGTGGGATAGTCCTTCAAAATTCCTGCTTCACAAAAAAGTTGGTCAGATATTCTAGGCCTGAAGGCCAAAGATGGATTTCCCAATGTTGCAGAAGAAACTTGGATGACTTTCCAGGTATCCAGATATCTTTGTCTTTCCTGTAGTTTTGGAAGTTGCTTGGTCTGCACTTCCTGTTTACTCAGGTAGTGTTATATCTTTCTTGGGTCTCTAATGGGGTAGAAGATGATATAGTTATAGTTTTCCTTATTATAAAATTCTGAAAACAAACTTACATAAAGATGTAAAGTTTGTAAGTTTAAGAAACATAAAAGCTTAAATTATTTATCTAAGAAAACATTTTGAGAGGTAAAAAATAATTTTTGGTTGGTAATACAAGTTAGGATAGAAAGTAAATTAGGTATACAACTCTGAACTCACCAAAATAGGTTAGGTAGTGAAGTATTTTCTTTGAATTCACCAAATTCAAATGAACTGGATATTGTAAGTGTAATTCTTACTTAATAATTATTTTTATTGTATATGATCTTACTATGTTAAAATTAAAACTTTTCTTTTTATTTAGATAAAAGAGGAAATGTTGCATAATATTTGTTTTTTTAATTTTTTTGAAGATTTATTTATTATGTATACCGTATTCTCAGTATTCTGTCTGCACGTATGCCTGCAAGCCAGAAAAGGTCACCAGATCTCATTACAGATGGTTGTGAGCCACCATGTGGTTGCTGGGAATTGAACTCAGGACCTTTGGAAGAGCAGGCAATTCTCTTAACCACTGAGCCATCTCTTCAGCCCCACAGAATATTTGTTTAACTATGTAAAGATGTGTTGCACTTGCCTGCCTAAGGCACCTGATTGGTCTAATAAAAGGCTGTATGGTCAATAGTGAGGGAGGAGGTATATGCAGAACTTCTGGATGGAGAGAGTAAGTAGGAGAAGGAATTTAGGCTCAGGGGAAGAAAGAAAAAGAGACACCAGGGGACACGCAACCAGACATGGAGGAAGCAGGAAAGTAGGATCTCCAGAATGAAAGAAAGGTGAAAATCCCTGAGGCAAAATATAAATGAATAGAACAGATTAAATTAAGTTAAAAGAGCTAGAGGCACAAGCCTAATCTATGACTGAGCATTAATAATATTCCTCGTATCTTTATTTGGGATCTCATTGGTGGTCTAAAGTGCTGTGGTATCCTGTCTGCTGGGAATATGTGTTGTTCTCATTGGTTGATAAATAAAGCTGCTTTGGTCTATTGCAAGGCAAGATAGAGCCAGGCAGGAAATCCAAGCAGAGATACAGGTGATGAAGGGCTGAGTCTGGGAGACACCAGCCAGCCACCAATGAAGCAAGACATGTAAAAAAATAATGTAATAAGCCATGGACCACATGGCAAAGTATAGATAAGAAATATGGGTTAATTTAATTGTAAGAGCTAGCTAGTAATAAGCATGAGGCATCACCCTAACATTCATAATCAATAGAAGCCTCTAAGTGGTTATTTTGAAAGTGACTGTGGGACCAGGTGGAAAGAAAAGCCTCTGTTTATAACAAAGAAAAGTTCCAACTTCAGTTTCCTTGGGTTTTAGGCTATTTCAGTAATTATAAGAACTGTCTTGTCTGACCACTCGCTGTGTTCTGACTCTGTGTGACTTCCAATTCCTTTAGTGAGACAAGGACCCACAAAATCAGAGATAGTGTACAGGGTAACTTCTTAGTACATGGTATGTTGGTGAAGTCCCCTGTCTTACTCATCCTACAGGCAGAAACCACGAGCACTTCTATTCCACAGTGATAGAGTATGGTGAGGCTCAGTGAAAAAGTGTTCATTTAGCATGCCCAGGGCCCGAGTCCAATCCCCAGGAAATACACTAGAAAAAGTAAAAGAAGAGAAGATAAAGAGGGGGGAAGGGGTAGTTGAGTAAATCAAGATGAGATGTTTGCTTACATGTGCTTACCATGGTTTGTATTGTTTTGAGTGTGATCCCTAAGTCCATGGACTGGAAGCTTTGTCCTCAGTGTGGTAGTATTAGGAGGCTGTGGACACTTCCTGAAGTGGCAGCTTAGTGTAAGGTGATTACAGTAACAGTGTCTTTGTTCTTGGAAGAAATCAATGTTATTCTTAAAAGAGGGGTTGATGTAAAAGAACAAGTCTGGCCCCTGAATCACTCTGGCTCCCCTGTAATCTGTCTTACTCACATGTACGCCCATGACATCATTCTCTATGATGAGACACATCTAAGTGGGCATCACCAAAGTAAAATAGGAGCCAGAATCAGATTATTGAGCTTCTAAACTGTGAGCTAAATAAATCCTTCCTTTATACAGTGCTAGCCTCTGGCATTTTCTTATAGCAACAGAAGATAGACACTGTCAAATCAAAGCTGGAGAGCAGCAGAGTTGAGATCCCGGTCTACATTCCCTTTTCAGAGTCCTTACATTGACGTAAGCAGACACCCACTCACCATCACTAGAGTTGTTACTGTCTTCTATCTTATAGAAGAGGATGCCAGAACAGAAATGTTGTCCTCAGTTCACCTCCTCTCTTTGGATAACAACTGGATATTAGACCTTGAATAGCTAGAAGATTTCTCCCATTCTGAAAGACCTCTTCTCACTGTGCTTTAATGTTTTATGTTTGCTTGCTTTGGTGTGACTTTTGTTTGTTCTGCTTTTGTCTTTTTCCAGACAGGATTTCTATGTGTAGCCCTGGCTGTCCTGGTACCCATTCCAGGTTGCCCTCAAACTCAGAGATCTGCCTGCCTCTGCACTGTCACCTTCTGGCTTTTGGTGTTCTTTTGCTGTGCAGAAGCTTTTCAATTTAACACACCATCATGCATCAATTCTTGCCACTATTTCCTGAGCTATTAGACATCAATTTGGAAAGTCCATGTTTGTGCCTAAATCTCAATGGGTTTCCTGAGTGCTCTCCTCTCTCAGGTCCAAGGTTTCACTGGCTATCAATAAGTTCTTTGGCCGGTTTGGGGTTGGTTTTAAATAGGGTAAGAGATAGGAATGTAGTTTTGGTCTTCTACATGAGGACATCCAGTTTTCCCAGATTAAAACCTCTGCATTTTGCAAGATGTGTGATCTTTAGTTGTTGTTGTCATTGCTTTTGCCTGTTTAAAAGCATAGTGATGATGATAATGATAATTATTATTGTCTTAGAGCTACTATTGTTGTGATATAATATTGTGACCAAAGAAACTTTGGAAGGAAAGGGTTTACTGTATTCTTTCACAAAACTGTTCATCAATGAAGGAATTTAGGACAGGAGTCTAAACAGGGCAGGAACCTGTGTTGTGGTCTGGTACCAGCCCGTACCATAAATTATTTCTCCAGACCAGAAGAAAGGCGTGGGGTGGGAATAATTGAGACAATTCACATGGCTTTATCAGGAGGGAGATTTTCAGCGATCCCTCATGAAATCCTGAGTTCACATCCTGAAAATTCTTCTGTGTTTATTATCCAAACAGCCTTATATACCAAAACATAAACTGAGGGGGAAATTCATTAGCATTCTATTTCCTAGGTAACCAGGTGGATGGCTGTGGTCACATGCACACATCTACCTATGCCTGCTCTGTCACATCTTTCTATCTTCCTGTTCTGTATGCCAACTCTTTTCAGGCATCCTCCAAATTACAGAAGGAGCAGAACAACATTAGCATATCCTGACCCTTTGTTGGGGAGGTGACTACCTCCTGTGTGGCAGGTGCAAACTATGGCCTGGAAGTCTGGCCACCATTTATTGTAGAAATATGGGCCACAAACCTGGAAGTAGGAGCTGCAGAAGGCATGGAGGAATGCTGCTTACTGTCTTATTTCAATGGTTTTACTCAGTCTACTTCCTTATAGACACAGAACCACCAGTCCTGAATGGAACCATTTACCATGGGTTGGGCCGTCTACTATCAACCAGTAATTAAGAAAATGCCCTGCTGTGTGGTGGGGGTGCATGCCTTTAATTCCAGCACTCAGGAGGTAGTGGCAGGTGGATCTCTGTGAGTTCAAGGCCAGCCTGGTCTACAAGAGCTAATTTCCAGAACAGACTCCAAAGCTACAGAGAAACCCTGTCTTTTTTTTTTTTTTTGGTTTTTCGAGACAGGGTTTCTCTGTGGCTTTTGGAGCCTGTCCTGGAACTAGCTCTGTAGACCAGGCTGGTCTCGAACTCACAGAGATCCGCCTGCCTCTGCCTCCCAAGTGCTGGGATTAAAGGCGTGCGCCACCATCGCCTGGCAGAAACCCTGTCTTGAATAAACCACAGAAAAGAAAAAAAAAGTGTTACAACTAAATGTCATGGAGGCTTTTTCTCAATTGAGGGTTCCTCCTTTCAGATAACATGTGCCAAGTTAACATAAAACTAGCCAGGACAATTATGTATATGGTTTGTGCAGGTTGTGGTGTAGCAGTTTCTTAGGAGAGTAAAACATTCCATCCTAGGGGGAAGCTCCTAAAGACAAAGAAGGAGAGAGAGAGAGAGAGAGAGAGAGAGAGAGAGAGAGAGAGAGAAGAAATGACTCAAAAAACCGATTCAGGAAGTCTCTGAAGCTGAAGCTGACTGGATTAACTAGACCCCTTCTTCTCTAAGTAAACAGTCAAGCCTTCTAAGAGTTATTCTCAGACAAGTTAAGCTGCAAAGAAGACTTAGACAAACTGAACTGCCTGAAAGAGGTTCAAACCAACTGAGGCACCTGGAAGGGACACTCTCCAACATGTTGAGCTGCCTGAGGGTTGTGTTGTGTGCTCCAGGTTCTCAGATTTTGGGCTTTGTCACCTGTGATGGGGTGGCCTTTGGTGATACAGCTGTCTTTGAATCATTTCTGCTCCTGTAAGTAACCTCTCACTCATATTCCTGTAATCAACCCCAATAAAACTCATTAGTTCACCAAGCTGGACTTTAGTGACATCCATACTTTGAGATAGTGTGGGTTCCCTACCTGAGCATGTGTTACATTTACTTAGTAAAAGTCTGTCACACAACAGAGGTGCACATGCCATGACCTCTTTTTAATAGATGCTGCCTTTTAAGCTACTCTATCCTAGTCAGCAACTGCAATTTCACTGCTACCAGCAGCAGCAAAGCTACAAGAGCTGCAGCCTGAGGAAATTCTGTTTCTTCAGGCTCTGACTCTTTCAAAGCTATTAAGAGAGCATATCTAAATCTCTGTCCCACTAAAGAACTAAAGGTTGAGGTAGAAACCTGTTTCCCAGAGAGCGGAATAGAAAGCAGCTAACCTAGTTCACCTCCTCACATCTCTCAAGAAGTCCTTGTGGTTTTTCTCACACTCCTTATAAACCCTTCTCCATCTGGCTCCTCCCTACAACTTCCAGTCAGCTGGTTGCTGACTCAGCCTACAGAACACAGGTGAATTTTATTTAATCAAACCCGTCTTTGCATCTTTAACCAACTGTTCCAGAGCTTTTTTAAATAAAAGTAGCACACCTTAAAATAATATTCTACAACATTTAAACAAAAAATGAAAGGTTTTTAACTCTAACATGATAAGACTGTACACAATAAGAACAATTAACATGTAAAAATTAGGGCTGGAGAGATGGCTCAGAGGTTAAGAGCATTGCCTGTTCTTCCAAAGGTACTGAGTTCAATTCCCAGCAACCACATGGTGGCTCACAACTATCTGTAATGGAGTCTGGTGCCCTCTTCTGGCCTGCAGGCATGCACACAGACAGAACATTGTATACATAATAAATAAATAAATAAATATTTTTTTTAAAAAACAAGTAAAAATTACATTCACAATGTAATGAATTTCAGTTCATTGGAGTCTGGTAAATTAAAAGAAAATGCCCCATTATCTATCATATCTTATTGAATCTAAACTTTTATACCTAATCTGCTCTATAGTGTAACTAAGGAAAACTGCAACTATAACTATCTGGTCTTCAACTCCATTAAAGACCCCAGAAAGATAATATTATTTGAGTGAACAAAAAGTGTATTGCAAGCAACTTCCAAAATCTCTAGAGACATCTGACTGCCTGGTCAGTCACCCAAAGTTCCTTTGCAATGTTGGCACAGTCATCTTCAGCCCAGAGGCCCATAGTACCTGGCAGATTTTTTCAATGAAGCAGGAAATTTGAAAGACTGTCACACTTATTTTGGCAACTCTTTCAATCATTTTCCTCTGGTTCCTGCATGATGTCTATCAGTTTCTTCCATGAAGCAGGAATTTTCAAGGACTGTCCTGCCTTGTTTTGGCAAACTTCAGCCGTCTTTTTCCTGTGTGACTTGCAGAATGTGTGGCAGACTCTTCTTTGAAGCAGGAATTTTGAAGGAACTGTCCTTCCTTGTTTTAGCAAAATTTATCAGTTGCTTTTCTATGTGTCCTGCAGAATATCTGACAGACTTTTCTGTGAAGCAGGGATTTTGAAAATCTGTCCTGCTTTGTTTTGGAAAAATTCTACAGTTTTTTTTTTTTTTTGGTGTGTTCTGCATGTCCAATCTGCACAGCACATTGTAATCAGTCAAAGGCAAGAACCATTTCTTTGCCCAGTGGCTAACCTTGCCACAATGAAAGTAAACTTTATAAACAGTTTCTTCAATGCCCATTATCTTCTCTGAAGTAAATCAGTGCTTCCAGGAAGAGATGTGTCTCAGTGCCTTGAAAACATTTAAATTAACAAAATATTTTAAATGCCATATTCTATAGGTCTTTGAAGTATCTGAAGATCACCTATTTAAAATATATCTATTTAACCTAGAAAACATACCTAACATATCTACAAATTTGACTGTTATAAATGACTAGCTACTGACGTATGTTTCTTGATTGTTCTATAAACTTATAATAATAGATTTCAAAACTAGAAATTTATCATACATTTTAAAATGAACTGTATAGGTACAATACCTTAAACAAGAGGAGAAACCCATATATAATATGTAGTAACAAATACAACTTGAAATTTGTATCAATCTACAAAAATCCTTTAGACAAGAGTAGAAACATTTATATAGTGTAATAAAAATAACTTTCAAATTTTATCAGTATATCAGAAATAATGTTTGAAGAAGCCAAGAAAGTTTTGCCTAAATGGGGATTACAAATTGCTCCTGGAAAAAAATACTAAGAGGAGACTCTGTCATTTACCTAGGTTATAAAATAAGTTTACAGAAAATTAGAACACAAAAGGCACAAATTAGGAAAGACTGATTCTGGACTCTTAATGACTTTCAAACACTGTTAGTAGACTTTTTCTGTCTATGACCCACTGTTTGGATAACACCTGATCTAACAATTTATTTAAACACAAACCTTAGATGGTAACAAAGACTTAAACAGTCCCAGGGAATTAACAGCTGAAGCTGAGAAAGAATTAACTGTAGTTGAAGAGAAATTACAGGATGCACATGTGGATCAGGTGAATCCAAATCTTAATTGCATTATAGTGATAATGCCTTCCAGAATTTCTCCTACATTAATTTTAATGCAGAGGAAAGATATTTTCTTAGAATGGATCTTTTGCCACATAAACCTAGGAAAAAATTAAAAATTTATGTGGAAAATGTCTCTGAATTAATTATAAAAGAAAAATTGAGACTTTGTCAACTAGCAGAAATAGATCTAGCAGAGATTATAATGCCTTTTACTACTGATGAAATTTAAAAATTACGGAAAGACAATGAACCCTGGCACAGTGCTGTGCTAATTTTTTTAGGAGCGATTAATAGCAATTATCCCAAAAATGATAGACTTAACCTTATAAAGAGAACTACTTGGATTCTTTCCCACGTTGTAGGTGTCACACCATAACTGGAGCCTGTACATTCTATACTGATGCAAATACATCAGAAAAGGCAGGTTACATATCAGAAGATTTAAGTAGGGCAGAACAAATCCCTTGTAATTCTGTCTAACAGGCATAATTATATGCTATTCTCATGGCACGAAGGGATTTTAAAGACTCTCTCAATATAGTTACTGATTCACAATATGCAGAAAGAGTTGTCTTGCATATTGAAACTGCTAAATTATACCAGGTGATACCGAATTGACTTTATTACTCATTCAGTTTCAAAATATAATTAGGAATATGGTTTGTCTCATGTACATAAAACACGTCTGATCCCATACAGGATTTCTAGGTCCTCTAGCATAAGGTAATGCTGAAATTGATTGATCATTGTAAATGTACTGAAGGCCTCAGAATTTCATAAAAAACATCATGTTGATAGCAAAGGTTTAAAGACAGAATTTTCTGTTACATAGCAAAAACTAAGGAGATTATAAGGAGATGTCCTACTTGTTCTTTTTATAACCAAACACCACTACCTGCAGGAAGTAGCCCAAAGGAATGAAATCTGGCAGATGGATGTGTTCTACTTTACAGAATTTTGAAATTTAAAACATGATCACCACACCATTGACACTTATTCAGGTTATCAATGGGCAACTGCTTTGAGAAAATGCTGATTCGGTAATCATGCATTTATTAGAACTTATTGCCATCATGGGTATACCTGCACAAATAAAGACAGATGATGGTCCAGCATATGTCTCTAAGAAAGTGAAACAGTTTTTGGTTATTATAATAAACAACATAATACAGAGATATCAGATACTCCTATAGGTTAGGCAGGTATAGAAAGATGAAATCGAACTGTTAAGCAAACAGAAAGGCATGGAAAATACCCCCAGAAATAGATCATATAATGCTTTATTAACTTTGAGTTTTCTTAACATGAATGAGAAAGGAACAAAGGCAGCAGAGCGGTATTGGATAACAGAAAAAAAAACCTTATGAATTAAATCAGCTAGTGTATTTCAAGGATGTGTTGACCTCAGAATAAAAGCCAGGAGATGTGCTACATTGGGGAAGGGGTTTCACTCTTGTCTCTACAGGAGAAGAAAAAAGCTGTGTATTCCTTAAAAATTAATAAAGATTTGGTTTGAAAAAGACCTCTTGAGACAAGAAATGACAGCTCATCCACAGAGGTCACAATCATCCATGGGGTGGTAAAAATACCTCATAAGTGTTGAGGCAGGGTTCTTGTCTTTGCAGAAAACTACTCATCTTCAAGAAGTAAAGAGACCTTGGATATTTAGATGCCTAAAGAAGAAAATATAGCTATCCATAAGGAATCACCAAGCAAAGAGAAATCTGACTTATTATACCATATCCTCTACAGGGTAAAATTTCATTACCTGAACACACACACACAGACACACACACATCCATATTTATGTACATATACATATACATACACACATGTATATATATATATATATATATATATATATATATATACACACTTCTCAGTATAATAAAAGTGTAAACCACTTAAAAATCAAACTGGCTTTGGAGTCGGACAATGGCTATCCATCTCTAAATCTAAGCATGTTTTTTTAATTTAATTTATTTTTTTTTATTGAGAAAAGGAGAAAAATAAAAAAACAAGTTTCCACCTCCTCCCAACCTCCCATTTCCCTCCTCCTCCTCCCACCCTACGCCCCCTCCTCCCACCCTTCTCCCCCTCCCCCCACTCCTTTCCCCCTCCCTCTCCAGTCCAAAGAGCAGTCAGGGCTTTCTGCCCTGTGGTAAGACCTAGGACCTCCCTCCTCCGTCCTTATCTAGGAAGGTGAACATCCAAACTGGCTAGGCTCCCACAAAGCCATCACATTACATAGGATCAAAACCCCGTGCCATTGTCCTTTGCGTCTCATCAGCCCTCATTGTTCGCCATGTTCAGAGAGTCCAGTTTTATCCCATGCTTTTTCAGTCCCAGTCCAGCTGGCCTTGGTGAGCTCCCAATAGATCAGCCCCACTGTCTCAGTGGGTGGGTGCACCCCTCGTGGTCCCGACTTCTTTGCTCATGTTCTCCCTCCTTCTGCTCCTCATTGGGACCTTGGGAGCTCAGTCCAGTGCTCCAGTGTGGGTCTCTGTCTCTATCTCCATCCATCACCAGATGAAGGTTCTATGATGATATGCAAGATATTCGTCAGTATTGCTATAGGATAGGGTCATTTCAGGTTCCCTATCCTCAGCTGCCCAAGGAACTAACTGGGGACCTCGGCTTGGGCACCTGGGAGCCACTCTAGGTTCAAGTCTCTTACCAACCCTAAGGTGGTTCCCTTAACTAAGAATTGTGCTTCTGTGCTCTCCTATCCAACCTTCCTTTATCCCAATCCTCCCCTTCTCCCTTTTCTCTCCCCATCTCCCCTTACCCCCATCCCACCCCACCCCCAAGATCCCAATTTTCTCCCCGGCAATTTTGTCTACTTCCCATAGCCAAGAGGACAACTATATGTTTTTTCCTTTGGTTCACCTTCTTACTTAGCTTCTTTAGGATCACCAATTGTAGACTCCGTGACCCTTATTTATGGCTAGAAACCAATTATGAGTGAGTACATCCCATATTCATCTTTTTGGGTCTGGGTTACCTCACTCAGGATAGTATTTTCTATTTCCATCCATTTGCATGCAAAATTTGAGAAGTCATTGTTTTTTTACCGCAGCGTAGTACTCTAATGTGTAGATATTCCACACTTTCTTCATCCATTCTTCCATTGAAGGGCATCTAGGTTGTTTCCAGGTTCTGGCTATTACAAATAGTACTGCTATGAACATAGTTGAACAAATGCTCTTGTCATATGATAGGGCATCTCTTGAGTATATTCCCAGGAGTGGTATTGCTGGGTCCAGGGGTAGGTTGATCCCGAATTTCCTGAGAAACTGAAACACAGATTTCCAAAGATTGCATTCCCACCAGCAATGGATGAGGGTACCCCTTCCTCCACTGCCTCTCCAGCAAAGGCTATCATTGGAGTTTTTTATTTTAGCCATTCTGACAGGTGTAAGATGATATCTCAAAGTTGTTTTGATTTGCATTTCCCTGATCGCTAAGGAGGTTGAGCATGACCTTAAGTGTCTTTTGGCCATTTGAACTTCCTCTGCTGAGAATTCTCTGTTCAGTTCAGTGCCCCATTTTTTAATTGGGTTAATTAGCATTTTAAAGTCTAGTTTCCTGAGTTCTCTATATATTTTGGAGATCAGACCTTTGCCTGTTGCGGGGTTGGTGAAGATCTTCTCCCAGTCAGTAGGTTGTCTTTTTGTCTTGGTGACAGTGTCCTTTGCTTTACAGAAGCTTCTCAGTTTTAGTAGGTCCCATTTATTCGATGTTGCCCTTAATGTCTGTGCTGTTGGGGTTACACATAGGAAGCGATCTCCTGTGCCCGTCTGTTGTAGGGTACTTCCCACTTTCTCTTCTATCAGGTTCAATGTGTTCTGACTGATAGTGAGGTCTTTAATCCATTTGGACTTGAGTTTTGTGCATGGTGATAGATATGGGTCTATTTTCATTCTTCTACAGGTTGACATCCAGTTATGCCAGCACCATTTGTTGAAGATGCTTTCTTTCTTCCATTGTATACTTTTGGCTCCTTTATCAAAAATGAGGTGTTCATAGGTTTCTGGTCATAAAATTCGGGTCTTCTATACGATTCCATTGGTCGACTTCTCTGTTTTTATGCCAGTTCCACACTGTTTTCATCACTGTAGCTCTGTAATAGAGTTTGAAGTCAGGGATGGTAATGCCTCCAGACAATCCTTTATTGTATAGGATTGTTTTGGCTATCCTGGGTTTTTTGTTTTTCCATATAAAGTTGATTATTGTCCTCTCAAGATCTGTGAAAAATTTTGATGGGACCTTGATGGGGATTGCATTGAATCTATAAATTGCCTTTGGTAGAATTGCCATTTTTACTATGTTGATCCTCCAATCCAAGAGCACGGGAGGTCCTTCCATTTTCTGGTATACTCCTCAGTTTCTTTCTTCAATGCCTTAAAGTTCTTGTCAAATAGATCTTTCACTTCCTTGGTTAGAGTTACCCCAAGATATTTTATGCTGTTTGTGGCTATCGTAAAAGGTGAAGCTTCTCTGATTTCCCTCTCTGCTTCCATATCCTTTGTGTATAAGAGGGCAACTGATTTTTTGGAGTTGATCTTGTATCCTGCCACATTACTAAAGGTGTTTATCAGTTGTAAAAGTTCTTTGGTGGAGTTTTGGGGGTCGCTTATGTACACTATCATATCATCTGCAAATAACGAAAGTTTCACTTCTTCCTTTCCAATTTGAATCCCCTTGATCCCCTTATGTTGTCTTATTGCTATTGCTAGAACTTCAAGCACTATATTGAAGAGGTATGGCGAGAGTGGACAGCCTTGTCGTGTTCCTGAGTTTAGTGGGACGACTTTGAGTTTCTCTCCATTTAATTTGATGTTAGCTGTTGGCTTGCTATATATAGTTTTTATTATATTTAGGTATGACCCTTGTATTCCTAATCTCTCCAAGACTTTTATCATAAAGGGATGTTGAATTTTGTCAAATGCTTTTTCAGCATCTAATGAAATGATCATATGGTTTTTTTCTTTCAGTTTATTTATATGATGGATTACATTGATAGATTTTCGTATGTTGAACCAGCCCTGCATCTCTGGGATGAAGCCTACTTGATCATAATGGATAATTTTTTTAATGTGTTCTTGGATTCAGTTTGCCAGTATTTTGTTGAGGATTTTTGCATCGATGTTCATGAGTGAGATTGGTCTATAATTCTCTTTCTTGGTTGAGTCTTTGTGCGGTTTTGGTATCAGAGTAACTGTAGCTTCATAAAAGGAATTTGGCAATACCTCTTCTGTTTCTATATTGTGAAATACATTAAGGAGTATAGGTATTAGGTCTTCTTGGAAGTTCTGGTAGAATTCCCCATTGAAACCATCTGGTCCTGGGCTTTTTTTGGTAGGGAGGTTTTTGATAACCTCTTCTAATTCTTCGCGACTAACAGGTCTATTTAGATTGTTCACCTGGTCCTGGTTTAACTTTGGTATATGGTATTTATCTAAAAAAGTGTCCATTTCCTTTACATTTTCCAGTTTTGTGGCATATAGGCTTTTGTAGTAAGATCTAATGATTCTCTGAATTTCCTCTGTGTCTGTGGTTATGTCCCCCTTTTCATTTCTGATCTTAATAATTTGCAAATTCTCTCTCTGCCGTTTGATTAGTTTGGATAGGGGTTTGTCAATCTTGTTGATTTTCTCCAGGAACCAGCTTTTTGTTTCATTGATTCTTTGTATTGTTTTCTGTGTTTCCATTTTGTTGATTTCAGCCCTCAGTTTGATTATTTCCAGACTTCTACTCCTCCTAGGTGAGTCTGCTTCTTTTTTTTCTAGAGCTTTCAGGTGGGCTGTTAAGTCTCCAATGTGAGCTTCTCTGTTTTCTTTAAGTGGGCACTTAGTGCTATGAACTTTCCTCTTAGGACTGCTTTCATAGTGTCCCATAAGTTTGAGTATGTTGTTTCTTTATTTTCATTGAATTCCAGGAAGACTTTAATTTCTTTCTTTATTTCTTCCTTAATCCAGGTATGGTTCAGTAATTGACTGTTCAGTTTCCATGAATTTGTAGGCTTTCTGGGGGTAGCATTGTTGTTGAATTCTAACTTTAATCCATGGTGATCTGATAAGACACAGGTGGTTACTAATATTTTTTTGTGGATGTTTGCTTTGTTACCGACTATGTGGTCGATTTTTGAGAAGGTTCCATGAGCTGCAGAGAAGAAGGTATATTCTTTCCTATTTGGGTGGAATGTTCTATAGATGTCTGTTAAGTCCATTTGATTCATTACCTCCATTAATTCTCTTATTTCTCTGTTAGGTTTCTGTCTGATTGACCTGTCCATTGGTGAGAGAGGAGTGTTGAAGTCTCCTACTATTAGTGTGTGCGGTTTGATGGCTGCCTTGAGTTTTAGCAATGTTTCTTTTATGTACGTGGGTGCTTTTATATTAGGGGCATAGATGTTCAGGATTGAGACTTCATCCCGATGAACTGTTCCTGTTATGAGTATAAAATGCCCCTCTCCATCTCTTCTGATTGATTTAAGTTTGAAGTCAACTTTGTTAGAGATTAGTATGACCACACCTGCTTGTTCCTTAGGTCCATTTGCTTGATAAGCCTTTTCCCAGCCCTTTACTCTGAGTAGGTGCCTGTCTTTGTGGTTGAGGTGTGTTTCTTGTAAACAGCAGAATGTTGGATCCTGTTTTTGTATCCAATCTCTTAGCCTGTGCCTTTTTATAGGTGAGTTGAGTCCATTGACATTAAGTGATATTAATGACCAGTGGTTGTTAACTCCGGTCATTTTTTTAGTCGTAGAGTTTGTGTGTTTCCCTTCTTTGATTTGTGTTGGTGAAGGGTCTCTAGATGTCTGAGTTATTGTGGTCATTGTTGGACTCCTTGGTTAGTGATTTTCCTTCTATTACTTTCTGTAAGGCTGGATTTGTGGCTGCGTATTGTTTAAATTTGTTTTTATCCTGGAAAATTTTATTTTCTCCATTTATAGTGAACGAAAGCTTGGCTGGGTATAGTAATCTGGGCTTGCATCCATGGTCTCTCAGTTTCTGCAGTACATCTATCCAGGACCTTCTGGCTTTCATGGTTTCCATGGAGAAGTCAGGTGTAAGTCTGGTAGGTTTACCTTTATAAGTAATTTGGCCTTTTTCCTTTGCAGCTCTTAATATTCTTTCCTTATTCTGTATGCTTTGTGTTTTGATAATTATATGGCGAGGGGATGTTTTTTTTTTTTTTGATCCAGCATATTCGGTGTTCTGTATGCTTCTTGAACCTTCATAGGTATATCTTTCTTTAGGTTGGGAAAGTTTTCTTCTATAATTTTATTAAATATATTTTCTGGACCATTGAGCTGCACTTCTTCTCCTTCTTCTACTCCTATTATTCTTAGGTTTGGTCTTTTATTGTGTCCCATATTTCCTGAATGTTTTGTGATGAGAGTTTGTTGGACTTGCTGTTTTCTTTGATCAGTGTGTTTATTTTCTCTATGGTATCCTCAGAATCTGAGATTATTTCTTCTAACTCTTGTATTCTGTTGGTTATGCTTGTTTCTGTAGACTCTGTTTGTTACTTAAATTTTCCATGTCCAGCCGGCCCTCTGTTTGTGTTTTCTTCTTTGCCTCCATTTCAGTTTTCAAGTCTTGAACTGTTTCCATTATCTGTTTGATTGTTTTTCCTTGGCTTTCTAGGGTATCATTTACTGATTTATTCAATTCTTCAAACTTTCTGTTATATTTCTCATCCATTTCTATAAGGGCGTTTTTTACATGCTGTTTAAGGGCGTCAATCACTTTCATGAAGTCAATCTTTTCTACTTCTTCTTGATTAAGGTGTTCATGTCCTCCCATTGTGAGGTCGCTGGTTTCTGGTGGCTTCATGTTGCTTTTCAGTTTGTTGGGCGAATTCTTGCCTTGGCATCTGCCCATCTCTTCTTCCAAATGCTCCCTTATGGATCTTCTTTTACCGGATCAGGTCTCCTTGCCTACCCAATGCTGGCTCTCCCCAACGTTGGCTCTCCTGGTGCCAAGAGATCAGGTCTCCGTGTTGATTGGGCAGCTCGCAAACAAAGCACCTACCCTGCTTGGTGCAGGCAGGCCATAGAAACAAAGGAACTCCCGCCCGCTTGGGTTCCCCGAGGATTCGGACCCAGTGCCCAGACAGACTGGGCTGGGTGATGTTATGTGCCGAAAGAGGGCGGTGGGGCTGAAGTGGGGAGGGTTCTGGATGGAAGCTGGGTGGGCTAGGAAGAAAGAGGCGGTATGCAGGGAGTAGAGGCCCTGCAGAGAGCCCAAGAAGGATTGGGGGCCAAGGAACCTCTGAGCTCCCCGTCCCAGGCTGGCGCCGCAGGGCCAGAAACTCACCCCAATGCTGGCTCTCCTGGCGCTGAGAGATCTAGGTATGTTTTCAATGCAAAGATATGATTTAAATAGATAGATCATCTTCAAACACTTTAGAGATCTACAGAATATGGCATTTAAGATATTTTAATAACCTAAGTTCTTCTTTTATATGACAATGAGACACATTTGCTCCTGGCAGCACCAATCTACTTCAGAGAAGATAATGGGTATCGAAGAAACTCCACATAGAGTTTACTTTCTATTGGGCAAGAAAATACCCATGTCTCAACTGCTGAAAGTATGCTGTCCTAATTAGAGGAGCAGGACACAAACTATCCTGCTTCACAGAAAAGTCTGTCAAATATGCTAGGCTTGTAGGCCAAAGATGGATGCCCCAATGTTGCAGAGGAATTTTGGGTGACTCTCCATGCAGCCAGCTGTTTCTGTCATTTCTCACATTTTTTTTTAGAAGTCACTTGCTTGTTCTTCCTGCTTACCCAATTAAAATTATTTCTTTCTTGGGTCTCTGAGGGAGTTGAAGATTAGATAGCTATAGTTATAGTTTACCATATACAGAAAGCAAGTTATGATAGAAAGTAAATTATGTATAAGACTTTATGTATAGAATATATAAAATGCCTTTAAAATGAAATAATGAGAAGACTTAACTAAAAATCATGCGATTGTTGGGAGCAGTGAACTCCCAGATCCTGAATTTCTTGTAAACAACTGTTTTCCCCTGATCTGAGTGCCTGCAGCTGCTCTGAGTATGAGTTCCTAATGGCAGGGGAGTGGTTTCTGGTGTTTGGCTGGAGCATGGCTATCCCTGTATAAGCTGCCCCTGCACACAATAAAGGGGGCATTCTTGGGGCATTCCTGTTTCAAGGATGACCCGTGTCTCTGTCAAAAAAAAAAGACTTACTAAGATAGGATAGGTATAAAATATTTTTTTCTGAATTTGTCAAATGCAAATGAACTAGACATTGTTGTTATATTTATTGCCTGTATGTATTATACATAGTCATTGTACTTACTGTATATAGTTTTCTTATATTAGTTATAACCTTTTCTTTATTTAGACAAAAATGGGGAAATGTAGTGGCATTTCAGTCTTTTTTAATAAATAAAGACTGCTTGAAGATCTGAGAGTAAAACAGTCCAACTGGTTATTCTTATAGATTAGATTATGGTAACACACACCTTTAATCCAATTAGCCACACTAGTTGCCATAGAACTGGGCAGTGCATGCCTTTAATGACATTGGTGCACACCTTTAATCCCAACCCTAGAGAGGAATATAAAATGGAAGGAGGCAGATCTCAGACAGTCTCCTTCTGAGATTCCTGAAGCCAGTATTGCTATTTTCAGACTGAGGTCAAGGTAAGAGCTTGAAGGCATAAGTCATAAACAATCCCACACCAGTTTGGAATTATGATTAATAGGGTGGTATTTACTTAAAGGGGAAAAAACTTACAGATCACCGTCCCAGACAACAGCCCTCTGCGCAATCAGGAAGGAGTCTAATCGCCAGAAACGGAGCAGGAAGCAAAGAAAGAGTAAGGAGGGAAGTGGCCGCTTTTTTAAAGAGAGAGACCACGCCCCAATGGGCTGGTATCTCAGCGGCTATTGGCTGGAGGAGCAGAAGAACCTCCCGCAACAAGAGCTGGCTGTTTTACTTTTTGGATGGTCAGGTTGAACCCCAATTTCTGACCCTGAACTTCTATTAATTGTGCTTCACAATCTCTTTGGCAGTTTTTATTCATTTAATTTTTTGACTTTAACAAAATAAATATTTATCTTTCAACAGTAAACTATGAGTTCCATGGCTTTTCAAGGCATTGGAGACCCAGTATCCTTTTATTTTGCACTTTGCAATTTCTAATGACTCATTTGTCCCTTTGCCTTAAATGCAGCTTCAGTCTCCATCTTCACATTAGGTCAGCTACAGGTAAGAAAGGCTGGGATGCTCCTCTCAATTACCAGCCCACCATCTAGAATTTAGTCATATGACTCTTTTTTGCTGCTGCTCTTGTGAATGTAGCCTCCACTTATTCCGACTCAAGTTAGGGCTCATTATAGAACAATGTTTCCATGAGTAAGATAAAATGTTTAACAATGTTTTTGGACCTTGTTATAGTAGAGCTCATTGATTTACCACATTTTTCTAGTCTTCCATTGTTCTAGTCTAGTCTTTGGCAGTTTTTATTTTCTGCCCATAATGAAGCAATTTCAGCATCAGTAAGAGGTACTACAATTTCTGCTGGGTCCATTTCTTTCAATTGATGAAATCTTAATTTTCCTTTTAGAATCAATTCAGAAACCTTTTCCACATAGGTCTTTAAGTTTTTATTTTGCTTGTTTGGCTAAAAAAATTACTTTAAGATAGTATCTTCCCTCTGCATTAAAATCCCTGTAGGGGAATGCATAAAGTGTAAAATAACCAAAATTCAATCAAGCTCCAGATCCACATGATCCACACGAGCAACCTGTAATTTGTTTTATACCAAAGTCAATTCTCTCTCAGCTTTAGCTGATAATTCTCTTGGACTTTTTAAGTCCTTGTCATCTTTTATGGTTTGGAACAAATTATTCATTTCTTGAGTTGTTACTCCAATAGTGAATTGAAGATAAGAAATGTCTCCCAGAACATTTTGAAAGTCATTAAGAGTTCACAATTGATATTCCCTGATTATTACCTTTTGTGGTTGAATTTTTGTAAGCATTTTATTTCCTATGTAATCAATAGAATCTTTTATTTGTATTTTCTCACAAGCAATTTGTAATTTCCAGCAAGGCAAAATTTTCTTTATTTATTCAAAAGTATCTGCATTTAACTCAGCTAATAAGAATCCAAATAATGGTAAATTATAGACTGGAGAATGTACACAAATTATTTCTAATGACTAACATATAAACTATTGGCACAGGGTGGAACTGTTAAACATCCCTCATGGGAGAACTTTCTATTGATATCTCTTTACAGGCTGAGAATTAATATAAGTAGGCACCATGAAGGCAATTTTTTCTCTATCTGGATGTTTAATTGTATGGTAAAAAAGTAGTCTTTTAAATTAATCACTATAGGGGCTGGAGAGATGGCTCAGTGGTTAGGAGCATTGCCTGCTCTTCCAAGGGTCCTGAGTTCAAGTCCCAGCGGCCACATGGTGGCTCACAACCATCTGTAATGAGGTCTGGTGCCCTCTTCTGGCCTGCAGGCATACGCATAAATAGACTATTGTATACATAACAAATAAATAAATATTTTTAAAAAATTAATCACTATAATAGCCAATCCCTTAGGCAATAAAGAAGGCAAGGGAATTCCAAATTGTAAAGAGCCCACTGGCTGAATCACCTTACTTATGGATCTTACATCTGTTACAATCCTTCATTTTCCAAATTTATTTTTAGTAACAAATACAGGAAAATTCCAAGGACTTGTGATTCTTCAATATGTTGAGCATTTAGCTGCTCCTTTACTAGCTGTTCTAAGTCCCGTAATTTTTTAATGTCAAAGGCCATTGTTCCACCCAGGTTTGTCAGTCAACCATTTTAAAGGTAGGGCAGTTGTACCTTTGAAATACCAACAGCTTTTATGCTATGCTTACGTACCTCTTGGATGGTCTGTGACTGCCCTTGATAGTTTCTTTCAACATTTACTCATAAGCATTTCTTATTTTTTATAGTTTCTGAGATTGGGGAAATAGTAATCTGTGTTTTTCTACTGCTGCAATAAATTACATCCTCATAGATTCATTGTTATGTTAGCCACATATGGTTTCAATTTTCTTATCACGCCATCTGGCATGATTCTTTCTTCCATGTGGTTCTACCACCTGTTGGAATGCCAATTATTGCCCTCTTTTTTTAATGGTTGCTGCCTTTTAAGCTACATCTACACTAGTCAGCAACTGCAACTCCATCACTACCAGAGGCAGGCCATGAGAGCCACAGCCTGAGGACACTCTGTTCCCTCAGGCACTGACTCTTTCAAAGCTACTTAGAGAATTTAATTAAATCTCTGTCCTGCTAAAGAGTTCAAGATTCAAAGGCTGAGGTAGAATCCTGTTTTTCCAGAGAGTCTGAATAGCAAGCAGTTCACCTAGCTCACCTCCTTGCAGCGCCCAAGAAGTCCTTGTGCTTTTTCTCCCTTCCTCGTAAACCCTTCTCCACCTGACTCCTCCCTACAACTTCCTGTCAACTAGTGCTGATTCAGCCTTCAGATCACAGGTGAATTTTATTTAATCAAACACATCTTTGTATCACTAACCAAATGTTCCAGAGCATAAACAAAACTAACACACCTTAAAATAATATTCTAAACAGAGGTCAGAGAACAACAGTGTGGATTCAGTTCTCTCCTTCCACCTTTACATGGGTTCTAGGGATAGAACTCAAGTCCTCTCCGAGCAGTGGTGGTGCAAACCTTTAATCCCAGCACTCGGGAGGCAGAGACAGGTCTATTGCTGTGAGTTTGAGGCCAGCCTGATCTATAGAACAAGTTCCAGGACAGGTTCCAAAGCTACAAGGAAACTCTGTCTTGAAAAACCACTGTTTTGCACCTTTGTTTTTTTGTTTCTTTTTGGAGGCTTTGGGAGGGTGTTGTTACTGTTCTTCTAAGACCTGCTCCAGGCATCTGATTTCAGGGGTCAGGGAGGACCCAGACATCAATATGTTTGTATTGTCTTATTTAATCATCACAACCAAAGTGCAATTTCCACTCCTTTTTCTTTAAAATCATGAAACCAAGACCCAGAAAGGTGAGTCATTTTCCTAAAGCCACGTGCATCTACACTGGCACCAGGAAAGTGTATTCAGATCTCACTGGCTTCTCCAAAGTATTATCCTTGGTTTCCTGAAAGAGCAGCCCCACCTCTGCTACAGCATCCCCAGTCCCTCTCAGGGGCTGTCAGGGACAGAACTGTGTAACTGGCTAGCAGCGGGTGTTCAATGGCCATGCCATGCCAGCCATGGGTTGGAGGTAGAGGAGTTTTGGGTTTGGCTTGAAGTGAACTGTACACGATGATCAACATCTGTCAACTAGCTTTAAAGGCCACTGTGCTCTGTCAGTCTCCAATCCCCACTGGCCCATCCACATGGAATTAGAGGTTGGAAATCTATAGCCTTCAGTTCTTCTGTTTCTACTGAGATCCTTCTAGGTTTCTAGTTCTCTGTGGAAGTTACTAATCTTTCCGTCCTTCTATCTGTATTAACCTCTAACACTGGCAACTGTTGTTCTAAAGTATGTTTTCCAATTCTAATACTTGAACTATTCCTGAGTCCAATAAAATAACTGTTTCTATCGACAGGATATTTCTATGCAGCTTTGAACACAAATCCTGTCTTCACCTCCTAAACGCCTGGAATGTGGGTGTTTGCCACCTTGGCTGTAAGTAGAATCCAGTGGGCTCTATTTTGTCCCCAGGTTTCTAATGTTCTGTATAACTCTGTATAAATGGCATGAGAGACCTTGCTGGGAATTTCTGTCAGCTCAGGAGTGAGTCTTCCTGCTGCATAAGTGAAGATTAGGCTGGTCCCTTAGGCTTCTGGGGCCTGAAGTCTAGCCTGGGCTTGGCCTTGGCATCAGCAGCCTTCATCTGCCTGTGGCTGCACCACCTCCAGGCTCCAGCTCTGCTGTTTCCTCTACTTTATCATGTTACTTCCTTTTAAATGTACTTGTAAAAGCCACTTGCAGCTCGAGTACTGAAGCTGGAAGTATGAAAACTGAGGCACAAGAACAACACTACCTGGGAAGCAAGTGCTCCATGTGAGATTCATCAGAAAATATGAAATGGGTCGGGACTAATTACATTTGAGTTCAAAATGAGCAAAGTCAGGTTGTTTACATCATGGGGCCAACTGATCCCTCTCACAAATACAGCAAGGGAGCTCAGATCATTTATACCCAGCCCTCCCTAGATGCCTGTTATCCAGCACAGAGTAAGTACTGTGACAGGCAGGCATGGGGCTCCACTGGGATGCCACATTTCCGTGCTCCCCAGTGGGAATACCTTCGACACACAGTAAACTTACAAACGGCAGAGATATATTAAAACCCCTTCTACCTGAGTCTGGGCAGATCTCCTCAGACAGAATTCTCCCCTGCCACGTCCATCTGGGTAAGTGTGCTGCATCCAAGTGCAGACTCAGAAGGTGGTCGGGTCCCAGGCAGGCAGTGGAAAGAGGAGCAGTGGGGCTCAGGGAGGTTTTCAGTGTCTGCAGAGGGGATGCTGAGCTCTGTCAGCCCCTCGGCACAGGGACTGTGTGCTGCAGGGCAACGAGGGTATTTTCGTCTTAGGATATTCTTTTCCCTAGTTTACAGACACTCAAAATTAATTTTGGATCCACATTTATTCCTACGAAATAAGTAACTCACAATGAATATCTGAAAAAGTTGTCAGTTTCAAAGCATTTTACTGATTTACCAAAAATCAGAGGTCTTGGTCCTTAGCCTCTACCAACCTGGTCAGAACTGTCACGGAGTAGCCATGATGATGAGGTTGCCAGGACAATAATTGTTAAATTGCACTGAACACAGTGGCAGGTTCCTTCCCTGACTCATTGAGAGCAGGAATAGGATGGCCTGGGAAGAGTGGTTGAATGCTTTATCTTTTTTCTATGTTCTTCCCATGCGCTACATATCATTTTTATAATGGAAAAACCTGAAACTCATTTTGTTTCAGGACCACTCTGTCCTGCTGTCTCTACTTGGTTTTCAGATTTTTTTCCCAAACCTCATCTTTTCATGAACTTATGTGAAGAGATGGGCAGGAACTAATTTCTCTTGTCACTGAGGTGATGAATGCTCTGACAGGGAGGTCAGAGTCCCTCAGCAGGAAAGCTAAGTCAGCAGGCGTCACTGGGTGATGAGGGAAGCAGGTTGTGCTGCAGCACTGTGTAAGGTCCCACATTGGTGGCTAGAGTCTGTGCCATGCTGTTCTTCTGGGGCTGCTCTTCTGCTCCTGCTCATTCTGGAGGGTGATTTAGAAACATCAGGTGACATTCTTGCTGCCAGTCTGAGCCCAGAGATGCGGCTTCCAAGGTTTCAAAATTTAAAAATACAATTCTCACAGCCTTTCAGAAACAGCTGTCATTCCGTATCCCAAAGGCTCTTCATGATTTGCACATCACATTCCAGTTCACTTATTTTGGTCTCTGGAAACAGTGCTGGCATATGCTTGGTGATGGTTTTCCCTTCCTGGTGCACCAGCAATCTATCCCCAGTGTCTTCCTAGTTTAAAGTTAGCATTTTGCCAAAAGTAAACATGCTGACTGAGTATCATCCTCAAGTCACGTGCATGAAGCATGACCGGTGTGACCTATCACATCTCTCTGGTGATGCTATGGATTGTGGGTTGTCCATGGTTTGGGTAACTGTGGGATGGCACAAAGGCTAAGGTCATGGCTTCCTTGATTCAGACAGCACAGGAAATTTTAAGTCCTCTGTCCTGAGAAGCTGCAGCCTTCACAGTTGGCTTTAACTGAGGAATGTTTAGATTCTCTGTTATTTCTTGCTCCATGCATTTTTTCTCTAATCTTCCAAAAAGTCTTCCCTTCCTCTTCTCCAATATAACCTTTTCTAATGGGACCCACTTCATGAATTTGGGACCTTTCCTGACACCATACAGAATACCATATCTCTAGAAAGCAGCCCGTTTTGTTACATTGTGTAAAATCAATCACAGTGGATGATAAAAATCCCAAGCTATCCCAGGCTATCCCAGGCCCTCACAGCTCAGTCTCTCCTTCCTGGCTTTCCTAAGTGCTTTAGGATCGCAGGGCTGGGTTTCTGAAGTGATGCTGCAAAGAGCACAGCCATGCCCTGCTCTGCACAGCGCCTGGGCAGACTGACAATGTGATGTGTTCATGAAGATCAACTTTCTTTTCTTTTCTGGTTAGTTCAGTGGAATTAAGGAAAAATGCACATTTCCAGTGGTGTAGGAGGTTCTTCTGTATTTGTGTTGCTTTCCCTGGTAAATAAAGAAACTGCCTTGGCCTTTTGATAGGGAGGCACTTAAGTAGGCAGAGTAGACAGAACTGAATGCTGGGAAGAAGGACAGAGTGGCAGACGCCGTGGTTCTCCTGCCTGAGACAGACACTGGTTAGACTCTTGCCGGTAAGCCACAGTCACAGGGAGATGGGTTAAACTAATATGTAAGAGTCAGTCAATAAGAAGTTAGAGCTAATGGGCCAGGCAGTGTTTGAATAAATACAGTTTCTGTGTGATTATTTCAGGTGTAGGCTAGCGGGGCAGCAGGAACAAAGGGCCCGTGCTTTCCACTACAACAGTTCCAGAAACAGCACAAGAGAAAAGATTTTAGGACTCCCTTACTTCTTAGTTAGCAGTGATGACATGCATGCAATGCAAACTGCTATTTTAACTCTACAGGTTTCTGCCTTCTTCCATAGAATTAGTGTATAAAACACACACTGCTACTCAGTGCACACAGATCACAAAGCAACATTCAGAGTGTGTGCTCCTGGTGTCGTCTGTCCCATACAGCTGGGAGACAGTGGAGCCCTATTGCTCTCTCCTTTGTTTCCCCACTATATCATGACACAACACAGATGTTAGAACTGTTCAAAGTAGAGAAAACTGCCATTTTACCTGATCTCTGGAAAGCATCACTAACTCCTCCTCCGTCCCTAAGCCCTTACTCTGTTCTGATTCTTGTGACCGGGACTTGGAAAACAAACCCATAGAGTTTATAAAGAATGTCACAATTCAATGGGAATAATCAAACACTATTCATTTAGTCAACACCTGCTGCTATCCAGAATACATGGTCTATAATCCTATAAATGATTAAAACTTTCTTCTAACAATGCTATAGAATTTTTACTTCAGAAAATCTGCTTTGTTAAATGTTTTTACCACCTATCTGCCTGGGTCTAAATCCTTCAATGGTTCCCTGTCCTTGTGAATTTTATCTCTTTTGTCATTCCATAATACCTTCCATTATAATATCACATATCTCAATAAGTACAAAACAATTTCACCCTACACCCTTGACTTTCAGTGATAACTTTTTACCATGTAATTGGAATTTCTTTACAATATTGCATATTCTATATACAAGGTGTCTAACTAAAGGAGATGTGACACTGCATTTCCTGTCCTAGTTATTGTTCTCTTGATGTAAAGACAGAAACCATTGCCAAGGCAACTTATAAAAGAACACTAAATTCGAGGCTTGGTTACAGTTTCAGACAGAGTCCATAACCACCATGGCAGCGAATGTGGAGGTGGGTAGGTGGGTAGGTGGGCGGGCTGGTGGGTAGGCAGGCAGGTGCTGGAGCAGTAACTGAGAGCTTACATCTCATCCACAAGCCTGAGACAGAGGGGGAAGAAGAGAGGAGAGGAGAGGAAAGGAAAGAGGATAGGAGAGAAAGGGCCTAGTGTGGGTTTTTGAAATCTCAAAGCCCATACCTAGTGACATACTTTCTCCAACAAGGTCATATCCCTTAATCCTTCCACCATTTCCACCAAATGAAACTAAACATTCGAAGACATGAGCCTGTGAGGGCCATTCTCATGCAAAGCACCACATTTCCTAAAATAAATTTGGGGATGGCATATCAGAGTCTGGAGAAGTATCACATCTCAGTTAAGGAGGGCAGGGACTTAGACTCCCATGGAGCCCTCCTTTCAAGACCGAGTTGCACCATTTTCCTTTAATTAGTTCCGTAAAGTGGGATGGGGAAGTCTTTCCCCTGACTTCCCAGGCTGAAGGAGAAGGAGGTGGAATGTGCTCGGCTGATGTTACACTGTGCTTTTTCTCATGGAGGCAGCTCTGGGGTGGGGTTAGAAACACGGGGTCCTGGTCACAGAGCAGCGCTCACACGCTGAACTGTCCGTCAGCGTTCTCTGGAGAGGACTCCGCTCCAGTGTTCAGTTATTTTCTCATTTCTCATTTATCTTCTGTTTCAGGCATGGATAGAGCTGACCAGTCACTACAAGCAGCCTTAGCTCTCCCAAAGCACAAACATAAGGCGCTGCATTAGAAAATCTGAAACACTGACAGAGACGATCATGTGCTGGAACACTGCCGTGTTTTGTGTGTATAAAGCATGTTCTTACACACCTAGTGTCTCCCTGACACAGGAATGTTGACAGAGCTTTCTGTCCCACCCAGCAGTTATTCAGTCCCAAAGAAATCTCACAGAGGTCTACATTAATTATAAACTGTTTGGCCTATTAGCTTAGGCTCCTTATTAACTCTTATAACTTATATTAGCCCATAATTCTTGTCTGTGTTAATCACGTGGCTTGGTACCTTTTTCAGTGAGGCAGTCACATCTTGCTTCTTCTGTGTCTGGATGACAACTGCAGACTGACTTTTCCTCTTCCCGGAATTCTCATTGCCACGCCTCTACCTTCCTGCATGGTTGCCATTGCCTCACCTATACTTCCTGCCTGGCTACTGGCCAATCAGCATTTTATTAAAAATAATACAACTGATAGGACAAAAGACCACCATCCTACAGCACAGGAACACAACTGTCCATATGTTCCAGAGGAGGTGATTGGAACCCAGCCTTAGCTGGCTAAAGGTCACACTCAGGAAACTGCTGATTGTGTGTGGAGTGTGAAATGTCTGGATTCATAGTTCACAATTCCCAATATTTGCTACTAAAATATATTAAGAAATCTGAGTTTACAATAAATAAACCAAGTAAAGACAGCCTTGAATAGAATACGGGCATGCCCCATCCCTGGACCCTCTGTCACTGCAAAGGGCTGACTTCCTCTTTTACACAATCATCCACATTCAAACTCGCCCTAAATAGTAAAGCTCTGTCTATAATGGACCTGGCAATCAAGACGCTGTGGATGAAAACCAAGATCCTGTTCCTGCTCCATTAAAACCCAAACATGGGAAATGCGAAAAGACATCATTTCTGGTGGATGCTGTTTTTAATGCGGAAGGCGCTCACACACTTGCGGCCACCATGGACACAGCATCCAGCCATGGCTCTGAAGTCTAGGACAAGTGATAGCTGAGGACGGTCTGTGGAGTGTGAGGTGGAACTGAGATCTTCAGTGGAACAGGTGTCAGGAGGGGCTCATGTGGCTGTGCTCATGATAAGCCATTGCTGTACTCTTCTCCTCAGCCACTCTTTGTGCCCACATAAGATGAATGAGAACAGCCGACTCCACGCTAGTTCCAACTTAAGGAACACCCTTCTCTCTGAAATTGGCATTGGGATCTCAGCCAACAGCATCCTTCTTCTCTTCCACATCCTCAAGTTCTTTGGTGGGCACAGGCCCAAACCCACTGACCTGCCCATTGGTCTCTTGGCCCTAATCCACCTACTGATGCTACTGGTCATGGCAGTCTCAGCTACAGACATTTTTATTTCTTGGCAGGGATGGGATGACATCACATGTAAATTCCTCGTCTACTTGTACAGAGTTTTTAGGGGTCTCTCTCTGTGTACCACTAGCTTGTTGAGTGTCCTCCAGGCTATCATCCTCAGTCCCAGAAGCTCCTGTTTGGCAAAGTTCAAGCAGAAATCTCCCTATCACATCTCACGTGCCCTTCTTCTCCTGAGTATTTTTTATATGTTCATTAGTAGTCACCTCTTAGTGTCCATTATCGCCACACCCAATTTGACCTTGAATAACTTTATGTTTGTTACTCAGTCTTGCTCTATTCTACCCATGAGTTATCTCATGCAAAGTACATTTTCCACATTGCTGGCACTCAGAGAATCCTTTCTTATTAGTCTCATGGCCCTCTCCAACGGGTACATGCTGACTCTCCTGTGCAGGCACAAGAAGCTGTCCAGGCATCTTCACAGCACCAGCCTCTCTCCAACAGCATCTCCAGAGCTAAGGGCCACCTGGTCCATCCTGATGCTCCTGAGCTTCTTTGTGTTGATGTCCATCCTGGACAGCATCGTCTCCTGCTCAAGAACCATGTTCCTGGATGATTCGACATTTTACTGCATTCAACTCTTAGTGGGCCATATCTATGCCACTGTCAGTCCTTTGGTGTTTATGAGTACTAAAATATATAAAGGTAACTTGTTGAGGTCTATGTGTGAGAGGGTGATAAATGTTTGAATATTCATTGATGGGTAAGTTCCTTTAAGAAGAGCCAATGTGCTAGCATTAGAGCTGTCAATCATGGCATAGTGAATATGTGCTTTGATATACATGAAAATATGAAGTTGTGTTTTTTTCTCTTAAAATTATTTACTTTAACACATGTGGTGGCAAACATGTAACAGAAAACTAAACCACATTCCCTTTGAGATATGATAAGGAGTACACACACACACACACACACACACACACACTCACACACCAATGAGTCTTTAAGGGAGTCCTGTGAGGTGGCTCTTACACATCATGGCCTGGGATAGCCCCCTTAACTTTTAAGTATGTGACTACTTTTAACACCTTTCAATATTTCATCTTTCTCTTTTATATCTATTTTTACAAATTAAAGAAGAAAACATTTCTTGTCATAAATAGTCATATGATTCAAAAGAAAAGGAATTACATAGCTTTCAAAACAGAACTATGTACAAGGAACCACGCTGTTGTAAAATATTATTTTAACTAGGAAAAGACATTTGTTTACACTGCCAGTCAACCAGACATAGAAACAGTAAAAAGTAAGTCATACAGAAGTCAGAAACATAATCCCTGAGGCAAAAAGTAGATAAAGAGAAACAGGTTAATTTAAGTTAAAAGAGCTAGCCAGGAAAGAGTTAAGGCCAAGTGTTCAAAACTAATGAAAAGTCTCTTTGTCATGATTTGGGAGCTGGTTGGTGGCCCCAATGAAAAAGCTTGGCACATTTGGTATTCCAATGTTAGGGTCCATATTTCCACATAGGGCCCAAGATAGCTGGAAAAAAATGAATATGGCTCCTTTAAGAGACTCTGCCATACCAGTACTCTCAGAAGAAACCAAAAGCTAAGTAAAAATGCCTGCCACAGTGCAGCGTACCAATTTCCTAGAGCTGGGGGATTAAATGCGATTTCTGATTACACACCTAGGACCTGGCCAGTGAGCCTACAGGGGCAGAGCCAGCCACCAAAGCTGCAGCAGAGGACCCAGTGGTAACTTCGCAGTTTTTTTTGATTCTGCAGACAGAAAAGGCTAGAGATATGCAATAAAGAGAGATAAAACTCGAAACAGGTTACGGAGTGCTTTAAAATGTGCGTAGGTTTAAGAAAGTAAAGAAAAATGGGTATAGACAGTCATAGAAAAATTAGTTTCTAAATAATAAAAAAGAATAAGCCGCATAGGGATGGGAAAAACACAGGGAGTCAATCCTGTATGATGTTGTGTTGACTTTAAATTTTCTGAATGCTGATGAGTGAAGAACAGCTGCTGGGAGACACGAGATTGTGAAAATGACTGCTAAATTAAACCAGTCTAGATTCTTTAAGGATGCCTTCACTTTAAAATGGAAGTCAAACAATGTATTGTTTGGGGGAAGAGGTTATGCTTTTGTTTCCACAGGAAATGAAAGGCTGTGAATTTGATCAAGGTTAATAGATATCAAGTTTGATCAGGGAAGACAGGTGATGTATATTTTGCCTGCTCAAACATAAAGCAAATCATTTTGGCTGGCTTATGTACAATGTATAGTCTATACTTATGTGTATATAAAGTGTGTTACCTTTGAAAGTCTGTGTGTTTTCAGAGCAAGGGGATTAGACACCAATGAAAATAGGTTACCCAGGTAATTCAGCTTCCCAGAATGCCTCTGTTGTAATTTCCTCAGCATTCTGAATCCAGAACAGCTTAAAGGCTGCTGGATGAGATGGTCCAGCCTCACAGAATATTCTAGCTAGAATCACAGATAAGCCTTACCCTTCCCCATTGCACAGAGACTGGACCACAAATGTTAAGGCTAGTTTTCCAAGGACTTGGTCATTATTTCAATTTTCTCAGGTTCCCTAAAGATGTCATTGTCCTCAGACAACAAAGAGCAGTCTAGAGAATGAAATGCCCACATTCCCAAGAGGTGGGGTAGGTGATCTTTGAATATTAGATGGGTTATGGATGTTTACCATTATGTAATGGGAATATAAGAATATAGGATAAAAGACAAATATTAACCTCAAATACTTTACATGGGTATGGATTTTGATATAATGACACAAATTTAGGGTTATTATTTGCTATACTATATATATGTTTATACTTTTATATAGCGTGTTGTGTTTATACAGTTTATTTTAAAATGTATAATTATGAGATGCAGGTTAGCAGTCATATATAATAATCAAATTGTATATTAGGTAAGTTTTCAAGGCAAAACAGATATTTTTACTTTTTATTTATTTGTTTTTATTTTGTTTTGTGTTGTACATTTTATCCACTCCTCTTTCCTCATCTCTCCTCCCCTTCCTCCATGTTGACTCCCATTTTCCCAATTTGTTTAGGAGATCTTGTCTTTTTTTCTCCTTTCTAGGCAGATTCATGCATGTCTCTCTCAGGTTCTTTTTTGTTCCCTAGGTTCTCTGGGCTTGTGGCCTGTAGGCTGGCTGTCCTTTGCTTTATGTCTAATATCTATTTATGAGTGAGTACATGTTATATTTGTTTTTCTGGGTTTGGATTCTTTCACTCAGGATGGCTTTTTCTAGTTCTGTCCATTTGCCTGCAAATTTAAGATATTGTTTTTTTGTAGCTGAATAATACTCCATTGTATAAATGTGCCACATTTTCCTCATCCACTCTTTGGTGGAGGGGCATCTAGGTTGTTTCCAGGTTCTGGCTATTACAAATAATGCTGTTACGAACATAGTTAAGCAAATGTCCTTGTGGTATGAGTATGCAACCTTTGGATATATTCCCAAAAGTGGTATTGCTGGGTCTTGGGGTAGATTGATTCCCAATTTTCTGAGAAACCACCATACTGATTTCCAAAGCGGCTGTATATTTTTGCGCTCCCACCAGCCATGGAGGAGTGTTTCCCTTCCATCCTCTCCAGCATAAGCTGTTATCAGAGTTTTGATCTTGTCCATTCTGGCAGGTGTTAGATGGTATCTCATAATTGTTTTGATTTTCATTTCTCTGATGACTAAGGATGTTGAGCATTTTCCTATGTGTCTCAAAAGGCATCTTGCAAAATGTGGAAAAGTGAGGGTCACAACTGAGACTCAACAAGGTGTTTAAAGTGCCAATTTCTTCCTCTAATGATAAGTCAGTTTGTTTGGGTGGGCAATGAAGGGGATTATACACATTACCTATCCTGGGTTATGATGGAACAGGCTGATGCATGGACAAGGGCACATCTCTTACTGGGCCCCATATTGGCGTTGTGGCAGTCTAAGGAAAAACACAAGCATATCCTCACCCATGAGTTAGCAGGGGGGCTGGTGTCTGCCATTGGAGGTTGATGGGATCTCTTCATCTCATTAGGGGTAGGGGTGTGATCCTTGGCAGAGATGCCTAGGGCCTGAGACCCTTGTCGTCAAAACTAAAAAAGTTCATATGGAAAAGGACCTCTGTTAAGGCCAGATGAGGATCCCTCGTAGCCTGTGGTGAGATTGTCCTGTCCAGCAGCTCCATAAGAGCTCTGTTGGTCCTTTCCACGATGTCTTGTCCCCAAGGATTGCAGGGGATGCCAGTGGTATGGGAAATCTTCTAGGACCCCAGAAAGTCATTGAATTGTTAAGAGGCAGAGGCAGGGCCATTGTTTGGATTACCAGATTCTCCTCTTACTGGTGGGGCTAAGGAGCATCCCACCTGGAGTTTAAAGGGACTGGTGTTTTGGCAGGCTGTGACCTCAATCCTTTGCCAATGAAATCCCTTATTGCATCTGTGGAACGGGGTCCTGGGTTGTTCCTGGGTGCAGTCACATTGCAGATGGTCTGGTTTGCTGCACCTCAACAAGATCTATCTACTTGGGGGCCCTCAGGGGTGTCATTGGTGCACTGCCTGTCTGCAAGGAGGGCATCCAGAGAAGCGGTGAGGGCAACGATGGAACCATTACTGGGGTCAAGGTCTCTTGTGGCCAGTAACCACTTGTGAATGCCCTCATTGTCTGCAATCACATTGTGTTTGGGGCATTAATCCCTTCTCAAGCCAATTGTTTGATTAACATTACCCCAGTGGGGCCCAGGTCTACTCTCTGCTCCACTGCCTCGTTGACATGCATGAGAAAATCAGTAAAAAGTTCCCCTGGCTGTTGAGTAAGATTATGGAAGTAAGCTGAAGGGTCTTGCGGGGTGAATGTCTTAAGAGCTTTGAAAGCCAGGTCAGAGACCTGTTGCTAGTAGGCTTGATGGCCCATCTGTGCCTGATGGATGGGATGTACAAAGTTACCTCATCCAATGAGCATGCCAAGGGTCACTGGAACATCAGTTAAGAGGTCCATTAGGGGCACTTTGTCCCAGGTTGAGCAGAAAGGCTTCTGCCGGATTTTGAGGTCTGAGATCGGGGAGTCTGCAGCAACTGGGGATCATACCACACTGTGAAGGATTTTCTGCCTTCAGGGGAAGGTGGACACGGAGGCACTTCATTCCAAGGGTACCACAGTGGAGGTGTAGCCTCCCACGGCGGGAGTGGAACTGACGGGGAAGTGGTACATGTGATCTTAACTGTAGTCAACCTCTCCTCAGCAGGTTTTCACTGAACTGTCTGCCTCCTCAATATTGAATGCTGTAGAGAGATCAGACATGGAAGCGGTGGAGGTCATGGAGAGGTTACCCATTTTTTTTTCAGCATTCAGGAGCTGAGCCTTGGTCCCATCTCCTGGGGGGTCAGCCCTTATGTGGGGGTGCTGGGCAAACTGAAACAGAAAAAAAAGTGCCTTCCTAACTGGATGGGAAGACAAACACGGCAGAAAACACAAAAGAAGGAAAGAAAGGGGGTTCTAATGCTTACCTGCTGAAAGAACCAACAACATGCATTAAGGGGCCTTCTCACAGAAGCGCACAGTCTTGGGGGTGCTGTCCAGCACCGCAGGTGAGGGGAGGCAGACAACTAGACCCAATGTCAGGAAAGCAAAAGTAACTTCTCATGATGTAAACAGCAATGCCAAAACCAGAAAATAATCAAAACCCCAAAAATCACAGCTGCAATGAAAGAAAAAAGGACCCTGACCAGGCAAGCTCAAAACCCACACCTGGATGAGCCTGGGAAGGTGGAAACCCTAGATGAAAGCTACAGAGAACTTGGAAACAAGGTGGCAAGTGCCCATTGTCAGGAAGGGAGGATTAAATGGACGATTTTGAATATGAGGTGAGTGTAAGTTGTTGAAGAAGCTTCAAACACATTAACCAAGTAGGATTCATCCAGGAAGTAGGAAGCCCACAGCCTGTTACTACCGGGAAAACAGGGCCACCATGGTCCAGCCTCATCCTGAACCCGGAACTTCTCTGCCTGTAGCAGACCAGACTTCTGCCTTACACGTGGCATGGTGTGTCACATTGGTCACCATTTACATGTGGTACTCTGTCCCCACACAGTCCCTGGGAAGCTCTGAGATGAGGATCTGCAGGTGAGACTACTGTTCGGAGGAGCCGAGAATCACTCTTAGGAGAAGCTGGAGAGGTCTGAACACACATGCCAGGTTCCTAATGCTTGTTGTGTGGTAACAGGCAGGAGATTCCACCTCTCCAGGTCTTCATTTTGTGTGTGTGTGTGTGTGTGTGTGTGTGTGTGTGTGTGTAAGGGAGAGATGTAAGCATGTGTGTGTTTGTGGGCCTGGGGACTCCCTCTTGTGTGCATGTGGCAGCCAGAGGTCATCTTCAGGTCTCATCTATTTCTCTCCACGTCGCTTGTTGAGACCAGGTCTCTCACTGAAACCGAGAGTCATTGTTTCAGCTAGACTCGTGGGGCAGTGAGGTCCCCTCTTGGAACTTGGATTACAAGCATGTGCTTACATGCCCGACCTTTACTTGTGTGTTGGGGATCTGACTTCTGAACTTCATGCTTGTATAATAATCATTTTATTCAGTGAGCCATCTCCCAACTAGCTCCCTGATGTTAATATATGCTCCATCGGGGAGAATTATAGGCAACCCAGGAAGAGGGTTGCCTGTAACACAGTGTAGGGAAAGCATCCTTGGAAACACAGGGAGTAATGGGAGGCCCAGGAGAGGCATCCCAGTGAATAAAACTGGTTTGAATTAAGTCTAAGGAATAAAATGAGAAAAGTTAGGGTTGTCTATATGATATAAACTTTCTGATCTCTCCCGCAGCAAGGGAGCTCAGATAAAGTTTGTGCTTAGCTCTCCCTAGATGGTTGTTATCCAAGACAGAGCAGAGCAGCTCAACAGGTAAAATCTCCACTGGGATGCCACATTTCCGTGATCCCCAGCGGGAACTTGTCACCTTCGACACACACTAAAATTACAAACTACAGAGATGCATTAAAACCCCTACTACCTAAACCTGTAGAGATCTCCTCAGGCAGAGTCCTCCCCTGCCACGTCCATTTGGGTAAGTGCTCTGCACACAGTGCAGACTCAGAAGGTGGTCGGGTCCCAGGCAGGCTGTGGGAGGAAGAGGAGTGGGGCTCAAGGTTTTCAGCATCTTCAGAGGAGACACTGGCAGCCCCGCGGCACAGGGACTGTGTGCAGCACAGCAACAAGTGTGTTTTCTTCTTAGGATATTTCCTGAAACTCCTAAAATTTAGTTAATTTTTCACAGTAGACATCAGTGTTTTATATTTATGTTTTGTCTGAATTAAATGACTCACAATGAAGAACTACATCAATGCTTCCTTTTATGTAGTATGTTTTAGTAATTTAAAATTATTTGTATGTATTTAAACAAATGAGGTTTTTTTATTTCATATATTCATTAAAATCCATACTTTTGCTACATTCTTAACTAAAACAAAACTACTTATTATATAAGTCACCTATACTTTAGGTAATTAAGAACCATTACAGGGTGTTTGGAAGGAAATGTCCTTCCTTGTGTCAGCATCATCTAGTAGAGGGCATCACATTACTTAGTGGTCTCCACCGGTGTTTTCTCCTGAAGTCATTTGATCCCAGTTCAGTTTCAGAAATCTTATACCAATGCTCTTGGCTTGTTGTCTGTGCACTACACAGTAAGACATATCCTCAGAGGGGATCTCAGTGGCTGGAACACTCAATATTAACTACACAGTGAACACAGTGATCATTTTCCCTCTTGGTGTCTAAAGAGCCAAGATCCAAATTCCAACAGCCTGAGAGGAACATTTGTGTCCATCAATCTGTCCTGTGTTCCAGTCACTGAGAAAGTGCCCCTTCCCAACACCCTGACAGTGGAGGTGCTGCCGGTCTCTTTTGTTCAGAAGAGAATGCAGGATGTTAGTCAGGCCTCACCCTGTCCAGTTCTGTGCTTAGTGTTCGACTTTCTCAGTCTGGATCTTTATAAACCCATCAGAACAGACACGAGCAGTTGTCTTTCTTACTGCTAACACACAGAGACTAAGAGGAGAAGGGAGAGACAGCTGTGCAGGAGAGAGAAGTCTTGGTCATGTTTCCTCCTGAGCTGAAGACAAGCAGAGTCTGCTGCAGGCTGTGGGTGTCCCGGGATTACAGCGGGGTCAGAGATGAGGCTTCTCTGAAGCTTCCTGCTTCTGTATTTCAAAAGAGCACTTTCCTGTCCTCTGTTTTGGGGTGTAGTAAAAGTGTTGGTCAACATCCTGGCTACAAGTCTGAACGCAGAGAAGCACCCACACTTGTTTCAGTTAAAAAGGTGACAGGGATTAATTCCCAAGATACTTTTCAGAAGCAGCCATCACTTCCTAGCCCAGATATTCTCCTGGCATTCCTCATGGCATTCCTGCAGCACCTGTATCTCATGGCCCCTCTGCACACAGCGCTGACATCTGCTTTGTGATGGCCTTCCTTCCCTGACACACCAGCCATCTCTCTAGAGCCTTCCTAGTTTTCCAGAAAGAATTGTGCAATGAGCAGAGCACACTGCTCAGTTCCACCTCATCCCAATCCCTGGTAGATGCGCCAGTTCCCCTTCCAGCCCTCTGTCCATTTTACATGAACTTGCAGAGGGGACCAGAGTGACGACAGCATGGTCAAGGTGAGTGGGATGAGCATGAAAACTACAAGCATGCTGTTTGGTGAACATAAGAGTGGACAGGTACTGTTAAGTCCTGACATAACCATGTTTTTTATCCATCCTTTCAACACCAGGAGATGGGTGGGCCAACTCCATGGTGAGGAGGAAACAGATCTGTCCATCCTACCTGCTTCTCCCTGGAGCAGTGCACCTCCCGGGGCATAAGCATTCTATCCTGTAGTGACATCTGCCAAGGCTTTATTCCTCCCATTCCACTCCCTACTTCCAACCAGATCACAACTTCGGGCCACTGTCCTGAGCATCTGTCACTTGTTAGAGGCCCGTTTGGTGATGTCAGGTACTTCAGGGCTCTCCCTGATTGCAGCAACTCCAGGATGACACAGTGTCTGCAGTCATGGCTTTATGAACTCTGCAGTGCAGGGCAAGCTAACTCGATCATCTTTAGGGGACATCCCTACAGCTGGCTCTCACAGGGAGCCTCAGGTTTCTCCTGGTCGTTTCTTCCTTCTTGGGTATTGTTTTCCTCGTCTGTGCACTAAGCCTTTTCTGTTTTATACTCGTCATGTGTGACAATTTCCCAAGCCCATGTCACTTCCCCTGTGACTTATTTCCTTATATACAGAATGCCAGGTGTCTCTGAATAAGTCGGTGTTTTCATTGTGCAAAAGGCGATCTGGGTTCACAATACAACAGGCGATCCTCCGACACCCACAGGACAGTCGCCCTTAACTTGTCTGATGGAGGAATGAGACTTAAATGATGATGCTGAGGGTGGGCTGTTAATGTCCTGTCCCCGGACATCCAAGGCCATGCTCTGCTAGGCTGGTGTGAGCTGATAGGCTCACCTGGGAGGGGGTAGTGCTGAGGATTCCTTTCCATGGCTTGCTGAGGGATTCACCTTCTCCAGATGGCTCCCTGTTGTTGGTCTAGAGGTTACTGCATACATTTCTTTACATCATGCCCAGTTTAAAGACCTTTGGACCTCATGTGCTTGATCTGCGTGTCTGACTGATGAAAGTGTGGTGCCACACTGGGAGACAGCAGGACGGCTGCAGAAACGTTGTCTGCATCTCTCCTGGCCTGGTGGCACTTGAGATGACAGGATGGCATTGCCACCTTCTTATTCTGTCTTCTGGATGAAGGAGGCTTCTCTGGTGCCTTATTATTCTCCAGAAAAATAAGGTTTTCCAGTGGCTCCAAGGCCTCATCTACTGAAGTTGTGTTTTCATGAGATCAATCTCATTTTCCTGAATGAGGGTTTGCAGTTACAGTTTACAAAGGACCATGGACAACAGAGACACTGTCCTGTTGTGGTGAAAATGTACAATTTACATTTCACAATGTGCTGTGTAGGATTGAAGGTTCCTCCTTCTCCTCCTCCTCCTCTTTCTCCTTCTCCTCCTCCTTCTTCTTCTTTGTCTCTCTCTCTCTCTCTCTCTCTCTCTCTCTCTCTCTCTCTCTCAGATTTTGTTTCTGAAATCTGCTGACTGAGACTGGGATTTTGTCATTAAGCCCATATACTATACAATGAAAATAATAACTCAAGGGTAATTCAGTAAATAATTCAGTAAATCTTATTTAAAACTCTGCTTGTACTGTTACTGCTATTATTCTTACATTATTATTACTATTAAATTTATAAAAGTTTAACTTGTCCTAAGGATTATATAGAATTTTATTTAGGAAAATTTCCACGCATATATGTATTCTCACTACATACATGTTTGGTGCCTGTGGACCTCAGAAGCAGCTTTTGGATCCCTTGGAACTGGTGCTCCAGGAGGTTTGGGACTGCCGTGTGGGTGCTGGGAACTGAACCTGAGTCCTCTGCAAGAGCAGCAGATGCTCCAACCATGTAGCCATCTCTCCAGATACGTCTCTAACTGTTTAAACTGACTACCTTAGCTCTGATTTCTTTCTTTTCATTTCATTTATTTAGTTTGTGGGCAAGGAGAAGGAGGCATGCTTGCCGCAGCACACTCGTTGGGGTCCTCGGAGTTGGCTCTTCCCTTCCAGAATGTAAATCCCAGGAATCAAGCTCACATCATGATGATTGACAGCCAGCCCATCTGCACACTGAGCACATAGCTGGTACGGTGTTCAGGAACTTGGACACTTCTGCTTCTCCCTCACATCTTCCAAGTTCCCTGGTCTAAATGAGATAAAATCAACACAACCTTGAATTTCAGATGATAATTGCTATATGATTAGGAAAATTTTATATTATTATGCAATTCAGGACTATGATACTTGAATTAAAGTAAATGTTTGCACTGCATGAGAAAGAACCTTCCAGAAGATCCTCCATCAAATCTTCTGGTGTTCATCTGAGCTTGGACTTCCTGAGTCTGAGAAAAATCACTGCTTTCTCAAGGAGGTATGGATGCCTAGATGCCTGTGCAGCCCACTTTTAGAATGAGTTTGATAATTTTTCTTTCCTTAAAACCCTACAATGGGAATGGCTCTGGATCTATTGTAATTATAATTCTACTTCTATTTATTTATTGTCACGTGCTAGAGGAGAAAAACCCCAGACCATGTTCCTGCCAGTATATAATAACTGGGCGCTTCTCACCGAGGCTTTTGCTATGCTGTGAAGTGAACATATATCTCAGATGCAGTTACAAAATTGGATTTACAGAAAATGCCTAAAATGCTACTGGAAGGGAGGGCTCAGATATTCTACTGCTTTCATATTTGATCTTCTCTGTTTCAGGCAGAGCAGAGTGATCAATTGTATTAAAAACTATATTAACCCTCCCAAGTCATAAACATAAGGAACCTCATGAGAGTAAAGCCAGCAGCAGACACTTCCACAGCTCACCCTGGGCAGGAAACACTGCCATGCCTGGTATGTAGACGTCATCTTCTTCCACGCCCAGGGCTTCCCTGACACAACACACGACTGTCCATTTGTTCTAGAGAAGGTGATCACAGCTCGGCCTCACAGTGCTCACGGGCACACTCAGAGGAAATGGCAGACTGTGGGTAGAATGTGACGCAGTCGGGACTCAGTTCCCACACACGAAGAGCATTAGGTCTGCAGCAAACGAGCAGGACAGAGAGAGGTGGAATAAAATGGCTCTGGCCTGTTTGACCCTAGGACACTGTTTCATGCCAGGGTCTCATTTCTACTTTCCTGTAACCCTCACTGACCTTCATCCAAAACTGTGGTGCTCTGTGTGCCTGATGTCAAGATGATACAGATGAAAGACAAGTTGCTTTCGCCTCAGGAAACCTCAACTATGAAGCGACAGGAAAAGAAATGTTTGTATGATACATGGCAATTTTTAATGTGAAAGGAAGCTTAGACAGTGGTGGGCATAAGTGTTGGAATGGCAGAGAGGGGTGATGGCTTCCGGACAGTTTGAAGGGAGGCGATGTTAAGGGGAATAAGGCTGAACTGTGAAGCATCGACAAGTCTTCCTGAGGTAGCGATGCTGTCGTTGACTGCAGTTGATGAGCAAGGCTGGATTTGTGATATGGAATCTTCTCGCTGTCCTCCCCGCACAGTTTCTACCTGCTTCTTTCAGGTATAAAATGAATAAAATCAATAAACTGTCCCATAACACTAAGGTAAGAAACACCATTTATTTCGAAGCTGGAATTGGAGTCACAGGCAACAGTTTCCTTGTTCTCTTCCACATCCTCAGGCTCGTTCATGGGCAGAGGTCCAGACTCACTGACCTGCCCATTGGTCTCTTGGCTCTAATCCACATGCTGATGCTGATAGCCATGAGTTTTCTAACTACAGACATTTTTATGCCTCGGAGGAGATGGGGTGACACCACATGCAAATTTATTATGTTCTTGTACAGGTATTTAAGGAGCCTCTCTCTCTGTGCCTCTAGCCTGCTCAGCATCCTCCAGGCCATCACCCTCAGTCCCAGAAGTTCCTGTCTAGCAAAGTTCAAGTGTAAATCTCCACGCTACATGCTAGGTTGCCTTCTTTTCCTCAGTGTCGTCTATGCGTCCATTAGCTTTCCCCTCTTATCATATGTGATTGCGACCCCTAATTTGACCTCATCTAGTCTTATCTACCTCACCGAATCTTGCTCTCTTGTACCCGTGAGCTCCTTTGTCCGGCACACATTTTATATATCTTTAGTTGTCAGAGACGCCATCTTTGTAGGCCTCATGGCCTTCTCCAGTGGGTACATGGTGACTTTCCTGTATAAACACAAGAAGCAGTCACAGCTTCTCCACAGCACCAGGCTTTCCCTTAAAGCATGCCCAGAACAAAGAGCCACATGGACCATTCTGTACCTCATGAGTTTCTTTGTTGTGATGTATACCTTGGACAACTTCCTTGCCTACTTAAGACTCAGAAGTGATGATCCTGTGATTTATTGCATGTTGATTCTCATAGGCCATAGCTATGCCACAGTCAGTCCTTTTCTGGTCCTCAGCACTGAAAGAAGTTTAATTAACGCTTTTAAATCCATGTGCTCAAGGACAGTAAACATGTATGGCTGAAGGATGCATGCCTGAGTTCCCTTAAGATGAGGCGGTACACTGCCACCAGAGCTATGCTGTGAGATTGCTCATGTGCGCTTCTTTAAAGTGAAAATTTTAAAGTGTTATTCTTTTCTATTTTTTATAAATTATTAAGATTTATTTATTTTATGTATATGATGCTCTATATACACATGTGCCTTCGTGCCAGAAGAGGGCATCAGATCCCATTATAGATGACTATGAACCACCATGTGATTGATGGGATTTGAACTTAGGATCTCTGGAAGAGCTCCCAAAGCTCAACTGTTGAGCCCTCCTTCCAGCCCCCAGAGTTATTACTTTTTATTGCTGTTAAACCTATTTACTTTGATATATATGGCTGGCAGACATAAAAGAAAAGCCACATGCTGGATATATAAGTGTATTATACTCGCCAGGGTATCTTCAAGGGAGATATTGGAAAGTGAATCTTCCTTGCCATGTTGTCATGGTCTGGGCCACCCATACTAATTTAAAATATCTGACAGATGTGATCTCTGATTTACCAAATTAGGTATGCAAACATTATTATAATAATCATATAACCAAAATACAAACCACACATACACACAGAACAGAGACTGAGACAGACAGAGAGACACAGAGAGAAACACACACATACAGAGACAAACACACACACACACACACACACACACACAGAGTCTATGTATAATACATAATCCTAAGGATGGCTAAACAAATTGCAGCCTCTCTACACTGGGTTGTTATTCAGCTTTCAAAGGAAAGTGGATTCTTCACATGGTACCACACAAATGAGCATGAAGCCACCAAGCTGACTGAATAAGAGTCATGCAGAGTGAATTCTGTGTGGATTACTTGGAGCAGGAAGAGCTAAGAGACTCACACAGGTAGAGACAAAGTAGAAGGTTGTTCTCAGCTCAGGGGGGATGGCCATGAGTGGGGGGGGGGAGAAGTGGTACAGATGGTTGGTAAAAACGTAAATCCCCTTGATCTCCTTTTGTGGTGTTATTGCCCTAGCTAGAACCTCAAGAACTATATTGAACAGATATAGAGAGAGTGGACAACCTTGTCTCATTTCTGATTTCAGTGGGATTGTTGTGAGTTTCTCTCTATTTAGTTTGATGTTGGCTGTTGGCTTGCTGTATATTGCCTTTATTATGATTAGGTATGTTCCTTGTATCCCTGCTCTCTCCAAGACCTTATCATGAAGGGATGTGGTGGATTTTGTTGAACACTTTTTTAGCATCTAATGAGATAATCATGTGGTTATTTTTTTTTCAGTTTGTTTATATGGTGGATTACATTGATAGATTTTTCTATGTTGAACCATCCCTGCATCTCTGGGATGAAGCTGATTTGATTGTGGTGGATGATTTTTCTGGTGTATTCTTGGATTCGATTTGCCAGTATTTTCTTTAGTATTTTTGCATCAATGGTCATGAATGAGATTGGTCTGTAATTCTCTTTGTTAGTAATGTCTTTATGTGGTTTGTGTCACGGTAATTGTAGCCCCATAAAAAGAGTTTGGGAATGTTCTTTTTGTTTCTATTGTGTGGAACAATTTGAGGAGTATTGGTATTGGTTCTTCTTTGAAAATCTTGTAGAATTCTGAGCTGAAACCATCTGGTCCTGGGCCTTTTTTTTTTTTTTTGGTTGGGAGACTTTTGATGACTGTTTCTACTTCTTTAGCAGTTATAGGTCTACTTAATCTGCTTATCTGCTCTTGATTTAATTTTGGTAAGTGATATTTATCCAGAAAGTTGCCCATTTCCTTTAAGTTTTCCAATTTTGTGGAGTACAGGTTTTTGAAATATGACCTAATGATTCTCTGGATTTCTTCCATGTCTGTTGTTATGTCCCCCTTTTATTTCTGATTTTGTTAATTTGGATAGTCTCTCTATGCCTATTGCTTAATTTGGATAAAAGTTTGTCTATTTTGTTGATTTTCTCAAAGAACCAACTCTTTGTCTCATTGATTATTTGTATTGTTTTCTTTGTTTCTATTTTGTTGATTTCAGGTCTCAATTTGATTATTTCCTGCCGTCTAGTTCTTCTGGGTGAGTTTGCTTCTTTTTGTTCTAGTTTTCAAATGTTCTTTTAACTCACTGGTGTGGGATCTTTCCAGTTCCTTTATGTAAGCATTGAGTGCTATGAACTTTCCTCTTAATTCTGCTTTCATTGTGTCCCATAAATTTGGGTATGTTGTGTGGTCATTTTCATTGAATTTTAGGAAGTCTTTAATTTCTTCCGTTATTTCTTCCTTGACCCACTGATGATTCAGGTGAGCATTGTTTAATTTCCATGTGTTTGTGGGCTTTCTGGAATTAGTGTTGCTGTTGAATTCTAATTTTAAACCATGGTGATCCAATAAGTCACATGAGGTTAGTCCACTTTTTTGTATCTGCTGGGTGTGCTTTGTTGCCTAGTATGTAGTCAATTTTTGAGAAGGTTTCATGAGGTACTGAGAAGAAGGTATATTCTTTTATGTTTGGATGGAATGTTCTATGAATGTCTGTTAAGTCCATTTGAGTCATAACATCTATTAGTTCCCTTGTTTCTCTGTTACTTTTCTGTCTGACTGACCTGTCCAGTGGTAAAAGTGGGGTGTTGAAGTCTCCCGTTATTAGTGTGTGTGGTTTATTGTGTGATTTAATATTTAGAATTCTTTCTTTTACATATGAGGGTGCTCTGGTATTTGGGGCATAAATGTTCAGTACTGCGATTTCCTCTTGATGGAATTTTCCTGTGAGTAATATGAAATGACACTTTGTCTCTTTTGACTGATTTTAGTTTGAAGTCTGTTTTGTTAGACATTAGGATAGCTACACCAGCTTGTTTATTATGTCCATTTGATTGGAATTTTTTCCCAACCCTTAACTCTGAGGCAATATCTGTCATTGAAGTTGAGGTGTGTTTCTTGTATGCAGCAGAAGAATGGATTCTGTTTTTGTATCCAATCTGTTAGCCTGTGTCTTTTTATAGGTGAGTTGAATCCATTTATATTAAGGGATATTAATGACCGGTGATTGCCAGCTCCTGTTACTTTAGTTTTCATTGTTGGTGATGTTATTGTGTGTGTTTTTCCCTTCTTTGGGATTTGCTGATGTGAGATCACCAATTGTCTGTGTTTTTGTTGATGTAGCCAACTTCCTTGGGCTGGAGTTTTTCTTCTACTACTTTGTGTCAGGCTGGGTTTGTAGCTAGGTATTGGTTGAATCTGGTTCTGTCGTGGAATATCTTGTTTTGTCCATCTATGGTGATTGATAGTATTGCTGGGTATAGTAGTCTGGGCTGGTATCCATGTCTCTTAATGTCTGCATAATGCTTGACTAGAACCTTCTGGCTTTTCGTTGTTTCTATTGAAAAGTCAGGTTTAATTCTGATAGGTCTGCCTTTATATCTTACATTTTACTTTGTAGCTCTTAATGCTTTTTCTTTATTCTGTATGTTTAGTGTTTTGATTATTATGTGGTGAGGGGACTTTTTTATCCAGTCTATTTGGTGTTCTGTAAGTTTTTGTATCTTCATAGGCATATCTTTCTTTAGGTTCAAAAATTTTTCTTCTATGATTTTGTTAAATATATTTTCTGTGCTTTTGAGTTTGACTTCTCCTTCTTTTATATCTATTATTCTTAGGTTTGGTCTTTTCACTGTGTGCCATGTTTCCTGGATATTTTGTATTAAGTTTTTGCTAGATTTAATGTTTTCTTTGACTGATGAGTCTATTTCTTCTATTGTTTCTTCACTGCTTGAGACTCTGTCTTCCATCTCTTGTATTCTGCTGTTTATGCTTGCATTTGTGATTCCTGATCATTTTCTCATAATTTCTGTTTCTGTAATTCCCTCAGTTTGTTTTTCTTCTTTATTGTCTCTCTTTCAGTTTTCAAGTCTTGAATAGTTTTTTTATATATTTGATTGCTTTTTTTGGTTTTCTTTTTCTTTAAGGGATTTGTTGATTTCTTCCATTTTTAATTTGTCTTTTCCTCCATTTTGTGAGGGAATTTTTCATTTCCTCTTTAAGGGACTCAAACATTCTTCTAAAGTTATTTTTAGGTCTTTTTATTCTACTTCATCTATATTTGGTTGTTCAAGTCTTGCTGTTGTAGGTCCAAGAGTTTTTATTGGACTCATGTTGATCTTTGTGGTGTTGTGTGTGTTCTTACCTTGTCTACCCATCTTTTCCTCTGATTGGTGTAGTTGGGACTGTCTGTGTCTCTGGTGATCAATCTTCAGGTCCAGTGGATCCAAGACTCAGATGGCTGCTCCTCATGGTACAGTCAGGACCACGGTTCCAGTCATGGGAGTTGGTCTTTCAGTCTCTTAGGGGTCACTCCAGCAGCAAGAATCTTCACTGTTGGCTTGCTTACTTTTTTTTGGACAGTATCTCAAGTGGCTCACACTGACCCACACTAGCATCAGACTTCTTGTGTAATCAATGGTGCCCTTGAACTCCTCATCTTCCTGTCTCTACCTCCTAAGTACTAAAATTATGGGCTTGTGCCAGAATACCTGAGTGGCAATTTAATATTTTTTTGATACTGGGTTTCTCTGTATAGCTCTGACTGTCCCAGAACTCACTCTGTAGATAAGGCTGACCTTAAACTTGGAAATCAACTTCCTCTGCCTCCTGAGTGCTGGGATTAAAGATGTGTGTTGCTACCACCTTGCTGAAAATTAATTTCTTATATATGTAGTAGCTAGTAATTCTAAAACGGATCCTTTGGATAAACAATAAATAAACAAATGGTCTAGGTTGCACCAAAACTCTCTGAAAACGTGTGCCCACACCCTCTCCCCTACTTGCAAGTGTTGCCAACAGCACTGTCCATAGTCATGGTCAAGGGTAATAAGGGCGCTCCAACACAGCAACACACAGGCAGGTGGAGTCTCCACAGTCAAAGTCAATGGTAATAAGGGCACTCCGCACAGCAACACACAGGTGGATGGAGTTGACATCAAATGTATACAAAACAAAATGCATCTTACGTGCACCACGTGGAAGGAAACAGACTGCAAAAACTGGGGTTTATTTCACTCATGTAACATTCTTTATGAGGAGCTTTATAGGGCAGAGAAAGGATGAATGATGTGAGGGTTGGGGCAGGGATAGGTGGGTTGTTCAAGAGAGGTGCAGTCGAGAAATATCAAGGTGATGAACTGTTCTGTTTTTGATGGGGACAAGGCACCAAGACTACCGATTTGTTAAAACACACATAATTTTGTATTACAAAGAGTGATTCTCAAGGTTTTAGTCTTCAATAAAAGAAACAGACTTAAGAATCTTAGTGCTATTTTTTTCCTGAAATTATAAATCTAAATTTAACATAAACTGTGAGACCCCATGCCAACATGGATTCTCTGAAGCAAATGAGTTTCCTAGAGAGGTAGGAGTTAATGTTCTTAGGTTGTGGTAGCTCAAGCCATAGTTTTGGCAATTAGACTGATGCAGGAGGATCACTTAAAGTTCAAGTTCAGACTTGGAATACGTAGTGAGTTTAGGACAACCTAAACCACAGAGTGAGACTCTGCAGAAACCAATCAATCAACGTATTCTGCCGTCCTAGGGTTGCTGCCCAGATAATCAGTGAGTTCCATGCCAATGAGAGACAGTGGTTCAAAGGAAGTGAACAGAGTTCCTAAGGATGATACCTGAGGTTGCCCTCTAGCCTCCATATCTGTGTGCACATGCACATGAATACACACATGCACACACACACACACACACACACTACAGGAATCTCTAGTCTCCAATTAATATGTGGGTGAGAAAGTTAGCCAAGTAGTTAGGAGAAGTTGCTGCTCTTCCCCAGGATCGTAGTTCAGTTCCCAGACTCCACATGAAGTGGCTCACAGCTGCCTGTAACTCTAGCTACAGGGGATCCAACACTCATTTTGGCCTCCCGTGGGCACCTGCACTAATGGGGTATATTTCCACACAGATATACACACATACACATAAATAGTAATAAATCTTGACTAGAAAAGATATCGTGGACTGAGAATCAAAAGGTAGAAGTCAATGTATCAAGCAAGCAGAAGATGAAAGCAAGCTGGTGTAGCCATTCTGATATCTGATAAAACAGACTTCAAAACTAGAAGCCATTACATATTAACATGGTGACTAATTCACCAGGGAGATATAACAATTGTAAATGTGTAGCAGTGAATGTTAGGGCTCCAATTCCATAATGAGTGTCAAAGGTAGATCCTAATGTAACCATAGAGGAGAACTTAAAGACCCTCTCATATTTTGATTGATCATTCAAATTTAAATCAGTCAGGAAATACTACATCACAGATGATCTGGACTCGGTGTAAAGGGGGCATTCCATCCAAGCACTTTTCAGCATCACATGGACCTACTGTAGAATAGATCACACTCTATCAAGTGTCATCTTGAAAAGAATAAAGAAACTGAAATAATCTCTTGTGTATTATTGGATCATAATGGAATAAAACTAGGAACCTCTGGTAACAGAAACTACACAAGTGCTTGGGGACTGACCAGTATACCCTAAGTGAAGAGTGGGCCATGGAAGACACCACAGAGTAATTCTAAAGTTTCTAGATTCAAATGAAAATGAAGCACAACTTAGCAGGGTTTTTGAAGTGCGTAGAGCAAAAGTACCTCAGAGAAGAAAGTTCATGGCTTTGAGTACTTAATCTTTAACAAGCAGAGAGCTCATAAATAAATAATACAATGATATACCTCCCCCAATGTCTCAGAAAAACAAGAAGAAACTAAACTCAAAATAGCAGATGACAGGGTATATTGAAGTCTTGTACACAAATTAAAGAAATGGAGACTATAAAGAGCAATACATAGGTCAACCCATAGTAGGGTTGTGGGAGCTTGAGAGGTGACTCAGAGGTTAAGAGCACTGGTTGCTCTTGTAGAGGAATGAGGTTTCAAACCACAGGGTAGTAGGCAGCCTACTGGAATGCCAGTCTCGGGGAATCTGATGTTCTCTTATGGCCTCTACAGGCACTACACACAAGTGGTTTCCAGACAGGCAGGCAAACCACCTATACACATTTTGAAAGAAAAGTTTCTACAAAAGGAGCAAGTTTGACAAAACCATAAATAACTTACTCAAAGGAAAGAGAAGATTAATATTAATAAAATTAGAAATGAAAAGGGGGTGTTACAACAGATTGCAATGAAATCCAAAGGACTCTTAGGGAATACTATTAAGGTTTATATTTTCAAAACGGGAAAATCTAGCAGAAATAGAGAAATTTCTAGACACAGGCAAATTACCAAAGTTAATAGGAACAACTTAAAAATACCCACAGGCAATAGGATTGGAGCAGTCATCGCCAACCACAGGCAGTGGACTGGAGCAGTCGCTGTCAACCACAGGCAGTGGACTGGAGCAGTCGCTGTCAACCACAGGCAGTGGACTGGAGCAGTCGCTGTCAACCACAGGCAGTGGACTGGAGCAGTCGCTGTCAACCACAGGCAGTGGACTGGAGCAGTCATCAACCACAGGCAGTGGACTGGAGCAGTCGTCAACCACAGGCAGTGGACTGGAGCAGTCGTCAACCACAGGCAGTGGACTGGAGCAGTCGCTGTCAACCACAGGCAGTGGACTGGAGCAGTCGCTGTCAACCACAGGCAGTGGACTGGAGCAGTCATCAACCACAGGCAGTGGACTGGAGCAGTCGCTGTCAACCACAGGCAGTGGACTGGAGCAGTCATCAACCACAGGCAGTGGACTGGAGCAGTCACTGTCAACCACAGGCAGTGGACTGGAGCAGTCATCAACCACAGGCAGTGGACTGGAGCAGTCGCTGTCAACCACAGGCAGTGGACTGGAGCAGTCGCTGTCAACCACAGGCAGTGGACTGGAGCAGTCATCAACCACAGGCAGTGGACTGGAGCAGTCACTGTCAACCACAGGCAGTGGACTGGAGCAGTCGCTGTCAACCACAGGCAGTGGACTGGAGCAGTCGCTGTCAACCACAGGCAGTGGACTGGAGCAGTCGCTGTCAACCACAGGCAGTGGACTGGAACAGTCATCGCCAACCACAGGCAGTGGACTGGAGCAGTCGCTGTCAACCACAGGCAGTGGAATGGAGCAGAGAAAAGCCATGGGCAGATGCATTTGCTGCTGAACTCACCCACTGTATAAGAAGAGCCATCTCAGTGCTCATCGGACCCTTTCACATCATGGAGGAGAGGACACCACCAGGCACATTATGCAAAGGCAGCATCACACTGACACCAAAACCATATAAATATACAAAAGAAACCATCACAACAAAAAATATACAAACCAATTAAAAATTAGAAAAATTCTCAATAAAATTCTTATAAACAAAATTCAGGAATACATAAAATGAGTGTATAATCATGAAGATGATTTTATTATGATTAATATGATTTCATTCCAGGGATAGAAGAGAAAGTCAATACAGGCAAATCCATAAATGCAGCACAGCATACAAGGAGATTTAAGGACAGAAATTACATGAATACCTAAACAAGATGCAGAAAAAGGCCTTTGAAAACATTCAGTTTCTCTTCACAATAAAAGCTTGAAGAAAGCAGGAATAGGTCAGACACACTTCAAAATAAGAAAAATCAATGTATGGTTAGCTTCCATCCAATGATATATTAAGTAAAGAAAATATGAAAGAATTTTCTCTAAAATAAGGAAATAAGAATCATCTCTTCACTCACACCCAATGTAGTGACTTAACCCATCACTAAAGAAAGAAGGGTTATCAGCCAAACAATCTGAGGGAAAAACTCATCTATCTGATCAATGCTTTCAACAAAACAGCAGGATACAAAATTAACAGACAGAAATCAGTAACCTTTCTATACAGCAGTTGATGGTTGTTTGAATTGTCAACTCAACACTGCCTAGAATCACCTGGGAAGGGTCTCAATGAAGGACTTCTCCACTCAGGTTGCCTGTGAGCACATCTGTAGGTGTCTATATGGATTGTATTAATAGAGGTGGGACACCCACCACTGTAGGTGGTGTCATTCCCTGTGCAGGGACAGAATTCAACATCACCAATAGCTGTCAGAGATGACTTACACAGGGTTTTAGCTTCCTACCATGTAATCTACTCTGGCAAAGCAACAAATTCTAAAGGCACAAAAGGATTCAAAGAAGGTAAATGGATACCTGTAGGAATGAATGATCTAAAAGAACTTAAGCAAGCAGTAGTAACTTATGGCTTGCATTCTGCATTTGTTAGGGAGATGGTAAAGACTTGGACTTCTAGCATTAAGGGCACCCCACATGACTGGCTTCAGTTAGTTTCAGCAGTCCTGGATGACAGGCCTTAACTGATGTTTAAATGTTGTTTCAAGGAAGAGGCAAAAATTTTAGAACAACAGGGAAATGCAAAAGGACATGAAACTTCCCAAGATCAAATTCTTTGTGAGGGCACTTATGCTGACCCACAGGCTCAAGCTCTTTATGATGAACACATCTTGTCCCTATGTCACAAAGCAGCCTTAAATGCTTGGGACAGGATTCAAGAACTAGGAAAACAAATTGAATCATATACCAGGGTTAAACAGGGGCAGAGAGAACACTTTAGTGACTTTTTACAAGGATTAACTAAGGCTGTACAAATAGGAGTAACAGACACAGATGTTGGACGGGTATTTATTGACTCTCTGGCTGAAAATACCAACTTAGAATGCAAAAAGATACTTGGGCCTTTAGAGATTAGATCATCACCAATAGGGTGAATGGATCGTGCATACAGTGAACATTGAGACATTTTACTATAATCCTGAAGCTTGGGTAGGAGAAGTAATTTACAAAGGTATGAGGAGACATCAAAATGCCAAATGTTTTAATTGTGGTAGAATAGGTCATCTAAGAAGGGATAGTAGACAAGTAATTCCTAGAAATAATGTCTCCTCTGGTAATGGCAAAAATAAAAGGTATTAACCTGGATTATGTAGAAGGTGTGGTAAAGGCCGACACTGGACCAATAAATGCAGATCAACAAAAGACAGACACGGCAACCTGATACCATTGGGAAATTCCTTGGAGGGGCCCCTCGCAGGCCTCCAAGTTAAAAGTGGTCCAGTCATTCCTAGTCACTGTGGAGGACATGTCTCTCCAGGAAAATTAAAAAATCTAGAGCCTTCTGTAAAAACCATATAGTTCTGAATGATGGAATAAACATGGAGGATGAATCAAAATTTCCAATATAAAATAGGAAATGTATATTCTAGCAGACTTCTATAAATGATCAAAGACCAAAGCTAAGAGTGCATATAAATGGCATTGTAATTGTGGGTTTAATAGACATGGGTGCAGATGTGAGTACATTACTTCAGAATCTTGGCATCTAATTCCTGAAGTAATCTTTGAAGTTTCCAGGAAGAAGATGGGGCCCCACAACAACAATGCCCACCTGGTTGATATGGCATCATGATGCTGATAGTGCTACACTATAAGACCTGTTTGGATACCAGCTGCTCAAGATGGTTCCATCTTGGTTAGTTGAAATAGTACACTTTTTTTACAAAGTTCTGGCCAGAACTCGAAATAGGAACCTCAAAAAAAACCCTACCAAATAATCAGAGACTATTTGCAATTATACCAGGCAGCAATCTTGGAACTTAACCATCATTTTACTTTCACAAGATCCCATAGAAAGAGCATGGCCCCCATGATAGCTGGAAGTAATTTTAGAAGACCATGTCCCCTCTCCCAACAAAGTTTGTCCTTAGGGTTAGAGACATCATTTAGGGGTTGATTATAATTGTTATAGTGTTGGGATTGAGGGGAAATTATGTAGGCTCTGGGATCTCTTTGAAAAAAAAAGGGAAATTGGATAGGATAATAGATTAGTGTGAGCTTACTCATACTCATAATAATAGTGAGTAATAGAGTGAATACTTGTAAGCTATTATTTATAGGCAATTTACATTGGTTTAGATTCTTGTATATTGATACAAAATTAAATTATATTGAATATGTTCCTATTTTTATCTACAATATTTGTATACCTAGGCAAAATCATTTTGTCAAATTGTATGCATGCATGTTTCTTCTTCTGCTTAAGATATTTTGTATATTGATACACTTTTAGGATATATTTATCATATTGCAGTATAATTTCTACCTCTGATCAAGATACCTATACATTGTTTACATTTTGAGGTCATTGTCCTCATTTGCTGCACTGTTGTTTAAAGATTGTTTAATATTCTAATATGAAGTCTTAGTCTTTAAGGTATTAAGAAGTATAGGTCAATAGTCATCCATTTTTGTCATACTTATAGTTAGACTAATCAGGTTCTTTAGATACATAGAGATTGAATTCTACATAGATAGGTAATCTTCAACCACTTCAAAGAGCTGTAGAATATGGCATTTAAATAAGTTAGGGTTCTGTTGATATGAGACATGATTGCTCCTGGCAGCACTGATCTATTCCCAAAAGAATGTTGAGCATCAAAGACACTCCACTTGGAGCTTGTTTTCTTCTTGGCAAAACTGGCCTTTGGGTAAGGAACAGCCCATGCATCAACCACTGACAAAATGCACGATGTCCGAACAGGACTAGCAGGATGTAAGAAAAAAGACTGTCAAATCTCGCCAAGACAGGGTAAGACAGTTTTGAAATTTTTTTCTGCCTCTGAAAATGGTCTGTCAGTTACTCTAGGCCTTAGCCAAAATTGGTTGCTCCAATGTTGCAAATGAGACTTTGGATAATTGCCTAGGTAGCCAGTTGTCTCTGTCATTTGTTGCACATTTTAGAAGTTGCTTAATTGCACTTCCTGCTTACTCAAGTAATATTATTTCTCTTCTCGGGTCTTCCATGGGGTTGAAGACTAGATAGTTGTAGTTATTTTCCTCTCATGACTTGGCCAAGTTATTTATAATACAAGACTTAGACTCCTCAGGATAGGATAATTATTGAAACATTTATCACATGTTTCTTGCTTGATATTGTTTATGCTGGGTGTAATTCTAATTTTTATACCTGATGTTTGTTCTTATTGCACATAATTTTGTATTAGGTTTAGAACTCTCTTATTTAAACAAAAAGGGGAGGTGCTGTAGGAAGTCCTACAGCCAGTAGCCTTTAAGTTACCCGCCCACTTAGACATTGCCTATTATTCTATCAATGACGATGTAAAGCGCGCCTTCGCTCTCTCTTCTGGCTGCAAGATTTGGTTGCTATTCCCCGTTTGAGCAGAGGACTGTGATCTGTGAGTCTACCCCTAAATAAATAACCCTTTATTATACTCAATTTTGAGCTAGTATGGGATTTCTTTTTAGCATCTGTCTTCAGTAGCAGAGACCCTCAAATACTGGCAATGCCAGGACATCTACCAAGGACAAATGTGGGTGTGGAGCAGAACCAGCTCAAAACAAAGAGAGAATCTGTGTTTACAGGAGGCAGAGATGGAAGAGTGGGGATATTCAAGCCTTTGGAGTCCAGCCTATTACACCATGAACTACTGATGCTGGACATAGAGTTGTATGGATTTGGTGTTTATCCTACTGGATTTTGTTTTGGGCTTATTGTGATTATGTTCTGATCCTTCTGTTGTGAAATGGAATATTTAGTTTGTGTCAATATATGTTGCAAGTATGTAACTTGATTTTTTTTCTCTGAAAGAGACTTTGGACTTTTTTTTTTATTGGGGAAGGGGCTTTAATGTTCTCACAGATATCAAATAACAGGTTAACAATAAGTCATGATTACAAAAAAGAAAACCAAGGCATCTGAACTAGTCAAATCTGAAATTATTGCAAAAGGGGAAAAAGTTCTTTTCAATGCAGAATGATGAGACTTATTTTTAACGTATCAATGTTTTCGGCGAGTCTGGAATCTGTAAATAGCAGGGGAGTTCACTGTTTCTTTCTTCACCTTCACCTTCTTATTTTTATCCATAAGATCTTTGCAGGTTTGAATTTTCTGTGCAACCACGAACAGCTTCTTCTCCCAGTCAATTCGCTGCGCCAAGCAATCATACTGCCTTTGTCTTTCTTTAGCTATCCTCTTGAGCCGAGTCTGAGGTGTGAGGCCTTTCACTTTCTCCTTCTGCAAGGTCTCTATCCTGGGTCTATTGAAGACCCTGTCTACCAGTTCTGGGGCCTTTTGCAAGTGAGTTGCAATATCAAACCGTTCAACTTCCTTTTTGGTGTCAAAAAAGAACACGTGCTTGTTCTGTTGCTTCCCCTGGAAATCCAGCAGGTGGAGCTCTGATTTCAGTCTTTCGATTTTCTTGGCTTCTGCGACCCTTTTCATCTCTATATATTTGATGTCCTGAGTTCTCATCAGCTTTAGCTGCTCCGGTGTCACTTCTTTCTTGGTCTTCTTGATAACATGAACTCCGTCCTGGAGCTTATCCCGAGTCATTTTATAGTAGAATTCATCTGGATTCTTTTCCAGAGCCTTCTTCCGGAGAGCTCTGAGGAAGTCTTGCTTTTTATGATAGTCATTTGCACGAAGTTTGTAATCTTTCTTCTTCTCCAGCAAACCCAGATATTTTCGAAAGCCAGGCTGGCTTCGTTCTCAATGTTCCCGCTGCCGAGACTTAGCTGCCTTGCGAAATGCCACCGCCATGCCTACTGGGGTCTAGAAAATGCTCAGCAAACTCCACCACCGATACCACACTATCTGAGCAGCAGCCTCCGCCAAGACTACCGGAAGCAGGCCCCTACTTTGGACTTTTAAAGTGAAATTTTTAAGGCCCATGGGGACTTTGAAAGTCGGAGTATAATTTATTAGATAAATATGAGATTTAGGGGAAAGGGCCCAACGGTGATATCTTTAAGTGATATGTTTTTATGTCAACCTGACAAAGAGTGGAGGTTAGTTTTGTCAACTTGACACACTCTAGAATCATGTAGGGTTGGGTCTCAGTGAGTCTAGATCTGTGAGCTTGTCTGTGGGAGTTTATCTTAATTCATTAATTGAGCTAAGAGAACCCTCCATCTACGGCTGCCACCATCCTGTAGGCAAGGGATCCGGATCTGCAGAACAGAGAAGAGAGCAGTTGAGAGCAAGCACAGGTACATTCACCCTCTCTGCTTCCAGGCAACCAGTGCAATGTGATGGGGCTAACCTGGTGCTCCAGCAACAATGTCATGGGCTAGCCTGGTGCTCCAGCAACAATGTGATGAGCTAACCTGGTGCTCCAGCAACAACGTGATGGGCTAACCTGGTGCTCCAGCAACAATGTGATGGGCTAACCTGGTGCTCCAGCAACAATGTCATGGGCTAGCCTGGTGCTCCAGCAACAATGTGATGAGCTAACCTGGTGCTCCAGCAACAATGTGATGGGCTAACCTGGTGCTCCAGCAACAATGTGATGGGCTAGCCTGGTGCTCCAGCAACAATGTGATGGGCTAACCTGGTGCTCCAGCCACCAAGCCTACCCATCTGGTAATGATGAGTATTCATTTCCAGTTTGTGAAGCATGGGGATTTTACACATGTACACACATGCACGTACATGTGTGCGTACATACACACACACATACGAAGAATATAACTAAGAATGGAGAGAAAATATAACCTCACACGTTTGACTTAAAATAAATTTTACTGAGAAACAAGAACAGAGTATCTGATTTTTACATAATAGTAGCTTGTATAGAAAATAATGGAGTTTTGGTAGAGAAATTCTGACTGAATTATGTTAAGAGTCTTTGGAAGGAACAAAACACCTTGGATCTCAGGAGAGTTCTCGAAACATTCCAGCAACAGTAGCCTTAGGAAAGCCAGAATCGAATTCAGACCCTCACCAGGTTTCTGAGAGAAACTGTATGGTTGGATCTGTTGTACTGAAGCATGCTGGGGACTGAATCTTTTGATGATTCCTCTGTTGTCATACCTGGAAAGTTAATTTCACAGTGTTCACTGACAGCCGCACTAAAAGTATAGGCTGCTTATAAAATTAATGTCGGGACTTTCTAAAAGTTCCTGTAACCAAGCCAGTGGACCAGCAGGCCAACCTGCAAGGGAGCCTCAGCCAAAGCCTTAAGTACGCACATTCTGGCGCCACCTAGTGTCATATGGGAGGTCGGCAGTTTAAAGAAGTAAACCGCACAGCAGAAGTTCACACAAGGAGAGGTGTGTAAGTGTTGCAGCTAGCTCTGAAGGAAGAGGCTTCCCCAACAGAAGTGTTACAACCCTGCTCCAGCACAAAAGGTTTCCCCAGTTCAAGTGTTACATCTCTGAAGGGAAAAGTGTTAGTTCCCCCATTGGCATCAGCCTGCCTGCTCCACTGGGGCAGTTACGTCATCACCTCCCCCCAAGAGCTTTTCCACTCTTGGCTATGAGACACTTTAAAAGTACTCATCAGTCAGTTCCCTCTCTCGCCCCTCTTCTTGCCTGTTCTCTCTCTGTCTGCCTCTCTCATATCATCCTGGTCCTGGCGTATCTGAAGGCACTGTCACCGTCCTGACCTTGGCTTTCCCTATCTGAGTTCTTTTGGTCTCTCTTAGTTGTACAACTCTGCTTCATAGACGGGAAGTGCAGTGCCTGCTCCCTGTCCAGCTGCCCGTGGCAAATCAGAGCAGCGTGGAGATTCCGAGCAACATTCGCCGGATCTAGAGACAGTGCTCAGGAGAGTCACGGGAAGTGAGGGATCCTGAGCTTGGGCACTGGCACCTAGAGGAGAGACTCTCTGCATGTGAGCCTTCTGAGGGGCTAGAGCAGCCTGGACAGGACTCAGGCGAGGGCTGGGCATCTGTGGAGCTTCTATCCCAGCCCCAGGAATCTGAGGAGGGGTTAGTGAGACAAGTCCGCTGTGCTTAGATTTTTCCAGAGCCCAAGGACTAAGAACCAAACACCAATGTTTCATGTCCTTTCACTAGGAAACAGACAGATGGGCAAAACCAACACTGGGAGATTTTCCTTCCCCCTGGAAGAACTAATCCCAATGTGGGCAGTGTGGACTGCCATGGTGCTCACCAGGCCATTGTGGACCACAGTCTTCCTACTTCCAGCTCATCATCCCACTCACAAAGCTCACAAGAACAGGGGAATGAGGGTAACCCAAGAATTATGTCTTCCACAGACTTCTCAAAGATAAGAACCATTATGGTTACTTTAACATCTAAAGAATGATGGGAAATGCAGCTTCCAGCCAAAAGCCAGAGAGCAGCTCTATCATCACAGTAACCAGTATTTTCTCACTACAGCGTATCTACAATGACAACAGTCACACTCATTTGTTTAGAGACATCAGCTTGAAGTCTACCATGGGCCCGGAACATAGCTTCCTGCAGAGGATCCTTTGGTGAGAGTACATAAAGAGAGACCTCCCTGGCTTATTGAAGGAGCACTCACTGGGCACAAAACACTGATTACCTACTGCTTCCTTAATCCCACAATACCCTGGGAGGAAGCCCTGCCTCCTCAACTGGCTGTCTCAAAACTGACAGGCTAAGAATCTGCTAGATGTTCAGCCACGAGGCTGGATATCTCAGCAATCTCTCTCTGACACTGGAATTCTAGAGGATTCCTGAAGAGTTGCTGGTCTTCAGTCTGTTATAATCTCAAAGAACTTGAATCTAATATTGGTGTAGGAGTACTAGAGCAACAGGATGGATGGGTTTGTCTGTGAGAGTGAGGGCAAGTAGGCAAAACAAACAAACAAAAAACATTTCTTCCTTCCATGTCCTTTATCTGATTATGTCACCAGAAGGTGTCACTTGTACTTGGTCTAAATAACTTGATCAAGAAAAATCCCTCACAGGAGTGCCCAGTGCCTTGCATTTTCGTTAATCCCAGATGCAGTCGAGTTGACGATGGAAATTAGTCGTTATGGTATCTTGTGCTACTCTCAAATCAGCAGAAAGAAGTGCGGCCAATGCTACAAAACCCAGCTTTGAAGTGGCTGATAGCAGTGTTGGCCTATTCAAGACAAATGGCAGCTCAATCCTGGCCCTGCGCAGCCTCGAGTGCTGATGGGAATCAGCTCTCCAAGCCTCCTCCTCCACAGCATGGGCGACAGAGTATAACATGCAGGCTGTCATCTGCTTTCTTCCCAAGAGCTGCAGACTCTGGAGTGGGTTTAGCTCACAACCATGCGCACAGATTCACACATGGAAGCCCTGGGAGGGTGTGTTGGGTTTGTGTCTGTCTGAAAACAAGTATACTTTAAAGTCTCACTCGGGGATTTGAGCATTTCTTTGCCAAAAAAACACAGCACTTGGGGGAGAAGCAGACACACTACCAGCGTGCCAGGCTGCCTTTCTGAGTTGCAGAGATCAGGACCAAGAGGGCACTGAGTGTCTGTTCTCCTTTTTCTCATTCTCTGATGCCACCTGTATGAGGAGAAACTGTCCCCAAATCACTTTTGTCCCCCCTGCAAGGAGTTCACTGTGAATTGCAGCAGGTTGCTCTCTCTGACAGCAATGTCATGGTTTCACAGAGCAGAGGTGGAGGTTGTTTTCTCCTTTGACCAGATGAAAGGCTGTAGGAGGCTTTTGTGAGTGTGTGTGTGTGTGTGTGTGTGTGTGTGTGTGTGTGTGTGTGTTGGGGGGGGGCGGACAACGAGCTCCTAAATCATGACATGGAGACTTATTATTAGTTATCAATGCTTGACCTAGGCTTATGCTCTTTTCTTGCTAGTTTTTTTCTTTAATTGACCTGTTTCTCTTCATATAATTGCCCGTTTGACTGTCTGTCTGTCTGTCTGTCTGTCTTAGTTTCCTGCCTGGCTTCTAACCTCGGTTGGGTCCCCCTCTTTCTCCTCATTCTCTTCTCTCTTGTTCTAGGTTTCTCCTCCTCTTTATTCTCTCTTTCCACTAATCTCACCTACCCTTCTTTTCCTATCTATTGACTGTTTAGCTCTTTATTAGACCAATCAGGTGCCTTAGGCAGGCAAGGGGAAACAGCAACACATCTTTACATCATTAAACAAATGCAGCATAAACAAATGTAACACATCTAATTAAGTAATATTTCATAACGGAAGGTACTATTTTGGGTCTTAGTTGTCACCAAAGGCCCATGTGAAGGGTTGGACCCCAGTTTGTGGTGCTCCTGGGAGGTAACTGGACCTTCAAGAGGTAAGACCCAGTGGAAGGACATCAAGTCATTGGGGACAGGCCCTTGAAGAAGAGAACAGGAAGGACCTCAGTTCCTTCATGTCTCTCTCTTGCTTCCTGAATTTCACAAGGGGAGCATGTTTTTCCCTGACAGCTTCCTGCCATGGTAAACTGCCTTACAATAGGGCTAAGCAACCACAGACCAAAACCTCTAAGACCTAAATAAAGCCTTCCTTCTATGAGGCAAAGGCCTGAAGTAATTTGTCACGATGACTGGCATCTGACTGTCAGGGGATTCTGGGTTTCTAGATGTTTCTGCTCTCTAGATGTGGGAATGAAGTCTGCAGGCCTCATCATCTTGTCCCACCTGCTCCCAATCTGAGAGACAGGACACGAAGGCAAGAGCTCCAGGGTGGGAGAGCCAGACACCTTCATGAGAGAGGCCCGGTGTTCTCCCACCAGATACCAATGGGGCTGTCCACACGGAGGTGGTCACAGTGTGGTGGCATGTTGGACAGCCACAAAGTGCAGGCACTCACCTCACCTATACAGTCCCACAAAGGACAGGGCCATAGTCCTGCTCAGACCCTTGGGTGCACTCTGCAGGAGGAAGGCCTCAGTCCCTCATGACATACAGTGGCTCTGGCCAGTTCCTTCTGACTGCTTCCTGCTGTCATTCTCCATGGGCTGGGTGCTCAGGCATTTGAGAGCATCACCTTGGTGTCATATCCACCCATCTTGGTGACGCTCATGTCAGGTAAGGGGAACAAACCAGCATGCAGGCCAAGGTAATGCCACACACCCGCCACTGTGATGGGGAGAAGTGTCCTGGTGGAGCTCTTCAGGTTGGCCCTGGGGTGCTTTTCATCACCCTGTGTCAGCACGAATCTCGTCAGAGGCCTTCTTTGCTGCTACCTGAGGTTCTCCATGAGCCACCCTGTCACATTTACGGTGTTTTCCCTGAGCAACAGCCGACTTCATTCATCATCAGTGGTCCGCATAGCACAGGACCCCAGCAGCTGCAGTTACTTCAGTAATGGAAGGTTTTCTGTGGTCTATGATGTTTTGCCTTTATTTCTCTTCCTTCTTTCCTTTTGGGGGTGTGTGTCTTGTGGGGGGATTGTATGTGCATGAATGTGTATTCGTGTGTGAGCCTACATTAGAAGGATTTGGGGTGTCCTATTCTATGGCTCTCTCTCTTATGCCATAGAGACAAGGCACCCCTTAGTATCAACTGTTACATGGATTGAGGTGACCATATCTTCTGTCTCCAGCAGGTGGCGGAAAGCACAAAAGCAAGTGTGCTCCTGCCCAGGTAGGCTTGTTTTGCCTGAAGATGTAAGAGGGAACCAATCCACTGGGTCATAGAGACAAATCTTTCCAGGACCCATAGAGGTCACAGATGGGGAGAGAGATCCTGGGCTAACAGGCATCGGCAAAAGACAATCAATCTGCAGCAGCCCAAGGCAGTCGATCTCCTGTGGCTTTGGACCTGGAATGGACCAGATTCAGTGTCCACTTCTCAGCCCCGTAGAGAATAAGTGACCTGGAAGTTACTAGCTTCAGAGCACACCCAACAAACAAACAAATGAAAAGCTGTCTCGGATAATGAAGTTAATAAGAGGTAGAACTGGGACCAAATCCCAGGCTTAGCGACACCCAAGATGTGGGATCTCTTCAGCAAGTCATGGTCCTGGTTTGATACAAGTCCCAATGCAAGTTGTGTAATCAGAGTCGAAGGAGCTTTGTTACAAGGAGAGTATCCTCTAATGGGAGAAGATGGTGTGAGCCTGGACATCCTTTAGGGCGGGAAGGACTCTCCCAAGACAAGCCCAGAGGCAGTGGAAGCCCAAGGAAGAGTCTTCAGATACAGACCTGGTCCTAGGTAGGGAGATGTATCTGACTCATTCAAAGATCTGCAGAGAATACCTGGCCCTCTGAGTCTATAACAGCCTGGCAAAATTTAATCAATGAGAGATATTCGATAAAGGGATGAAGAAAAAGTTAAGAACTGAGGACAGAAGTCAGATGGATCAAGGCGGGCTTTTCAGGTGAGTAGAGAGAGAGACTTGGGCAGGTTTTGAAGGGTGAGCTACAAGTTTACCACATGGAAAGAGAGTGGAAGGTACCCTCTCCAGCTATGCACAGAGGAAGAACAGGGCACCCCTTCTACCATATTCAATGTGCACCTCATACCTCACATACACATCACGCACACACATTCTACATTCAACACATGGGCGACAAAGAGGGAGGGGAAGAGGGGAGCAAGGGGAATGCTCCAGTTTTACTGACTCCCTTTCCCAGCTATCTGTCAATCAGGCGGAGGCATTGGGGCTTTGGGGATCCCCCCTGATCCTAGGTACTGAGATGTTCCACCCATATTCTAATTTGATCACTCATGCCCATAGAGACCTCAGTCGCTCTTGACAGCCCAGATACAATGCCACAGCTGGGATCCTGAAACGTTCCCAAAGACTGATGCTTGTGACACCATTGAGGGGTTGTAGAAACTTTTATGTTTTTTTTTTTTTTTGAGACAAGTTCTCACTATGTAGAGTAGGCTGGCCTTGAACTCAGAGATCACCTTCCTCTGCCTCCCAACTGCTGGGAGGTAGTTTAAGGGTTGGTATCTCTCTTAGTTAGGGTTTCTGTTGCTGTGAAGAGACACCATGACCATGGCAACTCTTATATGAAAAACATTTAATTGGGGTAGCTTGCTTACTGTTCAGAGGCCCAGTCCATTATCATAATGGCAGGGAGTATGGTGGCATGCAGGCAGACAAGGTTCTGGAGAAGTAGCTGAGAGTCCCACATCATGCAGGGACCAGGAAATGGCCTGCGACATGAGCAAAGCTTAAGCCCGCCTCCATAGTGACACGCTTCCTCCAATAAGGCCATACCCACTCCAACAAAGACACATCTTCCAATAATGCTACTCCCTTTGAGAGCCATTTTCTTTCAAACCACCACAGAATCTAATGGGAGGAAGTTAAATTTTCAGGGAACATTTTCTCTTCCTGTCCCTCTCTGCTTCTTTGCGTCCCAGCTTCCATAACCCCAGCACTCCCCTTTCCTAAGTGGGCCCCTCATGATGTACACAGCTACCACAGGACCAAAGGTAGTAGAACCAAGTACCATGGGCTGAAACACTGGAAACTGTAGGCTAAACAAGACTTTGTGCTTATAAGTGTATTTATCTCAGGAATTTGTCATAGTACACACAGTCATCTCAGCTCCCCAACAGTCTCTTCTGTTGTGGTGGCCTTGGTCTTTCTTCTGTAAGTTTATGCCACCATGGAAGGTATGAAAGCTATCCTAGTGTTTAGGAGGCAGAGGTAGGAGGATCAGCTCAGCAGAGCGAGTTCAGGCTACACAGTGAGTTCAGGTCGGCATAGACTACACAAAACTCTGTCTTTTTTTTTTTAAAAAAAAGTACACACACAATGAAGAATGAAGGGGTAGTGTAGGAGCCACGGCTGGAGCAAGTGCTCTCCAAGCTCAAACCTCAGCTCCATCACTGCTACTGGCTGTGAGGATGTGGGGCTATTTAATCCCCCGTGATTCCATTCCTTGTATTATACCCACTGATGTGACCATCAGAGGGCTGACTTATCAGGCTGCAGCTCCGAGGGCAGTGTTGCTTCTGGCCTGACCATTCTGTCATCCTCGGGCTACTTGCTCGAGGAGGCAGAGAGTATTCTTTCTCTCCATTCCTCTGCCTCGGAATGTTCTTCAATCTGGAGTCTTCCTCCACCTCTTCCTCCTCTTTCCCCTTCCCAGCAGGTGCCCTCAGCATTTGCCTGCTCTGCTGCCCTACTGCCACAGCTTCCACACACTCCCAGGGCGTGAGTGTCCCGACGACATCTGTGGCATGAATGACTCTTTTGCTGTAAGATGACAATGGTGTGCATTGGAAATGACAAACCAGAGAAATGTTATGGAAGAGACCAGAAAGGGTCTGACCCTTTGTAGATGAGGAGGAGGAGCAACACAAGAGCATGCTCCATGGGTGGGGAGGTCACACAGAGTGATAATTGTTCACAATGCCTCAACGGGGCAAACCTGAAGCCAGGAGACTGGTGGATGGCTGTTGGCATCTGGAGGGCCTTCACGTACCTGTGTAGCAATCAGGACGGATGGCACCAGGCACTCAGTTGGGACTGTAGTTTGCAGTGACTCTACATATTCCTGGCTTCCACACAGCACAGCAGCCACTAGGGTGACTCAGGGCTCCGGCATGTATCCTTCTGCCACCGAGACCTGTGACTCCTGCCCCATTACCTTTCCCCTGTCGTTGAGGAAGCCATCGCTGGCCAGGAGGTAAGCCAGGAGGACACAGAGAACACCTTGTAATGGGAAAATGGTAGAACAATGTAGTAGCCATGTTCTGAAAACTGCTCCAGGCTGGGGGTAAGGCTCACTTGGGGAAAGTACTGTTAGCGTTAGAAAAGGACTTGGTTCAACCCCCAGCATCCCATAAACCACAGTGGAAGCACACAAGTCTGAAATCCTGGCACTCCTGAGCAGCAGCAGAAGGACCCGGAGCTCAAGGCTATTCTCAGCCCCAGCCAGTTCCCTGCCAGTCTGGGGTACACTCAAAACAGCAATACAAGCACTCTTCAGCCCAATACATCCCATCTGCCCATGAACCCATTAGGCTCATCAGGCTCCCCTGTGCCCAGCTTCCTTCCCATCCCCATCAGGTCTCCACAGAACACCCGAAGGATGCTCTGGAATGCACACGCCAAATGTGTCACCTGCTTGTTCTCCAGTGTCCCCCACTGCTAAGAGTTAAGGTCTGCAGTGCCCCCCTTCCCTCCACCTCATTGGCTTTCATTCTCTTCACCCCAGCTATTTCCTCACTCACCCCTCAGTTTCAACCATAACAGGTGTCCAAATCCTGTGACCTGCTAGGGACAGCCCACTCACCTCCTCAGAGCTAAACTGAATTCCAGTACCCAGAAACCTCTCTCCCATCACCCTCTCTTGTGATCTTCCTATCAGCCTGGATCTGGAGCTGTAAGGTCTGTCTCTTCACTGTCCCCTTTTTCCTTGGATAGGCCGTGTTCACCATGGTGCCTGGCTGGAGTCTGTAGCCCGTGCATGCATGCGTGAACAGCCATCTCCGTGGAAGAAGGGTGAGCACGAGCGTAAATGAGTGTGTGTATGGAATCCTAAAGTGGAGAGAAGAGTATGGGTTCACTAGAGTTGGGGCTACCTTGTTCCAATCTAGCTACTCACCAGATGATGACTTTGATTTTGAGTTTGACTTTACCTTAATGAGCCTCAGCTGAAACTTCTTGGCTCATATATTCCCTGTTCTCTGGATTGAGGTGTTTTATCAAAGGAAGGGACAGGAAGACACGAGACCAGATACACTACCTGAAGTCTCCAGCAGATGTCGCTACGAGAGCGCCCTGAGCTTACACCTGCGCGAGTTCTCAGGTTCTGCTTCTGGTCATTGGGCTTCAGTCCAATTCCAAGTCTCCACTGGTAGCCAGATTTCGGAGATCCTGGAACGTCTAGCCCTCGCTGCAGCCAGTCCCTCGTACAGACGAGGGTGAGGAAAGAATGTGTGTGGTAGTAGTTCTTTAGATGAGGTCGCCACCCCGGTTTCTAGCCCGTGTGACAGAACTCTAACCAGGCACGAGGGTTCTGGAATGAGCCTCTATCCTCTCCACCCAGAGGATGGCCCTTGGGCACCTGCTGGTCTCAACCTGCGAATTAGTGAAGGCGAGCGGGATTCCATCGCCCCCCACCCCCAACTCCGCTCTGCCACCCCGCCTCCCACCGCGAGCTCGGAGGAGCACCGCGGGAGCGCGCTCGGGGCAGACATCCTCGACCCGCGGGCGCTCGGGCGCGGGGCGGGCGCTCCGGGAGGCGGGCGGGGGAAGGGCGGAGAGGGAGGGGCGGGGGCGGGCGGCAGCAGCGCCCCGCAGTCCCCGCGCCTCAAACACTTGCCGCGATCGCTGGCGCGCAGCGTCGCCCCGCGTTGTGCGTTTGTCCCTCTCTCTGGCTCCGCGGCTCCCGCGCTCTGGAACAGTCCCCAGCGCCTAGCGCGGACCGACGTCCTGACGGACGGCCCAGGGAGCCTCGGCTTGTGCCCCCTGAGCAGGCTATGTGGATTGCCCCGCCGGGCCCGGCCGGCGGGATCAGCACAGCCCTGCCCGTGGCACCCGCCACCAGCAGGGACTATGACCCGGAAAGCGCGGCGCTGCCTGGGCCACCTCTTTCTCAGCCTGGGCATGGTCTACCTCCGGATCGGGTAAGCGCCGCGCGCGTCCTCTTCGCGCGTGCGGTCCAGCGTGCGGTCCAGGCAAAGTTGCTTGGGTACGGGAGGGAGGCGTGCTGCCCAACTTAGCTCAGGAGAGGCAGTGGGCGGTGCGGGAACCCTGAGGGCACAAAGGATCCCAGCCAACGGACACCTCCTGAGCGCTTACTGCTCCGTAGAACTGGGCAGGGGATCGGGCCATCCCAAAGAATCGCGGAGTCTGGAAACCCTCAGAAACAAATAGCTCTGGGACTCTAGAGGAGACTAGCTGCTCCACAGGGTCATCTTTCCCAAGGACCCTGCAAGCCACAAGCACAGTAGGTCTGGCAGGACTACAAGCACCCCAGAGAGCTCGGTTCCCGGGAGAAACTCCATGCGTTGGGCGCAGCCCTTTTGCAGACAGGGCTCCCCAGGTAGCAAACAAGGACCTAGGGGAGGAGGAACGTTCTCTGGAAAAGCATTAACCACCTCTCAGAGGCCTGGCACCGCCTATTTCCAGTGACCCTCAGACCCACATCCCAAGGCAGAAGGCAGCACCCTCAGCGATCAGAAACAAATAGTAAGACCACAGATAGTCAATCGATGGTCAGAGATACCAAGGAGAAACGCTCTCTAGACACCAGCAAAGGGAAGCGAGACAGCCCGACCCTGGGGTCGCTGGGGTGGGAGCCAAGGAGCCCAGGCGTGCCTGGAGGTGGGGCAGGCAACACTCTTACTAGAAAGTGGAAATAGGCGGCTCCAGATACCGCTGCGCTGCATTACATGGTGTCTCCCTTTGTACTTAGGAAGTGACTTGTGCGGCAGGATTCGGGAGATGTGGTTGGCTTTAGTCATGGACAGAGGTGCTGGCGCCAAAGGGCCACCCTTGTAGATTTCACACCTGCCTCTCTACACACCCCCTCTACCTGCTGGGAACCTCACGTTGCCACTTTGGGGAGGACTCGACCCAAGACCGGGGGGGGCGTGTGACAGACCCTTTGTGTTTCTCCATCGCCACCCTCAGGCCTCCCACTTCCCCAACCCCACCTCTCTGGAACGGGATTTCGCAACCAAGTGTGCGATGAGTGGACTAGGCGGCCTCCAGCCCGACCGCGGATCAAGAGGCGGCTTCTGGGCTCGCGCGCTGCCTGCCTGCGGGTGTGTTTTAAGTGTTATTGATTCGCCCGCGTCTGGATGGCTTTTCTTTTTCCCACTTGCTTTAATCTTCATCTTGGCCGGTGCACTGCCGCCCTTCGCTCATCCACTCATCCAGCATCCAGGAAGCGGGTCCGGCCTACTGGCTCTGGCCGCGTTAGGTATTATCTTCTTTTTTAATTAGAAACGGGGAGGAGACACAGAAACCTGCAGAAGGAGAAAACAGCAGAGCTTAAACCTCGGAGATCGGACACCTCATTGGCTCACTAGGGGCCCAGTTACCCTAGGGGGAGGAGGAGGTCAGGAGGGCGTGGCCTTCTTCTCTCTGGAGCAATTGGAGGGAGGCCCCAGTAAAGACTTGCAGTGACTTTGACCTGCTCCGCTGCCCCCTGGGTCCGAGGGTTAAGGTCCCCAAACCTCTGGAGGTTTCCCAGTCTGGTTGGTAAGACTGGCTCCTGTGTCTCCCATTTTGTGTATTTTAAGTTTACCTGGGTTATTCAGATGACTCCAGCCCCTGGGAACTGTTACCAAATATTAAAAAACGGCACCTCAATATGTGCTTCCCAGCGACCCTTCTGGGCGCAGACTGCCTAGCAGAAGCTCTTGCTTAAGCAGTACTGTCTCTGAGATACACAGAGGGCTGTGAACTTGCTCCAGGTTCGAAAACAGAAAAGCTTTGATGGAAAAGAGGCCCGCCCCCTTGGGCACTAGTAAATTACTTCTCTGAAATTTGGGTCCCATGGTGTCATTGCTCTCTGTAGGGAGAAACATATCCTGGGGGCCAGTTAGAGGTTTAGAGGACTTGTAGGTGAGATCTTTACTACCTCATCCTTCTGGCCTGCCCTCCCTCAGACACTCCACCCTCCCCGTGGCTGTGTGGGAGGTCCACTATAGTATCTGAGTTGAGGTTGCCCCCTCCAGCACCTGCGACCCCACAGTCTCCCTCCAGGTCTCACCCCCTGTATCTGTGTCCCCTCCAGTGGCTTCTCTTCCGTGGTCGCTCTGGGTGCGAGCATCATCTGTAACAAGATCCCAGGTCTGGCTCCCAGACAGCGGGCAATCTGCCAGAGCCGACCGGACGCCATCATCGTCATAGGAGAAGGCTCCCAAATGGGCCTGGACGAATGTCAGTTTCAGTTCCGCAATGGCCGCTGGAACTGCTCAGCTCTGGGAGAGCGCACTGTCTTCGGGAAGGAGCTTAAAGTGGGTATGTGATCATCAGACACCCTATGCAGGGCCTTCTGGGCCACCCTTGGGACCCTCCGTGGTCCCTTTACTAGCGCTGTGCTCTAGTGCCCTTGCTGATGGTATGTTGTGGGTGTATGGATTAACGCCTACCAAAGGCCAGGGTTGCAGATGGAAGCCATGTGTGCACTTTGTTGGTTACAGACAACTACAAACCAACAGAGAGGCCAAAGACTCACTGGCAGATCTAACGTGTTTTCAAATGAGGTACCAATTTAAATGTGGGGTGTTTTACCCATCATAGGGGGTTGCAGCTTCTTTTGGGAAATGGGCAGATCTATTGACCACTTAGTGTGGGCTGGCATCATTGTGATAGTTTGAGCTGAGACTGCAGCCTCCTGAGGGTAGGGTCTGAGTGACCCTTTCTCTGCCACAGTCCCCAGCACTCCCTACTGTGGTCCAGCATGCATAGTCACTCCCGTGACATAGACAGTCCCGCGAATCCATCTGATTTCTGCAGTAATGTTTGGCAGGGATGGGGGGTTGGTATGTGCAGACGTGTATATATGCCTGAGCATGTGCACACGTGTAACCAACTTGTAGAGCAATCATGATAGGTGTGTGATGAGAAGAGAGCAGGGAATGTCACTGATCTTCAGGAGGTCCTGGACCATGGGGGAGGATGTGGAGATGTCTTCTCACTTTTATGTGTCCAGGCTTAGGGGCCCAAGATGGCAACAGACTCACTTCTGTACTGTGTCCTTCCCCAAGCCACAGGGCAATTCAGGTCTCTTGGGGCTGGGCTTGTACACAGCTCTGCTGTAAAGGTCCCCTTGAATTGCTCTCTTCAGCCCTAGCACCAGCAATTCCAGCGGGATGCTCAAAACCCCCTGTCCAGTCCAGCATCCTCCACATTCTGGCTGCTTTCCCCAGCTTCCCAGGCTGCTCCATCTCCCGGCTGCTCCCAGAAGGAACAGTTTAGTAGAAACCAGAGCAGGGTATTACTCTGTGAAAGACCCTTTAAAGGGACCGTTCACTCCAGCCAGCAGGAGACTATTGCCCACCTGTTGCTGAGACTTTGGTCTCTTCAGGGCCACTCAGTCTTGTTCTCTTTTCCAAACACACTTCACTGGTTCCTCTTAAGGGCCATCGTGCCTCTCTGGAGATCAGTGCCCAAATCCTCTGCATGCATTCAAGTCTCTGGGAGCCTCCCACTACCTGCTCCTTGGCTCCATATCAGCCAGCACCTCACACTATCTCAGTGCTTTCTGCCCACTCCCAGCCAGCTCATGGTGAACATGTCATCCCCTGCCTCCAGGAGTCTTGCTCAAGTCCACTTTGGTCACTAGATTCTGTATAGACTACAGAGTCGGGCCCTGTGGTCTGTATGACATGGGCAGGCAGGTTCCCTCCTGCAGAGCCCCTTTCCCAGCATTCCCTGTCTGGATACTCTTCACACCCACCTGTCCCCTCCCTCATGTCAGCCTCAGAATCAGTGTTATTGTGGAGGAGAGAGGAGCAGACCAACTCAGCTCAGGCAACACCAAGACTGCGGTTGAACCCTCTGAAACCCCAGGCTCCCAAGCCTTCTGTTTGTCACCTGTCAGCTTCGTCCTTCTCAAGCGTCCTACCCAGGCTGGGTGTAAGGACCCTAATGGCCTTGCTGGACTATGAAGAATTAACTGAGCTTCAGAAGTGAGTGGCCACTTGGCCAAAGTGGGTGACAGGGTCTTCCAGGACAGAGATCATCTCTTACAACTTCCTGTTTCAGAACGAGTATAGCCAACCCACAGACACACTCTGACCCATTGGGCTGTAGCAGAGGGGGGCAGGATGGAGGCACTCTTGAATTATAACACCCCACACACCTAGCTACATACTGTGGGATTAGCCCTACATAGTCTAAGGAGGAGGGACGCCACCAGTATCCTGGGAAACAAAAGACTGGGTTAGAGGCATGCCAGTTGGGACAGGTAAACTATGAGGAAGCACAGAACATGGCAATGCTGGGGTACCATGGATGAAAGTGGGAGCTAGAGCTGGGAGATGTGGGGGCCCAGTCTAAGAAGCCTGAATTTCTAGGACTTGGAGTCTGTTGAGATATTCTGACTATGACCATGACTACCAATGTATGGGCTGCACCTTAAGCATTGTCACAAAAAATGGCAACTTCCTATGAGTCATGTCTTTCTCTTATGTTAACAAGTATCTTGTTATCTCTAAAATTTGGGATTCCTGGGATCCTCACCCTGCCACCGCCCCAGGATTCTTCAGCTTTTCTCATAGAGGTGAAGTCTCTGACGTATGGATCTGCTCTGACACTCTGAACCACAGAGCACATGTGTCACCTTTTCAGGGACTTCTCAGAAGCTCCACCCTGCCCATCTTTGTATAGTCTTTTGGCTAGAGTTTAGTCACATGGCTTCACCTAGCTGCAAGTGAAGCTGTGAAAGGCAGTCTTGCGTACAGAGCAACCATGTTATCAGCTCAGGATGTGATTATGAGGCAGGGTAGCTAGCTTCTAGTTCCTTCCTCCCACCCATCCCTACTGTGGTCCTCTGTTCTGCCTGAGCTTCCTGGCTTTGCCTTTCCTTCTGAGTGTCTGGATTTTCATGCAGAGATCTGAGAAGGCTGTGAGCATGTCTGGACAAGGCCTCTTGGAAGCAGAAATTGAAACCAAGTCCAACACACCCAGGTGAAAAGGGGACTGTTGAAATGCCTAAGGAACTGGAAAACTAGGGATGGTGCTGGCTTCAGAATAGCTGGACCAGAGGTTGCATTGCTTTCCACCAATGCCATGGGGACAACCAGATGGTCATTGTAGACCCAGGACCGCAATAGGTCCAAGACTTCAGGAAAGACCCTTGACCTACCTCAATGCTTCTTCTGGTTCTACAGCTTAATGGAGCTGGACTTTGGCTCATGTGTTCATTCCAAGGGCAAGGTGCCTTGCTGGCCACCACGAGAGAACTCCACTCTGGGCGTCTCTCATGGAAAAGAAGCAGAATGCCAAAACTGGGGCTTAAATAGCTGACATTTATTCCTACCAGTTCCTAAGGCTTGAGGTTCAAGACCAAGGCCCAGCAGGTGTGCTTTCTTCTGAAGCCTCTCTCTTGGACTTGCATAAGCTTTCCCCTCTTGGTGCTGGGGATCCAATCCAGGACCTTGTACTTACTAGGGCATCACTCTACCACTGCCTGTGAAGCTGTGTGGTTGCCTTGTCCTCACCTGCTTCTTCCTTTCCCTCATGGATGCTCTTATGGTTCTTTTTAAGAAGATACCAGTTTCGTGGAAATTGGCCCACCAATGACTTTATTTTAACCCAACCACCCCTTTAAAGACTTCTGTCAGATTGCAGTCACATCTGGGGTGCTAGGGATCAGGGTTTCAGTGTGAGTTATGGGGGACATAACTGAGCCTACAGCAGCAAGCAGTGGTATGGTCCATGACTTAAGAGAAATGCTGGAGGGCTGGAAGGGGCTCAGAGGTGGGACACCCCCTCCCCAGATGGAAAGAGGAGTTTGGATCTAAGAGCAAGGTAAGGGGCTTGCTAGCTAGTCGCTGGGATCATGGGTAGTGGGAAAAAACAAGGGAACTGTGTCTAAGGTCCTAGGAGACAGGGAGAGGGCTCAGGTAAGAGAGGGTTCTAGCAAGTAAAGCTTCCCTGAGAGTGCCAGGATTCTTTCTGTGTGGTGTAGGATGTGATATGTTTAATAAGCTGAGACTTGGCCCCGGGGAGACTCTCTGGGGGCCCAAGAAGGGCTCTAGCCCCACCCATCCCTATCCTTTTCTTCTGTGTTGGGGATTGAACTCAGGGCCTTAAGCCTGCTAGGCAAGTGCTCTGCCCCCTTAAAACACTTTCTTAGGCCATTAAACCCTTTTCCAATGGAGGAGGGATGGCCCTTCCTTGTGGGAACTTCCTTCTCCACCTGTCCCCTCCCAGGCCAAACTTTCTCTCGTTGTAAATGTGGAGGGGATGGAGAGCTTTCCATGTCCCTGGGGTTTATATTTTATTCATCATAACAGATATCCTCCCTGTGAAATGACTTCATTTCAGCTGAGTTTAATCATGACGGTGGCAGATTCCACTTCTCTGTCACTCCATAGTGCCACTATGCTTCCCAAGGGGACTTCTCAGACCTCCACATTCCTGCCAGGTTGAGTGGGTGCCACCCATGATTTATATTTCCCAGGGAAGGGAGGAGGTTGTGTTTACTCAGCCTGAGCTGCCTGTTCATGCCTTCTGCCCGTTGCCCTGTTGTCTTGCAGGTTCTCCCGTTGGGCTGGGATGGCATGGTGATACTGGTGTCATGATACTGTTGGGGAGCCTCACTCTCTGCTTTTCTTCACTGAGGCTCAAATGTGGCCAGAAGCTGAGACAGTCCTTTTCTGTGGCCCTGTCCTACCAGTCTTACAGAGAGGCAAAAGTTAGCTGCATCCGTGGCTGGTTTGGGGCAGAGCTGAGACTCAGTAGTGAATTCCCCATTGCTGGAGGGATTTGCCTCTGTGTGTGAGCCAGACTTGAGAACCTCAGAGAAGCTGTCTGGGGCAGCTAGATGTGCTCCAGAGTCTGAGTCACACCCAGGTTTCCATTCGGCTTCACCCTTATATCGCTGATGACTTTGGGGGGCATGGACCTTTTTCCTCTCACTCTGCCCATCTGATGTGGTTCACCATGGCAGGTAGCAGCAGAAATACATGATACAGGAGTAAGACGCTGGCACCTGGTGGGCTGGATCTCCCCTTTCCCTCTTCATGGAGCCTGTGTGCTGATCTGATAGAGATACAGCTCAGGAACTGGGGACTCATTCCCCAAGTTCTATTCTTTGTTTTTTTTTTGTTTGTTTGTTTTGTTTTGTTTTAAGGTAGGGTAGTTGTCCTGGGACTCATTTGTGTACCAGCCAGGTCTCGAACTCACACAGATCCACCTGCCTCTGGCTCCTGGCCCAGGTTCAATTTTTTGTGTGGCAGAAAGTATTGACCAGGCCACTAACCTGAAGTCCTTACATTGACTTAAATTGTGTCCCCAAATCTGCCCGATTCTCATCGCCTGGTTTAAAGCATCTTCACACGGTCAGTGCCTGGACAACTTTCCTTATGCACTCAACCCGGCTTGGCCCTCCATTCCATGCAGACATCAGTGTTGTTCTAAGTAGGATGCCCCCACATAAAACTCTATTGTGATTTCCTGTTGCTCTCGGAAGAAATGCAGACATGGTCCCTACTCCTTTGGCCAAGTCCTCTCTTGGCACAGTCTGCTGTCCCCTCTGCCCACATGCCACTCCCCAGACGTCCTCCGTCTCTCTGCTTCCCACTCCCTTAGAGATGCCCCGCCATACTCCTGCAGTGCGTCCCTATCCACCCTTTCCCTTTCCATATCTTCCCCGATGCCATTGCTGCTCAGACAGCTCCAGGCCTTAGTCCTAACTACCTGCTGTCTCCTAGCCACAGACCTCGACCACAGTGATAAGGATGCCTGTCTCCCAGGTGGCTAGGGGATGGACGAGGCTGGTGAGTCTCCCTTTGTTGCTGGACCATCTCTATATCTCCAGCCAGAGCTCTGTAGGGAGCCGTGGCTTCATGCCCAGCACATGGAAAACTGGTGACCACCATGAGCTCAGCAGACATGGGTACACTACAGAATACTGAACCAGGGAATGGTTCTACAACGCGCACAAGAGAGACAACCGAGCTGCTTCATAGCCTGCCACCCTGGTATTATACAAGGTTCCCCTCAAGAGCCACCTCCTCCAGGAAGCTCTCCTTTGAGACAGCTGGCCCTGCCCAGTGGGCTGCTGTATTCATTGCACTCACCACGTGTGGACACGTGGAAGAACGCATCTCTAGTTAGTCATCTCTTCCAGCCTGAGGCTCCTTAGGACTTGGGTCTGCCAAACTGCCTTTTTCTCCCAGGACCCCCAGGCCTGGTAGAGGCCAGAACCTGGCACATCGTAGGTTTTCATGGAGTACCCGAAGACCACTCCTTTCCCCGCATGACCCCAGTGCCTTAGAGCCAGGGAGCGCAGGCTAGCCCTGAACACCATGTGTGCCTTAGAGCCATGGAGCACAGGCTAGCCCTGAACACTGTGTCCAGGAGTCCCTCACATAGTTTGTAAGTGCTTTATTTTCCTTGCTGGGAAGATGAAGCATTTCATTTTCAAATAAATAAGACTGAACATTGTTTGCCACACATATCTGTTTGGGTCCTTTGATGCTGTGGCACTTATCATGGCAGCTGTTTTGTGTTTTTAGTGCCAAGTGTGGGACCCAGGACCTTGTGTACATTAGGCAAGCCTATTCAAATAGCCATCCAGTGCGCTCACTCTTCCGTCATCTTCCCTTTGCCTTGCCGTCCAGGGGGATAAGTATTGACCAGCCAAGAAAGACGATTGTAGCCTCACTCAAGAGCAGCTGTTTCCAAGTTCTGCTCAGCAAACTTGTCCCCGCCATACCCTGCCTGGCCCTGACCATCACTGGCAGATGCTGTGCAGGAGGGGTTTGGTTTCATGGCTGGTGATTGGGGGAACTTAGCTTGTAATACTCTTTGCTCTGACCGGGCTGATGTGTCTACCAGTATACTAAAAGCCCTAAAAACTTGAGCATCTGTTCCATGATAAAGCACTGCAGAGGCCCATATACTGGGAATGGCTACTCTGTGATACCCTTACAGGCAGCTGAACTCAAAATGCGATTTGGGGCCAACACTCAGGTCATCCACTCTCAGGTCCAACATCTTTTCTATGGGTTCAAACAGGGGCCTGCTAGCATCCAGTGTGATTGGGACCCATCAGGTCTGCCCAGTCAGCATTCTGCAGCAATTCCCAGAAGGCACCTAGGAAATTTGGATGCCAGAGTCTCCACACAAGGGCAGTAGAAATTCACAGACATGTCTGACATATATCCGGGAATGCATGGTATAGGATAAAGAGCTCAGACCCAAAGCCTACAGCCATGAGGTTTTACAGTTTCTGAGGAGCGTGTTTGGTTAAATTCACAGCTGTTAAATGTTTATGGGCTTAGATCCCTTCATACCTACCTGCCCACCCCACGCTCACTCACCTATCCCACAGACAGGATCTCTGTACAATAAAAACTGGTGAGCAACACACAAATCAGCCACGTATCTTCCAGCATCTGATGGGACAGATAAAGCTGGGATTGACGTGCGCTCTATGAAGGGCTGTGTCACCTGCAGGACCACCCTGGCCTGCAGGACACAAAGAGGTGTGTATTAACCTCAGTACTAACACTTGCCGTCCTCCCCCTTGAAGAGATTTCCCTAGAAGCTCCGGAGGAGCGCCTCTTGTCTACAGGGCAACCTGGTAGTGGCTTCCCGGGTTCTCAGTTCGCAGATGAGAAGGGTGAGGCTCAGGGATGCAGGGTGTAGGGTTGGAGTCATCCCACTGGCTGAGGCACAGTGGATGGCAAGTGCCCTGTCACGCAGACTGAGCTGAAGACACCTGGCATTGGTTCCCTGGGCTTCTGTGTAGACAGTTCTGACATGTGGCTGATGCAAGGCTCAGCAGTGCATTGTGACTTGTGCAGGGTCCTAGACTCTGGAAAGGATGGGCCAGCAGGATGCTGGAGTGATGGGCAGGGTCAGAAGAGAGGCTTCAGAAAGAAATAGAGAATCCCAGATGACTGTGTTTGTTTGTTTGTTTTGAGACATAGCCTCATTTAGCCCAGGCTGACCTCAAACACACTATGTTGCTGAAGATGGAATTAAACTTCTCCCCACTCCCAAGTGCTAGGGTTACAGGCATGTTCCATCATTCCCAGATTTCCCATGGAAAGGTTTTGCACATCACATCCAGAGGTTTTGCTCAGGCAGGGAGTTGTCCAAGAGATTCGATCAGGAGGTTGAATGATAATCACATTCTTTGTGCACACAGAAATTTGCTACGTCGCCAGCATTATCAACAAAGAAATGGTGGTTTCCATCATGTGCTCAGGGGGTGCCACATTCCTTTCCAAATGCTCATGGCCTCCGGTTTGGTACCCTCCTGCAGAATTTTTCCAGGGATGGGCACACATGACCTAGGATTCAGCCTCAGGTCCACCCGCCTCCATCAGGGCCAGGGAAACTCTGATGCATTACCTTTCTCTCTGGGGCAGGCATTTAAGCCTTTCTCTCCTCTATTCTAGAGGACTATCTGGGTCCATATCCCTTGCATGAGAACCCCTAAAATCCCCAAAATGCTCTGTCTTTTTACCCACGGCTTGGAAAAGTGGAGCAGCGTTCGGCTGCTTGGCAGGATGGATGGGAAGTCCTTTCCAGGGAGAGAGATAGAGCGAGGGGCGGCCAGCTCCACTTTCCCTCTGCCTTTCTTAACAATGCACCATCTTGCCCAAGCAAAAGCTCTTTTCTTCCCCCATTCTCGCTTAGAACACAGCCAACAAAGGGCTTTTTGTCTCGTTTGCATTTTTTTTTTTTGCAAGCCTCCGTTCATCCTGGATTTTCGCTCTCCTGACATTATTCTTTGAGATGAGCTTTTTGTTACATGGTCTTTCCAGCTTCTCCATGGTAGACAGTCCAGTGCACACACACACACACTCACACACACACTCACGCACACGCGCACTCCCTTGCACACACAGTCCCTTTCACACAGTCATTCATTCAACCCAGAGACTCCGTAGGTCAATAATCTAGATCCCCACAACTTCAAGGGGAGAGAAAGAAAACTCAAGTCAGTATAATATGCAGATGGATAAGGTGCTGGCCATCAACGCAGAGAGGGGACATCAGGAATGGCCTCAGAAGTGGAGACATTTGCAGCCACATCATGGTAGATACCATGTTGTTAACTTGATGGTTAACAATGTCTCTACTTTGAGCTGCTGTTTGCTGATCCCTGCCAGGTGTGGGCCAGGCCTTCTTTCCAGAAAGATTATTCATGATTTCTAGTCTAGAAATGAAGACCCCAAGGCCCAAGAGGCAGGTTAACTTGCCCAGCATCTGACCCTGCTGAGGAGCAGGGAAGCAGGGACCCATGATTTCTGCCTCACAGAGCAGCAGAAAGGGACTTTCTAAGCTTAAGAAAGTCATAACAAACGGATGGTGACCCTTGGGGGACAGTCAGCAGTGTGCTGTGGTTTGGCTCTGTGGGAAGAGGGACCCACAGACAGAGCTGAGGCAGGACAGCAGTTAGAGTGGGGTGAATGGCACCTGCCTTTCCCAATTTCTGTCTCCTGTCTCCTCATCTAACTTAACCCCCACACATGATCCTAACCCTTAACTCTCCTGGTTATGCCCCGAGTGCTTCCTAACTCCTGTGTGGCAGAGTGCTGGGCTGTGAGTGGCTACCACACCAGCCTGGTGAGAGCAACCTTTGTCCATCTGTCTGTTTTCCCAATCATCGCTTGTTTCTGCTGGTGTCACTGTGGGCTGCTCACTCTCTGACCCATTGGCTTTAAATAGCAAAAGAGAAAAAAAACCCTGCAATGCACACTGTGGTTTCCAGTCAGATACCGTAAATACACCCAGATAATATTCCGGTGCAAACCACGGGCAGCATTCGCAAAGGGCGGAGGATGGAATCTTTGGGGCCAGCTTGGACAAGGGCTCATTTCCTCTGTCCCCGTGGGACTGCTCTGGAGCTGAACACAGAGGGCGTCGACCAGTCTCTGGCTTCACCTCAGTACTAACACTTGCCCTCCTCCCCCTTGATGAGATTTCCCTAGAAGCTCCGGAGGAGCGCCTCTTGTCTACAGGGCAACCTGGTAGTGGCCTCCCGGGTTCTCAGTTCCCAGATGAGAAGGGTGAGGCTCAGGGATGCAGGGTGTAGGGTCGGAGTCATCCCACTGGCTGAGGCACAGTGGATGGCAAGTATCCTGTCACGCAGACTGAGCTGAAGACACCTGGCATTGGTTCCCTGGGCTTCTGTGTAGAAAGTTCTGATGTGACTGATGGGAGTTGAGGGTAAGGTGGAGGGAGGGGATTCCTCACTGGGGACCTGGAGATCTGGGGTCCTGGGGACTGGTTCCAGTCTAGTCTCTGGAGTCCCAGGTGACCTCAGACAGGTCATCCTTCTATCTGTGGCTCTGGGAATCTCTTCTTTGACTCTAGGAACAGGAGATGGCTCTGCCCAAGACAGGATCCTGGGACTCAGATCTGGGATCCAGATCCCTACTCAGTTTCCCTTCACGTCAATATCCCTGTCTTACCTGACCCATACTGGACAGGGACATTGATCTGGGTGCCCCTGTCCTGGAGACTTCACTCCCACAGACCGTTCAAACCCTGACACCCCAGTCTCACCACTGCACTGTTCCGTGTCTTCAGAGTCCTCAGCTAATGCAGCGACTCAATCTTGCCATATGCCTTCCTGCAAAAGCAAAGCCACACCTGAATCCCACAACGTCCGGCCTGCCTGCAGCACCATGCTTAGTGCACGGCAGGTGCTCAGGATGTGCTTCCTGGCCTAGGTGACAGAGGCCAGATTTTAAATGAAGACCTTCCTTTTGCCCCTGATAGGTCAGTGTAGACTCCTCATCACCAAGCTGGTAGCTGTTCGCAAACATGTGTCAGATCTGGTGGAGAGGTGGGCTGGAAAAAGAGACAAGAGTTGCAGGAAAGTGGTCATATTCTAGAGTCCACTTTTAGGTCAGATCAGGTCAGCTCTTGTGCCTGGGCTTCTGTGAAGAGGTGACCAAGTCAGCCTGCCCCTCACAAGTTGGTTGCCTCGATCTGTTGATCAGCAAGGTGTTCAGGACACAGCCCAGCCAGCAGCCCATTTCTGAGGTCTTGGCACATACTGTATGAATGCAGTGTCATTAAGCCTCGTCCACCACATCTGTCTGTGGGAGCTGAAGGAACCACTTAGAACTTACCCGCAGATTCTCTGCAAGTACCGCGAGATGCGCTCAGTAAGCGTCCCAGTGAAGGCTTCCCAGGCTGTGCTGGGAAGAGTGTGGACCATCAGGATTGAGGAATGGCCCAGGTCATGAATGGGGGCACTATGTGACCTCTCAATTTGCTTCCGGCTTTACTTGTGCCTGTGACATCAGAATGTTTCTGTGGGCCTCAGCTCTCCAGTCCCAATCCAGGGAAGGAAGTTTGGGTGGGTAGAGCAGCAGGGTGACCAAGAGATTCCAGGACCCTTCCCTACTAGATCTGCCATCACCCCATTTCCTTCTCAGGGTACCAGGACCTGACATGTATCAACTGTATTAACTGGCAAGTATTAACTGATAACCCAATGCTGTCTCTTGACAGAAGCAATGCATTCTGGGAAGAGCTGATGCCTCTCCTCTCTAACCATGGCTTTCAGATGTAATGACAAGGCAGGGTAACAATGATGCCCAACAAAGACCTTGACTCTCAGTTCTGACCCTAGTCTAGGTAGAAAACTTTAGGCAATTGCTTTTCTTCTCAAAGCCTCTGTTTATCAGTAAAATTGGATGGTGTCTTACATTGGGGCTGCTGCGAATACACCCCAAAGAGCCAAGTGTGGGTCTGGCACCAAGTAGGTGCACCACAAATGTTACTCATTGTCTACCCTTGTCCCCGTGAGTCTGCAGAGTCTGGGAATGACTGTGCTTGCTTCCTGGTTGTGGTAGACAGGACAGGCTGAGAGGCATGCAGCCTGTTCGCCATGGGCTCCATCTCTGCCTGGTCAGAGCTTATAAAGCCTCATTCTCTTCATTTGCAAAGTAGGGCACTGTCACCAGCTCACTTGAGGGGCCATTTATTTGTTTATTTTACTTTATTTTATTTTACGCGTATCCGTGTTTGGCCTGCATGTATATATGTGCACTGTGTGCATGCTTGGTGCTTGCAGAGGTCACCAGTTGTGAGAACTGGACATGGTTTAGATAGCACCTGACCAGGGAGCATGGTACTAGGCGAGGGGAGCTGTCCCTCCTTGCTTCTCAGAGCAGTGGGTGCTAAGGGCCAACTTGTCAGGGAGGTCAGGCCATGCATGGTCCAGCACCAGACTCCTTGCTGGTCAGGTACACCTTAAACTGGAAGCCTGACTGCCCTCCCCTCACCCCAGGGAATGTGTGAGCTGAGGCCATGGCCACCTCTGTAGCCATTGTCTTAGGTAACTGACTCTCATCACCTACATCACGCTGTGGCTTGGGAGACTCAAGAAATCAAGTGGGGGGCAGGCAGACACCCGAAGTTACCACAAGAAGCATAGGTGTGTCGGGCTCCACCGTGCAGGGGGAAGCCCGAGAAGGGCGCGGCCCCTAGTCGCCCCTCAGTTTGCATATTGCACTTCTGGTCTGGCTAAGGGAACATCATTCTTCCCACCTGCTGCAGTGACAGCAAGGAGCACCTCTGTGCTCTGAGGTCATTTACTCCCAGGACAGCGCTCGTTCAGGTGAGGCAGCCAGGGCAGGTGTGCAGCTACACTCTGGTGGCCCAGGTGAGTTAGACTTCTCTGCTGGCTCCGGTTTCTTCAAATGTAAGCGCAAGAAAATGAAGAGCCACCCCCTTCACCTTCAGTTCTGTCCTCAACAAACGCTGTAATGACTAGCTTGGGACGCTTTCTCCAGCTTTAAACCTTGGTAATTGCTTTCTGTTCCCCACAACCTCCATAGGAAAGTGGGAGCTGTTATCACTTCTTTAACAAGGGCGGGATTAGGCACGGAGAGACAGCTGCCTCACCTGAGGTCACACAGCTGGAAAGCAGTGGAACACCATTGCCTCTGACTGTCCCTTTCTCCGGGCCCTTGAGGGGTTGACATTGATGGTAATGCGCTCCCCTAGAGTTTTGTTTCTCATGTCTGTTTTCTGGAGTGAGCTGGTTGTGGGTAGGGCACTTCCTCCTTAACTCTCTATGATCCTGGGAAACTCAGCAGGTGCGCAAAATGTCTTCTGCAAGCCACAGCATTGAGCTGCCATTTTGAAGAAAGACAGGGGCTCCACTCTGAGGACCCCATTTTTAGACATTTGTTAAGCCAGATTCTGGCCTCAGCATTTTACATGGCCCTCGCATTCCCTTCCTGGGTAGACATTGGCATTATCCCAGGCTCATGGATGAAGAGACCAAGGTCTTGGAGAAGAGGGACGATCCCATAGCAGTCATAGTGACCCAGACATAAGCCTAACTTGATAGGGGTGCTGTGGGTCGCTTTCCTGAAAGCGGGAGCAATACTGGCTCTGTCCAGCCAAGCAGGGTACCAAAGCAGCAGTGGGGAGAAGGTAGAACAAGTGGTGCATGAAGCAGATTCGAGGGAAGCCCAGGTGAAGGCCAGGATGCTAGGGCAAAGGCTTGCATGTTTCTCACCTGCTTCCTCAGTCTCCCTGGCAGCCCATTGCATCTCTGCCTCAGCTCCAAAACACGTTCTTCCGAGGTGTGTTCTCCCACCCATGCGCCTGCTCAGTTTCAGCTTCTTTCTCACTCCCCCAGGCTGTAAGAGCTCAGCGCCCAGGGCTCCTTCAGGACTCATCATGGGCAAATCCTATTCTCCTTCACCCTGCAGTGCACACATGTCTCTTGAACCTATTTGGCAAAGGGGAGACTGAGGTCCAGAGAAGCTAAGTGGCTAAGAGGCAGCAGGACACTTGCACCCACTCAGTATTTCTGTTGGCTGCATCCTGTTGCCCAGATCTTTCTACTCCTACAAGGCAGCCACAGAGAGGGTGGAGGACAGATATAGGAAACAGTGTGTCACAGTAGTATCAGTGGAGAGCCAGAGATACTGTTTCCAGAGGTGCCACTTGCTGAGCACTGGCTATAGCTTTGAAGACGAGCCCTTGATGCTTCTATCTCTGCCACAGCTGCCGAGCCCAAGGCACAGGGCAGGGGTGATTACTAGTCAAGGCACAGGGGCAGGGATTAATGTCCCCAGCTTCAGCCTTCAACCTGTGCACTCTACCAGTGTTCCATAAATGTCACTTTTCTGTGATGTGAACACATGCACAGGTGACAAGATTCTGTCAGGTGTACTGGGAGAGGCAGGGGGTAGAAATGGGATAGAAGATCTCTCTCTCTCTCTCTCTCTCTCTCTCTCTCTCTCTCTCTCACACACACACACACACACACACACACACACACACACACACAATCCAGCTTTGCTGGGGTTCAGGGATTGCAGGAGAGTGAGTGTGTACTTGACTGGGGTCCCAGGCATTATCACCACCTAAGAAGTTCTCTTCACAGTCAGCATGAGACATCTGGGTGACTCTTGGGGAGCCACTGCACTGTGCTCAGCCTCTCCCCTAGGCCGGATCCCACCTTCTCCCTAGATGCCTTTACTGGAGCGTCTCCCAGATCAGCTCTTACAAAGCTCTTTCCGCTCTTCTGCCCCCAGGGAGCCGGGAGGCTGCCTTCACCTATGCAATTATTGCTGCGGGTGTGGCCCATGCCATCACAGCTGCCTGCACCCAGGGCAACCTGAGCGACTGTGGCTGCGACAAGGAGAAGCAAGGCCAGTACCATCGGGACGAGGGCTGGAAGTGGGGTGGCTGCTCTGCCGACATCCGCTACGGCATCGGCTTCGCCAAGGTCTTCGTGGATGCCCGGGAGATCAAGCAGAATGCCCGTACCCTCATGAACTTACACAATAACGAGGCAGGCCGGAAGGTAGGCAGCAGGGAGGACACTGCAGTGACAGGGGTGGTGTCTGGGAAAGCCCAGCTCTGCACCTAGCTTCGAGTGTAAGCATGAAGCTTATTGGCTGAATACAAAACCCAAAATGGCTGCTTCCCAGCAAGGAGGTAAGAGGGAGGCTGATAAGTTCTCCAGGGTTCCGCTGTCAGCTGTATAAACGGACTCCGGGGAAGGACTGAGGCAGTTGACGGAGGCATCCACAGGGACCAGCTTTCAGAGTAGCTATCCTTTTCCTGTTGCCTAAACCAAGACCTAAGCCAATCCTAGAAGAGTGGGGCAGGATTCCTCCTGTTTTCAGCAGACCAGCTGGGAAGGGAGGGGAGCTGAATGCCCAGACCGTGAAGGGAAGCAGATAGGCCCGAAGATCCATAGGGCAAAGCAAAGAGCCACGAGTTGGGGGTAGCAGAGGGAGGCAGGCTCTGCTCATGTAGGACCAGCTATGGCTGTTGAAATGCAGAAAGGCACCAATACAGGCTGGGAATCCCATCCCAGAAGTATTCGCACATCAGCAGCCTGACCAGGCACTGAGGGACGCCCAGGTCACTGCTACCTGAGAGGGCAGTGCCCCTGGTTAAGGCCTGAGGCTGGGGTGGGGTCCTGAAGGCCTGTGAAGGATTAGAGGTGGGAAGGGGTCTATGCTTTGCTCCATGAGGTATCTGTGAGGCAGGGCGGACACAGACACAGAACTGTGGTGAAGTAGCCCCAGGAGGTTGTGTCATCTGTAACATACTGTTCCTGGTGAAGAAACTGAGACACAGGCAGGAAGTCATGTGCTAAGGGTCCCCCAGCACTGGAGCCAGGCATGTCTGGACACAGTGTTCACCTTCTCTGAGCAGTTGTGTACATGGCTGCGGTGGCTGAGACGGTGACAGGGTCCCCTTTGCTCAGTCAGGCTCTGTCATTGCTGTCCTGCCAGGGCTGAGGAAAGGATGGAGGATCTGAGATCTGACCCAGCATCCTTAGCGCTCAGCCAGGGAGGCATGAGCCCATGTTGCCCACACGTGCAGAGGGACGCAGTGAGGAGTGTGATTGGAGGCCTACATACCGTGAAGGCATAGACAGACCTGTGTCCAGAAGGGTGAGAGGGGCTACCCCCTTTCTTGTGTCCCTCTGGCCACATGCTGTGTGTCACAGCCGCTGATCAGCCTTGATATGTAAAAGAAACCTGGTCTTCCCCAGAATGATATCCAAGTAAATCAGGTGGCCCCCAGGGACCATCTTGTCCAGACCGGTCATTCTGTGGGGGTCTCAGCTGTTCCATCCTTTCCATGGTCGCAAAGTCCTAGGGGGAGATCAGAGGTCACAGGTGCTGCCCCTTCCTGAAGCTCTCATTCCTTGGAAATTCCCTTCTTTATCTCCTCATCCCACTTACCTGTTTGGCCTATGCTGAGGTAACACATGAGGCTAGCCCATGTGTCACAGTGAACCCCAACTCCCAGCTGGGATGCAGCTTTGTTCCATAGCTTCCTCACTCAGGACAGCCTTGGGGTGCCCCTTACCCTGGAGACGGACATGCTGCACATGGACACATGGATCAGGGCCCGAGCAACTAGGTAGAGGCACGATGGCTTCAGAGCAGAAAGGGGCAGAGGTCTTGGCAAAAGGGGCCTGCCTGAGGTGTGAGGGGCACAGAAGGAGGGATTTTTCTTGCTTGATGGTGAGGGCCTTTCTTAGTCACCGTTCTCTTGCTGAAAAGAGACACCATGACTAAGGCAACTCTTATGAAAGAAAGCATTTAACTGGGGGCTGGCTTACAGCTTCAGAGTCCTTTGTCATCGTGGCAGGGTGCATGGTGGCACATATCACACTGGAGCAATAGCTGAAAGCTACATCACTGTCTATAGACACAGAGAGAGAGAGAGAGAGAGAGAGAGAGAGAGAGAGAGAGAGAGAGATTGGGCCTGGCATAGGCTTTTGAAACCTCAACGCCTCCACCCCCCCACACCCAGTGACACATTTTGTCTAACAAAGCCATACTTCCTAATCCATCTAATCCTTTCAAATAGTGCTACTTCCTGGTGACTAAGCATCAAATATTTGAGCCTCTGGGGGCCACCGTGATTCAAACTACCACAGGACCTTTGGGTGTCTCCCCACAAGAGCAGTTCATCTAAGGACCATGTGCCATCCTGAGTATGAGAGTTAGCTGGGGACCCTGGCATAGGTCTGGATCTCAAGGATATTATTAGTTGTAAAGCACACCCCCTCCCCAGGACTCCCCAGCACACACCAGGCTGCACTGGACTCCACGCGGCTAGTGGGGAAAGGCCCACAGCAGTTGATGGAGATGGGTCAGGACACTTGAGAAGGATCGTGGTCTTGTTGATCACTCAGTGCCTCGCAGAGTCAAGACTCAACCTGACCACAGGCTCTGGAGCACCTCAGCAGTTGGTGTGAGAGGAAAGCAGGGGCAGGAGAGCCAGGAGAAAGGTCATCCATGCCTCCTGCAGGCTAATGAGAGGCCATTGCTACAGGAACGCCTACTGTGTACCCTGCAAAGGACGAGGACCAGTGTGATTCCAGTGGACTCAAGACCCAGGCCATGGTGGCCGGGGCATTGCAGACCAATGTGTTTAGCCTCTGCCATGGCAGGGGTAGTCACAGAAAGGCAGGCCCAAGACTGTAGATGCTCCTGGGGAAGGGGCCTGGGAATTGAAATCCCTCTTCTAGACTGATGTCACAGGCCACTCTGCTCAGGCTGATGGAGTTCTAGACTCTCTCGTTCTGGTTAGTGGTTCAAATCATAGGACACTAGAGGGAGAGAGACGTCTGGAGAATGGTCATTAAATACTCATGGCAATCTCTGTGTCCTTGAATTATCTCTTTCCCATCCCTTGGGTGGCAGTGAGATGAATTAATTACTCCATGGCCCGTGTCCTCAGGCTAGTGTGATTCAGATAAAGGGGCCAAACCTTTGACTCATGGCTGAATGTCGGGGAGAAAGGTGGTTCAGAAAACACAGCAACAGTGCAGTTTCCTATGGGAGACAAGGAACTTCAGTCAGGCCTTGAAGTAGAAGCAGAAGGATTCCAGGAAGAGGGCAGTTAGCATAAGCAGGCATGGGACTCAGGGATGGAGTGTCTGCATTCATGATGCCCTCCAATCAATCCCCAGCATTGAAAAAAAGGAGTTGTTAAATCCTAAAAGAGCAGTAGGGGCTCCATGGTCTGAGGCTGGGAACAGGTAGTGAGGTTGCTGAGGAGGTTGAAATCAATTCAGTGTCAGAAGTAGCCAGAAGTGGTGTGATGGGGTGAGCTTTGGGTGGATTCCTGTTCTTCCCTGGCACGGAATGGAGAGCTACGAAAGGCCTGAGAGGTAGCGGGTGCCGACATCTAGGAGTTGGGGAAGTATAATAAGCAGCCATTGGGCAATGATTGGGGGTGTGCTCCTCACTAAGTTAGGTAGAGGAGACAGGTGTTGAAGAGCACAGGAGGGCTCTTGGAGATGTAGAACTGGTAACTCCCGAGGGTTCTGGCACCTTCTGTGGAGGAGGGACAAGGCAGCAGGAACTGCTAAGGATGCCAAGCCTCTGAGGGGTGAATGACAGAGTTAAACAAAGACCAGGGGGGTTCTGGGGAGGGAGGTGCTGGAAGGGAGGTGACCAGAACACAGACAACCTGGGACCCGCACTGCACAGGAAACTTTCCCCCTAGTCTGCATCTGACAGTGGCTTCTGCTGTTTCTTGGCCTGGCAACATTATTTCTAAGATGCAATGACATTGTATCTTCCTCCAACTCTGAGTCCTCACAGTGACATTGTATCTTCCTCCAACTCTAAGTCCTCACAGTGACATTGTATCTTCCTCCAAGCTGTAGAGGCTGTGGAAGGTGAAGTGTGCTGGGGAGCTCTGGAGGGTCCTGGGGAAGGATGGATTGTCAATAGCCCCTGTCTGCAGTGAGGGTTGAGACCAGGACCGGCAGCCTGAGGACAGGGCCCCCCACTGGGACAGGCCAGCCCTGCTGGAATGTGCCTTGCTCCAGAGAGGTGAGCTAAGGGGGATGGAATTCCACCTGAGTGTGGAGTCACCTCTTGCTCACAAGGGGTGTTGGTCTTGTCCCTTCCTGCCCTGCCCTGTCTGGTCTGGGTGCTCCTGGGGGCTGGCTTTCTACTCCGGGCATGGATGCAGGGAGGCCAGTGTATCAGGGGACAACAGGGACCCAGCCCCTGGCAGCAAGGGCGAGGCCCAGATAAGACTTGCTCCACTTGGTTGCTGCTGGAAGCCACTTGCATACTTGACCAGAGAGAGTGGACAGTGTGGCATGTCAAGTGCCCAAGTGGCCAGGCCCCACCTCCCCGGAAACCAGCTAGCAGCCCTCAGGCTACTGTGCTCACAAGTCCCACCCCATGTTTAGGGCAGATATGGAATCTCACTTTCAAAACGCAGGAAAGGCCTGCATCCTGGGCTCAAGGGATCTGAAGGAGGGTGGCCTTGGGTCTTGGAGGCTTTTCCAGGACTGAGGTGGGGTGGAAGAAGACTCAGAGCTCTTGCTTTGCCCTTGCCCTCCTGTGCTCACTAGCCTGTGGTCCTGAGGTCCTGGGCCAAGCATCTTGTTCCTACCCATGGCTTTTGCACAAGTTGCCCATCAGGGTGAAGTTCAGCTTCTAAGGAAGTCTTCTCTCCCCAGTGCCCACCTAGTTTCAGTATACCACTCAGCTCCCTCCCTCCCTCCCTCCTTTCTTTCTTTCTTTCTTTCTTTCTTTCTTTCTTTCTTTCTTGACATAGTTTTGCTATATAGCCTAAGCTGGCCTTAAACTTATCTTTTTTGTGTGTGTGTGTGCGTGGGGATTTGAAACAGAGTTCCTTTGGGTGACAGGCCTCTGCTTTTAATTTTTAAGGCAACCTGCCACTTGAATTTATTCTCTTTGCTCAGCCCTTCATGTCTTTATGGCCCATCACCTCCCACCACAAGGAGGGGGCAGGACAGCTGAATCCTCTATGCCTGGAATGGTGCCCCGCACACAGTGGGGTTCAAGAAGGGTTTATAGAGTGCATGAATGAATGGCAAGTGTCTTCTCTTTCCTGGAAGTGTCTGGGGAGAAGATTCCCAGTTAAATTTGGATTCAAGATAAAAAATCAATTTTATATGTGTCCTAAATGTTTTATGAGACACACAATTAGATGTCTTCTTTGTTTATGTCAATTTTGAATTTAACTGTTCTGTGTGTTCTGAATGAAGCTCATGCCATGGTAACTATGTGTTCACATGAAGCAGGAAGAACACAGACTCTAAGAACCCGCCATTCAGTTCCCCCATAGTGGCAGCCCATAGAACTGTAGGATGCTGTTACCCCCGGACTCTGGCATTGATACCATAGAGATACAGAGCCTGAGGGCTGTGTGCCACCTTCCCTCCCTGGGGACACCCAGTTGGCACACACCACTAATCCACCTCCTATGTTTATAATTTTGTCATGTTGGAAGGTTGTATAGGAGTGCTGAAGTGTGCAGCCTATAGAATCCTTTCTTTTTTCTGAGACAGGTTTTCTCTGTAACCATTCTGGCTGTCCTGGAACTCACTTTGTAGACCAGGCTGGCCTGAGACTCACAGAGATCCACCTGCCTCTGCCTACCGAGTGCACGGATGAAAGGTGTGCGCCACCACTGCCCTGCTAGAATCCCTTCCTGTTCAGTGTTATCTCCTAGACTCATTCAAGTTGCTGTTTGCACAGTAGCTCTTGCCTCTCAGCAGCCACGTGACAGTCCACAGCTCAGAGGCAGCACACTTGGTTTATCTGTTCCCCCGCTGAAGGACATCTGGTTTGTTGGCAAGCTTGGGCCGTCGTAAATAGAGCTGCGGTGAATGTGTGTGTGCAGATTTTTCTACGACTGTACATGTCTAGTTCTCTCTACTAAATGCCAGGAGTGCCAACATACTGTTGCTGAGATTTTAGCGTTATGATAAAGCAGCAAAGCATCCTACAGAGGGATGTCAGCTTCGCATAACAACTGCCGAGACCACTGAACCGTAAAGGGGAAGAGTTGCCTTGGCTCGTGGTGTTGGGGGTTCATCCCACGATGGGTTGGTCCTGTTGCTGTGGGTTGGTGGCAGGTCATCACAGTAGGATGTATGAGGGAGCAAAGCTGCACACTTCATGTCTGGAAGGTGACAGACAAGGATGGGGTGGACTATGTCTCACTTTCCCCTTTGAGGTTACCTTCAATGACTTGAAAACCCCCTACATGACCTATTGGGAACCAGCCCTTTACTACATGGGATTCTGGGGGACATCCCAGGTTAAGCTACAGCACTGGTGTTGCCATTTTCCACTCCCATAAGCCAACTGTGAGTGACCTGGCTTCTCCACAGCCGTGCCCACACTTGCTGATAACACAGGTTTTTATTTCTGTCATTGTGATGGGTGTGTGCCGTATCTCACTGCGGTTCTAGCCACACCTCCAGTGGCTGATGAGGTGAGCGCCTCTTCTTGTGTGTTTCTGCTATCTGTATACCCCAGAGGGCACAGTGAGAACATGTCTGTCTGGCTTGCCTTTTTACTGTTGGTTTTGGACATTTTTAATTCATCTATTCAGATGCTCTTGTCAGGTCCATGGTTTACAAGTCTTTCCCCAGTCTACAGCTTGTCTTTTTATCTCTATGACAGGGCCTTTCACAGAGCAAAAGTGGGCCCATTGTTGCTGCTGTTTGATTGTATACACCATCTCACTGTAGCTCAGCCAGCCTGGAACTTGTGGGACGGAAGTCTTTGAAGGTTAGCTAAGAACCCTTTGTCCCTAGGCCCCTAGGGTGCTTTACTTCTAAAAGTTTTGCATTTAAATTCCTGGTATGGTGGCATGTGCCTGTAAGGCCAGGACTCAGAGGGCTGAGGCAGGTAGACTGAGTTTAGGGTCAGCCTGATCTATATAGTAAAGCCCTGACTCAAAAAAAAAAAAAAAAAAAAAAAAAAAAAAAAAAAACTAAGCATTTAAGCCCATCCATTTTATAACTAGTTGTTTTAATCCAACAAGTTACTGCTTTTAAAAATTAATTAAAATTTTAATCTATTTTAAAATGCCTAATATAAATTTACCACTTCAACTATACATATATACATTTATTTATATGATTAAGCAGCTCAAAGTCCATTAGTATCATGAAACATCACTACACCTGTGCACAGACTCCATCGTACAGAGCCCTCCATCATATCTGCACAGGAGACATCATCTCACTTGTGCCAGAGACATCATCATCCCTATGCCAAACGTCCATTCCTACATCTATACCAGAGCCTCCATCACCACACTTATACCAGAGCCTCCATTCCCAGACCTATTCCAGAGCCTCCATCCCTATGCCTGTACTAGAGCCTCCATTCCCACACCTATACCAAGACCTCTATCCCCAAACTGTGCCAGGGCTTCCATCCCCACACCTGTACCAGAGCCTTCATCCTCTCACCTATACCAGAGCCTCCATCCCCACACCTGTGCCAGAGCCTCCATCCCCACACCTCTACCAGAGCCTCCATCCCACACCTGTACCAGAGCCTCCATCCCCACACCTGTGCCAGAGCCTCCATCCTCACACCTCTGCCAGAGCCTCCATCCCCACACCTGTACCAGAGCCTCCATCCCCACACCTGTGCCAGAGCCTCCATCCCCACACCTCTTCCAGAGCCTCCATCCCCACACCTCTTCCAGAGCCTCCATCCCCACATCTCTACCAGAGCCTCCATCCCCACACCTCTACCAGAGCCTCCATCCCCACACCTCTACCAGAGCCTTCATCCCACACCTGTGCCAGAGCCTCCATCCCACACCTGTGCCAGAGCCTCCATCCCACACCTGTGCCAGAGCCTCCATCCCCACACCTCTTCCAGAGCCTCCATCCCCACACCTGTGCCAGAGCCTCCATCCCCACACCTGTGCCAGAGCCTCCATCCCCACACCTCTACCAGAGCCTCCATCCCCACACCTGTGCCAGAGCCTCCATCCCCACACCTCTTCCAGAGCCTCCATCCCCACACCTGTGCCAGAGCCTCCATCCCCACACCTCTTCCAGAGCCTCCATCCCCACACCTCTACCATAGCCTCCATCCCCACACCTCTTCCAGAGCCTTCATCCCACACCTGTGCCAGAGCCTCCATCCCCACACCTCTACCAGAGCCTCCATCCCCACACCTCTACCAGAGCCTTCATCCCACACCTGTGCCAGAGCCTCCATCCCCACACCTCTACCAGAGCCTTCATCCTCTCACCTATACCAGAGCCTCCATCCCCACACATGTGCCAGAGCCTCCATCCCCACACCTCTACCAGAGCCTCCATCCCCACACCTGTGCCAGAGCCTCCATCCCCACACCTGTGCCAGAGCCTCCAACCTCACACCTGTGCCAGAGCCTCCATCCCCACACCTCTTCCAGAGCCTCCATCCCTACACCTGTGCCAAACCAGGACCAGTATCCAGGGAAAGAGGATAAAATAAGGGAGGAGTGGGACACCAGTGACCGAATAGGGCAGTCTTCCCAGAGACACTGGCAATGCCTATGGGTCCCCAGCTGTCACTTTGCTCTGGGCTACCAACACCTCCTCTACTCAATTCTATGATGACATGACAACCTAGGCATAGCTCAGAAAATGGCTGGACACCATAGTCTTAAAGGAACTTGGACCATTCATCCAGAAAGAAGGTGATTTTAGCCAGCTGCCACTGTCCCCCAGGCACTCAGCAGACCATGCCCCATAAGGAAGCACCATCGAAAAAGTCATGTTCAAGCTCAGGTGAAGAACATACAGGCTCTTGTTGGGGAGTGGCGGGGTTGATACTGCCTGACACAAGCTTCTCTGCTGGGAGGACACAGGCAAGTCTAATGTCAGCACCAACAGTGCAATCCCAACTTAATCCCCACAACCGCTAACCTCCAGCCTGGTCCCAAGTCTGCCACTTGGGAAAGTGGAGGTGGGCAGAGGTAAAATGGCCCAAGGCTACACAGAGTGCTCAGGTTACCCTAGGCGTCTGAACTCAAGCTGCCTCCAGACTAGGGTTCTGGGGCTGTCCTCTTTCAATCCTGACCTCCCATGAGTGGTTCCACAATATTATCCAAAAATTCTGGAACCTTCTGAAGCCATTTAGAAGCTTTGGTTGTCAGCCCCCAAGTTCCCACTTTCTAGCCACCTGTGAACTGAGGGTCGGTCATTCAGGCCCTGTGTCTTGTCTTGCTCTGGTTGTGGGGCTCCGGGCATTGTCTTCCACCTAGAATAAGACACTGGGGGGCCAAAGGAAACAGCTGATTTAAAGGTTTTATGCACTGATGTTTTTTAAAGCAGAGTTTTTGGCCTTCACAGCTCTGGTCTTGTGCTGGGCAGAGGGCAAGTTTGGAGCCCTGAGCCCTCACCGGCAGGGTCCTTCTTGTTCTCCTAGGAAGCATGAGCTTCAGCCCAGCGTCTCCCAGAGCCCAGCCTGGCATAGCCTTGGTGTCTTCGGGAGGTGCAATCCAAGGGCTAGTGCAGGCTGTGGGCTTGGGAGTGCTGGTCTCATCCCTACTCAGTGTGTGTTGCTGTGCTTTAGGCTGGACCTGGCCTTGCTGCTTCTGGCCTGGGTATCCTTAGCCTGTCACTTTGCTTCCCTGCGCCTGCTCTTTCCGTCTGGGAAACGGGCTCACCTCATAGAGTGCTCAGATGGACTGAAAGTGTTTATGGTGACGTTGTTGAACGGTTTCCTTAAGTCACGCATGACTGTTTGAACAAACTGCAAATGAGTATGAGGAAAACTCAGTTCTTTGGCCTAGGAGTCTAGTACTCGGTGTCCATGTGTGGCTCATAGTTAGCTCATGACTTCCCTGCAACAGGAAGTTCCCTAGACCCTGGAGAGCATAGGGTATTTAGAACCTAACATTAATAGCAAAGTTTAGGAAGGCCTCCATAGCCGGCCACCTTCCTGGCTTCCAGGACCAGCCATGTGATTTCCCCCAGAAAGAATCCCCCACGTGGCTGGTCCTGGCAAGAGCTTACTGGAAAGTAACCAAAAGGGAGGGGCAGCGTAGTGAGGCAAAGCTGGGGCTCAGTTACGCCGCAGTGAGACCAAGTCAAAATGGCCTCACTGGGCACACAATTGCCTTCTTTGTCCCCCAGGAAGGGGACTAGAACTCAGGGTGTTATCAAGTAAGTGAAGGGGAGGGCAGCAGAAGGGGATGGAGAGGGCTGAGAGGCATGGCATAGGCCTGCAGGGAAGGTAGGACTGGCTCCTAGAAGCCAAGCTGTCAATTCTGCTAATCCTGGACAGCTGTGTCCTTTGCAGGAAACTTCAGGTGTGCTAATATACCGAAGAGGACTTTCTGCCTAGCCAAGGGGACTCACCTGCAGGGTACATCTCAACCAAGGGAGATGGCTAAGGATGCGAGTGTTCACCATGCCATAGGACGGCTTTTCCTGCTCCCCACGGGATGAAGTCCCCTGCCCACTGCATGGATGGTGGGGTGCAGATGGGGGAATATAGCAAGCCACTGGTGGGGAGGGGGTGTCTCCTGATAACCAGAGCCTTAAAGACAGCAAGACCTGGGCACTGGCTGTGGGCAATGCCAGCTTCAGCTGCTCACTGTGGTGTACCATGTGCCCCTCTCAAGACTGGACATACTGTGTGTGTGTGTGTGTGTGCGCGCGCGCGCGTTTGTCCCATTCCAAATGCGTCTCACAACTACTCTCACCTCACAAGAGAGGGCCTGTTGTTATCCTGCCACAGGAGGAAACCGAGGCACTGAATGAGTGGCATGCAGGAGGTAACCCTGTCACCCGCATTGGCAAGCCACACTGTGTCCATCCGCTGTATACCTGTTTCTTAGCCCTCTATTGTGTGTGTACATGCATGGTATGCTGAAGTCACAATGACTAACAAGTTTCACACACCTTATTCCTGCAAGACCTTCACTATTTACACCTTTTCCTGGCCAAGCCTTGCAGCTCAGTGCAGGTGAGCAGAGTCCCTGGGCCCCTGTTGTAAGCAGGCATGGCCTCTGAGGCTCTGGTGGGCCTCTGTGCACCAGAGGGTTGTGCTGCAGGAAGCTGTTCTCCTTTGGGCAGGTAGGGTTGCTGGCCACACCCCGCTCTAACTCTCAAGAATTCCAGTTGGGCCTTTGTTCTGTGCTGGCAATAGAAATGGCCTGAGCATGGGAAGAGCTTCCTCCTAGGCTTGATCGGGCTGCTTGTTTGTTGTGTGATCTTGAATAGCTGCCTGTCTCCAAGGCTCAGTTTCTTTCCCCCTTGGGGGGGGGGGAGTTGAGGCACCAATAGTAGACTTCTTAGATCCCCTTGAGCAGAGGATCCACTGCCTGCAAAGTCCTGGATGGCCAATCTTCCTCTGTGGAAAGCTCGCAGCCCTGTGCAGCTACTCTGAGACTTCATGAGTCTTAGAAGCAGGGGTTGCAGACGTAACATGAAAGCCAGAGTCGTGTTGTAGGTATTTTTTTAAAATGGGGGTGAGGGTGAGGCGGGGTCTCCCTATGTAGCCCTGACTGGCCTGGCGCTTGCACAGATCCACCTGCCTCTATCTCCTGAGCGGTGAGATTAAAGACTCGCACAACCACGCCTGGCTAGAATCTGTTCTATTCCTAAAGCTCTTGCTAGCTCTGTGCTCCTCCCTCTTTGAAGCCCTGTTCAAACAGCTTGTTGGAGAGATCTGGGCAGAAGGAGCTGCCTGGAAGTTATTGAGATTTGTTACTTCTGAAAAGGGCCACAGGAGACCAAGTCACTGTGTGATACTATGAGGTCCCTGAGATGGGTCTCTAGGTCAGTCAGTCATACCTAAGCAGCTCCTCTGTAGAGAGCCCTGTCTAGGACCTGCAAACTTCTCCACAAAGCCTTATCTACAAGCAGAACTTCTGTCCACACTCCTGCCTGCTGCATCCAGCAGCTTTCCTCCTCCCGGCTGCAGGCTGCCTGGTGGCCTAGAATAGCCTTGCCCTGCTTCAGGAAGCGGGTGCCATCCAAGGACAGAGCGTGGCCTTGCCTCTGGCTACGTGCTTCCTTTCACGCCTCACAGGTGGGGCTTCACCTACTGCCCTACTTCTGCCCACTACAGATACCCAGGAGTCACCTGTGCACCAGACCCTGAGTTCAAATCTCCTGCAAGCAGAATCTGCCCCTGCCTGGTGTTCCGGTTCAGCGGCACCTCTTCCTGGCAGCCCCCAGACTTGATGCTGCAGTCTTTTCAAGTGTAGATTGCATCTCCCACCCTCTGTCATAACCTCACACTCTTCCCTTCTATCTCAGCACAGATCCCAAAATCTTCAAAATATCCAACAAGACCCTCCCTCGGTCCTCCTCTGTTCCGACCCAACATCCTATTTCCCCTTTGCCTAGTACCCTCCTCCTCCACTGCCCTCCTCACTGGTCTCAGATATGCTGGGCCTCAGGCCCTTTGCACTTGCCAGTTTCTCATTGCTGCGCCCCCAACACTCACCCCACCACACATCCTCAAGTCCTTGCTCAGATATCACCTAAGAAGGGTTTTCCTGACCACCCCACTGGAAACTGCCCCCATCTGTCTCACCACTTCCTGTTCCCGCCCGTGTTTTGTTTTCCCACATAGCACTTTCGACCACCTGACATAATATTGGGAGTTTGCCAGTGATCCCAACATGACCGGAAAAAGTCAGAGCGCTTGCTGTAGAAGGCCTCCAGTGGGAGGGCTCAGGCCCGAAGATTCCCCCACCCATGGTCAAGGGTCTGTCTCTTCCATCCCTGTCCCACTTACTCAATGGGACAAGGTTTGTTTTAATGCAGCTCTTATCATACGGAAGGCATTATTCTAAGTACTTTGTACATATTATCTTACACAGTGCTCCTAAGAGCCCACGAGGTGACCACTCTCATAATCTTCCTTTATAAACTGAGGCGCAGGGTCAGTCACTTCCCCAAGATCAAGATTACATGGCCAATAAATAAAGAGCCAGAATATGCACACAGAAGTACAGGGCCAGAACCCATGTTCATTATACTCAAGTCTCTCTGTGCCTGCTCACTTTATTTGTTATATGTGCCTACTTCATGTTAACTGCATTTTGGAGATGAACATATACATAGATGACAAAATGCTGCCCTCCCTCAGGGAGACCACAATGCAGTCAGAAATCCTGAGCCAAGATAGGGAGGGGGAAAGGTCTCATTCGGGAAACATGTGCTGACACCTGTAATGTGTCAGTTCTGGACAGCAGAGAGGAAGCATGGTTTCTGGTTTTGAGGGGTGTGCAGTGTGGTGGTGCGGGAAGAAAGTGAACGATTGCTTGGAGACCTCACAGCAGAAACCGTGTCTGACACAGAGGAGCATAGGGCATTGTGGGAACCCAGAAGAGGAGGCCTCTGCGTGGGGACTGGTGGAAAGGAACAGATGGCCGAGTGGTAGCATGGCCACCTAGGTGTGTGGGTGAATGGCCATGTAGGTGAGCGGAAGATGGAAAGATGGATAGATACGTGGGGGGGATGGGTGTGTGGATAGAAGGGTGGCTGAACAGATGGATGCAGAGATGGTTAGCTATATAGTTAGAAAAGAGGGATTTGGGATGGATGGATGGATGGATGGATGGATGGAGATGTGGATGGTTAGATGAATGGATGGAGGGATAGAATGGGTAAACATGTGAATGGCTAGGTGAGAAAGATGGAAGATGGATGGGTGGGTGGATGGGTGGGTAGGTGGGTGGATGGATAAACATGCGAATGACTGGGTGTGAAAGTTGGAGGATAGATGAGTGAGTGGATGGATGGATTGATGGATGGATGGATGGATGGATGAGTGGATGGATGGATGGATGAGTGGATGGATGGATGAGTGGATGGATGGATGAGTGGATGGATGGATGGATGGATGAGTGGATGGATGGATGAGTGGATGAGTGGATGGATGGATGGATGGATGAGTGGATGGATGGATGGATGAGTGGATGGATGGATGAGTGGATGGATGGATGGATGGATGGGTGGATGGATGGATGAGTGGATGGATGGATGGATGGATGGATGAGTGGATGGATGGATGGATGAGTGAGTGGATGGATGGATTGATGGATGGATGGATGGATGGATGGATGAGTGGATGGATGGATGAGTGGATGGATGGATTGATGGATGGATGGATGGATGGATGAGTGGATGGATGAGTGGATGGATGGATTGATGGATGGATTGATGGATGGATGAGTGGATGGATGGATTGATGGATGGATGGATGAGTGGATGGATGGATGAGTGGATGGATGGATGAGTGGATGGATGGATGGATGAGTGGATGGATGGATTGATGGATGGATGGATGAGTGGATGGATAGATGGATGGATGGATGGATGGATGGATGGATGGATGGATAAACTGTGAATTACTGGGTGGGAAAGTTGGAGGATAGATGGGTGAGTGGATGGATGGATGCATGGACGCATGGATGGGTAGATAGATAGATAGATAAACATGTAAATGACTCAGTGGGAAAGTTGGAGGGTGGATGGTTGGTATGAGGGTTAATGGATAGATAGATCATAGGCGCATGGATGAATGTACATATCAATATTTGAAATATGGACCAGTAAGGTTGGAAAGGACAGCAGGATGCATGGATGGGTGGGTGGGTGGATGGAGAGTTATTTGGAAAGATAGTTGATTGAATGAACGAGTAAAAAGCTGAGCTCATTGCTGGGAAGTTGGACACTTTCCCAGTGAGATCACCAGACCAGCTGAAAGAAAGGGTTGCAAATCCACACATTCATTCACACAACAAATGCCAGCAAGCACCTATTTGTGTGTCCGGTACTGTGTCAGGCTCTGGGATTAGGTGTGGCACTTGCCTTTATAGAACTGACATTCCAGGGGGAAGTCAGACGACAAATAGATGGAGAGAGGACCATTGTCAAAGAGTAATAAATGTCATGTCAGAAAGATAAAGCAGAGTGAGGGGCAGAGATGACAGGAATGGGATGTTATTGGGGGTAGATAGAGGAGCCCTCTGAGAAGGTGAACCGTGAACAGAAACTGAGCCCTCTGGGGAATACCACTTGAGTCAGAGCATTCAATAGCCCAGAGGCCAGTGTGGCCTCACCAAGTGAGCTGTGACTATAGAAGTGACAAGGTCACAGGTAGGAGCACTGGGAGCAGGGAGGCACTGGGGGACATGTGTGTGAGAGGCCTGCTGGGAGTAGGCATGCCTGGGAGGTGAACAACCTGCCTCTTGGGTGTGAAGGTTTACAAGGACGGTTGCTGTCTTGGAAGCCGGTGGAGACCACTGAACATGGGATGGTTTACTGTGGAGGGCTCCCCTCCCTCCTCCCCTGGAAGGGTTCCCAGTTGGGAGGCCATCAGCATTTTAATTACAGCTCCCAGTTCTCAATGGTTTGCAGCCCAACCGTGAAACAGGCCCCGGGCAACATGTGGCACTTCCGTGATTTACTCCCTCACCCTGTCTATATTTAGTGCCCCTGGGTGCTGTTGGCCAAGTTTTCTGAGAGAAAAAGAAACGGAATGTGGGGGCGGGGTTAAGTCTGCGATTTTAAGGGCATCGATCCATTTTTCAGTTGTCCTCTGAGGTAAGATTTCTCAGCCTGCCCTAAGTTACTGGTGCCCGCTGATGTGGGGTACAACTATCCAGTGCCCTGCTTCTTTTCTCTCTGAGAGAATGAATGCTTTCTGCCAAGTGGTGGCTTTGGAGGCTACCACAGATCAGGTGTATCTACAGGCATGGGCTCCCACTCTCTGTCCGAGGCTGTACTCCTCATGCCCCCCACCACACAACCTAACCCAAAGCTCAGGATCCTGCAGGGCTCCTCAGACTTCACATGGCCATAAACCACATGGAGGGTGGAAACACCCTCTGACTGACGGTAGGTCTGGGCAGGGCCCGCGGCTCTACATCTCCAGTAGCCTCCCCAGTGAGGTAGGTGCTGCTGGGTGCTGGGGCTGGAATGTATATGCCAAAAGTTTGGGTACTGGAAACTTAATCCCCAAAACCAGGTGGAGATCTGGAGGTGAAGCCTTTGGGAGGTGATTAGGGGCAGACAGAGTCTTGAGGCCAGCCCTTAGAATGGCATTGGTGGCTTTAGAAGCAGAGGAGGAGAGGCCTGAGCTCCGGCATTATCCTGTCTCACATGCGACACTCTGCCATGTTGTGACACGGCACAAGGTCCTCCCAGATGTGAGCACCGTGTGTTTAGGCTTTCGGCCACCAAAACTAAGCTGAATAGTTCTGTATTCTTTAGACATTTCCTTCTCTCTAATATTCAGTTAGAGCCACAAAAAACAGCCTGGGACATTGGCCTTAGGACCACAACTGGGCAGCAAGGACCTCGACCTGTGCCATCCGATAGAAATCTAAGATAAGCCAGATGGGTAAGGTGTTCTAGTGACCACATCAAAAAGACAAAAAGAAGCCTGGGGATGTGGTTCAGGGGTAGAGCACTTGTCTAGCATGCACAAGGCCCTGGCTTTGATCCTCGGCACTAAAGAGGGAAGAAAGGATGCTCTTAAGGGAATAATATATTTTATTTAACCTATTATCGTCCTTCAGCACATAACTAGTATAAGAATACCGAGGTCTCGTGTGCTGCTTTTCCGTGATAATTGTCCATGCTCTTGTGTTTGTGCTAATAGCACCTTTTAGTTCAGGACATCACATTGCTTCCACGATGCCCACTCTTCCACTGGATGCTCCAAATCTGACTTAGGACTGGCTGGGGAGAGGCAGCTTCACTTCCCAGGTCCCTAAGGCAGATGTGAATTTCTGCTGAGGACAACCCTGGGGAAACGAGGAGGTTGTACTAGGTCCCGCAGCCCCTTCCTCTCCCAGGTGGGCCAGCAGATCTGCTCTCCACCTCATTTAGCTCACAGAGCCCAGCAGTAGCTTGTCTTATCAGTTCCTGGTTTTGTGGTCAGAGAACCAGGTTCAGAGACTCTAGGCAACATTCTCAGAGTCACCCAGCCAGAAGATGATAGACCTGGGACTTGAAGTGAAAGCTCTTTCTCCTCCACAGTAAGATACTCCAAGTCTTTTACTTTTAGCTTGACATGACTTCAGGGGAACTTTCAGCCACTTTCACTTCTGTGGATCTGCTGAGGTAGCCTGGACCCTAAAGCCAGACAGCTTCTAAAATGGTTTTGGTTGGCAGGGCTGGGAGAGCCCAAGTCCCTGGGAGCTCCAGGTCCTGGCTCCTGCAGCAGATCCTGAAGTTTAGAGCAGTACCAGGAAGTCCATGTCTCCTCAGCCATGCCTGCCATCTGTGCCTAGTGGAGAGGCCCTTTGTACTCAACTGGGAATTGCTGTGGGGTCAAGACCAGACACTCAACTGGAAGAACCCCAGTTCCATCCTACAGAAATGAAATATAAGTCCCAGCTAGAAAAGGTCTATCTCAGAGGAGATGCCCCAGCGTGTATGTCCCAGCTACTTGAGACCAGCCGTTTCTCATTCCCAGATACCTGCTGAGCATCTCCTAGGAGGAGACCTAATCTAGATGTCTCATGGACCCCACAGCAGAGGGTTCTGCACAGTGAAACCAGCAAGTCCTCTAAAAACCCATGGCTGGGAGGATCCAAGCCAGGGGTGTGCAAGAGAGTCTGACAGAGGAGGGTGCCGAAGCTGAGGACCCAGGGTAAAGTGCCACAAGCAAGACGGTCGCAGGCACAGGGGTCTTGAGTGAGAATAAATAGGGCTTCCCAGGAATGCCTGGTACCAACTGTTCACTGAGGGTGTTTGGCAGGGCTGAAAGGCAGCAGGTATCCTAGGCCCCAGAGGGTAGGGTGAAGTTGTTTTCTTAAGAGGTTGCCAATTGGCCTCTGGTAACTGCCCACATCCCCACCCCAGGGAAGCCCAGGTGTGTGCTGGCCTCTAGGACGAGTGTATGGCCCAGTATACAATCTCCCAGCAAGTCTATCCAGAGGTCTGTGGGGTCTCCATACTCCTTCCTTTCCTATCCTAGACATTGCTGAGACAAACCCAACTTCTCTCCTATGTCTCTCTAACCCTTTGGTCTTGGCATCATCTGGATTTCTGCCCAGGTACTTCTGCTACTGGCCATGCCCTGGACAAGCTTCTCTGCATGCCTCAAAACTCACAAGTCCCATCCTTCAGGAAGCCTCACAAGCACATCGAATCAGAACCTATGAGAGCCTAGGCCAGATTTCTGGAAATTCAGCCCCCATTGACTCTGCAGGGCTGGGAAGCCAAGCTTGGGAGGAAAAGTAGGCACCACCCACACACCAGGCCAGGGTCATACTTTGCACACACAGACACAGGAGCAACTATGCTCAGGGCTGCTGGCCCCATAGGGTTGTTTTTATTGTTTTGGGGTTTTTTTAAATTATTTTGTTTTGTTTTGTTTTGTTTTTTTGTTTTTGTGTTTTGAGATAGGGTTTCTCTGTAGTTTTGGAGCCTGTCTTGGAGCTAGTTCTTGTAGACCAGGCTGGCCTCGAACTCACAGAGATCTGCCTGCCTCTGCCTCTCAAGTGCTCAGATTAAAGGTGTGTGGCACCACTGCCTGGCTTCCCATAAGGGTTTTTAAAAATTGTTGTTAATGTTGATTTTTGCAGTAGCTTTATTGAGCCATTCATATGCCACACAATTGCAGCGTATAGTTCAGTGGTTCCTAATAGGTTCGTAGAGATACACACTGACCACCAAAATAAACTTAAAACTTTCAATACTCAAAAAGGTTTTAGTAAGTACTGACTGCCACAGGCCAAAAGTAAACCAACAAGGCCTGTGTTCCAGTAGAGGGGAGGCATACACAGGAGGACCGGAATTTCAAGGCTAGTCTGGGCTACGTGAGACCCCCTCCATCTAAAAAAAAGAAAAAAGAAGTCAACCCATCAGCCATCATCTTACCCGTCGTTCCCTCTCCCTCAGTTTCCTGGTAACTACTGATCTAGTTTCTGCTTCCATGGATTTGGCTATTCTACATGTATCATGTAAGTGGGATCATATTGCATGTAGTCCCGTGACAGGCTTTGTTCATGACTGTCGTGCGTAGGGCACTTCCATATTGTAGCATATGGCTGGGACCTGGAGCCTCTTCCACAAAGCCCACCTGCTAAAGACTTAGTTGCCATCTTAGAGAGGGAATGTTAGCGGTCTGGGAGCATGTCTTTGAAGGGGAGCACGGGACCCTTACCTATCCAACCTCTAGTCTCTCTGTCCCTGTGTGTGTGTCTCTGTCTCTCTCTGCTACCTGGTTACCATGAGCAGCTTTCTTCTGAGTGTTTCCACCATGAGGCACTGTGACACCACAGCCCCAAAGCAAGCCTGGAAAGAGACTTTGGACACCGCATGTGTCAAATAAGCCTATTACCCGCCCCCCCCCCCATGAACTGGTGACCTCAGTAATTTTGCGGTGGTGACAGAAATCTGAGTAACAACATTGCTTTCCTTTTCATGGCAGAAGACTATTCCACTCTATGGAGAGACCACAGTTTGTAGTGTCAAAGTCAAACAAAATGCAGAGATTAATCTCCAGCTCAGATCTTTTTAGGGGAAATAAACCAAGCACGGGCATGCAATCTGAAACACATAAGTGCATGCCTTTGAGCCTCTGGTTTTCGGGGAAACAAAGGCCAGTGGGAGGATTTAGGAGAGAGAAATCTACACAGCTTATTTTGAGATAAGGTCTGCTGGAGCTTGAGGTGCCAGCAGGAGCTCTGGCTGTTACTTGAAGCAAGTCTTCAGGTCACAGGGTATTCGGTGGTTAGCTGCTGAGTGAAAACAGCCCTAAGGACTGAGTCCTGTGACTGACCCCCCCTTCCCGTGGCCCCTTGGACTCTGACAAGCAGCCACCCTTTCTCTCTCTCTCTCTCTCTCTCTCTCTCTCTCTCTCTCTGTCTCTCTCTCTATTTGATTTTCAAGACAGGGTTTCTCTGTAGTTTTTGGTTCCTGTCCTGGAACTAGCTCTTGTAGACCAGGCTGGCCTTGAACTCACAGAGATCCGCCTGCCTCTGCCTCCCGAGTGCTGGGCTTAAAGGCGAGCGCCACCACCGCCCAGCGCAGCCTCCATTTCCAAGACATTATCAAAGCAAATTTGTCCATTGAGGGCCCTGGGAGTTGTTCCACTCCAGCTACCGTTATTGTGACTTCTGGTCTGCCTTTAGTTCTGTCCATGTGCCCAGGCTCTGCCACCTTGGAGCTGTCTACAAAAGGGCACAGGTCTAGAGTCAAAAGAGGAGGAGGGATTGACAGATGTTTGCTCCAAGAGTGGGCTGCATAGGCCATCCATATCCTAGATCTCCAGGGGCTGGTCAAAGCAGCAGGTTGGTGGGTGCTTTTTTGCATTGGCCCCTACCGTTCTATCAAAGATTTGAAGAGAAATCCATTGTCCCACCCACAATCCCTCTGGGATAGTAAGACTTTTGAGAGCCCGATCCTAGCGTTATTAACAGCTTGAGCGAGGTGAGCCATGGCCCAAAGCTGCTACCACCTCATTTGTCTGGATTGGTGTGTGTGTGTGTGTGTGTGTGTGTGTGTGGAGGGGGGAGAAAGAGAGAGAACAAGTGTGGTCTACTACAGGAGATTGAACCTAGAATGTCCTGCACGCTGAGCAAGTGTTCTACCACTGAGACAACCCCCAGAAGAGGAGCGTTCCACTTTACAAGTATCTTCCAGACAGGTTGTAGGAGGGGAGTGTTTCCTTCAGAGCCACCGCTGCTGGAAGCTGGCTTCAGCCTCTTGCCCGCGGTGGTTGATGAGCTACTGCTGCCCACCCTACGGCGTAAGTCTCTCTCTCTGCCTCCCCGGCTGCCTGACTCTAGGCCTGGCCCAGGAATAAGATCATGTGGTACAAAGATGAATGAGAACGAAAGAAAACAAAAGAGCAGACAGACAAAAGTCTGCTCACACCACAGAGATTGCTGGAAGCGTGTAGGTTTGCCCTATATCTTTCCCATCACAGGCAGGGCCCCCCAGCTGTCTCACCTGAAGCCACAGTCTACTCAGCTTGGACCACAGGACAGTCCTGAAGCCACAACTATCCGTTTATCAGCTCAGGAGGGACACCAGGCAGGAGTCTGTGAGCAGACTGTGAGCAGCTACTGTCCCCAGGGCTCAGTTACTGCCCTTTTGAAATGGCTCTAAGTGTCCCTGGGACCTCTGTGAAGGGATTACAGCAGCCTCAGCTTACAGTGGGAGAAACTGAGGCCTGGCCCAGGCCCACTGCCATGCAGGAGTCTCTCTGCTGGCCTCTCAGCTGAGCTCACACCATGTCTGAGGGTGTGCATATGCTCGTGTTTATGGAAGCTTGCATGTGCCGGGAATTTGAACGTGTGTGTGTGTGTGTGTGTGTGTGTGTGTGTGTGTGTGTGTGTAGTGAAAGTGTGTCATTGTGTAAGTGTACAAGTATATGAATGTGTCTCGTGTGGTGTGTGGAGGCGTGTGAACATGTGATTTTGAGGGAGGGTATGAATGTATATGTAGATGAAACCTGGCACTGCTTGTAGCGATGAATACAAGGGTGTGTAACCTGTGGAGCTGTGGGGGTGAGTGAGTGTGTGTGTGTGTGTGTGTGTGTGTAAACACTTGTTGCATCTGGCTGTTTGACCACAGCAGACCCATGCCAGGCATACAGGTGTACCTAGGGAGTGTGAACCTAAGAGGAGACAAGACTGGGCCATTTCTGAAGGACAAGTTCCTATAAGACCCCAGAGTTAGAGGACAGGTTCCAGACAAGTCCAGTAGCTCAAGGACAGCAGGGAGTCACACACAGCCTCTGGTCCCCTGTGACCCACAGACAATGCTTTTCAGTGGTGTCTGCTTTACACCAGAAAACCTCTCTGGCTGAGCCCAGAGCCCTTTTTCCTGGGCATGCCCTCCATGCAGGTCTGCAGCACAAGGGCTGTAGGGCCCCAGTCTGTGGAATGCACCTCTGCCTGCACCCACCTGAGCCACACAGGGATGCTGGCTTGAAGTGAGTGCACTCAATGTGCCTTAAAGAATGCGACCAAAGAGAAAATACCCCAAGTATTTACAGAAAAAAGCCGCTTCCCTCTTTCATCTGAGTCGCCCAGAGGAACACAGCTGCAGCTAAGTACAAGGCAGCTTTTGGCTCATGATGGATGGGCCAGAGGAAGAGGGGAGGGGAGCAGGAGGAGAGGAGTGAGATGGGGAGGAGCAGTGAAGGCTGGGGAGCCAGAGGAGGAGCAGTGGGAGGAGGAGCAGTGGGGAAGAGAAACAACAGGAGGAGTAGGAACAGTGGGAAAAGGAGGAGCAGTGGGGAGGAGGAGCAGTGGGGAGGAGGAGCAGTGGAAGGAAGAACAGTGGGGAGGAGGAGCAGTGGGAAGAGGAAGAGTGAGAGGAGGATCAGCGGGAGGAGGAGAAGTGGGAAGAGGAGCAGTGGGAGGAGGAGAAGTTGGAGGAGAAGTGGGAAGGAAGAACAACAGGAGGAGTAGGAACAGTGGGAGGAGGAACAACAGGAGGAGTAGGAACAGTGGGAGAAGGAGCAGTGGGAGAAGGAGCTGTGGGAGGAGGAACAACAGGAGGAGGAGGAGCAGTGGGAGGAGGAGCAGTGGGAGGAAGAGCAGTGGGAAGAGGAACAACAGGAGGAGTAGGAACAGTGGGAGGGGGAGGAGCAGGAAGGAGGAGAAGCAGTGGGGAAGAGCAAGTGCTCCCTGCCTCAGGATGTTTTGCTACAGCATGCTACCACAGAGAGTCTGATCACCTGGATCCCTGCTCACCACCTGAGGCACAAATGACTCAGAGTTGATGCCTCAGAGGGGACCTGGGAAAGAAGAGGCAAGGTCAGCTAACTCAGATTCTCAGACCCCAAGGCCCTGACTTCCCCATACCCTCTGAATTGTGTGTGTGTGTGTGTGTGTTGTGTGTGTGTGCAGGTACACATGTGCTGTAGGACATGTGTGTGTGTGTGTGTGTGTGGAGGTCAGAGGACAACCTCAGGTGTCGTTCCTCACCTCCCTCCTTCTTTGAGACAGGGTCTCTTTGCTCTTCATTGTGACAGACACTAGGCTAGCTGGCCTGCTAGCTCCTGGATAGTCTCCTGTCTCCACAGCCTGTCTTGCTAAAGGAGCACTCAGATTCAGATGTACATGTGACTATGACCAGTTCTGTGTGAGTTCTGGGAATCCAAGTTTGTCCTCCACTCCCACAGCAAAGCTTTACCCACTGGCACCTCCGGACCTGCCTCCAAGTCCTCTTTAATATTCAAATCAGTCCTTAGCAACCCACACCATGTTGTTTGTAGCCCCAAATCTATCAACTAGAGACTATTTCACACACACACACACACACACACACACACACACACACACACACAGAGTGTATTAACACAACTCCAGCTGGCTCAAGGACAGAGAACTTGCTGATTCCTGGGACTGAAGGGTCCTCTGACAGTGAATCCAGGTCCAGCTTGATCCTGGGCACAAACACTATTCCCAGCTGCATGCATCCCTACTTCCCATCTCGCTCTCTTAGTTGGTACCAGATTCAGCTTCCTGAGCTGGCCAGATGTCTCTCCACAGCTGTGGGCTTCACTTTCCCTTTTGTTCACTCTAGTGAGAAACAACCAACATATTTTCAGTTCACACCCAATTCCCAAGACTTACTCTGATTGGTTGCGACTGGATCAAGTCACCAGCTGATCCTTACCAATGGTTGGTGTGAACTGGGAGAAGTGACTAGTGGGAACTAGGAGAAGTAGCTGGTGGGAACTGGTGGTACTGACTGGTGGGAGCGAAAGGGGGAGTGGCTGTGGGAACTAAGCAGGGACCGATGGGATCTAGGGGGTTAAGTGATAGGAACTGGGGGATGACTGATGGGAACTGGGGGGTTGACTCAAAGGAACTTGGTGGGGGCTTGACTGATAGGAACTGGGGGAGGGGGATGACTGGTAGGAACTGGGGAGAGTGGATTGATAGGAACTGGAGCAGTTGCCTGATAGGAACTGGGGAAATATCTGGTGGGAACTGGAGAGGGGGCTGTTGGCAGCTAGAAACAGTGACCAGTGGGCAACTTCCATTTTGGTGGTCAGGGAAAACCTTACTGAGGAGCCAGAGTTAGCCATGTCGCCTTGCTAGAAAACAAAGAACCAAAAAAGAATGTCCTGCTGAGGTAGGCCAGACCTGTGCAGATGAATAGACCCGAGATCCTGGAGGGTGGTGCATTCCTAGACAGAGGCACATTCCTGAGGAGGGCTCGGCAGAGGTGATCCAGCCCAACAAGCAGGAAGTCCCGATCCTGTTGAGAAGCTCGGATAGCTTCAGTGTGGCTCCTGACTGGGGGTCATGGACAGAAACAGTGATGTTCAACATAGGGAAACAACATGTAGAATGAGGTGACCCCTGGATGCTGTGGAGCGTGACCCACACTTTGGTAATGGGTGCCCTACGGCATGGACTGAGTGGGATCCGGAGATCATGTCCAATCTCTTTCCTCTCAAAACCCATCCTGTCCTCCGGGTCCTCTGTGACACTGCTGCCGCCACTGTGAGAGGCTGGGGCAGGCCCAGCAGGCAGACTCTGATAGTATCTACTTGGCTTTTTGTATGAGTCAGGGAATTTTCTGGAGCCAAATTTCTCCCCAGGCCTTCCCAAACCTGAGCACCCCACCCTGAGGAGTTCTGGGCTCTGGGCAGCACCTGGTACATTGTTGGCACTTCCTGGAGGACTTGTCAGAAAGAGATGGATGTCTTTCCCTCCGGCGGTGCGGAAAATCCTTCCTGCTGCTTTAGACAGGTTTGGGGCACTGCTGGGAGACAGAGAAGGATCTCAGCTGCAGCCCCACCCACTGGGTGCAGGAAGCCCCTCTGTGGAGCCAACTGCTAGTTGTATACGCTCTGAGACAGGTAACTTTCCCTTTCTCCTGAGCCCCATCCCAGCAGGGGTGAGCTGGGGAGAGAAGGCTAGCCTCCCACTGAGCATGCTCTGCTGCCCATGAAGACCCTCCTACCAGGGTCCAAGTCCTGCCCTTAGTCACACCATCCTTCCTGCTTGCCCTGTCCCAGACAGGAATGCAGAGTCTTTGAGACCACAGAGTCCAGGGACTCAGGGACCCTGGACATTGCTTTCTCCAGGCTGAGTTCCGCTGACCTGTCCACTAGTCATGTTATACCTTGTTGTCTGCCTTTTGACGGACAGGACCCCGCTCCAGCAATTCTCCTCACCCAGCTTCCCAAGTGCTGGTGTGACGGGGGTGCACCACCAGGCTTGTCTGCTCTTCTTCCACTCTAGAAAGCATAAGGGATGACCCTCCTAGAGAGGGTGTGCATTAGGCATCCAGCAGCACGGCCTCAGACTGCTGGCCTTTTAGTAGTTTGTGGTCATTGAAGCATTCAGTCTTTCTCAGTCTCTCCCAGTCTATGCTTTTGCAACCAATTTTAAGATTAAGATTTTGGGTGCTTGCTTCTCTTCTGGTGCATTTACTCACCTCGTGTTAGTCTGTAGAAGGAACAGAATTCTTCCTGGGACTCCACATGACCCCCACTAGGCATGCCAGGTGATGTTGTACCAGAAGACCCCCCTGCTCTGCAGAGGACCTTCATTCTGAAACCCCTGCTCTGAAGAGGCCACCACATCCTGAATGTGCTCCCTGTGTTCTGGGCACACGCTCTTCCTCAAGCCCAGCTTCCGGCCTCCTGACTCAGTGCAGGATTCCCCACCCAGCAGCCCCTGTGATTGGTTCACTCACAGTCACTGTACATTTTGCCTTGTCTCTTTTCCCGTGTCTTCTGCCTGCATCATCTCTGGCCTCGGCACAGAGGACAGTGTCTTTCCTGCCACTGTCTTTTCCAACTTTATGATCTTGTGGCTACCTATATGGTGAGCCAGATGCTGCTTGTCCTGAAGAATCAGCCTGGCCAGCTTCTCAGCCCTGTCCCCCTGAGCCTCTACCCTCCAGCCATAGGACCTCCTTCCCATAACTTCCAGAGTCTGTATCCCACCCACACGGGCACAGGCAATGCTGTTTCAGTCAGTCCTTCTTATTCCCTGGGTCCTGTGCAGATCTTGTCTTCCTGAAGCCCACCCTAGCCTTCCCCAAGTGTTCTTTGCTATTCCTTTAGCCCACAGTGCTCACAAGTTTCTGTGCGTCCCATGGCTACCTTGGGTCTGGAACCATAAGCTCAGAGACAGAAGAGGCTGCACCTCAGAACAGGCAGGGCCAGTGTCCACTGTCACCAGGCCTTCTAGAGGATGCTTCCTGCCTCTGCCTGAAGCAATGCCAGCAGCATAGAGCGCGCATCCTTTGCAAAATGAACAAGGGAATGATAGAATGCCCCTGAGGCCAAACAGCCCTCCACCCTCCTTGCAAACAGAAGTCAGCACTCTTGCTACAACAGGTCAGTTGTCATGGATTGATGACTATCCCATTTGGGGCTTTCTAGAAGTGGAGGCTGAGAGGAGAATTCAGATCTGAACTCTGTAGGAGACAGGTAGACACTAAGCCTTGAGGAACCTTTGGATTGGGTGCTACCCACCTGTGTCACTGCCTCAGTTGGAATGGCCAGGCACTTGTCCCTCTGGCTCTAAGTGCCCTGAGACAGGCCACTAGGGCAGAGTTCCTCTGTGTCCCAAAGAGCTCTGCCTTAATTGAGAACACGATAATATGGGAGGCTCAACACCGCTCAGGAGACAGACCTCTGTCAGGGACGGACAAATGGAAGGAGCCTACCTTGATAATCAGGGGAGGCTTCCTGGAGGAGGTAGATTTTTTTCCTGGCATATGAGCTGAATCAGAATAAAACTACTCAAACAGGTTTCTTAATCCATAGGACGAAATCAGTGGGTCAAAAGGGTGGCCCACTGCTTGGGACTGGAGGCCTGTGAGCCCAGGACAAGAAGATGTCCTACTTGGGACAGTAAGGGCACATGCTCCAATACAGTCCAGCGGGAATCCGGCAGGAGCAGTAACTCCCCAGCATCTTTCAAAGGGCCAGCCAGCTGAGGCTAGACCAAGATGTGTATTTATTCTCTCCTGGGTTTCCCTTTGTGTGATGTGTCGGTGTGAGTGGCAGACCCTAGCTTGCCTATCCACCCTCCTTTAACCTGGGACCCAGAGGTGTGACCTGATAGAGTAGTTCAAATGGCCGTCTTCTGAGTACCTGCTGGGGGCTAGTCCTGGAAAGGTGTTGGAGACGGGCTACTGTGGGGATTTCAAAGCCCCACCATGTCTGACCTGAAGCATGGGAGGGGACATAGGAGGACTGGCAGCTCAGGAACCAGGGTCTAGCCCGGCCTCGAGAGGTGGGAGCTAGGATGAAAGGATGTGATCTCCATAGGTTTCCTCTGCTGCTGTCGGTGCCTCAGGGAGGCAGCTGGCTGCCCAGTGAGTGACCAGTCCTGGCCAGGGCAGTTGTGACTGAATTCAGTGAGATCGCTGAGACTTTCAGAGTGCAGAGTTAGCAGAGCTTGGCTGGACTTCACCTGATTAAGGGACCGTTCAAGGTCACCACAGCCTCAGGGCAACAATGGTTGCAGAGAGAAGAGGCCTAATGGGAGAGGTGGGGTGGTCACTATATCCCTAGAGTTTTGGAGACCAGCCTTCAGCTCAAGGACCTGCTGCCAGGTGCCCCTGGGCAGTGTATAAGCCATGGCTGTTGCAGGACACCAGAGAAACTGTGCCGACTTTGGTCTGACATCTCTACCGGCCATGGTGAAGCAGGATTTTGTTCTCACTCAGTGTTGACAGATGTTACAGGTTTGGTAAGGAATCTGAAAAGCCCGTCTTTTAAACTGAACCTTCCTGTGTTGTAAACATGGTGCAAAACTGATTTCAGGCCTACTCAAACCAAAGAGAACTGGCATGCATTTGGACTGAGTTGGGCTAATGTCACCAAACCGGGAGAGCAGAACGTGAAGAAGTTGGGAGTAAACAGGGCACACACACCCGGGGAGAGCACTGCGACCAGGCTGTGGAGGGAGAGGTCCAGGCCTAGGTTTCCTGTACCAAAGAAGAAAATAAAATATAGCTGGCCGAGAGGGCCTGGAGGGTGGGCTGGGCCTGCGCTTGGCCATGAGCCACAGTGACAAGTTCTGTGCTTTTCCCTGTTGGTCCTGCAGATTCTGGAGGAGAACATGAAGCTGGAGTGTAAGTGCCATGGCGTGTCAGGTTCCTGTACCACTAAGACCTGCTGGACCACGCTGCCGCAGTTCCGAGAGCTCGGCTACGTGCTCAAAGACAAATACAATGAGGCCGTCCATGTGGAGCCGGTGCGTGCCAGCCGGAACAAGAGGCCCACCTTCCTGAAGATCAAGAAACCCCTGTCCTACCGTAAGCCCATGGACACTGACCTGGTGTACATTGAGAAGTCACCCAATTACTGTGAAGAGGACCCAGTGACAGGCAGTGTGGGCACGCAGGGCCGTGCCTGCAATAAGACAGCCCCTCAAGCTAGTGGCTGTGACCTCATGTGCTGCGGCCGCGGCTACAACACACACCAGTATGCCCGAGTGTGGCAATGCAACTGCAAATTCCACTGGTGCTGCTACGTCAAGTGCAACACGTGCAGTGAGCGCACCGAGATGTACACATGCAAGTGAAGAGAGGTCCCGGGTCAGACCGCGGGCAGGACGCAGTCTCCCTGTTGGCCACTGCCTGAATACTCACAGGGAACCACGGAAGCACTGACCTTGTCTTTTCTGCTGAGGGGGAAGGGTATCCTAGGTTTCCTGCAGACTCCTGTGGGAAGACCCTCTCAGAGGCCTCGCCCATTCTATTCCACACGAATGCTGCTCGACCGCCCTCCCCCTGACACCGCCCGGGCCCCTCCAGAGCTGGAGCAAAGTTTTCTGTGGCAGGCGCTCTGGAGCCTTGGGCCTCGTCATAGCAATATTTAACAGTTTATTCTGATAAGAAATAATATTAATTTATTTAATTAAAGAGAATTCTTCCACTTCGTCAGGATCCGTTTTCTGCAATCAAAGTGGACTGCTTGAGGTCCTGGTGGGACGACTTTGTCACCAGGACTGGGAGCGATGAACAACTGTACATAATTATTCTTTATGCAGATGTTTCTACTAGTTGATTTTGCAAGTACCCTTCTGCAGCACTAGATGTTAGGTACAAAGAGCAGACGGTCTTTATACACATAGAGATATATATGCACACACATTTGTATTTTTTTGTTTTGTTTTTGCTGTTTGCTGCTACCTATCCAGAATTTAAACTGGTCCAGATCTGGAGTTGTTCTTCTCCAGGATATACCCCGATTCTTCTGCCTTCCTCAGTTCAAACCTCACTGTTAGAAAAGTCCCGCTGGGAATAGTGCGTGCGAGGGGATAGGAGTCATCAACTCCCAGCAGTTCCCATCTCTGGAAAGTGAACCACTGGATAAAAGGGTTTCTAAGAGACTATTTTTCTATGGATATTTTATTTATATGGAGTCTGCCTGTGCTGCCCCATGGCCTGTGCTTTTTCTTAACACTGGTACTCACTCAGGGGCAGGGGGACGAGGCCAGGTGTGTGGGCAGGTCCTTTGGGGACCCTCATACAGCTGGGTTTTGGAGTTCCATTTGCCAAGGGGGCCATAGCAGTTCCCAGATGCCTGGGCGGGGGTATCATCTGCGTTAAGTGAGAGGGAATCGTCTCCCAGCCTTAACTCGCTGAGCTTGGTTCTTGGAATGGGAATCTTAGGAGGCGACCTCAGGATGAACTACAGTGGTAGATGAGTCTGTGTCTTGAACACTTTGTGATTATCAGGGGACCTGGCATCCATCACCAGGCAGAGGCCAGCTCAGGGAAGCTGAGACCCCCCCCCCCAGCCCAGCCACTGCCTATGTGCCTACAGGTAAGGTGCCATCCTCAGAGAAGGGGTCAGAATGCGGGGAGAAGGAGGAAGCCAAGAATCCTTGACCAACCATAGTGAAAGTGGTGGGTATGGGCCCCTCTGCTGCAGACCCAACTGCATCGGAGGCTCTCAACCAGGAACGCCCTCCAGAAAGCTGGGGGTATTTCATGTGTGTTGCATGCATTTCCACCTGCGTGCAGGCATGCACATTTACACACTCCCATGGCAGCACTGTGAAGCACCTCCAGAGCGCTCACATGTGGACATGCCTGGGAAATCAGATCACATGCATGGAGCCGTGTGCCCAAGCGTCTGTGGTCCCATGGGGTATTACTCAGTGACTATATTTGTGGGCGGGGTGCAAGGTAGGCAGCAAGGAACTACCTTGATGGTGTTGAGCCACCAAGAGACTGCCACTCTGAACTCTGTCTCCACAGCTGCTGGTGAAACTGGAATGCCTGTGAGACCACAGCCCTGAGCCCTGCGGCCTGTGTGCTGGGAGCCCCTCAGTGCTGAGGTCATGTCCAGTTCCCCACCTGGGTTACAGCATGACAAATAAACATGGCTGGATTTCTTCCCTTGAATGCATTTTTAATTTTTCCCTTCTACGTAGGTGTCTAGGTGGATGGACATGTGACTGGAAAGATGGAGTGGATGAATGGATGCATGGATAAATGATGAGTGGGTGGATGGCTAGATGGATGGGAGTGTGGATGGGCAGATAGACGGACAGACAGACAGAATTTCCTGGGTTCAAAACTGGCTGTGTGTTCTAGAGCAGCCCACTTAACCTCTCTGTGCCCATCTTTCGCTATTGGCCAAGCAGAAGCTGCAACAAGATGGCAGTGACCCAGCGAGCTAACACATGTGGTACAGGCCACTATGAGACTGGAAGGGGGAGGGTTATGGAGCAGAGATCTGTGAAGCTGCGGCTGAGTCCCCAGTACGCGTTGCGTGGTTGGGATAATAAACACTTGGTGATTAAGAATGAATGCGTGGTGGGACCTAGAGGGCTCGTGAGGGTACCAGAGGTGAGGACCTGGAAGACAAGAGGTTAGCTTGTTTGAAGGTTGCAGTATACTGGAGCTGTCTGGTGCCTATGGATACAGCCCCAGACACAGCTTCTTCACTAACAGGCAGCACTGGTTACCACAGCAACGCTCCTGGACACAGAAGAATGAACTGAAGACAACAGGCGAGCTCAGTAGCCACCCCAGCTTAGCGCCGAGACAGCAGAGAAAGAATCTGCAACGCATGCACACACAGTCACAGCAAGAACGCGGACTGAACGGGAGAGGACAGAGACTCGAGAGCCCTGTGACTCCAGGCAGACCTTCACAAGCAGCTACAGTACACACACACACACACACACACACACACGCACGCACGCACGCACCCACCCACCCACGCACGCACGCACGCACGCACACATACACACTAACCAGCCAAGGCAGCAGAAACCCAGGTCCCCAGCATTTGGGGGGCTAAAGCAAGAAGATGAGTTCCTCTCTCTGAAAGCAGAGTGGGCAGTGCTGTATTCTTAAGATGCGCTCACACCCAGACACAGACCCCAGGCAGGGCTTGGGGAACGCTGCAAACCTGTCCTTAGGAGCCATGCCTCGGGCTTTCCTCTCCCGCTGTAGTCTCTGGTACTTGCTCAGAAACAGGCCCTCAGTGCTCATGTAAGTGTGCATGGTTGAGTGAGGGTCCTCATGTGAGATTAGAGAGAGCCAGTGGTACCTGCCTCAGGAGGTCACACCCAGACGGGAGGCCTTTGGTTCTAAAGGGACAAGAGCTTCTGAAGCTTGGCATTTGCTTCACAGAGCAGTGTGCTCCCTAGCCGCCCTGCTCACAGCCGGAGAGTCTGGGCTCCAATCACAGGTCTTCCCTTTCTTGGTTTGGAAAGGCTTGTATGTGAGTCATCCTCTCCTCTCCTGCGACAGCACAGCCAAGACAGTGACTTGAAAGGAGGAAGGTGCCACCCGGGTTTCTGGTTTTGGCCTTTCTGCTTTAGGCCTATGGTGAGGCAACACATCGCCATGGGAACATGCGGTGGGAGCAGATAGTGGAGTACATGGTGATGTATGTGGTGAGGAGCATGTAGTGGAACACAGGGTGGGAACATGTGATGGAGCACGTGGCGGGAACATGGGATGGGAACATGTAAGGGATCACATGATGGAGCGTGTCGTGGGGTGTGTGGTGGTGGGAACACATGTACTGGCGCGCATGGTGGAGCAAAGCTGCCCACTGCACTGGCTTCCATTCATACAAAGGGATTTCATGGTTTTCAGACTCCTCCCCATGACCAGAGGCTCTCCGATGGTGTGACCCTGCTTAGCATCTCTTAGCATCTGTTTAGGGTACCTGGCTGCTTGGGTCAACTAGATTCAATGCTCATCTGACCCTTCCTTCTTCCAGGCAGGCGCCCTTCAATGCCCCCTCACTGCCCGTCCCCACATAATACCCCAATTCCTGCCCAGTTCCAGCAGTCTTCCTGGCCCTTCCCAAGCTGACTGGCAGATTGTATGTGCTTGTTGACTAGCTTTTAGGGTGGGGAAGTCTCTCAATGCCCAACATCCAGATGGGACACCGAAGAAAGCAGAGACAATGTGTCACCTTCCCAACTCTTCCCAGAAGAAAGTCCGAGGCAGTTAACTCTGGTCCATCCTGGCATTTCTGAGCGCTCACCTCATTTCTTTCCAGAGCCCTACCGGCTGCTCATGAGCAAGCGAAAAGACACAGGTTGACCAGGCGAAGAACACTGGGCTTGGGCTTCTTCATACCAGAGCCATTTCCTATGGCTCCTACGACCCTTTCCCTATGCATCTGGAAGACGGTTCAGCAGGAGTTTCTCCCACAAGGAATGCTGGGTGGGCGCAGAATCCTGTCACACCCATGCCTGGATGAGTAGTACTTACTTCTTCTCAGAAACCACCTTGGGGGCAAGGCTGCCAGGTGGCAAAAGTCTAGGTTTGCAGGGACCTGGGGGGGGTCTCTCACTCTGCCCCTCGCTGATTGGTGAATTACAAGGGGCCAATGGTACCAAACCACCAAGAGTCAAGCTTTAGCTACTCAAGCAACTGGAATGACCTACTAAAACAGAGACACAACCATCTTGTTAGCCAGGAGGGAGGGAGCAGAGGCAGCTAGTACCAATCCTCCAGGAAGGAAGGGACAGAAGGGCAGGTTACACCAGCTTCCCCTCCCTGTGCTCTCAAGGGTGCAGGGGAGCAGGCATTCTTTATACTTTTGAATGGCAGATGCTCCCTAGTTTAAAAAATGCACAGACATGTCTTAGAGAGATGAAAATACACACAATTCCTTGGAGGCTCTGATGTTCAAAGAAAACGATTGTTGCCAGACTTGACGGTGGGCATAGAAACCTATCCATATTGCAGATGACCTGAATGAGCCCAGGCTGCTTCCCACTCACCTTGGCAAGCACAAGTCACAGCACCTTATTCTTCTGTCATACAGTGGCTTGTGGAACATCTCTTTACACTGTATGAATATATGTCACTGTGATTGGCTTAATAAAGAAGCTGACTGGCCTATAGCTAGGCAGGAGAAGGTAGGCAGGAGAACTAGACTAACAGAATGCTGGGAAGAAGGAGGAGGAGACATGGAGAGAAGGAAGATGAACGTGTTGTGCTGAAAGAAGGTACCACCATGTGGGTTAATTTAAGTTGCAAGAGCTAGTTAGTTAGTAGCAAGTCCTAAGCTGTCGGCCGAGCACTTATAATTAATAACAAGTCTCTGTGTAGTTATGTGGGAGCAGCTGCCAGAGTACAGAGAAACTGTATGCTGTTAAGATAACCAGTTGGATTTAGTGGGTTCTAAGGGCCTGCTGGGGAAAATCATTGTCTATCCACCATTAAGAGCCTAAGTATTGTCTTTCTGTGCAAATACGCAGTTTGGCTAGGACCAGAACTTAGAAGTGAGACTTTCAGGTCAAGCAATGCTAGACCTTTTTGCTAATTCCCTAACAACTCTCTGTCTAATGGGAGGCCAGAGCAGGCAGGAGAGCCCTGGAGAGTGAGCTTGTCTTGCTGGAGGTCGTAGATGCCATCCACCAGGGTACCACAGAGAGGTTCCTCTTTCCAGTTCTGGATTGCCCAGTGACCTTTTCGCCTGTCCCGACTAGCAGATCTATTTTTCATACAAGGCTTCTGGCAGCCGAGGAGAGCTCCAACCTTCATGAGTTTCCATCACAGATATTAACTGAAGCCCCCAAATAATTAGCAAACAGATGGGCAGCCCCATCCTGCCCAGGGACTCCAATAAAATGCACATCAGAAATACACAACTTTTGAGAAGTAGCACCACTTCACCAGAAATCAGAGGCAGGGGTGCTCACGTGTGCCAGCTAGCAGGAAGGCAGAGGAGCATGGAGAGAGAAGATGAGGGGCAGCTGGAACCAGCGGCAGGGGACAGTCCCAGCCAGGACACAGCAGCTCTACTACACTGGGGCAGCAAGGCGACAAACCTGGAGTCACGGGGAAATGAGAACCTAGGTGAAGGGCCCTATATACCACGGGTCTCCTCTGTCGTGGACTTATGATGAGAATAAGAGCCTGAGAGGTGTTATTTGATGCAAGCACCTACGACACAGGTAAGACTCAATCATCAGTGCTGGTTTCACACCTCTGCTCTGAAATGTTCAGCAGGGGTGCTACCAGGTTAGGCAGCTTTAGGATCGGGCTGTACCTTGGGGGGAAATGGACCAGGGTCAGCATGTTCTGTGCCTCCATCTCTACAGTGGTACATGGGGCTAGCGCAGGGGTTTTGAGTGCATGTGATTCGAGGAACAAACAGCATTGCATAGACTCTCAAAAGGGGTCTGACATGCCATGAGCCACCAGACATGGTGGCTTAGGTGGCTCTGCCCTTGGCTTCAGCATTGGTGAGTTCAAGAGAAGATTTTGGGATTGAGATGTCCCAGATGCTTCTTCAGGTCTGAATCCAGAGCCACCCAGGACTCCAGGGCTCAGGGCCACCAGGTGGCCAACCCTCCGCAGCAGGCAGCAGCTAGAAAGCAAAGCAAACACACCGAGGGCAGGAAGCTCCTGGGTTGCAGGAAAGCAAACAAGCTGCTTCCTCCTGCCACACGCTGCAGTCGCCAACCTTTCCCAGGGCCCATCCTTGGGAGACCACCTCAGGCGCCTGGCCTGTGTTTGGACAGCTTGTTGGAGAGTGTGGGCGGAGAAAGGGGAGAGGCAGATCTAGGCCCATGCCTGCTGAGACCCGGTCTTGTGCCCGAGCCTCCCAGCTGCTCCTCGGGGCACTGCTGGGAACCACTCCCCGGCCCTCATCCCTGGCCTATGCCCCGCATTGGGCCACAGGCCTTGCTTTCATGGGGCAGGTCTGTGTGTGGTGTTAGGAAAGGGCCATGGAATCAAAAAATCACTCGTAGCCAGTGTTGGTAAAGTGTTCCCAGGAGGCCCAGCACAATTCTCTGTGCCATCTGCAGACTACCTAAGGCCAGAAGTTATAGTGGGTCTCTTGGTGTCTCTAGGAGGCCAAGTCTTTTCTTTCAGTGCTAGAGTTGAAACCCAGGGCCACAGACAGGTTAGGTTTATATCAGCCCCCTGCCATGAAACTGCAGCCCAGCTCCATAAGCCCCAATTTTCAGATAAGTAAAAGGAAGCCAAGAGAAGTGAGGCCGCTTGTCCAAGGTTATCCATTTCGCCAAAGAAGTTTTCATCCAGTGCCCAAACCAGAGAGTCTAGCCTCTTTGCTAATGTATGAGTTTCCTCTCACTGCTGAAACAAACTCAGTAACTTGGTGGCTTGGTACAACACACACCTGCTTGCCTGGTGGTCAGAAGTCTATAACCAGACTCCCCACATCAGAGTCTGAGTGAGGTCAGGGCTGGCTCATTCCAGAGGATGAACCCTTTCCTGTCTTGTTTGGCTCCCAGAGGCCACCTGCACCCATTGGCTGGTGGTCCTTCCCTCCAGCTACAGTGCACATCACACTAACCTCTGACTCTTGCCTTGCCGGTCCCTCAGCAAGGACCCTTGTGATGGGTTGGGTTAACATGAGCAATCCAGGACAGCTGACTTGTTTTTTTCCGTGTATACACACATGTTTTTTATGTGCCTATACATTCTAGAACTGCAAATGAAAGGATGCTCTCTGTTTTTCTGAGATGACTTAGCTCACATGCTGTGATTAGCCCCATTTGCATCTGTGCTCCTACACATGACATCATTCTGTTCTTCTCTTGGATAAAATAGAACTGCATTGTGTGTCTATGCTCATGTTTTCTCTCTGTGTCCCTTTGCTGGTGGCTGCATACCTTAGGTCCTGTGACCAGAGCTGCAGTGAGCGCATGTCCACCCACTGAACACCCTGGCTCACCATTCTGAGATCACACCTTGAAGACCTGGCTTTGTTCTGGGCCTACCTGTACATTTCCAGGTGGAGAGATAGGGACCTCCCTGGCCCTGTGGGGTGTGTACTCCTCACCAGGCCCTAGCATGTGGCTCACTGCTGTCACCACAGAGGGGAAAGGCGCACCTGCCTCCAGCCTTGATGCACAGTCACACCTCACACAAGCGCTTGCAAAGAGCAAGTGACGGAAGCAGAGTATGGCTGTCACATCCATGGACACTGCAGCCAGGGCACACTGAAGATGCACCACAGTTAATGCCCAGAGGCTCCCAAGAACTTTCTCAGGTGACGCTTCACAGCCACAGGCCTGCTGCTTTATGGTTTGAAGGAGGGTTGAGACCCCAAGGCTCATATACTGGAGGCTTGGTTCTCCCTATGGTGGGTAGAGGGGTGGATTGTTGAGGGAAGAGGTTAGGCCTCTGGGGGGAGCTGGGTAGGTCACTGGGGGAGGTGGGGAGGTCACTGTGAGGGGGTGAGTAGGTCACTGGGGAGAGATGGGCAGGTCACTAGGGGGAGGTCGGTAGGTCACTGGGGGGAGAGGGGAGGTCATTGCATGGAGGTGGGTAGGTCACTGGGGAGAAGGGGTAGGTCACTGGGGAGAAGGGGTAGGTCACTGGGGGAGGTGGGTAGGTCACTGGGGAGGTGGGGAAGTCACTAGGGGGAGGGGGTAGGTCACTGGGGGAGGTGGGTAGGTCACTAGGGGGAGGGAGGGAGGTCACTGGGGTAGGGGGGTAGGTCACTGGGGGGGTAGGTCACTGTGTGGAAGTGAGGAGATTTCTGGGGGGAGGTGGGTAGGTCACTCAGGCACTGCCCTTGGAAGGGCTTAAGGTAGTTTTCTTGGGACTTAGTTAGTTGCCCAGGTAGTTATTAGAAAAAGGTACAGCGGGCCCCACATCACTTTGACCTTCTCTGTTAAAGTATGATCTCTTGCTACTATGATGCCGTCCACCTCAGGCCCGGAGCAGAGGCCGAGCTGACAGTCACCTGATCTTGACTGTCCAGCCTCTAAATTTATAAGGCAATTAGCTTCTTTTCTTTCTCCTTCCCTTCCTTCCTTCCTTCCTTCCTTCCTTTCTGTACTAGTCAGGGTTACTATTGCTGTGATGAAATACTATAGCATGACTAATAAAAACCCAGAGACAAAAATTGGGGTTCAACTTGAAGGTCAGAAAAGCAAAACAGCTCTTACCTCTACCTCAGTCCAAAATGGCGATCCTGTCTCCAGTACTCTCAGAATGAGACTGTGTCTGAGAGCCATCTCCCTCCATCTAATATTCCTCTCTAGAGCTGGGATTAAAGGCGTGCACCACTCGGTTTCTATAGCAAACCAGTGTGACTACTGGTGTGTGTGTCACCACTGCCTGGTCTGTAAGCCTGACCAGTGGGGCTGTTTTGCTTTTCTGACCTTCAGGCAAGCTTTATCTATTAAAATACAAATGAAATATTACTACAAAATACCATTACCAAAAGCAACTGGGAGAGGAAAGGGTTTATTTGGCTTACATTTTCACATCACCATTCAACACTGAAGGAAGTCAGGACTGGAGCTCAAACAAGGCAGGAGCCTGGAGCCAGGAGCTGATGCAGAGGTCGTGGAGCAACTGGCTTGCTCTCCATGATGAGCTCAGTCTGTTTTCTTTCTTTTTTTTTTTTTTAAGAGATGTAGGCTGTATTCACTAAGACATTCTACTTCCGAGTTTTGTCAAAGCCATGTCTTTAAGATAACAAATTAATAATGGGATTTTGAAATAAAAAGTTCTACTGTGTTGTATGTTTTCTTATTAATATAAGATCTTAGGGACAAGCAAGAAAAAAATGATTATAGTTTAATAGTGATGTGTTTTGGGGTCAAGTTGACAAGGTAGCCTGGCTCACCCTAACTGTCAACTTCATGCAGCCCAAAGTTATTTGCGAGGAGATGCCTCAATAAAGAAATTGCATGTGTCTCAGAATAGGCATGTTTTTGAGGCGTTGTCTTATAGATCCAAATCCACCATCCTAGAATGGTCTCACCCCATGGGCTGGACCTGCTCTTATCAATCACTAATTAAGAAAATGCTCTACAGCCAGATCTTTTGGGCGGTAGAGATAGGGTTTTCAGGTGTTTTCAAAACAGGGTTTCTCTGTGTAACGGTACTAGTTTTCCTAGAACTAGCTCTTGTAGACCAGGCTGGCCTCGAACTTACAGAGATCCGCCTGCCTCTGCCTCCCGAGTGCTGGGATTAAAGGCATGTGCCACCACCACCCAGCTTCTACAGCCAGATCTTATGTAGGTATTTTCTCAACTGAAGTTCCCTTCTTTCAGATGATTCTAGCTTGTGTCAAGTTGAGGACACTTTTCTTTTAGACATGGTTTCATATAGTCCAGGCTGGCTCAAGCTTGCTATATAGCTGAGGATGACTCTGAACTTCTGATCATTCTGCGTCCACCTCCTGGGTGCTTGCACCACTGCACTTGGTTTAAGCCTCTTTTGTAATTTCTAGCCTCAGATGTTTTGTTACAGAGACACAAAACAGACTAACCCAACTGTCCAGTGTGATAGCCAGTGGCTGTCACCTGTGGTTGCAGAGCACCTGAAAGGTGAAAGGGCAAGAAAAAGCTCTGCAAGAGAAAAATCCAAGTCTTTGAAGAAAGAAATCAGAGAAGATATCAGAAGATGGAAAGATCTCCCATGTTCATGGATCGGCAGGACTAACATAGTAAAACATGACCATTTTCCTCAAAATAGTCTACAGATCCAAAGCAATCCCCATCAAAATCCAATCTCCATCAAAATCCCAACACAATTCTTTACAGACCTTGAAAGACCAACACTCAATTTCATATGGAAAAATAAAAACAAAAGCAAAAACAGACAAACAAACAAATAAACAAATCCAGGATATTAATACATTCCCACACAATAAAAGAACTGCTGGAGGCCTCACTGTTCTTGATTTCAAGCTCTACTTCAAAGTTATAGTAGTAAAAACAGCATGGTATCGGCATAAAAACGAACACATTGATCAAGGGAGTTGAACTGAAGACCTAGATATAAATCCACATACACATGGAACCCAATGCCATGAAACTGGGTGAATTTCCAGCCAAGAAGTACACCGGGAAAAGGAAAACATCTTCAACAAATGGTGCTGGTCAAACTGGATGTCTGCGTATAATAGAACAACAGAGCCGTACTTATCACCCTGTGCAAAATTCAAGTCCAAGTGGATCAAAGACCTCAACATAAATCCAGCTACACTGACCTTCATAGAAGAGACACGGGGAAACAGTTTTATTTTTCCCCACTTCACATCCAATAGAGGACTTCTATGCAAAACATATAAAGAATTCAATAAAGTAGATATCCAACCCAAATAATCCAATTACGAATGGGGTACAAATCTAAACAGAGAATTCTCAACTCAATTTGCTGAGAAACACTGAAAGAAATGTTCAACGTCCTTCGCCATCAGAGAAATGCAAATCAAAACTACGGTGGGATTTCATCTTACACCTGTCTGAATGGCCAAGACCAACAACGCAAGTGACACTTCATGCTGTAGACTAAGGGGAACACACATCCATTGCCGGTGAGAGTGTAAACTTGCACAGCCGCTATGGAAATCAATGTGGCAGTTCCTCAAAGAGCTTGGAATTGATCTGCCTCAAGGCCCAGGTATTCCACTCACAGATGCAGCCCCTGTGTCAGCAGGGTGGTGACTTTAATGAAAATGGCACCCATGGGCTCATCAGGAGTGGCATTATTTGCAAGGATTAGGACATGTGACCTTGGAGTAGGCATGGCTTTAGTAGGGAAAGTGTGTCACTGGGGGTGGACTTTGAGGTTTCAGAACTCTCAGCTCCTTCCCCGGCACCATGTCTGCTCCATGCCACCTTGCTTTCCATCACGATGATAATTTACTGAACCTCTAACCCTGCCAGCAAGCCAGTAAGCAGCACCCCTCTGTGACCTCTACATCAGCTCCTGCCTCCAGGTTCCTGCCCTGGTTGAGTTGCCGTCCTGACAGTGATACGGAAGTGTAAGCCAAATAAACCTGTTCCTCCCCTGCTTTTTGATCATGGTGTTTTGTCACAGCAGTAGACACCCTGACTAAGACAAGAGGGTTAGCCCCAAATCATCTCTCAAGCTTCCCAGGTCCCCACCTGAAATGGGACTTTGTTGGCCTCTCCCATTTGTTCCTTCTGTTAGCTGCATCTGTAATGGTCTCAGTCCCAAGTTTCGAAGATGTGTCCCATCCCTGTCTCACTGTCCAGCCCTGCCAGGTCTGCCACCACTAAGATCAGCATTTACGGTGCCATCTTGTAGGAGGGCTGGTGTTGCCATCATCTTACAGATGAGAAAGAGCATCAGCAAGGGAGACCTTCTCTAGCCATAAGCTAATAAAGCCTCTTCAGTGCTGCTGCAGGGGAATTTCTAGAGTAAACAACCTAGCATTTGGGGACAAGAGTCAACTCTCAGGATTATCTGGCATGACAGCGGCATGTCCATCCCTTCAGCCACTATGCCACCTAACTCCTAGACCAGCATTGGAGCCTGAGAGTGGCCCAGGGTCTGAGTGATTGCCCATGGGCAGATGGCTACTTTGGCAAGAGCTAAGCAGCCAGGGAACAAAGGGCTTTCACGGGATGCAATCCAGGTTGAGAGAGGGGAAAATGGTCAGGTGCTCATAGAGGCAGGTTCACACGGAGGGAAGGGGTGAGCTGTGCAGGACTGGTTGGCACAGGGCCCCAGGTTCCGGCCCACATTCCCAGAGCAGCAGACAGTCCCTGGCAATGGCTGAAGGCCCTATTTGTGCGATATGTCAGCAGAGAGGGTAGGCCTTTTAAGGGGTAAGATCATGAGGCTTGATAGCATGCCGGGGCCTCTCCCTGGGGAAGCCAGGCCCTTGCAAGGACCGTCAGTCATTGTTAACTGTGTCCCTGTGTGAAGGAAAACGGGACACTGCTAGTCACTGATACCTGTGCGATCTGGCCACCAGGACTCAGCCACACCACCGCAGCTCTAGTTACAGGCCGGATAGGCAAGGGGGCCTGCAGCCCTCTAGTATACTCATGGCAAGAAAAAAGAGGCGGAGAGGTGCACGGCGTGAGGCTACAGGGGTGATGGCAAGTCACCCAGGGTCCTGTGTATGAAGTCACATGCTATCCAGGATCGCCTGTGTCTCGCTGTCAAGAAGAGAGTGATGGGAAGAATGTGGAGGGATGAGGCTGAGAGAGTGAAGGGTGGAGAGGCCTTCAGCCTGGCTTGGGAACCAGTGCTCTGGGCTGAAAGGCCTGCCGGTCTCCACAGTGAGACCACCAGTGGGGCCTGTAACTTCCACCCAGCCCCACAGCCTCACAAGAGCCTGCTAAGGGCAGCAGGGTTGGCACTTGTGAAGCACCGAGTACTTTTGTGACATTATTACCTACTAGTGCACGCTGTTCGTGTGTTTGGTGGTGTTTGTGTGACATTTATTACCTACTAGTGCACGCTGTTTGTGTCTTCCGTGGTGTTTGTGTGACGTTTATTACCTACTAGTGCACGCTGTTTGTGTCTTCCGTGGTGTTTGTGTGACGTTTATTACCTACTAGTGCACGCTGTTTGTGTCTTCCGTGGTGTTTGTGTGACGTTTATTACCTACTAGTGCACGCTGTTTGTGTCTCCGGTGGTGTTAAGGGACTCAGTCCTCACAGCAACCTCCTGTGATGGGCACTAGAATTACCAAAAGTGGGACAGAGAGGCAAAACAGATTCCCAAGATCACACAGCTTCGATGGGGCAGAGCAGGATCTGTTAGCACTGAGATTAGAACCCAGTCCTCTAGCTCCAGAATTCCTACCTTTGGGAACCACTGAAAACTGGCAGGAACCAAAGTCAACCTCACTAGAACGAGGCCAGGCTCCGGCCTTGGATGGGCAGGATATGAATGAAGACTAAAGCAAGAAGGACACAGAGATGTGACAGCAGGGAGCCCACAGGACTGAGAAACAGTGGAACACAGCCATTGCCACCCTAGGCCACAGGGACAGAGGAGAAAGGGGTCATAGAACTCAGGTCTGGAGTAATAGGAAGGGACTCAGGGTAAAATCAATGACTACAGATAGAAGAGGGAGGTGAAGGCAGGGGTCAGGCTCCCTTCCCTGATGGCTCTACCCAGGGAGAAACCCCAGTGTGGATGCCTCCCGGGGGCAGAGCAAGAGGGGAGGATGGGGGGAGCTGTGAAAATCCGCTGGCCCAGGGCACAACTGAACAGCCCTGAGAAGCAGTTTATACCAGGTCCAGGTCAGGGCAGTTCCACAAGGAGTGGGCTGTGAGCTTGCTGCTCCTCCCTGGTACGTATGGCTTCTGAGATGTGGAGCCAGGAGTGGTCAAAGACCACGGTATTACAGAGCTACCAGGAAGGTGGGTAGTTGTGGGACCTAGTTGCCCTAAGGCAACTGCAGTAGAATAGCAGGGGCACCTGCAGCTTAGAGTCACTAGAGGATGAAGCGGAGCTGGAGTTTTGAGGTGACATGGCTAAGGGGAAAAGGACATCTGTGACATTCTGGATATTTGGTTAGTCACTGGCCATCATTACCAATCTGAAGACTGCCAGAGGCTGGGAAGTGAGGGGATGATGGAGGGAGGGAGGAAAGGGAGGAACAAATGAACAAATGAATGAATGAATGAGGGGTGTGCAAGCAGGGAACAAATGAATGAAAGGGATGGAGGAGGGAATGAACAAATGAGTAGAAAATGAACAAAGGAAAGAAGGCAGAGAGGACAAAGGAAAAGAGGGAGCCCAAAGAGGCCTGGACTTAAATGATCCAGCTGCATCCTACTGCTGCTTAAGATGCTAGGCCTGCCGTCACCATGGTAATGGGAGAAAATCACAGAGCAATTTGTAATCAGCAGGAGGTGGGGGGCTCCTGCTAGAGCACTCTGGGAAGGAAGGGCCCTGTGGGTCCCAGACTTGAGCTCCCACTGAAGTCTGAGGCCTTTTGCACCACCTTTCCAGGGTCCTGCCCCCAGTGTCCATAGCTGGCTGAGCTTCGCTTCCCCTCTCTGAGGTGCCTGCAGCATCCCTTCACCAGTTTGTAGCCAATCTCTCTGCACACTGTACACTGTGACCCAGTCCTACCTTCAGGCCACAACCCCACCTCCTCCCCTTGTCCCAGGGAAGCCTTCAGAAACTGCCATGTGCCATGCTCTCCAGATGGGGAGGACATTGTCCAGTAGCAGCTGCAAACACCTCCCAGCACTGGCGGGCTCCCGTCAAGAATCATCTTGAATAAAACCATAAAACCCACCATGCTCGTTCTAGGCACAGACCTTAATTAATGAGACCCGAGTCTTAGCTGACCCAGCCATGGCTTCCTGCCAACCTCTCTACTGTCCCTCCCTCTGGACATCTCACAGGCTTCTTCAACAGTAAGAGGCTGAGGAGGAACTTCCAATCCAAGAAGTCACATGTTCAAAGCCACACAAACTCATAACCATGTTTGCCTCCTAACACAGCCAAGAGAGGGCATGGTAGGGAACCCCATGGGTGAAACCATGCCTCAGGCTGCTGAGAGCCCTTGGGAAGAAGAGCCTGAGCCTCCAGAGTTCACTTATCATGTGACCTTAGGTGAACCATCTTTGTCCTTTGAGCTACAGTCGCCAACTGTGAAAAGTTTAGAGGATCAAAGAACTGTTCCGCTACGGAGAGAGGATGAGAGCCCAGGGGCCAGAAAGACAAGTGTCCCATAGCTCGGTTGTTCTGGGGTCCAGCCACCACTGCTGCGGTTGCCTCCGTGATTCCATAACTCAGTCTGTGGTCCATTACTGCCTGTCCCAACTCTGGTCCTGGAAGCTGTCCAGCTGTAAATGGAAAGGAGCTGAGGGCTGGCAGAGCAGGCTGGCCTATAGCTCAGGGGTGAGGAGACTGCTTTGATCAATGGAGTCTGGTCTGGTTTGGGCAGGACAGCATAGAAGGGAGGAAGGAGCCTCAGCCAGTCCCTGTGTTCTCCACCCATGTCCTAAGCTACCCTCCACAACTCAAGAGCGTGGACTCTGCCTTGCTTTGAGGACCATGGCCGTGCTGTGTGCAAAGGCAAGAGAATCGCCTGGAGCGGCTGCATGCATGTACGCATGCACACTCACACACCGTGTAGGTTCTCAGCTTCCAGAGCTAATGGCCTTATCTGCACTCTGGATCAAGCAAAGCCCCTTCCCCAGGGGCTGCAAAAAGAGCTGGTAGAGTATACACCATTTAAGGCAAACACTCAGGACCCCACTCCCACGTGGTCACCATCCTACTTTTATTACTGCCAGTCAAGGTCCTGAGAGGGCAGTAGCCATCCAGGGACACACAGCAGGGCACCAGGACCAGCACCTTTGTCCAAGTATCGGTGGAGGGAAGTGAGGGAAGGAAGAAGGCAGTTAAGGAGCCCCGTGTAAGCGCCTCACACAATGGGGTCACTGGCCAGACCAAAGAAGGTGGCTGAGGCGGGCTTGGCCCTGCTTAGCATATGAGCTAGAGGCCCCCGCCCCTTCCTGAGTGGGTTCCAGGACTAACTATAATGTCCCAATTGTCGCACAATACCATGATGGAGGGCCCTGTCACATTTTTGTCGCCGTTACTGGGGTCCCCATTCATGGCCACTGTCACCAAGCTCAGAACAAGCTGGCTAGGCAGCCTCCTTTGCATTAAAATGGGTGAGAACTAAGCCTTCCCACTGCTCAACTGGGCAGAAAACGGGATTAGGCCAAGGACGGCTGAAGGCCCCTGTTGGGGGCGGTCCCCGAAGGCCAGTGTCGCCACTGCCCTCTGGCCTGGGCCATGCACCAGCTCTCCATAGCCCTCACTGAGGGAGAACAACCCCCCCCCCCCAACACACACATTTTAGTGTCTCTAGCTACACAATGGGGTTAGGGACATGAGTGCCTAAGGTTTCATTCTGAAGTGAAGAAACTCCACATTTTTAGGTGTCTCAATTAGAGCAGAACAGAACACTGCTGTTTCGTGGTGGGTGGGATGGGGATGAATGTCCATTCTTGGTGGGGGGCACCTCTGTTTGTGAGCTTCTGGGCGCAATAGCAAAATACCTGAGAGGAGCATTTATAATGGGAAATGTTTACTTTGGAGTCAGCATTTCAGAGATTGGAGGCCATGACTAGTGGCCACAGCCCTTAGGCCTCTGGTTGAGCAATGCACCATGGTGGTGAAGGATGTCAAGCAGAGCTGCTCTGCTCACAGTAGAGAGCAGAGGAAAACAGCAAGAAAGGGCTGGGGTGCCACATGGCCTCAAAGACACATGTCACTACGGTCAGAACCCACAGCTTAGCAGCGTCTGAGCAGTGCCCAGAGCTCCTGGCAGGGGGAGTGTCCACGGGGAGCAGCCACAGAGGGAGGGGACTGCCTGAAGGTAACCAAGAACCAGGTGAGGGTGTACTGGCAGGAATGTCAGCTGTGGCAGGGGCTCAGCAACCAAACATGTTACCTAGAGACGCACACACAGAAGCCCACGGCCGCTCGCATACAAGAATGTGGAACTACCCCACATGTCCGCAGATTGGGGGAGGCAGGTTAAATACATCCCCCACACCTCGGAGCCCATGCAGCTCAAAATGAAGGCCTAGTGTGACATTAGAAGTGGCAGTACATCCAAGACTACCAGCAAATGAACAAGGACAGCTGTGGAGAGGCCTATCAGGGCTCATTCACAGGCAGTGGAATGCAGCGTGTGAACCCACACAAGAATCCTCGGTGAAGAACTCAAGGGGCCGAGAAGGAAATCTTGGCTTTGTGACCTATGTGCTTCTTTACCACTCTGTGTACAGATGGTTCCCAATTTGTGACTGCTCACTTTGGTTTTTGTCTTTGCAATTAGGCAAAGTCACATGCATTCAGAAAAAAAAAGCCCAGCAAAAACCAACAGTACTTAGAGTGTACACATGTGCACAGAGCTGAGGATGGGGGCTGAGCCTCAGGCATCCTAGGCAAGGCTCTACTGGAGTCACAGGCAGCTCCAAATGGCTTTATCCTGACTTCCATTCTGAAACTCTCAGTGGGTACCCCTCACTGCTGACACTCCTCTTTGCGGTCACTCCTCTGCTCCACCTCCACGGCTTCTTGCTCAGGCCTCTGAAGGGAAGCATCCCACTACTATATAAGAAGACATTCTGGCTGATAACATTTGCAGGATGCTCCAGGAGGCCCTGGCCCAAGACCTGCAGTCTACACCACTAGTCTGAGCACTAGCCCCAGACCTCTTGCCTGAGTATCCCACCTGGGCATCTTCTCTCTCTCACACACACAGGAGAGATACATGAGAACCCTTCCTTACCCACATTGGGGCAAATATGGAATGTAGACATCAACAGGGCTGTCCCACTCTAAAGCGCATGCCCCTCTGGCCAGAGATTGTCTCTGGAACACACTGATACATCAGAACATAGCCAGGCAGCGATGAGGTGCAATGGAAGGCAGTGCCGCAAGATGAGGAAGCCCAGGGTTAAGAAAGTACATAGCCTACCCTAGGGTTTCCCATGTGTCCTTTGAGAGCTTAGGGAAGGGGCAGGCTTCTGACCACTGGTAAGACACCCCCGCAGGGACAGAAGCAACCAGATTATCCATGCCCCTGCCTCTGGGATCCCCAGATCCTAGCTGAACGGGCTCAGCTTGTGTGACGCAAGTCCTTGCTGCAGCCCAGTCTGGGGGCTTGAGAACAACAATTCACGGGGAGTGGGCAGTGTGTGCCCAGCTTCGTGCCCATTTATCTTTCTGTGGGTCACGAGTGCCTTGGAGAGGAGCGAGCGTACTCTGCCCCCCGGCATTACCTGAGCCTCAGACGCTAGCTAGAAAGTTCCACACTGGAGGAAGCTGAGCACCACCGAGGGGATTACCCTGTAATTTGTATGCAGTTGCAGGTCATTACCAAAACGACAATGAAATGCAGGCTCCCTGTAATTAGATGCTTTTATGAATTGGGTTCCAGGGTATTAATGGCAAAGCTATCAGATCTGCTCCTCCCCCGACTCTGATGCCCTTTGTCTGCTATCTGCAGGCAGAGAGGCCCAAGGGCCCCTTCTGAGCACCTTGACTGCAGTGGTCCAGTTTAAGGATCTGTCATGTTCTAGGTGGTGGTCCCTGCCACAGTGGGTTGTGACACCCCACAACAAGCCTCAGAACCAGCCCAAATATCTATAGATTGGAAGGTGGGGAGGTGCGCTCAGATCTTGGGATGTGTTCCAGCCATGATCGTTAGGGAAGCAGCTGGCAAAGAAGAACAGAAGGGCTGCCCAAGACAATCCTTTACAGGAACAAAGACCACAAGATGAGGACTTCCGCAGCTCAGCGGAAGTTTCTCTGCTTGCTCGGGCTATTGTATCTGGCCCTGCTGCACAAGCTCTCAGCACACCTTGCCTCCTTTCTCACATGGACACCGCTCCCTGGAAAGCCCACGAAACCAGCAGGGGAAAGAAGATCCTGAAAACCTTGGTACCATGCCTGGCTGAGCGGACAGCCTGGCACAGTCGCTTTGCCCATGATCTGCTCTAGCTACGTTTAACTTCTGAGACACAGGGCACCGTATTATACCCGACCGATTTCTCCTCCATGTGTCCACCAAGCACCTCCCCCTCTGGGGATGAGACGTGTTCCATGTTAGCTCATCCTCTCTGTGTCGCATGCCCCCTACAGCATGAAGAGCAAGGTTTCCACTTCTGCTGCCAGATTTGGTGTGTGTTTGTGGGCCGGGGGGGTGGGGGGGAAGATAAAAGTAAAAAGTAACAGGTTAATGTACAACTGTTTCTCTAATTAGAGTGAGCTCTTTGAGCCAAACCCCACCCCTGCCCACATCTTGAAAATACCCTAAAGTGGAGGCAAATTAAATGCGCACAAGCCACCCCGCCTCACGGCTCCAGAGCAGTCCACTGGAGTGACCATTTGATTAACACCTGCTACCCTGCCCACTGTTCAGAAGAATTGCCAGTCTTGGAAATAAAAGCGAAAGCTCAAAATTAGAGGTACAATTTCTATGGAATGCATACTGATTTTTGCACAGTTGTAAGGTTGGGAAAACAGTAAACTGAGCCATCATTAGTCTGGGGACTGTCTGTAGACAAGGATTTCCCCTATGAGAAAATTCAACATCTCTCTTGCCATCCCTTCCTGCAGTCAGCCATGGGATGCTATTTGAATATGCAAAGACCCATAGGCTTGCACACCGGGGTGTCCAGCAGTGGTTACAGGTTTTCCAGAACTTTGTGGTCCACCTGATGATGCTCTTTCACACTGCCAAGCTGACTAAGAGAGACGAGCAGTCACCAAACCACAACCTGGTGCTGTGGTGTCTCCCTATTTCCTTCACTTTCTACCTCAGCCTCATTCTATGTTTTAGACATGGAAGCACACGGGCAGATGCTTTGGTGGGATGTAACACAAATGGCCTTTTGCCTGGTTCCCAGTACAGTCCTATATCTTTGTGACTGGCCAGAGACAACTTTAGGAAGGAAGGATTCTACATGGGCCCCAGGTTTAAAGGCTACAGCCCATCATCGTGGGAAGGTGGGACAGTGTGTTCGTAGGCTCAACTTTGTGAAGACACACAATGGCCATGATGGCCATGGTTCAAGGTGAGTGAAACAGTTTGAGCTGGCAGTGGGAGTGTCATCCAGAGGTTCTGATTTTGCAGGACGCGAGTGTTAATAGGACCGCAAAGGCTAACACCAAGGTTCCAGAAAGATGCCGAGGCCAGGCAACGGGCATCAGGGCTGGGTTCTTTACATGGAGTCTGGGCATTGGCAATGAGTGAGGTTGTGAAAAGTAAGGTCTTAGCTTCAATCAGGACCTCAGGATATTGGGTATGCTGGGAATATTTGCCAAGAAAGAGAAGACACATGTGCCACAGGCAAAATTGCTGTAGGGGAAAGCTACCCAAGCCCGCCAGATCACAGATAACTCTATTCTACCACAAGCCACAGCTGTTGGACACAGAACTGCAGCAGCATTTGGTATCCTCCCTGCTGGGTTTTAGTCCTGCTGTGTGGTCTTGTCTCTACTCTTTGAACCCTCACTCCTTCCTACTGAAATGGAAATGTCTATACCCAGTGCTTTGTGTATCTGAAGTATCTCACTTATAAACAAAGTCTACTTGGGTTCACAGTGAAGAGAATGGAGTGCCTTGGGTCTTAGCAGAGACCTTGGACTTTTCACTACTGCTGGGACAGTATAAAATTACAGGGATTTTTGAAGTTAAATGAGATGAATTTCGCATTGAGATGAACCTGAGTCTATGGGGACAGGGTGGAATATTATGGTTTGGATGGGAGATGCCTCACAGGTTGGTGGAACTGCTTAGGAGATTGTGTGGCCATGGGAGGGTGGGGACGTACTGGAAAACTGGGTGTCTGGGAGGGGTGGCCTTGAGGTTTATGGCCCAACCCAGCTCAGATGTCCTTAACACAAAGAAAGCATGTTGTCAGGTGTTGGGTGTCTCATAAAATGCATGAGTGACATCCCGAAAGTCACAGAGGGGTCATACAGAATGAAGTCACATCAAGCATGGCTTCTGCTGAACTTGAGTGTCTTTCAGACCATCCTGAAGTCAGGACATCAGAAGTCAGGGATGATTGCATGTGTCGCGGCGTGCAGCAAGGTCCTTTCTCAAGGGGTGTTGTCCTATCCATCCAAGGGGTTCTGAGCTCCCGTACTCACTTGTTAGGCTTCTGACCCATCTTTGTCAGGCACTCAGCTTTACACTTAATTCACTAGGCCATCTGTCTAGCCTCTTGCAAAATCCACAGAAGCATACAGCCATCAACATACCACCCGTGTATTGCCCGTGCACATATAGTCCAAGTTCGCACCAGATGCACACGCTCTCATACTCAGTCATGCATGGACAGCCCACACCCTATGGCCCTGCAGGCGCACAGCTGCCCCCTCTCCTCTCCCTGCTGACTCAGAGTTTTGCTGCATTCCTAAGTCCCCAAGGGACACACACTCTTTACCCAACCTCTTTGCTCCCCCAGCAATCTTTCCCCCTCCCCTAATACCCACCTAGTGCAGACAGACTTCACAATTCGGCCCCTCATGCACTGTACCAGCGGACCAGCCTCCCCCCACCCGCCAGACACAGACTGCCCAGAGACACGATGCATTTACTCTGCCCTACTGACCTCTCTCACTCACGGACACAGAGCCTGCTCACAGATCACCTAGCCAAGACCTCAATGCTCTGCAGCTCTCTCTCGCCTTCCCTTCTGGGGACAGCCAGGTCGCCATTGCCTTAGACAGAGTTCCCAGCCTTCCAGGGGGGCTGTGAGACCCAGTGAACAGCTGGATTGGAAGAGCTCCAGTGCCAGGTGCCCTGACAAGGTGGCAGTGAGAGCCAGAGCCCCCACTACCCACTTCCCAGGCCTTACTGGTCTGGCTCAATTTATTTGGAACCCAATAAAAGACTAAGGTAAAAATAACTCCCAGGAAGTGATCACTAATTACATGCAGGTGCTAATGGCCGCTGGCTCACTGACTGCCCCAGTCCTGCCTCTGTGTGTATGGGTGGGGGGGTATCATTCCAGAGTAGCTGCTCCTGATCTGCATAACGGACCAGGCCTGGCCACTCACCCACCTCCCTGATGGCCTATGCTCAATTATCCCCAAACAGAAGGACACACATCCAATAAGCCGAGGCCAGGTGCACACTCCAGCGTCATCTAAAGGACAGTCATTGTGGTCCTCAGAAGGAAACTCTGTGACTCAAACTCACATCCTGCAGCAGACACTGAGGCTGAATACAAGGGGTCACACCTCCAGAGATGGTCCAAGGACACTCCTCCCTCTGGTCCTTCAGGGCCTTTGTCCGTCTCTTCATTTCCTGATAGTCAGGAATCAGCAGAGGAGGCAACCAGGTCAAGGCGGGACTGTGAGTGGCAGCCCAATGGCTTAGTGTATGGGGTCTTATTCAAGGCAATGGGGATTCTGTACCTGAGTCTCTGAGGGCGGAGCAAGCCACCTTCAGCATCCACACAAACACAGACTCCCTGGAGGAAGGCTAGAAGGGATGTCTGTCCTCATGGTGAGCCTCTTGTCAACTGAAGCAGGCCAGCCGGTTTCAGGGCACCCAGGGAGTGATGGCTGGCTGTTTTGACATGAGTATCAGCAGAGACACTCATATGCTCCATTAGCTAGTCAGTCCCTTCTGAACGGATCTCCATCAATGACCCCTCCCCAAGTTCTCTACCCCAGACAGCACGTCGAGTCCTTCCGGATACAGCCAGGTCCCCAATAAGGCTATGCCAACTGCCACCACTACCCAGGACACCAGTGCTACAGCCTAATGCCTTCTTAACCAGTTTGGACTCTTCTGTGCCTGTGCCAGCTCTCTTTCCCACAAACACGCCCTTCCCTAAAGGCAACTGGCAACTTCTGGGCCCTTTCTCTGGAAATCAGTCTCTGACATCCTGCACAGCCAGCCTTCCTCTGGATACCATAGCAACCCTCCCCCACCCCACCCTTACCCTTGCCATTCCCTTAATTTTACTGTTGTCCAAAACCCCTTGTTAAGGACATGGACCTGATGTCTACCTGGGCATGCTCAAGCTCCTCAGCGCTACCACGCCAAAGGAACAGGGACTTATAACTAAGCCAGTTTGGACCTAAGCGCCCTCAGCCTCTCCTGGGCTGTTTAAGGCGCTGTCTGTTTCAGGACAGTTCTGCCTTTGTTTTTCCATTCAGGTGAGGGTCTGACAAGGGCTCCCCCACCCTCTCCTACCTGAAGTTCTGAGGACACCTGAACAAGGACACCTATCTGAATATCTGGCAAAGAGTAAGTAAGACCCTGATAGGACAGACAGAGAAATTGAGGCTTCTGCGGCAGAGACAAAGTTTGCACCCAGATACCCAAACCTGAACCTTCAATACCCATGCTCTGATGAAACCCAACTACCCCACCCACCTCCACACCCACCCCACCATCAAATCCAAGTCCAAGTCTCAACAGTGCTGAGAGCTGCAGAATATGGAGTTGTCTCTTCTGCCACAGATGTGGCTCTTTTGGATCTCCGAGGGGCTCTGTCCTAAGTGCATAGCGCCACAAGTCTGGTAGGCAGTTGAGCATGCCACAGGACTGATCCCCAGCCTCTGGCTGCAAGCTGTACCCACTGCCCTGACCAGCATTGGGGCTGTCTGTTGACAGCCTGGAAATGCCCCAAATTCAGAAATCCAGATACCATTTCTGCAGACCATGTAGCCCTTTTGTGCCATCATAGAGTTCCTCTGGAATAGGTTTTCTTGGGCTACAGCAGAGAGCTGACCCACAGGCCCACTCTGGGGAGCTGGCGTCTCTGGGAGGACAGACACCAAGTAGATGAACAGTCATCTGGATGCGGCAGTGACTCAAGTCAGTACGAATGGGTTGAGGGCTCAGTGAGACAAGCAGAATGGGACACAGGAAAGCAGCTAAGATGAGGCATCTTGCCGGGTCCAAAGAGCTGTGGTGCTCAGGCTGGCATCCTGACCTTTGAAGCTGTGCTTGTTCCCCACTTACAGTCAATTTGGGTCTCGTTCAGTCACCATCAAGCATTCAGGAGGCACACGTGACTGGTGGCTACCTTAGGACCATGCGGGTTAGGAGCAATGGCAATTCGATGTTTCTTACAAGAGAGGGATCAGGGAAGACCCCCAGAGTAGGTGACTTCTGAGCAGGATCCTAAAGATAAAGGAGAGAATCAAACAGCTAACAAGGGGAAGAGTAATCCAGACAGAAGGGACAGCCTGCATCAGCCCATGAGGAGACAAGGTCAGAGACACATTGTCCTGTCTGCTCTGCGGTCACTGGAGAAACTCTGGCTCTTCCTCTGAGAGGGCACTGCCAGGCAGTAGAGCCCCAGCCAGGTGTGGGTTCTAAGGAGAGTGCACATTGTCTCAGTGTAGAGCTTTATTCTAGACTCTTAGCTGTGCAGCCTTGTTTTGCTGTTCAATAGTGGTCCACACAGCCATGTTCTATATGCTGCAGGACATGTGGTGGTCATCTCAAAGTGGAAGTTAACCCATGGAAATTGGGCATGGTGGCACATGCCTGGAACCCCAGCACCCTAGAAGCCAAGACAACAGGATCATGGTAGGTCAAGGCCAGCCTAGGCTGCATAGGGAGTTCCAGGCCAGCTGGAGAAGGAAGGAGGAAAGAAAGGAGGAGGGGACTCGCAGGTCACAGCCCAGTGCCGGGTCTTGGCTTCTATGCTGGAAAGGGCTTGCTGCCCTATACCACTGCATTTCCCTCGGGCTTGGGCCTCACTCCCTACATTCCTTGGATAGCTGCAGGTGATGGACAGCTCTATAGAGAGGCTGCCCTCAGGCATCTCACTGGGCAGCTTCCACTTCCTTTGACCACGCTAGCAGGGCTGCTGGGAGGGGCCTTCTGATCCTACTAGGAAGTCCTCTTCCAGGCACCCTGCCCCCATCTCAGCCCCATACTCCCCACCTTCACCCTACACATAGCCTCGCCTCTCATATGGGACTGTGGGCAAGAACTTCTCCTCTCTGCCCCTACTTCTCTTTCTAAAGATACTCAGTCACTCAGCAAACACGTACAGAACACCTACTTACTCCGGTACTGCTAGGGCTACGGATAGAAAGCCATGGATTAGAAAAAGTCACCTTCCCTTGGCATCAGCCTTTCCAATTTGGTGATGGGGTGTCCAGATCCCTTATTTTGTGGGGTATCCAGATTCCTGTCTTCTGAGAACATGCCAAGAAAGAACCTGCTCTCTACCCCAGGATGGCGGTTGCTCAGGAGATGTACCGCTTTGGAGGGCATGGTCTCTGGTGAAGCCCATTACAAAAGGAATTTATGCTAGATTCAGGGAGAGCGTACTGATCTCTTCTAGAGGGATAAACTCTGAAACTGGAAAAAAATAGTCTTCACTGCCTATAGAAATATAAACAAATACTTTGAAAACTCTGCATTACTAAGAAAAGGAAGGGAGAAAATGGGGGGAAAGATTGATGTAACGGACGCCCCATCTATTGGGTTCCTAAATCTATTGGGAAGGGGTGGAACCATGTAATGTCTTTTTGCTGTCCAGGCCATATACACAGGATTTAAAAGAGAAAAGTCAAGAGAAGGAATTCCACACCCCCATTTTTAAGCCTGGTACCCCTCAGCACTCCCTGGTGAGTTGAGGCTTCCCTAAAGCTGGGATGGTGGCCAGAGGTGGGAACTGGGTTTGTGGGTAGAGAGAGACAAGTGAGATAGGAATGATCTGCAGAGGGGGCAAGGCCAGGAACCAAGGGCCTCAGGCACTGGGACACCACTGATGGTGAGAGCAGTGGGGTGTGGTCTAGGAGTGACACTGAGTGTCTTCAGAGTCCCCTCACTCTCCTTGATGACAGGAGGATGTGTCTTTACTGCCTGGAAGTCTCAGCCTTCTCTGAAAGGCAGTCAGTAGCTGTGAGAGAGGGTTCCAGAGCCCACCAGCCCAGGTATAGCTTAGCTCTGAGCCATGCCAGCCGTGCATGTACGCTCAGGCCCATTCTAAAACTGAACTTGGTCATAAAAGCTTGCCTCGGGTGGTTGAGAGCATCACCTGAGTTAACTGTCGAGTGTCTGAGATACAGTAAGTGCCCAGCACATGGTAGCTTTGCCCCCACCCCTGCCAACATGTTTTAATCTCCTGTATTAACTTCATGCCTCCTGAGAGTGGAGACAACTTGGGCCATGCCTGCCAAACAGATGCTGCCAGTCTGAGGACCAAAGGAGGAGATAGTCAGGATCTAGGCTCCTTTGAGGGGCAGATCCATAGCCTCTCACCACCTCGCTCCAGGGCCTTGTGAGACCCCACTGCAGAGATCCATCATGGCTGTTCTTGTCACTGCTTTCATTCCACAAACTGAGCCCTAGGATTGGCCGTTCTATCAAAGGACCCTACAGTGTCCCTTGAGGTCTGGCCCCTGCTGAACACTTGGAATCCATCTACCTAGGCATAAGAGACCTAGGCAGAGAGTGCGGGGCCCAGGATGGAACGAAAGAAAACTTTGGTTTCACAGGATGCTGCAGATGGGGAGTGGTAGACATGGGGCACCCTGGCTGAAACCCAGCCTCCTCCCCCTGCGCCCCTCAGTGGGAGGCCCACGAGTGCTCACCTGGAGCCATAAACAAGATGGTTCTGAGCCCCACCTGTTGCCTGGCATGAATGCCAAGACCTGCGGGGGTGGGGTCCCCAAAAAGGAAGCATCATCCATCCTGATGTGCCTATGCCAAACTTTTGAAGCGCTATGAAAGCTTCCAGACCATTGCTCTGCCAAACCTCACCTGTGAGCCAGTCAGTCACCCTCCTCCAGCCCATCTGGGCTTGAAGCTGAAAACCCAGCTAAGTCTCAGTAAGCTGGTCAGCCTCTGCTGCTTCAGTTTCTACCCAAGGCAAGGGCAGGGGACATTCCAGGACATCTCAAAGGGTAGCCCAGGGGGGGTCTGAGGAGGAAAGCCTCTGGGCCTCCATGTGGTCTCCCTGGGGCCTGGTAGTAAGCATGAGGATTTTCCTAGGGTGCAGGAAGTTGGCATGCACCCCACCCAGGGCTCTCAGCTGTTCTGCTGCTCTGAGCAGGAGTTTGCCCTGAAGCAACAGTCAGCCTGGTTGGGTGGTCCCTCGGGAGGCAGCTGGGTTCCTAAATCCAGACTGCAGGCCTGCCTCCACCTGAGCTGTGAGGACTCTGTCTACCTTGTCCATGGTGGAAGGAAAGGCTGTAAGCTCTGCCTGCCCAGAACCTGCTCCATGCCAACTTATATGTTCTGCATGACAGGCTGCAGGAGCAAGTTGCAGGTAAGGGTCTCTAGACAGGTCCTCAGGTAGGTCTGAGGCCCAAGCCCGGGATGAGGGAAGCAAGTTCCTTTCAGTAGGAGATCAACAAAGAGGACACAAGTACCCTTTCCCTGAACAGTCCGCAGGAGTGCCTGCTCGAGAAGCTTGGATTTTGAGTGGAATGCAGTGGAATGGGCATCACCCACGCCCTAGCAATGAGAGAGGGTAGTGACCCTCCAGATAAAGGGTGAGTGAGCATTTTTTTCTTCTCTGTTTCCCCTCTCACAACCACTACTTTTTTCTTTTTTTAATCTTCAAAGCGATTTGCAGAACCGAGCTAATTAATTTTCCAAAGCGGTGGGGCCATCACCTGTCTCCCTCCTGAGTCCCGCCCCAACCCCCAAGCATCTGGAGAAGGAGATGGCAGAGGGGATAACTCAGCTGGCAGAGGCAAAGGAGAAGGGAGGGCGGGCCGACCTGCAGCAGCCCAGATGCAGGGAGAGGAGATTAGAGAGGCAGGAGGCCAGTGGGCAGGCCTCCACCTGCCCTTCCAGGAGCAAGCTGCAGCCCAGCTATGCAGTGGGCTGTGTCCCTGCATCAGCCACTGTACCAGCACTACCAAGACCAAACTCTACATGGAGAGAGCCCTTATTTATTTATTTATTTATTTATTTATTTATTTATTTATTTATTAAGGATTTCTGCCTCCTCCCCGCAACCGCCTCCCATTTCCCTCCCCCTCCCCCGATCAAGTCCCCCTCCCTCATCTGCTCAAAGAGCAATCAGGGTTCCCTGACCTGTGGGAAGTCCAAGGACCGCCCACCTCTATCCAGGTCTCGTAAAGTGAGCATCCAAACTGCCTAGGCTCCCCCAAAGCCAGTACGTGCAGTAGGATCAAAAACCCACTGAGATTGTTCTTGAGTTCTCAGTATTCCTCATTGTCCGCTATGTTCAGCGAGTCCGGATTTATCCCATGCTTTTTCAGACCTAGAGAGGCCATATCATACAACAAAAGTATATGCTCAACTATGTTCATGGCAGTATTGTTTGTAATAGCCAGAACCTGGAAACAACCTAGATGCCCTTCAACGGAAGAGTGGATGAAGAAAGTATGGAATATATACTTATTAGAGTATTACTCAGCAGTAAAAAACAAGGACTTCTTGAATTTTGCATACAAATGGATGGAAATAGAAAACACTATCCTGAGTGAGGTAAGGGAGAGAGCCCTTTTGACCTGTGCCCTGGGTCTGGTATGTGAGAATACTGATTCGTCCAGGACTCATCCACTCCCCTTTCTTATTTAAATATTCAGAGGAATATTAACCTTGCTCTCAGCCCTTCTGTCCCTTCATGGGGAACAGGAGTCATTCATAGAAATGAGGCATAGGCCCCAGATTGCAGAACCTGATGGCTGACAAGACAGATTACCAGACAGCGGGATGACTTGCGGGTGGAAGCAGAGAGGCACAGAGATGTGCTGTGACTTTGTTGCAGAGACATTTGGTCTCGCACGGTGGTTTGATAGCTAAAAGGTGTTTTCCAGAGTGGAATGAATTAGCAGACAGGAGATTCAGACAGAGAGGGTGACAAACACAGAACAAGCAGGCAGAGGAGTCTGGGAAATGAGTTCCTGCTGACTGGGGAAGGTAGATCACTGAAGATGGAAGCCACGGAGAGACGTGGGCTTGCAGAGTCTCAGGCAATCCCTGGCCTCTACTCCCCACTCTGTGGTGTACAGAGATGATAGTGGAGTTGGCTCCTGTGGGAAATGAAAGGTACTGAGTGAACCAGAGACTACCTACCAGTGGGCAGCCATGGCATTTCCAGCTGCTGGAGGGCTGAGGGGAGGGAGCCATGCTCAGGACATGGAACCCTGATTCAAGGGCAGATAAGAGGTGCCACCCACAGTAGACTGGGCTCTCATACATCAGCGTAGACAGAAGTTTCTGTCCTTCCTCTTCCTGCAGCTGTTCAGTCCCAAAGAAACACACAGAGGCTTATTTTAATTATAAACTGTTTGGCCTATTAGCTCAGGCTTATTACTAACTAGCTCTTACAATTTAAATTAACCCATGATTCTTATCTACATTTAGCCACGTGGTTTTCTCAGTGCAGCATTCTCATCTTGCTTCCTGTGTTTGGTAGGTGACTGTGTCTCTGCCTTTCTTCGCAGAATTCTCCTAGCTTGGTCACCCTGCCTACACTTCTTGCCTGGCTACTGGCCAATCAGAATTTTATTAAACCAATACAAGTGATAAATTTTCACAGTGTACAAGAGCATTCTCCCACAGCACATCAGTTATCAAGGTAATTCCACACAGATTGGCCTGTTGAGCAATCTGATCTAGGCAATCACTCAGTTGAGAGTCCCTTCTCATGTGATTCTAGGCTGTGTCACCTTGACAAAACTAACCAGCAACATAAAAAGGAGTTCCAAGGTCATGGGGGTGGCCTTTGAGCTAGCTTAAGGGATCACAGATGTCACTTGTTGCTTGCCATAACCTCTCCAGTCATGGTCACAGACAACTGTCCTCACTCCAATACCACACCGGGTCATGGTAACAGTCAAGCCAAGAAGAAAGGAAGACCATGATCCACACATACCCTTTTCTAGAGAAAATCACACCCAGGAGCCCCCAGAAGTCTTCCCCTTAAATCTTCTAGGACAACCAAAGTTACACACCTCTCCATGGGTCAGAATTGGTCAAGGGATGTGAGGCTCCTCAGATCAGCCAAACGCAATCTGAACCTGTCCCCTGAGTTAAGCACTACAGTGTCACAACTAATTCTTGAAATAGGAAAGACCAAATATTTCTACTGTTAACATTCTAAATGGTTTTTTTTAAAGCAACCTCCTTCCTCACATTGTGTCTCTGACCTTGTGTGTTTCTCTTATCAGTCTCAACTCCAGCAGTCAGATATTTTCTAGAGAATTAGCTTCATGGACCCCCAGTCACTCTTCTACAGGCACACATCTATCAGCTCTGCCTGCACATCTGGGCACTTGGCATGTGACCCCAGGGAGAGATGGGTGGGTGCCAGCACCCTGGACCCATACTTGATGGTTCCAAGTCACCAAGAGCCAGAATCCCACCAGGAAACAGAAACCACTGTAATATAACCTATAGGGACTGGACCAGCTAGGTAAGGGAGAGCTGGAGACCAATTTCTCTTGGCAGTCAAGGGAAAGTTGCCTTGGGAGCTACCTTGCAGTAGTGGGCCCCAGAGAGGACAGGCCCTGCTTCCGGAAGCATCATGGAGAAGGTGGGAGAGTGGCAAATATTCTAGGCAAAGAGCAGCAGAGCTCAGAAACAGAGAATGAGCATTCGCAGTACCGGAGTGAGAAGCGAGGCAGGGCAATGCTGTGCCTGCCACCTCCTCATGGCAGACTCTCAAGCTGGGCACGCTCTGAGATGAAGAGGAAAAGAAAAGCAGGAGAGCCTGTGGTACGTATGTATGTATGTCCCCATACACAGGGGTGGAAAGGAGGGGAAGGAGAGCCTATGGTATATATGTGCTCCCACACAGAGGTAGAGAGTTCATGGTACATATGTGTCCACACAGAGGTGGAGAGGCTAGGCCTTGGCACGGCTGTCCACTTCCCGTGCCATGACCTCACTCTCTATGCCTCAGCGCCTGGTCTCTGGGTGAAAGCCACAGACGCACCCAGCACAAAGGATCATGGTGAGGCTTGTGTGTTTGTAGCATTTTAAACACAAGCACTCTCTGATTCAGGGCAACAGGCATCAACTGGTCTTCATGCCTAGTAAATGTTCTCAGCCTTACCCATGCAATGAGCCCTGTGCCAGGGCTGTGAGAACAGAAAGAAGCCTCTAAGTCTATGTATATATTATATATACATGTACATTTCTATATCATACACGTGTATCACATATTATATACACATATAACATAGACATAATAGTTTGGTATATGTACATTATATATTATTATGTTAATATATTATAAACATATAATGTATTATGCACATATATGCATATAATATGTATTTAATATATGTGCATACTTTAAGCCAAGTATATATTATAATACCTTTGTCAGGTATTAACAACTCCTTGTCATGAGCCTGAGTCAAACAAATATAATCTGAAGTGATTTATTGAAAGAATTGAGAAGTGTTAACAAGCTAGGAGAAGCCAAGACCTGGATATCCGAGGGAACCCAAGCAGAATACCTCCCCTTTCTGTCTCCATTTGGGGCTTCCCCTTCTTCTGGAAAGTTGCATGGAGCACAGCCACTTAGGCCTATGTTCTGGAATCTGCACACATTGCTAAAATCAACACAAGGGATGAGAAAAGCTACTGGCTATACACTCAATATAGACAATGCCATTATTTGCTACATGTGAATGAAAACCATCCCGAAAGATTATTGTCTAAGATCACAATAATGTCAGAAAATATGCAAATACAGATTACCTAGGAATCCCCAGAAGGTGTCAGAAACTCAGCCCCAGAGCTAAGTGTACTGCAAGAAGGCGGAAATTTTAGCAGTAGCCCAGTATGGAGACGATTCATAATCATGGGTAGGTATAGTTAATGTTGCAAAGGTGTTTGTTGAACCCTAAATACGATTCTAAACAAAGGTCCAACAAATTTACCTAGTGATTCTGACAGACTAATATTAAATTCTATTTGGGAAGGAGGAGGAAGAGGAGAAGGAGAAGAAGATTACATCAATGTGATTAAGAAAAGCTGTAAAACACAAGATCAGCACGCAAAACTCAGCTGTGCTCTCAGACAGCAGCAGCAAGCAACTGGGGTGCAAGACAGCAGAGCTGGGGCTCCAGCACCAGAAACTGCGTTTCCATAGCATGTGCCAGGGTGGGGTTCTAGTGCCCTTACCTCCCAAATACAGGAAATCTAGAGACAATTCTGATTATAAAAGAACCAAAAAGAATAAGCCACAACAAGAACAAGTCACACAGAGATACCATGAACAGACGGTGTTGAAGCTCGCACCCTGGGAACTGCAAACCACTGGAAAAAGACAGCCTGTGGCCATAAAGCAAACTGGTGCTGTCACCATGGCAACAAAGCCAGCTGCTTCAATGCAATCCAGATAAAAATATCTGGTTGTGTCTTTTGCACAAATTGACAAGCTGATTCTAAAATTCCCGAGAACGCCTAGTGCGATCCTGAAAAGGAACCAGTCTGGAAAGTTTTAAGACACATCCCCAGCAACAGGTGAGTGTGGGGCCCGTACAGCAACATGGGGCAGAATAGGAAAGCTCTGTATCTGTCACCAACGGGCTTCTAGCAAGGACACTGAGACAGTCCGGTGACAAAGGAGCACGCTTACTTACAACTACCATCCACACTGCAAACCAATGGATGTGGAACCAACTTCACATCACATATGAAAATGAGGTCAGAATGGAGCAACGCTGTAAGTGTGTGAGTTAAATAGAACCCCTAAGAAGAACATTCTAGAGAAGGGCTGTAATCCGGGGTTAGGAAAGAGCTGCTTGACCACAGGTTACCCAAGGAAAACTTCAATAAATTAGACTTGATCAAAATCACAAACTTGTGCCTTTAAGATCTGAGACAGAAGCATTTACCTGATGGAGGGCTAGCATCCAAAACAGAGAACTCTCACAACTCCACAGAAAAAGAAAAGAAAAAGCAACCAAAATAAAATGTAAAACAGTTTGAAGAGAAATTTCTCCAAGAAAGATAAACCAATGTCCAATAAATACATGCAAAGATACAAGGCACAGCATCAGCCATGAATTCAAAGCACACCAAGACACAGCACACCCACAAGGGTGACTGTCATCCCGGACTGACAATAGCATGCGCTGCCCAGGATGTGGGATTAAGAACCTCACACTCTAATTGCAGCAACATGAAGTGGTATAGCCTCCACAGAAAGGCCAGGCAGTCCCTCAAAGCTTAAAGTTGCCACATGACCCAGCAAATTCACTACTTGCTAGTCACTCCAGAGAACCGAAGACCTAGGCTCATACAAAAGCTTGCACAGAAATGTTCAGTGCACCACTGTTCTCAACAACCAAAAGGTGCAAACAAGTCACATGTCCATCCCCTGATGAATGGTGGATTTACACAATGAAATGTTATGTAGACGTGATTGCTAGGGGCAATGAGGAATGCCTCTAATCGCGGGGTTACTTTCAGAGAGAAAGTTCTCTATAGCTATAGCAGTACTTACAACCTAAATGGGATTATACAATTCAAAATATGTTGGATGGAATGTGGAGTGTATCAACATAAAAAAAACAGAGAAAAAAGATACGAATCTATGAATGAATAAAAGCCAAGAGCCAAGATGTGCCGGAAGACGAGCCAGGCTTGCCTTGCCAGTCACCAAGATGTCCTCTCTCACTCATCGAGTCTCAAGACGGGTACTGGGCTCCTTGCAAGCTTGATGCCACTACCATGCTTCTGTGCATATCACTCAATTAGTGAGGGGCCCCTTGAAAACACCACCGGTGACATTCCACAGATGTTTGCAGGTATCTCTACTCCCTGACCTACAAGGTGATAAATCATTCTGTCAGAGGTGCAGGGATATTAAAGCCCAGCCCCAGACATCTAACAGGCTAAGGACACCTAATATGCTGGGTGTAGGTAATAGGCTGTAGCTAGCTGGTCCCAGAGCTGTCTCTGAGGTGCAAGGATATTAAAGCCCAGCCCCAGACATCTAACAGGCTAAGGACGTCCAACATGCAAGGCTGTAGCTAGCTGGTCCCAGAGCTGTCTCTGAGTGTGTTCCTTGGGTTCTCTGCTCTCTGGGAGATGCAGGGAAGGCAGCAGGGCCCTTGCCCCACTCAGAGTCCCTGTATTTTGGGTTCTCCATAGGACTTTCTGCGAAGTGCTGAGGTTATCACAGACAGCTGGACAGTCAGGGTGGCTCTATATACTGTAGGTGCATCTTCTAGGGGAGCCATCAAAGAAGAGGGGTGCACCTGGATGTCTTAAAGACATGGAGTTGGGATCTGCATTTCTCTAGCATGCTGAAGCCATGAGGGTTCACTTAACCTTTAAAATTCTAAGAGAAGATTCACTAGGTACTGGTAGCCATGGGATAAATACCCAGACAAAAGGGTCATCGGGGTTCTGCTAGAGTTGGGGACTGGCCCCTACAGGATGCCACCTTTGTCCTCCTGAGGGAGTGAGAGCAGTAGAGTTTGAATTCATATCTATTTTTCAGACATACCTGGCCAAATGTTGATGGACTTTGATGATGTCACAAAAGGACTTGAATCATTGGATTCTGCCTGTCACCTCGGGGTGATGGGATGCAGGAGCCCATGGCCTTAGGCTGATTCCCAGGACACTTTGTTATTGTGGAGACATCAGTTAGAGCACACACTTTGTACTTTTGCCCCAATCATATTTATTCTGACAGCTTAATGGACCTCCCACAGCAAACTGCCAGGACTTCTCCAATGCAGAGCCCTCTAAAAGACTGAAGTCCCAGAGTCCTGGGTCCTAGGTCCTGATTCCCATGCTATGCTCATGTTCTGTATTGGCAGTTCCCATCATGGGATCTCCAGAATGTTTCTTCATCTGATTACAACAACCTACAGCATCCTCCTGAGGGAAGGGTGTTCTCAAAGTCAGGCCTCTCAGCCCAGAAACTCAGCCCAGAGCAATTAAAACCCAGGGGTGCTCTGGCCAGGTGTCTACTAATGTCAGATGGTTGAGGTCTGTTCTGCAGGGCTTCGTGTATGGTTCATGACCTTTGGCTGTTTGTGGAGTCATTCTTTCACTGTCCAAAAGCCAGGGAGTTACAGGCTCTGGCACCAGACCTGTGTGAAGACAGAGGCCGATCCACTTCACTTCAAGGCTCTGGGCACGTATTTAGCAAGCTAATCAGTACCATTTTGTTCTGATCTGGTGGAGTAAATCTTTCCTTTCTGACCTGAACTTAAGGTCCTGGAAGAAATACTTGGCCTGTACTCAAACCACGAGCACTCAGAACGGTGTTGATGACGGAGGACATCCACCCTGCCAGTCAGGTCTTAGTGGGGCTAGACCTCAGCTTTCAGCCTCTGACAGCCCAGCACCTCCAGCCTCCCTGCACACTGTGGGGTTGAGTCTGAGCACAGGAATCAGTTTGCTCACTTTCTCCATTCTGTCTACCCAGTGAGGTCCAAGCTCCCGGCATACATCAGCACAGGCAGGTGGCAGAGAGGCCCACTTGGTGACAACCTTACTGGCTGACTTTCTCACTGGCCACTTCAGTCCCACTTTGGGGGAAGAAGCAGCTCTGAAGGTGCCAGGCTTACTCTTCCACAGTGCCCTGAGGACTCAGGTGACTCCAGATAAAACTCACTGTATCCCTCTGGCCTGAAATGTCTCCACTTGCTCAGGGGCTGGGGTGCAGCCTAGTGGTAGAGCATGTGCCTGGCATAGCATACATGAGGGGCCTCTGTTCAGTCCCTAACACCACAAGAAAGGACAGAGAGAGGAAAGAAAAGAAAAGCCCCTCCACCCATTTTAGAGGTGGAGATAACACCTCTGTAATATAGATTGTCACCGTCACAGCTGGTGACATTTGATTGTAGGCAGACCTCAGATGACTTACCTGCCAGTCTGCTTTCCCCATGCCTACCACGAATACCCCAAACGCTGCTACCCTCAGGAGGGTCTGAGAGCTGATCTCTCGTCTCCACACTCAGCTTTGTGAATAAATTTCTCTTTCTGTTATGGTTTGGCGCATATCCTCACCCACACTTCACAAACGAGCAAGCTACAGCCCAGAGAGATGTGGCAGCTTCCCCTAGGACACACAGTGACGGCAACGCAAAGGCAGCCTGGGTGCTGAAATCCACGGCTCATGCAGCTTTCTCAGCACCAGAAACCATCAGCTCACTGAGTGCTGGGCCTCAGGATGACATGCCAGAGGCTGTGCAGGAACCGCTGTGTGAAGGAACTGCACACGTGAACACGAATGTGTTTGTGAATGTCTCCTTCTTTCTCCCTCTCTGTATGTTCCGTATACCCTACAAAGATAAGTGATCAGTATTTACCACTGAAGAAGTAAATACAAACAACTTTTTAATACTAATACATGTTTTATAAATGAAATGAATAAATTATAGGAGTGGGTTCTAGAGCTTTTTTCCCCCCTAAGGACCTATTATGTCCATCTTCTGTAGCTATGACAGAGCACTTGAAACTGGGTAACTTATAAAGAAGCTCACAGTTCTAAAGCTGAAAGTCCAAGAATGCAAGGCAACACCCGATGGTGACCCTGTGCTGTGCTACACAACACAGCAGGAAGCAGAAAAACAGGTGAACGCATTGAAAAGAACAAAGCCCAATGAGTAGCCTCCTCTCAAAACAAGCCATTATCATGGTTACTAAACCAGTCCTATGAGGATGTCATTAATCCCTCCCAAGCCACCGCCTCACAAGGTCCCACCACCTCTCAACCCACTTACACACACCTTCAAAAGGACCATATTCAAACCACACTATGCTACCAAATGCTGGACCTCACTGGTTAAAGGAACTGCTGTGGGGTACAGTGGGGAAGGCGAGGACACTGACTTCTGAGCCTCGGGGTCATTTCAGATGGGGTGAATGGGTGCAGGTGGGAGAACAGCACATGGCCCCGTCACAAAGCGCTCTGGATTAAATTCAGAGCCTATTATTTATTGCCTTGCTGCGTTGCCCCTCAACACAACTAGTCATTCATTCCCCTCATTCCTACTGGGACCCCTAGCCTTACGCAGTTCTTGGAGACCCAAAGGGCCACCCAGCCCTGGAGTAGCCCATGGTGACAGATTCCGACGCAGGTAGTGGCTAGAGAAAGAAAGAGTCTCCATCAGAGCCAGGCCATTGCAGTGGGGTCCATGCAGGCTTCCTGGAGGCAAGGGCCCCTGCAAGAGCCTCCTGAGCAGCAACACCTTCAGCCAAGACAGGAGAGCCAGTGAGGCAAGCCGGCTGGGTTAGCAGCATGCACCCACTGTGTGGTGGGCATTGCTTGAGGTGCTCGGAGCACAGCAACGAAACAGTCAGACAGCAGCCTCTGAACTCACGAGGCTGACAGCCTGGTGGGGTGGGGGAGACAATAATCAGTAAAATATATGGTGGGTAAGAAGATGATGAACTAACAAGAAAAACAAGCTGAAGCAGGGCAGGTGGGCAGCGAGTCCTGGAGGCTTTGGAGTGCATTCCCGAGGAGGGAGCGTCCATACCGGGACTCGGGATGCCAGGAAGTGGAGGAGATCCATCTAGAGGCACAGACAGGGGGGACAACACCCATGCGAGCACCCGGGGTGATCATGGGATGCTGGGCACTCCGGGAGAAGCAGGGCGGCCAGAAGGCGGGTGGACACTAACAGGTCCGGGCTGATTATGTATGCCTGTCGGCCATCGTGAGCACTGTGTCTTCTTCCTCACAGAAGTGGGAGCAGTGAGGATGCCGAGCAGAGGGGACAGCTGTGTGCTTTCGGACTTTGAAAGAAGGGACAGAGCAGGGAAGATGGACGAGGAAGCTGGGTCAGAAGCTCAGGTAGTGCTGCAGGCTGGGACCAGAAGCAGGGAGGCTCCTGTGTACCTCTCTCACCCTTCCCCAACCTTCCCTTTGCCTGTGCCCAGGCAGTGTTAACTCACAAAACCCTGCCAGCTGCCCCCAGGAAAGGCCCAGGCTAGCGGAAAGAGACGTTCAGAGCCCGCCAACCCTGCAATTAGTGATAAGATGGATTCTTCCCCCTGACAGGCGCAGGAGATACAGGACCTGTTATTACCAGGCTAATTACAGCGTCTAGGCTGAGGAGCGCCCTGCGAGGAGGAACAACCTCGGCCTGTGTAGAGAGCTCTCGTGGGCCTCCTCCCTCTCTCTCTTCCACAGAGACATTCAGCGGGCCTGGAATCAGTACTCGGACTCTCTCGGAGGGGGGGGGGGGGCTCCAAGACCACTTTTGCTTTCTTCAGAGCTTGATCTGGTTCCCTGTACCTTAAATGCCCAGCACGCACCACGGGAAGGCTGAGTGACCCTGAATGTGGCTGTTCTTGCAAGGCCTCTGTTCCCTAGCCCCACACCAAGTCTGAATCCCACTGACACCTAGTGCTAGTGAAAAGCCACCAGCTTATTGGCTGTCCCCAGAACGTCTTGGTGCTTGAGTAGATGACATGTGTGATAGCCTCAGTTTCCCAGGGCTAAATGGATATTCTCCAGGCAGGCAACATGAAGCATTTACCCTCCTATTATGTATTGATACTGAGAAACCACTAATGCATGGTTCTTTTTACATCCCAGAGGCCTTAGTGAAGGGAGGCCCATTGCTGAGTGCCTACTGTGTGTTTCATTCTTAATAGGCATATGAAGATCTTCTTATAACCCACCTTGATAAAGAGAAGGAGGTGCCTGTCCAAGTGTCACCACCATGCGTGTGTGTTACTAAAACCTAATGGACCGTTGCTGAGTCAACTGTGTGAGCGTTGAGCAGGTGATAACGTTGGGTATAAGTACTCATGAGACAGGCTGGGATGTTCGATAACTTTGACATAGCAGATAATCCTTTTCTTTTGTCCTAATCGTTGCACAAGAAAATTCCCATTTGTTACTTGTCTGTCTCTGGCGCCTCCCTCCCCCCTAATACTGGTCCCGCCACCTACTAACCAAGAAGATAACAGCGAAGCCCAGAGACAGAGGAGCTGGCTAGCAAACACCATCACAGCCTAGCTACTTCTAAGATCTGCTAGTGCCACTTCTCACGCATCACAGGACAAGCTGCTGGGTGTTTGCATGCACGGCTGTGTGCGTTTTAAAACAGTTTATCAAGTCTGCATTTGCTAAGAAGAAGACGTGCTTAGGAGAAAGTTGAACACAAAGTAAGGACGGCACAGGGCAGGCCAGGGACATATGGGTGGTGACGCCCAGATGATCTCTACAGCTCCAAGTCTGATGGCATTTCCTGAGCTGTCACCTGCTCCAGTCTCTGTCACTGAGGCTTGCCATGCCCCTGTAGGGCCCCCTCCTCGGCAAAAAGGGAAGTGCTGGCCACGGTGGATGTCTACGGACCTGGGTCCCTGCCAGGTGTCATGCTGAGTGAGATGTCAGTGTACTTGGCTCTGTGAGGCTGATGGGCTAATGAGGGGGCACCTGACAGCCCAGAAGACCTGACATGTCTATTCTCAGGAAACAGAACATCTGGTTCTTGGCCCAGCCTTCTCCTCACCATCTGCCAGCCCCCTCAATGGCCTGGCAGGGTCCACCTGACAGATCGCCCTCCTGATATCTTTATTATGGCTTTGAAAAGTCTCCATGGGGGTTCCTGACCCCATCCTCTCCTGGAGAAATGCTCCCCGAGGCACTGCGATGTCAGTCAGGCTAGGAGCATGATACCACCAATGCTTCCTGGGCAGACGTTCCCTGTCACTGAACCTGCTCCATAAATAACAGCCAGGCTCCTGGAGAGGTCCCACTGGGCCAGGAGGTGCAGATGCTCACAGGACACAGCTCAGGGCGGCATCTCTCCATTTCCTGACAGAGGTCAGCCCCTGAGATGAGCCGCAGGAAGTAACGATTTCCGAAAACAAGCCCCAAGTAGATTTGAGCCGCGTGGGCTGGCCTACCGTGGTCTTCAGCAGTCCCTAACTTGCCCTACTCAGATGCTCTCAGAATGACTACATACAAGCTATGGCTCACTTGCTCATTCCTTGAGTGGACGTTGGTTTATAGAACAAATGACCCTGTTTGTCCAACATGAAAGCAAGACTGGAGGAGGGCGTGTTAGGGAAAGAGCAAATGTCGGCTCCACACCTGGATCAGGGCGGCAGCTGACCACCTGCAGCAGGAGTCACTCCTGATGTGCAGGGGTGAATACAGCATGCAGCAAGGACCAGGAGGCAATGCCTCTCCCTGGAAAGGCCACTGGCACTGCTGTTACATTTTGAATGGCCTCATCTGTAAAGTCCAGGATTACCTTGGCAAGATTCCAGCCTTTCCCCTACTCCACACACACCCAAAAGCCCGAGTGGCAGAATGCTACCTCTGAGAGACAGGCGTGGAGTGTTCTGAATTGGAGTGGCTGCACCGGCCCTGGCTATGGAACTCCGAGCATAGGCTAACCCACATACCCCAGGGTTCCCTGGGCAGCCATGGCTGGAAAATCAGCCTGAGAAAGACTGCACCTGCACTGAGCATGTGCAGACCTTTCTCCTTGTCATTATCCACACAATGCGGCGTAACAGCCATTTAGCAGCATTTCTCCATGTCATTATCGCTACACAATGCAGGGAGCAGCACTTACCATAGCATGTGTACTGCAGCGGCATTGTAAGCAGTCTAGCATGCCCTTGAACAAAGGGGTGTGTGGCTTACAAGCAAAAGCCACACTACTTCACAGAAGTAGCAAGGTGGTTAAGTGGGCCTCATGCTGTGACAGTAAAAACCCAGGGTCCCAGTAAAGGTGCTCATTAACTGTCACCTCCCTGGTCCTTTTTATGTTGTCACCCACAGTTTGCGTCTCCTTTGTGCAGATGAGGAGCTGGGTTCCAGAGACGCAGTGGTGATCTCAGGACTGGAGCCAGAGCTGATCTTCATCTTAGTCCCAGGGGTCAAAGACACCTCTCATGTCACACAGGAAGCTGGCACTTGCCTGTTTAAAGGAGGTTAGAAGTTCATCGGGGTAAGGGAGGTTGAGCATGTGCCACAACTTGCTGGCTGCAGGTAGCTGCTACAGCCCATCATGCTTCCTGTAATAACAGGCTATCATTACTGACATCTTGCCCCCCGATGGCACATCACACACACTTTGGGCATGCTAAGTTATATAACGCTGCGCAGGCAGCCTGGGTTCTGCATCTGCACTCACCCAACTGCAGGTAAACTAGTCTTTAAAAAACTGCTGTCTGCCCTGAGCACATGTGGACTTCTTGTCAGCACTCCCTGATCAATACAGCAGAGCCACAATCTGCCAGTCCTTTACCTCGCATTGCAAGCTCTGAGACACCTGGGCTTGCTAGCAAGCGTGTGGAAGGACCATCACAGCTTCTGTGCAAAGACCTCTCATTATAGGAGGGGCCTGAGCAGCTGTGGGTTTGGAATCCATGGAGGATCCTGAAGCCAACACTTCACAGACAGAGGGAATGACCATGCAATAAAAACATAGGAGGGGATCTGGAGAAGGGACTGCAGTTAAGAGCACTTGCTACTCTCCAGAGGACCTGAGGTTCACAACTGCCTGTGACTCCAGCTCCAGGAAATCAGATGCACCCTTCTAGCCTCTGAAGTATACACACACACACACACACACACACACACACACACACAGAGAGAGAGAGAGAGAGAGAGAGAGAGAGAGAGAGAGAGAGAGAGATGCATACACCTAATTAAAATAAAAAAATAAGGGATAGAGAGAGGGCTAAGAGCACTTTCTGTTCTTACAGAGAACCCAGCGTTGGTTCCCAGCACCAACTTGGTAGCTTTCACCTGTCCATAACTCCAGTTCCAGGGGCTCTGACATCCTCCTTTGACCTCTGCAGGTACCAGGCATGCACATAGTATGCTTACACACATACAGGCAAAACAATCAAGCACGCACATAGTTACTTACAGACATGGAAGCAAAACACTCATACACACAAAAAAACCTTTTAAAATTATGAAATAAAATAACTATTTAAAAACGAAATGCTGTCAGAATGAATGAATGCATATGATGTTATATTCATGCTGCATTTGTACATAATTCCCTTGGGGAGACATATCATTGTTAAGTAGTGGCTGCAGCTCCCAGCGCTTTCAGCCTGCCCATATGCTGTTCCTTCATTGGAGGACCTGTTGGCTTATATAGGATATTCTATAGTAGATCTGTGGTTTCCAAAATAGTAGGGAAGTCAGTCACTTTTGCTCACTCCTGGCTCAAAACTCAAAACAAACAACCCGGAATAGGTAGTTAGACAGATCTGAGTCTCCTTTCCACAAGATGTCCCTATCTGTTCCTGGGTCCTCAAGCTTCCATAAGGGGCCATATATAAGGTGTTCTGAGGTGGCAGGCCTCCACACTCACTCACGGTTCCATCTGGGCTGTGCCTAGCATGATGGTGCCCATGTGGCATGTCCCATGTGGCAGGAAGTACACACAGGTCCTGCACTGGCAGTTTCCCTACACAGAGAGTCAAACAACAAAACCCAGAGACGGTGTGAAGCAGAGCCAGGGAGACCCCTCTTAGACATGGTGGTAAAGATGACATTCGGAGCAGGCAGCAGCTGGGGCACAATCTGCTATGGCTTGCATCTGGACTGCCCGCAAAGGCCCTTGTGCTGAGGGTTTCATCCCCAGCTTGGTACCCTAGAAGGGAGAGAGACCTGTGAGAGGCAGGATCTAGTAGAAGAAGGTGAGGTCACAGGATATGCTCTGTGCAGAGTCTGGGAGGACAAGGACCCTGGTGTCTTCCTCTCCTTTTCCTTCATCTGAGCCATTAGAAAAACAGGCTTTCCCCGCCATACACTGTCAGACCACAGGCCTAAAAGCAACTGAACCAAATGACCAGAAACCTGAAACTCTAACATTGAAAGCCAAATGAAAACTCGTGTTGTGGGAAAGCAGCACAGGCAAAGGTCCTGAGGCTCCAAGAGAGACCAACATGGGAAGAGCCAAACATCGAAGTGGCAGCGGATAGGTATTGGGATGATGGGCATTACTGGACACTGAGAGTCAAGTCAAGGTCTTTGCTGTGTGTCTTCCATTCAAAGAGACCCTTCCTTGCCTTATGTCTTCTCCCAAGTCCCGAGGAAGTTCCCTGGGCTGCCCAAGGAGGCGTCTTTTCTCACACCAAACTGAAACTGCCTAAGGATTCACCCACCACACTCCTGGGTCTTGGCTTTATTCTAAAGTGATACTCCTGTCCCTACGGTGTCACACAGCCCCACTCCTGCCCTTACAGTGTCACAGAGCACCGCCTCTGACCCTGTGATGTCACAGAGCACCGCCTCTGACCCTGTGATGTCACAGAGCACTGCCTCTGACCCTGTGATGTCACAGAGCACCACCTCTGACCCTGTGATGTCACACAGAACTACCTCTGACCCTGTGATGTCACATAGCACTGCCTCTGACCCTGTGATGTCACAGAGCTCCGCCTCTGACCCTGTGATGTCATAGAGCACCGCCTCTGACCCTGTGATGTCACACAGCACTACCTCTGATCCTGTGATGTCACACAGCACTACCTCTGACCCTGTGATGTCACACAGCACCGCCTCTGACCCTGTGATGTCACACAGCACTGCCTCTGCTCCTAAAGTACTGTTATTGGCTTAGTTGTGTCTTTGGAAGGGAGAATGGCACCTTGAGCAATCCCCAGTCTAAGTGCAGTGTGTAATAGACAAGAAAACAAATATCAGAAGGAAATAAACATTGAGGCCACCTGAACCATCCTGACTCTAAAGGTACTCTGTGCAGCCATCACCAGCAGTAGCAGAACACAGCATCCTGTGCTCCAGAACAATCTACCCAATTACTGAACAAGAGGCTTTATCTCCTTCTTACCCATTTATTTTTGAGACAATCTCACTATGTAGCACAGGCTGACCTCAAGCTCATAACCCTCCTGTCTCAGTCTCTCAAATGCCACAGGCCTGTGCCACCATGTTTGGCTTTGCTGAATGACTTTTAAGCCAATTGGACACAGAGATGATACCACCACGACATGAACTGAGCAGCTTTGCCAACCACACACCTCCATCATGATGTGTTACGGAAAGTGAGGGGCCGGTGCTCTGTTGTGGGAAGGCCGCTTGATCATTCCAGCCACTTGGCAGCTCAGACCCGAAATAGCCACACAGAAACTGTATTAATTAAATCACTACTTGGCCCATTAGCTCTAGCTTCTTATTGGCTAGCTCTTACATATTAATTTAACTCATCTCCATTAATCTGTGTATCACCTCGTGGCTGTAGCTTACAGGGTAAAGTTCTGTCCAGTGTCTGTCTCTGGCAGGGCTACATGGCTTCTAATGACTCTGCCCTTCTTTCTCCCAGCATTCAGTTTAGTTTTCCTCGCCTAGTTCTGTTCTACCCTATCAGGCCAAGCCAGTTTCTTTATTAACCAATGGTATTCACAGCATACAGAGGGAAATCCCACATCAGTGACCGAGGCTGCAACTTGCAAAACTTTCAAACATGTGAGCCAAATAATTATTTTCTCATTTTAAGGTGATGTGCTCAGTGATAGTGATCCAAGCTGAATGAATACACAGAGTTACTCTATAATCTAAAATGTTCAGCAAACTATAGGGTATGAAAAGAATTATAAAGTACGAGCTACATTCTGGGGGGAAAAAAAACAACTTGATAGAAATAGTTGGGTGTCCCTGGCATTAGCTTAGATGAAAATAAAATAAAACTTCAAAGAGAATATTAGAAATATATCCAAATAAAGTATATTTAAAGAACTAAAGAAGTGTATGACAATAATGAATAAATAGAAATGGATATTGATTAGGAGATATGAATTACTTTTCAAGAAAAAAAAATGAGGTTCTTTAGTTGGAGAATGTAGCAGATGAAACTGAAATGACTGTATGAGTTTTTTTAATTTATTTATTTATTAAGGATTTCTGCCTCCTCCCCGCCACCGCCTCCCATTTCCCTCCCCCTCCCCCGATCAAGTCCCCCTCCCTCATCTGCTCAAAGAGCAATCAGGGTTCCCTGACCTGTGGGAAGTCCAAGGACCGCCCACTTCTATCCAGGTCTAGTAATGTGAGCATCCAAACTGCCTAGGCTCCCCCAAAGCCAGTAGGTGCAGTAGGATCAAAAACCCACTGCCATTGTTCTTGAGTTCTCAGTATTCCTCATTATCCACTATGTTCAGCTAGTCCAGATTTGTCCCATGCTTTTTCAGACCCAGGCCAGCTGGCCTTGGTGAGTTCCTGATAGAACATCCCCATTGTCTCAGTGTGTGGGTGCACCCCTCGCGGTCCTGAGTTCCTTGCTCGTGCTCCCTCTCCTTCTGCTCCTGATTTGGACCTTGAGATTTCAGTCTGGTGCTCCAGTGTGGGTCTCTGTCTTTGTCTCCTTTCATCGCCTGATGAAGGTTAATATTCAGGAGGATGCCTATGTGTTTGTCTTTGGATTCACTTTCTTATTTAGCTTCTCTAGGAACATGAATTATGAAGAAAGTATGGAATATATACATATTAGAGTATTACTCAGCAGTAAAAAACAAGGACTTCTTGAATTTTGCATACAAATGGATGGAAATAGAAAACACTATCCTGAGTGAGGTAAGCCAGACCCAAAAAGAGGAACATGGGATGTACTCACTCATATTTGGTTTCTAGCCATAAATAAAGGACTGTATGAATTTAACAGCTGATTGGGACAGTCAGTATGGAGAGAGACTAGGAGAGCACTCCAGAACTGAGCACATGAAGACAGAGAGAAATGAGCAGCATCTCAGAGGCCAGTGGGCATGTAGAAAGAGTCAATCAGTACAGACAGAAGAGGCTGAGAAAATGAGGACAAAATGGCCGAAACAACCAAAGAACAAACACATTACATAACCAAAGAGCTCAGCCTCCCACTGGAAGTGTCCAAAGAGACCCACACAGATAGACATCATCAAACTCTTGTGACCTAAAGAGAAAAATCTTAATGCACCAAGAAGGGATTGTTCTGTAGTCAGACAATGGTTGGCTTCTCCCCAGAAACAGGAGACCATGAGGGGCAGGAGCCACAGCCAAGTGATGGAAACAGAAAGCTGTCAGCCAAGACTTCTATATCCAGCAAAACTATCCTCCAAAATTAAAGTCAAAATAGAAATACTCCCAGGTAAACATAAACCCAGAGAGCTCATGGCTGGCTGTTTTGCCTTAAAAGAAGCTCTATAAGGGGCCTTTCAGGCTAAAAGAAATGATTTCAGAAATTACTAACCCCCAGGAAGCAATAAGAAAACAGCAAAAAGGTAAAAAAAAATAATAATAACTTACGACAAATATGTAGTTCTCATTTCTTTTTTTCACTTTCTTTTTAGTTCTGAGGGTAGAACCTGGACCTGTGCATGCTAGACAAGAGCTGCCACTGAGTCACCTCTCATTTCTTCTTTAACACCATCAAAGAATATATTACTATATAAAGCAATCATTAGGGCCATTGAGACACTTCATGGGTAAAGAAAGGCAGTTACCACCCAGGCCTGATGGCCTGAGTTGGATCCCTCGAACAGTAAAAGGAGAGAATCATCTTCACAAAACTGTACCCTTGACCTCCACACCTGTGTGCTTATACTCACACAAGTGCAATACACATACAATATTACTATTGTTATATAATAATAATAATAATGATAATAATAATAATAAATTCACTACCATAACACTGTACTGTTTGTCTTAGAACATACACCAAATCATGAGTACAAAGTGTAAAATATAGAGAAACTCTTATGTGAATTATATGGAAATATTAATGTAAAGGGGGAGAAAGAAACAAATCTTGGTGGGAACAAAGTTTGTGTTTCCCAGAGTTAAGCTGAAGTGAATTGTAGTCATTTAAAGATGCATACTGAAATTCATTAAGCAGCAATTAAGAAAACAACTTCAAGGGACTGGGCAGATGACTCTGTGGATAAATTACTTCCTAGACAAGTAGAATGACTGGAGTTTTTCTCCCCAGAACCCACATAAAAACCAGGCTGGCATGCCAGCTCTCTGTAATCCCCAAGTTTGGGAGGCAGAAACAAGAAGGCTGGTTCACTAGAGAAGCTAGAATTGGCAAACTGTGGGTTCAGAAAGAGACCTTGTCTCAGTGATACAGTGGAGAGCAATGGAGGAAGACATCTGACATCAGCTTCAGGCTTCCACACGCATGTACTCCCACACCCACACAAACACACATATATCCACACACACACATACACATTCAAGAAAAGAAAGAAAAGCTTAAAATGGGAAAACTCAATAGATAAGTTAAAATAGTACACCAACAAAAATAAATAAAACAAAACAAACTGCCTAACACAAATGAAAGCAGTCAAGAAAAACGCAAACCAATAGGACTGAGGGGCTGGAGAGATGGCTCAGTGTCAACCTGCTCCTCTTGCAGAGGATGTGGCCTGGACTCTCAGCACTCACTTGACCCACAACCTCTGGTCAGCACCACTTCCAAGGCATCCAAGCCCTCTTCTGGCCTCCACAGCCACTGCATATATGCTGTATACAGACACACATGCAGGCAAGATATTAGTACACATAAAACTTTTTTAATTTAATGGAACTAGCAAAGTGGCAAACTTAACTCCAGATGCATTAGTAATTACATAGAATGAGAGTCTAAATGCCAGAAACAAAGACTGTGGGACTGACAGAAAAAGAGAACCTCAACAGAAGACACACGGGCTTTGAAGAACAAGGCCAGGAAAAGCCACACTATAGGAAGCAGAGCCACAAAGCAGAGAAGTTTCATCTTTGTATCAGAAAAAAAATAAACTCTATGGCAATAAATGTTACTAGAGGGAAAAGTGAACATATCAGGACAACACAATCAGTTGCTACAGAAAAAGATACAATAATTACAAATGTGTAGACACTAAGCAAGAGCTTCAAGACATAAAGAGCAAAAAAAATGACAAAGTCAGAAGAAAAATAGACAATTTTACAATAATAGTTGGAGACAAAATAACATTAGAAGCAAATAAAAACATTTTTGAAGACAGATAGGTCAGTCTTTCAGGAAGATATAGCAGCTATAAACATAGTTGCTTCTAACAGCCCAAAATACAAAGTGGACACAAAGAGAGAAGGACAAGTCATCAATGGCATGGGGACTAAGAGAATAATATCATAAACCAATAGACGAACAATAGCAGAAGACTCCTCCAAACAGCAAGGAATACCCCTCAGGAAAGAATTGTCAACTGGACAATAAACCAAATCTCAAAACATTCTGGAAACTGAAGTCTTACAACTTTTCTTTTCTAACCATGAAGAAATTAACAACAGAGGAATCTGGGAAATCCCCAACCACTCAGGAATTAAGCAACACACTATCTACTGGGTTCAGAAGACACATCTTCTTGTCTTTCTAGGAACAGTTCTGGAGAACAATCGGCACAAATGTCAGCAACCTATGCCAACAAAGTAGGTGATTTAGAGAAAACAGACAAGTTACCAACAGACAACGGTTACCAGAGAAAACTGTAGTAGCATACACATAGCAACATCTGTGTCAACGTTACTAGTGATTCCAGCAGACATGTCCAACTTTTGATCCAGCAATGTCATATTGTCTACACAGCTCAGCCTCAGGATCCAGAAATCAAGTTTCAGTAAAACAAACCTCACAATGTTTTAAGCTGTTTGTGGTGTTGTGTTGGTCTGAGTTTATAGTTTCTCTTGGGCATGAGCAGCCCACAGCCAACAGCTGGTAGAAGCTGTGGCTATCTTGGTTTCCCAAAACACATACTACGATGTCTGTGCCTAGTGAAGTTGAATGCATTCCTCTGTAAGGCTCCACCCTCAGCAAGGCTCCACCCTCAGCAAGGCTCCACCCTCAGCAAGGCTCCACCCTCTGCAAGGCTCCACCCTCTGCAAGGCTCCATCCTTACAGGACAGAAATGAGCAGCAAGTAAAGGGACTACGAAAGAGAAACTCTTCACACAGTACAAAATGGGGAAAAACCATGGCCCATTATACTCTCAAAGTGCAGATGAACTGCTACTTCATATTAAAAAAAAATAGCATTAAGACCCTGAAAAGTCAGATTAAACACCCCAGCTACAAACCTTAAGATCCAAGGAACAACATGGCACACTACAAAAAAATGCAATTCCAATAATTGTTCAAGTGACCCAAAGGAATATAAGTTAAAAGAAATGGAGAAAAAAAGAAAGTAGACAGAAAATGAGATGGCAGATTGAGCCTTTACCTAACAATAATAAATTATATCAACTTTAAAGCACGGCATTGGATCTAAGTTAAAAGATTTGCACAGTGAACACAAACACTGAACAACTGTATGCTTTCTACAAGAAACTCACTCCAATAGTAAGAGTGCAGGTTGACTTAATACAAGATGTTGCAAGAGGGGCGCTAGTTAGTTCCTTATCCCAAAAAAAAAAAAAAAAAGCCCGCTTGTTCATTCTGGCTGCCCAGAACCGAAATAACCACACAGAAACTGTATAAATTAAATCACTGCCTGACTGCCTGGCTCATTAGCTCTAGCTTCTTATTGACTAATTCTTACATCTTAATTTAACCCATTTCTATTAATCTGCATATCACCACAAGTTTGTGGCCTACCAGCAAAGATTCAGCACATCTACCTCTGGCCGTGGATCCATGGCGTCTCTCTCCACCCTTCTTTTTTCCCTAGCATTCAGTTCCATCTTCCCTGCCTACCTAACTTCTGCCCGATCAATAGGCCAAGGCAGTTTCTTTATTCATTAATGGTAATCATAGCACACAGAGGGGACTCCCACATCAACAAGAGAATGTGGAAAATCCAGTACACAAAGATTGATAGCAAGGAAGTACCAAGCAAAAGACTTATCACAGAACTATGCTAATCAAGACTATGGTGCACCAGTGACACACAGCATACAAAACAAAGCAATAGAATGGAGAACTCCAAAACAGACTGACTATGAATAACTGATCTTTGACAAATATGCAGATACATTATCATCCCAACAAAGGTGTTAGACAGAGCAATTAGACCTAATTGCAGATCATATACAAAACTCAATCCAAAGCTGGCCTAGAATATAGCACTTGACTACCACAATGTCTTGGGTTCAACTCCAACACCACAAAAATTATAATAATCAACTCAAACTTGGAGAAATAGATCCGTCAGTGAAGTGCTCACTGCACAGCATGAGACCTGACACTCATTTGATAACTAACTCTTTGGCCACCAAAGCATGAGGACTGGAGTTCAAATACATAGAGCTCATGTAAGTGTGAGGGGGACACGTGTACCCACCTGCAATTCCAGTGCTCAGAAGGCAGAAACAGGTGAGCCTCAGAGCAAGCTGGCAAGCTATATTAGTTGTATCAAACAGCTCTGAGTTGAGAGACCCAGCCTCAAAGTATAAAGTGGAGCGATTGAGAAAGACTCCTGATGTCGAACTTGGGCCCACATACACCACACACATACACATACTAAAATAATAATTCATACTACTAATAATAATAAATTCAAAATAGGTGCCAAGTACACAAAGGTGAGCACCTCAGGTTCTACTCCTAGGTAGGCATGCCCATAGCAAAGCAGAGAAGGACACCCGACACCCTCTGCTGTAGGCAGTTGGCAGGCACCTTGTCTGATTACACTGTCGACCAGCCTGAGTGCCACAGTCAGGTGCTCTGGCTCTTGCCACCATCACCTCTCCCCGTGAAGCAAATGGATCCTTCAGGCCGCTCACTATTTCTGGTGAGGCCCATGTCAGAGACCCTTATGAGTCAATAGAAACATCAATGCTATCGCCTGACAGAGGCGTCACTTCTTTTGTAAGTGAGCATAGGAGTGAACTTCCCATGTACACTGCTGTTTACACGTGACTGCCAACATGGATCTCTCTGACACGGACATGATATATGCTTTGCTTAATGGCACTAACTGCGGTTAAATGGATTCTACACTACAGGACCCCATTGGGAAGAAATCAACATTCTAAAACACATTTTCATGAGAACTCTCCTTCCTGAGAAGCTACTCGTGAAAGTGGTAGTGAGACCCAACCTAGCACATGAGCAACATCAGGGCAACCCGACACCTCCGTATCATCCCAGCTCTCTAGCACTGGATTGGCGAGAAATGGAAATGGACGGTAAAAGACTCAAAAGAATAATTTTTAAAGGCTTGATGGATCAAGAGAACCCAGATGACCAGCTGAACAGACCTTGGAAGATACACAAGATAAGAATAAGCTTTGACTACTTCCCATAGCCAAGAGGACAACTATATGTTTTTCCTTTGGTTCACCTTCTTACTTAGCTTCTTTGGGATCACCAATTGTAGACTCCGTGACCCTTGTTTATGGCTAGAAACCAATTATGAGTGAGTACATCCCATATTCATCTTTTTGGGTCTGGGTTACCTCACTCAGGATAGTATTTTCTATTTCCATCCATTTGCATGCAAAATTCGCGAAGTCATTGTTTTTTACCGCAGCGTAGTACTCTAATGTGTAGATATTCCACACTTTCTTCATCCATTCTTCCATTGAAGGGCATCTAGGTTGTTTCCAGGTTCTGGCTATTACAAATAATACTGCTATGAACTTAGTTGAACAAATGCTCTTATCATATGATCGGTGGGGTGGGATGGGGGTAAGGGGAGATGGGGAGAGAAAAGGGAGAAGGGGAGAATGGGGGGAACTTGGGGAAAAAGGAGGATTGGGATAAAGGAAGGTTGGATAGGGGAGCACGGAAGCACAATTCTTAGTTAAGGGAGCCACCTTAGAGTTGGCAAGAGACTTGAACCTAGAGTGGCTCCCAGATGCCCAAGCCAAGGTCCCCAGTTAGTTCCTTGGGCAGCTGAGGATAGGGAACCTGAAATGACCCTATCCTATAGCAATACTGACGAATATCTTGCATATCATCATAGAACCTTCATCTGGTGATGGATGGAGATAGAGACAGAGACCCACACTGGAGCACTGGACTGAGCTCCCAAGGTCCCAATGAGGAGCAGAAGGAGGGAGAACATGAGCAAAGAAGTCGGGACCACGAGGGGTGCACCCACCCACTGAGACAGTGGAGCTGATCTATTGGAAGCTCACCAAGGCCAGCTGGACTGTGACTGAAAAAGCATGGGTTAAAACTGGACTCTCTGAGCATGGCGAACAATGAGGGCTGATGAGAAGCCAAGGACAATGGCACGGGGTTTTGAACCTACGTAATGTGCTGGCTTTGTGGGAGCCTAGCCAGTTTGGATGTTCACCTTCCTAGAAATGGACGGAGAGGGGAGGACCTAGGACTTACCACAGGGCAGGGAACCCTGACTGCTCTTTGGACTGGAGAGGGAGAGGAGTGGGGGGAAGGGGAGAAGGGTGGGAGGAGGGGGAGAAGGGTGGGAGGAGGGGGAGGGAAATGGGAGGCTGGGAGGAGGTGGAAACTTATTTTTTTTCTCCTTTTCTCAATAAAAAAATGGAAAAAATAAAAATAAAAAAAAAGAATAAGCTTTGAAGGAGAAGCAAATAGCACTTTTGGAAATGAGAAGCTAAATGACAATGAAACTTCTCCCAGAACCCTTAGCAACAGGTCAAGTAGTGAGAAGAGCAATGAGCTCCAGATGGGCATCAGAGAGACTGCTTACCCAGGAGAACAAGGATCCAAATGTCTAAAATACCATCATAAGACTGAGAAATCAGAGGTCATGGGTTTAAAAAATAAAATAAAACCCATAATTAACATGGAGTAGAATGAAATGTAAGTCTAAAAACCAAGAAGGATAATGAAACAAACAGTTCTTTGAAAAGATAAAATGAATAAACTTTACCTAGATTAACCTGGAGAAGAGAAAAAAAGTCCAGATAAAAATAGATATGGAAAAGGAGACATCACAAGAGATACCCAAGAATTCAAGGAAGCATCAAAGATAGTCTTAGAAAAACTATACAAAAATAAATTAGAAGACCTAGAATAAATGCACAAATTTATGGACACAAATGATCTCCCAAAATTGAAATAAGATATTTTTTTAAAAACCTGAACAGATGAATAACAATGAGATTGAACAATAATAAAGTCTCCCGTTGCAGAGAAGCCAATATCTATCAGCTTCTCCGGTGAATTTTAGCAAACTTGGTGTGTGTGTGGCGGGGAGGTCAGAGGTCAACATTTAGTATCTTCATCAGTCACTCCCCATCTTGCTTTTCGAGGCAGGATTTCCCACTGTGCCTGGAGCTCACCATTCAGCTAGACCATGAACTCCAGGGATCTGCCTGTCTCTGCCTCCCCATATCTGGGTTTACAGTTTCTTATGTGGGTGCTAAGGATTCAAACTGAGGCCCTTGTACTTTCAGAGAGTGCTTTACTGATGGAACTGTTATCCGGGTCCTCAACAAACCCTTGAAGAAGTAGCAGGATGCTTTCCAGAACATTCTGTAGAATAGAAAGGGAGGAAGCCTTTTCAAGACTCCTTTGGTGAGGACAGTTAACCCCATTACCCAAACTGGAGTACACAACAACAGCAGAATACAACTCCAGACCAACATCCCCGTGAACAAAGACACAGAAATTTCTTTAAAAAATATTCATGGGTCAAACTTAGTGGCTCATCCAGAGAATCACCCATGATCCAATAGGTTCCTTCACAGGGATGAAAACATGTTTCAACATAACATGCCATCTTAATAGGATGACAAAAATGATTTGATGATCTGAACAAATGGAGTGAAAGCATCTGGCTTTTTATCACATCCTGTGTGATAAAAACCCTGACCAAAGTAGATGAAGGTAGATTGGGCCTTAGCACAGAGAGGGGAATGGAGATGAACCCACTGCTGTCATCATCAGGAAAGCCTGCATATGTTTCCTCCAGCATCAGGAACAAGAGCAGAGTGAGCTTGCCCTGCTCTTCCATAGACTACTGTAGGTTCTACCCTGGGCCGTGAGATAAGGTGAAGAAGAAAATACTTGCAAACTGGAGGGAGCAATCAAATTAGTCATGGCAGATCAGGAAACAGAGAGAGAGACGTGGGCCAGAAGCCAAGCAGGCTGGGAACCTAAAGACCTGTTCTCACTTCCTCCAGTGAGGCCCTTCCTCCATGGGGCTCCATATCCCAAAACAGCACCACCAGCTGGGAGCCAAGCATTCAAACACATGAGCCTGTGGGGAACCTTTGACATCCAAGCCCTAACCGTAGGGTTTAAAAATGAAAAATAAAAATGGTACTGGTGAAATGGCTCAGTGGTTAAGAGTACCTGATGCTCTTCCCGAGATCCTGCATCTGATTCCATGAGCCCACATACCATCACAACTGCCTCCGCCTGTGACTCCAGCTCCAGGAAGATCCAGTGCCTGTGGCCTCCATGGGCTCCAGGATTCATGGGCACACAGACACCATACATACACATAGTTTAAAAAAATAAGATACAAAAATTAAAAACAAAATCATATGTAGAGGTTAAGAACAAAAGGTAAGGCGACAATTCATCAGTATAAAAACAAAAAATATAGAAGTGTATACACCTAACTGAGCCCCAACTACACGGCAGAAAAACTGACAGACCTGAAGATGAGAGCAGGCAACGGAGCCTACACAGCTGTAAATTACAACATGCTGCTTTCAGTAATGTCTCCGGCAACCAGGCAGGGGATCAAAAGGGAAGCAGTGGGGTGGAGAGGACTGTAAATTAAGTAGACCCCATAACTCTCCAGAGCCCCACCCAGTGGTGGAATGTACAGGGGACATTCCATGAAAGACTGTGTGTGGCAAGCCAGGAGGCCAGCTCAAGACATTTGAACAGAGAGGAGCAATGGGATGGAGTACGATGACATTCCAGTGAGGGAAACTAAGGAAGGGCACAGATGCGTGGGTATCAGACAACACTTCTTACTACGCAGCGAAGCAGAGAGGAAATTGGAAAAAACACTTCGAACGAGTGAAAACAGAGATGCGATATCCCAAACTTCTCAGATTCAGAAGGAAAAAAACAGAAGACCAATTTGTTATACTCAGAAAAAGAAAAGGGGGCATCACTTTGTCCTCACAGAAATAAAATGGAATACTTAAAGCGACTCTATGCCATCAACTAGACAGGCTACATGAAGCAGATGCAAACTGGGGCAAGGGAAGAAACTAAGCCAGGTCAGAGAAGAGTACAAACGTTCTCAAACAGAGGCTGTCGCTACTGTCCCCGGGCTACAGACAGGGCCTGGGAAAGGAGTTCTCATCCAGGACCTGCCACAGCTAGACCGGTAATTTGAATATGCTCTCCTTCCTTCCAGCCGTCGGTACCCGGGATCCTTAAACGCTGCGATGGTTGGATGAGGCGGGATTTGGATCTAGCGGTGCAATGGCCGGCTGTGCTGGAGGCTGAGCTGTGAGGGAGGAAGGAAGGTGAGTGCCTCTCCAAGGCTGCTTGGTCCCTGTGGTCTTTTCCCAGCGCAGCTTCCCCGGGATGCTTAGCTGTTCCTAACATCCAGGATATTCCCAAACAGGGAAAGGCAGGCCTTGCGCTCAGGACCAAGGGACATTAGGGCAGGCAAGAAGTAGCAGCCGCACCATGTCGTGGGTGTCTTTCTTGAAAGGAAGTAGTGACATATTGCTCTCACTGGCACTCAAAAGAGAAGCTGGCCAAGAGCAAGGTTAAGTGACACAAGCCTGCTATTGGTGGTGTGTGTTTGCCACAGCCAAGCGCCTTTACCTGGAAGAAGATATCCCATACATAAAGCTGCTATTTGTGGCCACTGAACAGTAAGTAGCCACAGCTGCAGGGAGCAGCCAGGTGGCGGGACAGCAGCTGGAGACCGACTTTACTCACACCTATTAAACTTTTGATTTCTGAACCCTGTGATCATAGCTCAGATCCAAAGAAAAATTAAATGAGAAAATAAATTTGAAATTAAGACAAGCGTGAAATAAATTAGAGCCATGCCCACTCCTCCAGCAGAAGTCTCAACTGTGGCGCCTGACTGACCGAGGCTGAGCAGCCACCAGCCGACCAGAGGCTGCTGCCCCTGGGGCACTGATTGTGGCAGTGGGCTGGATTCCTGGGCACTCAGCCCACTTCCCACCCTCCACCATCAGTCTGCTCCCAGCAGGTGCCAGGAACAGCTCACTCGGCCCATGGCACCCCCATCAACGCACAATGTCCAGCCTGTCCCCAGGGCCCAGTGAGAGGTCGCATGCTTCACCTCCCAGGCTGCTTTCCAGGTGAGTGCATTCAGAGGTAAGGGAAGCAGCTTGCCTCTGTGGTATGCATTTAAAATGGCTGTCTGGATTTGAACCCAGGCCCCATAGGCTAGAGGCCAGAGTCGAACACTACACATCCAGCTAAGGAACCACAGCTCTACCGCCTTTGGTCTCAGTCCTTGGGCACTACAGTGAGCCCTAAAGCCCAGAGCGAGAAGAGCCGTATAAAAACTCACATGAGAGCCACAGGTGGTGGGAGTCCTCAGGAAAGAACCCACCATCTTGGCATGTTCCCTGCCGTCTTCCCACCCGACCCCAGTCCCTGGCTCTGCTCACACCAGGCCTCACTCACATGGCTCCAGTTTCACCTAGAACACACACCTTCTTCTGTTGGAGACCACATGCCTCTCTTCCTACAGACGATCACAGAGAGGGGGTTTTAGGGGTTACTGTTTCGATCCAGGACGTCTACTGGGAGCCCTAGTGCTGAAGAGTGGGTCCCCAAGCAACAGTGCTCAGAGGCAAAGATTTGGGGAAGGGATCGGATCACAACTCTAATCCATGAATGGGCTCATAACCTGGCGGGCTGTCTACTGCGAGGTGAGGATCCTAGTTACTGTAGAATCTGAACCTAGTTGGAAGCAGTAAGAGGGCAGAAGTCTCTACCTCTGAGACTCAGCCTACTCCGTCTTTCCTTCCTGTCCCGGTTATAGACACAAGATGCTGACCAGCCCTTCCATCCACAGATTCCCCAGAACACACCTCAGGATCACACCTTTTCCTCTTCTCCTGCAGGCAGGGGCGGGGCAGATGCAGCTGTGGGCAGAAAGGTCCCCAGGGAGTGCAGAGCTGGCCCTTAAGCCAGTTCCAGATGGCCGCACTCTGGACAAGCCCAGCAGCAGCACCCATAGCCTCATTTGCTTGTCTCCCCAACTAGAAAGCTCAGTGCTGCCCCAGGTCTGCCCTCTGCCTATTCTGCTTGCCTTAGGACATCCACGGCCCAGGGTTCAATTGGTACCAGACCTCATAGTAGCACAGTGAGAAACATGAAGGCACATGCTAAGGAGTAGAAACCCATAGCTGTGTGAAGAGACAGGGAAGCCAGGCCCAAGGGGCCAGGACTGCACCAGGGCACAGACTAAGGCCAGGAGCAAGGCAATGGAAAGACAGCCTAAAGGAAGGAGCAATAACTTGGGCAGAGGAAGGGCTGACCAGAGTCAGGGAGGGTACCTATGATCCCAAAGAGCTCTGCCCTGACACCCCTCCCCCAGACAGGCCATAGGAGAGCAAGCAACAGTCAACACAGCAGCTGGGAACAACCTTCAGGGGCTCAGGATTGGAGTCAAATCCTTCTCGTTAGTTGTCTGCCTTTGGGCACTGTCCTCTGCCTCAGTTTCTTCATCCACAAAATGGACCTGAAAGGAGGTAAAATGTAATCACGGCAGAGCACTGGGTCTAACACATAGTAGGCCTCCGGCAAGTACATGCTGGTTCTTATTTATGGAATTCCATGTTCTAGGATTGAATGAATGATTGGGGTGGGTGGAGCTGGGCTGAGGCAAGCCCCTCAGGCAGATGGGGGCCCAGGAGTCTCAGGCTTTCCCTAGGAATGACCATTACAGCTAAGTACTAAGTCTACTCACTCACCAGCTCCAACAAGATACTGAGCCAATCCATACCCAGTGTAGGTGGCTCAGCCGGTATTCGAATATGAAAGAGTAGGCCAATAAGATGAGGCCCTGTGCACATACACAGAATGTGTGTTCAGAACAGTATACACAGAGAGGTGCATGGTCACGGAATACATACACACACAGGTAAGCACATTCACACATACCAATTCCACCTTGCCTTTGGGATTGTAGAGGCATAGCCTTTAGACAGACCCAATAACCTCCATTGGGCACACAATCTATAATGTTGAAGGTGCAAAAAACTTTTAAAAGGTTTTGTTATTGCTGCTTTTATTATTTAATTTCTCAAATTAACAGAATTTTTACCTGTCAGTTGGACATATGAAAACCTTCCCCCAAGCACTTTCTTTCAAGGTCAGGTGCAAGACAGAGACCATAGCTTGTCTACAAGCCCTCACACACCCCCTCATCCCACAGGAAGTGTTATCTGGGAACATTGCTGGCTGACCAGCTCCAGGAAACTACATTTCCCAGCCTCCCTTACAGCTAATTAAGGAGCCTCAGGGAGGGAGGGAGGGCTAATGGGAAGGGAGCCAAAAATGAATGCCACTTGGGGTCCGTGAAGGAATGGGCATTCTCCCCTCTTGCCCATCTCCATTTTCAACTGCCTGAAAATGAGAAAATGAGGGGACAGTGAACCTGGGAGCACTTACCCTGAACTCACAGAGAGTTCTGATGATGCCAGATTCACCTCTGGTACTAAAACACCATGTTGGACCATAAACAGGAAAAACTGTCAGAACTCCCAAGTCTCCATCACTTGTTCTGTCTTGTTTAAGCATCGGTGTTTGAAGGGCTCTACATTATGGTAGCCAAGCCCAGACCCTGTGTAACAGGACCAAGGAGATGGGCAGGGCCTCAGAGGGACACAGCCTAAGGGAAGATGGCCTCTCTTTCCACCCCTACTCAGGGACAAACACACAGGGCCCCTAGGAACATGATGGAGGAAGGAGGGAAGGCAGACTGTGAAGCAGATCCCTGCCCCAGCTCTCTCCATCCTGATGCCTGTGTGCTTCTCCCTCGGCTGCATGAAGCGTTCTCGCTCAGACTGTTCCTCGGTCTGCACAAATCCTCTCATCTCAGCACACTAGCACTGTAGCCACACAGGCCAGTCCTGAGAGACTGCCCTCTCTCCTGCATCTCCTCTTCTTCTCGAATCACACCAAACTCTACCTGCCTCTCGTCTCAGCCACTCAGCAGCTAGAGACATCATTCAGACTCTTTGGAGGACGTCATTCCGCTGCTCCCCAGTCTCAGGTGCTTACTCCCGGTTGGCCTGTGCTGTAAGCTGATGCCTCTTCCCCGTGCCTGCCTATCACATGACAGCTCTTTCCTGCACACTCTCAAGATCTGTGTGCAGTAGTGTGAGCCCGTCAGGGCTCCTTTCAAGAGCTGGCACCATGCTGTTTGGACGTCAGCCTCCCAAAGTACGAGCTAGATAAATCTCTTTTCTTTTATTAAAGCATCCAAGCTCAAGTATTTTGTTATAGTAACAGATAAGAGGCTGATAATGTGGAGATTTTCAAACAGAATTGGAGAAGACAGCATAGGATGGTTGAAGAAAGAAAGCCAGTGTGATGGAAAAACGGAAACGAGACCAAGTGAGAGGACCAAAGGTTAGCAGCCAAGGCTGGCACTGAGGCCTCGAAAGAAGGCTTCAGGTCAGTGTTGTGAGTGATGGGATTAGTCACAGGTTTTCCTCGGGAGGCTAACAATCTTTCAAATACCATGATACCATGATACCTGGATGATATGGCAAAGAGCACCCAGCAGAGCTTCGTAAACTATGGGTCTCAGCTCATGTGGGGTTGTGTAGCTGAACATGAGTGCTGAAAAAAAAGAAGGTAATAGTAAAATCTTTCTGAACATAAAACTACCAAAATTCAGTTCAAAAATCAAAAACTTAATGAAGCCAGGTGCTCCCGTTAGCGCTCGCTGGGCTGCACCGCACTTTCCCACCACAGGCTTGGTTCTGAGCACACACGCACACATGTATACATGCACACATGCACTGGGCATCCTTTCACCACACAGCCCCACCCGGTGCTGCCTGGAGCCAGGGACAGCATGGCTTCACTGCACAATGCAGCTTTCTGCTCTTACTGAAGCATAATGGCCGAATTACGGAAGCAAGGGCTCCATTTCCCTACTGCCATTTCCCGGTATGTAGCTGACAGACAAGGCTGGATTGTATCATGCAATGTTTTACTTTTAAAATTGCTTGAATTTCAGAACTTGAGTTTTCTTAGATGACTTTATGACTTGGAATGAGGGCAGACTTTCCAACAACTTGTGAAATGACCCTAAACATATTTTTGCTGTATTGTGTTACATATTTATATGAAATAGTTCTCAGCATTGATGACTATAAAATCAAAATATTGATCAACTCTGAAGATGCTAAAGATGCCCTCTAGTTTTCCAGTATAAAACATTCAGCCAAGATTTAATCTTTAATATGCAAAACTGCTTTTTTCTTTAATAGATGGTAAAATTACATGTATCTCAAAGAAGTATTTAAGATATCTGTATGGTTTACAGTCAGCAGATATTTGGACATTTTCATATCCCTATATATGCAATGTCACACATGCATAGCATAGTGGCTCAGTTTCCATGCTGTGCCACTACATGCCAAAGCTTTTTGGGCAAAAGGATTACCAAACAGAATCCCTGGGTTAAAGGAACTAAGAATTTTTTTTTCTCATGCATGTCACCACCTGGTGAAGGTGAAACAGGCCAGACACTTGCAGTGGTTTAGGAGATTCAGGCTACTTCCATCTCTCATACTTTCACCTGCACACGTGGCCACCAAGGCTTGTCATCATCCAGCAGGAGAATACGTAAAGGAGAGTATGAGATCTGAAGCCAGGCCTGGAGCCGATGTTGGTACCCCTCTGCCCACAACCTGTGGCCATGATCCATGCAGTGCCCAGAAAGAAAGATGGTGACACAGATATCACCGTATACTAGTCTCTCCACAGTCCACCCCTCAGGCTCCGAATGTCTACAAGGGCCATCCATCCAGACACTGATAAAACAAAACCCAACCTCTCTCCAAGAGGAACAACCCAAAGTCCCATGTAGCCATGGCATAGTCTGATGCCCATGCTGTAGAGGCTATGTGTTTGTTGCCCTTTATACACATGACACACACACATACACACACACACACACACACACACACACACACACACACACACCAGGAGATGACAGTGGGACAGGGTCATGGAGCTCAGTGAAACTCCCATTAAAGAAAAGGAGAAATGTCAGCCATCCAACATCAAGTGGCCCACAGTACAGGTCAACCTCGTGGGTGCACAGAGGCTCCCACTTTGATAGCAAAGGCTACCCCCAGGTTCTACACGTGCCTTGAAGCCTGCATCCATGGCTTTGTTTAAGGTTTTCTTTCTTGAATGTTCTTCCATGGCCATGGTCAATGGAGTAGGGCATGCTGCCCTCCTGGGGTGCTATGGGCTTCTTGGTCTGGATACTTGAAGGCCAACAGGATAGTTTAAGCTTTGTTCAAAGATTCTCCTCAGAGCAGAATCACCATTTCTTTTCTGATACAACTCACGACTCACCTAAGTTTCTCATCTATTTGCATCTGGTCTATTCTGCAAGCCATCAATTGTACCTACGGGTCTTTCCTTGACTGTCAAGCCCTGTGTGTTTCTTCCCTGCTTCCTTGCCTCCCTACCTCTTCCTCTCAATTTCTTCATGATGGTCCTAAGGCCACATCATGGAGGGAGATGCCTTGTTCTCACTGCAGACTGAGAGTCTTCAATTTCATTTCCTACTAAACCAGGCCCAGAAGGGACTGGCTTTTCCATCCCTAAGAACTCCTTCCCTGCTCTTTCTGTTTCTTCTTCGGACCAACTGTTACCCTGTCTAGCTCTGCTCTTCCCAATGGTGCTGACACTCAGCTCGCTCTCCATCAGCCTTTCCTGGAGCTGCAGGCTCTGTGCCCTGTGCTCTGTCTCCAGTTCTCTTGGGCAACGCTTCTCCCAAACCTGCTACCACCTTCTAACACGGGCCACAACATTCCAAAGACTCCGCTCTCAGTTCCCCTCACACTGTGCTACCACACAGCACAGCTTGTAGAGGGACTTTTGGTAGCCTCGCTTCTGAGTGAGCAAGGGAGTGGTCACTTCAGTAATAAATAGCCTCACACCTCCCATTCCTCGCGACACAGGCCTGTTTCTTAATCTTGTCAGTTAGAGGCGGATTGGCCAAGGCGTCCTCCATGCAGTTACCCTGGGCCTGAGTTCCTCTTGTTTACATCACCTTGACACCATCCAGCCGGAGGTGGAGTCAGGCCACAGATGTGCAGGAGGGCACCTTTCCAGGACAGACTCAGGAGCAGCTGGCAGCAGCAGTACCACCGCTGTCCATGTGACCAGATGTCATACCACGCATGAGCCCAAGTCCTGCCTCTCTGCAGGGAGGAGTTAGATCTCAGATTTAGGTCTAACCTCAGCCCCTGCTGTTTCTATTCTGAGACCTCCACCCAGGGGATGAGAGTCCAGGCACACCCAGCCTCCAGCCCTCTAGTCCATCTTTGAGATTTCTTTAGCCACAGCAGAAACGTCAAGTCCCTGTCCTGTGCCTGGCACAGCCTCTTCCCAATATACCTCACCTGGGACCAAGCACATCAGACTTGTGGCCGTGTGTCTAGCCTGGCACAGACCAGGGCCGAGTGTGAAAGAGACTCTGACAGGTACGCTGGCCAGGACCTGGATTCCCTGAAGCTGGTGGTTGTTTCTACACTTCTTACCGCTTGGAAGGTGTCCCAGGACCCTCTTGTCTTCTATTTCTCATCCTTGCCCTGGCTATGGCAGTCACAACCATCTCTAGAAGAGAAGAACCTGGAACATCTCACATGTCGCTCCGATGCTGTCTCCTGGGTACGACACAGCAGACCTGAGCCACATTGACAAGATACAGGGGCAAACCTGAAAGGACTAGGAAGGTCGTTTAGCCCATGAGCACTTGGCCCAGGAGTAGTGGGGACCTTCTATTCTTGAGGAACAATCCTGAGGCACCCACCACACTTCTCTGAGGGGACCTGGCAGGTGCAAGCCCTCATGCCACACAGCAGTGACTGGCTCAGGAGTACCTTCATGGATCAACCTCCTCCCCAGTCCCGACTCTCCCTTACTTCTACTTCTGGCTCCCAAACAAACAGGCAGGTTGTAAGCCCTTGCTGCCAGGGACACTTTCCTGAGTGGAAAGTTTAGGAGTCCCCTGAATCTGACCTGCTCACAAGGACCTACATGCAAGTCAGTTACCACTACAAAGATCATAAGACTGTGGGTCCCCAAAACCGCTGATCTGCTCCATCCCAACTTGATGCAGGGCCGTGGTTTGAAATGTCCTTCTCACCCGGAAGCTGCCAACAATGGGAACTGTGCCATGTGTCTATCCAAAAAGGAAAGAGAACCAGATCCCCTTGTCACCCAGGGCTCCAGACCCACAGTGTCCCCAGCTCAGCCTCCACTTCCTTCTCTCCTTAGTGTCCCCACCAACACTCTAAGACAAGTTATACTCTGATAGGCAGTGAAATTGCAGCCCTCGAGACCTCAGCTAAGACTGTATCTGGAGACAGGAACTTTGTGGGGTAGCTAAACTAAAGCAAGGTCATTAGCACAGCCCCTCATGCTGCTGGTGTCTGAAGAGAGAGGAGGACAGCAGCTGCCAGCCAGAGGGAGTGACCTCAGAAGATGGCATCTTGGAGGGCATCTTGGTTTTCGACTCCTGCCCCGTGGATCTCTGAGGAACAGTTCTCTGTGCTGTGGTGTCATATTAGCCTGAGTAAACTGCACACTCTTCCATACTTTGTCCCCATCTCTGGGCCAGGCATGCAAGCCCTGCCATGCTCAGGGGTCCGTTTCTCACTGGCCTCCCTACTCAGCTGCAGAATAAGTGTCCGCCTCCCATCCATAGATGAGAAGTATCACACTCCCTCACAGGAGAGGTAAGATAACGTAGAGCCCACAGTGGGTCCAGAACAAAGGAATCCGTCCTAAGAGCCTTGCATCCAAAGGACATTCTGGCTGAGGGGCGGATTTGGAACCCACCCTCCCAGGCTGCCTAGCCCCACATATCCAGCCCTATGTGGGGATCCTCAGAGCCATCCCAGGCCAGCCTGCAAAGAGCCCTGCTCAGCCACAGCTGTGCTGCCCAGCACAGCTTGTACCTCTACCAATGTGACTCAGATCAGACCCCTTTTATCCTGTCCTGTTGATTGAGAGACAAGGCGCTCACTGTGTCAGCAGGCCTATTCTGGGAGAATCCAGAAAACTTAATGGATATGCAAATTGATGCAAATGAACCAGTTTGAAGTAGAGAGCGTTTCCCTTGACACCCTTTGAGAGCTGTGCTAGTGAATAGGGGAAATGCTTGTGAGTGGCAAGGCGATCGGTCGGCATGGAAACAGGGCTGCCAAAATGCCTAGGAGACTTCAGTCAACCCCAGAACCAACTATGAGAAGCATCCCCTCTCAGCAATCCTGCTCACACTTGAGTCCCCACTTGACTGGAGAGGGCTCTGGACGCTGGAGATAAGCTTCCCCCCTGAACCCTGAGTGCAGACTCATGACATGTGAGCCCCAGAAAGCTCAGCTGGGGAGCCCTGGAGGTCACATCCTTCCCAGTCTGGGGAACGTCTAAATTTCGGGGGCGCCATCACAGGAATTCAACCGGAAGGTACTGACTGCCCTTCCCATCCTTGGACAGGGACCAGTAGGGACAGAGACCTGGTCAAACTCCTAACAAGTATTCCCCTCTTCCCGAGAAAGGGCCCTTCTATTAACTCCATCCATATAGCTTGGTGGGCTATTTTTATTTGTGTTCTGGGTGAAATAAAACAAGTTAAAGCAGAGCATGAAATCTGAGGATTCCACCTTAAGGGGAAAAAAAAATTCCCCCTTGCAATAACAATTCTCTAGAGCCGGTGTGCTACCTACTACCGCGTGAAGCCCTCCCCTCTAAGACAAGTCCGAACGCTGCAGCGTTACAAAAACTCGGAGGGCTGCCATGCCACCGAAAATTTATGACCCCCAAATCATTCCTAAAAGACAGTGCACATTCCCCCCTGCGGACCACCTTCTAGTACAACCAGCTCCTCTCTAAGTGAGCCAACAGGACCACAGCTGCCACGTCAGACACATTCAGGCTGCCTGGGGCATCTGTTCTGTGGGGCCAGGAACATTCTGTCTGTGCACATCTGCCTAGCGACAGCGTTATAAAGCCCTGGAGCGTCGGCTTCCACCCCTTAGAAACCGTAGTCACCTCCACCCTCAAAGGCACAGAGAGGATCTCGGTTCCAGACTCAAGCCCTCCGGCTCCCCACCTCCAGTGGGGGTGCTAAGGTGACTGCCCTCACACCGTCCTCTGAGAACCACCTTTGCCTTTGAAGACAATGAACCAGGGCACACCTTGGCTAAAAGGAAATTTCTAGAGCGTGTGACTCCCTGAGCTTTGGGGATGTGGAAACCAAAAGGGGTGGCAGTGCAGGAAAACTCCTTGGTCCACGCAGGGGTGGAGCTCTAGACCGGCCCCCGAGTCTTCGCCAATTCGGGGGGGGGGACCTCTCACACAGCAGGCAACCTAAGGCATTGGAATCCAGAACCTCGTCAAGCACCCAACTGCCCCAACCCGGGAACACATTCAAGACAGTCTATCTATCAACCCAAAAGGAAGGCCATTACAGCAGTCACGTCCTTTAGTGTCAACGTAGCTCCAGAGACAGGGTTCATGGTTTGGTCTTATTTTTCTTACCCTCGGTTTCTCTTGCCGCCCAGCCCCCTCCCAGATTAGCTGTGGGCTGACTGCTACTCTTTGTCTCCCTTTGGAAAGGGCCATTCCCAGGCCACGCCTATTTCTGGTCCTTGCAGGTCCTCTTAGGGCCCTTCCTTCCCTTCCTGGCTCCCCAAGCAACAGCTACATACCAGGCACTTCCTTGCCGGAGCTCCCTAGATGCCATAACCACCTGCCCCAGGCTTAAATCGGCAACACCAGCGGAAATGGGGCCTGAGAGGTCACCCAGGCCAGAGGCAAAGCGCCAAAATGAGGGCTTTACCCTGCCTCAGTCCGACTTATCAATCCCTCTCCCCCAGTCTATAGCCTCCATCTGACAAGCATGAGGGCGGATCCCTGAGCTCACCAAGCTCAGCTGCAGATAACCAGGCCACTGCCTCACCGACAGTCGGCCAAGGCTTGTGCCGAGCCCTCTTTGACACACATTCTCCAATTCACTCTGAGGCTCAGAGACGCTACATAACTTGCCCAAGATCACACAGCAGGTAAGGAAGGATTCCAATGAGTTTTATATCAGGTGAATTAGGGGTCACAATCCAGGCAACTCAGGGCCAGGTGGAGCGCACTGGCAGAGGGAAAGGGGACACAGAACATGCCCTCTATGCAAGAGAACCACTCCCCATTTCCGTCTGCCATTTACAGATGGAGTCACTGGGATGACCATGGTTTCTGATTCTTCAAGAGAAGGTAGAGGGGCTGGGGTGTGGCTCTGTGATGGAGGGCTTGCCCAGTAGCCACAAAGCTCCAGGTGCCAGCCCAGAAGCAAAACAGAAAGTGTAAAGTTGAACCTTAATAGGAAAAGCCACATACAGGAAGAAAACCTGCAGGTTGACTGGGCCCTAAGGCTGCCTGCTACATGGGGCTTGGGAGTCTTCGAATTTGAGAGGGTGAGCATGCAGCTCCCCACAGATGAGGAAACTGAGGCCCATGAAAACTGACCCCTGGCAGAGCCCCTTAGCAAAAACACATGAAAATAGCCAATACATTCTGTCTTGGCTCCTAGCCCAGGTACACAGACTGTGGCCAGCTTCAAAGGGATACCAAGGGCTGAGGCTCCCAGCCTCTCTGGGTGACTGGGATCAACTAATGTCTCAATGTATCCATCTGCAAAATGGGGAAGAACTTAAATGAGAAGGGTTCCCTCATGGAGACAATGAGGGATAATGAGTGTGAATAAATGAATGTCCCTAAAAGCGTAAGAGGCGTTCCCCCATTCCTGCACGAAATGACTGGGCTGCCAGACTAGAATAGACCCCATGTCATAGCCTTCAGCTTTACAATGTGCCAAGGGACTTGATGCTCTGCGATTCTCTCCGAGGCTCCACCAGTGGCCAGAGACCGGGGCCAGTGGCATCTCAGGCTGTGCACTGCCAGCCCCCAACCCTCTGGGCTGCCACCACAGCATAAGCTCATTCCCTGTCCTTTTGAAGTTCAAAGAATGGGCCTCACCCCTCCAAAACAGGCAGTAAATCAGGTAGGAGAAAAGAACCTGTCCATCCCGACTGAGTTATGGCAGCTGCGGCGAGACAACCCTCACCCTCTAGGCCGGCAGCCCCACCCTCACCTGCCCCTTCTGCCCCTTTCCTGGACCTGCCCAGCCCCTCCATCCCCTGCCAGCCCAGGACCCTAGAGCACGTGGCTAAAGGCCCCACCAGACCCATCCTCCAACCCCATCTTTTACAGGATGGGTTGCTGGCCCCTTCATTCTCTATTGAGGAGTTAAGTCAGCACTCACTTCCATACCACTGGTGTTGTAGGGGTTCACTCCTACACACGGCTAGTCCTGTGTAAGGGCTCGCCATGGGCTTCCCATGGCTTTCTCTTCTCCCTCTGGGTCCTAGGCCTCCACCCTAAGATGTTTCTGCAGAGATGGGGAGAGAGCAACAATTGTCTTGGGGGCTCTCTGTGTCTCAGAGCTATCTAGGGAGCTTTATACATAGGTGCAGTAAACAGGTCTGAGACAAGAGTGTGCACATGTGGGCAGATGAGAAGTGTGGCTGCCTGTGATATCCGTGCAGAAGCGAGCAGCCTCTGAGGCAAAGGGAGGAAGGGAGCATCTGTGGGTGCACACACAGATGGACAGAGGTCAGTCTGTGAGTGCTACAGAAAGGAAATGTTCGGGAACTTCCAAGTGAGGGAGCATGAGAGATGGGGAGATGCTCAAAGCACTTGCTGTGCACTCGGGAGGACCTGAGTCGAGATCCCCAGCACCCACCACAGGAGTGCACACCTGTGATTCCAGCTCTAGGATGGGTGCTGGGGAAGGCAGATCTTCAGATCTTCCTACTCTCTTCCAGTCTAGCCCACTGGGGAGCTCTGAGTTTAGCGACAGACTTTCCTGAAAGAAATAGGAAGGTAGAAAGCAATAAAAGACCCAGGACATCAACCTCTGGCCTCCACATACATGCACATATATATTACATGGGCCCCTGCCTTCACGTGTGCACACACACTAACAGGACATAGAGAACAGGAGATGAAATGAAAGTTGCGGGGGAGAGCGTGGGTGCCGTGTGTGTGCAGGAGCCGTGTGACGGGAGTTCTCTGAGACTCTGATGGGAAGTATCAGGGCGTGAGAGTCGGTGTGTGGCAGCGGTGTGCCAAAGGTGGAAGACCTGTGGAGAGCGGGTCACCAGCATGACCAGCATCTAGTGTTCCTGTCTGAATGGGGCTCCTGCCTGGACAGTGTCTCTAGACACCCCAGTGCCCGGACTCCAGTGAACCCTAGATGGGACTCGGTGGCATGGGTCTCATGGGCAGGCCAAATCTCTAGGGCATTGTTCCTCATTCTCAGTCGAGTGATTTCCAAGAAATGATAGGCAGGTGAATGGTTACCCTGCCCTGCCAGGCCCCTCCCAAGGCAATAATTGAGTTTCTGGTGGTACATTCTTAATCAGGGCCCCTCACCCAGGCCAGGAAGTGGCAAACTCAGGTTCAGACATTTTGAAACCATCTATCTGTCTGCTGCCCGCTGCTTGCAGCCTGCAACCTGGGACCAATCTCAGCTGTGGATACCCAGGAAGGAATTTAAATCAAAAGCCAGTCTTTGGGGGCACCCCCTAGATATCCACTGTTCAGTGGGTACTCTGCAGAAATGCAGGGGAACCCCCTGCAGGGTCATCCCTCTCCATCTCCGCTCTGAACCTATTTCTCGCTCAGTAAATGGACCGATACTCCTGCCTTCTGATGGAGGTTGAGCACTCAGGATGGTGGCTGTGAAATGCTGATCCCCGGGCCCATGGTGACTACAGTGTGGTCCAGGGTCAAGCTCTAGCCCCTCTAGTGAGAGGATCACCCTAGTAATCCATCTGGCTGGTGTCCATGCAACAACCATGCTTCTCTCTGCTATCAGGACTCTCGTTTTTCAGCACATAGTCCCAGCGGATGCCTGACACTAGGCACGCACAAATAGTGATGTTCCTCTTGTGATCATCTGTCTGTCGCTGGCTAAGGAATGACCATGAGGGATTGTGCTGGAGGCTTCTGGGAACCGGTGTCTACCCAGATAACAGAAGAGGACTGAGAAAACCCCTTTGCACCCCATTCTTGCACTTCCTAGTTTGAGTCTATGTTGTGGTTGCTGCTTGGAAATCTTTTTGAGACCAAGAATCAACCCTAAAAAGGAACAGTAAACATGCTGAGGAAACTCCACCAGAGGATGGGAAATACTGGGTCCCTGGTGTCTTTGTTGAGCCCCCAAGTCCTCATACCCCACTCACTTCCTGATTCTGTTAGGTAAAAGTCAATGCCCTTGGGCTCCCACAGATTCCAAATAACACATTCAAGGACACGCCAGCATTCACCAGATGGGTGGGACACAGAAATGCCCCCCAAGTTTCTTACCAGTGTGCTGATAATGGGGGCAAGGGTAGCACTGTACCCTGGCACAGGAGGACAGATGTAAGCCAGGCTGTGGGTATGAAGGGGTGAAGAAGGAGCCACCCACTCAGTATGGAGTCTGGACATTGAGGAATGTCTGTGCTGGAGGGTAAATTTGAATGGGAGATAGGTTAGCAAGAGAGACTGGAGGTGGGGAGGCCAGGGAGGATGAAGAGGAGAGCCTCTGGGCCAGCTGAGGGGAAGAGAGGAGAGCAAAGAGCTGAGGAGCCGCAGAGGAAAATGAACAGTCCAAAGAGGACTGACGGGGCAGAGAGCAGCCATTGTCTCAACGCTCTACAGCCTCCCAGCGACACCCCCCATTCCTGCCATCCATGTTCTAAGTGCCAGAGAAGCCTCAGATAACCCCCGCCATGCCCCATCGTTCTCTGAGTAAGACGCCAAACTTCCCAGCTGCCTTTGATGCCCTGAAGATCTGTGAGCACCCCACCACTGCCACCTCTCCAACCACCCCCCTCCCTGCTGAGTCTCAGCCATTTGGCCTTCCCATGCCAAGCCCACCTGCGTGCCTTTGCACCTGCTGTCCCCACTGTTGGAAATGCATTCCCTTCAAGAGTCCCTAAGTTCCACCCCTCATTCCTCAAGCCTGTCGGTGAGGTCTTGGCTGCTTTCCTTCACTCTGCCAAGTTTTTCTCCACGGCATGGACACGAGGCCCATAATGCACATGTGTCCACTCAAGTACTCCATGAAGGCAAGACTCTGTCCTGGACACCTGTGTCCAGCGGCCTAAAGTAAGTGATTGGGGCCCACAGATTGAATGCATACATGATACCCCGAGGACTGTAAGGACTGCCGAAAGTCCTGGGTCTCACAGTGAACCCAAACTCTGGACGATGACCGGGTAGAGGCAGCAATGTGTGACTTGGCTCTTGAGAAGTCTGTCCATGAGTGCGGAAAACAGAAGGGGATTTAAGTTTTGCTTTCAGGTGCAGGACAGCTGAGTGTGTTCGAAGGGCAAGTCCAGGAGAAGGAACTGATAGAGTGGTCCAGAGTAGATGGATGGAGAAGGGGGTCCCGCCGTGGGATGGGTGGGCCTGCAGCACCCTTGGAGAAGGGAATGGGTTGTAGGATTTACATAAGGTGTCCCTGGCACGGGTGAGGCACATCCAGACACAAGGGTCATCCAGAGAGGACTGGGGAGGGGGGGCATAGACTTCAGGAGCAGGAGCAATCACAGTGCAATTGGCCAACAGGCATCAAGAGCCACTCTACACCAAGAACTGAAGAAAATTCCACTTGTGACAGTCAAAAATCAGTGCCATGAAACACCCATGTCTCTGGGAACAGTGACAATCACACTAGCTCTGGTGTCTCTCCTTTTATAATTTGTGGACAGTAGGATGATCAAAGCCCAAACTGCAGATGGACTTTTGAAGCTGTGCCGACAGTGAGGTGTGACCGCGCATGCGCACACGCCAGCTCATGTTCTGCGGGGTCAAATTTCCTCCCTCCCTCCCTCCCTCCCTCTCCCTCTCCCTCTCCCTCTCCCTCTCCCTCTCCCTCTCCCTCTCCCTCTCCCTCTCCCTCTCTCTCTCTCTCTCTCTCTCTCTCTCTCTCGTCAGACTCTACAAAAGCTGGGCTCAGGTGGCTCCAGCAGACTGTCAGGGTCATGGACTCCACACCGCCTCGCCTGACTCTGCTTTCTTCCGGGTGTTCCATGTTCTAAGACAGCTGCAGAGTTCCAGCTATCACATCCGCATCCGAGCTAGAAAGAACAGCAAATATGAAAACAAAGCTTTTAACAAAAAGATCCTACGAGAAGCCCTTCTAGCAACTTCTGCTTAGAACTCACTGGGCAGCACTGATCTGCCGCTTACAGCCACAAGGAAGCCTGAGCAATGTAATCATTTACCTGGGCATGTGGCAGCTCAGACCAAACCTGAGCCCCAGTCCTGAGATGCAGGAACTGGGCAGGGATGCAGGAAACACAGATGTCTGCACATACCCTGCAGGGCCCAGGCAGCCACAAGGAGAGTATCCATCTGATCTGTGGTTGGTCTTCAGTTTCCAGAGCAGGACCAGGCACACAGCTGCTTCAACAAATATTGATTACTCAAGAGGAGCTATGCGCCTCTTGTATGGAAAGGGTGTCGTCATCCCTATTTGTGTGAAAACTAGACAGCAAAGGAGTCACCGTGCTTATCATGTTCCCTCTCAGGGTAGGGACGGGATCAGGGCCACACAGCAGATCAGGGCCAAGATGAGAACCTGGGTATTCAGAGATACATCTCAGAGGAAACCTGGTGGGGCCCAAAGGTGTCTCTGGCAGGGCCACTCTTTCCTGAGATTCTGAAATCTCACCACTGACCGTGTACTTAGCCATGACTCACAGCGCTGCTGGAAGGCTGGGTAGATGAAGAGAATAATTAATAGCTTTCGACCAAATTCAGGGTGAAACTGGCAAACAATGAACTTGAGGCGGGAGGGGGTTTGTTTCCCACTAACAGTCCGTCTCTGTGGGTCATGGCATTGTCGGTGCGGCTTTCCCAGTGGACCATGAAGACCTGCACATGCCCAGAAGATGTAATCCCTTAATAAGTGCCCAAGAAGTCCCGTGCTGGCGCCCTGACAAGTTGCCACCCGAATCCCAAGAAGAGTTTCAGCCCCCAGAGAGGAATCAAAGTCCCCGTTATTAAAATGGGTTATTTATGGCTTACGGCAAGTCCTCCAGACCCTTGACAGCTCCGGAATGAGCTCAGAAATGAACGCTTTGATATTATCACGGTCAATCCATCTCCCAGGTTCCTTACCCCTTGTTCATGGTTTCTGTGTTTTTATTCCCCCGAAAGGCATGCAGGGAAGAGGAATTTCATTCAGAGCACAAAGGAATAGTGGGGACCTCACTAGTTCCCTCCTCAAGCTGCCCTCTGATCAGAACCCTCTCGTGAAAGCACAGATGACGTCCTCCAGGGAAGGTGGCCAGGGGACAGCTGGACAGCTCCAGGAGACCACCTCCTTTCTCAGAGGCTTGACAGGACAGGACCCTATCCACCACCCGGCAGCCTGCCCCGACTGAGTCCCCTCCCAGAAGCCCTTGGTCCCAGTGTCTGCCACTGCACAGGGCTGTAGTCAAGAACACAGTGTCTGGCCCACTTCTTTTAGTGGTCAGATTCCTGTGTACTTCTTACTGGTCCACTGATGACAGGTGACCATAGGCCCTAGGAACCTCTGAACCTGAGGTCAGACTAGGTGTAGGGAGCCTCAGCCGGGGAATTTCGGGGTTGGGAGGTAGACTGAGGCACTTGGCTACACTGAAGCCTTGCAAACACTGTGGGATGGTGGCAGTCTGTCTACACTCAGGCTGCCCTTTAAGGCTGTGAACCTTGACCAAGCCGTGCAAGAGATTTGAGCCAATCACAAGGTGACCCTGGGCCTCGATTTCCCCACAGGATTGTTTGGATGCCAAAGGTTCTAACTTGAAGAAAGGAGGTGTGAAGGCACTGGCACTTCCCCAGGAGCCTGTGTCTTTTGCTAGTGTTGCCTCCCAGTTGCCCCAGACTTCTCTTCCTCCCATAGAAAGCAAGATGGCCACCAGGTCTGTCTTAGTCACATGATTGTCCCAAGTACCCAGTCACTAAGTCCAGCCAAGGCAGGCTCTTCTCTAACTGACCATGTTGGTCACATGTGCCCTGAAGCATGGAGTGACAATTCTCTTGTCTTCCCCTCACCTAAACAGTGATCTTCCCTCAGAAGACAAAGTGGGAGGCAATGGTGGGCTGCGTGATCCCAGCTTCAGGAGGCTGAGGCAGGGGATTGGACTTCTAGGCCTGAATGAGTTACAAAGTGAGACCCTGCTTCAGAAAAAAACAAAAGGGAGGGAGGAGGGCAAGAAGGAAGGGATGGAAGAAAGGGGAGAGGAAAGAGAGAGAGGAGGGAGGAAGAAGGAGGGGAAAAGAAAGTGAAGAGAAGGAAGGAGTGGGGGAGGGAGGCAAAGTAGGTGTTGGTCAAATCCACTAGAGGCCCAGGACTTGCAACACGCTAGCACATACATGTACCTGACATCTGAGGCCGGGGGCATTCACCTCCTTTGAGGGATTAGGGTGGACCAGCCCCACTCACCTGTTGCCTTTCCATCCTCTTGCAAGAACATGCTGTGCACTGCCTCAGGCCTCCATCTGGCCATGTTACCACCAGTGCCAGCTGGATGGTGAACCATATGACCTCATGCATAGCTGCTCTAGGTAGCTTGTGAGGCTTAGGATTGGAGTCTATGCCAACAACAGCCTGAAGTTGGGGATTGCCCTACCCTTTCCTTTCCCACAGTCACCAACGTCACCCTGTCTTACACCTCACTCCTATCTTGGCCAGCAGTATGTCCACCTTGCTTTTCATCCCCCTGGGTGGATGCTTATTGTCCGTGCAAGCTCCCACTTGGTGGGTTCTTCTTGCAATAGCAATAGTGCCTGCTTCTACAACAGTCCCCAACCTTCTACTAAACATCTGGATACATGCATGCATGTGTGCACAGATGGGTGGGGTATGGATGCATGGCATGCATGAACAGGTGGATAGAGGTATTGGGTGCATGCATCAATGCATGGGTGGGACAGGTGGGTATGTTACAAGTAAATAGGTGGCTAGGAGGTCATATGAATGCATGGGTGGTTTCACCAGTAGATCCATGCACAGGTAGATAGGTGGGTGAATGAGTGGATATAGGTGTGTGGGTAGGTAGGAGTGATGGTGGAGAGATAGAAGATGAATCCATTGGTGGGTACATGGCCATATCGATGGAAAACATGTCTTCCAAAGTAGCCCATTTCTCTCCCAGAGACTAGGACTGGAGAAAAGCCCTACTCAGCCAGAGCTACTCCCTCCTCCAGTCAGACCATATGCAGACAGAATCCCAGCCACAGGCTTGCCTGCCTCTCCCAGTCACAACCATATTGCAGCAGCCCTACAAATGCTTGTGTCTGGGCCTCTGAAGCCAAGTAGCCCAATTCTTCCCAATGGTCATCCCTCCCAATGGTTCTCCTTCCCAATGCTCCTTCCTCTCAATGCTCCTTCCTCCCAGTGCTCCTCCCTCCCAGTGCTCCTCCCTCCCAGTGCTCCTCCCTCCCAGTGCTCCTCCCTCCCAGTGCTCCTCCCTCCCAGTGCTCCTCCCTCCTAGTGCTCCTCCCTCCCAGTGCTCCTCCCTTCCAGTGCTCCTCCCTCCCAGTGCTCCTCCCTCCCAGTGCTCCTCATTAAGGGATATCTCTTGCTCAGCTGCCCTCTCTAAAAACAACCACAAACTGCACCTGTCTTGTCTCTAGGGTGTAGCTGCAGCATTTAGGGGATCTAGAGATTCAAGGGTGTAAGTAGTGATCCCCTCCCTCCCAGTGGGCTCTGTGCCTTAGTAATAAAACCTGAAGGCATTTTCTTCTCTGGGCTACTGGGCACTCAGCACTGAGTCAATCTTCCCCTGCTTGCCATGTGCCACTTGCAGTGTCAAAGCCTACATTATTTCCATTTCTTTCTCTTCATAGGTTTCCTGCCAGTGTGACAAGGCCATTCCATGGCTTCAGATCATGCCCTTCTTAGACAAGCTGTCTTCTCCCAGCCTTGAGCACAGAAGAGGTTCAGCTTCCCTGGGAGGGGGACAGTTCAGTGACTCAGCCTCAGTTCCTTACCAGCCTCTACTTCTCTCCTCAACCTGGGCTTCAGTTCCCCACCGACCAGAAGTTTCCAGAGACTCAGCCCTATGCCCCAGTCCTCCATCCCTGTGAACCATTGACAGATGGAGAGAACCAAGTGTGTATTGTGCCTTATGAGTAAGAGTGAGGTCTCTGGAGATGGGCTTGCCCCAGGCTGTCTCGGAACACAGAAGACTAATTACAGCCATCACACGCCCAAGTTCCTGATCAGAGCACAGCAGATTCCACAAGAGGACTTTCCGCGCTAACCCATGAGTTCTGCGGCCTCTCAGGAGAGTAGTTTGCCTAGATGTAAATGGGAAAGGAGAAGTTCTCCTTCCTAGTCATGCCATCATCATGAAGACAAAATGAAGTCACTAAATGGGCTCAGAAGACAGGACTCCAGTCCCTGCTGCGCACCGGACCCATGCCTCCATCCTTTACCACACACACTCTTTAAAGTTTTTCCCATTGTACAGCTGGGGAAACTGAGGTTCAGAGAGGGATGTGAGTCTGTCATTGCTCTGTTGATTAAGAGAGTAGCAGTGTCCACCCTCAGGTCCCTTCTGATATGCTTCCAAGTCCACAGGCAGCCCAATTTTCTTTTCCAGGAACCAGCCCTGGCTGCAAACAGCCATAGTGAAGGGAGCCTTCCTGTTCACTCTGCAAGAGAGACCACAGCTGACTGTCAGCCAATGCCCAGTCTGATCATCCTCCTCACTCCATTCCCAATGGTATCATGCTGTGATGACCACTGGTAGGGTAAGGAAGAGCTGGGGGCAGGACGGGGACACTAAAGCTGGGTTGCCTGGAAGACCTGGAAAGTCTGGGTGCAAAGAATCAAGCTGCGTGGCTTGGAGAGAAGAGAAAAGAGGCCGAATTTGAGTGGAGACTCCACCCTCCACCAGAAGGGCTCAGGGCAGTAGGTAAGGACAGTGGGTCTGCTGACTTCCCATGGGCTCCTAGCTGAGCAGGAGCTGGCCTGTGGGTCGATGTGCTGGGATGTGGGGCAGGAAGACAAGGGGACTTCGGTTGCTGCCAAGAGGTATTGATTCCAGGCAGTAGGCACTGTGCTGGGGCCCAGCCAAGAGATGAGGTCATGAAGGACAGGACGGTGACTCCGGGGGTGGTGGTGTCCCAGCCGATGACGTGATTGCCAGCCATGAGGAGTCTGCCTGGAAGACGGAGCCTCTCTCCTTCCTTCTCCTTGGCAGCCTCCTCTCCGTACCCCAGCATGTCAGGGAGGAGGCCCATTGGGCCTGTCTTCAGGATGTGTGAACCTGGGTGAGTGATCACATCTTTGGGTTTCTAGGGGTACCCCACAGCTCCAAGAATGCCTCCAATATTGACTTTGGGCTGTTCCCACCGTGACTATTGGCAGCTCCCAACTACCACACATAGCTGCCTCAGTTTCCCCACCTTGTACTTAGTTAGGTATAGGAGGCAGCCTTCTTCCCAGCTCCACCTAGACTGTCTCTGTGTGAGTAGGCAGTGGCATGTTGGAGCCTGGCTGTGCCACAGAGGGGCTGTGTGTGAGGTACATTGTCTTTCTGCTCCGTGTCTAACTTCACCACGAGGTGGGAACTTCTCTACACAGGGCCTGACAGTTGGCAGGACCCGAGAGACAGGACTGGGATGTCATCTTGTCGTATGTCCTGTAGGTTCCAATTTGTCCTTCTAGATCCAAGCTTTAAGGCTCCATTTCCTGAGCCTCAGTTTCAACCGGGGATCCTATTGCTGGGAACCTAGAGGGATGCTGCTCAGGGTGAAGCTTGGCATGGGGCCTGGCACATAAGGGCACTGTTCCCTTCGTTGCTGTCAGCATCCCGGCAGACCCCACACCTGCCCCTTGCTCTGTTCAACCCAAGGCAAAGTGGCCCCCATCCTCAAGATTATGGGTACTGTATCAACAGAGAAGAGTATCAGGGGACCAACTCCAGAGCCACATGACCAGAGCAATGGGCACCCACCAGCGCTAGACCCCCTCCCAGCTACAGAACCACAAAGCCACGAGTATCCATAACTCTATCTCTACCTCTGCTCAGGGACAGAAGCAGGGCATCTGCGTTGCAGGGTGTGGTGTCTACACTCCAAGGCTTGGAATTTACGCTCCAGTGTTTGAGTCTACGCTCCAGCACTGAGCACCTATGTTATGGGGGTTGTGTCTACGCTATACAGTTAGTGTCTACGCTGTCTTTCTGGATGCCTGTACTGCAGGACTATACCACAATCTCAGCCAATGTGGGGAAGGGGTTGGTAGTCTTTGAGGCAAGAACGGAGAAGAGGAGGCCTGAGTAGGAACTGTGGCAGCAGGGAAGCCACTGGGCCCCAGGAGAGAGATGCGTGGCTTGGAGGTCCATGGTGTTACTTCCATGGTCTCAGGTCCTACCACCACCCCCCTTCTGCCGGCATGTTCCATCTTCTCTTCCCTGCCTCCAACTTTGACACACCAGGCAAAGCTGCCACAGGGCCTTTGCACAAGCTGTGCTCTGGAACACCTTGATCCAAGGCTTGATTGCCCTCCTTTCGTCTCACAGGTTTCTGCTCTGTGCCTTCCCAGAAAGCCCCTGGTCAGTGAGTCACTGGCAACCTCTGGCGTCACCCTACTTCACTTCTTGCTTAGTGATGTGCTCAGAGCCCACACTAGAGTCTTACACAGAACGTGGACCTTACTTAGAATGAGAGTTGAGCTCCCATGCAAACAACTGCCCCTTCCCACTCACCCAGGTGGCCCCATGGAAGCCGATTCCCTACAGCCCAGGATCCAGGTAGAGCCTGCCCTCTAGAGTCTTCTTAGAGCAAGGCTCCATCCACAGTTCAGGCATTCCTGGGTGCCCCTCCTTTGCCCCAGGCAGGCTAAAGATTAGTGGATTTCACGAGAAACAGAAGGAGCAGCCCATGGCTAGGAAGGCTACCATCAAGAGGACAGCCATCCCCAAAAGGGGGGTCCCAGTGCTGCATGGGGCCTTGCTCCTCAGTCTGTATAGCTTGTTTGCTGTTTGGGGGAACCTAGAACATGGCGGCTTGTACCAGTCCATTCCTCCCACCCCAGTTTATGCAGAAAGGCCTGAGGTTGCATTCTGGCAGACTCCCATGCAGGCTCCAGCCCTGTCCTCCACTTCAGGTGGCACTGGACCTTCAATCTTGCATCTAGGAGTGACCTGTAATCAACCCTCCAAACACTCGGATGTAAGCAAAAGCGCCCCGCGGGCTTCCAGGAGCCTTTCTAGGGCTATAACTGATACCTCCACTTGGCTCCTTTTCCTCTTGTCCTCCTTTGACCTGCTAATGTAGAACATGAGGGACTGGAAACCTGGCGGCCGCATTGGGCATCCTCCTTGGTTTGGTAGAACCAGCAGCTAGAAGGAAGCCGGTTCCCTCTGCCCAGCCCATACTGGAAAGTTTTAATATGAGAAAGATAGCATTGCTGTCTTGTTTAAGCCACTGGGACTCCCTTCCGCAGCCCAGCTCTCCACTGCATGGAGGGTTCCAAGAGATCCAAGTTAGATGTTGTCTGTGTGCAGCCAGACAGTGACTCAGGGCAGAGCCAGGCAAAACTGGAGCACCTGTCTTGTCCTGTTCTGTTGAGTCACAAGGCCCTGTTCCCTGTTCCCTTGGCTAGCCCTCTCCTCCTTCATGCCCATTATGGCCCTGTGGCCATCACGAGGCCCAGGTTCAGCCAAAGGAATGGTCAGTCTGAGCAAAGCTCCCCCCCCCTTTGTCCTTTGTGTCTTACTGGCTAAGCTACTGACACAGACCCACCAAAACTGGGCACCCCTGACTCCTGATTCACCCTTCAATACAGCCTCAGAACAAAAGTTGTCAGGATGCCCTCTTCTTGCCACATGGTCACCCAGATGCTGCTCCAACCCTTTAGGGGCAAGGGTTACCTACTCTGGTCCACCCAATGCTGCTGAGCTGGCACAAGGAACCTGGTCCATACTCCAGACTGGACTCAGCTTCCTGCCCTGGGCTCTTGGTTCAACTCTAGCCTGACCCCATCACCATCCCAGACCAAGACCAGGATTCCCTAAGGCTGGACTGCTCTCCTCTAGGCTCTGGGCACCTGCTGCTGTGACTTCTGTATCCTGAGAGTGAGCTCCACCTCAATTTTGGGGGTGCCAAAGTTTGGGGGAGGGTTTCAGAGGCTCCCTTGCTCCCCAAAGGAAAGAAGGAGCCAATCGCTGAAACCTGGCTATGGCCATGCAGTGATCCAGGCTCCTCATCCTCACCTGCTCTATTTACTCACCAGGCTCCTGTGGGGTCAACCTAGCTTACAGACAAGGGCCCTGAGGCCTGGGAAAGCCAGAAGAGGGGCAACTGCCCAGCCTGGCTCGTCCCCCAACCCACCCCTGCCTGTCGGCCCTCCCAGCACTGTCCCGGTTGGGACAAGACTCCGACTTGCAGGAGAGATTAGGACTAAGGAGAAAGAACGCTGTCCTGGCCCCGCGCATGCCCTGAGTATTTAAATTCTTTTTCATAATTATCTCAGATAGTAATTACTGCAGAAGCAGATGCGCTTATCGCAGACAAGAAGCCACCTGCCTTCCCATTTTTGTCAAAAGTGGAAACTGACATTATTTTTGCGATTTGCTTCAATGGCTGTTTTCACTGTAAATACCACCTTCACCACAAGGAAAATAACCCTGGAGACGTAGGGGGTGTCCAAGGCTCGGGGCTATTACACTGATCCAGCTGTAGGCATTGCTCAAGGGCTGGAGGAGACAGGGGAAAAAGCTTCCACAAAAGTACAGCTGAGGTTCACTCCCAGGGAAGGTTGAGCACCCCTCTCTCACCACACCTCCCTTCCCCCTGCCCCAGGGCTGCTACCCTCTGGAATCTACCCCCACACCCACCACAAATATCAGTGTCCTGGACCTTGAAAGAACTGGCTTCCATGAGAAGTTCTCATAGCTCTCAGGAGGATGCCCCTTCAAGGGTCTGGCACTCAGAGCTCTCTCACAGCCTCACACAAGAGACTTCAGTATCGAAAAGAGACAGCCTGAGAACCTTCCACCAAGGGAAAGTCCTGCAACTGGGCAGGATGATCTACTTACAGGAATCAGATGGGACTCCCAGGCCTGGAACTGGCGCCCTCTCTGGTCCCCAGTTTCTCCTCTGTCAAATGGGCAATCCTGGAGGGTCTTGACCACCTGTCCTAATGAGAACCTGATGAATAAATCATCTCTCGTGGCAAGCTTTTGGCATGAACATCTGAACATGGGTCACTTTCTACTCTCAGCCCCAAGTCACAAACGACTTCACTATTGTAACTGTCAAGAGCTACAGCCTACATGCTGGGCATCTAGCGGACACTGTGCAATCGCAGCATTGATCTCACCCCCAGATCCCACACTATTCGTCCGTTCTCATCCCGGTGTTTCACTTGAGGAAAAGACTCAGACCAGACGCGTTGCCCACAGTCACAAAGCAAACCTGCGAAAGCACTGTTACTGAGCACGCAATAATCTGTTCCCGATTGCTCCCATTTCCCAGGTGGAGGCACCGAGGTTCGGAGAGATGCCCCTCGGGGGAAGGAAGTACAGGCGCAGCAATGAGTACAGAGGGTGCCCTGCGGTGTTAAGCCTGACTTTTGGAAGAGTCCCGCTGGGCTACCAGCTGTACCTTCTCACGGCTGCGTCTTCTGCTGCCCCCGTGTGATCAAAAAGGGTTGACCCGGCTTCCAGTTGTGAAAGCTGAGGGTTTGCAAGAGTGTCGCTGGGTGTGCCTGCCGTGGTCGTGGTCAGAAGGCAAGTGTGCACGGGAGCACAGCCCTGCCCTGCAGTCGTTCTCAGTTACTACTGACTCCCCATAGGCAAACCAAGTCCCATCCTTTGTCCTAGCAGATCTGTCTAGGACAGTCTTCCCTGACTTTTTATTTCTTTCTAACAGGGTCCCCCAGCCCTACCCATTGCTCATCTTCATAGTTGTCACCATTTAAGACCATGATGTGGGTGTATCGGTTTTCCACGTGCAGAAATGAACCTGGTGTAGGTACCTCACAGTGGACTCCGGCTGGGCTCTCTTCCTCCTACACGCCTCTGGACCGCAAACCTGAGCTGGTTCAGCTTGCAGGCCCTCTTTCATACACAGTGTGTCAGGCAACGGGCCGCAAGCCCCCATCCCGCGCTGCAGTCCTTACTCTAAAGGCACAGTTCACTAGCACATGCTTGCTGCGGGATGCTACCCGCCACACCTGCACTCAGGTAGGCAGCTTACAAAGGGGCGTGGACTGTATGGAGCAGGGGGACAACCAGTACACCAAGGATGGCTGTCTTTTCTGGGACAAAGAGAATGGCCTAGTACTGAATTTGCCTCCCAAATCAACCTAGTGGAGCTTTTCATTGGTCTTGTCTTCCCACAAGGAGAAGAGTTTGATCCAAATGTCTTTCGGGTCTCGTAAGCACCTGCCAGGAGACGGTGCCACCTGCTCAGTGACCTGTTTTTCGCCAAATCCACCAGACCCACCAGTCAACTGCGCTGTGATGGTCGGGAACATGTATCTGGGAGTGCTCTAGGTTTCCCCGTTGCAACCCTGTGCAATCTCTACTCGTACCAATCTCGTCTTACAAGGCAGGAAACCAGGCACAAACTTGCTTAAGTCTCACAGCTGAGAAAGAGCAGAACCGAGAGATCGGAACCCTTGCTGGGCGGGGCAGTGGGCTGCAGGGTCCGCATCCTGCAATGTACTGAAACCCAGGGCGTGCCAGCCGAGATCTGCTGTAAGCAGAGCGTGTGACCTCCGGGTGGAAAGTTTTAGGGCATGCGCTTCAGCTCTCTGCGAACTAGCGCTGAGCACCCCAGCACCTGTGCGTTCTGCGGTCGCGCTCACTGAAGGGACAGCGATAGTCGCAGCGCCCCCTGGCGGCGTCCCACACCTTCGGCGGTGATGGCCTTGGAGACGGTTCTAGCTGTGCCAGTCAAAGGCGGGTGGCCACGCGAGGGACCAGCACTCGCCCCCTGAGCCTGACCACCTGCTGTTGAAGGTCGAGCTCATTTCCGAGAGTCCTTGCGTACCCTCCCGGTGGCTCCGGGCCAAGCTGCAGGTTAAAGCCCGGGATCAGCAGAAATACTGCGGCCCCTCTCAGTCCGCCGTGCGCAGCTGTCCCGTACTGGGTTGTGGGGCCCGAGGAGGAACCCGAGGATGTCCACCTATGGCCACGCTGAGGACTGCGACGCGCACCCGCCGGGCCCACATCCTGTCCTCGTGGGCGCTAGCGAGTAGAGGCGCCCAGCCTGCTTATCACCACAGAGAGGAGCGCAGGAAAAGCCAGGGCCAGGGGAATGGAAAAGGGAGGAGTCCCGGCCCTAAGGCCACGTGAGTTGGGAATATGCCCCTAGGTCGAGTGCCCTGGGGCCTGATCTTCCGGCTACACTGCCTGTCCTCCAGAGCATCACAAGTTGGTGACACAAACAACACTTTGGGGAGGAGCTGGGGGAAAAGTACAGCCAGAATGACGCCCGCCCCCTTCCCACCCACACCCCCCCTCCTCAGCCACTGGTCCCTACATAGTCAGACCTCAGGCAGCTGGGGAGGAGATAGCCAAAGGCAGGCCCCCAGTCTAACAAAGGGCTGGATGCTCTCTAAGCTCGAGCCAAGCCTGTTTCCATGGTAACCCTTTTCTAGGATAAAGCAAAGGTTCCGTTCCCCAACATGATGCTACTGGCTGTGAGAAGGGGAGCCCTGCATTAGAACACGGACGGGGAAACTGAGTCTTGGGGAGAGATAGGAGCGCCCTGAAAATATCCCCCTTATCCCAGACACCCAGTTTTCCCCACCATAAGTCAATCCATCACACCGCAACACTTGTTTCCTAGAGCCCCCATTATTTCATACGGAGGACAGGAATACTGTTCGTAAGTGAACAGACTCTGAGAAAGCTACATTTCTCTAAGAAGACAGAGTGCAAGGTGGTGGGGGAGTCTTCATGGAAAGACCTGGTGTTCTGCGAGGGCCTACCTGAGAAAGACATGGAGAAGCAGGGAGGGAGGGGGCCTCGCGAACATCGAGAAACAGCATTTGGGGCGGAGGCAGTGGTCCCTGGCCACGACAACAAGTTTAGCCTGCCCATCAGAGGGATATGAAGGCAAGGGGAGAGTGAGTTAGAGAAGTGGGCCGAGGCTGCTTAGCAAGGGCTGTGTCTACAGAAGCAAGACTCCTACAGAGGCTCAGCAGGAGGCACACTGGAGCACTGAAGGCAGGGCAAGAGAGGCAGGGCAGTGGTTAGGCCAGAGTAGTCAGGGCTACATACAAATGGCCCACACAGTTGGATGGGCAGGAATAGGGAAGCTTGGGGTGGGGGTAGGGGTCAGGTTCTGGAGTGTTCTTAAGGTTTCATTCTGCAGGGCTCACCAATGGTTGGAAAATGTTGGAAAAGAGGGAGGGGAGGTCAGGTCTAGAATGATCTGGGGTCCAATAGATAGAATACAGGGGAGTGAGAGGGGAGCCTTATTTCCAGCACAAGCAACAGAGTGGCCACTGGGCTAACTCTCCTCTGTCCTGTTCAAGCCTGAACTACCTGCCCACGCCTCTCATGGCCATGCAGTCCACCCCTCCACTTTGCTCTGGCCCCGACCTAATATTTTGACAAACACAGCGGTCTATATAGCTGGGAAAGACCTGCCTTTGTCAGAACCTCCTTTATGTCATGGCTGGTGCCAGCTATTAGGGCTCAGTTTACAGCCAGCACAGCCCCACCCATCTCTCTCCCTTTCTCTTCCATTCAGAATCTCACATTACTCCTCCCTGCTGAGAGGCTTCAACTGTAGCATCCATGACTGGAGCCACAAGTAGGATACTGTGCAAGGAACAGGCCAGCAAAGGGCACGCGGGCTGAGGGGCTCCCCAAGAGGGCAGGATGTGAGTAGGCCAGGAGGGCAAGGCTACTGAGACTGCCATTCACAGTAGAGAAGCTGGGGTCTCCAGCTGCACAACAGCCAGAATGGCCCAGACCTGGGCCATGGTACACTTTGTCTTCTCAGGGCTGGTGGGCTTTCCCCAGGAGTTCTTGGCCCCCTTAGATGACAAGATGACCCTTGTTCTCTTTGGGCTTGACTTTTGGAGGCAGGTTGATGCCAAAAATCCTCAACCACATCTGCTATCCCTCGGGCTCTGCAGGACGGCTCAGCTGGCCGAAGGGCGTTGTCCTGATGACCTACGAGTGGGAGCTTCAGGCATAAACCCTGACCCTGATGGCAGAGCCCTTGAGCCAGCATGGAAGCCCCACGGTCCCTTCCTGTTCCCACCCTTCCTGTGCCTCACGGGGTCCTGGAGTAGGGAGGGCAGCCTCAGAAGCCTTGACCGCAGCCAAGCAGAACTGGCCTTGAGCTTCTGGTCTGATAAAATGGACAGGAATGAGGATAAGGCTGTCTTTGACTGATCCACCAGGGCACAGAGAGCCTTGGAGGCAAGCCCAGTTTCTGGGGCCGGTGCCGAGTTAACAGCAGCTTCATGGGTAGAGAGAGGACACCTAGGCAACTCCTATCTAACTGCTCCATCAACCTTTTCCTCCAGAACCGGCTCACCCTGGACATTCTGGTGAACTCTGAAGAGTGGAAAAGAGCCCCCTTCCTCCCAGACCGAGCACACCTGTGGAGCTGGTTCACTTGACATTAATCTGCACACTTTATGCCTGGTGCTGGATGGGCAGTGGCAACTCAGAGGGGAGCTATTGCAGGAATCGTGAAGGCCATGGGAAACACCAACTCTGTAGGGGGTGCAAAACGGGACTGAAGGGGTGGCAGATGGGCTCAGGAGGACCAGCCCCACCACAGCCTCTTATCAGCCCTAGTTAGGGTCCCTGAGTAGAATATGGAACCTCTCTGGACCTTGGTTTCTGTGTCTATAAATTGGAGACAGGCATAGAAAGGCATTGGCCACACATGTTCCTCCCAGCGCAGTCAACGTAGGTAGACCAGTCCTGCATCACTTCCTACCCCTGAGAGTGGCTGGGCAAGGGCCTGGGAGTCACAAAGGCCAAACATCACAGAGCTGTGGGTCGGGTGCCACCCACAAGGCTCCCCACACCTAGGCACCCAGGTCCTCCAGGCACCCAGCGTAGGACAGGCCTCATTTACAGCCACTGCCCAGCACAGCTATTAGGACTGCCTGCTGTCACGTGGGTGGCCAGATCGACTCAGCAAATGTGACCTATGGTCAGCATCCCACACTGGCCACACACAGGAGTCACCTTCTCAGAGGTGCACACCCCCGCGTGCATGTGTGTGCATGTGGGCTGGCAGCTGGGCACACCTAGCATTTCTTAAATGCCAATTACACAGAAATTACAGTTATCAGAGCACCAAGAGGCCTGTGGTGGGGCTCTAATGGGCCTCTTAACCCATACAATGCTCTCCAGTGGCAAGATTCAAGTCAGTGTAATTTCTGTGTACACTGAGAGAAAATGGGTATGGGAGCTCTGAGGTGCCTGGCAGCCACAGTCAAAGTGGCAGGGATTCCTTGCCTGTGGCAGGAGTGACAGGAAAGGTGGCATGTCCATTGGAGTTTGGGAACAGGTGAGGGGCCTCATGTGGGTTCGGCACACCCTTGTTTATGTACACCCCCCCCCCCCCCCACCTCTCAGCTTACCCAGTCTGCACTGACCCAGCTGCTAGCAATCCCTCCCTTGACCGCTAGGTGTCATCAACACTCCCCCACGGGCTGGCGAGGGCACTACCATGGAGATGTCAGGTTCCACGCTGGGTGAGAGAGACTTGAAGCATTGGGGTAGCACCCAGAGCCTTGCTGCTACCAGTCAGCCACTGGGGTCCGTGTGTACCCAGATATGGGTGTAAGAGCAAAGGGAAACCCTCCAGTGGGTAATCCCAGTCCTTGAGTGTCGAGCCCTCCCCCCCCCGGGGGGGGGGCGGGGGAGAGGACTGGACAGGCAGATGGCAGAGCCAGAGACCACAGCTAAAGAAAGCCCTGGAAGCCAGGACTCAGTTCTCAGATTTAGAAGTCAAGAACTCAGAGCTGTGGGTGCTCATGCTGGAGGCTCATTGCCCTGGGCTTTAGCCCCCCAGTGGGCCTGGCATTGGGCAGCTATTGTAACGCTAGGCTTCTAGCAATGATTAGCGGCAGCAAGCGGGTGCATGCTAGTGTCACGGCTCCTGGACAGGTCTCAGGTACCAGGCTCCTCAGCTCCTGCAGTGACTGATGTTACAGCGCTCAAGCTTCGGGTTGCCCTAGATAACCTCAGTAGCGGCAAATGTTAGGGTGTCTGAGACCCTTAGCCCTGGAGGCTTAGCGGCACCAGGGCTCTCCCAGGGATGGAAACCACAGCTTCTGCGTCTGCCTGGAATCTCTGCCTTCTCACCCCATCCGTTTCCACTCTAGCTCATCCCTAGTTGTTTGGCCTCAGCCACTCTTTGAATTCCTCAGCAACCTGTGTGATTGGGGAAGTGACACAGACTGCCTTTGGTGAATTCACTCAGATCTCACCAAAGACCAAAGTGGATGTGTGTGTCCCCCCCCCTCCCCGTTATCCTGGAACACACTTCAAGATCCCCAGTAGGCACCTAAAATGGCAGATGGCCCCGAGTCCCATGGGTCTTGTGTTTTTCTTTTATTTGCATACCTACGATAGTTCATTTTATCAATGAGGCCTGGTGAGACATGACAGAAATAGCACACGGCAGCAACAACACAATGATCAGATGCTGTGCTATGCTGTGACAAAGGCTATCTAACTTCTCTCTCCCCCTCATCCCCACCCCACTTCCGTTCGCTCAGAGAAAACACTTCCTCCTCATGTGAGGGAGCACTCACTTTCCTTCACCTGGCTTCTGTCCCCTGAGGAGAGCATGCCCAGATCCTCTCCCCACGAGGGGATGTACCGGTCACCTTTCTGCTACTGTGGTAAAAATACCACGACCAAGGCAACTTCTAGAAGAAAGGGTTTACTGGGTTATGGTTGCAGAGGGATGAGGGTCCATTGTGGTGGGAAAATATGGCGGCACTCAACAGGTATGGAGACAGGAGCAGGAAGCTGAGTGGTCCCATTTTCAACAAGAAGCACAGAGCAGAGCCGGTGGACTCGGGACGCAGGGAGAAGCTGCATCCTCTCAGCTCTCCCTCAGTGCTGCACTTCCTCCAGCAAGGCCTAAACCTCTTCCGGACAGAGTCACCAACTAGGTACCAAGTCTTTAAATTAGCCTCTGGGGACATTTCCCAGCAAACACCACAGCCCCAGATGGGAAGCACTCACGGCTTCTCTTCAGCACACCTGGGTTGCCAGCATCACTACTCTGGAGTCATTCTAGGCAAAGCAAGGGCCACTTTCCTGGGCACCGTGGCCATAGCTGCAACCCTAACACTTGGGAAGTGGACACAGAAAGATCAAGAGTTCAAGGCCAGTCCCAGCTACCCAGTGAGTTCAAGGTCAGCCTGAGCCACAGGAGACCTTTTCTCAAAACAACCAGGAATTGAAACTTAAAAAGTAAAACAAAAGAGTCATTTGAAGACAGTAGATTCTACAACCAAGATGACAGTGACAGACAGCCGGAACGGCAGGGCAACTCACACCCTGAAGTAACAGAGAGTGAAAGCAAGACAGAGTGTCATTCAGTGTGGGAGAGGTCAAAGCCAGAGAATGATGAATTACTTATTTTAAATTTTTGTTATTTTTTAAATCAGTTTTCATTTTATGCATATGAATGTTTTGCCTACAATTATGTTTGCATACCATATGTATGCCGGGTGTCACCAGAGGCCAGAAAATCCCCCGGGACCAGAGTTGTGAGCCACTGTGTGGGTGTTGGAAACTGAGCCCTCTTCACTTGAGGCTCCTGGAGCGCTTACCGATTCTCTTCACCTGAAGGACCTCTGCAAGTACAAGCAAGCGCTCTTACCCACTGAGCCGTCTCAAGTGCCCCCACATTGATTAGTCCTGTGTGTGCATACACGTGTGTGGGGGGGGATGGGTGCCACCTGTGGAGGTCAGAGGTTAACCTGGTAAAGTCGGCTCTCTCCTTCCACCTTCTGGGATCAAACTCAGGCCACTTGGCAAGGGCATTTACCCACTGAGCCGTCTCACCAATTCCTGGCTTATTTGTTTCTGGAACTTCCTCTCTGATGTTTTTTGGGTGGCTGACTGAAAGGCGAAAGCTCACACGAGGGGCTGTGGAAGCTGGGTCTCACTGACGGCTCCCTGGTGACAGAAACAGGACATACTTTCACGTGCATATCAGCCGTCTGCGCACATGCGTGTTCTCACCGAGATGTCTGCTCATCATCTGCCTGTGTTGGGTTTGTGTCATCGTCTGCTGTCATGTGTTAGGAGTCCCTTGTATGCGTGACAGCTGTCCGTTATCAGCTTCGCGTTTGCTATTATTTTCTGCCAGTCTGTGGCTTCTCTTGTTTGCCTGGCTTTGGCCATCCTCACAACGTGTGAATCCTTATTTGGCCCTTGGTGAGCCCATGCCAAACTCCGCCTAGGCTGTGGTGGGTGAGGCGAGACTTGAGCCCCCAGCACGGAGTTTGAAGCATGGGGCTGCTTCTCTGGGTGGAGTGTGTTGCCCACAGACCAGGAAAGTCCCAGGCCTTCACAGGAGTTGTTTTCCGGGAAGACTCTTGCATGTCGGGATCCATTAGTCCTAGGTGGGGCAGGGAAGTTGACTCTAGGGTGACTATGGGCCCAGACACATGGTTTAAGGAAGGACAGCTAGCTCTGCTGGTCTCCTCAAGGACCATTCCCAGGCATCCCACTTAATCTCCAACTGTCCACCTAGACCTCTGGTGTCAGCTCACACTAAAACTTTTCCAAAGCCACTAAGGGCCACAGTGTGAGGCCTCAAAGCCTCCCCTGGCACTGTAAACACCTCTACCCAAATCCACCTTTGCCATTACTTGTTGACTGGGTTGGGATGTAGCCACGAGAGGGCGCCCTTGCTCCACTGTGTGACAGAATCCGGCCGGAGACCTCTCCTGTGAGCCCCATTTATAGCCCCCAGAAAACACTGCCCTGCCCACAGCAGGATGATGGCTCTGTATATACACAAAGAGATTTGTGGTGTCTCTGGGCCATCCTGTCTAAATCATGTGATCTCAAGAGGTCATCAAATTAGAAACTTTCAAGAGAACAGCTTGACTTAAGAAACTCAGGAGAAAAAGGAAGCCCAGAGCTTTCAGAGAAGTTCAAGGCCTAAAGTCATATGTACATTTTCTCACTATTTATATGATGCTCCAAACTTCTCTAAATGTCATGCCAAGAAGTCAGGGGCCTCTGCTGCAGGACGAACTCTGGTTAATAATGTATCCGAGAGGCTTAGTTAAACACCGCAGGTATTCACGTGCCATGGGCTCCCCCCTCTGCCCACCCAGACCATCAGCAAGTTAGCTGTGTGTCCCCTTAGCATTTGAGAAGCACAGTGTCAGCGTCTGCGTACCACTGTTATTGGAACAACCCTATGCAAGGACAGTGTGGGGCTTTGACACCTGCAGACAGCATGCCCTCCTGCACGGGTGTCCTCTATAGAGGAACCCTCACACAGGCACCGTGCTCTGCGGCAGAGTCTGCGGGTGGCATCTGGGACAGCCCAGGTAGCTTCAAGAGGGCCAAGGGGGAGAGGGCGCCCCTCAGAGGACCTGCAGCCAATAGCATTGGCCTGGATACACATTCCTCGCAAGCTTAAAATGCTGAGTGCCTAACTTTTCAAAAGCCAAATATCCATTGGGGCCGGAGAGATGATGGCTCGACAGTTAAGAACACTGACTGATCTTCCAGGGGACCCACTGGCTGCTCACAGTTAACTGTAGCTCCAGTCCTAGGAGATCTGACATCCTCTCTAGACACAAGGATGCCCATAATGCACAGGTATACAAGCAGACAAAACACCCATGCACACACATTGAAAATTTAATTAACTGAAAAACTACTAACCGCACGTTCAGGCCGTGTGCTTTCTCCTGACTACCCTTAGATCAACCAAGACCTCCAAGCTTAAGGTCTCAGCCCCCTAAGTCCCCCTACCATGAAGCCACATACAAGCCTCTGGTTGCTTTAATTGAGCTTCTGATCAAGTGGCTGTTACTCCACTATAAATATGCGACAACAGAGGATGAAATGTCCCCAAAGGCTCGTGTATTTAAGAGCTTGCTCTCATTTGGTGGCACTGTTTGCGGAGGTTGTGGAACCTTTAGGAGGCGGAGCCTTTGCAGGGGGTGGGAGGAGGAGTACGTCACTGGTGTGTCACTGGGGGCAGGGCTTTAAGGTTTTATAGCCTGGTCCTGCTTCCGGCTCTCCCTCTCTACCTCCTGACGACCAGGCTGTCCACATTCCCAGTGCCCTACCTTCCTCGTCATGACAGACAGTCTCCTTAGGAACTGGAAGCCAAAGGATTTTTCTCTTCAAAGTTGTTTTTGGTCTTGGCATTTTATCATGGCAACAGAAAGGAGTAACTGATAGAGTGGAGAAAAAGAGAAAGAGCCTGACGGTGAGAAACTTGACCAGCAGACTTCAGCCATGCAGCCACGGTGAGTGGCCACATGACAGCCTGTGTCCATGGCCTTCCTACCGAGGACCCCAGAGCTCCAGCCCAGTTATGAGGATGACTCCTGACAAACCCAACAGGAGGCATTGTCTGATTTATTCCCAGTCCTCAAAGCTGCTGAGATCCAGCCAAGATCCTGCAGGGTCAGGTGTGGTACCCTGGGAGGGGTCTGTGATGTTTTGTAACAGGAACGTGGTCTTCATCAATGTTCCCTAGCATAAGAGGTCTGAGCTAGCCTTGAACTCACTCTAGTTGAAGATGTCTTTTTTTTTTTTTTTTTTTTGGTTTTTCGAGACAGGGTTTCTCTGTGGTTTTGGAGCCTGTCCTGGAACTAGCTCTGTAGACCAGGCTGGTCTCGAACTCACAGAGATCCGCCTGCCTCTGCCTCCCAAGTGCTGGGATTAAAGGCGTGCGCCACCACCGCCCGGCTTGAAGATGTCTTTAATCCTGATCCTTCTGCCTTCATCTCCCAAGTACTGAGATTATCGTGTGTACCACCTGATCACCATTCCCAATGGAGTTAGGGACCAATTCAACTCTTAAGGAGTTGACTTCATGGAGTAGAAGGAAACAGGAAGTAGTGAAAATCAAACTCAAAATCCTCTGACAGGAGTTGGGTTGGTGTGAGCTAATTCCCTAACCTCAGAGGGAGAACAGCTCCTGCCCTTGAAGCCTCAGCCGCCCCCCACCAGAAAAAAATGTCTGTTGCCACACAGCGAAGTTCACCATCAGAGTGGGCAAACCTAGAGGTGAGATGGAGAAAGGGAGGGGGTCACAATCCAATGGGGGCACATTTCTAAATCCACGCAGAGGGGATGAATTGGTGCAGTACCCTCTGAGGTGACCCAATGGAGCTCCAGCTGCTCACCAACCTGGAAGGGCCTCAGACAGCTGCGCTTTACTCCCAGTGTAGAGGACAGTCAAGTCAGAGACGGGAGAGAAGCAACATGCAATCTTCCTCATAAGTGGAGTCCTTGAAAGGTGACCTCACAGAGAAGCTGAGAGCAAGACCCCGGAGGGCAGAGGAAGAACAATCAAAGAGGGGTGCCATGTGATTGAGGGGAGAGGTTCTGGTGTATCATGGCACAGCACACAGGGGGACAGGAGGCAGGATAACTAATAAGGTGTGTTGAATGTCTCATAGTAGCCTGAAGAATCAGAATGCGGTCAGCTTGGAAGAACAATGAAAATCTAAGGTTGTAGATACCGTAGCACCCCTGTGTTTATCACTCCCAGAGGTAGTTTACATAAAATGTCTTCAAAGTCTCAGCACTGGTCCCCAGTTGGCAGCACCGTTTGGGTAGGATTAGGAGGTGTGGTCTTGCTGGAGGAAGTGTGTCACAGAAGGCAGGCTTTGAGAGCTGAACACATAAGTGCCGCTTGCTGACTTGCTTTCTCTTAGGGTTTGCAACTCAAAGTGTGAGCCCACAGCCTACTGCGCAGGCCGCCGTGCTTGCTGCTCGCTGCTCGCTGTCACACTTCCCACCGTGATGGACTGCTGTCTCTCAGGAACTGCAATCCCAAAGAAACCTTCCTTTTCTAAGTCGCCTTGCTCATGCTGTTATAGCAATAACAGAAAAGTTACAAACACCAACCCGATGGAAACACAAACCAAACCATCACACTGCTGTCCGGGGATGGAGCTCGGAAGCAGAGTGCTTCCTGCACCTACAGAGCCCTGTCTCTCCATTTCCAGCACTGAAAAGAGTAACTCACAATAGGACAAATATTATTTTAAGTCATCTAATCCTAGCTATTAAAGAGGCTGGGACAGAAGGATGTCAAATCCAAAGCCTGTCTAGGCTACTTAGTGAAACCTGATCTGAGCATAAAAAAGAAAAGGCAGAAATAGCCTAATGTAGAATACTGGCCTTGCATGCCCAAGGCCCTAGATTCAATCCCACTTCTGCCTAAATAAATAAAGTGAAAAGCATGTGTGTGTATTTTTCTTTTCTTTTCTTTTCTTTTCTTTCTTTCTTTCTTTGTTGGTTTTTTGAGACAATGTTTCTTTGTATAGCTTTGGAAAGTCAAAATGTCCCCATGGGGCTCTACAGGACCAGGGAGAGTTAGCCATACCTGGAAGATGGGAGTCAGGGGAGCAATTCAATGGGGACTGGAGATCTTGAACCACTATGAACAGTGGGAATCTGACTTCTCCTGAATGCAGTGGAGCAAGGGTATTTGACCAGCGTGGTGGGGAATGGTTTTGCAATGGGAGCTGTTGAATGGAAGCCACAGAGACTGCCCAGAAGTACAACTGAGACTGGTTGCTGGCCAGTTTACAGTCAAACGCTGCTAGGGCTCATGTTCCCCATTGGAAATACTGATGGATGTAGCTGAGACATTGCCCCCAAAGAGTCCAGGGACCCTAATGCAGATCCAGGGGAAGTAACCATGAGCTGGCAGGATGCCCCAGAGAACAGGGGTAGGTGCTGCCAGCTGGGAAGTGACCTACATCCAGATGTCACTGATGTGCTTGTCAATGGAGCTCCATCTAGTCCTTTGTCTTGCAGATAGTATCACAGCAGAGCTGCAAGCTCTGGGACTCTGAAGGCCAAAGAAGTGAGAAGGGAGATGGGTAGGCCAGTAGCAGAGCTACACTCCTGGGGAGAGGGGACAGTGAAAGGGAGAAAAGAGGAAAAGTCACTGGGTGATGACCTCTGCAAGAGCTGTGACCGTAGGATTTGCCTGGCTTATGCTCGTTTTGTTAAAATTTATTTATTCTCTCTTATGTGTATGAGTGTTTTATGAAACACAATTAATAAAAACTACAAGAAATTGGGGTTCAACCTGAAGATCTGAAAGGCAAAGCCACCAGTCACCGGCTCTTACCTCCACCTCAATCTGAAATGGCGATCCTGCCTCCAGGAATCTCAGAATGAGACTGTGTGTGAGAGCTGTTTCTTCCTGTTTTATAATCCTCTCTAGGGCTGGGAGTAAAGGCATGTACCACTGGGATAAAAGGCATGCATGCCCGGTTTCTGTGGCAACTAGTGTAGCTACTGGGAGTAAAGGTGTGTGTCACCACTGCCTGGTCTGTAAGGCTGACCAGTTGGGCTGTTTAACTCTCTGTTAAAGCTTGCCTGAAGATCAGAGAGTTAATAAAAATGAAATGCCACTATACTGCTTTACCTGCATGTCTGCATGTGTGCATGTGCACCACGTGTGTCTGGTGCCCACAGGGACAAGAGGGCATCAGATCCCCTGGAATTAGAGTTGCAGATAATTGTGAGCTGCCATATGAATCTCTTAACCACTAGGCCATCTTCCCAGCTCCCATGTTTACTGCTTTCCTTTAAAAAAATGTATTTAGAAAGTGTGTGTGCTCACATGTGTGTGTGTGAGCGCGTGTGCACGCACATGCCAGAGCACAAGTGCAGAGGTCAGAGGACAGCTTGTGGGAGTCAGTTCTCTCCTTCCACCATGTGAGTCCTGGGAACCCAACTCAGGTCTATCAGGTCCCTTTACCCACTGAGCCATTTGCTGGCTCTCATGCCCAATTTTTGTTTTTAAAATTTCAACCACAGCTTAAAACCAGGAGAATTTATACCAAAATGTGGTTTCTTAAAAACATCTTTAAAAAGAATGCCAGCCAATGGGGGTTAGGTGCCACCATTCCTGCGGGCCACTTCTCCAGGTTCTACCCACTGCTCACAGTAAGATTTTCTACACCCAGCCAGAGCTGGTGTCCCACGCACATGTGTGCGCGGACACCCACACTGCTGTTACTACCCGTGACACACTCAGCCGTGCCTATGCTATCTCCACCATTTGGTTTTCCTGTGTGGTGCTAGAGAGTGAACCAACCAAGTGCTCTACCACTACACTATATCCTCAGCCCCCCACCCGATGCTTTTAACTCTTTGGGACAGAGCTACCACTAACTGTCAATCCTCTTGCCTCAGTGTCCCAAGTACTTGGGATTACAGATCTGCTTGACCCAGCTCAGTTTCCATCCCATAGTTAATACCGACTGCCGCTCACCACATGTAACTGTTCTAGACTGCTCACAGAAAGAAACCCCGTCTCAGGTGACACAGTCGAGTTGGCAGGCCCACTCTGACCCTCGCTGTAGACCTCAGGCACCGCCCCTCCACTCTCAGGGCCATGGTTTCCCACATTTTCATAGGTGCCTCCTTGGCTGAAGCCTAACCGAGCTGAAATCACACAGGCTCAAAGAAATACATATCTGTTTTAGCCCCACCCAAGTCCACTCCAGACCTGCTGCCATCATATCCAAGGCGACAAGACAAGCAGCTAGGGTCCACATCTGAGGAGGAGGGGGCAGCAGGAGGGAGCGAGAGTGGGAAGGAGGAAAGGACTTGTAATAGAAAGGGTCAGCTAGCTGACCTTCGGATCTCACTCTAAGCTCATCACTAGGTTAGGGACCCTGTGATGTCCTGGTACTGATGTCAAACTTCAACATTTTTACAAAAGAAAGGAGACAAAGAGACTAAATAACCTTTTTGTGCTATTTGATCAATTTTAATAACGTATACATACTATTCTTATAATTAAACTATAGCAAAAAAAAACTTGAGATGATTTTTCTCTTATTTTTTCCTTTTTTTTTTTTCTTTTTCTTTCTTTTGACACAGGATTTCTCTATGCAGCCCCAGCTGGTGGAACTCCTAATATAGACCAGGCTGGTCTGTAACTCACAGAGATCTTTCTGCCTCTGCCTCCCCACTGCTGGAATTAAAGGCCTGTGCCTGCCACTAGGCACAGATGGGTTTGTTTGTTTTTTGAATTGAAAAACACAGTGGGACCAGGAATAAAATATCAGCTTTAGCCAGAGTCACGGAGTGGAGTTCTGAAGCCCCTTGAGGCTGTTTCCAGTCTGTAGGCCATCATCCAGTCTTGGGTGACCGTGACCTTGACCTGTACCCATTGCCTGCTGGGGAACATTTCCCTCCTTCCAGGGCAAAGACTGGAAACCAACACATCAGCACGATTATGTTAGGTCACAGAGTCACAGTAAAGGCCACTCAGCAGTGGCACAGCTGCCCAGATGCCACCTGAAGGGATTGGCTCACGGGGCACCTCATGGGGCAAAGGTGGTGAAGAAGATGTACATCTTGACCAGGAAGGTAGTGACCGAGCCCTGCCGCCACAGCTTCATCTCGACATCCAGGGCAAAGTCCCGGGGCTCTAGGACAGACCTCTGCAGGGATACCACGCCAGTGTAGGCATTGGGTCTGCTTGTGATGAAGTAGCCCTCCTCATTCCCCTTGGTGATGGTCAGAGAGATGGTGTCCCCAGCAAAGGCAGGAGCAGGGCCAATGCGGAAGATGTGAGCGGGTACCAGTAGGCCAGTTTGGAAATTGAGCTGGTAATACGTGATGCGGGCTGGAGAGGTCTGGCACTCAGCAATATCCTGGCATGTGGTGCGCTCACACTTCCTGTGAGGGGAGAATGCTTGGTCAGTGGCTGGCGATCCTCACTCCCATCCCAGAGATGGGACAGAACCCAGAAGTTGGCTCAGGAACCAGAGGACCAGAGGTCAAATGTGAGCTCTACCTATAGGAGTCCAGATATCACTTTACCTCTGGGCCTCAGTTCCCACTAAGAGATGGTCTCCCGGTGGGGTGGGGTGTGGTTGGCAGTGCCCAGCAAAGGTCTCGGCAGGCCTGTCAGAAGCTCTTTTTCATCCATGTTTGCTCCTTCCTTTCTTCCCCTCCCACTACACCCCACTTCCTGTTACAACCTGAGTGCTACCTGCTGGCAGCCACACTCCACCTGTCTCCTCTTGCAGGGATGGGTGTTGTCACTTCCAAGTTAAAGTCAGCTTAAATTCTGCATCTCCCTCACCTAGTGGCCTGCACTAAGGAGGGCAGATCCCAAGCAGCCCTTGAGAGGCTGAGGGGCGAGGAACTGAGGCCTCAGTCTACAACCTGGTGAGTGCCCTCACCTAACAAATGCAGCCAGCAGCCAGATGACAGGGTAGGGACAGGAACAGCTTGATGGTGTGCTCAGGAGGCCCCCACTGGGGGTTGTCTCATGAAGCTGCACCATGAGGCTGCTCTGGGTGCAGGTCCCCAGAACCCCCCGGGAGGTAATGAGTAGATCTATAGCAAGGGGTCAAATGCTGGGGGGGTGGGGTACACAGTAGGTGAGGTATGAGGGGTGTGTGTGCATGTGTGTCTGTGTGTAGGGAGGTGAGGTTGGGAACTGAAGCTCCCAACAAATACTATGTTTGTGTTAAAGATTCTATAAGGTTGATTAACTGATTGACTTCATAAAACTGCTTCTGTGAGCATGTTATTTGAGGCAACCTTAATTCATGTTCCTGGGCTGTGGCCATTCATATCTGGCTCCAGATTAAATTTACTGTCTTGGAGGTGACAGCCCTCTATGTGTCTGGACAGATCTCTATTCTCTTCATAGTGCTTTACAGGAAGGGGCAGGAGGTGGCCACGGCAGGGACCACCTGCCATTGGGCCTGTGGCACAGGGGCCATGAAGGACGCTGAATCACACCAGAGCTGAAGGCACTCACGTTTCCGAGACACGGACATAGTTTGGTGGGCACTCGAAGCGCAGGCAGCGGAAACCGCCCTGGAGGTTATGGCACGTCTCAGATTCAGAGCAGTTGTGGGTGCCCAGTGCACACTCATCCAGGTCTGGGAGGAGAAAGTAGGGCTGTTAAGAGCGTCCTCGTGACATAGAAACCCAGCCTGAACCACTCCCATCCGGCTGGAGGCCTGGGTCGCAGACACCATGTGGTCTAAGAGTGTGGTTCACTGTCCAGCCCCATCACCATCACACAGCGGCAGCAGGTTCTGACCATGCTGGCTTCTCAGGTTCTCAGAAAAAAGTGCAAGGTGCCCACTACACAGCAAGTGCCACCACTAACGGGGATGCAACCTGGTGCTGGACTAACTCCCAGGACCCACAGCCACCAACCTGAATGCAGAGTTGCCCACCCCATGCCTAAGGCACTCTTTCCTTCAAGACACACAGGGGCAGGGAGAGCTAGCCACCGAGACCTCCTGATCTGTTCACTGCACAAGGCCACCCAGACTTCAAGTCCAAAGCTCTTGAAGGGGAGTCAGGGCCCCTCCCACGGCCACCTTGCCTTGATGTCTTGGCAGGCCCAAAATTTGTGGTCAGTGGCACTGATTAGAATCATAGCTCAGGGACCCAGCTCAGGGAGAGTCAAAGTCACTCTGGTCCATCCCAGAACTATCTCCTCTGTAGCAAATCTGATAAACTGCTAAAAAGCTGGGGCTTTCTGTGTCCCCAGTGGCAGAGCCACCTCCCCTATCTCCTGACTCGCACTGTGGTAACAGGGGGCTGTCAACCTGCACTAGACAGTGCTGACCTCCCTGGGACTCCTTCCCTACATCCCGACCTGTGGACCACACACTTTGCTGTTCCAACCTGCCACTAGACAGTGTGATGGAAATTTGAGGACACCAACTTGGGTCTCTGAGGCTCGTAGACAGTTCCCTGTCTCTTCACACCAGGGCAGGGGACAGGTTCATGGCCAAGCCTGGGAGATTCTATGCTGGCATGAGTGGCTGGAAGCCCATCCTCTTCCTCACCCCAGGTCTGGACAATGAGGACTATTGTCCCGAGCAGAGCTGTTCTGAGCACATGGGATTAGTGCGGCTCTCCAAGCACGAGGCAGTTTGCAGCACCTAGTGCATGCACAGAGCTGTCCAAGGCCTGGCGAAGTGGAGGCTGTTACTTACCCTTGCAGGACCTCCCATTGGCCATCATAGTGTAGCCCTGCTCTGGGCATGCACACTGGTAGCTCCCGGGCACGTTGACACAGCGGAAGGTGCAGAGAATGCCAGCGCCCTGTGCACACTCGTCGATGTCTGCCAGAAAGGGTCATCTGGTGAGCCTCGGCCAGCCATCCACCGGCAGAGCCGGGAATCCCAGGGGCCCATTTGGGAAGACAAGAAGGCTCTAATGGTGCGTGTGACCTTCTCAGAGCCACATAGACGATGGGGGCTAGAACTGGAGTGTACCTCACACAACAATGTGTGTTACTGATCATGATGGTACCAGCCCGACTTGGGTGATACACTCCTGTTGAGATCAGGGTCATCATCTCACTTTACAGCAGAGGAACCTTAGGTAAGAGTAGAGAGACCCAAGGTCCCACAGCAGGAACACTGTAAGCTGGGATATGAACTCAGACCTATCCCAGCACACAGGAAATGGGTCCCTTCTTCACAGAGTCCGTGGGGGAAGACAGGTGCCCACCTGTGCAGCTATGCCCATCCTCTGCCAGCTGGTAGCCCTGGCGACAGTAGCACTGATAGGAGCCGTAGATGTTGGCACATTCCTGGCTGCAGCGCCGGGCCTCACACTCATTCACATCTGTGGGGATACAGGCTCCATCACGGTGGATCCTCCCAGCCCATATATTGGCTGGGCTGGCTCACCGGAATCCTTGTTCAGACAGACATTCCTTTCAGTCACCCATTGGTGAGGGTGGGACCAGGCAAGGAACGCAGCAAGGGCAGGTCCTCTGGCCCCAGGACAAAGTCAAGGCAGAGCCTGGTGCTATCCTGCTGGGGACACACAACTGCTGGAGCAGATGGCTCTCGAGTCACCTGGGTGCACCATAGGCCAAGAGTTGACACTGCATGAAAGTGGGGGGGTGCAGGAGCTGGAGTGGGGGCGAATCAGGAAGGTTAGTTCATGACTTCCTCAGAGCGTCTGCCCACTGAACATTTCAGAATAGACTGTGCCAGGCCCACACTGGACGTGGGGAGACAGCCATGAGCAAGGCAGACAATATCTTCTGGGAAAGCTAGCTCACATGGGCAGAGAAGAGGGGAGGAGAACGAGTGGCAAATGAGACAGCTAGCATGCCTAAGTATGTCAAGTGGCAAGGGGAAAACATCAGAGAAATGGGAAGGGGTGCCTCACGGTGGTCCTGTGGTGGGCTGCAGCCTTATATAAAGTGGTCAGGGAGGATGTGATCAGTGGAACAGGGCCATGTGACCATCTGGGAAAGGGGTTCTCCAGGTAGAGGGCTCAGCATGTGCAAAGCCCCCGAAGTGAGAGTTGCTGGGTGTTTTTAAAGGAACATCAAGGAGGCAAAGGTGGACAGAGGGAATGTAAAAGAGGGCAAGCCATGCCTGACAGTGTCTAGCTCCTAAAATCCATGCCATTCACAGAGACATGTATCAATGTGTGGTTTTGTCTGCTCTGCTGGACTAAGCTTCTGGGCAGTGGAATCCATGCTCAGTTCACCTCCACGTCTCCAGCACGCAGCAGTGGGAGCACAGAGACGAATGTAGGAGCTGTGCCTAGGCAGAATGCTGAGACAGAGGCCCTGCCCGCTCCAAGCTGCTCACGCCCAACCTGGATGTGGCAGGCCCATATTATGCCACCAGTGTCCTGCCACAGCTAAGCCCAGAGGACTGGGAGTCCCACCGAAGTCTCGGGAGATCTATCTCATGTGGAAGAGAGTGAGGGAGACAGTGCTAAGAAAATGGGGCCAGAGATGCCATGACCCAGCTTCCCACTGAGCTGCCTCATGACTTCCTTCCCCAGCGGACCGAGCCAGATGCACTAGGGGCATCTGTGTGGATAGTGTGCCATCATTTCCCCAGCTACAGGCCCGTCACACTTGAGAAGACTTGACCCACAGCCATAGTCCGTGCCCACACTTGGTTTAGGTCAGTGTGTACCTCAAGGCTTATGCCATCGGCAATGTGCAAGTAGCAGCTAATTCTACATTCATACTGAAATTCCTGAAAAGCCAGAAAAAGTAGACTCTCCTGGACCTTATGGATTGATGACATCATCCCTGGGAACCGTGTGGCCATTGCTCCTTCACCTGAGCTCTCATGGTTGCCTTGTGGCATCTTGGCAGCAAACTCCCTGTGATCACAGTAGGAGCAGAGCCTGTCTGTCCAAGAGGGATCTGGTGCCTGCGGTCAGAGGTCAGGGGTCAGAAGTCAGGGTGGGAAGTACCTTCACAGTGCTTGCCATCTGCAGCCAAAATGAAGCCAGCAGCACAGGAGCAGCGGTAGGAGCCCGGTGTGTTCTCGCAAGTGTGCTGGCACAGGCGTCCCGGTGAGATCCAGCATTCGTTCACATCTGCAGGGGAGACAATGAGCAGCAGGCACAGAGTGGGCAACCGCACGGGAAGTGGTCCAGAAATAGAGGTACCCAGGGTAAAGGGTGAGAGGCAAGGAGGACAAGAGCACGGAGGAAGGGGTGGCTTAAAGGCTGATATCCAGAAGGTCCAGGGGATCCCAGACCCCAGCATCCCTTACCGATGCAGGTCCTGCCGAATGCATCCCTCTGGAAGCCGGGCTTGCAGTCACAGCGGTAGGATCCAGGGAGGTTGTGGCACAGCTGGCCCTCACCACAGCGGTGCACACCTGTTTCACACTCATTCACATCTGTGGGGCAGGCAAGCAAGGCACCCTGAGGTCTGGACAGCTCCTCTACAGGGCCTCTTGGGCAGAGAGCTAGATGGGGAGGCTGCGTGGATTCAGGGAGGCTCCAACCTTACCCACACACTCAGAGCCATCCTCATTGGCATGGTAACCACGCCCACAGACCAGTGGGTTCCTCTGACATGTGTAGGAACCCACTGTGTTGATGCAGCTGAATCCCGGGCGGCAGGGCTCCAGCAAGGATGTGCATTCGTTGATGTCTGTAACAGGGACAGGATGCTGGAGAGCCTGTTTCACCCCCTCCTATGCTTGTCTGACCAGCTCTGGGCCTTCAGCCTAGACCATCCCACCCCTGAACCCTGGTATATGAGAGTCCCACCTCCAGAAGCCAGAGCCACTAGGCTGACTACATCTGTCCACATCTGTCCAGTGAAACAGCTAAAGCAAGGGGAAGGCAGGCAGCTGGGGTGACTGGAACGGCAGGCCCCTGCTCTTGCTTTCCAAACAGTGCCTCCAGTACTGACAATACAGCGGCCTGCCAGCTGCTCCCCCAACTCTGCAGTGCTCTCTCTCTCTCTCTCTCTCTCTCTCTCTCTCTCTCTCTCACACACACACACACACACACAGAGAGAGAGAGAGAGAGAGAGAGAGAGAGAGAGAGAGAGAGAGAGCTCCATTACCTGCCACACACTGTCCCTAATGTTTCTAGTGCTAGCTTACTTCATTCCTCAGGCCATTGGCCAGTGTTATCTCAAGGAGACCCTCCTGGCTGATTATAGGTTGTTAGTTATTTATCAGAGTACACATGAATTACTGATGTTCTTATGAACATGACTGCCTATTTGGTCTCCTCCCCACAAAACAGTTCAGCCTATGTTACGGCTGCCCTACCTAGAACCCCGGAACATAGGAGGCACTCAGAAACCATTGAGAAACTGCGTGAATATGTAAAATCCTCCCCTCCTTGCCAGCTCTGGCCTGGAGGGTGGTCCCAGGGCCTACAGGATCCCAAGGATCCCATGTGCACTGGGACATGGTGCTGGGAGACATTAAAGGCAACACTTGGGCAGGAAGGGATCCAGCAATGAGGCTGTCTGGGGGAACCCCAGAACCTCAATGAAGCTTCAGACAGGCAGAACCCCCTCTGCCATTTGGTCTCCTTATGATGAGCCACTGTTGTCACATGGACTGCCTGTCACCTAACCAGTTCTGCCTCCTGCACACTGCCAGCCATTTGCCTCTCTCATCATCCCTTCTGCCGTCTGTGTTCTGACAGGAGCCAGGTCAGCAGCTCTGTGGATGTGGCCTGTCCTGACTGTTTGGGAGAAGTGAGTGACGTATCTCAGACCTTCTCAGGACAATGTGTGACAGTGTGACCAGCATCCGTCACACTGGATGTCCCTACCCTAAGCTCAGCACGGAGCTGATCTAGAAGAGCTCAGCTTCACTGAGCTTTGACAGTAAAGGTTCCTGTGGGTTTCACTACAGTCGGGAACCCTGTGGCATTGCATCATAGACCTTTCATAGACCTTTCTTCCTGTCACCTGGGTCAAAAACACATGATCTGCATTCTTCCAGTGTGGTCCCACAAGACAGTAAACTGAGGCCTTGAGAGGAAGAGCTCCAAGGCAAGCAGAGCAGCTACCATTTTGCATTTGTCCTAACCACCCACACTCAAAGGATGAAGACATGTAGGCTTAGAGAAGGAGGCAGTCACTTAGAATCACCAGGCCTTTGAAGCTCTCAGGACCCCAGGAACGACAGCGCACAGCCCGCTTACCCACGCAGTTGCCCTCAGGGTCCTGCAAGAAGCCGTCCATGCAGCGCTGCCGGGCCTGGCAGTAGAAGGAGCCTTTGGTGTTCTGGCATGAGAAGCCTTGTTTGCAGTTGTGTGTGCCTGTCACACACTCATCCACATCTGTCATACAGAGGTCGGGCATCAGGGGTGGGATGCAGGTGGGCCCCATACACATATCCAGCAACCCTGTCACATGTCCCATCCTCACGCCACTGTAACCTCAGCAGTCACAGAGGTCTGCATCCCGGCAAAGCTGCAGAGCCAAGTCACCAGGGAGGCTCATGTCCCAGGAGTAAAAATGTCATAACCACATGCCCTGAGCTCCTCCATGATCCCGAACTTCTCCATGCCCTGAGCTCCTCCATGGTCCCGAGCTTCTCCATGCCCCAAAGCTTTTCCATGCCCCAAGGTCCTCCATGGTCCTGAGCTTCTCCATGCCCTGAGCTCCTCCATGGTCCCGAGCTTCTCCATGCCCCAAAGCTTTTCCATTCCCCGAGCTTCTCCATGCCCCAAAGCTTTTCCATTCCCCGAGCTTCTCCATGCCCCGAGCTTCTCCATGCCCCAAGGTCCTCCATGGTCCTGAGCTTCTCCATGCCCTGGAGCTCCTCCATGGTCCTGAGCTTTTCCATGTTCCAAAGCTTCTCCATGGTCTCTAGCTTCTCCATGCCCCAAAGCTTCTCCATGGTCTCTAGCTTCTCCATGCCCCAAAGCTTCTCCATGGTCTCTAGCTTCTCCATGCCCCAAAGCTTCTCCATGGTCTCTAGCTTCTCCATGCCCCAAAGCTTCTCCATGGTCTCTAGCTTCTCCATGCCCCAAAGCTTTTCCACATCTAAAGCTTCTTCATGCCCCAAGTTCCTCCATGCCCCAAGTTCCTCCATGATCCCCAATACTATGCAAAGTACATGAGGTGATTTATGTCATCCTCACAGCAACCCAAGATGTAGATCCTGTGACTAGCTCATCTTCCTGAGGGGGAAACTGAGGCACAGGCAAGGTTCCATTGCTATAGAATGTTAGGCACAGACAGAAAAACGTGAGAGGAGCACAGGAGCTCAAACCTGGGGCCCTTGCTGCGACCCTTCCTCCACATCAGAAGCCTCTATGCTTGCTGTTCCGTAGGCCAAAAACACCCTTCCAGGTAAGTGACCATCGCCTGGATCTCAACTGCATTCTCACTTTTGTGGGGCCTTTATAGACCTGCACTAAAGACACGTCCTTCCACCTCCCATGGCCATTCTGCCACCGCTATAGTCCTCTCTTCCCCTACCAGAAGCTCACAGAAAGGTCACCTCACATCAGTGCTTCTGGTACCCAGAACCCCATGTGGCATTAAAAGAAGTTTGAGAAATATTTAAGATGCTTTAAAAAAAATCTCTTCTTTTATAAAGCTAGAATTTCCCAGTGAAGGGAACATGAGCAGTCTTCTGTGGGGCTCCATTTCCACGTGCAAACAGGGAACTGAGGCACAGTGAGGGGAGAGACTGGCAGAGGCCAGCAGGTGGTAGGAAGGCCAGGGGCAGATGACAGGGAAGCCAAACGCAGGAATGTGGGCGTAGGGACATCCCTGCGGTGTGGTCAGTCTGGGGTACACACGTGAGGCTGGCCTCAGCGCTTTCTCACCAGTGCACTCGCCATCCGTGAGCGCGTAGCCTGGCTCACACGTGAGAGACTTGTAGCACTGGAAGGAGCCCGGCGTGTTCACACAGTGCTCGTCCCGGGTGCACGTGTGCAGGTCCGTCACACACTCGTTGATGTCTGTGTGGAGATCAAAGCAGCTGTCACGGCCAGCAGGGGCTCCAGGTACACAGGCCTAGCACAACCAGGTACCAGGAGGCAGAAAACCCCAGGCTCTGACTTCAGGTACTCACCATGCAGGGAGAAGCACATGGCTGACGTCCCTCATCCAAGTATCCCTTTCATTCAACAGAGATTTTTCACACCCTCTACGTGCCAAGCAGGGCTCTCGGCAAGAGGGACGGGTGAGTGAGCGAGACAGAAACACCTGCCCTTGGAGTGGCCACTTGGAGATGCTGGCATATGCAATGAGATTGCTCAAGAAGACTTTGGGGACCACAGCAGGAGGAGGGCAGGCTGAGGTGTAGACAGCGCAAGCAAGCTTAAGGTAGGGACGAGGAGCACTGTCAGAAGGATGCGTCTGAGCAAGAATGTGAAGAGGTGACAGCAGGAGCCACTCTGACAGTCCAGGCAGAAGGAACAGTTATATGACAGCCCAGGTGAGTTCAGGACCAGCCCAGAGTCAGGAGTGGCTGTAGAGGAGAGAAGAAAATGTGAACAGATGAAGTTAGGACAAGCAGAGGATGGGAGCCATAGAGGGCTCCTGGTATAGGAGTGAGGGCATCCTGGCTGGAGCTGAAGAGTTTAGGAGGAAATATAATTATCCCTAGAGGGATGGTGGTTGGTACCACTGGGTGTGGGAGAGGGCAGGAGCAACAGGACCCACTGATGGGCAGAGAACCAGGAAGTTAGTCAAGCTTTGATGTTGAGCAGCTAGGTAGATGCCAGCACCTGGGAAGGGGCAGCTGGCTGGATCAGGTGTGCAGAGGAAGGTCCCAGAATTCTCTGGGGCTAGAGACTGACCTCTGGGCTCACTGAAGGAGCTGAGGGGAGTGGTCTGGTGGCTGAGGTCACTTTAGGGAATGGGTACATGAGGAAGAGGCCACGGATGGACATAGAAATATTATAGGAACGAGCAGCTGGGAGGAGGGAACAGAGAACTGACACAAAAGGAAACAGAAGTCACCAACCTAAAATTGCCTCCAGGCCAAGGCTAAGGTCCCATGGAGGCTCTGCCCAGCCCTGCTTCTCCTGCCTGTACCTGGGAGGTAGTGGCACTAGGCACAGTCTAATTGCTCAGTGCCACACTGGCCAGTGCTTATTCTGTGCAATGTTCCTGGAGCCACACAGTGGTCAGTACAGCCCCTGACCTTCATGAGTGGTCAGTCGAATGGCTGGATCATGGCAGGCAGGGGAAGACACAGATGAAGACATGTGAGGTGCCCAGGGCTCAGCTCAGAGGACTGCCCGCCCAGGACCAATGCCAGCTGCTTCTCGGGGTGCTAACATTTGAGTTGAATCTATGAGGATAACTAGGGGACCAGGTAGGAAAGTGGGGGAGGGAAAGAGGCCCTTCCAGGCAGAGATGGCATGGCCAGGAATAGGGACAGGGAATTGACGGTTCTGATCAGCCACCACAAAGACTTCTGACTTAGAGCTGGACTGGCCCAGGGAAGCAGACACCCAGGACCCCAGAGGTTTCCCACAGCTGGGAGGCCTCATTATTGAATGATAACAACTACCACTCAGAGGATCACAGAGGTCAGAAAGTTACAAGAACTGATGAGACTTCTTGTGATACGGGGTGGCCATTTCACAGATGGGAACTCTCTCCCCCAAAGGGATGCCACTGGACTGAGTTATGCAGTCAGCAAGGATGAAGTCAGGGAATGTGGTCCAAGCTACACCCTTTCTTCACCGCTTGCTTTCCGCTGCGGCGGGGGGGGGGGGGGGGGGGCAGAGCCAAGGTTGCACCATCTCAGCTCCCCACTGTCCAGTACAGCTGGGAACTTTCATAAGAGTAAAGCACGGGGGGGGGGGTGCTGTGTAGCAGAGGCTACGCCCAGTCCCGTCCCCAGTTTCCAAGCCTCAGTGGCTTAGGAACCCTGCCAGAGCTCCTCCCAGGAACTAATGCATCTGACCTCCATGGTGACCTTCAGAGGCAGACACCATCATAGATCTCTTTCTTAGGGGGAAACTAAGGCTCAGAGGGGTTAGTGGATGTCAGCAAAACCACACTTCTTCTTAGCATGATCCTGTCCTTCCCCTGTCTGGGTTATTGCACCACAGTGGAGCAACTGGGGAACCCCCAAGCCCCCAAGCGATATTTGCATGGAGCAGGAGAGAGGGCTGACAGTTTTTGCAGAACACAGAGGGAAGAAATAGAGCCTGCTCATAAATCTTGCTGAATGGAATGTAACTTGGCTTCCTTATCCTCGGGCCCATCTTCCAGCTGCTAAGGACCCTGCAAGCACAGGTCTTAGCTGCTGAGCCAGGGAGTGGCAGATGGGAGGATATCCTACGAAGGGGCTCACATGTCCCCCAACAGGCACACACAGACCCAGCCCACCCAGGAGGAGCTGTCACCACTGGCAAGCACGTCAGAGGGTCATGTTGTACCACGGCTGCAGCCAGGCAAACATGTTGGCCAGCGCTGCTGCCCAGCAGCACAGAGGAGTAAGAGGATATGTCCAGGCTGGACATGGTCCCCAAGCACAGACAAGACAGACAGGACTCCGGCCGCAAGCCCTGAGCACTCTGCCCAGTTTGCACCACCACACCTTTGTCTCAGCTGCCTCCTTGCTGCTCTGGGCCTGTCCTCTTCTCCAAGTCCCGCCCATTCCTGGAAACAGGGGTAGATTCCTTCTCCCCTGGGTGCCACTGGCAAGAATGACATCTCCTGTTGCCTGTGTCCCTGTCATAACATTGGCCAGGCTTCCTGACTTCCCCACTATTGCTGAGATGCCCAAGTCCAGGGCTTTTGTTTCCTCAGTGAGAATGCCAGATGACCCAGACACAAGACAGCATGGACCCCATCCTTGTCCACGGAACCCCAGAGTCCCCACCTACATAGGTATAGGGAGACAAGAGGCCCAGGCATGTGTGGGCTGACACAGGGCCCACACTCTCCGTGTCCACTGAGGGAAGACTCAGAGTAGAAAGTGCCATCTGTGTGGCTCAGGGCCACATCTGGACCCAGTACAATTCACTCGCCTTTTGGGAGGCTCCAGATAAATCTGTAGGCAATCTAAGTGTCTGAGGTGACAGGCTTCATGACCCAGGCTGTGTGCACACTGCATATGTCCCACAATCCTCCTGGTGTCAACAGCTTCCAATAGCTGATAGAAGACAAGGTCCTAAGCCACTTGGGTTCTAGGCCTCCCCACCTCCACACTGCTGCACAATCCTGCTGCCCACATCTGGCCTCTCTGTCCCTGACACACCAGGGAGCTACCCCATTCGTTTTCTGAGTTACAGGCATACCTGGGAACATAGCCACTGAGGACAAGCGGGACAAGACACTGGGACACAAGGGTGTGACAGAGAGCGCAGCAGGCCGCTGTGTGGGAGCTCACATGCAAAGGATGGGTCCTTTAGCATGTGGCACGGTGTGGTGGACTGGCGTGGAGCAGAGCAGACAGCCGTGGCACGAGCGGCAGGCAGGGGCTCCAGCTTACCCACACACTTCCTATGTGCGTTGAGGATATAGCCCTCTGCACAGAGCACTGTGTGGTTGACACAGTAGAAGGATCCCAGGGTGTTCACACAGAACTGTTGCCAGCTACAATCGTGAGTGCCCATCAGGCACTCGTCTTGGTCTAATGACAGCCACGGAAGGAAAAACAGAGGCTGTTAGAGACGCACAGCTGCCAGGGGCATCCAGGGACAGAGAGAGAAAACCAAAACAAAACCCTCAAAAACCCTATGTGTGCCTGTCAGTATGATGGCTGAACCTTGGACCCAAGTTGAGTTTGTAAAACTCAAAGATGGTAGAGAGCTGACTCCCACTGCCTAGTAAGAGCAGATGGAGTAAGACTCAGGAGAGGGCAAGCAACGGCCCACACCACACCACGGGCAGCCTGTGGTAATGCCCGAGTCTGCAGCCGCCAAGGAATTACCAGCAGAAGAGTCTGCAAGTTCAGGGGCTTTGGGGTCCAGGCCGGCAGCATTCACAGAGAGAGTGGGGGCGGGGGGGGGGGCTCCTGAGGCTGACAAGCTAGGCAGGTTTATGAAGTTTCATTACAAACCCAAATCTGAAAATGTTTTTAAAGTTCTCAGGCTGTCCCAGCAGAGAATTCCATGACTGTTCCTGAGAACAGATTGGGGTAAGCCTTCTCCTGTGTGGGCGTTACATGAGCCCTCACAGATGCTCTTTTGTAACCTCTGACTTCTACCCCTCAGCCCTTCTGCTGGGGAGCTTCTGGGGAGAAGGAGTGTGTGGGAGAAAGTTAACACCGGCTAAGCTGCATGGCCGGCAGAGGCGGTACCCTGGGCACCCCGTTCCCAGGTCCCTGGTGGGGATCAGATCTGAAGACTTCTGAACCAAGACACCCTTCTCAGTCCTTAGAGCCCTGGGGAGAATCATAGCCCACAGAAAGGTCGGTCAGTTGCCACATGCTGTACACCTTAGCTACCTTCTCTAGACTAACAGGACGACATCACTCATATACAAACTGAGTCCCCAGGATGATTGGACATGGGATCTGAGTTTCAGAGAGGAATGGGGGCATCCTCTTGGACAGACTTGGTCATCATATGCAGACACTCAGACCATGTCTTCTGAGCCCTGGACTTGTAGCTCGCTCTTCTGCCTCTGTGCAGATGGGAGAGGTAAGATCCTAGGACCGCTTAAGCTAGATCAGACAAAACTCACGGAGGAAGCCAACTAGCCAGTGTCAGAACTACTGCTCCCACTGTACACTGGGAGTTTTAGTACACAGAGACCCAGCTGAGACAGAACCTCACCTACAATGCTCACTGGGGTAAAGGGCGTGGACTTTGTGACCATCATTCTCCATGTGCTTGTGAACGCCAGAGGAAGCTGTCACCATTGCCAACTCTCCCTCCATGACTGAAGTTCTTTCCACTTCGTGTGTGAAGGGTGTGTTGTGTATGCTGGGGGGTGAGGGTGGATGCTGCCCCTGACACACTGACATATCACTCCCTTCTCTTTCTCCACCTCAGGCTTGAGCATGGATGAACTCAGATCACTACGCAAGCCCAGCCACAGCCCAGCCCTCAGGGAGCAGAGTCTGGGTTAGTATGGCCATGGGTCCTGGTAAGAACACATGTTCTGAGCTTTCCCCTAATCAGGACGTCTGGGGAGCCTGTAGAGTTCCCAGGAATCTGTGTCCAGTGGGCCTCCAGGTGACACGGGACAAGTTCAGTTCTGAGAAACATCCTCTAAGAAGCAGCAAAGTGACCAGACAGGAGCTGGGACCTTGGACCTCTCCAGCACCATGGGAGGCCCATACCGGGGCTCAGTGATACCAGAGGGAACCACCCATGCTGCTCTGCTGGGTTCTCTGTCACAACAGCTGAATCTCATGATCAGTGTGCGTTTGATGTCGTGGTCACACCTTTCCTAAGCCCTCACCACAGGACAACCTGATCTGCAAAGGTTAGAGGGTGATCCCGAGGTACTCACCTTCACAGGACACACCGTCCGCCATGATGGCATAGCCAGGGAAGCAGGAGCACATGGCTGTGCCTCCGACAACACGGCATACCTGCCTGCAGGGCCCATTGTCTGAGGGAAGATTCCTGTAGTCAGAATACATAGGCCTTGGCCCTGACCACACTGCTTATCCCCCCACTCTGATATGGGTTGAGGTCTCCACTGCAGGCCCAGGGAGGAAGATGTGAAAAGATGAGAACCCCATGTCTGTGGCTCTTCACATGGACCCCAGGAAGTGGCTACAGTCCCAAGTGGCACTAGGAACAGCACTTTGGGTCTCTCCGACATTCCACTCAGAGGCCAAGCCTTTCCTCGAGGGCCAGGGAGAGCAGTGAGGAACAAAAGGCCAAAGGCAGGAAGGGAAGACTTCCCAGAATTCCTGAATGAAGTCTTGGCTTTCCGGAAATGAGACCGAGCAGGTGACCCACTTGACCAGGGTCACACAGAGACCCAGAATCCCCTGATGCCACCTTCTCCTCCTCTCCCTCCTCCTCCTCAGTCATCACCAGGTAGGTCCCACCCTTCTACAGAGCAGAGGTATCTGATGTCCTGGACCAGCTTGCATACACCAGCCCCAGAGCCCACCACACCACACAGCCCAGACTTCTACAGCTCAGGCCCTCCTGGCCCTCCCTGCAGAGAGCACAGCTCTCCACTCACCTTTGCAGGTGTTAGGCTGTGGCACAGGCAGTGGGATGGTGTTGGGAGACACTTGGGCAGACGACTCCCGCACAGTGTCCAACTGAGGGGCGCCTCTATCTGTTATGAGCAGAACATACAGCAGGGGGCAGGCTTACATCTTCTGTCTGGCCTTGGACACTCACAAGCAACCATACCAGGCACTGACGATGACCTCACTGACCACGCCCCTTGTCCATTCATAGAGGAGGAAACTAAGGTTCTGGGTACACACACACACACACCTTAGACAAGAGCTATCTCACAGTTACTGGGAGAAGACAAAAGAGGGAAAGAAGCAGCAGGTATCTAGACTAAAAAGCAGTTCCACCCCCATACAGTCGACAGGAAGAAAGGCACAGTGCTAGGGACACAACTAGGGCCTGGAGAGGGTCTCTGAAGCCCAAGCGCAGCTTCAGGCAGTCTTCAGAGTCCCCAGAGCTAGGAGCCTCCTCTGGTTTCTGCCAGCATCAACCCAGAGTCAGGAGGAAGAGAGTCTAGCAAGGCCACCCCTCCCCACTGGCAGGACAAGCCTGTACCTGGACTGCCTACAGCTCACCTGGGCGGCAGGTGCGGCCGTCGCCCTGCAGCTCGAATCCAGGGAAGCAGGCACAGCGGTAGGAGCCCACAGTGTTGATGCACAGATGCTGGCAAAGCTCCCCAGGGAGCAGCAAGCACTCATCCTGGTCATCTCCCGGCAGGCTATTGGGAAGTTCCGCTTCTGTGCCCAGTGACAGGGCCTCCCGGCTTGCCATCTCTGCCTCTGAAACTGGGTGGTTGGTCAGCACTTGGAACATAGCCAACTTGACCAATGGGTGGCTGAGCCCACAGGATCCAGGAAAGCAACAGAGGCTCAATGGATGGTAATGATGGAGAAGTGAAGGAGGGAAGAGGGAGGAGGAGCAGAGGGGCGGAGGGGGAATGGAGGGATGGAGGGGAAATGGAAGGACGGAGGGGGAGAGGATGGATGAGGGAGGGGATGGATGAAGGGAGGGATGGGATGGAAGAAGGGGAGGGATGGGATGGAGGGAGGAAGGGGAGGGATGGGATGGAGGGAGGGGAGGGATGGGATAGATGGGGGATGGGGATGGAGGGATGGGAGGGATGGGGGATGGATGGGGATGGAGGATGAGATGGATGGGGTGGGGAATAGAGGTATAGATGGAGGGATGGAGGGATGGTAGATGGATGAATGAACAATAGTGAACCTCTGTAATGGGTCTGAGTCTTCATCATCTGGGTCCCTTCAAAAGGACAGACTATGCCTAATTAAGGCTCTTGCTAAAGTGCTGAATTGGAGTCATAGAAAGAGTGCTGGCCTAGGTTGAGACAAATCAGGCTATGACTTCAGCACTAGGCTCTTTGTGTCCCCCAGGTCCTGGGACCCACAGCCTGCTCTGCAGAGGGTAGTAGTGAGAGAAAGGCAGCTGATGCTGGGCTGCTCTGCACTGGCCTGATACCTCAGCCCTTACCATCAGCCTTGGGCATCAAGAGAACAAGATGGCAGCATGAAGCTGTATGTCATAGGACATGTCATAGGCAGGGTGTCTGCATTGAGCTCCATCATGAGAAGCCCTGGTCTGGTGCCCACAGCTGTCCTACGGACCTGGAACAGTGACCAGAGGCAGACCAAGGCCCAGGGGTCCCTGAGCACACCAGCATGTACCTCCGTGGACCAGGCCCTGCTCATTGCCATCTGTGTGCCTTTTCTGACCATTCTCCCAGCAGAAAAGGGAGAGGATATGCCTGAGGCCATTTCAAACAGGACTTGAAGCAGAACAGTCTGCTCCTACCACCAGCATCTCCCAGAGTCAAGAAGACTCCAGAAGCTCCTCAGTGGAAAAGACACAATGTTGTGTGGGTGGTTACGTTGAGGATGGATGGACCCTGGCCAGCAGTGTTGTCTATCTGGTTCCCTGTGCACTGTCCTCTGAGTTTGGGTCTCCTCCTGACCTCTACCTTGAACCACTCTTTGGATATAGCTTGTTCTTTGTAAGTTATTTTTTCAACCAGCACCTCAGCTAAGCTGGCAGATGGCTGGGTAAGTGGATGGATGGGCAAATAGAGGGACAGATGAAAGGAAAGATGAATGGATGAGTGGGTGTGTGGGTGGACAGGTGAAAGAACAGGTGAATGAGTGAGTTGGGGAGGTGGATCATGGATAGATTTGGGGACTAATGAGGAAGTGGAACAATGAATGGATAAACAGAGAATTAGGTGGATAAGAAAGATGGATGAATGTGGATAGATGATAGGATGGATGGGTGGGTGGGTGGATGTGGATGGATGGATGGATGGATGGGTGGATGATGATAGGATGGATGGGTGGGTGGGTGGATGATGATAGGATGGATGGATGGATGGACGGATGGACGGATGGGTGGATGATGATAGGATGGATGGATGGATGGGTAGGTGGGTGGATGGATGGGTAGGTGGGTGGATGGATGGGTGGATGATGATAGGATGGATGGGTAGGTGGGTGGATGGATGGGTGGATGATGATAGGATGGATGGGTGGATGATGATAGGATGGATGGATGGATGGATGGATGGATGGGTAGGTGGGTGGATGGATGGGTGGATGATGATAGGATGGATGGGTAGGTGGGTGGATGGATGGGTGGATGATGATAGGATGGATGGGTGGATGATGGTAGGATGGATGGATGGATGGATGGATGGGTAGGTGGGTGGATGGATGGATGGGTGGATGATGATAGGATGGATGGATGGATGGGTAGGTGGGTGGATGGATGGGTGGATGATGATAGGATGGATGGGTGGGTGGGTGATGATAGGATGGATGGATGGGTGGGTAGGTGGGTGGATGGATGGGTGGATGATGATAGGATGGATGGATGGATGGATGGATGGGTGGATGATGATAGGATGGATGGATGGGTGGGTGGGTGATGATAGGATGGATGGATGGGTGGGTGGATGGATGTGGATGGATGGATGGATAGATGGATGATGATAGGATGGATGGATGGGTGGGTGAATAATGATAGGATGGATGGATGGGTGGGTGAATGATGATGGGATGGATGGGTGGATGGGTGGATGGATAGATGGATAGATGACAGATAAATGATAGACTGATGCACAGATGACCAGATAGAGACATAGATAAGCAGACCTGAATGGTGCAATGGGGAAACAGTGGAAGGATGTGGATATGGTCAGAGCAGCCAAGGTGTTGATGGTCATTGGTGATTGGTACAGAGAGAACTGTGTGGGACTGCCATGCCAGCACCAACAGGGTCAGAGTCTAGTCAACAGTCACAGAACCTCTGCAGAGCTCAAACCACATACAACAATGGATCAGAGTCCCCACTGCAGCCTGAGGCCACCCAGCCCAACCAATCTAAGAGCCCTAACCATCCTCCTCTAACTACCTCCACCTGGGAGAGTATCACCCACCTCTCCGTGGGGCAGCCTCAGGCTCTGGTGGCCGGCGGACCTCAGGCACTATGAGGGGTTCTTCGCCTTCGCAGCAGGAGAGCATGACATGGTTGCAGGGATAGCCCAGGTTGGGGTTGGATTCGCATGACTGGCCCTCAGCCCGCACACGGAGTCCCAGGCCACAGCAGTCACAGCATTGCTGAGGAAGACAGAGCATCAGTACCTCAGAGCCTGCCTGTCTTCCCACAGTCTGCCTGCCTGTGACTCATTCAGGGTCCGTGGGCATAGCCTGGGGCAGGTTCTGGGGTGAATTAACATTGTCTAGTTCTTCTGTCTGTATGCTCTCCCAGGCTGGAAGGTGGCCTACATCCCAAGTCTGGAGAAGGTTAGGACTAATGTTAATTTTCTTTAATGGATGAATAGATGTCCCTTTGGAAAGAACTACAAATGAAGCCCAGCCCTGCTCACCATGCCCCACCCTTAGAAGCAGACCTAGATCCTGTCAGCTAAGCAAAGACAGCATTTCTCAAGGGCCATTGTAATCCCATCGACTTCATAAAGTGCTCAGGACAGGGTCTACTTGGGAGTGTACCCGTCTTGCTCTCCCTGGTGCTCCTCCTCACAGTGTGTATGTGACAGACCTCCTGGTGTCATGTCAGGTCACAAAGGGACCTGAAGCTAATATCCCAACAATGACAATTCAACAAAAAGATAGTGGTTGTATCCCTAAGGATATACAGACCCACCCAGTGAAGATTGCCAACTGCCACAGGGAAACCAGATTTACATTGTCAAACTGTGGCAGTAGGCTGGGTGTGGTAGCAGCACCAGCTGGCCAGCCTCCCTGGTACCCAGCCTGTGGCTGGACAGCTCAGCATCTCAGAGTGAGCTCCAGCTTGGGGTGACCAATCACTTGCTTTGGTCACGGGTAAAGGTGATCATGTGCCCATTTTGAACCTAGGCTTCTAAAGGTCTTACATGCCATGACAGTGTGAGTTTAGAGTATGCCTACTCCAGGGTCCAGAGCCGGTCTAGTGGCAGGTATTAGGTCACTGAGGACATGTCCTTGAAGGAGAATGGAGGACACAGGTCTCTTCCATGTGAGCAACTGATTCTACCATGCTGCCATCTCACCAAAGACAGCAGGGCCAAGCAGACAAACCGAACCAAAACCTTTCACTCTCTCATAAGGGGGTGATCTCGGGCATGTCACACTGAGGGAGGCTGAGCAACACATACTGTCCATCTCTTTCTGAACCAGGCCCAGGCAGCCCGTTGTGGAAGAGAAGGTTCCATTCCCGGAACAGAGACAGCTTAGCTGTGGGTCACCTGCATCACCTGGCTCCAGAGCAGCCAGCCAGTGATAGCCACACAGGCCCAGCTGAACATTTGCTGGTGCCAGGCCAGTCACAAGCACAGCTGTGGCGAGTGATACCCCAGTCCTTCATCTGATGCCGCAATACCCACTGCTGGAGACCATGTGACCACAAGTCCCAGGTGCTGGTACTGGGCCTTGCCCGCCCCAGAAGGGGTAATTCCTTGCACCCGTTTTGTGCACGTGGAAACTGAGGCTGACAGAAGGGAAACTGACCTGGATTAAAGGTAACCACAGAAGCTGGACTCGAGACCTGCCTGCAGCAAGATCCTCTTCTAATCCCAGGCCATCCCCCCCTTCTTTCCCTCCCTCCTGCTTCATCCCTGTCCCTGGTGCAGCTTGGCCCTGCCTGTCTCTAGTCTCCAGCATACACACGCAAGGGAAACCAGCTTCTAGGCCATTCCATCGCTTGCAGCCACACCGATCCTGGGGCCACTGTGCACTCCAGCAAGACTTCTACCCACAGGCCTCTTCAGGCACACCCTGCCACCCTCAACCAGACCTGTCTCAGAGAAAGCAAAGTCACCTGGGTTATTGGTGGAGCTGAACACATACTTTGTGGATTTGTCAATCAATGCCACAACTGTTAGCTTTTCCTGGGCAGGCAGTGAGTCTGCCCCCCACCCCACCCCCAACAGTTGCGGAGGCAGGGGACTTGCCTTGTACAGGGAGATGCCACAGGTATCATTGTCCTCGGCTCCACAGGTCTCACCCTCCTTGGCCCCCACGACACCAGCCATGCAGCTTTTCTCCTTCAAGTAGGAGACACAACAGTGCCTCTGGGCTATCCTGAAATAGGGGGCTGCCTCAGTACCTGTCTTCCTGGAACCCTCCCCAGGAGGGTGGCAGTCCCCACCTCACAGCCCCCACCTGAGGTCTACAGCGAGAGGGGCCAGTACCGGCAGCAGGGCAGGTACAACCCCCACCAGGTCCAAGGCCTGGGACGCACTGGCCTCAGAGCTGTGTTCTTGACCTCTGAAGAGAGGCACTGGCATTCAGAGTTCCACTACCAATCCTGAGAAAGTTAGATTCAACCTCAGGAAGGGCAGGGTAGATCTGGTGGGGGGGGGGGGAGTGGTCACTACCTGCCCCTCTCTGTTGGTTGTTTTTTCCTCTTTACTCTTTGGGTGGCCCACCACCAAGCTCCCAAATAAATCACACAGAGGCTTATTCTTTCTTATAAAAGTCCGGCCTTCACTTGGCTTGTTTCTAGTCAGATTTTCTAATCTTAAATTATACCATCTACCTCTTACCTCTGGACTTTTACTTTTCTCTACTTCTGTATATCTTTTCTTTCCTTCTTACTCCATGTCTGGCTGTGTGGCTGGTCCCTTCTTTTCTCACTCCTTGACCTCTCGCTTCCTGATCCCTCTTTTTCTCCTATTTATTCTCTGTCTGGGAGCCCCGCCTATCCTTTCTCCTGCCTTGCTATTGGCTGTTCAGCTCTTTATTTGACCAACCTGGTGTTTTAGACAGGCACAGTAAAACAGATTCACAGAGTTAAATAAAAGCAACATAAAAGAATGCAACACATCTTTTCATCATTAAACAAATGTCCCACAGAATAAACAAATGTAACACATCTTAATATTTCACAATACCTCTCCACATGGCTAATCCATGGACGAGGAGGCTGATAAGCCAGCAAAGCTTAGGTTATGGGAGGCGGGACTCAGCACTACATGGGAGTGTAGCTATGGTCGATGTGAGGTTAGCTCCGTCTCAAGAGGGATGTAAGCATTATGGCTACAAAGCTCAAGACACATGGGGTCTGAATTGTAAGTGTGCGCTAACCATTCAGTACCCCAAATGGGAATGGCAAAAAGAAAAGGGGAGGGACAAGGTTAGCATTTAAATTTCTCTAAAGAAGGCAGAGTGGGGTCAGAGAGGGTAGCGTACTGTTCTCTTTTATAAATTGTTGCTGTCTTTTATGTCACAGTTGTCAGAATCAACAATTGCAACTCTGCCGCTATCAGCAGTGTTTATGCTGCGAGAGCCAGCAGCCCGAGGGAAATCTGTTCCCTCAGACACACCGACTCTATCACAGCCACAAAGGGAACTTAGCTAAATCTGTCACTCAGGATTCAAAGGCTGAGGTGGAATCCAGCTTCCCTGAGAGGCTGAATAGCAAGCAGCTCACCAAGCTCGCCTCCTCTCCTGTGTCTCTCCGGAAGCCCTCATGTGTCTCCTCCTCATCCTTAAAAACTGGCCTTAAAAACTCCACCCGGCTCCTCTCTACCACTTCCCGTCAGCTAGTGGCTGACCGAACCTCCTGACCGCAGGTGAATGTGACTTTCATTTAATCAAACACATCTTTGCATCATTAAATAAATGTTCCAGAGCATAAACAAAAGTAGTACACCTTAAAATAATATTCCACAACCGTGGCGTATGCTTTTAATCCCAGCGCTTGGGAGGCAAAGGCAGGAAGATTTTTGTGAATTTGAAGTCAGCCTGGTCTACATAGAGTTTTAGGTCAGCAGGGCTACATAGTGAGATTATCTCAGAAGAGGAGGAGGTGGCAGAGGCAGAGTGAGCTGGACATTAGAAAACAGGGGTTCTAATCCTGGCCATACTACTGGTGGGCTGTGCAGCTCTAGGTGAATCACACAGCCTCTCTGAACTCCATTCTCCTTTTTGAAAAAATGACTAGGCTGTTGAAAGATGAGAAGGGGAGTAAGAGCTACTAATCCTCGCAGGGGAAGCAGAGCACACACATCTGAGCCACAGCACGGGTGGCAGATGAGGACAGAGTGGCCAGGCTCTGGAGCATTCAGGGTGGCTGAACTGGGGAGGGGTAGCTGCAGTAATCAGGGAGCCCCAGACACCCAAAGGTGATGATGTTCCTTTGAACTTGCTCTCAGTTGCACACCATTGTATTTACACACCAAAAAGACAGCCACAGATCCATGTGGCCAACTGACAATCAGGACCAGATCATCTGACTCTCAAGACCAGTCTGTCTCCCCACATCAGCCTAGCCAGAAGGCTCACTTCATTCCCTTTGGGACACCTTCACACACTTGGGGTCCCGGGAAGGCAAGAACAGGTCCCCTCACTCCAGGCCACTCACCTGCAGACATCACTCTCAGCACCGTTCTCGGGGATCTCCTGGCATTCATCATTGTCGATGGCCCACTGCTGGCCGGCTGCGCAGCACGTCTCAATCAGGTCTTTGGTGGAGCCTGTGGGTTGCAATGTGGTTAGGTTTAGGAGGTGTGGTTAGGTTTGGGGACACCAAGTGCAGGACACACCGTAGGCACTGGGCAAAGAAACCTCTTAGCCCCAACCTTCAAACACCCCCTGCCCTGCATGTCCAGCCCTTCCTTTCTAAGGAAGCACTAGGGAGACTGGGTCCTCCTGCAGGGTGGGTAGAACAATGGGCAGCCAATGACTGGTTCCAAGGGCATGGGAAGAGTGTGTGTGTGTGTGTGTGTGTGTGTGTGTGTGTGTGTGTGTGTGTTTTGCAGGCTGCTTACTCCAGAGCCCACAGGATCAGACTGCACAGGCAGCAGCTGACCTGTGATTTGTCTAGCCCCTTCCCCAACCTCTAGACTGTTTCTGTCAAGACATGTCTCTAAACAAATCATTGCAAACATAAGAAGCCCTGAGTGGGGTTCTGCTTCTAAGGAACCTTACCCGAGTAGCCTAGATAGGACAGGAGATAAGAAAAGAGCTTCAGGGGCTTGTGGGAGTTCACTAAAAGCTACCTTAAGTTGCTTTTCTCAGGAATTTGGTTGTACTGATGAAGTCTAACTAATACAAATTAATACTAATTAACAATTATTATAACACAATGATCAAAGCCAAAATTGATGTATTCAAATAATGGTTTTTCTTAATACAACAACAGGAAATTTAGAAAAAAATGCCATTTAAAAGAGAAATCTAGAAATAAATCAGCAGTAATCAATCATATTGTCCAACAAGAAGGGAATCGCTCTGTCTCTCTCTCCTCCTCCTCCTTCTTAGATTGATGTGTTACTTTGCTGCATGTATATGCACACATGAGTGCAGAGCCCACGAAGGCCACAAGAGGGCATCAGATCCCCTAGAACTGGAGTTGCAGGTGGTCTTGGGCTACTGTGTGGGTGCTGGGTTGAACCTGTGTTCTCTGCTAGATCAGCAAGTGCTTTAACAACTGTATTTGAAACACATACCATGTATACATACTGGAATAGGGTCCATGTATTCAGGACATGAACCCTCCAGCATGAGAACTACAACTTTAATATAATTATAACCAAGGACCCAATCTGTTTATAGGGCTTGTCCAGGTGATTCTCAAATTCGCACAAATATCCAGGCCTGGTGGGACTAGCCCGTGATCCAATATTCAGACAGTTTTGCAGCAGGATTATTGTTCAAGATCAGCAGGGGCAACATTGTGAGACTATCTCAAAACAAAGAGGGGCAGGGCCATGGCTCTCAACCAGTCTGACTCCATCCTTTTCCCTTTTCAGGGATCAAATCTCCTCAGAGAATGTCTCCCTGACTCTGTGTACCCCAACCCCATCGCATCACCCCACTTAGCCTCCATTTACAAAAGTGACTACATAAAAGTATACAAGACAGGCAGGGGAGTATATGCCTGTAAACCAACCATGCTGGAAGCTGAGGCAGGGGGATTACAAATTTGAACCTGGGCTCCATAAAGAGATACACACACACATACACAGTGTACATACACATGTGTGTATGGCAGAGGTGGCCCATAGGCTGGGAACCCAGCCTTTAAGACATAATGAGCCTTGGCTGGGGCATTTTATATTCAAATCCTAACACTTGGTCTTCCTTCTATAGGCGGGAATCTTCCCTCCCTAAGGCTTTTCTAAGAAAGCCTTGTGGGACAACCAGATTGCACCAGATCCTGGGGTCTTGGCCAGGCAATGTATGATGGATGCCTCAAGAGATAACAATGACAGCCCCGACGTGCGGAGTGCCAGCAGCAAGCCAGGCATGGGGCCAAAAGACTCCAGCTGCTCTTACTCCCTCTGCCCAGAGCAAGTGGAAACTAGATGGCCCCACCACACTTCCTCTCTTCCCTTTCCCTTCCAGGCAACTTGATCCAGCCAGTCCTGAAAGACCAGTGAACACAGCCTCCAGCATGAGAGGGGCCGCGTCAGCATGGACTTGGTGGTCTTCTCTTCTAGTTTCTTGGTCTCAGACCATTTTAACTTGCACTTGGTAGACTTCCACTATTTTCCCTCTGGCTTTTCCCACCCCAGTTTTCTCACTTCAAAGGCATCTGGAGCTGTGACCTCATGCTGGAAGGTCAACCTATTTGGAACATAAGGGGGACTGGGTCTAATGTGGACTCAATGTCTAAGATATGGGAGGCAAGGTCACAATGAGGACTCTACCCCACAATTTCCAAGATGAGCCTGAGGAAGCTCCCACAGGCCTAGGTCCCTCCCTGACCCCAGACACCCTAGTCTCTGTCTCTGTTTCTCTGTCTCTGTCTCTCTCTGTCTCTCTCTCTCTCTCTCTCTCTCTCTCTCTCTCTCGGGATTTCTTGAGCTCTCTGGCTTCTGGTCTGTGGAGAGTACACCAAGCCTCTCCTCTTCCTCACACTCTGACTCTGGTGATATCTTCTGATCCATGAACTTCCTATGTCACGTTGCCTTGGCCCCTCCTACACTTTTGTACCTAGCCTGGTCATAGGAATTTGTGCCCAACCAGCAGTAGACTTGCTTCTGGTTGCTCCTGGCTTCCCAAGGCTGGGATGGTTGCCTCCTTTTGATGCCTAAACTGCTGCTTTACAGGACCTTTTTGTGTCAGCGAAGTCCCTGAGTGTCCTGAGGACCCACTAGGTCAAATATGTCCCCTCCACCAGGGCCACCCACCTGTCTTATCGGTCTGCCTAACTCCTGACCCTCTGCTTCCATCAGTCCTCCCATCACTTTCAGGATGGTACCCAGGTGACTGTCCACACACAGGGATCAGATGAGGACTTCTTCATGACTGTGAGGTCCCACGGACGGTCCTGCCTCTCTATTTTTTCCCTTCTTTGCTCTCTCTGCTCACTCATTCCTTGCTGTCTCAGGTTCATTTCTTCCCAGGGCCTTTGCTCTTGCTATGCTGTCTGCCCAGGATCTCCCACCCTCCCCCTGCCTTGCCCCACTTCTACTCTCAACCAAGCCAACTCCTTTTCCCTCTTCAGGGATCACTTTTCCTCAGAGAGGGTGCCCTGGCTTCTGTATACCTCAATTCTACCACATCACCTCACTTACCCTCTCTTATACTGCACTGACCTTAAATAACTCTGAGTCACCTTAGGGAGCCCTGGAGCTCCATGGAAAGCCATTACAGGACAAAGTGCCACTCCCTGGTGTGACAGTCCAGGCCTACAAAGCAGTTCTCACCTTCTGCCGAGTCACTTGGGCCTCTGCTTGTTGCTGTCTTCATTGGTGATTAACTATGCTAGGAACACCCTCCTCCTTCCCGTCCACCTGGGGAATGTCCACCCATCGGTCCTTAAGAAGCCCATCCAATATGACTTCCTGCCCCTCCAAATGGCCAGCACACACCTGCCTCTGGGAAGGTCAGTTGGCTCCCACTTCTGGCTACACACAGAGACACACACACTGCACCACAATATCCTTGCCGAGTGACACACCCTTGGAGAGTCCTGTGTCCAAAAATGGGCCTGAGTTACCTCAGTTCCCCAGTGGGCAACACAGGGCCCAGCATGGACCAAGAACAACACAAATTCTGCTTCCAGGTGGGGCGTTCAGGCTCTCAGCAGCCATCAGCATTTAAAGTTCACACCAGCCTACGATGTCTGATGTCTGCACGTGTAGTAAAGGGGCCGCTCAGAGATGCCCTTGTCCACCAGCACACATGGTGAGGTGTGTTGCACCCTTCTGAATGAGCTAAGCCAGCACAGCACAGCAACAGAACCAATGCCTGATGGAAGGCTGGGCCACTGCCTGTTCTGTGATGCTGTCTGCCCTTCTGCCTCTTCTGGAATGGCTGAGCCTCCCTATTCCTCCCAAGGATGGCCGGGACATTCTCACCTCCTGGTGAACAGTGACTGGCCTGGCTCTGACCACTCTGCTATGGTCTTTGGAGTATTGGGCTTCAGGGTCCTCCCAGCTAGAGAGTACGGTTGTTCCCTGATCTCACCTCTCACACCCCTGGGTGGCACAGAGAGAGAGAGAGATTTGGAAAACCTGCCCTGCTATCTGCTGAAAGGGAAGATGTGCAAACTCATTTTGCAGAAATTTTGTTATTAGGAAAACAAGAAATAGATGCCCCAGGGTCCCAGGCCACTGAACAGTCTATGCTAGAGATGTCTGCAGAGACACGGTCCCTATGTAGCAACAAGTCACTAATGAAGACCAAAACCACCATGTGACATGTTCATATCCCACAAGCATGACATGGAGAAAGACTCTGGCCACAGGAAGAGACAAAAACAGGATAAGGTAACAGGACTAGAAAATCCCATAGTGAAGACTGAGGCTCAGGAATGATATAGCACAATCTAGACACACAGACCACAGACAGCAAGCACATGCCTCCACTCAGATTCAAAGACAGATGCGAGGGGGGCACCAGGGGTGGGGCTGAGTATTCAACAGGGGCAGAGTTTCAGAAGTTGGAGATCTCACTCCAGTGTGACTTCATTTAATGCTGTTCAGCTGCATGCTCCATACTTGGAAATTTCATGCTATTTAAAACACACACACACACACACACACACACACACACACACACACACATTGCAATATAATATAAAGAACTGTGAGCTGGAACTTCCCCTTCCAGGAATCTCAGATGCTGACAGGCACCACCATGAACCCAAACAGGAGGGTCCCAGACGCATGATGCATTTGTGACAGCAAAGATTCCAGGAATACCTAACAATCAGAGATGAAACAGTGAAGAGGCTCCCAGCCAATCACACACAGGTGTCAGAGAGCCCGAGGCAGACGTGTAGATGAAATGAAGTCATTCCTGAACGTGTTTTAGTCCGAGTTCAGGAGCTATATAAACTGCCGTCCGTCTTTTAAAAGGATTACACAGAGATGCACCTGGCATCTGAGTGGAAACCCAAGCCCCAGCACCAGATGGTGTCGTGGGGAGGAACCCAGCCTTCTGTATATTGCAGGCAGGTATCAGCCATTCCTGAGCCCTTCCCTTGTAAATAGATTCAGGGATTCCGGAGGCTACAACCTCCTTTGATCACAGAACAATGGCTCTCCCAAACAATCCAGCCCAGACATCAAGACCTCCTAGACAGTCCCCTTTCCCTGACATGAAAGCCCCCTCTCCCCACAAAGCATTCTGGCTTTGAAACGCTGCATCGCATTTTTCTCTCCTGGCAGGAAGGTAGCAGTGGGAGTCCCCACCAGAGCCCTGCCCAACAGGATGTTTGCTTTGAGGGCCTCAACACACAGCCCAGAGAATGACACAGCATCGTGGGTCCCACCAGCCTTGAGAGACATGGTGACATTTCCTGTACAACCCAGGGTGAGCCTTTCTGGGCCACCCAGGAGCCTTGAGCATTTTTATGAGGCCTGTGAAGTAGACAAATCAGAAAAGGTCCTGACCTCAGCTCTGCCTTCTACCCCAGGTTCATGGGACTGTGCAGAGGAGTAATAGGGACCAGACGGGACCATTGGGATGGGGTTCCACCTAAGCCCACCCAGCCTTGGTTTTTTTTTTTAATTTATTTATTTATTATGTATACAATATTCTGTCTGTGTGCATATCTGTAGGTCAGAAGAGGGCACCAGACCTCATTACAGATGGTTGTGAGCCACCATGTGGTTGCCGGGAATTGAACTCAAGACCTTTGGAAGAGCAGGCAATGCTCTTAACCACTGAGCCATTTCTCCAGCCCCCCAGCCTTGGTTTTCTATCTCCATATAGGTTCTTCCCAGACCTATTAGCACACATATGCCATGCACCCCTGCCTTCCGTCATGCTCTCCCATGCCTGGCTGGTCCTGCTGTATGCTGATCAGAGTCTGAGTCCAGCAGCAACTGCGGAACTGCAGCCTGCACCTGTGGCACATCCCTTGGCTCTCAGTGGAGGGTCCTGCCACTCTGCCACGTTTATGAACAGCTAGACAGAGGCTCAACCTATCATATACCACACACACTCAGAGGCAAAAGAGAATGAAAAGGGGCATCCACAAGGAAAGGTTCTCAGCACCACAATTCTCATGAATGCGACTTAAAACCAAGAGGAGATGCTGCTCTATCCTGGGGCCAAGGACGAAAGATAGCTGGCACTGGGATGGACCAGAGATGAGAGTGGTGCGAAACCACCTGCCCCCCCCCCCACACACATAAATCAAGCACACGTAAACTTTGGGGTGCTCTGGAAAATGATCAAAAAACATCAGTCAATGCTATAAGCCCTCCACCTAGGTGTGCAGTTAATACACAGGGACGCCTCTTGCTTTCCAGAGACAGAGGGATCTGCCAGTAGCACAGATCTAAATGCCTATCGGTATCAGAGCAAATCAGCAAGCTATGATTCATTCCCACAGCAGAATGGCACTGAGACATTCTGCTTGCCATCTCAACAGGAGCAGCAATTAACACTAACAAAAGTAATTTAACTGCTACACACAAGAATGTGAATAGGACCCAATGTATTCTTCCAAAAGAGCCAGACACAAGTGGGATCATTCCATTCTACAAAACAAACACAAGAATAGGTGATGTGGGATTCCCCTCTGTATGCTGTGAATACCATTGGCTAATAAAGAAACTGTCTTAGGCCTGCACTAGGCAGAACTTAGGTAGGCGGGGCGAAACTAAACTGAATGCTGGGGGAAAGAAGGCGGAGTCAGAAGAAGCCATGGAGCCTCTGCCAGAGACAGATGCACCGAAACTTTGCTGGTAGGCCACAACCTCGTGGTGATGCACAGATTAATAAAAATAGGTTAAATTAAGATGTAAGAGTTAGTTAATAAGAAGCTAGAGCTAATGGGCCAAGCAGTGATTTAATTAATACAGTTACTGTGTGGTTATTTCGGGAGTTTGGGCAGCTGGGTGATGAGGAAACAAACAAATGGGCTCATACAACAAATAGGCCAGGGAATTGGCAAGTCAGAACAATCATTTTAATGAGGCCAGGAGGGAGTGAGAGCTAACAACATGGAGGTATCACCAGGGAACACTGGTCTCCATCCGCTGGCTGAAGGGCCACGTGTGTGCACAGGTGTGGCCTCTCTGTGCTGTCCACTGAGACCTGAACACTGCTGTCTGCACATTAAGCTCCAACAAGACATTTGGTGAAGGCCTGTTCCATTGTGCTACATTAAAAGACACTTGAGACTGTGTGCATTGGGCTTCAGGGGAGTTTGGGAATAACAAACCCAGGGAATACAAACGCCACGGTAAACCAGATGCTGGTTAATCACCCTTGATTAGATATTACCTTTACAAAACAAGTTTTACAGCCCACCTTGGGAACAATTAGAGAAAGCAGAGTATTAGATGCCATTAGGGAATTAACTGGGATAGATGTAGCATCTATTTTTTAGCATTTTAAGATACAGGGTCAAGACTGAAATGTTTCCAGCATGCATGTGTCTATATGCTGGCCCTCTCATCCACTGACGCTACAGCTGTGAACTCAACCAACTCAATATAGGAAAATATTTCCAAAAGACCTGTATCTGTATTGAGCAAAAGTGCACAGACATCCTTCTGGTGTCTGGTCTCCAGACAGTGCAGTGTAACTGCTATGAACACATTGCATTCATCCTACCTCAGAATAACCAGCAACCTGCAGGAATTAAAGTAGGATGCACACAGGATCTGGTCATGGGTTTTACATAGAGACTTAAGCATCCTTCAACTTTGGTACCCAAGAGGAAGGCAGAAGGTCCCTGGAATCAATTTCCTGAAGATACTGTGTGTTAACTCTGTGAGTATCTAAGTTAGGGTTTCTATTGCTGCAACCAACATGACCAGAAGCAGGTTGAGGGAGGAAAGGGTTTATTTGACTTACACCTTCAGAACATAGTCCACCATTAAAGGAAGTCAGAGTAATAACTCAAGCAGGGCAGGAACCTGGAGGCAGGAGCTGATGCAGAGTCCAGGGAGGGTTGGTGTTTACTGGCTTGCTCAGTTTGCTTTCTTATAGAAGAACCCAGGACCACCAGCCCAGGAATGGCACCATTTACCATGGGCTGGACCCTCCCCCATCAAACACATAATAAAAAAATGCCCTACAACTGAATCTTATGAAAACATTTTTTTTTCAGTTGAAGTTCCCTCCTTTCAAATGACTTTAGCTTGTGTCAAGTTGACATAAAACTAGCCACAATGCAGTGTGTGTGTATGTGTATGTGTGTGTGTGTGTTGGTGATGATGCTTCCTCTAGGCATAACAACACTATTGCTGCCTTGAAATCAAAGCTGCAGTGATTGTCCACACAATGCCCTTTGAAGGCTGGGCCTCCTAGTATTCCTTCATGGGAGTGAGACACGAACCCTGCCCACTCCCCAAAGATGTACCAATAGTCAACAACAGATATTAGGGGATGCACACTAAGTTGTGTTCATATTCTTGTAACCCCAACTAAACCCATGGGTTCACCAGGGACTTGTATGGAATCATTTGGTCTGTCATTATGGTCTTAACTGGGGTGAACAGACATTTGTTCATGCCTCCCCAGGAAATGCTAACACAAATGTAAGTATATGTGTACCCATGTGTCTCTGTGAGTATCAAATGAGTCTACCCTGGATGGTAATGGTCCCACAAACAGTCCTAGCAGCCTACCATGGGTTGAGTGAGAGAAGGCCTGCATCCATGGTCAAGGGCACATGCCCAGAGGCCTAAAGACATCCCACTAGGCCCTACTTCTTCTTTTCCTCCTCCTCCTCCTTATTCTCCTCCTCCATCCTCCCTCCTCTTCTTCTTTTGGTTTTTCAAGACAGGGTTTTTCTGTGTGGCCCTGGCTGCCCTGGAACTCACTCTGTAGACCACTGGCCTTGAACTAACAGAGATCCTACTTCTGCCTTCCAAGTGCTGGGATTAAAGGCATGTGCCACCACTATGCCACCAGGCCTCAATTCTTAAAAGTTTCATCTTTCACAGCATTGAAGTGGGAACAAGGGCTGTGAAATAATGCTTTTGCACACTCATGTTGGTTTAATAAAATGCTGACTGGCCAGTAGCCAGGCGGGAAGCATAGGCAGGGCAATCCCAGGATTCTGAAGAAAACCAAAAGTGACCACGCTCAGTCTCTCCAGCCCATGAAACAACAGAACCAGCATCTTCTATACAAGTGGAATCTGACCTTCCACCAGCCTGGTATCTCTAACTGCTTCTGGGCCACGAGCCTCCCAAAGGTGTAGTGGACCCCCAGGCATTGAGCCACAGCCGGACCCCATCCCTGCAGAGTAGGCCTCACCTCTGCTCACTGCTGACATGTTCCCAGGCATCCAACACCATCCAGGAGCTTGGCCCATCCCATCCCAAGCTCAGCGGCTCTCTAAGCAAGAGCAGGACAGTCAGACCCTGCGCTCAGCTTCCCACACTCCACCACCTACATCCCAGAGACTCTGGCTCTCTGGTCCCTGGACTGAATGACGCAAAGAGGTCCAGGCCAGAGGCCAGAGAAAAGCCGACAGTCTGCCAGCTACACACCAGCCCTGCTCTGCCCAATGGGCCCAGTGCCCTGTAATCATTCCAGAGCCTCCATCTGGACAATAGAGACACATTTGCCTGTACAGTGTAGTTGGGCACTCAGGGGGATGCCATGCAGGGCTAGGAAGTACCAGGGCAAAAGGCCAAGTGGGTAGTCAGCACATTTCTCTGTTTCATTGGCCTTGGAACCTCGGATAGTTCCCTTAACCTCCCTGGGCCTCAATCACCCATCTATAAAATGGGTATAATGACGGTGAACCCCTGAGGGTATCTCAAGGAATGAAAAGATCCATACATAGCCAGAGTTGAATCCAGCACCTGACACATAATCCACTCGCTTGTTTACCCTTAATGGAATGTCACCTCACAGACAGGCAACACTACAGGTAGAAAGGACTTCAGGCTGGGCATTTGTTCATGGCTGGCAAAGGAGTGCCAGAGGAATACAGAGTAAATGACAGGCAGGGAGGAACACTTAGCTAGAAGGGGAGCACAGCACAAGGAGGAGGCAGGCAGGGAGGAGCACTCAGATGCACATCTGGAGGCAGCTGAAATGACAAACACATGGGTGGGGCAGGAAGTGAGCAGCTAAACACTCCAGCCCATCCCCAGCAGGCCTGGCCCCTTGGCTCTTTGGCAGGAGGGACAGGCTTCTGACGAGCAGAAAGGACACAGATCTGTCAAAACAAAAGCACAAATCCACGCTCCTTGCACTCCCCAGAGCACAGCAACCCCTGCAGGGAAAGCAGAGAGCACACCACACAGCAGAGCTCTGCAGCCACTCTGAGCCCTAACAGGGCTTCCTACATCTTCCAGATGCAGAACTGAGGCTCAGAGAGGGTGACTCCTTTGCCTGCGGTCACACAGGCAGGAGGAGCAGGGCCTGGAATCCACTTTCTGAGAGTCATACTGGGCTCTTTCCCAGGGCACCGAGCTGGGAAGCACTGTGTGCCCATGGGAACGAGGGCCTTGCAGAGTCCTACAAAGTTCTCCTGTCTTCCAGTGGCAGGCAAAGGATGGCAGAAGGACCTCTGTAAGGCTCTTGTACAGGGCAGCCAAGTAATTTGCCTAAAGGTTATACAGTGAGAAAGATCTGAGTCATCTAAGCTGGGATCCTCCCAGCAGGCCAGGCGGCAAGATCTGCTCTTGTGCAGATCATGGGGAAATGCTTTTGTTGTGGGGAGCAAATAAAATGGGGCATCTGAAGCTCCTGCCACAGTGTTGAGGGCTGGCAAGCAGGGGTAGAGAGGCCCCTCACTCACTCTCTTGCTCATTCCTCAGGGCCTGCTGAGGACTCTGCAGCCGCTCTCCTGGGGTCAGACTTCTGACAGAGCTGGCTATGGAGAGCATCAAGCAGCAGCGTCGCTGGTGCTGAGCCTGCACACAGGACCACTGTGCACTCTTCATCCTTGGGTTAGGACAGGCTGGAGCATACCAGTTGAGGACGAGAAACCTTGGGGAGCGGAGATGAGTCAGGGTGGGTCAAAGATGAGACCATGGGAATCGAAAACAAGACCAGATGGAGCAGAGACAAGACCATGGGGATCAGACCAGGAAGAGCAGAAATGAGACCCTGTGGGTCAGAGGAGACATCTGTGAAGAAAACCAGAAGCACCGGCAGTGGCGTGGCTTGGGAGAGTGGCAGAGAGGCAACCCCACAGCCCTGGAGGTGGCACATGGTCGGGGAAACCCAGTGGAGAGGTTCCTGAGCATCCTAGACCATCAGGAATCCACACATCAGTGGGCAGAAGGGAGGGAGCAGTCATAAGCTGAGGAAGCAGCTGGGACAGGCTGTGGAGTCCACACATGCTGAGAATAATCTGGAATTAGGTTTAGATGATTTCTGCATAACTGTGAATATATTAAAAGCCACTGAACTATGCCTTCAAATGCAGGGGACTTCTGGCTATAAATATGATCTCAATAAATCTGCTTTTAAAGAAAGACATTAAAGAAACAGAAGATTTAGAGAAAGCTGGTCCCCGTGGAGTGGCAGCCCTGAGAGACACCATGAGAACATCCCACTCATAAAGATGACAGAATATTTAGAGAAACTTTGATCCCCATGGTCTTGTTCCCCCAGGCATGGCGGTATACATCTGTGCTGGACAGTTTGTACTGTCAACCTGACACAACCTAAGTCACCTGTGAAGAGGGAATGTCAATTGATCAGACTGGCCTGAGGCCCTGGCTGAGAGAAATTGTATTGATTGATGATTGATGTGGAAGGGCCCAATTAAAGAACCCCCCCCCCCCAGTGGTCCTTGGCTTCAGACTGTGAGGACAACTTTAAATGTAACTGGTGCCTATAGGGAGGATAGTGCCTAGGAAACCCATATGAGCTACCTGTGAGTCCCTCTTCCCACAGCCACCATCTCTGTGTGGCCTTCAGAGAAGCCCCCTTAACCTGGGAAGACAGTTTCCCCATTGTGTCGGCCAGACTGTGTCACTCCAGGGTTCAAACAGTGGCCCAGAGAAACAGACCCAAATCCAACTGCCAACCACTGGCGGTGACTGGAGGGCTAGCAGCCACCTCTGCCCGGTGAGAAGGGCTGCCTCTCTGTCTGCCCTGCGGCTGGCCTGTGGTACGTGAGCCCAGCATGGTCACACCTGCTTATCATGCAACAACACCAGGCAGAAGTGCAGTCTCCCAGAGGCCTTCTCACTTCTAATGACCACGAACATGCTCTGTAGAGAAGCCGACAGGTAGACCAATGAGGGCCAGGATGGCAGGTTCGCAGAACAGAAGCAGGACACCTCTGACAACACTGCCCAGTTGTCCCTACGGATCCTAAGGGCACTGGATCCAGGAGGCCCTGGCACAGCCCCCAAACAGCAGGTGTTCCAGTCCCGTATATGAGCCAGCCTGGCCTCTGCACAGCCACTGTATGCTCTAGATCTTCTCCAGACTACGGTCACACATCACTATGCTGTGTGGACTGATGTTTAGGGCATAAGGACCAAACTGCTTGTTTCACACAGTTTCAATTCTTGTCTCAAATGTTTTGTAACCAGCGCTGGTGGAAACACAGACCATAGGGTCCTCTGCATCTCCAAAGCTCTGACAGGAAGGTCAGCACACTCGGTACAGCTGAGCTGTAGTCAGGGCCTTGCTGAGGACAGCAGAGGCTGCAGAAGCTGGGGAAAGCCCCGGGCTCCTCCCAGCACCACAACCACCCAGCAGCCCTGGCATGTCCTATGTCCAGGCCCTAGGAGCTGGCAGTGGGTGGGGGGAATGGAATCAGAAGGTTCCCAAGTGCCTGCAGGGAACAACTTTATACACAGCCCTTCATCCTCATGATGCCTGAGACACCTCACAGGTTTAAAACCCCTGTGGACTCAGACAGGCCCAGATCTTTTTGGTAAGCAGAGTGCTGAGGAGAGATGACCCTGCCCATGCCCGGCTGCACTCTGCCACTAAGCCACACCCCATGCTCTTTTGCTATCACCTTTTCCTCTGAGGACAGGGTCTCAATCATTGCCCTGGCTGGCCCTGGTCTTGCAGCCCCACCGTCCCAGACTCCTAAGGAACGGATTATTTCTATGCCTCACCAGACATGGTTCTGGGCCCAGATCTGCATCCTAGGACAGGCATGGTGCCCTGGGTTTGGCTTCTGCCCCTGCGCCAACAGCTCTTCCTCATATCAGCTAGAGGATCTCCTCTTAGATTTCATTCCTACTGGCTGCAGGAACTTTACAGACACCCCCCTTCACGGGCCCCTCCTAACACTAAGCACAGGCAGTCTCCCCTCCAGTCTCCCTGACCCACAAGAGATGGGCACAGGGTACCATACCTCATGCCAGCCTCCTCTCACTATGTCCATAGGCCAGAAAGAAGGCAGAGCTCTCTGGAACCTTCTGGGCTTTGGTGGGGACAAAAGGGCTTAATCATCACTGAGTTTATATACTAGTGCCCAGAGGATGGCGCCTGTGACAGGTAGGAGCCTGCACCTGTACTTGGGCACCAGATAGACACCTGCCCTGCAGAATGAGGCAGCCCCAAGGAAGGCAGCCCTTCCTGCCCAGCTTTCTGACAGCCTCTTCAAGGCCAAGTCACCTCCTGCTGCTTCTGCAGCTTCCTCTGCTATGCCAGTCCAGTAGAATCAGGACCCTCCCAAAGCCCCTTGAGTGACAGCAGAAGCAGACGTCAGAGCCCCTCTCCAAAGCCCAGAGAGGCAAGCATGTGGCTTCCATTTAGGCAACATCTGGACATGCTCAGGCAGGGACAGCCCAGCTGAGGCCGTGGAGATCCCTGGTACAATTCTGACTCCCAGGCAGGACCCCCGCCCCAGTTAGGCCCAGACAGTGGATAGAAACCACCTTCTCCAGGCCCCAGAGCTGCCATGGCAACAGGGCTAGGGTCATTTCCGGCCTGCCTCTCAGTGAGCCCAGAAGGTTGAGTAGGGCAAAGCTGTCTCTCCCAGCTTCTCCCCCACCCATGGACCCAAACTTCCCTCCAATAGCAGCCTGGAGACTCTAAGTTTCAGACCCCACTTTTCTCAGAGGCTTGGCAGGCCACCAAAGCCCCACCCACAAGGCCTGCTGTCACCCACCCTCACCAGCTGCATGCCCCGCTGGCTGCCTTTATCTGCTTAATGCACTCCACTCTGCTAGGCCCCCGAAGGGTCGGCTGAGCCCGCCTTGTTCCCTAACACTGCCCCTGACTGAGGCTGGGCCCCACAAATGCTGAGGAGGAGAGAGTTGTGGCTGAAGGGCAGACGAGAGTAGAGTCAGTCACATCTCATGCTCTGGGAGCACTCAGCCCCATGCCGTCGACAACCACAGAGGAGCTCGCTGCGGCCTCAGAACGGCCCTAAAGTAGGGCTCTACACTGCCTGCGGATGGAGAAACTGAGGCACAAAGGGCCAAGCCATTTGCCTATGGAGGGCTCTGGGTCCTGTTTTAAACCTCCTCTTCCTCAGCTGAAGCTGCAGGGCCCTCGTGGCCCTGCTGACTATAAACTGGGCCTTTCCGTGAGTTGGGCCCCTGTTAGGATGGCCCTGCAGTAGGTGAGGGTACTTCAGGCCTAGTTCCAGCAACTTTCATTAACGCCATAGCCCAAACACAGCTGAGAAAACCCAGCATGGAGATCCACCAGGTGAACAAAGCTGCTCCCAGATCCCTTGGAGTCACCGGGGAAGCCAGGGCTTTTCCTATCCTGGAAACCCAGAGGCTGCAGGCCAAGGGCACTGAGCCCTCCCACACACATGCACTTCATTAGACCTTCCCTGCCCCCTGTACTTCCAGGCTCAGGGCGGAGAACAACCTGGGCCCCAGGCCCAGTCAGTCACAGGCCTCCTCTATAGCCACACCTCCCTAGCAGGCTGGGAGCAGGGAGCCACGGGGATGGGAAGCAGGCTGGAAGCAGAGATGCTGATGGTATGAGGACCATAGGCCTGGAGCCATCCTAGTCATAAAAGACACACTTTGTGGCTCACTCATAGCCACAGAGCCTAGAACAAGAGAAAAGGATCATGGTCACAAGATGACTGCCTCAGAGCCCCTCACCCACTCTATCTGAAAACCCACCTAGGCCCTTCCCTGACATCCATCCCTCAAACCCGAGGCCCAGAGCCACACCAGCCCACTCCTGCTTTCCCCGGGGCATTGGGGCCCTGCTCACAGACAACCCTGCAGTATGGGGCTGAACAAGACACAGGCTCTGGCTGTGGGGAAACCACATAATTTCCCAGGCACTATTGTAAGGAAAACCGGGGAAAATAGAGTTGGTGGGTTGGAAGGAGACAAGACTCAACTGCTCCGGAAAGACTTCCTGGAGGAGGTGCTGTCTGAGCTTAGCAAATGCTGAGAACAACTGGGAGATCAGATTCTCAGGGAGACAGTGAGTCAACAGAGTTGAAGAAGAATGGGGAAGAGAGGTTGGCAGTGGTCTCCCGCCGGTTCCAACCATCATCCAATGTTTACAGAGCGCCAGCTGTGCACAGGAGGTACTGGAGCCCTTGGGCTCAGCCCCAAATCTGACTGGTATAATGCTAAACATCAGAAAATAAGCAAGGACCGAAGTGATGATGCCTCTAATGTCAGCTTTGACTGAGAGAGGTCAAAGCTGCAAGAAGGCAGGCGGGTGGCAGAGAGGGCACCCTGGAGAGGCACCTGACACAGAGAAAAGGAATAGGTCATCCAGACACCTGGGAACGCATCTCAGACAGAAGCTGTGGCAAGTGCAAAGGTCCCAGGACCAGAGGCTGCCTGTCCAAGACTATGAGAATGGGCCTTAGCTAACTATGAGAGTGATGGGGTCAGGGGAGGAGGCAAGGAAGTCCCCAGGCAGCTGAGAAAGACATGTGGACACCACGGGAACTTTAGCGTCTACTTTGCATAAGGTGTGAGCCACTGCGGGGCTAACACATTAACCAGACTCATGGCTGGAAGGAGCAGCAGAGTTAGAGCCACGATAGAACATGTCCCCTCTGCCACCAGCCCACTGTTGGGCTTCTATAGGAGGACACTCACAGACAGTTGACCAGACCTGCTGAGCCCTGTGATCCCTGCTAAGACACCCTTGGACTCTAGTAGGCAGGACAATACTCAATTCTGATGAAGAAAACCTTCTGTGCCCTCAGCCAGAGCCCACCAGGGACTCTGTACCTCCTAGAAAATGACCTCTCTGTACCCCTCGGCCAAGCCTATGAAAGGGCAGCTGCTGAGATCCCTTGCCAATGTCTTTCTGTCTTAGGCCTGCAAGAAAGCACCATGGAAATCTCCACTAACCCATACCACTTTGTCTCAGGCCTGAGAGAGGGCAGCTAAAATGAACCCATAGGCAGTGACAATTCCTTCCAGGCTCAGTTGTCCTGCAGGGACACAGGAAAGGGCCTTACCATCAGGACCACTTCTGGGGACAGAATGTACTGAGTTAGGGTCTGTGTCCTCTTCTGCCCGGGATCGAGGTCGCAATTGTGGGTGGTGGGGTATTTCTTCAGGCACCTCTGGGGAGGACGTGACCTGGGCTCTGTCAGGCAGCAGTGTGGAAAGGGTGGGGTAGCTGCTGGACTTCACTGGGTCCTCGGGAGAGCTGTCTGTGGCCAGGGATGGAATGAGACCAGCCATGCCTGACTTAGGCAGGGGAGCAGCACCCTCCTGCCCTGCACTGGGAGGAGTAGCCTGGGCATCAGGAATAAGGTTCTCTTCTGGTCCTGCCTTGGCTTCAGCCTCCTTCTCCTGGACAGGGAGGTCAGGTCCAGCTGGGGATGCTGTAGGCAAGCTGTCCGGCCTCCCGGGGTCATGTGCTGCTGGTGGCTCAGTGACCGACATCTCCTCCACTTCATCCTCCTCTTCCTCATCAATGTCCTGGGTCACTCTCCTGGCTTTGGCCTGCATGGGTGCTGGGGGACCCAGGGCAGCAGCTGCTGTGGGTCTGGGGAGGGCAGCTGGCCAGGGAGTTGCTCGGATGGAGGATGGTGGCAGATTCCCGCCTCCTAGAGCAGCTGGGGGGCCCTCTGCACCTGCCGGGACCTCATTCACAGTGGCCATGGTGGCTTCTGCCTCAGCCACCTCCTGATCATAACTGTAGGGGTCTTCGTACTGTCGCTCAGCATCACCATCCTCTGCATCTGAGAAGTTCCCATGGCAACCAGGGAGCTGGTAGCAAATGAGCTCACCACCAACATCAGGGCAGTGGCAGGCCCGGCAGGGTGAGAGATGGACAGTGTGGCCAGCTGCATACTTACGGCCAGAGTGGACACAGCCCACCTGGCCACACTGGGGACAACTGTCCGCTACCACCACAGCCTCAATGCAGTTGGGTGGCAGTTCAGGGCACAGCATAAACTGGCAGCTGATCTTGCCACCACCCTGTGGGCAGGAGCACTCGGTGCTACCAAAGTCTACAAAATAGGACTGGCCAGCTGGCACACGGCCGTCCACGAAACCTCCCTGCACACAGTCATAGTACTGGTAGCCTTCACAGGCACAGCCCTGCTGAACACAGGTGGCGCAGCAGGCTCCTGGCTCCAGGGCTTCCTCGATGCAGTTCTCCAGTACTGGACACTCCACGCCTGTGCAGTCCTGCCACGGGACAGCCATGCCTGGGCTTAGAGTCAGTGCCGTGACCAGGGCCAAGGCCAGCCACGCTCCTGCAGGCTCCTGGAGCAGCATCATGTCTTGAGAGGCCCTGGAAGGATGGAGAGGAAGCCGGTCACGCCAAGGATACACACAGAGATTAGGTGCACACCCCAAGCATGTGCACACACAGCACACAGCCATCTCCACCTCCAGGCACGTCCCTCTGCCCACACTCACGCAGCCTTCGGGCCTGGTCTCTCGCACACACAGACAGCCACCTGCAGGGAAGATACAGGAACATGAGCATGTGTCATTCAGGTGCCACAGATGCTGAAGTAGGTCAGCAATTTGGCCCTACATCTGTGTTCTCAAGGTGACTTGAGTCCTCTGCGACATCTACTCCACAGACACATCATACACACACACACACACACACACACACACACACACACACACACTAAGGTAAAGGCAAGTAAGTACATTTGAGTACATGCTCACTCAGTCCAGCACTGTGGCCTCACCCTGCCCAGTCACCCTGACACACCCATGGGTCATCCTGCACAGGTATTCCTATGCCCACATCTACATACATGCCCACATCTACATACATGCCCACGTCTATATACATGCCCACGTCTACATACATGCCCATGTCTACATACATGCCCACGTCTACATACATGCCCACGTCTACATACATGCCCACGTCTACATACATGCCCACGTCTACATACATGCCCACGTCTACATACATGCCCACGTCTACATACATGCCCACGTCTACATACATGCCCACGTCTACATACATGCCCATGTCTACATACATGCACACATCTACATACACGCCCATGTCTACATACAGCCACCAGAACAGTTTTCCTCCTCCAAACACTTGACTGAGTTCCCAGCCATGTCTGCCAGCCAGGGGGTGTGGTGAGGGGCACAGGGCAGGAGCAGGCCCCCTCTAGGTTCCGGCACAGCCATCCAACCGGGTGTATACTGCATTCCCAGCCATAAACTCCAGAGTTCATGATCATCTCTCCCATGAGACCCTGGAATTTCAAGGTCAACCTTGGACGTTCTCCATTTTCTCACACACCTTGCTGTCCCTGTCCTGCCCATCTCCAAGATCAGCTCTCTTCTGCTCTGCTGCCCCAAGCCACACCTGCCCTGCCTGATTCCCAGATTAACCATCACCCCATCATGCTTCCCCGACCTTCCCTGGGATGCCAGAGTGATCCAGAGGTCTAGCTTCCATCACCAGGAAGAAGCAGCCAGAACCCACACCATGCCCAGCACTGGTTAGGTTCCCCCGACCAACCATAAATGCTTCCAGGAGCCTCCCCTTTCCTGCTCCCTGCTCTCCTCAAAGTCTTCCACAGCCACTCAAATCCTCACTCCTGCAAAAGTTACAGATCCGCACAGGCACAGTGACTCAACATCAGGTCAGCCCCTGGACAACACAATCCCCTGAAGTCACGAACAGTGATTCTCACACCATCCGTTTTGATGGTACCTGTTTGGGGTATGTGTGTGTATGCGCGCGCGCGTGTGTGTGTGTGTGTGTGTGTGTGTGTGTGTGTGCACATGTGCATGTGGGGGGGTTATGTATGCATTTGTTCCTGGGGGGGTCACATGTTGCATATGTGTATATGTATGAGTGTGCCTGTGTGCACATGGGTGATGTCAAAGAACAACGTCGGGTTTCATCCTCAGAAACACTGTCCACCTTCTTTAAGACAGGGTTCCTCACTGGCCTGGAGCTGGACAATTAGGGTAAACTAGCTGGCCAGTGAGCTCCAGGGCTCCTTCCTTCCGTCTCCCCAGAGCTGTGATTACAGAGATATAGCATCATGCCCGGCATTTTACGTAGGTTCTGGGGATTGAGCCCTGATGACCACCTCACTGATTGGGCAAGCCTAGCCCTGTTTTATATCTTTTAGAAAATACAACAAAGCATAGTTCCTGGGTCTCGATATTTGTCAATTTGTTTTAGGGGGAGTTTTTTTTTTGTTTGTGTTTGTTTGGAGACAGGTCTCACATTGTAGTAACGGCTAGCTTGAACTTGAGAGAATTCTCCTTCCTCAGCCTCCCAAGTACTAGGGTAAGCAGGTCTATACCACCACACATAAGTCTCGCTTTAAACACTAAGAAGATGGATGGTAACTTCTTGAAGGTCTGAGAAAGAGGAGCAGAGAGGGTACTAAGCTTTCTGGAGAATGGATGTGCCTGGGATACCCAGCTCCTGCCCAACCCAGGCAGGGTAAGTATGGCCTGTGGGCATGGCCTGAGCCCTAAAGGAAGCAATGAAAGAATGGCACGTGGTCACCAACAGTTGCGGCTATCAGCTGGCAGGAATCTGTGCTGGGTACATCCAGGGACTCGTGTTTCGTCAGCCAGTAAGATGGGCTAGCTGACAGCCCTGAGGAAAATGGTACATGCTTGTAGTGAGCCGGACAGGATCGCCATTACAAGATGGCGCCGACATCCTGTCTTGTTGGAAACAAACAACTCCATATTTGGCTATGCCTTTGAGAGCTGCGCGTCCCCCGCTTCCCGCATGCGCGGTGGATGAGGATCCTTGAGCCTATCCCGATGCGGTCTGGTGTCAGCTGTTGGTGGCAGCCAATCACGGGGCGACCCATGTACCATTTCCCTATTTAAGCAGCTGCCTAAGAGCCCTTCACCCCCTTCGCTTCATGCTCTCCCTGCCCCTTCGCTTCCTGCCCCTTGTTTTCCTGACCCCTTGTTTCATGCTCCCCATCAATCAAGGGCACTCCAGTAAAGCGTGATCTGAGTGGAATCCTGATGTGGTTGTTCTTTCTCGCTGGTCGAGAGGTCCGCCACACATGCTAACCTGTTCCAGGCACTTGTGGCTCTGTAAGGCAGTAAATAGAGAATCTGGGGAGGGTCTGGTTGCGAAGCCTGCTATCCTGAGGACTCAGGAAAGACGTCAGGAGGTGGCGTCTGACAGACTTGAGGAGGCAAAGTGCTTTGGGCTAGGGACAGCAAGTGCATAGGCTTGAGGCAGGAGCAGCAGGACACAGGGAGGGACTCGGGTAGGAGGAAGGATGGGGCTGGGAACAGGTGAGCAAGGAGATAGTAATGAAAGCAGAGCAGTGTGTTTTCCCGAGTGAGGGACGTGGTATGCCTGCAGCCCAGGGGCCTGACAACCTGTGTCGAGTACAGCAGAAGACAGAGAGAACAAGAAGTGCGGGCTGGCCCAGGAGAAGAAGGAAGGTGGGAAGAGGTGCTTGCCGTGAAGATCAAGTCCACAGAGTATGCAGACAGACAGACTCTGGTCAGGCAGGGGAAAGAGGAGGGGTTTTGGAAGCCTAGAAGAGGAAGCCACAGATGGAGTCCATGGATGTGCTGGAGACGTGAAGTCCTGTTGGGAGTGGGAAGGGTTTGGGAAGCCAGGAACCATGCCATAAAAATAACCCTGAAAGAGAGAGCCTGTGTCCATGCCAGGCACGGAATCGGGGATATCTGGAGCCCCGGGAGCTCATGCCAGCTGATTCTGTCCTCACCTGCTGCAGGATAATTGCCACACTGCGAACCCCGAGATTACATTATTTACTGCAAAAACCTGTTTCTATCTCTGGTGTGTCTCAGCTCTAGCACACACCTCTAATCCAAGAGCTTTCTGCTTGAATATTGTAAACAGGATTAAATAAAGTCAACGATAGGTCAAGAGGCAGAGCCAGCAATCAGTCGACAAGAGTTGAACTGTTAAGTGATTATTAAGAAAAAATAATAATCAGGAAGTGGTTATTAAGAAAAAAGACCATATGGAGTAAGAGGGAATCAGGAGAACAGATAGATACACAGGAAGTAGAAGGGAGGGGCATTCAGTTGGAGGAGTTTGGTTTGAGATGGTGTAGGGAAGGCGGGAGGTTTCAGGGACGTAGGTAAAAAGGAAGGTGAGCTGGGTGCTTGCTCTGCCTCTCTGAGACAGCAGGCTTTCACCCCCAGCATCTGGCTTCCGGGTCTTTATTGGTAGAATTGAGCGATTGATATTTTGGTAAAAAAAACAAAAAACAAAAAACAAAAAAACCCACTCATCCTTCCAGAGGTGACAGTAGGAAGGGGAAGGAAGATTTAAGCAGGCTGCAGTCTCCACAAACCTCCAGTGAACCCCACAGGCCTTCAGGGCCCTTCACTAGCCTTCCCAGTTGTCTCTTAACATGCATGGATGAAGTTACCCAGAGTAAGGTCACAACCACACTTAGCCAGGGTCTCCCAGAGTTTCCCCTGAGAGCCCCCCTCTTCAGAAGTGGGGGGCAGATAGGACACATGCTAGAATAGCATCGTGTGAGGACAACTCCATCCAGTATGTTCTGAAGCTGCCCGCACTACAGAGCGCCGCATGCAGTTGACACATACTTCACACCCAGGAAGCACTGGCGTGGTCTGCGGGTTGGGGGTGGGGTCACTGTGGGAGTTACTGTCTGGCTGTCCATCCCCAGATGTGCCGCTCTGTGCCAGGGAGGCTGGACTCTGCTGAGACCCCATCTTGGTTCTCCAGCTTCCTGTCCAGTCAAAGGGAGGGACAGAGAGGCTGGGGTGTCCACTCCTTGCTTGTTTCCCTCTGTCCCTCTGGGATACCATGGCAGTTCACCTTTCCCCATGCCCACAGTTCCTCTTCCCTCACCACTCCTCCTGTCACAGACACGGTTGACTTCCGTGACTGCCCCTTGTCATCCAGACCCAGGAGACCACAGATCCCTTTCTGCCCTGCCTGCAGCCCGAGAGGCATGCCCCTTGATGGACCCCACAGCATGGAAAGCAGAGACCTGGTGCACCTTCAAAATGGAATGCTAAGTGGGAAGAGCAGGAAAGAGAACAGGAGCACGAGTCACTGAGGCAGCCCATGTGAAAGCAAGCATGTTCCTGAGATAGGGGACACACGCTCAGGAAGCTGAGGGCTGGGCCAGCCTTGCTGAGGACCTGAGTTTGATCCCCAAGGCCCATCTAAGAATCTGGACACAGCCACACCATGCCTGTAATCCCAGCTCTGGGGAAGAGAAGACAGGAAGATCCCTGGGGCCATGCTAGTTGACTCAGTGAGCTCCAGGTTCAGAGAGAGAATGTGTCTCAAAAGTAAAGTGGGGCAAGAGAAAGAGGAAGACACTCATCTGTGACCTATGACCTCCATACACACTTGCAAATATACACATACATATACCACATGCATACACAAAACTTTTAATTTTTAGAAAACACATGACTTGACGTCACATGGACAGGGCCTTGGGGGTAGAGACTCTTTCAGCAAAGTTCTCTCTCCAAGGGTACCCATTGAAGATCCCATCTCCACATCCTCATACAAATCCCTTGGTGAGCAAGGATGCCCAAGAGGAGCAGGTCTCTGGCATATGAGCCTCGGGTGCTCTAGGATGTTGCTTAGACTTCTGCTGGTCTCTGTGACTGGCCACATTTGAGTCCTCACTGTTCCAGACCCTCTACAAACCATGGTCCTCCAGTGAAGTGATTGACAAGTTAACCTCCATATTGTTGCACAACTCTGAGCCGGCAAGGGCATTGGAAGGCCAGAGTGGCCCCAGGAAGACATTCTATTGTTGCCATTGTAAAAGTGGGGTCTGTCCAGAGGAGAGCAGTGACCACATAATAGCAGTGCCCAGAAATCCCCCTTATTCTCTGGCAAAGGATTCCTGGATCCCTGGGGATGCCTGAGACTTCAAACATCTCCAAATCCTGCAATCCTGACTTAGATCAAAGTGCCCAGCCAGCAAGCTTCTCCTTTACTTACCCCTCCCCTCCAATGAGCACTTCCTGACTCTCTTTGGCATATGGATCACCACCATCAGTGCTTCTGTGCTTTGGGGCCATGACTGAGTGGCATGGGACCACTTAATAGCAAGTTCCATATCAATGCCACACCCTATTAAGTAACTAGCAGGAGGGTAGTGAACACAGTGTGAATCCACTGGGCAGAGCGGCTCAGGTCCCAGGCAGGAAGGCACTAGAGGTCATCATTCACCCCAGAGTGCACACCTCTTCAAACCTGTGATGTCTAGTCCTGAGATTTGCTACTTGATATTTGAGGCCACTGTTGGCTGTAGACAATTAAGCTATGGGAGATGAAGCTTTCAACAAGTCTTCTGCATGTTACACAGTAAGACGGGTCCTTTGCTTCTCTAATTTTCTAAGAACTTCTGGTTCTGACAAGAAGAGACCTGCTAGAACTAAGAAATAAAAACCCGGGCCATGCAGTCACACTGGGATTTCAGACAGCGATGAACACTAGTTTAGCATGAGTACACTCCTGCAATATTTAGGACATAGTCACTGGATGGGTTTCTGAAACCCTGTTTTAACTGGCAGCCTGCACTGGATGGGCAGCTCTGGAGGAAAGTCTCAGCCTGGCGCTGTATGCCTTACAACTTCTCAAGCATTCGAATCAATCTCCTTTAAATGACAGGCAGCTACAGAAAACCCTGGGGCTTGCAAACAGCTGGGCTGACAGCAGGGAAATAAACACACGAGACCTTCTCTCTGGCCAGTCAGAACATGAGCAATCAGTTCCACCTGGCCAGGGTACTGCCCTCAAGGCTTCCAGACCCATCCCCTCATCCAACCAGAGGACAGCACAAGCCAATAGCCAGTCCATGTGCACACAGCTCCACCCATGGGACCTTGTGTTTATGGCACCAAACTGAACACACTGCCCTTGACTGATTCAGCCTCTCTAGCTCTCTGTAAGACCTGAGAGCTCCTGGTCTTGATTCCACAAGGACTTAGGCTTCTCCTTTGTTTGAGACACAGTCTGGCCATGTAGCCCTGGATAGCCTGAAACTCACTGTGTAGACCAGGACAGCCTTAAACTTCAGGGTAACCCTTCCTCTACTTTCCCTCTACTCAGTAGCCACTGTGTCTAGCACTAGTCACCCTCCGTGTGTCAGTCTCTTCAGATTCAACAAACAGCCTACAGCTCCTCAAGACCCTCAGTGTAAGAGATGTGTCCCCTGTCCCCACTGGCCTCAAGTCTGGGATATGGGCACGTGTACAGGCCTCAGCAGGCCAGAGCTCCTGGGTACGGGGAGAGAAGAGAGGAACTAGGGTCTCAGCCTCAGCACAGCACTAGGGCTACCAATGGACTGGGCAGGGCAAAGGCCTAGGAACCCAGCCCTCACCCCACCAAAGACCAGGAAGAGCTACCATCCATCATGTCAAGATGAGAAGACACCTGCCAGCCAATAGTGAGAAGCTGGAGAAGGTACAGGTGTGGATCATTAGCAGTCAACACCTCCCAACTGGGGTCTCCAGGTGAAAAGAAACTGGATCCATGCAGTGCCTAGCACACATAGACATAAAGAGAGACAAAAGCAAACACATGACACACACCCAGACCCACACATACAGAAACAGATAGAATATGTGCACACACAAGCACACACAGAGACACACAAACCCACACACAGACCCACACATACAGAGACAAATAGAATACAGGCACACATACAGACATACACACACACACAAATGCACAGAGAAACACACACATAGACACAGATACACACAGACAGACAGATACACACACATACAAATACACAGACATACAGACACATACAGAGACAAACTCACAAGCATACTGACAATGGATTCTAAAATTGTTCAGAACCTACCTTTAATGCATAGATTTTCCTGGGTTCACCAAAGGCCCAGAAAAACAAGGTCATGTTCATTAAATTAATCCCACATGACCACACTCACCACGGCATGCCACCCACTGGTCAAGAGGCCAATAAAGACAACCAGATGATGGAATGCCACCAGCCTCAGCAAGGACATTCTGGGACAGGCCACCATGCAAATGCCCCTTAAAGACATGATGTCCAGTAACAAAACATGCTAGTCAAAATGGACACTCACTGAAGAGTCCACTTACACTTACACAGTCTGGGAACTGTGATGGAGAAGTGGACACACTTTGGGTACAAGAGGACAAAGGAGGACGAAGAGGCGACATTCCAACTGAGACTTATCCAGGAAAAATATGTGTAGTCACCCAAGCTCCGGGGAATGGCAACAGGCAGGGGAAATGCATGTGAAAGGGCCCTGGGGCATGGCATAGAGCAATTGGTGGGTTCCAAGACACAGAGGGGGCGCTGGTACTGAATGGCCAGAACTTCTGCTCAGGATTAGAGTCTAGAGATAGAAATGGAGACAACTGCACAACACTGTAGCGGCTCTTAATGACACTGAGCCACACACTCAAAACTGATACATTGTGTGTGTATTTTACAAAACAAACAAACAGACCCACCTCACACATGCAGTTCAAACCAAAAGCCAAAAGAGAGTGATCAGATCACAGAGAGGGGACAGGTAAGACCTGACAGGAAACAAGAGCTGCCCCTGAAACCTGCCTTCAGTAGTAAGCTTCCTGGCAGCCAGTGCCAAAAGGGAAATTAGAGGGTGACCCGGTGCTCCTCATCTGATAAGAGGAAGTCATTAGATCACTGGGAAAATAAGCTTGTTCTTGGCACCAGCCCCCAGGCAGGAGCTCAGCAACTGACCAGCTTCATCCTCATTTGAGCTGCTCAGAGCAGACAATGCCAACACCAGGCTGCGAGTGTCCAGACATGTTTATTTTATTTAGCTATAATTCACTGATGAGGAAACTGAGGCCAGATGGGATAAGTGATCTATCCAAGGACCCACAAACATAAAGAGTAAAGGGATATAAACCCAGATCTGAATGGGGACAGGAACTCAAGTCCTTGAGTTCAGCAAGCGCCTTCTCACCCCATCTCCCATCAGCCCTTGCTGAGTACCAAGATGGGACAGTGAACATGACCAACAGAAGTCCCCCTGTCAGGGAAACAGGGAAAATGTGATTTAAGATCACAAGTTCAAGGTTAACCTGGGCTACATAGTGACATGAGTATCGTGTGTGTGTGTGTGTGTGTGTGTGTGTGTGTGTGTGAGAGAGAGAGAGAGAGAGAGAGAGAGAGAGAGAGAGAGAGAGAGAGAGAGAGAGAAACTGACTCTTCTGGAACCAATAACCTAATGTAGAAAAAACACATGGAAGAAATCAGTAATCCAATCTGCAATCTGGGCATTGTAACAGTGAGCTGGAAACACCCTTGGTAAAAGAGGAGCAAGGAGGCTGAGGGGGTGACATTTCAACTGAGATTTACCCAGCAAAAATATCCAAGGGTCTGGAGAATGGCAATGGGCAGAGGAAATGCAGATGAAAAAGCCCTTGGGCATGAACCAGTCTGGCACACCGCGGGTACCATGGAAGAGAGACAGCAGGAGCTGGGAAGTAGACAACAAGAAAGAAGGTGGTCAGGGGACAAGGGAGAGGAACGGAAGGGAAGGAGACCTTAATTACACCGGTCCAGTGAGTGCACTGGGAGCTTGGCAGACACCGGCACGCACTGTTCTGCCTAACTGGGTAACAGCATGCTTGAAATTCAAAGAGAAGCTTCTGAGGTCTGAAGACAATCCTAGTCCTAGAAAGCGGAAAACCAAGTAGACGTGTCCAACCTCCAGCCTGCAGGCCACATGGTTCCACATGGTTCCAGCAGATCTGTGAAGGCAGCCCACACAATTGTAGGTGACAATGGCCAAAGGCTGGACATCCCTATTTAAAGAATGAGGCGGGAGGCAGAACTAAGAACCATGTCTCCCCATGGCCAATCCCCTGGAGGATGGGTCCACAGAACCACAGTGCCTTCCAGGGACAGCCGTGTCCTCTTGATACATGAAGGTGGTGCTGCCCAAGGATCTGCCCTCCCGCCTTACCCCGACACTGATGCATGTTTCGTACATGTGCTTTTCCTCGGTAAGCTGTTTTTCAAAAGAAAAAGAACCACGTCATTCAGAAGAGGGCAGGAATCTGGGGAAGGGATGTAAAGCCACACACGACTGCCAACCATCATGGAGTCTGGTTTCTCTCCGAAGCTCTACTTCCTTTGTGCCCCGTGACCCGGTCAGAACACAGCATGGTGTGATTGCCACACATCAAGGCTGGCTGTGCAGGGAAAAGAACTAGTTGGGACTCAGAGAAGGGTCTGGAGTCCTCTGGGGCACAGTACTTGGGTAAGAGGCAGGCCAGGAAGAATGGTTCAGGCTGAAGACAGTGGGTGAAAAGGCTGGGGACACCCACCCCAATTACCCTGGAAAGAGAAGGGAAATTCTGAATCCAAATGCAAGTCATGAATTTAAACTAGTGACCCAGAGCCAGGCGTGATGGCACATGCCTATGGCTCAAGCTACTTGAGAGGCTGAGGCAGGAGGATTGCTGGAGGCCAGGCATTTCGGGCCAGTCTGGGTTACATAACAATAAAAGAAGTTTTAAAAACAAAAATGAGCCAACAAAACAAAACAATCTGGATGTGTTTGCTTGGCCCCATGTGGGATTTAGGGTGCCGGGCAGCTTCTCACTCACTCTCCAGCCCCTGGACTATTCTTCAATGGAGTGAGCTCATGAGAATGTTGGAAAAACAAACTCTCATTGGAACAGCCAGGCTTCACCCTCCCTTTCCACCCCTCCCTAAGAAAGAAAAGAATAAAATGCTGCCAAGTGTTGGGTGACGGCTGAACCTTGGGTTCATAGGTATGAACTGCTAATCTCATAACCAGGACAAGCAGGTGAAAAATTACACAGCTTAACGCCCAGCACTCTTAATTAACATTGGAGAAAAGAAAATGTTGCTTTTGGCGCTGTGGTGCTCCATCTTCGCCTTCCCCAGTTATTAGCCTACAAAGCGGAAGCAGTCCCAGGGTGGAGCAGTGAAAAGGGCTTGACTGGGCCAAGGCTGATCTCAGCACTCCTACCTGGGGCCCCATCCAGCCTATGATGAAGCACCCTTGACCTCTCTGAGCTAGCTCAAGGGCCAGGCTGCCTGAGCTGTCTCCCCGGATCCCCTTAGCGGGCTCTGCAAACCTCTGTGGGACACAAAAGATGGCTCTGACCTGCACACTGCCGGTCTAAGAACAGCTCCTAAATTGCATGCAACTCAGCACTTCCATTTCCCTTGCAACAGTGATGGATATCAAGTCAGTCAGAGCCCACAGGACCCAGCTCAGGGGACACAGTGGGAACAAACTCTCTCTATCACCCTGTATGAGGCATCAAGGGTCCCTGAAGTCACTCTGTCCTCAGAAGGAGACTGAAGACACTGGAGCAAGTTTGGCTCAAAGGAAGGAAGGGAGGAGGGAGGAATGGGGAGGGAGAGGGAGGGAAGAAAGGAAGAAGAAAGGGAGGGAGGGAAAAAGAGAAAGAGGCATGGCCACAGCTGCCGGGCACCTGCACTAGCTACACCTAAAGCTAACTGAAAAGCCAAACTTGTAATGAGCTAACCCAAGCTAACTTGAACAAGGCTGTCCCTGGAACCCAAGTCTTAACATACAGGCATATTCTGTGGAGACAGGGACTGGTCCCTGCCCCTCCCCCATAAAATGAAAACCTCAAGGATCACTTTGCAAGCACACATCCTTCTTCCCCACCCATCTCTCCCAAGCTGTCTCCCTCTGGAGCCCTCCAAAGAACCAATTCCCACCAAACTGGAAGATTCTTCCTGATTCCCTTCTTATCATTACCCCAACCTGAGATATCTTTCCTCTGAAATTGCAGCCTCTAATCCCATTCTATGATTAAGATCAAGTCCAAAAGGTTAGAAAGTGGATAAAAGGAGAGGAAGTAGCTAGGTAGTGGGTAGATGGAGGGAGGCATGGAGGAGTGACTGGGTGAAGGGAGGGAGGGAGGGAGGGAGGGATGAATGGATGGATGGATGGATGGGTGGATGGAAAGTGGATTAACAGATGGATATATGGTTAGTAGGTGGGTGAATGGGTGGGTGTATGGATATATGAGTGGAAGGGCAGATGGGTAGATGGTGGGAAGGTGGCTGGCTGGGTGGGTAAATGGATAAGTGAATGACTGGACAGGTAGATAGGTAAATGTATAGGTGGAAAGATGGTTTGATGGGGAAATGAATGTGTCAGTGGATGGGTAAGAATTAGAAGATAGATGGGTGAAAAGGTGAGTTAATGGACACATGAACTTAGAAAATGGCTAAGTAAGTAGGTATTGGTGAGAAGAGCGTGGGGAGCTGGGTAGATGGATTGTCGGTGGATGGAGGGCAGATGGCTGGGAAGGTAGACTGATGGGGCCATCAGCAAGTTGGTGGGTGGCAGTTGAGCGGATGAGTAGATGGAGAACAGAGTGGGTAGTGGCTGGGTGGGTGAGGAGATGGAGGACGGAGGTGGGTGGAAGGTGGGGACATCCGCATAGGATGAATGGAATCAAGGGCCAGTAGACAGTGACTGTATGAATGGGTGTCAAGAGTCAGGCTTGCCCACGAAAGTCAGAGACCAAAGGAAGTCGTGAGTCAGAGTTCTTCATTTCCACAATACAGCCCCGACCAAGCCCCAGGGCTCCACAGCTGGCCAGCACCTCAGACAGCTCCCTGCCCTGGGGACCAGAACCAGAGCTCAGGCCCTGGAGTCCCGACTGGCCTGGTGGAGATCCTAGCAGAGTGAGTTCCCCCGCTGTGTGTCCACAGGTGAGAGGCTGTACCTCTCTGAACTCAGTCTCCTGCCTGTTGCATGAGAACAGCAGTGTCCTCACAGGAGACTGAAAATGAAATGTAAGCCTTTTGACAGAGGCCAGCGTGAGGCAGCACAGACAGGGCCCCTCAAAATTTCCATCCTATTAAAAGATTGTTTTAAAAATTGCTCCAGGCCTTGAAAATGGAATGTGCCTCCCCTCCTCCCATTATAAAACCAAGAAAATCCTAAAATCTAAAGCAGACACAGACAGCACAAGGGAAGACCTCGCTGCCCACTCTCCACTGTGGCATCGGACGCCAGAAGCCACACAAGGCTGGAAGTCAGTGTGGTTCACCATTCTGGCAGGCAAGAGCCAAAAGCAAATTCAAACATCCCTAGATGCAGAAAAACGAGCAATAAAACCAACACTGTGGGATTCAAATCTCCGAGAAGGGCTAGCCCATCTCTTTGTAGACAACGAAGTGACCTTTGGGGGATAGGGCTGGAGGGAGCAATGGCCGTAAACATGGCCCCATAGTCTCTCACAGCGGTTTTGTCTTTCCTTCTTCCTCAAGGCCTTTCTGGGGTAAACATGAAGATTCTTTTCCAGGGTCACGTGTGCATATATAGCCACACATGTGATGGCCTCCCCTCACTTGGTCACTTCCCACCTCTCCTAAGTACGAACCAGCTCTCCCACCCTGGCTGTGGAGCATAAGCCACTCCCCCGACCCCAACTTGCCCTGATTCCCTTTGCCAGACCATACAGCCTTCAGGGTCCTTCAGTGACTGACTGGCCCTCTGCACCCATCTTCCCCAGCTGCCATCACAGCTGGATGGAGATGTCAGCCAAGGGAGAGGGCAGCTGGCGTCTTCAACTCCCAAGGCCTTTGCCAAGCAACGATTTTTTGGCACAAACCTGGAATTTGTGTATTTCTCAAGACTGCCAGAGAGCAGGTGGTATGCGAAAACCAGCAAGATCTGGTCCCAGCCATGGTACAACCACCAGACCAAGAGTCTGAGAAACCCCACCCCACCTTGCACCCTGCCGACACAGTCAGCAATCATGGTTGAAGCAGAGACAAAGGATCAAGACCAAGCTGGGTGCTCCTGACGATAGGGCTGAAAATCAAATCCATGGATGCTGGGCAGTTCAAAAGCAGGTGACCCAGGGCCCCAGCATTACTCTCCCCTGCAGAAGAATCCAGCCACTGCAACCTCTCTGCAACCCGAGGAACGCAATCATCTTAACTGTAGAAGACTGCCCAAGGGACCCAGGAACAGAGGGTGTGTGTGTGTGTGTGTGTGTGTGTGTGAGAGAGAGAGAGAGAGAGAGAGAGAGAGAGAGAGAGAGCGCCTGTATTGGGTGTAGGAATGTCTACTGTGTGTGAGAACACTGCCTGAGCATAACTGTTTTTGTTAGTGCCAACGAGTGTGCATGTCTGTATATAGGAAAGAATGGGGGATACCTCCAAGGCTAAGTGCACTTGCTATTCTTCCAGAAGACTCAAGTTTCATTCCTAACATCCACATCCGGTAACTCACAAACCTGTAACCCCAGATCTGACACCTCTGGAGTTACATGCATGGACACAGGAACACAATAATTAACAGCAATAATAATTCTTAGAAGGAGGGAGTGTGTATATGGATGCATGTGACTATGGATGTGTGTTCCTGTGTTTTCTTGTGTGCATATGCCTATGTGCATGTCAGGGACTGGAGTGTATTGGCAAGTTGTCTTTACAAGACATTCTATGCACCAAGACTGCCTGCCCTGATGCCCTGATCCCTGGGTCTCAGGAGGACCTCACCTTCCTCACTGCATCCTCTCTTCACCTCCCTGACTCACTTCACTGTCCTGGGATCCATTCTCAGAATAGGGTTAGACCCAGGGGAATAGCAAGGAGGGTACTCAAGGGTTCTCTGATGTGTTTCCCAGTGGAGAAAACCCTAAAACCAGAACTTTCTGGATTTCTTGAATGCTCCCTTGGATAAAAGTCAGGACTGGAGCTGAGTGGTGGTGGCACATGCCTTTAATCCCAGCACTTGGGAGGCAGAAGCAGGCGGATCTCTGAGTTCGAGGCCAGCCTGGTCTACAAGAGCTAGTTCCAAGACAGACTCCAAAGCTACAGAGAAACTCTGTCTCAAAAATAAAAAAAAGTCAGGGCTGGACATTCAGGCTGGGGGAGTCACAGGTAAGGGAGTATGGACTCTGGGGGCACCAAGAGCTGGGAAGCAGGACCACAGGCCAAAAGTCAACTTGGCAAAGACACCTCAGCAACCAAAGGAGTGACAGGTGCCAAGAGAGAAGCTGCCACTCAGTGCTGCTCACATGCCCAGCATGTGTTTCGGGAGGGGTGCACGGATTGTGACCTCCTTCCGTCTCCATCTGCCTTTGGGAGGGGACTGTCACTCAACCACTCCCCAGATGGAGGCTCTGAAGCTGGAAGAGATAACCTGTGGCTAAGGCCAAAGGCAAGTGACCAACCAGTCTTCATCCCCACACTCCGATACACAGCCTGGCCCTCCTTACATCCCAGAGCTTCTTTCCACATGCAAGCCATCCTTGGTCCCAAAGGTGCTGTCCTCACCTCAGAGATGAGCCACCTGAGGCCCAAAGGGAAGAGAGACTGGGGGGATCGGGTCTGCCTCAAGCAATGTCCTCTCGTGGACGCAGCATGGGTGCTCAGTGCCCCAGCCCCCACTTCCTGAGGCTCCTACCATCCCCTTGGCCTCTGCCCAGTGCTGGGGTGGCACCATTTCCTCACCAGCTGGAAGACGTGGGTGGAGACCCTAGCCAAGGACAATACAGTCAGGCTCCCACCCCAAGGAAGGAAACAACCTCCCCTAGACCTGCACTTTCTCTGCAGCAATCAGCCTGCATGCAGAGGCATTTCTGAACCCTTTCCAAGTTACAGTAATTTCGAGGACAATGGCTGTAAATGACGCACAGCCTGACCCTCAAGGCACCCTGGAAAAGGACATGCCAAAAGGAGGCCTGTAGCACCTCACCACCGAGAACATGGAGGTGGACAGAGCTGACTCCAGTCCATTCTTCTTCCTTAGTGTGACTGCAAGCAGGCACAGACCCTCTCAGAGCCTTGATCTACCTGTCCTGTCACCTCAAGAGTTCTGGCTTTGTCCATCCTGTGTTTAGAGTTTCTGAAGTGCCTGTCCCCGGTCCGTTTCTCCCTCTCATGATCAATCCACTCGCCAAGAGGAAGCATGCTTTTTCAAGGCCCCAGTGTCTCTCATTCTCCCTTTCCATCAAAATGGTGGTCCCCCCACATGCCCAGGAAGCTCCCCCAGCTCCCCTGAGGTTCAGCTGAATGTAGCTGCCTCCTGGCTCAGCTTCGGAGGCCACTGAACTCCCATCACTCCAGACTGTGTACCTAAATTGTGAGTGCCGCACCTCAGAGCCCTCGAGACTGCCACGAGAGATATCCTCCTCCCTCTGTGCACCTTCCCCAGCAAGGAAGCCTGGGGAGCAAACTTAGGAGCCCCAACTCCAGCAAGCACCTCCATGACATTCTCACAAAATGCCCACTAGATTCTCAACTGTCCCTAAGTGTGGCCACAGTTTCCACTGCTCCCATTGAGCCCCCGTCCCAGTCTCCACTCACCTCTTCAGTATACAGAGTTTCTGTACATTAAACTGAATTTCCCCACTGCCACCACTGCCAGGTTCTAGCCTTTTGGGAGGGTATAACATACAGAGGGGCTTTCAGGCCTCGGGAGGAGAGCTGAACCACTGTGAACCCAGATGATACAAGGATCCTAATCAACGGATCTATCATCAGGGGACCCCTGGGTCTTGTACCAGCCTCCACTTTCCCCCACTCTACTTCTATACAGCAGGAACCTCAGCACCCCTACCTTCAGTTGAACCCAGAGTCTCATCACTTCTCATTTTCAACCTGACCACTTTGGTCCTAGCTCCAACTTCCAACTGTAGTAGTAGGCAGGACATAAACTGATGTAGTGGGGGCAATAACCCTGATGTCACTTCCAGCCTGCTGTCCTGATTGCAGTCATGGGGACCTTTCATTTCAACCAGACCACCCTAAGCCATCAGAACCCCCTAGCAGTGCGGCACCTCCAGTGGCCATCCTCTCTCACCTCCACGACTATCCACCTTGATAAGTTATGGGGTGAGGAGGGGTCTTATCCTATAGCTGGTTCTGGTCACTTGTTCCTGACATGTCTCTGTGTTAAGGTCTCTCCTGGTAGCAGTACCCAGGGTGGGGGTCCCTAATGTTAATCCCACCCTCAGACCCTGTTCTAGGCAACCTCATATGCCCCTCTGCTGACATGGATATGTGCACCACCTGCCTCTGGTCTGCATCTCCCACCAGATCAAGCTCTGTGATGTGGAGGATGTGGCCTGGACCACTGCATTATCCTCACGACTCAGTGGTACTCAGTGAACACCTGCCGGAGGAAGGCATGTCTTCTCTGACAAAGCTGAGAAAGGAAGGAAACTGAGGCTCGGAGGCTGAATGAGCCAATGGGCCTGAACAAGAGCTGTGAACCTCATATGAGGCCAAACAGGCTCTTTTTGCACCAGCTTCTTCCCATGCGAAAGTGGGGTCTGAGCCGGTCCCCTGAGTTGGGCTATGTACCTAAGACCAAATGAGGACACACACTCCCAACCAAATGCCAAATGCCCATTCCAGACACCCCCCAGGGATTAACCAGGGGTGCACACCCCAGGAAAGGAGAGAGGAAAGGAGAGGGAGAGAGGAGGGAGGGAGAGAGGGGAGGGATTTCCTTTTGCTCACTGGCTGGACTTTGCAAAGCGTGACTTTGGCACCATATAATGTAATCTCTGTGGAAACTTTCCCAGGTCGTGCCAGGGAGAAGTCGGTCTGTTCCACGAGGTCATGAGCACAGGGATATGGACACCAGCCCTCACTCACAAGCAAACACCCGTTCGCTGATGGCTTTCAGCTCTGTGTGATGTTCGGAGGTTTATTTTCCGTGTCACTCGGGGTGGCTCATAGGGTTAAACACATTAACCACATGCTCAACTACTAGTCAACACCCCAGCCTCTCCTGCATGTTCTGAGCCTACCTCACCAACAAGGCTCAAAACTCCAGATACAACAAGGCATGCAGTAGGGTGTCTCACCTCTCTTGCACTGACATCCCATGCCTTTCCCCTCAGGGTAGTGGCTGCTCCACACGCAGGCCCCTGAATGTGTATTCTGATCTTACGCAAGGCAGCATGGCAACACAAGAGGCAGTTCTTCGTTATTATCTTCCAGCAGACCTTCTAGATCTTTCCACACAGCCTTCCCTCTGTTTCATCTCACGGGAAGCTTGGTGTGCCCACCAGGCCTGACTCTGAGGAGGCTCAGCGGCCACACAGCACCATTCTGTGGAGGCACAAAGCCTCTGGAACCCAGACACTGCCCAAGCATCTTTACAGGAACCTGTATCTTGGGGATTCCTGATCCAAAACTTCCAGGAACTTCCAGGGCATATTGGCACACTTCTTTAATTGGAACACTAAGGAGGCAGAGGCAGGCAGATCTCTGGGAGTTCAAGGTCAACCTGGTCTCCATAGTGAGTTGAGGCCAGACAAAGCTACATAGTAAGACTCTGTTTCAGAAAGCAAAATAAAACAAACAAACAAACAAAAAAACTTCCAGGAAATTCCAAACTGTTGGGCACCTCACACCTCCTCTGTCCCTACAGCCTCCTCCCCACAAAAGCTTCTCCTCTTCCCTTTTTCTGCCTCACAGGCATCAGGGGGACTCTTACCCTAGGCCCCTTTCACTAGCTGTTACCATGGCTACCACATTTCAGTTTAGAGAGTCCTCCTCAAAGATCCTTCTGCTCAACCCCTAAGCCTAGGAGAGAAGGTAAGATCTAGGCCAGCCCCGTTATATAACAAGACTGCCCCACAGGTGCGCACAGGCGCGTACACACACACACACACACACACACACACACACACACACAGAGCACAGCACAGGCTTCACCCACCCCTGCCCCCAGGAGCTCTGCACCCACACCTGGCCGGGACAAAACGTTAGCCAGTCGCCCCATCTCCACTTCCTCACTACATGCTCACAAGTGCTAGAAGATTCCAGACATCTCTACCATACAAAAGAGAAGGCTGAAGCCCAGGGAAGGGTGAGGCCCAGGCGGGCAGGGGGCAGCCAGGCTCTAGACCTGCTAAGGGAGGCCAGTGGCTGCTCCCTCTCCATGTTCCATGAGCCACGGACAGGCAGCCACAGGTCACAGGGGTGCTCGGCACACCTGAAATCAGCCACATACAGAGGACGAGTGTGGAAGGCCACAGAAATTTCAGCTTAGAATAACACATTGGTCACCACACCCTGCGCTACCCATCCGGCAGCTGCCTGCAGGAACGTGAGCGTGGCTTGCCTGGTATCCTGAGTCCCCTCTCTGCGTGACATCTCATTTGCCGAGGCCAGCTGGAGGAATACTAAGAAGAATGGCTCAGAGCCTAGCTTCTAACTCTACAGTGCCAGGCCAGCAGACGTCCGAGGGGAGGCACCTGAGCAGTGCCACGGTATGCCCAAACTTTGTGCTCTCCACCTGGTGACCACAGGAATCACAGTGATAGGGTCCTGTGGGCCAGGCTGTGTGTAACCTCACCCCTGAGCTCCGTCCACCATGATCCTAAGGAGCAGTTCCCTCTCCTTAGTCACGCGGGAGCATTGTCAGGCTCCTACTGTGTGTCAGCACGGGTGAGACTCAGGAAGGTCCAGAGTCACCGATGGCAAGGTCCCCTTTCTTAGGGTTCAGTGCTGGAAGGCAGAGAGCTTTGTCTGTTCCAGCCCTGCTTGCTGAACTCTCTCTGAGCCCCCCTTCACTGTGTGTCAATCAGAACCAATATGGCCTCAGAGAGTGGCTCTCAGGATCTACGAAGAAAAGAATGCTATGTGAGGCCTACCTTAGATCTAGCAGGAGTTCTGAACTTTCTCCAGTGGGGACACCAGGCCATCACCCCCACAGACCAGCACCAACTGTCTACCCCATCACAAGGATCCCCTGTAGACCGGAGCACTGGACACTCCCACCTCTAGTGACCAAGGTCCTGAATGGTGGAAGACTCACTGAAGGCTTCCTGCCATGGCAGAGCCTGGGACCACCCTTGAGGTAGTCAAGGGATCACATGCAGTCAAAGGGTCCCAGTGAAAACAGGCCCCTAAAGGTCAGACAAGAGCCCATAAGGAAGGCCTGGTGGGGACTGCACCCAAAGGTGCACATGGCCCGTCCCTAAGGATAGCAGACAATCAGCACTGGTTGAAGCAAGCCACAAAAGCATATGAATCCTGAGCCACCAGAGCTTGTGTTTTTCAAGAAAAGACGGAAATCCAGGCTTTTCTGTGAAAGCTGCCAGTTAGTAAATGCTGGCAGCTAATTCGATTTTTAAAAACAATAATAGCATGTTGAGAGCCAAGCAAAACATGCAGAGCCAGTCACGGCTGGGGCTGGCCGATCTGTGTCTCAAGACAGAAGCTTTCCACATATTAGATGGTGGGGTGGGCGGGAAGTCAAGGAGTACCTGCTCTTGGCAACACCTTCATCCTGCCTTTTCTCTTGGGGGTCCTGCACTGCACCCACCCTTGGCACCTCAGGAAGGTGAGGCCCTGAGCTCCCGTCATTCCTTCATAAATATGCATCAGCTACAGCCAGTGCCAAGCCCAGGGAGCCCTCTGCTGCCGCCAAAGCCAACCAGCCTCTCCTGGGGGGCCTGGTTCACCACCCTCTGAGCAACATTCACTCACACCATAGACTCCTTTGTGTCTCTCTGAACTGTCCCAGAACACCCGCCGGCTCAGATCAACTTCTGACTGGCCTGAGTGCCCATCATCACAAAGCAGATGGGCAAGATCTCAGGACAGCAGGGGAGGAAGATATGACACTGTTGCCTAGGAAACGAGGGTGATGGAGAGAACCAAAGGGCTGTGAGGAGCCAGGCCCACCCCTGAAGATTGAGCCCCTCCTGGGCCCCCCACAGCCTCCCGGGCCACAGTAAGTGTGAGCCAACAATAACACGAGCAGACACCCTCCTTCTCCCACTCAGCTAAGGCCCCCACTTACCAGGAGAACCACAGATGCTAAGGACTATGATGTTGTTTATGCACCTGAGTGTGGGGACCCTCTGTGTCCTCAGGCCGGCGTGGGAGATGTGTGTGAAACAGTGGATGGCGCTAAGCATGCCACAACAACCGGTGTTGGACCAAACTTGTTATGGGTGTTGGAAGCACACGTGTGTAACACGACACATTTGCGTGTCTGAGGGATGCCTGAACGGCAGGCTGGTGTGTGTGAAAGCACAGCATGCAGAGGGATGGATGCGGGAAGGGAGAGTTTGCACAGCCCCTGCGTGAGAGATTCTGGACTAGGGGTTCGGGTGGTGGCCTGTGCCTCTGCAGAGCTTGCAGTAACTTCTGTTAGTGTAAGTGTGAGTGCGTGTGTGGCAGTGTGTGACTGCAGGTGGGGTGGTGCCAGACTGAGAGGCCCAGTCTTCCCTGCTCTGGTGGTGGTGGGGGCTGATCCTGGGAGACCCCGAGGGACAAGGCTGGGGGTTGGAAGGCCAGAGGGATGCAGCCAGGGGTCAAGGCAAGATGACCGACCAGGAGGGAGCGCGGCGTGGACACTCAGGGCCCCGTACTCACCCGGTGCTCTGTGCTGCGCTGCGTCGCCGTCTGTCCATCGGTGGACCCGCCGTCGGTGAATCCAGAGCCCGGGTTGCGCGCGGCGCGGGGCGGGGAAGAGCGGGACGAGCCAGGCCTTGAGGCCCCGCCCCACAGGTCCCGCCTCAGGGCGGGGCCTCGGCTTTTGCCAAGAGATCTTCGTCCAGCCCCTGGCTCAACCCGCGCCGGGCTTTCTTGTCCCGGTCTCTGAGCCTCCTCTCGGCACCCCGTCTCGGCGGCACGTTTCTGCATCCTGGCTACACTTTGACTCTTAGATGTCTCAGCACTGCTCCGCTTCTTCAACTTCTTCTGGACCCAACTCCCTCGAACACGCTGTGATGGCCAGAGGTGCCCAGGCACAAAGCTGCCCAGAGGCAGGCCTGCAGAAACTAGGCAAGGGCGCACCCATACCTCAGTTCTCCACAGTCTAGGTCACCCTGCCCTTTTTCCAGCCTAGTTGTGTTGCATGTACATGGTATACCTTGGCCAGTACCCTTGACCCCTGTAGGCAGAGAGATGTGGAGAACCCTATTATCCACAGCGTAGGGTGCAATAGGCAGTCAACACACGTCAAGTAATAAACTCCAAACATACCGTTCCTGGGTCCTTGTCTCCCCACCCCTCAAACGAGGCAGGTATCCTGGTTGCCACTGTCCACTCTCAGCAGGCCCAGGGTCTTATGCATGATAGGAAGCTGACAATGAGCCTCACCCAGCCTGCCTCAGCTTCCATCTGAACTTGACAGGCCTTCTTCCACGGGTCCTTTGCAGAAAGGCCTCTCTCAGGCAGGGCCTTTGCATGTGCTGTTACACTCTGCCTGAAAACTTCTCTCCCAGGAGCCCAGGGCTGGCTCTTTCTCCCTTTGAGATATAGCTACAACATCCTCACTTCCCTTCCCTGAGACCCCATCAGAGCCACTGTGTCCTGCTACTTGGCTGTATTCTCTCCCTGGCTACCTTTCTGAGATTGATTTATGAATGATAAATTATAACTTAGCTGCTAAGAATTCGAACACATGCAGCTGTGTGAACTTGGGCAAGTCACTTCCCTCTGAGCTTTGACTGACCTCTTCAACTGTAAATTGAACAAAAAGACATCAAAGCCCACAGCAGGGGTTGAGCTGAAATCCCAAAGGGGTGTGCTCAACCAGCTTATGAGAATACACAGCAGATGGCCAAAAGCAAGAAAATGCAGCAAGTGTGGACTCTTTCCCCACCACAGGTCCGAGGTCCCAGGTTCAGAAATGAGAGACAAACAGGCAAAATTCAGGCTCAGGCTGCAGACAAGGAGCCAGGGCCTGGCTGTCTTTCCACCAGATAAAGCAGAGGTTGTTTCCCACCTCCGTCATTTGAGCCAGAGATGTGGCTCGCCTAGAGCCTGCCAGGACTCTTATCGAAGACAAAGTCTGCATCACCCATCAGGAATTTGGGGCCGGGGCTTGGCTGACACAGAGTTGAAGGAAGTTATAGGCTGATAAGGCCCAGACAGAGTGTCACGGGGGGCAGAGGTGTTATTCACACAAGTGCCAATCTCTTGGCCTCCCCAGGCACTGAGGCGCCACAGACAGGAGACACGGGGCTCATCTACACCACCTAGACAACCGGGCTTGGAAGGAAAGGCTCATAATCTTTGAGGGAGGGGCCTGCATCTATACCTGGTGGCCTCAGGATGGTCTCTGCCCCTCTGTAAAGGCACAGGACACTATCTAAGGGTTTGGGAAGGTAGCCTTCAAGGCTAGACAGCCTTGTCTTAAAGTCCTTTCTGAGTGGCCTTCAGTCAGCTCCAGGGTTCCCATGTTAGATTCTGGAAGCAATGTCTTGACATGCTAAACCCTTGACTTTATTATTGTTGTGACTATACTCATGACAAACCTTCACCCTGGGCTGTTTGTGGGAGAAAGGGTGTAATGTCAGTGGGACTCAAACCTGGAGGCAAAAGAGTACCCACAGGGACCCAAATCTTGCTACCATCCTGGTGCAGGCAGCAAGGGGCCAGGACTCCTATTGGAAGCTGTCCTCCTGCCTCTGGGGATTGATGTGACTCTCAGCCTCCGACAGTGGCTCTCTGATGCTCCCACCCAAGCTGCACCTCCTCCTCTCCTGCCCTTCCTTTACCATTGCAGTCACAGTGAGGTAGCATCAGTCCATTGGTTCCCCAGCGGCCCAGGAAAAGAGGACAGGAGGTGTCAGAGTCACCAAGACCCTCCAGTGGAGAGCGCTGTCTCTCCAGGCCAGAAACGGCTCTGCTAAGGCTTGAATACCCTTCGAGTGTCCTCAGGTTCCTGAGACCTGAGTGTGCCCAAGGCTCCTGGAGATGGGGGTGATCGGGAGGGTGAACATTTTGCAGTGATAGAATCTTCAGGAAGTGGGCCTGGTGGAGCGTGGTTATGTGGGGGCTCCACCCTCAGATGGGATTAATGAGTCTCTCTCAGACCCAGTTCAGTGAGCCGTTGTTGTAAAGACCCAGCCTGCCCACCCCACCCCCTCTGACTTCCCGTTTCGACATGTGATCTGTCCCTCTCACAGAGTTTCCACCATGAAGTGGTGCAGCCCAGGGGCCCTCCCCAGGATGCTGGCCCCGTAATTGCAGCTCTCCCAGAGTCTGAGCTAAATAAGACTCTTTTCTTCATACAGCAGCAGAAACTGAATGAAGATAACTTTCAAAGATGACAGCCAATGACTTTCAGAGGTCAGCCCACCCATGGGGGGGGCATCACCCTCCATCCTGTTGTCCCACAAAGACACTGGGCAGCACCACTCCAGACAGCCGTGTTTGCCAATGAACAGGATACGCTCGTACTTTCTGTCTTTATCTGAAATACAAATATCTACACTGCCTAAGTCCACTGCTTCAGTGGGTAGAGTGGAGCATCCGAGTTCTCAGTAATTCCCAGGTACCTGAGAGGTTATAGCACAGCTGGGCAGAATGCCTTCCTAACATTGTCCCTTCACAGAGGGTGAGGTGTGTGCAAGAAAAAGGAGAAAGGCCGTCTGGGGCCCCCGAGGCTTCCCCGGCCTTCTAGATGGTAGTACACCCGCACCTGGAATTCCTGCCTGTGCATGTCCTTCCTACACCCTGCTGCCTCCCCAGAGTGGCTGCACCACCACCCTACACATCTCGGACTCCAGGGAGACCTGGGACAAGAACTAGCAGTTGACATGAGCAAGGCATTGGATACATAGAAACACAGTCAATGGTTAGGGTCGGGCTCAGGCCCTCTCTGATCTGGATCCCCTCCTCTCTAGCCCTTCACCCACTTCAAGGCTAGAACTGTGGTCTTCACCAGTGAGAAGCTGGTTTGCCCGCCTGGGGACATCTCCACCCCTCTGACTTCCAGCTCACCATGAATTTGTTCCATCCACCCAACTCCTTCCTACCTGTGGCAGGAACTAGACACCTCTAGTTTGGTTAGAATTTACCCATTGTAAGTTCAGATGGGCAGGTGAGCCTGGCTAAGGACTGCATTTCCTGCTGCCACAGCCATAAACATTCTGAACCACTGGAAAGGAGCAGGAATGATATGACCAGCTTTAAGAAAGGACAAGCCTGCCCTTTCCTTTCACTTCCAAATGGCTGGATACAGGTCATGCCCTGTTAGATTGGAAGGAACCCTTGGGTATCACAAGCTGCCTTACCTACCCTGGTGCTTCACTTGGAAATGCTCCAAAGCACAGTCCTTTATTACAGCAGTCTGACCTGTACCTAGCAAATGCACCAAAGCACAGGTCCCTTTGTTACAGCAGTCTGACCTGTACCTAGCTAACCTCTCTGCTAGGAAGCCCAGATGTGCAATGCTGTAACTGTGGAGGAGTGGGGTTTGTGGATCCTACAAGACCTATGCAGTCCACAATTTAGTTCAACAGTTACATCCCCAGGTAGCGGGGCCTTTGCAGAACTTTCCTCTCTCTATTCTGGGTCTACACGATGCATTGGGACTGGGAGGATTCCCCCACTTCTTGGCTGGACACCTGGCCCAGGTGTGGCCTGCTGGAGAAGTCTATCCCCAGCTTTAGTGGTTGGATCAGGGAAGGGAGGTAACTAAGTGAGGGTCAAAATGTGTGGAGCCCAAAGAGGACACTTGCTCTGCTCCTTGATGGAGACTGAGCTTGTGGCCATGGTCTTACATGTGACCTGCCAAGAATAAACAGAGACCAGCTCGAAGCAGCACAGGAACACAGGAGCTCTTCCTGATAGTAGATGCTTAAGCACTTCCTTCTCAACCCAGAGCTATCCGATAGCAGGCTTACACTATAGGGGCCAGGAAATAGTTGCTTTGGGAAGCTCCTGCCAGTCCGAGTTGCAATTTTGAACTAGCTGTTTCATTTGAGGCTTTGGCCAATTTGACCAGGAGTTTCTTGTTCACAAATTCTCCTAAAAAAAAATAAGTTTGGACAGAGGCGGAGCGGCGGCGGCCAGACGCACAGAGGCGGAGCGGCGGCGGCCAGACGCACAGAGGCGGAGCGGCGGCGGCCAGACGCACAGAGGCGGAGCGGCGGCGGCCAGACGCACAGAGGCGGAGCGGCGGCGGCCAGACGCACAGAGGCGGAGCGGCGGCGGCCAGACGCACAGAGGCGGAGCGGCGGCGGCCAGACGCACAGAGGCGGAGCGGCGGCGGCCAGACGCACAGAGGCGGAGCGGCGGCGGCCAGACGCACAGAGGCGGAGCGGCGGCGGCCAGACGCACAGAGGCGGAGCGGCGGCGGCCAGACGCACAGAGGCGGAGCGGCGGCGGCCAGACGCACAGAGGCGGAGCGGCGGCGGCCAGACGCACAGAGGCGGAGCGGCGGCGGCCAGACGCACAGAGGCGGAGCGGCGGCGGCCAGACGCACAGAGGCGGAGCGGCGGCGGCCAGACGCACAGAGGCGGAGCGGCGGCGGCCAGACGCACAGAGGCGGAGCGGCGGCGGCCAGACGCACAGAGGCGGAGCGGCGGCGGCCAGACGCACAGAGGCGGAGCGGCGGCGGCCAGACGCACAGAGGCGGAGCGGCGGCGGCCAGACGCACAGAGGCGGAGCGGCGGCGGCCAGACGCACAGAGGCGGAGCGGCGGCGGCCAGACGCACAGAGGCGGAGCGGCGGCGGCCAGACGCACAGAGGCGGAGCGGCGGCGGCCAGACGCACAGAGGCGGAGCGGCGGCGGCCAGACGCACAGAGGCGGAGCGGCGGCGGCCAGACGCACAGAGGCGGAGCGGCGGCGGCCAGACGCACAGAGGCGGAGCGGCGGCGGCCAGACGCACAGAGGCGGAGCGGCGGCGGCCAGACGCACAGAGGCGGAGCGGCGGCGGCCAGACGCACAGAGGCGGAGCGGCGGCGGCCAGACGCACAGAGGCGGAGCGGCGGCGGCCAGACGCACAGAGGCGGAGCGGCGGCGGCCAGACGCACAGAGGCGGAGCGGCGGCGGCCAGACGCACAGAGGCGGAGCGGCGGCGGCCAGACGCACAGAGGCGGAGCGGCGGCGGCCAGACGCACAGAGGCGGAGCGGCGGCGGCCAGACGCACAGAGGCGGAGCGGCGGCGGCCAGACGCACAGAGGCGGAGCGGCGGCGGCCAGACGCACAGAGGCGGAGCGGCGGCGGCCAGACGCACAGAGGCGGAGCGGCGGCGGCCAGACGCACAGAGGCGGAGCGGCGGCGGCCAGACGCACAGAGGCGGAGCGGCGGCGGCCAGACGCACAGAGGCGGAGCGGCGGCGGCCAGACGCACAGAGGCGGAGCGGCGGCGGCCAGACGCACAGAGGCGGAGCGGCGGCGGCCAGACGCACAGAGGCGGAGCGGCGGCGGCCAGACGCACAGAGGCGGAGCGGCGGCGGCCAGACGCACAGAGGCGGAGCGGCGGCGGCCAGACGCACAGAGGCGGAGCGGCGGCGGCCAGACGCACAGAGGCGGAGCGGCGGCGGCCAGACGCACAGAGGCGGAGCGGCGGCGGCCAGACGCACAGAGGCGGAGCGGCGGCGGCCAGACGCACAGAGGCGGAGCGGCGGCGGCCAGACGCACAGAGGCGGAGCGGCGGCGGCCAGACGCACAGAGGCGGAGCGGCGGCGGCCAGACGCACAGAGGCGGAGCGGCGGCGGCCAGACGCACAGAGGCGGAGCGGCGGCGGCCAGACGCACAGAGGCGGAGCGGCGGCGGCCAGACGCACAGAGGCGGAGCGGCGGCGGCCAGACGCACAGAGGCGGAGCGGCGGCGGCCAGACGCGGCGGAGCGGCGGCGGCCAGACGCGGCGGAGCGGCGGCGGCCAGACGCGGCGGAGCGGCGGCGGCCAGACGCGGCGGAGCGGCGGCGGCCAGACGCGGCGGAGCAACACCGCATACAGGAAGAGGCTTTCGGGGACCGGCGCAGAGACAGACCCAAGCGGCAGGAACAGGCGTGCAATAAGGAGAGCAGATCGCCCTACTACAATCGAATCAAAGAGGTAGGCCTTTGGTTGGCCAGGTCACTGGCACAAGGGGAGCCTGGTCCTGTCCTGAAGATCCTTCAGAGGGGTGAGAGGGTTCTTGGCCTGCAGCAGGAACCACGAAAGAGAGTGAGGGCATTTTGTAAGCGGAGCCCTTGGCCAGCAGGGAAACCTGATCCGGTTTTTAAAGGACCCATTGGATAGGATTAATAGGAGGAGATGGGCAGGCGTCAAGGCAAGAATTCTCCCAATAATCCGAAAAACAACATGAAAATATCAGAACCCAATGATCTTACAACAGAAGTATTTGAACAACCTAACACAGAAGAAATGGAAAAAATCGACTTTATGAAGATAATAGAGTCCCTTAAACAACATGTAAAAAATGCCCTTATAGAAATGGATGAGAAGTATAACAAAAAGTTTGAAGAAATGAGTAAATACGTACATGATACCCTGGGAAACCAAGAAAAAACCATCAAACAGGTAATGGAAACAGTTCAAGAATTGAAAACTGAAATGAAGGCAAAGAAGAAAATACAAACTGATGACCAGCTGGATATGGAAAATCTAGGCCAACGAGCAGAGTCTACAGAAACAAGCATAATCAATAGAATACAAGAGCTAGAAGAAAGACTCTCAGATGCTGAGGACACCATAGAGAAAATAAACGAACAGATCAAAGAAAACAGCAAAGCCAACAAATTCTCAACACAAAACATTCAGGAACTATGGGACACAATAAAAAAACCAAACCTAAGAATAATAGGAATAGAAGAAGGAGAAGAGGCACAGCTCAAAGGCCCAGAAAATATTTTCAACAAAATTATGGAAGAAAACTTTCCCAACTTAAAAAAATAAGTTTGGCTGTAAACTTGATTCAGTGAAGCAAAATGGCCTACCATGTGCAGCCCCCACCACTGACCCAATGCACTTCTCAGGCCCCTCCCCACAATGCCCAGATTTTCATCACTGTTCCAGCTTTACAGTTGAAGAAGCTAAGGCTCCATGATAAGGCAGTGTCCCATGCAACCAGCATGCTCTGCCCTCCCTCCAAGCACCATGAAGAAAAACCAAGTGCCCCTTTGCAAAATACGCTGAGGGTCTGAAAGCACATGGAACCCCTGGGGAGGTGGGGAGTCATTACTCTTCCATGAGTTCCCTGCATGTTCCAAGAAAGCTGCCGGCCTGACGCCTCCGTCTGGGAATGGTCGGCTTCTGCCTCTGTGGTCCAGCTCAGTACTGATTCATCCCCCACTTCCCTCTGCCTGGTGTGATGAAATTTCTGGCACTTCAGAAATGCTGGTCACCAGGGACAAGACTTGACCCACCCTGGCCATTCAGGCCAGCTCTCCTGGCTTGGGGTAGGGTGCTGAACTCAGAATGAAGTTCAGCCCTATGGAACAGAAAGTAGGCTGGGAATACCCAGAGCCCCCCCACCTTTCCAGAACAGCCTAGAGAGGGAAGAGACTTGTCAAAGGCCAAATAACAGGCAGTTCAGAGACAGAAACAATAGTTCTGAGCAGCTTCTATCTATTCTAAGCCTTGGTTTTCCCACCTATGAAATCCTAGAGTCTAGCTCTGATTTTAATAAATACAGTACAGAATATAAAACAAACTGTCTATACCAGCAAACGTCTTCTCAGAAGAATCTGCTTCAATCACTTCTGTTTTATGCAAATGTATATATGATGAAAGAATAAATGCATGTAGGAATGTATCACTATATGTAAGTATGAGCATCTGCCTCAGTGAGTGCATGTATGCATATGTGTGTGAATAAATGTGTGAGCCTGAGCATGTGGATGCCTCAAAACACTCTGCTTACTGTCTCTCCGTGAGCTGCCCCGGCATTTTTCTGTGTCTTCCAAACACAGCTGCGGTCAGCGTCTCTTCAGAAGTCCCTTCCATTCTGCCCAGTTTGTTGATACAGTTCTGACCATTTCTAAATGGTTTTATTATTTTAAAAAATCATTTGAAGAGTATCTTTGGATTTAGATTTGGGCACCTGTCCACCTCCAAGAAGTTGCAGTGGCACAGGGCACAATGCATCTCTAGATGCTTTTGATGCTTGTGCTGACTGATCCCTGAAGGGCACACTTTTTCCTCTGCCACGCCAAGAGCTGACTGGCACTGGGTGCCCAGCCTCCTGGCTACCCTCACTCTGGGAAGGGTGCCTCAGCATGTACAATAGACTCTTTCTGAAATTCTTTGCATAGAAAAGGGGTTCACCCTTTTCTCTACAAACACTCCTATATTTTGGTCATGTGATTTTTTTATGTAGGGATTTTTTTTTTTCAATTGATGAAGGTGGACCCACCAATATTTTTTTCTAAGGCAATGAATGATTCTCAACCTTCCTAATGCTACAACCCATCTAACACAGCTCCTCATGCTGTGGTGGTCCCCACCCATAACATTATTTTCTACTTTATAACCGCAATTTTACTACTATTATGAATTGTAATGTAAATATTGGATCTGCAAGATATCTGGTAGATGACCCATGTAAAAAGGTTGCTTGACATCCCAAAGGGTCGCGACCCATAGGTTGAAAACCACTGCTCTGAGACTTCAGGCTCGGGAATTCTTGGAATGGCTTCTTCCCTTCTAAGACAGACACAGCCACTGCCTCATTCATATATTCATCCATCCATCTATTAATTGCCCTTAAGCCTGACCCCAGCCTCTCCAGCCCCATTCTGCATACTGGCGTTGGTCCCTTAGCATGCTGCCTGGGGATGAGAGGAGGGAATTGCCAGGAATATGAGAAAACAGAGAGATTTCTGCAAACAACCTCCGTCTGCCTATAAGAATACCCCACCTACCTTTGGGAATTCATGAGTTTAGGGTCATAATCACCTGAAGATTGGTGGCCACAAGAACACATCCCCCCCCCCCCCAGAGGTGATGGACCCCCTCTACTCCGACGCTTGCAGTTGAGCTGAGGCCCCTGTGTGTTGCTGTCAGGCAATAACAGCATAGCAGCACTAACACAGGGACACCAGGAAACGGCAAGGAGTTTCCTTGGGCCTGGGCAGCTTGGCCAGAGGCTTCTGAAACTGAACCCCATTCCCAGCCTTCCTGAGCTCCCAGTCTCCAATCCCAGCATGTGTCAGAACTGTGCAGCCAGCAGCACCTCTCCTGCTCCCCACGGAGCTCTGAATCACCTCATCCAAGTGGCCAGATCTCTTCAAGTTCCACAAGTCAAACTAACTCAGTTGCAGGACCAGCAGCTCTGGGAAGCACAACAAGGCATGACAGAGCTGCAAACCCCCTTCCATGGCTAGGGAGAGTGGGAGTCCTCAGGCCCTCTATCCAACTGAACCCAGAGGAAGGAGTCAGATGGAGCTGGGAGTGCCACAGTCCCACATATGCTACAGCAACTTCAGTGGGAGACAGCCTCTTCACACAGACTCTGTTGGGGGTGACTCTGGCTGGGGGTGCAGACTGCCCTCTAGTCCTTTGCATCGGCCTGCTCCTTCTCAGTCTGGGCTCCATGACCGTTTCCTCCTGAATGTACTCCATGACCCAAGTTCATGTCTCTAACCCAGGGCTATACCAGGGACTGAGCAGAACAGGCTTCTGGCATGGGCTATACAGCCCATAAGGATTCTCTTCCACACTGTCACCTTTAGGCTTTAGGACCCAAGCTGGTAGAGTTATTGGGAGTGACCATGCTAAAGCGCCAGACATGTTGACCTCCTTGGCCTTGCAGGACCTTAGCATTCCATGTGGGTTGTCCATTTGTCCCAGCTGTCTGTACTAAGTTGTTCTCTGGTATATTCCCACTATTTCCATCCTGGAGACCTTCAGCCTCTTCTTCCTCCTGGCATCCCACTAAAGCCAAACTCAGGCACCGGTCAGGGACCTATACCCAGGGAATCACATTGCCCAGCTGGCTCCAGCCCTTGGAAGCCAAGAATCCCCTGGTGAGGTTCTTCATTCCTTCATCACCCTCCATCCTAGGTAGGCTCCCGAATGCTTGGGCTCTGAGAGCAGTCTCTGCTCTACACCCTGCTGACTGTTCTGGATCCCCCAAAAGGGATACAACCTCAGCATCTGCCCACAACCTATCCAGATAGGATGATAGAGCATAGAAGGAACAGACCAGGCTGTGGTCAGGCTGCCTAGCTGCAGGTCTAAGCCCCTACTCTGCATTCATCACCCTTTGACCCAGAGACATTGTCTCTCCTGCACAGTGGAGAACTCAGTGAGTTTGGGGCGGGGGCTGCTTGAGCTACTGGAGTCCTCCATGGAAAATGCTCTCAGTGTTCGGGAGCGTATGTGTGTATGGAATACTCAGGACACAGTTTGTTCATATTGAGTGCTCAGTACCAAGCAATGTCTGGCCAGTCATTCTGTACCTGGGTCTATGCAGCCTGTGGATAGGACTCCTCCCTGTCCACATAGAGCTCAAACTGTAATACAAAGACACAGGCCATGAGAAGTACCAGAAAGCATCAAGGTGGGGCAACCCAGAGGTCCAAATGACTCTCCTTAACACAGGTCTGTCCTCTCTGGGACTTCTCACCCCCTCTAGGAAGCAGGGGCACCAATTCTGCCTCCTCCAGTGTCAGGGTGATGAATAAATGAGCAACTAGAAGAGGAGCTGCAGAAGGTGCCCTAGGCAATTGCCAGGTGCAGTGGAAAGGAGATGAAGGCCAGTCGTTTAGAGGGAGAGTTGAAAAAAGAGGATGAAGGCAACCTGTACACTGTAGAAAGAGTTTATGATAATTCAGAGAACCAAGGGAACTGTGGGAAGAGGCTGGTTCAAGAGAACAGGCAGACATGACGTACAGGCTTCAGACCAGGGCAGCTTCTGGGCAAGAAGGCGGATAGGGAAGGTGCTAATGAGAGAGACGGTGCACACCAGGGTGATGCTGGGAGCTGGGAGGAGCAGGGGTGGACTCCTCAGGTGGGGAGCAGCCATCCCTGATGAGTCGGGAAGGGGCTGGATAGACCTTCCACAAATCACAGAGCACTTGACTCAAACATACTTATGCCAAAGGGGAAAGGAGGTTCCGTACTAGAATAGAAGGGTGGACTTCAAGCACAGCTGGATCCAGAGTGACATTCTCTACTCTCATCTCTCATCTTTGATTTTCCTCCAAGGCCACTCCTTCTGGTGACAAAATCGGCCCTTAAGGCACCAAGCACAGTCCTAGGCTTAAGGTGGGTATCCACACCTGAACCATTCACTCCTGTGGGAATGGGCTGTGTTGGTTATCTCAGTCCAAGACTATGGTCCTCCCAAAAACCTGAGGCAGGGAGGTAGAGTGGGAATGAACCTCCAAGGGCTAGCCGCTTGGCAGGAATCCACGAATGGCCCTGACTGAGCTGCCAATCAGCAGCCTGGCTTTGAAGCCAGCACCTTCTCTGATTCTCACTGTGCAAGACATGTGTTTAACACACATTTTAGAAGTATGTTCTCTGCAAAATTCCCAACAGGTACAAAGAGCTTCACCAAGTTCCCCAGTGACCAGTTACCAGCCGGAGAATTTTACTCTTTAGCAAACCAGCCAATCAGAACTCAAGGGATTGCATCTCCCACGGTCACTGGCCCCCTTGGCTTGACCAGAGCAGAACTTGGTGGGTCTGGTAATAAAGCCAGTTGCCTGTGGTTAATGACTAATAAGACAATCAGGTTACACCCATCACAAAAATGTGGGCACCAGGAGAGAGAATGACTTGGGCTTTGGGAGTTTGATTGAAGTTACATGATCATAGAGGAAGGGGTTCCTGTGGCAGGCAGCCATATCCCACCCAGATCTCCTCTCCCAGGGCCTCCAGATGGATGACTGTTTCCTGAATGGAGCTCCTCTCTCTGGATGCATCCCTAATCTAGCTTTCAGGCTGTTCCTAAACTCACTAGAGAGACGTATACTCTAAGTGTCCGTCATGGCGCTGAAAATGGGGTATGTCCATGTGAACACTGGTGGTTCCCCTGGTCTCTTTTCAACACCTCATACTATTCTACAACCCAGCTATAACATGCTGAATGAGTCTCTTGGTTGAGGGCAATTAGTTGCTTTGTTTCCTCGGTCCTGCTACAATCCTGCCACAACAGTTTTGTGGCTGTCTCCCTGTGACATCATAGGAGTCCTCTAGGGCAGCCATCCAGGACAACGGGGCTGAGTCATGGAGTTTACACTAGCTGGAATTCACTAGCCCAGGCCAGGCTGCTGCTTGCGAGTGTCCCTACCCATGTGCGACCTCGCTAGCTGCTGCCTCCCAGCCCCTTGGCTGACATGTGCCCAATGCAGTAGGTGTTAAATGGTGTCTCCGGGTGGTTCTCATTCACATGGCCCTCTGAGAAGGCTGAGCCTCCGCCATCTGCTTTTCCTCTTGTGTAAAGTTTCTGCTCGTGTCCTTTGCCTTAAAATGTTGTTTGCTTTTCTTTGATTGCTCTTTCCCAAGCACAATCTAGCCATGTGACTCCTTGCCCTGAAGCCCTCCCATGGCTCCCTTGAGTCCAGAAGCAGAGCCCACACCCAGCAGCCTGGCGGGCAAGGCCTTGTGGTGGTTTGGTTCCAATTGTGTCTCCATTCCCTGTAGGAGATGCTTCCTGACTCTTTCCTCTCCCCCTCCCCTCCTCCTCCCAGGGCTTTAGGGTTCTTCCATATGTCTGCCATGTCTTTCTCTCTGCCACCTTTCAGGCTGGGTGGGGCTCATGCTGTACCACACAACAGGAACAGCCAACCCACAACCGCACCTAGCCGGCTACTCCCTCACTTTCCGGGTGTCAGCTGTAACATCCCTTACTCTTAGGAGCCTTCTACTCTACTCTCCTGTCCCCACTTCCCCCCAGCCACCCCAAACACCTCAGAGTCATCCCAGAGCACTGTCCCCAGGCTGTATTATCTCAGGCTTCTCCAAGAGGCAGCAAACTTCCTTCAAGCCAAGGTCATGACCCTTCGGTAGACCTGTATCTACACAGGGCCACCTCTACATCTTCCCAAAGCCCTCCAAAGATGGGCATGATTGGAGGGACAGGAAAGCACAGAGCTGGTGAAGAGGGACCTATTCCTGCACAGGTCCCAGGAAGGATTTGGAAGCCACCAGGAATCCAAAGGACAGTACAGGAGGGGAGGGTTCTGAGCTTGGACTCAGGAAACTAGCGCTGGTTCTATCTGTGCTGGTGACACATTTATCTTGTTATTTTATCCTCCTTGCCTCAGTTTCCCCTATAACTCGGAAACTTCTGGCCTCTTTCCTATCACAGACAGTTCCCCAAATAGCCAGCTTGAGGCCCAACCCACAATTCAGAGGGAACAGGCAGACCCTGGAGCAGACAAAGGGGCCTTGTTCCCCCAGCTCTTTGCCGGAACCCCCCCCACCTCCCAGCTTGGCTCCAGCTGAACAAAACCAGATGCCAACATGTGGGAGGAGGCAGAGGGCAGGCAGCATCCCAGGACCCCTCTCAAGGTCTGGGCTCCTGCCAGAAACACCAGATGCCATGGGATCTAAGGAGAGCCCCCCCCCCCACACTTCCCCGTAGCCTCAGTGGCACCAGGCCCTTGTCTGAGTCTCTGTCTGTCTCCCCTAGGGCAAGGGAGCCCGGAAAACCCTGCTCCCTCTCATCTCATGCAAGGCACATCCAAGCCTCCAGAAAGGCAATAATAGGTGGCCCTTTTGCTGATGAGAGGCCGGAACCCTTGGAGGTCATGGTCCCCAGCCCACAGGCTCAGCTTCAAGTGACTTGAGGCATCCAGATGATACCACCTTATTTCCCACGCCAGACCCTCCCCTGACTTCCTCTGAGAGGACTGCACAAGTGAGCTTCATATCATAGGAGTTCAGCTGACTGGAGTCTTTCTGCCCCACCCCACGGACACAAATCCGAGCAGGCAAGGAGACAATCCCCAGTGTTGGCAGTCCCTGCCCAAAGCCCAGGAACTGTGGCCCAGAGGCTGCAGCTCAAAGCCCGAGAGTTGTAGAGCTCCAAGGTGTAGAAGCCAGGTGTAGACTTGGGTTTCCAGGTGTTCAGACTGGAGGCTTATTGCCTGGGCATGAAGCCCCACAGCTCAGCACTGGGCAACTGCGGTATCCCCCAGCTCCTGAACAGGCCTTGGGCACGGGATCAGGGCCTTTGGTGGCAATATGTCATAGCTCTCTGGCCCAGAGTATCTGAGACTCGAACCCTTGGGGCTCTGCAGCTCCCTGGAACTCTTAGCTCAGACAGGCTCTCTGCCACTCTCTCCCTTTTCCTGTCCCTTGTCCCTGCTGTCTCTACAGCCTTTCTTCCTGGCTGGCAGTATCCAGCATTCTTTGACACACTTTATACTGTACTGGTCTCAGGCCCTCATGTCCCTCAGCTGAGGCCCAGGTGAGCTTAGTAAGTAAGAAAGGGGTGTGATCAGGTTTTCTGTGACTATCACAGTACAATTTTCCATGCCAAAGAAGGACTGTGTTTGCACCAATCACAGACCTCTTGCTGGGTACCACAAGAAGTGTCTCCCCTACCCCTACTCCCGGGCACCATGAGGACAGTGCAGCATCTGAGTACCAGAGAAGGGACTAACAACTGTCAGCTATGTCTCTGTAAATTGGCCCATCCCTCATCTTAGCTTATTTAAAGGAAAAATACACACTAAAAGGGTGTTTAGAGTAGAGGCCTGCTATTCACATTAGCAGCTTACTTACTAGATCTAACAAAAGAAAAAGTAATAAATTAAATAAGAAAATAATATCTAACAACTAAAGAGGGGGTGGTACCTCTGATTTGCCTCACAGGAACAGAAGCCACATGACACTTGTGGGCCAACTTCAGGGAGAAATGAGTCGAAGCTCCCATCTTCCACTTAGTCCCCAGGGATCAGTTAAGTGGCCAGCTGTGGCTTCCTGGGCTTACGGCAAACCAGCTGGCAGAAGGTCTCCTGCAGAGTCCGGCCCACGGGCAGAACTGCCACCCACCAACTGCGCGAAAGCAGTGAGGGAACCTCTGGGTTTAATATGGGCAAAGCAGACGAGGGCAGCATGGGGCATGGAACACATCACATACACGCATGTGAAAGCTGAGGGCATGCCTGCTTGCAACTGAAGGGGTGGAATGGAAACCAGAAAGTGGGCATTAAATGGAACCAACAAGGGTGCTCTCCCACTGCTGCGGGCCTTCAAAGGGGACAATCACCAGGAAAAAAATGGTTGGGCAGCACTGGTGAGATTGCTCAGTGGGTAAGGGCATTTGCTGCCAAGTCTGACGAGTTCCATCCCAGAGACACACATGGAAAGAAAGCAGCACCAGGACAGAACTTCAAGGAGTCTGACGTAAATGATGAAGCGTGTACAAGTGTTCTGTAAAATTCTACAACAGAAGAATTTTCTGAGCTGTTATTCGGTGTGGAACCCCTGCCTAGGGTGCTTCAGACCTGGGTCCCATCACCAGAAGTGGGTATCCCTAGAGCCACTTGGGTGGGGAGTAGGGTGGCAGGTTCTGTCCAGGGTCTGGGTACCAGAAACAGGCAATTGCTCAGCCATGAGGAAGTTGTTGGTAGACAATTAGGCCTATGGAGCTAGCAAGGGCCAAGGTACTACACACAGCTGCACAGGACTGCATGCCTTTGTTCCCTTTGTCCTCAGTCCTAAAGCCAGAGGTCACCTGCATCCTCATGTACGATTTACCCCTTGATATAGATGGCTTCTTGCCTACCTGCCTGTGGGCAGATCATCCCAAGGATGCTGGTAGATAGTTACTAAAAAGCCTGGGCTTTCTGGGATGCATCTGGGTGTACCCTACAGGGTCACTGTCCAGTCACATTGAACTCCCAGCAGTGATGGCATCTCCCTTATCCTGTCTCATCTTTGCCCCGCTGCCCGCTCCCATCTTCTGTGTCCCTCTTGGGACAAGAGGAAATGATGAATGGTTTCTACCTGCATATGGGTATGAGGAGAAGGATGCCAGTGCTGGATCTAACCAGAGTGCATGGTGAGGCTGTGGACAAATGCTGAGTCTTAGTATGGGAAGTCCTTCTGTCTATGTGTTGTTTTTATTGGTTAATGAATAAATCTGTTTCGGCCAGTGGCTTAGCAGAATTGAGCTGGACGGGAAAACTAAACTGAATGCTGGGAGAAAGAAGTGGAATCAGTGAGAAGCCATGTAGCTTCCCTCAGAAGACGGATGTGCTGGAACCTTGCCAGTAAGCTACAGCCATGTGGTGATACACAGATTAATAGCAATGGGTTAATTTAAGATATAAGAGTAAGCCAGAAATATGCTTAAGTTATTGGCCAAACAGTATTTTAAATAATACGGTTTCTGCATGATTATTTCTGGGCTGAGTAGCTGGGAATGAACGAGCAGCCTCTGCCAACAGAGTCTCGCCTAGCTGATCAGGGTGTTGAGGGACAGCTCATTCTCAGGATTTAGTGGCCTGGACCCCACAATCAAGACAGAGGAGCATCTTAAAACTTACTTTCTAAAGGGAGCCAGATAGTGACCAGACACAGCCTGCAGCCCCCTGGAGACTGAGTGCCTGCAAAGAGGGGAAATAGGCCTCTTTTATCAGTGACTGTCCTCCAAGCCAGACAAAGGCTACCATGGGGAGTTCAGCAGAGCCCCTTACCAATGATCATCCCAGCTGGATTTATCACAGTTTACACCCCTCATGGAGAGGTGGCAGAGGGCTGGAGATTTTTGCCTGAGTCTCCAGCTGCTCCCCACCACCTGGCAACACTGCAGGCAGCACATGGCCTGTGGGAGGGGCTAGAGTATTGTGAGGCAGGAAAAAGACTAGGGGAGGGGCTCCATCTATGGCTATAGCAAAGCCCTCATCCCTGCTGGTAAGGCTTTCCAGGTACAGCCAGTTAGGGGAGGAATGCCCACATCCGTATGGGTGACCCTTACCTATACTCTGCATGGAAGTACAATAAACACACTGGTCCTAAGCTTTGGCAGAATTACGACTTTGGGGGAAGGCTGACTTCCCCTGGGAAGGAATTTCAGCAACAGCCATCATCTCCCTGGGATGTCATCTCATGCTGTGATCACAGCTGGCCTTCAGGCCTGAAGACAAGAGGAGTGAGAGAGCTGTCAGGCCAGAGTTCCTTCAGGTCAAATGGCTGCACTATAGGGGGTCTGGCCTGGGCTGCCTGGGCTGTTCCTGGGCATGGGGGGGGGGGTCACAGAAGCAGCAGCAACTGTGCTGAGGGTAAGATGGTTCTTCCAGTGCCAAATGTCCCAAGCCAATCCCCAGCAGAGAAGGTGTCCTCCATAGCAAGAGCTTTGGAAAGAATGCACTACAGGGGTGCTTCTTCAAGGGCGTTTGCATCACTGATAGCCAGCCACTGCAGTCAGGGAGGTCGAGAGGCCAGGAGAGTCAGTTTGGCCTGGTGGCAATCTCTCACCTCAGAGAAAGACAGGCCATGCTTCTCCTCCCCGTCCCTGTGTCTGGTACCACAGGCCACATGGTGCCAGATAGGAAGGGGCAGGGGCATCTCAACTGTCAGTGGCTCAGCTGGGCTTTTCATGTTTGAGCACTGGGAATTCCCAGAGATGAGACTAGAAAACATGGGTCATCAGAGCCTGAGCCATAGGACAGCACCGAACAGACAGAAAAGGAGTCTCTGTTCTTCATCCTTAAGAGTCCAGACTGCTCAATACACATATATTTGTACCTGAGCTGCCTAGAGAAAGCACGGAAGGATAGTGGGAGATTTTGCGGCGAAGGAAGTCAGGCTGTGGCCCATCCCCATCCATGAAAGGCTCTGCTCCTCTTCAAGCAGGGATTCTCTTCCCTCAGTGACACTGAGATCAGCAGTTTCACCACCCCCAGGATCACTACTGCCTACCCCAACATACCCAAGCTTAAGCCCACAGGTACCGATGAAACTGTCCTGGCTTGTGGACATGCGCCCAAGCTTGGGGACTACATCCAACTGAGATGACTGAGGTGTCTGAGAAGCGGATCCCAGTCGGGTGTGGGAGAAGGGGGATTGAGCAATATGTGCTCCTAGCCAAAATAAAAGACCAGCCATCCTTACCAGACAGAAATTGGAAACACTCCTAAACAGACAACCCCATTAATCCAGTCCCTTCTCAAGAGACAGCAAAGGCAGGTGGGTGGATTGTGCTTCTCCAGAGCCAGGCAGCCCAAAAGCGCCAGATATGTGGCTCAGTGAAAGAAGGCCATGGATCTAGCATAAGGCTAAGCAGTTGGGACCGGAACTGGGTCTCTTGACCCAGCAACAGCACTTGTAACTTGAGCTCTTAAAGATTAGACACCCTGTTCTTGTTTCCTGGGACACACGCGCATGCATGCATTTGTCCTCTCTCTCTCTCTCTCTCTCTCTCTCTCTCTCTCTCTCTCTCTCTCTCTCTCTCTCACACACACACACACACACACACACACACACAATTTTTCAAAAAGTTTTTAAACAGCATTTCTGTGTAGCCCTGGCTGTCCTGGAACGCACTCTGAAGACCAAACTGGCCTCAGAGGTCCACCTGCCTCTGCCTCCCAAGTGTTAAGCTTAAAGGCATGTATCCAACATCCAACTTTTTTTTTCTTTCTTTTCTTTCTTTCTTTTTTTTCTTTCTTTCTTTCTTTCTTTCTTTCTTTCTTTCTTTCTTTGACAGGATCTCACTATGTAGCTCTGGCTGGACTGGAACTCATTATGTACACCAGATCCATCTCCTTCTGCTCCTCCTCCTGAGCAGTGGGATTAGAGGCACAACCATGTCCAGTTAAAGAAAATAAATCTTACCTGGACAGTCGTGGTGCACGCCTTTAACCCCACCACTTGAGAGGCAGAGGCAGGTGGATTTCTGTGAGTTCAAGCCCAGCCTGGTCTACAAGAACTAGTTCCAGGACAGGTTCCAAAGCTACAGAAAAACTCTGTCTCAAAAAATCAAAAAAAAAAAAAAAGAAAGAAAGAAAGAAAGAAAGAAAGAAAGAAAGAAAGGAAATCTTAAGGGTGTATGTGTGGAGAGATGGCTCTACATTTAAGAGTACTGGCTGCTCTTGCAGAGGACCTAAGTTAGATTCCGTGGTGGTTTGAATGAGAATAGTTCCCATAGGCTCATATATTTCTCATAGGCTCTTGTGTTTGAATGTTTATGGTGGACCTATTCAGAAAGGATTAGGAGTGTTAGGTCTCAAAGTCAGGACAAATGGCTAACTGAGGTGCCCATTAACCTGTCAAAGCCAACACTGATGGTCAGGTTCTCTCTGCATTCCTAGTCCCTACCTGTTACAGGGTATGACTGCCATACCTGGCCCCCTACCCTATACTTTTCCAGTCCAGTGGTTAGGCTGCCCTTCCCTGTGGAGTTCAGCCATGTTGGTCATGCCAGTCTCTTGGCCCAGGTTGCCCCTCTCAGTTAGCAGCTCATTTCTTGCTCTCCCTCCCCTTCTTTCCTCACATGGTTCAGCTCAGTCTGGTCATGTTCACTCTGGACTCTCCCAGATGTTCCTGCCTCTGACTATGTTCTCCCTTTTATTTATGATAAACCTCTTCCACGGCACCAAGAGCAGTCATGTCCTTTCTTTCATTCAAGGAAGTGTGGATTTACTGAAGAAGGTGAGTCACTGGGGGATGGACTTTGAGGTTTCAATATTCCACACCATTCCCAGTTAGCTTTCTGGTGCCTCATGGTTGTGTTTCAATAGGTAAGCCCTCAGCTATAGCTCCAGCTCCATGCCTGCTTGCCTACTGCCATGCCCTCTGTCTTGATGGCCATGAACTTCAACCCTCGGAAACTGTAAGCCCCAAATAGATTCACATTGGTCACAATATTTTATCTGAGCAATAGAAAAGTAACCAAGACAGATTGCAGGACCCACTTGATAGCTCATGATCATCTAAATTCTTAGGGGATCCAGCACCTTCTTCTGGTCTTCATGGACACTCCATGCATGTGGTACACAGACATGCTACAGGCAACACCTATACACATAAAATAATAAAATATTAAGAAGGAGAAAGAGGAGGAGAAGGAAAAGGAGGAGGAGGAGGAGGAGGAGGAGGAAGAGAAGGAAAAGGAGGAGAAGGAGGAGGAGGAGGAAGAGAAGAAGAAGGAGAAGGAGGAGGAGAAGAAGAAGGAGAAGAAGAGGAAGAAGAAGAAATAGCTCACAGTCATTATAATACACACTGGAGAGCAAGTTTGATGAAGTGAAACTCCCTCATAATGGAGGCATGGAAAGGAGCTAGAAGCTGACATGAGCAATCACTTCAGACGCCAATAGCTCCAGATCCATAGGTGCTCAAGCCCTGGACAGCTTCCCAAGCCTGCCTTTCCCCTCCTCTGTGAGCATCTCTCTCTTTTTTCTGCAAGTTCATCCTATACTGTTTATGTGATCTCCCACTTCCCACATGACAACTCTAGCCCTTTTAAAGCTAACTCTCCAACCTCTGTAACATACATTACCTTCTGGCTTGAATTTAACGGTTTTAGGGATGTCGTACAAGAAGAACTATCCAGAGCTTGTCCTTTTATGATCAGTTTGCTAATTTAAATAAACCAGAATTCATCCATGATACAGCTGGTGTCCAATCCCCTTCCTTTAAGATGTGGATGCCTAGTCTGTTGTTGGAGCAGATGAGCTGTGTCAATCTGTCCATCTGCCCGTCAGTAGATACTTCTGCTTAGGGCTGTGATTAGTGTGTGATGGGCCAGCAGTTCTTCACATCCCCACTTTCATGTCTTTGTGGTATACATTTCTGGGTTTTTTTTTCCTACAGAGACTCTCATATCTGTCCAGGGGGATCAGCCCCAGTTTGAAAAGAAGCAGGCCTGCTGTTTGCTAGGAGAGGAGCATGGTGAGGTGGGAGTATAGAGGGGATACCCTTGGACCACAAATGCACTGCTCTTGCCTGGAATAGTTTTAAAATCAAGACATTTGCAGAGTCTGTATTCTGGCTTCTCTTGAAAAGCCAGCAGGGGTATCTGACCCAGATGTCCACAGCCAAGACCAAGCCGTGGCCCTAATCTGTCCTGACTCTCTCTTATCTGTGAGTCGCCCATGCTGAGCTGAGCCTGAAGCTCTCAGAGACTGGGGGTGCCCTGAGAGACACCTCCCAGAGCTCCCTGATAACATGTAGTTTAGCTTTAGCTGGGGTTTAGTGGATCAAGGCAGAGGGGAGATGTCAGAGCCTTAAAGCAACAGGCTTGAAACCAGACACTGGCTGCAAGCTCCATGTTGGCTGAGGTCTGGATACCAAGAGAATGTGCTGGCCTAGCACACAAGCCTCACCCCTGTCAATCAACTTGACAGTCAGCCTGATTCTGGCCAAAGGGAAGGCACTTCCAGAAGCATACACTTGCCCATGCCACACCCTGCCTGGAAGCCTGGTGCCCTTGCTATCATCAGACCAGAGTCTGGATGGCTCAGCCTGGTCTTCAAGGTTCTTCTGTGCTTTCCTTTTCCCCTACCCCCACCATTCTCCTTCCTCTGTCCTGAGTCCCTTTCCTCTCACTCTTCCTGAAGCCTCCTACTCATCCTGCAGAACCCAATTCGGGCCTAATTTCAAGGCAAGAACCACATCCCTTGCACATCTGAGAGCATCTAAAAGAAGGCCTGGTACAAAGTGGAACTAAATGAACAAGTGAAGAAAAGAGGGGAAGGATGGAGTGTGCTGGAAAGAGAGGGAGGAGGAAGGAAGGGGAGAGAGACAGAAGGGCAGACAAGGCACAGAGCAGGAAGAGATGAATGGGAGATGGGTGGACAAAAAGGAGGATAAGGATGGGAGGAGAAAGGGAGGGATTGTGGGAAGGGGGGCTGTTGTAGGGAGGCTTCTTGTTTGTTCCTGGCCACTTAGCCCCGAAATAATCACACAGAAATTAAATCACTGCTTGGCCCATTAGCTCTGGCTTCTTATTGGCTAACTCTTACATATTAATTTAACCCATTTCTATTAACCTGTATATTATCATGTGGCTGTGGCTTACCTGGAAAAGTTCCGGTGTCTATCTCCAGTGGGATAACCTGGCTTCTTTCTGACTCTGCCTCCTTTCTCCCAAAATTCAGTTTAATTTTCCCTGCCTACCTCTATTCCCTGCGCAGGCCCAAGAAAGTTTCTTTATTAACCAATGGTATTCACAGCATACAGAGGGGAATCCCATATCAGGGGGCTGAACATGGGGTTGAGGAGGAGTTCTTGGAAGACATCAGGACCTTGCTCAGGGGAGGTTCTCAGCAGGAGCTGAGGCACTAAAGGAAAAAGAGATATTGGAAGTAGCACTTGGGCCAAGGATGGGCCAACGACTCAGGCTGGGCTCTGGGGAAAAGCAGATACACAGAGGTGGCAGCAGAAGCAGCCCCCTGAGGGGACCTGGTCAGTGAGAAAGAGGAGGAGTATACAGGAGAGAGACTAGGGTGGGGCCCCAGGGTTGGCTGCATGGAGAACTGTACAGTAGGGCAGTGCTGGAGCCTGCTGGGGAGTCTGAGCAAGGGACAAGCCCCACGTGAGACTGTGAACCATATGGGTCTTGGCAGGTAAAGAAAGAGGACGGCAAGGCAGGATGGAGTAGCCTAAAAAGAATCAGAGGATACAAACCAGCTGGGCAAGGCAGGGGAGTCAGGCCACAGAGGGCGTGCAATCAGCCTTTCTGAGACCCCCTCCCATACTCTTCTGCCTCTCAGTTCACATAGAGGGCAGAGTGGGGTTGGGCTGGGACCAATTAGTTACCACTTACAGCAACAGGGCTGCAGGGTTGTTCAGCAGAGAGAAGCCACTAGGGGGCAGGTTAACAGAGATCTGGTCTACAGGAAGTGGGAGTAGAGGATAGTTTATTTCTTAGTATTACCTGGATCTATATCTCAGACTCTGTTCCATCCCTCTTATTCCCCAACTCAGCCCCCGTTAGCCACTCTCATTGGCTGTCCTGGAACAGATGCCTGACCACTCCCATTCAGTGCACTAGTGGGCTTTGGCCTCTCAGTTCCAAAGAGTGGTCTTTCCTGCTGTCCCACCCCATCACACAGATGTAGCCCAGGTCAGCCAGACTCCAAATTCTCTTAGCCCTTACCCTGGCTGAATACCACCTGGGCCACAGCCCAGTCCTGAGTCTGAGTGGCGGTGGAGGTTAGGAAGTCTCCCAGGACCAGCATATCTCTGGCTGTGCCCTGTCATCCTAGAAAGCCCTTAGCTGCGATCTCATTTTCCCAGCCCAGATGGCTGTGAGCTCACCACCTCCACAACCCAGCAAGCTTGCCACTGAGCCCAGCAGGCATCCTCCATCAGCGGTGCTACTCATCATACTGGTGACCCTAATCCTATGTGCAGACAGGGCTAGCTAGCCCCTAAGCCTTCCTCTCATAAGACGTCCTTGTCTGGCTGGTCCTCTGCAACCCCCCGCCCCCAACCACTCCTTCTCCTCCGCTGCCAGGAAAGGAAGGAAGGAAGTTTCCTGCAGAGCATCTCCTACCACAGACCTCAGGCCAGCAGCCCCATCCTATAGTGAGAAGAGCCTGGAAGGGCTGAACGCGGGCTCCCTCCTGCTGTCACATCCTGATGCAGACCTCTAGGCTGATCCCTGCACCTTTCTGATGGATGTCCAGATGCTCACCTCCTCAGAACCGATTTAAGCACAGTAAGTCCTGTCTCATCTCCCTTGACAGTCCTCAAATGTCACAATCCCATTGCAAACTCCAGGCCCCATGTTCATGCAGCCTCAAGTCTGAGTCCTCCTGCCCATGTGCCTTGTTAGGTTGTCTCTGTGGCCCTGAGCAGACATGGTGGCCATTTCCTTTCCTTCCTAAGCTACCTTAATGACTTGTCTATAGCCATGACAAAACGCCATGGCCAAAGCAAACTTATAAAAGAAAGCATTAAATTTGGGGCTCACAGTTCCACAAGGTTAGATTCCATGATCATCACAGTAGGGAAATGCAAGAAAGCAGGCATGGAGCCGGAGCAGTAGCTGAGAGCTTACATCTGATCCACAAGCATGAGGCAGAAAGCTAACTGCGAATGGTGAAGGGTGCTTGGAGAGGTCAGAAAAGGGCGTAGGATCCCCTGGAGTGGAAATTACAACCATGTAGGTGGTTGGTAATCAAACAGGTCTTCTGGAAGAGGAGTCAGTGCTCTTAACAGCTTAACCATCTCTCCAGACCCACAAAAAATCTTTTAAAAAATTCAGTGATGGATTAGGGAATGTTGCCCAGCTAGTGATATGCTTACCTGGTGTGTAAAGAGTCCTGGGTTGGGTTTCCAGCACCACATAAAAACTGGTGTGCTGGCAGGTGCTTATTCCCAGCACCTGGGGGTTGGAGGCAGAAGAATCAAGAGTTCAAGGCCATCCTTGGCCACATATCAGGCTTGAGGTCAGTCTGAGCTACAGGAGACCCTGTCTCAAAAGAAAAGAAGAAGAAGAAGAAGAAGAAGAAGAAGAAGAAGAAGAAGAAGAAGAGTCAATGAGAAGTGTGGTAATTATTATTTTGCATTTTTACTGTCTGGCTTCATTAAAAACAGCTGATATTTTACAGCTGCTTCTTCAGTCTGTCATAATATCTGATTTTTGTTGAACCTATGTGAGGAAAATCTGGTGTTTCACAGATATGAGGTGAGAAACGGCAGGGCGTTTCCACAGCCTTTCATAGTCCCGGATGCTTCCATTTGCTGTAGCACCCAAAGGCAGCGAGGAGCCCTTTCCTCAACCCCAACTACAGTGTGGGGTGTGCACCACCTGGGGGAAAGCTTTCTTGTGTGATTACTAGAAAACTGGTAGACTGACCTTGCTCTCCAAATGGCTCTCACAACTTGCCTCCCATATTCGGGAAACACTTTCCTGCTCTGTACAGTTCTACTCCTGTAGTGTGGTGCCTGCACTACAGGACAGTTAACGCTACTGCTATGGTTCGCGAGTTTCTGGGCAAGGGACTGAAGATCGAAACATGCAGAGACACAGACACAAAGAGATGAGGACGCGGGTCATCCTTGACACAAGAATGCCAATGCCAAGTTTATTGTGCTCAGGGAAAGCTTATATAGTCCTCTGACCACACCCAGCTCTAATGTTTCAGCTGCAGACCCTCCAGCCTGCCATCAGGGTCTCATGATCAGAGCAGCTGCAGCCTTCTCAGAACAGAGGAAAAGTTGTTTGCTCAGAGCAGCTGCAAGCATAGGAAAAACAAGCTGCTCACAGAGAATTCGGGGTCCAGGGGACCATAGCCCCCAGCAGCTTCCAACACTGCTCATCTTTCAAATGGTGACTCACTCCACTATCCACTAAGCCTTGAATGTGATGGTTCCTTGGGCCACATCAATAGAATCATTTCTATGCACCACCTCCTAGGGCTGGTAAGCATTTCCTAATATTTTAATTTTTACTCGAAAACTGGTATCTTATCATTGCAACCCCAATTCCAAGGGTAACAAGATAGGAAGAGCTCCTGGCTTGCTGGCTTCAGGTTCCCAAAAGACCATGCCTCAAAGGACTAGGTAGAGTGAGTAAGGAGGACACTGATTCCCTCTTCTGGCTTTTGCCCATACATACACAGGCACATATAGTCACACTCACACTCACACACACACACACGCATGCACACACTTGCACAAAGTATAGTTGTATGCAGCCTGATTCATGTTTTTCCTGTCTTTCTATCATCATTGTAAATGTCAGCAAGACAAAAAGAATAAAAAAATCTGACGATTATTATGAAAATAATTCAAGCCATGTGAATCTTTCCCAGTCCATTTGTTCTGAGAGACTTTTACTGAGTAAGCCTGGCTGACCTAGAACTCACAGAGGGGGGCCTGCCTCCGCCTGAGTGCTGAGATCACAGATGTGAGTCCTGTGATTCTTCTGAGTCTTGGGTCATTGTCAGAGGCCTGCGGACTAGTAGGAGTACTAAGAGCCAAGGCTAAAGATAGATGCTGTGGAAAGCCAGAAGTGAGAGGCTGCAGGCTCCAGTCTTTGGAGTTCCAGGATGCTGCTGAACCTTAAGGACCAGGCATCCAGACACCTTTGCAATTGCAGCTTCTGAGCATCCCCACGTCCGAGGCCCAGCCAGGATGCTGCCTGCTGCTGGATGACAACTGTCTTGTGCCGGGTGGCTGGATAAAATCCAGGGTAACAAGCCCCCAGCCTGAGCACCTGGAGCTGTAAGCTTGCATCCTCTACAGCCTGGAGTCACAGGACCCTGGCTCTCAGGGCTTGAGCCAGGAGTCTCTGACTGTGCCAGTCCAGCCCTGGGGAACATCCCCCCCATTGATTCCTCTTGAGCACAGCAGGACCACCAGCTGAGTAGTGACAGCTGGAAGCAGTCTAGTGTGGGAGAGGGTCTAGTGTAGGGGAGGCCTTTTCAAGTATTCTCTATGGCTCTGCTCAGCAATGTCTATTTCACAGATGGGTAAACCAAGGTTCAGGAAGAAAGTGGATTCCCTTTCAGGTCACAGTGGGAGGCTACAATCAAAAAGTCACCAGATTCCTAGAATATTGTGATTGGGGAAGGAAGTACTGAGAGACAAAGGCCCCCAGGAAGGGGACGGAAGTTCACAATGTTGATTACTTCTAGATTTTCCATTTCTAGTCCTTATTCCATGTCAGACCAGAGAGGGGGCTTCTCTGAGCACAGATTATTTTTAACTCACAACAGCTCCGGGAGGAAGGAGACACATGCCCATTTTATAGCTAAGGAAACTGAGGCTCAGAAAAGTTAACTGGCTTAGAGCTGAATAACTAGTGAGTGGCAGAACTAGGGAAGGACCTAGGTCTCTGACCAGCAGCACCGCCATCAGCTGCCTAGGAGGAGGGAGCTTTAAGGCAGTTGGGAAAGAAAGCGACACCATGAGAAGCGTGTTTGGTTGGAGGCATCACCTCAGCCCCTAACACCTCTAAACCCAAAGAGTGGAATGTTTGGGTTAAGGCTTCACCCCAGTCCCTGGGTACCCCAATGAGTCTGGGATGTTTGGTGGAAAGTCCCATTCCAAGCCCCCTCTGAGAAAGCCCGCCAAAGAGTGACCCCTCCCCAGAGAGGATCAAGACCACTCCCACAGGCTATTTAAGCTGCCTCCCAGAGAACAAACACGTGGTCTTCCCTGTCTCCCTTTCCCCTCTCCGTGGTGTTTTCGGTCTTCCTTTCCATCTCCATTCCTGGGTGGCTGGAAGGCCACCCAGAAGCACTGGCATCCATTAAATCTAGACTTTTTTTTAATTCAGTTTGATTTGGTCTGATTTAGGAGAGGTTTATTGGGACCTTTAAACTTTCCAAAGGGCATGGAATAAGGAAGACTTTATTAAAAAAAAAAAAAAAAAAAAAAAACACCTTTCCTTCTAGCCTCGGAATCCCAGGCTCCTAGCCCTGCCTAGCTACCAAACTTCTTTATTCCCTTGGGATTTTACATATGCTCTTCCTTCTACCTGGATCAATGTTCCTAACACAGGAGTGTCATGTGTCTCTCTCTTCGGGAAGGCCTCCTGGACTAGAAGGGTCTTCTCATAGTCCCTGAACCTACACCTTTGTTCACGGCATATTGATTCTGCTGGACTGTCACGGTGGATCAGGAGGCTTCTGAGGTTCTTCAACCAGGGACCCTTTCCAAGAGAAGGGAAGCCCTTGGCTCTGGCCCCACTGGGACTGCCCCAGAGGATTCCCTCAGGAGTGAGGAGTATGTTCTTCCCAGTTTGGCATAGCTCTAGTATTCCCACAGCCAAGAGGACTACAGTCCTATGGGGTTTAGCACTGGAGGCAAGTTCCGGCTCCCTGCCTCTCCTGTCGTATCTCCGGTGCTGCCGAGAGGTGGGCAGAGACTTGGAGACCTCAGCCTGGCTCTTGAGGGTATCAACGAGGGGAACTCTGTCTCAATTGAGCACTGCCCAGGGTGAGGGGGTGGAGGAGGAGGTGGCAGGTATGGGACATCCAGAATGCCAGGAGGGCTAAAATCCGTGATGCAGAAAGGTGGGGACATGGGGAGAAGAAGGACAAGGATCTCAGAGGCAGCAGTGGGTGGCGGAGAGGGAGGCAGGAGGTGCCCTGGGTGGCACAGGAGCAGGGAAAAGATAGGTCTGAAGTAACTACTGTGGAAGTGGGGACAGAGTAGGCATGGGACCTACTTCCTGACCCAGTTTGGCAGGGCAGCACAGACCTAGTGACATCTTAGAATACCTCATGTAATAAACTCAGAGTCCTGAGCTGGGAACTCCCAGGTAAGGCTTGCCTGAGTCTTGCCAGCCCTGCTAATCAAGAAAGGAGGTTGGGCCCTACAGCCGGATGCCTGGGTCCAGATCCCTGAGTCTCAACTCTTACTGTCAGCCTACTGAACGGCCCACACTCACTAAGAAGGGGCCACCACACCCCTCACCCCACTTCTGGCAGATCTCGTGTGCAGCACCACAGGGATCTGGCTAGGTTCATTTTGTTCCCAACATCCTTTGGGAAAATATTCCATCATCATCTGCAGGCTCCCAGTCTTCCATGATTAGCTCTTGATGGGTAGTATACACCCTGGCACTGGCCTCTGTCCACTTCCATATCATGCCAATGCCTTAAAAAAGCACTGGCAAAGCCTTTTGCCTGCCTTCTCTCCTCTCCACTGTTTGGCCTGCATCCGTGGGACAGATCCAAGTTCCTATAGGCACTGTCAACCTCTGGGCTGGCACTGTTTTCCAGAAGTATCCAGGAGCAGCCTGGAGGCTTCCAAGGACACGGAGCCAGTGCAAAATCAAATGTCCCAGGGACCTCTTCCCAGGCCCTCTGTGAGAACCCTGGCTACATTCCGACCTTCAGTCCTGCATTGGAGATTATTCCTCTCTCGCATTCTTTTGGAATTGTTAGTTTCCACTTGACTAACAACGGAGAGAGAGCATCATCTTGTTCAGTCCTGTGAACAGGAAGCATCTTAGGCAGGCTGCAAAAACAGGAGGGACCCAGACTCAACATCTCCAAGCCCTCCCTACCCATGGCCTGGTCTCAGCTGAGCAAATGGCAACTTCTTACCTGCCAGTAGAGGGAGCTGGTGGGAGCCACGAGGGTGGTGGGACCACTGTCCACTTAATGCCTGGTACCCATTGGGTCTTGCATACCTGGACTTCTTGCTTATATCAGTTTCCTTTTCTGACTAGAAGCCTGAACCTTGCTGTTCCTCCAGGCCCCAGAGGAGAGATTTCATGTGATCTCTTCGCCTCTGCGCTGTGGCCTCACCAGGCTCCATTTCAGCTAAGCCAACCTTGTGTCTGTTGTGGAATATTAGTCTAAGATGTGTTACATTTGTTTATGCTGTGGGATATTTTTTAATGATGCAAAGATGTGTTACATTCTTTTATGTTGCATTTGTTTAACTCTGTGAAGCTGTTACCTTGGCTGTCTAAAACACCTGATTGGTCTAATAAAGAGCTGAACAGCCAATAGCAAGGCAGAAGAAAGGAGAGGTGGGGCTGGCAGGCAGAGAGGATAAATAGGAGGGGAATTTTGGAAAAAGAAGATCAAGGAACAAGAAAAGGAGAAGAAGGGAGGACACCAGGAGCCAGCAAGGCACGGAGTAAGAAGTAAAGAAAGGTATACAGAATAGAGAAAAATAAAAGCCCAGAGGCAAAAGGTAGACAGTATAATTTAAATTAAGAAAAGCTGTCTAGAAATAAGCCAGGCTAAGGCTAGGCATTCATAAGAAAGAGTAAGATTCTTTATTTGGGAGGTGGATGGCACCCCCCCCCCAAAAGAGTAAAGAACAAAGAGTGAAAAATAACCAACTACAAGCCTCTCTGCTCCCCTTCCCAAGGACCCTTGATGGAGGAAGGTCATTGGCTAATAAAGGAACTGCCTTGGCCCATTTTATTGGTTAGAGGATAGGTGGGAGGAGTAAACAGAACAGAACGCTGGGAGGAAGAGGAAGTGAGGTCAGTCTCTCGACAGCTCTCCTCTCGGGAGCAGATGCCTGAGAGAGACGCCATGCCCCGCTCCCGGGATGAAGCTCCGACCCAGGATGGACATAGGCTAGAATCTTCCTGGTAAGCGCACCTTGGGGTGCCATACACAGATGATTAGAAATGGGCTAAATTAATATGTGAGAATTAGCCTAGAAGAGAATGGGCCAAGCAGTGTTTAAATGAATACAGTTTGTGTGTTGTTATTTCGGGGCATAAGCTAAGCTAGGGGGAGGCGGCCGGGGGTGCTGAGACCGCAGCCCCGTCGCCCTTATTACTACATTTTGGCGCCCAACGAACGTGGGGCTCGAACCCACGACCCTGAGATTAAGAGTCTCATGCTCTAACGACTGAGCTAGCCGGGCAGGCGGCTGGGGTGTTGGGGACGCAGCCCCGCCGCCGCCCCCATTACTACAGACCCTGTGCTTCCTCCCCCTCTCCCTGGAGACCACACCCACTGTCAACCTAGGGACCAAATGAACTCTACCCCTCCTCCACAAACCCACTCTGGGTGAGCATGAAGCTGGGGTGGAGCAGGTGGATATACACTGACCATAAGAGGTACCCGATGTTAGGTGAGTCACATGGTCACTGCATCTGCCTTAGTTAGGGTTACCATTACTGTAATGAAACACCATGACCAAAAAGCAAATTGGGGAGGGGAGGAAAGAGTTTATGTGGCTTACACTTCCAAATGTAGTCCATCACTGAAGGAAATCAGGACAGGAACTCAAACAGGGCAGGAGCCTGCAGGCTAGGAGCAGATGCCCTGGAGGGGTGCTGCTTACTGGCTTGCTCCACATGGTTTGCTCAGCTGGCTTTCTTATAGAAGCCAGGACACCAGTCCAGGAATGACACCACCTACCATGGGCTGGGCCCTCCCTGACTGATCAGTGATTAAGAAAACACCTTATAAACAGACTTTGTGGAGGAGGCATTTTCCCAACTGAGTTTCTCTCCTCTCTGATGACTTTAGCTTGTGTCAAATTGAGTTGACTTAAAACTAGCCAGGACAGCATCTGTGTTTACCCAACAGTGACAATCATTTATCCCTGCTTATGAATGCCCCGGGGGGGTCTATGTCAGCACCCCAACCTCACACTGGCCCACCTGTCCTCTCACTGACCTTGAACTGAAAGGGTACCCATAGCTCCATCTTTTTGGATGGAGGTAGAAGGTGGCAGCCCATCACTGTGGAGGGCGGGGCTGGAGCTGAGCTGCAAATGAATGCTCATACAAACAGCAGCAAGGGCTGCTGCTGCAGAAGTCAGGACATCTTGTTCCCACAGCAGGACCTCAGGGAGACTGGCCTGGCCACACCTTAGCTACACTGGACTGTCGTCCGTCCAGCTGCATCAGTGACCCCATCACCCTAGCCCAGCTGTTTTTCTCCTGTGTAATAGGAGATGGAACAAGGCAGCTCTTGCCATTATTTGGTCCCATCTTCTGGGACTCTCCCTGGCTACAGGAAGGAAGAAAACATCCCTCACTCCTTGAACCCCTTTGGGTGGGGCTATCAAATCCATGAGACTTCACGTGGGTGCTCACCGAGTAAAAAGGGTCCTGATCTGACCCTGGGTTACTTAGCTGCCACCCTCAGAGGTCAGAGGTCTGAAGCTGGAAAAGCAGCAATCATGAGGACCTCTGATGCCTGGAACATTCACTGGACCAGACATGCCTGGTGTGTCCTGTGGAGTAGCTCATTGAGAAATAGCCATAAATATTCTTAAAGATGATGGAATTGGAGACTATGGGATCGTAAATCACTAGTTCAAGACCAAAGGACAAGGACCAGGACCGGCTACTGGCTCAGTTACCTCAGGTGCCATTGCATACAGCGGGGAATCACATTCCTAATGCATCTGCTGGTGTCTCAAGCTGAGCCACCTCCAGCTGCCAGTGGTTCCTTGGCCATTGCAGGTGGAAAAATAATTGTGGTGTTGGCTGAGCTGGGGTGGCTGGAGGGCCCGAGACTCCTCCTCCAGTCCTGCAGTGCCAGGCCTGGCTGACAAACATGAGAGAGAGGGAGGGAGGTTGGTGAAAGGGCTGTTCAAGGGTGGGCGTGGCCTCACGGACTGGAGGAGCTGCCTCCTCCCCCGCCCCACCCCCAGCAGGGTGAGACTGGATCAAGTCTCTGGCCTTAGCTGCTGCTGGCTTCTAGCCCCACAGTCTGGAAGAGGGGTAGCCCCAAGACATACTAGCTAATTTCTCTCCCAACGAGCAGATGACAAGATCTTAACTGAGCACCTACTGAGTGTCTGCAGCCTTATTCTGGGATGGTGTCAAAGGCACAGGCTCCAGGCCTGCTGCTTACACCTGGCAGGAAGGAACAGTGAAGCCAGAAGTAAGTAGAATGTGCTTGTTTCCAGCACCCCAAGAATCTTCTCTGGACAGATGAAGCCAAGCTCAGAGAGTATATGCCACCCCAGGGTCTCAGCCAGGCACCCAGAGTCAAGCTGTGGAGCTCCATATCTCGGCAAACTCTGGGTTCGTAGGGGCTAAGTACCTACAGTGTGCCAGGCTGTTTCCATGCCTACCTGGTCCTCCTAAGGTCCCTCAGTTTAGCCAACATCAGAGACATGGTATCTGAGGCTTCAGGTGGGGGAACAGCTTTCAAGGGTCCCCCAGCTGGTTGGAAAAGACAGTTGGCATGTCTGTTCCTGATCATCCGGCCACAGGGCCCGTAGCTATCCCTACATTTCTTCTGAAACCTACTATCATTTGGATCATGAGAGGATGCTGTCTTGGCAGGACACAGCAGGATCAGGGCACTGGCTGGAGGGGGTGGTGCTGATCCGCCTGCACAGAGGACATCTGGGAGCTGGACCTTGGCTGACACCATCCTCTCTTTGACAATGGTACGTTATTTATCTAGCTCAGCCACACACATGAACTCCCTGGACAATTCTGACCCCTTGTAAGCAACAGCACTGTTAGAATGTAACGGTTGCAAAAGGAAGCCAAGCATATGCAGCGTCTTTTCTGTATTCCTAAAGAATGTGATCATGGCTGACACTTGGCTGGACCCAGCATGAGACAGCAAGGGCCCCATGTAGAGGAGTAGGAGAGATTCTTGCACCTCCACAGATGCCTTAGCCAGCTTGTATTACTGTCAAGGTAGCACACGCAGACCATCACCTGTGCCCAACCAGGTTCTTGTCCCAATCTCCTTCAAGAATGTAGTGGGAAGACAGCACCACGTAGGTATGTACAAACAGGAGATACTTCATTATCAATTCAGGATCAATAACCTTAAAAGAGGTAGAGGAACTTAAAATAAATTGTACCACAGACATTTGGAAGCTGGAAACTGAAGCACGGAGTTTCAGAGGACCGTGTGTGTGTGTGTGTGTGTGTGAGAGAGAGAGAGAGAGAGAGAGAGAGAGAGAGAGAGAGAGAGAGAGAGAGTCTCCTGTGAGTCCATCCCAGGCAAATCCTGCTTCATCCTCAGTTGAATTCTGTTGCCGATTGGCTGACTGTGGGCATGGAACTAGAGCATAAGTGAAGCCCAGTCAGGGAAGAGCCCTCAGACCTGGAGGGGAGAGGAAGAACACCCCACAGCCCAACCCCCACCCCAGAGCACACCAATAGCTGCTAAAGGCTCACAACCAGGCTTGCCAGTCTGTCTGCGGATGCTTGTTAAAATGTTCCCCACAGTTCCCTTGGCCTGCCACTTTCCTGTGTTGTTCAGCCAGGGCTTTCTGTGGTTTCTGCAGTGGCTGCTGCATGAACAGCTATCAGCTGCCAGGAGATCATGGCTCTGTCCTGGAGTCCCACATACACCCAACACTAAGGGAAGGAGTAACTTTATAGAAAAGAGCTTTATTGGGTTCACAGTCCTGGAGCATAGGGGCAGGGCTCCACCTGGCTCTGGTGACCACCTGAAGACTCATCACAGTGACAGAGTGTGTGCCAATAAGGAGAGGCCACAGCACCCGACAGGCAGCCAGAGGGTGATTCAGGAAATGGGCTCTGGTTCTCAAGAGAACACTTTGGGAGTCTCATAAGACCTACCCCAATTGCTTCTGGGGGCAGCATGACCAGGAATCCCAGCTTCCCCTGCCCAGGCTCCACCTTGTAAAGGTCTCCACATCCCCACACAAGCCAGCGAAGCACCAGGCCTCCTACATAGGAGCCTTTGGAGAATGAAAACCATATCCAAACCAGAACAGACCCTTTCTACTCTGAGATGCTGTGTTTGTCGTTATTACTGTTGTGCTGTTATTTATTTATTTATTTTGCCCTGGAACCAGAGCACCAGGTGGAAGCACCTGGGGGTAACTGGAGGGTTAACATCTTGCTGTGAGCAGAGTTAACAGCAGAGGGTGTTTATCACATGGATACATTCTAACAAGTACCTATCAAGTTCTGGAGACCACACAATGGTTGAAACTACAGGCTTGACAGGTATAGCTGTCAGCCTGCATAGCAACTGCTAGCCAGGTACTGAAGGGCCTTCTGAAGACATTTGCCTACTCTCAGCTGGAAAGCTGCCCTAACCACGAATCTACTGTATCTCCTGGGTAAAAGCAGTATGTATGTAACCTGTGCATCTGCTCATGGTAGCCCTATCGTGACATGGTCAGGATTCTTTTTCTTCTTGTATTTTACCTATCCATTACCAAAACCAGACTTTCTCTTTGTGATAGGAAATACGGTTGTTCTAAATCTAATAACCATAGACAAGGTTCCTTCTCCCCTCCCAAAATGAAAATATGTAAGGACTCTATTGTGACATGTCTCAGAAAACAGTAACAAAGAACATGTATCAGTCACCTTGGACAAGATTATGCTATATAACAAGTCACCCCAAGGCCTCCTTAGCCCAGACACAAAGGTTTATTTATTACTATCTCCGGATTCTAACTGGATTCAACTAGAAGCCCTCCTCATCCTGGGATCTCAGAGACCCATAGTGCCCAGCACTAAAGTTTGAATGATGCTTCAGCATTGGGTTGGGGGAACAGTCAGGACTGGGTACCGCTCTTACAGCATTCACAGGAAATCTCCCAAACCACTGAGCTCACAAGTTCATAGAACAAGTGTACAGCCACATCAAACCTCAAAGGGAATAAAGAAGGATAGCGCTGCCCAGTCTGAATGATACCGTGCTTCTGTGACAGCAGGCGTGGCTGGTGCTGGGCCCAGACTAGGACTCCACAGTGGAACTACCTCAAGGAAGGGACAGGGTGCCAGCTGGCCCCATGCAACTGCCCAGGGCAGCAGCCAAGAGTCAGTCATCCTGGAGGGGAGACAACATGGAGTAGCTCCCCAGTCTCCGGACATTGCAGCCAGCTGGACCCCCAAGGGACCCCAAAGGACAAGAATTCTTGGGTAGGAACAAACACACACTACAGCCAAGGAAGAGTGTAGGCGTGGTCCGCCTAGGCCCTCCAGATGCTTTAGATATGGAGTCTGGGTGTTGGCTCTCCCCTCTGGTTCTTGGGTGGCTGTGGGTGCCAAAGGGGTTTAGGTGGAAGAAACAGCCACCAGCTTAGCATCCTTCAGGTGGCTTTTCCTGACCAAGCTTGGAGCAGCCAAGGGGCCTGTTCAAGTTTATGGTACCCATTGAGAAACTGGGCAGAGGTTCCAGAGCACCCCAGAGCCAAGGGGGGGCACCTTTGAAGTATCTGCCCTCCCCAGGCACTCTTGGGGTTTTGGAGGACTTGGGGGAAAGATCAGAGTTCCTTTAAAACAATGATGGGTGTGACCACGACCAAGCAACTGGGGAGCAGATTGGGCGGCTGCCGGCTTGTGTTTAAATACATTCCTAAGCTACGAAGGAAGAAATAAAAGTGGTCCCTTGTCTGAGAGCTGAAGAGACAGCAATATTGTGGTATAACTAGGACCAGATGGGCTCTGGGAATTTCCAAAGGCGTTTAGCATATTAGACAAAATAGCCTTGCAGACACACGCCATAACTGTGTCTGGCTGCCTGCATATCAGTTATGGAGACAACAGACCAGCAGGCTGTGCCTTGGCTGGAGGGTGGAAAAGATCGACCTCTGATTGGGCTCTGCCCATTCCTCTCTGCCCAGTGTGAGCCCCCTAGACAAGGCCCCATCACCACAGCCCGAAAACAGCAAGTCAGAACCAAGAAGGGGCTGACAAGGTTTTCGACCACTTACCCAGCCTGGTCCAAAGGCCCAAACCTTCCACTGACACAGTTTTTGGGGTACAGGGGGGCTATGTTCCCCAGGGCACTCAGGGGTGGAGCTAGAGCAAGCATAGAAGCTCTAAGATACCTGGAGGAAACCATGCGAGACACATAGTTCCCACTGAGCGGACCGGGAATGAAACCAGCTCACATTCAGGGGTGCCTCAAAGCATTTGTGACACTCTCCAGTCAGTGCTGGCTCTAAGGATGTCCCTCCCACACCAAACAGCATATTCTTAGTCAATATGGAAAGAACTGAGTCCTTTGACAAGGTGTGCCAGGCATCAGGAGAACAATAGGCCCAGGTGCCCATGAGGGAAGGCCTGGCCTCTGCCTCCCTGTGGTCTCTAGCGCCTGCTTGGGGCAAGGCGCCTGTCTCTGAGGTCTCAGGTCCCCTGACTATACATGGGATTGCCCTCATTTTCTCTCTGTTATTGTAATGAAACACTGACCTAGAACAACTTGGGGAGGAGAGGGTTTATTTCAGCTCATAAGTCACACCCCCTCACTGGAGGAAGTCAGGGCAGAAACTCAAGGCAGAAACCGAAGCAGAGACCATGGAGGATGCTGCTTACTGGCTTTCTCAGCCTGCTCTCTTATACAGTACACCCCCTGCCTGCCCAGGAATGGCCCCACCCACGGTGAGCTGGCCCTCCCCACACCTATGGGCCCCATATGCTTGTCTACAGATCTGAGGGAGACAACTCCTCAGTTGAGTTCCAGCTTCTCAGATGACTTTAGTTTGACAAAAACCAGCTAGCATAGAGGTTTAGGACCTTGAGGGTCCCTTCTGTGCTGACCCTTGTCCTGTCCCTGGTTTGCTTCAGCAATGAGGCAGCAGTTCCGCTCTCAGGAATATAGAGCATAGTGGGAAGGCAGATACAGTCTATTGCTGGGCAGGGTACCAGACCCTGCATCCGGAAAATCAGGTAAGCATCACTGAGCTATGTACCGAAGGAACTGAAGGCTGGTGGCTTACCCTGTCAGTGACCCAGGCCATGGGTGACAGAGCTGGTTGTCAGCTGCAGTTTTGGCACCCAAGTGGGTTTGCTCACCTCTCAACCTGAGGGGTTGGTACTTACATAACCCCATTTTATAAACAGGGAAACCGAGGCACCAAGTGTTCTCTCTCTCTCACTTGCCTGAAGGACAGAGGCAAGACTTGAGCCTGCTGCCCATCCTGCTCACCTGCTTCTGAAGGAGCCACCTTCTCAGAACAAGCAGTGTGAACAGTGGGTTCTGGGCGGGATGGCCAGCAGGGCCTGAGGTGAGGGACATAGGCCAGTGCATTACCTGCTGGGGCTCCTTCAACATCAAGACAAACCTGGGAATGAAGGCGTTAATGCCTACACTAATGGGGGGGGGGCAGGGGAACTGAGGCACAAATAGTGATGTCACCTGCCCACAGTAGCTAAAATCTGGATTCCAGACCATGGTGCCTGAGAAGGCAGCTGCCCCCTGGGCAGGCAGCAGAGACTGCTGTTGTCACAACAAAAGCTTCAGAGAGGTTCAGAGAGGTTCCCAGAAGCCAGGCCCTTGAGTCCCCACAGCTGACAGCCTTGTTAACTGTCCAGGGCTTACCCAGCCCGCAGGTGAGTATGAAGCAGAGGTCTCAGCCTGCTCTGTGGCCTAGTGCCCAGGCTACCAACAGAGAAACAACTTCACCAGTTTCTGCATTGAAGTAGAAGGGAAGAGGCGCTTTCACGTGCATTATGCACCTACTGTATGCCAGCTCACTTTCATTATCCCAACAGTCCTGTTCAGAGGTGGGATACACTCTATGTGTAGAGAGAACTCAAGTCCAGGGTGTCCATACCCCATCCCACCCCTCAGAGAGTTCATGGTTCCTCCCTGTTCAGGCCCTAATGACAAGCAAAACCAAGGAAAGTACCCTGGTGGCAGAGCCATTTAGCCAGCTGCCTGTGGCCTCAAGAACTTCTGCAGGCCTCCCTCAGCCTCAATTTCTAGGCTAGACAGTAGAGCCTCTGAAGTAGTTGGAATGAGCAAAGCTGGGGAGCATACAGGGTGGCGAGGCTTGGGGGAAGGTGGTTTTGGGGTCTGGTATAGTATATGTACAGCATAACCCCACCATTCTGTAACCCCAGCCCCACAGGGAGTGTAAAAGAAATTCCAGGAGATGGGGACCTGCAGAGCACAGAGCCAAGATGCTCCGTAGCATCCTAGGACAGTCTGCCTCCCAGAGCCATGAATGGAAGCTCATGTGATCGCCAGGCCTTCTGGTCCTCTGCACATAGCCACCCATGGGCACCTTGTAGCTGCCTGCTTCATTTCTAGAAAAAAAATCTCTTGGCACTATATAACGTTTAGCTGACAGCTCACGCTTCAGAAAGCCTGGTGTGTTTCCCATATGAATCTTTCAAAAGTGGCAACCCCCTGCATTCAGTCCTGTAACCCCCCACTCCCACCCAGTGCCATCATTTCCCCAGGCTCCCCATGTGGTCTGGGTGATGGGGGTGCTGCCACCTGCCTCTCTAAGGATGGCTGGTAAGCTGGGAGCTGGTGGGGTCAGAAGAGGGGGTATAAGGAGACTACACGTTTTGCCAGAAGACCAGATATGAGAAAAGGCACCATATTAGGGTCAGATGACATGGGTCCATTCCTCTCCTCGTGGCCCAATTGTGACCATGAATGTATTACTTTATGTCTGTGTTCTTATCTGAAAAAATGGTGCAGAGGAGGCTGGGAATATGAAAGCAAGTTGATGCGTTCATTCCTGTCTTTGAACTCTCTACTAAGGCCCTGTTAGGCTAGATTTGGGGTACCCTGTCAGGGCCCCTACAGCTGGGCACTGCTGCTCCTAGCCTAAAGGAAGAGAGCTAACTCCAGAGGGGAGATTCTTTCTTGTTCAGACAGCCTGGTAGCCAGGCAGGACACTGTGCTGGGGTCTGTGGTGATGAGGCTGAGGAGGCCACATCCAGGCAACACTTGCTTCGTGCCAGGTTCTGGTTGCCACCTGTGTCACCCTCCCAGACCCTGCCAGCTTGGCACAAGGGAGGAGGCTGCCAGAGCCAAGGCCCCCACAGCTGGGCACGGGCCGACAGGACTTCTCGGGTAGTGAGTGAAGCTTTAAAGTCGCACAAAGGATTCCACCCCACAAATGGGGTGGTTGGAGGCACTCCTCAGGAGAGTATCCAGTATTAGGGAGTCACATGTGGGCGTGGCATCGGAGCCTCTGTGAGCAGAGGGTGCCAAGGACTTATGGCTTTCTAGGCTCTCTCTCCCCAGGATCCCAGGGCCTCCAACCAGTCTCTGCCTTTGATCACAGCAGCCCACCAGCCTCTGCAATAGTCTACATGTTCTCCTGGGGTTGTTTCCTTCTTATTATTTATTTCTATTTATCTAAACTAGGCTCATCTACAGCCAAGAACTCACCATGAAGGCTAGGCTTACCTTGCACTGTCAATCCCACTTCAGCCTCCTGAGTGCTAGGATTGCAGGCCCAGCTCCAATGATTTCATGTTCTGTTTACTTAGAGACAAGTTCTCCTGTAACCCAGGCTGGCTTCAAACTTGATTTGTAACCAAGGATGACCTGGAACTTCTGATTCTTCTGCCTCCACCTCTGGAGATCCGGATTACAGGTAAGACCACCCTCATTTTATCCAATGCTGGGGTGGAGTCCAAGGAGTCATGAAGGTCAGGTAGGTTCTCTACCAACTGCATCATAGGCCTCCCCTGGGATAATGTTCAGACGGCAATTTACACGGCCCCCAAATCTGAGCACTTGCTTCCAATGGGCATGATGCTTCCGCTAGTACACGCTGCTGGGTGCAGCAGGATGGTGTCTTAGGGGAGGCATTTGGACAAGTCTTTCTGTAGCCCCCATGATACAAATGAGGAGATAGCTTGCAGACTACTTGAGCTGAGACCTCGGTTCAAATCTCCACTCTTTCGCTTCAGGACTTTCATCAAGGAGCTAAGCCCTTCCTGCCTGCGTTCCTGTACCTATGAGATGGGTACGCCCTGAAACAATGCCTGGCACCTGTGCCGTTCTGTCAGTGCCAGCCTTTATCCATGCGCTCACACCCTCATGCCCCCTTGGGGTTTCATCCCAGTTCTCATCCAGCTGTGTCACTGGGGCATCCTGGTCTCTCTGACAAGCTGTCGCATTTCTTCTGTCTTCTCTGCTTGCCAGGAGACCCGCCCTGGGACAGCACAGGTCTGTAAGACCCTTCCACCCACATCCCTAGCTGGGCCCCTTCCACTGTGCAGAGCCACCATCCTAGCCCATATCTGCCTGCCTGTCACCCGTCACTTCCCCAGATCCCAACCCCAGTGATCTTGTTGCCAGAGATGCCACACCCACTCTGTAAGCAACTTCTACCCTTCACCCCGTAATGGATGAGCCTCAAGCTTTTACAGCTGACAGAACAGGGTTGTAACCCTGCTTGTCGTTCGAAAGACAAGTGGTCTGGGGCAAACTCCTCACCCTCCTTCTGGGGCTTCAGTTTCCTTATCTGCTAAAATGGGACTTGTGCTATCCACAGGCCTCCATCGATAGAGAAAAAACAACAACCCATCTTGGGCAGCCACCCTGGTTAAGTGTCTGGATTGGTGAATTTTGAATCTTTATTTCCAGTGGTCCTCAGGAGGCAGGACTGTCTACCTCAGAACACACAAACAACCTGGAGCCTGAATGGCATTCTGACAGAAACGCCACAATGACAAACTGTGCTGTCACCACTCCCCAGCGTCCTGGGAGAGACCTCCAGTCAGATGTGGAGAGACCATGGCAGAGGGGTGTACTGTGGGGTCTGGTCCAGGTCCGTGGTTTGGACAACTGGTGGCTTTGGCATCCTCCCCACTCCAGCAGAGGGAGTATGAAGGACACCACGGTGGTTGTGGGAATACCCCACATGGTAATGAACATGAGTCCTGTAGCTGGGGCAGATCCAGGGCAAGAGAAAGCCCAGTGGGCTCACATCCTCCTACCCCTGTGCCTTTGGTTAAGTTGGCAATCACTGGCCTGGCTAGGGGTGGGTGCTTTCCTGCCTAGGTCATGGAGAGCCCTGGCTGTCCCCTTCAACGTAAAATTGCCAGAGGGCAGTAGACCTTGGGGCCGCAGACAGAGATGGAAACTGGCACTTTGGATGAGGCCAGTGGAAACTGTCACCCGGGGTCTATGCAGCCACTGCACTTAAATGTCACCTTCGCTGCCCTCTCTCTAGGAAGTCCCACCTAGGGCTAGCTTGACCACCAGCCTCCACATGACTCCTCCCTACTGGGCCTCTCCTTCCTCTCCTCTCCATCCTGGTCAGCAGCCCCTTAAAAGCTCCAGTTTGGAGGGTCACTACTGAGCTAAGCATTCCCCCCAAATCTGCTTCTATGCTGAACAGAGGAGATTACTGCCAAAGTAGGGGCCTTAGGTATCCTCAGTGTCCCACCCTACCAACATAGAGGGGCTTGGAAAAAATACAGGTCTGGACCTTGATTTACTGAAGAGAACCCAAACTCGAGAACCCCAATGTTCTTCCCCAGACTTCCACATCCTTACCAGGACCGCCTGACTGTTGGCTGAGAACCCAGCGCCCCCTGGAGGCTGGGTATGGAAACTTTCCTCAGACCCATGGGCACTATCACCCAGCAGGACCTCTCCATACTGATGTGAGGGAGTGAACCAACTAGGTCAGGGAAGGTCCATCTTCTGGATGACTTGGACAGCAGGCTGCCCTATCCTAGGGGTCCCTCCCTGAAGCTGGCACTAAGCTGCCCTCCCTGACTCTTCATGACCTGCCTGCATCCCACGTGGGATTCCCCCTGGGACTCAGCTCTTCCACCCCAGGGCCCAGAGACCTTCGGGCACCTGGTGGGGAGTGGAGGAGCGGCCAACAAGGCTGGCCCCTGCTCTTCCTGCCCCTCCACGCTCACTGGCAGCTGTCTTCACAGCAACAAACACAGGCGGGTGGGCGGGTGGACGGGGTGGGGGACAGGTATGGTAATGCTCTGTGGGTAGCCGTCAGGGCACAGCACAAGGAAGCAGGGGGATGTTGGAGCTGTGTGCCGAGACACAGGGAAACTCAGGCCCGATGAGCCCCAGGTCATGCAAATTGAGGATGGAGTCGGCGATAATACGGGCTGTTCGCTTCTGGTACCCACCCGAGGTCACCATTAGGATGGGTATATCGTGGGCTCGGACCAACCGGAAAACCACTTCATCCCGCTTCACAATGCCCTGTGGGAAGACAGGGAGGGTGAGGTCAGACAGGCTCGAGTTCCCATGGTGTCAAGAAGGACTATTCTAAGTCTAGCCCTGATCCGAACTGCTGCTGCTTCAGCCCATCTTCTCCAGATATAAGACTGCCCATATTTTCTGTTGCTGCCAAACCTCAGAGCATGGCTTCCCTGCCCCACCATGGCCAGGGCACACAGGTTGGCAGATAGACAAATGCCCAAAATGGACCCCAGAGTCAAGATTTCTGGGCTGACGGATACATGTCCTAGGTGGCCCTAGAGTAAGTGTTGTGGTTTGAATATGAACTGTCTCTCACAGGCTCATGGGTTTGAACACTTGGTCACCAACTGGTGATGCTATCTGGGATGGTTCTAGACCTTTAGTTGGAGAGCTTGCTGGAGAAAGTATGCCTAGCACTGTAGGTAGGCTTTGACATTATAACTGGGCCCCACTTCCTGTTCTTTCTCTCTACTTCCTGTGTGCACATGAAATGTGGTTTCTCTGCTTCCTGACTGCCCGGCTGGCCTTGAGCTCCTGCTGCTATGCCTTCCCCACCATGATTAACCATATTCCCTCAGGAACCATGTGTGAGTCCAACTGAACCTCAAAGCTGCCATGTTTATCAGGGTAATCTATCACAGCAGCATAAGGTAACTGAAACAGTCAGAACGTGACCTCTGCTATGGGCGAATCCTCAAGGTGGTCCCCAATGTCAGGACGTACCGCTGGGCTGATGGACAGCCCCCCAAGGCGGTCCCCTTCGAGGACATCTGTGCCTGCGTTGTACACCACCACATCAGGCAGATGCTCCTGGAGGGACCGCCTCACATTCCTCTCCACTTTTTCCAGGTATTCCTCATCTTCTGTGCCCCAGTCCAACTCCACCTTCCGCCTGATGGCCTCTGGGAAAGAGACACAAACAGCCCTGAGTACAAGGCAGGGAAAACAAAGCTGAGGATAGGAAAGATGTGAGGACTTGTTGAAGCCTGTAGCAGGACTGACTCCATCTCAGTCTGGCCTCTCACATCACCAAAGCTGAGTGGTAAAGGTGTGCCCAAGGCAGGGCAGGTGATTAAAGCTGAGACAGTTAGCCTAGAGGGCCTACAGACCTATCCTCAGGCCCTACCAATGCTAGACACACCCTACACGTTCAAGACCAGGCTCCAAGTAGTCCAGAGTCAGCTTAGGCAGAACCAGTGGTGCACTGTGCATAAATGGCCTTGCCATGTTTTTATCTTAAATGTCCCCCAAAGGTCCATCTGTTGCAAGTCCGGTTCACAGCCTATGATACTACTGGTGAGGGGACCTTTAAGAGGTTGGACCAAGTGGAGGAAGTGATGCACTTGGGGGTAATATATCAGGACCATGCCTTCTCGTCATGAGGCGAGCTTTGCCCTATCACATGTGCAGCACAGTGCCCTATAACATGACAGGCCCAAAGCAACAGGGCCATCTCAACGTAACCAGGACCTAAAGCTATGGGCCAAGGCAAATCTTTGCTCCTCTCCAGCTGTCGTTCAGTTCCACTCCAAGGGTGCTGCTGACCCATGGTGCTAGCCTCTTCAAAATTATGCTACGTATTCTGCCATCGAGACAGAAGGCTGACTGAGAGTACATTACCTGTGGAGTGGGCAGGTTGCTGATTTCAAATCAGATCTCAGAGCCTTTGGGTTATGCATTGAGTCCATTTTTGCTGCTTTTAAAAAATATTTTATTATATTTGAATTACAAGCATATAGAGGTGCATAACACTAGTACAGTGCCTCCAGAGGCCAGAAAAGGGCATCAGATCTCTTGGAGCTGGAACGATAGGTAGTTGTGAGCCACCTGATATGGGAGCTGAAAGCTGAACTCGGCCCATTTTCTTAACCTCATTTTTGGTACCAGGTCATGGGGGTGTTGCTGTGACAGACTTTGGGAAGATTGTAATGATTTTTAACTTTGGGCTAGGAAAGCCACTGAGTACTGAATGGCTCAGTGTGCTTTTCTGTGGGAGCTCGGAGGGTAAAATTGGTACTGAATCTTTTCTCCATGAAAGGGCCATGGAGAAAAGTTGAGGTTTGGCACCATGTGGCAGGATAAGGGTCCCTGAAGAGAGGCCAGGAGAGGCTACTGGAGTCACAGTGTAGAATCCAGAATTCTGAAGATCTTAGTGCCATGACATGACCACCAAGGTCAGCAGCAGCTGTGGAATGTAGATTGCCTGATCCTAGGATGCAAGCTGTGTATACTGCAGAGGCTGGAGCTGGAGAAGGGGCCTGGGCCTCTCGGAGCCCAGAGGTTGTAGTGAGTCCCAGATGCATTGAACTTCTTCCACTGTTGAAGTTTGGTTTTGTTCTGGTCTGATTGTGATTGTGCCCTGGTTCTTCCCTCTCAGAGTAAAATAAAAAAGTGTTTAACTCATTTGAATTTCTAGGAACCCAGTTATCAGACTGTAGATATTTTCAAGAAACTTTGAAGTGTTAGAGAGACTCAAATTTTGGAAAGATTTTGGCTATTTTAGAGAAACTTTGAAAGAGATTTTGGATGTTTTAAAGAGACTGAATTTTTAAAGTGCTTGAATCTTTAAAGACTGGAGCTTTTAAAAGTTGGGAATTTTGATAAGGTGATATTACTATTAACATACTATCCTGGGTCACATGAGAAAGGAAAGGCTATAGCTGAATGGTGATGTGTTTGTGTGTCAAGCTGACGAGGGGTCAAATGTGCTGTGTTGTATTTTGTGGGTGATAACACTCCCGGGCAGGTGGTCCTTGGGTTTAAGAAAAGAAACTGAGCAAGCCAGTAAGTAGCATTCCTCCATGGCTTCTGTCTGCTTCAGTTCCTGCCTTGAGCTCCTACCCTGACCCTCATAATGGGCTAAATATAGACTGTCCCTCAAGTTGATTTTTGTCATGGTGTTTTATTGCAGTCTAGAAATCAAAGTAATTCTGCCACCTTTATGTTTCCTATTGCTCTCTCTCTCTCTCTCTCTCTCTCTCTCTCTCTCTCCATCTATGCTCATCTCTATTGTGAAGTCCTTGGGTGTATTTCCTGGGAATACTGGAGGTAAATGAAGTGGCATAACCATACAAGCACACGCTGAAGACAGAGGTGGGGCAGAACTTACCTTTAGCAAAGCGGTCCCCGGGGTAGATGTGGCGGTTGTAAACGTCCATGATGTATACACGCCGGTCACCCATGAAGTCTCGCTCATGGCCATTGCCCTGTGGACAGACACAACTGTTACTTCAGGCAGGGGCTCTCGGGAAGGGGGGATCTAGTGTCACACAGCAGAGCTGCACACACTGCAGACATGACCCAGTAGCCTCCTTAAGAACCTGCAGAACCCTGTCTCTCACGCTCTCTGCGAAACAGGGCAGGATCTGGCCCTCGGTGGAACTGGGACTGGAGAACAAAGTGTAAAGGGCTGTGTATGTGTGACTTGGTTTACTTGGAGCAGAGAACGGTCAGGGAGAGCAATGGAGGGTTTTAAGGAGTCTCCTGCCTGGTGTACAAGTGGTCGTCAGGAAGCAGTGAGCCCCCCTGGAGTCAAGGTCAGGAGCACTGAGGAGGATCTGCCACCCTAGTTGGACTGAGCTGCCAACAGGGAAACTAAGAGCAGATTAAACAAGCTGAAACACACTTGGGAGCGATTCCAGAAGGAGGGCACACCACAGTGTGAGGCCATTTGAAAGAAAGAGGCTGCCAGGGACACTGGAAGGGGGACTATCACCATGATAAAGTGCTTGGGCTCCCTCAGAGTTACTCACCTGGTGGGCATCAAGATCAATGATGGTGGCCCTGGAGATGCCTTCCACCCGCTCAAACAGGAACTGACAGGGAGAGAGGACATGTGAAGACCGGACAGGCCAGAGGACCCAGCCCTTTCAGGACTAAGGGGTTGAGGGGCCAGAAGGACAATGGGCAAGACATGGCTTTCCCAAGAGCACTGGGGTGCTGGGAGAAGTGTGTGTGTGTGTGTCTGTGAGGCAGGGGTTGGTCAGGGAAGGATCTGGGGGCAGGCAGTATACATTTTCTCCAGGAAATGTGGGGGTTGACAGATGAGCCCCATAGTCATGGAATTTAAATCCCCAAACTTAGACTCATTCTATAACGCTCAATCCTAATGCCTCTCCCTCCTTGAGGAGACCTTTCCCTCACTACACTTCCAAGTTCTCCTGTGCCTTGTTCGAACACCAGGCCTACTGACAGCCATCTACATGCCTGTGAGAACAGAGACCCCATTAGCTTGGCACCCAGCATGACACTGGGCAGAGAGCACATAAGGGGAGGGAGGAGAGGTTCCACAGAATCTTCCATTTAGGCCGGCTCCCTTCACTCAGTTTCCTCATTTGTAATGCTCAAGGGTTCAGTGAGGGGAGGTGGGGAGGTTAGGATACGAAATCAACAGCAGCTGTGCAGAGTGTCTTTTGTCTCCTTACCCCTCCTCCCCTTCCTCCTCTTTTTCCTCCCTCCTGCAGCCATGCCCTTATTCCTGTCCAAAAACCTGTTTGTCCCTCCTCCCACTTCCAACAGAGGCTCCCTCCTGCCACAGACAGGTTTCTAGTGGCAGAAATGTACCAGACTCAGTTTGAGTCCTGGCCAGGTTGAGCAGCTAGGGATGTCCTTCTCCACTGTGAGGAGGCCCCTCCCCACTGTGAGCCCGCTTCCCTTCCCTGGACTGTGTGGTAAGCTATGGGAAGCTATGGGAGGACTTTAGAAGTAAGGTACCACAGGTTCAGACACACCTTGATAGCTAACGTAATGTCTGCATAGGCACAGAAGCCTCCTCCACGGTCACTGGAACAGTGGTGGAAGCCGCCACCTGCAGAAAGGTAGATGGTGGCAATGGTCAGAGCCAGGGCCAAGTGTCCTCTAGTCCCTACCATGCCCACGTCCCCTTCCTGCTGGAATTCCAGTTGGCCAAGTGAACAGAACACCAGGGCATGTCACCACTGCAGGCCAAGAGGCACCTCCATGTCATATCTGCGGGGTAAAAGAGCTAGCTGAAGAAACCCACCCTGACTCTGAAACCAGAGCCAATGAAAGAAATATGCACTGGCCCCCAATCTAGAGCCAAAAAGCTAAAAAAAAAAAAAAAAAAAAGAAAGAAAGAAACAGTTTGGCCCTGAAACCAGAGTCAACTCTGCCACTGATGAACTGAACACAAAACCAACCAATCCCTGAGCAGGAAAACCAACCAATCCCTGAGCATGAAACCAACCAACCCTTGAACAGGAAATCTAACACACTGACTCTGAACCCAGAGCCAATGAAAGAAACACGTTAGCCCTAAACCCAGAACCAAAGAAACAAACACATCCTGACTCTGAAACCAGAACCAAAGAAACATACTTTGGTCCTAGAACAGGAACCAGTGAAGGAAATTTGCCTTAGCCTTGACAACAGAGCCAAAAGGTTAAGAAGGGACAGTGAAAGAAACCAGAGCCAACTCTGTCCCTGATCAACTGAACATGAAGCAACCAAGCCCTGAGCAGAAAATCTGGGAAAAGCCCTGGGAAAACTCTGCTCGTAAGAAGCCCCTCTGCCTGTTCAGTTGGGGGCTGTCCTTTCCCACCCTGACAGAAGCAGCTACTTTCCTGGACTCCTCCTTCCCAAATAATTCTCTTTCTTAAAAGAGTTTTGGGTGAAGATCTGTCGCCTTCTTGGAGCAGAAGAACCTTTGCTGAGACATTCCCTTAGGGAGTCAGAGTAGAAAAAAAAACAGAAACAGTTACATCTGCTGGGAAACTCCCTTGGGAGTGGAGCAGGAAAAGTAACTTTTCTCTTGATCCGAGATTTCTACATTTTCACAGGGGTTTTCCCTTTAGTAGAGAGAAGCAGAAAAAGGAAAATCTTGGACTGGAGCAGATGAAATGGATAGCTTGGCTAAGATGTTCCCTTAGGGGGTCCCAACAGAGCTCAGCTGCTCTTTCTAGGAGAGGAGCAGGATTGCTACATCCTGCAGGGAGACCATCCCCCACTGCACCCCAATTTCAGTATAGCCTGACTTCCCAACAGGTCAGGATATCTTTCCCTCCAGAGCTGCAACACAACAAGCCACCTCACCCCACAGAAAGGGCCCCTCCCACAGAGACTATGTCAGCCAGCTGAGCTGCCCTTAAGCTCCCATGCCAGGAAGGGGCAGCTCTAGCAGGCTTACCTTGGACCCAGATTCTCCTAGTGGTAGACAGAAAAGACTGGGAAAGAATACCTTCTGCTGACCACAGCTGTCCCTGCCATTCCCAACCCTGAGACACAGTCTGGGAGCCCTTTTTGATTTGGACCAAAGAGAGGCTGTTGTAAGTTTTCTGCTAGAATGGCTATTAAGCTGCTACTGCCCCTGTATTCCTGGAGACCCAGGATTATAGGAACCTTCTAAAATGGGGATCCAAAACTACCCCACCCCTGCAGTGGAAGTGGGGCCATGCAGACAAAGGGCTTGCTTTACCCCTTGGACTCCTAATGGCACGGGCTTACCCAAACCTCTCTATAGCCCAGAAGAGAGCTCCATCTCACCAGTACCTCTTACATGAGCTGCTCAGGCACAGAGAAGATCAACAAGTTTTCCGGAGAACACAACCAGAAATGGCAGCACCATCCATGATAGCCATGCTTGATCAGGACTCAGATGCTCAACTTTGACCAGGCCCTACTTTCCACTGTAGAAGTGGCCCTTCAAGAACTGGGAACCATGCTAAAGGCACGCAGGGCGTGAATAACCCAAGTGTTTGTGTGACTGGATAGCTTAACACCACGGCTATGCCAGGTCTAATGTTGAACACCTGATAATGTAAGCAAGAAAAAACATGGCCCCCCACCATGCAGAATTCACAAAAAGGGCCCAGCGTCCGCTATAGACCATGCCCAAGCCAGCACCTTCTCACTATGTTCAATTCCTCACAAGATAACGATACCACAGCAAAGTAAAGGCTGCCAAGGAAAAGGTTCTTCAGCTGTCAAGGACTGTGAAGACAGACGTGCAAGGCCCACAAAGAGCCCATGGAGCTGGGGAGCACTAGCTCTTAGGGCCCCTGGGGTGGCACCAAGCCTGGCCTATCCATTCACATGACTAAGCCCTAGCCACTGGCCTAGACCTCAGAAGGACTGGGTCTTTCAGGAGACTAACATGGAGGTAACTAATTCCACACAGACATGCTCAGGGGACCTGCCCAGGACCTCTCAAAGGGACGGCACAGGCTCTCTGGGAAGGAGAGGACTCCCTATCCTTGGAAATCAGTACGTATTAGGCAGGGGCATTCTCAGAACAAATATTTCTCAGCAGATAGAAACTGGCCGGGGCTTCACAGGACCAAAAAGGCTGAATACTCACTTCCAGGCTACTGACTGGCTCTGGAGGCTTTCCTGTCCCTCTGTCCCCACACCCTTTCCAGCTCCACCAGGCTAGCCATTCTGAAGCCCCACTACTCACCAACATTGATGGCCCAGCCTCGTTCCACAGCCAGCTTCCCCGCCTTTGGAGAAAGCAGAGGGTAGGAGTTCAGGCCTCACCTGAACTCTTCACTTCTTCAGTACAGCTCTGGGACAAGAATAGGTCACGGGAGGAACCAGGCGACACCCTCCCCATCCCTCAGAGGACCAGCCGCAAATTTTATCTGGCCAACAGGGGAAAAGAGCCAGAACGCCAGCATGGAGAAAGGTTTGGGGTGGCCCTCCTGGTTTTACAAAGAAAACATCAGAAATTCAAGTGAAGTGAACTGAGGATTTCCCTGTGGCTTTTGAGCGGAAAAGAAATGGTTTGCTTGTGGAAATATCATAGGCAGGTGGCTGAATCCCGCAGGTGTTCACGGTGAGTGTTAATACAAAATGTGGCAGTGTCAGGGCAACGGCCATGGTTGGGACAGACCTCACTGACTGAGACGCACAGTGTCCCTCGACCAGCTTTCCAGTCTGTGACTAGTGCTACTGTAGAATATATTTCTGCTGGGTTACACACACAGCAACTCAAATTGTTATTAGGTAGGGAAGGACACTACAGGGCAAAGTGGGGTGGGGGCCAGCAGCCTACCATGATGGTGCCTCCAGTTTGGGTCCGCAGGGGTCTCAGCACCTTCCTCTGCACAAGGAAGTTGGGGAGAAAGATAACCGGGGGTATCTCGGTGATGGTAGCCACCACGAAGGACCACTGTGGAAAGAGACATGGAAGTCAAACTTGGTGCCAGACCTGGGCATGGCAGCTCCCTGCTCTGCATACTATCTTTGCTGGGGAGCGATAGCTGTGAGCCAACTTGGTACTCCTAGCTTTGATCTAAGCACAATGAAGTCGATGTCCGTGTCCTGAGGCTCTCTTCTGCCCTCTTGTGTCCATACAAAGAACTGCAAGTTGCTCTAAGGTTTAGCCTCCACGTGGCTTCTCAGCTCCCCACTGCCCAGCAACTACCAGGACAGTGGCTCTGGTGCCAAGTGCCAGCAAGCACTTCCCAAGTACTTAGGACCTGTAAGTCACGCAGGTGGGCTTGAAGTCTTGTCTTGTGCTGGGACACTTGTAGCCATGGCTAACAAGCCAGCTGGTGCAATGATCCATCATGCCTAGATTGCCTATGACACAGGTTGTATTACCACTCTGAGAGAAGTTTATACCACGGTTTAGGGAGTAAGACAAGAAATTTGTATGTTAAGATGGATGCAATATTCTTTTTAGAATATTCTCTAAATTTCTAGAGAATGGATGGTTGGGGCTGAGAGCAAAGGACCCAAATATATATATATATATTCTTTCCTGTATTTATGAGTCAATTGAGCTAAAGGTGGTATGGTAGTGCATGGCCACCATCCCAGGCTGGGATGTAGAGGCAGAAGAATAAGGAGTACAGGGCCAACCTTGGCTACACAAGACCCTGACTCAAAAGAACAAAACAAAAATATCATGTTTAATTAGAATCTTATGCCTCAGTTACTTCAGGCGTATTTCAAATGCTGGCCAGCCACCGGGGCCAGTGGTGGGATGGAGCAGGTCTCGGATGTGCCCATCATGATAGCTTTATCAGGCAGGACTGCTCTGGAAAACAAACTGTTGGTGACCAAATAAAACATTGGAGTGGGACATCCTGTGGCTCTGGAAGAAGAGGGAGAAAGGGCTTGGCAGAGTGGGCTGTGGGCCAGGGAGATGGTAGTTACAGTGGGGGTGAGTGGATATAGGGTCTCACAGTGGCATCGACACAGGGCAGGGTGAGCACAGAAGACAGAGCAACTGAGAAAAGCACTGGTGTGGAGGGGACAGCATGGGACAGATACGATTATCTGGGATGTGCAGCAGGATAGCCAGAGGACAGCCAGATTGTTCAGGCAGAACCCACCCAGAATGCCTTGTGACTAACTTGGTCAGGGCAAGGGCTTAGGGATGGTCGGGTTGGACGCAGGGTCAGGACAGGGCTTTCAAGTCAATCTGGGCTCTGCCTCAGCTGTACGGTTTGGGATGGAGCCATTTCCTCTGTGCCTGCCTCCTTATCTGCAGAGCAGGGTCTGGAATGAGGGTGTAACTGTGGAGCCCTGCTGCAGAGGCCTGTCTTCTCGCTGCTCAGAGGCTGTATCAGATCTGCAGACCGCCACCAGCACATGTGTGTCACTATCCAAGGCTACATGACATCTGTGTCTATCCCCTTCAGAGGGGTACTATCAATCCAATCAAAACTGCTGGGCCTCGGGGCCCATGCCCGTAAATCCTGCTGCTCAGGAGGCCAAGCTCGAAGACCATGAGCTCAGACCAACCTTGTCTCAAAATTAAAGGTTTTTTAAATTATTTTTTAAAGGGGGGAGATTGATGGAATGGCTTAATAATTAAGTGCTTGCCTAGGTTTGCTCTTCAGTATGGAGAAAATAAAATTAAATAACTACAAGGGAAAAAAAAACCTAAACTCTCAGGGACCCCTGGGCTCTGTTACTTCTCTTGCACTGCCAAACAAGCAAATTCAATGCTTTGTGCATCAAAATAGCCTGGTTTGATGCTTTCTTGAGCTCTTTTTCTCTCTCTCTCTCTCTCTGTTGCTTCTGCTATTTGTTATTTTGCTTTTGCTTGCCATAAACTCATTAACTCAAAACTCATAACTATGCTCGATCTTTTCGTGGAACAGAAACGGAGGATGTGTACCCCAAATAACTGAAACTGGGTATCCAAACAAATATGTATGGGCGTATCCACAGCAACACTACCGATGATCGCCAAAATGGAGAAATAACTCATATGTATATAAACTAATGGATGATACACCACGTGGTAGAGTAGAGGGATGTGGAGTGTGGGGCATGGCTTGGTGACAAGGCGCTTGCCTTGCATACTTAAGCTCTGAATCCCAGTCACACTGGGAAGGAGAATGCATGGCACCTGCCCAGTGTGAGGTGCAGTGAGGCAAGCCGGACACCAAAGCTCACACACTGCTTGATTCCATCTGTACAAAGTCGGGTACAAAGTACGAGAGTCTATGGGGGCACCCTAAAGAGGGGCGGTGACCGGGCAGAGGGCAGGGAGGACCAAGTGCTCTGTAGGTTCAGGGTTTTCTTTCAGGGTGATCATGACATCACATGGTGGATGATGGAATTGCTGCTTTAAGATGGTGGATTGTGTCATATGTAACTAACCACATTTTTATTTAAGAAAAGGAGAGATGGGCGTCTTAGGGGAAGAACCAACAAAGTCAAAGTCCCAGGTTCCCATCCCCCAAAGCCTCTCCCATAGCCCTCCAGGTTCCCTGAGGTTTGCCTCCCTCCCTCCCACAGTGCCTTTGGACTTGTGGCTCCTGCTTAGACTACCTTCCCTCACTCCAGGCCTGCTGGCCTCACTGTCCTCCACACCCTACCTCGCTGTCCCCCTTTCTGTGAGCACTTGGCACCTGTCCATCTAGTTATGTTTCTTCTCTGCTCTCCATTGGAGAGGCACTTGGTCTCTGCTTCCATCCCTTCCCTGCAGGACCCAGAACAGTGCATGCTGGTTATGAATGTGATGATGGGGCTCATCAGACATCAAGATCTTTCAGCTCTGACCTGCTCCCAGGGCACAGCCCTAGAACTCACAGCAAGGAAGGGAACAGTGCTTATGCTGACAAGATGCCACCCGTCATGGGTCCATCCCTGGGGTGCACACACAGTTGGTGCTCCTGCACCAATGTTATCTTCCTCTTTGGGGGCCCTGCTCATTGAGATGGAAGGCTACACAGCCCAGGACCAGGGATGAAGACTAGGGCAGGTGTGTGCACAGAGTAGATGAAGCAGGGGAGAAGGGTATACAGCACCCACAGACAGACCCAAGAACAACTATGAGAACCCTGAAGGGACCTGCCGGACACTGCTTGGGATGTCTATAGCAGAGGAAAAGGACAGACGATGCAGGCATGGGGTGAGAGAGCTGCGGCACTAGATAATGGGACTCACCTGAGTGTCAACAGCACCTCACCCATCACTCCCCAGCTGCAAACCTGTTCATAGTACTCAGGATAAAATCCATGCTTCCTCCTTAGCTAGCCAGACCCAATGTAGCCTTGGGCTGGCTAGCCAGAGAACACAAGACCTGGCATATTATAAAAGTTATGTTTCTCCCTTTGTTCTGGCTACCAGGGAGCTCTGAGCCCAATGTTGTTACCTCTTCGTCATTTTGGTGAACCCCTATGTTATGTTGATATAGCTAAGTCCTCCTTTCTGGTCTCACTTTCTGTTTGGGACTCACAGACTACACTGCTTCCAGATTTTGGGACCAAAACTAGACAGGCAGCCTGCCTTGTAAGTTTCCCCGAAGGCAGCCTGCCTTGTAAGTTTCCCCGAAGGTTTTATAAACGGGTGGGATACTGGTAACTCCCCCCTCACACACACACCAGCCCCAGCCTGATCCCAGCCCCATGCTTGGTCTTTTCCTGTCCAAACTCAGAGCATCTACCCCTGCCTTCCCCTCTGTCTTCACTCCTGGCCAGGCTCCTGGGCTGTGCACTAACCACGCATGTCTGGGCCCCAGGAAACCAGGGCAGTCAGGCACTGGGCTTCCGGCCAACGCCTCACACCTCTCTCCTGGGAGCCTGGGTGCAGCCTCTTCCTGGCAATCTTTCGTGAGCTCACACTGTCATGGCCCATCTAGAATTCTCACAGCTCAGGCCATGGTTGGACGGGTAAGAGTTCTGAACAGATGCCTACAAGGGTCCTCCCCACGCTTAGCCAGCTCTCCCCAGTAATGACCTTGAGCAGGTACAGCCCACTTCTGAGCCAAGGTCTTTCCAGACAGAGTGAAGGGGCCTGTTGACTTCTGCCCTCTGTGGAATCCTGAGTTCAAGATGACTCTGACAGGAAGCCTGGGGGCCAAGGCTCCCACACTCTGAAGCAGAGAATCAATGGCACCCTGATGCAGCCTCAGCCAGGGAGGGCTGGCAGCCATGGATTCTGACACAGGATCCCACGCCAACCTGCCACATAAATATGTACTAAAGACCCAGCTCCCAAAAGGAGCTTGCAGTGACCTCCTGTACCAAGAAGCCATGGGCAGACAGTGGTAGTCCAATGTGGCCTGCATGTGCGATTTAAGAACCTTACAGTTAGCACATTTGGAATCAGAGTAGGCGGCTGGGGGTACGGCTCAGTGATAGGGTGCTTGCCTAACATGTTGTTCAATCCCAACAACCATAAAAAATAAAAAACCACCCATACCCCAAAACCCCAAAGCAAAAAAAAAAAATAGAAAAAAGAAAGAAATCTGAGAATATCATTTAATAATCAGCATGTGGCTTCTCTTGGAAAAGCAGGCACTGCAGTCATGCTGGGTCCCACTGTGTGGCAACCAACCACATGGCCCACGTGGGAGGGAAAGATCTGCAATTCACCCCAGAGACCTCCACCTTCCCCCACCCAGGTCTTTATCCCCTGCTGGACCCTGTGGAGTTTCACACCCATTGTTAGTCCAAGAGTTTACATTTACAAGAAGTTCTTAGACTAGCATCTCAGCCCACTCCAAAAACAGGCCAGAGTAAAGTGGCCTCAGTGGACAGGACAAGGGCTGGTGTCCCCCTCCCACTAAAGTGATCCCAGAAAGGGCCTCTGAGGCCTGTCCAGGGCACAGGCTGAAAGTCACTGACATGCCCAAATCCTCTGAGGGGTTCTGTCTGCACCTCCCTGTTTTCACACACCCTGAAGATGGGGAGCTAACTACCCACAGATACACCTTCCTACAGTCCCTCCGTATCTTAGGAACTAGAGACTCCCATGTCTCCCTGGGCTAGGGGCAGGGGTAGGTTCCCCTAAGGCCAAGCTGCCCCTCCTCCAGTCACTGCGCCTGGCCAAAGCCCGTAAATCCCTGTACTGTACCTTCAGCTCGTTGAGATAGCGCCTCGTATGCACCACCAGCAGGTCCTCCTCCGAGGCCTCCCGCGCCTCCACCAGCATGCCGTCCGACAGCAGCTTCTCTTCTGGAACCGCAGAGCAAGCGCCTGCTCCCTTTCTGCTGACTCTCAGGGCCAGGTGTTGCCCCCCAGGTCCTCCTCAGGCTGCACGCTGGCCTCTGGCAGCCTCTCAGCACACAATGAACTTGTGGGTATTCTGAGAATGGCTGCCTCCCTAGGCCAGTGTGACCAGTGACTAGGTCCTCTGCCTCTAGGTGTTGAGCTTGGAACACACAACAGTCTCCATATTTTCTGTGTTGCTGACAGTCACCAGGTGAACTTAGGTACAACTGGATGACTTCCAGAAGCAGGTGGCACAAGGAACCGGAATGCTCTCAAGGGAGAAAAGGCTCTTAGCAACTCTCTCTCAACAGGTGGCTTAGGACATCATGCCTCTCCTCAGCCTCTGTCTGAGCCTTGCTCAAGGGGGATCCTTGCTAACCAGAGAGCGGTGGTTCACAGGCAGAACAAGCCAGAGTCAAACAACTGCTGCTTTCAGAGCACTGCCTTTCTTCTGGAACCTTCTATTTATGGCAAGTGAAACTGCCTTTTCCCACATTGATGACACAAGATTCCTTTTAAAATAAATTTAAGTTAAAAAAATCCCAAGATTCGGTCATTTAAAAATATGCAAAAACACAGGAGTAGCTGGTACAGAGGACATCAGAATGTCTGAGAGGCTTGAAGATGTCTAGTATCTGCCGAACATGCTTACCAAAAACTCAGCTCATTTTGCAAAAGAAACTGAGGCTAAGAGAAAGCACAGCCCCAGAGTACTGGGTCGTGATATTCTGGATTCTAGAGAAATCAGAATCTAGGATCTATTTTCAGTGAATCAACCTGTCCCATTCACTTCTACACACACATTCCGGCAGCTGCTCCCTTCCACAGCATTCCATGACCTTTGACACCTCTAGACTCAGCTCCCTTCTTGTCAGGGCCTCTAAAGAGCTTGCCCTGTGGTCCTGCCTCCCATCTTCCCTCATCTTCAGGGGAACAGGAGCAAAAGGGCCTGGCTGCTCACTCCCAGCTGAGGGAGATGAGGGACCCTTCTTTTGAGGTAGGAGTCCAACCTGCAGAGTGTGTACCAGCAGGAAACCACTTGTGCAGGCAACAGATGTGCAAGGCTAGCGCCCCAGGCTCACGCCAACATCACACATCATCTGCGTGCTCTCTACTCTGTTTCCCTTTGGATGCTCAGGCTGGTACCTACTGCAGAGGGGCTCAGGCTGGTACCTACTGCGGAGGGGAAAGCTGTACCACTTGCCATAGATAGAAGGCCACCAGAGGGACAAAAACAAATCCAACAGAATGGCTGTGTTATTAATGTCTAATTTGGTACTATTTTCTGCATGATGCAGAGGTGGGGACCTGCTCTAGATTTTTAGGAAGGGAGATAAGAACTAGATCTAACTGGAGAGACTATGAGACATGGTCCATTTGTGCTTGGCAGCCTGCCTGCAAAGGCCCTTTAACAGCAGGGCAGAAGGCAGTCTGGGGCTGAATTCAGATAAGGATGAGGATGGGGAGAAGAAATGGAGGATGCAAGTCTGAGGGGTGATAAGAATAGGGAGGTGGAGGGGCAGATGCAAGTCTAGCAGGGGCAGGAGGGGACTTTCTTACCTTTCAGGAAGTTGATCACCTTGCCCCATTTTCCAGCATCAAAGGGGTGCAGCTTCTCTAGGCCCATGAAAGTGATGTTGTAACGTGGCGAGTACACGATGGGCCAGCGTTTCTCTGGTACATGCTGGTACAGCTGTGTTGCGTGCGGCCTTCAGTGTGCAGAAAGACAGACGCAGATATGGAGGGCGGCCTCCTTGTGGAAAGCAGTCTTCCCTTCCCCATTCACGCCAGGAGGTCACAACACCAACAAGTATGAAAACAGCTTTTCCCTGAATCCTGACTGGCTTTGCCTAAACCTGCCGCCAGCACAGTCCTCACAGCAGCTCTGGGGACCAGGTGTGCCCAAGGTCACATGCCAGTGCCAGGTGTATTCAGCAGTGCTGGCGCCAAGGCCCAAGGCCTGCACCGGGGAAGGCGGGATGAGGGTGGTGGAATGTGGCTGTCTCACGAGTCAGCTCACGCATCTGCGAAGCTGGGAACAAAATGTGCTGCGGGGGAGAGGGCGTAGATTGCGATTGCAGGAGTCTGTGCCCTCGTTGCAGACCTGCAGCCCACAGCGATGCCCTGGGGAGGTGAGACCCACCATTCGCCCTCCCTGTCTCCCATTCCACCCCACCCGTCCCGCCGCACCCACGGGGACCCCCAACACCCGGGCTTGGCCCCATGCGCGACCCCGCACACTCACATCCCGCAGCCGGCCCTGTCTGCTCCGGCCGCCACTCCGCACGGGGAGGGGTAGGAGGGGTGCAATGGGCGGGCCCGGCCCAGAACACGCCTCCGTAGCACTGGGAACTTGGGGGTGGAGCTCTGGCCTGCAGCTGCGTCACAGACAACCAGACCCGCGCCGGCCAAGGAGAGGCATCCAATGGGATCCCGCCTAGGGGGTGTGGTCATGCGCAGCTCCGCCCGCATGCCCAGGGTAGAAATAAGCCCACGTTAGCTTAGGCGGTGTGAGCACGAGTATTTTTGCGTCTTTCGCGCCTCTGGCCTCAGTATGGAGGTGGAGGGTATGTTCTGGGCCTGCCATCCCCTATACATGTTTCCTCCTGTGGTGCAGCCGTCCACTCCTGTACCATCTGTGGCGTTTTCACCTTGGTATAATCACTCCCCACTTGTCATAACGTCCCTTGAACCTCAGTTTCCCTATCTGTAGAACAGGCCTGGTGATCCCGTCATTAAGGTACAGTTCTGTATATTTGAACATTTCATTTCTCCTGTCTCAGTTCCTCCTATATCCTTACCCTGGAAGTTTGCCGACAGTTGGGGGTGTCCGTGTGGCTGGAACCTGGGAGGAAGCCCCAACAATAGCGCCCAGAAGAAAAGACAATGGGCCTCTGTTGGCCCAGCTGTCTCCATCAACCAAACAGAGGCAGCTGACCAGAGGACTGCCAGGAGCCAGAATGGCAGCTGGGAGTCCAGGGGCTCCAGGGTCACGTGAAGGGAACCAACAACATTTTGTTGTTGTTTTTTAGGGGGTGAGGACAGCGTGCCAGTGTGTATGCGTAGATCAGAAAACAGCGCTGTGCAGACCATTTTCTCCCTTCGCCTTTGGGTGGGTGCCAGGGATTGAAGTCAGGTGCTCTGGCCTGGGCACCCACAGCGTGTATTTGCCAGCGAAGTTCTATCGTGGACAGTTGTGAGGAGCACTTTCGGTGTGCCTGTTGTTAGTGCTCAGAAAATATGGCACAGACTGTGAAAATGCCCTTGGGAGTGTGAAGTTGTTCCAGAGTCACCACAGGAGCCAGCGGTGTTAGGGTGGAGCCTGAGGAGACAGCGCCTTCAGTTTAGGGGACAAAGGCAATTTCTTGTTCTTAGAAGATTGAGGGAGTTTCCACATCATGTGACCGAGCCTATGTGCTAGGAGTTAAAGAACCTGGATCTTAGTAGATAAGGCAATGAAGTTTTAACTCAAAATTGCTTTAGACCTGTTCAGGAAGAGGGTACGGTGTTTATTACAAACTAGGAAGGGAGTGTTCTTTATCTCTTTGTTATCTATCATGAGGCTCCAGCCTGTATTCAACTGAGACGGGTCTTTTGCCAGCATCCTGGCCTAGGAAGGTTGAATCAGCTCTCTGGACTTTCACTGCTACATCTAGAGATGCAGGGGATGATCTGGACAGTCCACCTTCTGGGGGAGCTGAGAGACTTGAAAGATAACATCAGCTCTTACTGAATGCCTGTCGTGGGCCAGGTCAGTCCCAAAAGCCTCATGCATATTGAACTCCAAACAACCCTGGAAGGCAAACTGTCCTCATTTTATATGAGTGAAACTGGCTTCACTCGTATAAAATATCAGGGTGCAGATAAATGTGTAAAATTTAGTGACAAAACCAAACAACAATAAAAAACCACACATTATACTGCCATAGAAGCTGGTCTCGTCTCAGAGTACTGGCTTGCTCTGGGGTTTAGTAAAGCGGTACAGCTGAGCTTTGGGTCAGGAAAATGAGGGTCAGAGCATCTAGGAGCTGAGGCTCAAGAGAGGAGTTAGTCTAAGATATGTCCTCGGATTTGTTCTCGTGCCTGAGGAAGAGGGAGGCAGTCTGAGGAGCATTAGAGTGTGAGGATCCTTTCAGGCTCTCATGGCAGGCTGAACCACCTGTTAGAACTGTCACAGGTGTGAGAACCAGCTGTGTGATCTGAGCAGTTGAATTTAGGGAGACTCTGTCACAGCATTCTAGCACAGCAGGGTCACATCTGTGCACACAGTAGACAGGGCGAGAGCCCCGGCCAAACCCATGGAGAGTAAAGGAACAAACCTTTTATTTTTACAATGTATGTCGGGTTTTGCCTTCATGTGTGTCTATGTACCACATGTGTGCAGTGTCCATGGAAGCCAGAAAAGGGTGTCGGATCCCCTGGAATTGGAGTTATAGATAGTTACTAACTACCCTGTGGGTGCTAGGAATTGAACTTTGGGTTCTCTGGAATAACAACAAGTGCTCTTACCCATTGAGTCATCTCTTCAGCCACCAGGAAACCAAAGTCATAATTACTAAATGTTGTGTTATTGTAAACTGTACAAGCCGAGGCCGGAGGCAGTGGTGGGTCCTGGTTCACAGCAGTCCGGGAGGGCTGCTTCCATGACGTGGTTTTTATTTTGAGCGCTGTATTTTTACAACGTCATTGTGATAAGACACTGACTTACTGAACACTGTGTGTTTATTAACCTTTCCCTTTGCACCATTCATATCATCGTGGGATAGATTTCAATTCAAAATGAACAAGAGCTGCAGGTGCAGCTCCGTGGTAGAGCAGTGGACTTAGTAGCATAGTCCTGAATTTGACACCATCACCACCACCACCCTCTCTGTCCAATCTGGATACAGAGTTTCCTGTGCAATCTATAGGTGGTAGGAGTTGCAGGGGCTCCCATATGAAGCTTTTTGACAGCTGCCAAGCTCAAGCAAGGCTAAGCTGCTGGGACTGTAATTGACAGCCCACCCACCCCAGACAAAATTGACAGGAAGAGCTCCAAATACACTCGGGACAGGGAAGCAGCCTGCAGATCCTCAAGGATCACACTGTTGCCCTGACAACGTCACCATAGCAACAACAACAATGATTGGCTCTTGGACATTGCAGCAGTTTCTGGTGCAAAGGTGATCAGAGCATTGCTATGGAAACCAGAAACTGAGGGAACTAGGTTTGACAGCTCAGTGCCCACTTCCTTAACATCATGGTGAGGGACATGGGACCTGTCAACCTAATTGAGAACACCTTCTTTCTCTTTGTCCTCATGTTTGACAGTTGTAACCAGAATTGGCCCCGTTTTGTACCTTATTTGTGTGTACACGCATATGGCCAATCAGAGCTCAGTTGGCCCTGTTGCTGAGCAGAGGAGCTCTGAAGGGGCCATTCTCTCCTTGAAGCACTTCTCAGAATAAGAAAAGAAGGAAGGTTCCAGAGTCTGGTTTCTAGAGGACTTCCACCCCAACAGCAGCTTGGCTCTTTGGAGAAGGAAGACCAATTTGAGAACTTGCCAAAGACAGACCCACTGGGGACTCCTGGAGCCTGAGACAGCCTCCAAGATACCACGCCTGGGTTGCATAGGAGCATCCATCCTGCAGCCTCCAAGAAACCTGCCGTTCCTGCTATTCCTACGGCTTTTATTGGTGGCTGGTGGCCTCATTTCTGCATGTTTGCTTTGTGGTCCTTGGCCCTGAGATGATACTCTAAGAGCTTTCAATGTGTAACACTTGCTGACCACTTCAACAGTCTCTCAGTTGGTACGCTGGAGCTGAGCACACAGAACTGTGGTATAACCTCCTGTGAATGGGATCTTGCTGCCACTGAGGGTCCCAAGATCTTGCAAGCAGCCTTGAGAAAAGCTGCCCTCATTTGCGTTGAGCTTAGGGGCTGTCTCCACTCTGAAGGGACTCTGGCCAGCTAGAGCTTGGCTCTGACAGGCATTGACCTTCTTCCCCCTTCCCTCTGTCTTCCTAAGAACCATCAGATTACATTCCTAAAGCCAATCACCAAGCCTATTCCCTTATTTAGCCACTCCCTCCCCCTGAGGCTGACTATCATGGTCCGGCTATCAAAGTATAGTCCAGCAGTCAAAAGCCCCCTTTGGTTCACCTAATTAACGTGCCCAACCAAAATATACCACCACCCATTCTAACACAGACCTCCCATTTTTCTCTTCTTAAAAATTACACCTGAGTGTGGTGGCAGTGCATGCCTTTAATCCAAGCACTCAGGAGGCAGGGCCAGGCAGATCTCTGTGAGTTCGAAGCCAGGCCTGGTCTACAGAGTGAGTTCCAGGAAGCCAAGGACACACAGAGAACTTCTGTTTTGAAAAAAAAAAAAAAAAAAAAAAAAAAAGAATTACACCTGCAAGGTCATTTGTTGCTGCGTTTTTGTTTTTTTATTTTTTTTTCCGGCCTGAGACAGAAAACAGTCATTTTAACTGTCCCCTCCAACCCCACTTAATAAAGGCTCTCTCTGTGAAAACATTTGTTTAGGTGTGGTTTATGCCTAATCCAGGGTCCTGGAAGGAATTCCTGCAGTGTAAGTAGGGTCTACTCCATTGGTTCCGTGACTTGGAGGGACCAGTAATCCCCTAACCTTTTATACATGTTTCAGTGCTTCTGACTCCCAATTCCCTCATCCAACACTGGTTGGCTGGTAAACCCCCACCTTGACTGTCCTAAACAGCTCTCGAATTATTAGGTAACAGCCATCAAAAGTCCGGTGTCCCCGCTCTGGCCTGGGGATTGAGGAGACTGCACTGCCACGACTTCACTGGGTACAGTGGACTCTCAGGAACTAGCTGCCAGTTAGGCACATTCTGTCCAGTCTGGTTTGGTAGATGCCCACTGCTGGGACAGCCCCAAGGAGGGAGGGGCGGATCAGAAGGAGTCACCAGGACCCTGATTTAAATGTGGCAAGAATAGTCACTGGGCCCATCTCTGTCCAAATCCTCATAGACCTACCCAGCCTTGTAGACAATGGGGCCATTGGACATCAAGGACACGGCCTCCCTGGGGTCATCCAGGGACTAAACCTCTCTAAGCCCACACAAATCACTCTCTAGGAACCTAGGGTCTTAATTTTCTCAGCGCCATGGGTTATCAGCTCTCACTCTTCTCTCCCCAAGCCACCTCTCTTGAATTCTCTCTCACACCAACCCAAAAACATCTCACCTTGCCCAATCTGCACCTTACCTCTGCCCTCGTGGCCAGTTTCCTCCACTCACAGATCCCTAAATTCTCATTCCTGATACACTCCCTATACCACGCTGCTCCTGGACCTCCTCCTTCCTCCTTTCCACAAACAATTCCTTAAACTTAAAACACTCTCCTTTCTGCCCCAGCCTTCCATCTCCCAGACTCATACAAACCTTTCCACCCTTACTTCTAAATGGACAGACACTTCCTAGGACCAACCTTTGTCTTTGCATCCACCTCTCCAAATCTCTAGAAAACACCATCCACGGCGGACCTCCTTGTCTGCAGCTCCTGCCTCTCTGGCCACCTCTAAACCTAATGAACTCTAGGATCCCTCTCACCGTCTATTCCCACCACAAGCTCTAGCTCACAAAAGACTCTACTGTCCCTCTCATGGTCTTGGATTCCATCTCTCCAAACTTCTCTTATAAAACCCATCGCTCAGCCGGGCGGTGGTGGCGCACGCCTTTAATCCCAGCACTCGGGAGGCAGAGGCAGGCGGATCTCTGTGAGTTCGAGACCAGCCTGGTCTACAGAGCTAGTTCCAGGACAGGCTCCAAAGCCACAAAGAAACCCTGTCTCGAAAAAACCAAAAAAAAAAAAAACCCATCACTCATATTTCTTACTTACCTGTCCTCCCCTCAATCCCTCCACATTAATCCCTTTGCCTCAATGCTCCCCAGATCTTTTACACGTCTGTCCCCAAACTCTCAAAAACAGTCCTCCCAATCCCTGTCATACACAAGAGGGTCTTCTAACTACTTCTGCCTACACTTTCTATGCAGAGGGCAGTTCCTTCCTGTCAGATAGCCACATCAGACTGACCCCTCCATTATCAATAAGACAACAGTAACACCAACATGGAAGCCTGATAAGCCACCACCCCACTTTGAAGATTCACCCCCACTGCCTCCCAGATTACCCTACTACATAACCCAGATAATAAGATAACCCAGATACCTGCCCTTCCTTCAACACAGAATACTCTTCTAACCCCCATGCTTTGTGTTCATGCTCATCCTTTGGCTCCTGATCCTTCATGATCACCTGTTCCCCACAAATCTCATCTCTTTCTTCAGGATCCTACTCTTCTTCTGCCACAATGATTGCCATACATCTACCGCCAACTGACTCCCCTAAATTCATTAACTGTCCAGATGTCTCAGACATCCAACACTAAATAAATCCTGTACTCCCAATTACAACACATAGCTAAACCCCAGCCATCTCCTAAAGGGACCGGCCCTCTTACCATTTGCCCAGAGCCATCCTGATCAATCATGTCCGAGCAATATTTCAATTTCAGAACCCACCTGAACACCCCAGGAAAAAATATTGTGATGTAACAGAATTCTCTCAAATTGAATTCTCCCAACACAACTAGACCCTGCTTTCAGATAACAGTTGTTCCCCCAATTAACATTCTATAAACAATCTAAGTTTCCCTGCTTACTCTCAAGAACTCTCAGACTCCAGGTAAGTATTCCTGACAACCAGTAGCCTAAGTTTTTCTGCCCATCGCCTACTCCTAAGGGAGGGATCTCTCCCCCTCTCCCTATTCTTGGGATTCCTTTTCCCAACTACCAGAACCATGGACCTAAAATTTTCAAATTTATATCCAAAAACTATTTTTCTAAACTCCTTAACTCCACCTTTGTCCCTAGTCTATCTGTCCCAACATGTTTCAAATCAACTACCCTCTGCTCCAATAATTCCAGCCCCAGCCCCAGCTGTTTGCTTGGAATCTCCATCCTGGTCCAGCCTCACAGACTACACTTCTCTAGCCTCAGATGGTCCTGCAGAACCTGGATATCAGCTGACATAGCCTGCTCTTTCCAAACTTGACCAGCAACCCAGCTTCCTTGAGTCCCCTAACAACACTCCAATGTCAGCAGGAAGCGGCCAGAGAGAAAGATGCCCAGTTACCCAACACCCAACAACCCAATAATAAAACAAAAATGGGAATGAAGAGACCTTGGTCATCTCCCCCCCCCACACACACACTTGCTTAAAAAAAAAACCATTAGATTACATTCCTAAAGCTAGCTACCAAGGTCTATTCCATATTTGGTCAATTCCTCCTCCTGTGGCTGACTACCAAGGTCCAGCTATCAAAGTACCAAGATTCAGCAATTAAAAGTCCCCTTTGGTCCACCTAACTCCATCAAAATGTGCTACTGAATCCTAGCCCATTCTAACAACTCTCTCTCTCTCTCTCTCTCTCTCTCTCTCTCTCTCTCTCTCTCTTCTTAAAAATTACACCTGCAAGGTCATTTGCTGCTATTTTTCTGCCTGAGTCAGAAAGCAGCTACTTTTTCTTCCCCACTTAATAAAGGATCTCACTGTGAAAACAGGTGTTTGGGTGTGGCTTGCACCAGTCCGAGGTCTAGGAGAGAACCCTGGTATGTCGAGGTCTCCTTCACACTTAGTTATGCATCCTCGGATCCACCAACCCTCATAGCACTTTGCTATTCAGAGAAGCCAATCTTCGCTGGAGCAGGATGGGGTGGAGTCCCTTCCGGAAAGAGCCTGGACCCGCAGAGGCAGCCTGTCCCTTGTAACCCATGATCACCCTTGCCTGTGCACCCCATCCTTTCCTGCCCAATCTTGAGGAAGGAAAACCAAGGCTGGGATTGGAAGGCATAAACCTGAATCCCAGCACCCTGGAGAATAGCACCAGCTACCTCTTGTTGAATTCCTTCTGTGATGGTTTTTCTTGGTTGTCAACTTCACTGAATCTGGAAGAGACTCAACTCCGGGAAAGTCTGTAAGAAAGACTAACAGACAAGGAAGGCTCTCTAACAGAGTAAATGGCACCTTCTGGTGGCAGCCTAAATATAGAGAGGTCCAAGGAAAAAAAATGACTTTTCAAAACTTTCTTACAGAGGGAGAGAGAGAGAGAGAGAGAGAGAGAGAGAGAGAGAGAGAGAGAGAATATGAATCTATGGACATGCATGTTACAGCACATGTGTGCAGATCAGAGGACAGCTAGCAGGAATCAGTCCTTTCCATCCACCACATGCGTCCCATGGAGAGATCAAACTCCAGTCATCAGGCTTAGTGGTCTTTACCCACTGAGCCATCTGGCCAGCCATAGCTATGGCTCCTTCGTCTGTTTGCCTCCCTCTCCTGTTTGTCAGTGCATCTAATCTGCTGCTGCCGCCACTGCCACTGTCCTCCAGTGTGGACTGAAAACCAACAGCTCTCCAGAATCCTCAAGGCCTTCAGCGTCAGACTGGGACTGCTGAGGCAGGCGGCATCAGGGACTGAGCAGCGTCTGTTCTGGTTTTCCCAGTGTGAGCACAGCCATATCCTGTAAACCCATCTAGCAAATCTTTGTGGTGCTTGTTCCCTCAGGAACTCTAACTGTACCCTTATCCCCAGGCTCTCATATCACATGCTGTTGTCACCTAAGACACACCTTTGCAAACTTTTGCTCAGCAGTGGTTGCTCTTCTCCTTAGTAACAGCTGGCACTCTCCAGCTGGATGCCTGATTTATCTCCACCTTCCAGGCTCCTACACACCCCAGAAGATTCTACAGACTGAAACATTCACAGGACCAGGTAGGAATTTTCATTGTGGATAAATGATCCTCCAAAATTGGCATTTTTTTATAATACCTTTATCAATAAGCTACACAGAAATCTGTGTCTGCACTTTTACACATGTTGCCAACCTAGGAAGTGGAGTCACATCTCAGTGTGTGTTTAGTATCACAAATTGTATAGTGTGCACCTTTCCTTCACTAGACTCAAGAACTTGGTGCTGTGTGGTCCCAGATCCAGGACCAAGTCCATTCTATACAGTGATATGGTTTACATAGGACATACCCAAAGTCTTCTGCATCCCTTACTTAGTATAATTTAATCTTACTTTTAATTTAAACTTGAGATAAGGTCTAACGTAGCTCAGGTTGGTCTCAAATTTCCTATATAGTGGGAAATAACCTTCAATGCCTGATCCTCCTGCCTCTGCCTCCCGAGTGACAGATGTACACCACCACTTTTCAACTTTTGGAAATCAGTTTTCCCCAATGTGGGTTTCAGGGATTGAATTCAGCTCTTCAGCCTGGAAGCAAGTTGTGCATTTACTTGCTAAGACATACCACCAGCTCCAACATTCCCCTGCATTTGAATATAAGAGTCCTATGTGATTTCACATACTTTTCAGTCCAATAGCTTGCTGTATTCCAAAACATTGTTTTATACTGTTTGCAAATTCCTTGTAATTGTGGTCATACAAATACATAATTTCCACACTATTTGTTGAACATTTAGATGATTTATCCTTTTTAAATGTGCATTGGTGGTGTTTTCCCCATGGGTATTGGGTTCCCTGGAACTGGAGTTACAGACAGCTGTGCCCTGTCATATGCATGCTAGGAATTGAACTTGAGTCCTCTGGAGGAGCAGCCAGTGTTCTTAACTACTGAGCCATTTCTCCATCCCCCTGATTTATATTTTTTTGCTAGTATAAGTAACACTATCATCAAAATCATTTTGTGCAGAGATTTGTTTTTTTTTAGTCTGCCAGGTGGATCACATGTACCTGTAACCTCAAGTGTCAGGAGTCTGAAGCAGGGGGATCGTTTGAGCTCTTAAGCTTAAGAACAGACTGCAGACTAGGTAAAACAGCAAGACCCATGTCTTACATTTTTCCTGAAATTTCGGATTATTTTCTTAGTTAAGTGAGACAAAGAGTAACAGTGAGGCCGGATGAGTGGCCACACCTGTGAGTACTTGAGAGGCGGGGGGGGGGGGGGGGGGGGGGGGGGGGGGGGCAAGAGGCCAGCCTAGTCTACACAGTGTCAGGGTAGCCTGGGCCATCGGAGACATTGTCTCAAAATACAGACAATGACTTGAAAGCCTTTGCTACACCTTAGCAAATGACGTCTTACAAATTCTAAATCAAGAGAGGCCCCTCCTTGCTCACTTCTGTAAGACAGGACAACTCGGGCCTTGGGCTACAGAGCCCTGTACATGGAAGGAAAGCGTCTACATATTCTTGCAACGCTGGGCAGGAGGTGCAGACACGAAAGTGTAGGGAAAGCTGTGTATCAGCTAGCTTTTACTACATAGCAAATGATCCCCACACTTAAAATGAAAGCATTGTTTCGGATGAGTCCATTGGCTTTCTGAATCTGAATCTTCTTGGCTATAGTCAGTTAGCAGGTCAACCTTGCCTGGAATAACACACCCCCTGGCTTTGTCTACATTAACCTGTACTTTTTACCTTGCTCCAGGCAGCTAACCTAGGCATGTCAAATGGCAGTGTCAGGACCCCAAGGAACAAAACTGCAATCATGAAAAGTTTGTCTCCCCCCCCCCCCCGCCCCATCTCCCTCTGATCAGTTAGTCAGAAGCAGTCACATGGCCAATCCTGCAGCGAGTGGAGTGTTGGGGAGAGGAACTACCAAGGGATGTGAACATCGGGAAACAGGATAATTGTGGTCATTATCACAATCATCCACCACAAGTTGCATCCTCAGCAGATGGAAATGCAATTTCCATGGCAACCAGCCATGGACCACCCCTGAGGCCCAGATGGTAGCAAGGAAATCTCAGCAGAGTCTTCTGACCTCTGCCTACACATGATTTGGCATGGCATTCAGTCCCTAGAGTGTGGTACATCCCAGGGGAACCTCGAATTGCCAGCCTAGAGGCATGGGATCTGCGAATAGAAGTTAAGCTGGGATATAAAAAAACAAAGAAAGGCACAATTGACGACAGCTGGCTTTACAGAGCAGAAGCCTCTAGAAATGATAAATGGCCTCTGGTAGGGTGCACAGAGAGCGAGGAGGACCCCTAGAAGGCAGAGGAATTATCCAGTGTTGGGGGGAAGGATCCCAGAAGCGTAGTACATCTGCTCTCTGGAATCGCCTGTTTCAAGGCCAGCAGCGTTTTAAGCAGGCAGCCAAGCGTCCTCATTTAATAGCTTCCAAAACAGCAGCGGGGAGAGGCTGTGTGAGTTGCCTGAGGTCCCCAGTGAGCAACTGCACTAGGAGGAGCCTGAGCACCAGACTCTCTGCTCTGCTGGGGTTTGCATCAAAAGCTCCAATCGTTTCTTAATTAGGGTCTCTTGCTTAATTAGGCACTTCCTGAGCAGCCGGTCCTCCTTGTCTGGAAATCTCAATCACCAGCATTGGCTCTAATTGCTGTGACCTCACTTTTCTGGTCTCCAGTTTCCATGGGGGATCTTGGATCTGCTTCACGCTTCTGCCCTGCAGGACAGCTGGGGAAGGGGCAGGGACACACAGGAAGCATGTGGAGGAAGCTGCTTTTTCTATCATACTCCAGAAACTTCAGAGGGCTTCCCAGCCACCCACAGGAGCAGCAGGATTCAAGGCTGGATTTGCCCGAAACTCCCTACATCCTTGTGGGTGATCTCTGTTCCTCCCTGGGCCATAGTGACCTGGAGCATCTTCTCCAAGTTTCAGTCATCAGATTTAGCAAATAGAATTTCAAGATTTCCAGTTGCATTTGGAGTTCGAAAGAAACAAGCAATTTTATAGTATCAGGTGGATCCACAAGGACTGTGTCCACCTTCGCGAGAACGTGCAACGACTGCCACGTTTCTCAGTCCCTCTCTGCTGGTAGAAAGGAACAGGGCTTCCCAGTGCAGGAGAGCTGTTGGATAAAGCACAGGAAGCAACATGGACAGTCTTTTCTACTAAAGGGTTAAATAAGAGGGAGCATCGTTTAAAAGCAAACAGAGTGCTGAAGCAAGGGTTCAGTGGTTAAGATCCCTGGACGCTTTTGCAGGGAACCCCAGTCCAATTCCCAGCACCACACAGCAGCTCACGACCATCTGTAACTCCAGTTGCAGGAAATCTGACACCCTCTTCTGGCCTCCGAGGGCACAAGACACTCTCGTGGTAGGTACGCAGACACATGTGAGGGCAAAACACCCATATACACGAAACAAAAATAAATACGTCTTTTCAAACAAATGGCAAAGAAGCCGCTTGGCAGAAAGTCAGATTCCTCCAGGGTCAGCAGAGCACGCGCTGGACGTTACATCTTCCTTTTGAAAGCTGCGCTTGCTCATCATCTGTATCATTCTGAGTTAGCCCACTGAGAAAGAGTGTGAGGCCACGGGGCTCAAGGCGGCTCAGTGGTTAAGAGCGTGCACTCTTTTTGCAGAGGGCTGGAGTTCAGTTCCCATCACCCATGTCAGGAGCCTCACAACCTCCTGGAACTCCAGCTTCAAGGGCATCCAATGCCTCTGGCTTCCCCAGACATTTGCACTCACATACCCAGGCCCACACACAGACTCATAATTAAAAAGAAAATACATTATGACTTCTCGGAGTGGCACACCGCACCCAGAGGGACTCCCTCCAGGTGTGCTCGTCTGCTGGATTCAGCGTGGCTGTGCTCCCTTCTGCAGAAGTAAACTTTCTGCTTGCTGAAATATTTTGGATGGTGCGGTTATTTTCTCGGGACCCCAGATCTATCTCTAACAACACCCAGCAGAGGTTGGGGAGTCCCTGATGGGTTACCTACTCTTTTGTAGTCTTAGGCAAGCAGGTCATCTCTCTGAGCTCAGGTTTCCTGAACTAGAAAGCAGCTGAGTTCATAATTGGTTGACTCCTTCTTGGGACAAGTGAAAAGACACAGTTCAAATCCCACTTCAGTCTGCAAATGTGCTGTGAACTAGATCACAGGTTGAAAGTCACAGTATGCAACACTCTCAGCTGACCGACAGTGGGAGGCAGACAGAGGGATTGGAAAGGCATCGGCAAGAAAAGCCAAGGTGACTTTATACAGTGAAATTTCTCTGAATTGGGTCTGCTTTGAACTGATAAAAAAATTATAATGTTTCAGAGGGGAAAAGTGTGCAGTCCTGGCAAAGTCCCGGTGGGCTAAGTGCCGAGAAAGTTGGAATGATTCCCTCTATACGCTGGACTGTCAAATCCTCCACCATAGTACCTGCCCTCTCCAGGAAGGGGCTGTCTCCACAGGCTGACTAAACCCATCAGTGCAGGCAGAGTCTCACTATCTTGCCTATGGCTGTGGAGATGAATCAACTGTCAGGGGAGAGGTGATGCCTATAAACCTAGGTGATGGGGCTGGGTGCTGGTGGAATTTCTGGCCCAGCATTTTCTCTGGGAACTCAGCTCTCCTTCACTCTCAATTCAGAGGGTTTGAATGTGCTTTGTTTGCCTAAGCACTGGATTTGGCCTCCAAAGTTTCCTGTTCATAGTATTATCAGAGAGGAAATTAAATTCAACCCTGGTACGCCGGGCGGTGGTGGCGCACGCCTTTAATCCCAGCACTTGGGAGGCAGAGGCAGGCGGATCTTTGTGAGTTCGAGACCAGCCTGGTCTACAAGAGCTAGTTCCAGGACAGGCTCCAAAACCACAGAGAAACCCTGTCTTGAAAAAACCAAAAAAAAAAAAAAATTCAACCCTGGTGTTTAGAGGTGGGACATGGGGAAGCGATTAGATTAAGTTGTGAGGCTGTAGCTCTAATGATTGGATTCTGGCTACTTTAGCAGAAGAAGGAGAGAGGGCCTGGAGAGATGACTCAGCTTCCCAGCTTCTCGACACGTCTCTGGTGGACACAGCACGACAGGACTTAGACCCACCACACATTGCACTTCCAAGTGTCACACTATTTTCATGACAGCTGCTCCAGGAGCTGTCATTCCCACATTGTGCACCTAAGAGAGAGCTGGCGCCATGTTGGTGCAGCCATCTGAAGACAAACAATTCTTCTCTGCATTAGGACCTGACAGCGGCATGCTCTGAATGGCTCCAGCAAGCTTTTGGAGGGTTGGGATGCCTCTATAGCCTTCTGTTCCCATCAAGCTCACCCAGCTGGCACGCAAAGGCTCAGCAGCATTTGACCCCTGAAGTAGTTACCTTTGCTGTTGCTATGACAAAATAACCCACAAAAGCAAGCTAGAGAAAGAAGGGTCATTTTGGCTCACAGTGTGAGGGTGTGGTCCCTCAGGGTGGAAGTGTGGTGGCAGGAGTATGAAGCACATCCACAATCCTGAGCAGAGAGAGATGAGTGCTGGAACTCAGTTTATTTTCTCCGTTTCATTTGGTCCAAGAGAACAGCTCATGGGATACGGTCTTCCCTCTTCAGTCAACCCTCTCTGAAAATGCCCTCACAGACACGCTCAGAAATGTGTCTCCTAGGGAACCTCAAGACTAAAGATTATGGAGGTGGAGAGTTGGCTCAGCAGTCAAGAGCACTGACTGCTCTTCCAGAGGACTGGGATTTGATTGAACCCACATGGAGCTTCACAGCTCTCTGTAACTCCAGTTCCAGGGGGATCTAATGCCCTCTCCTGGCCTCTGTAAGAGAGAGAGAGAGAGAGAGAGAGAGAGAGAGAGAGAGAGAGAGAGAGAGGGAGGAAGAACCTATATAAATAAATAATTGAAAAAAGATAAACACATCTGCTCTGACTCACCCCCTAGAAACAGCCCAGAGGCTCTTTCTAGCTCCGTCTATTGTGCTATTGGGATGGGGCTCTCAAGTGGTGAAGGCTTGACCCCAGCCTGTTGCACTACTGGGAGAAAGTGGAACATTTAAGACTTGGGAGCAAGCTAGAGGAAGTGAGGTCCTTGGGGGCATGCCCATGGGAGACATATTAGACCTTTTACCTCCCAGACTGTGAGATGAGCAGTCGTCTCCTCCAGCGCGGAGATCCCACTCCAAGGCCACCTCCAAGGGTTACAAAAAAGATCCACAAACGCGGCAAGGGCTAGACTTTTCTATCTGAGGATAAATAAGGAAACTCATGCTTTAAAAAAGGAAAAGGAAAGAGGGAAGAAGCACACACTCACACTTTCCTGATGGTCACCTTCTCTTCTACTTCAACTTAAATAATCTCTCTTTCTTGACAGTCTCTCTACACAGTTACATCTTTCCCCAGCTACAGCTACCATCTACACAGCCACGCAGCTCTCTGCACAGATACATCTTTCCCCAGCTACAGCTACCATCTACACAGCCACGCAGCTCTCTTCAGACACATCTTCCTAACAACACACACATGTAAGCGGAGGCTGCTTGTTCAGTCCCCGGCCAGTCAGACCCGAATAATAACACAGAAACTATATTATTTACAACACTGCTTGGCCGATAGCTTAGACATATCCCTGGCCAACTCATATCTCAAATTAACCCATTCCTATTATTTTGTATTTTACCACGAGGCTTGTGATTTACTGGTAGGTTTCTGGGGCATCCGTCTCCTTCGGCATCTCCTTGACTCCACCTACACTCTCTCTACATTTCTGTTTGGATTTTCTGCCTGGTTTTACTCGGTTAAGCCATCAGTAGAAAGCAGCTTCTTTATTAACTAATGTCAATAAAACATATTCACAGTCTATAGAGGGGAATCCCACATCACTCTCTCTCTTACACACACACACACACACACACACACACACACACACACACACACTTCTCTCATTTTTCCCCTACATTGCTCCTGCTTCTTCTCACAGCCAAAAACCTCTGGACCAGTATGAACCACATCTTCAGGGTCACGTAGTACTCCTTGAATAAACAATAAGGCACAGAGCCATACTGATCACAGTTTCTCTCAGGCTAGGGAGGTGGCACTGACCAGCCAGTGAGCAAAGTAAGCTTGTAGTTTTGAGTGATTGGGGTTCCCAGACAGAAAGTGACATTGAAATTCAGGACTTAAACAATAAAAAGTTAGTTGACTGAATCTTCAGGTTGGGGAGTATGTGCAGAAAGTCCATTGCTGAGAAAATTATGTCTACTAAAGTTGCTTCATGCTCTGGCCTTGAATCAGCAATAAACACCTGGGAAATTGACCTCATGTTGGTCTCCAGGGGCAACCAGATTGCTTTGAATTGGTTCTGAAGTCTAAAATTGGCTGTCTTTGTGACAGAGAATACTATTACTTTCCTATGTCAGTCTGAGTAATGGGAAAAATACCCTAGTGTTGTTTCTATTCATCAGAATTATTCGGCTTAAGTAGAAATCACTCCTGACCATCCACAGCTATATGAGTACCCAGTAGATGGAATATTTTCATGAGAAAAACACAAAAGCATTGGGGAAAATACCCATAGCTGCTGATAGTGGCACATGAGAGAAATTACAGACAGAAAGTCATTCACAGCCTGAAACCCCACAGTCTTTTCCAAGTGTGGGGGGGTCCCTATCAGGGAGTCACTCATCCAGTAGGTCGGCCTGTTGAACACTAGTTGTCACCTCCTGCATACTTCCATGACCACTGGTATCTTCCCCTTTAAGGAAATAGGCAGGTGGGGAAACAGCTTGATAGTACTTTTTACAAGTTTTTCTCAACCTATGGGCTTTGGTGGATTCAAGTCAGTCTTCCAAAGCTTATGAGAACCTTCTTAAAGAGACAAGATTTTCATATTAGTTAGCGTTATTATTGTTTGTGGTTATGGTAATGGTGGTGGTATTTTGTCGGAACCAGGCCTAAAAGAAACTCAGCCGTGAACAGTGCCCATGGGTTGAAATCTCTAAAGTCTGAGCTAAGTGAACCCATCCTCTTTCTAAGCCAATTACCCCATGTGTTTTGTAATGGAACGCTGGTTGACACGGGACTTTCTGCTCTCTGCGAAGATCACAGGAGCAAAGTCCAGCTGGCTCCCTGGACATGTCCCTGACTCCTCTCCTAACAGGTCCTTACCTGGCAGACTCCCCACATACTCGGTCCAAACTCAAACAAAGAGCATGTTGTGACGTCGCCAAGAATCTGAGTCAGGAGCCTGGGCAGAGGCCACTAGCTGTCATTTTCAAAACTTACAGACCCTTGCTGAGATTCACTTTCCATGTGTAGAAAAGGCAGGTGGGAGATAACATGAGTGCTGGTTAGTTTTTATCTACTAGACACAAACCTAGACAGATCTGGGAAGAAGAAATCAACTAAGGAATTGCCTTTGTCAGACTGTCCTGTAGTCAAGTCTATGGGGGATTTCCTTGGTTAATGATTGAAGTGGGAGGCTCAGCTCACTCTGAGGTCGGGTGGTGCCATACCTGGGTTGCATGAGAAAGGAGGTTGAGCAAGCCAGTAAGGAGCATTCCTCCATGGCCTCTGCTTCAGTTCCTGCCTTGAGCTGTTGCTCTAATTTCCCTAAATCATGGACCATTGTAAGAGCACATAAGCCAAATAATTCTTTTCCTCTCCCAGTTACTTTTGGTCATGGTGTTCATCATAACAGGATGCCCTGTGTGGCTGGTTGTTTATGAGGCTAAGTGACCTCTCCTCCCATTACAGAACCCCACTTCTGAACAACCACCACTGACAGGCACTTGTTATGGTTATGCCATATGCACATTCAACTTGCAAGAAATCGAAAGAGCAGATCTCTGAGTTCGAGGCCAGCCTGATCTATGAGTGAGTTCCAGGACAGTCAGGCTACATAGAAAACCAAAACAAAGGTGAAGGAAGAGCTTTAATACTAACTTTCCCATAGGTACTTTCAAACTACACCTGATTTTCACTGAGGAAAGACAAAGCCATAGCCAAACAAGAGGAAAAAGTTTCACTATTATTTTTCCCTTTTGCAAGGACAATGTATTTGTTAGTTTTCCATTATTATACCAAAATACTCGAAGAAAATAACTAATAAATAGAGAGTTCTTGGCACTGGAGAGATGGCTCAGTAGGTAAGAGCACATACTCCCCTTGTAGAGTTTGGTTCCCAACACCAACACCAGACAGCTCACAACAGCTGATAGCTCTAGCTCCAAAGGATCTGGCACCCTCTTCTGGATTCCATGGGTATCTGCACTCACTAGCACATAGCCACACACAAATATATGCATAGTTTTGAAATATACTAAATTTAAAAGAGAGAGGGGCTAGAGAGAGGACTTGCTGATTCAGAGGCTGCTCTTCCAGAGGACCCAGGTTCAAATTCTACCACCCTCAGGATGCCTCCTAACCATCTGTAACTCCAGTCCCAGAGGATCCAACAGCCTCTTCTGGCCTCTGTGGGTACTGAATTCACACGGTGCACAGACATGCATAACGGCAAACCACATAAAAGAGAGGTTTATCTTGGCCCGTGCCTGTAGAGGCTGCTGTCCATGGATGAGTGTTCCAGAGGCCAGTACATCATGGTGGGAGGCATGGCTCAAACAGCTTTCATTGCCATCTGGAGGGTAAAAAATGAAGAGAAGCTGGGTGGGAGGTCGCCCAGTTCTTTTCTTACTTTTTTTTAAATTTATTTATTTATTAAGGATTTCTGCCTCCTCCCCGCAACCGCTTCCCATTTCCCTCCCACTCCCCCGATCAAGTCCCCCTCCCTCATCTGCTCGAAGAGCAATCAGGGTTGAATAGAATGCCCAGTTCTTTTCAAGGGCAGTTCCAAATGGCCCAGGGAGCTCCCATTAAGGCCCCCAACTCCTAAAGGTGCATAGACTCACCACCCTGGAAACCACACGTTAGCGCATCCATCGCTCAGGTCATTCAGCATCCACACTACAGCAGCTCCTACTTCTGCTGATGGTAATTTATGGGTAAATTTCAAAGAGAAGTTAGCTATAATGGAATTTGAATTTTATGCACAGGCTTCAGAAGCCAAGCTTCCCACAAGACAGAATTCTTTTAATATCCTTCTAGAACCTCCTCTTCCAGACCACTAGACCTAGGATTCCCCGTTTCCTCTGAGACAAGGAGGAGCCAAGCCAGCTCTTTAACACTGTTGCTTTCCTTTCTGCCACAAGGTGGCACTGTAAAACAGCAGTCCAGCAGAATGTGGTGAGGGTTCTTTGGCCTGAGGTCCACAGATCTATTGAGGAAGTCATCAGCTGGTGGGTTAAGTAAGCTCCTGGTAACCTACGTCAAGAAAGGACAAACAGGTATCAGTCACTAGTGTCACTGGGTGCAGAGACCTGAGCCACTGCTGTCACAGACACCACAGCCATCCTGTCTGGTAGGTTATGATCTGGATGTGAAATGTTCCCCACAGGCTCACGGATTTAAAAACTATGTTCATAGCAGCACTATTTGTAATAGCCAGAACCTGGAAACAACCTAGATGCCCCTCAATGGAAGAATGGATAAAGAAAGTGTGGTACATATACACATTAGAGTACTACTCAGTGGTAAAAAATAATGACATTTTGAATTTTGCATGCAAATGGATGGAAATAGAAAACAATATCCTGAGGACGAGGCTTTCTCTCTCTCTCTCTCTCTCTCTCTCTCTCTCTCTCTCTCTCTCTCTCTCTCTCTGACAGTGAGGGAACCAGCTTGGAGTCTGCTCTTGAGGAATGAGATTATGGTGCAGCGGCGGAGAGCTGATTCCCCAGCGGGATTGCCAGAGTAGCTGGTGATGAAACCCAGACTCCTCCTTCTGTCTTGTAATTATTGTGCATGAATTTGATTAATAAAAGGCAATAAAAGTTTCAAGGATTCCTGCTTTAGGCATGCGGGTTTTTGTCTGCATGTATGTATGTGGATCACATGTGTGCCCCGTGCCCATGGAGTTCAAGATAAAGCATCAGATTCCCTAGGACTGGAGTCACAGACAGTTGTGAGTCACCATGTGGTACTGGGAAGAGAAGCTGGGTCCTCTGCAAGAGCAGCCAGTACTCTTAACTGCTGAGTCAACTTTCCAGCCCCATTGTATTTGTTTTTAATCTACAGAAGGTGCTTCTGAGAAGTGATATTTTCCTTTTCTCATCTAGGTGGATTAAAGCTAACTGCTCAAGAACACTCATTTTGAGAAGCATCGAGTGGTTTCTGTTAGACAAACACAAACAAAGCAAGTTCAGAAGGGCCTCGGTGCGGATGGAGTGGTCAGCCACAAGACACCCCAACCCCGAAATGCAGCCCTGGAGAGAAATGGGAGGATCTTGTGCTGGAGCAGGAATTCTAAGTAAATTCAGAGTAACTGAGATCCTAGGGTACTGTGGAGCAATTTTCCCAATCATAACATATTTCCTAGGGGGAAATGAACAGCTTCCAAGTCCCAGGAAAGCTCTGAAACCTACTGGATTCACAAGTACCCTCCCACTTCAAAGTTATTGTTCCAGCTTTTCTGTTGCTGGAATATAAACGCCTTGAGAAAAAAGCAATTGGAGAGAAAAGGGTTTATTTGACTTACATGTCAAGGCAGGGACTCAAAGGAGAACTAAGGCAGATCCCATGGAGAAACACAGCCTGTGGACTTGTTCCTCCTGGCTTCCTTATACAGCACAGACCCACCTGCCTAAAGATGCTACTGCCAAGAAGGGGTTGAACCCCTCTCCAGTAATTATTGATAAAGAAAATGCCCCCATAGACATGCGCACAGGCCAATCTTATGAAGGCAATTCCTCAACTGAGGTTCCTCCTTCCTAGGTGTGTCAAGCTGACAACCAGGATCAGCCATCATGCACACTCCTGTAAGGAACCAAATGAACCCGTTGATCTACCAGGTTGGATTTGGGTGGTATTAATAGAGGATAGGAAAGCCCCCATTCCTCCACACAGAGCTGACAGTCCAGAGGGCAAAGTGCTAGTGGCAGACTTTGTTTGATAGCCTACCACCATGAGCGAATAGTTAGGCCCTAGCTTACTCACCCTCAGCTACTGTGGCAGCAAGGGAATGAAGCACATGCTAGAGCCCCAGGCCTCAGTGAGTGGTGTTTGACAGCCCAGGCAAGAGAAACTGCAGCCCTCACTTCCCTTGCTACATGGAGGGAGAGAGACAGAGCTGTGGACCTAGCGTGAGACCATCTTCAACTTTTGGCATTCGGTTTCCAGAACTGACACCCCTTTCATAAGGTCCAGTTTTGAGCAGTATTTGCATGCACACACATTCAGTAGACAGACTCTGTGTATTAGACAGCGATGCATACAGAGATACAGACAGACTTGATCTCAAAAGACTGAAACTGCTTTTTTGGTACAACGAGGGGCCCCAACCTTCTATGGGATGAAGGCTGAGCTCATTCAGAGGGAATGGGAATAAATACACACACAGGTGGCTACCAGGAAGTTACAGCTGTTTTGTAGTTTGGCAGAATGAGTTGCTTTAGCTATCCAGACATGTTTCTGCAGGTGGAGCTGAGACATCAGGCTGGGGCTAAGCAGTTCCTTATGGTGAGGCTATCACCCAGTACAGCCTGATATAATTCCTCATGATCAGAGGCTAGTATCCAAGACCAGAGGAGGAAAGAGAAGGAAGGTTCCAGAGCCAAGGTCCCAGTGGACTCCACCAGTGAAGAGGATACTACCTTCAACAACAGGGACAGACCTGTGGGAGGTGGCAGGGAACTGGCTCAGGATCCAATTGCCCCAGCCTCCCAGATGCCATGCTTCCCTTGAGCTGTTGACTTGAATCATTCCTGCAGCCATCCGCAGCCTCTGATACCTGATCCTCCAGAGACATGCAACTCCAGCCTCTAAGTCCTGCTCATGGGGTACAGGATGGAAGGTGGAGAATTGTTCAGTTTTCCTCCTGATGCCACCAGGGTCTCAGTGGCAGCTTTCCTAGTCTCAAAATCTTTACGTTCCTGTGGAACCAACACCACTTCCAAACGAAGTCCCTCTTGCTGCCCCTTCCTCTCTGCAGACTCCATTCTTGGTGCTGAGTTCCAACCACAGCACCAAAAACAAAACTGAAAATCTATTTCATTACATTTTGAGATTCCACTAACGTAAATCTGTTGGACATACGAAGAGTGCTCCTGATTAAAAACAACCCTGTAATGCAGAAGTTGGAAGTAACGGAGGTGGGGGCAGCTGAGGGAGGACAGGAGGTACAGAAGAAGGGACAAAGTATAACAACATTTGAGTGGAGATGGCACAATGAAACCAATTACTCTGAATGTTGACCTAAAAATTAATAATAATAATAATAAAGCTGGGCAGCAGTGCTACACATCTTTAATCCCAGCACTCGAGAGGCAGAGGTAGGTAGATCTCTGCAAGTTTGAGGCCAGCCTGGTCTACAAAGCTAGTTCCAGTACAGGCTCCAAAGCTACAGAGAAACCCTGTCTTGAAAAAAACCAAAAAAAAAATAATAATAATAAAAGAACGATGTTTGAAGCAATAGCAATGAAGAGCTCCCTACTTGAACATCGCACTGTGACATAGTGGCTTGTCTGTGTTTGGTAGGAGGAGCTACAACTAAAAACCTTGGCATGCTGGGCACAATAACTGAACATGAGAGAGTCTGACCCAAGCCTCAGCTGTGTCCATGGCCAGCAAGAGATCCGGAACAGTGAGTGTGTTGGAATGGGACCTGGTGGGGCTGGAGAGATGGCGCAGTGGTTAAGAGGACTGACTCTTCTTCCAGAGGTCCTGAGTTCAATTCCCAGCAACCACATGGTGGCTCACAACCATCTACAATGAGTTCTGGCACCCTCTTTAGGGGTGCAGGTACACATGATTATTATAAATGATTATCTATCTATTAACCTATATTTCTTAATTATACATTAAATTTTTTAAATGAGCTGCACAATCACAATACCTTAATCAAGAACAGAAATATATATACAGTACAAGAAAACTGACTTTAAATTTGTATCAATAAACCAAGATCCATACCAATGCAAATTATTCGTATCTATAACATATTCTACTTAAAACGTAAAAAAACATTAATGGGGGCTGGAGAGATGGCTCAGAGGTTAAGAGCATTGCCTGCTCTTCCAAAGGTCCTGAGTTCAATTCCCAGCAGCCACATGGTGGCTCACAACCATCTGTGATGGGGTCTGGTGCCCTCTGCTGGCCTGCAGGCATACACACAGACAGAATATTGTATACATAATAAATAAATAAATATTTTAAAAAAAACCATTAATGGACAATATTTGGGAATGTGGGCATAGTTTTCTCCATACTTCTCCCTGCTGATTGGGGGTGCTGTTAATCACGTCTTTTATGGTATATCCTGTGTGCTAGTTTCATCTTGGTCAGCAGTTGGGCAAAGTAATTTTTTGAGGGGTTGGTATAGGAGGTTCTTCTGTTTGTGTGTTGCTTTCATTGGTTGAATAAAGAGACTGCCTTGGCCTTTTGATAGGACAGAAAGTTAGGTAGGTGGGGAAGCCAGAACTGGATGCTTGGAAGAAGAGCAGAGTCAGGCAGACGCCATGATTCTCCTGCCCAAGATGGACACTAGTTAGACTCACGCCAGTAAGCCACAGTCAAGTGGCGATACACATTAATGGAAATGGGTTGAACGAATATGTGAGAGTTATCCAATAAGAGGCTAGAGATAATGAGCCAGGCAGTAATTTAATTAATACAATTTCTGTGTGCTTATTTTGGGGATTAAGTTAGCCGGGTGACAGGATGCAACCCATACCTCCTTACAACAAGGGGTGTTCAAGGTGACCTTTCAGGGCATCTTATTCCATCAAACCACACCAGTCTGGAAGCAATCCATAGGTTCTCATCCTCTGTGGAAAAAAGAGAAGAACCTCTTTTCCAAAGCAACACATTCTTAGACCCAAATTTGGAAGTCATGATACCTTTATAATATACCTGCTGGTTTAGCTCAGCAGCCCATACAATGCAATGTCTCTCTGTACTTAGCTCCTTCACAGTCAAAAAATTTAAAGATAGCACAATAATATACATAATTCAGACTCTCTATGAATTTTCCATTTTACATGGCTTATTTTTCTTTACTCCTTTTAATCTATGACTATCTGTACTCTGTCTCTTTAAAGATTTTGTTTTATTTTTTTAAACTATTTACTTTTTTCCAACTCTCTATACTCTTTTTCTTCTCTCTTCCAAGCCTATGTACATTTATCCAACATTATGACTCATCTTGATTTGTCTTTATTGCATATCTTAATTCTTTACTGTTCAGGAACACTTTTTAAAATGCTAAGCACTTCTTAAAATTTAAGCTGTGCCATTACTATGGTATATATGCTACTGCCTGCTCACTCTGTATAGTCCAAGATTGTAACAAGAGGACCTGCTTGTTGGGGTTGCTGTCCTGCCCAGTTCCCCAGCCATTTAGTCCCAGAGAAAGTCACACAGAGAGTCTACATTTGATATAAACTGATTGGCCCATTAGCTCAGGGTTCTTATTAGCTCTTATAACTTATATTAACCCATTATTCGTATCTATGTTAACCACAAGACTTGGTACCTTTTTTGGCGGGGCAGGTCACATCTTCCTTCTTTAGTGTCTGGGCAGGACTGGGGAGGAATGGGCTTCCTTCTTCTCAGAATTCTCCTGTTCTCATTGCCCCACCTCTACTTCCTGTCTGGTTTTCCTGCCTGGCTACTGGCCAATTAGCATTTATTAAAAACATAATTGACAGAATACAGAATTGTCCTGGACCACTCAGCATGGTGGATCTGCTTGTGCCTCTGAGCTGAACACACCTCCCCAGTTCCAGGCACAAAGGTGGTCCACTTTGCCATCAAGCAAGTTGCAGCACGCTGCTCACAAACCCCATTCATATGCTCTGTCTCCTGAAAGAGCCAGAGGTCACACTGGCAGCACAGCCCAGAAAGCCAGCATTTCAAAATGGCACGGCTTTTCTGCTATTGCTGAGTCAGGAAAACCTCTCTTAAGGAGCTGTGGCACACCACCAGAAAACAGCTAGAAGCTGTGTTAAACTCTGTATTTTTGTGTTTAAAATTAAGCTCTCTCAAGTTTTTAAGTGAATTTTAGTTTGCCACGTTGGTGCCAATTTGTTGCAGGGAGTGTTACTTGTTTGTTCCTGGCCACCCAGCTAGCTTAAACCTAAAATAATCACACAAAAACTATATTATTTAGCCGGGCGGTGGTGGCGCACGCCTTTAATCCCAGCACTCGGGAGGCAGAGACAGGCGGATCTCTGTGAGTTCTAGGCCAGCCTGGTCTACAGGAGCTAGTGCCAGGACAGGCTCCAAAGCTACAGAGAAACCCTGCCTCGAAAAACTAAAAAAAAAAAAAAAAAAACTATATTATTTAAACCACTGCTTGGTCCATTAGCTCTAGCTTCTTGGCTAACTCTTAATTTAACCCATCTCCATTAATCTGTGTCTTGCCACTGCTTCACGGTGTCTCCCTGACTCTGCCTCCTTTCTCCCAGCATTCAGCTTTTCCCTGCCTACCTACGTTCTACCTTGCTAGAGGCCCAAAGTAGTTTCTTTATTTACTAATAGTAATCACAGCACACACATCGATGAACCAGCTCAGTAACTTCACTTAGCCTCATAGCCTCAGCTTCACCCAGGTTTTAACGTGCCCTAGGATATCCCTTGTCTTCCAGGTTGAGTAATGTTCCATTGTGCAGATAGACCAATTTGTTTATCTGTAATTTCTTGTGACGCCCTGAGTATATTCTACCTCTTGCCCAATGCTGCTATAAATGTGGCTGTAGAACAACTGTCTCTTAGTCTTCCTGCTTTCAGTTTGTGGGAGAGATATGAGAAGCGATATTGCTGAAAGTCATGATGATATTATTTTTAACTATTTTAGGAAACCCGTACTGTTTTCCGAAATGGCTACACCACGTCCCCACCAGCAGCACATGGGGGATTTGACTTCTCCATGCCCTCACTAAGAGACTTGATGCTGTGCTTGGAGGTTGCCCACCCTATGGATGTGAGAGTCTCATGCCTCCCGTAGTGCTACCTGCAGTTGTTTTATACCTTGCCTGGGTGGCTATAACATGACAGGAGCAATGTTTCCTCAGTTGCAAGCCCAGGCCCCACAGGCTTCTATTCTCACTAGAACTGCCCAGCTGCTTTGAGAACCTGCTAGAAGGTAGAGACATATCACCACCCCAGACATCAACTGGCCAGGTGCCAGATGTGTGAGAGTCCATAGAAGATCTGCCACTCCAGCTGAGTGCTAGGTGACTAAAGCAGATCCCAGCCAGCATCACTCTAGTCTGGCCCAGGGCAGAACTATCCAGCCGACTCAAAGTCATGTACAAGAGTAAATCATTGTGTTTTTAAGCGAGTGTCTTGTTACTGTTATTGAGGAATTTTTTAGTACCCTATCATCTATGCTTTCTCCTGTGGACAGGCATGGCTGTCACCAGCACAGGAGCTCCTTTGTGAGCAGCTTCCTTTTGAGTCACTGATCTCATCTCACTTCATGATAAACTGACAAACAGGTATCAAAATGGTTGTGTTATTTCAAACTGCCTGCAGCACGGCTAGATCATGTCACGTTGGGTCTTAAAATGGAGCTAAGACAGACCTAGAACTTCCTGTGTAGCCGAGGCTGGTCTCAGACTCCTGGTCTTCCTGCTTCAGCCTCCTGAGCATGCAGATGACAGGCATGTGCTGCCATGCAGTTACATGCTTCTTGTGGGACCTAGGCTTTATTCACCTGTGTAAACAGCTCGGAGGAGATTGCCGGCTTACTCGATGGGTGTGTGTTTAACCTTAAGAACATCCTGGATAGCTTCCCAAAGTGGTTGTGCCATCTTTCCTGCCAGTATAGGATGGAGAGCCCAGTCCCAGCATGTTCTCATCCACAGCAGCTAGGATCAGGCTTTGCTGCTTACACGACTAGATCTGTAAAGAACTGAGACAGTCAATTCTCCTGTCTCAGGTTCCTCTCTGTCCTCGCTCAGAGAACAAACTGGGCTGACTGAGAAGAGGAAAGGGGGGATTTGTTTTTTTGCCCCAAAAGTGTAACAATTTGAATAACAAAGCAAAAATTATGTCCCCTTAAAAAAACCCACACACATTCTTGAGGTGCTAATCGGCTGGGTGTGTGGGGGAGTTGATAAGTTATAAAACGGGACTAATCAAGAGAGAGCTATCAAACAGAGAGGTAAGAGAAAAACCATCAAAATTTGAGGGTGTGTCAATTAGATCAGCTGCTCTATTTTCCTTTCTCCTTCCCTCCATGTTGCAAGGGAAAGTTGAAAAGTAGGGGAAAGCTCCTGCAATTTCTGTTGGTCCCCTACCACCCATGGGCCAGAGCTGGCTTTTATTTATTTTGTTTATTTATTTATATTGTTAATTAATTAATTAATTAATTCTTGAGGGAGGGTCTTGCCGTAGAGCCCTGGCTGGACATGGACTCAGAGAGATCTACCTGCCTCTGTCTCCTGAGTACTGGAACTGACAGGGTGTGCCACCATATACTTGAACTTGGTTTTGTTTGTTTGTTTGCTTGCTTTGTGTTGTATTTTGCTGCTGACTTTCAGGTTGATTGGATGAAAACCCAAATCTCTTTCTAGAGCCATCCAGTTCATTAATATGGGCTCACAAACAAGCCTGCTGTGTTTAGCAGTTCTTTTAAAAAGATATATTGATTGTATAGTATAGTATTGTAATGTATTGTATTGTATGTGTATGGGTGTTTTGCCTGCATGTATGCACGAGTACCATGTGTGTCACTAGTACTTGATGGGGCCAGAAGAAGGCATCAGGTTCCCTGGACCAGAAGAACACATCAGGTCCCCTGGATCGGGGGTTACAGACATTTTGAGCTGCCATGTGGTACTGGTAAACTGAACCTGGATCCTCTGGAAGAGCAGCTAATACTCTTAAGCACTGAGTCACCTCTCCAGCCCCTGCCCAGGGGCTCTTGTGTGGGCTCCAGATGCTGGAGTTTTTTTGTGTATTTTTTCCTGGGCTGCCACAGGTAGCAGCTAGTAGCCACATCTTTGTATGCCTAATACTGACCCACCTGAAAAAGACTGCAGCTTGTGGAGGCTTGAAAATACGAGCCTATTTCCATGTTGACCAAAGGTCAGAGAGTGGAAACTTACCTCTAGTTCCTTCAAGGTTATTGTGCTTCTACCTCAAACAAAGTTTCCACCTAGAGTTCTGCTCTCTCAAGGTTATTGTCAACAGGTGTAGCTAATAGCCAGGAATTAAACATAGGCGAATTTCAGTACACACTGGAATTCCCTCCTGATACTATCCTATATGTTTCTCTGTTTTATTATTTTCATTTGTGTCTTCATATCCTTTACTATATTTCTAAATCCCCATACCTCTACTCTGGCAAGAGGTATTTTTGTCCAGGCTGGTCCCTGAAACTGGCTCCTTGTCCAGAACTTTTCTTAGCTTTCTCAGGCCCTATATTTGGATATTCAAGCCCCTATGTTGATGCCATATACAAGTCTTTCTCTGTCCCATCGGACAGCTCCCAAATAAACTTATATTAATTATGAAAGTTTGGCCTATAACTTAGGCTTGTCCTACTAGCTCTTATTACTTAAATTAACCCATTTATATTAATCTATGTTTTGTTCCATAGATTTTTACGGCTCTTCCACCTTGCATCTCCTTTTTCCTCACTATGTCCTCTGGTATCTCTTCTGCACATAAATTCATCATCTCCTCTGCCCTCTCTGCTTGTAAGTTCCGTCTCACCTCTTCATGCCTTGATATTGACCATTCAGCTCTTAATTAAACCAATCAGAAGACACCTTAGTAAACACACATCTTCAAAGTGTACACAAAGATTATTCCACAGCACTCTTTGGCCTCTGAAGGCACTGTATACATGTGGCACACAGACAATCATGCAGGCAAAAAACACTCATATACATAAAACAAGATAATTTCTTTCTTTTTTCTGAAACAGGATTTTCTGTGTAACAGCTCTGCCTGGCCTGGAACTCACTTTGTAGACCAGGCTGACCTCAAACTTGCAGAGATCTGCCTGCCTCTGCCTCCTGAGTGCTGGGATTAAAGGCATGTGCCACCACCACTGGCTAAGTAATTTCTTTTAATTAAACAAGAGCTAATTCCAGGACAGGCTCCAAAGCAACAGAGAAACCCTGTCTTGAAAAACCAAAAAAAAAAAAAATTAAAGAAGAAATTGTTATGGAAAGAGGGCATGACAGATGGCTAGTGGTGAAGAACATACTCCTCTTCTAGAATATTGGAGCTCAGCTCTCAGAACCCATGCCGGAAAGCTCATAACTGCTTGTAACTCAAGCTCTAGGGGACCAGACACCCTCTTCTGATCTCCATAGACATATGCGTGTGTGTGCCTGCATGTGCGCGCGCGCGCATGCACGCGCGCGCACCCACACACACACACACACTTAAAAATAAAAATACAGCCAAGTGGTAGTGACACATGCCTAAAATTCCAGCACTGGGAAGGCAGAGGCGAATGAATCTCTGTGAGTTTAAGGCCAATCTGGTCTATAGAATAAGTTCCATGACAACCAAGGCTACACAGAGAAACCCTGTCTTGAAACACACACATAAAGAATGAAGGCTGAGCAGGCCATGGAGAACAGCCAGTAAGCAACATTCCTCCATAACTTCTGCTTTAGTTCTGTGGTGATGGACTGTGATGGGGGAGGGTAAGTAAAATAAATCCTTTCCTCCCCAAGTTGTTTATTGTCGCGGTGGTGTGGAAGCTCCTGGTGGTGTGGAAGCTCAATAGCCTTTGAGATACTAGCCCACTGGGGCGTTGTCCCTTTCTCTTTAAAAAAGCAACAGCAGCCCTCCTCTTGCCCTCTGCTTCAGTGGTCTGTTTTATCACAATAGAAAATCTACCTGCTTCACCAGGCTGACCTTGAACTCCTCGAGATCCACCTGCCTCTTCCTCCTGAGTGCTGGGAATAAAGGCACGCACCACTACACTGTGTCTCACAAAAGCTTTTAGCACACAACTCTACAACTTTAATATCTAACCATATTTACCTATAGACTTGACCCATCTGTATAAGCTCTTGTGTAGTTTTGTATGTCTTGACTATTATCCCATGCTTCAGCTAACCATTCCTTGATGTTGAGAAATTCTTTCAACTTGTTCACACTCCTTCCTACTTCTCACACTCATGGTCATTGGTGACTATTTGTCCTCCTTGTGTGAACTATGAATGAGTGAGGATATTAAGCTGTCCTTTCAGACTGTGTTCTAGGCATTCCAACCAAATATTTTACAGTCTTTCTTTTTTCTGAGACAGGTTTTCTCTGTGTAGCTTTGGAGACTGCCCTGGAACTAGCTCTTGTAAACCAGACAGGCCTCAAACTCATGGAGACCTGCCTGCCTCTGTCCCCAAGTACTGGAATTAAAGGTGTGCACCACCACCACCACTAGGCCTATTTTATAGTCTTAATGAGATATAGTTCATACATTGTAAATTTGCCCCTCAAGTCTGTAAGCATTAGTTATCACCCCCAGTCTGCTCCCACCATCCCTAGGCCTGAGCTACCGATCTCCCTCCTGCCTCTGTGCTGTGGCTCATTCTGACATTTCACATCCACCAGTTCATGAGTTAACCATCCCTTCTCAGATTGCTTTCTTTCATGGAGCACACCATTTCCATGGTGCAGCATGTATCAGAATTTCCATTAAACTTTTTTACAGTGAGGCTTGGCAGTACATGTTCATAATCTCAGCACTTAGGAAGTTGAGGCAGGAGGATTGTGAGTTCAATATAATCCTGGGCAACATAGCAAGATCCAGCCAGTATTGAAATGACAATTTTTTTTAAAAAAAAAATATTAACTATTACTTTTAACTTTTTTTTTAGTTTTATTTATTTATTATGTATACAATGTTCTGTCTGCATGTATGCCTGCAGCCAGAAGAGGGCACTAGATCTCATTATATATGGCTGTGAGCCACTGTGTGGTTGCTGGGAATTGAACGTAGAACTTCTGGAAGAACAGCCAGTGCTCTTAACCTCTGAGCCATCTCTCCAACACCCTACTTTTAACTTTTTTTTTTTTTTTTTTTTTTTTTTCTTTCCTCCCCCCACTCCTCTCCCCCTCCCTCTCCAGTCCACAGAGCAGTCCAGGTTCCCTGCCCTGTGGTAAGTCCTAGGTCCTCCCCCCTCCGTCCATATCTAGGAAGGTGAACATCCAAACTGGCTAGGCTTCCACAAAGCCAGCACATTAAGTAGGATCAAAGCCCCGTGCCATTGTCCTTGGCGTCTCATCAGCCCTCATTGTTCGCCATGTTCAGAGAGTCCGGTTTTACCCCATGCTTTTTCGGTCACAGTCCAGCTGGCCTTGGTGAGCTCCCAGTAGATCAGCTCCACTGTCTCAGTGGGTGGGTGCACGCCTCGTGGTCCCGACTTCTTTGCTCATGTTCTCCCTCCTTCTGCTCCTCATTGGGACCTTGGGAGCTCAGTCCAGTGCTCCAGTGTGGGTCTCTGTCTCTGTCTCCATCCATCACCAGATGAAGGTTCTATGATGATATGCAAGATATTCGTCAGTATTGCTCTCGGATAGGGTCATTTCAGGTTCCCAATCCTCAGCTACCCAAGGAACTAACTGGGAACCTCATGTTGGGCACTTGGGAGCCCCTCTAGGGTCAAATCTCTTGCTCACCCTAAAGTGGTTCCCTTAACTAAGAATTGTGGTTCCGTGCTCCCCTATCCACCTTTCCTTTATCCCAATTCTCCTGATTCCCCAAATCCCCCCTCCTTCCCTTCTACCTTTTCTCTCCCCATCTCCCCTTACCCCCATCCCACCCCACCCCCAAGCTCCTAATTTTCTCCCCGGCAATTGGGTCTACTTCCCTTAGCCAAGAGGATAACTATATGTTTTTCCTTGGGTTCACCTTCTTACTTAGCTTCTTTAGGTTCACCTATTGTAGACTCCGTGGCGCTAATTTATGGCTAGAAACCAATTATGAGCGAGTACATCCCATGTTCATCTTTTTGGGTCTGGGACACCTCACTCAGGATAGTGTTTTCTATTTCCATCCATTTGCCTGCAAAATTCGAGAAGTCATTGTTTTTTACCGCAGCGTAGTACTCTAGCGTGTATATATTCCATACTTTCTTCATCCATTCTTCCATTGAAGGGCATCTAGGTTGTTTCCAGGTTCTGGCTATTACAAATAATACTGCTATGAACATAGTTGAACAAATGCTTTTGTCATATGATAGAGCATCTCTTGGGTATATTCCCAGGAGTGGTATTGCTGGGTCCAGGGGTAAGTTGATCCCGAATTTCCTGAGAAACCGAAACACTGACTTCCACAGTGGTTGCACAAGATGGCATTCCCACCAGCAATGGATGAGGGTACCCGTTCCTCCACAGCCTCTCCAGCAAAGGTTATCCTTGGTGTTTTTGACTTTAGCCATTCTGACAGGTGTAAGATGATATCTCAAAGTTGTTTTGATTTGCATTTCCCTGATTGCTAAGGAAGTTGAGCACGACTTTAAGTGTCTTTTGGCCATTTGAACTTCCTCTGCTGAGAATTCTCTGTTCAGTTCAGTGCCCCATTTTTTAATTGGGTTAATTAGCATTTTAAAGTCTAGTTTCTTGAGTTCCTTATATATTTTGGAGATCAGACCTTTGTCTGTTGTGGGGTTGGTGAAGATCTTCTCCCAATCAGTAGGTTGCCTTTGTGTCTTATTGACTATGTCCTTTGCTTTACAGAAGCTTCTCAGTTTAAGTAGGTCCCATTTATTCAATGTTGCCCTTAATGTCTGTGCTTCTGGGGTTATACATAGGAAGCGATCTCCTGTGCCCAGCTCCTGTAGGGTACTTCCCACTTTCTCTTCTATCAGGTTCAGTGTGTTCGGGCTGATATTGAGGTCTTTAATCCATTTGGACTTGAGTTTTGTGCACGGTGATAGATAAGGGTCTATTTTCATTCTTCTACAAGATGACATCCAGTTGTGCCAGCACCATTTGTTGAAGATGCTTTCTTTCTTCCATTTTATACTTTTAACTCCTTTATCGAAAATCAGGTGTTCATAGGTTTGTGGGATAAAATCCGGGTCTTCTATACGATTCCATTGGTCGACTTCTCTGTTTTTATGCCAGTACCACACTGTTTTCATTACTGTAGCTCTGTAATAGAGTTTGAAGTCAGGGATGGTAATGCCTCCAGAAGATCCTTTATTGTATAGGATTGTTTTGGCTATCCTGGGTTTTTTGTTTTTCCATATAAAGTTGATTATTGTCCTCTCCAGATCTGTGAAGAATTTTGATGGGATCTTGATGGGGATTGCATTGAATCTATAAATAGCCTTTGGTAGAATTGCCATTTTTACTATGTTGATCCTACCAATCCAAGAGCAAGGGAGGTCCATCCATCTTTTGGTATCCTCTTCAATTTCTTTCTTCAATGCCTTAAAGTTCTTGTCAAATAGATCTTTCACTTCCTTGGTTAGATGTACCCCAAGATATTTTATGCTGTTTTTGGCTATTGTGAATGGTGAAGCTTCTCTGATTTCCCTCTCTGCTTCCATATCCTTTGTGTATAAGAGGGCGACTGATTTTTTGGAGTTGATCTTGTATCCTGCCACATTACTAAAGCTGTTTATCAGCTGTAGGAGTTCTTTGGTGGAGTTTTGGGGGTCGCTTATGTACACTATCATATCATCTGCAAATAACGAAAGTTTAACTTCTTCCTTTCCAATTCGAATCCCCTTGATTCCATTATGTTGTCTTATTGCTATTGCTAGAACTTCAAGCACTATATTGAAGAGGTATGGGGAGAGTGGACAGCCTTGTCGTGTTCCTGAGTTAAGTGGGATGGCTTTGAGTTTCTCTCCGTTTAATTTGATGTTAGCTGTCGGCTTGCTGTATATAGCTTTTATTATATTTAGGTATGACCCTTGTATCCCTAATCTCTCCAAGACTTTTAACATAAATGGATGTTGAATTTTGTCAAATGCTTTTTCAGCATCTAATGAAATGATCATATGGTTTTTTTCTTTCAGTTTATTTATATGCTGGATTACATTGATAGATTTTCGTATGTTGAACCAGCCCTGCATCTCAGGAATGAAGCCTACTTGATCATAATGGATAATTTTTCGGATGTGTTCTTGGATTCGATTTGCCAGTATTTTGTTGAGGATTTTTGCGTCGATATTCATGAGTGAGATTGGCCTGTAGTTCTCTTTCCTGGTTGAGTCTTTGAGTGGTTTTGGTATCAGAGTAATTGTGGCTTCATAAAAGGAGTTTGGTAATGACCCTTCTGTTTCTATCTTGTGGAATACATTAAGGAGTATAGGTATTAGATCTTCTTGGAAGATCTGGTAGAATTCCGCATTGAAACCATCTGGTCCTGGGCTTTTTTTGGTAGGGAGGTTTTTGATAACCTCTTCTAATTCTTCGCGACTAACAGGTCTATTTAGATTGTTCACCAGGTCCTGATTTAACTTTGGTATCTGATATTTATCTAAAAAAGTATCCATTTCCTTTACATTTTCCAATTTTGTGGCATATAGGCTTTTGTAGTAAGATCTAATGATTCTCTGAATTTCCTCTGTGTCTGTGGTTATGTCCCCCTTTTCATTTCTGATCTTATTAATTTGCAAATTCTCTCTCTGCCGTTTGATTAGCTTGGATAGTGGTTTGTCAATCTTGTTGATTTTCTCCAGGAACCAGCTTTTTGTTTCATTGATTTTTTGTATTATTTTCTGTGTTTCTATTTTGTTGATTTCAGCCCTCATTTTGATTATTTCCAGTCTTCTACTCCTCCTAGGTGAGTCTGCTTCTTTTTTTTCTAGAGCTTTCAGGTGGGCTGTTAAGTCTCCAATGTGAGCTTTCTCTGTTTTCTTTAAGTGGGCACTTAGTGCTATGAACTTTCCTCTTAGGACTGCTTTCATAGTGTCCCATAAGTTTGAGTATGTTGTTTCTTTATTTTCATTGAATTCCAGGAAGACTTTAATTTCTTTCTTTATTTCTTCCTTAATCCAGCTATGGTTCAATAGTTGACTGTTCAGTTTCCATGACTTTGTATGCTTTCTGGGGGTAGCATTATTGTTGAATTCTAACTTTAATCCATGGTGATCTGATAAGACACAGGTGGTTACTAATATTTTTTTGTAACTGTGGATGTTTGCTTTGTTACCGACTATGTGGTCGATTTTCGAGAAGGTTCCATGAGCTGCAGAGAAGAAGGTATATTCTTTCCTATTTGGATGGAATGTTCTATAGATGTCTGTTAAGTCCATTTGATTCATTACCTCCACTAATTCTCTTATTTCTCTGTTAGGTTCCTGTCTGATTGACCTGTCCATTGGTGAGAGAGGAGTGTTGAAGTCTCCTACTATTAGTGTGTGCGGTTTGATGGCGGCCTTGAATTTTAGCAATGTTTCTTTTATGTACGTGGGTGCTTTTATATTAGGGGCATAGATGTTCAGGATTGAGACTTCATCCTGATGAACTGTTCCTGTTATGAGTATAAAATGCCCCTCTCCATCTCTTCTGATTGATTTAAGTTTAAAGTCAACTTTGTTAGAGATTAGTATGGCCACACCTGCCTGTTTCTTAGGTCCATTTGCTTGATAGGCCTTTTCCCAGCCCTTTACTCTGAGTAGGTGCCTGTCTTTGTGGTTGAGGTGTGTTTCTTGTAAACAGCAGAATGTTGGATCCTGTTTTCTTATCCAATCTCTTAGCCTGTGCCTTTTTATAGGTGAGTTGAGTCCATTGACATTAAGTGATATTAATGACCAGTGGTTGTTAACTCCGGTCATTTTTTTTTAGTCGTAGAGTTTGTGTGTTTCCCTTCTTTGTTTTGTGTTGGTGAAGGGTCTCTAGATGTCTGAGGTATTGTGGTCATTGTTGGACTCCTTGGTTAGTGATTTTCCTTCAATTACTTTCTGTAAGGCTGGATTTGTGGCTGCGTATTGTTTAAATTTGTTTTTATCCTGGAAAATTTTATTTTCTCCATTTATAGTGAATGAAAGCTTGGCTGGGTATAGTAATCTGGGCTTGCACCCATGGTCTCTCAGTTTCTGCAGTACATCTATCCAGGACCTTCTGGCTTTCATGGTTTCCATGGAGAAGTCAGGTGTAAGTCTGATAGGTTTACCTTTATAAGTAATTTGGCCTTTTTCCTTTGCAGCTCTTAATATTCTTTCCTTATTCTGTATGCTTTGTGTTTTGATAATTATATGGCGAGGGGATGTTTTTTTTGATCCAGCCTATTCGGTGTTCTGTATGCTTCTTGCACCTTCATAGGAAAATCTTTCCTTAGGTTGGGAAAGTTTTCTTCTATAATTTTATTAAATAGATTTTCTGGACCATTGAGCTGCACTTCTTCTCCTTCTTCTACTCCTATTATTCTTAGGTTTGGTCTCTTTATTGTGTCCCATATTTCCTGAATGTTTTGTGATGAGAGTTTGTTGGACTTGCTGTTTTCTTTGATCAGTGTGTTTATTTTCTCTATGGTATCTTCAGAATCCGAGAGTCTTTCTTCTATCTCTAGTATTCTGCTGGTTATGCTCGTTTCTGTAGTCTCTATTCGTTTACCTAGATTTTCCATGTCCAGACGGCCCTCTGTTTGTGTTTTCTTCTTTGCCTCCATTTCAGTTTTCAGGTCTTGAACTGTTTCCATTATCTGTTTGATTGTTTTTCCTTGGTTTTCTAGGGTATCATTCACTGATTTATTCAATTCTTCAAACTTTCTGTTATATTTCTCATCCATTTCTATAAGGGCGTTTTTTACATGCTGTTTAAGGGTGTCAATCACTTTCATGAAGTCAATCTTTTCTCCTTCCTCTTGATTAAGGGGTTCTTGTCCTCCCGTTGTGAGGTCGCTTGTTTCTGGTAGCTTCATGTTGCTTTTCAGCTTGTTGGGCGAATTCTTGCCTTGACGTCGGCCCATCTCTTCTTCCAAATGCTCCCTATGGATCTTCTTTTACCAGATTAGGTCTCCTTGCCTACCAAACGCTGTCTCTCCCCAATGTTGACTCTCCCAATGCTGGGTCTCCTGGCGCCGAAAGATCAGGCCTCCGTGCTGGTTGGGCAGCTCGCAGACAAAGCGCCTACCCCGCTTGGTGCAGGCAGGCCACAGAAACAAAGGAACTGCTGCCCCCCGGGAGCCCCGGGTACTCGGACTCAGCGCCCAGATAGGCTGGGCTGGGCGATGCCACGCGCCAAAAGAGGGCAGTGGGGGCGAAGTGGGGAGGGCTCTGGACGGAAGCTGGGTGGGCCAGGAAGAAAGAGGCAGCACCCGGGGAGTAGAGGCCCTGCAGAGAGCCCAAGCAGGACAGGGGGCCAAGAAACCCCCGAGCTCCCCGTCCCAGGCTGGCGCCGTGGGCCAGAAACTCACCCCAATGCTGGGTCTCCTGGCGCCGAAAGATCAGGCCTCCGTGCTGGTTGGGCAGCTCGCAGACAAAGCGCCTACCCCGCTTGGTGCAGGCAGGCCACAGAAACAAAGGAACTGCTGCCCGCCCGGGAGCCCCCAGCGCCCAGATCTACTTTTAACTTTTTAAATATCTCACTTAAATGTGTGTCAATATGAACCGTGTTTCATTCTGGATTGTGCTAAAAGATTCAAACTTGGTTACCTTAAGGAATTTGATTAGGATATGAATTACTGGAGTTTATTCATATTCATGTTCAGATTTATTATATGCAGTTCAGGATCTGTCTCTACAATCCTGACACCAAAAAAAAAATCTCTGAAGCCACTGTTCTATAAATGTGCAATCCCCTCACTTAGCAGAGAATCGTGGCCTGAACTGAGCTCTGCTTCTGTAGTGCAAGGACTCACGTTCCAAGGCAGAAAGACTGATACATGATGGATGTAGGAACGGATTCATGTTTTCACTTGAATTAAAGAATTTAAAGTCAGAAAGAGTTTGAAAGTCAAGCAAGCCAAAGTTTATTCAAAGAAGACACTTTTATTGGCGTGTAAAAAAAGAGAAATCCCAGGAGGGCAAGTTGTAGCTTAGCAGAGGAGGAGGGAGACTGGAGGAGAGAAGAAAAGCCATAGCATTTGAGTTAAACCAGCATGGGCAAGCAGTTACCTTGGAGGGGAGCTTTAGAGGCAGAGTGAGAAAGTCCAGAGAAATCCCCCCAAAACACACTAGGGCCCTGAGCCAGCATCTGAAAGAAATTTAGGCAGACAAACCTGTTGTCTGAGTTTTCTGCCCTGCCTGGTTCCCATAGTCATTAAGTCCCAAAGAATCACACAGAGGTCTACATTAATTATAAACTGTTTTGTCCATTAGCTCGGGCTTCTTTTTTTTTTTTTTTTTTTTTTTTTTTTTTAGTTTTTCGAGACAGGGTTTCTCTGTAGCTTTGGAGCCTGTCCTGGCACTAGCTCTTGTAGACCAGGCTGGCTTTGAACTCACAGAGATCCACCTGCCTCTGCCTCCCGAGTGCTGAGATTAAAGGCATGCGCCACCACCGCCTGGCCTAGCTCGGGCTTCTTATTAACTCTTATAACTTATATTAGCCCATTATTTTTGTTCATGTTAGCCACATGACTTGGTACCTTTTTCGGTGAGGCAGTCACATTTTGCTTGTTCTGTGTCTGTTCTCATTGTCCCACCTCTATTTCCCACCTGGCTACTGGCCAATTAGCATTTTATTAAACAAGTACAAGAAGCAAATGTTTACAGGGTAAAACCATTGTCCCACAGCACAAACCCAGTCTAACTTCCTGGTGGTTTGAGGGACTCTGCCCTAAGGGGCAGGAATTCTGGGAAGGAGAAGTGCACTATGCCATTAAAAGAATAATTATTCCTCCCAACTCTTTAGCATGGCTTAAGGCAAACCTACATCCCTAGGGGCATCACTTGGTCAGGTGACTGACCTGTCCATCTGGATTAACGTGGGTATGGTTTGGGTAGCTTGTATCTTTAGGTCCCCATCCAGGCCAGCGATTTCATCCACTTAACCTGAAGGAACTGCTGTGTCAAGACCAAGATGCTGTCAATTGGAAGCTGCCATTGGGAGAGGAAATGTAAAAACAGCACTACACCATTTGTCTAGGGAATGTTCAACAAAAAGCTCTCCAAATTCACTCTTCTATTAGCATGTGAGATTGGTCACTCTCTCTGGTCTTTGCCTGGAGCTGATGATTTTCTCTGGTTACAGACAAGGATGAGAGCATGAGCGTTTCTGGGCAGGAGCCATTTGGATCCCCCACTTGCAGAAACTGTTTACACAATCACTGATCTCTTCCGTGGTTTTTTTGTTTTGTTTTGGGTTTTTTTTTTTTTTGCTCTTTGCCATTGGGATTCAGAGAGAAGGGCTCTGAAAATATGGCACTTTTTGGCATGCTGATCTGTTGACTCAAAAACATAATTCTTGCCTCAAAGGGAATTAGAGATGGTTTATTTGGGAGCTAAATATGAGTGGCTATGTCATTGGATTACAGATTTAGGTCACCCCAAATTCCACATTCTAATGTGAAAGCAGTCTTATGAAGGTTTTAGAGTAACATAACAAGGAAGGCCATAAACCAAGACACTTAAAATATATTGGCAGAAACATTAGCTAGGTGGTTACAGCAAAGTGGGTAGACCTCTGCTATAGGCCCTGGATGCTAAAAACTTTTGGTTGGTGGAAACTTCCCTAGGAGTTTCAATCTGTGAGTCACAGGATGTTAGGTCTGACACAGAGGTGGGCAAACTAATAGCTACTTATGGAGCTAAAGATAGCCTAAGATAAGTAGTCACTAGTTGCAGAAGCAGCAACATTTTAACCTCGCCACAATCATTGATGCTTTAATAGGTTCATGGGCCTTGCAGAAGGTTTCAGCTTGAGGCTGTAGCTTCCTTCTGGAGACTTCAGCTCACCAAACAAAGGAAGGGGAAGATCTACTGGCCTTGAATTAGCATGTGCACAGAATCAAGGTCCTGTCAACTTCATTCCTGTAAGTCCTGGGTGCCAGCTGCAGCACTGTGAGAGAGTGAGACAACAGACAGACAGACAAAGGCAGAAAGAGACAGACACACACACACACACAGAGAGAGAGAGAGAGAGAGAGAGAGAGAGAGAGAGAGAGAGAGAGAGAATGTGCTCTCACATCGAGATGTCACATCTTGCTGGACCTCTCCTTGGATCAACCCTTTCTGCAAAGTTCTCCTGTCTTGACTTGCCACAGAGCAAACAGCCAGCCCAGGCCCTTCCCTGGGCTCCATCTGCTGCCAGGCTAGACAAAAGCCCGAGTCTGCAGATACACCTGGACAGATTTGTGTCACACACTACTGTCTTCTAGTTTGGCCCCTCAGCAGAGGTTTTAAGAGCCACAGTCTGTCCTACACTACAGGATATTGAATCAAGACACTGAGTGTTTTTCAAGCACACTGAGTTGCAGTAAACATCCCTTGTTGTCCTCCTTGTCTCCTGCCCTTGTAGGAGGACAGCTTAAAGAGGGCTGAGTCCTGTTGGACTATGGGAGCTACATCCTGGGCTGTGCCGTCTTCTTGTACCTGAAGACATTTGTATTTCTTATCTCCTTTCTAATCTGACTGTTCGCGGCAGGGAACCTTGGATGAGGAGCGGGGAGATGGACAGACACGACTGGGAACTTCCTTTGCTCCAACACACAGACTCCATGGAGTGCCACAGTTCTTATTTTTTTAACATTTCCTTTTAGCCCTGAAATAATAATAGTAAGGGATAAACTAAGAAATTTCCAATAAAGATTCCTGCCTTGGAGCTGGAGAGAAGTCTCAGTTAATTGAGAGTCTCTGCTGCCCTTTCAGAGGACCTGAGAAATTCCCTTCACCCACACCAAGCATCTCACAACTTAATGTAATTCTAGCTCAATGGGGATCCAATACCAGTTTTTAAGACCCACAGTGTAGAAATGGCAGGAAAATGCCCTCTTGTAACTAACTGGAATTTCAGCTCATTAATGCTTCTGACAGTCTGGACCCCCCCAGGCAGTTCTATGCATCCATGTCAGATTATGCCCTAAAACACATTGTAACAAAGCAACCTGTGTGTGAGTGTTGAGATATATGGGTTTGGATTTGTTTTAGCTGATGCTCCCTTGCTGGCTTCTTAAATTTATTCACACAAGTTGCTTCTTGGGCCAGCAAGGAGACTGGAACATATCACAGGAAGTCACCTGTGCAGCAATGTGAAGTCTCAGGTGGAGAGCAGACAATTTGAAAACTGTGAGGCTGACAGAAAAACTAGCATCTTCTCTCAGTGAACGTAACAGAATGTCTGGAAAGGAAACCAAAGTTCCTCTTTCTTAAAAATGTACTATTAAACCGGGCAGTGGTGGCACACGCCTTTAATTCCAGCACTTGGGAGGCAGAGGCCGATAGATCTCTGAGTTCAAGGCCAGCCTGGTTTACAAGAGCTAGTTCCAGGACAGGCTCCAAAGCTACAGAGAAACCCTGACTTGAAAAATCAAAAAAAAAATTATGAGTAAATAAATAAAGTTAAAATTTTTATTTAGGAGTGTGTATTGTAAATGCATGTATGTGTTCCTTGTGTGCAGATGGAGAACAGAGGAACACTGGACATCTTTTTCAGTCACTCTCCATATTATTTACTATTTATTATCACCTTTGTTTGTGTGTAGCCCTGTGTATGTGTTCCTGTATGGGCATGAGTGTGCCATGAGGTCAGTGGGCAGTCTGGGAGGGAAGTGGGGTCTGTTGCAGTTTTGCAGTTGCTAAAGCCAGAAGGCTCACAGTATTTCCAAGATTCTCCTGGTTTCGCCTCCCATCTTGCCACATATTTGCTGGGATTATAAATATTCACTACTGAGTCCAGCTTTACATGTGTCCTGGGAATTCAAACTCAGGTCCTCATGTTTTTATGGTTTATTATTATTATTACTCTTGTTGCTGTTATACAGAGTCTCTTACTGAATTTGCTGTTTTGTCTGGACTGGCTGGCCAGGGAGCTCCCAGAATGCCCAGCTTTCTTGAGGATTTGGGGAGATGAGTTCAAGACTTCATGTTTGTACAACAAGCCCTTTCCTGACAGCTGTGTTCCCAGTCACCTGAAATTTATCTTAATTACAGGTTTCTACAGCTGTGGCTAAACACCTTCTGTCATGGTTTAGGCTGCTAGCATGAACCTTGATGTGGGATGTCCTTCTGTATATATGTTGCTCTAATGGTTGACGAATAAAGCTGCTTCAGCCTATGGCAGGGCAGAGAAAAGCCAGGTGAGAAACCCGAGCAGAGATAGAGAGAGAAAGTAGGCAGAGTCAAGGAGACGCCATGTAGCTGCCGAAGAAGACAGATGCCTGGAATCTTACTGGTAGGCCACAGCCTCGTGGTGATACATAGATGAATAAAAATTGGTTAATTTAAGATGTAAGAGTTAGCTAAACATATGCTTAAGCTATTGGCCAAACAGTGTTGTAATTACAGTTTCTGTGTGATTATTCGGGTGTGAGCAGTCTCCGTGTACAAACCTTTGCTCTGTGCAGCACATGGAAACCTTCCACCTTTTCCTTCTACTCAGGCCCTCAGTGGGATGGATGATACCCAATCCCATGCTGGTGCAGTAGAGATGTCACAGATTTCTGCACTGGTGTCTCTCAGGCACACCTAGGAGTCATGTTCTCCAGCTGTACAGCCCCAAGCTAGTTTACATGCAAAATTAACTGTTATGAAAACAGAGAATGCACATTGCCAGGCACTGGGGCAATTCTGGAGTGCAAGGACTGGTTCACCAGTCTAGTGGGGAGTCAGCTTTAGACAGCCGGACCCTACATGTGCCTAAGATGTTTTTAATAGTCTTGTTCCATCGCCCAGTCTGGCTTCTGGCTCTCTATCCTCCTCCTCAGACCCAACAAGTACAGAGATTGCAGGTGTGTTCTCTCATGTCCGGCCACCTGTCTGTACTTCTTAAGGAGACTCAAGGTTTTGACAAGCTGCCTACAATTTTATTTTCTTCCTAATGTGTGTGTTTTGCCTGCATGTGAACCTTCAGATACCATAAGAGAGTATCCAATTCCCAGGAACTGGAGTTACAGGTAGTTGTAAGTTGCCACAGAGGTGCTAGGAATCGAATTTGTCTCCTCCACGAGGGCATCCAGTGTTCTCAACTCCAGCCCCACTGCCTCCAATTTCTTACTCTGCAGCCACTGTTCTTCCCATGGGAAGAAGGGAATGCATGAGCGAGGGGAAAGGGCCGCCCATCCTCAAGAAGCTGTTGCTGGAAGCCAGTGCTCACTGATCCTGGCAGAGGGGGATGGGGCTTTCAGTGAGTAAGTGCAGTGGGGAAGATGGACCCTCCAGCAAAGCAAGCCTGGACAGCAATGAGAGACAGCACTTTCTCTACTTAAGTGTTGCCATTATCTTCTGCATGCAGAGTTCTAGTAGGCGCTTGGCTAAAGAGAAAGATTTTCAAAATCCCTGGTGCTTCCTGAGTAGCTTGGACTACAGGCTACAAACACACACTGCCAATCCTTTACTTGTTTATTTATTTATTTATAGATAGGGTCTTGCTATGCACCCCTGGCTATCCTGGCATTTATTATGTATCCCAGGTTGTACTCAAACTTACAGCAATCCTCCCGTTCAGCTTCCCAAGTGCTGCTATTAGAGACAAGTACTACCATATCTGACACAACCCTGGATTTTAAAAGTGAATCATTGTTTTTTTTTTTTTAAAAAAAGATATTTGTGGGGTAGTTGAACATTGAGTTCTAATGTATATTTTAAAATTGTTTACATTGCTATCTAATTTATGTGTGTATGTGTATGGGTGTGCGTGTGCTACTACTCAGGTGGAGATCAGAAGACAACTTTTGGAAGTCGGTTTTCTCATCTCATGGAGGTTAAACTCAGGTTGTCAGAATTGGTAGATGGTATCTACTTGCTGAATCATCTCTCTGGTCCTCTATATGTGAATTTATTTATTTGACACAGAATACCTATGCAACACTGGCTAGGCTGGAACTCACTATGCAGACCAGGCTGGACTTGATCTCACAGAGATCTTTGTGCCTCTGCCTCTCAAGTGCTGGAGTTAGAGGTGTGCACCACCATGCCTAGCTCTATACGTACACCTTATGACCAGTGTATTGATACTGACTTTTTAGGTTGACAGCAATATTGTGGTAGTCTATACAGAAGGGGCCTTGGTCTGTTAGATTCAAAGTGAAGTTGAGATGGAGTCACCACTGTCTTCATCTGTGTATCAGAGCAGGGAAGTCGCTGCTTGGGGGAGTGGGATTGACCCAGGGTTGACGTAGGTGCCACAGCATTGGACAGTCATGAGACTTAAGGTCCCCAGACCCTCTTATACTATTCTGTCACCTGTTGTGATTCTACTATAAAATATTTTTTCAAAAGTACTGAATTGTTACAAAAAGGTGGTGGGTACCCTCCGATATGACTACACCCCACAGGAAAAGTTAGCTGTGCGAGACTTTGCCTCCCAGTGCACCTCAGTGCCCTAGACAAAGGCCCAGCCTGGCGCCGTGGCTCCTGATTCTGGCTTGGCATCCTCCACACCCCAGACCAAGCCCTGGCTCTAAGTTCCTGCAGGAATCGCTATCTGGATATCAGGGCATCTCTTTGTTTCCTCTATTTATTTCATGGCTGCTCCTATTTTAGCAGCTGGTCCTGGGTTTCTATTTAGAGAGACAGCAAAGCCTGCTTCTTAAACAAATAGATGTAAACACTTCGATTCAAAGACAAGTGGGAAATAACAGTGCAGGTGGTACTTAGATATTGTAAAAAAAAAATTTTTTTTAGGGTGTTAAAGAAATGACAGAAGTTTGGGAGGAACCGGATGACAAGTTTCAGGAAATGTTTTCTTATTTTATTTATCAGGTTGACAAAGCATCCTCACACAATCTGTTTTTCTCTTGTCTCTGGGTATTTGTGCTAGGGGCCACAGGAGCTGTTCAGGACACCTTCTGAGACCTCTTCAGATGAAGGATTAGCACTAACACTGAGAGAGGAAGAGCAGTGGGAGGGAGCAGAGATATAGAGGGTGGCAAAGCTCTTCCCCCATGGGCACCAGACTTCATTCCTTACTGGATGTGTAAGGTGGGAGGGGTACAAAGTGAAAGAAAAATTATTAAAGATTTATTGATAATCACTGGTTTTTTTTTGCTAGGAAAATGTCCTGGTTACCTAAGGAAAACACAGTCAACAAATGTGTCCACTGGCTTTACTGTTTGCATAACATGGTCTTTGTATGTGATCCACACTAGAAATCACAATCCTGTGAATAATGGGTAGGAGTCACAAACCCAGATTAAACTATAACTCTCCCTCTCTTCCTCCCTGTTGATTCATGTAGAGTTTTAAGAAATAGAAGAGAAATTTTTATGTAGCCTACCTGTTTCTCCAACTGTAACATCTTATAAACCAGCGACTTGTCCTGAGTAAGGTCAAGATAGCTAACATTCCCATCACCCTGATGTCATGTCACCGTTGATATTCATGTTCCACCCTTGCCATCATCACACCTCTGTTCGCCCATCCTGCACTTTGTCACTTCTTCACGAATATTATATGAAAGGGCCAGCGAGATGGCACAGTGGGTCTGGCACTTACTGCCAAGCCTGATAATGTCTGTTCCGTTCCCAGGACCCACATAGTAGGAGAGACTTGACTCCTGCAAATGGATCTCTGATCTCCACACACTTGCTGTGGCAGAAGAGGGTGATGAATCTCCTGGCACTGGAGTTACAGGCAGTTGTGCGTTGTCATGTGGGTGATGGGAACTAAATCTGGGTTCTCTGCAAGAACAACAAGTGCTCTTACCTGTGAACATCAATGTTCATTTGTTTAGGTAAACATATTTTTTAAAAAATGTGTTGCCATCATCAACAGCCTTGATGTTCTCTTAAATATTCATTACTGGGGGCCCTGGAGATGCTTAGTGGGTAAGAGCCTTAACCACCAAGCACTGATGGCCTGAATTCCATCCCTAGAACTCCCACGTGGAGGAAGATGAGAACCAGCTCCTACAGGTTGTCCTCTGACCTTTATATGTATTACATGGCAGACAAACATAAACACAGAGAAATAAGTAAGTGAGGAAAAAAGAAAGAAAGAATGAAAGAAAGAAATAATGAATGAACAAATGGAAGAAAGAGAGAGAGGGAGAGAGAGAGAGAGAGAGAGAGAGAAAGAAAGAAATCCTACTATCTTTCTGTATTTCTGTCTTGGGGTTTCTATTGCTGTGAAGAGACATTATGACCACAGTATAGGGGTATTTATTTGTTTTAATAAATGAAGCTTGCCTGAAGATCAGAGAGCAAAGCAGCCATATAGGTCAGGGAGTAGTGGCACACACCTTTAATCCCAGGACTCAGGAGACAGAGGCAGATGAATCTTTGTGAGTTCAAGGCCACCCTGGGCTACACAAGAAGAGAAACAATTCACACAAAGGTGATTCCAGCACTTGGGATCACACGCCTTTAATCCCAGCACTAGTGAGGTAGAGACAGGAGCAAATATGGCTGGGCAGAGAGAGGAATATAAAGGGGAAGAGACAGGAACTCAGTGTGGAGTTTGAGGATTCATAGAGACAGGATCTTGTCCATTAGGTCTGAATATTTGGTAGAGATGGGGTTCAGGTTGAACTCCAGTATCTGTCTTGGGTTTTTATTATTCGTGCTATGCCACGGCAACTCTTATAAGGAAAGCTTTTAACTGGGGTGACTTACAGTTTCAGAGGGTTCAGTCCATTATCATCATGGTGAGGAACACTGTGGCATGCAAGCAGTCATAGTGCTGGAGTAGTAGCTGAGAGCCATACATCTTGTAGACAACAGGAAGTTGACTGAGACACTGGGTGGTATCCTGAGCATAAGAAACCTCAAAGCCCGCCCCCACAGTAACATACTTCCTCCAACCAGGCTACCATAACTACTTCAACAAAGCCACACCTCCTAATAGTGATACTTCCTATGAGATTAGGGGGGCCAATTATATTCTATCTATCTATCTATCTATCTACCTACCTACCTACCTACCTACCTAACTCCAACCTACCTCTGATGTACCTGTTACTGACTTCTTTTATTTATTTATTTGTTTGTTTGTTTTGGGGACAGGGTTGCTCTGTAGCTTTGGAGCCTGTCCTGGAACTAGCTCCTGTAAACCAGACTGGTCTCAAACTCACTGAGATCTGCCTGCCTCTGCCTCCCTAGTGCTGGGATTAAAGGAGTGCACCACCACCGCCCAGCTGTTACTGACTTCTTGATAACCAGAGAGCTTGAGCTAGAACGCTCTGTGACCCTAATGGTCCAAAGAATAAATAAGGCTCCCTTGTGCTCCACCAGGTCCCTTTTTATGTATTTTGTTTACCTGTCTGGCATAGGGTCCAGGCACTCTCAAATTTACTAATGTATTCTGTGTAGGAGATACCGGCTGCCCACAGTGGGGACTGGATGATGGAATGGATCTTTCACCACGAAATCTTTTGAACTTCTTTAATTTCAGCCACCTGAAGCTCTCTGTATGATCTCCAGCACTGGAAATTAAAAATAACAAAGCAAAATCAAGAACACCCAGGAGGGCTTTGCACAGACATCCTGGGGCCGACTTCTTCACACTTTTGTTTCCTTTAAGAAGACGGAAATTCTCCTCCAATAGCAATTGGTACCCAGCCTGAAAGACACACCCTCTTCTGGAAAGCTTCTCAAGCACATATTCCTGGTCCAGGGTCCTCAGGCCCTGAGAGTGCACTACACATGCTCCTTCATCCACCCAAAATTTCCACGGGCAAGTAGAGCACGGCCAAAAGCAACTTGGGAAGGAAAGGGCTTAGTTGGCTTATCTATCCCAACCACGGTCCAACATTGAGGGAAGCCGAAGCCGGCACTCAAGCAGGTCAAGAACTGAAGGCAAAGTCATAGAGAAATGCAGCTTCATGGATTTGCTGCTTTTGGTTTGCTCAGCCTGCTTCCTTATATACTTCAGAGCCCCCTTCTCAGACATCGCACCGCCCACAATGAGCTGGGCCCTCCCACACCAATCATTAATCAAGAAAATGCCCAATTAACATGCCCACGGGCCTATATGTTGGGTCATTTTGTCAATTGAGGTGTGTCAAGTTGACAAACAAAACCAACTAGCACAGACCAGGGATGGTGGCCTCTCAGAAACCCAGTGAGACGCTATCGTCTATTCCAGAGGCTTTCCCTTAGAAAAAAAGGTTTTCCCCAGCCAGCCTGAAACTCAGCCTCAAGTTCTAGTGGCATCAGCCTGTGGTCACTTTTCCTTCAGGTCCCGCTACTCTATCCAGTTCCCGTTGAACGCAGGCTCACCTTGCCGCTGAATTCAGGGTGTTGTGCCCTAACTGACCTTTGGGGTAACTAACACTGGAAAGTCCCTAGTGTTGCCCTGATGATGGACTGCTGATCGCAGGGAACCCTAACAGTTTCTGGAGCCCGTTGGTGCTTCAGCGGGTGGCTTCCCTCTGAAGTGTGCCCTGGAATGAGGGCACTCCACGTGGGAACCCTCAATGTTCTGGGTCTCCTGTCTTAGTGCGATGTCCTTGTCCACCACCAGAGGCTCCAGACAAGGCGGTATGAACGAGAGCGAGCCGGCTGGAAGGCTGCCCCCGGCAACCAGTGACGCGCACGGCGGCGGCTTGAGGACACGCGCTAGCGGCCCGGGGGCTGAAAAAGCGCGCAGGATCCCGCGCGCTCTAGGGGGTGCAGCGCGAGCGCGTGAACTCCGCTTCCCCGAGTGCCCCGCCCCCACCGCGGTCGCCCCGCCCCCCGCGGCCACCTGCTGCCCTGCGCGCGAGCCGGTGGAGGGCGCGGGAGCGCGCGCCGGGGCGCTAGCGAGGCCGGGAGGATGGCGCGGGCCTCGCGGGTGCAGCCGGCGCTCTGGGCGCTGCTGTTGCTACAGGCAGTGGGCCCCGCCGTGGCGGCCAAGCTCAACATTCCCAAAGTGCTGCTGCCCTTCACGCGGGCCACGCGCGTGAACTTCACTTTGGAAGCTTCTGAGGGCTGCTACCGCTGGTGAGGCGCGCGGGCCCCGGCGGGAGGCGGCAGGTGCGCGGGAGGGGGCCTGGGCGCAGGTGCGCGGCGTGCGCGCTCTAGCCGGCCCCGCGTGACCACGCGGCGCGCGCGCTCGCTGTCTGCACATGGCGTCCGGGCCACTAGTGTCTGGGCTGCGCGGGAAGAGGAGGCTCGGATCGCGGGCTGCAGAGGGCAGCGCCCCACGTGGCCTCGGTCCCCTGCTGTCAGGGCCCTGAGGAGCTCCAGTATGAGCAGCCAGGGCTCTGGAGTCTATTGGAGACGGGGAGACTCACCCCTGGCGCCCGACTGGTGTGGGAAGCGGGTCTGTGAAGACCTGGGCAAGGCGTGTGTGGGAGACCCACCATACCCGTTGGCCCACTTTGGGAAAATCTTAAGTCTTGGATGAAAGGACCTGGAGGTCTATTTTTCAGCTCTGAAGTGTGAGGCAAGGGTCTGAGATGCTGGTGGATCAAGATGCTGCTTGGTTTCCTGGCCAGGATCTGACCCAGCAGGGTGATGCGATCCAGCCTTTGACTAGGCAAATGAGGAAGGGAGAGCTTCTGGTTGCTGGGTGCAAGTTGAGTAGGGTGTGACCAGGTCGCACCCTTTACACACACCCTGACTCACTAGTGATAATTTGGTAGTGCTCCCTCATCCCTTAGGTTACACTTAGCTGCCAGCCTCCTTTCTGCCTCAAGGATCTGTCTAGGACATGGTTCTCAACCTGTGGGTCGCGACCCCTTTGGATCACATATTCGATATTCTCCATATCAGATGTTTACGTTAGGATTCATAACTTAGTAACAGAATTACAGTTGTGAAGTAGCAATGAAATAATTTTATGGCTGGGGTCACAGCAACATGAAAGTATTAAAGGATCGCAGCATACGGAACAAACACTGGTCTAGGCTAAGGCTTAACTAGCTTGTGTGTGTGTGTGTGTGTGTGTATTCATGTTCTGTATGATGCCCAGAGCTCAGACCCGTTGTTACATGTAGTTCTCAAACCTATTTGTTTTAAAAGTCTGCCTCATAAGGGTGGCATTGTCACCCCTGTAGTCCCTGCGCTGGGGAGGCTGAGGCAGGAGGACCCAGTTTGAGGTCAGTCTGGGTTGTGAGACAGTGTCTCCAAGTGGAGGCAGAGTCATTCCATTGCCTTTGGAGTGAGTGCTTTACCCACGAGGAGGCGCGCTTTATCCCTCCCTGGGGCCTTGTTTTGAGCGGGAAGATCAGCTACTTGGGAGGGCTACAGGCTCATTCTCTTGCTGAAGTTGTCTGCTTGATGGGCAGGAAAGAGGAAGCTGGCTATGTATAATAGCTGGCTCCAAGTGAATCCCCTCGCATGCATTTGTGTACTGCTTCCTGCGAAGTTCTGTAGCTATACTTTTGTTTCTAAAATAACAACCTTTTTCTTTCTTTCTTTTCCCACACTGTGCTTTCCTGAGAGTTGCTGGTGGGTTTTGGCAGATTTTTATTTACTCAGAAAGCCCGGGAAAAGCATTCAAAATCTCAGACGTGTCAGAGGCGCGCTGAGTCCCTTCTGGGTTGTTTAGTGTCTGGTTACTTTGATCCTAAGGCGTGGTTGACTGCTCAGACTAAGTGTCTTCTTTGAAGGTGTTTGGTTGCAGTTTCCCCTTTACTTCACGGGAAGATGGTCTGTCAATCAAGCACAATTCAGAAATGTTAATCTGAATACTGGCACTTACTGCTTTAGTTCTGAGGATTCTTGTCTGGAGCTTCTGGGAATTGGCAAGCAGCTGAGACTGGTACCTGCAGTTACCTCCACCTACTTCAGGTCTTTGAGATGAAAAGCAGAGAAAAGTTAACCCCTGCCATGCCCGGGGGGTGTTGCTCAGTTTAGTAGTCCCTGCTGAGCTCCAAGTTCTCTGAAGTTGCTGCAAGTTTGAGCCTGTAGCTTCAAGGTTACCTTTCCTATTTCCTGATTTGCATCTCTTAACTGGGAGGTAGTCTGGTCCTTATTGCTGAGTTTGAGGGACTGACAGGGAAGGGTAGCAGCTCACTCCCTTAGAGTAGTGACGATGGCGTGGGAGCTGAAGCCGAAGGCCTTCCAGCCCACCGAATGGGACCTGCGCAAGCAGCCTTGGCTGATTTACCGGGCTCCTTTGTCTTTCCCATTGAACCTAGTCAATGCTACACAAAGTATGATTAACCTAGTTATCTTACAATGAAAGTGATCCGCAAAGCTATTTCATTGGTTCCTTTAAAAGGTATTATTTACAAATGATACCCACAAAAAAAAAACTTGGAGAATTGATACAATTGGTTTATTAAGAAGGTGGTCTGCAGGGAAGTGGGAGAGGTAAAGCAGGGGAGTGGAGTGAGGATGAGTAAAGTCTGGGCACTCTCTGGAACTGGATTGTACTTAAGGCAAGGGGAGAGGGAGACAAAGTCTGTGCATGTGTGTGCAAGTCTCGCTAAAATAGGACACCCACACATGATTTTTTTTTAAGTTTATTTTATATGTGTGTGCCTGGGGCCTGAGGAGGCCAGTATAGGGCATTGAGTCCCCTGGAACTGGAGTTACTGATGATTATAAGTGATAAGCTGCCATGTGGGAGATGGGAACCAAACCCAGGTCCTCTGCAAGAGCAACAAGTATTCTTAATTGCTGAGCTATTTGTCTAGCTCCTACACGTATGCTTATTATAAAGACAAAGAATGGTGGCTGTCCCTTGATGAACTGTAACACACACTAGGGTCTGTCTTATTTGTGACAACCGTGCTCTTGGGTATGTTTTGTTTTTCTCTGAACACTTCTCTCTTAACCTTTGTACTCAAGCCTATTATAAAATATCTGGGGGCTGAAGAGGTGGCTCTTTCAGAGGACCTGGATTTGACTTCTAACATTTGTATGGAGGCTCACCACTGTGTGTCTCTCCAGTTCAGATGCCTTCTTCTGGCCATTAGGGTCACTGTACACACACACAAACTATGCGCATACATAATACGGGCAAAACACCCATTCCCATAAAATAAATTAGAAAAGATAATTTTTGAAGATTGAAAAATTGTAAGAGACCCTGTGCTGGCTAGTTTTTAATGTCAACTTGACATAATCTAGAGTCATTTTGGAAGAGAGAACCTCAAGAAAGAAAATACCCCTCCCCAGATTGATCTGTAGGTACGCCTGTGGTACATTTTCTTAATTGATGTTTGATGTGCAGTGGCACCCATGAACCTGGTGGTCTCAGGTGCTATAAGAAAGCAAGCTATGACAGCAAGCCAGTAAGCAGCAAGCACTTCTGCATCAGTTCCTGCCTTGAGTTTCTGACCTGACTTCCCTCGGTGATGGAGTGTGACCTTAGAATTGTAAGCTGAGACACACCCTTTCCTCACCAAGTTATCACAGCAGTAGAAACCCCAACTACGATAAACCCCAACTGCTCCTCTTCATAGACAGGCTGGTTCTGAAATTCTTTCATGTTTGTTGAAGCCATGAATCTCTATTTTTGCTAAGTCAGGTCCCTAGGAGTTCAGGGAAAGTCCTCAGGCTGCTGAGAGTGACGGCAGGGAGTTGTGCCTCCCTCCCTTCCCCACACTGCTAGTAGTAAGGATTCTCAGACCAGTCAGAGCTATTCTGGGTTAGGCAGTCACTTAACACATAGTGGACAATAGCGATGATGTCAGTCTACACTGGACTCTGTTTAAGGAGTGACAGTGAAGAAGTGGGTGATGCCCTGATTTCCTGGAATTCAAAGTTGGACTGTGGGAGCATTTGAACATGGCCTGTGGAAGAAGTGGACGGCAGTCTGAGACGTGTATTCTGGGTAATGCCTCCCTGGAGTCCAGCTGGGCTCTGTAAAGGTTCTTACTGGAGAGAACAGCAAGTGCAGAGGCCCTGGCCTGGGATTGAGTGGCTTGGAAGGGAAGCATTTGGTGAGGTTAGGGTGAGGGAAAACACACGAACGAAGTGAAAGTAATTCTGCAAGGCGATTTCTTCTTTGCAAAAATGGTCTGCAAGAACCCAAATGAAGCTAGCTAACACATTCACCAAATTAGCTTATCTTATTTCTGGTGTAGGTGCTGCCTGTGTCTCATGTCATTGGTGGGAACTGACTTTACAGTCAGATTGGCTAACTGGCAAAAGGGGAAGCAGTTCAGGAATATGGACTCTTGCTGTCTGAGCACCTTTGATTAAAAAAACAAAACTGGTTCTCACAAGGGTATCAGAAGGTGAGGTTGGAGAGGTTGGCAGGTCTAGGTCACGTGAGACCTTGTGGGCTTTGGTTAGGAGACAGGAAAGGGTTACCGGGTCAGGCATTGAGCCTGAGTCTCTGGGGCCTTGCTCTTCTGAAAACCATGGTACATGGCCCCTAGAGATGCCTGCAGCTGAGGTTCTTGAGAGGCTGCACTCTTAAGAGGTCCTGTGTGTTCATCTTACCAGACCAGTGGGAGTGAGGTTCTGGAAAGTGCCTGTGGACTTGAGCTGACCTGGAGCCCGGGTGGTTTTCTTCCACTTCCTTTGTGGGGTTCCCCTATTTTGCCTGACCCGGAGGTGGCTTCTACTCTGCAGACTCATGAGAGGTGATCTTTGCAGATGTGTGGAGAGGGCATTGGCTACATTGGCCACCAGGTCCACCTTCTTCCCATCCCTCTTTTTAGCCTCTCTCACCATCTCCCTTATTTTTTTTTCCATTATTCTTCTCTGGCCTGACCTCCCTGAGTCTCTGGGTTCCTCTGACCCCTGCCCAGGTCCTGCCCTGTGTTCTAAAAAGGGGAGAGCTCCCTTAAAGGCAGTGGCACCCAGATAGCTGGGACATTTTCTGTGCTGGTGGGTCTCATACAGCCGTGGTGATGACAAAGTGTCACCCTTTTAAAGCTCTCTCTCCCTCATTATTTCTTTAGTGGTACTGGACTAGACCCCAGGACCACACACATTCTAGGGAAACACTGTACCCACCAAATCACACCCCCAGCCTCTCATACTCCACTCTTGATCCTTAGATTTCCATAAAGTAAAGGTTTTCTTGAGTCAATATGTTGAGAAGTTACTTAAGATTTGTTCTCTTATATGTGTGTGAGTGTTTACCTGTGTGTATGGATGTGCACTACATGCATGTCTGGTGTCCATGGAGGCCAGAAGGGAGTGTTGATCTCCTGGAACTAAAGCTAAAGGCAGCTAGCTGTGAGTCACCAGGTGGGTACCCAGAACTGAACCTGGGTCCTCGGCAAGAGCAGTAAGTGCTCTTAACTACTGAACTGTCTCTCCAGCCCCTCTTATGTTTTAAAACAAAAAATATACAACTCACAATTTGCCTCCTGACCATTTGCCCAGCTCAGTGCATGAGGGTACCCTGACCTCCATCCAGAACTCTGTCTTGTAAAACTGAAACTCCTTAGCCGTTAAACACTAGCTCCCCACTTCCTCCTGCACCAGCCCCTGCCAACTGCCCTCCCACTTGTTTTTCTTTCTTTCTTTTAAACACATTAACCAAAAGTTTTATTTTCCAAGTTACTGTCCCCTTCATAGCCTCCTCTTTTTAGCACTCTTAAGTGCTCGCCTGCTTCTGAGCACTTCTGTGGGAAGCACTGGCCCCCAGGGAAAGAACATTTTCTGGAAAGCACAACAGTGACTATTTACCCTGATGTGTAGGGTTTCCTTTTACATTACTTTTTCAGTAAAAGAGAATTAATTTAAGAAGAAAAAATTTCGGAGTGGGAAAAGGCTCAGCAGTTAAGAGGACTTGGTTTCAATTCTAAGCACCCACCATGAGGCTCACAGTTCTGGGGGATCTCATGCTCTTTTCTGGCACACATATGATACACAGACATGCAAGCAGCCATGATACTCATACACATAAAATAAATAACAAAAAGACACAGGCAGTGCTTGAATATTTATGATTGTACCAAGTCTGGTGATGGGGAAGTCCCCATGGTAGGTGTATCAGGTCTCCATTACTGTGAGGAAACAACTAAGATCAGCAACTTAAAGGGGAAAAACTTTAATAAGTCTAAATGGTTTGGGGCTGTGGTGAGGCAGGAGATCATGGTGGGAGTGGGTAGTGGGCCAAGGTCAGGTGCTTTCCTCGTGGTGGCCAGGAAGTAAAAAGAGGGATGAGAGGAAGGCGTCAGGGTCCCAATATCTTCTCCAGTGATTTGCCTCCAATGTCCTGACTTCCATAGGACTAGGAGTAATTTCTTTAGGGTTCTTCTATCTCTCAGTGACTAGGTGTCCAGGACAAGACGTTTTGGGGACATTTAAGAGCCAAACCTTAGTGGCAGAGAAGGTTCATGAGAAGGTGCTGATGTCCAGGCAGCTGCTCTTGTTGCTAAAAACTGCAGGAACAGAAAGAGATTCCCAGTGTTCCTACCGATGCAGGAACCAGGATAGTAGAGTTCATTTGTCTTCTAACTCTTTAAATATTCCTCATTCAATCCTACAGCTATTTTTTAAAAAGGCCCTAACCCTGCTCTGCAGGAATGATGCCCACTGCTGCTGAGGTGCCTGAGACCTGGAGCCTCCCATAGTGGGTGGCAGGGCTGTGAAGTGGTCTAGGGTTCCTCAGATAGTGCCTGGCTCCCTCCTTTATCAACTTTGAAAAAAATATCAGTTAACTTTAAGAAACAATGTTGAGGGTGCATTTAGGGGTGGGGCTGATAAGGTGGTGACTGATGCCATCTTCTGAGGGTCTGGGAGCCCAACCCTCTTTGCAGGTGGCACCAGGTAGGGTGGGAAATTCTCAACTCTGTGTTTGGATGCTGTACCCAGTGCAAAGGAGCAGGGTTGTATCATACCTTCCTGACCGAGCTGTGTTGAAACCATTTTTACTAGGGATATGGTTACATCGTGTGGAGGCTTCCTCATGTGTCACCTGGGATTCTTATAGGACTGTTGGGGACACAGCTGTGCACATCACACTTTACTGTTGGACACAGAACAGAATAATTGTATAATAATGAACATTACCATGGTGGTGTTTACTAGAGTACTTTGTCTGGAAGAATCGTTACCGCAAACCTTGAAGAGCTCGGCCTGGAGGATTCACCTCCCCAGCCTTGTGATGCTGCATGGAACAGGAAATGCAAACAAAAATGGTTACAGTACAACAGAGGGGTGTAATTTTGGTTCCTGAAGGAGTCTCTTAAGCAGGATCTGTTTCAGGTTTCTGTAATAGGGTTGGAAATGAATGCGTGGTCACCAGGATCTGCTCCTTGGTCCTTAGGTCTTGGCTGTGATATCCTTTGGCCCTCTCAGGGTATCAAGATGCATTGCAGCCCACTGCCTTCCCACATTCCAGTCTATATGGGCATAAGCCACAGCGTCTGTTCCGATTGGACCCACCCTAGGCATGTGTGACAGTCAAAACCCCTCTTTGTGGCCAGGGTGCACAAGGTTTTGTTGGCCAGGCCCCCGTAGTGTGTCTGTTGGTATCCACAGGCCGAGTGCTCTGGGATCCTCCTGAACTGAGGGAGGAAGAGGTCTCCGTCTCTTCTGGCTTCTGTTACAAACCCATAGACAGAAGAGTGGCTTGAAATAATGAGAATGTATTTCCCTTAGTGCTGGAAGTCACAGATGGTGCCTAAGTGACTGTGTTATGAAGCCATTTCCCAGTTGCAAACTGCCAGCTTCTTGTTGTATCCTTGGGTGGAAGGAGAGAACCAGGCAGTTCTGAGAGGCCTCTTTAAATGGCACTGAGTCCTCTCTGGAGACTGTGTTCCCACACTAATCACTCCCCAGTTCTGTCATCTTGGGAGCTAAGATTTCAGTGTGAGAACTTGAGGGACGCATTGACATCCTACGCAGGTCCACACAGGAGAGTTAGGTGCTGTTACAGAAAAGGGTAAATGGAGGTCAAGGGCATCCCCTGCATGAGTGACACTCAGGTGTGACTGTCTTTCCTGCACCTGTGTACTATTGGCAGCGAGAGAGTACCTTCGGACCTAGTCTTGCAGGGCAGCTCTTGTCATCTGGGGACTTTGGAAAGAACAAGGCAGGAGACTGTGAGGAGGTGGCATGGTTGTATGACAGTCACTGAGCCCTGTTTCCGCTTCTGTGAGCCCATCACCTGACCTGCTTGCAGGGTGCAACTTTTGAGCCAGTTTTGAACACACTTGGAAAGCCATGCAGCCCCCAAGACTTTCTGGTCCACTCCACACAGTTGCTAAAATTTACTTTGTACCTAAAATCTTTGGTGTAAACAAAGCTCCTCCCTTGAGCCTCCTGTGAACCTTTGAGGCAGATCTTACTGCTTCCCCAGACAGGGAAGCGCAGCAGCAGACAGTCCCTAACGCTGTTCAGGAGTCCCACACAACTGCCCACAGACAGACACAGTCTAGGAAAAGGAAAATCACAGACCCCAACACAGAACCCCTCACCACAGTGTGAGAGTTAAGTCCGGGGAAATGACAGGGATAGCTCAGCATGAGCAAGAGGGTAAATCCCAGGAACATGAGTTGGCTTGATGCAAAAGTAAACTCAGTATAATGCTAACAGAAAAAGGAAGGAAACCATGTGGCTGCCTCAGTTGGTAACACTGATTGGCACTGGTGGCAGACCTGCCTTTCTTCCAAAAGCATGAAATCCCTCAGCCACACCTTGTCCTACTGGAAGTTAGAGGCTTCCCCTCCCTGGTTCATGCTCACCGAAGCCCTGAGTTCTCCTTCCTAAGACCCTGTTTTTTCCTGTTTGCCTCCCTCTGAAGCATGAGCTCCACGAAGGCAGGATTCATGTCTGTGCTAAACTCTTCTCAGATTTCACAGGTAATCCAGCAGATTCTCACATGGTTTTGATCTTTAATGTCCCTCTGAGGCCCGTGGGCTTCAGGCGTGGGAGTCAGCAGAACCTTGAGAAAGTAGGGCTTAGAGAAAGGAAGTTACCATTAGGAATGTGTCCCTACAGAATTGCTGGGACTCCAGCCAGCCTGTCTCCCCTTGTGAGCAGCTTCCTTGGTCTCCACACACCCAAACCCAAAGAACCAACTAACCGTGGACTAGAACTTCTGAAACCTCAGGCCTAAGTAAGCATCACCTTAGATTCTGAATTTTTGAAAGATATTTTGTCATTCTTTTGAAAAGCTGACTACTCCACATGAATTCAGTGAATGACTGACTACATTAGAGACTCCAGGAGGACCCGAGGCAGTGGGGAAGGAGAGGAGGATCCCCAAGGAGGAGTTTCCTCTGTGTCAGCCTCAAGGTGGGCAGGATAAGCTGGTAACAAGGGCATGTGATGTGCAGGGACAGCATTCGCAAAGGGACAGAGATGGGAAAGTTAGAGAAGAGAGAGAGAGAGAGGCTTCTAAGCTGAGGTCAGACCTCAGATGGTTCAGACTTCTGCTAGTCATGTGGCCTGGGGCAGTAACCCCTGCTTGGGCCCAAACCTCCTTCCTGTAGGTCTGAGGATGTCTGCGGTTGTGTTGGAGGTGGGGGCTGAAGGAGGCAGAACACCAGGGCCAAGGTTCAGGGAAACACACTGACCTGCAATTCCTTCTTTCTCTTGTGGCTAAAGGTCCTCTAAACATCATAGTGAGGTGGTCTCTACTATCTGTGTCCTGTTCCCAGCTCCCAGCCAGCTTCTTGTCTCATCCCTCCAAGAATCGTGGGCAGATAGCTAGAGTGCAAACCAGAGCTACTTTATCATCAGTCCAGAATCAATAGCCTTCAATATGGTAAAACAACTTAAAGCCTAGTACCACACAGGATTTGAAAGAAATAGGTGTTGTCTTAGTCAGTATTCTGTTGCTGTTTTATGTAGCTTAGGTTGCCCTCGAACTTGTTATGTGACTGAAGACCTTGAATTACAGATTATCCTGAGTTGTTGGGATTACAGACAAGCACCATCATGGCTGACTTATAGTTGTGACAGACTCTAGCATACCTGTGCTGTGTTGAAGAGTGAGCTGGGCAAAACTGAGGAATGAGTATTGGCACTCTGTTCCGTGTCTGTCCTGCCCTGGGACCTTGGTCACTTTGTACAGATTACTCTCAGAGTGCAGCATGCCTGTCTGCTCTCTGTAACATGAGGGAGGCCTGCTTGTTTGGGTTTCTGTCCTGCCCGGTACCCTACAGCCGGCAAGCCTCAAAGAAAATCACACATGGGTCTCCATAAATTATAAGCTGATTGGCCCATTAGCTCTAGCCTCTCCCTGGCTAACTCTCACATCTTGATTAACCCATTTTTTTTTTTTTTTATCTGTGTTAGCCGTGTGGCTCAGTACCTTTTTTAGTGGGGCAGATCACATCCTGTTGCTTTGGTGGTCTGGGCAGGAATGGGAGGAATCAACTTCCTCCTTTTTAGATTTTTTTTTGTTTTTATTATATCATTTTTAGTTTTTGTCTGGTTTTTTTTTGTCTATATTTTTTGTCTGGCCAATCAGCGTTTATTTAAAACGTGATTGACAGATTACAGACAATTCTCCCACATCAGCTCCCCACTCAGGAACATGTGGGCTGGTCTCCCTGCCAGTCCCTACCATCTCTGTGACATTCATCCCAAGGCTTCCGTGGGACCTGCAGTAACAGTGAATACCCACTTAGCATTCCCAGTGCCACATCTGGTAGACTCTGACATTACTGTGACGTGGGACTGTTGCTGTCCTGTATTAAGGAGCTGGGGCAGTGACACCTGAAGGCTTCCCCACCGTGTTGCAGGCTGTCCTGACTTACCTGCTGATGTGCTCATCTGCCTCCCGCCATGTGATTGTGGTGCCAACTCCAAGTGCATAGGGATCCTGTGATTGTTGTCATTATACTTAGTGGTCTCCAGGCCCTGAAGAAGCCATATTGTAACAAAGGATATTATCTGGGTGGGTGCTCTGAGTCCAGCCTGGATCAGCTGAGAGACCAGTAGTTTTCCTCAAGTGTAAGCACCTTTCCTGCTGATAGGGAATTACGTGGATGACTCACAGGCTGAAAATATTACATGGAAAATTCCAGAAGTAAACCACTCAACTGATGTTTTAGATAGCTTTCATAGCCAGGTGTGGTACATGCCTTTAAGTCCAGCACTTGGGAGGCAGAGGCAAGTGGATCTCTTCTGAGTTTGAAGCCAGCCTGATGTACAGAGTGAGTTGCAGGACAGCTAGGGCTATACAGAGAAACCCTTTCTCGAAATAACAACAACAAAATAACTTTCATTACAGTCTTATTATAACTTGTATTTTATTATGTTACCACGCTTACTCTCTTTCTGAGCCTCTAATGTATAAACTAAAAGTCACTATAAGTATGTATGTGTGTATGGAGGGTCGGAGCTGCAGTACTAACTGTGGTTTCACTGGGGTCTTGGGCCTTACCCCTGAGGCCTCATACCACTCTGTGTATCTCAGTTAGTGACTGTTGGATACCAAGGCTATGTCCAGGTGCCCAGTGTCTGGTTTGATTTTTCCCAGTGGGGGCTGTATGCTCAGGCTGGGGAGGTCCTGACAGTAGAAGGTCTTGGCTTGGCTACTTTCCTTCTCCGTTTTACTTTTAGGTTGATATGTGAGGTTCCTTGCCTCTACTGCTCTGGCTTCTGGGCCTGGCTGCGTCTTGTAGTATGGCTCCAGGAAGTAACCTTTCCTTTTTTTACTGCAGGTCATCCACCCGGCCAGAAGTAGCCAGCATAGAGCCATTGGGCCCCAATGAAAAGCAGTGCTCCCAGAAGGCAGTGGTGCAGGCCCGCTTGACCCAGCCAGCCCGCCTGACCAGCATCATCTTCGCAGAGGACATCAGTAAGGGTTTCATGTACTGTGGGAGATCCTTGATGGGGATGTCAAACAGGGAAACACCTCCTTGAGACCTCTACCTGGAGTCTAGGGAACACTGTTCTGGTCCTTCCCCCCCGCCCCGAATTTGCAGCATTTTACCTTGTGGAGATTGACTTTTAAAACCCATAAATTAATATTTATTACCCCAGGTGCTATTAACTGGTGTCAAATCAAAACGAAGAAAATTGACCTAGTAGGAAACCATGATTTGTCTTTCCCCATATTTGATTTATCATATTGCAGATGAGGAGTACAGCTCTCCTTAGTATCTGAGGTGGATTGGTTCTAGGATCCCTAGGACCAGACAGACCCTCTTGCATTCTGGTGCAATGCTGGCTTAGAACCATCTCCTGTGTTCTGAAACCCAATTCACACTAGAAACTAAGCATTAACCTAGCACAGTTAACCTAGCCATCCATACAGGAAAATTCTGGCTTTTTCATTATCACCTTGTGAACCCACATTTAAAGCTGTGAGGAAAAAATCCTCCAGGAAAATGAAGTTGTGTTCAGGTGTAACCACGAAGGGAAGTGGCAATCGTATTGCCTGACTCTGTACTCTGTTCACCAAGATCAGGACTCACACTGGAGCTTGCTCCTTATCGTTGTTCCTTTTGTGAGCAATTAAGATCATGTACTGTCCTTGCAGAGAACCTAAGTTCAGTTCCCAGCGCCCACTTTTGTGTCTCACAACTGCTTGTAACTCCATCTCCAAGAAACCAACACCCTCTTCTGGCCTCCATTGTCAACTGCACCAATGTGCACTAGTTCAGGGGCATTTACACATAACATATCCATACACACAAATCAAATAAAAGTAATAATTCCATAGCACTGGCTGAACATGTAGCTCAGTGACCCAGCACCTCCTTAGCACTTCCTTAGTGGTATTGACTTGTTGGTTACTATAGTCGCCACCATGGAGGTGGCCCTGGAGGTGGGACAGTGGCTGGACACCATTCTCAGTTCTGACTCCTCTCTGTCCCTGTAGCCACAGGTCAGGTGCTGCGCTGTGACGCCATTGTTGATCTCATCCATGGCATTCAGATCGTCTCTACTACCCGTGAGCTCTATCTTGAAGACTCTCCACTGGAGCTGAAGATCCAGGCTCTGGACTCAGAAGGTGACTGCACCGGGTGCCCTTGGCAGGCTCCTGCCTTGGCCGCAGCCTCCGTTACTGTGTCCTCTCATGACTAGCTACTGCTCCAGCCAGGAAGGGGAGCCACTGCCAAGGGAGAAGTAGAGTGGGTAGAAGCTATCTCTTAGGTAGCTTACATTCCCCTCCTTGTGTTCAGAGGCCTGGCCTGTGTGTGTGCGCAGGTGTTAGCTGACTCTGGGAGCAGGCTTGGTGCCCATGCAGAGACAGGTACCTCTGTTTCAGGAGCTGTCTTCTGGGTAGAAGTGGGAGAGCTGTCCACAGAGGTGATGGCCACACTGGGCAGTAGGAATCCTTTTTTTCCTTCTCAGTTTCCATGCTGTTTTTGATTTCCTAAGCACTCCAGACCTCCAAACACATGTATAGATGAGGGTAGCTGTGGGCTGCTGGCTCAGTGTATTGGGTGTTACTTCTTGACTAGCATGGATAGTGACTAGTTCTGGGGTGGGATTCTAGGTGTGGCCTTGCCTGGTGGTAGCAGACTGTCTGGGTTAGAGGTTGACCTCTTGGAAGGAGAACAAGAAGAGTGTGTCATTCAGCTTGTCATACTGATGGACAAAGTACCTGGGACAGACAAGAACAGGACATTTTTGATGCCTATTTTTAGCAGTTCCAGTCAATGTGTTTTGGCCCATGGCAGGGTAGGATACTTTAATCATGAGAGATCACTTACTTTATGGCAGCTGGAAGCAAAAAGAAGAAAGAGTGGGGTCCTGATAATTCCCTTCAAGCCCGTGCCCCTGGTGACCTAACTTCTCCCCGACTTGGCACCAGTTGTTTAGAACTTCTCCCAGGGCTGGAGAAATGGTTCAGTAGTTAAGAACACTGGCTGCTCTTCCAGAGGTCCTGAGTTCAGTTCCCAGCAACCACATGGTGCCTCACAGCCATTTAGAATGGGATCTGATGCCCTCTTCTGGCAAGCAGGTGTATATGCATATAGAGTACCATATACATAAAATAAATGCATCTTTAAACATTATTTTAAAAAGAAAAGTTTATCACCTCCAACTAGTGTAGCACCACGGCTGTTACCTAAGCCTTCAATGCATGGTCCGTTGCCCTCAGAGCTTTGGGCAGTGTGGATACTTCTTGTGAATAAGCAAGGTATATGCATGGAATGAGTGGCCCATGTGGGAAAATCTGGGATCTAAAACATATTTGGTCTTAAGCTTCTTGAAGTACTTGGAAGAGTCAATGAAAATATCCCCAGATCTGAAAACTAAAGAATCAGAATCACTTCCAGTCCCAAGCATCTGCAGGTCACTAGGAGATAGTAGAGTTGGGGCAGAGACCCTGGGGACAGCTGAGGTGGGTGTGCAGGGTGCAGGTTAAAACTTTCGAGGAAGACACGATGGTGAGGTGAGTAGTGAGGATTGTGGTTTTACCAGACATGGGTGTATACTGGGGTGAGGGTGGGGTAGATGTGTCTTGTAACTGAGTCAGAATATGAGCTGTGACCTGACTGCAGGGGTCCTGCTTTGGGTCAGAAGTTGGCCATCTTGTTCTGTTTTGGGCAGCATAGTGAATGGGACCAAGCTTTTCTGGACATAGGCCTCTGTCACATCTTTTCACCTGGGACCTTGTTGCTCCAGAGTAGCCAAAGGTATGCAGCAGTGAGTGGATGGGTCCTAATAAAGCTATTTTATAAAAGCAGGCAGGGAACTGGATGGTGGTGGAGCATGCCTTTAATTCCAGTACTAATGAGGCAGGGGTAGATGAATCTTTGTGAGTTCAGTGATAGCCAGGGCTACACCAGAGGAACTGTGTCTCAAAAGACAAACAAGCAAGCAAGGAAACGAACAAACAGGGACTATATTTGTTCCACAGGTTGTAGTTTGCTGACCACTGCTCTGTTTCTACCTGAAGTTATAAAGATTATTCCTACTGAGATTTTTATGTATTAAATGACCTGGTTCTAATTTCTTTTAAAGATTTACTTATTTTATGTGTATGAGTGTTTGCACATATGTGTGTGCACCACATATCTGAAGTACCCACAGAGTCCAGAAAGGACTTCTGATCACCTGGAGCTAGAGTTAGAATTGTGAGCCTCCATGTGGGTGCTGGGAACCAAACTCTGTCCTCTGCAAGAACAGCAAGTGCTCTTAACCAGGGAGCCATCTCTTCAAACTGAATTCACATTTTTAAAAAGTGGGTTCTGGTTTAATTCACAAAATTGTACCATCATCACCATATGACTGTTTAATTTTAGAACTTTTCATCAGTGTAGAAAGAAACCCAAAACCTATAAACACTTAACTGCCAGCTGCCCAGCCCCTGGCACAGTCCTCCCTCCCTTGTCAGGTTTCTGTCTGCATTGCTTGCTCTGGACTTTTCCTGGAAGTGCAGTCACATGGCACAGCCACACAGCCTGCTGACCTATCTTCTCTCTCACTAAGCCTGGTGCCTTCAATCCATGACTTAGTACCAGGTGACAGAAGTCTGTTCTTTTTACTGTCAAACAGCATTCCACTGTGTGGACAAACTGTTGTTTCTCTAGCCATCAGCTGATGGAATTTTGGGCTTCCACTTTGCCACTGTGAGCTTCTGTGTAAATACATGTTTTAGCTTCTCTTGAGTAAACCCAGAAGAATAGGGCTGGAGAGATAGCTCAGCGGTTAAGAGCACTGGCTGCTCTTGCAGAGGACCCAGGTTAGAGTCTCAGGACACACATAGTGGCTCACAACCATCTGTAACTTCAATTCCAGGGGATCCGACACCACTTTCCATCCTCCTATTGATATAAGGCCTGCATTTATACATATAAATAAATCTTTAAGAAGCAGCTGAGTGATATGCTTTCTGTTTGGCTTTCCTCAGCCAGACATGCTTTGACCTTTGTTGTCTATTTTGGTCTAGATCTCTTCTGTGAGTGACCTTGACCCTTGTAAGCTTTGTGGACTTCACTGTCTAAGAAGGGTTGTGTCTTCTCTAGATCTCTGCAATTTATCAGATGTGTGAGAGCCTGTGGATGCCAGCCCTTGTGCCAGGGTGTAAGCAAGTTTGGTAATGCCCATTGCATAGACAAGGAAGCTGTGGTGACTTAGCCAGGTCACATGGCCCGTAGGTGTTGCTCTGATTCTCTCATGCTGCAGTACTTTTCCTGGCTGTTGGCAGCTCTCTGCATGCTGCATAGACCATCTGCCTGCTGTGGTCTGAATGTGACTTGCCTGCCTGAAACTCAAGTTAATGTTCTGTCCTCAGAGTCTGAGAGCTCAGGAGTGGTGTTCCCTTTAAGAGCTGATCCGGTCATAAGAGGGCCAATACAGTTCTTGCTGGATCAGCCTAGTTAGCTTTGTTTTGTTCAGTTTATACCTAGGCAAATCTGCCATCTGCCTGTCTAACCTTTTTTTTCACCACATTGAAGCAACATGTTTGTTATTAAACAGGGTCTTATGTAGCCCAGGTTGACCTTGAATTCACTATGTGGCTGAGGATGACCTTGAATTTGCCTTTGCATCTAGAGTGATGGAATTATGCTGTGGGACAATGATCTTATACCCTTTAATGATTTGTCAGTTGTATTGTTTTAATATAATTTAATTTAATGAAATGTTGATTGGTCAGTAGCCAGGCAGGAAATATAGGTGGGGTGATAAGAACAGGAGAATTTGGGGAAGAGGAAAGGTCATTCTGCAGTCGTGACCCAGATGCAGAGGAAGCAAGATGAGAATGCCTCACTGATAAAGGTACCAAGGTACATGGCTAACACAGACAAGAATTATGGGCTAATATAAGATATAAGAGTTAATAAGAAGCCTAAGCTACTAGGTCAACCAGTTTATAATTAATGTAGACCTCTGTGTGTTTCTTTGGGACTAAATGGCTGCCGAACCGGAGGGTACAGAAACCTCTGTCAACAGAATTATAGGCATGTTCTACTGTAGCTAGTTTGCTGTAGTGCTGGGATTCAAACCAAGGGCTTCATGCATGCTAGGCAAGTACTGTATATATGAGCCATGTCCCTGATCCCTCATGAGGTATCTTGACATGAGGTCTTCACTGGATGTAACAACCAATTTTGCATATCCATTCTCTTAGATCATGAGCTAAAGCAAACTGGTTTCCTTTATAATTACCTGTGTTAGCATTCTACTCTGACTAAATACCTGAAAAATCAACTTAGAACAAAGAAAAGTTTACTTTGGCTCATGAGTTAAGCAGTTTTAGTCCATGGTTGTTTGACCCTATTGCTTTCCAGTATCCCCTGCAATGGCATGCTCCCACTGCCAATGGTGCCACAGGCTGGTGACCAAGTCTTTGGGGGAATTCAAGATCCAAATTGTATTGCTCTGTCATGGATGTGTTCTATTTTAGAAACTGAAAATGGACTATCACAGGACCCCTTAAACATTCTCTTCTTGTAGCCCTTTTTTTTTCCTGAGCACTTTTCATGTGGTCTCAGGTGTATAAGAACTCAAAGTAGGGCTGGGGAGATGGCTCAGAGGTTCAGAGCACTGGCTGCTGTTGTTCCAGAGGTTCTGAGTTCAATTCCCAGCAACCACGTGGGGGCTCACAACCATCTGTAATGAGATCTGATGCCCTCTTCAGGTCTACAGGCATACATGCAGGCAGAACATTGTATACATAATAAATAAATCTTTAAAAAAAAAACCCTCAAAGTAAGCATTAAGTCCATTTTTTACTCATAATAAATCATGCATTTATTTTGAAACAATGCTTTTGTGTTTGTATACTTTTATCATTTATCAAAGCTAAAATCAAATTTGCAGACTAACAAGATGGGTGTACTTGCTCGCTTTTACATAAAGAAATAAATGCCATCTGGGTATTTGATTCTGTAGGATACAGAGTGACAGAGTGTCTGCTATGCCTTTCAGAGCTGATAGATGGTTTGGTTTTTTGAGTTCTGAGTGCTGGAAATGTTGCTTTGCATAAATAGTGCAAGATGGGAGAAATGCTTTTAGAGCCATTTTAGAAATTCCAAGCCAAAATTCACATACCAATTTTCTATGCAGCTTTAGTTGGCAACTCAAATAGCAATATTTCGAGGTGAGAGAGGGATTGAGACAAGGCCAGCACAGGCTGGCCTCAAACTTGCTGTAGCTGAGGATGTCTTGTACCCCTGTTCTTCCTGCCTCTACCGCACAAGTGCTGGGATTATAGGCATGTCCCAGTGAGCTAGCCTCATGGAACAATTTTTAAAATCAAAATTATAACACAATAAAAACCCAAAGATAAACCAATTTGATATGTGTCGAGGCATGTCTGGAAAATATGGAAAAAATCCTTGTTTTTCTTAAACAATTATGATATTTCTTTATTTGTACTTTGGTGTTTTGCCTGCATGCATGTCTGTGTGAAGGTGTGGTATCCCCTGGACAGGAGGTACAAACAGTTGTGAGCTGCCATGTGAGTACTGGGCATTGAACCCTGGTCCTCTGGAAAAGCAGCCAGTGTTCTTAACCACTGAGCTATTTCTTTAGACCCAATTATGATATTTTTAAGAACAGAAAACTTTGTACATATATTAAAACATTGCATTTATAACACATGGTGGTTTCAAATCTGAGCACAGTAGAATGCCCCATGCAAAGTGTTCATGTTAGCCAGATGTAGTTGCCCATGCCTTTAATCCCATCCCTGGGAAAGCAGAGGCACGTGGACTTCTGTGAGTTCAACATCTGCTTGATCAACACAGTGGGACCCTGTTTCAGTAAAAATAAAAACAGAACAAAAAGCCTACCAAAGTGTACATGTTGCATGTTCAAAACCAAGGTTGCAGTAAAGTTATGGAGTGCAACATTACACATTTGAGCTTTGATTATTTTCTGGTCATTGCCCCTATGTAGAAATGTTTTTTTGTGGGGGCTGGAGAGATGGCTCAGAGGTTAAGAGCATTGCCTGCTCTTCCAAAGGTCCTGAGTTCAATTCCCAGCAACTACATGGTGGCTCACAACCATCTGTAATGAGGTCTGGTGTCCTCTTCTGGCCTGCAGGCATACACACAGACAGAATATTGTATACATAATAAATAAATAAATTAAAAAAAAAAAGAAATGTTTTTTGTGGACCCCACATTTAGTCATAGAAACAAGCCACGGTTTAAGAGCTGGGGACTAAGACACTGCCCTATTGACATGATATTGTTTGCAGTGTGTTTCCAGAGTGATTTCCTATCCCTCATGTACCATGCGCATCAGTGAAATGGAACTGAGCATGCTCCAGGTCCCCAGAGATACCCTCATACCTCTGCTTGTGTTGTACCTTTGGGATGGGGGTTCTGGGCCCAAGTCTTTGCTGTCAGAGCCCTGCATCCTCCAGGCCTTTCTGCTCGGGTGTTCCTCCTCCCTGTCTGCCCTGGCTTCCCAGGCACAATTTGCTCTTTCCCGCTGACTTCTCTCAGGCCTTTCTGGCCGTGGTATTCAGGGCTTGTTTTACTTTGTTGAGCTTAGCTCTTGGCTTTATTCTTCCCACTACTTCTGGACTTTGGAGCCAGTGAGCATCGGACATGTGTTTGTTCATTTGAGTTACATAATGATTTTCTGTAACCCTCCTCCCTTGTGTCCTATGGACTAGGGCAGAAGACGTATGTCCTCTGACTTCTGAGCTCCTGGGTCTCCTGGTTTATATCTCTTGACTGTGAGGCTTTGGGGTTGCACACATGTTGCTCATAACTACTTCTCAAGTGGAGAAGCAAGACTTTGGGCCTGATCTGTGGGGCCATTTTGCCTTTTGCATCTTATAAACATATAACCCCACCCTACCCCCATGTCACTCCTGGGGCAGGCTTACTTGGTGGTCCCTCCCTCACTCTCCCTTCTTGAAGCGCTGCAGGCCACAGCAAGGGAGCCATTGTAGTCAGTGTCCACCCTGCACACAGAACAGGTTCCCACAGGGTTCTATGCTCAGAAGTGGCCAACTTGGCTTCATACTTCATGCTCAAATCCTGCTCTCTGGAAGTCCATAATTGTGCACTCTGGTTGAATAGTGGAGTGTGTGCTGGTGACATGGAGCCTTAGAAATTCTGGGTGCTGCATCCTTGCCATTTTCATGCATCCTGGAATGGCTTCTATGCCACTTCCTTCTGACTCTTGGTTCCCTGGATCCTCCTGTTCCCTCTCCTCATTCTTAACCATTTACACCCTCTCCCTGTAGGACTCCTGGTGGGGTGAGTTGGGTGCATGTGTAGGGAAGGGCCACCCATTTAGGAAGGAAGGATGTGACTTGAGTTCTCTACATCCCAACCCAGGTGGGATGCCATTTGGTGGTGCAATGGCTAGTGGGAAAAACCAGTAGTTGGCTGTTCCTGGCCCATTTGTGTCCTAAGTTAACAAGGCACGGTTTCAAGTCCCCTCTGTGGGTCTGTCGTCACTTTTCAACTAGCTCACTCCCTGAGGGAGCATGCCCTCAGCTGGTTCCATACCTTTGGAAGGGTCTCCTGTTTGTTTGTTTGTTGTTTGTTTGTTTAACCTTCTGGCACTTTCTACTGCCTTGCATAAAAGACGAACATCTGCAAATACAGGGGGCCTGGAAAATTCTAGTCAGTTCCCCATGCACATCCTTCCGATTTGGTGAAACTTTAAGAAGTTCTTCCTACTCTGGGAGTCTCCTCTAATCTTGTGAATGTGGGAAACAGAGTGGGGTGAGAGAGGTGCTAATGACTCAACCCAGGAGCCATAGTGCTGCCCTATTTTATGAGACAGGCCTCTTGTGGGGTGTCTGCTTCTCCTGCCCTCCTCTTCCTCCTGCTCACTGGAGACACTTTCTCTCTCCTGCTCACTAAGGATACTTTCTGTCTTAAGATTTATTTTGAATTATGTGTATGTGTGGGTTTGTGACCTCCAGGTACTCTTGGAGGTTAGGACCTGGAATTACAGGTGACTGTTCACCAATGTGGGTTCTGGGAACCAAACTCAGATCCTCTCTAAGTATATAACCTCTCTAAGTGGCTCTTAATCACTAAGCCATCTCTGTGGCCCACTGGAGACACTTTCCTGAATTGATCCAGTAGATCCATAGGATGGAGTTGTTGATCCCATTTTATAATAGAGAAAGGGGTCTGGAGTGAAGCAGGAGGAACTCCTAGAGTACTCTTGATAATGCAAATGGCCATGGTCAAGGAAGTAGACCACCCATTAGGTTATCATATTGAATGGCTAGTAGTGATTGTATAACCTAAATGGATCATAAGGTATCCTCTATCCTCTTGTTTTCATCAGCATCCTACAGGGTCAGCTTGTTTGGTTCTGCCATGAAGAGTTAGAAACGCACTAGCCTGGGGCTGTGTGGGCTTTCCATGGGGGGGGGGGGGAGGACAAAAGACGTTCCTGTGGTTCCAGCTGTGTCCCAGAAAGGGACTACGCCATGAGGTGGTGTGCACCTTGTCTCCGGGGTGTGGTAGAAAGGGCTCAGCCCCCATGCAATGAAAGCAGCTGGGTTGATGAGAGCACCTTGATGTCCTTGCCATGCATGTTCAAGGTGTGGATTTCAGTATCTGCCTCGTGGTGTTAGGGAAACAAGCTTCTTTGGTCCAAGGGTTTCCTTAGCGTTTTAGAACCATAGCTTTTTGTCTGTTCAACACTTCTCTGTACCCTCACCCTTTCTGGATGAGGCTTACCTGTCCAGATGTGGAAAGATGCCCAAGGAACTTTAAGAAGAGGGCCCCTTCTTCTAGTCTCCCTGGAAGTAAGGGCCAAGACCATCTTTGTCTGGCCTTTTTGCTAAGTGTGGTTTGATTTGGGCTTTAAAAACAAAGACTTTTTTTTTTTTACTTTAATCTGTATTTATATATATGTGTGTGTGTGCCTGAGTTGTCATGCTACACCACCTGCATGCAGGTGCCTACACAATCCAGAGGGCGTCAGATTCCCAGGAACTAGAGTGACAGGCGGTTATGAGCCACATGATGTGGATTCTGGGAACCAAACTTGAATCTCCTGGAGGAGCAGTCAGCACTCTTAACCCCTGAGTCAGCCCTCTAGCCTCTGATTTGGCCTTTGAGATGTTGGGTGGTTTGACTAAGTAAATATCCTATTTTATGATTTGGGTCTGAACTGTCTCTCATAGGCTCTTGTTGACTTGGATACAGGTGCAGGGGTGTTCCGAGATGGGTCATGAAGGATCTGACCTTGTCAGTTGATGGCTTCATGAGCTTTCGACAGGGTGCAAAGTCAGGAGATGGTTCCAGGCTGAACAGCCATTGAGAGCATGCCCTTATGTTCTGTATCTTGTCTCCATTTCTTCCCTCTGTCCTTAATTCTTGACTCCAGGAAGGTGAGGAGCTTTGCCTTGCTCTCCCTTTGTGGCCCCTGATGCTGAGATGCATTCCCATGCTCCTGTACCTTGAAGAGAGGCATTCTATCTTCAGGAGATGACAAGGAGGAGGATTAATAGCTTAGGTGTCAGTGGCCTCCTAAGTTGTCTACACCTACAGAGGGTTCAAGGTTAAGTGGGGAGGGACAGGCCTGAGTTCAAATCTTGGCTCAGCCTTTTGTAAATGGTAAGAAGCAAGTACCACCATTCCTTTGAGCCTTAGTTTTTCCTTTCTGAAAAAGAGGTCATGGTGTGTACCTTGCGGGGGTGTGGTGCTGAGCACTGTGTCTGCATGTAGTAGTCAGAATTGCCATCTCCCTGTCCCTGGACTCTAGGGAGCAAACTCATGCGTTTCTGCCTCTAAATTCTTTTACAGGGAATACCTTTAGCACCCTGGCAGGGCTGGTCTTTGATTGGACAATTGTGAAGGATACAGAGGCCAACGGATTCTCAGACTCCCACAATGCCCTACGGTAAGAGGCTCTGCGACAAGGCCTGGCTACCTTTGAGTGGATGCAGAAATTTGAGTCCTTAGGCTTTCTCCTGTCAATGAAGAGGCTAGGGCACCTCCCAGGATGCTTGGTGCTTACAGTGATTGATTGGGAAGAGTTTAGTGCTTCCCAAGCATGCAAGCAGCCTCTGTGGCGCATTGTGATATATTCTATGGGAACTTGTCAGAGAGATTGGGATATCTAGCTGAACAAAGAAAACACAGAACTCTGGAAGGCTGTCTTGGGGTGCAAGGGACATGTGGGTGACCCTAGAGGGAAGTGTTTCCCTGGTGAGAAAGTTAAAGGGGAGGCAAGTTCTGGCTAAGAGGACAGGCCAGCACCAAGAACAGTTTTTAGAATAGGCTGGGTCTCCAACAGAGTACAGACAGAATCATAAAGAGAGGATGTCGGAGCCAGCTGGAGAGATGGCTCAGAGGTTAAGAGCATTGCCTGCTCTTCCAAAGGTCCTGAGTTCAATTCCCAGCAACCACATGGTGGCTCACAACCATCTGTAATGGGGTCTGGTGCCCTCTTCTGGCCTACAGGCACACATACAGACAGAATATTGTATACATAATAAATAAATAAATAAATAAATATAAAAATGCAAAATTTGCTGTTAGGGGGAGGGGGAGAATGGTGGGAGGAGGGGGAGGGAAATGGGAGGCTGGGAGGAGGGGGAAACTTTTTTTTCCTTTTCTCAATAAAAAAAAATTAAAAAAAAGAACTAGACACAATTTTAAAAAAAATTAAAAAAATTAAAAAAAAAAGAGGGTGTCGGTGCGTCTGGACTCATTATACCCCTCCCCCAGCATCTGTCTGGCCCATGCCACCTCTGACCTTTCCACTTTCCAGCCAGGGAAACTGAGGTTTGGAGAGAGTGGGCCTTTTGGTAAGTGGCTCAGTTGGCACTTGTACTCAGACCTCCGTAGATCTCTTTTATCCAGCATGGAAGCTGCTGAGCCTGTGATGAGTCAAATGCATAACTGACAGAATGAAAAGTTCTTTCTGAGTTAGCAAGATGGCTTGGCGGGCAAAGGGTCTTATTACCAAGATGATGTGAGTCCCCAGGTCATGCCACATGGAAGAAGGAAAACTGATCCCTGCAAATTGTCCTCTGACCTTTTTACTTGAGCCATCACTCACACACAAGCACAGGCATGCGCGCGCGCACACATGCACGCACGCGCACGGATTAGGGTGATAATAAATGTAAAAGAAATTTTTTCTTTTTAAGTTTCTTTCCTAAGACATACACCTTACATTTAAAGCCCTGGTTAAAGGCTCTGTCTGTTGGCTGGAGTGGTAGTAGAGCGATTCAATTTAAAACCTACAGAAAATGCCAATGTAGCGCAGAAAACTTTTCCCTAAATTACCTGAGGGCCTGTTGCCTGGGAGATGTCTCATCACCTTTGCTTATTTTACTGTGTTTCCACTACCATTAGGATATTTTCTTGAGTATCTACAATACAGTTATCAAGACCAGGAATTTGGGGCTGGAGAGATGGCCCAGCGGTTAAAAACATTGGCTGCTCTTACAGAGGACTCAGGTTTGATTCCCAGCACCCTTGTAGCTCATAGCTGTCTGTAGCTTTGGTTCCAGGGGATCCACACCTTCTTCTGACCTTCACAAGCACAGCATGTACATGGAGCACAGATATATGCAGGCAAGACACACATCAAAATAAAAGTAAATATTTTTTTAAAAAATCAGGAAGTTCACCCATATGCACGCTATCTTCAGAACGTATACTAGCAACCCAAGGTCACATGCTACATGCTGTCACTTTCCTTTTTCTTTTCTTCCCCTGTCAGCCTGGACAATCTCTTGGTCTTTCTTTGGTTTTCAGGGTCTTGACACTTATGAAAATGACAGTCCAGGTGGTGTGTGTCTGATGCTGGTGTGATCCTGGGCATGGGACCTAGGTCGTGTGCATACTAGGCTGCACTCTGTTACTGAGCTATTGGATGATTAACCACAGCTTAGCACAGCGCGGGATTCATCCTGGGGAGGCAGTAAGCGTGTCCTGCAGGCTGCTCCTTTTTGGGCAGAGCAGGGGGCTTGTTGTGAATTGCTGGCTGAAAGAAAGACAAGGTAGGGACACATAAGCCAGGAAGGTTCACCATGTGACCTTTCTGCTGAGCTGATCAGCATTACTGACCCTTTTTGAGTTGGGGCCTTGGGTTTGCCTTTTAATGTGAGTTTTCCTTGTGGACTCAGCTGATTGTCTCCAATTCCAGTGTTGATAGAGTGTTCATTCCCAAGATCAGGTGTATTCCACAGACACATTGCTGCTCTGACTCAGACAGTGGCAAAGATGTGTTTCTAATGTTTTCAGGCAGTATGGTTTCTGACATCAGCACCCCTTATTCAGGGGTCTATCAGGAGGAGACCCTGATAATAATGAATGCCACACTGGGTTCTGAGAAATTCTATGCTCAGGTCTCATGATGCATTTTCCTTTCAGAATTCTCACCTTCTTGGAATCTACATATATCCCGCCTTCCTACATCTCAGAGATGGAGAAGGCAGCCAAGCAGGGCGATACCATCCTAGTGTCTGGGATGAAGACTGGAAGCTCCAAGCTCAAGGCTCGCATTCAGGAGGCTGTCTACAAGGTGGGCCTAAGTTCACTGTGCTGTCCCCACAGTGGGGTAAGGATGACAGTGGACTATAGAACGGGCTCGAGGGAGTTATGACTTTTGTGTCTTTTTGTTTGTTTGATGTGTGAGCCATGGCATAGGGAAGGGAGGCCGAGGCTCCAGGAGTCAGTGTCACAGATGTCACAGTATCTGTTCCCCAGTTTTGAAGGAGATACCTCATTTCCAGGAAGTGCTCTCCATCCTGATGCAGGGGCACACCTACCATCTGAGACTGGCTTCATGGTTTTTTGTGGATGTTGTTTCTCCCCACCATTCCCCAGTTAGTAAAAGGCTTTTCCTACCAGCCTTGCTAAGCAGCACCTGCCCTGTGTCCAGACCTGTGTAGTCCATTGGGGTACTGAAGCAAATCTATGGAGATGGAAGATGGCCATAAATCCACCCAGAAAATTCTAGGTCTATTGTCATTCCTGTCAACAAGCATCATTTCTGCCATCAGTTTTCTCTGACAATGAAAGCCACAGCTCCTGGGGAATATGGCACCCAGGGTACACTGGACAGGAGACCCTGTCATCCTTCTGCTCAGTCTCTCAGGTTGCTCCTGAGGTCTAGACTGGACCTGAGGGGTGAGCTGGAGAAGAGACCAGGGAGTAGGAACTGAGTGCACACAGCATTCCCCTTTCCGGTCATCCTGGTCCTCTGATCATTGGTGGAGTGAGAGAGCCTGAGCACTGGTAGCCACAGCATCTGTAGACATTGCTCTTGGCTCTGGTTTCTTTCTGTGTAGTTACTGTCACTTTAAATCAAGATAGGACATGGGAAAGGTACAGTGAGTAGTCATATGTTTTTTCAGTGACAGTTTTGAGTGCATCCTGGTACCATACCCATGGGATTCTCCTGGGGTCTAGGCTGTAGGGTTACAAGTGATATCCTATTTCTCCATGTCTCAGTGAGGACATATTCAGAAGTCAAAAAATTAAACAGTTCTGGGGCTTTAGCTGTACCTGAGCTGTGTACCTAGTATGGGCCAGTCTTGGTATCGGTCCCCAGCACCATATAAAAATATAATGAACTGGGCTCTAGAGGTGGCTTAGTAGTTAATTGTGCTTGCTGATCTTACAAAGAGCTCAAGTTCATTTCCCAATAACTATATCCAGTGGCTCAGAATCTAGATATAGGGTAGCTCCTATATCTACACATATACACTCATACATGTAGCATATACACACAGAGACACACATATATACACACAATTTACGAGAAAATAAATGTTAAAAATAAACCCAAACAACAACAACAAAACAACCATGGGTTGAAGAGATGATTTAGCAGTTAAGAGCACTTGCTACTTTTGCAAAGGACCTGGGTTTGGTTCCCAGTACCCACGTGGTAGCTCATAACCATCTGTAACTCCAGATCCAGAGGATCCAATACCCTCTTCTGGCCTTAGTGGGAATACAGTATGCATGTGGTGCACAGACACACATGCAGTCTAAACACCACACCCATATTATTAAAACACACACACACACGCACGCACGCACACACGTGCACACGCACACATAGCCACAGAGCATACCACTATCACCCCAAAACCAAAAAAGCCTTAAACCTTTCTGACCCACAATTCCTCTGCTCCGGTTCCTCATCCCACCTCACCTTCTTTCTCCTTTTCTCTATGCTAAGAATGTTCGCCCTGCGGAGGTAAGGCTGCTGATCTTGGAGAATATCCTTCTGAATCCAGCCTATGATGTCTACCTGCTGGTGGGGACGTCCATTCGCTACAAGGTTCAGAAGATCAGGCAAGGGAAAATTACAGGTACATTCGTGACTGAGAAGTCATGTTAGATGTTTCCCTCTTTCTTTTAAAAAGTATTTTATTTTTTATGTATATGGGTGAATATTGAGGGATGGAGCTCTGTGCACACAGTACCTGTGGAAGCCAGAAGAGGGCAGTGGATCCCCTGGAAAACTGGAGTTAGCCACTATGGTATAGCTACTGAATAGGTACTGGGAACTGACCCTGGGTCTTCTGTGAAAGAAGCTGGTGATCTTAACCACTGAACTCTCTCTTCAGCCACTTCCCTGTTTCTTACTGTGATAAAATACACGGCACAGGAAGTTCAGCGCTGTAAAGATTTTGTGTGTACAGATCAGTGGCGTTACATTCCTTCATAGCACTTTGTAACTGTCACCTCATCCATCTCCAGAACTTTTTCAATGTCCTCATTAATAATTCACACCCAACACCCACTAACCACTGTCTAATGAAGTTGACTACTCTGGGGGCCTCAGTTACATGCAATTCTGTGTACTTGTTCTGCAACTGGGCTCCTATTGACTGTGTCCTCAAGGTCCGTTGCTGTCTAGACCTTGAGGTATCAGACCACATTTTATTCATCTGTCTGTCCTTTGACAGTTGGCATGGCTCCATCTTTTTTTTTTTTTGTCATGAAGAGTGCTATGAACATGGGTGTGCTTATAGCTGAGTCCCTGCTTTCAATTCTTCTGGCTGCATTTAAAGCAACTTCAGAGGAAGAGCAAGGCTCACGTTGGACCAGGATGTTCCCATGGCCTGCCTCTGACTGATGAGCAAAGTTGAGCTTTGTTTTGGGTGGACCATTTCTGCTCAGTATGTGAAAAAAACATGATTGACAAGAGTGGAGCTATTCTGGAAATTCTATGGTATTTTAGAAGGTGAGGGTAGATGAGCTGGTCCTCCTAGGAATCCTGACGATGTAGTTCATAGATGAAGGAGTATGGTCTCAGAACACAGTGCTCAGAGGACCTCAAGACTAGTGTGCTGCATTCAGGGTTGTTCATCTAAGGGCTTCAGCACATGACTCCCCAGGTGACCACCAGAGTGGCAGGTGGCATTTAAGAGGCCTGTAGATGCTGCTATCTACAAGAGACTTAAGGCTACAGTTTCTTACATTGAATTCTAGGTTGCATAGCAGTTCATGGATGGGAACCTGAGAGGTACCACGTCTATGAACCACCAGCGGTGTCTGGTTAGTCATCCTGGAGTAGGTATTGCTTGGTCCATTTGAAGGACTCTACCTCCTGTTTCTGTACCCAGTTCTCTGAGGACAAAGATGGAAGGAAGAAGCTTGTGTTTTGTGAGTGTCTGCTGCATGCTGAGCAGGTGGATCAGCCTTTTGCATGACGTCCAGTCAGAGTAAGGATACTGTACAAGAGGATGTGCAGGGAGCCCAGCCCAAGGGTCCTGTCAAAGCTTGATATCACCTTTGACTGAGGAAAGAAGTTATGGAAGGATAAGGATGGTTCTAAGACTGTGGCAAGGTTTTCTGGGACCTTGGTGAAGCAGTTGGAAGTGGAGTTCTGTGGTCACCAATGTGACATCATAAGAAGGAATGTGGTTGGGAGAGTGAAAAGCCAGAGAACACAAGCAGGTTGTATAAAATTCTGCAAGGACACAGATCAGGAAAGGCATTGCCTTAAAGGATGAGGACCTGGAAAGGGTAGCGTTGTGGTTGTCCTCTGAGCTAAGCAACTAACATCTTGGGACATTCACGTGTGCCCCTTGCAAAAGATCATCCCAGCTAGGTTCACTTACAGTTTACATCCCACATAGAGAGGAGGAAAGGCACAGGGACTTCTCACCTGAGTATCCAGCTGCTCCTGCCACTTGGCTGCCTTAATTGCATGGGCCTACAGGAAAGCCAACATCCCTGCTGGGTAAGGCTTGGGCTGGTTGCGGGAGGAGTGCCCAACATCCCTGTAAGCAACTCCTCACCTGTGCACTGTAAGGAAGTCCAATAAACTCCTTGGTTCCCCAGAGTGAACTTTGGTGGAATTGTGTCTCTGCTTTTCATTGGGCTCTTGGGAGGAAGGTGGCTTTTGCTTACATTCCTCTGGAGAAGAAATTGTACCTACAGGTGGACATTGCCGAAAGTGTTTCACTAGGACTGAGCACCTCTGAAGTTCGGAATAGTTCTGAGAACTCTTCCTTTTAGAACTCGGCAGCCCTGGGAGGTGAGCTTCTTGAAGACCCCCTGGTGTAGGCAGGGACACAGAGGAAAACCTGAAGGCCACAGAGCTATAGAGTCCAACTGAGTATTATCTTTTTGCTGCTGTGCCCTCAAAAGAAAGTCAGGAAAACATACTAAGGATAGTGTCTGGGCTTTGTATTTCTTCTAGCAATAAGATGGAGATGGTCTACTATACAGGGTCCATTAGAGATGACACTGGCCAGGTTGGGAGAGGAGGGGAAGCCAGCATGGCTGGGAGGCACTGGGCTGGTATTTTAAGGAGCTTATCATAAATCAGCACCCAAGTTCACCCGGCCCTGCTTCCTGACTGTGGATGTGTGTAACCAGCTGCCTCATACTTCCCCTATTGTGCCTTTCAAACTGTGAGCCCAAAGCCCTTTTCTTCCTCAAATTTCTATTGTCGGGCCTTTTAGTAAATAGCTAGCATAGTAGTTCATGGCTCAGAGAATTGGACCTACCAAAGGTTCAGAAACTTTGGAGATTTGGTGACTCATCTGCCGTAGAAATTGAGGGTAACAGCCCAGGAGAGACATCCCAGAGCCAGAAAGAGGTGAGTCCCCTGCTCTCATCGGTTGGCCACATGCCTATATGATGGTTGATGATGTTGGCCAGGCGTGGAGAGGCTTCTGGAGGATGCCCTGGGAAATAGCCTGCCAGCATTGGTTTACCAGGAGCAGAGTACACAGGTGGCGCCCCTGCCATTTTCTTCATATGGCCTTTTTTCCCCATCACTGTCTTTTGAGTGTTTTTATCATGTTTAGTTGTTGGCATATCTTTTAACTTCCAGAGCTGGATTTACCCATTCTGTTTGGAAATTAATATCCAACTTATATTAATTGACATTTTCTTTCATAAATTTATGAAGTCTAGAAATTGGGAATTTTACTGAGACTTTCACATTAAAGAAATCTGTGGCCGCTCATGGTAGTGTCTCTGATCAGGCCCTCAGGAGGATGAAGCAGGCAATTCATGAATATAGATGATCCTGGGGTAGAATATGCTATCAAAGTCAGCCTGGGCTATGGATCAAGGCCTTGTCTCAAATAGAAAAGCATGAAGATTCATTGAAGTGATCAAAGAGGCACCCCTTCCCAGTCAGGAATTCTGAATTTACAGCAGCTTTTCAAGATGAGTGTTTTGGTTTGAGTATAGATGTTGACAGTTTGGATGACCTGCAGAAGTCTTTTAGTTATGTGTATGGATGCTTTGTCTGCATGTATGTGCTCCATATGTGTTCCTGCAGAGGGCAGAAGAGGACATTGGATCCCATGGAACAGGCATTACAGATGATTTATGAGCTTCCATGTAGGTGCAGGGAATAAATCAAACAAGTGTTCTTAACCACTGAGCCACTTCTCTTGCCCCCAGAACCTTCTAATTAAAATATATGTGTGTATGTATATATGTGTATGCATATTTATATTATTAGATATATAATGTGTATGGGTGTTTCTTGCATGTTTATCTAAGCACCACTGTGTGCCTGATGTCTGGAGGCCGGAATAGGATGTTAGATAGTTGTGATCTACTATATGTGTGCTGGGAATTGAAACCGGGTCCTTTGGAGTAGTGGCCAGTGCTCTTAATACCTGAACCATTTCTTTAGCCCCAGCTGTAAGAACCTTCTAACACAAAATAGGAACACAGGCTTAGCCAGCATAGTGCCTCTGAGGTACCTCTCCAGTCCAACTCATCCTTAAAATTCTGCTGCACTCTCCCCACAAGGGCTGAGCTGGTGTATGTGTGAATGCCTTTTCTGCACCGTGTATTGTAGTGCTTCTGTGTGAGCACTTGATGCAGATCCATTCATTGTTTTCTCGGGTCTCTACAGCTTTCCACTGAGTCTAGGCAGAAGTCTGTATGACTCCATAACTCTTACATCTCTTACATTCTGCAGGTTTGCTAAACCTGCATCATGGGATGGTACCATGGTCTGCTACCAGCTCAAGCAGTAACTGGGGTGACTTGGCCTCAGCTGCTATGGCCTTTGAGGGCCTAGGCAGTAGAGGACAGTGAAACAAATCATGGGAAAACATTTTGCTAGGATGCTTTATGGCCATGTAGTAACACACCTAGAGAGCTTCTGTGAACATGTGTTATTGAGCCCCACTCCTGATGCAGCAGGTTCTTAGACATACCCCCTGCACCTGTATCACTCGTCCACATGAGGTTCCAGGGATGCAAATAGTCTAGGGATTGTACTCTGAGGACCTATGATTCAGAAGCAAGTCACTGAGGACTTTTTGGAGCACACAAGAGGTGCAGAAGGTAGGCAAGTTGCTTCTTTTCCCAAATCCCCTTAGGTTCCTTCACTGGCCATATTCCATTCCAGGCCAAGAAGTGGTACATGGCTACAACTCTACTGACAGTGAGTGAGTGACTGGTTAGAACATGCCAAGGACGCAGGGGAGAGAATGTTAAAGTGGTTAGGCTTGGAGGCAGGGGGTGCTAGTCTGTTCCTAACTAGCTATAGGACTATGTCTTAGTCGATATTCTTTTAGATGGAATACTCAAGGCTGGTCCTTGCTATAACTCACAATCTGGAGATCCAAGAGCTCTGCCTTTTGTTTGCAGACCCTTGACTGTTTCTCCTCAAGGCAGGTGGATCACGAGCATGTAAGCATGGGGGTATACCTGCTGCTGGTCTGAGAACAACCTCAATGTTGGTCCTAAATGTCCACTTTGGTTGAGACGGGAGTTCTTGTTATTCACTGCTGCTTACACCAGACTAGCTGATGTGCAAGCTTCCGGGGATTCTTCTGTCTCCCATCTAGCCACAGGAATGCTGGGATTGCAGGCACAAGCTACTGATCTTGCTGTATGTGGGTGCTGGAATTTGAACACCCATCCTCATCGTTGCCGAGCAAGTGCTTTATCAACTGAGCCATGTCTCCAGCCCTGGCCACACCCTTTGAAGTGTTCGCCAGGCTGAGGGCCAGACTTCTAGCATATAAAGTTTGGGTTTTCAACACAGTGGAAGTCATGGTAGACCATGAGCTAGCTTCTGCTCAGCCCTGTCTGAAGTTGAGGTATCAGTAGTCCTTGTTCCTAGGGTTGTTGAGGGATGAGATAAGAGAAATTGGTCATGAGACATCTAAGCAAGCCCAGGGCATCTTGACCTTGAAGTCAGCTCTCACTTTCTCTTTCCTGGGAACTGAATTCTTGTCAGCAGTTGTCATTCAGATCAAAAGTGCTTATGTTCTCTGCCCAGATGTTGGTTTTCCCAGAATCTGTGATTTCCTGGGGAATTATTCTGTGTCCTGGACTATTGTTGGGAAAGGTATTTTTATACAAAATAGATACGGGGATGCACAGAGAGTGGTCAGAACACGAGTCATTCTTCACGATGGTAAACTGAGCATCTGAAACTCAGTAGGAGACCATTGGCTACAGCCTTTTTGATAATACCAGCAAGAACCCCACTGGAGCCCGGATGTAGAGAAGAGCTTGCTCAATTCAGGGCATGGTCAGATGCCCACCCCTGTAAGCACTCTTCAAGCAGCTGTCTTGACGGCAGGTGCCTAGAGTCAGGCCTGGAGAAGGCTGTATTGGTACCCAGCATTTCACATCTTTACCTTCCCGGCTTTTCTTGTCTCTTTTCACATCCAGAACTCTCAATGCCTTCTGATCAGTATGAGCTGCAGCTTCAGAACAGCATCCCAGATCCTCAAGGAGACCCTAACCGGCCTGTGGCGGTCCTGACACAGGAAACATCGAGGGTCACTGCCATGCAGATGGGACAGAGCAACCTGGTCCTGGGCCACAGGAATATCCTCTACTCTGGCACTGTGTCATGCCTACTACTTTGAAGCCAAGTTGTTTTTCTCCTTTAAAGCCAGCCAGGACTAAAAATAGCACTGTTTTCCCCATCTGCCTGAAAATCAGAAAGAACCTAAATAGCAACCCGCTGAGTGGAATTGCTCACCTCTGTGCGTGACTCAGAGAGACTCCCAGAGATGGAGTCTGTGGCAGAGGCACACATCATTCCAGGCTTCTGGAAGCTTCTCAGGAACTACAGCCCCCTTGTAGGGGACCTGGCAGATTCTGTGTGAATACTGGCATATAGGTTGTTGAGAATCCAAGATTGATTGTATGCCATGTGGTTCCTGAGGTCTCTTGCAAAGACCCTGGTTTTTAGGGTAGTACAGCAAGGGTCTTTACTCTCCCACACCTTTGCTCTAATTGGCCTAAGCTAGAGGTTCTGAACCCACCTCTCAGTGTACATGGTATCTGCATGTGCTCAAGCCACGTGAGTCAGACTGGAGCCCAAGCTGCTTTTTTTAAATTTTGTCTCTTAAGTTTTGTACCTTAATTAAGAATTCAGGTATCCGCATGCAAGGAGCTTCCAGGCTGCCCAACAGCACCATCTATGTGGTTGAAGCCGGGTACCTAGGTAAGTGTGGCCCCCTGGGGGGGACATTGATAGCTTGTGACTTCATCAGTTCAAGAAATCAAAAAGTACAAGCAAGAACTGCAGTTCAGCTTGGCAGTATGTGTCTTAGTTAACACGAACCTGACCACATCCTCTGTCTGCCAGATTCAGGGGCATCAGTCCTCAGCCCCAGCATCATGCAGACCTGGCTGTACCTGACAAGGTTGGGGACCCTGGTGCTCAATTACAGAGCATCCTTAGGTTGACATAACAGTTGGCAGTGCCTTGGCCAGGAAGAAGAAGGAGGAGGCATTAGAGAGAGGAGGAAACCATCTGTAGCAGTAAAACACTCTGAGGTCCACTAGGGTGTAAGAGCTTCAGTGATAGTCAGCACCAAGACCTTTGGGATATATATGTCATGGGTGCCACCATGGCAACATTTCTTGGGGTGTGAGGCAACTCACCTGTGGAGTACACTGCCAAAGTTCAGTCAGAAGAAGGATGGCCAGATGGGCAGCAAAACCTTTAGGGACCTCTTGTCAGAGAGCTTGTGAGCCTGGAGGGTGACCATTTGTGTCTCAGCAGCATCCTTTACCTGATTGGTCTGTGATGAGACTTAGCTTCACAGCAGAGGCCATTAAAGACAGGTGGCAAGATTGTGGTGGGAATAAACACCAGGGCAGAGGAAAGACTTCTGGAGATTCTGTGTATGACAGGTGCTGTGTCAGACTGAACTTCTGTGGTGGGAAGGGTGAAGAGAGTGAACAGCTTGGCTGGCATTGTGCAGATGAGAAAGCAAACAGTATCGTGGGAATAGAAGTAGCTAGTCTGGCATCCTAGCTCAGTACCCTCAGAGCCCAGACCCAGATACACCTTGTCCAGAGCTCTCCAGTGCCCTAGCCTGGGATACAAAACCTGTCCTAGCTTCAGGCTAGTCCTGCTATGCCTGAGAGCTTGAACCTCCTGTCACTACAGATGAGACACCGTATCACCAAAGTGTACACATCCTCCAGCCTCAGAGTCTAAACAGCCATGGTCTTGGCCCGACCCGTGTGACCATGGGATAGACTTACATTGGCCAGTGAATAGACCAGCTGAGGATTCAGAGTCTAGATGGGCTGTGGCCTCAGGCTAGATCTACTGGAACCTTGGACATTGAATAGGCCTAGCTGTTGGGGCTTCTACATGGGTGGGGGTATATAGTGCTTAGCCTCAGGTTCTTTCTCAGTCCTGCTGACCTTGTAGCCTGAGTGTTGAACTCCCTACTTCCTGTTCTAGGGTTCACAGTCCACCCTGGTGACAGATGGGTGCTTGAGACTGGGCGTCTATATGCAATCACCATTGAAGTATTTGATAGGTCCAGCAACAAGGTCTACCCATCTGACGTGAGTGCCTGCTGGGGTTCTGATGGAGGGATGCTGAGGGATCAACTGTCCAAGGAGGAGCCAATGCCACAGGGTCCCCACATACGCAGATTCAGAGCTTCCTGTGGTACTTTTAGGCTGTGGAGATGGTATCATGGGGTCCCTGATAGACTGTGAGCTGGTGTCATCCCCTCCTGCAGGGCTGGGGGTAGATAGCCCAGGCAGCAGGGCCTATGTGGATAGTGGTAGTGGTGGTAGTTCTGTGTGTTCCTGTTCCTTACATGGGGTCCTGAGGTGAGAGTTCATTTTGCTTTGGAGATAGTCTGGGGTCTGGATATACCTACTACCTTCCAGAAGCTCTCAAGTGACCAAGGCTACCATGTTTAGCTTCTGAGAAGGCATACAAGATGAGTTAGGGAGTGGTGGTCATCCTTTTGTCACGAAGGAGAGCCTTCCAGTGCCCTCACACAGGTCATAGTCTATGGTGTTAGGGATGTTAGGAGGCCAGCCTTCTTCTGGCAGAGGTCCTTCTGTCCCCTGCTGAACAATGACTAAACAATGGCTATGCTGTGAGAGACTCAGCTCTCTATTATAATTCATTGTTTCATCGCAACGCCAGGATCTGGGAGAGTGACAGTAGACTACCTTGAGGATCACACATCCAGCTAGAACTGTGGTGCTGGGTCTTGGGTCCTAATGCTAGGCAGGGAAGAGTCAGAGCACTGGGGCCCCATTCCTTCTGCCTGCTTTGTTTAAGAGGCTTTGGTACCACGGAGGCTCCCAGCCTGGCCTGGCTACTGTTTTGGAACTCTCCCAGTCTCGTGATGTCACACTCATCTTTCCCATCCCGCTTACCTTTCCAGAACATCCGAATTGAAGCTGTGATTCCTGCTGAGTTCTTTGAGGTTCTGTCCTCTTCCCAGAATGGGTCTTATCATCACGTCAGGGCGATCCAGAGTGGCCAGACAACCATCAGTGCTACCCTCACCTCTGTGGTGGACCAGGTGAGTTGATGTCAATCCTTTTCCGTATCCTAGGTCCTGAGCACCCATAACCCAACTCTGAGGGTAGAAATGTCAATTGGCACGTACTTTGCCCCAGGACAAACTCTGCCTCTGTTCTGGTTCCTAAGGAGACTTTCCCACTTTGGGCTTGAGCTCCAGATGCCCTTGGCTGTCCATAGCTTGTTGGGGATCTTCCTGTGCCATAAGCTTTCTCTTCCTGCACCCTGCACCCATCCTATAAAAGTGGTCTACACCTTCTAAGATGGAATACAGATTTTGTTTGGGGGATAGCATGGGCAGGAGGCCCACTTGCTTGAGTCCTTCAGCCTTTGTACTGAAAAGCCTCTTCAGCCCTAGGGGAGCAGTATTTTACTAGTCAGAACATTGCAAGGGTATTCCTCTCCCCTGCCTCATACAAGCCCTCCAGACCTGAGAGAGGCAGCGTGTGGAGAGGTAGAAGGGCCTGTACCCCAGACAGTGATGCCTCATCACTTTAGCTCTGGGTTTGGGTGAGATGCTCCAGGCCTCAGTTTCTTTATCTGTAAACTGGGGACAACCACATCCATCCTGTGAGGAATACCTTAGGACTCAAATAAGTAGAATGTGCACGAGTAACCATTAAAGATCAAGAGCAAGCCTCCCCTGCCAAGTCACTATCTTTTCTATATTCTTAGGAATACAGCTACCTTTTATGGACTGGTCCTCAAGGAGGGGCAGGGTCTAGGTGACAGAAAAATAACTAGTGATAATGTGGTTGCCATGGTGATACACAGCAATCTCATCTTGCAGGATGGAGGGGTCCATGTGCTTCAGGTACCTGTGTGGAACCAACAGGAAGTGGACATTCATATCCCCATCACACTCTATCCCAGCATCCTGACATTTCCTTGGCAACCAAAGACAGGAGCCTATCAGTACACCATAAAGGTGGGTGAGAGACTGCTTTAGGTATTTTCTTTGAGGCGTTTCCTTGGGATGATGACTCTGTTTTCATCCTTTTCTATATTCATTTATTGAGACAGGATCTGAACTATGTTGGTCTCACAAGGTTGGCTTAGAACGAACTATCCTGGTCTGCTATCTTTGTCTAGTGCTGAGACAGGTGTATCTCACATCTGACTGTCCTCTTGCCTTCAGTTTTATTCTCGAGAGGTAGGAGATAGCTTTAAATGAGACAGGCCTTATGATTTTTATGATTCCTCAGTATCCATCGCAGCAATGTAACAAGATAATAACACCCACAGTAACTGTCCTGGTTGGTTTTGTTTGTTTGGTTTTTGTCAAGTTAAGCTAGAGTCATCTGAGAAGAAGTAACCAGGTTGGCCTGTGTAAGCCTTTGGTGTATTTTCTTGATTGATGATTGAGCTGTTGGGCAGGTGGTTCTGAGGTGTATAAGAAAGCAAACTGAGTGGGGCATGGTGATGCACACCTTTAATTCCAAAGCCCAGGAGGCAAAGGCAGGCATATATCAGAATTCAAGGCCGGTCTGGTCTATATTGGGAGTTCTAAGACATCCAGGGGCTACACAGAGAGACCCTGACTCAAAATAAATGAGCAAACAAACAAACCAAATAAATACATAGGAAGGAAGGGAAAGAAAGGGACTAAAAGAGCAGCAAAATGAGCAAGTCAGTAAGCAGCATCATCCATGGCTTCTGCTTCAGTTCCTGCCTCCAGGTACCCTGACTTCCCTCAGTGATAGACTGTACCTGGAAGTATAAGATGAATGCTTTTGGTCCTGATGTTTATCACAGCCACAGAAAGTAAACAAAGGCAGTAATTTAAACACATGCCTAGCCTTATTGCCCATTGTTGCTCCCAATCCCATGTGGTACTAATTGTCAGGGGTTCTCTCAGCTAGGGCTCAAGACCCAATAGTCAGCCAGGTCCCATCACTCCTGTGGTTCACCTGCAGAAATGATGATAGATATCTTGTCTACACTGGCCTCTGCACACGAAAGTCTGTCACCTTTCTTTACTTGGGATTTCAGGTTGATCTCTGACCTAGAAGAAGGCCTGTCATTAACTCCCTGAAGAGGATTAGGAACAGGCAGAGCTGTGTGCTGGGTGTGCTTGTGAATTCTGCAAGTGGATCCATGATCAGGGTGGTTTCTACCCAGGTCTGAGCTCTGGGAAGTGACACTGTCATTGCTTTGTGTTTGTATGTTAGTAGCCAGGTCCCCAGAACAGGAGGACTGGAAATGAGATAGGATGGAGGAAGGAAGGGCCAAAGGGAACATCTGAGGAAATGTTCGCTTGTACCATACTTCTATGGGTAGGCCTTTGGCTGTGTGTATAGGTATAATTTTTTGAATGTATGAACATGTGTGTACTTGGTATCCTATGTGTGTGTTTGAGAATGAGCTAATGAGTGTGTGTGCATATGTGTATGTGGTATTTATGGTGTCAACGTAAGTGAGTGTGAATGTAGGTATCAGATGTGGCTGAGTGTAAGGAGACATGCGAATAATGAGTGTGAACAGGTGTGTGAATGTGTGGCAGTGGGCATTTGTGAGCAGAGGTGTGTATGTGTGCATACTCACAGTTCAACCTGGGTATGAATAGATGAGCATGTTTGTGTAATAATGAAGAAGAGTGCATACTTGGCCCCACCCTGTATTTTCCCAGGCAGGGAAGGGTAAGGGGCTGATGGATGGATCCCATGTCATTTTCCTCCCTAGGCCCAAGGGGGCAGTGGGAACTTCAGCTGGTCTTCGTCAAGCTACATGGTTGCCACCGTCACTGTCAAGGGCGTCATGACCACGGGCAGTGACACTGGACTCAGTGTCATCCAGGCTCATGATGTTCAGAACCCTCTCCATTTCGGTGAGATGAAGGTAAGATGATGATGGGACATCAGGTGGAGAGGTTCAAGGTAGAGGCTCCAGTCACCCCTCAGGTCTCATTCGGAGCTCTTATTCCTCTGCCTGTAGTTGTAGGTGTGGGGGGGATTGATGGACCCATCCCAGCCCTGATCTCAAGGAGTCAGGCCCCATAGAACAGACTGCATGGCTACTCGGAACATGATGGGGGGTTCCCACTAGCTGTGCTCTAGCCACTCAGGCTCCACCTCAGGCTTTGTTGCCAGTCAGGAGAGGGAGACTGGGATAGCCTTCCTTACTGGGAGGAGAGGCCCGGGGAGGAAAGGGCTGGGAAAGAATCCTTGCTGCCACCCCCATCCTTTCCAGGCACTGGCCCTGCCCTTCACCTTATCCTCATAGGAAACACCAGCAGCCCCACTAGTCTTCCTCCTGATGGGCCTGGGCTCTTCTCTTTCTCTAGGTGTATGTGATTGAGCCCAGCAGCATGGAGTTTGCCCCGTGCCAGGTGGAGGCTCGAGTGGGCCACACCCTGGAGCTGCCCCTGACAATCAGTGGTTTCATGCCTGGCGGTGCCAGTGAGGTGGTTACCCTAAGCGACTGCTCCCATTTTGACCTGGTGGTGGAAGTGGAGAACCAGGGTGTGTTCCAGCCATTGCCAGGTAAGCCAGTAGCAGAACAGGAGCCAAGACGGTGTGGGCTCTCTGTGGGCACCAGAGGGGCCACAGCCTAAGATGTGGCACTTGCTCCTGCTCCTGTCCTTTCTGAATCCTGTCTGATGTGTTACCCTTGACAAGCTTGTATGCCCTGTATCTCTTTGATGTCTGAAAGGAGTCTCCTGTCCTTGTTCATATTTCAGTTCATGAAGTGGAACAGTTGCTCATATATGATGTGTACTTGGGGTTTGGATTAGTTCAATCATAATGCCTGTGACAGGCTCAGGCCACCCCGAGTCCATTCTTCTTAGCCTCCTGTCTTGGGGGTAGTATTGGTGGTGGCTGACAGTGTCAGCCTTGCATGTGTGAGGCAAGCAGTTTTCCTGGCTGGCCTCATTGAGGCTGTGTACCTGTAACAGGGGCAGCTTGGTTGTTCCAGTGGTCATATAGGACCTGTGCAGGGACGGGACACAGACCTGCAGCTCCAGTTTCTGTGAGCTAAGACCTCCCAGAGGCATGGATCCAGGCAAGGTGAGGATTAGCACTGATTTACAGGTTAGGCAATCTGTGGTATACTTGGATTATGAGTAGAAACGGGCCATAGGTAGGGTGTTGGCGAGAACCAGGACAGCATTTGGTGAATGTCCCCATGCCATGCCCCAAAGGTGGGAGCTTTTGTAGGACTTAGCACATGGTGAGCCTAGAACATCAGCGCCTATACCATCAAATACTGAAGGTATTTGAGCAGAAAGGGATGTAAGTCTCAAATGGCACAGATACTTTCCAGGTGACTATGTGTCCCTGTGGTTGTGATGACATCCAGAGCTGCACAGAGGAAGAGGACATCTCTGAAAAGTGCCCAAGCAAAGTCACAGGCTGGTGGTCTTAGAAAATCTATTGTTTTCACATGTTAGCTATTTTGAATGGAAGAGGTGGCATTTTGAGGGAGAGAAACAGCTGGTGGCCAGAGATTGACTGTCCCCTGTACTGCCCTCACGCCCATCCCACGGGGTTTCAGTAGGGTGTCATTCAGGCTTCTGGGGCTAGTACACACGGAGACTCTGGGGCCTGTAATTCAGCATTCCCAGGGCTGATAAGCCCCTTCACTTACTGGCATTCTGTTCAACCTCTCTGAGCCTCAGTGTCACCACGGGTCCCAGGGAAACAGGCACGAGAGTTACATGTGGACATCCCTCTGAACATCTTGAGGATTTCTCAGGGAGTCTTGATTCTGAAGATAGCAGCCAAAACAAATCCTTTGTGGTCAGAATTTCCCTCAGAAAGTGCTGGAATCCCCCTCGGTGTACAGGGTGTAGAACTTACCTAGGAAACTTGAACTTTGGTTCAGGGCACAGGGTACTCACGGAACCCAACAGGCTGGGGCAGCAGATGTCCTTGTATGTGTGAGGGCCACCCTAGGGTACACGTGACTCATGGGGCACGTATGGTCCTCAGGATACGTTAGTAGTGTCTACCCCTACAAGCCAGGGTACATGCCACAGGACTGTCCGAGAAAGGGACTGTATCAGGTTCCCTATTGGCAAAAGCAATATGGAGTGGGGCAAGTATTTGCAGATCATATTTCTGGTAGGGGGTTAAGATCTAGACTATGGAAAGAAATTCTGTGTGTCAACAATAAAACAGATAAATGATTTAATAGCTCACAAAGAACTTGAGCACATATTTCTGTGAATGTTACATGTAGTAGTCACTATTGTAGGAAAAGATGCCCACCCTCATCAGTCATCTCAGAAATTCAAAGCAAAACAAGGACAGGGCTGGAGAGATGGCTCAGTGGTTAAGAGCACATGCTGCTCTTCCAGAGGACCTATGTTTGTTTCCTAGTACCCACATTAGGTACCTTATGACTGCCTAACTCCAATTCCAGGGATCCAGCGTCCTCTTCTGGCCTTCATGGGTATTGCATGCATATATGTGCATTGCATATACATAATTAAAAGTAAAATAAATCTCAAAGAAGAAACATAAAGAAAACTTCTCCCATTGAGGCAGCTACTATTACAGCAACAGAAAACATCAAGGTTGTGAGGAAACTGGAATCCGTGCTCTTTCGGAGGATATTAAAAGGCAGCTACTGTGGAAAACATTGTGGTGGATTCTCAGAAGTTTAAGTAGAATTACTGTACGATCCAGGAAGTTCCATTTCTAGACGTAGACCTAAGGTTATTGAAAGTACAAATGCAAAGACATCTATGTCAACCCAGAGCAGCATTATTCACTCATGCGGGCAGTCAGGTGCCATCAGTAGAGGACTGGGCTCAGGGCAGGTTCCGTCCCAAGAAGGAAGGAAGCTCTGATGTGGCCCGGCCCTGAGAAGCCCTGAGGATGTTGTGCCAAGTGAGCAAAGGCAGTCACAGGAAGATAAATGCTTTGTGATTCCACTTAGGTGACAAGAAACAGATAATGGTGAATGTCAGGGTAGAGCAGTTAGTACTAGACATTTCAGGTTTGCAAGTCAAAGGGCCTGGGCAGCACTGGTGATGGGACCTCACAATTCTGTGGCAAGTGGCTATATATAAGAATATTGAGAGCCAGGCGGTGGTGGCGCACACCTTTAATCCCAGCACTTGGGAGGCAGAGGCAGGCGGATCTTTGTGAGTTCGAGACCAGCCTGGTCTACAAGAGCTAGTTCCAGGACAGGCTCCAAAGCCACAGAGAAACCCTGTCTCAAAAAAAAAAAAAAGAATATTGAGGTGGGATTTTTTTTTCCCTTGAGACCAGGTCTCACTATTAATCACTGACCAGCCTAGAAGTCACTATGTAGAACAGGTAGATCTTGAGCTCATAGAGATCTGCCTGCTGCCTCTACCTCCAGAGTTTGGGGATTAAGGGTCTGCAGCACCATGACCAGTCATCCCCACCCCCTTTTGTTTAAGGTGAGAAGTCCATATGTTGTGTACTTCATCATAATTCAAATTTGTTTTAGTTTGGTTTCTGTGACTGTGATAAATACCATTGCCAAAAACATCTTGGGGGAAGGAAAAGGTTTCTTTGGCTTACAGGTTACAGTCCATTTTTCAGGGAATCCAGGGGAGGAACCTGGAGGCAGGAACTAAAGCAGAGGCTATGGAGGAACACTGCGTGAACTTGCTCAGCCTGCTTTCTTATACAGCTTGGGACCATTTGCCCAGGGATGGCACCACTCACAGTGGCCTGGGCCCCCCCACACCTGTAATTAATCAAGGAGATTCCCCCCAGACTTGCTCAGTTGTCCACAGTCAACCTGACAGAGGCAGTTTCTTCACTGAGTGTCCCTCTTCCCAGAGTTACTCATTTGTGTCATACTGACAAAAACAAACCAGCCTAACATCAATACGATTCTTACAAACTTAATTAAAATTTGATGGAAAGTGATAGCACAGATGAAAAGCAGCTGCCAGCGAGGCAAATTGGGAGAGACACTTAATCTGCACACATGCCTGCCTGCCACTGGTCTGCCTCCTCTGGACACAGCCAGCAGAAATGGCTGGGGTACGCCATCTAGAGATAGACCTGTATATGTCCACTTAGATACTGTGTAGCACAGCCCCAACTAGAGCCACCTGGAGTGTTCACGGTGGCAGGAGGGAGTCTTGCTGTGCTTCCTCATCCCCACACAGAACAGTGTACAGAAATGTGAGTAAAGGCTACCTGACTGTGAAGACTCTGAGAACTTTGCAGAGGAAGACAGACCAGGTAGCCTGCGATCCCCACCCTACTTTATCTAAGCCGTAGACACAGCATAGTGAGCCTGTTCTGATGAAAGTTGGGAGGGATTGGAGACCAGAAGAGGCCCCTAGGGGAGGCTAAGCTGCTGGTAAGCTCTCTCTTGACGTAGATCCCGGACACAGGGTATGTTGAGCATGTGGGGGAAGATGGGAAATCATTGCCGATTGTATGTATATCAGACCTGTGAGTAATATACATGAATTATACTTGAATTTGCTTTTGTTTGTTTGTGTTTTGGGGTGCTGGTGATGGAATCTAGAGCATTTTTCGTGCTAAGTAACTGTTTTACCACTGAGCTACAGCTCCTACCCTCTAGAAAATTTAAATTATAACCAAATCGAGTTGTATATGAAGTCCAGAATGGTAAGGGGTCATGGGCCTGCCATGCCTTCCCCTTGAAGAACAAGTTTGTGTTTACTTTTGGTTTTCTTTGTGCAGGGAGACTGCCACCAGGACCTGAGCACTGCAGTGGGGTGAAGGTGAGAGCTGATGCCCAGGGATCTACTACCCTCCTTGTGAGCTACACACATGGTCATGTACACTTGGGTGCGAAGATCACTCTTGCCGCCTACCTGCCCCTCAAGGTGAGCTGTGCTTGTCCTTTGTCATCTGCTTTTTCTTAAATGTTCCTGGAGGTTTGGTGAGGATGGCCTCTCTCCTTAGATCCTGTACTGTCTTTTGTTTGTTTTTGTTTTGTTTTGTTTTTTTGCAAACTTGACAACTATCTAGGGTCATATGGGAAGAAGGAAATTCAGTTGAGAAAATGTTCCCATCAGAAAGTCAGTGGAGTATTTTCTTGAATAATGATTGATGTGGGTAGTCCTGGGTTGTATAAAAAGCAGGGCGAGCAAACCAAAAGAGTTTCTTCATGGTCTCTGCTTCAGTTCCTGATTCCAGGTTCCTACCTTGAGTTCCTATTCTGTCTTCTTCATGATGGGCTGATTGGGATGTGTAAGCCAAATAAATCCTTTCCTCCCCAAGTTGCTTTTGGCCATGGCATTTACCACAGCAATGGAAAGCAAATCAGAACAGATCCCAACTGCTATCATTTGTGTCTGTGGGCAGTCTGTGAGTTCCTTAGCACCGCAGCCACGCCGGTCTATAAGGACAGTAGGGGGCTTTCTGTCCAAAGTTACGTGAGTTTTCCCTTTGCTCACTGGAGACTTTGAGGACCTCATGGTTTTACTGGCCAGCTCACCATTTACTTCAGTGAATGTTGAGAACCTGAAGTGTGTGCTAGGCACTGTTCTTTGCCAAATACAAAACAGACCCAGGAACTGGCCCTGGGTGCCTCTACACACTGATGGGAGAGATAAAGCCATAAACCCAGGTGTGGTGATGCACACCTGTAAGCCCAGCTCTCAGGTGCCTAAGGCAGGAGAATCTTGAGTTCCAGGCTGCCTGGACCTTGTCTCAGTAATGAGACCCATTTCAAAAAAAGAAAATAAAACAGCCCAAATAAACAGGAAAACAAAAGGAAAGTGGGGAGAGCTCCATGGAGCACGAAGGGCAGCAAACCGGCCCTGACTGAGCTGGCCAGGAGCTTCCCGTGAGAGCTATCTTCTGCTCCACACTCCACCAGATTCCTCACCGATGAGCATGCCAGGCAAGCACTCAACCACATCCTCAGACCTTTATAGTTTTATTTTGGGCTGGTTTTGCTATGAAGCCCAGTTTGGACTCAAATTCAAAATCCTCCTTCCTACCTCTACTTTCTAATAGTGGTGATTACAGCCCTATGCCTCCACACTGGCTGGTTTCTGTTTTTTAAAGCACAGGATGGGGTGGGGGTAGAGGGAAGCTAAAGAGAAGGTTCCATGGTTAAAGCAAGAACTGGAGAATTGACTCAGTGGTTAAAACTCTAATTCTCTGTTTCTCCAGAAGACCCAGGTTTAATTCCCAGCATCCACATGGTGGCTCACAACTACTTGTAAATACAGTCCTAGGGCATCAGAGCCTTCCTTGTCCTCTGTAGACACATGTGGTACATAGACATACATGCAAGTAAAATACTCATAGAATATAATGATAGTAGTGTGGTAGAGATGAACGTATGTGATCAGTATTATGTTCTGCATTCAATATTTGGTCAGTACTGTGTTGGGACCTATACAAGGTGTCATCCTGGCTCCCAAGCACCCTCTCTGTGGATATCAATGTATTTCTGACTGTTACCCGTAAGAAGTGAGCATGAAGAACATGTATTTGTTCATGAAGTTGTTTCTCTCCCATTTAGTCTGTGTTAGGGTAGATCCTAGGTAGGAATTTCTTGGACTTTACTTTTTATTTTGACAAGGTCTCTTTATGTAACCCTTGCTGACTCATGACCAGTCTGGCCTTGAACTCATAGAAACCCACTTGCCTCTTCCTCTGCTTCCTGAATGCTGGATTTAAACTATATACCACCATGTTTGGCATTCCAGTGTTCTCCCTACTCCAGTGAGGACCCAATTCTTTCCAAAATTCCTAGTTCATGGCCACCCAGTACATACTGCCCACATGGAGACTAAATTTCAAAGAGGTTACAGGGTTTGCTTGGCATGCCCACCCAAGAAGGGTGAGGACCTGCCTTCTGGATGCTCAACATTGTCTGGTCACCTCCTCCCAAAATAATACTAAGCCTCCCCTTCTTCCTCCAGGCTGTGGATCCCTCTTCTGTTGCTGTGGTAACCCTGGGCTCCTCAAAGGAGATGCTGTTTGAAGGAGGCCCCAGGCCATGGGTCCTGGAACCTTCCAAATTCTTTCGGAATGTTACTTCTGAAGACACAGGCAGCATTAGCCTGGCTCTCTTGGGTACTCCAGCCTCCCGAAATTACCAGCAGCACTGGGTCCTTGTGACCTGCCAGGCCTTGGGTGAACAGGTAAGTGAACAGCTGCCCTCAGTCCCATCTTGCCTACGGGGAGCTAGAAAATCTACTCAGTTCTCAGAGAGCCCTGAGAGTGTTGTTTCTGTTGTATCCATTTTACAGACAAGACAGCCCAACGTGACCTATTGGATTCCACAGCACATACCAGCTTTCTTAAAGCCAGCCTGTAGGTGGCCTCCTCTTTCTCGGGGCTATAAGTAGGAGTGGAAGTTTGAAATTAGGGATCATAAAGCCCCATGTTTTAAGGTTGGGCCACTGTGAAAAGGATTGAAACCCTTGACCTGGGTTCTTTCCAACTTGTTCTTTCTGGATGGGGTGGATGTGGCATTGCCTATGTGTGTGAACGTCTTGTTTTGAGATAGGTTCTCCCTATGCAGCCTAGGCTAGCTTGAATGAAATTCACTCTATAGTTAGGTAGCACAGGCTGACCTTGAACTCATCTTGCTTCAGCCTTCCACGTGGTGGGATTATAGGCATAAGTTGTTATGCTCAACTATGATGTTGTTAAGGGTTTGTTTTCAGCTTTGTTTTTCGTCTGAGAACCAAAAAATATCGGAAGGTTAAGCTGACTGAGCCAAGTGTACCATATCCTTAGTTACTATGGGGCCTGCTTGGCTGGGGCAGCACCCTTTTCCAGGCCAGGCCAAGGCCTTGTGCTCTTCTGGCTTCTGACAGATGTGTTTCTGGGAGCCCTCAGACAGGAACAAAAAGTAGGCAGAACTGTGAACTGAAAAGTGAGAGTGATTCCTACTTGTCTACAAGTAAAAAGAATATGGATTCAGCTGAAGATGATGCACTTGCACACCCTGACAGGTGTGTGGTACAGGGTCAGCTGAAGATGATGCACTTGCACACCCTGACAGGTGTGTGGTACAGGGTCAGCTGAAGATGATGCATACTCACACCCAGACAGGTGTGTGGTACAGGGTCAGCTGAAGATGATGCACACTCACACCCAGACAGGTGTGTAGTACAGGGTCAGCTGAAGATGATGTAGTCACACACCCTGACAGGTGTGTAGTACAGATTCAGCTGAAGATGATGCACTCGCACACCCTGACAGGTGTGTAGTACAGGGTCAGCTGAAGATGATGCACTCGCACACCCTGACAGGTGTGTAGTAAAGATTCAGCTGAAGATGATGCACTCGCACACCCTGACAGGTGTGTAGTACAGATTCAGCTGAAGATGCGCACTCACACCCTGACAGGTGTGTAGTACAGATTCAGCTGAAGATGCGCACTCACACCCTGACAGGTGTGTAGTACAGATTCAGCTGAAGATGATGCACTCGCACACCCTGACAGGTGTGTAGTACAGATTCAGCTGAAGATGATGCACTCGCACACCCTGACAGGTGTGTAGTACAGATTCAGCTGAAGATGATGCACTCGCACACCCTGACAGGTGTGTAGTACAGATTCAGCTGAAGATGATGCACTCGCACACCCTGACAGGTGTGTAGTACAGATTCAGCTGAAGATGATGCACTCGCACACCCTGACAGGTGTGTAGTATAGAGTCAGCTGAAGATGCACACTCACACCCTGACAGGTGTGTAGTACAGATTCAGTTGAAGATGATGCACTTGCACACCTTGACAGGTGTGTAGTATAGGGTCATTTGAAGATGATGCACACTCACACCCTGACAGCTGTGTCTGGCTTCCCTAGTTCAAAGCTCACTGCCTTGGTCAAAGGAGTGCATTTTGAAAAAGGCCCCACTAGAGATGCTAGTAATATAGGACAATATTAAGAACAAGACATGCATACTGCCAAATAAATAGTAAGACTAAGGGTAACAGTGAATCATGGCTTAGCTATATTGTTGGGCTTCCTGTCTTAGCCTGTAGAAGTTGGACTCTCAACAAGGTCTGATCTAAGGCCTTCCTCACTTCCAGCCCTCTGGGCTCCCCCATTTGTGTCATGGGCAGACAGCCTGAAAGTCAAGAGGCACCTCCCTCCTCCCACCTCATGGTCAGGGAAGATAAGGGGTGCTGAAGCAGACTTTTGTGTCCTCAGCAGTTGTCTGTCTCTGAGAAGGCTGGGGATGCTCCCTCAGGCACAACTGTTAACTGTGTTGCATGTAAAACCAGGGGCTGAACTTGACTTCAGAGACTCCACTCTAGCAGCAAAAAAGGCTTTTCTGTTCGTGTGACAGTTCCTCTCCTGTCCTGTCCATGAGGTAGTGAGTGTGGCCTCTTTTCTCTGACTCAGAGGAGCATACAGGCATGGAGTGGGATGGTTCTGCCTGTGGCTCTCGCCTCTCCACTGATGTTGTCCTGTACAGCCTCTTTTCTGATCCATTCCTCCACAATTAAGGTTCCTTATCCTTCAGTGTGCAGATTCCCATATCTGTGCCTCACTGTGATGGGTTGAAATCAGTGCAGACTCTTTTTTGAAATGTTTAGGACCTCGTGGATTTGCAGATTCAGTTGTGAGGCTTTGCTCGTGTCCTGGGGAACCACAAGGTATCCCCTAACCTCTTCTCTGAGATGTTTGTAGACCATACTTGGGGCATAGGCATCATCATACGTCATATAGAAGTTAAGTCTCTGCTCAGAAAGGAGGGGACTGTGCTCAGGTGCCTACTGTTTCTCCTGCTCCTTTAGGTCATCGCCCTGTCCGTGGGGAACCGGCCCAGCCTCTCTAACCCCTTCCCTGCTGTGGAACCCACTGTGGTGAAGTCTGTCTGTGCCCCACCTTCCAGGCTCACCCTCATGCCCGTCTACGCCCTCCCGCAGCTGGACCTGTCCTGTCCACTGCTGCAGCAGAACAAGCAGGTGGTGAGTATGGCCCCTCCTGGGGAGGGAGGAAACATGGGCAAGAGGAATCTGACCCACTTCACCCATGGTCTTGAGTGTTCTGATAGCTGGGGCTCCACACGTAGGCACCCGGATCTCAACAGCCAGAGCTGCGCAAGATGTTTCCATTCCATGGTGGAATCCAGAGCCTACAGAGCTGGGAGACTTCCTAAAGTCCAGCTGCATAGTTGGTCCCCAACGTACAGAGACTTAGCTTCTGATTTCCTAGTTTATAGGGGTGGGAAGGTAACACGCACTTGTTATACTTGGAGTTTTGATCTTTTCCTAGGCCAGTAATAAGTAGCCCTTTTCCCCTTAATGCTGTGCAGAGTAAACCAGTCAGAGCACACAGTTGGATTCACTACCACGGGGGGAAGCTGATGCTCTGTGGAGCCCTGGAGTCCATATATAGCTCACGGAGCACCCCGTCTCATGTTAGAGTGTAGTCTTTGTGTTGGGCCATGTGCCCACCTGTTGGCTGATGTCAGTTAAGTAGAGTGACACAATAGGCTGGCTCTGAAATGGTGAGTTAACTCATGATGGGCTCATTGGGGGTGTGCCTTACCCTAAGTCCGGGAGCTTCTGCAATGGCCATATAGGATGCAACCCCTCCCTACCCAAATTTCTGAATCCAGATTCACTATTGCCCTCTGCTGGGCATATAAGGGGCTGTAGAATCCTTTTGTGAAGTGTTCTATGGTTTCAGTTGTTCAGGTGGGGTGTTCTCTGTGTACAGAGTGTGTGTTCAGAATGGGATTGGGAGCTGTGAGGAGAGGGGGCATCTACAGAATTGTATTGTCATGGGTCAGGACATTCCAAAGTAAAGTGTTGAGAGGGAAAGAAAGTGCATAGGCTTTTAAACAGCAGCTGTGCGGGGGAGGGGGAGCATAAAACCTACTAGTCGGCCTCCCCAGAAGCTGGGGTTGTCCAGTCCTCAGCTCTGGAACATCATAGTCCAGGGCCCTGAGTGCATCCTGCTCAGGGATTAGGGATAAACTAGCTTCAACCCTCTTTGGAGGAGGGAAGTTCTGGTTTCCTCATCCCTCCAGCACATACTTGTCTAGCAGGTTCTCCTGGTACCAGACTCTGGAATAAGAGAGTGTTGAGGAGGGTGAGGAGCCACTGGGAGACAGGCAGGCCACTGCAGAAATGCCACAGAGAGTATAGTTGGGAGGAGCCAGTGATACGAGGGAGGCAAGAGGTGGTTGCAGGGAGAACAGGATAAGGAGATACCAACCTAGTAGAGCCAAGGGAAAGGCCCCAGGGAGGTAAGACAGCAAGAGCAGTGACTCTGAGGTTGGGTCATGGTCTCCAGTATCCCACCTATCCACGTGGTGGCCAGGATAGTTCTGTGTGCTTGTAACCATTACCTTTTAGCCTCATTCCCCCCAACACCATGGCCATCTTTGAGGTGGGCAGAGTTGAAAATGCAGAACCACCTTAATCCATCTCCAAACATAGTAGTTCCTCCTGTGTCTCTGTGTTTCCTCCCCAAAGCCATCTCAGAGCAGATACTGCTCATCTCTGGGTGCCCAGGCCTCCTGCACACCTGAATGAACCTAATGATGTTGAGGGTGTCCACGGCCCATCCAGCTGTGGGGCAGGTGCTATGAGAGCTGGGTCCCTGGCGGGTGAAGGACAATTTTGCCTGTGATCCACACCCTTCTGTTCAAAGCTTGGTTAAGGGAGCTGCATAGCTGTAATGCATTGGGCTTGAGGACCAGCCTTCATTTTTCCTGCTGGAGTCAAGCAAGGCTGTTTCCCTTGCTGCTCTGGTGTGGATCTGTGGTTCTGCCTTCTGGCCTTTGCTTACACTGGAGCTAAGAATGAACACACCACAAACCTGCACTTATCCCTTCCACTTGCTTTACCTGGGCCGGAAATGGTGGTTTCGAGTAAGATGTGCAGCTTCTATATGCTCTCCACTGACTCTCTCATCAAGGTGGAGGGTGTTGCAGGCTCAGAATCTGCAGGTGGCTCAGTTCCAGTGTCTACTGCAGAGAAATCATCTTTTTCTGGCCTCTGAGTGGGGTGCTCAGGAGAAGACTTCTCTGTCTTGACTTGGAGACCAGTTGAGAAGAAATCCTGAACTCGTTTCCTGCTTCAAGCCTTTTTAGCTTTTGGTCACTGTATTATTGCACATTTATGGGGTACAGTGTGATTAATTCCATGCATTCTTGTAATGTGAGCTGTCAAATCAGGATGGGGAGTTCTTCCTCTCAAACATTGATGGTCCCATTGTATTTGGGAAGCTTCAGATTGTTCTCTTGTTATTCTTTATGTAAAATATTATTCTGGCATTTAGTTGCCTCTTTGCGTTGCAGAACCCCAGAGCTCACTGCTTTCTGTATTCAGTGCCTGCTTCCCATCCTCCTCCTGCCCCTCTCCTCTTCCCAGTCTCAAGTGACTCCCGCCTGCTCTACTCTGTTTCTGTATCATTTTAGCTGTCACACATATGTGAGAGCCCACATCACCCTCCTCCCTCTTTCTCTCTCTCTACCTGGTTTGTCGTCAAGTTTTACCTGTAGTCACATCTGGTATGTGTAGTTATCTTTGGTAGAGGGAACAACATTGCGCTAAGTTTGGATCTTCAGGAAACATCTGCCTGCTTCTGGGTCCCCTGCCAGAAGTAAAGAGCCAGAATCAATGCAGAAGTTCTACCATGATCCCAGCACGTGGGAACACTGGGTTCCCTCTTGCTGTGGGAGCCATCCCTTGATTGTGATAGAGGCCAACAATGGGGTTGTGTGACTGGATGCGGAGTCCAGAGAGTAGCCATTATAAATTATTCTGTGTTTGTTTTTTTGTTGAGCCCAGTGATAAAGTCAAGTCCCTTCAATGGCCTGTGGGGCCCTGTGTCCCTGGTCCCTGGCTGCTTTTACCTCAGTCTATGCCTTTTATGGTTGAAGGCCTTGTCATTCCTTGTACCTTCTGTCAGTGTTCGGGGCTTAGGTAGGCTGAGTCCTAGGGCTTGCAGCTTTCCCATCCCTGGCCCCATGCCTCCCTCATTTCTCTATCCAGAGTCTCCTTGGTCTTTGACTTCACTTAAAAGTGCACCTGCCTCAGCACACCTGATCCCTCTCCCACTTCTCCCATTCCCGCAGTGACCTATCACTATAGAATTTGCTTGCTTACTTTAGTCTCTGCCTATCACCAGAACAGAGCTTGGTTCCTGCCCAGAGCTCAGCAAACACCTTGGGCAAGTGAGCAAACCAAGGAGCGCACTGTCCCTGCGTACCTCTAGGAGGCACCCTTGTGCAGACTGAGGGACACTGAGGCAGCAAAGGCATGGGGAGTGGGTGCTACCTGGAGAGCAAGGGCCTTCAGATTGACAGTCTGTGCTGCTGAACTGCAGGAAGGCAAAACCAAATCAGATCTAGATAGTTTTTCCCCGTCTTTAAGCACTGATGAAGAGCTGAGCATGATGTTCCTAGTCTGTCTACAGCTAGACTGGGTGAGCTGACTCTGGACTGCAGAGCTTGACTTAGAATGGACTGTGTGCTGTTGGTGTCAGCAAGAAGTAATGGACCTTGGACACAGAACTGCCATGTGATCCATCAGTCCTAGTGCTCCCGAGCCATGAGCTGGCCATTCAGGCATGACTCCTGCGATTTATGGTCTCATTAGGGGACCTTGAAGAAGATATATCCCCAAGGTGCATCTGGGTGCAGTATCAATTTAATTTTATAGCTCTCCAAATCCAGAGGCCACCTAGGACGTGTTTGCAGAGTAAATTATTGGCAAGGTGAGACACCAGAGTGGAGTCAACCATCAGGAATAACAGACTACAGGCAGACTTGGTTCTCCAGGCAGGTCAGCCAGGGTTCCTCTCACCAAGCATGGGTGCTACTTGTGTTCCAGGGACTAATTAGTCCAAGATTGGGCTGAGCTGATACCTAAGGAGAAACCTATGTCATAGGAAGTCCTTGGAGATTCCGACCTGCTGTGTTCTACCCTAAACCTGGGAGACTGAGCAAGCTCAGTCTCAGAGCCACAGCCTTCCAATTTGTGAAGTGGGAAAGTTGGAGTCAGCCTGCAGGCATGCTTGCATAGAGCTGATGCCTTCTGCAGAAAAGCACTGACTTTCTACCAGAGGTTGAATCTGGGAGAAGGGGTGAGGTGTATGGGGGCAGGCCTCTGTGGTTCCTCTCCATATTCACAGTTTGTGTCCTGCCCAGTCACTAAAACCTTTGGTGTGCCCAAGTGATGACCTGAGTTGCTGGCATGAGGGAGCACTTTTAAATTGCAGAATGTTTGGTCAGGCGTTGTCTAGAACCTTGTCTAGCTACAAGAAGTTGGAGAGGGATCCTGGAGGTTGAGGCAGGAAGCTTGGTGGCAACTTCAGTCAGGATGGACTTCTTTGTGTCATAGTAACAACCCCCACCCCCGTAACTCCACACCTTAAATACATAGTGCAAGTTTAGCTCTTGCTCATGTGCTGCTTGAGTCCCGGCTTGTGCATCACTAGGAGCCACTGTGCAGAGAAGGAGACTGTGCTTAGGTCTTAGAGGTTCCTCCAGAATTATCACAAATCACTGTTGTATCTCACTCACCAGACTCAGTGATACAGTTGCCCTTAGGTGAGAGAGGACAGTTCTTCCTTCTGGACTATACCTGAATGGATTAGGTCATTGGTAAATAGTAAACTATGCTAAAGGCCACCCCATAATGTGAATAACCACACAGGAGGCATATTTGAAAGAAAGTCCCAGGACTGGAGATATGGCTCAATGGTTAAGAGTACTTGCTCATCTTATACTTGCTAGGTTCAGTTCCCAAGCACCCACATGGTTCACAACCATCTGTAACTCCAGTTCCAAGGAATCTGATGCCTTCTTCTGACCTCTGTAGGCATGAGGAGTACATATGTACAAGTAAAAATAAACTCATACACATAAAATAAATAAATCTAAAAAACTTCTTTTTTAAAAGAAAGTCCCAAAAGATTGGTTTGCTTCCTATCTTGATGGGAGAAGCTAAGGATGGAGGCCTTTGTACCTTCCTGGGCAGGAAGAGCTGGAGCAAGAGTTGATCAGGCTTGGGAAGATACTCCTGCCTCTTCTTGGCTACCGCCTTGCTGTACACTCTCTGTGCCATTATCCCCCATGGAGAAGCAGGAGCCATTTGGACAAGGTTTGGGGGCACCTTAGTGGTGTCATTCCTTAGCATTGGTTTGCAGTTCACCCCCACCCCTTCATCAGGGCCGTCTGAGCCCGTAAGGGAAACAGCTGGCTTTATGTCATACTTGTGGCAGAGTCTGTGTGGCCGCAGCATCTGATCTGTTTCTTTCAGGTTCCAGTATCCAGTCACCGAAATCCCCTGTTAGATCTGGGTGCCTATGACCAGCAAGGCCGGCGGTTTGATAACTTCAGCTCTCTTAGCATCCAGTGGGAGTCTTCCCGGCCATTGCTGGCGAGCACCGAGCCTGACCAGCCTATGCAGCTGGTATCCCAGGATGATGGAAAAGGCCAAAAGAAGCTACATGGTGAGCCAGGTCTTGAGCCAGAGGGCGGTGGAACCCTGGACACACAGGAAGGTCCTGCACTGCTCATGCCTAGGACCTTGGGTATCTGGGGCTTCCCTTCATTTAGAGCTAAAGCATGGAATATTGAGAGAGCTCATGTCCCACCCCATTTTTTTGAGAGAGAGTCTCGCTATAGCTTTGCCTGGCCTAACTATTAAGACCAGGCTGGCCTCAAACTATCAGAGACCCACCTGCCTTTGCCTCTTGAATGCTGGGATTAAAGACAAGTGCCATCATACCTGGCTGCTGTGGGTTTTTATTTATTTGACTGTTTGTTTGTTTGGTTTTGTTTGTTTTGAGACAGGGTCTTCCTCTGCAGTCAAACTGGCCTCAAACGTGAGGTCTTCCTGTCTCTTGAGTGCTAGGATTGTAAGTCTGCACCAGTACGGCCAGCTTTACTGTGTTCCTTTAATCCCGTATAGGTATAAGAGATAGGACCCAGAGCAGAAAGGGCTCCTGTCCCAAGTTCCTTGGCCATGCTGTGACAGTGACAAACTTCCTCAGCAGCCCAGTGTTGAGCCTGTCCTCTCAACGTACCTCAGCAACTCTGTTCTGGGCTATTAACCCTTACAGGACTAAAAGCCTCAGTAAACTCAGTTACCTGCTTTTAAAATTGAAACTGAATTGGCAGCAGGATGTGGCCCCAAGGGAGCCAAGGGGTGGTGGCCAGCATTTGTTTTCCCTCTGTGCCCTCAGGTTTGCAAGCAGTTTCGGTTCATGAGGCATCAGGAAGCACAGCCATCTCTGCCACAGTGACTGACTACCAGCAGTCCCACCTCAGTGCAGCCAGAGTGACGCAGCCGGTATGTCCCAAAGGACATGAGTGGGTAGGACCGTGAGCAACACCAGGGTGTCTCCTGCTTCTGTGTAGATTCTGTCTGCTGTCGGAGGCCCTGACCTCCCTTGCTAGGGATCAATACCCGCTTGATTCTTCTCTTCCCAGCATCTCTTGCAGGCTTCAGGCAGATATGCTGCTTCAGGGCATGTGTGTAGTAGGGAGGGGTACATTTGAGGAAATGGAAGGGTCCCCAAGAATGGTCCTGTTCGGATGATATCCACCCTCTCGAGCCACCCTGCAAGCTGCTGCTGAAATGGTGTGGAGGCAGTAGATACCCGAGGGCAGGGGATATGGGGGCTGGCACCCTAAAGAGCCCAGATTCTGAGACAAGGAAGCATCCTCTTAGAGAAAGCTGTCTCCATTTGGAAGGAGGTGGCCTGCTGGAGGTAGATGCTCACCTATCCCTGTCCCAGATGTCTTCACCTGGTCCATTCACCTGTTAGCTTTTGAGTGCCTCACTGGTTCCCACACTGGAGCCTCACACCCCCCAGACGCAATTTTAAGACCTTCACATACACTTTTGACCTCTTCGGGGCTCTCTCTACCTCCCAGGCTTCCCCTAGGTACTGACACTGCTTGAAGCTTCTGTTCCTGGAACGAGGCCGCTACCTGGGGCATCTAGCCCCGCTCTTCTTGGAGGTAGCTGGTGAGGCCCCTGTCTTCTGGATCTGACAGTGTTGACTTTCTTTTTCAGCATGACCCTATAGTACCTGTGTCAGCCTCCATCGAGCTTATTCTCGTAGAGGACGTGAGGGTCAGTCCGGAGGAAGTGACCATCTATAACCATCCTGGCGTCCAGGTATGGCCCTTTGCCCCCGCCGTCCTTTCGAACAAGGCACCCTGCACTCTGTGCTACCCAGCCTGATCTCTTCCCATCCCCACATCTCCCTCCAGGTAGAACTGCACATCACAGAAGGCTCTGGCTACTTCTTCCTCAACACAAGCACCCCAGACATCATCAAGGTGGCTTACCAGGACACTCGGGGCGTGGCTCTGGTAAGCTTGAGCATCGGGATCCCAGCTGTCTAGTCAGGTTGACAGATTATTCCAGAAAGCCGGCACTTAATAACACCCACCATGCAGGGCCTTGAGATTTGAAGTTGCTCGAAGCCCCTGTCATTCCCATGCCACCTCTGCACTTTCTCTTTCTTCAATTACTCGCACTGTTAATTACCTAATTCTTTCCTTTCAGTCAATCTTCCGATTCATCTTTTAATTATTCCTTTATTACATAAAAGGCTTCATGGTAACCCTAAGAAACTTTCTTTTCAAGCTCCACTCCTAACTCTCTCCTAGCTCTCCATAGTGCCCACTTCGCCCTCTCCCCCTCTTACAGACAAGGGCCTGGTTGGACCTCTGGCATGGAGGAACGGAGCATGCTGCTTTCCTCGTGTCCCGAATTGCTTCTCTTCTTGTGGTGTAGCCCGTGGTTATCTTACTTGCACTTTTATCCCTTGTTTTCGTATACAGGATCTGAGTTCTTTAAACTCCTTTTTCTTTTCAATGATTTAGTTTTCTTTTACGTGTATGAGCATTTGCATTCATGCATGTATGTGTACAAGTACATGCAGTGCCCTCGGAGGGCATAAGAGGATGCTAGATCACCTGAAACTGAAGTTGTAGCTGGTTATGAAAGACCATGTGGGTACTGGGAATCAAACTCCAACCTTTTGGAAGGTTCTTAGCCACTGAGCCATCTCTCCAGCCCCTAACCTTTGGTTTCTTAATAGAGCCAGAGAGTGAAAACAAAGAACTGTCCTGAATGTCTCACATGTGTCTGATAGGGGATTAAATGGAAAGTTCCTCCTGAAAGGAAGTCAAGAATGACACCCACCCTCACAGTGTCAGCACTTGTCAGCTAGAGCATTGCCACCAGGCAGCTCTGAGCCCAAACTCTGCTTCCTCTGGTGAAAGTGTGCCTGCCTCATTCCCAAAGAGTCAAGGCTCCCCTGGACTCCATGGAGACCTGAGCTGACATGGTGCTGCAATGGAGGGGGTGTGGCTTCAACTCAGGAAGTCTGGTTGGCTGACTGTTTCCCCAGGCTCTTTACTTTTGGCTTTGCCTTGTTTCTCCACCTGAGCCCTTGCAGACCAGTCACAGCATGGGGGCGCCAGTGTTCCAGGGAGGGCCATGACCCAGGCAATAACCTGTGCCTAGCCCGTTTTCAGAAACACTGACACATTACCCATTACTACGCAGGGGTCGGTGGCATGGCTCCAATCAGGTGTTGGTGTCTGCGCGTTTAGCTCCCCACATTTCTATTTCTCCTCATTTTTGCCTCCACCATGCTATCTTAGCTTAGAAATCACAAAGTCAATGGCCCTGAGCTGGACAGGTATAAAGTGGGAAGAACCAACTGAGTGTGAGGAATGTGCCTGTAAGTGTTGGACTCAAGGGTTAACTGTGGTGCTGGATGTCAGGAGATAGTGGGGCAAAGGTAACCAGAGGGCATAGGGGCCTCCCACGGTGGGGGAGGGGTGGCAGTGTGTCCTCTATTGGTTCCCCTACATCTCATCAACTCCATGTACTGTGTAGAGGTTCTTAGTAGGTTCACAGATGTGAGCAGCCATCACCACCATCATGCTAAGAGTGCACGCCTGGAAAGGAAACCCTCTAGCTACCTGTCTCCTTTGAGTTCTTTCAAACTCGTGCCCTGTCCCAGCTTTCAGTAACTACTAATTTATTTCCTAACCCTATAGATTTTTCCATTCTGCAGATTTCAAGTGAATGGAATCAAACAGCATGTGGCCCTTGCCTAGCATGTGTTTCCGTATTGTAGAATGTTCTAGAAGCTCGTTCCTTTTTATGACTGGATATGGCTATGCCACCTTTTGTTTGTTCATTCATCCATTAGTTGATATTTGGGGGCATCTGTCCTTTCCCCCCTCCTTCAAAACCAGGACTTCATATAGCCCAGATTGTCCTGGAGCTCAATCTGAAGCTAAGGATGTATTTTAGCAAAGGATAATTGACCTTCAGATGTTCTTACCTCACCACTTCTGGGATTGCAGGTGTGCACCACCACACCTGTTTCTGTGTGGTGCTGGGAATCCAACCCAGTGCTTCCTGTGTGCCAGGTGAACACTCTACTACCTGAGCTACATTCCCAGCCATACTGTCTGTCTTTACTGTTGAGAATAATACTGCTGTGAACATTTGTACACAGGAGAATTTTTGATAGTTTTTTTATATGTGCCAGTATCTGCATGTATGTCATGTACAACATGTACATGCATGGAGGGCCAGAAGAAGGTGTCAAATCCCCTGGAACTTGAGTTATAGATGGTTATTAACTGCCATGTGGGTTCTGGGATCTGAAACCAGCTCTTCTGGAGTAGAGCACTGCTGAACCATCTCTCCAGTCCTGTGTGTGTTTTTGTGTGGATACATGTTTCATCTCTGTTTATATGCCCAGGAATGGGAACTCTGCATGTTTTGAGCAACGACTGACTATTTCCCATGTCCCATCTCACCAGCACTGGATGAGCATGCCAGTTCCTCCCATTCCTTGTCAACATTTGTAATTATCAGACCTTGATATTCCAGCCACTCCAGTAGGTGCGTGTGACCTCTCCTTGTGAGGCAGATTTGTATTCCCTGATGAGTAAAGCCATTCAGCATCTTTGTGTTTCATTCTTGTATCTTCTTGGACAGATGTCTGTTTAGATTCTTTGCTTGTTACTCTTTATTAAGTTGTAGAATATCATATTATATTCTAGATATAAGTTATTCATGAGATGTGATATGCACATATTTTTCATTCAAACTTGCCTTTTTACTTTCTTGTTAGCATGCTTCCAAGCTTTTGTTTTTAATTTTGGTTAAAATAAAAATAATAAATAAAATTTTAAATTTTTTATTAAGTAGAGTATCTCTTTAAGCTTTAAAGTTACATTTATATATATGTTTATTTTGTTGAGTGTGGAAGGAACATGAATGCCACAGCATGCTTGTGAAGGACAGAGAACAGCTTGCAGGAACTGGTTCTCTGTTTCCACCATGTAGGCTCTGGGGATTGAACTCAGGTTATGAGCCTTGGCAGTGAGCTCTCTTCCTGCTCGTCTGTGTTCCTGCATTTCATGGTTCCCTGAGAGTCTATGGCGAATGGGACCCTGTTGTCGTCTGTGTTTTGTCTACACTGAGTTAATGGTGGTCCTGTGCTGGGAACCCAGGACCTTCCTGGTGTGTGTGGCTTCCCAGCTGTCCCAGAAGCCATTATTCTTTTTCTGCCTTGGATGATTTTGGCATCGATGTCACAAGCCATCAGAGACATGAGCTTAGTTCTGAGATCCCATCTCTGCTTCAGCTCTGTATTGACCTGCTTGTCTTTCCTTGTGTCGACTACAAGTGTAGATTACCATTGCTTTATAGCAAGTTTGAACATCTATAAGTGTGAGTCTTCTGGCTCCTCCAAGTCTACTTTGACTTATTTTGGGTCCCTTACAATTCCATCCATATACATACTAGAGTAAACATGTCAATGTATTTGTGAAGCCAGCTAAAGTTATGCCAGGACTTTTGGATGGCCCCTTAACCATATGCACAGCCTCTGCCCATGAGTGTGAGGTGTAAGTATTCTTATTCATGGTGATAATTCTAAATGGAATTGTTTTCTTAAATTTTATTTTTCTAGCATTTTCTTTTTTCTGCATGTTGGTCTCATATTGTGTAACCTTGCTAAATTCTTGGGGGTTTTTAGCGAATCCCCTAGGTTTTTTTTTTTGTGTGTGTGTGTGGGGGGGGGAGTGTGATCATGTCGTGTGTGAATATAGGTAGTTTGATTCCTTCCCTTCAAATTTGGAAGTTTGATTTCTTTTTCTTGCCTTTTTGCCCTGGCTACAGTCTCTAGTAGTGTTAATAGAAGTGATGAAAACATCCACCATTGTCTTACTCTAGATTTGGGGAGAAAGTTTGCATCCTTCCACCACTAAGCATGATGTGGGTATTTTATAGATGCTCCAGATGGGGTAGTGTACCAGGGGCTTCTAGGCTAGACTGAAAGTATTTGTAAGTGTGTATGTGAGGAAAAGGACGACTAACATTCCTCACCCCCACCCTCATCCTACCTTGCCTCTGCTAGCTTAGATGCAGCTTGGGCCTCTGGTAGGAAACAGACTCAGTTCCTCCAAGGTTTCGTCTGATTCCCAGAGCTCCCAGCAGGCAACGAACGGACATCTTCCTGAGGCTGCCTGCCCTGCCCCTGCTCAGGACTTCTCCCTCCGCCTGTGAGAGAAGGGTGCAGGGTGCTAGACAATGGCACTGTTCCCTTGACCATATAGTAAGCTTCTGCTTCCACCATGCAGGTCATCTTTGAGAAGATCATATGCAAGACTGACTTACTTATAATACTGGTGAGATTAGTGGTCAGCAAACACTCTGTCCACCTGCAGGGAAACATCAAATGCAGCTAATTTAGGGAATGTGGAAATTGGTCAGAGTAGCTATGAGAGGGACACATGCACATGCTGCTGGAAGAGTCCAAGGCACCTAGGATATTCCTTTTCCCAAGCTCTGATGTGACTGTCTGCATTGCAAGAGGCACTGACTCTGTTCATGGATTAGGGATCATTTATTTTTCTCTTCCTCCTTTACTATCCTCTTATGCTTTAGTCTGTGTTTTCTAATCTGTTTTAATTTCCTTTTTAAATTTTTTTTTTAAAATTTTAGTGTATGAGTATTTTGCCTGCATGTATGTGTGTACCGCATGTATGCAGTGCCTGTGGAAGCCAGAGGAGGACATCAAATCCCCTGGAGCTAGAGTTACAGATGGTTTTACTCCCACCACTTGAGTAGTGGGAATAGAACCCCCATCCTCTGGAAGAGCAGCCAGGGCTCTTAACCACTAAGCCATCTCGCTAGTCTTTTTATATTTTTTATTTTTAAGACCCTGGGGTCTCCCTCATTTCCTGGCTGATCTTGAGCTCCTCAGCTCAGGTGTTCCTCCTACCTCCCTTCTGAGTAGCTGGAACTGTAGGTGTGATGCTCATACTTTCCCAAGCATTTCCATTGTTCCCTTATAAAAGAGGGACTAATTGCACAGGTTTGTGTGTGAGTGTGTCTTGTCAGAGCTTGACACTAGGAGGAAAAGCTTCAGCAGAAATTCATCCACACATCTGGAAACATACCTTATCTAGAGATTAAAAATAACTTCCCGCTATCAAGAAAAGGGGAATTTGAAATCAGGAGAGGTATGTCTGTTGCCACGGCAACCAACTACAGTTCATCTTAGTCAGGTTGCCTTTCCTAAGTAAGCCGAGGGTGAACCTATGGCCAGAAGAAAGACTTTTCATCCAGGAGTGAGTGCTCTTCAGAGGCAATGTTGAGCTTGGCTCTGTGTATAGGTAGTGAGTACACCATATCTGGAGGTATTCAAACAGAGCCTTCCTTTGAAAGACTCAAGGATTCCAGCACTACAGCTTCCCGTAGAAGACATCTGAGCTCCTTTAGTTACTGCCATTTTTGGGTTACCACTATGTGGGTATCAGTGCCCCCATCTTCACAGAGTCACAGTGGGCTGCAGCCATTCTGTCCCCCGGCAAGTCTGGCACCCTGGGGAGCAGCACCTTGGAGGCACACCTTGAGTGTGGTTTCTGTCTCAGCAGCTTCCTTGGAATACTGACCTTGGGTCTCCGCTTTCTCCTCCAACTGCTTCAAGGGGAAATCGGGTCCTATTTCCTTCTCCCTCTTCCGAACCTGCAGTATCTTTCAGAGTGTTGATGGGCTGTGACGGGTGCTCCCAGCTTCCTTCAGAGGGCTGTATCTGAAGGACACGTTTGCACATTTCTTTGGCATTTTGCAGCTGCTAATTAGCAGCATTCTCATTTCTCTTCTTCACAGACGAGAAAGCGCACAGCCGTGCTCACGGAGCTCCTAGACAATGCCTCGTTCTTCCTTATTGATAGGAGTTGAGGCTTCACAATGGCTCCTGTATGTGTGTAGTTGGCTTCTCAGTGTCTTTGGAAGAGAAGTGAGTGCGTGATGCACACAGCAGGCTGTGGTGGAAGTTTTCATGCCCACACAATGAACCTCGGGCTGAGCAAGGCTGATTAGTTTTGCTCACACAGCTCCCAGAACCCTCTGCAAGGGGCCTTTATTTTATTTTTGGCTGGATTGAACAGAAGAGTGTTTACCTGATTTAAACTCAGGATTTCTTCCTTCTCAAACCATTCCTCATATTTCCTGAGTCCCCTGAGTTTAGCCTGTCACTGAGAGCTTGATGTGCCCTGAGCACTTGACACTTCTTTCTGCTGTGTTCGTTCGACCAAGCTCTAGCAGAGTATGGTGGTAACGAGGAAGAAGGCTTGCAGGCTCTGCTCTGGTGAGCCATACTAGTGCCTTTACCACACAGTACTGCAGTGTATGGCCAGCCATGATGCCCTGGGATGTAGCAGAAGCACACCAGGGATGAGTTGGTAGGAGGTGACGGTTGTAGGACTTGAACTCAGGTGTGTGCTGCTTCTGTGAGGCTGGTTGTGGATGGTGTAGTGCCAAGCCCGTACTCTTGCTCTTGGGGAACTGGCAGAGCTGATCACTGCATGAAGCTAATGGTCCCAGTGATGGTCAGAAATATTATTATTAGGATATTTATGCATTTGAAAATGTCACATGCCACAAGTCTGAAGTGTGAACGGGGGCCCAGGAAGGCGGGGCTGGTGAGCTAAGGTCCATAGAGTTTCTTAATGAGGAGTAATGCATTCATCATCTCCAAACTGATGACAGGACTTTCCCTTGGGCTCAGTACTTGATGATATTCTCAGGTGGCACTGTCAACACTTAGAAATGAGAACTCATTCCAGACACCCCCACTGCCTTTTCTCAGTGTTCTTGAATGTCCATCAAGAAGCATGTGGTGGCAGACTTTTGAGAAGTATGAGCCACCTGCACTGTCCAGTGAGGAGTGGTTGGGGTCTCCATGTGGCTACTAGCTAGTGGTCAGCTCTCTACTTCCCTCCACTGTAGTCCACGCTGTTTATTTGTCTCCTAAAAGTCACACACTGGACTCCTCAGCGCTTTGTTACTGGATAAAGCAAGCTGAAGTGAGTCCAGGAGTGGAGCAGGCCAGTCCTCACTGCTTCCCGACATGCAACTTGGTGCTGTCCTCCCCTTCTGTCATCTGGAAGGTGGTTTAATGTCCATCTTCTGGGAAGCCAAGTGGAAGAGGAATTGATTTCCTCACTGCCATTTTATGCTTTTATTTAAAATGTGCAAAGTGATTTTTTTTTTGAAGGACGGAGGGAAAAACAGAAAAAGCCCACCCACGCTTGCTTGCCCATTGGGTCTGTCAGCAGCGGGTGCACTGTGTAATTTCCTCAGGTTATAAAGGACATGCCAGCTCCTGACAGCAGCAGCTCCTGCTTGCGCGTCAGACCGGAGGCTCGGGTCATGTTCTCAGAAGTGCTCATTCCTCCGTGCAATTTTGCATGAGCTTTCTTTAGGAGAGATGTAATAACCATCCGCAGCAAAGCCTGATGACCGGTGGCTTCCCCACCCATAGTTAATGCCAGACTGGCTAGCGGCAACAGCTCAGATCCCACAGCCATCATTCTGGAATGTAAGTGTGATTCCCACCCTGGGATCTTTGTTAATCTACTTTAAGCCATCATATTAAATAAGCCAGGCACACCTCATCTGCTTGGATGTGCCCTGGAGCTCAGTTACACCTGCATCTAGCAGCTTGGCCCAGCTTTCCAATTTTATCTACCCCAGCTACCTGAGGGCTTAGGCCTTTCTTAGCTCAGACTCTCCCTACTGACCCTCTCCACTCCTCTCCTATTCTGGATGCTGAAGGCCCTGTTTCCCTGCAAAGGAGGCAGTGCCCCTGAATGGAGAACTGAGCCACTGGGTTAGATCTCTAGCTCCCCTTCCGGCTATTTCCACCCTGCCCTTGAGGCATGGTTTGCTCTTTTGTACCTTAAAGCTGCTGGATCAGAATCCATAGGTTCTGAGTTCTCTGCAGAGTTCTTCAGAACTTCCCATTCTTAACCAAGCCAGTTCTGTTCTGCAAAGCTATGCAAGCTTAAGCACCTGGTTTCAGTGCTTTATCAGACTCCCTCAACACTGTGGGCCTGGGTCTGATCAAGGTTTGGAGGTTGGGTGCAGGCCACTAGTGCCAGATACCAGGCTCTGTGAAGACTTTGGGAAGGTGGAGGTCAGCATGAAGGAGAAAGGCAAGCTAAAAAATTCCAAACAGTGATGAGGGGAAGTCAGCCCAGTGGAGGGAAGAGCATGTCTATCTGGTGAGAGAAGTGAGGCTTGAAATTGGAGCCAGCAGCTGAGCACTGGGGGAAGAGGCAGAAAGTTGGTTATTTCCCATTGACAGAGAACCTATTTCCATCTCCAACCCCACCCCACAAAACCTTGGTATTGGAACTAGGTTTATAAATGCTGAATGCATTTATACCCCCAGGCCCCACTGTGATAGAATCTAACTGGCAAAGTCAATCACTCGCCCTGCCCCTGCCTGCCCAGCCTTAGAAGTCACTCAGCACATGCCTAAAGGACATGTGGCAAGTCCATGTTTGAGTGACAGATGTCCCCTGCGAGGAGCTACTGTAGCTGAGCTGTGAATGCTCAGGGAGCTCTCTAGGGCTGCGTGGTTAAGGAAGGATAAAGGGGTGCTGTGGGAGCCAGAAGAGTGGGAAATTCAAGCTTGTGTTTATTTATTCACCTTAACCTCTTAGTTGGTCATGACTTCAAGCACAGCTGAGTGGCAGAGATGGGTAGGCCCGCAGGAACCCAGGAATGGATGACCTGGTGGTCTGTCCTCAGCTCTATTGTGTTGTGGATTCAGACAAGAACTCTATTGGAAGCGGCTGTCTGTCCTCAGTTTTATCAGCTCCTAACTTGCAGCTTCATGTGAGATTCCTAGGGATGTGGTGCTATTATTAGAGCCACCTGGCCAAGCCATCTTGGGTTTGACTCTTCTGCCTCCAGGTTATTGTGTATATTCTCATCCACTTGGATCAACTTTTACCTCCCTTTTTATAAAATGCATAAAATTGAAATGAATGTTGCTTTAGATCCCTCTGGCACTATAACACCCCATCTTCAGTTCATGCCCTTGCTGCTGGGGTGAAAGGATTTTCTGTGTCCACCTCTAGCCGGGTAGTTCCTGAGTGCTGGCATCTCAGAAGGCAAGATACTGCTAGTGACCCCGTGAGCAGAATGGGACCTATGGCCTTATGACTCTGTCCTCCTCTGCTTTGCAGGTGCACCCTCTGCTCCCAGGCTCATCAACTGTCATGGTCCATGACTTATGCCTGGCCTTCCCGGCCCCGGCAAGAGCTGTCATTCATGTCTCTGACATCCAGGAGCTCTACGTCCGAGTGGTGGACAAGGTTAGTAGACACTTCTCCACATAGCCGCCTCTCTGCTGATGAACGTAAAGCAGGGACAGTGTGTCCTGGGAAGTGTTTCCTTATGTCCTTTGCTTTTCCTCCTGGATCCTGCCCACTTCTGTCCCCTCCAGAATGGCCGAACTTATGTTGCCATCTCTGACTTCTGTGCTTCTTGTGGACAATGCAGGCTGATGTCTCTGCTATATTTCTTTATCGCAGTTGTCATCGCTAAAGCTTGGCAGTAAATCCTGCCTGCTGGATTGACTGAATTAGCCTTGACTTGGGAATGCATGTCCTCTGGCTCACATAGGTTATTCACCATCCTGGCACATACCCTGCTGAGCATAGAGTTTCGCCCCAGAATGTAGGATGAGGATTCTTGGGAATTTCAGGGACAGTTGAGTAAAACTCAGTACTGCCAAGTGTCCTGTGATGTGAGTAAACAACAGACCTAGGTTTTCCTTTTGTGTGAATGGGAAACTGATTCAGGGCTGAGGTGGCTGAAGCTGGGCTTGCTGCCCAGTCCCTGCTACCTGTGCTGGCGAAAAGGTTAGTCATTGAAAGAGGGATGGTCAGGCATCTTAGATTTCATAGCTTAAAGCTAAGATTCTATTACCCAGACTCAAATTCTCTCCTGAGTATTTTCTTATGGAGACAGGTTGGCTGTATATCTCAAGCTAACCTTCAACTCACTATCCTCCTGCCTCAACCTCCTGAGTGCAACCACAGCCAGCTTCCCTCCAGCTTGCTCACTAGATTCCTCTTCAGTGGGCTCTCCAGGCCTCCTTTCCTAAAGTGCCTGCTGATATGCTGCAGAGATTGAGCTGTTCAGACACTAAGCTCCTCTGTGCCTATGTTCTAAGCTGTGTCCTGTCTCTCTAATCTGATTGGTAGCCCACTAGTAGAACGTGGAGTTCATGCCTCATGCTATGGCCAAGTCTCCCTATTCCCCGTATACTATAAACTTATCATTTTTTACTCATTGATTGGCCAAACCCAGACATCATTCTGGGTGGCTTATCACTAGTTCCCAAGTTCTGAACTGAAGGTTGGTGGTGCTGTCCCTGCAAGCCTCAGGTGCTACATGTTGGGGGAATGATCACTGAGAGACCACTCCTGAACCTGTCTGTGCCTTAGGTGGAGATCGGGAAGGCAGTCAAAGCCTATGTCCGCGTGTTGGACTTCTACAAGAAGCCTTTCTTGGCCAAGTACTTCACTTTCATGGACCTGAAGCTGCGAGCCGCCTCCCAGATAATCACACTGGTGTGAGTCTTCATAGGAGTTGGGAAGGGCATCCTGGAGATGGGACTGATTCCCTTTGTAGCTTCTCAAACAGCTCTTCCTTGGAGGAGGAATCTAATGCTTCTTTCTGTCTCAGGACTCTCAACGAAGCTCTAGACAACTACACAGCCACATTCCTTGTGCATGGCGTGGCCATTGGCCAGACCAGCCTGTCTGCAAGCGTGATGGACAAATCTGGGCAGAGAGTCAGCTCCACCCCACAACAAATTGAGGTAGTTCTGCTCCTTGCTCTGCATGGCTCCATCCTAGTTGGACGTGTCTTTATAGTGACAGGCTAGGACTTCAGCTATAAGAAGAAACCCTGTTAAAGTCTGTGTCGTACCATGTCCTCTGAGCAGAAGCATAGTCACCAGCCCCAGGTATATGGGTGACAAGAATTAGATGCAGAACCAAAGGGGACTTGAGATATTAACTTCCTTCTGTGGCACAGAGTTCAGGCAGTTCAGAGAAATGCTATGCTTTGTCCCATGTCAAAAGATAGGCAGAGATTCTTTCCAGAAAGCAGTGGCCGGGTGGAAGCCATAGGCTGATTTTAGCTTGTATAGAACTAACTCCTCCAGTCAGTTCTGAGCCTTAGCCCAGGCCCAGGAGGGCCATGAGCACCTGCCAGAGGATTCCTGGGCAGGTTGTTCAGGATCAGTTGAGCTCTGAAGCCCCTAAACCCTCTCAGTGTGGTATAGGCTATTCTGCATCTAGTTTTTCATAGGTATCCCACTGTAGGCAGGGATCAGGGCAGCCAGGGGCAGGCCACCTTGCCCAAGAATCCCCAGATACCCACTAGCAACAGCAATAGCACCATCTTCTGCAGGTCTCGGCCACACGGGTGGCAGGCTTCATTGATCTGCTGTCAGAAGCAGGCGGAGGCGGTTTGTGCCTCCAGATGGAAGTGTGCCTTCCTCCTACTGGTGGTGAGGAATTTGTTTCTGCCTATAAATAGCACAGCCTAACCAAGACTAATTCTTAGCCCAGAGCAGTCTCCACGCTCTCCTTGGAGCACTTCTTACATGGTTGACAAGCAGGAACTTGTGGGGGCTGTGGGGCAAGGTTGCTGCAGAGATGGGCTGTCCACATCGCCTTTGACTGCTCCTGAGCCTTTTCTTCCGCAGAAAAATGCTGCAGCTGTTGAAGTAGACCCCTGTTCCAAGACAGTTTGCTTTCAGTAGTGCTAGAGGCAGCTCTCTAAAGACGAGTCAGGATTCTGGAGACCCCAGTCACAACTTCAGCAGACACCCTCAATTATTGTAGGACTTGTCAGGCCTCAAATCACAGGGACCTACCTCGGGCTTCATAGGTCTCAGGTAGATTAGACCAGAGGATTCCTGATGGGTCCACAGAATGATATCAGGAAGTACTAGTGCTGCTAGTGGGGCCACATGTTGAAACCTGCACTGAGAGGTCAAAGGTCATTTCTGTGATCATAGGGATCCCCAGCACTGCCAGTTACCCTCACCTAAGGGATGTCCATACCCCATGTGCAGTGCACATCGTGTGTAGCCAGTGTCGGCTTGCAGGTACCAGTCCCTTCTCTCTTCTCCCACCACATCCAGGTCTTCCCTCCATTCAGGCTGATACCCAGGAAGGTGACACTGATCATTGGAGCCATGATGCAGGTAGGAACCACTGCAGGTCAACACAGGCCTTTGCTGTTGGCATCCTTGTGCTCATGGGATGATGAGGGCTCTCCAGCGTGGCTGGTCCTGACAAGAGTCACTGTTTCTCACTTCTTAGATCACCTCCGAGGGTGGCCCCCAGCCTCAGTCCAACATCCTCTTCTCCATCAACAATGACAGTGTGGCAGCAGTGAGCAGTGCTGGGCTGGTGCGTGGGCTCATGGTTGGCAATGGCTCTGTTCTGGGGGTCGTGCAGGCGGTGGATGCTGAGACTGGCAAGGTCGTCATCGTCTCTCAGGTATCACATATGCCACTGGCGGTTGATTCTTGGGAGTGGTGGTTTTGCCCCTGGATTTATGCCAGGTTTGATCTCTGCTCCTTGAGGATACCCAGACCTGAGATGGCTCTTCTCCAGACTGAGCCTACTCGGTTCTTCCCATGCTCTCTGGGATAAGATCTCAGTATCCCCAGCCCTTACAGGCTCTGTGGTATATAATGAGGGTGCTTGTGCTGGGGAACACTGGTATATATTTGGATTCCTTGGTATATGTTTTGCTGTGTTTCCCCTTTGCAGATGAATTGTGTGGCAACCCTGCTAGTAGCCCACCCATGGCTGTTGTGGTGATTCTGAGCCTTGACCCAGGACTGCCTGAGGTCAGAGCTCTGGGACCTTTTGTGCACTGTCTGTAGTGGGTCCTGATCATGTGGTGATGGGATGGTAGGGGTCAGTCCTGATGAGGTTCTCTGTGTGTAACCGTGTGTACCTAGATCCATGGACGGGTGGTGGAAGCATGGCGTATGGCAGCCGGTAATTTCAGACTAGATTTGTAGTTCAGTCGTCTCCTCTTTAACCGTGGGCCCACTGGCTCTAGCCGCCTAGGCTCTTTGGTGGGCTTATTTTCCAGTTGCTTTTTTTGTCCAGCAGTGAAGCTGAAGTAGTCATCTCCCTCTGGAAGTGTTCCCTGACCCACACCAGTGGGGTTGCTGACAACAGGTGAAAGTCAATTTTCAAAGACTGACAGCTTCCTTTTCTGGAAGGCAGTGAAGGATCATTTCTACTCCCAAGAGGGCCTTATGATAAAACCAGAAGGGCATCTGGATCTCTCTCTCTCTCTCCAACACACACACACACACCCTCCTTTTCCACAGTGGCTCACACAGGCATCTTGGAATGTCCTGTGGTTGTGCTCACAGATCTTATGTGGTGTGCAGTGACAAGTAGTTTATTCAAGCCCCACTCTCCCCATCCCTCTAGGAGGTCCCTTGTGTGCAGCCTGTGCAACCCTCTACACTGGGAGCATCTAAGCACATGCCTGGGGGCCTGATGAGTGGCCACCCCCCTTGGGCCTGATAGTCCTGGCTCCCTGAGGCTGACTTTGATCTGACATTGAGTTCATTGATTGGCTCCTTTATCTAGCAGTTTCAGTATCTGCCTCCAAGAATCCAAGTTAAACCACAAAGTCTTTTTGAATGGCAGAGGCAGCTGTCCCAATTCTATGTATCGATTTTGTGGAGATAGCAAGGAGCATATAAAACTATCCCAGTGGTACCCAGGGTTCACACAGGCATACCAGAGAGTGAAATGAAAGACCCCAGGATGCTCCTCTCTGTTCCCTCAGTAGAAAGAACTGTGGCTTCAGAAATAGGCTCGTTTTTCTCCTCCCATCATCCGGAAGGCACAGCCCTGGCCATCCCCATGACTTTTTCTCTACTCTTGCCCTGGCCCTCCCAGCTGTCCGGTTCTCACCTTTCTGGGCCTCTCCTTCACCTGTGTCCCATCATGGTTCTTGGCAGGGTGAGGAGGTTTTGTTACAAGCTATTCTGAGAGGCTCAGCCTATAGCTTCCACATCCACACTGGGCATATGATTCTGTCAGATGCTGCTGGTTCCATCTGTCCAACCCTGAACACACCAGCATCCCGAGGCCAAGGGGTGGTCCAGAAACAGCTAGAACTAACAAATGAGAAAGATAAGGGGAAGGAAGGACTTTCTGAGCCCCTCTTATGAAAACAAGCACTTGCCTAAATAATAGGATACTAGGTGGATGTCTTAGTTACTTCTTCTATTGCCATAGCAAAACACCATGACCAAGGCATCTTTTAAAAGAAGTACTTAATTGGGGGCTTGCTTAGTTTCAGGGTGTGAGTTCATCTCCATCAGGGCAGGGGTGTGGCAGAGTCAGGCAGGCAGGCATGGTGCTGGAACAGTGGCTGAGACTCACATCTTAGCCGCAACCATGAGACCAAGAGAGAAGAATGGGGATAGCATGGGCCTTTGAAATCTCAAAGCACACTCCCAGTGACATACTGCCTCCAAAAGACCATACCTCTTATCCCTTCCAAACAGTTCCACCAACTGGGGACCAAGCAGTCAAATTAATGAGTCTCTTAAAGCCATTCTCATTCAAACCACCACAGCAGAGACGGACTCCACATGGGCAGTGTCTAAAGAACTGAAAAGCTTATTAGCCCAACTCCCCCCCCCCCCCCACCCATTAGTTAGCAGCATCTGAAGAAGCCAGTACAGTCATTGGTCAGATCAGTTGATTGATAGAGCTAAGGATAAAGGAAGATGTAAGGCCTGCTGCCATCAGACGTGACCTGGTTCCTCTACTCCTCCCTGTATCCTGGTGAGTTAGAGAGGCAGATAGGCTGAGTATGAGAGTGTCTGAGGCCTATCCTGAGAGGCACGCACAGCCTAGAGAAGAGCAAATCATGGTCCTGGTTTCCTGCCCACTGTTTTGACCTGTAGCAGCTGGATCGGATTGAGTAGGCTGGTCCTTTGGAGTGATCCATCCCCAAAGCAAGACTTCCTCAGGCTAAGAGTATGCTGCTGGTGTTTCATAGCTGGACAGATGCCTCTTTCCCCTGTCCTGTGTAGCCTGAGCCCAACTCTCTTCTAGGACCATGTGGAGGTAGAAGTGCTGCAGCTCCAGGCAGTGAGGATTCGTGCCCCAATCACGCGAATGAGGACCGGAACCCAGGTGAGGTGGGAACCTGATGGGTCAGGAGGCCTTAGGCTCTGAGCCCAGGCTCTTAACAGGTCACTGCTGGTTCACCATGCCTTGTGAGGGCACCACCTTTACCCTTCATCTGTGGCGCATGTTAATCTGTGGAACTCAGATCACTTGTACCATGGGTGTCAACACTCATCCCCAAACTCCATGTTTGCGGCCTTCCTTACTGGCATCTTCTTGTTCCTAAGGCTGCTGCCTTTCAGCAGCTAGGCTGGCACCTGGCCTGGCACAGAAGATCATGGGTCTGTGGTACTTGCTCTACAGTGTATGCTCCATACACTTGTTCCTTTAGGTGATCATAATAGTACTCGAGGTGGAGTTGCATTGCATCACAGATGAGCAGAAAGGTGGCATTCTGCCCAAGGTCACCCAGTTGGATGTGGTTCTTCTGTATCTGAAGACATGAAGTCTCCTACATATAATGGAGTAGCATTCTCTTCCATCTCCTCTGTGTGCTTTCAGTTGTGCCTGGGTGACTTACAGCATCTCATTTGCTGTAAGTGTTTCTGTGTGGCTGTCAGACCCTTTGCATAGGGAATAAAGATGAGGAAAAGCCCATGAGTGTCCCTGACAGGCCCAGTCTTTTTTGCACTGTTTTGGTACATGACTGAGGAACCTGGGGCTGGAGAGGTCTAGGAATTGCCCAGGCAACATGCTTGGAACCGTTTTTCCCTAGAAGCCACATGACTTTCACCAGTGCACTGAACAAGCAAGTTGAAGTATTCACCCCATTGTGGCCTTCCCCAAGAACAGAGTCTCCCTGCTGGAGCAGGAAAGATGCCTGAGGCCCTGCGGCAGTTGTGCAGTATTGTGAGGCAAACTTGGGTGTCCTAGAGCTCCAGGACTTCATCAAGAAAGGGACTTTACATGCACAGTCCTACAGTGACAGGGCAGGGTTTAATCTTGCCTATGTGTTGTTTGTGTTGTGTGAAACTCTCAGATCTTCTGCCTTGCCCTTGTCAGGTTAGGAAAGACCAGGGCACAGTTCCCACTGCATAAGGGAAGCTTTGGGGCCAGCAAGGATGGGGATGTGGGAGAAACGGTACCTAGTGCTGGAACCAGAAGTTACAAAGCCTGGCTTTCCCCCAGATGCCTGTCTACGTCACTGGGATCACCAGCAACCAGAGCCCTTTCTCCTTTGGCAATGCTGTGCCAGGCCTGACCTTCCACTGGTCTGTCACCAAACGGGATGTCCTGGACCTTCGAGGGCGGCACCATGAGGTAATCACCCAGAAATCCCAACTCCCTGCCTGAACCATCATCTTTACTGGTTGAGGGTCCCACCACATTGTCTCACAGAAGTCTACCTATTGCTATTTACAGTATATCTGCCCCGTTCTGTTTCCATAAAAATATACCAGAGGCAGGATACTCTATGTAGAAAAGGAGGTTATTTAGTTCTAGGGTGGGGAGTTTCACAGCATGGCACTAGCATTTGCACCACCTAGTGAGGACTGTGCTGGTCATGTCACAGCATGGCAGTTGGCACCATGGTATGAGATGCGTAGAGGGAAATGGCGTGAAACAGGAAGCCAGGACTTGGAGAGAGAAGTCTTTGCCACCCGCCTTGTGTGTGTCTGTGTGTGTGTATACCTAAATACACACATCTCAACACACTCTTAGGAATTAACAGAAATCTGTCAAAGTCTATGATAATCCCTTCTGAGGATAGTGCCCTCCCCAGCAGTTGACCCCTTCCTCATGGGCTCCATCTCATCATCTCCCATGCCCAGTTTTTTTTTTTGTTTGTTTGGTTTTTTGTTTTGTTTTGTTTTTTTGAGACAAAGTTTCTTTGTGTAGCTTTGGAACCTGTCCTGGAACTAGCTCTTGTAGACCAGGCTGGCCTTGAATTCTAAGATATCTACCTGCCTCTGCCTCCCGAGTGCTGGGATTAAAAGCATGCGCCACCACTGCCCAGCTTGTGCCCAAATCTATAATAGAAGAACCCTTGGGGGGGCAACCCATAGCCAAACTGCAACTGCAGGTGACTGCTAACAGACAGCAACAAGAGTATCGAGCTGGCAGGAAAGTCATCTGACTTCCAGAAGGTTCTGGGTTAGGGCCTATAGCTTTGTACCTGCTTTTTGTCATGGTGCCAGGCAGCCCTGGGTCTTTGCTCTGGTTTATCTCAGAGGGTAAACCCCTGTCCATCAACTCTCCTCCAGGATCCCAGCCACCTCTGAGATCTTGGGGCTAGACAGGGCAGACTTTGAGTTAAAGCCCATGAACAGGAAAGGACTTGCTTAGGGCTCGCCCAGCAAGGGGGAAATTGTACAGTGCCAGCTCCTGTGGCTTCAGGCTTAGGTCACAACAACCTTGGTTACAGTGTCCTGAGTGAGGTTGCTTTAGAAGACCCCTTCTGTTCTTTGCCATGGAAGGTGGAGCTAGCCCAGAAGGCCAAGGCCAGGGTAAGGATTTCCTAACTGTTCAGGTTTATATAACAGAGGACCCATACTTCTTGGGGCCCTGACCCCAGGGCCAGGGTATTGCCTGGATTGTTTGCATGGGACACTAGCAATGTGATTATTTACATACTCTGTATCAGTGGCTCTGTGAGAAACCCTACAAGGCCCAGCATATCTCCGGGTGACTCCTGACATACCTCTGCATACAGAAGGCTTGGGACATGCTGCTCTAAAGAAAGTGATTGTTGTGTGAACACAGAATTATCTAAACACCCCCACATGGGGAAATGTGGCCTGTGGTGCTGGAAGAACACCATCTGTTCCACTCTGGGTTTGCCATCTGACCCTGGCAGCAAGACAGTGGCCTCTGAGAAAAGTCAGATACCTATCTGGGGCCAGTATGCCCATCTATCGCTCTTCTAGGAATGCTGGGGCCTTCGACCTCTTTCATGGAAACATGCTTGATGTCTTTCCCAGGCATCTATCCGACTCCCTCCTCAGTACAACTTTGCCATGAATGTGCACGGCCGGGTGAAAGGTCGGACTGGACTGCGGTTGGTGGTCAAAGCTCTGGACCCCACAGCTGGGCAGCTGCATGGCCTTGGCAAAGAGCTCTCAGATGAGATCCAGATTCAGGTAAGGGGCAGGATGGGGGGAGCCACATGAACGGGAGAGGGAGTTCCAGTGGCCTGAGTTCTAGGATGGGGGCCTTGTGCCATCCCAGCCTCAAGGACCACCTAGGCTACTGAATAATTGGAGGCATCCACCTGTGTGTGATCAGGGAGGGAGGGAGATGGAGAGTAGGGTGTATAGAAGGTACCAGGGGAGGCAGAGATGGAGCTGATTCCAGCTCCAAAGAGGAGGGACTGCAGCATGAGAGGAGTTGGTGAATAGTCCGTACAGAGGTCTGGAAGCTGGCAGTATCTTGAAGTGTTCTGGAAGTGCAGCTTACTCTTAGTTTGAGGTTCACGAGTATCATGATATTAGGGACTGCTGACGGGGACACGAGCTCACATGTCTGAGCTCCTTTAATCACCTGTATTTAACAATCACTTCTAGGCTTCCTAATAGAGGCAGGCTTGCTCCTCCCTACTCCTGGCATTGACACATCCAGTGCTCACATGGAACATACCAGGCAGACCACTTGTGTTTGAACCAGAGGCCCAAGGGACAAAAGGTCAAGGCCACACTGGGTTGGAAGAGCTGTGTTCTGTGCTGTAGAGAGGGAGGGCCTTTGGCCAACACTGAAATCAACTAGGTCTGGCCCAGAGATTCCCTTGCCAGAGCCTGTTGCTCCTATCCCTCTTAGACCTTTCCCTCCTGTGTCTAGGCCCTGTGAGACAGAGAAGTTGGACTGGAGAAATAGATAGTGAAGGGCTTACTGTGCAAGTCTGGGGAGCTGAGCTTGATCCTTAGAATCCATTAAAAAAAAATAGCTAAGTGTGGGCCTAGAGAGATGACTCAGATTAAGAGCACTTGTTGCTCTTACAGAAGACCCACGTTTAAGTCCCAATACCTACGTGGTGGTTTATAACCATTTATAACTCCAAATACAGGAGATCTGATGTTCTCTCCTGGCCTTTGTGGGTACCAGGCACATATGTAATGCATATCCATACATTAAGGCAGACTACTACTACACATTAAAAATAAAGCATGGTATGGTGATTGTAGTTGAAATTCTAGCACTGGGGAAGTAAAGCTTGCTGGCCAGTCCACCTCACCTAATCTGCAAGCCCCAGGGCAGTGAGAGTCTTTGTCTTTAAAAAGAAGAAAAGAAAAAGAAAAAAAGTTAATATTGCCTAAGAAATAACATCTGAAGATGACCCCTGACCTCTGCATGAGTCCCCCACACAGACACATACTCATGTGCTCACACACATACACACGAGGAGTTGATAACTTAGCTCCCTAGAGGGTGTTTTCACTTTAAGTGCATTCTGCTGATAATCAGGGATTCTGTAACCCCTGAACCCTTGTAAGCTGCAAAGAAAAACTGAAGTATCCCCTGATTACAAGGAGAAATAAAAAGAAGTTCATATCCCCTCCTAGAGAAGAAAAGACACCCTCGCTTCCTCCTCATGCATGCTAAACTCAGGGACAAAGGTTTTCAAAGACAGAAACCACAGGTGCACATGCACTTAGAAGCAGGTACCTGCACACATACTCACCCAGGGACACACAGACATGTGTCTACACAAAGACACAGCAGGTAACAGTCACATGTGTATCCAGAGGCACACACACCCAGGTCCTCAAGCAGACACTGGTACAGACCCTCCTGCTTAAACAGAACGCATGACTTATAGGCATGGTGTAATAGTTTTGAGTCTGAGTGGTTCCATGTCTAATTCCCTTCTGGACAGCTACTGGAATTGGAGTAAGTCAAACCAGGGAAGTCCAGCCCAAAGATGTGTTTTATTTGTTGCCGGTATGGTTTTAACACACAGTGTAATCGGCAAATGAATGAAGCCCAGCCTTCCTGCTATTGGAGCTCTACTCCAGTTTACCACAAGGCCTCACCATCCCCTGGTGCCTGTCTGACAGGTGCCATTTCCCAAGGTGCTGGTACTGTTGATGTCCTCACAGTTGATGGTATAATGAATTCACCTCCATCTAAAAGAGGACACGCTTCAAAGGAACAGGAGGAAACCTGCTTGTGGATGTTCCCACTGTGCAGCCCGGGTTCCAGTCAGTCAGTGACACCACTCCATGCTCAGGACCACCTGCCTGAGCAAAGATGGCTTCTGATTTTGCCTCAGGTCCTGGAGACGATGGTGCCAGAACCCACATTGCAGATATGCTATAGAAGATGAGCACAGAGGTCCTGAGAGGGAGTTTGAGCTGTTTCCCTCTCAGAGAACTGCTGCTCACTTGCTCAGGAGGCCCATCTAGTCTCGTCAGAAACTGAGAGTTCCATACACAGTGTCAGAGTGTGTGTGCTCTTGAGCCAGGCAAAGCAGCCTAAGCAAAAGGACTGAGGTACTAGTAGGCTATATGGAGAAATTTTCAGAGCATCTGAGTGATGGGGTCAGATTTGGTCTGACATTGCCATCCCTAAAGGCCAGCCCTCCCTTTCACATCCCAGACCTCCTGGGAGGTGCTAAGGGCAACTTCCTGTCTTTCCTCAGTCTTCACTGAGAAAGAGCAGATGTTTAGACTGGATGTGAGTCTGGTTGGAGTAGGAAATACAAATCGTTCTTCTCTAGGTATTTGAAAAACTGCGGCTGCTGAACCCTGAAATAGAAGCAGAACAAATACTGATGTCGCCCAACTCGCTTATAAAGCTGCAGACGAACAGGTTTGTGGCTCGGCTCCTGTTTTCTGTGAGGACAGAAGCTGCACTCTCGTCCCATCCTACAAAGGTGTCAGGTGCCCTGGGTGATGTGCTCCAACCCGGGCAGCTTCTGTGTCTCCCTTCCCTTCCGGTGGATGACTTCTGCTCCTTCGTGGCTCCTCTGGATCCCTCTTCTGTTCCCTGTAGCCAAAACTCATGAGCACTGCTGAGCTCAGTCTTTAAAAGGGACAAAAGCACCAACTTAGAAGTGTTAAATTTTTCAAATGCCCCTGTGTTTTCAAGACTTGCTGCTCAAAGCAGAGCCCATGAATTAACAATAGCAGTGGCACTGGGGAACAGGATGATGGGCAAAGCTTGGGCTCCACCTCAGCCCTACTGAAGGAAAAGCTACACTGTCACAGGGTCTCCAGGCAGTGTGGGCACATGCCAGTGCTGGTGAGGTGTTGATTTAAAAGCTGACTGCAAAAATGGCTCCTCCTCGGGTTCACCAAGGAAGCCTTTCCTAACATGACAGAGACTTGAGTGGCACTTGGTGAGTGGGGGACTCTGGGCCACATGAAGCACTCAGGGCTAATTCAGCCAGAAATAGCCCAGGAGGAGATGCTATGCTAGGCTCTGTGACCACAGAGGTGAAAGACATACAGTGCCTTCAGAGACAGCAGAAGGATGGTGAGGAAGTGGTGAGAAGGTGGATCCCAGAGAAGGACTACTCTGGAGATTTAGGGGAGGAGTGTCATCCATGGAGATGCCTGACCTAGGGGCATCTTCAAGGATGAATAAGACTTCTTCTGATTACAAGGAGGGAGCTGGTAGAAGTTCAGTCAGAGGCTGTAACATTTGCTTAAATTCGTTAGAGTGGTTCAGTAGTGCTAGCATAGGTGAGGAGCTTGCAGTAGTGGCTGAAGGTCTCTCTTTGAATATCATGTTAAGAAGCACAGGAAGTGCTGTGAACCTTTCCTTTGCAGTTCTCACAAATAGAGGCTAGCCCTTGGCCCATACAATTCAACGCCCTCCCACAGTCCTCCACTCCAGGCTTCCTCATTTCTTTCTTTTTATATTCCAGTCTCAGTTCCCACTCCCTTCCCTCCTCCCATTCCCTCCACTTTCTCCCTGCCACCCCACCCCCCATCCTCTCCTCAGAGAGGGTAAGGCACATTGTTTTGAGGAAGGACCAAGGTCCTCCCTACTATATCTAGGCTGAGCAAGGTATCCATCCAAAGAGAATGGGTTCCAAAAAGCCAGTACAAGCACTAGGGATAAATCCTTGTCCCGCTGCCAGTGGCCTAGCATCTGCCCCAACCATACAACTGTCACCCAAATTCAGAAGGTCTAGTTTGGACCTATGCTGGTCCATTCCCTATCCAGCTGGAGCTCCCATTAGCTCAGGTAAGCTGTTTCAATGGGTGTTACCATCATGGTCTTGACCTCTTTGCTCATATTCTCACTCCTCCCACTCTTCAACTGGACTTTGGGAGCTCAGCCCAGTGCTCCTCCGCGGGTCTCAACCTCCTGTTTCCATCAGTTTCTGGATGAAGGTTCTATGGTGCCATTTAAAATTGTCATCAATCTGACTACAGGACAAGGCCAATTCAGGCACCCTCTCCTCTATTGCTTAGGGCCTTGGCTGGGGTCATCCTTGTGGGTTCCTGGGAATTTCTCTAGTGCTAGATTTCTTGCTACATGCTGCCTCATTTCAGTAAGAGAAAATGATTTGCCACAGACATGGTCTTTTTTACAAAGTGTGGTTGATGAAACTGTGGTGTCATGGTTTCCCATCCTGTTCACCCTTGGATATGTGCTGTTCTCAAAGTTGTGAGATTTCCATGTTAGCTTCTATTGGGTGACTGATAGGCTGCATAGCAGCAGCAGCATGAGGTACTGATGAGCCTTGATACCAAGGTCGGAAGCGGCTGGAGTCACAGGTGTGAAATCTCGAGATAATGCACTGGACCCCTGCCTATGCTCTGGTCCCTCCGTGCATTGTAAAAACAGATCATCTTGCTCCCCAAAGGGATGGTGCAGCCATTCTGAGCTATCGAGTCTTTGATGGACCTGAGAAGACTTCTGTTGTACACATTGATGAGAAGGGGTTCCTGGTGTCTGGCCCTGGAATTGGGGTTTCTACCCTCGAAGTGATTGCACAGGAACCTTTCGGCACCAACCAGACTGTCACTGTTGCTGTAAAGGTAGGATCACCTTTCACTCTGTCTAGGTAAAAAAGCAGTAGGTCAGAGGTGACACCCCTCTACCCCCGTCTCCCCCCCCCCTCTCGGGTGTAAAAGTGATTCACCCTACAGCTGAGGAATTCTGCCCAGGAATATTTCCAAGAACCACTTGCAGGCAGAGACCCTGGCTGGACTGTGAGCCGTTGGAGCCAAATTTTCTGGAGAGTTATTGATTCTATCTTTCCATCTAGCTTATTTCATAGAAGGGGAAACTGAGGCCCTGTGAAGTCCACAGATAGCTCAAAATCAGAGTTGCAGTCTTGGTGAACGTGCTGTTGTTCTCCCATTGCACTGACATTATTCCCACATTTACTACTGAGCCGCTGCCCAGATCAATGCAGTATCTGAGCATACTTAGCTCTTTCTGGCATGAAGTATGCTCATTACCAGCCATGCAAATAATTGCATCAACTCTGAGGACATAGTAGCTCATTTTGCAGCAGGGAAACTGACTCTGGGCGACTCCCTCAAGGCTACACAGTAGCTCTGGACAGTGTTCACTATGCCCAAGGACTTCCACTGACATTCTGTACCTACCAGGAACTGAGACCTACTCCTTGGGCATCCCTGTCTCGTTGCTACCACCTTCTGAGTCCTAGAAGACAAAGTGCACTCAGTCATCGGATGCTTTGATTCCGCCCTGGGCTGTAGCTTGTTTTGTTTAGTGGGCCTGGCAGATGCCACCTACCTACTTTTTGAGTGACAGAAAGTACTAGGTTGTTCTTCATATCCTGTCCCTACAACAGTTAACCTGCCTAGTGGGCTTTGGACTTTGGACTTTGGCCAGGTAAGGGATTCTTGTCTGGAGTCAGGATAAATGCTTACCTGCCTTTTATGGGCACGTGGTTCAGAGATGGCTCTAGAGACTCCTATAGGCAAGTGACACCCCCTCTCCATCCAGTGGGCATTACTTCTACTTAAAACGCTCTGAGAGCCAGCTTCTCCCATGATTCTGACTTTATAGTCACAGCCCAGAGGGTGGTAGTTCTTGCCATATGACCCATGACCTATGGATCCTGGCTCACCTGGGTCTTTTAGAAGTTGTGTGATGAAAACTGTGTCACTAGATGGGGACTCTAAGAAAGGTCTCTCTTCTCCACACCCTGAAGTTAACCAACCTCTTAAGTGTCTCTGAGATAGGGACCCACTCAGGCAGGTATCACTATACCTGCATGATGTTCTCCAGGTGTCTCCTGTTTCATACCTGAGGATCTCCATGAGCCCAGTCCTGCATACTCAGCATAAGGAGGCGCTGGTGGCTCTGCCTTTGGGAATGACTGTGACCTTCACTGTCCACTTCCATGACAACTCTGGAGACATCTTCCACGCTCACAATTCAGTCCTCAATTTTGCCACTAACAGGTAGGGCATTTCCTCATTTCTCACAGGGAGGCTGGTCTTAGTTGTGTCTGGATTTTAGATTAAGTCCAGATAGGTGGTGAAAAAAGGCAGACGCCATGGGAAGATGGTTAAAGGGTTGGCATACTGCACTACACTTTGTAAAAAAAGACCATGTCTGTGGCAAATCATTTTCTCTTACTGAATGGAAGTGAGGTTTGAATACCATATTTACCCAGCTCCAAGCTTGATTTTCTTAGGCTGGCTCTTTCTAATCCTTGCTGCAGCCCCAGTCCTGCTGTGAGGATGGAGAGGGTGACAAGAGGACCCAGGCTTCAATGTGGCCTGCCCAATGTCTGAGTCTACTGGCTAGCAGTGACTCTCAGAGTGTGGTCCCTAGTCCGGCATCAGCATCCTCTGGGATTGTTAGAGATATATTTCCACAGGGCTCAGAACTCCATGGTTTTAAAGTTTGATGGTCACTGCCCTGGGGCATTACAGAGGTTCAACGGGGACACTTTGGCTGAGGGTGGAACTTTTTGAGCTATCCAGGTGTTGGTTACTATTCCAACTTGGGCTTCCCATGGGCCTGAAAACACTTGTTTAGCTAAGAATTTTGAAGGACAAGTATAAGGGGTATGCATGGCAGGAGCCTGAGCAGGAAAACTGTTTGCAAACCTGGCTTTGATCTTTGTGGATCCTGAATCTGACCATGTAGCTCATTTCTGTGAGGCTCTCCCACCTCGTCCCATCAATGAAAGAGTGGTCATGAGTGCCTCTGGATGACTATGGGACTCTGCACATAATACCATCTGTCTGTCTGCCCTGGGGGAGGTAGAACCCAGGTCTTACTGCCGTGGGGCATACCACAGACGTTACTCTGGCCTTGTATGGCAGGAGCACCTGTTTGGGGTCAGCATCAGGGGCACTCACTCCTACCTGCCTCGATCTCACCTCTGGCATCCTTCACCATGAGGATTGAGCAGGTGTGTTAGGAGTGCTGTCCCACTGCCAGCCTTGTTTAATTTCCATAGCAGATGCCATGTACATCCTTGTTCCTGCTTCACAGGAGGAGGCGGACAGTGCAGGAGTGCTTGAACCAGCCACAAGCCTCTGCTTCCCTTCTAAGTGTGAGGGTGATAATGCTGGCAGATTCTTACTGGGTGCTGTGGGGTGTGTCCCAAGAATGACAAGGAAGAGTGCATCAAGTCTGTGTCCCCTTCAGTAGAGTCCCATCTAGGACCTCAGTTGGTGCAGTGTTGCTCAGTAGGGGACAGGGCTGCTTATTTCTCTATACTTCCCTCTGCCTTCTCACCCGAGTGTCAGCCTTCCTTTCCCTTGTTCCTAGAGATGACTTTGTGCAGATTGGCAAGGGTGCCACCAACAACACCTGCATTATCCGCACAGTCAGTGTGGGCTTGACCCTGCTCCGTGTATGGGATGTAGAACACCCGGGCCTCTCCGACTTCGTGCCATTACCTGTCCTACAGGCCATCACCCCAGAGCTGTCAGGAGCTGTGGTGGTGGGTGACATCCTCTGTCTGGCTAGTGTTCTCATTAGCCTGGGAGGTAAGAGGGATGTGACTGGTTCATGCTACGGTGTGGCACCCCAGGAAGTGCTTGGTACCACATCACAGGGGGTGTGCAGGTAGAACCTAAAGGATGCTCAGAGGATGCTGCCTAAAGGACACATTCAACTTGCTACTTGGCAATGCCTATTTATTTGTGGCCAGGTAGCAGTGGAGATAGTATTCCAGTTTACTGTCTGATAGTTTGCAGCAAAGTCTGCCAGCCCCTGTCCTGGAATAGCACTGCCCAGTAGAAGCTTTTACTGTTGTGGACGTGTCCTGTATGTATACTGTTACTCAGTTGCCTCCACAAGTCATGCTTACTGAGTGGCTAGTGATGCATACAAACAGCATGGCTCTGGGACACCTGAGCAGAAAATGAGTCCCCATACCCATGGAATTCATGCAAGGACACTTGCTTTTCTCCTGGCTGGTTTCCTTTCTTTAGTCTCATTAATTCACTTCCAAAGGATATTAAATAGTAGCTGGGTGTGGTGGCTCATACCTGTGATCCCAGCCTGGGTTAGCATAGGCTACAGTGAAACCTTGTCTCAAAAAGGAGGGAGGGAGGGAGGGAGGGAGGGAGGGAGGGAGGGAGGGAGGGAGGGAAAATAACTGCTGTAGATAGAATGAGGTTGTTGAATCTTTGCTGTTTCTTGGATACAAAGTGCTGTGTGACACAGTACCTAGGATCTACTTTTCTAAAGATGCATTTAAAATATGTTAGCATACTATAACTAAATCAAACTATTACTAAATCAAACATTTACATAGTAAATTTGACTTATTTTATCCAGGTATTAATTTTGTGAATATTCAGTTGGTTTGGGCTGGTATTATTATTATTATTATTTAGGTTTATTTATTTTTATTTTATGAATATGAGTGTTTTGCCTGCTGCTGGATACTGAACCTTGGTCCTCTGCAAGTGCACTAAGCACTCTTAACCACTGAGCCATCTCTCCAGCCCATATTTCACTTTATCAACACACCAGCAGTGAGGTCTACTCTCTGTTTCTGGTAATATTGAAGGGTGACAGGGACCCAGAGACATAACACCCAGCCCATCCCAGGACAGGGAATTGGGAAAGCTTCATGTAAAAAACAGATTCCAGATGGGAAGGTATGGGCAGGGGGAGTCAGTGCCCCCTGAGAACAGGTGCAAAGTGAGAGCTGCAGGAGGCCAGAGCTTCTAAGAAGGTGGGAGGACCACTTCAGAGGTAGCCTGTGTGGATTCCTCTATGAGTATGGAGACCCTCACAAGCAGAGGGGTCGGAGGAGGTGGGTTTGGTCTATGGTGTCCAAATATGAACAAGATGAATGGTATCTGGGCTTATTCTCCCAGGTATTTCAGGGACCTGGAGCTCCTCAGCCAATAACATCCTCTACATTGACCCCAAGACTGGCGTGGCTGTGGCCCGAGATGCAGGGTCTGTGACTGTTTACTATGAGATTGCTGGACATCTGAAGACCTTCAAGGAGGTAGGACTTGAGGGCAGGCAGAGGCAATTGTGGCCTACATTGTTGGAGGCAGTGAGAGCCTCGGGGTGTGTCTGTAATTAGGCTTGGAGACACATGTTTGCAATCTTAGCACTTGGGAGGCTGAGGCAGGAGGATGACCATCCTGGCCATCATTGTACCCCCACCACATCACAGCATTGTGCCCCTTGGTGCCAGAATCTGCTCATGATCAGGTCTCTTTACACAAAGACATAGGACCTCCGCACCTCCTGTCTATTTTGTTTTGTTTTGTGGTCTTTTGTTTGTGTGTCTGTTTTGAGATAGGGTCTTACTGTGTAGCCTAGGCTGGCCTTGAACTGAATCTCCCAAGTGCCTGTGTTCCAGGTGTTTGCCACTTCCCAAATGCGTGAAATCACTCTGATGACTTAAAAATAACCGGCGCTGCGTCATGGGAGTGGCTGTTAGCCTGTTGTTTAGTAGACGCCCGTCCCTGCTCAGTACAAATGCACTTTTTCCCCTAAATATTTTTGATCTTCTGTTGGTTGAATGCAACTGAAATCCAAACTGCCAAAGCAGCAGGTACAAAGGCTGGCTGTACCTCTGATTCCCTTTTCTTTAAGAAACAAATAACCAGGCCTCCTGCCAGAGCTGTCTGCAGCTGTCAAGATCTAGGAGAATCAACCACCCACTAAGTGTGAGATGGGAACCAGTCCCCTGTTCATCCCAAACATCCCTCTCATGTCCAAACCAGCACGAGGAGAGAGATCTGATCAATTGCTCCTACTCACCCACCAGCACCCACGCTTGTCTGGGAGCCAGTGTAGCCGTGCAGCCATAGGGGTGGGCATTTCCCTGAAGGAAGGTCAGGCCATGGGATGAGCACTCCAGTGATTTGGTGTCACCAGCAAAGTTAAACTTCCCCCAGCAAGTCACCTTTGAGTCTTTATGAAAGCAAAGAAAACCTTTCTCTCCAGCCGAGAATGAATCAATGAGCCTAGTCTGGCTGAGTTCCAAACCTGTCTCATTTTTAGAGCCAGCGTGTGCTTTGTCGAATCCAGCAGTTTAACCTAATAGTTTGCATATTTAGTGCTGCTGCGGTTCAGGCCAGTGGCTGCAGATAGAAGCACTCTGATTAATAAAGCTCTGCTTCCCAAGAGAGGCCTCTAAGAATTGTCAGGAGAGGGGCCAGCAGGCTCCAAGGTATATAGGGTTTGAGAACAGAACCTGGGGTGAGCTGGATCGTAGGGTACATGTAGGAGGGACTTAAGGTTTGGCTTTATGGGCAGATCAGGAAATGCTCAAGAGGCTGGGAAGCTGGATGCGGTAGTTTTAAGAGTGGTCTCAGCCGAGCATATGCCTACAATGTCATTTTCTTGACAGGCTGAAACTGTAGCAGCCTATGGAGTTTTAGGACAACCTAGACACACAAGTAACACTGTCTGTCTATGTTCAAATCCAAGATCAGCCACTGGACAAGTTCCCCCTGTGTCCAAGGGATGGAGACCATACTGTGATTTAGCATAACAAACTAACATGGGGAGGGGGCAAATCAAATGGCACTTAGTGTCTCACAAGTGTTTGCTCCACCCATGTTAGTTGCTGCTGTTCCTATGGAGGGGGGTAGAGTGGTAGCTTACTTCATACTACATAGAACTTTGGTTTTAGATCAGAATGATACAGATCAAAGAAACAAAGTGGTGGAGTTGCTGCGGGATGTCCAGATGATGGGTTGGATGGGGTGGTATGGAGGAGGGCTTGGAGTAACTCTCTTGGGTTTATCACCAGTAACCTGGTAGATAATGGTTCTTTACTGCTAGAAGGGAGCAGAAGTAGGGGAGGGTGCTGGAAGACGATAGTAAGTGGGTCCTGGAAGGTTTGAGATGGGTGTCTGAGCTGGTGAGTGGGTCAGCTGGGGTGGTTGTCTAGCACAGGGATGTTACATTGGGAGATGCCTGAGTATGGGTGTAACAGGAGTAGGCCAGATAGAGGAGGAGAAAGTGTGAGAAGGACCCAGCGTGGCCTGGAGGAAGAGAGAAGAGAGGAGATTTCCAGAAGTGGGAGACAGGGCCAGGGAGGGCAGTAGTGGGTACTTAGCTGTGTTGGTCCCTTAGGCAGCAGTGATTCCTGGGAGGAGACAGTACAGTGACAGCTGGAAGTGCCGTTAAGGTCAGAGGGGACCAAGGCCTGTATACAGCGGAGCTGTGAGCTGCAACCTAAGGGAGGCCTCCCTCCCTGCTACCATCCCTTTCCTATGCTGTAGGAAAGACCCACAAGAAGAGTTCCCAATATACTTGCCCCCACCCAGAAAGGGTGGCCAGCTTTCTAGCTGCAGAGGGGTGTGGGTGGGCCATCAGGCCTTGCAGAGGGAGATAGAAGGATATCCCATGGAGGGAGGTCTGCAGAGGGGATAACATGTGCCCAAGGGGTATCAGGAGCAGAGGTGATCTGAGCTGCAGATGAGGTCATGAAAAATACCCAGCACAGGCCAGCATACAATCAGCACATCTGCCTCATTTCCCTAGATAGTGGTCAGCACCCCTCAGAAGATTGTGGCCCATCGCCTCCACTCTGCTCAGAGCAGTATCCAGGAAGCCACAGCCTCCAGAGTGACTGTCAGCGTGGGAGACAAGAGCTCTAACCTGCTTGGTATAGAACAAGTGGGCTCTGGTGTTTGGGCTTTCCTTGCCAGGTTTGGAGAGTGGGAAGTAGCATCTGTGCCCTTTGGGTGGCTTCATCTGTTTGGGTTTTTTATTGTTTCATGCTGTTGGGAATTGAACCAAAGGCCTTAACACACCACAGACAGACACATGCTATAATACTGAGCCACAACCCAAACTTTACTTTTCTTACTCAGACACACCCGCAACTCCAGAGAGAGACCATTTAGCCCCAGCTCATCCACTCCTTGCAGCTTTTAAGCGATTCGAGGCTCCATGAGCTAAAGTGGTAAAGACGCCTTCCTTAAGAGCTCAGCTCCAAGACACTGCCTGCGCTGAGTCAGAGCTGTGATTGCAGCCTTAGGGCATGAGGCAGAGCAAGCCGCAGTTCACCCATCGCTGGTGGTGGAAACTAATGACATCGCAGACTCGTGGCTGGTTTTACTTTATAATTACCTCTCCCAAGTCATGCATAGAACATTCCATCTCATTCTTGCCTATGACAGCCCTGGATAGCAAGTGCCAGAAACAAATACATCGATACAGATTTTTTTTTTAACCACTTAACAGATGAATTAAGTTCTACCATTCTCATTGTGATTAATGGGGCACACTCATGACTTCATGGAAATGCTGTTTTCCTCCTTTAGTACAAGTGGAAAAATACTCTGCTGTTGCCAAAATTATGTGCAGCGTGTGTTTATGGAGCACCTCTGCCCTCTCAGTGTTCAGAAACAATTGGCATGGCCATTTCTCCTTGCTGACTGCAACAGGGCCACACAGCAACAGGTTGCCTGTCAGCACCCATGCTGGCCCTGAAGTGGCCCTGGCATTCAGAGTAGCCCAGCCTGTTGATCAGGATCCTTAGCTTTAATAAAAGGCATGTTATGTTCATCAAGCTTGTGGTCTCCTGAGCTCCCCCCACTGCATGGGAATAATATGGGACTGGTCCCATTCATGCCTGCCCAACCTCCATAGGATCTGTTTTTCATTTTAGGTTGTTATGGGTGTGGTGGCCATGTGCTTGGTTAAGCCCTTCTCACCTGATCATTGCCCCCAACACTGTACCTTTAGGTGAGTGCTCCCCTGCCCAGCGAGAAGTCATCAAAGCCTTACACCCAGAGTCCCTCATCAGTTGTCAGCTCCAATTCAAGCAAGATGTCTTTGATTTCCCTGCACATGATGTCTTCACCGTGGAGCCAGGATTTGATGCTACCCTGGGTAAATTTGCAAAGAACTGAAAATGCAATGAGTCTGCTGGATGTCTAGGGTTGGTCATAAGTGTGCTTCATGATGCCATATGTCCAGACAGGCAGAGGTTGCTGGGAGTCCAGCCTAAGACAGACTGATACCATACTCTTTTGCTGCTCCAAGAGGGAGTAGCCTTTGGCAGAGCTCAGAATCAAACCCAGGCTGGAACCATTTTCCTTAATCCCACCACTCAGTTTTGGATAGAGACTGGCCCTTCTAAACTCCCCTCTTTAGACTGAGGATGACAGTGCCTTGCTGCCCCCACTGCCTACATAGAGCAGGTGAGAGATGATAATCATGGCTGTATTCGAGCATGCTGAAACATAACAGCTTCACAGCTCAGGACACTAGAGGGGTTGGGCTGACGACCTTCACTGTTGGCCGTGAGCCTGCCTGGCCTCACTGCATGGCAGGGGTTGCTGCTGGCCAAGGGACTGCAAATGTATCCCAAGGGCACACTCAGTGTCTCACACAGCGTCTAGCACAGGGAAGGCCCTTACTGAGCTCGGGGGTTAGCAGTCTTCCAGCAGTCTATAGTTGCTGCCATTGATGGAGTACAGCTCAGGTGTCCAGATTCCAGGCTGCCCAGCTGCCCAAGGCCCTGCTTTTTTCACCTGGCTTATCTGCCCTGGGCCAGGTACTAAGGACAGGACAGAACCCAGACAGCCAATGTCCACAAGGCCTCCTGCTACACTTGGAGTCAGCTCTTTCTTGACCCATAGCCCAGGGTTGGATCATGTGTCTGTTTTTCATTATTTGCCTTCCTTCTGAGCCAGGCTGGCTGGGGCTTTAGCTGCAGATGTGGCCCCATAATGATCCCTGCCCCAAGAGTACTATTCAGATGGAAACCTCTTGAACAGAGGATTCTGAGAGAGTGAGAGGTCTGTTGTTCACAGAGCAGGTGACCGGGCTGGCCCAGCATCTCTGAAGGGGCATTCCTAGAAGACCTCCTGGAGGAGGTGACTTCTCAGCTGACTCCCAAGTATGCCGAGGAGTTTCCCAATCAGAGAGCAGGGAGTCTGTGCACACAGGAGAGGAACACGTCTTCTCTCCACAGGCCAGTACCTCTGCTCGGTTACTATGCACAGGCTGACAGATAAGCAACTGAAGCACTTGAACATGAAGAAGACGTCACTGGCAGTCACTGCCTCCATCCCCAGCAGCCGTACTGCCCTAGAGAAGGTGGGAGCTGAGGTTCCCTTCAGTCCAGGGCTCTATGCCAACCAGGCAGAAATCCTTTTGAGCAACCACTACACCAGCTCCGAGGTCAAGGTCTTTGGTGCTGTGGAGATTCTGGAGAACTTGGAGGTAAGCGGCTGTGGGGGCTTCCAGTCAGGGAAGCCAGAGGCTGAGATTAGGGTTAGGATTTAGTTAGGGCTAGACTTTAGGTTTAAAACTAGGGATTAGGGTTATTGTTTTAGGTTGTAATTGGAGGGTAGATGTTGGTGTTAGGGTCAGGTTAGAAGTTGGGGTTAGAGCCAGGTGGTGGTGGTGGTGCACACCTTTAATTCCAGCACTCGGCAGACAGAGGCAGGTGGATCTTTGTGCATTCGAGGCCAGCCTGGTCTACAGTAAGCATGGGAGCTTATCCCAACGGGGTAAATACCCTGCTCCATGTGGGAATGGGCCTCTTCTCTCTGCGCCTTGCTGCTCTTGCTGCTGCTTCATCATCATCATCATCATCATCATCATCATCATCATCATCATCTTCCTCCTTCAGGCTGATGCATGACTGGTCTCGGGCTTCAGTCCAGAATGCCCCGCCACAGGAAGAGCTCTGATGTGTAGATGGAGGAGTTTAGGGGCCCTGTTTCCTTCTTCGCTCGACTTACCATGGCTAACTACTCACAAGAGATGAGGGAGAAGTGTATAGTTGCTGTGTATATAGCAACTGTATATAATCTGATGGACTGCGGATGCTGCTTCATGGCAGCTTGGGTATTAGGTTCTACTTTGGGTTGGTGTAGCATTTTTATGCTTAACTAGAATTCAGTAATATTGATCATGTCCTCCTTACCAAACCCCAAATGTGGGTCATGCTTCCAGGTATCAGAGCCCAACTGGTCCTGGGAGCGAAGTCTCACATGTGTGGTTAGAAGGGCATGTCCAGAGATGAGCTGGGCATCTGCAGTCCCACCTGTGGTCCAGTCTCAACACTGTCTTCTTCCCAGGTGAAATCCGGATCCCCAGCCGTGCTAGCCTTCGTGAAAGAGAAGTCGTTTGGGCTGCCCAGCTTCATCACGTACACTGTTGGTATCTCAGATCCCACGGCTGGCAGCCAGGGCCCTCTGTCCACTGCCCTGACCTTCTCCAGCCCTGCCACTAACCAGGCCATCACCATTCCAGTCACTGTGGCCTTTGTGATGGATCGTCGTGGCCCTGGTCCCTGTGAGTCATGGCTGAGACATAACTGACCCAGACCTGGGCAAGGAGAAACAGGCCAGAGGCCTTGGGTGTTGGTGGGCACCTGTAGGGCGAACGTTGGAGGAGTCAAACACAGAATGTCTCTCAGAGTGGCAGTCTTCTGCTGTCAGAGACACCACACCTTACCTCCCGTAACCCCAGTCCTCAGCAAGGTGCTTGCTCAACATCCTACCATGGCACCATCTCCCCCGTGGTCCCTGAGATCCATTTGGTCTCTCCTGTTTATTTGTGACTCGCTTCCCATGTGCTGCCTGCTGTCTGTTTCTGGAACACAAGACCCCCTACCTGAGCCATTGGCATCTCTGTTTACGATGCCATTTCCCTCAGACAACCATTAACCAATGTCCTCAACTGCTGCAGGCTATCTTTCAGATATCACTTCTTAATTGGCGCAGATTAGAATCTCACTCCCAGACATGTGTTGACCTATGTAGAATTAATGTTATTCACCACTGGGACTCTTTCCTGACTGTCCCCAAGAAGTCCAGCGTGAGGATGGCACTTAGCTTAGGGTCCTCCTGTTGCCAGGAACTACTCATTTCTTACCCAGATGAGTACAAGATTTATCCCATAGTCATTGAGGTTTAGATCCTGCACTTTGGCCACCTGCAGGCATGTAGAGGGCAGAGCTCTCTACCTTTTGGGACAGGGTATATAGATCAAAGGGGCCAATATCCAGGGGAAGACCCTGTAATCTGGTGTCAGGGTGGTCTCCACCTGAGCGTACTTGGGGACAAGTAGAGTGTAACACTGACAGGTGTCAGGAACCTGGGACCCAGGCCACTCCACAGAGGTAGGTGGCTTTGGGGCAGAAGTGCCGCCTACTCCCATGCTGGGGCTCCTGGCAAGGAGTCAGGGGTTCCTATCCTGTAGCTTCTGGCCCAACAGTCCCTCATGGTCTAAACCCACAGGACATTTTCCAGAACTGATCTTCTTGCTTTGGGGCAGCCTAGCTGCCTCCCTGGCAGAAAAGACACTAAAACCTAATTTGCCAAGTAGGTATCTAAGAACATTTCCTGGAAGGAAGCCTAGTTTGGACAGATGGCCCAAGGAACAAAATAAGATGCTGCCTTTGTCTGGACACCTCACCCTCATATCTAACACAGGCTTGCCCCCTGCATCCTAGGCAGTGCGGCATGGACCATGCATACATCTAAGTAGCAATGGAACTTAGTGGGACCCAGTATGGCCTGGATGTTCTCATGTCTGTCTTTCCCCTGATGCAGATGGAGCCAGCATCCTATCACACTTCCTGGACTCCTACCAAGTCATGTTCTTCACCTTCTTTGCCCTGCTGGCAGGGACAGCGGTCACCATCATAGGTAAGACCAACCACGTATCCCTGTTTGCACCCTGCACCCTCTCACGCTGCCTAGTCTCACCAGCCTGTGCTCTTGCAGCTTACCACACAGTGTGTGCACCCCGGGAACTTGCTTCACCCATGGCTCTCACGCCCCGTGCCAGCCCTCAGCACAGCCCCCACTGTGAGTACTCCGGCCACAGGCACAGCCTGGAGAGCCTCCACAAAAGAGTCACCTCCTGGGGTAAGGGTGGGATCCAGGCCCTGAACCCTGTCTCAGCAGCCTTGTCAGAGCACAAGGGGTAACTAGACCCAGCAACAGATGGGGCAGGGGAAGAGGGTATCACATGGACTCAAATACTAGTCCTGACTCAGAAGGCTTAACCCCACCCCTTTCAGTAGTCTTTGATTCTGGTGGCCTAAGGTCTTGGTCACTCTGTGCAACTCCTGGGGCGCCTCTCTCCGAGTCTTCTGGAGCTGTGCAGTGTCCTACTCATGCAGCTGTACCCAAAGCCCTTTGTCTCCTGATTCCCATTTTGTAGTCTGATGCCTGTGTCTGCTCATCTCAGTGTTACAGGGTTTTGGACAGGGGACAATTTTATGGCCAGGAGCACTGACCTTGGGAGACAAAATCTCCAACATGCCCCAGAATCAGAGCCTCTTTCTGCTGCCTTGGTCTTTAAGACAGGACTCCTGAGTGTCCCAGCATGCTGGGTGGTGGCTGTCCTCATGACTCTGGTTTGTCACACAGCCGTTCTGCTGCAATCTCTCACCCTTTCTGACCCTTTCTCCCAGTATTCCTTGGAGTCACTGTGGGGTCTTCGTACCGTCCCCCAAGGACCCTCCCCTTGCCTCCAGGTCCTTGTTACTACAGCATTGTGCCCAAGAGTCTGGTCCTCCAATCCTCTTGGAGAGGTAACACTGCGTCCTGAGATCCATCCAGACCTTGAGCTCAGGAAGGCAGGGTCATGCTCCAGGCTGAGTAAATATAAGGAGTCTTGGTTTTAAGAATCATTTTTATCCACTTTCAAAAACCCCACGCACCCCTGTAAAACTCATCCACAGCCCCCACAGGATTGGCCCACTCGAGCACATAGATTCCACATGGAGTCAGACTTCCTCAAGTGGGAATGAGGAAACAGAAGACTGCTGGGTACAGTCTTCTCAACTCAGGTTGAGCAATAATCGTTTCCATGTCTCCCCTGCCCCTGTCAGTTTCTCTCTACTGTTCCAGGGGTCAGCTGTCCCAAGTACAAGCCCCTGGCATGCTGCAAGTACTTAAGTCTTTATTTTGTCCAATGAGTGTGGTGGGGTATATTGGCTCTTACTCCTCCATGCTCACTTCCCCTTTTCTCCCTAGATCTTGCCTCATCGCCTGCCGCTTTCAACACATCACCTCCTGGTCGCAAAGGCAGTCCTCCCTCGAGGCTCTGGAGCCCAGCCTATGCCTCTCACTAGCCAGTATTCCGGACTGTTGTTGCTGCACAGCTAAACTGACATCACAATGGAAGGAATGGAATGAAAGTGTGACCATCATGTTCACACTGGGCCCTGGGCCATCCTCACTGCCCTGGCTGTGCTGAGCCACTGCCTGAATCACATAAGCAAGGGTTTTTACTTTGTTTGCTTTTAAATCTCCTTCCCAGTCTTGAGAGCTGGGGCTTCCTGGCTCCCTCCTTCCCATGTGGCTTGCATGGGGTGCTGCTTAGTCCGGCATTTGTCCTGCTCATGGGAGCTTGCTTACTCTGTGCACATGGCTTTGAGTAACTGGAAGCTGTTTCTACATTGTCTATAGATGATGTCACTATAGCAATCTCAGGGAAAGGGTATTCTCATTACTCCTTGGGTTTGTATGGTGCTGGGCATGGAACCCACGGTCTCATGCCTGCTAGGCAAGCGCTTATCCGCTGTCGCTCACGCACACACAAGCAGGCAGACATGTTCATACATACATGTGGCAGCCCTTTTGTGTATGTGGGTTGTTTTGTTTGTTTAGGTTTTTTGCTTCATGAAAACCTAGCCTTCTCCTTGTCCTACCGCTGCTAGGAAATATGGGGGAAAGCAGGTGTGGGTGCCCTCTAGGGTGTTCCCTGGACTGTGCCCAGAGCCATGTTCTATCTGAGCTTTTTTAACTGTGAGAATTGCTGAGCTTCAGCAGAGTGGCCCTCACTTCAGATCTGAGGGCTTCGGTCTCGATTCACGGCAAGAGAGCTCTGGTCCCTGGCATGTTGGAGTACTCTGGTTCTCCCTGGGGGACTTGGGAATAGCCAGTGCATCTTTGTCCGTACCCTATAGCCGCTGGCGGGGTCTTCTGCTCTGTGGGCTTGTTCTGAGAAGCTGCTGTAAATTGTGCAGCACAGACCCAGTGTGACCTGTTCTCCTGTCATGGAAGACACCCAATACAGTACCTCAGCAGATCTGAGCCATCACCCACTCGCCCTCCACCCCTTCTTTTCCGGGGACAGAAGAGGATACCATGGAAAAACAATTCCTGCTCACGTCTAAACTCAGGGACATGGCCACTCTGCTCAGGTCCAGCTGCTGTGGCACTGTCAGAAAGCCGGAGACTTGGCCTCCACATGGGTGGATATGGGCACCACATCACCACGAGTTCAGTTGGCCTTTGAAGGCCATGTGCGATCCCTTGCTTCCTTTTCTGGAGCTGGGGACAGAGGATTTGTGCCCAACCTGCCACTCAGTCTCCCACTGGAGCTATCATGGAGCCTTCTCTGCATTTGTTTAATAAAGTTCTGTGTAGTTTCTTAAGGGTGTGGTAGTTCCTGGGGTGCTGACTCTGCCTGAGTGTCTACTATGACTGGTGACCCATTTCTAATAGTGCTCTTCCTTCCTTTCTGGCTATGGGCCCTCCCTTCCTACCCCAGAGACAGAGGCAGCAGCAGGACCTTATCTGTAGGAGAGCATAGCCCCCTTCCATCCCCATCCTGCTGTCCTCTTAGGAATCAGCCACTCTACCATCTCCTTCCTTCCTTCATCGTCATCGGAAATTTCTGACTTTGAGCCTTAAAATGGCCTTTCCCCATCCTGCCCACCCAGGGCTGTTTTCCCAAGACTTTTACCACCACTGCCTCCCTCTCCAAAGGACCAGCTCTCTGCCGCCCTGACTGCTCTTCTCCCCAGTCCTAGCCAGGTACTAACCCTGCCACATTCTTCTATGGGAGTGAGTAATGGCCGTTCTCATAGCTCCCCAGGACACTACGTGAGATTTAGAATGTGGTCAGCAGTATCAAATGCTAAGTAGATACTGTACTTACTGTACATGTGCCTGCCTGGTGCAACACACATGATGTTGGTGTCGCACTTAGGTAAGACCTCTCTGAAACACAAGATGACGCCCAGATCCAAGCAGCACATCATATCCAGACATGGCAGTGTCCAGAAGAATAGAAAGAAACTCCTGTCTCCTAAGGATCGAAAACAGTCTTTTCAGGGTCCAGCAGGCACTTTGACCATCTCCATGGCTAAGGTCTGAGCCACTCCTGGCCTATGGCTGAGAACAGTGGAATGATCATATCTTGAGGGCCTCTAGCTATCAGGAAGCTGACCACTGACTCTTCCCAGACAGAATGGAAAGATTGCAGTGTCTTCCAGTCACCTTTGTTCCTGAGGGTACTGAGTTTCTTCTCTCTACCGACAGAAGTGCTGGGCACCTGATAAGAGCTGGCCATTAAGTTAAGCTCCTTCTCCCCAGGGGCCAGTAGCTTTTCAAAGCACATTGGGGGAACACAACCAGATCTTTGTGATAGTAAACCTGACTTGGCATGCTGACAAACCAGAGGGACACACACAGCTTGACTGGGTTCTCCGCTGAGCAGCTCTCACTGCCTGAAGGTGCCAGAAGATGCTTTTAGCACCAAGAACACAGAATCGCAGAAAGGTATTTTTCTCTAGAATTCTTAAGTTTGAGCATTAACCCTCTCAGTCTTGCTCTTTGTCTGCCTGCTCACCTGTTGGACAGATTTGAGCTCTTAGTTTGCTTCCCATTGCTGTGATAAAGCACCATGATTAAAACTGACTTGAGGAGGAAAAGGTTTATTTTGTTTCTAGGTAAGAGTCCATTATGGAGGCATGTCAGGGCAGGAACTTGAGCCAGGGCCCTGGAGGAGAGACCATGGAAGAATGATGCTTACTGGGCTTGTTTTCCAGGGCTTTCTCAGTCTGTTTCTTTATTCAGCCTCACACCACACGCTCACATTGCTCCCTCCGTATCATCGGTCAAAAAAATGGCCCCACAGATTTGCCTACAGGCAGTCTGATGGAGGCGGTTCTCAAGGATTCGTCTTCCCAGATGACTGACTTGTGTGTGTTACATTGATACAAAACCTGAACAGCACACAGGCTGGCTGGAAACCCTTCATCTTGAGTCTGAAATGTGGGCACATGTTAAGTTGTAGGATATATCTGGAACCTGGAGATGGCACAGGAGTGCAGGCCAGTCTCACCACCGTTTCCACTTTGACACCAGAGTGGCCTTTTGCAGGAGGCTTCAACAAGAAGCAGATGGCAGACTGTATTCCTCCTAACATCCTGTTAGCCTCCCTGTGTGGCAGCCTCTCCAAAGAATGTTTGAAGGTCTTCCTACCCAAAGAAATTACATGTTGCTCACATGGCTCTCACTAACATACATGGTAGGTAGGCATAACAAGAGTCTGTTTGAAGGTTCTACCATGGACAGGAAGATAGAATGGACATATGGGTTTCAGGTGTTCCCTCCCTATCACAGATGAACCCAATTGCAGATAGTCCCTGGGAAAACAAGGTGGTTGCTCATAGCCCCTGGCATAGGGTTTGTAGTTAGGCAGCAGATGGCTGTTCAGGAAGACCATGTGCCCAGAAGGGAAGAAATTTTAATTTATGAAACAGTTCACCCTATATTTTCATAAGAAAGTAAGAACATTTCATTATTGTTACATTTATTTATTTGAGGGGGTCAGAGGACAACTTGTATGGCATTGGCTTGGTCCTCCCACTATATGAGTTCTGGGGATCCAACCCAGGTCACCAAGTCTTAGTGGTGAGTGCCTCTAGTCACTGAGACATCTTGTCCTGTAGAAAACAAAGAATTCACAAGAAAATGACTCATAAAAGGATTAAAAATTTTTTCAGTAAAATTCCACATTAAAATTCCCTTTGGCTTTGATTGTTTTTTTTTTTGTTTGTTTGTTTGTTTTTTTGTTTTTTGGGTTTTTTTTTTTTTGGTTTTTCAAGGCTTTGATTATTTTACTGAGACATGATCTCAGTGTGTAGCCTTGGTTAGCCTGGAACTCATTCTGCAGAGGCTGGCCTCGAACTAACAGAGACACAGAGATCTGAATGCTGGCTGGCATTAAAGGTACGCACCACCACTAAGCAAAATTCTTTTTTTTTTTTTTTTTTTTTTTGGTTTTTTGAAACAGGGTTTCTCTGTAACTTTGGAACCTGTCTTGGAGCCTTGCTCTGTAGACCAGGCTGGCCTTGAACTCACAGAGAGCCGCCTGTCTCTGCCTCCCAAGTGCTGTTTTGAAGGTGTGCACCACCACTGCCCCCAAATTCTTTTTCATTAAAAAACAAAACCAAACCCCACCTTGATAGTAGAGCGCAAAGAACAACGATGACCTGATGCCTGTTGTGCACTGCAGGCAATTAACTGGTAGCACAGCCTTGCATTTCTGAGCTTTGTTAGGTTTAGTTTTGTGTTGGTACTTTTTTGTTTTTTTCCCCCTAAAAGCAGACAGGAAACTATGACTTAAGTCTCATTTAGCATCTGCCTTCTGTCTCATTTTCTCATTAACTAATAAATTTGTTCCAAAGTTTCCAAAACAACGTTTATTCTTTTTTTAAAGATTTATTTTATTGTTTCTAATTTTTTATGTGTATGTGTGTTTTGTCTGCTCGTGTATGCCTGTGCACCACATATGTGCCTAGTACCTGGCAGAGGCCAGAAGAGGGCATTGGATTCCCTGGAACTGGAGTTGGCATGGTTTGTGACCTGCTATGTGGGAGCTGGGAATTGAACTCAGTTCCTCTGGAAAAGCAGCCAGAGCTTTTAATGACTAAGCCAATTCTCCAGCTTCTATTTTTATTATTTTTAATTGTATGTGGGGGGGATGTGACTGTAGGTGCCTGTGGAGGTCAGAGGTCAGAATCCCTGGAGCTACAAGCAGTTGTGAGCCTCCTGACAGGATGTTTAGAACAGAACCCAAGGTCTCATGAAGAGCAGAGCTCACTCTTTAACTGCTGAGACATTCTCCAGTCCACCCCATCTTTTTTTGATTGATACCGGTTTGTGGTCCATCCTAGACCCCGAGCAAGAAAAGGGAAGAAAAGTTCACACTGAACACCCGATGCTAGGAGTCATCAACAGGGAGCACAGTGAGCCCACGGTGCTGGCAGACTGGTACTTTGCATGTTGGTATTTTCATGAAGCAGTTTGTCTCCAAAAAAAAAAAAAATGTACTATTTTATGTATTTATTTAGGTGGTAGGGCTGCCGCAGGCACGAGCTGTAAGGCAGGGGTATAGACATCATGCCTTTCTGCCTGGGGGTTATCCCCAAGGAACTGGTGGGAAGCTGTGTTTTTAACATGAAACCATCGCAGAGTGAGGAAGAAGGGGAGGCAAAGCCCAGCGGTGGCTTGGGGACTGGCTATTTATTAAGTTTATGTTGTATGTAATTAGCAAATAAAAGTGTGGAGGATTTCAGCAGTCGCCTCATCAGGTGACCATGGTCATTTACCGAAATGAGCATTTTAGTGTGCATTGAAAGCAGATTATAAGACTCAGGAAACTGAAGACCATGAGTTCCCCAGTTTCCCAGACAGGAGCTTTGCCGCTGGAGTCCTCAGTGAAGGCCAGGTGGGTCAGAGCCCAGAGCTGTGGGCCAGGCCACAAGGTGCAGTTAGCAGTCCGGTCTCTGCCAGTTACCAGGTGATGTCCTTGTGTACTTTCCTCCCAAACCTTAGTTTCCCTCCAGCATCAGCTTTCTGTGTTGGTCTCGTGGATATTAAATGTCCCACAACAGCCATGTGGTAAAAGCAGTCTCCAGCCTGTGGCACTTAGTGCTGGGGAGGGAGAGAACCTACAAGAGTAGGGTCCAGAGGAAGTAAGTTGGTCTCTGGCAGTGTGCTCTGAATGGGCTGTCGGGACCCTGTACTCTCCCGACACACACACTTGCCTTCCCCTTGTGATGAGGTGAGCTGCTTTGCTCTACCATGTATTATCACAGCCTGCTTCATCCCAGAGCCCCCGCAGTGGGTCAGGTGACATGGACCATTGGCATACACCCACACAACTGTGTCCATCTTGTAAGCTGATGCATTACAGCTGTTCGTGTGCTGACAGAGGAGCCTGTGTTGAATATGGATTTTCCTCCTTTCTCCCCTCAGGGGTCCAGGATAACCACCCCTGGTTTCTGAGGCCTCAATATTCTTCTTCAGGACTTGTTACTTGAATGGTTCCCTGAGCCACTTACCAGACACACAGAAGTAAATCAGTAACCAGTGTAGTCCTGACAGGACAATGCCGATGGGCCAGAATGGACACACCCACAGACAAGGGCAGCTCGATAGGGAGCTGGTGCAGTTCTCAGAATACATGGCAGATAAGACCCACTTGATAAAATTGCACATGATATCAGGCTGAGTAGGCTATTTAATGCGATAATTAAAACCTATTTTATCAAGTCATGTCATAAAATAATCTAATCGCAGTTAATCCTCATTGTGTTTCATCTTGTCAATGGCTTAATAGTTTCTATTTCCTATTAATAAAAATATACCACTAAACACAGGAAGAGGAATTACAGATGCCACCGAGAGAAGCTGTGGGGAGTATAGTTTTGCCAGAGTTCTTAGGGAGCAAACAAAGGGTTGCTAAATCACGCCTCTAGGGCACGGTGTTTGAGCAGCAAGCATGTGAGGTGCTCATGACAGACAAGGAAGGTTATTCTGGGGGAGGTGTGAATGGAACTCCCCCAGTGGACAGCATGGTTGGTCAGTGTGGGAAAAGAGACGGGACTGTACTGGGGGAAATCTGTATTGCTGTCTCCTCTTTGCCCTTTTGTTCTTTTTTAAAGTGTTATTTTGTTATTTGATGGGTATTAAATGTTTGTCTGCATGTGTGTCTGTGCACTTTCATGCCTGCTCCCTTGGAGGCTAGAAGAGGCTTCTGATTCCCTGGAACTGGAATAGAGATGATTGTGAGCAGCCATGGAAGTACTGGGAATTGAACCCTGATCCTTTCCCAAAGCGACAAATGCTCTTAACCACTGAGCCATCTGCAGCCCTTGCCCCTGTATTCCTTAACCAGGTTCCCCTGTGCCCTGTGGGCAAAAGGAAGAGGCCAGGCTTCGGGTGTGGTATTCCCTGCTCTGCCAGACCCTCCACCTTGGCCTTGAACCTCTGTGCTGAAACTCTAACAGGGGACCTAGTGGCCTCTGCAGTCACATACCCTCAGGGAATGAACCTGCCACCCTTGGGCAGGGTGCTGTCATGTGGCCTCAGAGAGTCCAGACCTCAGAGCCCTGGTAAAACTGGTGTCTGACCCCCTCTCCAAACTCCAAACTGCCTGCCTTAGTCAGAAGGATTGCTGGTGAGGTCTGAGTGACAAAACCAACCGTTGTCCCTTCCAAGCCTGACTCAGAGAGAGATGAAGGAGACAGCACCAGGGATTCTGGTTGCTGGGAAAGAAGGGGCTCCCACCAGGGAATTATTGTCTGCACCTCAGCCTGGCTATCCCAACCCTTTCTTCCATTGTTCTCATCTTGACACACCCTCACTCCAACCCCACCTCCCACACCACGTTCTGTACGTGTCCTCCCTTCTCCACTGGCCCAGTTACTCCATCAAGAGAGGCAGCAGAGACTTCCACTGTCTCCTCCCTCCCTTCTCCACGCAGGGCCTGTACCCTCCCTGTTCCAGCTGGGGTCTTCTGATCATGGGCTCACATGGCTCACATGGCTCAGTGGTCAGAGCTACCTGGAATAGAAAGCAGATAAGCAAGGAGAAAACCGAGTGCCCACCACCTCTGACACAGGCTACTCCATTGCTTGGCATGGTTGAGTTTTTAATTGATATATTACTTATACAGTTTCATGGGGTGTGATATTTCATGACATGTATACATTGAATAGTGGGCAGATCATGGCGATTACAACACCTGTCACTTTCAGCATCGATCACTTCTGTGAGAAGACAGCATATAAGATCCCTCTTCTGAGCTGGGCGGTGGTGGCGCACGCCTTTAATCCCAGCACTCGGGAGGCAGTGGCAGGTGGATCTCTGTGAGTTCGAGGCCAGCCTGGTCTACAAGAGCTAGTTCCAGGATGGGAACCAAAAAAAGCTACGGAGAAACCCTGTCTCTGTTTAAAAAAAAAAAAAAATCCCTCTTCTGGCTACTTTGGCTATAGTATGTTACTGTCAGCTGTGGTCTGTCCAAGCAGAAAACACCATAGAGTATTCTTCCTGACACACTGTAACCTGGTCCTATTTGTTTGGTTTAGATTTACTGATACAGGGTTACTTGCTATAGTCTGGCTACCCCAGATCACTGTGTAGCTCAAGCTGACCTTGAATTTCACACGCTAGAATTATAGATGTGAACCACCATACCTGGGTTGTAACTTAGTCCTATTCAATATTTCCCTTACCCCCTCTGGTGACCCCTCTACTCTCAATATCTTGGTCATCAGCTTTCCTAGATTCCATACGTGAGGTGGCTCACCCGGTACCTGGCCTGTGCTTGGCTCATTTCACTTAACACAATGATCCCTAGCTTCTTCCATGTTGTCACAGATGTCAGAATTCCTCTCTTCTTCTTTTCTTTTCTTTTTTTAATGGCTGAATTATATTCCACTGAACAAATAGGCTGCATTTTCTTTTTCTGTGCATTTGCTGGTTGTTGTGTAAGTTACCTCCACATCCTGACTGTTGTGACCAGGGCTGCCATGCTCCTGGCATGCAGGTGGCTCTTCCAAATGCTGGCTTCATGTCCTTGGATAAATACCCGGGAGTAGGATTGCTGGGTCATGTGGTTCTTCTATTTTTAATTTTTGAGGAACTTCCACACTGTTTTCCATAATGGCTGTACTAATTTACATTTGTTCTTCCAGGGGTTTTTCCTGTGTGAAGATTTTATATATATATATATATATATATATATATATATATATATATATATATCTCCACAGAGAGAAATACACTTCACACAAAAATGTCAGCAGGCTGTGGAAATAGTGTAGCCTGTGTTCTTCATGCTAATAGCCCATGGACATTTGCTGTGCCAATAAGTGTGTGTCCTTATCCCTCAGCCATTCTTTATGTTTATTTAATACCTACTACGTGCGTTTCTGTTTGGCTCTAGATTTGCACTAGAGTGCAAATGATCTATTCCTGTCTTAAGAATGCCAACAGTCTAAGTGGAGAGAAAGATAAATCAAGGCTCACAGCATTCCCAAGACCCTGCAAATAGGATGTGCTCCCAGATCATGTGATTAGGGACTTGCCTGTTTAGGGAGAGCTCTCCAGAGAAGCAATGCCAGTCTGGGATTTGATTGACAGGCTGGTGTTAAGCAAAAACAGAGAGGAGGGGAGGGAGCTATAGACAGTAGGAAGAGCTTGGGCAGGGCTTCCTGGCTGGAGGGAGTTTAGCCACTATGCTTGACCACAGAGTGAGGGAAAACACAGGAGGTGAAGCTGAGGTGTCAGTAGAGGCCCACTGCAGGGCACAGGTGCAGCTCAAGCAATTCCCACACAGGCAGTTGCCACTTCTCCGCTCGTTTCTCACCGACAACCTTTCAGACAGGGCGCAGGGGTCTCCTCTATGTGGTTCCTACCTCAAGGCCTTGCAAGGCCCTCCTTCCTGAGTCAGCCACACGACTCTGCTCCTATCTACAGCACAGTAAAGATTCTGGTTAGCCAGGCCTCGCCTGGAGGGAACCAAGGCTCCTTGGAAGACTGAGACGGTGGAAAGCAAAGAACTTCCCTGTGTATGGGGGCAGAGAGTAGGTGAAGAAGGTGCTCCCCAGGCAGGACCTAGGAAGCCTCAGGGAAAATACAGACCAGACTCAGCTCGGGCTTGAGAAAACTCAGGCCTGTCTAAGGATAGGAGGGGCTGTCTCAGGAGCTCTCCAGAAGAGAGGACAAAGCCAGTTCCTAGATTGGGGTGGTGGCAGGATGGGCTGAGGCCAAGAGAGTTCTGGGGCTGAGTGATTCAGTACTTTTAGAAACAGTAAAAAGAGGTAAGGAGAATGCTGGGCCAGGCTGCTCCTTCCTGCCTGTAGGTTCAGATCCTAGCTCCACTTCTCACAAGCTATGTGACTGTGAGCAAGTTAGTTGTCTGACCCCTTATACCTGTTTCCTCATCTAAGAAATAGCGCCTCTATCACGTGCATGGATTTGAGCAATACATGAGTCAATTCATAGGAGAGTGTCAGATATGTAGAGAATATTCTATAAAGAATAATGGCTGCAGTTTTGGATCTTAAGTGTTCCCTGGAGGCATATGGGCTAAAAACTTGGTCACCAATCTTAGTACCGTGAAGGTACAAAAACCTTCAGAAGGTAGGGCCTAGTAGGAAGAAATCAGGACATTGGGGTTGCTCTTGGTGGCAAATAATGTCACTCCAGCACCTTTCTTGCTTTGCTTCCCAGTTACCATGGAACAAACAGACCTTCTCTGCCATCACTACCACCATGACGTGACGTGTCACCATAGACCGGAAACAGCAGGTCCGAGCAACCATGGACTGATCCCTCTGAGACCGTCAGCCAAAATAAGTTAGTCACCGCGGGTGCCGTCACCCTAGCACTCATGTCAAGCTCTCTCTGCTGCCCACAGCTTCATGGACATTTGTGTTCTTTGGATTATTTTTCCTCCCAGTTAGCTTATTTTGAACGTGGCCTTTTCATAAGAAAAAGCATCCATGAAACCACACATTTTGTGACTTGTCACATATTTTTTTTTTCTGTTTTGTATTGAAACATACCTGCAATCATTAAATGATAGAAAAGTGACATTCAGGGCCATCCGTGGATTGTCCCTGTTCCAGGGCCATGGATGGAACCCTGTTTCTTCCCCACCGCCTTCATTTTCCTCTGGACTTCCTTCCATTAAATATCTCCCCTACCCTGCTTGCCTGAGCCAGTGCCCCAGTCAGAAAACAGTTGCTCAAGTGGGGGGGGGGGACTGTTTGAAGGGTCAGACAGAGAACGCGGGCCAGCCACTCACCTGTGTCTAAGCCCCATTTTCTGTGAATGCAGAGTGGGAAAAAGGGCACATCTCCTATTAAATATTAATCATCACTCATGCCTGAATATCTGCTCAGTACCTCAACTAATGCTAGGTAGACTCACAGACTCAACTTCTACCCCAGAGCTGACATGTTAGTGAGGGTGAGGTGCAGAAGAGACATAGTAGAAAGACTGTTTGAGAGTGCCACAAGAAACATACAGTCTGTTCAAAGGCCCTGGGGTGGTTAAGTTATGGACCAGGAGGGGGCAGTGTAGCTAGAGGAGGGTAGCCAGGTTGAGGAAATGAAAACAGGGGATCCAGTTACACTGAAATTATAGATGGAAAACCAAACAATTTTTTTTAAAAAAGTACAAATATATTCCATGCTTCTGGGACACTCGTGTGCTTAAAAAGAAATCATTTGTTGTTTATTTGACATTCCCATTTAGTTGGGCACACTGTATTTCATCTGACAACTCTAGGCTGGAAGGGGGAGGGGAGAGACATGGCTGAATCAGCAGCAGGCAGAGCCAGCAGGGCCAGGCAGCTGGGGATGCAGCTAGATGTCCTTCTAAAGGTCTCGCTGACCAGGAGCAGAGCCTGCAGCCTCCAGCAGGGCCAGGAGCTCCAGGAGGGGCTCAGTGGGGGACCCCACAGTAAGTAGTTTCTGTCACCCAGGATATAAAACAGCCCCATAAAAGATGAGTCATCCAAGCAACAGGCAGGAAAGCACTGCATCCTTCTCCAGAGGCAGAACAGCCCTTCTAAAAATGAAGGCAGGTAGCAGGAGAGTGGCGTTAAAATGAGAAGAATCGTGTTCTCTTAATTAAAAATGCAGTGAATGCTGGTGAATGGTAATGGACTTCTTCCTGGACTGCAAAGGGGAGCCGGGTCAGCTGCTTGAATATTCATGGGGAGCTGGGGAAGGTCCCCTGGGGACTCTTTTCCCCCCTGCTTCCAGGAGAGTGGTGCTGATGCCCTAGCTGCTGTTGGCAAACCTCAGGTCCAGGGAGGAGCTAACCTCCCTGGGCCTCAGTTTCCCCCATGAGAACAAAAAGGAGCCCTGTCTTGGGGAAGATGGAAGAGAGATCAAGTCCAGAGCAGGGCCTGGAAAGATAAGGACTAAGGCTGGGTGGCCATACTGTCCCTCCCAGAATCTGCAGCCTCTCCACAGGCAGATAGACTCATGAGTACCTGTCCAGTGAATGGACACATGAGAGATTTCTGCAAACCTCTTGCTTTTTGAATGGCACAGCTATTTTAAGACCTGTGCCTAGGCCCTGCTTGGCATTTCCATACCTCACCATATCAAACATATTAAAAAGGCACCTACTTGCCTCATTAAATAAAATTTATGTAGAGCCACAGAAGCGTTGAGTTGAAATGCAATTGACTAGTTGACTAATGTTACGTCCTGTGGATATTTAATTAAACATTTATTCATTTTGACGTGTCAGAGTGGTAGTTTTCTCCCCCCATCCCCTGTACCCCAATTCAGATGCATCTGTGGACTCCTGGTGGAGAGACAAGGCCCCAAGACCCAAGGGGAGGGGGGCACTGTCTGTGGCCTTGTCCCCAGCTGTGCCTTAGATGTGAGCAGCAGGCCTATATAGCCCTGGACTTGTGACTGGCACCTCCCTGCAGGGTGGGCTCCTGGTAGCAGGGTTTTGCTAGTGACTGCCTGAGAAGTGGGGGCTGTCTCAGTCCAGGGTGGTGGCTGAAAGGGTGTACTTTCCCTAGAGCCCAAGTTGACCCATGAGGCATAGCTTTTGGGAGGTGAGCAGGCTATGAGACTACTCCTTAGAATTCTCCCTTATCAGGTAGTAAAACCAGGGTGGTCCGGCCCTCCCTCCAAGTAAGGACATATAATTCATCCCTCCCACCTTCTAACATGGAATATGTAGCCCTGTTGTCTGAACATACAGAGGAAGCTCTTCCCAAACACAGGCCAAACCAGTACTTGGATTTTTGACTTCTCATCCTTCAGAGCTGTGAATGGTACATCTGTTTTTTAAGACCCTGTAGTCTAAGGTATTAGCATAAGCAGGTGCCTTGCAGAAGTAAGCAGCCTGGACTGAGCCTGAGTGGTGGTTGCAAGTCTGCCCACCTAGTTTGATGGAGCCAGGATACAAAGGAGTCAGTGAGAGCCCCGCCGTCCTGCCACCTGCCTGAATGGCCAGACCCATAGGTCAGGAGAGATCTATGATGACCCTAAAAGGCACACAGCAAGACATTGCAATGGAAGGCTGTATGTTATCCCCTTTAACTTCATGGCTTCCATTGCCCTGGCAGTAGATATATTCATGTCCAATTTATAGGTGTGCCAGCACAGAGCTGATATAGGACATGCTGAAGTCCACGAAATTATTTGAAAACATGTGGACAGAAATACCTTAAATAGCATGGAGGGACAGGGAGAGGCAAGTCACTCTTATTTGGGGTCTCTGGAGAGACTGTGATTATGTGCAAAAGGTCTCAGCAGGTCCCCAGCCTATAATATCTCTCCAGCATCAGAACACCTCATTAGTTTTGTTTATTTGAGACAGGGTCTTTATATGTAGCCCTGGCTGGTCTGGAACTTGCTATGTAGATCAGGCCGGCCTTGAACTTTGGTTGGTGATCATCTTACCTCTAGCTTCTGAGTATTGGGATTACAGATGTGTGCCACCATATCCAGTTTTACGTGGTATTGGGGAATTGAACTCAGGGCTTTGTGCATGCTATGTGCATCCTACCAACTTCAGATACATTGCCAGCCCTTGAATATCTATTTTCTTTTTAAACTGAATATTTCTAAGTTTTATTGAAACATTTAGAATTCATTTTTAATTTTTTATTGTTTTTATTGACCTATATATTTTTCTCCATTCCCTTCCCTTCTTCCACTCTCCCCATCTACCCCCTCCCATGATCCCCATGCTCTCAATTTTCTCAGGAGATCTTGTCTTTTTCTACTTCCCATGTAGATTAGATCCATGTAAGTCTCTCTTAGGGTCCTCTTCGTTATCTAGGTTCTCTGGGGTTGTGAATTGGAAGCTGGTTTATCTTTGCTTTATGTCTAAAAGACACATGAATATATATTATATTTGTCTTTCTGGATCTGGGTTACCTCACTCAATATGATGTTTTCTAGATCTATCCATTTGCTAGCAAATTTCAAGATGTCATTTTTTCTACTGTGTAATGCTCTATTGTGTAAATGTGCCACATTTTTCTTATCCATTCTTTGGTAGAGGGGATTTAAGTTGTTTCTAGGTTCTGGCGATTATAAATAATGCTGCTATGAATATAGCTGACAAGCACATATCCTTATGGTATGATTGCACATCCTTTGGTTATATATCCAACAGTGGAATTGCTGGTCTTGAATAGGTTGTTTCCTAATTTTCTGAGAAATCGCCACACTGACATCCAAAGGGGCTGTGCCAGTTTGCACTCCCACCAGCAACGTAAGAGTGTTCCCTTTACCCCCCATCCTCTCCAGCATAAGTTGTCATCGGTGTTTTTGGTCTTGGTCATTCTTACAGTTGTAAGATGGAATCTCAGTTGTTTTGAGTTGCATTTCTCTGATGGCTAAGAATGCTGAGCATTTCCTTAAGTGTCTTTCAGCCACTTTAGATTTGTCTGTTTAGGTCTGTACCCCATTTTTGTTGGATTATTTGTTCTTTTGATGACCAATTTCTTGAGTTCTTTGTATATTTTGGAGATCAGCCCCCTGTCCGATGTGGGGTTAGTGAAGATCTTTTACTATTCTATAGGCCGCCATTTTGTCTTGTTTACCATGTCTTTTACTTTACAGAAGTTTTTCTTTCAGTTTCAGGTTCCTATTTATTAATTGTTTCTCTCAGTGTCTGTGCTGCTGGGGTTATATTTAGGAAGTGGTTCCCTGTGCCAATGCATTCAAGCATACTTCCCACTTTCTCTTCTACAGGGTTCAGTGTGGTTGGTTTTATGTTGAGGTCTTTGATTCACTTGGACTTGAGTTTTGTGCATGACCATAGATATAGATCAGTTTTCATTCTTCTACATGTTGATATCCAGTTTTGCCAGCATCATTTGTTGAACATTCTTTCTTTTTTCCATTTTATGTTTTGTGCTTCTTTGTCAAAAATCAGGTGTTTGTAGGTGTGTGGATTGATATCTGGGTCTTTGATTCGGTTCCATTGACCCTCCTGTCTGTTTTTATGTCAATACCAGGCTGTTTTCAATACTGTAGCTCTGTAGTAGCTTGAAGTCAGGAATTGTGATGGCTCCGGAAGTTCCTTCATTGTACAGGATTGTTTTGGCTATCCTAGGTTTTTTGTTTTTCCATATGAAGTTGAGTACCATTCTTCCGAGGTCTATGAAGAATTTTGCTGGGATTTTGATGGGCATTGCATTGAATCTGTAGATTGCTTTAGGTAAGATTGTCATTTTCACTATGATAATTCTACCTACACAAGAGCATGAGAGATCTTTCCATTTTCTGATGTCTTCTTCAATTTCTTTCTTCAAATATTTAAAGTTCTTTTTTTTTTTTTTTTTTTTTTTTTTTTTTTTTTTTGGTTTTTCGAGACAGGGTTTCTCTGTGGCTTTGGAGCCTGTCCTGGAACTAGCTCTGTAGACCAGGCTGGTCTCGAACTCACAGAGATCCGCCTGCCTCTGCCTCCCGAGTGCTGGGATTAAAGGCGTGCGCCACCATCGCCCGGCTTTAAAGTTCTTGTCATACAGATCTTCCACTTGTTTGTTTAGAGTTACTCCAAGATATTTTATGTTATTTGTGCTATTGTAAAGGGTGATGTTTCTCTGATTCTTTCTCAGCCCATTGCTCATCCGTAGTTAATCTTGTATCCTGCTACATTACTGAAGGTCTTTATGAGTTGTAAGAGTTCCTTGGTATAATATTTGGGGTCACTTATGTAAACTATCATATCATCAGCAAATAGTGAGAGTTTGACTTCTTCTTTTCCAGTTTGTATCCCCTTGACCTCTTTTTGTTATTGTATTGCTCTAGCTAGAACCTCAAGTACTATACTGAATAGATATAGAGAGTGGACAACCTTGTCTTGTTCCTGATTTCAGTTTCTTTCCATTTAGTTTGATGGTGGCTGTTGACTTGCTGTATATTGCCTTTATTATGTTTAGGTGTGTTCCTTGTATCCCTGCTCTCTCCAAGACCTTTATCACGAAGGGATGTTGTATTTTATCAAAAACTTTTTCAGAATACAATGAGATGATAATTTTTTTTAGTTTGTTTATATGGTGGATTACATCGAAAGATTTTCGTATGCTTAACCATTCCTGCATCTCTGGGATGAAGTCTGCTTCATGGTGCATGATTTTTCTGATGTGATCTTGGATTCTGTTTGCCAGTATTTTATTGAGTATTTTTGCATCAATGTTCATGACTGAGATCGGTCTGTAATACTCTTTCATAGTAATGTCTTTGTGTGCTTTGGGTATCAGGGTAATTGTAGCCCCATATAAAGAGTTTGGCAATGTTTTTTTCTTTTTCTATTGTGTGGAACAATTTGAGGAGTATTAGTATTAGTTCTTTGAAAATCTTGTAGAATTCTGCACTGAAACCATCTGGTCCTGGGCCTTTTTTTGGTTGGGAGACTTTGGATGACTGTTTCTATTTATTTAGCAGTTAGAGGTCTATTTAATTTGCTTATCTGGTCTTGATTTAATTTTAATAAGCGATAGTTATCCAGAAAATTGTCCATTTCCTGTAAGTTTTCCAATTTTGTGAAGTACAGGTTTTCAAAGTATGGCCTGATGATTCTCTGTATTTCCTCCATGTCTGCTGTCATGTCTCCTTTTTGTTTCTTATTTTGTTAATTTGGATAGTCTCTCTCTGTCTTTTGGTTAGTTTGGATAAAGGTTTGTCTATTTTGTTGATTTTCTCAAAGAACCAACTCTTAGTCTCATTGATTCCTTGTATTGTTTTCTTTGTTTCTATTTTGTTGATTTCAGTTCTCAATTTGATTATTTCCTGTCGTCTAGTTCTCCTGGTAGAGTTTACTTCTTTTTGTTCTGGAGCTTTCAAGTGTTCTGTTAACTCACTAGTGTATGATTTTTCAGTTTCTTTATGTAGGGATTAAGTGCTATGAACTTTCCTCTTAACACTGCTTTCATTGTGTCCCATAAATTTGGGTATGTTGTATTGTCATTTTCATTAAATTTTAGGAAGTTTTTAATTCTATTTGGTCTGCCTTTATATGTTTCTTGGCCTTTTTCCTTTGCAGCTCTTAATAGTCTTCCTTTATTTTGTGTTTAGTGCTTTGATTATTATGTGGCTCAGAGACTTTTTTTTTTGTTCAGTCTATTTGGTGTTCTGTAAGCTCCTTGTATCTTCATATGCATATCTTTCTTAAGGTTGGGAAAATTTTTTCTTTGATTTTGTTGAATATATTTTCTGTGCTTTTGAGTTGGGCTTCTTCTTATTCTATTCCTATTATTCTTAAGTTTGGTCTTCTCATGGTGTACCATATTTCCTGGATATTTTGTGTTAAGCTTTTGTTAGATTTAGTGTTTTCTTTGATCAATGAATCTATTTCCTCTATTGTATCTTTAATGCTTGAGATTCTCTCTTCCATATCTTATATTCTGCTGTTTATGCTTTCATTTTGTGGTTCCTAATTGTTTTCTTATACTTTCCATTTCCAGAATTTCCTCAGTTTGTGCTTTCTTTATTGTCTCTATTTCAGTTTTCAAGTCTTGGATAGTTTCACCTGTTTGATTGCTTTTTATTCATTTTCTTTAAAGGATTTGTTGATTTCTTTCAATTTTTTTCTTTTTTTCTTTTTATTGTTTTTTTTTGAGACAGGGTTTCTCTGTGGCTTTGGAGCCTGTCCTGGAACTAGCTCTTGTAGACCAGGCTGGTCTCGAACTCACAGAGATCCGCCTGCCTCTGCCTCCCGAGTGCTGGGATTAAAGGCGTGCGCCACCACCGCCCGGCTCTTTCAATTGTTTGTTTGTCTTTTCCTTCATTCCTTTGAAAGAATTTTTCATTTCCTCTTTAAGGGCCTCAAACATTCTTCTGAAGTTACTTTTTAGGTCATTTTCTTCTGCTTCATCTGTACTGGGTTGTTCAAGTCTTGCTATTGTAGAGCCACTAGTTTTTGGTGATGCCGTGTTGCTCTTTGTGGTGTTGACTGTGTTTTTACCTTGTCTACCCATTTTTTCCTCTTATTGATGTATTTGGTGTCATGTCTCTGGTAATCACTCTTCAGGTGCCAGTGGATCCAAGGCTCAGATGGTTGCTCCTTGTGGTAGAGTCAGGGCCATGGTTCCAGTCACACTAGAGGTCACTTGGTGTTCCTGGAGGTCACTTGGTGTTCCTGGAGGTCACTTGGTGTTCCTGGTGGTCACTTGGTGTTCCTGGTGGTCACTTGGCACTCCTGGAGGTTGCTCTGCAATCCTGGAGGTTGCTCTGCAATCCTGAAGGTCATTCAGGCCTCCTCTGATGGTGGTTGCTTGCTTATACCTGCTCCTATGGAGGTTACTGGCTTGTACCTGCTTCTGTAGAGGTTGCTGGTTCGGGCCTGCTCTGGTGGAGGTCTTTGGCTTGGACCTGCTCCTGTGGAGGTCACTGGCTGGGGCCTGCTCCTGTAGAGGTCACTGGCTGGGGCCTGCTAATGAGGAGTCACTGGCTCTGGCCTCTTCTGGAAGAAGTTGCTGGTTCTGGTCTGGTCCCAAGGAGGTTGGAGGTAGCTGGCTCAAGCCTGCTCCTGCAGAGGTTGCTTGCTTGGGCCTGCTCCAGTGGAGGTGGCAGACTCAGGCCAGAATTTCTATTTTCAACAAAGAAGCAACAGGTCTCAAAATCAAAGTCTAAACTGATGGCGTTTCCCCTCTATTCTGTTTTGCAGAATACCTTCAATTGATGGCAAGTGACTTTAACTGTCACTATATTTTAAGTACATATTGGTTAAAAAGTTTGATTGTTAGTTAATTAATTTTATGTGTATGTCTTTGGGGGCACATGTGCAGATGTATAGAGGCTAGAGGACAACTTAGGGTATCATTCTGTAGGAGCTGAATTCCAATCCCTGGGGGGGGGGGGTGTTCCTAAACCACTTTCCTCTTCTCCACATGTTTAGCTGAGCTTTACACGAAGTCTCTGCCTTTTAATTAATTAAGTTTTTAGACAAGATCTTACTATGTATCCATGGTTGGCTATGAACTAATTACATAAAGCAGGGTAGCCTCAACTTGCGGAGATCCTCCTGCATTTGCCCACCAAGTGCTGGGATTAAAAACATGAGCTACCATATCTGACTATCTTTTAGTTTTTTTAAATGCAAGTTCTCACTATGTAGACAGGCTGGCCTAGAACTGGTTAACCTTCTTCTTTAGCCTCCCAAATCATTGTGATGACAAGAGTGCCGCACTACGTTTGGCAATTAGTCTTTTATTTTTCATTGGTGAGGTGGAGACATTTACATTTATTGTAGTTGTTGACCTGTTTGGGCTTACTCCTCTATCCTGCTTTATATTTTCAACTAATCAAAATTTCTTTTAATTGTTTTTAAGTTGGTCAAATTGTCCCTGTGTCGTCTTGGAAATGATGCCTTCTATCTCTGCTCTTCTATTGGTTACTATTATGACTTTCAACACAGATATACAGTTTTCTACTCATGTGCATGGTATAGCAGTATGTGTATTCTGGCTTGGGTATGATGTGTGCTGAAAAATCCCTGAATCTTAGGTCAGACAGAAACAGTGTGCTTGCTCTGTGCATCCAGATATGGTTTCGCTTTACCCTCAGAGAAGCCTGATGAGTGGGATTCAAGGTCTCATCTCTAAAGGGGAAATTATAGAGCTCAAAGAGCTGAACCATCTAAGGGCTTTTCAGAAACTGCTCTGACCAAGCCAGATGCCCCAGCATGTGACTTATCCATCCTCTACTAGGTACATTTTCAGTATTCCTCAGGGAGAGTCCAGTACACCAAAGAGCAGAACAAGAGTGTGAGGGAAAGGGAACATCCATGTTGTGTCCTGTCATGCCTTCAACACCCCCACTCCTGTGTGTATGAATATATGTGTATGATTATTTGTGTGTATATATATGCTTATGTGCATATATGTGTTATGTGTATATTCATGTATGTATTTTTGTGTGTATATGTATATTCATGTATGTGTATTTGTGTAATATATGTGCATGTGTATATGTTTGTATATATATATGTGCGTGTGCATATTTATGTGTATATGCACTTATGTGTGCATTATGTATCATGTATGTATGTGCATATGTATATGTCTCTATATACATGTGTATGTGTATACATGCTTGTATATGTAAATGTATTTATGCATGTATTGTATATGTATGCATATATGTGTAGGTGCACATGTGTGTGTGACTTGCATGAGGTCGTCCTACTTATAGGCTTCACTGATTCAGATATCAACCAGGAATTTAGGGGTGCCATGGCCTGGCGATCTCATAGGCTTCCCAGTCATTCTTTTCCTGGCTTGTTCAGTCCTTTATCTGCTATTAGGCAGCTCTTGGCAGCAGTGGGTGGGAACTATGAGTGCAAGATTAGTCAGAATGGCCTTTGCTGCCAGAATGCAATGCAGGAAGTGGGAGACAAGCACAGAGTGTTAAGCCCAGGAGCAGGTCCTACTTAGAAAAAGTGGCCTGTGAGCATGGAAAACAGTGTCTGGACTTTCTAAGCTCAAGGCTTAGCTCATTGTCATTTTGTAAAACTGAGAAGCACTCACAAAGAATGTAAATACATTTCCTTGGCCATCTTGAATCAGATGTGCTGTGATCACCCAACAAGGCCCTCAGGAAATCTGACTGTAGACTTCTCTCCTGGAGCTCTTGGGGCTCATGTGGCCAGGAGCCTTCAGGAGATCCTCACACGGCTCTCCCTCCTTACAGCATATGAATGGTCAAAACAGTTGGCTAGGGTGATAGCTCTTGAAGTTGTCCTTGGAACTTTCTGGTGGCATAGTTGCATTCCAGTTACTCATGCTTCTAGCAGTAACTCCAGTAAACTCATTGCTTCACCCGCTGGACTTGGACAGAGTCCTTTCTTTGATCTTGTTGGTGCTCCAGTGGGTAAAGGTTCCCATTTTCCTGCATCCTCATCAACACCTACTATTTTCTATAGCTTTAATTTTTGTCAACATACAGTGTGCATGGTAGCTTGTGACTTAGTTTGTACTAGCGTTGGTACATGTTTCCATGCCACTGTCTCTTCCTTTGAGAATTATCGCTTCAGATACTTTGCTCAGTTTTAGATTGGGTTGTCTCTTTACTAAAAGGGTTTATTAGCTAGGTATAGTGGCACAACCTTTAATTCCAGCACTAGGGAAGCAGAGGCAGGTGGATCTCTGTGAGCTAAAGGCCAGCCTGGTCTACATAGTGAGTTCCAGGACAGTCAGAGCTATGTAGTGTGACCTTGTCTCAATAAAAAAAAAGATTTACTTACTTTTATTTTATATGTGTGAGTGTTGCCTGCATTTATGTCATGTATATATGTGTGTATAAATGTATGTATATATGTATGTGTACCATGTGCACTCCTGTACTCAGGAGGCCAGAAGAGGGCCTGAGATCCCATGAAGCTGGAGTCACAGGACATGAGTGCTATGAACCGAATTTGGGTCCTCTGGAAGAGCAGCAAGTGTTCTTAATCTGTGAGCTGTCACCTCAGTCCCCTTTTACTTATTCTTTAATCAAACTATTTATTTTACAATTAGGTTATTAAGGTTCTGTGAATAGTCTACATCCAAGATCTCTGTCAGGTCTATAGTTCACAAGTATTTTCTTCAAGGCTGCAATTTGCCATTCCCCGCCCCCCCTCTCCCTCTCTCTCTCCACCTATCTACCTTTAGGGTCTTTCATTGTATTCTTCTGGCTAGGCTTGGATGTTAGCTTTTGTATCATTAGCTTCCTGAGTAGCTGGTATTACAAGTATGTACCACCAGACCTGGTTGCCTTTTCCTTTGTTCTAATTTTATTTTTTTAGTTTTCAATTGTGTGCGTGTGTTGGGGTGGGTGGGTTTAAACATGTGAGTGCAGGTGCCTGAGGTAGCCCAACAGGATTCAGATCCCCTGTAGCTGGATTTACAAGCAATTGTGATCTGCCTGATGTGGGTGCTAGGAATTGAACTGACTCTGCAAGAGTAGTTCACACTCTTAACTGCCGAGTTGTCTGTTGCAGGGAACACTGCTTGTTCGTTCCCGGCTGCTTAGCCCCAAAATAATCACACAGAAACTGTATTAATTAAATCACTGATTGGTCCATTAGTTCTAGCTAATATGTAAGGCTAACTCTTACATATTAATTTAACCAATTTCCATTAATCTGTGTATCACCATGTGGCAGTGGCTTACTGGCAAAGTTTCGGCATGTCTGACTCTGGCAGTGGCTTCATGGCTTCTCTCTGATTCTGCCCTTCTTTCTCCTAGTATTCAGCCTAGCTTTCCCTGCCTACCTAAGTTCTGCCTTGCTATAGGTCCAAAACAGTTTCTTTATTCATTAAATAAATGAACAGAGGGACTCCCACATCACTTCCCCTTTTCTGTTTAGATAAAAAGGAAGGTTTGAACTTTAACATAGTAAAATTACATATAACAAAACAGGTATCAAACAAGAATTACAGTTACAATATTTATATCTACTTTATCTTTTATCATAACTAAGGAAAACTATAACTATAAATTCTTCAACTCCATCCAAGACTCCAGAAGGATATATTATCCTGTAGCTGGATTTACAAGCAATTGTGATCTGCCTGATGTGGGTGCTAGGAACTGAACTGACTCTGCAAGAGTAGTTCACACTCTTAACTGCCGAGTTGTCTGTTGCAGGGAACACTGCTTGTTCGTTCCCGGCTGCTTAGCCCCAAAATAATCACACAGAAACTGTATTAATTAAATCACTGCTTGGCCCATTAGTTCTAGCTACAATGTACAGGAAGTACATTGTAAGCAACTTCTAAAACTCTAGAATTGACAGACACCCAAAGTTTTTCTGTACCATTGGGGCATCCATCTTCAGCCTACTGGCCCGTAGCATCCAGCAGACTTTTCCATAAAGTCAAATACAGTTCCACCTATATTGGCAGTTTGTCAGTCACTTTTTTTCTGTGTCCTGCAGAACATCTGGCAGACTCTTTCATGTAGCAGGAACCCCAAAGAACCAACTCACCATTAGGCAAGTTCAGCAGTCATTTCTCTGTAGGTCCTGCATGTACCGTTTATCAAGCAGTTCAGGCAAGAGCAGTTTCTTGCCCAATGGCTAACCAACTCCATAATGAGCCTCTTCGATGCCCATCTTCCTCTTGAAGTAGCTTGTGCTGCCAGGAGCAGATGTGTTTCATTGTCATGAAAAGTCCCAAATTATTAGAGCATTTTAAATGCCATATTCTGAAGGTCTCTGAAAGATTTGAAGAATACCTATCTAACTGAAATATATCTCTATACAACTAGAAAAATCTAACTAACATGACTATAAGCTTGACTATTATAGATGAATATCTATTAACTTACATTCTTAATTATACATTACATTTTTAAATGAGATACACAAACACAATAATCAATATCACAAAAACATATACATATAACAAAATTGACATTAAGTTTGTATCAATAAGCCAAGATCCATACCAATGCAAATTATTCATATCTATATCAGTTATCTCTCCAGGCCTCTTTCCTTTTTTCTAGCAGTATCTTTTAAAGAACAAAGTTCATTTTGTGAGAGTTTAACTTATTGATTTTTTTTTTCCTTTAAAAATGTGTTTCTTGTTGTGTGTACTTTGATTCTCTGTTTATCATTGCCAAACTCAAGATCATTATAGTTTTTTTCTCATTTTTGTCTAGAAGTTTTATGTGCTTGCCGTATATGGTCAGTTCTATGATATAATCCAAGTTAAGCTTTAGAGAAGGTGGGATGTCTGGGTCATTCGTCAGCATACAGACAATCCAATCTCAACATCTAATGAAAGTATCCCCTCTCTTGGTTAGCTGAATGCCTCTTTGTCAGAGCTTGATCTGATATGCATAGATCTACTTCTGAATGAGTTTCTGTGCTCTTAATTTATCATTTATCTTCATACTCTTGATGATTATTATTGATTATTATAGTCTTAAAGTCAGGTAGTGTGAGTCCTCTAACTTTGTTTTTTACTTTTGGCAATTTGGGAGGGTAGCGTTTGTTATGGGAGATCTGTTCACTCTGAGACTGACAATGAAGTTAAACCTTGAATCAGAGGGCAGAGTCAATGGTCACCTGGCCAGAATTTACCATAGAGATGTTGGAGGACCTAGTGAGCCAGATAGAGAGATACACAAGAAGTAGTAGGGAGGGATTTAGAGATTTACTAGTTTTTTAGATCTGGGAAATATGGAGAGTAGGGTCAGTTCATTTTCTCTGCTGCTTTTTGGATTTATCAGGTTTTATCCCAATTGACTCCTACATTTTTATTAATAATAGAGTAATTTAAACAAACTCGTCAAGTTTAAATTAATGATATGTCCCCTCCATGTCATTATCCATCAACAAAGTATTCACAGTCATTGAGATGACCAGAAATGTTCCCCACCAGATTTCCAAATGTCCTGGTTAGGAACCATAGCACCTTGCTCCTAAAGACAATCACTTATTTAAAGGAAGGCTAGCATTAGCAACATTAAGTGAGACAAAAACAGAGCCAGCCTTTCCAGGCCCAAGGAAATAGATTTTTAATCTGGAATTCCATACCCAGCCAAACTATCAATCAAACAGACATGCAAAATAAATACTTTTAGACACACAAGGACTCAAAGACCTTCTCATAGGCTGTTTCTGGGAGAGCTACTTGAGGATGTACACTGCAAAATAGAAAATGAATTCGAGAAAGAGTACACAGGATCCAAGAAACAGTGGATCCAATCCAGAAGCATAATGCCAAAAAATTCCCAGTGAACCATGTAGAGGCCCAGGAAGCTGCCAGCTCAAGTTCTAGCTGTGATCCAGAGAGCTCCTAGAAGGTTTTAGAGGTGAAATTTGTGATAATATTGAAAGAATGGATGCTATCTCTGAAGAGCTGTGTGTGAATAAAAATGAATAAATTATTATGAACAATCCATTCCCTTTGCCATCTCCAAAGTCTTGTTACCTCCCCACCTTGGCTTACTTGCAGCTTCTTTTCTTCAGTTCAGTATACACGACTTGGCCTTTAATTTACTCAATTGTAATACTAAAAAATGACATTATCGGTGTTTCAGATTTTAGAACCTGTTCAAACCAGGAGGACCTTAACTGGGATCACAGTGTGGATAAATCTTAACAAGAAAAAGTGAAAGTGTGAAGATAAAGATGGGAGAGTAGGTAAAGATGGATGCCCCCAGGTGACTTCCTGGAGGAACATTCGGAGGCAGAGCTGGCTGTCCAGGCTCTTCTGGGAGTACTCTTGGATGTGGCACCTGCTGAGGAAGGAGGGACCTTTGCTGACTGTGCTGAGCTGGTGCAGACCCTGCAGAGGCCTCTACTGACCCTCCCAGAAGCTTTGGAGCTGGCATGACCTTGCAGCATGGCCCATATTTAGGCAAGAGGGCCCGACTGTGGAACTATGTATGAACTAGTTCTGGGATGAGAGTCACCTAGGAAGGAGAGATAGAAACATGCCAATTCCAAGTTAGACCTATCATCGTAGGGCAATTTCCCAAGGGAAGCTGAGTTTTGATCCATTAGCTGCCAGCATGTACCATGACAAGGGCTGTGTCCTAAAGTACAATCTACCACTGGGCAGCCACAGCAGCCATGCTAACGGGAAGCCAAAAGCTCTGTTCTTTCCTTGTGCGCTGTTGGATTTAAGTAAGGGACTGTGTTTGACTGACAGCTCTCACTGTTTTTATTTGGTTCTTTATATTAAAGTCCCCTCTGCTTTATCCTCACCTATCTGACCTGCTGCTCTGTTCATCTAATTGCCTAGGTCAAGGGCAAGGGCATTGGGGGAACTCACAGAGATAGCTGGTAGCTGAGTCTAGATTCTAGAAACAGTTTTGTGAACTCAGCGCATTTGGTGTCCTGCAGTGAAGATCAAAGCCAGGGGGATCAAAGGATGTGGCAATGGAGAGGGTAGCCTGTGGGTTGTGCTTGGCCACCTTGCCAAGCAAGGTCTGCATGGCAGGGTTGGAAATGATTTAGGCCTCTTGGTTTGAGAGGTGCTGTTGGGAACTGTTCAGCCTAGAGCAGAGCAGGAGTTGGAGTGGAGATTTATACAGCTCCCATCTTGGTTCAGGCTTCCTTGGCCCCAAAGGAAAGCTCTCTGCTCACATGCTGTTGTTATGACCAGGTTCATGTTGAATCTAATGATAGTATAGCTGTCAAAAACACCCTGTATGTTGTCTGTATTGTACATGGCTGGGTGGGTGAAGTTGACTCAGGCTTGCTCTGGATGTTATCTGAGGCCTTATCCCAGATGCACCCATAGTCCCTGAGCTCAGCCCATAACTTGAAGGCAGCCATAATGGGAACATTTATACAACAGAGGTGGGCTTTTTGTTTGTCTATTATGTGTCTGGCTAGGGTGTGTGTGTGTGTGTGTGTGTGTGTGTGTGTGTGTTGTGTGTGTGTGTAATTGCTTGGCTAGTAAATGCTCACTAGAATGTCATTGCTCTCTTCCAAGATGGTCTTGCGATTTGGAAGCCTAGTCCGTAATGAAAATTACGTGCCCTTGATAATGAAAATATCTATACAGGCAACAGTGAAACACCAACCCACCCAAGGCTTCTCTGAGGACAGGCCCCATGTGGCCACCCCCTCATGTGACCACCCCCTCACATACTGCTTGACTTACTTGTTCATTCTCTGTCCCCACTAGAAAACACCAGGAAAGCAGGGGTCATGTCTGCCCTACTCTGTACCCCCAGATTCTAGTCAGAGTTGCTACCAAGGAACATTTGCTAGGTAAATGACTGGCTGATGACCTATGAGGAAGAGGCGGCCCCTCCATGGAAGGGCAGACCTTGCTCCTGTGTTAACTGGGATAATGGAATATGCACACCCCATGATGATGGCAGACTCTTCTGTCACCTCCCTGTGTACTTCTTGCCTTCGTGCAGGGGACCTAGATGTCAGGATCCCACAGAGAACTAGGGTGTGTGGCCGGCTCTCTCCCCCTAACACCCCCAAAGCAGTTAACTACTTCTTCTCTGGCCATGCCTTTAAGGCTCCAGATCTGTCAGTCTGCGCTATGTCTGTGGCACAGCAGGGCAAGCAGGTAGTGTGGAGATAGAAACGTGAGGGCAGCTCCAAACAGAACTGTTGTGGGCACATACAGGAGTGGGGAAAGTATGCAGGCACCAGGCATGGGCGCACCTCTCCTTCCTCCACTGTTCCTCACTGATCTGTGCTGGATTTAGAGTTTGATTTCCCTTTGATCCCAAACACTAGAGATACAACAAGTATGACTCCAAAGTCAGGTCTGCCTTAAGATGGAATCAAGCTTGGGCCATCTTCTGGAGACACTCGATATATTAGAACACAATTACAAAAAGTATTAGTGTATTTTAAATTTAAAAATCAAAACATTAAACACTTTAGATACATAAATGGATGTAGCATGACACTGCTTTTCACAAGACAGTTACAAGATTTACAAAGAAAACAAGAATTTTTTGGAGCATATCAAGTAGCCTAGTAACAAGGGACAACATTAAAGTCTTTGTTTAGAGTGACGTGTACATAGCCTCATCCTGAGAGAAAAGTCCTTGGTGATTTTGAGGACCCCAGGCAGGGCCCTACTATCATCCTCTCCTGCTCCACTCTGTAGGCATGCCCAGGGAACTGCCAACGAGGTTTTGGAGGGATATCAACAAACAGGAACTAGTGAAGCCATTGTTATGACAGTGTAATGTCAGCCTTAACAAAAGCCATGTCCTCAAAATGCAGGTAAGAATGTTTGAGAAACTTTGGAGATGCAGTTAAGGCTTTACCCAGAGGCAATTTAATAGCCTTAAAAACATTTGCTGGAAAACAGGAAACAGTGGCAATTGCCCTTAAAACCAAGAAGACAAGACAGTTCAACGAAATCTGGGCTATGAAAATTATGAACAATCAAGCATTATGGCTGAGGAAAGAGACTCAGAGGCAAGACAAATTGCCGTAGGGTCTCAGTGCCTTCTGGCTACCATTTTATTATTTTATTTTATTTTATGTGCTTGTGTTTTGCCTTCATGTATGTGTGTCAGATTCCCTGGAACTAGAGTTACAGACAGTTGTGAGCTGCCATGTGGGTGTTGGGAATGGAAGCCGGGTTCTCTGGAAGAGCATTCAGTTCTTTTAACCACTGAGCAATATCCCTAGCCCTCTGGCTACCTTTTGACTGCAGTTTGTGAAGGGGCAGTTTGTGAGCCTAGTGTCTACTGCCACAAAACAAATCTTGTGTTTTAGCAGACTTAGGCTTTAAAATATGCCAAATGTCTCATGAGCTAACTTGTTTTTCTGTTCACACGACCTAAAATCATGGGTCAGTACCATGAAGATACAGTTTTCCTTGTTTCTTTTAATTAACCTTTACACATTTCAAAGTGGCTGACAAGAGTCGACAGGAAGTGCGGGGTTGGGGGGTCTCTGGGCTGAAGAGCTGAGGGTCTAAGGTTAAGGGGAATGGAGGATCTGGAGGGCTAAGGAGTTTGGGGCCAAGGTGCTCAAGCACACTGGAAGACACAGATTTGAGAAGCTCTGAAAAAGAAACCAGCCTGATTCGCTGAGAGGCGGGCTGAAATGCTTGAAGAGCTAAGGTACCTGGGGCTATGGAACTGAGGCTAGAGGAGGGGCGTCCCACAGAGGAACTGAGGGAAAAGGCTGAGGAGAAGCTGGAGGACTGAGGAGAGGGGCTAAGGGTGGGGGGCGCTGAGGAGAAGAGGCTGAGGCTATAAGGGGGCAGTATTGAGGGAGGGGGGATGCTGACTTGCTGAGGGTGAAGGGTTGAGGCGCCGAAAGGGGTGAGGTTGAGCCTCGACGGGGTGGTGCTTAGTCTTCGACAGCTCAGGCGGCTGTCTAGAGGGGCGGTACCCGGAGCTGAGGGGGCGGGACTGAGCTGCTTAGGGGGCGGAGCTGAAGGGCCAAGGATTGAAGAAGTGTGGACCGAGAATGAGAAGATGCGGTGCCGAGAGGGCGGAGCTAAGGGACACGGGGGCGGGGTTTATGGGGAGAAACACCTGGGGGCGGGGCTGAAGAGCTGAGGGGCGAGGCTGAGGGACTTACTGGACGGAGCTGAGACTAAGGGCCGCGGCAGAGGAAACCCGGCGGAGGGACCAGAGGATGGAGGGGCGGGACTAAAGGATTTAGGGGGCGGGACCGGGACGAGGACGAGGGGCTTCGGAGCCGTGGCCCTGAGTTGCTGGGGCGCTGAAGAACAAGGCACGCGGGGTGGAGAGGCGGGCCCGGCAGGCGGCGCCCTCCCTCACAGGCGCCTCCTTCCTCTACGAGCTCCAGGCTCCCGCTCCCTCTCGCGTCGCAGCCGGCACTTTGCAAACTCCTCGCCTGCCCGTGGCGGCCGCAGCTCCGCGCCCTGCCGACCCCTGCGCGTCGGTGGGGCAGCGGGCAGCGGGGTGGCGGCGGCGCGGGGGAGCGGGAGGTGCCGAGGCACAGGGCGTCCGCCGGCGGAGGCGGGAGCCGAGGCGGAGCCGCGCCAGCCCCGCGCTGCCGCGCCCCCCGGGCCGAGCCCCGCTGCCGCGCCGCGCCGTGCCGCGCCTCCGTCCCCACCGCGCAGCCATGGCTGCGCCGCCGCCGCCCCGTTGCCCGCTCGCCTGAGGCGCGGCCATCCGCCGCGGGGACCATGGCGAGCGCCGCCGAGCCCCCGGGCACGGCGGCCGAGTACCTGCAGGAGCTGACCCGGATCGTCGCGGCGCAGCAGGAGCTGCTGGCGCAACGGCGGCGGCGCATCGAGGAGCTGGAGCGCCAAGTGGCGCGGCTGAGCCGTGAGAACGCCGGCCTGCTGGAGCGGCACCGGCGACACCTGGCCGCGTGCGCTCGGCGCCCGGACCCGGGCCCTTCGCCGCTCGGCGCCATCCCCGAGCTCGGCTGTCGCCGCGACAAGTAAGTGCCGAGCGGCGGAGCAGGCATTCCGGGGGCGCGCGAACTTCTCAGGGGGCCGTGGAGTGAGTCCCTCGGCCGGAGCCCGGCGCACCCGGGACCTCCCGGAGCTGCCACCCGGCCTGGCCTCGCCGCGCGGCTGTCGCGTGCAGCGCCCGCCCGCTCGGGGCCGCCTGGGCCACTCTTGCTTAGTGCTCTTCACACAAACCCTGCGCCGTCCAGCTTTGGGGCTCGTCCTCCTCCCCCAAGACACTAATTCCCCCGCCTCGACCCGAGATTACCCTGGCTATTTCGGACCGAGGATTAAGGAGCCGCCGAGGAGGCACAACCCCGCCACCCCGGCCCCTGACGTCCCAGGAGTTCCAGCCTGCAGCAGCTTCGCTGCCTCTGGGTGCTGGTGCCGAAGCCCTGCTGGCAATCTTCGGTGCCCATCTGGGCGTGGCTCGGGTTCCAGGCTAGGGGCTTAGGTGACGTTGGGGGTGGGCTTGCCGCGGTTGCGGTGAGCTCCCTGCCCACCCCTTCTGCGGCAGCCTTTGGAACTGTCAGGGGTCGACTAGAAAAAGTGCTATGTGGTCAGTAGTTCTAGAACAAGCGACCTGAGAGGCTTAGGGCATGCAGTGCTGGAGCAGGGAGTTCTGCTGGCCCCAGATAGGGACTCTAATTCGCTGGAGTGAGAATCCAGGCACTGGAACGGCGGCGTTTCCTCTACCCCAGGTCGGACTGTGTCCTGCTATGGACATGGGACAGAAGGCCTGCTACAGTCTGCTTGGAGCACTAGTTTAGGCATTTATGGAAGGGTTGGTCCACTCTTTGAAGGAAGAGAGTTGTATGTGGGGTGAGTGGGGTCCGAAGAGGCAGAGTGTGGCTGGATTCTGTGGCTCCTTAGGGGGCAGATTGAGATGTTATACCCACTTCTTCTTTCAGTTCATCTGGGAGGTAGGGGATTTGTGACTAGCTCCTGATCGGTGTCACTGACACAGAGCCTTCTTGCCACTCCAGAGCACAGAGAGGGAGGGAGCTCTTAGCTCTGAGGCTTTCCAGTAGTCCCTTTCACTGAAGCTGTGGGTCAGCTCATGTTAGATGCAAGGATGGAGAGCTAAGTCTGGGCTGCCGAAATGAAGTCCCTCACAGCATAGGGAGATGGCACCAGGGCAGGGACACACATTCCTGTTTTGATAGGGAACAGTGACACACTTTGACCGACTGATGCCTCACAACACTATCCCGGAAGATATTTTCCTTCTTTTCCTTCAAAGTCACCTCTACTGACCAAGTGGAGTATGTAGACAGGAGAACTCAGAGGGGCAGAGGTTTCTTTCCTTGCCTTGGGAAATCTCCATTTTCAATCCAGATGGTGGTCTTGGCTGAGGAAGTCAAGGGATGCAAATGCTGAAATTTTATTTCAGAAGCTTCCAGCTTGAGACTATCTGGCGTTTCCCCTACTAGAGGCTCGGACAAAACCTGTGTCACCTCAATAAAGTGTAGTGTCACTTTTAAGGAAAGCAATAGGCAGCACAGTTCTTGCTCTCTGTTCTAGGTCCAAGGCAGCTTGCAAACTTGAATATGCACACTAAGAGCCTGGACTTCTTTGGTGATTGTAGGTTCTCCGACCCAGCAAGTCTTGGGCAGGCTGGAGAATCTACTTCTCTTACAAGCTCTGGGACCTACTTCTCTCACAAGCTCTGGGACATTGTATGTTGCTGGCATGTAGACCCCATGATAATGAGTGAATGTCTGAGGAATGGGATAGGAAAAGGAACACGAGGTTCCCTTCAAGACAGCATTCTAGCCCTGTTGTTTGCCTGAAACTCCTTTCTTAGCCTTTTGGGGAAAGGAATGCCAATTCTTTCCTCTTCTGGCAGGATACCCCATATCCTCTAGTTCAACTGTTGTGTGCTTAGGACCCGTATCAGGATTTCTATGAATAAGATGATGGATGTGAAGGAGTGTGGGATGACTAATGCCCCCCCCAGAGCTTTTATTAAGTACCTGTTGTATGCAGAACCATGAGAGATAGTATTGAGAGATATGGGAAGAACCACAGGAAAGGAGAGAAGTAATGCTGCATAAAGAAAATAATGTGGGTAGATGAACTTGGGACTAAGGCTCAGCTCTGCACATCCCAGCTGGTGACTGTGGGACAGGTCACACCACCGTTCTCCACCTCAGCTTTTCTTAAATGCACACAAAGCAGGAATCAGCCTAACTGCCTTCCATTGTTTTTCCCTAAGGTAACAGGGAGAGGAAATGGGCGCCCTGTAGGTACTTCATGCAGTCTACATTCTTCCCATGTCTGCAAGTTTCTCATTTCTTTGGATCAGCTGATCCCAGGCAGGAGGAAAAAACTTAAAGGCTAGGTACAGGAGATCAAATGGGGAATGTGGAACTGTGGGGAAGGATTGCTGAAGCTGACAATCGTTATTGAGCTTGAGTTCCCAGAGGTGACAGAGCAGTACAAGATGACAGTTTTGGAGAAATGGAATTGGGGAACTGGGCTCTATTACTCCCTATCTTTGGGCATTGGTGATGCCATTCCCAGACTTCCCTGTCTGCATAGAGTGACCCTCATAAGACAGGGTCTGAGCCAGGCGGCGGTGGTGCACGCCTTTAATCCCAGCACTCAGGAGGCAGAGGCAGGCGGATCTCTGTGAGTTCGAGGCCAGCCTGGTCTACAAGGGCTCCAAAGCTATAGAGAAACTCTATCTCGAAAAAACAAAAAAACAAAAAGAGGGTCTGCTAAGCATACTGGCTGAGCAGGAACTGACTGACCCTTTTTAAGTAGTTGCTAGCCACTAGAGCATTTGTTAGAAGCTCCCTGCTCACTGCATAGATAGCTTCAGTGGTCCATTGCTTACCTTGAGATAAGAGTGAGCTTGATAATCACCTCACCAGATCCAAGATGCCTAGACATTCTAGAAGCTTTCAATCCCAGGAACCCTTAAGTTCTTTCTCAGAGAGTTTTCTTGTTTCTTGACCACTAGACCATCACTGATTCCCAGCAGTAGAGGAGAAGATTAAAACAGGGAAGAAATCCAGTCATTCATTCATGGTGCCTTTGCTAGCCTGCGAGTTGTTTCTGTTGTTATTGATGTTGATTTTCCCCCGGCATCAGAACTCATATGCAATGTTCAGTCAGCTATATTCTAATGATTCATGTCTAGAGCCACAATTCCCTCACTAGAGTTCGGGTACCTAGTGGGTGTTCAGACTATATCGTTCGAATGGGTGAGGGACTGGGAAGAAAAGGTTGATTGGAACCATCATGTAGCAGGTACTGATGAATGTACTGAACCAAGTTTAGGAGCACATGGCGATATTCCCTAAGGCTTTACTGCGTGCTCACACCTCATGCGTCATCATGCCCCATGGTACTGTTGTGAGACCTAGGCTCTGAGTGATCACATGCCTCATCTAAGCTCTACCATCTTGTTGTAAGCCAGTGTTGGATCTCACACTGTCTGAGTCCTGATCTTGCTCACCTACTGCCTGCCTTTCAGACTGGAATGGTAAGACCAGCTTTCAGGATTCTTTTTGGCTCCTGGCTATTGCTTGAGGGAGCCCAGCATGGGTAGATTCCTTCTGCCCTTTGGAATCTCAGTCACCAAGGCAGAGTTTTTGGTGGTGGTTGTATAAAGGGGCAAGGATGGAAGAAGGTGACCCCGTTTTAGCTTTTGATCCTCTGAATTTTCTTGACAGAAGGCAACATCAGCCTTAAGTGGCTGGGGAGAGACCCAGTGGAGCTGCCTCTTCCACCTTCTCATCTCCGGCCCTCAAGGGCTGTCACATCACACATCACTCCGAGAGGACGGTTTCTGAAGCTCTGAATTGGTGACTCACTCTGGGGGAGGTTTTCAGTGGCATTCAGTGTCTGTTGACTTACCAAACAATGTGCTCTTCCTGGGCTTGTGGTGACATTAACCATGATGATGGTGCTTCATTTCAGGGGCATGCTCAAGGGTGGCCATGGAAGAGGGGGTGGCAAAGGAAAGCTGGATTGTCCTAATTGGCAGCAGGCAGATGACACAGCCCTACTTAGGATGGTCCTGGCAAGGAGACTTTGAGTTATGTTATTCCTCAAAGTGAAATAGTACCAAAGCTGGGGTCTAGGGGCCCTGGAGCAGAGTGCTCTTATGTGCAGATTCCTTTCTCCCTTTGAGTAAAGACTAGGAGCCTGGGAGAGGCTGGGAGAGCCTTTTTCTCCTCTTCTGTGACTGTGCCTAAGAAACTGGTGGCAGGAGACACTGTGCTTATGTTTCTATTAAATAATATTCTTGTTCTCCCAGCTGAGATAAAGCCTGTATCCAGTGCTGGGAAGATGTCCCTGTCAGGAACAAGCTGCACCACACTTTAGGACACTTGTCCTAGTTGGACAAAATGTATTAAACTGTAAGGGAGCAGGGTGAGCCATTCTTATTTTTCCTGCAGATGGTAGAGTCCGCAGCAAGACGAGGGAGTGTTTCTCTGAAGCTCTCTCCCAGTCGTCTAACAAGCTAAGCAAATTATTATTTAACAACCTAGAAAATAAATCAGGGAATGCTTCTTTATCTTGCTGGAGCTGATGAAAACAGTGAGCTGTGCAGGGTGTGAAACTCAGTCAGGAGATGTTGGTGTTTTCGACGTGAGTGTTCATACTGGATACAGGCCACTGTGCCTGCAGAGACCTCAAATCCCTGGGCTTTGCCATGGGGAGGAAAGTGTGAGCACTTGGCCACAGAAGTCAGGCATTTGGGGACATCCATATGTTTTGTTATCAGGATGGCTATTTGTCAGTTGTTTTGTCTATGATGTTGTTTTGACAGCTGATTGTGCTATTTTATTTTTTTAATGGAAGAGCAACACTCGACTTAACTTGGGAAGTACACTGTTTTGTGCTTGTCAGAGTGTCAACTGGAATAATTACCACTGAGCCACCAGAGAAACAAACATAGACAACCTGAGAGTTTGAAAAGCACTGGAATCCAAAAAGGTGAAACTGTCCTATCTGAAATGGGGTAAGATCTACTGATGTGGTCTTGAGATCATCTGAGTTCAGTGAGTTTCCTGCTTACTGGCCCTGACCCAGTATAGACACAGGTCAGGCTGCAGCCCAGATCTCCTCCCCAACTGCAGGCTAAGTGGGACTGAGTGACACAGATAGAATTCCTGGGTAGCAGGTCTTCTCTGTGGATCTGATAATTTATTTTTTTTGATGCAATTAACTTTATGTTTTAATTGAGTTTATCTTTAATCAACATGAAAACAAAATTTCTGTACCTATGACTGAGGCACCACGTGAGCATCTGATAAATGTGTACATTGTACAATCATGTTATACATTGTTCCCAATTCTTTATGACAGGAATCCCTTTCTTTCAGGCTTTTTAGGTGAGCTGGCCAGAGTTGCTGTGCACAGTTTGTCATACTAAAGCACACCAGCACTGCTCATGTCTACCCAGCAACAACTTGACATGTATATAACACTGGTTCCCCATTTCTATTTTGCTATAATTTTTCAGCCCTCAGTAAGGATGTTGGGGCTAGAGAGATGACTCATCAGGCACATGCTGCCTGGCCTGATGACCTGACTTCTATTCCCAGGGACCCTCTTGCTGGAAAGAGAGAACAAGTTCCTATAATTGTTCTCTGACTTCCATATGTGTGTCATAGTTTTTTTTTTTTACTTTTTTTGTTTTATTTTATTTTTTTATAATTTATTTATTAAAGATTTCTGCCTCCTCCCTGCCACCGCCTCCCATTTCCCTCCCCCTCCCCTGATCAAGTCCCCCTCCCTCATGAGCCCGAAGAGCAATCAGGGTTCCCTGCCCTGTGGGAAGTCCAAGCACCAACCACCTCCCTCCAGGTCTAGTAAGGTGAGCATCCAAACTGCCTAGGCTCCCCCAAAGCCAGTACGTACAGTAGGATCAAAAACCCATTGCCATTGTTCTTGAGTTCTCAGTAGTCCTCATTGTCCACTATGTTCAGCAAGTCTGGTTTTATCCCATGCTTTTTCAGACCCAGGCCAGAGACAGACAGAGACCCACATTGGAGCACCGGACTGAAATCTCAAGGTCCAAATCAGGAGCAGAAGGAGAGAGAGCACGAGCAAGGAACTCAGGACCGCGAGGGGTGCACCCACACACTGAGACAATGGGGATGTTCTATCGGATCTGATAATGTAGAATTATGTAGAGTGCACTGGCCAGTATTACATATGGAAAAGACCTCTGTTTTTATCAATAAAGCATGGCAGCTTTGTTGTTGCAATACCCCCTGTGACCCTAACTGTCCTAGGCTTTCTCTGGAGAATCTTTAAGGGTTTCTCATTACTAGTCCCTGGACAGTTAGCTATCCTCTAGCAGTGGGTTAGAAGATGTGCTCCTCCTGTATCTATCTTCTAGTGGCTCAAACTTGGTAAGTCCCAGCCTCTCTAAGTCAGTACCAGTACAAATGAGAGTTAACCATTTCTGTAGAAGGAGATCAGACTTATGCACTGCCTGTGGTGTTTGTCACCGAGGGCTCAGTAGATGGTAGCTTTGGAACAGGGTTAGCTAGGGCATTGAAATTGCTTTTAAGGATTGTTTAGACCCAGCATTTTCAAACATACAGAAAAGTAGGAAGAATCATGCAGAGCAGAACACCACTTCTCGTTCCTTCCCTCCAGGTTCTGCAATTAAAGTTTTTCAATATTTGCTTTATTGCATACCTCTGTACCCTTGAGGGTGCTTGGAAGAACATGGATGGGGAGGGAACATTTATGGAGTGCCTACTGTGTCCCAGGGATGGGGATCAGTGAAACAGACATGTGATTGCCACTTCCTCTATTCACCCTGTTCCTGGGCCACACAGGTAGGCAGGATTCTTGTCCTCTGTTAGGGCAACTTCCTCACTTCCTTCATTTGGAAACATGACCAGGGATAGAGCTTGGAGTAGGAAATGGGGCCAAGCAGTGTGCAGGCCTAGAGTATGTGAAGTAAATGTTGTCTTTGGGCACCAACAGGCTTCATGCAGGAGGTGTTACTTGAGTTAGGGCTTTAGGAGCAAGAAAGGAGACCGTCAAGTAGGTGAGACAGAACCACACTTGTATCACAAGTGCCCTGAGTGACTGGAATGTCTATGAATGGGGACAACTGGGCAGAAGAGGCCAGACAGGCACAGATGCCTGACAAAGTTATCCTGAGCCACAGATGAGTCTGACAAAGTTATCTTGTTCAGGACCGAGATGTCAGACTGGCAGGGGTTAGGGAACAAAACTAGGTTAACCCTTTCCAAGTTGTACCTTTTCTATATCTTGATTTAGAAACATCTGTCTTTCCTACCAGGGAGAGGCCAAAGCTACAGAGAAATAGGAGAGAAAGGTTGTAGAGACAGTTTAGCAGTTAAGAACACTTGTTACTCTTGCAGAGGACTTGGGTTCAGTCCCCAACACCTACATGGTGGTTCACAAACATCTGCAACTCCAGTTTCACCCTTCTCTAACCTCCGAGGGCATCAGTCATGCATGTATGTACATGCATACATGCAGGCAAAACACTCATGCATACAAAATAAAAGAAACTACTCTTTGGGGTGGGGGCTTTGAAACAGGGTTTCTCTGTATAACAGTCCTGGCTATCCTGGTACTCACTTTGTAGAACAGCCTGGCCTTGAACTCACAGAGATCTGCCTGTCTCTTCCTCCCGAGTGCTGGAACTAAAGATATACATCACTCCACCTGGCATTTTTTTTAAAACAACTCTTAAAAAGGAAAATAAAAGAAAAGAGAGAAAGTCTTGCTTTCTGACCTTAGAATGCATCAAATTACAGCAGTTAATGTTAATGTTATTAAGTTAATTAAGCTCTTTAGGTTCTGTATATTGGGTACTGTATACCTTTTTCTTTTTCTTTTCATTTTCTTATTTCTTCCTTCCTTCCTTCCTCCCTCCCTTTCTTTCTTGCAGCAGGGTCTTATGTATGCTCGGCTGATTTTTAATTTGCGATGTAGCCAAGGATGACCGTGAACTTCTGATTGTCTTACCTTCACATCCTGAGTGCTGAGACTACAGGTGTACGGTGCTGTGGGTCAAAGTCATGCCTCTGTACAAGCTAGGTGGTGTCTCTTCAAACTGAGCTCTGTCCGTTGCTCCAGATTCTTTCTTTGTCTGCATCGACACTGGAACCTCTTGACAGGCATGGGCTTTATCGTTCCATTTCATAGATACGAAATCTCAGACTTTTTAGCAGTTTCCCCACCGTCCTGACAGATGCAGGATATGTACCCAGGTCTGCCTGCCCACCTGGTCAGTATGCCTCACTGCACAATGTAGCTCTGGAGCTGCCCATAGGTGTATTCATTACAGTGTGAAACATCTGAGGCCCTTCTAGGTGTGCTACAGTTCAGTCACCCAGACCTTTGACTTAAGGAGCTAGCAATAACTCCAGCTTTGTCATTTACCCAGAGACAGCAGTCACTTTAAATTTGAGCATCAGATTTAGTGTCTTGGTGCTACTTGGGTCACCTTGCAGAAAAAAATTTTGCTTCCAAGATCTCCTATCCCATCATGGCAAAACAACCTCAGTGGCAGTACCCAGCTGGCAAGCATGTGTGAACAGACATGGGAAGGGTTCTCCAGTTTCTCAACCAATATTGGACACTCTTTGAGCCAATTTGAATTTCTTTCCCACATATGTGTGTTTCCTAACCTTTTGGGGTCCTCTCCGTGTTCTGCAGCTGGCTTGTGGCATATTCTGCAACATGACCAAAGTGCTATGTGAGATTCTGCTGTTTCTACCAGCTTCATTGCCCAAATGACAAACCTATGTTGGTGGCACTGGGGGGCAGCCTTAGAGACCTTGATGGGGATGAGACTTATGCATGGGCTGCAGGGGTCCATGAACAGCTTATAACGGAATGGGAACTGATGGGATAACAAGTGTGGAAAACCCAAGGACAAATTCCAGAGAGGGCCAAGCTTTGAGCTCTACTATTTTCTGCTCCTGGGAATGATTCTCTCTGAGCCTTAGTTTCCTTATCTCTACTCTGGGACAGTGATAATTGGATCCCCCTCTCAGAGTTACCTCCGGCAGGAAATATTCCTGGTTTGGTTGAGGCACAGGGAAGGTACCAGTGTATGAGGGGGATAGCTTGTGATGGGAGGGTGAACAGGTGGGGTAGAGGAACGGGATGGTGGGGCAAAGTAAGCAGGGCTGTGCAGACTCATTAGAGACTTTGGCTTTAATCTGAGGAAGACAAGAGTCCTTAAATGAACTTATATGTTGAGAGAACCTTGGGCTCCTGGGCAGACAGGGACAGTGAGACAGGCTACAGTAGGTGTAGCAGGACATAGGAATGGCCCAGGTGGTTCTAGGAGGGGTGGGATGTGTACATATGTTTTGGATAAAGGCATGTGATTCCCTGCAGTCTCTCCACCCACGACAGTCGTCTTCCCAGATGGAAAGGAGAAAGACCCACTCAGCCAGGAGAAAGAGTCTCCAGATGGGAGGTTGCCATTTGGGGCCTTGTTGCCTGCAGTGGCTTTTGGAATAGTGAGTGAGTGGGCTGGTGACATCCCTGGAGCTACTTCCAGTTCTCAGTACCCAGAGGAGCGTCATTTACCTACCTCTTGAGAGGTGTAGTTCAAGAAGGGTTGCTTGCTCTCCTTAACCTGGCGGGGGCTTTGAGGTGGCTCTCTGATGAGTTCATATGTAAGGAATGGATAGCACTATGTCCAAGACATAGACTCTGTCACCAAGTATTCCTCTATCGTGAACAGGCTGTTTCCTCAGATCAGTGCTTTTGCCTTACACTGCTTCCAATTTATTTATTGTAAAACAGGACTACAGAGCATCACTTAGCTCCTAGTGGCAAATCATTAGTGCACATGAATGTACAGGAGGCCATGCTAAGTTGTGTCACTTTTGTTCTTCCTGGGCTGAGAAGCTTGTGTGCAGTGTAAGTCACAAGGTTAGAAACAGATGATTAGAGCTTTGACATGCATCTTATCTATCTACTACTTACCATTCTGCATATTTAGTACAACAGAGTTTGAGTCCAATTCTTTGTAAGACATACTGTCTTCATCTGGTTAGCCTTTAGTTACGGATTCTTGCCATGTTTTAAAGTATCAGAGACTTAATGTCATTAAAACCAAATGGATTCCCTAACCCTTTCCCCAAAGCAGAGCTATCTTGAATGCTCTGCCTCCTCCTTTCACACTCTACCATATGCTTATGTCTCTGGTTAACCTTCCTGAGGTCTTCTTTTCACCCATTTCTTACTTTGAGGGGCCTCAAAGGCTATCTTTCTCTATGTGTAGAAGTCTTTAAATATGGTGGATTTTCAACCATAGGCTAGCTTCCTTGGCCTCCCTGGCACCTACAGTGAGCCAATCACAGGGAGGCAAAGGTGGTGGAGGAGGTGGTGGTTTGAAGGAGAATCAGCCAAGCACATCAATTGAGAGGTATCGTCTTTTAGGGCCCTCTTTGGATTTTAGCCCGTTATGTTTTAGCCACACACTTTATGTAATTTCAGTTCTTTTTAATTAGTGGGGCTCATTTCAGAGATTCAAAATACGGTCTATGTAGGAAAATTCTTCATTTACATTAGAGAATAATATGTATTCTGCTTGTCGGATGGAGGATTTTGTGTCTGTTAGGTCTAGTTGATTTGTGGTGTCATTTATACTTTCTGTTTTCTTGTTGATTTTACACCTATGTTTAATGCTGGCATTAAAGGTATTCACTACAATACTGGCTGGTGAGCCATTCTAATTCTATTTTTGTTACTGTTGTCTAGTATACCTCTTTCCATTCTTTTATTTTCAGCCTATTTGTGTCTTTGATCTAAAGAATCTTGTAAATGGCATGTAACTAGATTTATGCATTTTGCCAATCTTTGCCTTTTGATTGTAACATCTAATCCACTTAGATTTAATATATCATTTATAAAGTAGGATTTATATATGCAATACTGTTACTCTTTGTTCTTATCTCTATTCATTACTTCCTTTTGTGTTAATTTGATATATTTCTAATGGTTTATTTTAATATCTTTCTTGCTTATCTTTATTTGTGATTTTTTTGTATTGTTTTGCTTTTTGAGACAGGGTGTGTGCGTGGCCCTGGCTGTCCTAGAACTATTGCTGTAGACCAGGAGGCCAGGTTGGCCTTGAGTTCAGATTCAGAGATCCATCTGTCTCTGCCTCAGAAGTACTGGGATTGAAGACATGCACCATCATGCCTGGTTATAATTTACCTTCTTTTGTAAATGACAATAAAACCTGTAGCAGGCAATAGTAACCGAAAGAAAACTACAGTGACAGCACCAGTCAGGTATGGTGGCAAACATCTTTAATCTCAGCATTCAAGACACAGAGGCAAGCAGATTTCTGTAAGTCTGCGGCTAGCATAGCCAACAAAATGAGCTCCAGTCCAGCCAGGGCTACATGGCGATACCCTACCAAAAAACTAAAAAAACATCAATAGCAAAAAACATAATAAATTTTAAGAAAAAGATTGCTACTGTGAATAAGGAAAGTCTAAAGTGGGCAGTCTCTCAAGAAGACATAACCATAACAAACAGACATGCACTAAGTGACAGAACCTCAAGATTCATGAAACAAAACTGACGGAAATAAAGGAGAAACAATTCAAGAATAATAGGTACCAGGTGGTGGTGCACACCTTTAATCCCAGCACTCAGGGAGGCAAAGGCAGGCGGATCTTTGTGAATTTGAGGCCAGCCTGGTTTACAGAATGAGTTCTAGGACAGCCAGGGTACACAGAGAAACCCTGTCTTGAAAAACAAAAGAAACAAAAGAGTACTAGGCAAGAACATCAATACCTGACTTTCAACAGTGAATAGAACCAGATACAGAACTCATGCTTCATCCTTACCTAGAGAGAATGAGGGCAGGGGCAGGAACTAGTCAAGGATGTTGGCAGGAAGGCTCATAGCCTGGGGGAGAAGCTGACAAACATGGATGCAGATCTATGACAAACTCTGTAGGCACAAGGGAACCAGCCCAGAATCTCTGTGGGAACAAGGAGAACAAGCCGTCTTTGCCATCTTTGCTCTTCATATAACAGGGCCCTGTCCTCACTAGTTCTCTCTCTCTCTCTCTCTCTCTCTCTCTCTCTCTCTCTCTCTCTCTGTATTTGTGTATGTGTGTATAGGTGTATGTGTTTGTGTGCATGTATATGTTTGTGCAGGCCATAGGTCAATGTTACATGTCTTCCCCAATCCCTCCTCCATCATATTTTGGGGAGCAGAATGGAGTGGGTCTCTCATTGACCCAGGAGCTCACCATTTCGGCTGTTTCCACCTCCCCAGTCTGAGATTACAGGCACAGGTACTGCTTCTGACCATTTTTTTTTCTTTTAAACATGGGTGTTATGAATTTGAACTCAGATCCTCATGCTTGCATAACAGGCACTTTACTGACTGATCCGTTTCTCTAGATCCTCATTAGATTTTAATGAATAGTTAGCGAATGAAAGAATCAATAACCCAATGAGTCAACCAGTCAGCCATCCACTTACTTTAAGTGTTCTATTTGTTACTGTGTAAGAAATGAAAATTTAGTCTTAAACCCACACATAATTTTATTTTATTTCAAAATTTTTGAGTTCAAGTTTGGGCAAGGCCTGGGTAGGCTATTCTCTTCCCTATACCATCAAGGGAAGTTGCTTTGTAGTATTTAACTGGAGATGGACTTATTTGTAGGATAACCAAATGCTTTTACTCACATGGCTGACACCCATGGAAGGGTTTAGACAGTTGAGCTTAACTGGAACCACTGACTGGAGTGTCCATATGAGCCTCTCCAGCACGGTAGACTCTGGAGAGTCAGTCCAGAAAAAGAATGTCCTGAAAGGCCTGGGAGGTAGATGTGAGACTCCTTTTGACATACTCTTGAAAGTGAAGGTCACCTCTGCCAATCTTGTCATTCAACCAGGTGGAAAGGCCAGCATAGATTCTTGAACATGGGACTTGGCCCTGTTCTAGTTGGGGTTACTGTTGCTGTGCTGGAACACCATGGTCAAAAGTAACTTGGGGAGCAAAGGGTTTATTTGGCTTACACTTCCCCATTATTGTTCTTCACTGAAAGAGGTAAGAACAGGTACTCAAATAGGGCAGGCTTTGATGAAGGAGTTGATGCAGAGGTCATGGAGGGGTGCTGCTTACTGGCTTTCTCCTTAGGTCTTGTTCAGCTTGCTTTCTTATATAATCCAGGACCAGTCCAGTGTTGGCATTACTCACAGTGGCCTGGGACCTCCCCCACCAAACACTAAGAAAATGCCTCACCTTGCCTACATCACCTTATGGAGGCATTTTCTGTATGGGCTTCCTGTGTTAGCTTTCTGTTACTCTAACAAATTACCTGAGATAATCAGCTTAAATAGAGAAAGGTTTATTGTGGCTCACAGTTTTTCTGAGGTTTTAGCCCATAGTTGCTTGGCCCCATTGCTTTTGGGGTTGTGGTGAGATAGAACACCATGGCTACAGCACATGAGAATGGAAGCTGTGCCATGTGCCATGACAGCTGGCAAGGTAAGTAGAGGGGTAGAGACTAGAGTTCTTCAGTGTCCCCTCAATGGCCTAGAGATCTCCCATGAGGCCTCACCTCTGAAAATTTTCCTCATGGGCTTAGGAGCCAAGCTCTTAACACACGGCCTTTGAAGGGGGCATTCCAGATGTGGATACGAAAGTCACTCAGAGAGGTTGGTGGTATGTCTGAAGAGGCCAGTCCCTATAGGGCTGAGGGTGCTTCCCATGTCTGGGATCTGGCCTGTGTTCTGGCTGAGGGCTGGCTAGGGCAAGCAGGATCCTCTCTCTACCCAGTCACACTGAGAGTGCTTACCCATCTCATCTTCATTTCCCACACTCAGAGCTGTATTTTTAACTCCTGCCATATGGTGAAGCAGCCAAAACACCCAGGAGGGAGTCTGGGGAAAATCATATTCATGGATACAATGTTGATAACGTCAGCCATGAGGGTCCCAGTTCTCATTCCTGCCTCTTCCCTCCTGTTAACTCATCATGAGCAGTGTCATCCTGCTGGGCTGTCATCTTGCCAGTGACTCAGGGAACATCTTTAAGACCTCTGGCCAACATGGGGACGGGCCCTGTGTTGGAGACAGTGTTCACATGTGATAGTGGAGTCTTGAGATTTTAGGGACATGCTGTGGGGTGTGCCGTATTGGGGCCCTCTCTAATGTAAATAGGCACCAGGTTGTGTCCTCCTATTTCTCCCCTTCATGCTCCCTCTTTCCCTCTATTTTTTTCTTTATGTCTACTGGATATTGCTGTCCTTTTACTGTGTCTTCTGAAAGTTCTTGTGTTGCAAACCTCATTGCTAAGGTCTTATGTGTTAATAGTGTTTGGAGTAGTAGCCTTTGGGAGGTAATTAGGATTAGATGAGGTCTTGAGAGTGGGATCCATGACAGCTTTAGAGGCTTTGTGAGAAATGGAGGAGACCCAAGTTAGAGTGCTGCTCTGTTTCACAAGTAGTATGTTCTGTATGTCAGTACCGCACTGGCCCTCACAAGTTTCTCGTTATTATGTTCTGGTCATGCCAGCTTCCAGAACGTGATCCCAGTAAACCTCCATTCTTTAGTAGCAATTCAGTTTCAGGCTTGCTGATAGCAACTGAAAAGGGAAGTCAGCTACAGATACATATATCTGCTGGCATGCTTTCTCTTGCTCACAAACATGCCCAAGGCAGGGTGGCCAAGTGTTGGTTGATTTGTTCTATGCTTTCCCACATGCCCAGGCATCACTTGTCTCAGACACGTGCCATTTTTGTGCCTCATACCATTCTCTGGCTAGAAACCTCATCCCACACCCCTGTTTCTGCTTTCTGAACCTTCTTGGAAGGATGGGCTCCCTATCTTAGCCTCTTTTCTCTTTGACACATATTAGAATAAATCTCCTCTTTATATCCAGTTTACTCTCATAGCCCTGGGTCTCTCCGGCAACATTCCAACTTCTCTTACTCCTGTTTGACTGCCTCTTCTCTCTCTGGGAGTAGGAACCAGTAATACCCTGTTCACCTTTGAGTGCCTACCCCCAACTGCTTATATTTAATGCAACATATTTCAAATGTATTATGATTGTTTTGTGTAAAAGACCAAAGGTTTCCAAAGTGGTTCACATATGCCCCTGATGTGAATTTGTAGTTGAGGAACCGGATAAAACCAGGTTGGAGCTTCTGTTTCTATGCATTGCCTAGTCTCACTCTGCAGCTTGTTTTTGCTGGGCTCCTCAGTGATGTGTATGATGTCAGTGAAGTCTTATCTTCATGTTATTTGTAAATACATGAATTCATTTATCAGGAAATATTTCTAAAAATTTCTCCTGTTTGGGGAATCTCATAAACAATTCTATTATTTAACCAAGGCATGGTGGTGCATGCCTTTAATCCCAACACTCAGGAGGCAGAGATAGGCAGATATTTCTGAGTCTACATAGTGAGTTCCAGGTTTGGTTGGGGCCACATAGTTCGGATTCTGTCTCTAAAACCAAAACAAAAGAAAAAAGAAGAAAAAGACTGCAACTTATATCTTGTATTTTACCCCCAGCACTGCAAAATGTTGCTGCTAATAATGATGATGATGATGATGATAAGTCTCTGACCTTGATCACAGCTAAGTTTTAGCTGCTTTCGTCCTCTTCATGACAGCTGCTTTCCTGGCTTGAAGTGTCATTAGAAGATGGACTCAAACACACATTGAATACTGCCAATGTTAATTGATTAGTGTTATACACACAGGCCCATTTTATAGATGAGAAAATGGAGACCCAGAGGTGAAGCCTCCTTCCTGGCTGGGCTGGATGTGGTTTGTGTAACTGAAACCTAGTGCTGTTTGCATTCTTGCCATGTTTGGGGCCCACTGTACACCCGTGGTTGAGCTGTTGGGCTCTGCTTTGTAGCTGGTGGAAGCTGGTTTCTATTGCTCTGATTTCTTTAGAGGACAGTCCTGCTGTCAGTGGTCTCATGGTTGTCTCCAGTAGATCCCCCCCCCCCCCAGTAACCTGAACCTCTGATTGGAAGAGGTCAAGATTATGTCTGGGAGATCCCACTGAGAGGCTTATCCAGGGTACAGGGATGGGTTGTTAAGGTAACTGGTTCACCACCCTCTTCCCAGATCTTTATTTACCACATGCCAGCAATTCTATCTTCTTCCACTGGAGACCAGGGAGAAGGAGAAATATTTGTTCCTTTGTCATGATGACAGCCTGTCTTCCTTACATAGAATGTTTTGTTGTGAAATGTAATTTCTTTGATTCCTGTCCTAGACTGGCCCTTTGGGTTGCCTAGCCCTTTCTACTGTTCTAACAACCTTGTACTGTGTAACTTCTGGACCACAGTAGCTGGTTTCTTGCAGCCCAGAAACTAGTTTAAGGCACTAACAGATTGGGTATCTGGTGACTCTGCTCTCTAGTTCACAGGTGGCAACTTCTCCCTGTTGTCACATGGCAGAAGGGACAAGGGAGGACTCTAGGGCCTTTTGATTAAGGCCACTAATTCTATTTGTGGATGGTTTGCTTTCTTGACCTATCACCAGCCATAGGCCCCATTCTTAACTCCATTACCTAGCAAGTTAGGATTTCAGCATAGGAAATTGGGGTAGGAAAATCTCAGACCATGGCAAAGCCCAACCTAATTGTCAGTTCTGTAGATGTGAGTGGGGACAGCTGGGATACAGCCCATGGCCCCACCTTCCTGCCCCTTGGTCTTACTACATGGTGGAGAAGCAGGTGCTTCTTTGAACCTGTGACCTGTGAAGACTGGGAAAAGAACTTGCTGGAACAACCACCTAGGCTGTAGAGGCAAGGGGATGTGGAGAGAGATAGCCCCAGAATCTCTGCCCCTATGTCTGTACCATCCTTTGGGGACTCAGTCAGCTTGAACTGTATGATCTTTATGTGATCTCTTTAGAGGGGTCGGTTTTTTACTTCTTTAGGTATGGCACCTTCTGACTAAGTTCATACCTTTTCTCCCTGAATGGTTCTGCTCTGGAGCTTGATTTTCATACCTATCACAGGCATAATTGAAAACAACACACCAGTCACTACCTCTCCTACACGGAGAGCTGGGGCTGTTGGGTCTGCTGGACCTGCACAACTGGTTAGGTCTCTAGAGTCTCCTGGTTTAAAGACATCCCTATCAGGATCTGGGTCTCAGAAGCCTGCAAGCTCACCCCATCCGACTGCTTAGTAGACCGAGTTCTGCCTTGTGTCTGTGAAAGGTCAGTGCTTGGTTAGTTACATGCGTGATTGGTCATTGGATAGTTCCCAGTTATGAGACGTCAGGCATGTCTGAGGCTCAGGTTCTGATTCCACTTTGAGGTGCAGGGGCTGTGACATTGAGAATGAACAGTGTCACTTCTTGGATCCTAATCTTCAAATGCAGTTTAGTTGAAACCAAATTGCTGAGGTGGGTGGGCATGCAGAGAGCTGTGACTGCAGGCTGGCTTCATCCTGAAGAGTCCAAGAAATGCTTCTTCATTTGGAACATGGGTATAAGACTGTGGTGAGTCCCTAGCAGGCAGAGTCTGTAGTGTGCTAAGTATGCAGAAGACACAGAGACGTGAATCAGTTTAGAGGCAGAGATGGAAAAAGCTAGAGAGATGGAAGAAGTAGAGAAGGGGAAATAGAAGAGACCCAAAGAAATAGAGAGATAGGGAGGAAAACAAGGAGAGAGGGCAGAGGAGAAGAAAAGAGAGAGGGGAGACAAAGATCTCAGATGGAGAGAAAGGCAGAAAAGCAAAGAAACAGAGACAGAAGGATGTAGCTCGGAGACAAGCTCCATAGAGGCAGAGGTTGACAGGCACCAGGCCCTGTGTCTGGGTTAACCTTCCTTGCCCCCCTTCCTTGCCTTCCTTCCCCCATGCTGAATTCGTCATTAATGTATTCATGTATTCCTTCACCTAACAAGCCCTCTCAGAGCACCTCCAAGTGCCAGCCTTCTTGCAGGGTGAGGCTCCATCAGTCCTCAGGGTGCCAGGCTGATGGGGCAGGAAGGAGGTGGATGAGTGGGGAGGGGGTGCCAGGCACGTGGCAGAAAATGCCACACATTTGAAGGTGATGCTTGTGCACGTTCGTTTTGACATTGGTGGGAATCTGTACAAGAATGAGTGAGACTCGGGTGGGAACAGAAGAAATGGGCCTGCTTTCCCCATGTGCTTCACATCTATCATTTGCCCTGCTGCCTAGGTGCCCATTCTATGTGGGTTATTCAGAAGCCTGAAGCGTTCCACAGACAGGCTGGGCCTGCTGCTGCTTGGATTTGAAAACCAATTTGTGTTTCAAAAGAGGAAGTGTGACAGGCAGTGAAGTGACAGGCAGTGAGCCTGAACCTGAGACTGGGAAAAAGGCAGAATGTGGCTGGCTTCCCTTACTTGTTGGGACCTAAGCAGCTTGGGCATGCAGAAAAGCGTGTTTTCATCTGGCCTTGCAGAAGTCCCCCCACGTGGCCCCTGCTGCTAGCCTACTCAGAAGCGGAGCTTTGGGGCTATTTATATCCACTCCAGCAAATCTTTTGATCTTGATGATCCTGGGCAAAGCTTCTGTGGTGCTGGCTTTTGCAGGCTGTCCCCCAAGACTGACATGAGCAGGGAGAAAACGCGATTCTGAGGGTGGCAAGGTTAGGAGGCTTCCTGTTCACACCTTAGCTTGGGACCTTAGAGTCTGGACAGCCAGCTCACACCCAGCCCTGTGTGTCACTATCTTCTCAGTGTTTTTCTGTCCTTAGGACAGGGAACACTATTAAGAACTGGCATTAGTTGAAGACCTACTATGTCTTAAGTACTTTACTTTTTTCCACAAAGGATTACTTTAGTTTTAAAAATTATGGATGTGGGAAGGATACTCATTGGGTAAAAGCACTTTCACCTTAACCCTGATAACCCAAGTTTGAATCAATCAAGTGAAAGCCAGACTCAGCTCAAATGTCTAATCTCAGTGTTCCTATGGGGAAATGGGTTGCAGAGCTTATAGGCCAGTTAGCCTGCATACACAGCAGAAAATACCAGAGACTTTGTTTCAAACAAGGCAGAAACCGACGACTAACATTTGGGGTTGTTCTCTAACCTTCGCATGCACATATATACCCCTCTGCATTCACGCACACATGCATACACACAAACACTGTTGCAAAAAATCTTGATAAATTTATACTGTATACAATGTATAGAATTTTTACTATCTTTAGATGTGTAGTTCAGTAGTACTGCATATGCTCATGTTGTATAGCCCTCAGGACAACCAAGCTCCAGAGCTCGCCCATCTTCCCACACTCACTCAGCACTACCCTTATACCTTCCTGCCCTTGACACTCACCACGCTATTCTGATTTCCTAGGAATGACACACAAACAGAAGTCTCAACACCTGCCTTTTGTTATTTAGTTGAGCACCACAGTCTCAAGATCTGACCTACTGTAGCAGTTGTCATCCTTCTAGAAATGGAGTAAGATTCCATGGTGTGCCTCTACCAGAAGTTGCTTCTCCAGAGTCAGGGACCCTTGTAACTCCCACCTCACTGCTGTTGGGCATGGTGCAGCTTAGCAGGCAAGTAAGGACACTTCTCTGAAGCCAGGCTTGCAGCATACAGGGTTGGTACCAGAATGGGAGTATGTTTTGGGGTAACATGCCAGGTAACCCTTTAGGTAGGCATTGTTATCTAGTAATGAATAAGGATAAGGGTGGGTTCAGGGCAGCCACTCGGTTGGTCAGTGGATGGGTGGTTACCCTGAGAGGTGTGCGTCTCACTCCTTCACTTCTCTCTTCAATAGGGAACTAATTATAATTTTTAAACCAAATTACTTTTGAATAGGTGCAAAAATAGAATGAGATCAATGGAACTGTCACCCAGCTTCTCCATCACCAGAATTTTACCTTTTTAAATTTATTCCCTCTGCTTTTAGCCTCTTCCCCTTGGGGGTTTCCATGTGCTTGTGGCTGTTCCCAGGCCTTTCCCAGTCCCATCTCTCATTGCAGTTCCCTTATCATCCTTACTTTCCTTCTTAGTACCAGTTTCTGAGCTGCATGTGGATTTGTTTACTTATTAGATGTCTCTCTGAGGGATGTGTGCCACTGGAGGACACTTTTGCCTGTCTTACTTCCATCGCTTCAGCAGGTGATATAGTAGGCCTCAGAGCAGCCGTTGGGTGACTGCTTATGTATTGCTAGCATTCTCTCGCTTCCCTGCTTGTTCTGCGTGGCCTCATACTGCAGCCTAGGAGCTGAAGGATACATTGGCCTGGTCTTGACTTACACAAGGGGGAGTCTAGCTTGGTAGCCTCTTACTCCATTATGCCTGGTTCCATACTCTGGACTGACAGTGATGAAGTCTCTGCTGCTGCGTTTATTAGTTGGGCTTGTTGGTGCTCTGGCTACTCCTGATGCAGAATTCTCTGTGCTGGTGGTGGCTGCTTTGTTGACACTGTAGCCCTAGCTACAGTTTGCAGGTATCTCCCACTGTCTACAGCAAGTGATAACTGCAGTCATATCCCTTCTTTTTCCTAACCCCTAGTGCAGAGGATCGAGCTAATCACACTGACTGGAGCCAAAACAGTCATCGTTGCTGTCCAGCCAAGGTCTCTCTATCCCTGTGTGGCCATTTATTCCCCATCACCATGTCTACCTGCTCTATCCCCTGATGCCTAAGCTTTCTTTTCTGCTGGGCAGTGTCCTTGTCCGTTGTTTCCTCATTCAGTGAGCACTGCCATTTGTATTTTGGTTTGCCATAAGCTAAATCCCTTTATTCACTGTTGTTTCAGTTGGCTGTTGTTTGGCTATACCATTGGCTGATGAAGACCTCTCCCAGTCAGCCCTGGAGTTCTTACCCTCATCCCAGGTACAAATGGTCTGTGATGGGGGCCATAGAAGTTCAATGCCCGGCCACAGGTAGAACATCTCTGGCAAGCTTACTCTCTGATCTCTGTGGGATCAGACCTGGATGAACTTTCTTGTTAGTCCTTTCCCCCTTATCTACACTTGAATGAAACCCATCAGTCCATAGGGAACCTTTTCCTGAGGCTTCTCCTATTTCTGCTTGTGCTGTGTGCTCAGGTATGTTAGGTTCCTTCTAACCTGGCTCTGCATCTAGCATTTGTCTTGCCACCTGATCAGAACCCAGGGAAGGGTGCCACCCTACTCTGTTATCTACTGCTCCAGGCATGGGTGCCTCAGCTGCCTTTAGTTTGGGTTGTGTTCAGCGTGGCATCTTCCTGTAGGGTGTTGTAGGAGGATGTGAGAATGCCCTTGGAGCTCTGAGGGTATCGCATCTGGTCACCAGTGAGCACATGAAATGGATCGTCCTCTTGAAAAGCATTATAGGTGATGCTTCTGCCCATGTCCACGTAAGGCATTGCTATCTCTACTTTCACACCCTCCAAGGCAAAGGTATGGATTTTCTGATTTTCAAGTTCTCTGGAGGTGTCTGTTACTCCAGCTCAGCTCTTGCTCCTCATCCCAGGTCCCCCTATAAACTGTTCTTTCTAGCTCCAGGGTAATAGCTCATCTTCCTGCTCTCTCACCTTTGTGTGGACTGCACCTCTGCCTCACCTACAGCCTGCAGTCAGTGACTAAGCCCAGATTTTGCCTCCACTGGGAAGCCTTCCTAGCTCTGGCTTCGCTAGGCAACCTGGTGTCAGGTTGGCCTCCTGAGACCTATAAAGCCATTCATGCCTGTAAAATAATTAGCAAAAAAAAAAAAAAATCCTGTAGGGCCCTGTCTAGTCCTCTCTGTGAGGGAAAACTTTTTCTCTTTGCTTCCTGCTTCCTACTTGGATTTGTATTTCTTCTGCAGGAGGCAGTGTAAAAGGAAATCATCCTAAGGGTATGGTCCAGACTGATACTAATGCTCAGATGGAAAAAGGCCTGGGAGTCACCAACAGCTTGTTTCTCTATCTCTGTGACAGTGACCTCTAGCCTGGGCCATGCTAGGGAAGCCCAGGTGTGGGCCTCAGTTGTAACCTGGCTCTTTAGAGGCCTTTTTACTTCTTGCAGCCTCAGTTTCCTCATTTGTGAAATGGCCTAATGACCTGCCTTTCAGGAGTCCAGAGTGTCAGGAGGGCTCGTCCTGCAATTCCTCAGCAAGGCCTGCCCCCCCCCCCCCGTCCCCCAGTTTTGTCACAGTCCCTGGGGATCCTTTGCCATCCGGGGATGGTTAGGCTGAGGGTGGCACTAAGTGATTGAACAGCATGAGCTCTGCCATAAACTCTGGGTGGGGCATGTCTACAACTCGGTGTGTGGCCTCTGTACTTCACAGGGCCTTTCTGTGCCTTAGTTTCATCTGCAAAGTGTGATAATGAGCGTCCTTCTCAAGCTTGTTGAAGGTGAGGATATCCAAGATGCTGAGTTCAGAGATCCTGGAATTTAGTGTGGCCAGTAATTGCCTATCCTTACTGCTGTAACCACTACCATTAACATTATTTACTCCTGTGATCCCAGGCACCTAAGGCTGTGGGACTCAGACTTGGATGCCCATTGCCCATTGTGTACAGCACACCAGGGGACAGGCCTATTTGAGGTCCTGCTGCATGGCCTCAGGAAGGAAGTCTTGTTCTTGACATCTGAGTATCTACTACATGAAGCTACAAGTAGCTTCATGCAATCTCAAGAGCTGTGGCTCTCCCCAAGACATAAAACACTCTGACTTAGGAAATTTGCCAGAGACAAAACTAGCCAGATAGTCTACAAATCCATAAAGCATAAGGTAGATGGTTTTATGCTAGGTCCTGGCTGATTTTCTTGAGAGATAGCTACAAAGGGTCATACTTAACAAGGCTTGTAGCACAGGGTGCCAAAGATTACAGAGGGAGCTGAGCTGGGAATTTCAGGGGTTTGTTATTCCAGAGGATTCATCTGGAATAATGGAGTGAGGTTGTTAGGATACCAGGTTATCTTTTCTGCCCTAGCTCTGTCCTAGAATTCCAGGGGCAGAAGCACGAATACCTATCACTGCAGCCCAGGTGATAGCAAGGCGAAGGGAACAGAAGGCAGAGGACTGAGTTCTGATGCGGAACCTGGGTATGTTGTGTCTGAGATGGGACTTGAGAAAGAAAGTGGGTTCATTGAGAAGCTCTTGGGAATAGCACAGGAAGGCTTGTTTTGAAAAAAGGAGACATTGGAACATGGCAGTCTCAGTAGAGCTCCCTCAGCCCATGTCCCTAAAGCTCTGCAACTGGGATGGCTCTGCAGAGTGATCCCTACTGTAGAGGGTTGGTCCTATGTCCCTTAAGACTGGGCATTGAACATGGGTGTCCCTGGGAGGAAACCATGTCTTGGCCTAGAGTAGCTCCTTCAGAAGTCCAGCTAAGCCTCCTAAGCTGGACCTTGTCCCCTTAACTGAAAAGAAGTGTGACTCTTTCCTAGTCCACATCACCTCAACTGCAGGGCTTTGGGGTGGAGGTCAGTGCCCACCTCTGAGCCATTGGGGCTGTGTGTCTCTGTATTCTCAGCCTATGTTCAGTACCAGGCATAGACTAACAATCTAAGCTGGAATCAGGGAAGACTTAGTGGTGGGTCAGCCTTGACCTTGGATGTAGGTCTTGTGCAATTCTCATTTACTGGGATGTAGGCTTTGACTGCCTGTTCATCCAGCCAGATAAACCCACTTTGAATAAAATCAGTCATTCAGTGAAGAGCAGAAAGTCTTTCCTCTTTCTGGATGGAAATCAGCAAGGAGATGGTGGGGCGGGAGCTCATTGGTGATTAATGTCAAGTGTAACACACAGCTCATTGCTATTGATTGGGGTTTCCACATCGCTGCATAGATACCCTTCTTCCAGCTCCCCTTGAAATGTCAGCCTAGGAATTAGGGAATTCCATACCTTTCTGGTTGCCTTCCAAGAATGTAGCAGAAAATGTCAGGCCAGAGTGTAGTTAACTAGCATTATATAGATTAAGCCTCTTGGTCTGAGGGTTGTACCTCTTTGTCCCCTGCTCCCCAGCCCCATCCACTCTCCTGAAACCCCCTCCCCTGCTCTCAGCCCCATCCACTCTCCAGGCCCAGAGAGCTTGAAGCTGCAATCCGGGATCCTACACCTGGTCAGCCTCTGGCAGGGGCAACTTTTGCTAGAGCAGTGTGGCTTCCTACAGAAGTCTCCCTGCCAGCACGACTGTTCTAATTAGTCATATTTTGAAAGCAGATCTGCTTAATTGCAAGCAGTTCTAAATATTGGTATATAAATAAAGTCATTAATAACAGTATATACCGAAACTTCTCCCACTGAGAGCTACAACAAACAGGCCTATTGACCGTCTGTGGCATCTGCCTGCTGGGGGGGTGTCCTGCTCAGCCCCTCCTGGCATCTGTTGATGATTAGAGGTGGAGACCAGCGGAGTCTCACATAGAAGGGCAGGAGCAAAAGGAATGGGGCTAGGGCTGTAGACCTACAGAGATGGTTCCAGAGCAATCGGCATTGAACAGCAGTAGGACCACCTGATGGATTGTCTGTAGTCATCAAGTTAACATGTGCTTAGTGAAAACAGTTATGGCTTTAAGCACTCCATCCATCAGCCTGCCTCCACACTCTCCCCCATTCAGATGTCTGGCCTCTGGGAGTAATGATGTTCCCTGTGAATATCGTGCTTTCTCAGTGGCCTCTTTCTGGGTGTGTGACATTGGAGTTCACGCAGGCTAGCCACTGGGCTCCTTGTGAGCATTGTGATGTTGGGTGTGTATATTAGTTACCTCTTTTCAGAACTGTGCATGATTGTATCTGTTCAGCTCATTTGGGGGGTGTCCTCACCAAGTATTTCCCATGTGCCAGGTTCTGTACTAATGGAAATCATAGGTGTCCTGTCTGGTGGAGGGTGGACTAAAGAGGAAGACTGGCAAGGGCCATAGGAATTGGGATTTTGTTCTGGATGCTGCAGTATGTACTTGGAAATACCAGACTTGGATAATATGGCCCAGCCAGTCAGTTTAGTAGCTGCCTCTAGCTGTCGTGTAACATTGGTTGTAGAAGGTAAATGGAGGCTGTGGTAGGTCTGGAGCGATATGGTGGAGCTCATGAGGGAAGGCGTGGCACTGGGCAGAAGCCCAGGTCCCCAGATGGGGTGGGGTTCATGTGATGGCATCTTGAGGACTCCAGGGATTCTGGCTTGAGTAACTAAAAAAGTAGTGGTGGCAACAATTGCTGGGTTGGTGGTGACAAGAGTACAATGGGCACTCAGGTTGTGGTGCTTAATCGTTCCTTATTGATTACACTTCATACTGACAGGTGTCCTCTGATTCTGACATCTTAACTGGTGTCTAGGGTTTTTTTTTTAAAGTAGACTTCATTTTATAGAGCCTCTGAGATGTATGGGAAAATTGTGTGTGGGTTTTTTGCAGCAATGTAGCACCTTTGTCATATGGACGACTCTGTATTGATGTGTCATTATCACCAGTCTACACCTTATGCGAGGGCTCACCTGTGGTGTTAAATGTGCTGTGGATTGGAGATGTGTGTATACCATCATAGCTTCACACAGAAGAGTGTCATTGCGCTTAAAATCCTCTGAGTGCCACTTGCCCATCCCTCTCTTCTTCTGAGTGCTGGCCACCATGGATCTTTATACTTGTACTTTCCAGAACTGTCAGCTTGCAGGACAGATGTAACTTTTCAGAGTGGCTTTTTTCACTTAGTCATGTGGCCTAAATTGCAGCATGTCTCTGTGGCTTGGTTGCTCTTTTCTTTCTAGTGGCAAATGCCATTCTCCTGTCTGGGTCTGCTGTAGCTTGTTTCTCCACTTGCCTGCTGCAGGACATCTCCCTTGATTGCCTTGGCAATCATGACAAAAGCTGCTGCAAATATCCATGTGCGGGTTTCAATATGGACCCAAATCCTTAGCTCCTTGGGGTAAACACTAGAGTATGATGTGTGATTGTTGGTAAGAAAAAGTGTAATTTTGTTAGGAGCTGCCAAAGGTCTTCAGAAGTGGCAGAACCTGATGTTCTAAATGTTGGCTGCTTTATGGGACTCTGAGTTCACAGAACTTCACCTGTTTGAATGCCTCTCCCTCTTATCCCCAGCCTTCTCAGACTCAGAGGCGCACACAGAGCCCTCTGAACCTGAACACAGATAAAGATGGTCTCAAGGGTTTCTGAGCTTTCCTGGGCTTCAGGCTGTGCAGGGCAAGCAGGAGGTGTGTTGAATTGGGGTTAGTTTGTCTGGGAACTGAGATAGCATATTTGGCTCAGCTACAGGCTATGTCAGTTAACAAAATGTGAACCTGGCACTGTGGGGTTCTGCATTACTGAGAAAGTGGGAATATCTTTAGAAATGGCCTACCAAGCCTTCTAGTGAGTGTTGGCCTGCTTGTGTTTCTTTCTCATGTGTAAGAATATATATGTCTGGACATGTTTATCCCAAGTCCCCAGCGCTGTAGGGTGCATCTATGTGACTGTAGCTTGTTCCTTCCATGTTTACTTGTATTACCTGTGACCTCTTTTAGGAGTCAGCATGGTGCTCACTGTATGCACATACTGCCTCATTCTTGTGACAGTACCCAAAAGTAGATTTTGTCCACCTCCTTTTATGGGGTGGAACTTGGCACAGAGAAGTTGAAGATTGCGCTTGTAAATACCCAGCAGGTGAGATGGTATCCTGTATGGCGATCTCCAAGCCTGTTCTTGGATTGGGGAGCAGGGTCCAATTGCTGCTGGTGACACACACTCTCCTTGAGGAGGGACCCCTCTCTTCCTCCTACCTTGCCTGTCTGATGGAGACCCTCACCTCCTATATTCCTTTGTGTTTACCATCTGACATGCCTTACATGATGTCCTCTGGTTTTGTTTCTTTTTCTCATAGTTGTTCGGACTGCCTGATGGAAAGTGTATATGATTGGTTCTTTCTCACCCCAATGGAGCCTATGATAGGATTGATGTCCTGGGTTGTGATGGTGGTTGATACAGAGTAAACCTTTGACATTATGCGCTCTAGCTCTACCTTGAATTACAATGGGTCACCTCTTGATAAACCCAGTTGAATTGAAAACTTTGTTAGTCTGGAAAGAACCTTGAATGCTTCCATGCATCCTAACACAGCAGCACGGTTCTCTCTGGAGTATTCGTTGCTTGCCTTTGTGATTGCATGGCTGTCTGGGAACTGTGGCTTGTTGCCACTGCACTATAGCTGGAATATCATATTGCATAGCTCCAACCAAGGAAGTATCCACATTCCAAACTCTAGGCATAGCTTGTGCTGAGTGTAGCATGCACCATTAAAAACTTGAAGTATCGAAAGTTGAGAAGCAGACAGTGGTGGTGAACACCTTTAATCCTAGCACTCAGGAGGCAGAGGAAGGTGGATCTCTGTGAGTTTGAGGCCAGGATGGTCTATATTCTCTCTCTCTCTCTCTCTCTCTCTCTCTCTCTCTCTCTCTGCCTATGGACCAGGATGTAGTTCTCAGCTACTGTTCCAGCATCTGCCTGCATGCTACCATGCTTCCTGCTATGTTGATCCATGGACTAAACTTCTGAAACGATATGCAGACCCCCAGTTAAATTCTTTCTCTTATTATAGTTTCTTTAGTTGTGGTGTCTCTTCACAGTAATGGAATAGTGACTAAGACACTGTGCTACCTAACCATAGGCCCAGAGGCAGTGGAATCAACCAGTTATGGAACTGAGCCCAAACAAGAATTTTTATCCTCTTAAGTTGATTAGCTCAGGTGTTTTGTCACAAGGATGGAAGTTGACTAGCAGTTTGGTCCAGCCCATGTGGTGAGAAAAGGAAAAAAAAACTTGTCTCTTGTGATATCTTCAGTACCAGAAAGCCAGTCCTCAGATTAAAATAAGACCCCAGCTTCTAAAATGTCTAGTGTGGATGTAGATATTGAGTACAGCCCTTCTGGATGCTTCTGAAAAAAACACGTCTGCTCTCAGACTCTGTATCTCTATTTGGTGAAGAGTGAAATCAGAGTGAAGGGTATAGGGATGTGACTAGTTTACTGTGGGACTTTATCAGGAGTCATATGGGTATTAGTGGACATACAGTTTCTACCCAGGTAGCCTGCACCAAGCCATGACAGAGAGATGGCTTACTCAGCAGTCTGGGACTCATGTACACACCTCCCTAAGGTAGATATAGACAGGGGTCAAACAGGATCATCAAACAGGGCCATCAAAAGCATTCTTTCTGTCATGTGTAGGCAGTACAAGTTAGCACCACCTTTACAGGAGTGGTTGGAAGGATGAGAGAGGAAAATGAGAAGGAACAAGTTTAAAATTCTCTTCACTTAATGGCAGGGTTGTGCTTTGAGAAACACATCGAGTGAATGCTTAAAGAACCTAGGTTGTGTGGGCAAGCACACAGTGTGACTTGCTGGTGTGGTCAGAGCATAAGAGGCACACTACAGGCTTTGCAGCTCCTCCCAAGTGTGTGATGTGTGTGTGTGCACACGTTTGTACCAAATGCCCTCATAGAAGACAACCTCAGGTATTAGTCTTTCTCTTTTGCCTTGTTTAAAACACAGTCTTTTGCTTGCCCTTTCATATGCCAGGCTAGCTGGCATGGCAGTTTCCAGGGACTCTTTTGTCTCTGCCTTCCCATCTTTCTTTAGGAATGCTGTAGGAACACTGGGATCACAGATAGCACTACTGTTCCCAGCTTTATGTGGACTCTGGAGGGTTCAGATTCAGGTTCTTGTGCTTATGTTGTAGATGCCTCACTCACTTAGCCATCTCACCATTTCACCGACTTTGTTTTTATAATCAGGAGGGAGACACATTAAAATAAAGATACAAAGTGTAGACCTGTCAATCATGAGCCAACAACACAGTTGTTGTTATCAATTTTTAGGCATGCTCTGTACTTGTCTGTGCTAAATGACAAGTGCCATATTTCTGTACAGTGGACACTGGCAGGTTAGAGTGACTGCCCACACCACAGCAAGGGAAGAATGCATCTGTCTAGACAGGAGGACGGTGTCAACTCTTAAGCTCTGTCCATATGGCACTTTGTGATTGTAACTACTCTCAGAGTGTGTGTTGTTCTCCTGCTTCAGTGCTTGTGCTGGTTTTGCCTCTAGTCAGATATGGGCTATGGGAATGCCAGCCCCTGTGTTTTGCTATCTGGAATCCTACCACTACCTTTTGCTGAGAGATTTGGTTACATTTGTGCTCAGAACCATGATAGACATGTTTGGGAGGTCTTTGTTTTCTGGCAGAGCCAGAGATCCAGCTGGAGGTATAGGGAACAAAGAAAGAGGTGGGTCATTGGGGACTAGAGATAGGATCTGTCCACCACACCCTTATGGCTGTCAGTCAAGCCTACTTGCTCCACCCCAGCATCTGCATGTAGAGGCTTTGGGAACCCTGATACATATCGACTTGTTCTAAGGGAATAGGCTCAAATTCATGTCTGCTATGAGAATAATTACACCGAGGCAGAGGTGTGTTCTCATGTGGGTGGAGCTTCATTTCTAGTTTGGAAAACCAGGAAAGAAAACGAAGTGAGACAAGAAATCAACAGCAGGGAGTTTGGCTGAATCTCTAGGTGCACACACATGGAGCCTACTGTTAGAATCAGCCCCTCCGTCCTCAGGGAACTGAGTGGAGGCCTGCAGGACTCTATGCAGGAGTTGCCAGTGGAGGGGTGAGTAAGAAGGAAGGGCAGTCAGGTCTTTGTGGTCTCTTGAGCTGTATGCACACCCCCCTGCAGACTCCTGTCTTCAGTGTCCTACCTTCAGTTTCCTGCCTTCACGAAGCACCATTACCTTGGAGTTTCTAGTGTCAGCCCTGTCCATCTGTTTTGACCACTGCCTTTAGTGGAAACATGCGGTGTTGCCTTTTAGTCCAGTAAACCCTGGCTTTTGATTCCCTCCTAAGAGAGCTTTTGTTGTACAAAGGAACTCCACGCATTTGTGTCTCTCCCACCTGCAGTAATCTCCCCAGAAAATGAGGCTATTGATACTTCAAAACATAGAGTTCTTAAGACTATCATTACATTTATCGCCCTTGTGTGCACTTGCATTTCATGTTTAGAAAGCAAACGCTGACTGTTCCTTAGCTGATATTTTGATAATAGATGGAATTTTTAGGAAAATGGCGTTGCATTTTGTTTTCTCTGTGGTAGCATAAAGACAGGTTTATAACAATTACTGAGGCTTCGTTGAACCTTGTGAGCTTTTCCACCTCCCTCTTCACTGTTACTGAACCACCCAAGCTGAGCTGGCTACACTCACATTTTAATACTGCCCTCAGTGAGTTGATTAAATTGGGGGGGAATCAGCTGATTAGTGGGTGTCATTCCCCTTCATGAGGAGAACTTGCACTTTTAGTAGAGTCTGACACTCTGGGTTCAAATCCTGGCTATGACATTAGCTTCTGCACTATTTGGCAAATTGCTGAAAGTCTCTGTGTCTCAGTGTGTATACCTATAAAATGAGATGGCAATGGTATCTATCCTATTATACTGTTTGAGCCTTTATGAATTAATATTTATGAATCATTTTAAGTAGAATCTGGTCCTGCTCTATGAAGTGAGAAAATGCAACTCAGACTCATAGTGTAGTACCATCTCTCAGGCACTAGCTACTGTCTAAACCACTGAGAGAAAACTGGGCAGTATCAGTAGGCAAAGGCAGGAGGATCTCTGAGTTTGAGGCCTACAGAATGAGTTCCAGGACGGCTAGGGCTACACAGAGAAACCCTGTCTTGAAAAACCAAAGCCAACGAACCAAACCAAACCAACCAACCAACCAAACAAACAAACAAACAAAAAACAACACTGAAAACAAGTCTGTCAATAAAGACATGGAAAAAACAGAAACCTTGTGCATTGTTAGTAGGAATACAAATGGTGCATCTGCTTTGGAAAACAACACAGTAGTTCATCAAAAATTTAAATAGGCTGAAATTGTTAACAGTGATAGACACTTATCTAGCATGTGTGTGAGGCTCTGGGATCCATCCCCTACACATCATAACTAACAAAAATTAAGTCTGGAATGAGCATGCTCCCCAACAATCCCACACGTAAGTATTCTCCCCGAGTAGTTGAATGTGGGTGCTTGGAGAGTTATCTGAACTTTTAGGTTCCTAGCAGTGTCATTTGCAATGGCTGAAAGGTAGACGCTTCCCAGATGTCCACCAGCAGATGAAGAGTAAACAAAGCATATGCCACTGTGGAACAATGCTCAGCTTTAAAAGGAACTTTTGACACAGGTTATAACATGAATGCACCTTGAGGACATTATGGTGAGTGAAAACAGCCACATATAAAAGACATGTGTTTTCTCATTTCTCTTAGGTGAGGTCTCTTGAATGATGACATTCACAGGTGAAGAAAGTAAGTAGTATGGTGGCTGCCAGGCCCTGGAGAGGGGTGGATGGAACTGGTTGTTTCTCTCCCACTTGCCAGTTCCCAAATAACCATTCTGAGACTTACATTAATTATAAGCTGTTTGACCTATTAGCTTAGGCTTATTATTAACTAGCTTTTACAACTTAAATTAACCCATTTCTATTATTGTATATTTTACCACAAGGCTTATGGTTTGTTACCTCACATCTTGCTTCTCCTCTGGCTGCTGGCTTCTCCCTGACTCTGCCTCCTTTCTCCCTGTCTCTCTGCTTGAATTTCCCACCTGACTCTATCCTGCCTGGCTGTTGACCAAATCAGCTTCTTTATTAACCAATGTGAATAGAACATATTCACAGCATACGGAAGGGTGTCCCACATCAGATGGACTGTGTTTAATGGGTACTGAATTTCAGACTGGAAAGATGGGAAAGTGCTGGACATGGGTAGTGGCAACAGCTGCACAGTGTAATACGTACTGATGCCATAATGCTGCTCACTAAAAATGACTACAGTGGGCTGGTGCCTTAACTAGGGCTTCTATTGCGGTGAAGAGACCATGACCACGGCAACTCTTTTGAGGAAACGTTTAATTGAGGCTAGCTTACAGTTCAGAGGTTTAGTCCATTATCATCATGACTAGAAGCATGGCAACACACAGGAAGACATGGTACTGGAGAGGTAGCTGAGAGTTATACATCCAGATTGGCAGGCAGCAGCAAGAGAATGAAATACTGGGCCTGGCTTGAGCATCTGAGATCTCAGAGCCCACTCCCAGTGACATACTTCCTCCAACAAAGCCACACCTACTCCAATAAGGCCACACCTCTTAGTAGCTCTGTGGGTCTATGGGAGCCATTTTCATTCAAAACACCACAGCTGGTGAGATGTTCCACAGGTGAAAACACTTGCCATGCAAGTATGATTGCGTGAATACATACTCCCATTCTATGGTAGAGAGAGCCCAGCTCTTCAAAGTTGTCCCCTGACTCTCACTTGTGTGCCATGACTACATTCCCACGTACACATTATTACCTATGGTAATAATAGGTAAGAATTAAAAAATAAGTCCTGATGCTCAATTTTATGTTATATGTATTTTACTATAATTGAAAATCTTGGAAAATAGTATATTTTCCCCAACAAGTGCTGGGTTTGTGGGTTTTCTAGCTGCTGCTATTTATACATGGTGGGCTGCATGCCCCAGGCCCATTTCTTTGTGCACAGTGGTCTCAGCAGATAAGCCCTCTGGTCTTTAGTCTCAAGGGGAATGGGGGTACTGTCCACTACTGCTGGGCTTGGGCGGTTGCCTTGCCCTGGCCTTGTTTTAGGAATCCTCTGTTGTGCTTTGACTCATTAGAGTACTGCAGGGCTGACAAGGGTCCCTGCCTGGGAATTGAGGCACAGCCTTTTCAGGTGTGTACCTTTTCAGTCTCTTTGCCCTCCTCTGCCTTGTGCACGTTTAGTCTTACATTGAATGTAAACATGGTGGTTTTCTTCTTCTGTCCTCTGATGGCTTCCTGAGGCTTTCCTCTGTGTCTTGCTGGTGGGGAATTCAGCTCCCTAATATACTCATGAGAAGGCTCTTTTGACAAGTACTATCCACTCATTTCCTCACTCCGGAAATGCTTATTGCGTTTTTACCTCTGCCAGATATCTTCCAGTTATTGAGAGCTTACTTACTGCTGTGCACAAAACAAAACAACAGTTTTCATGGACTTGCACGGCAGTGAGAACAAGTAGACAATAATGGAGATGAATATGGCTAATATTTGTTGTATTTGATTAGAAATGTGGTTGGGAGACAAACAGAACAGGGGCAGGGAGAGCTGGGGGTGGATGAGTAGTGTTAGGATTTTAAAGTCAAAGCAAACACCGAAAGCAAGCAAGGGGTGAGTAGTGTGTACATTCAGGAGGAGGCCCTACCTATCAAGCAAGGGGTGAGAAGTGTGTACATTCAAGAGGAGGCCCTACCTATCAAGCAAGGGGTGAGCATTGTATACATTCATGCAGAGCTCCTACCTATCAAGCAAGGGGTGAGCAGTGTGTACATCCAGGCAGAGCTCCTACCTATCAAGCAAGGGGTGAGCAGTGTGTACATCCAGGCAGAGCTCCTACCTATCAAGGTACAGGTTGAGGGAGGAGAGTTCACATGGGTTCCTGGTGGACTCTGGCTTTTCCCTTACTGGATAGCAGGATTATCTGCTGGACATAGAAGGGATATCACTTGGATCAGGAGCCTTGTGAATGCTGCTTTCAGTGGAGACTTGAGGGATGTGGGGCCACTAGAGAGTCCACTGGAGTAATCGAGGGAAAAGAGATTTAATTGGTAGGTAACTTGCCTAGGAAGCACAAAGCCCTGAGTTTGATGCTAAATAACGTATGCCAGGTATGGTGGCACATGTCTGTGCTCCCAGCACTTGGGAGGTAGAGGCAGGAGTATCAGAGGTTCAAGATCATCCTTGGTAAGAAGGAGAGAGTTTGGACCAACCTGGGTTAATGAGAATCTGTCTCAAAAAGAAAAAAAAAATATCTGGGAAAAAGATATCGGTGGCTTCATCAGAGGCAGCAGATTGGGGCTGGATTATTGGTATCATGTGACAGTGTTGACGTACCTGGCTGAGGTTGGTTTCACTCACTGTCTCCTGTAGCATTGCCATTCCTGTGGCTGCCATTTATATGAGGCTTGCATTTGTTCCAGCCCTCATCCACTTTCAGGTAGTGCTTCGGCTGAGCCTTGATTTTGCTGCCTCACTACCCTTGGATTCCTGATACACTATGGCTTTCTTTTCATGGTTGGTCTAACTCTGGCTTGTCTTCCTTGAGTTACCAGATCTTTTGCTGTTTGCTATATTCTCTGAAAGATTGTAACAAGCCCTAGAAAGGCCAACAAGGATATTCATACCTGCATTGTACTGCCAGCAGTGTGAGCTGGGCTATGAAACAGTAACCATGACAGCAACAAAGATGATGCCTATGCTGGTTAGTCTTGATAGTCAACTTAATTGGATGGAAAAGTGCCTAGATTAGTAAAGCATACTTCTGGGTATGTCTGTGAGGGTGTTTTTAGACCTGATTGGCTAAGGCTCCTTGACTATGGTGGCACTATCCCATAGTTTGGGGACCATGATGGACTAAAAGGGGAAGAAAGCAGGCATGAGCATAGGAATGTTCTCTGCTGCTATATAATGAACAGTGCTGCTCCAGCTGGCTGTCTACTAACAGGCCCTGCCTCATCCCAGCCCAGAAATGACAGAAATGTCAGCCAACCATTGTCTGTATTCTTTGAAACCACAAGTCCAAATATGGTCCTTTATATGGTCACAGTAAAATAGTCTAACGTATACCACCATGCATCTGCAACAGAGCCCTAGAACTTTACACATCTAAGGAGTGATAGAGCTGGTTATATAAATGGGGAAACTGAACCCTAGAGTAGCTGTTTGCACTCATACTACTTGTCAGCCATAGAACTGCTAAGGACATCCAGGAGTTTCAAACCTTGTCCCACAGGATGATGGTGGCAGCGATGATCTGTCCCTCAGTATTTCCTCAGATCTGGTTCCTGGTTTGTGCCTCATCTCCTTTCATTTCTTCTCATGCCATCCACCCATGTGGCCCACACCTCCTTGTTATTTTTCCAGAAGGAAATTGAGATCAGAGATTAAGGTGATTTGCCTATGGTCACTGCAAAACCTGGGGTTAAAACCCAAGGGCACCCACTCATCGTTGGTCTATTTTGGCTTCTGAAGTTAACTGGAGCCATTGAGCAGAGGTGAAGCAAATTCCGGAGGTACGTGGGTTGAGCACTCTTTGTAGTAAAGCCATTAGGAAGCTGCTTACCACTCTAATTGGCGGTGTGAATAGGAAAATGAGGCCTAAAAATGAGGCTAAATTCTCATGTAATGCCATCTTTATTCAGAGCATCAGACAGTTTATACTCTGAGGGTTAAGAAAAGTCTCCAGAGTAAAGTATATAATCACAAGGACAAGCTACACCTGGCAAAAACATGTTTTCCATAGAGGCATATCAACAAATAACAATAGCTAGTTGTAATGAGTAGTCTAAAGTAAACTCACTCATATCTGCTTCCCTGGAAGGGGCAGGAAAACACATTCCAAGAACAATTGCCTGTTTTTGAAGAAACTGAGGGCACAAGACTCTTGCCTTGTTTTCTTGGAGTTTTCTCACAAGCACTCAGAATTCTCTTTGCACAACTCCAGTTTTGGACAGCGTTCCAACAGGAAACCACAAGGAAATCCAAAAGGGAATTTATTTCCTTTCTGTACTATGTGGTTGTAGTGTCACCCTTTGGGAAGTAGACAGCCTCAGAGACTCAATAAGGATTGTTAGCAATAAGTGAGAAACAGATCCTGCTGCCCAGGGTAAGTCTGAAATAGAGCTTTTAATAGGGTGAAATGGATTGGGAACACAGACTCTGAACTGCAGTGGTTTGACTAGGAAAGTGACCCATCAGTTAGGAGGCCCTTGGAAAGCCCCCTCTCTGAGCATCTGTGTGATCTTAGGAAAATTAGCTAACCTGTGGTACTTCAGTTTTCCCATCCCTTACATGTTACGCACTTCATATAGTCTTAGTGAAGTAAATAAGTCTGTAAGTAAGATGCATATATATACAAAGTGTGTAGTCTTAAGTGGTTGTCGTCCAGTCTTCAGGGCTCTGAGGAGGCAGAACACATGTGGTTTTCAGCTCTCAGGAAAGGCCTACTAGAGAACAGGGTAGAGAGAATCCGAGCATGGAGAAGAGGTAGTATTTTCATAGAGGAGAGACTTGTTTCACAGGGTGGACTGAGAGTATGCCTGTATTTCTGGGAGCTAAGAAGTCTGTGGCACTGGTATCTGGAAAGGGCCTCGTACTGCATCACAATATGGCAGAGATGTTACGTGCAAGACAAAGCATCGTGCTAGCTCAAGTACCTTCCACATTTTATAAAGCCACACCATCTAACTTCTCATAGGCCCTGCCCAGATGCTGTCAATGTATGACTTTGGAATTATGCTTTCCATGTGACAATTTGGTGAGGCATTCAAACTATAAAAGGGGTTCATTGCTCCAACTTTGATCACCACGAGAAGACTTTTAAAATACAATGAAAGGGAGCTGGGCATGGTGGAGTATCCCTGAGCTTGGAAGGTGAGCCAGGAAGATCCTGAGTGTTGTGCAATAACCTGTGGCCTGGCACCTAGCAAGACCCTGTCTTGTCTATCTGCTTTCTCTGTCTGTCTGCCTATCTATCTATCTATCTATCTATCCATCCATCCGTCTATCATCTATCTATCTGTCTGTCTGTCTGTCTAATCTTCCTTCCTTCCTACCTTCCTACCTACTTGTCTATCTAAAAAATATGGGAGGGTTTCCTAGCTTGCTTTTTATTGCTGTAATAAAACACTAACCAAAAGTAACTTATGTGGGAAAGAGTTTATTTACCTTACAAGCAATAGTAGATCACCAAGGAAAGCCAAGGCAGAAATTCAAACAGGAACCTGGGAACAGGAACTGAAGCAGAGACCATGGAGGAGTGCTGCTTACTGTCTTGTTCAGACTGCTTTTTCATAGGACCCTGTCCCATCTGCTCAGGGATGTCACTACCAACTGTGGACTGGGCTCTCTTATACCAATCTTTAATCAAGAAAATTCTCCATACACATACCCATATCTGATAGTGGCAATTTTTCAATTGAAGTTCCTTCTTCCAAGGTAACTCTAGATTGTATCAAGTTGGCTAAAACTAACCGGTACAGGGGAATATTATGACATGAAAACCTACATCTTCACAAACTTGAACTTGACCTCAGGCACAGTGCTGGGAAGGACTGTTGAGCATATGACTTATGGCCTGGTACAAAATGCTGCAGGGTCATGCAAATACCGGGGAATAGGAGACATCCCCCAACAGACACAGGAAGCATTTTCATGGGGCCTCCAGGATACAGTGACCCTGAGCATTCCCATGAGGCTAGAGAAGGTGAGGGGGCTGGGATCAGTAGCACCTGCATGTGGCTCCGAAGATGGCCATGCCACCAGAGGGAGTTCTGGGAACCCCTACAGATCAGCTCACTTATCACATTTGCACTTCATGTGGAACTGAGAGGGTGAGAAGGCTGCTAATGTGATGGAATCAAGATCGTAAGTGATGTTGACACCCACACTGCTGGGCAAAGGCTCTCTGAGTGAAAATTATTAGAGATAAATATCTACTCCAGCTTGCCGCTAGAAAAAGGAATAAGGCAGCCAAGTCCCAGGGGAGGACAAGGAGGGCTGTAATGGAGATGACAAAGGCGGGGCCCACCCTTCCTCAATGCGCGTGTTCCACAGTACAGAAGAGGAGATGAGGCCGTGGGAGTCCAGATTATCATCCAGGTACTTATCCAGGGGCCTGCTGTATGCACTTGTTGACTTACCTAGACTGATGTGGGAACCTAAGAGGTCATACAAACAGGCTGTGAACATCCAGGGTGTTCCAGTAGAATGGCAGCAGAGCAATCTCAGTGCCTCCTGGGAGAGGGGGAAGTCGGGTGTGGGGACCTATCCCAAGGCCATGCCAGCTGGCGGTGTGTTAGGCAGTTGTCTTTAGTACATTAGGGAGTAAAGAGGGTTATGATGAATGGGTTAATTAACATCTCCCAAAGATTTTTTTTCCAATATGTTCTAAGAAAAGCAGGTGCTGGACCCAGGTGTGCCTGGAGTAAAACAGCTTCTGAGAAGCAGGGAACCTCAGCCCCCTAACTCTTGGCTGTTCCATAAGTATCATTTGGGGGTCTTTCATAAGGAGGATGTATGGATCAGAGTTCTGGAGACCTGATACCCTGATCAGATGTGAGAACCAGGAATGCTAGAATTTTCTCCATTTGTTATAGATGGGAGTTGGGACCCAAAAAGGACCCACTCTCGTGGTTCTTTGGCTGTCCTGTTCTGTCTAAGGGAGGGAACCTATTGGGAGGTGTTGGGCTACCACCACCTGACCAATTAAAGCCATAATGTCAGTCATGATAGTTAACAAGCCATATCTCACCTTCATGAGAACCTATTGTTCATATAATTAACATTATGCTAATTATTACAGCCTGTGTACTGGACTGGGAACCCCAAGCTGGAGTTCAGAACAGGATAACAGGCATAAGCTACCTAAGGAGGGTGGCTTTTGATAGTGTGCCAGTTGATCATGCTGTCCTGGGGATTTCCAGCAGAGTGTGGCTTTAGCCACCTGTCACAGGGCAGACTGTCCAGGGTGAACACTTGAAAGTAAACACTGAAGCAAGAGGTGTCTGTGCAGCTGGCAGTGTTGCGTTCCTGTTTCCTTTGCTTTGGTTTTGCTTGGTTTTAACTGTAATGTGCCTAACATGAAATCTACCATTCTTATCATCTTTAAGCGTGCAGTTCAGTAGCACAAAGCACATTTACTGCCCCGCTCCTGGATGTATTAATCCTCTTAAGCTGACTTCTCATCCCAACCTCCTTCCAGTCTGGTGATTACCATCCTATTTCTCTATGAATGAGTATGCTAGGGACCCCTGAGAGTGTCTCCTGTAGTATTTTTCCTCTTATGGCTGGTTTGTCTCCCTCATTGTATGCCTTCCAGGTTCCCCTATACTGTATTGCATACCAGAATTTTCTTAGTAGGGCTGAACAACACTGTCTTATATATGTATTGCATTTTGTTTATCTATCCATCCAGAGATAGGCAGGCCTTTAGTGTGGTACTATTTATCTAATGTTTTTTAAAATGATTTATTTTTTTTATTTGAGTGTTTAGTTTGAATGTACGTATGTGTACCAAATGCATGCCTGGTGTGTGCGAATGTCGGAAGAGGGCCTTGGACTTCCTTGAACTGAAGTTACCAATGGTTGTGAACTACTATGTGGGTGCATCAGTGCTCATAACCTCAGACCTATTCCTCCAGCTCCCCATTCTTTTTGTCCTGGCTGGCCTGGAACTTGCTTTGTAGACCAGGCTGGCCTCACAGTCACAGACCTCTACCTGCTTCTGCCTGCTCCCCCAAGTGCTTTGAGATGTTAGCCTGATATTTCTTTCCTTATTTTGAAACAGGGTTTCACTTTGTAGTCCTGCATGACCTAGAACTCACTATGTAGTCTAGGCCAGCCTCAAACTCATGACAGTCCTCTTGCTTTAGAACCCTAAGTGCTGGAATTAATTGGCTAAAGGAGGGTATCCCTTTTGCCACTAACCACTGCATGCCCAATCCACTGAGACTGGAGGCTGGGATTTGTAAGGAATGTCTGAGCAGGTTGCTCATAACCATGCCTAGAAGTCTGGAACAGCATTTGTAGAGTCAACTGAGTAATCAATTCTCTGGGGTCTTTCTGAGCATAGCAGACCTCCCCATTTGTCTTTTCAGCAGACATTTATTTTACACCACTGTTTTTCAAGCCCAGGGTGTCCTGTGTGAGTGGCAGGTGAATTGCATTTACTGGTAATTACTAGCATATCTGTAGATAATTGTTGCCATTTTCAGTTGTTCCTGTACTTTGCACCTTTTGTAGAGGAGGATTTCTAAGTGTTTAAAAAATAGACATTGTTGTATTTAATTAGTAGTTGCTTTTTTAAATTCTATTTTGTTTTTGAGACAGGGTCTCTCTATGTAGTTCAGGGTGGCCTGGAACACTCATCTTCCTGCTTCTGCCTCCCAAGTGCTGGATTGGCAGGCATGTGCCACCACATCCAGACTTTCAGTTTTTAAAATCTGCTGCTCCTTCGGAAAGTGTTCGGTGGAGTTAGTAGGGCGGGTGGCTTGTCTTAAGCTCTGGTCATAAAGGGAGGCTGACTCTTGTATCTGGAACAGTGCCTCGCTCAGCACAAATATGTACCAAACAAATAAAAGAATGCCCTACCTCATCTGATCTTCCTAGGTGCTGTGTAGTCATTATCTCTGCTCTGAAGCTGAAGGGACACTGGCCTCAAGGGGCAGTGGAGCTGCCAGGGGCCATCTACCAAAGATGTGGAAACAGAACTCTTGGCAATTGCCCTGAGAACAACTGCAAATCCCGTTGTTGCTACCATAAAGACTATAGATGGTTGAGAGAACTTCCCCATTCCTTTATCCTTGACCATGAAGAAGGTTACATCTCTTACTGGGCAGATCTGCTGGGGGTACACCTCATCTTAATCCCTTAGAGCCTGAAGCTGTTTCCCAGCTGAGCATACCTGCTTGACTTTGGCTTCTGCAGCAGCCTGGAGGCAGGCAGAGGCAAAGTAGGCTTCAGGCCAACAGCACCTCCTTCCAGCCATCTGCAGTGGAGAGCCACCCTCAGGAAAGCTTTCATTCCAGAAAACTTTGCCTGGAATATGATCTCAAACTTCTTTTCTCTCCTGGGATGGGGGATGGCTTGTGACCCTTGCAGACTTCTAGTGTCCAGATCACACCATCACGGTTTGCTCGTGGTATGATGGTAGACTTAAGTGTCCATATGAATTGAGAGATGCCTAGGAAACTGGTAAAGCATACTTCTCTGAGTGTCTGGGACCTAGTAGGGAAGCTACTCCTCGAATGTGGGTGGCAGCGTCCACTAGGCTGGGGGCCTGGTTGGAGCAATCAGCAGAATGTAGAGCTGCTTATGAGTGCCATACTTGGTTCTTCTCCAGCAGGTGTGCTTTTGCTGCCGCTGCCATCCATGACATCAGACTCCAGATTCTTCAGCCTTTGAACCTGGACTTACATCAGTGACTCTCCAGAGAACTTCTAGACCTTCAATCTTGGGATGGGGCTACACCATATTTCAGATTTGCTCTGAACCTTCTAGCTTCACATGCTGAGTGGCTTGCAGGCAGCCAGGCGGGACTATCGGCTTCTGAACATGGAAGTTTCTTGATTAAATATACCTCTCATTGGTTCTGTTCTTTAGGAAAGCATTGAGTAACACAGTGGGCAGAGCTTGGGCACCTCAGGAAGTACATTTCCCCTGCTGAGAATATACAGGCAGCGCTATGGAAGAAGGCTGGTAAGATGGTGTACCATTGGGCTTGGTCCTGCAAGATATAAGTTCGAGTTAGGAACACTTCCCCACCTCTTGTATCCAGGCCTGCACTAGGTTAGGGGTTCACGTATGCTTTCTTTTGTGTTCTTAAGTTGTAGGACTAGCCCCTGATGTGTTTAGGACAATTTCAAGAGCAGCTTACACAGCAGCAATGAACTGTATAGGTTAAAGATCAGTAGACTCTCAAATGTTCTTATTCTTGTCTCTCCTAAGCTTTAGAATTTTATGTGGGGCCTCAAAACTTGCCAAGAGGTGTCCTCCCTCCCTCCCCACCTCTGACTCCTTTTTCTTTCTCCATTTGCACAGCTGTGTGGGTCTCACTGTCCTATGGTTTAGTTATGCACTGTCTTCCCAAGCCCATGTATGGTACCCTATTGTAATGTAAGGCACTTCCAGGGCTCCTTGTGTGGGATTTTCCCCCCTCCTGGGGTTTTGTAAAAGTGAGAAGACTTTTTTTTTCTTTAGTCAGGCATCCATCCACAAGCATGAGCACCAGTCTCAGGAGTATGACAACTTGGTTGTGACAAAGTCGACCCTGTCTAAGACAAGGAACAGAGTGTGGCTGACATTCCTCATCCCCATCAGAGAAGACACTGCAAAGGGGTAGACAGGGGCTTGGTCATGGTAGAGGTAGCATGTTGGGTGGAAGAACCTGGGTTGACCTTGCTGACTTTCCAATTTGCGCAAGTTAGTTAAGTTCTCGAGTGTGAGGGGACCCCTACATGCCAGTCTTTCCTCTGGGAAACCCAACAGCCAGGAGCCAGTCAGAAAACCTCTGTATCTGAAGGACCGCCACCTTGTGTTTGGTCATATCTCAATAATCTATAGGTTGAATCTAATTTATCCAGCTCACAGCCACCCATAGTTCCTGACTTACTTTCTTCCTTGGGTATTTCCTGGTATCCCCATGTCTAGCACTACTTGACCTGCCGCTCTTGGACTGGGTATAGCACAGTCTTGCCTTTTGCTCCTGTGGGTTGTTTCATTAAGGCACAGCAAAAATAAATTCAACGTGTAATTGACACTATAACAATTTTGGGGTATCCAGCTCAGAGGCAGTGAACCCAGTCACACGATGGTGTAACTATCACCCACCCCACTCCAGAACTTTGTTTTCTTCTTCTCTAGTTCCGTGTTTTGTTCACCTTTACAAACATTTTAAAAATATCTTAAAGCATTTGTTTACTTCTTTATTTAGTGTGTGCATGTGTGTATGCATGCATGTATTTGTACGTGTCTGTGCCATAACATGTGGGTGAAGGTCAGAAGACAACTTTTATGTAGTAATTAGGGCGGCGGGGCTGCATTCCCAGCACCCCGGCCACCTGCTCGGCTAGCTTATGCCCCAAAATAATTACACAGACACTGTATTCTTTTTTTTTTTTTAAGCACTGCTTGGCCCTTTAGCTCTAGCACTTACAGGCTAATTCTCACATCCCGATCAACCCATCTCTAATAATCTGTGAGAACCGGTCTTACCAGGAAGATTCTAGCCTAGTCCATCCTGGGTTGGAGCTTCATGCCGTGTGTCTGCCCGGGAGCGGGGCATGGCGTCTCTCTCAGGCGTCTGCTCTGGAGAGGAGAGATGTCGAGACTCTGACCTCACTTCCTCTTCCTCCCAGCATTTTGTTCTGTTTACTCCACCCACAGGGCCAAGCAGTTTCTTTATTGGCCAATGACCTTCCTCCATCACTTTTAGAAGTCAGCTTTCTTCTAACTCTAGGTGAGACCTGGGGATCAAACTCAGGTTTGTTAGGCTTGGTGGCAAGAGCCTTTACCCTGCTGAGCCATCTATCTCACTGGCCCTTTCTTCCACTTTAATTTACAGTTTATTAATGGGTTCAGTACTAAAGATTGCACATGGGGTCTTGTTCTCTACCACCAAACCAACTTCCCCTCCCTATTGTTGGTAAAAGTGCCACACATAGCCACCTCAGACTCCCATGGCTTACTTGTATCAGGTACTGCTTCTCATGGTCCCAGCTGCTAAGGGGCCTGTTGTTCCACTTCTGAAATGTGGAGTCATGGCAACTGGGTCAGAATGTATTGGTTCATCCTGTCCTGAATCTCACAGACCCATACTTCACATAAGTAACAAGGACATTCAGGACGCAGTTCGACCCCTTTGCTAATTTAGACGAGTAAGCCAAAGTGCCAGAGCATTTGCTGGCCTGGAAAGCAGCTTGGGGGGAGGCTGTGACTTAAGGGGCTGGGCAAGGTGGCTCAGGCAAGTGTGCCTACTGAAGGACATCAGAGCTACCTGCTCTGGCATTGAGAAAGTACAGAAAGGAAGTTGCTCTCGGTCAGCTGTGATCAGGCATTGCAGCGAAGGAGTTCAAGCAGACCTCAGGAAACTCCCAGTGCTGGTAAATGTGCTTTCTCCAGCCTGCTCATGCCTAGCTTTTATATATTTCCCAAACCTGATGTTCCATTGTCAGTGAAGCTGAGGGACTGCTGAGCCCATCAGTTTTTGTGTTGTGGGCCTTTATGGATCATTTATGGGCTGATAGGGAGAATCTACAAGTAAATGTTGGTCTGTGCAACCTGCTGTGGTATCTTCTGACAATCAAGTAGTCATTTTAAAGTGACTCCCACACTAGAGCCACTTACGGACTGCTGCAGAAATTGAGAAATGCCTCTGATGTTGATTTCTTAGGGGAAGGAAGACAACTAATACACTGTACTTTGGACTAGCTCAGTAAATGACTAACTGGTTTGCTGGGGTTGGTACCCCTTGGACCTGGTGTTCCAGATTCTTTGAACATGAAATCCATCTATATACAGATGATCTCAGCCATGTAACTTCCTATATTTTGCTTTGCGAGGCCAATATGATATCAATTCTATGTGTATGTTTTATACTTTTATTATAGAATTCCATAAATTGCACAAGATCTTTAGTATGAAGTTGGCCTTGTGCTAGTAGATTTCTCCAGCTGGCATTTATGTAAGTGTTCTGAGCACATTCAAGGTAGGGTCATCTGAGATAGGATTATGTCGTGGTTAGATCAGTTAAATGTATTTTACTTCATGCTATTTCTAACATGATGGGTTTGTCGGGTCATGTTGGGATATGCATTTTAAAGATCTTTGTTTCTCACTTGTCCATCGGAATTGTGTTTCTCTCATTTATGGCAGATGTACTTTATTCAGTTCAGTTGTGAGTGCTTCTCCTGTGCGCAGCACTGGGTTTCTGGACAATGCAAAATGATCGTGCCTGCTCTTGCCTTTTAGGTGTTCACAGCTCAGTTCTTCCAGAGGGAGAATGCTGCTGATGCTGAGGATGGATTGGGCAGCTTGTGGTCTGAAGTTGGCGTAACCCATGAGACCCCAGCAATGGGCTTCAGGTTCTCTATTAGGCTCCCTGCTTTTCTGCATTGGAATTGCCCCCATATTGCTATGTATCTGTGACCCACCCGGCCCCCACAGGCTTGAGAGTTCTAGCTTACCTTGTTCCCTGTATTTTAAATGTACTTCCCATGGAGAATCTTCAACAGTGATGCAGATGTTTTTTGTTTGTTTGTTTAAAAATAATATTTGGATTTTTCATAAAATGTGAATAATCTAAAGTTAAGCATGTTCACCATTTATGCATGTATAATTCAGCAACATGATGCACACTCAATGTGTTGTGCAGCCATTCCTACATCCTCTTTCCTAGACTTTGCCATCATTCCAGTCTGAAACTCTGCCCCTGTGGGTTACTGACTTCCCACCCCAGCGACCGATAGCCATTACACTACTCTAGATCTATGAACTGGTGTCTTTGGGACCTTCTTCAAGGGAATCATACAGTATTCTGCAGCTATCCTGCACAATGCCCTCAAGTCCCAAGTATAATGGCGGTAGCCTTGTTCTTCTCAGAGATCATATGGCCAAGAAGATTCAGGATTTGCGGAATTCCTGTCTCCTGAATCCTGTGTGTCAGAGAGAATAGAGAGGTTATGAAACAGGAAAGTTCTTTTAACTTTGCCAAACTTGTATGTTCCTGCCTCACCTGCCTCCTTCACGCCCATCCAGGCTAGGGAAAGACCTCAAGCCCTGGGCTGGTTCCTGGGTACCAATAGAGGGTAAGAGTCTGCCTGGAGGCACACCAGGGCAAGGCTGAGCTTCTATCTGTGGTACGATTCAGAGCCTCCCAGTGGGTGGCAGGGTTTCTAGGGAATTCCACAGTTTTAATTTAATGTAATCACAGGAAATTCATAACTTACTCCAACGTTGTTCCTTTGAGACACTAATTGTGTTGCCCGTCTCTGCCCCAGCAGGGAAGATCTGTAGGGAGCTGTGGCTTCTTCCCAAGAGCCCTACATCCTTAGGGCCAGACAGATCGAGAAACTAGTGGGTACGGTATGTCCCTATAAGAACCTCCTTCTCCTCTTCTGGGACTAAATATAGTGGACATTGGGCATTTCACCTCACCTAGTTTTGTCTGAGACCTAGGGTCTAATCTTGGCTTGAGTGTGGTCCAGATCCACATGGTAGGGTCAGCCTTGGGAGAGAGATCATCCCACTTGGATTAGACTTGGCACAATGGAAGTCTTTACCTAGTACATCAGGAAACTGAGGTAGGGGCAGAAGATGACTCAGCCTCTTAAGTAAGGATGTTTACCTCATCAAGCAAATGTTGATGAAATAATTACTTAGGTTCTGGAGGCCAAGACCCAGCCCTACTATCCTGTGGGAAGAATGAACAATACAGATCTAGTAAGAGTGACAAATTCAGAGAGTATTGGCCTGAGAAATGGGGACCATGTCTTAGGAGACTATGGCTGGGAGGAAGCCTGATAGAAGAGGTGGGTAAACCATGAGAAGAGCAGAAGTGCGAGGTCCAGAGGCAGGAACCTGGTGTGTACAAAGGCATGCAAGGGGGCAGGCTGTGTGTGTTTGAGATCTGGGAACCATGAGACCATATGTGGAAGAGTAATGGGATCCCATGTGTTTTGACTGGATCAGGTTGTGGGTATTGTCCGTGCTGACCCGCCCATAGCTTTAAGTGTCAGATGAGCATGTGGAGATTTAGAAAAAGTTCCATTAGGCTGCTCAGGCACAGCTGGAACCAGAATGTATTCAGCCTTGCCTGACCATCAGTCATGGTCACCTCCTCTGCATGTACTGCAGATACTATGGTGGTGTAGTAGGGTCACCCCTTAGTACTTAGTACAGCAGGTCATGGGGTGATAGCAGTGAAGCATTTAGGGAGTAGAAGGACATTACATTAGTTAACCATGTGTCTGGGACTTGGCCACTCCCAACACTAGGGGCGTGATGGGTTCTTATATCATCCTAAAAACTGAGCTGTGTCTGCTTCCTACTTAAAGCCTTGGCAGATGCTGCTTCTGACCTCACTTCTAAGAAAGACTTGGGAGTAGGCGCTAGCCCATTTTACAGATGGGGGAACTGACCTTAGAGCTGAATCTTACCCAGATCACTCACCTCCAAGGTAGGCCGAACCTCCATATACTCTGTTCATATGACTCACGTGCTCTGCCCTTGAGCCTTGTCCTCCAGCCCAGAGCATTTTATCCCAGCAAATGGACTGCACAGCTCTGTACTACTGTGTGCTGTGGGCCGGGTCCTGTGACCACAAGAGCATCTTGAGTCATTTGCTTTCCATGCTCCATTCTGTTAACAGGATATACTCACTCAAACATAATTCAGTGGCAGAAAACAAAGGAGCAAGCATCAGGGAAAACTGAGGATTGATGGGAAACTACATTTCCTTTGTTCCTGTTACTCTGCTTTGTGCAGATGGGAGTCCTCTCTGGCACCTAGAAGGGAAATCATGTGTTGTCACTGCACCCCTTACCCCATGTGGCTGTTGTCATGTTTGGGTTTTCTTATTCCAACTCATGACATCTTGGATGGCCCTTGAATTGTCTGTGCAGCCCTTAGGAAAGGGAGCTTTCCTGGCAGGAATGCCTGGACCTTGTGCAAGTTTTAGGTTTCACCAACAGATCCCATTTCCCAGCAAACTCTTTTCTGTGGAGCCTGGCTGTGGGAAGTGGGGAAAGCAGACCCCCTTAGAAGGGTCAGGCAAGACCTCTTATGCAGCCCTCCAGGAACTAGCATCTTGGGAACAGTTGAGTCCCTTCCATGGTTCCCTATGCAGGGGCTCTCGGTAAGACCTGGTGCCACCAAGAATACCCTAAACCATTCTTGCCTCCAGTCAGTAGAGTGGCTTCGTAAAACCTGGCCAGGGCCTATGTTTTGCTTTTACAACGGCAGACTTTGTATAGCCCAAAGCACCTGGGATAGGGTAGGGATGGGATAGAACCCATCCATCAGGGGAGCCCAGAGACCCAGGTGCAGAGACCATGCAGGCATAGTGTGAGAACGCTGGGGAACAATAGCCTTACCCTTCCAGGTATCTCCTCAACCCTATCAGAGTTTCCCTCATTCCCTTTGCCTCTGAAGATAGTGATTGTCAGCAAAGATAGCGAAGAATCTGGGAATCAGAAATGCCTGAAGGTAAGGGCCTATGTAAGGTACCGAGCCCCCTGTCCTGATCAGAGGGGAATCTGTGGAGCTGTGTGCCTTTCTTGCCCGGATCACCTCTGCTTTCTCTGTTCATGAGAGGCCACACACTATGGCCACTTTGAGAAGGGCTGTGGAATCAGCATGCCTGTGTGCCAATTTCTCACCATGCACCTTCGAAACTTCAGCTTCTTTATCTGACAAATGAAAGTCAAAGATAGGAGTTAGCTCAAGCCAGTGTAGGGTGAAGAAAACCCGAAGTACCCTGCTTTCCTCCCTCCTGGATATTCTGCAGGTTGCTAAGGATGGGAGTGTGTGAGGGCAAGTCTGAGGCACCTTGGAACCATCTGGAACCATAGTTTCTATACTAATGAAAATGTGGTAGAGGCCCTAAATGTTGATAGAGCTGGCAAGGTGTCTGATTGTATTTAACATACGGAAAGTGCTGGGGATGTGGCTTAGTACAGAACTTGCCTAGTATGTTTGAGGCCTTGGTTTTAGTCCTTTGCACTGCCAAACAAACAAACAAATTTGAGAAGATTCAGTGTTGTCAGAAAACTTTCTAATCAGCATGTGCAGGCTTGGGAGACATGACACTGACTGGTGGGTATGTGGGAGACTGTGTGCATACATGCAGATTGTAAGTCAGTCATCTACCTTGTCCCTGTCAGTCATTATTTTCCTCTCCAGCTAGAAACGGCAACCTTGCTTTCTTTCTTTCGAACTTCTTTGCAGCAGGAACATAGAGAACGTCAGCTGTCCCAGAACAGTGCCAGGACTCTGAGTATATGCTCCCATCCATCCTCTTTGGGAGCACCAGGATCTGGTTGTCTTGCTTCCCAGGAAACAAACACAGAAGAAAATTGCATTTCTTGCTCATGGTGCCATACCTAAAAGGTGGCAGAACCCACCTTTGTAAGAAAGATACACTTTGTAAGAAAGACACACTTTCCCCCTATCTGTCCACTTGCAGAATGCTGCATGAGATGGGGCCAGTGACTACAGAGGAACCATGAAGGGGGTCTAAGGACAAAGGAAAACAGTCTCCTGGGATGTGCCCTTGCTCCATGTTCTGTGCCTATTTGCCCCTGCTGCCTCCTTTTCTTCACCCATCCTACTCTGTCATTGCTCAGGGACCAGTAGTTTGATGCCTTACAGAATGTGCCTGGCCTTGCAGGGCTCTTTGGCATCAGTAGATACACCTTGTCAGGACTCTTTGACCAAGTCCCCTCCTACTGCAGCAGTAGCCTTACATCCCCAGTGATTCAGGTACCAGTGATTGTAATGGTGTGTAATGTGGGGTTTACAGATCCCAGATGGAAGCAGGGATGTTTCTAGATAGATCTGGGCTCTTCCTACCTCTGAGAGCAGGGTAGAGGTACCAGCAAATGGGATGTAAGTGATATGCCTGCACTTCTCAGATGCCAACATTGAGTGGGACATGGCAGGTAGGGGGAACCCCTGGGAAGCAACCCAGTAGCCCCTGCGTGAGGGTCAGTTAGTCCAGCCCTCCTCACTGGGGCTCTTCCTGTTCATTCTTCTGGGTCTCAGACCACACGGAGGAAACTAATGGATCTCCTCGGTCAACAAAAATCAGATGGAGCCTGCCCCAGACCCGTGAGCTCTTAGGAAGCCCCATTCAACACAGCTGCCCCTCTACTTTCGTCTATTCCCAGGACCTCAGCAATAATCCGCTTCTCGTGCCGACTGCTGTTGAGCTCAAATCACATTTCAAAATAAACACCGTGCAGAGCAGTCGGGGGAAAGAGAGATTTATTAGCTTTCATGGGGTGAGAGACCGCAAGGACCAGAATAATAGGATACATTTCTCATTAGTTGTAAACGCTGGAAAAGAATTAAAGGAACACTAATATTTTCTGTCTTGAACCAAGCACCGTGAGGGTTGTGAAGTGCAGGAGAGGGAAGGAAAAGAAATACGATCTCACATGTGGGACTTGGGGTCAGGCAACAACCAGGCAATTTCACATAGTTCTCTGCTCCACATATAACCCATGTCTTCTAGCTGGTCCAGTCTTGAAAATGTGTATCCGTGTCTTCAGCAGTAAGATGCTAGCAGGGAGGGCTGAGGAAGGTCTCCTGGTGAGACCTGCATCTTGTCTTGCTTCTCCTTTCTGTCCCTTTCCAGGGAGCTGCAGTCCCAGGTAGCCCAAGGCAATGTGAGACAAGGTTTGCTTAGGCTCCACCTGGATGTGGAGGGCAGGTAGGTTGGGACTGCAATGGGACCTTCTTTGCCTATCTGCTCTGTAGCACAGCACAGCACAGCACAGGTGCTATATAGCCAGTCAGCTGAGTGATACCTGGTATGTAAAAAGGGACACAGGGTGGGGTATAGAGAGGAAGCTCGGCAGCAGTGAAGGGCATTGTAGGAGGTTCAGGAAGGGGAAGTGTCTTGGGAGAGTGATCTCCACGCACACTTGGGGATCTTTCATGGGAGGGGAAGCAGTTCAAACTCAAGGCCATGATAGTAGAAAAAGCCTAGTTTGCCAGTCCATTTGGGGTTGGGGCTCTAGGGTAGAGGTTTCAGGAGACAGACGGGAAGGAAAGTATGATTGGTCCTGGACGTGTTTCTGATATGTAGGTACTAGATACAACCCAGAGCTGTCTCTCTTAGGGACAGACGTTGTGTCTGTTTGTAGAAACATGATAGGTGAACTCTTACTCTTGGAGACGTATGCATGTGCACACAGCATAGATGCACATGGAATGCACCATCTGTCCAAGTTCAGAGTGTAAATGTAAATGAGACAAATTCATGTTTAAGAACTAGAGAGATGGTTCGGTGGTTAAGGGCACTCACTATTCTTGCAGAGGACCCAGGTACATTTCTCAGCACCCACATGGTATCTTACAACATCTGTTACTCCAGTTCCAAGGGATCCAACACCCTCTTCTGGCCCCCACATGGACTGCATACATGTGGCATACATAAATACAAGTGGACACACAGTCATACACATCAAATAGAAATAAATAATCTTTTAAAAAAGGAATCTAGAGCAGAAGGGTCCTTTTGAAAACACCATCCAGATTTGAGCAGCATGAGCCTAAAGACTTTGTGCTGTTACTAACAACAGCAGGTGCCGGTTATAAAGCAGCACCTGACTTAGCCTCTGTCCAAGCACTGCACTAACACCTTGTCTTACCCTCCTCGTCACCTGCTGGGGGAAGGAAACATGCTTACTTGTCACTGGTTACTTGTCACTTGTCACTATGTTTTACAGGGGTGGTACCTTACTTGGCACATGCTTACTTGGCATTTGTCACTACGTTTTATAGGGGTGGTGCCACGAAACAAAGTGCCGTGCCTAAATTCATTCATCATAAAAGTGCAAACACTAGGAAGCTACCCTGTGGCCCTCACTCATGTCTTTAGGAAAGGATGAGAAATCTCTAGATCAAAAGATGGAGGCAAAGAAGACATGGAAAACCTAGTGAGAGACTTTGAAGAGACAAGGGGCACTGAGGGCCCAGGGAAGAAATGTGAGGGCTACAGTGTGGAGGAGAAGGAAGGGGTCTGGACCACAGTTAGGGGCTGGACAGTAGGTATGCTGTGCTGACTCCCATCGTAGTATGTGAGTAGTATGAAGCACAGTCTGTGAAGCCATGCTACCACTTATTTCTAGAATTCACCCAGATTCCTAAACAAACTCTGTCCCCATTAAACAGAGGCTCCCTTCCCTTCCTCAGTCCCTGGCAGCTGCCACTCTACTTTCTGTCTCTATGAATTGATGCTCTAGGGATTTCACAGATATGGGATCTTACATTCTTTGTCCTTTTATGTCTGATTTCGCTCAGCAGCATCATGACTGATCCCTTACAGCATATGTCAGAGTTCCTTTCTGTTTCAGGCTGAGCAAGATTCCAGTGTATGGATGTCTATTCTGTCCTGGGATTCTTGAGTGAGCTTCTGTTTATTACTAAATACTGGACACGTGACTGTCCATATGGTTCTTCCAGTTGGAGTGTGAAGGGCTTTCTTTCTGTCTCTGTCTCTTTCTCTCTCTCTGACAGTCTTTCTAGGCCCTGACCCTAGTCCATCCTCCATGTCTTCTTCTAAGCAACCTCCCTCTTGTTTTGTAGACCTTTAGATAGACAGGCTGGGTTTTCTTGCTCTCAGTCACCACCATATTTAGAGGCCTCCCAGCCACTTTGCTGCCTTAGGAACATGGGTGACACCTGTCCTGATAATGACTATTCCCATCATCAGCCTTTTCTGAGGCAGCCTTCCTGTGAGAGAATGAGGGTGTTGGAGATGGTACAGCTAGACCCACGTCTCCCAAACAGAGGGCACAGCAGCAGAATAACACTGGAAGGGCAGTCCTACCTGTTCTTTGTCTCTCTGGGTCTTCGTTTGTTTTTGTCCATGTTAGGGAAATAGAGAGTAGACTGAGTGCAGGGCTGCTCTGGTCTGAATGTGCCTCAATGGTCTATTGTGTGTGAAGGCTCAGTCCCCAGATGGTGCTGCTGGGTGATGGTAGATCCTTTGGGAGCCTTGAGGAACATGCTTGGATCATGGGAGTATGCCTGTAGAACAACTCTTACATACATTCACCCAATCTCTGCCCCACCTCATGGTCCTGATGTGGTATGCCATTCCCTATTGCCCTTACAAAGGCTAAGCCTGTGTTCTGCTCTCACCCGTCATGCACTTCAGACCTCTAAGGCTATAAGATAAATGCTCTTTCTAGAAGTTAATTGTTTCAGGTATCTCATAGTCAGGCAAGAATGGCTATTAGGGGCTTTAGACAACCTTTCTGAGATGTCAGATACCTTGCAGCCTCCACAGTGATTCTGCACTGAGCATCAGAGCATCTACTCCAACTTGTTAAAAAAAAAAAAAAAACAACCTGCACAGCTCCTCACTATGCTAGAAGGTAGGCACATAAGGAAGGGATAATAAAAACTGACCCCTCTTTAGGGTAACTGATGTGTAACTGAAATAGCCACATTTGTGACCACATTGACAGGGATGACAGTGAGACATAACACTTCATTTTACAGAACGAAGATGTGTTTGTGCCTCCTGAAAGTGATGTCACCACACTGGTCTCCAGAGATAAAGGCTTCCACTTCAGTGTTCTGTAATGGCAATATCTGACCCATTGTGAACTGACAGGTTGCACTCCTGGGGAGGAGAGACCCAGAGGAGGAATGGCCTGAGGGGTGTTCTAGCTGTGACTCAGGATCAAGTGACCATAGGTGGAGTTCCAGCAAACCTCTCTTTTTGATCAGGTGATTGTCTCTGGTATGCACTACAGTATCAAGAAGCTGGTAGGCATGCTCAGTAAACATCTGCAAAGAGCAGCTGTGTGATCATCGCCCTTTCTCAGCAGCCAGCCTGGGCTGGGCTCCTTGCACCACAATGTCAGACGATATCAATGACCAACAGTTGTGACATAGGATCTTGATGCTGAGACCTTGGCAGATCACCATGATGGGGTTTCTGTTTCTAGTTTATTTCAGTTAGAAGGTATCTCGGCCTTTTGAAGGCATGGGCAAGACTTGAATTTGAGACTGCTGTGCTGGTTCACTGTGTGAAAGCACATACATAAGAGTGTATGTATACCAGTGGTGCGAAATCATGTCACAGATCCATACATTGTTTTCATGATATGTACTCTGTGTGCCAGGCTCTGTGATGGACTCTAGCATTGGAGGCATAGGCAGGCACTCTCAGAGTTTTCAAAGAGATAGCTGGAGGCTCTCCTGAGCATCAGAAGGGGGAAAGGATCTGAAACTAGAGAGACTAAACTGAGGCAGAATAGTCCTGGAGCCTTGCTGACTGATTTACTCTGAAGCCCGAGGAGGAAAACAGGAGCCTATTGGTGCTGGATGGAGTGAACAGTATTCCAAGCAGAGAGAGCATCACGTGTAAGGGCCCTAAAGGTTAGCAAAGATTTACTTATTTGGAAAACTAAGATGTTAACAAAGGACTGGAGAGATGGGTGCTCTTCTAGAGGACCTAGCTTCCAATCCCAGCACCCACATGGCAGTTGGAACTGCCCGTATCTCCAGTTCCAGGGGATCCAATTCACTCTTCTGGCCTTTGAGGGCACCAGGCATGCAGGTGATGCACAGTCATATATACAGGCAAAACAACTACACACGTAAAATAAAATAATAAATAATAAAAACAAAAAAGATGCCAGCAAGGCCAGAACAGAGGAGAAGAGAGAAACAAATGAGCTCATATTCCATGGTGCTTCAGAGGGCATATGAAAGGCTTGGGTAAGGTTTCCAAAGATTTCAATTTGTTTTTCTCTCAAAAAGAAATTAGGTCCTTTGTAAGTTAAATTAAGAGTTTGGCTTTTTTTCAACTTCACAGAAAATTTCAATGTAAGATCATAAAATAATGATTATAACGTCTGTTGTTGCCAAGTGTTTGGTGCCTTTGTTTCTGCCTCACCTGAGGCCATTGTTAGTTTTAGTTCACTGCTGGGACCCTGATCACTAGTGCCAGGGATGCAAAGGCTGCGTAGCCCTCAGGTCCCCCAGGAGCATTGCTTTCTAAACTATGTCTTGCCTCTGCCCCTTTACCCTCTGACTTCCAGTTTCCCACTCCACCCTGCTCAGTACTGTTTCTGCAGACTTTTTGTTTGTTTGTTTTCATATATAACTGAGATTATGTAACATTTATCTTTCTGTGCCTAGTTTATTTTACTTAACATAATCTCCTCCGGGACTCATCACTGTTGAGGCACAGGGCAAGAGCTCCTTTTTAAAAGCTATGTAATATTCCATACTTCCATGGACCATCACCGTGAGTACTGTATGTGTCATTAAATTGCATTGCATTTGGGATTCACAATGAATAGATTTTAGTTGCCCTCACCACAAACAAAACAGGTGAAAGATTTTTGGATAGAGGGAGGTGCAACTGTGAAATGGTGGATCTGCGAATTTGTTTCACCTTCTAATCTTTTAGCTACTTATATGTATCTTGTATCATCATGTGTGTGTCTTTATATACACATTCAGTTGCTTCTGCCTCTTCCATTAAGGATCCTTAGAGAACTAAAGTGTCTGGCACTTCCTACTTCGATGAATTCCATGAACCTTGTGAAGGAAGAGCAGCTCTGAGTTTCTTAGCATCATTAGGACCCCAGCTGTTCCCAGACTAAGGCTTCTTGATGTTCCCCTGACTCCAGGCAGGAAGAAAGCCAATGCAGTTCGTGGTAGTAGCTAATGGAGCAAGACTCCCTGCAGCATATGTACATGCGTGCGTGCGTGCGTGCGTGCGTGTGTAAGAGAGAGAGAGAGAGAGAGAGAGAGAGAGAGAGAGCGATCTCAGCTCCTGCATGGCTGTGCTTGAGGAGGACAATGAGGAAGACAAGGAAGCTTCAGATATATGTACAAGATGGCAGACAACAATGACTCCTGCTCTTTGCCTGGTTTGGAAACTGAGACCAGGTTGCTGAGGTCTCTAGGGAAACGGGACTTCTGGGTGAGCAACCAAGGCTGGGAGGTAGCTTCAGGACTTGGCATCTGTCTGCCCTCACCACTTTGAAGTTAGACAGTACACTTGTCCAATGTGTAGTCTTGCTATGCCATGCTGTCTTTGCCTGGCCTCTCTCAGTCTGTCTACTGAAACATGCCCTCAGCTCCTGAAGGGGCCCTTAGGACCCCCCAGTCCTTAGCATCTACTTAGAGTATTGACATCATAACATTGTTCTTCCACACCCTGTGTGCCTTCCCCCTGCTCATCACGTACAGGCAGAAGGTAGGCATGTTGGAGGTGAGCTGAGGCTGGGAGTAGTCAAGGCTAAAGAAGTTTTTCTTGTCTTTTTGAATCCCCATCTGGTCTTGAGTCTCTTGGTGATAGGGGCCATTTGTCATCTTAGTCTCTCCCAACCTATGCTTAACACATGTGAGGGACATAATAAATATTTGTTGAGTGAGAGACTCCAGTGTTCCTGGCATTTACCAGCTATCAAATGACGCTATGCGTGTCAGACACTTTTGAAGACCCAAGTGCTTCCGACACCTCCTGCACCTTTCAGCTGTCAATGGGTCTTGGGAATTAACTTCTTTAGCCTTGACTACTCCCAGCCTCAGCTCACCTCCAACATGCCTACCTTCTGCCTGGCTCCTCCTTGGTCTGCTGCACATAAGCAGGCTATTGACTGGATGGAGTCACTCATGACCCCCTCTACTTGGCCTCTTACCTCATTGAGGAACTGCCAAACCCCTGCAAGATCTGTCCACCCCACCCCACTGATGTCATAGCATGTTGCTCTTCCTCCCCATTCCAACCCCCCCCCCCCAGATTCCCCAAGGACAGCTTGGAGTGCAAGAGAGAAAGGGCCTTTCCTTTGTCTCCTGTGTTTCTGGTCAGTCCAAGATATTTGGTAATTACTTGTGTGGTATGACTATCACCAGCTTAAACATGAATAAATTGAGGCAAAGAGGTTAGATATATGTTCAGGTTTATACAAGTGCCAAATGGCAGGTCTGGACTCAAACCTAGGCAGATGAATTAACAATCCATGTTCTTGGTTCCTATGTTGCCTCTCAGTTAAAATTTGGTGGATTCCTTGGGCATGGTGGCACATACCTTTAATACCAGCACCTAGGACGCAGAGGCAGGTGGATCTCTGTGAGTTCCAGCCCAGGCTATATAATGAGGCACCCCCCAAAACTGATGAACTAATGAATGAACTAAAGACTTTCTAATTTCTTACATCCTAGATCATAACGTTTTTTCTCTATATGCTTTTGATTTTCTTTCCTATTTGTCTCTATTTGCATTTCTGTTCTAAGAACTCCTATTCTTTAAAAACAAGCTGGGGACTTGAGCAATATCTGCTCTTGTTGAGGACCCACATGGGGGCTTAAAACTGACTATAACTCCAGTTCAGGGGATGGGACATCCTGGTCTAGCCTCTATGGGTACTACTGCATGCATAAGTATGTTTAAGTAGGCAAAATACCTATATACAAAAAATAATAAAATAATTACAATAATTAAAAAAGAACTGGAATGGATCATCTACCAGGGGGTTTATCCACTCCCCACTTTTTTGTGTCCATCTACTTTATAGATATGACTTGGTTATAGTACTTGAAATCTATTTTCTTGCTGGGAGCACACCTTTAATCCCAGCATTTGGGAGGCTGAAACAGTTGGATCTTTGTGAGTTAGAGGCCAGGCTAGTCTACAAGAGCTAGTTCCAGGACAGGATCCAAAGCTACAGAGAAACCCCGTCTCGAGAAACAAAAACAGAAACAAAAAAATTTTTTTCCTGTCTTTTTGAATCCCCATCTGGTCTTGAGTCTCTTGGTGATAGGGGCCATTTGTCATCTTAGTCTCTCCCAACCTATGCTAAACACATGTGAGGGACATAATAAATATTTGTTGAGTGAGAGACTCCAGTGTTCCTGGCATTTACCAGCTACCAAGTGACGCTATGCGTGTCAGACACTGTTTACACGATGTGTACTCATTTTCATTCTGCTCATGTCTTCCAAAGAGCACACACGGAACCAAATCTAAACCATGGAAAACAACCACATCTAGCTGAGGCTTCCCACTATTGCTGTGGAGGCCAGAGCTCTGGAAAAGGCAGTGCGGAGGGATTTAAGATAGTTAATGCGCTCTGATGTGCAGTTATATGATGTCCCCAGCAGCAAAAGATATGACAGAGACTAAAACCAACTGGTCGTAGGGAGGTCCACTTAGACCATTTAGGAGTCATGGCCCTGGAATACAGAGCTCCTGGTCATGAGATGTAGACTTGTCTACAGAGAAACATCATATGAATGTGGGAACTACCTCCCCTGCAAGGTCTGCTCCTGCTGTTTCTCTGAGACCAGCAGAAATTTCATGTCACCTGTTGCTGGTCAGTATTGTCAGTGGTAAATGGTTCTGGCTGGTGAGTGTCAGCTGGGAACACCAGTGACCTCATATTTGGGCTTCTCAGAGCACAGTAACTCTCGGCTGGGATGTCTTTTATTAGGTACCTGAACACTTGGCTGGTGGAATTGTGCCTCCTAGGAGCCAGTATGTCAAGAAACAAGACTTTAAGCCTGGGTGGCTCCCAGCCCTGCATAATGTATAGTGGTTCTCTTTGTACCCATGTGGTTATATTAAGTAGTGACAGTGGGGATAATTCCGGATCATTCCAGATAGCTGTGTGAGCTCCGTGGAATACCCTTATGACCTTTCTTCATATGACCCTGCTGGCCAACATGCTCTTGGCCTAAGTGGACGATGGCTCAGAGTAGCCATTTATTTCTGAACATATGATGAACCCCAAATATACTCTGGTGGCTGTAACAGGAATGGGACACAATGCCAGGCTGTCTTGGCATTGAAGGGAGAGTAAATGGTGGCTATATCACATAGGAACATTGAGTAAGGGCCATTCAAGACTAAAGACATCTCCTAACGGTGCACAGTGCCCTTTCTTTCACGGCCACAGAGGTGTTCCTTACATTGACTGGTCCTGAAGCTAGGATCTTGAAGACCTGTGGCCTCAACACAGACTGGCATCCTTTGCTCCCTGCAGGGTCTGATAGTTGGGTCAAGGCAGCTTGCTGCCTGTTGAAGGAAGAGACTTGGTCAGGGTCTCTTCTCTTTTCCTCTGGCTGGACTGGGCTGCAGAGGGGACTTGTTGGCCAGTTTGGGGTTAGCCATGTGGTCCTGCCAGACTTTCACTCTGTAGAAGGCTGGGTTACACAGTCTTGCTGTCTTTGCCCAGTAGCCTCCTAGCAACCTCCTGAGTTTTCTTATCTCTACTTCTCAGGAACAGAGCTAGAGGTTCAGAGAGTTGAAGTAAGTTCTTCAAGGTCACCCAGAAGGTCTGTAGACAAGGAAGGACTCAGGCCCTGGAGCCCACTGCCTCACTGAATTGTGCTGACCTCCAGTTCCCTTCTAGGGCTAATTAGTATCCTGTGATTCCACATCATGGCCACCCCAGGAGGTGGCCCTGGGCAGTGAATTTCTAGGGCACAAGATGTCCCCTTCTTCCTCCTTCTGCCTGAGCTTGTCAGTTCAGAAACAATGAATTGGGCCAGGTGTACCGTCTAAAACGGGCCCCAAATTAATAAGCTCTTCCTCCTCCCTCTCATGCCTTTGTTCTAACTTCCTCTGCAGATAGCTCTGGTTTCCCAGTAGTTCAGTGTGTCGGACCCTCAGATACAGAGTGACAGCTAAGAACATAGATGGAGGTGGGGTGGGGACCTGTTTCTCCTCCTTCTACACTGCTGCTGGGACTGCCACCTCACATTCCATTCCATCTCCCTGATACAAAAAGGGTGTTAGCTCTAAGTTCTGCGATGGCCCTTGACTGAGGGAGGATTCTGCTCAGAGCACAGAATGTAGCTGTTACCTCTGAGGAGGGGCCTCAAAAAGGGCCAGTGCCACATGGGGGGAGGAGGGCAGGCAGATAGAAAGCTAGGACGATCACTTATCTGCTGCTTTAAAGAGGCCTGAACCCGTAGAGTCTCTGAGCTACTATCTTCCCAAGGTGCCCTCTGTTGGTATCAGGCTCCACCTAGGGGCTGGGATGGTATAGGAAGCTCTGACTCTCCATGGTGTTGGCTTCCTGGAGACTTGTATGGAGGTTCAGCCAGGCTGAACTTTCCGGAAAGTTTGGGCAGGATTTGAATTGGGGGACTGGCCCTCCCAGCCTTGTCTTATGCCACAGGCTTCTAGAGAATTCTTAGCCCTTTACTGATGAAAGGTCCAGTTTCATTATTCCCAGTCCTCTATGATTGATCCTGTCGTAAAATAGTACGTCATGCTTTGGATGTCATTGTGTCGTGGAGTCCGCACATGTCCTGCACACTGAGCACCACAGACATCCTCATACGCGGAAGCTGAAAACGTTGATGTTATAGAGCAGGATTAGAATGGAATCACCAGAGGCTGGGAAGGGAAAGGAAAGTGGTCACAGAGAGAGCAGTCTCTAAAATATAGAGAGAAGGGGTAAGCTCTGAGGTTTTGCAGCACCCTTTCCTGGGCAGTGAGGGTGGGAAAACTGTAGAGCGTAGGTGTTGCTGGTGGGAATTGTGAATAATGCTGTAGTCACTGTGCAAGACAATGTGGTAGTTTCTAAAAAAGTTAATATGGATTTGCCATTTGTGTAGCAAACCCGATTTTGACTATATTCTCAAAAGAACTAGAGCAAATGTTTACATAGAGCATGCTCGTGGCAGTGTCTCAGATAGGGTTACCATCACTGTGATGAAACACCATGACCAAAAACAGCTTGAGAAAGAAGGGTTTGTTTATCTTACATATCCTGAATCATAGACTATTGAGGGAAGTCGAGCAGGAACTCAAACTGGGCAGGAACCTGGAAGCAGGAGCTGATACAGAGGCCGTAGAGGATGCTGCTTACTGACTTGCTCCTCATGACTTGTTCAGCCTGCTATCTTAAAACACTAGCCCAGGGGTGGTACCACCTACCATGGGCTGGGCCCTCCCTCCCGTCATTCACTAATTAAAAAAATGCCCTACAGGCTCACCCAGAGACCAGTCCTTTGAAGGCAATTTCCTAATTGCAGTTCCCTTCTCTGAGATGACACCAGCTTGTGTCAAGATGGCATAAAACTAGCCAACACAGGCAAGCATTATCCACAGTGTCCAAAGGTTAAAGAAATCAGGTGTCTGTGACCTGATCAGGAAAGACAAGGGTGGTCTGGCTGTACAGTGGAATATTACTCAGTCTTAAACATGGAGATCCTAACATATGCTGCAACATAGATTTTGAGGAAAATATATATAAGTAGTGTAAAGTGGTTACTAATTCTGAATGATTTTACCTGTATGATTTATGGAGAATGGCAAGTTCTAGGGACTGGGGAGGGAGAGGAAGAGTCACTATCTAGTGGGGACAGAATATCAGTTTGAAAAATGGGAAAGGGCTGGAGATGGGTGTGAATGGTCTCATGCCAGAAGTTTCACACTTAATGTGGTAAAGGTTCAACATAAGCCACATGTCTCTCACTGGTAAAAAAGGAAGGCACCTCCCTGGAGATGCAGGTTGTAGGACTGGGTGCTTCTCTCCTTCCTGCCCCTTCACTCTGGGCCTTTTGTCTCTGGACTGGGCCTCATCCTTGCTGAAGAAACTCATGCTTCCTGGGACATGTGATAAATGTCTAGCTCAACGAGCCATCTGGCCCCAGGTCATTTGAACTCAGTCGCATTCTACAGATTGCTAATTGCAAGGAGATCCTTGGGTCTCTAGCAGATGCTGGCACTAGCACCTCTGTGAGGAGGTCTAGCCTCTCTGCTACATGCCGCCATTAAACCATATGCCACCCTACTGGAGCTGCTGGAGTACCACTTACAGAGCCAGTACACACCCCAGGAATGTATCCTCAGGGCTGTGGGACCAAGTATGGTATTTGAGAGGTCTTTATTGGCAAAGCCACCAATAAAGGAAGGCAGTTGGTTGGAGATTGATGAAGGTGGGATTTCTATGTGGTCTCATCTGTCAGGTTTTTTTTTTTCTTTTTTCTTTTTTTGGATTTTCGAGACAGAGTTTCTCTGTAGCTTTTGGTTCCTGTCCTGGAACTAGCTCTTGTAGACCAGGCTGGCCTCGAACTCACAGAGATCTGCCTGCCTCTGCCTCCCGAGTGCTGGGATTAAAGGCGTGCGCCACCACCGCCCGGCTATCTGTCAGCTTTTTCACAGGCCTCCAGGGAGATGATGGCAGCATGGATGTGGCCTCTATGTGACAGTCACAGAGCAGTTCTGAGGCCATCTTAACTTTACCTTCTCTCTGGCTCTGGTCCTTTGTGAAGGACTCTTGGATCTGTTGGGGAAGCTGTGTCTTCCTCTGATGTATTCCTGAGGGTCAGTGGCCAGGCAGCGGAGCCTTCTGTCCACACATAGGAAAGAGCATCAGAGTGATCTCACCATGACCAGGGTCTGGGGCAGTAGCTTCAGAGATAGAAGGGCTGTTTGCTTTTGCACCAGCTTCCTGCCAGCTTTGTTCAAGGCTGTCACTTTGTGGTGCTCTTCCTGCCGGGGGGGGGGGGTGGGTATGAACCATGGCCTCATTGTTAGATGCACTATGTTCATCCTGGCTGCCCTGCTCTCAGGCCTGAGACCCCGTCCATTGCTGCTGCTCTCCAGGATATACTTTATGCAACTGTAGGATGGAGTGGGCAGTTTGAAAGCCAAATAAGTAGCATCCGTGCCTGAGGAGTGTCCCCAGAGCCAGGAGCTATTAATAGAAGCAGTGTTTGGCAGTGGACTGTGTCCGTGCGGCTGTAGATGCAAGTGGCTCTAAGAACAGTGCCAGGCTAGACTGTGAATGAGGCTGGGTATCAACATGGCCTAGGACGCAGGAATCTGAGTAGGTACCACCTTTTTGACCTTCTCTGTACTGGGAGCACTCCTCAGAGTTTCTGGGGGTGGCATATGTACTTGTTAGGGCTTCTCCTGAGGTTTTTTATAAACCAGAGTAAGCCAGCAGCGATTGGAAGACAGTACCTTGTTTCTGACCAGAAAAACATTCATCTACTAGTTATTTAATTCAGCAAATACCAGGCATCCTCCTAAACCCTAAGTGTCAAGAAGCGCTGCTCTAGGGATATTCCAAGTCCAGATCCACCAAAAGATGATAGTCACAGAATGGGAGAAGCCCAGTAGAAGCTCATGGGGTGTGGGAGAGCAGCAGAAACGTGGAGAAGAGGAGCTGCATGAGATCAAGGATTTGTCAAGGGTTGCCCTTTCCTGGCCTGAGTTTTAAAGTGACACTGTTCGTTACAAGCCACCCTTTTCATAAGCAGTGTTTCCAAGTTTGACATTTGGGGCACTGAGAAATACAGGCGAGCTGAGTTGACTGTCCTTTTTCAGGAGCCTCAGCCAGCCCACTCATTCCCATGACTCCCACCCAGCAGGCACACGAGTGGCAAGCCCCAGTCTTAGGTGTCCTTGAAGATTTTAAGCTGTACTCACAGCACGAATGTGTTTTCAGCTTAGGACTTGTGTTCCAACAGGAGTGAGTAAGGGCCAAACTTAGGTGGCTGCTGGTCCTCAGTTCTTTGTGTTGGCCTGAAAATATCTTTGCTTTTTTTCTAGTGAGGAGTCACCATGCTGGAACCAAGTGGCTGAGAAAGAACAGAAATAGGCAGATCCCAAAGATAAATCCCTGGGCCCATGAACAGCACCAGTGTTTGTGAAGTGCTGTACACATGCCCAGGACCATGTGAGAAGGGGGACTATATCTCCTTCTCATGGCCAGAAGTCAGCGTATATCCTCCATCCTCACTCCTCTGCTGACCTGTAGAGGTGGCCAGTCCTTGGGCAGGCATCACACTGCTGCCCAGCAAGTAGAAAGCTGCAGGGTCTGCTTGTCGTTGAATTATTTAACATCTTAATGAGTCCATTTTTCACATCCTCTACTGGTCCCATAGGAAGGCAGGACGGGCAGTTGGTAAAGTGGCAATGAATATTAATGGAGCCGTTGGGAGGTGTGTCTGCTTAATGGCTCTCCCCATCATGGTGGGGCTGCTCATCCTAACTTCCAGACACTAGGGTCCCAGAAATATTTTTATGGGAAGGTCCCCTGAGGCCTGTGAGGATAATCTGTCACTGTGAGCACCTCCTGAGGCAGTTCCAGTCCCTGGGCAATATATGTCCCTGCCATTGTCTGTGAATGAGCAGTGCGATCCGCTGAGTCTAGGCCATTCTAGTACATCTCTAGAACATTTGGAAATGGGTGATTTTAACATCCATGGCATCAGTGGGAGAGGAGCTCCATGAGAAATTGTGAGTATGCATGGATGAGGATACTGAATCCCCTGGAGCTGGAGTTAACAGCCAGTTGTGAACCACCATGTAGGTGATGGGAATTGAACCTGGGTCCTCTGGAAGAGCAGCCAGTGCTGTTAGCCACTGAACCACCTTTCCAGGCCCGGGGTGAGCATACTGAAGCACAAATAGGAAGTGATTACCAGCGACCAGGGAACAAGCCTGGGGAGAGAGTGTGATGACGCAAGTTGGGGGTAACTCAGAGTTGGTCAGGTGCAAGGCTTTCAAATGGGTGTGGAGGTACCCCACTCCTGCTCTTTCCTCTTGGTTTCTGGGTAGGAACATTCTGGAAACTACTGACTGGATCTATAGGTGCATCCATACAGTGGGACATTGCTTGGCTCTCAGAAAGAATGAGCTTCTTATGGAGGTCCTGATGGGCAAAGCTGCATTATGGGTAAACTTGACACAGTGCTGAGTGAGAGAACCAGTCTGAATCATGGAAGGATCTGCCCATAGAGACAGGAGTGAGTGGCTGCTTGCCCAGGGTCAGGGATCATTAAGGAAAGTGCATCGTATGTCAACAGACTTGAAGAGTTTTATCTGTGGAAGAAAATGTTTTCAAGTTGATTTATGGTAGTGGTCACCCTCAAAAGGGGCAGCTCAGCAGTAGAGCACCTACCTAGCATTCTTGAAGTTCTGATATAATTCCTAGCACTAAGGGGAAAACATATGACACACACACACACACATGATACAGACACACACACACACACACACGACACAGACAGATACACACACAACACAGACAGATAGACATACACACACAACACAGACAGACACACACACGACACAGACAGACAGACACATATACACACACACAACACAGACAAACACATACACACCAGATTTTAAAATAAAGTAAAAATATCCAGGGTTTGTAGTTCCTTTCATATGCTCATGGTATATTATGTCCTATACTTTCTCTCTCTCTCTCTCTCTCTCTCTCTCTCTCTCTCTCTCTCTCTTGATCATTGAAATTCCAGGGCCTTGATTATGCTAGGCCACTCCTTTACCACTGTACCATAGATCCCAGCCCCGATGTCCTACACTGTTATTAACTCTTCAGTGCAGCCCAAAGTTACCAGAAAAAAAAGATGGATAAATTTTGGGGATAAGCAGGCATAAGCAGAATTAGCTATGTATGTGCAAGGTAATGAATGTTTTGATGAACTGAGGGGGTAGAGTGTATTGGGTGTTGTGTCCTCTGTCCCTCAGCATCCCCTGTTCCCTGCTTTGCATGTCCTGTGTCCTAGAAGACTGCCCTCTTTCACCTGAGCTTGTGCTGTCCCAGTCTGCAGATGGGAGAGAAGTGCAACCGGAGACCAGTGAGCTGAATGGATGGGGCTGGCTTTTCATTCTTCCAGACCTATTTCTGCTGTCCCTCTGTCCCCAGCCACTGTTATCTCCTTGTGGTCCTTCTTGGTCCAAGTAGATGTTCCCTCTTCTGTCCTCTAGGAAGGGCTGAGTTGGTCCCGCTGGGCTAGGCTGGGTGCTTGGTTACCTGCCCTAGTCCATGTTGCTGAATCACCCCAGAAACTTTTTCAGGCTACTGTTCCTTGCTGGACAGTGCGTCTTAAATGATGTGGCCAGTATTTGTCACAGAGGCTACGTGGAGCTGATGGCCTGTGGGATACCCATCCAGGAGGACATCGTTCTCCAGGAGCATTTCTGCAGTGATATAACTTCCCATGTCACATGTGGGACCTGATTATGAACAGGAGAGCTCAGGCTGCTGAGCATCCAGCCATGGCAAATGCTGCCTTGCTTCAGTGCAATGATGGTGTCCTTTAGATAGGTGGCCAGAGGACCTGTCCTGTTACATGGATTTCCAGTAGATAGTGGAGCTCTGGCAGGGGTTTAGGTGTGCAGCTCTGTGGCATTGCCTCTGGTGTCAAGGAATCTTTAGTGGGGTGTAAACAAACACCCTTTAGCTGTGAGAGCCGAAGATGGCAGTTTAATCTAGAGACCCCATGATCAATTTCTTTCTGGGACACTGACTATGATTTTTTTTTAATTTATGTATATGTTTGTGTTAATGTACAGCACTTGTGTGCAGGTACCTACAAAGGCTAGAGGCTGTCATATCCTCTAGGGCTGAGTTATAGGTGATTATGAGCTGCCATGTGAGTGCTGGGAACCTAACTCAGGTTCTGTGCAAGAACAAGTGCTCTTAATTGCCAAGCCATCTCTACAACCGACAATACTTCTTTTTGAACTCTTGAACAGGCTGTGTCTCAAGTACCTTGGCCAGACGTGAGATATTTGAGCCACATGTTGCATCCCAACTCTGTCCCTCTTCATTTGCCCATCTCATTGTCCTCTGAGGCCTGCTGTTCTGAAGCAGTTTGTCATGGTCTGGCACAGGATGGGTTGAAATTGTCTGAACATACAAACCACTTAGTCTGCACAGGGGGTGAAATACAGCAGCCTTGTCTTGCCTACTCCATGCACCATGGACACATCGATAAATCATCCATGCTGAGGACGTTTTATAATGTCTTGGTGCTTTATTATCTGTGTGCATTTGCCTCCATGGCCCCAAAGAGGAGTTTATTAACTCCTCTAATGCAGAGAGTGCATCATCTGGCTAATTATGTCTCTGCAGCCATCTGGGGTCACAATATTTTATAACTCAGAGATCTTTAGGGGCTGAGAGGTAGCTCTTTGGGTAAGAGTGCTTGCTGCACAGGCATGAGGACTTGAGTCGGGATCCTCAGCAGCCTAGGAAAGAGCTGAGTGTAAATGCATGACTCCAACCTCAAGGTAGTTGTAGGACAGGAGGATTGTTGGTGTTTGTGGCCAGCCAGCCTAGTTGAGAAAACATTAGACCCTGTGTTTATAACATGAGCTGAGCCTGATTGAGGAGGATACACATGCATGTATGTACACACACACACACACACACACACACACACACACACTACAAATAAATACCTCCTGGCACCCTGGCACCCTTTGCTTGTCTGAAGGAGTTTGAAGGTGACCTTTGCAGTTGTCACAAAGCTATGTGATGGACATCAGCTGGGAAATGGAATGTGGATACTGCTGCTTTGCTGTACATGGAGCTCAGGCCCCAGGAGGTTATTCTGCTCATGCTGAAGATTGCCACTAATTTAATCGGCGTGTCCTTGTTGATTCCATCAGGCAGCTGGCATGCAACTTGCTTTGTCCTCTGGCAGGTCCTCAAGGCAGCCATTCTACACCTTGGCCAGTAGTTTATTTGGGAAACTTTCCTTCCCAAGATCAAGGGTTTTATCTTTACTCTCTTCAGGTTCCTTTCTTGTGTGATGTGGGATCCTATCTTTAGGACTTTCTGTCACAGAGGCCATGCATTTGCTCTGCTGGTATGAGGGGAGGTGACAGCTGATTGAAGAGTCACCTTCTCTTTATTTGCCAGATGGTGAAGAAGGAGCTGAGTCCCCACCATCTGCATCTTTTCTCTCACAGCCTTTGCGGAGCACAGCCAGCATCAGCAGTTATAAAAAGTAGGTGCTCACTCATTCTGCCAGTCCTCAAACATGGAGTAGAGCCTTTCCTCAGACACTGGGGGTTTACAGTACACTGAGATGTCGTTCAGCCTAACCTAGGCCAGTCCACACTACATGTCTTTAGGACAATTTAGAGTGTAAAGGTCCAGTCAACCAGTGTTTTATAGAACCTGATTCCTAGTTACAGACAATAAGTCTCTTCCTGTCAGTTCTAGCAGAGACAAACATTGCTTAAGATACCAGTGACTGTACTTCATCTTGGAGCCCAGAAAGCCAATGTACAGTCATAGACAAGCACACCTGAGCCCTTAGATCTGCCCTGTGCAGACAGGTGTTTCTATAAACTTCTGACAGAGTTCCAGCCAAGGACTGGCAGAGAGAGGCCTGCTATATGAATGCCACATAAGCTGTTACTTGGGTTTCTTTCTAGTTCCCAGAGAATGGAGGGTTTGTCAAGGGGGCCCTACTCCAACTCCAGTTCACTGCAGTCTTTGTGTACCCTTCCTGTGCTGGCTATGGGTTTAGAGGTAAGAATGGACTCTGGACCACTCCTGAACCAGTGTGCCATACACACCACTTGTAAATCAGGACACAGTGTTCCAGGTCCTTAACTGCTGTAGCTCATAGTCTGGGCATGTTTAATTTGCTGAGCGATAGAATTTGATTCGGTTTATTAGGATTTTTTTTTTATCACCCCAAACAACCCGAAGTGAAGGATAGTTAAAGGAGGCCTGATGTAGTGGTGCATACCCTAAGTCCCAGCTCTCGAGAGGCAGGGGTATTTCTCTGAGTTTAAGGCCACTCTTGTCTACATAATGAGTTCCGGGCGAGCCAGGACTGCATAGTGGGACCCTGTCTTAAAATAAAAGTTTAAAGGAACTCTGGATAAAACCTGGCTATGGGATCAGATTGATCAGGAACGAGGGTAATCAGCTGACCCTACGATTCATTTGGAATTATTAGTACGAGGACGCCTGGAGGAGAATGGAGTTGGTCTCACAATCCTGCTTTCAAAGCTCACAGAAAGCAATGGTGATGGAGATGTGCTGTAATGGAGCTGGTGCAGTGCTGACCCAGGTAAAGGCCATTGAGGTAGAAGGGTAGGACTGAATGTCCAGAAGGGAGCCTCCAACTCTGGGCTCTTCTTGATAGGGAGCCTGGGTCTGTCTGTGAGGGAAAGGACAGTCATGAAGTCTTTGTAATAAATGGTGCTGGACTCTTGGGCCTCCACTTGAAACAAATGGATTTGGACTCTTTTTTTAAAATTGATTTTTATTGAGCTCTACATTTTTCTCTGCTCCCCTCCCTGCCTCTCCCCCCCCTTCAACCCTCCCCTCCCCCCTCAAGGTCCCTATGCTCCCGGCTCTTAAAATATAACTGTAAGTGAAAGAGCTAAAGATGAAAAGTTTCATGACAAGGCACTCGGCAAAGAATATTTGGGTATCACATCAAAGGCATGAGCAACCAAAGAAGAGATAAATTAAATTGGATTATGCAAAGTCCAAACCTCCTGTTCCCTGCCCCCACAAAGCCTGGGGCATAGAGCCAGCAGGCCTATGGCATCTGTTACAACAAAAGACTCTGGGAGCTGGAAATCACTGCTATCCCAGAGCCCTTTGGTCAGGAGGTTTCATGACTGCCTCTGACCTGTGCAAATATTTTAGTAGGGAGTAGACTTGTGGGATAATTCTCTTATTCTCACTCTAGCTGGGGACCTAGGGACAGAGTTCCTCATTGTCTCTGATTCTTGAATTCTTATCAGATACCAGAATCCATCTAGAAACGCGTAAGCATTGCTGGTCCCCTTGGCCACCTAGACTTTTCCCCTGAGGAACTGATTTGTCTGGGCTGCTACAGTGAAGTTTGCCCGGGATGGGGCTGGAGAGATAACTCGGCAGTTAAAAGCACTAACTGTTCTCCCAGAGGACCTGGGTTCATTCGTAGCACCCACGTGACAGCTCACAGCGATCTGTAACTCCAATTCCTGGGGATCTGATGCCCTCTTCCGGCCTTCTCAGACACAGCATACATGTGGTGCACATAGATACATACATACATCCACATACATAAAGTAATTTTAAAAAAATTAAAATTTACCAGGTATATATGGAATGTTCTCATCACCAGCATTGTTGTCATTAGTAGCTGTGATTTATTAGGGTCTCCTCTGTGTAAGGTTGTGTCCCAGAAGTGTGAATCCTATGGTCTCGTTTAATCTGTGGCATTCTTGACTAGAAAACGTGGTTATTTTTCCACACAGACAAGCAGAAAGGGCTGGGAGAGGTTAAGGAACCTGAATTTCAGGTTGTATAGCTCTGCCTGGGCAGAACCTTATTCAGATTCTATACTGTATGACTCTAAGGCACTGTACATTTTGGCACACAGACCTCCAGGCACTCAGAAGAATGCAGGTCCTGTGGGTGATGGAGGTCCTCTGATCATAGTGTGGGCTTTGAGCATTTGGAACAAGAGCAGTGTGATGGTGGCTTCCAGTATCACGAGTGCTTCCAGAAGATATGGTCTTTGTGTGCAGTTTTAAGTACTGCATCTGTCACCAGGGGATGGGATGAGAGAAAGCCATCCCTGGAGGAGGGATACTCAAGGACAAGGCCTGGTGCCTGGGTATCTCGGTTTGTGTTGAACATATCTACCTAGTTGAGTCAGGTGGTGGCAGAGTCTGGGGAGTGGTCTGACCTTCTGGGGGTCATGGCAAGCCAAGAGGAGTGACTTACTGTGGTCCTGGTGACTTTTCCTGGAGGTGGAGAACTCATCTAGGGAGATGGGCGTGACTTGCTCCTAAAAGGGGTGGTAGGAGATAGGTACTGAAGGACCCTGGACTTTGAGTCATTGACCTCATAAGGCTGATGTGGGCCAGGAGAGATGAAGTCTGAGGGACCCTGGAGAGTAGAGTGTGGACCTCAGCAGGATAGTGCTTTCCTCACCCATGTAGAAGTGTCGTGAACACTTTCCAGGGACTTCTGGACTCTGGAACAGCAAGATGAACTGCTTACCGCTAGAAAGGCCTTCTTTACTCGGTGGAGGTGGTAGTGAGGTCCCTGTCACCACAACATAAAGTCAGAGCTGGATCCCCATTTCCTCAGGCTGTGTGCTTCTAGAACACAGCAATGAAGTTGAGGTACTCTATTCTGCCTCTTTTTTTCATTTCTCCTTCCTTCCTTCCTTCCTTCCTTCCTTCCTTCCTTCCTACCTTTCCTCCTTCCCTCCCTTCCCCTCTTTCTTTCTTTCTTTCTTTCTTTCTTTCTTTCTTTCTTCTTTTCCTCTCTTTTCTTTTCTTTTCTTTTGTTTCTTTCTGGAACTATGATCTCCATGAAGTTAGAGGTCACAGAGTCATTCAGCAAGCGTTACCATGTACCTACCGAGTGTCAGGCAGTATGGGAGCAGAGCTGCAGGTTCCCTGCTTTCTAGGGTACTCTTGTCTCTCTCCCAGTGCACAGTCTTAGATCATACCTATCAACACTCAGGATAGTAGTAATATTTGTTGAGTGACTCTTATCAGGAGAGATGTATCTGGGATCTTTTCATGGTATTTATGGATCTGAGGCTTTCTTCACCTCATTAGCCAAGCAGGAGACCTTTCAGTTCCCCGCAGGCTACACCCTCTGCATATTCCCATAGACAACATATTCCCATAGACAGCAAGGCTTTGGGGACTACTTCTGACTCCCTCTTTCCATAGAAACGTCTCCATTTGGGTCAAAGCAAGGTGACTACACTGCACTTTAGCTGAGGGTACTGAATGACCACTTGGTTTCTCAGAGGTCCACACAGAGACACCTTACAAGTCTGGGATCAAAAGCCACCAGTGGGATTGAGTGGAGCTGGGATTCAAGGCTGGGGTGTGGGTCCCTGAGGCAGATATTCACTCAGCAGGGTTTCTTGTCTTCCAAGAGGCAGAGACTCCCAGAGGTGACGTGACTTTCAAGTCTTCACAGCGGGTGTGTGGTGCTGCTGCACCTCCTGAACTAATACTGCAGGATACTAAGTAGTATGTGGGTAACAGTCTTGCTCCATTCTCATGAGGGAAATTAGGGGATAGGAGGGAGCCATAGCCGCAGGGACCATGAGCAAGAAATAGCTCCAGACCTAGTCTCAGGCTGCACCCAGCTCTGAGAACTGGAGCAAAGCTGCAGCATCCAGTACTAGCCTATGCTCCTGGGCTGCAGGAAGCTTGTATGTGCTCAATCGGAAAAGAAGAGTGAGCTGTGGACTAGGACTTTAAAAAGCCTCAGGATGCAAGATGTCCAAAGTCCTGGATACTGGGAGACCTTTGAGGGGTGGGCATGTTTAAGAGGGAAAGAAATAGCAGTGGGCTTCTAGCATATCCAGACCCTAGGCTAATGGAAGGCAAGAAGGACCTCAGGAAACCTGGATCACTAAAATGATGCCACCTTGGAAACAGCAGTTTGAAGTATTCAGAAGGGCGGCTAACACAGCCGACACTAAGGAGGTAGGATGCCTGCAGAAGCCTCAGAGAATGGATCTGCATCTGGCCAGCAAATGCTGACTGGTGCTTTGGGCCCAGGGGAAGAAATTCATCACAGGGAACTGCAGAACAGGCACGTTTAATCTCTGCTAATTTAACCATATTAGCTAGAGAAATGGAAGGAGAGGGTGAGGATGAGATTGGGAGAGGAAGGGAGGGAGAGGTGGGAGGAGAGAGAGAGAGGGAGAGAGAGAGAGAGAGGGAGAGAGAGAGAGAGGTGGGAGGAGAGAGAGAGAGAGAGAGAGAGGTGGGAGGAGAGAGAGAGAGAGAGGTGGGAGGAGAGAGAGAGAGAGAGAGAGAGAGGTGGGAGGAGAGAGAGAGAGAGAGAGGTGGGAGGAGAGAGAGAGAGAGAGAGAGAGAGGGAGGTGGGAGGAGAGAGAGAGGGAGAGAGAGAGGTGGGAGGAGAGAGAGAGGGAGAGAGAGAGGTGGGAGGAGAGAAGGAGAGAGAGGGAGAGAGAGAGAGAGAGAGAGAGAGAGAGAGAGAGAGAGGTGGGAGGAGAGAAAGGGAGAGAGAGAGAGAGAGAAGCTGTGATGGTGGAAGCCATATGCCTCCACATCTTAGCTCATGCTATCCAGTGTAAGTCAGGAGCCACTTGAGTCCAGAGTCCAGTTTTGGCTTCTGAACACAAGCTGGTTACCTCTCCCAGGCTTCATAAAGGAGACAGTGGCCATCTCTCTAAGGACAAATGACCCTGAAGACACCAGGCAGCTGGCATGTGACTGGTTCTCTGTGTTGCTCACTCCAGTCTGGGCAGTTGCACTTTATGGGTGATTCACACTCTGGCCGGGGCCATGTTGAGATCCCCAGCCTGGGGATAGCGTTTGTCTTCACCCCAACCACTGGTCAAGTAGGACCCCATGGTGGGTCTGGTCTTGTTGCCCTGTGTGATTTGAGATGAGGCCTTTCATTCCAGGATGCCTGTGGGGCCCCCAAGGGAAGGATGGCGAGACTCAATAGATAGATACTGACTGCTCATAGATTTAAAGCAAGATGAGATGAGGCTGGTTTGTGTGAGCAGCCTGGGGAGTGGGTTAGGCGAGAAGAGCAATAATGGACTGAGCCAGAGCCTGGGTCAATGGCCTCCCTCACTTCTGAAAATTCAGGAACTTTAGCCCATCCCTGGCTGGGGTTAAGCCTGAGCTGACCTTGAAAAGGATCAAAAATGCTCTGTGCAGGGAATCGTGAACTGGGAATTGAGCAAAAGTTGTATTAGAGGGGCTGGGGAAGAGCTGTGTTTGAGTTCAGTCTCAGACATTTGAGAAAGTGTCCCCAAGTGGATTCGGATCCAAGGTTTTCCCAGATGGAGGTAGTGAGGGGCAGAGGAGCACCTGTGCAGAGGTGTGGTGGGGAAACGGTGCAGTGAGGGTCCAAAGAGTTCTAGGATCTGGGGTGGAGACAGTACTGTGGCCAGATCCCATACGGTTTCTGTGGGCTTCAGAGCTCCTGTTTATCCCTGCAGAGGTTTCAGAAAGGCTACTGGAGACGCTTCCTACCTCAAGCCATTCTCCATCCATCGCTGCTCAATTACTCATTGAGTGCTCTCATGTCCCTGGTCAGTGTGCAGCATCTGCTCACTCTTTATATTGCTGTATCCAGCCGCACCCACCTCTCTCTACTTTTTTAGCTACCACAAACATTTTATATGCTTCTGTCTACCACAAATATTTGCCAGGGCTTTAAACCAGAAAGATTTGGCAAATGAATTGATTGGTAAGTCATAGAATGATGTCCTTATTAGGAATATTTGGTTATTCATTTATTCATGAAGCATTTATTGAGCGACTGCTGTGTGTCACTCTGGGGTAGAGTAGTGAGAGCGCTCTTCTCCCTGTCACGGTAGGGCAAGATGAATGGAGTAAGCAACAACTCAAAAGGCAAGAGAGGAGGTGGCCAAGGTACAGAGATCACACAAGAGTATCCCAAGATCATGGCTTAGGTATAGTGATCAGAGAGGATGCTGGGAAAGCCAGTGTTTGCACAGTGGGTGGCAGAAATAAACTTGGAAGGGGGCTAAGGAAGGAAATTCCAGCAGAAGGCGCAGCCACTGTGAATGCTGGGGTAGGAATGCTTGAGGAACATCCGGGAGGCTGGTGTGGGCAGAGCATGTAGAGAGGATAGACTCAGATTATGCCAAACTTTAATTTATGCAGAGTGCAAAGGGAATCCATTGGCAGGTTGGAAGTAGGCGGTGACATTATCCAAGTGCTCTGTGGGATGGATCCTGGAGCAGAGTTGAAATGGCAGCTGTGGGTGGGGCATCCTTGTGACTAGATAGAGAAGGTAGGCTTGGGTCAAGGTAGTGACTGGGGAGAAGAGGAACATGGATGATGGATGGGTCTTATGGGTGGAGGTGCCAGGACTAGCTGATTAGGTTGGATGTGGCTCAGGATGGAAAGAAACAGGGACTCTGAGATGGGCTTAGTTGGGTGGGATCAGGGTTTGATTTGGGGTGTGATTTGTGCCTGTAGGGTGCTAAGAGAAGGGGTCAGAGGAGTAGTCAGGCACTCATGGCTCACAGTAGCTAAAATTGTAATGACAGGTGTTGCTACAACTATATCCACCTCTAGCAGCCTTGGTGGGGTTTCACAATTGAAGGCTAAATACAGAAATATCATAGCTCACCTGCATGCCCATCCAGGACTTCAGAGACATAGGATAGTTTGGGCATGTTGATGGGTCACTCCTGTCAGTGGTGTATACCTGACCCTATTTTCCTATGATGACGTCATACAAATGAATGCCCCACCCAGCCCAAAAGCTACATAATGTATTACGGGTTAGGTGCATCTTATCATGAGGCTTGGGGTTGTTGTACTCAACTCCTTTGTTAACTTGGGGATTTGCATCTCAAACTTGTAAACAGACTGACTTAGGGGGCCTCTGCTGGTGGTCTGTAGTTCCCCTGAGTGTTGTGCCTCTTGCTGCTTGCCTTTCATGCCTGGGAGAAGGTCTGGGCAATAGTCCCCAAAACTCAACCTCATGCTGAGCCTTGTTTCCTGTTCTAGAGGTGAAGAAGAGCAAAGAAGCCATGCCAACCCCATCACAAGACATGGAACACCTGCACAAATCTGCCTCACCACGTGGGAGACAGAATAGGCCATGCAAATACACTGGAGGAGAAAATAAAGCGAGACAGAAAGGGAGAAAGTCAGAGGGAAGGAAGGCACAGAAATAAAGAGCCCAACATAGAATCTTGAATGTAGGACAGTTTCTTTTTAGGAAATGCATGCTGAAATTTTTAGGAAACATAATTCTGGTAACTTATTTTTTAAAGCAAAAATGTATAAATAAATGTTTGCTGAGTGTGTTCTTAGTATTAACTTGAAATATGTAATTTTGCATATCTTTATGAGTTAAAAATAGGTTACATTGTTGACCAATCTGATATGATTCACCTTAAAGATATTTTGCTGTAATATTTTGTAACCTGATGCTAGGAGAGGGGAAATGGATCATCGTAATAAAACAAAACACCACCTTGAAAAAAAAAATCCTGACAGAACAGAAGGCATTTCCTCATAACTGTTTCACACTCTAAGACCATTAAAAGGAACTCCAATTGAGTAATTCAGAATTAGAAGATTTAAATAAAAATCAGGATAAAATGAAAAGAAAGAGTAAAAATGAAGGAAAAACTGCAGGTCAAAGCAATGCTCCTTAGGAGCTCAGGCATAAATTAGTAATAACAACAGACAGAACCTGTGCACCTAGATGGAGACAAGAAATGATCAGAAAGGAAGACAGTGTGGTAAGTGGAACTGGGATGGGGTGGGGTGGGAAAAGCTGTCCCCTTCCTCCAAAGGAAGGCAAACGTGACCTCCACAAGGGTCATCAGGTCCTGATGTAGGAAGTTGTTAGAGACTTAAGTGATGATCTGCTCCAGAAAAAGCCAAGAAAGAATGGAATCAACAGGCCAGATGAGCCCCCTGCCTTCTGGATAAAATCCTCCAACTAAGACACTGAAAACAAAACGGAGGCAGGAATCATACCTGTCAACGCCAATGGCAGATAGAGCAGGCTGGTTTCACCTCTGCCAACAGTTTCAGAGAATGACGGAGAAATGTGTGCAAGGCTGTGGGTGGTGGGGTATCCCTGAGAACAACTCCCACAGTCTAGATTTGATTTATGCATAAAAGCAGCAGAGCACTTTCACAGAGATTTGCGGAGAGGAGACTTCCTTGAGAAGTCAGCTTAAAAGTGAGATACACTTGGTTTGTAGCTAAACCCAAATGAAGATTGGGAAGGGAGAAACTGATCAAAAACTGTGCTTGAACCATTGTCCAGTTCAACTTGAAATGGATGAGGAGGAAAAGGATCAGACACTGTCTTTTGGCCTCCATGGACACTGAATGCATGTGGTGCATAGACATGCATGCAGTCAAAACACCTATATACATATATACCTAAATTGAATTTTTTTAAAAGAAAAAATTACAAAGTGGATGGAGCACGAATCTCCCTGTGTTCTCACCTTTTAAGCTTGGCATTTATACCCACTCTGTAGCCTCCACTCCACAGATTTCTTCCCTCTAACACTACCACACTAAGGACCAAGCTTCTAGCATATGAATATTTGAAGACAAACTGCATCCAAACCACTGTAGAAGGAGGCAGGGATACATGGATGAATACACAGATGGAGAAATATGTGGATGGATGGAGAGTTAGTTGAATGAATGGATGAAGGAATGAGTAGATGGATGAAAGGATAGTTGGATGAATAAATGGATAGATGGAGGTAAAATTGGATGGATGGATGGATGGATGGATGGATGTATAGAGAGGGGATGTATGAGTGGATAGATGGAGGGATAGTTGGATGGATGAATGTATAGATGGAGGGATAGTTGGATGGATAGATGGAGGCTGAGTATATAGATAGTAGGATAGTTAGATGGATGAATGGAGGGAGGGAAGGATAAGTGGATGGATGTGTAGGTGGAGGGTTAGATGGAGGGAAGAAAAAATGGGTCAAGGCAGGAATAAATTCAGGTAGCATTTCATACAGATGACAGACATGTTTGAGCTGCATGGCTGCCCTTTATATATAGTTCTGGGACATGGTTCTGAAAGTTTGCAATGCAGACTTATGATTCTGTGATAGGGACAAGTGACTGAACTGGTCTACAGTACTCCAGCTCAGCTGAAGCTACCTTAGAATGCTCCCTGGTGTTGTACAGGATCTGATTTTGAGATAAGTAGTAAGACCACTTACTGCTATTGTTTTACTATTCAGGACTGTGCCAGAGTGTGTGCTGGGCTAGTCCCCTGAGGAAGGGAGAGACTGTAGCTAGGAAGAGCGGGAAAATAATGTCTGCAGAAAATTTATGACTAGCGTGGAACTAGGAGTTTGGAAAAGACTAGAGAGTGGCCTGCCAAGCTGCTACTGAGTACCCAGAATAGCACAAAAGGGGTTTCACTCTCAGGTGTCCTGTTCAACCTCTGCAAAAGTCCAGAAGGCTGTTTCATGATTCCTCTGAAGATACCAGGAAACTCAAGCTTAGATCTTTCCCTCCTCTCACTGTGGGCAGCCTGAGGAACTTCCCTCTCCAAACCTTACTCTGTTGTACATGCTTGCAAACCGTGGTCCACCATGCACTGAGGCAGCTGTCAATCATGACTCAGTTGTTCTTCCTGGGCTTGGGATTCTAGTGCTTTTGGTGCACACAACTACTCATTTCAATATAGTGTTGGCTCTGTCATGTCCCTATAATGTTTCTGATGCTGGAGCTGCTTACTGAGGTTTTCCTTTATGTCTGTCACATGCACAGGTGATAGGAACACCAGCTGTAGCCCCCAAGCCCTACAGTTACATATGAGCTTTGTTTGGTCTGTAATCTTCCTGTCCAGCAGGGACTTATCACTGTGCCCCATGAAGATGGAAAATGCCGACCTTCTCACTTTCCCTAGATGATACCCTTCCTGGAAGGGGTTTTACAGATGGGCAGAGCTGATAGATAGAGTTTACTGAAACTGCTTTGAAGGTGATGAAGAGATGTTCTAAGCTCAGTTCCATGTTTAGCATAACCTGGACTTAGACTAGGGCACTAGAAAGCTGATTCTAGGGTCAACAGCTTGCCCAAAGCCCCCAGACATCTGCTCATGCCCCTGCTATCCACTGGCATATTCCTGATTCCTGATTCAAGCTCAGCATGTAATAGGTACTTGGCAAATATAAGACGCAGGAGAAAGGTGCTGCTGGAAGACTGTACAACCTTTCTTGGAAGTGGGGCTCTTGGGGCTTCCCAAGGTCATTGTGGAGCATACCCTTGAAGAGGATATTGGGATCTCAGATCCCTTCCTCTCTTCACTTTCTACTTCCTGTCTGCCACAGGTGAGCAACCTCATTTAGCACATACATATACTCCTGCAGATGGCTGCAGGCCCCAGACAGTGGTTCAAATGATTGTTGGCTGAAACCTCCAAAACTGTGAGTCCCAATAGAGATGGACTTCTGTTGTTGTTATGTGTCCATGTGTGTATACACCCATGTGGAGGTGAGGGACAATCTAGATGTTATGCCTCAGACACTATTCACCATGTTTTTAAAGTTTAAGACAAGGTCTCACTTTGGGGCCCTGGCTGGCCTTTTAATTCTAGGAACTCATGTGGAGAGAGTTGGCCTGTAACTCACAGAGATGCACATGCCTCTTTGTCCTCTTCCTCCTATACAGGGTTTCTCCTGATCTGGAATTTATCTAGTAGGCTAGGCTGACTGATCAAGGAACCCCAGGCATTTGCCTGTCTCTGCCTACTCAGCCCCAGGTTAAAATTGAATAATTAAACACTACCTTTCAACTTTTCTTTTCATTTTTTCCCTCCCTCTCTCCTTATGGAACTTATGGAAAATTAGGTTCCATAACTTCATTTTAAACTTTACAAATTGTGCTAGTATTGGATGAGTTTGTGTGGCAAGTTCATTTTGGTGTTACTATGGAGGTGGCTTCCAGGTTCCTGGAACAGCCATCCTTTGTGTCCTGTGTTTATTCCCTGTGTCCAGAACACTCCATGGGCATCTTCTTTTATAACAGTATGGAATAGGGACATTGTGAGAATAGACTAAGGTTATCGTTGGAATCTAAGATATCTACTATTTGAACTATAGCCTTTTCATGTAGGCAAAGAAAAGGGCCACAGGGGCCTTGGGAAACTGAGGCATATTCAAAGGGAGGTTTGATAAAGGGACAGTTTACAGAGCTGTGTGCTAGGACAATAATCAGGGCTGGTACAGCTCTCAAGGATCAGTAACAGAAGGAAAGAGGAGTAATGGAGGTGAGGTGTTGTTAAAGGAACACCCACCCTGAGTGCCATAGCTACAAGAGAGAACTTTCGACAGGGGCTGTGTGCAGAAGAGCACAGTTCCCTTGACATAGGCCTGCCTGTCTCTCCTTTGTCTTTACTGCCTTCTACTGTGTCCTTCCCTGCTATAGTTCAATCAAGAGAGGGAAATCCTGAGTGATGTACTCAGTGGAAGTGGGCCCCCTTCAACCCTAAGTCATAACTGGACAGAAAGAACACCTGAAGAATGGGCAGTGAGAGTACAGTGCTTAGGGCTGAGGGAGCAACTGAGGTCACTGTGCTCTCAGCAATGTTAGGCTCCTCAAGGGCTCTCCTAAGCACTCATTACAATTGTTATGGGTCCCTCTATGCCCCCTCACAGTAGGTGCCCATCACAGTCTTATTTTTATCTAAACCATGAAACTTCCCAACTTAATCAGTCTTTAAATACATTCACAATGCTGTGTAACCATTCCCACCACCATTTCCCTAAACTGAAACTTTCCTCAGTAAGTCCTAACCTCCTTCCCAGTCCTGGTATTCACCATTCTGCTCTTATGGTCTGGATATTCTCTTAGGATTTCTACTGTGAAGAGTCAGTGTGACCACAGCAACTCTTATAAAGGAAAACATTGAACTGGCTTACAGTTCAGAAGTTTAGTCCATGATCATCATGACAGGAAATATGGCGGCATGCAGGCAGACATGGTCCTGGAGAGGTAGCTGAGAATTCTATGTCTGGGTCCTCAGGCAGCAGGAAGAGAAAGTGACTGGGCCTGACCTGAGCATCTGAAACATTGTGTTTATGAGTCAGTGGTCACAAAGATCTGGGGTTTATGATTTGGCAAGGCTAGCTGGCTGGCCAGTGATCCCCAAGGATCCTCATTGTTTAGCTACTTTTCAATTGCTGTAAATAGACAGCATAGCCAAGGAAGCTTATTAAAGAGAACATTTAATTTGTGGGCTTCCTTACAATTTTGGAGAGTGAGTTCATGACCATCATGGCACAGAGCATGGCAGCAGGCAAGCAGGCATGGTGATGGAGCCATTAGCTGAGAGCTCACATCTTGATCCACGAAGTTAGAGGCAAAGAACAAGACTGGGCTTTTGAAACCTCCAAATCCAAACCCACTGACACACTTTCTCTAACAACGACACACCTAATCTTTCCCCATATAGTTCTACCTGCTAGGGACCAAGCATTCAAATACATGAACTACGGGCCATTCTCATTTAAACCAGCACATTCTTGTAACCTCCTCCCCAGGGCTGGGATTACAAGAGTGAATTGCCACACCTCGTTTTTTATACAGGTTCAGGTCCTCATGCTTGTGTAACAAGAACTGTGTGGTTGAGCCATCTCCCCTGCTTCTGGAAGTAGCACTTTTAGCAAGTGATTGAATTGCATTACAAATGCTCTGACTTCAGCAATGCATTAATTAGGTGATGGATTATTGAGAGGAATTTAATTATTATTAATTATTAATATTAAATTAATTATTGGGTGGTGGAAGTTAGGAGGTGGGGCCTACTTTGACTGAAGTAGGTAAATGGTAGTGTGTTCTAGAATGGTATGTTTTCTTTACTTCCTGGCTGCCATGAGGTGACAACACTCTGCCTCATCTCAGGCCCAAAGCTGTAGATCCAACTAACCTCAGACTGAAGCCTCTAAAACTGTGACTGCAAATAAACCTACCCTCCTTTCAGTGGGTTCTCTCAGATGTTTGCCAGTGACCAACAGTCTGAGGAGCACGCTGTGTCTATGGAGCATATTGTCCTTTGTTTCTGGCTTATTTAATTTAGCACAGTGTACATATGCTAGAATTCTCTTCCTCCATTAAGGCTGATATGTGGATAGGCTGCATTGAGTTTATTTGTTGGTGACATATGGTTACTATGATTCATGCTGTGTGAACATAGCTGATTACCCTTGACACTTGGCTTTGAGTCCCTGTGGGGAGATAGGAGAAGTGAAACCATTGATCATGTAGTGTGTCTGTGCTGGAAGTTTTGAGGGTTTCTAAAGGAACCAGTGTGGGCACAAGACATGCCAAGATCAGGTTCTCTGCACAAAGAAGATTTAATTTGCTCCAGAGGGACAAAGAGCAGGGAATAAGAGACAAAGTCTGAAGATAAAGGATGAGTGAGAAGGGGAAAGGAAGAATGGAGATGGGGAAGGGGTATTTGTCCTGGGGGACAAAGGACTGCCTCTGGATAGAGAGGAAACAGACATTGCCCATAGGCACATGGCAGTTTATAAAGGTAAAAGGGGAAACCTTGTGTTAAGACTAGGTGTTTAATTTTGATTGGGCATTCTAATTAGGGTAGCCAAAAGGGGGCTTTTGATTGCTGGACTTCAATGCTTTGATAGCTGGACCTTGGTAGTCAACCTCAGGAGGAGGAAATAGCCAAATAAGGGAATAGATGCTGAGGGCTAGCTTTAGGAATGAAATCTAATGGTTTTTAACAAGGCAGAGGGAAGAGGGGAGAAGGGCAAGGCCTACCAGAGCCACATTTGCCTTTCTGAGGCTGGCTAGAATTCCTTCAGTTTCTATAACAGTTGTACTGTATTCATAATTTTCTCCTTGCATTTTCTCAAATGCTTGGCAAATAATTTAAGGGGGCTGGAAAGATGACTCAGTAGGTAAAGGCACCTGCCACCAAGTCTGAGGACCTGAGTTTGATCCCTGGGACCTACACAATAAAAGAAGAGAACGGACCAAGAAGTTGTCCTCTGACCTGTACATGTGCATACACAAAACAAACAAAGTATTAACCAACTTATGGGAGGAAATATTGACTTTGGATCTTTTTAGGGGATACTGGTCATCATGGTGGAGAAGGCAGCGTAACTCAAAGCAGAATAACTCATCTGAATGTGAGGTGATTGAGTACATTGTATCATCAATCAGAAATCACAGAGGTGGGACTGGAACAAGGTCCTCTGCCAGTCAGTCCTCTTCCTTCATCTAGGCCTTGCCTCTTAAAGGCTCCACAACCTCAACATATCACTACTGGATGCAGATCAAGTGTTCAAACGTGGGAGCCCGTTGGAAATTTCATACTCATAGTGTAACATGTACCATTTATCCCTACCAACTCTTCTCTGCATCTTTGCTAATACTTGTTACTCCCTGTTTTTTTTTTAATTTAGATTTTTTTTATGTCTTTCAGTTATTTGCCTGCGTGTATGTATGTGCCAAGTACTTGCAGAGCTCAGAAGAAGGCATAAGATTCTCTGGAACTGGAATTAGGGATGATTGTAAGATACCATATAGATAGATGCTGAGAGTTGAATCCAAATCCTCTGCAAGAGCAAAAAATGTTATTTAACTAGTAAGCCATCTCTGCAGTACCCTATTTGATTTTGATCATAGCTATCCTGATAGTTAGAAGGTTCTAGCATAGAATTTTGAATGTGATAAAGATGAATAGATGGGTAGTTAGATGCATGGATGGGTGGACAGATGATGGATGGTGTGTGAATGAGTAGAGAAATAGTTGAATGATTGGACAAATGAATGGATGGTGTATGAATGGTAAGCAGGTAGTTGGCTGAATGAATGAATGGGTGGTTGGATGCACAGATGGATAGGTGGGTAGATGGGTGGTTGGCTGGATGGTTGGATGAATGGATAGATAGGTAGATGGACGGTTGACTGGATGAATGGATGGGTGGCTATATGCATGGTTTGTTGTAGAATATTATTTAAAGATGTGTTACATTTATTTATACTGTGGAATATTTTAATGATCCAAAGATATGTTACATTCTTTTGTGCTGCATTTGTTTAACTTTGTGAAGCTGTGTTACCTTACCTGTCTAAAACACCTGATTAGTTTAATAAAGAGCTGGATGGCCAGTAGCTGGGTAGGAGAAAGGATCAGCATGACTGGCAGGCAGAGAAAATAAATAGGAGAAATATGGAAAGAGAAAGAGAGAGGGGGGGATAAGAAAAGGAGGAAAGGAGGACACAAGGGGCCAGCCACCCAGCTATACAACCAGCCACAGAGTAAGAAGTAAAGAAAGGTATAAAGAATAAAAAGAAAGATAAAAGCCTAGAGGCAAAGGTAGTTAGGATAATTTCAGAAAAACTGGCTAGAAATAAGCAAAGCTATGGCTGGGCATTTATAAGAAAGAATAAGCCTCTGTCTGTATGATTTATTTGGGAGCTGGGTGTCGCCCCCCCCCCAAAAATAAAAAACCAAAAGAATAAGAGTAGAAAACAATCAGCTACAGTGATTGGATGGATGGATGGATGGATGGATGGATGGATGGATGGATGGATGACAGCAATGTCTGTTTATTAAAGCAAGATTCCTTGTAGTGGTTTAAATGAGGATGACCCCATAGGGTCATATGTTTGAATGGTTGGTCCCCAGTTAGTGGGACTGTTTGGGAAAGATTAGTAATGTGACCTTGTTGGGGTTGGTGTGACCTTGTTGGTGTTACTGGGGATGTGCTTTCAAATAAAAAAAAAAAACTAACCCCAGGCCCAGTGTCTCTCTCTCTCTCTGCCTGCTGCTTACAGATCAGGATATAAAGCTTGCAGCTACTGCTCCAGCACCATGCCTATCTTGCTTCTCACCATGATTATAGTGTACTGACTTTTAAAACTGTAAGCAAGCTGGATGGTGGTGGTGCACACCTTTAATCCAAGCACCCAGGAGGCAGAGGCAGGTGGATCTCTGTGAGGTTGAGGCCAGCCTGGTCTACAAGAGCTAGTTCCAGGACAGACTCCAAAGCCACAGAGAAACCCTATCTTAAAAACAAACAAAAACCAAAAACCAAAACCAAAAACTGTAAGCAAGCTCCCAGTTAAATGGTTTTTTTTTCTCTTTTAAATAAGAGTTGGTTTGGTCATGGTGTCTCTTCACAGCATTGGAATAGTAACTAAGACACACCTCTTTACAGAAACTCTGGTTGTTGGAATGTGCATTAGGAAATAATGGAGTATTTCTTTTAAGATACTCTATAAAAATTTTCCCTATTTGTTTTAATTAGCAGGATATTTAAATTCTCTCTCTCTCTCTCTCTCTCTCTCTCTCTCTCTCTCTCTCTCTCTCTCTGTGTGTGTGTGTGTGTGTGTTTGCTGGTATGTGTGTGAATGAGTGAATACTTGCTTGTGGAGGCCAGAAGTGAATGCTGAGTTTCACTCTCCATCTTGTTTTTTGAGACAGGGTCTCTAATTGAACCTGGACTTTATCATTTGGCTAGACTAGCTAGTCATTGGGCTTCAGGGATGTGCCTGTCTTGGTCTTTGCCCCTCCTAGTACTGGTGTTACAGATGTGTGCCATCACACCCAGTTTTTATGCAGGTTCTGGGGATTTGAACTGAGATCCTCATACTTGTGCAGCATGTGCTTTACCAACTAAGGCATCTCACCAGCCCCTAGAGTTTTGATGTAACAGAGCTCCTCCGATAAGTCCTTAGCAGCATGGATGCCCGGTGTCGAGGCTCAGGTAGTGAACTGGTGGCTATGCTTTGGGTTGATGTTTAGGGCACAGCTCACCTTATGGAATCTTGGAAATGTAAATACTACCCTGTTGACAGAGCTTTAGCTAAAGCCATCTCTTGAACACACACACACACACACACACACACACACACACACACACACACACAGAGAGAGAGAGAGAGAGAGAGAGAGAGAGAGAGAGAGAGAGAGAGAGAGCTGCTTGTCTTTAAGGTGCTGAAAGCTATGGCTGTGGCCAGCACAGGGCATCTTGTTACATCAGCATCCCAGTGTCTCCTCTCCCCGATCCTTTTCTAGCCAGTACACCAGAATGACTCATAGAGTTCAGGACTAGTCAGTGCTGAAGTGGAAGCTCCAAGAGCTTAAGTTTAATTCTAAAACACTTTGATCTCTATCCCTGTGACCTTGCAGCTTCTCTATAGATCAACCACCTTCCAATAAGACAGAATGGTCAACCTCATCTCCCATGCTTAGCATGCAGATTTGATGTGGTAACTATTAGGCTGTTCCCCAGAGGTGAGTCCACATGGCTTCTTACTGCTGACATGTTAAAATGAGGACTCTGGAAACCAGAAAGCAGAGGGGGAAGAAAACTGGTACTGAGTAGTGGGGCTGTTTTTGTGATAAACTCCGGTCCTCTTATCTTTGCAAGGCAAGCACTTTGCCATCTCCCCTGATCTCACTCTTGACACTGTCTATTTTTGCCCCCTTCTTTTCAGATAGATCTCTGTCCTGGTGCCCCAGGCAGGCGATTCTTGGCTGTCGAATGCATGGAAGATTGAATACACTATTTTTATGTAAATGTGTTTTTATTATCCAAGCAAGAGAAAGCATTACAGGAAATCTGGAAGGGAGAGGGTAAAAAATGACCCATCAGCTTTCCAGGCACAGCTGTGGTCACAGTGTGCCCTCCCTGCTGCTCCTTTTTTTCTGCAGGACCAGGAAATGTGGGCTTCTGCTTTTCTTTAGCAGAAGAAACCACCCCATCCCAGGGCATTAACTCTGGCTGTACTGGGCTTAGAGCTAACGTATTTCAATGTGATAGAATGCTTCGAGGTAGAGTCATGGCTGAGGAATGGAGGCTCATGACAGATAGGCTATACCACAGGTCATTCAAAAGATAAGTTGTGCATAGCCAGCAGTCATTAGGACCAGGATACAAAGTCTGTGTCTGGGTCCCAGCTTTAAGTTACTATCGAGTCACCATAAGAAAATGAACATTTCCCTAAAGGACCAGATTGACCCACTCCCATGCAGTGTTCCAGAGGACTGAGACCATCAGGGGCTGAACCTCATGAAATGTTCTTCGTGCTCTAAATCCCATCCCCGGCACCATGGCCTCCTTCGTCGTCATGTTCTCAGAGTGTGTCTGACTCACAGTGGCATGAAACATCCATACATATGATTCTCACTGTGGTATCCTATTCAGTAAATTTCATGAGACAATCAACACTTTCTTCTAAAACGGGCTTTGTGTCGATGGTTTGGCTACCCATAGGCTGAAGGCATATTTAAGGTGGGCTAGGCTGAGTGGGTAAGAAACGCATATTGAGCTACTTGGTGGGTATATTCAGTTTTTGTCAGGTTTGCTGGGATGTAACCCCACTGTAAGTCAGAGTGTAATTACTCTTCAGTCTGATTCCTTGTGTTGAGCCACGTGGATAGACCTGCCTCTGGGGGAACAGAGCGCAGCCGACTTTAGCTGTGGAATGTCTGTTTAAATGTTTTATGCATATGAAGATGCAGGCTTATGCTTTGGGATGGGTGGGAGAGCCCACAAATGGGCCATAAGAAACAGGAGACTAACAAGTAAATGAATTTTTAATGTCCAGATGAGCTTGCTGGCCACAGGACTAAATTGCAGAGGTCCTCTAGGGTGAAGAGCCGGAAATTGTCAGAGTCAGAGAGGACATTCAAGCCTGGTAGCCCTCATCTCTCTCGGCCCCAGTTCAGCTCTTCATAGCAGGTTTTCCTCTGTGTAAAAATCATTCTTTATTTCAGATTGTATGTGGTAACAGTTTAGAATCCATGCCCTTGGGCCACACGTATTCAGGCTGGGAACACCATGCTCTGTCCCCACTTGGGACCTTGGGTGGGTCACTAGGATCCTGTGAGACTGGGTTCCCTCTCCTCTGGATCAGGGAACTTGCTACCAGCAATCTCATGGTTGGCTGGCTTTGTGCTAAAGTTAATGAATTCACTTTCTCTGGGACTGGCATAAGGATAGAAGACAGGGCATTGCTTCACTTCTGGATCCCCAGGTGGATTCAGTTGGGAGATGGGTGCTGGCAAGAGTAAATCATCCCTAATAGCCTTGATCTGGAGGGCATAGGACAGTAGCCACTTGGGGCTTGCCTCAGCTTCATATGAGTTTGGCATGATAAAATCACTAAGTAAGTTAATCACACTCCTACTTGGAGTGTCAATGTGTTACATTAGGCTATGTAACCTTGACTGTCTCCCTAGGCCTCTCTGAACCTCAGGGTTACTTACCTGCGAAAGGGGCACAGACCCCTTCTAGGTCAGGATGTTGATGCCTATCATATGACTGGCACTCTCAGAACTAGTTTCCTCATGGTAAGATGGGACTCACCTTAGTATCTCCTGCAGCTGTGGGGCCAGCAGGACCTGTGATGAACAGCATCTGGATGTCATCAAACAGAGCCACTCACGTGGTTCTGGGGGTTTGGACCATCCTCTAACATGTGGAGCCCAGGCTGCCTTCCAACTTGCTACGTAGATAACAATGTCTTCAACTTCTGGTCCTTCAACTTCTCCATCCCCAAGTTACAGGCATTCTCAACCTCACCCAGTTTTATGTGGTACTAAGCATAGAACCCCAAGGCTTTGTGCATGCTAGTCAAGCACTCTGTCAAATGAGCTACATCCCCAGTCCTCAAATTGGGTTTCTAAGTCACATCTGCTGCCTCTCCCTGCAGTTGTGACAGAGTGGCGTGTAGGTGATAAATGCTGGCTGCTGGCAGATTGTGGAAGAATTTCATGTGTGTCAGGCTTGACCAGAAACTGAATACCTTGCCACAGTCCCAGGCCATGGGCTGCCATGCAATTAGACAGTGCCCTCAATTACTGGTCTTTTGCCCTTCATGAAGATGGTTGTGAGCCACTGAGTAGTAGGTTGGAGAATCTGATTTTTTAAAAGTGTCATTTGTGTATAGGAACACAAATTTTCCATGATAATGAAAGAGGCTGTGGATTCATTTGTATAGAGGCCAGTTTGTTTATAAGAAACCCTAAGACTTCTGCAAGGTCCCCCACGGAGGCAGGCGAATCCCCAGGCTTCCAGGAGGCAATGACCTTTGATGTTCTTGTCACATTCATCCCAAGACACCCAGACCCTCATGGTGGAGGCTGCACTCTTGAGAGTGTCCCATCTACAACTCTCTCTCTCTCTCTCTCTCTCTCTCTCTCTCTCTCTCTCTCTCTCTCGTAGTTTGGAGCTACTCACAAGACTCTCTAGTAGTTTGGAGCTACTCACAGGACTCAGAGAGGTCATAGGGGTGGTGAAAGAGATCCTCTCACATATCTGAGATCTCCTTATTAGCTCTGCCCCTTTCCTCTGGCTCTTTGTCCAGGAGAGCATTCTCCTTGATTGTGAGCTAACTTTGGGACCCATGCCACCCCCCACCTGACTTCTGCTGCCCCTTACATGAGACAAACCTGCTGGGACATAGTGAATGGACCCTGTGGCTGCTGTTTTCCAGCTCTCCACCCACCCTGACTCTCTTGCCCTTTTTCTCAAAGGTTGGGGTTTGGAGCTACTCACAGGACACAGAGGGGTCGTGGGGTGGTGAAAGAGATCCTCCCACATAGCTGAGATCTCCTTAGTAGCTCTGCCCCTTTCCTCTGGACAGGTTTTTGACACACTCAAGGGACAGGGTTTGTCATAGAAAATATGTCAGATTTTCAAAGTGGGTAGGGAGGAAGCCTTACCACTAGAAAGGAAACAAGGAGACTTGCCAAACTGCTCACTAGTCATATGCTTGCTTACCAGCTGATGGGTCAAGTGGCAGCAGACAAGTGATTATACGGGGCCAGCTGCATGCATGTGCAGATTGCAAGGTCAGAGGCCTGACTCAGAGAAGCAGGGGGAGGAGAAAGGGAGAAATGGGCCAAGAGAGGAGGGAGAAAGGGTAAGGGGAGAAGTAAAGGAGGGGATATAAAAAGGGTGCTGGAGGAAGAAAGGGACAGGATTAGGGGAGGGAAGGAGTGAGAAAGGATGGTGGTGGGTAGAGGTAGCCTCTGCCTATGGTTTAAGAGGGAAAGAATCATTTCTCCTATAGGCACTTGAGTCCTTAACCTTACTGGTTTTGAAGGTAACACCGCTTGTGGCCATCTTTTGTGATCTCTGGGTCAGGCCTGCTTGCCCTTGAACTACAGGAACACCAACTGGAAAACTTGAAGGTTGGTAGTGACTCCATAGTTCCTAGGGCCTGAGGGCATATGACCATTTCATCAGTTATGTGTCTTGATATACCTTTTGGGGGGCTGGGATCTTAGTGCATAACTGTGACTTGGACTGGAACATCTACCACCCCAGGTCTCCTCATGTGGCCTGTGCTCCCTGAGGCATCATGACTGGGTTCCTAGGGTGAGGATTCTGATGGAAAGAAGTATCGGGGAGAATGAGAGAGAAGGCAAGCACGAGACAAAGCTGTATTTGTATTGCCTTACAAAAGAAAACCATAGAAACCTCTAAGATTAAAAATATAAGCCTTTTATTTGGAGATCATTATAGATTCATGTGCATTCAGAAATAATACAGAGATGTCCATGCACTCTGCACTCTGATTCCCTCCGTGGTCACCCCTTACAGAACTATGGTGCCATCTTGCAGTCTCCCCAGTTTTGCTTGTCCTCCCTTGTGTGTGTAGTGTGCAGAGCAACTTTGTCATAGCCACCCCACCATCACGACACAACATTCCAGAAGCACAAAACTGCCTCTAACAGCTGTATTTGTGTCTTTCCTGCCTCCTGTCCTGCAACTGCTGATCTGTCCCCCCTTTTTATAATGTTGTCATTTTAAAAATGATACCTAGATGAGATTATGTGATGTGTACTTTGTGGTGTTGGACTCTTACTGTGCATGATGTCCTCAGGCTCATCTGAATTGTGTGTGTCACTACACTCATTTTTAGGTATCCATGGGAAATTAGTTAAGATACACTTTGGTTACAAAAAGGTCCCTTGTATATATTTCATAGGCCTGGTATAGAACCCACCTGTTGCCTCCTGCTTCCTTCAAGTCAGCTCTAGATGACTCAGAATGCAGTGACTGTCTTCGTTAAGATTTCTATTGCAGTGAAGAGATTCCCATCACCACAGCAACTCTTTTAAATATCATTTAATTGGGGTGGCTTACAGTTTCAAAGGTTTAGTCCATTGTCGTCATGGTACAACATGGTGGCATGCAGGCCGACATGGAGCTGGAGAAGTAGTTGAGTGTTGTACATATTGACTCTCAGGCAATAGGAAGTGATTTGAGACACTGGGAAATATCTTGAGCATTTATAAAACCTCGAAGCCTGCCTCCACAGTGACACACTTCCTCCAACATGACTACACTTACTCCAACAAGGCCACACCTCCTAATAGTGCCACCTCCTTTGAGGGCCATTTTCTTTCAAACAACTGTAGTGACAAATGTGATAAACTTGTTTTACTATGCCATGTTTAGGGAAGGGCAAGAAAGAACAGTCAATGTGTTTGCTTGTGTGACTGATCCGGTTACTCTGCAACCTCACTGGCTTTCTATATGATGCCGGTTTTCACACTGAGACTGCAGTGGCACATTCTTGCATGGTCCATGGTTTTTCTGGAATGGCTGACAATGCTGAGCATTTCGTGTGCTTATTTGGCATCTGTGTGTCTCTTAAACTGCCTGTTCATGTCTTTTTGCTCATTTCTCAGTTGGGTTTCACGTAGTCTTTCTATGTTTTAGATACAACTTCTTTGTGAGATATGTGGCTTAGAAATATTTTCCCCAGTCAAACCTTGTGTTTTCATCTTCTTTGTAGTATCTTTCATTAAGAAATGGATCATGAGATTAAGTAAAATATTTCAGACTTTAAAATTTTACAAAAACAGGCTGGGTATGATGGTGTACACCTTTAATCTTAGCACTAGGGAGGCAGAGGCAGGCAGATTTGTGTGAGTTGGAGAGGCCAACCAGAGCTACCCAGAGAAACCCTGTCTCAAATAAAGTAACATAAAACTTTATAAAAACAAATAGAAAAAAACCTTGGATTTGCATTTAAGAGTTTTTAGATACCAAGGGTATATCCCACCGGAGGAGTGACAACCATGGTCTGAATATGGTAGGACTCCACAGGTTATTTAAATATGGAGTTCTGGGGGTCAGCCAAAAATGGCCTAGTGTATGTCTGTTTCTAAGAGTTTCTTCCCTTTCTAAGGATTAAGAATATACTCATGACAAACCAGCTTGGGGCCTGGGATGGTTGGACAAGCAACTCTGACACCAAGCTCCAGATGTGACTCTGATGGAATGGTGGAGAGCTGAAGGGACACCAGATGAGAGTGTAGGAGGTATAGCCTTTGGGTGGTGTCCTGTGACTCACAAGGAGGTCCACTCCACATGGCCTGCGAGATGCTGTGGTCTGTTCTCTGTTGTCTCACTGGCTGTGCTGCTCCTCAGTCCCTCGGAATTACTTCTGCACTGCAGCCACACAGACTAGTTTGTCATTTGCTCAAAACAGCCTACTGCCTCTGTCTTAGCTCTTTCTGTTCTCTGTTCCTGAGAATGTCTTACTGTCCTCTGTAGGCTTATCAGGATGTCACCTGGTTCAGACCCTCCTGCTTCACCTCGAGGCTGCATCAGCTTATTATTTTCTTCCTCTGTGACTAGGTCCACCACAGAATTTCAGAGTTGCGCATTTATCTGTTTCTCCAAGAGTGAGCTGCACCTAGGTATCTTCACAGCCAGCACACAGCAAGCTCTCACTACATGCCTGTGAGGTTTGGGGTGTAGTACAAGGCACTATTAAAATGCAAGTCTCTATTAGCGATAAGAATGGTTGCAGTAATTACCTTATGATCTTGGTCTCCCAGAGGCTGGTGGTTTGTTTATAGGGCTCCTGTCTGCCTGAAGGGCCTCTTGCGTGCTGGTTAGAAATGGATGCTGATTACAGACAATTGGATTCGTGTCTGAGCAGAGTTTTTGTTTCTCTGTTCCATTCAAATGTGTAGAATGAAGGTTAGGCTCTGTTCAACCCATTATGGTGATGTTCATAAACTGAAATTTGTCCTTGGAGTTTCTTGTACACAGGCCCTCCATTCTACCCCTGTTCTTAAGCATTGTCCTCTGAGACACACCTATCTTGACCCTTCTTTGTGGCAGCTATGATAAGTAGCAATGATCAGGGTTTGAGTTTAGCAGTGTTTTAGCAAGGGTAGAGGGCACATAGTTAGCACAAGGAGAACCTGTTTATGCTATGGTAGTTTGGGATGTGTGTTGAGTGAGAAAGGACCTAAGAGGGGCAAGGTCACAGAAGGAGTATGTACTTTGTCAGTGGGAGGAAGACCTGACAAAGGTATGCGGGTCATGGAGAGGGGGCTGTGCACTTTATCAGTAAAGGTAAAGGACCTAAGAGAAGTGTGGGAGTCACAGAGGGGTTGTGTGTATGTCATTAGGAGGTCATGGAAAAAGCATGTATGCCATTGGTGGAAGGAAGATCTGGCAGAAGCATGGGGGTGTATGCACTAGATCAGTGGGAAGTTACAGATGGGTGTGTGTGCCTTAAGTAAGTGGTCATGGAGGGGTGTGTGTGCCATCAGTAGTGGGTAATGGAGGGAGGTGTGTACCATCAGTAGGAGGTCGTGTGTGTGTGCGCGTGTGTGTATGTCATTTGTGGGAAGTCACAGAGGGGTGTATGTGCCATCAATGGGAAATCATGGAGGATATATGTGTGTCATTAGTGGAAGGCCATGGAGGGTGTGTAGGGCATCAATAGGAGATCGTGGAGGGGTGTGTGGGTCATCAGTGGGAATACGAGAGTCATCAATGGGAGGTCATTAGTGGGAGATCACAGAAGAAGTCATGGAAGCACTTATCCCTGCTCCACTTGCCCACCCTCTCCTTCACTTGGCTGACAGGCTGACTCTCCACATTAGAGGCCAGTGTGAGCATAAAGTGAAGGGAGGGCTTTCTGTCTTCTAGAATAGGTAGCCTGGGAGTGATGGTTACTCAGCCAGCACATAGGCAGCCAGGACCCAGCCTCTCAGGGGGAACAACCCCTGTAAGTGGGGTCTTAGCATTTGCATGGCCAAAAGCATAAAGGTGTTCCCGCAGAAACACAGCTTCAGTTTGCTTTTCTATCCCCCAAAACACTGAGTTTCTAACGTATCTGGGTCAAGAAGGACATTGCAACTGGAAGGTGAGGATGGGCCCAGTGTCAGCCCTGGGTCCAAACACTCAGATTCAAGATTGAATAAACTTGATCAACAGCCAGGGAACCCTGCTTGTCTTGCAAGTAAGAGAGACAACACTTGACTCGCCTTTCCTTCTGTTAGCAGGGCTGTTAGGGGCAGAGCCAAAGCTTTGGAACCCAAAAAAATGAGTCGGGCCACTCATTCTCCATAGGACAAACAAGAAACAGCGAAAAGGATAGTAAATGGGTTTCCTAAATGTGACTATACTGGGACAGGTGACAAAGAGATCCAATAACCACCTTCCTCTCAAGTCCATCTTCAGGGACCTGACATGAGGTTTAGTTTTAAGCAGAGGGCCAAGATGGTCAAGAAACCCCGGTCAAGGTGTGGATTCACCCATTGCTGACCCATCACTGGGCTCCAGTCTCCTGCAGGTTGGTCTGACAAGTTGTCTACAACTCAGACTTGCAATGTTGCTCTAGGGTGATTTCTGGGGGAAATCTAATTCCTGAGGCCCATTGTCTGAAGAGTCTGTTAGCTGGAGGGGAGGGACACAAGTGTCTCTGTAGAGTATCTTCAGCTCCTTCCAGATGGTTCTGTTATTCTTCACCTCCATCCTCCAGAGCCTGTCTCTTCAGCAGCTCCAGTGGCTACAGGCTTGTAGTAGAAAGAGACCTCCTCTTTAACTAAGTCCATAAACTAAGTCCAAGTCTGCTCTGACTCTTACTGGGAAGACTGACCATTTTCTCAAAGGGCATGACAGTTTGGAGCATGTACTTTGAAGCTCAATAAATGTTTGAGATAGGTTCAAAGCTTGCTTTGTCATCTAAGTCTTCTGTGACTGTGGGCAGCCACACAACCTTTCTGGGCCTGCTTCCACACTTATGGAGTGAGGCAAATGATAGTGCTTTTACTTGAAAGATTTTGTTTATAAGATGAAAGGCATTGATAAATGAACTCTTAAACTACAACTGACACACTACCAGTGTCACCTGCTCCTCTCACTGTGATCACATTGAGCCTTGATAGGATTTGGATGTGGGGGTGGGGTTCAAGAGGATACTGAGATGGATACCTGAGAAATAAGGAGTTCATTGGAAGAGTTATTAGTGTCATAGGTAAACAGACAGAGACAACAGCATGGTGGGGACTCTGAAGAGAACCAGAGTCCACGGTAACTCAGTTCTCAGAGAAGAGACCCTGACACCAGCATGTGTGTTAGCCAGGCACTCACAGGCAGTGCCTCTGTAGGGTCCCAATAGTGTCTGTGAAAGAGAGAAGGAAGGTTGCTTATGAACAGCAGCTGAATTCTAACATGACCTATCTCAAGAGGTGCCAGGCTCCACGAGCTGGGCTACGGTTACTTAGTGTCTTCAGGAGTAGAGGAGGGGTTCAGTCCCATGTGCACATCCAGCTGGAAGCAAGGCAGTTGGGGAATGGTCAGGAGCTAGAGGGTAGCTGCTGGGAGATATCCCAGGCAGGCATGGAGGGAAGTGGAAGCGGTTCCAGTTGTGGATTGCACAAAAGCACTTAGGAGAAAGGTACAGAGAAGTGTGGATTTGTTCCTAGGCAAAGAGAGTCGCTGAAATGGGAGACGAAACAGGCCAGTGCCTTGGTTGCAAGCTCTGCAGACTGATCTGTTGCAATGGCTTCAGTGGACTGAGGCAGCCAGTGCCCTGGCTTGGAAGCCTTCGTGGGTGGCTGTGAACTTGAATGTCTACCATACACAGGCTCATGCACTAAAGTGGGTCCCCAGGGTGGTGCTATTTATGCATGTAGTAGAACCTTTAAGAGGTGAAGCCTGGTAAGAGGTACTTAAGACATTGGAAGTGTGTCACTGAAGGTGCCTGTGGGACTCTGGTTTCTTCTTGTGTAGCAATTTCTTCCATGTCAAAACATTCCATCCTTGAGGGGGGCTCCCAAGATTTAAAAAGTAAACAGTTTTCTGCGTTTTGGAAAGCTACAACTCACACGATTCATGAGGTCTCCACCCTAAGGCCAGAGCACAGCAAACTGCTGTTGAGAGTGTCTTGAGGTGAATCTCAGACTTGTGGAGATGCATGCCTGCATGCACAGAGCTCTAGGGATGCAGCTTCCGTGAATTCACCTGTGTTGAGGTGGGCCTTTTGGTGATGTAGCTGCATTAAGTTGTTCCTGCTCCTGTAATTAACCCCAGTGAAATCAAGGGTTTGCTAAGTTGAACTGTGGTAAAAGTGTTACTTTGATCTGTCATCCGTTCCCAATATCTGGAGCACAGACATTGTGTCCCTTGACTTTGATCTGTCATCACTTCCTAATGTGCGATGCGTAGACTCTGCGCCATGTGTCCTGAGGAGAGATCTCACAACACTTCTCTTCTCTTTTGTTTCCTGGCTTCCACCATGATGTGCTCAGGCTCAGAGGCAGTGATTCTGCCCATTTTTGCAGTGGAGCCCTCCAAACAAGGAGTCAAATAAACCCTTACTCTCTACTAGCTGATTGTTTTGGGTCCTGTGTGATTGGGATGGAGAGACTAACAGGGGGATAAGCGAGGGGAAGGGCAGAGAGATATGTACCTGAGTGAGTGGATGTGTGGATATATGGATAGTGGTGGGAAAAGGGAGGGATAGATGAGCAAATGAGTGAATGGGTGAATCATGGGTGCATTCAATTCAGCAAGCATATTCTTCCACCTATGTTTAGATGTGACGGGGAAGGTGGGTCCCTGGCTATTTGGTCGAAGATCTTTGTTATGAAGTACTTATCCTTTTCAGTCAGTTGGGGATTTGGGATCTCCTTTCCTGTTGGATGTCTCCTCTGGTGTTTGTGGCTTGGGATTTGCAGTTTCAGATAGGTTCCATCTCAGCTGAACTTTACATCCTGACAGATCTCCTGCAGGCAAAGCTGGTATGCTGGACGTTAGGCAGTGGTAGTCACCTGCGTCAGGCCAGTCTCACTCTGTGGGGCCTTCCATAGTGACTCATGCTCCATCAGAGTGGCCTGCCTAGATTTGGGCTGAGGATAGGGGATCCTTTAGGAGTGGGAGGACACTCAGTCCTAGCTGGAGATTCAGCTTTTAAAGTAACTGCAAAGTAGGCAAGTTATGGAAATGCCGAAGAGCCCACTTTCCCAGCCTTTTCCCACCAGCATGACTCCTTTCCAGGTGTTGGGTATTTTCAGCTGCTGTAAATACCACTTTTGGTCAGATTTTCATCTCTGGTAATGATCGTCTGTGTACAGATATTCTACTGAGCCTTCCTTGATCACAGTTCATGTCTATGAAAAGATCTCTTCCACACTCAAGCTTTGGGGGTATTTACAGGGCTTGCATCCTGATTTAGGCCTGGTACCAGGCCCAGTGAGGATGGAGTTGGCTGGCCCTGCCCTCAGGATGTCAGCATGCCATGGAAGATGATGCTTATGTTACTGGACACAACAGGATTTCAGGACGTGCTGAGTGCAATTAAGGGAGATTTGCAGAAGTGAAAGCTTTGAGTGTGAAACATCCTTTGGCACGGAGTGTCTGGGAGTGGAGTTGTTGCAATGGAAGGACAGCTTTGGCTCAAATCTAGATGGAAGGAAGGGAAAGGGGGAGATGCACAAAAGCCTGGCAGAGTAGCCAGCAGGTACAGAGGCCCTGGTAAGGAATGTGTCCAGTATGAGATCTGCCAGAAGCATCAGGACAACAGGGAGGGGGTTCTGAGATGGGGCAGGTAGACAGAAGGCTCAAGGAGGTGACTATGGGACAGCAGAGAAAAGGAAAGTGTGCCTGTCCAGGTGGGGAGGGTGTCCTCATGTATTTGCTCACAGAGCTGAGATTGGATTTCCAGGATAAGATCTCACTTACGAGTAAGGCTCCATCCAGGTCTCTGATGTGTTGAACACGACTGGCCCCTATCCGTCTTTCTTGGCCTACACCTGTCATTCTAACAGTTCTTGCTTCTCTTCAAAGCACCTCACACATACCCAGGGGCCAGGCTCCGTCCCCAAAATGTGAAGACCTCTAGCCTAGATATTGTGATCTTGGGCTGTGAGATCGACTTTGACCACTAGGGTACATGAACATTTGGTGTCTTGGAGACTTGGCTTAGATGTGGGCTAGGTCACTAACTGGAGGAGGCCCATCCTTGGAGCTGAGCAAGCCTCCCTTTCCCCACTGTATAGCCTGTCAGGGACTCCATTGAGCCCGGAGCAGCTCACGCCTCTGAAAGCTCCTGGCCAGGGGCTAGTGCAGTGTTACTTTCATTCCCATCAAGGAGCAAGGTAGGGTGGAGAATAGAGGATGAGCTTGCTCCCCTGGTGAATGATTCATGAACATAGGCAGCTGCTTAAAGACACATTAAGGACAAAATTGGAATAATCTTGTGGAAAAAAATAAAACCTCCCCAAACAAGTCCCAGTTCCCAGAAATGCATTGGCTGTGTGAACTTAGCCCCCAGAAACAGTTTTGCCTGGGGTACTACTCTCTATACTTGGGGAGGACCCCTAGTGGCTGCCTGGTGCTCAGGGCTGGGCTTCTGGTTAAAGCAGCTGCGGGAACCTTAGAGGAGTTGTGGCCATCCTCTGTCCCTGTGGGGCAGCCAGGGACAAAGCACAGCCCTCTGCCAGGAGTGAGACGAGACCTGCTAAGCAGTGTGGAACAGCCCAGGAGATATACAAGGCAGAACTGAGTAATGGTGGGAGAGCCCATTGCCCACTGACTCCACTGCAGGGTACCAACAAGAGGCTGCTACCACCTTGGGGCAGGAGCCCTGCTGCAGATCTGCCCTGAAAAGGAATAGAGGGAAACATACCCGGACAGAGAGTTGGCATTGAAGAGGAATCCCATCAGAAGTTGCAGATGTCTCTCCTTGGAGAATGGATTGCGGGTAGGCCAGCATGCTACCCAGCAGCTAGGATACTCGGACATAGAACGTTTGCTCTAAGATACCTCTGTTTTCCTGAGCCCTCAGGTAACCTCTTCCTCTTGGGATACATTTCCCCACATAGATTCCCTACTGATTGTAGGATTACAGCCTTTGTCGTAGGATGTAACAACCATTGTTGGAAATAAAATTAAAAAAAAAACTCAAGAGATCAGTGAAAATGAAACAGTTTTTAATAAACATCTGCAGAAAGGATGCAACTTAAAGAGAAACAAAAATAGCTGGCATACCCTGATTGTGAGTAATTCCTGTCCTCTTCTCCCATAGGCCCAGACTTGCTCAAACTCCCCATCTTATTGGTTTAGGAGACAGCCTTATCTAATGAGTATCCCAGGACTTGAAAGAGTTTCTTTTTTTGATCAGACTGCCTATAACTCTCCAGCTCTTAGAGTTCTGAGACAAGCAGCTGCCTGCTAAGGGAGAGATGGGCCTAGCACCTCCTGCTATCTGTCACTGATGAAGAACGCTAAGCATACTTCATACTGAAAACGGACTGTAACTACTTACGTCTTATCCCATGAGGTGGTTGTCTCACGCAGGTAATAATCTCTCTGGTAGTGGACATCATCAGGTTGTTCTTTCATCCATTCTCATTCTTTGTGCTTTCATAATAGTGTTCAGTGAGGTGCCTCCATATGTCATTTGGTCCAACTCATCTCTGGAGAGCTTTTGACACCCAGGTGATAAGAGGTCAGGAGATCACAGGAAGCTCTCTGAGAAGGCATCTTATGAGTGGAGGCTTGAAAGAGCAGCAGGCACTAGCTGCCTTCCAGAAGAGTGGAGAATGTTCTAGGAGAGTAAACTCTGGCAATGTCCAGGGCCATCCTACAGTGTAGCGAGGTGGGACCCAGGTATGCCCTCACAGAAGCCGGGCCACATCTGAGTGGGGACATGAGAAAGCAAAGACCCAGAGAAAGCTAGAATGGCAATGTGTCTCCAGCCTGGTCTTCCTGGCTGTGGTGGAGATGTGGCAGACAAAGACATGGAGGGGTAGAGCAGAAGTCTGTTTTGAGGCTTGAGACTGAGGGATAAATTCGTATGGGGGAACTGTGGCATGTGGATCTCCTGGTGGGAACTGTGGAGTCAAGTGCTGGAGTTGGCTAAAGGCGACGTGAATGGGTCCAGTGGTGAACAATCCCAGAGAGCAGGGCTGCCCATCAGTGACTGTGGTGACCTGACAAGTGCCTCCTCCTGTTCATTGGCGATGAACAGAACTGTGGGCCGGCCGAACGTTGTATCTAGCCCCAAGGCCAATGTAGAAATCTAATTTCAAAGCAAAGTATTGGGAGGCTTGGATGCAGGGAGTGGGGTAGGGGCTGGGGCAGAGCTCTGATGTATGGACTAGTGTCTTTGTAAAAGAAACCATCACAGAGAGCCCTGGTGCCTTTGGTCATGCAAGGGCTGAGGTAGAAGGCACCACCTCCATCTGTGAACCAGAAAGCAGGCTTTTGACACACACTGGATCTGCTGACCACTTGATTCAGCCTTGCAGCTTTCAGAACTGGGTACAGAGAGTTGCCCTCATTTGTAAGCCATCCAACTTATAGCATCATGTTAGAGAGCACAAATGGACAGACACACACAGTGAGCCAGTAGCCTGGAGAAGGTCTTAGCCCCTCCTTTTAGGAGGAATGTTGGAGATTTTTGTGGGCAGGCTTTAATCTACACTGGTTTCAGAGCCTTCCTGAGAACAACCAGATTCTGCAGCTGGAGGGCACATTTAAGGAAAAAGACTTGCCCAAGGTCATACTGGAAGGGGTTTGGACTAGAGCCCAAGCTCTGGGCTGCTGCCCAGGAGCCTTTGGCCCATGGCACATAATGATACTAATAATAGCTGATTGGACACATGCTATATTCAGGCAGCTTGTAGTCATCTAATGAAGTAAGGGTGTGTTTTACAAATGAAGAAATGGAGGTACAGAGAGGTTAAGTAACTTGTGTAGAGTCACCCAGCTGCTAAAGTAGTCAGGCCAGAATTTAAAGCCATTGGTTATTGTGGGCAGCTCCTGAGGCCTATGGGTAGCTGAGAACAAGTGCATGTTCAAATAGAGATCACATTAGGTAGTGAGGGAAGGGGTAGGAAGTTTGAGTATGAGAAGGGGCGTTCCCCCAACTCAGGTGTACTTCTCTTGCTGAGAAGGGTCACTGGAAACCTGAAGACATAAAGACATCCTGTGGATGTGGTCAGGAAGGATTCAGGAGGAAGGAATGGAAAGATCAAAGGGCCTTGAGACAAGAGTGGCCCAGAATTTAAGGGAGGTAGGCAGCCCAAGGTAACGTTGAGGGGGTCATAGATAAACCCAGGTCCTGTTTAGGTTACAAGTACATGAGGGGCAGCCATGAGGTTGCTAAGGAAAGGAGAGCCAGAAGGAGTCATCACCTGTGAGTGCAGAGCAGCTATGGGAGGGAGACAGTACAGTTATTAGAGGGGTCGTGGGACAGTAGAGTGTGGGAGGGCTGACTGTGTGGCTGTGCAGGGAAGGTGATGTTAGCTTATGGTGATAACACTAGCCTCTGCCTGGCCCATAGGACAAAGCCTTCCCGTGAGCCCCCCAGGACACCACACTGTCCAACCACAGTGTGTTGGCACACATCTTGGTCCCTCGCCTGGCTCTCAGAGCAGTGTATACAAAAGTTTGATTCAGGTGCAGGTACTAACGAGTCCAGAATGCTCAGGGCCCACTGGGAGTATGGACTTCGGGTCTGGAGATGGGAGAAGCCTGGTGTCTCCTGCACACATCACACATAGCACACTGACAGTAAGGGCCCAGGGTCATGGGCACTTAGTATGTGCTTGGACACAGGGTGTGTACCATCCCCTCTGCCCCTCCTAGATAACGAACAGGTGAGATGCAAAGTATTTGGGGAGCCATGCAGGTGACCATCCAACTAAACGTCTGTACCAATAGACATGTCCCTGTCCTCGTTTGTCTATAGACACTGAGCAGAGGCAGCTTCCTCTGAGGACCCACAGGATATTTGGTCTGAGATCCTGTGTTCTAGGGCTGCCATACTTCATTTGCACCCAGAGAGATCCTTATGTACTAGCATAGCAGCTGCCCAAAGTTCTACATTAGGAGGGCTGTGGAGCTGGAAAGTCTACATTTTTGTGAGTTCCCCAGGTGATGCTACTGTTGCTGTTTCCCAGATCACACTAAGAAGCATCTGCCTACAACTGGACTGGGACTGAACGAGCATGGGATCAAACCGGACCCTCTGAATGTGGCTGACAGTTGGGGCAGACTGAGAAGCCAATGATGATGGCACTGGGATTTGTTTCTACTGCATGTACTGGCTTTTTGGGAACCTGTTCTATTTGGATGGAGTGGAGAGGGCCTTGGACTTCCCACAGGGCAGGGTACCCTGCCCTCTTTTAGGACTGGAGGGGGAGGGGGCAGGGTGAGTGGGGGAGCAGGAGGGAAATGGGAGGAGGGGAGGAAGTGGAAATTTTGAATGGTATTATTTATAAAGCAATAAAAAAAAAAGCATCGGCCTAGACCAACCTCAAGGGTGATAATTGGAGAAACCAAGGTTCCAAGTAATAGGACCCACTCAAAGTCCAGACCTATTGACGTTTAGACCCCAGTGATCAAGAACAAGCCTGAACAAGGCTTCTGGAGTTTTCCAAGGCCCTCTGTTGTCAGAGACAAGACAAATTTACTCTTTCAGGAGCCATCTTTCCCAGGAGCCCAAGGCCCCTCTGTCAAGCAGGATAAGGCTATGCTAAGTCAGGTCTCAGTGGCAGGCATTAGAGCTGAGTCAGGCCCTGGGGTGCCTCCCTCTGGGACATTAACAACTGCTGGTGCCCTGTGGTGGTGAGGGGCTGAGCTCAGGTAGGTCTGCTTCTAAGCAAGGTCTTGTTCAGCCTGTGGAGGGGACATAGGCTGGGCCACTCAGTGTGGTTACGGCACACTAAACACTGTCAACCATGTGGCCATCTCAAGGGAGCACTGAGTTGGGTTTCAAGGTGACTGACTGATCCAGGACTGAAAGGGAAGGGCCTTGGAAGTTTTCCAAGGTTTCTTAATACCAGTGACACCTTGAAGAACTAAAAGCAAAGTAAAGAGCTAGAGAGAGGTCCCAGTGCAGGCAGTTTGCAGGCCCCGGGTCTTTCAGAGCCATCCTGTGAAGTCACCTACTGCAAGAACTCAAATGCAGGGGTTCTTCCCAGGCTTTGCCTGCAAGCTCAAGGAAGGGACTTGCTCTCAAATTAGTGTGCACAGGGGACACAATGTCACTGCCATGTCCTCTATAGTATCACCTGCTCTGAGCAGACTGCCTGGGTTTGGGGTCCTGTGACATCACCTCCTGACCATGCTACTTCAAGCAACTCTTCTTTAACCTACACAAAGGGGACAGTGGCAGTCCCACCTCTCAGAATGACCCTGTGTAGGGGAAATGAGGCAGGTGGCTTAGACACTTTGGGGACATCAGCAGCTTTGAGTCAGAGGTCTATCACCACAGCTTTATTCTACTCTATTGCTATACTTCTGTTCACTCTAGGTAGCACATGTTATCCTTCAGAGAACTGCTTTTACCATGTCACCCTTGCTCAGGAATCTGCTTCCACTTCCTGTTGCTTGTGCACACCAAGTCCCCCATACCTTTCTTTCCCAACTTTCTTTGATCCGGGTTGGCATATACAGCATGGCCGTTCTCACCCCTTTCCTTCATTTGATAACTGGTGAACAGACTCCCCTGTGTGCCAGCCCTGCTCTGGTACCTCCTGGCCACTATGGTACCTGTCCCCCAGCCCTTGATTTACCCTTTACCACAACTAGCTGGATGACGAGAGCCCACTGTCTTCAGAAAGTTTACCTAAGGTAGGAAGGAAGGAGGGAGAGAAGGAAGGGATGAATGAAGAAATCACTTTTGTATGAAGGGTTCTACCTACTCTATGCTGAGGTGTGTAGGACTGGCTCAGCCTAGTTGTTATACCTGGAGCTCAGACCAGGCGTCTGGAAAACTCGAGATAGTATAGTATGTTCCTGTTCTCCTGGTGGTAGTGACTTCTTGTGATTCTTCCAGGAGCCTCTTAGACTGTACCCTAATCCGGAGACCCAGGGCACTTCCTCTGCCTGGGCCCTTCCAGGAGTTTCACACAGGGAACTTTTAAGGCAGCTGTTATGGTTTGGAACTTGCATGTACCCCTCAAAAGCCTATGTGTTATAAACTCGGTCCCTAGCTTGTGACACTAATGGAAGGTAGTCGAATCTTTAAGAGATGGGGCCTAGTGGACGGAAGTGGTGTTTCTATGGTGTGCCCTTAGTTCCTGGCCTCTATAGGATGTTTTTTTGCTGTGTGTTTCCACTGCGGTATGCTGAGCTGCCACAGGCCAAAGCAGCAGGGCTTAGCAACCAGGGCTGAACCCTCTGAAACTGAACTATGGCATCACAAAGCCTTCTCACAGTCAGTCCAGGAGGAGGTGAGGCAGGAGAAGTACAAGTGCTGTGGTCCTTTCTTCAAGTCACACGGGCTTCTTACAGGGTCTCAAACTGGCCACCTCAGCCTTCACAGCAGGACTGCCCTCACCATTAGGGCTCATGTGACCTGGACGAGCCTATTCTTCCTCAGTTCCACTGACTCAGGAAAGTTTTTTTAAGCACCCAGAACACCTGGGGAAGTCAGTACTCTGCTGGACTCTAGAGGCCAGCAGCCCAGCTGATGTCTAATGTTATGTGATAAACACCAAGAGGGAAGGCTCTACCCAACCAAGATGACGATGTCGAAGAAGAGACAGAAAGGTTTGCTGGAGAGGGTCCGGTGCCTTGACAGGTTTTGGACTCCAGGAATTCAATGGGGAGAGGTGGGGAGTGTGACAGGACAGAGTCTGAGTCCATGAATATATGCTCATGGAAGGAACTGGGAGCCTGAATGACTGCAGCATTTGTGGTCTGGTGAAGAACCAGACCTTGTTACCCCAAACCCACAGATATGACAAAGGTCACTTTCAAAGCAGAACTAGCCTGGTGACCACACAGCTTTCTGCTTCCCGGGAGGCTGGTGTGAGGACAGACTGAGCAGAGAGCTGTTAGCTGTACTTCTGCTAGGGACTGCTTTGGCAGTGCCTGTTAGGTTTTATATCCCTTGATCTTGCCTCCACTCCCTGCTGTGACTTTAAGCAAGTCCTACCACTGAGCACCTCTCTGTCTCTCGTCAGACATACACCTTTGAATGCAAAAGGGTGAGAGAGATGACTGCACTTTTCCCTCCTTGCAATATGGAAGAAGAAGGGACTCCAGAACCATGGGAATTAGAACTCCCTTGGAAAGGACTGTCGCCCTGGCTCTAGAACAGTGATTCTTGGCCTTCCTAATGCTATGATCCTTTAATACAGTGCTTCGCACTGTGGTGACCCTCAACCACAATTGTTTAGTTGATACATCATAACTGTAATTTTGCTACTGTTGTGAATTGTCATGTAAATATCTGATATGCAGGATATTTGACATGTGACCCCTGTGAAAGAGTTGTTTGACCCCCCCCCCCAAAGGAGTCACAGCCCACAGGTTGAGAACCTCTGCCTTAAAACCAAGCCATGTTTGGTGTCTGGGTGAAGGGCACCATGCAGTGTGTCCCTCGGGTGGCTATGCCTGTCATACAGTGACTGAGGATTCTGTCCCTAGGGACTGCCTACATGGTTTCTCTCTGTCAAATATCAGAATAAAAGACATGGTGGCGATCAGGGCTAAAGACAGAACAGGAACCCAGGAATGATCTTAAGTCTCCTCTTTAGCTGTCTCTGGAACCTGCTTAATGAGAAAAACAAACTTGTGAAGACAGATGATTTTTAGAAAGGTAGGATAGACGAGAATTCAGTCCATACATCCTATTTTCAGGCAGAGGCCTCACACACAGGGCCTTGTTTGGTGTGTGAATCACTGAGAGTGTCCTCTAGTCACTGACTACCCGTGGCAGAGTTATTAGTGAGGCTTTGAGTTCCAGAAACTTCTTTTACCTAAGGCATTTTTTTTCAGGCACCAGTATGAGCTCTGCTCAGAATTAATGACCTTCCATGCCTGAAACGGAACACTGGTCAGGCTCCGGGTGGTGGTAGGGGCAGGCTGTGTCCAACATACAGCCTAGGCAATGAGGAGAAACTAGCCCGGCCTTCAGTCTCATGACTGTCACACACAGTGAGGTTGCAGTCAATGAGGAGCCACAGCCAGTGAGAAGAGACTGGCTCAGTAACAAAAGCCTTCTCTTTATACTAGGGTGTTGGGGATGGAACTCAGGGCTTTGCATGTTCTAAGCACGTTACCTTCTGCTGAACAGGTCCTCAGCCCAAGCTCTGCGATAACCACATGTGTTTCAAGATAGATGGTTGAGCCACAAACCAGAGTCTAACTCATGATGAGATATGCAGATACCACCTCCAGGTCCCCCGTGTCACAAGAAAGGGTAGGATACAGAAGCTACATACTCTTCCTGCCAGTTCAGTCACTTCAGAGTAAGTAACTTCAGCACACCCTGATATGGGTTCCCATTCCTCCTTGTGCCTGTCATCTCACAGGAAGCACCCACCACAAGACTGGGTTTGGAGTCACGGCCTAAGGGTGTAGGGAGCTGTTCTTCCCCATAGGGCCTTCCCCCTAGGGAAAAGCAAGGCAAGAGTCACTGTGGCTGTGCAAGCCAGCTTTCTATCACTATGAAGAAATAGCTGACATAACTAATGTCCATCTGTGGCCTGAGCCTGTGGTGTCCCTTAGGAGCAAACCAGTTCTTGCAGCTGTGATGTCAGGGAGGAGCTGTGGCAATGGAAAGACAAGATAAATGTGGTATAGCCCAAATGCTGACATCTTTTTGTTGCTCGATTGTTTCTGCCTTTTCTTACAGCTGCTGTCACAGATTTCCACATGAGACTTGGGAAGCACATAGTCCCTGTTCTTTTCCTTGCCTGCTGTGTGGCCTGGGGCAAGTCACTGAACCTAACGGAGAGGATAACTGTGAGAGCCTCCTGATGTGTGTTGGTAGATGTTGGCATAAGGATAGACTGTAGATTTGAAACTATGGCTACAACAGGAGAGCATGAATGAAGTGAGGATATAGAAGGAATGAGTAGCAGATATGGTGTAGCTGGGGATCTTGCCACTGCGCGCATGCATGCACACACACACACACACACACACACAACACACACATGGATTCACATAATAACTTCCTTGCACATATTTATGTAAAAGTACAGACATGAACCCACTCACTCAGCCATATAAAGATAGTTGCCTAGAGCAGCAAGGTGGGGACAAGTTTGTGCTTCCTGCTGGGTCTATAACCAGTGGACCAGAGAGGGGAGTGGGGCGGGCAGAAGCACAGTGCTAGGAGCTGAGTGAGTGTGTAGCCCTGATGGTACTGACCCTGATGGAACCAGAAGGCAGTGTGAGGATGGGCTGCCAGAGGCCTCTTCTGGAAGCTTGTTAGAATGCACACCCGGTCCATCCAGGATCTCTAGATGAGTCTAATCTCTGGATGATGAATGGATAGTGCTGACCTAGATATTGTCTACGTATGGCCAGGCCTGGTGGGGCTGCTGTCATGGATTTAGTTCAGACTCTTGGGGATGTAGCATGGTGGTGCCTGTGAACATCCAGCTGCTCCATTTGAGCTGTACTTCTGAGCCCACTAGCTGAGGCCATTGTTAGAAACAGGGACTAGACTGTCACTAGACTGTCAGACATGAAGATATTCTCTACATAGTCTTTGTGGTCAGAAAATGGGTGCATCTACAAATGAGCACATCATATACTGTTGTATGGAGGCCACTTGTTTGTTCCCGGCTGCCCAGAACCGAAATAGTCCACAGAAACTGTATTAATTTCAAAGCTGCTTGGCCTATTAGCTTATGAATATTTTTTTAGCTCACTCTTATCTCTTAAATTAACCCATTTTTATTATTTTACATTTTGCCATGAGGTTCATGGCCTACTGGCAAGGTTCTCACTAGTGATTTGTGTCTTTTTTTTTTTACGGCTTTATGGCATCTCTTTCTCCCAGCATTCAGTTTAGTCCCCCATCCCCACCCCTGTACCTAGCTATATTCTACCCTATCATAGGCCAAGGCAGATTCTTTATTCATTAACCAACAAAGACAACACATATACAGAAGGACCTCCCATACCAATATACAACATCATTTCCCCTCTCTAAGTTGCAAACTGAGACCGACACACTGAGGCACAGTTCCTCCCAAGTTTACTCTGGAGAACCAATGAGTTTATTTGGTTTTCTTACAGAGCATGGGTTACTTAGAGGATCGTGGGTGCTCCCACTCCAAGAAAGGCCACATTGGAAAGGCTTTACCAAGCAGGAATGATTACTTTCCCATTATAGATCGAGCCCTATTCCCTTATTCCCTATTTTTTATATTCTAGGTCCTCTCTGAGTCCCTGAGGCCACATACAATTTGGGTAGAACTGCACACAACTGGCTGGCAGGGGGCGAGGAGTAGCTTACTACTCAGGTGACCCTTCCCACATCCCTTCTCAGAGAGAATGTCCACAAACCCAGCCGCAATGATCTTTAACAAGTAGGCCCTAATGATCTGATGAAGATGGTGGCAGTTTGGCTCAGAGGATAATCCTGTACAATAGCAAGAAAAGGTGGCCACTACCCTATGATGTTGCTGCTGCAAATGTTCTGAAGCATTCCACAGTGAACCCACATGGAACATCGTGACAAGTAAGACAGACCTTGCTTGTCCTCTCTAAGCAGAAGACAGCAAACAGACAACCAGGGCAGCTTGCTTCAGGTCATGATGTGTCCCTGTAAAGATAGGTGGGGGCAATGAGGTGGGAGTCATGGCTATTGAGAGGACAATATACAGGGAGGTCTTCTAGGAGGCGGTATCTGAAGTATAGTGTGAAAGATGGGAGGGAAGCATTTAATTCAGGAGCCAGGAACAGCTCCCAGGCAGTGGGGACAGCAAATTTTAAGGTGCTGAAGCTGGGGTGTCTGGCAGTGGGCAGGGGACATGGAGTGGAATGTGTGTGGCTAAAGCAGGCAGCTAAATGTATATAGGACCCCTAAGAAGCTGGGAAAGAAAAAAGGCAGGTCTAGATCTCCTGGCTATGGGCATTGGGTGTATAATTTGGATTGAATACTCAGGGCAAAGTGCTCCAGAGTGGATGGAGAGGGGCCTGCCTTGGTCTGGGAGCTTGAGGATCTCCAGGTCAAGGTGACAGGAATGTTGCTTTAATTCACATCAAGTGAATGAGGCTGGCATAGAACATTGTCAGCTGCGTCACTTCAGCTACAGCAAAAGATGCCTAGGAAAGCTGGTGTACCATAGACTTGAAGAGTGTAGCAATAATGACCTCATGTGGCAGATTGCACTTGATTTTTACTTGTTTTTCTTAGGCTTTTCTGCTTGTCATCATACAAGACTGGTAGTGGCTTCCTTCAGACTTGAATTTATACTAATCCTGGCACTTCACTGCAAATGACAGAATCCCTTCTTGCCTAGGGAGATTTATTTGTGGGTGTTAGGACTGAGATGCCAGTACTCAGGACCAAGTTTGGATCTCCCATAGCAGAGAGCAGCCCAGCCTGAACAATTTACCCACCCGGCTGTTGCCATGGAATCCCACAGTCTGTGACGCACAAACGTGGACCCTGGTGTCAGCTGCTGTGTGAGAAACAGACATTTCTATCCCCCGCCACTCAGAGTCTCTTTCTGTGCTACTCTGCATTGCTCATGTTGACCTCTTGTTTGGGTAGGCATCTATTCAGAATGGCAGAGCCCCCCCTGCAGACCCTAGCTGTCTTGGTGATGAAGATTTCAATGTGTAGAGCCCAGAAGGACTTGGCATGCCAGTGCACACCAGCCTGAGCAGTCCTTTGCCAGTACCTGCCCTTATTTGCTTGCTGAAGCCCTTGGCTACCTGTGTAGCAGGTGAAGCATGGAGACAATGTGATACCAACCAGGCTGACTCACCTTCTCTTCCACCATGTCCTTGTCCTTCCCCTTTCAAATTACTGCTCTTCTGGATTCTCTAACAACACAAACTACAGCATCTGAGACCTCAGCACCTGCACAGCGACTGGATCTTCTTGGCTTTGAAGACCTGTTGGCAAGTGTAAGGGTGTCCCTGTGATCTCATACCTGTCCCCCTCAGTTTAGAAAACCCATCCTATTCTGAGTGCTCATCTCCCTTGAAAGGAACCAGAGGGTTCGAGAACACTTTTGATCCTCTGCTGCCCCTTCCCATGCTCACTGATGACAGAGCCATAGTCAAGAGTATGCATACCATGTGCCCCAAGGCACAACATATATATTTATGCCTATGCAGCCATCAAACACATGCATCCATGCACAGGAATTAGCATACAGGTATACCAACATGTGCATATTTATGCAAAATGAATACCTATACCCATACCCACGCAGGCACACCTGCCTACCCCAAGCTCACATATTAATCTCCCTGTGTATAGATTCATGCCCCTATGGGTACATTTGTGTGCGCACCTGCACATAAATCATGGATACCTTATCATCTCAGGAATTCTACAGCATTCTGCTTCTTGTTTCCAAATTGGCTGCTTCTGCTCTTGAACCAGCAATGCAACTTGATAGCGTTCAGGGCATCCTGTGAATGTGAGATGAGGTACGAACTGTTTTGCCACAGCTTCCTACCACAAACATTCCTTGACTTGCTCCATACCAGGCCCATGTGTGACTCAGCTCTTCAAATGCTGCGGCTGTTCCGAAAGTCTCCAATATTCTTATAAGCGTCATGGTCAGCCTCAGAGCATCTGCAAAGCAGCCTCATGTCTGGGACACCATATAGTCTTCATTTTACCGGCAGACAGGAGGCAAAAAAAAAATGTAACCTTGTTGGCTTGTTGGTAAATGCCTGCTGACTCCATGTTTGTTGAATTGCACCCACAGTTGGAGATACCCTAAAAGCAGTGGCAAAGAGTTCACACAAAAGACTTCCCTATGGAGATCAGACTGGTTGCGATTTCAAAGAGAGTGGCCAGTTGCCCTGGCAGCCATGAGAAACAATCACAGGGGGATTCACAAACACTAAGGGGGGTCAGGTTATGGAGGTGTTCTGGCTTGCTTTCTGCTGCTATGATAAAGCACTCTGATCAAAAGCACCTTGCGGGAGGAGAAAGTTTATTTTAGCTTACAGCTCCCTGGCCACAATCCATCATCAAGGGATGTCAGCAAGAGCTGAAGCAGAAACTACAGAAGAATACTGCTTACTGACTCACTCACTGGCTCACACTTGGCTAGTTTTCTTATATAGTCCAGATCCACCTGCCTAGGGAAGGGCCTTCCTGCAATGGACTGGGACCTCCTACATCATTCATCAATCAAGACATTTCCTCTCAGACTTGGCCATAGGCTCAGGCCAGTCTGACCTGAGCAGTTCATCAACTGAGATTTCTTCTTTCCAGTTGACTCCTGATTGCCTCAAACTGACAATAAAAACTAAGAAGCACACAGATCCAGACATGTTGAAAGTCAAGATTAGCCACCACGGAAGGACATATGGAATTGCTAGGAGTCAGAATTAGTTTCTATGTGTGGCAACACCTAGGACTTCTCAGTGTTTCAGCAACAACCTAAACTACTTGGTCCCTCCCTGGAGGGACCTCCCCAGAGGCTCACAGGACAGGCATGGCTTTGTAAGACAGTACAACCTAGAAGGAGGTTAGGATTGAGGTGTATGCCTGCACACACATGTGTATATGAGACACACTTGTTTCCATTCTTGCTCCGCTCTCCTATCGTCCCTGCATACGTTCTCTTCTCTCCTAGCTGAGATCAAATGACAAAGTAAAACACAAGAATTCTTGGTCTCTGCTCCTGAGGATCTCCTTTCCTGTAGCTGTCTCTAGCTTGTCTTCAGGCTGAAAATAGCTTCATTGACTCTTCAGCTCCCAGGTACTCATTGGGACCTTATCTGTAGCCCTTTGAGTCCAGGAGACTATTTGGGCCTTTTGGCTATTCCCACATCCCATGATCACCCCCCTGCCTGTGCAGAGCAGTGTGACCCCTGCTTCATGCTCTGATACCTGCACTGAATTGCTACATAGGGAGCCTAATGCCTTTTCAACAGTTCTTATGCACCTAGAACATTTATTGCTGGGAACCTCAGTTGTTCTTCCTAAGGTTGTGTTTTCTGTGGTTCAGTTAGCTATGCTCAGTCACAATCTAAAAATATTAAATGAAAATCCCAGAAAAAAATCATGCTGTTTATTAACAAAAAACTCCTCGTTCTTTCAGATATTTATTTTTATTTGTGTGGAGGGGAGGGTGCCACATGAAGAAGTACCCACATAGGCTAGAAGAGGACATTGATCCCCTGAAGTTGGAGTTACAGGAGTTTATGTACCACTTGGTATGGGTGCTGTGAACTGGACTGGGTTCCTCTGGAAGAGTAGCAAATGCTTTTACTCATTGAGCCTTCTCTTCAGCCCTCATGCTGTGTTTGTAACATTACACTAATCAGTGTGGTAAAGCTTATGCCCTTCTGTTCCATCTTTCCTAGGACATGTCCAGTGTCTCCATGCTGTATATGTTACCCTTGTTAGTCATTCATTGGCTGTCCCGGTCACCAGTTCTATGGCAATATCACAGTGCTTGTACTCAAGTGACCCTCATTTCATTAACAGTGATTCCAAAACATGAGAGTAGAGATGATGGCAACTGAGATGCACCAGGGAACAGCTGTTAAGTGCTTACTCTCAGTGCAAAGGTGAAAAGTTCCTAACCTACTAAGGAAGATCGTAGCTGAGTGTGGTAGGAATGAATCATCTGTCTGCAGTCATCGAAAGGAAAAAAGGAAATCAGCTTGTTTGCTGTCATACTTCAAACTTCAGAATTTATGGCCACGGTGCCTGAGTGGTTTGTAAAGATGAAAAAGGCACTAAATTACAGCAAGTGTTAGAGTTTTCATCCCCATGACAAATGTCTAAAGCCAATAGTTTAAAAGAAGGGAAGTTTATTCTGTCTCATGGTTTCAGAGGGTTCCATTCATGGCAAGCTGGCTGCCTTGTGCTGGACTGTGGTGAGGTGAATCATCATGGCTGAAGGGTATGGAGGAGCAAAGCTGCTCACATTATGATGGCCAGGAAGCCAAGAGGAGTACCAGAATACCGGACCAGGGCCAGGGCCCACACATACTCTTCAAAAACACAGCCCTAACAACCCACTTCCTCCAACCAGGCCCCACCTTCTGCAGCCACAGCACCTTCCAAATTTGAATCCATCAGTGTATCCATCAAACCATGGATCAGGTCAGAACTTTCAGAATCTAATCACCTCTGGAGACAACCTCATAGACACCCTGGAGTGTGCTTTAGTAACCTGAGACACATATCAATCATTATATAGTCAAGATTAACCGTCACACAGGGGTTGGTACCAGCTGTGGTTTCAGCCATCTTTTGGGGCCTCAGTACAGATCCACCAAAGATAAAGGGGACAGTGTACCTGTTCTCCTTCTTATGGTTACTGGATAGTTCATGGAGGAGGCTGAGACTGGTCAGAAAGGCATGTTGCAGGGGAAGCTGTCTTGGTCTTATGTGTGCTGAAGAGTTAGCCACAGGCCTTGGGCAGGATAAGCTGTCTGATTTTGATTAAGTACCTTTTTATTTCTCTTTGCTTCCTGGTGATAAAATCCAGATTGGAGCATTTGGATATTAAATTCCTGAATATGTGCTATAGTGTTTTCTCCTTAACATGGGAAGCCCACCCAGGGCTTCAGTCATTAGCTGTATGGGATTTAATCCCAAATCACCTTCTTTGAGTGGAGAAAGAAGATATCTCTGTTGGCACCTTGTGCTTTTCATTCTGTGTGAGACTTGTGCAGTAGAATCTGATGTCCACCTTCTTGACATCTAGTCTTATCTGTTCTGAGAAGTGGTTGTCATTGATTTCTGGGTTCTTGAAAGTAGAGGTGGCAATGGGAATCATTCTGGGGACTCCTTTGGGGGACACAGGGAGGCTTTCAGCCCCTTCTTTACTCATTCATTTATCTAGCTTCTGGTTTGCTCCCTAGCAGCATTTTTGAGCAACAAGATCATCTTCTGGGTTTGCCACCAACTCCCAAGATGACATGGGTCTGAGAAATAAAGAGAATGAAGCCACAAGTGTTCTGAGGGTCATGGCTTATGAGGTGGACTCAGGTGAAATGAATAGCCAAGTTGTTCTGGGGCTGGGCCTGCTAGCAGTCGGCTGTCTGGGAGTGGGACTTGGGAATAGCTGAGGAGCCTGTGTGTCCCTGCAGGTAGTGTCCTACAGGTCCCTTGAGTGGAGGGTGTGGTATCTAATGTGTGCTCTTTTCATTGCAGGTCTGAAGAAGAAAGCTCCCGCAGTATCAGGTATGTGTTTCATCTACCTTGTGTGTCTGTCTCAGGAGTGGCCTTCAGAAGCCATGTGCTTTGATCTCTTCACTGTGGGTTTCTCTGTCCCCCTGACCTTTGCTCTGGCCCTGGCCTGCTGTCTCAGGGGCCCCAGCATGTTGTGTAGGAGCATACACACTTGTGTTTATGGTGTAGGCCTTTCCTGGTTTAGGGTAAGTTCTGGAATACCTATATTGGTTGTTTCTCCTTGATAAGGCTGCTAGTGTCCTATTGTGCTTAATCTGTGACTAGTTTGTGCTGTCACTGCTGGGACTGGGTAGGGCACAATGTGATAAATCTCTAAGGTGTTTGGTGTGGGACAGACTCACCTCTTGACTGCCACATAGATGCATCTCCATGGGGCAGGGAACACAGGGACATTCTGTCCCCTCCTGTCCCACCTAATGAGCATATAATGGACATGGCGTACTCTCTGCGTGGGAACAATGACTGGGCCAAAGTGGGGGACAAAGTTGAGCAGGAGCTCTGCATGTCAGTGCCTCTGCCTCTGTCAGGTTTCAGCACAGGAATCAGGGAAGCAAGAGGGTCATAGGGACCATCATAATAGGGAGGGAAAGGCAAAGAGGCAGCTTAAGAGCCTGTGGGCTATGAATTCTTTGGACCTCTAATAGACTTTTAGGTTTCTGGGTAATGGCTAAGATGGCTGGTGTGTAGTTCTAGGTCCAGCTGGGTGGATCTGGGTGTCAGTGTTGAAGGATTCTTCAGGCACCCTGATGAAGGGGGATAGAAGGCAGAGTGACTGGCTCTCCTGCGCAGATGGCCAACAGCTAGGAAGAGAGTCTGCATGGAATGAAAGACCTGATTCTAGAGCTCCTGAGCCATATATTAGGAAGCAGAGGTACCCTGAGAAGGGCCAAAAGGAGAGTTCTAAAAGGGGTTGCATGCAGCGGTGGATGGGTTATTTTGGGACAGACAGCACGATATCCAGGCTGGCACCAGAGGGAGCTGACATCAAAGAGGGCTGATATCCTAGGTGACAGAGGCTGGCCAGGAGGTGAAAGGAGGGCTCAGATGGGTGTCTAGAACTTGATGGGATAGTCAGTGAAGCAGCTAAAGTGGGCCTATTGTGAGAAGAATAAGGAAACTCTTGTAGTGGGGGGAGAAAAGTTTAGGAGGAGTGAGTGGTTAGGGAGATGACAGGTGAGGGACCCCATGCACCTGTGTCTCCTTTTCCACAAGAAAGAGTGGGTGTGAGATTATAGAAGATGTGGAACGAAATAAGGATACTAGCAAGAGACCTCATTGGCAGCCAGGGGCAGGGGCCTCCTTGGCATGTATATAACAATCCTCCTGCACGAACCATATTCTATACTATTCACTCAAATAATTAGCTAAAAATAAAGAACAGTCTAAGGGGGAAAGAACCCAGTAAGTGCATTTTTTGACTTTGAAGTTGGGACTGTTTGATGTCTGGGGTGTGGGCTTCTCCTATGGACCGTAAGAAGCTGCATACTACCTGCTCAGGGTGCCCGTAGCTTAAGGCAGATGCACCGGACGCCAAGAACTAGCTGTCTTTGCTCAGAGTGAAGGTCACATACCCTGAGCTAGGATACCTCACCCTCTCTGGGGCTCTACTCTGTGGGGGTACTCTTCCTGAATTCCTGTGACGCAAACCGCGCCTTCTGGCAGATTCTCTCAGCCTCTTTAAAAGGGAGCTGTTTTGGGCACGAGCATGTTTGGGAATTCATGTGCACCGCTTTTCCCCAGGCAAAAACGTTGCAAGATCAGATGTATTCATTTTCCACAAATGAAATGACTCATTTTTTTTTTCCTGAACAATTTTGCAAACGCAGGACTTTGGTCATTGTTCCTGGGACCATGTGTCTACTTATGATTCCATTTAGAGAGAGCTCTGGAGGCCCTGAATTTGAATCCTCTAATTTTTTTTTTTTTTTTGGAGGGAGGGTGGCTTGAGAGGAAAGAGGTTTGTAGAATTTGGATTCTAGAGGAATGGAGAGATGCAGGCAGGCTGGGAAAGAAGGCCGAAGCTGTTTAAAATGCAAACACTTTCCATAGGTCAACCTTGCACCTTTCCTTTTACTGGCTGCTTGTCAAACCCTTGAGATGAACTTTGTGCTCAGTAAGAGGACTAAATAACATTCAATGAGGGATGTGCCTCATCTGCACAACCCACCTACCTTATTGCACAGCCCAACCCACCCTTGAGACATCTGTGATGGTTCTGTTCCCTCAGCTCAGGGAAGTTGAGGGCAATGAATGCCACACAGCTCGTCTCAAATACTACAGCCTTCAAATGCAGAACCTGCATGTCTCACTGCAAAGTCTTTGCATAGCAGTGGGGCCTATTGTGCTTACTGAAAATTCAGGCTCCCAAGGCTGGGGGGTGCCTAATGGGATGCAGAAATTTGTATCAACAAACCCCTGCATAATCTAAGAGACAGCCTCCTGAGGGGATGACTGCATCATTCCATCACAGGCTCTGTCCAGGGCTGACCACGTGTCCACTTCATAAGTATGAGCTCATGGATGGGTGGAAAATCTGCTTCTGACAGGAAAATATTGAGTAAGGTGGTTCCATGCAGCCTGTCCCTCTTCTTTGGGTCTCTGAACTGTGACATGTTTTCCAAAGTCAACATCAAGCAACTCGAGGTTGGGATCAGGCTGGGGTTGCTCCGCTGGGAACTAAGTGGGCTATTCCTGGAGAATCTGGGCTTTGCATTAGTTAAAGCAATTAGACAAAATGGATCTGGGTATGGTGAACATGTCCCTTGCTCTATCCATACACAAGATGGCCTTTTAAATTATCTAGGCTCTTTTCTCCAAACCCTGTATATATTTTTTCCTCATGAGGACATATGAGAACCGCTAAACTGTTCAGGAGTGTTTGCCATGACAGGTAAACAGAACCATGCTTTTGGCTTTGGAGACCTGAGTGAGAGGCAGGAGATTTTCCTGCAGCCTTGCCCATAGTATCCAAATGAAGGCTGAGCCAGTGGCTTTGAGATTTATTATTTAGTCATTTCCACTGTGACAAAATACCCGAGAAAAGGAATTAAGAAGTGGGAAAGGTTTGGTTTGGTTTGTGGTTTCAAGGGCTGTAATTTGTGGTATATGACCTCATCCCTTTGAGCCTCTGACAAAACAGACCGTTAAGGCAGTGCACATGGTGGGGAGAATTCACCACTCAAGGGCAGGCTGGAGTGACATACTTCCTTCAATTAGACCCCACCTCCTGAAGGTTCTACCACCTCTCAGTAGCCCATTAACTTATGAATTCATAAATGGATTACTCCATTGATGAGGCCACAGCCCTTATGATCTAATCACCTTCTCTCTTAGTTACAATTACTATTGCTGTGGCGAAACACCACGACCAAAAACAATTTGGGGAGGAAATAGGTCATTTGACTTATATGTCTATATCCCTATTCAACATCAAAGGAAGTAAGCACAGGAACTCAAACAGGACAGGAACCTGGAGGCAGGAGATGGTGCAGAGGCCATGGAGGGGTGCTGCTTACTGGCTTGTTCCACAAGCCTTGGTTAGCCTGCTTTCTTTTTTTTGCGGGGGGGGGGAGGGTGGTTTCATGACAGGGTTTCTCTGTAGCTTTGGTGCCAGTCCCAGAACTAGCTCTTATAGACCAGGCTGGCCTCGAACTCCCAGAGATCTGCCTGCCTCTGCCTCCCAAGTGCTGAGATTAAAGGCGTGTGCCACCACCGCCCGGCCCTAGCCTGCTTTCTTATAGAACCCAGGACCATTGCCCAGGGCTGGAGCCACCTACAGTGGGCTGGACCTTCCCTTATCAATCACTAATTAAGAAAATGCTCTACAGGTTTACTTACAACCCAGTTTTGTGGATGCATTTTCTTAACTGATGTTCCCTCCTTTCAAATGAACTTGTGTCAAGTTGATATAAAACTATCCATCATACGTTCCAAAGGCCCAGGCTCTGAACCCTGACTGCTATGTTGGGACCAACCTGAAACATAAGCTTTCAGGATGCATTTCAGACAGAAACTAAAACATGGTATGTACAGACATGGCTTAGCGTTGTGGAATTGGTACATGAACTGGGGTCAGACAATTCTGAATTTGTATATGTTTTTCTCCTCTTAACTTCTTTGTCAGCTTGGGTCTGACACTGAACAAATCTCAGAGTTCACACCCATTAAGTAGTCTTTATTGGGTGGTGGTGGCGCACACCTTTAATCTCAGCACACGGGAGGCAGAGACAGGAAGATCTCTGTAACTTCGAGGCTAGCCTGGTCTACAGAGGGAGTTCCAGGACAGGCTCCAAAGCTACAGAGAAACCCTGTCTTGGGGTAAAATGCCTTTATTGAGCACATACTGTATGCATGCCTTATTCTCACCAAGGCCATGGAAGATATATTGTGTGTGTGCTCCATGGGAGCAAAGGTTTCTTCCTCAAAGTCAGGGGACTAGTTTAAGGCAAAAAAAAAAAAAAAAGTAGGGGTGTGGGAAGCAGACAGTATGCATCATGTTCAGTGACTCTGTTACTTTCTCCTTTTCTTCTCCTTTCCATATTAGTCTTTGCTGGCACAACTCTTTAAATGTCCAAGCAGTTTCTGAGGGAGCCCATGTTGTCTTGAACAGAGAGTGCTAGAATCACAGCATGGAGAGTTTCTCTTTGCCTATCCACCATGCATCCTACTCCTACTCTGGAATTCTGATTGAGATTTCTGGGGACATTCTTGATTTCAGAGCTTTTTGCTTTCTGTCTTCTAGATTTTCAGTACCATATCCTGCCAATTTTCTCAGGATAGCCTTCCAGTTCATTAATGCTTCTTTCAGCTGTATCTAAAGTGATGTAAGGCCAGAACATTGTAGATCTCCAACTGTGTTTTGCAATTTTTCCTGAAGAGACATGAAAAACAAAACAAGCAAAAATACCTGTTCACTCCAGAGAGGACACCAATGACAGCCAAACAAATTTCCATCCAGGTCTATTCTAGCGAACCATTGAGTTTCCAAGTTTTACCTACAGGGTGATACTTGGGTAACCTTTAGACCCCAGTGTGGATGACAGCTTGTGAAAGCTATATCACTGGAGCTCTCTGTGCAACTTGCAGGCAGCCGTACTGGATAGGCTCTCTCCTCTCTCCAGGAGGGAATGTTTCAACTAGTAAGAAATGCTACAGGAACACCAACCCTGAAGTACAAGACAGTGTATGTATGTGTTCTGCTTGATTCTGGAGCCACCCATTGTTTCATTCCTTACACAAGTAGAAACATGGTATAGGAATCAGATTCAAGTCAAATTCAAATTAGGCAAAAAAGCTACCTATGTGTTTAGAAGAAGCGGGTGTCTGCTTAGGAGATGGTCCAGAGAGACTGTGGATGTGGGAGGACTACTGATGGACTCAGTGGGGATTTGACTAGGTCTCAAGTCTGCCTAATAAGACTATCTCTGAATTGTAGTTCTCATTTTGAATACGTACTTAGAAGGTGATGACCCAGGATCAGGTCTGAGTACATGAGGACTCTGGAACCGTATGTGTGAGAACATGGTCAACATTGCCCATAAGGAAGGGCTCCATTTCCCTGAGTCTCAGTTCCCCCTCTTCACACAGAAAAAGAAATGTCACATTCTCAGAGTGTCTTTGAGCTTTCCGTTGACTCTTGTTCTACCCATTTGGCCATCATACTTTGGCCGTCTGGCCTTCCTGCTCTGAACACATGGATGCCCAGGACCTCTGTCCTTGTCATTCCCTTTGCCCAGGACATGTTTCCTGAGATCCTACTCAGGCTGGATATTCTTTGGTAGGTGGTATTTCTAAACAGTCAGCCAAATACTTCTTCCTATTCATCCTGCCTGTCTTTTGTTGTTTTTTTTAAAATTGTGTGTGTGTGTGTGTGTGTGTGTGTGTGTGTGTGCGCGCGCGTGCACGCACACGGAGATGTACACATGTGCAGGTGCCTACAGAGGCCAGAGACATTGGATCTCCCTGGAGCCAGACTTAGAGGTGGTTTGGGTTCTGATAACCAACCCTAGGTCCTCTTGCAAGATCAGTATGTGCTCTTAATCAATGAGCCATCTCTCTAGCACATGCCCATCTTTTGAGTAGAGTGTGAAATCTGTTTCAACTTAAAATCAATTCCTGGTAAGTAAGACTTCTGCCATTCATTCCTTGTTTTCTATGTCTTCACTCCTTTTTTCAGGCTTATTTCCTTTGTTCAGCTCATTTTTGTAATGGAACATTCAGTTCCTGCCCTTTTCATTTTAGGTGTGTTTTATAGCTATTTCTTTGTGGTTCCTACAAGGATACACTTAACATTCAGTGGTCACTAGTCTTCAGTATAACTTCAAAAGCATGGAACACTGCTCTTATACACCACCATTCTTCCCTCTTACTTAACAAGTAAATATCAGTCTCCATGATCCACTGATGTGAAAGCTTCCATGGTCTATCATCATCATCATAATCATCATCATTATCATTATTATAGTTGAAAGGGTTCTTGTAGCCAAAGGGAAGATAACCACTGCAGGAAATACCAACCTATGATTGGTCTGTTTTCTGCTTTGCATCCAGAAGGAGCCATCCAGGGGATTATAAACCATGTATGTAAGAGGCAGGCCAGGCTGAATTTCAGTCTATAGAGTGGGACTTAGGCTACCTTTCTAGTTTGCTAGATTGGGACTTTGGGTTTTATTTTTAGTTTTTTTTTCCTTAATTTTTTCTTTTAGCTTTTAATTTGTTTATTGTAGAAGGAACTTGCGAGCCATTTCCCACCGCCCAGCTCCTGCACAGCTAGCTTTACCCAAAATAATTACACGGATACTGTATTCTTTTAAACACTGCTTGGCCCATTAGCTCTAGCCTCTTACTGGCTAACTCTCACATCTTGATTAACCCATTTCTAATGAGTGTAGCACCATGAGGTGGTGTCTTACCGGGAATATTCTTAACCTGCATCCATCTCAGAGAGGAGAGCTATGGTGACTGCCTGAATCTGCTTCTTCCCAGCATTCTGTTCTGTCTACTCCGTTTACCTAATTTTCTGTCTTATCAGGGCCAAGGCAGTTTCTTTATTAACCAATGAAAGTAACACATAGATCCTCCTCCATCAGTTTATTGCTTTTCCCTTTTTCTCTCTTATTTAGCTAACCTCAATAACGTAGCCAGTGATAATGTAGTCAGTGTTGATGAAACACACAGGTCAGGGAGGCCACACAAGTTTACAGGGGGCTTCTGGAGGGTCTGCAGACAGATTGTGAATGGTTACTGTAGTTCTGAAATTTAGCAACACCATCTTGAATGCTGGAGGCAATGCCAAGGCCAGTGACTTTGGCCTGGACACCAAGTATCTAGCCAGGTATAAGCTGCTCTGGTATTGAAGAATGTATCTAGGAGCCCTCCAATTTACTTCATAGTGACAGAGTCTAGCCAGTTTCAAGGGATCAGCAACAAGTCCTCAGTACAGAGTGTAATACTACACGTCACCAACTGTACCATCAGTTCTTAATCTTGGGCCCCACTCAGAGACCCCCATGGTCATAGCACATCATAGACACTAGAGCTCAGGTGTTTACCTAGTCACTCCATCAAGGTGCTCTCCAGCTACCCCAAACCCATAATCGTGGTTGACATGAATGACATAGTTATGCCCCCTGGAGGATCCAGGGACCTCTCCAAAATAGGAAATTGGATGAAGACCACATACCTCATGCTCCAGTGTGACACACAGGGAGTAGCTAGACTAGCCTCACTGGAGGTGAAGCGGGTGACCATGAGAACTGCCGCTCATGTGCTAAGATTATGCTACTGCCTTCTAGCCTGAAAGTAACACCCCAGACTAGGGAACAAAATGGCTTCAGTAAGCATCAAGACAAATGAGATAAGCAGGTGATCAGCTGCACTTCTGCATCGTAACTGCACATTTTATAAAGGTCATTTTTTTAATTTTCTTTTTATTCTTTGTGACTTTCACATCATGTGTCTCGAGCCCATTCATTTCCCCATCCCCTCTAATAAACCCTCTGCCCTTGAAGCCCCACCCCCAAATAGAATAAAATTTAAGAGAAAAAAAAGGAAAAAAAGGAAAAGTCTCATCATGGAGCTATAGTGTGACACAGTGAGTCACGCAGTAAGCCCATTTATTTGTACATTTAGCTTTACTTGCATGGGTTCATTGCAGAGTCATTGGTCTGGTTTAAGGCCGCTGGTTTCTGCTATACAATTGATGCTGGGCTCTCACTGGGACTCCTCTTGGATATTCTGCTGTTGCCTTCTATCGTGGCGGTCCCTCAGCTTTGGGACTACAGGACTGACCACTTCACATGCTCCTGCACATCATAGATGGGGTGGATTTGGGTGTGGGTCAATTCATAACCCTGATTTTGCACCAGGGTAGTTAACAGTGTTGGTCATCTCACCGGCTCTCCCTTTCCTCACCACTATGGTGAGCTCTCCAGCACTGCCCCAACTAGTTCACTCCTTATAGCAATGATCAAGAGGGGGTCAGTTCTCCTGCTTTCACACCCTCCTGGACCATCAGGGCCAGCTCTACTGTGTTGCTCAGGTGAGATACAGGGGCCCTCTCCCAAGTACTGCAGCTGATGAGGGGCAGGGACAGCTCTCCTGCTCTTATAGCCTCAGAGCCAGCTCCGCCATCCGTCACAGGTAGTGGTGGGGAGCATCTCTCCCAAACCCATAGCAGCATATGGCAGATGAGGGGCCAGGCCAGATTTCCCACACTCATGTTCTTAGGGCTAGTTCACTTGTACCCGTCGGTAGGGTCAGCTGTACTGTGTTGCCCAGGCAAGGGGCAGGGCCCACTTTCCTGAGTGCAGCTCCCTTGCCCACCACAGGTGACAGAGGCAAGAGGAGGTGGGCATCTTTCCCTGACCTCACCACCATATGGCAAACAAGGTCAGCAATCCCACTCTCATACCCTCAGGGCCAGCTTACCTGCACCTTCACCAACAGGGTCAGCTCCATTGTGCTGCACAGATGAGGTGCAGGACCCACTTTCCCAAGTGTTGCAGCTGGTTAAGGGGAGGGTCAGTTCCTTCTTCAGCTGGTGGAGGTTGTAGGGTGAAGGGGGAGGGTATCTTTCCTTTGCTCCCACTACCACACTGCAGACGAGGGAGGCAGTACCAGATTTGCTCCTCTCATACCCTCAGGGCTGGCTCAGCCCTCTCCTGTCCACAGGGTCAACTCTACTGTGCTGCCCAGGCAAGGCAGTGCCTGTTCTCCTGAGTGCTGCAGCTGGTGAGGTGTTGCTCATGGAACTCAACCTGTAAACTAGGCTGTCCTTAAATTTAGAGTTGCCTGCCTCTGCCTCCTGGGAGCTGTCTTTAAGGTCTTTTTTAAAAAGGCTTTTCGAGGCAAGACTTTGTAGACCAGGCTGACCTCAAATTTACAGAGATCTGTCTGCCTCTGCCTCCTGAGTGCTGGAATTACAGTGTGTGCCACCACTGCCCAACTTAAGGTCATTTTGATTGGCAGCCGTTTGAACTCGGAAAGCAACAGGATCTGGAGTTCGAGGCTGGTCTGGACAAGGGCCAGCTGCTTTTCCTTTACCTCAAAACTCCTGCTGTGATATTTCTTGGAGGGGTCCTGCTTTGTTCTGATTCCTATGCATAGGGCATTGAAAACAATGTGATTTGAGGCCATTTAAGTAATACTGCAGTGAAATCTTGGGACACAGTGGCTATCCCCATCTCTGATCTGGAAGGGCTGCATATAGTGTGGTTTCTGAATATCTATGGGCCTCAGCAAAGTTGCTCGAAGTGCATGCATCTACATGGCAAACAGATGAGCCTGAGCGCATTTCTCCCTCTGTCCCTGTACTGTGGATACGGCTCTGACTCCTTGCTAGTAGGATATACAGGCAATATTACTTATGCCCAAATTGGACAGCGCCTATGCGACTTGCCTGGTGAAGAGCAGAGATGGGATATTCTTACCTCAGTGAGGTTTGACTGTATCTAGAAAATATATGATTTTCTTTTTGATTTTACAAGGGCTTGCAGCTAACAGTTTGTCTTGAATCTCAACGGATACATTGGAATCTTCTCACAGCATCATCTTGGGGGTGAGTATAGGCATTGAGGCTGCCTGTACCTCTATACTGGTCCAACTGTTCCTATTCTGAAATCTGCTCTCACACTTACATTTCTCTGACCTGCCACTGTTCCCCACCAGAGAGCCCCAGGGTCGGTGCGGATTCCCATCAGCCCTGTGCCGGCATTACCTAGTGAGCGGTGCCTGCTGACCTATGTTTTTTAGCTGATCAGGAATGATGGATCATGTACACAATCCACCAGGATGATAGACTCTCTCACAATGGGAGCTGTGTCAGGAAGCAGTTAGGAGTGAGAAAGGACACCTGGTGATCCTCATTGGCAGTCTCCAGTTCTCCCTTAGATCACTGCATTTGCCAGCTTTCTGTGGCTGTGACAAATGCCTGGGGTGAGTAACCTAAAAAGGATTTAATGTGGCTCGAGGTTTCAGAGGTCTCAGTCCAAGATCACCTGGCCCTGTTGCTTTGAGCCAGTGGCAGCATAGTGTGTCATGGTGTGAGTCTGTGATCTAAGAGACTGCTCATCTCCTGGAAGACAGAGAGGGAAATGAGGAGCTAGGGTCCAGGGCCTACTCCAGGGACATCTCTGTTGTTTGTCTTCAACAGGCCTTGCCTTCTCTAGTATCCACCAATCCCAGTAGCACTTTAGGCTCATAACACAGCTTTTAACATACAAGTCTTTGAAGAATACTTTAGATCTAACTATTGAAAGCCACCGCCTCCCCAGCTGGCTCGTAGCTGGGAAGAAAGGTGTCAAAGACAGCCTGCCCCCTACCCCGAGTCAAGTTGTGATGGGAAAAAACATATCTTCCATAGGCAATGTGTATTATCTCTAGTCTTCCTTTGGTTCCCCATTATCCCTTTGCCTGTTTTAATGTGGCATCTGGTAGGAGTGAGGACAGTTACTGATGGGCAGGGCTATGAAGTAGAGGAATTTTCTGGCACAGCCTGGGAGGAACTGTCTGCCCTGGATAGACATTAGGGAAGTGCACACTTCCTTTCATTGCTTCCTTCTCATCCTGGCTGTCCTGGAAGGCTTGTTGGGGACTTTTCTTTGTCCTTCCCTTGGGACAGTATACTCTATAGACTGCACTGCCTGGGGTGATGACAATTGAACCCAAATCCTTTCCCAACCTTATCCTGGCTCTCTGCAGAAGGCCCACTGGTGAATGCTAGTGCCTCTAACACAGCACCTTCAGCACAGGGTATCCAACATCTTTTGGGGCAGTAGCTGCTTCCTCCTCCCATGCTACACCCCAGGCTCCCCCAGAGATGGAGCTTGTTTTGAAATAAGCCACACTGCTTCTTTTCCTGCTAACACCTGCAGTTCCTAATTAAATAACTGGGGGGGGGGGTAGGCTGCAATATCGTAGTATAACTGGATTATCGCTTGAGAGAAGCCTCTGGAACTGTCATGCTCCCTGCTAAGCTGACAAGTTGAAACACTTAATTAGAAAACTGACTGTGCTCCATTCAGGGAAAGATTCAGAGCTAGTTCTCAGTCAGGTCAGTCTGAGCTGTCCTTTTTGGACATGGTGTTCTTGACTTGCAAGTGTTCCGTCTTCCCTTGAAAGTTCTTGCTGGCCCTTCAACTCTTGAGTGCTTGGGAATAGTAGTGGCAGAATGTACTGGGGGAAATCGCTAATCTCAGTGGCATAGGACTGCATTGTGCTATTGAAAGATGGGTGAGAGCATACTGTCTATTGACTCCTTGTCTGTTCACTCCCCAGTGTCTGCAAAAGGCTTGACGATGTGGTGTATGGTTGGAGGAGTGTAGGCATAACACAGGGAAATGACCTGGAGAGCAGTTTTCTACTCACAGTTCCAGGAAGGGGTAGCACCTCATAGGACTTCACAAAGCACCCGAGTCTGTACAAGAGAATGAGGTACCTAGCGCAAGAGCTTTCACCATGCTCTGGAGGAAGAAATGGTGAAGGGGATCCGACTGGGGACAGGATAGTTTGAGTGACTTCTCTGAGCTCTGTAGTATAGGCTATTTTTGAAGAAGGGGACAAGGAGAGAGTGGCCCCAGTGTGGCAAAGGTGGGGACTGGATAAATTGGTTTATGTTTAGAAAGTGCACCCCCAAGAGGATTCCTCTTAAGAGGGATAGGTAGGTGATAAGGGAGTCAGGAGACCAAGGCCAGGGAATTTCCATCACCAGCTTCCCCACAATAAGTAGCGTTTGACATGCACACAGAGTGGAAACCATAAACACATGTGAGGACCTGTTTCCAATGTCACTCTCCCTCATCATCCTACATTCCTATACCACATTCAGTCCCATGCCTTTGTGCTTAGTATCTTCCCATGGCTCTCATATCACCAAAGCCATCCTCTCTTTTTCTGCCTTTATGTGGTCTGGACCACCAGACCACCGTCATATCTCTCTCAACATCAGCACTCTTGCTCTGGCCCATTAAGCCCTATCTTAAGCCTGTTCTTGGAGTAGCTTACTTTGTGACGCTGGCCCCTGATCACGTGACCTACATTTTAATTATTTTTCATTTGCTGTGATAACATCATGACCGAGGCAACTTACAGAATTTATTTGGGGCTAAGAGCTTTAGAGGGTTAGAGTCCATGATCATCATGGTACAGAGCATGGCAGCAGGCAGGCAAGCATGGCACTGAGCAGTAGCTGAAAGCTCACTGCCCTTCAATGGAAGAATGGATGAAGAAAGTATGGAATATACACATATTAGAGTATTACTCAGCAGTAAAAAACAAGGACTTCTTGAATTTTGCATACAAATGGATGGAAATAGAAAACACTATCCTGAGTGAGGTAAGCCAGACCCAAAAAGAGGAACATGGGATGTACTCACTCATATTTGGTTTCTAGCCATAAATAAAGGACATTGAGCCTATAATTCGCAATCCTAGAGAAGCTAAATAAGAAGGTGAATCCAAAGACAAACATATAGGCATCCTCCTGAATATTAACCTTCATCAGTGATGAAAGGAGACAGAGACAGAGACCCACATTGGAGCACCGGACTGAAATCTCAAGATCCAAATCAGGAGCAGAAGGAGAGAAAGCACGAGCAAGGAACTCAGGACCGCGAGGGGTGCACCCACACACTGAGACAATGGGGATGTTCTATCGGGAACCCACTAAGGCCACCTGGCCTGGGTCTGAAAAAGCATGGGATAAAACCGAACTTGCTGAACATAGCGGACAATGAGGACTACTGAGAACTCAAGAACAATGGCAATGGGTTTTTGATCCTACTGCACGTACTGGCTTTGGGGGAGCCTAGGCAGTTTGGATGCTCACCTTACTAGACCTGGATGGAGGTGGGTGGTCCTTGGACTTTCCACAGGTCAGGGAACCCTGATTGCTCTTCGAGCTGATGAGGGAGGGGGACTTGACTGGGGGAGGAGGAGGGAAATGGGAGGTGGTGGCGGGGAGGAGGCAGAAATCTTTAATAAATAAATAAATTTAAAAAATTCACATTCCCCCCCTTTCCCATGACACACCTCCTCCAACAAGGCCATATTTTCTAAGCCTTCTCAAACAGTTCAACCAACTGGGGACCAAGCTTAAATATTGGGCCGTTCTCATTCAAACCACCACATCCTGTCATGGTCACTGTGCGGTGTCCAGGAACTTGTTGCTGTTTTCCCATAGACGATGGAAATGCAGTAAGTATGAATGGAGAGCTGCTGTCACTCCTGTATGTGTGGTCTAGAGTTCCGACTCACTGCAAGCACACCCACTGTGGTACCAGAAACCTGCTAAGTGGGGAACGACGCAGGAAGAGTGTCCTATTCTCAGAAGTTGACAGCTCAGTGGGCTAGGGGATATAGTGAGGAAGGAGATGAAGTCATAAGCGGCTTGTGGAGTCTCCCGAAGATGTTCAGAGAATGAACATTACCTGGTGTTCTGGGCTGAAAGAATCACAAGTGCAAAGGCCCTGTAGCCATGGGAGGCTGCACATTGGGAAGTTTGAGACTGGCATCTGGATTCTCAGTTTTAGTTCAGCTGTTTATTTTGCTTTTCTTTGCAGTCCTTTAAATTTTATCTAATCAACCAATTAACCCAAATCCAGGCCATCGGTCTGTTGAACTCAGCAAATTCTACACCAAGATACAAAGTGGAAGCAGTTAGGAGAGCCCACATTTAAGGAGAGGCCTGGTGACCAGTTAGAACTGGGTGTGGTGGTTTGGATAAGACATTCTCTCCCCCTGGCTCATATATTTGAATGCTTGGTCACCAGAAAGTGAAACTTTTTGAAAGAATTGCAGGAATTGGGAGGTGTGGCATTGTTGGAGTAAGCATGACATTGTTAGAGAAAGTATATCACTAAGGATAGGCTTTGAGGTTACAAAAACCACATGCTATGCCCTTCTCTTTCTCTCTCTCTCTCTCTCTCTCTCTCTCTCTCTCCTCCCTTCCTCCCTCCCACTCTGTCTCCCTCTCCCTGTTTCAGGATGTGGTTCCCAACTACTTTTCCAGTACCATGCCTGTCTGCTTACCACCATGCTTCTTGTAATGATAATGAATTAAATCTCTGAAACTGTAAGCAAACCACCAATTCAATGCTTTCTTTTATAAAAATTGTCTTGGTCATGGTATCTCTTCACAGCAACAGAACACTAAGACAGAAGTTGGTACCAGGGAGCAGAGTATTGCTGTGACAGGCTTGGCCATGCTGCTTGTTGACATGTGGACTTTGGATTAGGAAAGCATTTGAATGCTTTAAGTGGGGGTTATTGAGACATACTAATAGGAGCATGGAAGACAGTGGTGCTGAGAGCAATGTAAATTATGATGGCCCAACTCGAGGGATTTTAGAGGGCAGGAATATTAGCAGCTGACATAGAGACAATTCTTGTAATATTTTGGTAAAGAATGTGGCTAGTTTTTGCCCTAAAGCTTTTTTGTCTAAAAATAAGCTTGAAGCTAAATTGAAGAGTTTTAGAATAATGACATTGGCAGAGAGGATTTCAAGGAAGCCCAGTATTAACTATATTCTTTGATTATTAGTAATCATTCTTATACAGATCTATAATTAAAAGGAGCCAGTCAAATAAAGAGAAATACAAAATGTGCAGTATGAGGAGAAAAACAGCACCAGGAAAGGTAATGTTGGAGCCAAGTCCTGTGCTTAAGGAGATTTTAAAAAGTTTGAAGAAAACCCTGGTGTGAAATGGAATAAAGCAAGTGGTGATCTCAGGGCAAGACCCCACTCAGCTAAGCTTCCAACTTGTGAAAAGAAATTAAAGACAAACTTAGGCAGTGAAGGAAACCATCAACAACAGAAGCTGATGCAAATGCAGATAAAAGAGGGGCCACATTCCAGCCCCATCAAGCAGCAGAACTTGGCAACTTTGGCCCAGAGGTTCTGACTTTAGAGTCAATGATATATAAAAGGGGCTGTGCTGTCTCTATCCGAGGCTAAGGAAAGCCACTGAGGCCAGGGTTGTCCCTGCATGGAGGCCCAGAGAGACCATTGTGTGAAGCTGTGAAGGTAAAGCCTAGATTTTGTTGGAGACCCCAAGCTCTTGGAGACGGCAGAGCCATGGGATACCTGCCAAGGAAAGCTGCTGACAGGCAGTGGAACCAGCCCAAGAGAAAGAGGTGTGTTTCAGTCAACAAAGATGAAAAGACATGGAGATCTGAAGAGCACTCTGACATCAGAAATGAAGATACAGAATTTCAACTTTGTCCTGCTGGATTTTGGTTTTGCTAGGGTCCAGTATTTCCTCACTATGCTCCCTTTCCCCCTTTTTGGAATGGTAATGTGTATTCTATGCCATTGGAGTTATGTGATCTGCTTTTTTACTTTTAACTTTACAGGTGGTAACAGTTAAGAGATTGCCATGAGTCTCAGAAAAACTTTAAACTTTGTACCTTTAAACAGTGTTGAGACTGTGATAGACTATGGGAACTTTTGAAACTGGACTGAATGCATTTTTCATCATGATTTAGTTACAAGTCTATTGGGGCCAAGGAGTGGAATGCTGTGGTTTGGATACGAATGGCCCCCATAAGCTCATATATTTGAGTGTTTGGTCACCAGGGAGTGAAACTGAAAGGATTACAAGGGTTAGGACGTGTGACATTGAATCTGCCACTGGGAGTGGACCTTGAGGTTTCAACAGCACCTCTCTCTCTCTCTCTCTCTCTCTGTCTGTCTCTCTGTCTGTCTCTCTCTGTCTCTGTCTCTCTCTCTCGATCAGAATATAACTCTCAAGCGGCCATGCTCCCTACCATGATGATAATGAACTACACCTCTGAAACTGTAAGCACACCCCCAATTAAATGTTTTCCTTTATTAGGAAAGGAAATTGCCTTGGTCATGGTGTTTCTTCACAGCAAGAGAACTGTGACTAAGACACTAGGTGATGATGCTATAACCACAACTGCTCACCCTTTGCATGACTGAGACTCTCTGACTTCATCATCTATCTCTGACCCTGATCTTCTGCTGTACCTTCATCTCCTAGGTCCCTGACACTTCCTCCAGTATGACCTTCTCAAAGTCGGTGTGCATAGCTGAGTCTCTTCCTTGACCTATAGAGGACTCCGCAATTTCCAAAGCACACCTTCCCCATACGGGTACTTAATGAATGGTCCCATGATTCTACTAACAGGGATCATTTATTATCTTTTCCCACTCTCTGTTCTCAGCTACATATCCACTTCAAACAATGACTCAATGCCTTCCCATGGCCCCTTTGTCTGGTTTTCCAAACCAGTTCATGAGCTGCTGAGGCATGCACACAGTGACTCTCAAGACAATCTCTTCAAAGTGTCTTCTGCTCCCACAAGCATATGTCCCTAACCAGTTAGTACATGCAGCCCCTGCATGGGGGTCTCTTTCTCCTCAAGAGCAGTGGCATGAGCATGTATGTCACAGCTTTCCTGTTACTCTTTGGTTTAACTGTTTCCAGGTGCTTCAGCAAAGGCCAGAGAGCCTCAGCCTGTACCTTGTGTTTAGCTCTAAGCACCCCTCAACCCCATCTTCACGCTCAGGTCAGAATGTTCTTATTGCTCTATCCTTTTTGAGGAAAGGGTGGGTGACAGCAGGGACTGGCTTCTCTCTGACTTAGGAAAAGCATGACCCCCTATCTTCATGCATCCTCCTAGAGGAAGGCACTTTCTGTAGCCTGCAGCCAAGTACAGACTGACAATAATAGACTGTCAGGCAATGTCTGTGCTCCCTACTGCTCTCACCCCTCTAGAGCACAGTCCTTTGGTAGCAACAGAGACTGTGTAGCCCTCCAAAGCCTAAACATCTACCTGGAGAAAAGCTTGGGACTCTGACTTAGATATCAAGGACCTAGCAATAGCAGCAGCTTGAAATGGGGTGCCGGTCTCCAGTGAGTCTGGATAGAGTGAAGCCTAACTCTAAGAAGCCTAACTCTCAGAAGAAAATTCCAGCAATTGGGTTCACTGATGAAAGGACAAAGGTACTTCTTGTGTTGGTGTCATGTCGTGTGATGGAGGTTCAAATTGTCTGAACCCCTGCTTTTTGAGGTTGGGTTCTGGCTCCTATGCTTTCATGCTCAGGAATTTTTGCAGCTGAGAATCCAAGCCCAGTGATAGGAGAGGCAGACAGGTCAGCCATAGCCTCACCCTGTAGGAGAGAATCACACAAGTTCCTTCTGACTTCCATGTGGGTAGTGTGCTGTGCTGCATGCACATGCCCTGCCCCCATAAACACACAGTCACTCAGGACTCTTTCAAAGTGACTAGACAAGCAAATGTATGATCCAGCTATGTCATCTCTGGATGTTTACCTAGGGACATGTACACCCCCATGTTTATTGCTGCTTTATTCATTGTAGAAAGGAAACGGAACCAACCTAACTGTCCTTCAACAGATGACTGGATAATGAAAATCTGTTTCATATATAAAATAGAGTAGTACAGCTTTATTACATAATATATTCAGCTATAAAGAAAAATGAAATCATAAAATTCATAGAAAAAATGAATGGACTTAGAATATAGAATATTAATCAAGGTCATACAATCTGAGAAAAAACTGCATGCTCTTCCTCATATGTGGATCTTAAACTATAATATATATATATATATTTACATATATATGTATATGTGGGTGCAGTATAGCATGTAGACAGAAGAAAATGTATATTAAATACGAAGTGATAAAGAACTGAATATAAATGGACACGGGTCATGGAAGGATATAAAGATAATTGTTTTTTTTAGTTTCAACTCTGTCATGAATTTTTTTGGTGGGTTGATGGTGAGTAAATGCATAAAATATATATTTGATGGTAAAAGTGTAAAATCCAGCATGCAACTTAACAGCTTGAGAATGGTTGTTCTATCTGTACAGTTCACTAAGCTGTAGCAACTTTAGATCTGCTTAATTTCACTGTGTGATTTTTTTCAATCTGCAAGTTTTTTAAGTAATAAAGTTGTAATAATAATTTATTTTTTGGTTTTCCATGATAGTGTTTCTTCATGTAACAGCCCTAACTGTACTGGAACTTGCTATGCAGAGCAGGCTGACCTTGAATTCACAGAGATCCCCTTGCCTCTTGAGTTCTGGGATTAAAAGCAGCGTCACCACCACCTGGCAAATTGTAATAAATCTTTACAAATAATACTTTAACCTGGACATGGTGACCCAAGCCGGTAAACCCAGCCTCGAGAGGTTGAAACAAATGGATCACAAATTCAAACCATTCTTGGCTACGTAGCAAGTTTGGGGCCAGTCTGGGCTATGAGCAACCCTGTCTCAAATGAATAAATGAGTGAATGAATGAGGGGAAAAAAGAAAGCAAGGCTGAAGAGCTAGGTCAGCTAGTAAAGTGCTTGTTTTACAAGCTGAGGAACTTTAGTTTGAGTCCCAGAACCCACATTAAAAAACACAAAAACACATACACAAACACGCACACACATGCATGCCCCCCCCACATGCATTTACACACACCAAAACGAAACAGTTTTTTGTGGTGCATGTTTATACTCCCAGTTCTGGATTATAACTGTGAGCACTTTATACATGTATGTATATATGCACATGCGCATACAGATGCAAAAAGAAAATGTAAACACTTTCCATGGCTGATGTGTAAACCCTTTGATACCCAGGCTGCAATGTGCATACCTGTATGCAGTGGCAAGAAAGGTGACTGGGGGGCAGAAAGGATGAGACAACAGCCGTCACAGGCCCTGACCAGAAAGGCAAACAGACAACTGGGCCTAACTTTGGAGTTCTAATATCCCAGAGCCCGTAGGAGGTACCCATCTGCATTGCCAGAGCTGGCAGGGATTCTGAGGCATTGGGCATTACCTGTCGAGCCCTCTGGGAGCTGAGTCATGGCTGAGTCTGGTCCTTCTGGAAAACTTGTATTTGGCCTTGGGTGTATCCTTTATGCTAATAGGTGGGGAAGAGTTTTCAGAACCTTTTGAACTCTGGAACACCCTCAACCACTTCTTGCAGCACCCGGTGGCTTTCAGCACTACGGACAGTGACCACACATGGGCCAGGGTGCTGCTCACTCCTGCTCAGTCCTATATGTGACACTATTACCTCCATGGCTCTGTCCTTCCTCAATAGCAAATCACACACAGCCAGAGTCTGAGGGCTCCAGCCTTATGTTCTGATTGGCTGCCTAATGCTTCCACTACCATTTCAACAACCCAATGGACTGTTTATAGATCCCAAATTGTCCTATCTCTGATGGCAAATCTTGGGTCTCTGAGAAGGAAGCAGATGAAGGCTACGTCGGGCACAGTGAGAAAAAAATGGGAAACTCCCACAGAACCCCATCTTCCTCCCTTTCTCGCCCCTCTTTCTTACCTCCTTCACCACCCATCATTCTCTGTCCCAGCCTAGGCGGACAGAGGTTCTGGGAAAGAAGAATCCTCTGACTTACTAAAGTGAAATGAGAGATCACTCTGAGGTATACCCATTAGGGGATGGGAATGTGTTTCCCCCTCACTCTGTCATTCATGTCAGTTCATTTGGCTGCTCATCACCTTACTAACTCATTACTTCCTCCATTTCTTTTAAAGATGTGTGTACACATGGTCCTGTATGTGGAGGACAGATGACACTTGGGTACTGTCTATATCAGAAACATCATCCATCACCTTTGTTTGAGACAGGGCCTCTTATTGGCCTCCAACTCATCAATTAGGCCAGGCTGGCTGGCCAGCAAGGTGGAGGGCCCACTTCCCAGTGATGTGATTCCAACCATCTACTTGCAATTCCCAGCTTTTTCATATGAGTTCTGGGCATGGAGCTCAGGTCCTTATGCTTGTATGGTATATACTTCATGAACTGAGCCATTTCCCCATCTCCCTCTATTCTTTAGTGTGTGATCCCTCTTTAGTGATATGGATGTTTGTTAGGGGGTACAGAGAACCCAAGAACAAACAATGTACAGGGTGCTATATTCCCAGGATCTAGGACCAACAGTAGGCATGGCACCTGGAGCCCAACCTGCTTTACCCTCTTTCCTCCCTGGGCCACATAGTCTCCCATGTCCTCTATATATACAGCACTGTGTCTTCCTGTCTTCATATTCCTTGCCCTTCTCCATGGCCATTGCCTGACCCTAGTCTAAAGTGCTGTCTTCTTTTGCCAGGAAAAATGAAAGCCTCACTTTGCTTGCCAAGTCTACCCTGGCCATTTCCCACCCTTGTTCTTCACAATATGGCCAAAGACATTTGAATTCATTGGGAAATGGGTGTATTAGTTTTTCTGTTGCTGTGATAAAATACCATGAGCCAAAAGCAACTTGAGGAGGAAGGGGTTTACTTCAGCTTATAGGTGGCAGTCATAGCTTCATCATGAATGATAGTTAGAGTAGGAGCATAAGCTGGGATCTGGGGGCTAGAACTGAAGCGGAGGAACACTGCTTACTGGTTTCCTCAGCTAACATTCTTCTACATCCCTGGACCACCTGCCCAGGGATGACATCACCTCCAATGGGCTGTCCCCCATCAATCATCAGTGAAGAAGATGCTCCCACAGATTTTGCAACTGGACAGTCTGATAGATGTAGTTTCTCAGCTGAAACTTTCTCTCTCCCCAGATGATTCCAGCTGTGTTAATTGACAAAAAGTTAACCAGTACAATGGGTTTAGTGGTTTCTTGTGCTCACAAGGTGTAGACATGGTGAGATATAGCCTTTGACCATAGGCCTTCTGAAAGGTTTGTGCTACTTTTCCCTGTGGCAGTTATTCCTGGAAAAGGATTGCGAACCCATGCTGAGATTTGGAGGCATTAGAGACAACCTGCCCATCAACCATCAAGACATGCAGCCACTTGTTGCTCAGCATAGCCTGTCTGCCTGGATGAAAAACACAGCCTGTGAGGGCCAAGGTATGACCCATCTCTTGGGGCCCCCTGGCCTCTCAGCAATCACAAAGGCATCTTCCTGAAAATATTTGCCTGTATGACTGTTTCACTTGGAAGTTCCCTTCCTGTCCAGCTCACACATCCTTCACCAGGGATATTTCAGTATCAGTGTGACACCCTCCAAGTTTCCCCTCACTGCATCACACGGCCTAAAGGAGAAGTCCCTCAAAGCCCATAGCCATTAGTTGGTTGATGAGACCTGCTCCATCCTAGCTAGGTTCAAGCCCCATGTTGAGGGGCTAGTCTTTGGGAAAGAGTGTCAGACCTACTTCATGGTCATGGAAACAGAGAGGCAGGCATCAACATTTGACCTCACTGCAACCATTCTAACAGGAATGTATACAGGGTGCCAAGGAGAGGGAAAGCAAGAGATGCTCCCTGGACCATATGAATGGGGTGTCCTTTAAGAAAATCTTGGAATCATCCAGAAGGAGAGTTCATGGGACAGGTAGTGGGGTGAGCAAGGATTCAGGTGTATTTACATATCTCCAAGGCCTGCCAATGGTGAGGGTTGGGACAAAGGGAACCTCTACATCCTTGTCCCTGAGAACCAAAGCTCACTCATAATAGCATCTACATGAGGAATAATGGGACTGCTTGCACACTTTGTGAGAACAAGGACCTGTCTGGTTCCCTTCCTGGGGAGAAAGGAAGTGGGCAGGTGTGAGTATCATCTTTCTGATCTGGATATGAGGCAAGAATGGTGAGCTCACTAGACAAGTGCACAGTAGGGAAGACTATGTGAAGGTTCTTTCTGCCTGCCCCATCCCAGGAAGGCCAACTTGGGGCAGGTCAGCTGCATGTGCCCATGGGGCCATATTTAGGGATACTCTGGGTTAGTACATGAGCTTTGCCTGGCTTGTGGACTAATTGGGTTGTTTTCAGGAATAGCAAAAATCACAAACATAAGGCAGGCAGGAACCTGCCCTCCCCAGGGCAAGAATGGGGAGAGTTAGTCAGTGGTAATGGGCAGCAAGGGTCTGGTCAGCTGCAGGAATCTGAACTGTGAAGTGGGCTTGGCAGATCTGAGGCTGCACACCACAAGCAACAGGGCTTCTGGTCAGACTGACTCTAGACAGAGCCAGAATGAAAGGACTGCTTCTTGGAGTCATTAGTGCTTGCTGACTCTACTTAGCCTCTATACTAGGCCCCTGCTGACAGATTATGTAGGTCAGTGTTGTGCTTTGTTTTCTGCATTTATGAGAGAGTGGCTGCTAGGTAATATGGAAGAACCTAAGTCTTGATTTGCTTGTGGTTCCCAAGGCTGGGAAATTCAAGAACATAGTGTGAACATTTAGTGTGGATTTTGTGCTGTGACATCACGTGGGAAGAGGCCAAGGGGCAGGAGAAAGTTTGTGATACCTAACCCAGCCCTTTGGTGGAGCTGTCAGTCCACTCCCAAGGGCAGAGCCTTCAGGGCCTAGTCACCTACCGACACTGTTACACCAGGCTTGTTTCCAGTACTGAACTCACAGTGCATGCATGTTCAACCACAGCAATCAGCAAGAGAGTTTCCCTTAGTTCACAGTGTCTTAGCACCGTTGGCACCTAAATGCCGCAGCTGAGGAGTCCTGAGAAGTGTTACTTGGCTTAAGAATTTAGTCATGGATTAGCAATGTCTGTAGTGTGTGAGGGAAAGGAGACTTGTGTTATTATGCCTGTTGGCCATTTGTCATCCTTGTTATGGAACACGGCCTCATTTTTCATAGGATTTTGCCTCGTGTGTGTGTGGAGGGGCACCCTCCACCCTGTTCTGATTTTTCTGTGTTATGGTCTGCTCACCCCACAATCCTCTTGGTGCTTGTTGTTATGTATAATACAGAGTGTCAATACAGAGCAAGTGTACATGCCACATGCTCCTCTGCCTGTCTGTAGTTAGTGTGTACTCTGTACCGCATTTTTATATTATAAAGTATAATAAAAAATAGCATCAGAGATCCCCTGCTCAACTCTCACAGTCACAGAACCCCCAAGTACTGACATCTCCCTGTGTTCCCATCTTGTCATAGCCCAGAGGTCTCTGCTATTCAGAATTTTATGTTTGCCTTTCTGCTGATGTGCCAGCTATAAATGTCTGACTATATATTGTTGGACTATTACCAGGTGTTATAAAAATGGCAGCTGTGAGGCAGCTCCTAAGCTCTGCAGTTTTACTAAGCATCTTCCTGTTCCAGGCTTTATCTGTGACCTTGTGTGGTGCTGTGGTTTCCTTTTACTAATGTAAAAATAAATTGAGAGAATTTGCATTCTCCTGTTGGTGGAGATTTGAATCCTATCTCGTGTTTTTTTTTTTCCTGTGTGCCTTGAATATTGTGTAAGAGTGGACCTGGAAAGTCAACGCACATGTGAATGGAAAAGCCGATAGGAGTTATCTTTCAGAGTAACCCGGCTGTGTTGGTTAGTTTTGTCAGCTTGACACAAACCTAGACATAACTGGGAAGCTCAGCTGAGGGGCATTTTCTTGATTAATGATTGATGTGGAGAGCCCAGTCCACTCTGAATGGTGCCATCCCTGGGCTGGTGGTCCTAAGTTGCATTTTAAAAAAGCAAACTGAGCAAGCTATGGAGAGAAAGCCAGCAAGCAGCATTCCCCTACGGCCCCTCCTTCACTCTCTGCCTCCAGGCTCCTACCTTCAGTTCTTGCCCTGGTTTTTCTCAATGATGATTTACAGCTGTAAGCTGAAATAAGCTTCTCCTCGCACGTTGCTTTTGGTCATGTGTTTATCATAGCTATATGAAGAAAACTAGGATCCTTACTGTCTGCATTCTGACAAAGATGCTTCCATAACCCCCTTGATCCGTGTCCTCTCACCCTCAATTAGTGGGATAAATGACATGGCATTGAGATCTTGATTCTCAGTTTCGTGCTTACTGGGAATGTTGAGTGTCGAGTGTCTCTTCTGGTGCCTGTTTGCAGTGTCCTTTTCCTTCTCGTGAGAATTACCTATCCCCCCTTTTGATTCCTTATTCTGTCTGTGGAAGCTCTTTATGTGTACTGGATACACTGCTTCCTTCACAGCTTCCTGATTCAAGAACTTTTTTGCTTACTTGTGCTTTGTCTACTTCTTTGTTTACTCTGTGTGTAGGCATGCATGTGCCTCAGGATGCACACTGAAGTCAGAGGATAGCTTGTGGCAATGAATTCTCCCTTTCCACCCTTATGTGGGCTGTAGGGATTGAACATAGGACTTTAGACTTAGTAGCAAGTGAGCCAACTTGCTGGCCCTACTTTGGTAAATATCAATTCTTAGCTTAACTGCAGCCAGACTTCCTGATTGATTTCTGCTGGGTGATCTTTATATTCCTCATTGAGAAGTCATCCAGCCTCATCTGTATTTCTCCCACCCTTGCTTCTCCACACTTTCTGGCTTTCCCTTTTTCATGACCTGTACAGCACCTTTTCTGTCCCCTCGCATCTCTCTTTCTTCCCATTGTGAATCTCGTGGTAGGTCAGTGTGACCTTTTTTAAACATTTATATAAGGATGGAGTGGAGAGGGGAGTAGTCTATACCAATAGCTGTATTGGTCTAGTTTAATCTGTACATGGAGGTTAAAGGAAGGCCTAAGGTCAGGTCTGGGCCTCTGCTGTGTCCAGACCCTCAGCATAGAGGCTAGACACAGTTGGGGTGATCCAGTGGCTTGCTCAGTTGTTTTCTGTCTCCCTAGCTCCCATGTCTCGGCTCAGCATGGAACCCATCTTGGTTTGTTTCTCCTAAGATTCTGAATATCCGCTCATAGGGCTTCTTCCTCTTGTTTCCTGTCTCTTCCCTAATATAATAATCTCCTTCTCCTTCCCCAACCTCCTTGACTGCTAGCAAGATGAGGGACTCAGGGATAGGATCCTGACCCCTTGGAAACTAGAGCAGAGGAAGGTCTGTCCATGCCATCCCCAGTGATGAAGCAGAACTTAGGCCTCTGATGATATACTCCCCAGGCTCTGACCTGCCCTCCAGCTCTTCCTTGGTATAAACAGTGTTCTAGGCTGGGGACACTGTGTATGCAAAAGCCCTGAGGCGGGGTTGGATTTTGTAGGTTAGAAACTTCTGTGACTGAAATGCAGTGAGTAGCTACAATTGATCTGGGGGGTGGGGACAGCAAAACATGTATGTGTTGAGTGAAATTAAATGTCAGCATGTGTCACAGGAAGCTCCGGGAGGGGTTGTGGAGTCTTAAAGAGTCTTCAGGCTCAAGAGTGAATTTATGGGCCTGGGATTAGGTAAGCTAGACTTGCTCCACAAACCTTGCCTGTTAGCCAGGCACCAGTGAAGTCCAGGCTGGACTGTGACATCTCCCTTGGGTCAGAAATTCAAAGTGTTTGCATTTTGTAGCTGTCTGTTGTATTTAGAGACTGAAACATCCCAAAGTCATAAATTACCTTGAACTACTTTGCCAGCCTCACGTGATTCAGGGCAGCAGTTCTTCTAGGGCAACCACTTACATAACTGGCTGTATGCAGCCCAGTCCTTTCAGCAAGGCTGGCCAGAGCTGGGCCCGGCAAGGGCGCTGGCCACACAGCACCTGAGGGGCTGACACAGGGAGATGCTGCAGGTTCCCTCAGTCCCTGTCAGCCTCACTGATGTTGCCATGGAAACTTACTTCCTGCGAAGATGCTTTGTGAATTAACTAAGCTGGTACTCCTTCTTGTGTGGTATAAAGAGGCAGAGTGTGTCTGGTCCAGGTCCTGGACAGCATATCCTTCTGAGGCATCACCCAACATTCATTTGTACCTTCCCAAGGATGGGGAGCTTAGTACCACTTGAGATTCCCATAGTGAGACGAGGTTAGCTTTCTGCTGACTCAGTTCTGGGGACACTGATGGAATCCAGGCATCTGAAACAGCCTGGACAGAGTGGAGGGCAGGTCTAGGGGCCCTGACGAGCAGTTCTAGGTCTGGCTCCGCCTGCCTTTTTTCCACTGCCAGTTGCTCATATCAGCCAGGTATGAACAAGATTACTGGGAGCTATCCCAGACATTGCTGTTGCACTTTGGGCCCATTGAGGCTATGACGATGCTGACATTGCATGTCAATACCAAATATGGCAAGAGTATTGCAGCCCACTTTTCTGTCTCCCAATAGAATTCCCCTCTTGTCCTGATACAAAAGGGTGACTTGCCATTGTTGGATTGCAGGGGAGGGTGGGAGGAGGTAAGGAAAAAACAGTCTCTGCTTGTAACATGGGGTCAAGTTAGACTCTCCAGGGTTCTTTTTGATTTCCTGGAAAAGCAAAACCCATGTGGTGTTCAAAGCCAGATTTCAGATCAAATGGGACACCTGAAACCTCCAGAAAAGGACAAAATTATGAAACAAATTCTCAAGACATTAGTGATCAGGCAGTAAAGGCGAGTGGCCCTTGACAGGTAGGGAACAGACCCAGTGACCTCTGTCTTACCATGCATCCACCCTGGAGAGCATCCAGACAGCATCTCAGAAGAGCCAAGCTGAGCTCAGAGAGCCCTGCTGAGTGGGGGAACTGGGACCCAGAGTCTAGGAAGTTCAGGGCAGGAAGAGTCTCTCTGAACCAAGACCCAGAGAGAACCACACTCTCTGCAAAGGGAAACTGCGCAAGTTCATCCAAGGAATAAGCAAATACATGGGTGTGTGGGGGGAGAGGGCGAGACAGAGAGACAGAGACAGACAGACAGACTAGATAGAGCCCTAGCTGAGGCATCTTCTAGATTAACTGTCCTAAGGAAATCACAGTGCCTGGCAGACAGACAGACAAAGTGCCAGCCTGGGAAAATCTCAGGATTCACAGGATCTTAGTGAGGTATTCTGGAAATCTTTTCTGGTGGCAGGCAATGCAGTGTCATGAACTAAGCACAGATCAGTTCCAGCTCGGGATCTTGATGGCAGGACCTGCAGATACATCTGATTTCACGTGCCTCTTTTACTGTGACAGAGCTCAAGATGTAGCAGGATACAGGAATACACGCAGGTAAAATGCGTGATGTCCATGACCAGGGAGTTTTCAGACACAAAAAGTGGCAAAGGAATACGATCCACATAAAGAGCAGTGAATTAGTCAGGACTGACCCCAAATGGGCACTGCTGCTACAGTGTTGGAGTGTAGATAACGCTTCTTTCTGTACAGAAACCAGCATTTAGAGAGTAAAAATATGATGAGATTGTTTTAAAACTCAAGTAATCTTAAATAGTGCAGACAGCCAGTGAGATGGCTCAGTGGGTAAAAGTGCTTGCTACAGAAGCCTGGTGACCTGAGTTCAGTCCCTAGAGCCCCCTTTGGAAGGAGAGAACCAATGCCCAGATGTTATCCACATTCATGCCATAATAGGAACGTGAACGCGCACGCACACAACACACTAATAATACAAAGAGTTATTACAGAAAAATAGGAAATTAAAACCAGTGAGACAGAAAGGGGGAAATGGTAGATTTAAACCTTATTAATTCACTCCAGAAATCCCATTAAATATAAATTATCTAAGTACTCTAATTTAAAGGTAATGAATTTTAGATTTTTTTGTTTGTTTTTGAGATAAGGTTCTAGCTTATGTAACCTTGCTTGGCCCAGCACTTACATAGACCATGATGGCTTTGAATATTCAGCAATCCTCTTGCCTCTGCCTCCCCATGATGGGATTATAGGCTTGTGCCACCAAGCCAGACCAGAGTAGAGGTAGTTTCTGTTCATTTTGTATTTTTTTTAAGAAAAACTATAACCTCTCTATAAGAGCCAGTCTTTAAGTATAAAAAGATACAAAACATTAAAATTAAGAGTCTTGAAAATGTGTCATATTAGCACTGATCAAGAGGAAGCAGAATAGCCAAATTAATATCCAATAAAGAAGGACGCTGGAGACATGGCTCAGCAGTTAATGGCACTGGCTGTTTTCCCAGAGGACCCGGGTTCAATTCCCAGCACCCACATGGCAGCTCACAACTGTCTGTAACTACAGTTCCTGAGGATCCAACACCCTCACAAAGACAAAACACTAATACACATGAAGTAAAATAAAATTTAAAAAACTCTTACGATATCTTAAGTCGACTTCAAAGATGCCCAGGTATACAGGATAGGATTAGAGGTAAAGGTTAGCCCATGATTTAGGAGTCAATTCTTAAAGAAGAAGTGGCAGTTCTTAAAATTTAGCAAGTATTAAACATACGGGAGGGAAACTAGAAGAAAAGCAAAGCTACAGTTATGATTTGAGACGTCAGTCCCTGCTCTTCAGTTTTGCTAAAACAAATAGAAATCAGTAAGGATATAGAAGACTGGAATAGTACTGCCGACCTGCTTGATGCACTGATGTCCCATCTATTAGCAGTAGATTCATTCTTCTTTCGATTGGGTTAATTGAATTGGGAAGATTTACTCTAAATGTGGGTGGTGCCATACTGTGGAGTGTAGCCCTGGATGGGGCAGGAGGAGCAAGCTGAGCACCAGCGTTCACCCCTCTCTCCTTCCTGACTGCGGCTGCAGTGTGACCAGCTGCCTCATGTTCCTCTTCCTGACTGCGGCTGCAGTGACCAGCAGCCTCATGTTCGTCTTCCTAACTATGGCTGCACTGTGACCAACAGCCTCATGCTGCTGCTGCCATGATCTCCCCAGCATGATGTACTGTCCCCTCAAACTATTAGCCAAAATTAATCCTTCCTTGAATTGCTTTGTCAGGTATTTGGTCACAGCAAATCAGCAAGGCTTACTAGACACTGCACAATGAAATAAGATTCAGTACATTTAAAAGGATTCATCACACAATGTGAGCCCTGGCCACAATGAAACTAAATAAAAATCAGTAGCTCATATTAATATTTGGAGATTTGATATTTGACAACATATTTTTAATTATCCATAGATCAAAGAGGAAAGCAAAAGAAAAAAATTTGAGCTGAATTATAATACAAAGTGTACTAAGAATGGCAGGGCTCTGGGCTCAATGTTAGAGACTTACTTAGCATGTGCAAAGGCCTTGGGTTCTATTCCCCACGCTACAATACAATAATAAATAAATAAATATTATAAAATTGACAGACTTCCACTGAAGCAGTACACAATGAGACATTTCAGAGCACTAAATGTCAATAGTATAAAAGAAAAATGATGTCAAGTCAACAAGCTTAGTTTTCACCAAAAGAAATTATTCTTTGAAAGAATAAATTAAATTTAAAGTAAATAGAAGAAAAAGATTAATATCAGAGTGTAAGTCAATGAAACTGAAAAATACAGAAGTTCAATTGAACTGAGCCTACTTTTTAAAAAATGTTTTAATTAAAATATGAATACATCATTTTCCCCTTTCCCTTTCTTCCTTCCAACCCCTCCCATGCATCCATCCCCTGCTCTCTCTCAAATTCACGATCCCTAGCCTCTTTAAAAATAACACACACATACGCATACTCCTTCATATATAAATATAATCTCAGTCAGTCTGTATAATTTTACTTCAGTAATTCTTGAGCTTTTTAATGCTGTAGCCCTTTAATATAGTTCCTTGTGTTGTGGCGACCCTCAACCATAAAATTATTTTGTTGCTATTGTGATTTTGCTACTATTATGAATCATAATGTAAATATTTGATATCAGGATATCTAATATGTGACCCTTGTGAAAGGGTTGTTTGACACCCCTGCCCAAAGGGTTGAAAACCACAGGTTGAGAACAGTGGTACTGGGTGTGTGTGTGTGTGTGTGTGTGTGTGTGTGTGTGTTTTCAAGGTAGACCACTTGGTGTTGGATAACCAATTTGAGGACTAGGGGAAGACATTATCTCTCATCTCATCATTCCTTAGTTGCCAGTAGTTGTTTGCCTAGGGTTGAAGCCCCATGAAACCTCCCCCTTCCATGTTTGTCATATTTGTTGGTGCACTTGTTCAGGCCTTGTTTAACCAGCCGTGTTGTTGGGACTTTATGAGTGTACCTTCTCTGACATTTCTAGGAGTTGCATTCTCACAGCAGACACCCTGTTCCTCTGGCTCTTATGAGTTTTCTGTTTTTCTTTTTAAAGGCTTCCTGAGACTTAGGTGCAGGCATTGTGTTGTAGTTGGATCAGTGTGACTGGGAACACACATACTTGTTTTCTGCATTTTGATCAATTCTGCTTTTCTGTAATAATCTCCATCTTTTGCAAAAAGGCATTTCTTTATTGAGGGGTGAGAGCTACACTTACCTGTGTACATGAGCATAAATATTTAGAAGCAGTTATCAAGTAAGCTGGGGTCATAAAGTAGCTGTTGTAGGTTCCCCTCCAAGACCCATGACCTCACCAGCCCTGGGTGGTTGTTTGGGTTTTCAGTGTCAGCTATGATTTCCCTCGTGTTAAGCAGGCCTTAAGCCATTTAGAGAGATATTGGTTACTGCCAAAGTATAAGTGTCATACTGCACCCGTAGGGTTATCCTGCCATGCTGATCATTGTACTTCATAGGCATCATGGCTGGGTAGGACTATTGATGCTTCTCTATTTTAGAAGCTTGCATGGCGTCTTCTGGTACTGTGAAAGCTAACTAATACTCAGGGAGAAGGCTTTTAGGTCAGATTCAGCTCACATCCTCCATGTTGTGTGTCTAAAGCATATAGCCTCTTTAGCAATAGGGCTTACCTTCAACCTCTGAGAGGCAATAAGCCTAGTTCTTTAATATCAGTCAACATTCAAATGCTTCTGTCAGACTGATGGAGGAGAAAAGAGTGATATCAGTTCCAGAGATCAGACCAACATAACAGCAGAGCATAGTGGACTTTAAAGTCTAATAGTGGAGGATTCTAAACACATTTATGAAGTAAATGTTTGAAAATTTAGAGGGATCTGGGCATGGTGGTGCATACTTTTAATCCCAGCACTCAGGAGGCAGAGGATCTTTGTGTTCAAGGCCAGCGTTTTCTACATAGTAAGTTCCAGGCCATCCGGGGCCACACAGTGAGATGTTTTCATTAAAAAACAAAACAAAACAACAACAAAACCCTCTTGAGACAACAAGACCCCATAATGAACACCACCTGTCAACCTACAGCTGCTGTCACACTTGAAGGAGAAAGACAGAAGTTTCTCCTGAAAACTGGGAACAAAGCAAGCATGTCTTTCTCCACTGTGAGTCAGTAGATCACCGGAAACAAGGAAACCAAAGGAGAGAGATTCAAAAGGAAGATGCAGTCTGTGTCTATGTTTAGACAGCGTGATCGTGTGCCCTGAAAATCCCAAGGAATCGTCCAAAAATAACTCTGGGAACAAATAAATGAATTCAGTAACGTTACATAATACACGATTATTGCAAAAAGTTCAATTACATTTCTGTGTAACAATTAAAACTTTCAAATTTGAGCATTGAAATGACTTAGCAGGTAGAGATATTTTCTTCATAATCCCAGAAACCTAAGTTTAAACTCTGGAATCCATGAAAAGATGGAAAGAGAACTGGCTCCACCAAATTGCCCTCTGACCTCTACATGAGTACACTGTGGCACATGTACCTCCCACCCCCGACAGACACATCATGCACTCTAATACTCCACTTACTATTAAATGGAAAGGATTTAAAATTCACTAAAAATTATAAAATTATAAAGTCAGCAATAGCCCTTTGGAAACCAAAATTGAAAAGCATATGTGAGGCTGGCAGTCTTTTACACTATTTTCCCAGCACTTAGGAGCTAAGGCAGAAGAATTGCTTGAACTCAAACCAGTCTGAGTGATATAGTGAGGCATTGTCTCAAACAACAGCAAAACAAGCAACACCATTTTTAATCACTTCTGAGAAAACAGCATAACCTATGCACAGATCTAGTGGGACGTAATCAGCACCAGTACTCTGAAGGCATGTTCTGGGTTTGAATGTGTAACAATGCAGATGAAAAAATGCAAAAGAGTTGGGGTTGGAGAGATGGCTCAGTGATGAAGAGCAATTGTTGCTCTTGCAGAGGACCCAGGATTAGTTCCCAATGCCTACATGTGGCTCACAACTGTCTGTAACTCCAGTTTCAAAGGATCTAACCTCCTACTCCAAACTGTCTGGGTACCAGGCACTCGTGTGGTACACAGACAAAAAAAAATGTTAAAAAAGCAAGTAAGCAAACACCAGTGATACGGGCAGGCATACCACATGCATGGATGGAATGCAGCATGCTATATATAGATATCTCTCCAGTCAGGTTCTAGTTGTTTGTTGTCTAGGTGGAAGATTCTGGAGTCTAGGTTCTTTCTATAGCAACAAGGGCCAGCATGTGGTGAGCTGAAGTTCCCTACCCCAAGTCAAAGACTCTTGTATTGAATCAACAGATGAAGGGTCTGAAAATGGATAACTCTTCTGGAACACAGCTTCAGATGCATGAGTGGGAGACTCTGCTCTAAGTCTATCCTCTGGGGTGTCAGATTCCACTGACCACCCCTGGATGGCTGTCTTCACACCTTCAGATTGCATCCAAGTCATAGCCTGTCACCATAACTCCCAGACATTGCACAGAATGAATATGGGACTATGAGTGACAGGGAATACCAAGGTACCCTCATGTGGGCTGAGATCAGGAAACGTTTCTGAGGAGTACCTTGAATGACGAAGTCACTGCCACTGAAAGAGCTGGGGTAGTATGCTCCAGAAAGCAACAGAGCTCCTGTGGAAGTATATGTGGCGTTTTTGAGGTGGACCTGTGGGTGGACACTATGAAGAGGATTTGGGGAATAAAGACAAGAGAACAAGGCTGGAGTGGAACCAGGGTAGAAATGTGCCAAGTGTAGCAGAGAGCAATGAACTGTGGTAGGCAACCAGTGATGTCATCTCTATTCTTTGCTGAGAGCTTGCTGGTTTCTGTGTGGCTCAGGTAAAGAGGCAAGGAGACCCTTTGGAGGCATCTGTGGAGCCCTGGACAAATATAAGGCAGGCTATGGCAGGATATGATATGGGGAGATGAGGGGGCATGTGAACTTGGGAACTGTGTTACAGTGTTGTGGAAGAACTACTCTTGAGAATGGTGCTTGGAGGAGCATGGGTCCCAAAGGATCAGGGAGCCAATGTTCCCACTGGGACCTGCCTGGAGTTGCCCCACAGTATAGTAGATAAACTACTCTTCACTCTGCAGAAGAGCTTCAGTTTTCCCAGGTGTCAAAGGGAGAGCTCAGAGCCTGTGGCACTTACTGAAATTCACAGATAATCCTATCAGAGCAGAATCTCAGAAACCATCAGCTATGTTTATTCTTCCAGGTGGAGAAACTGAGGCTCTGAAACATGGTGGGGTAAGACTTCCCATTGTCAACATATTATCTGAAGTCATAGGGGTCTTATTAGAGTTCATGCTACTGACTTGGTGTGGGCCCCAAGGAGCCCCAGGAGGCTGAACCCCATAGCAATTCCTCTGTCCTAACACAGACAGGTGACCAAGTCTTTGAGTTGGCCTCTATGCTCTGCAGTCATGGCTGAGACCCAGCTATAAGAGCCACCCAGCTCACAGTCTCATTTATAAAGGTTCATCCTGTATGGACAGAGCAGCTTCTAGACAGGGAACCATACTGAACCTGGGGTTCCCACAACAGGTAGGGCTTTGAGTGGCAGTGTTCCATGGACTGCTGTGGTTCTCAGAGCTGTAACCTGCAATTTAGAAACAAATAAGCCAAGTTCCACAATTCCTTTATTTACAACAGTAAGCTAAGGGCCATAGTGTTTTATCTCTGATATGCAAACATCAAATCCTCTCCTAACCCAGAATATAATGGAGGGTGCCTAGAGGTTACAGGACACTCATCTGGGTCTGAGACCTTGATTTCCGCCTCACAATGTGACCTTTCTCATCACTCTGGACCTGAGTCAGGGATCTGTAATGTGTAAACAGAGACTACCTGTTCATTTCCCAGCTGCCCAGACCCAAATAATCACATAGAAACTATATTAATTACAACACTATTAGGCTAATAGCTTAGGCACATTCCTAGCTAGCTCTTACATCTTAAATTAACTCGTTTCTATTTATCTGTATATCTCCACGAGGCTGTGGCCTACCAGTAAGGTTTCAGAGTCCTCCTTCAGCAGCTACATGGCATTTTTTTTAACTCTGCCCATTCTTTCTGTATATCTCTGTTGACTGACAAACTGTCAATATAGGCGAAACAGGCTTTCAAATTTCCTGCCTCTGAAAATGGAAATGGTCTGTCAGATACTCTAGGCCTTACCCAAAGTTGGTTGCCCAAACGTTACAAATGAGACTTTGGGTGATTGCCCAGGTAGCCAGTTGTCTGTGTCATTTCTTGAACCTTTTGGAAGTTGCTTGATTACACTTCCTGTTTACTCAAGTAGTATTATTTCCCTTCTCAGGTCTTTGATGGGGTTAAAGACTTGATAGTCATCATAGTTACTTCCCTCTCATGACTTAGCCAAATCATTTTTAGTATAAGACTTAGACTCCTTCGGATAGGATAACTATTGAAACATTTAGCATATATTTCTTGTTTGATGTTGTTCATGCTGGTTGTAATTCAAATTTTTATGTATGTTTTTGCCTCTTTTCACTGGACAATACTTGATATTTGTTCTTATTGCATATAGTTTTGTATTAGGCTTAGAAGCCTCATATTTAGACAAAAAGGGAGATGATGTGGGATGTCCATCTGTATATGTGTTTCTTTTATTAGATAATGAATAAAGCTGTTTTGGCCAGTGGCTTAGCAGAGTAAAGGCAGAGATATATAGAGAGACTAGGCAGAGTCAAAGAGACACTGTGTAGCTGCCAAAGGAGAAGGATGCCAGAACCTTACCAATAGGGCCATAACCTTGTGGTGATACGCAAATTAATAGAGATGGGTTAATATAAGATGTAAGCGCTAGCTAGGAATAAGCCTAAGCTATCAGCTGAACAGTATTGTCATTAATATAGTTTCTGTGTGATTTTTTGGGTCTGGGTGGCCAGGAAATGAACGAGCAGTTTCCATTTACAGTAATGATGCCCAGCCCTGTGACTGAGAAAGGCTGACCAGGCGATGTTTGTATATCTATAGGCAGAGCCAGTCACTACTGCTGGCTGTGGTGGCCAGGGTTCCTAAAATACCAGCAGTTACACAGCTTTGGATTGAGACCCTGAGGAAGCTTTATTGTGGGCATTAGGTTAGGCCAGCCTTACCTGATGGACCAGGCCTGGTTATAGCAGCCATGAGTATCACTTTCTACCATGCTGGCCCCCAGTGATATTGTTAATGTCCTTCCTTAGAAGATGGAGGGTGCTGAAAGAGACTCGAAATGTTAGTGTTGGGAGAGAAACCCTCCCCTCCACTGGACGCTGCCTTCATTACCCCCGGTAGTGACCTTTGAAGACCTTTCTTGGAATCAGCCTGGGCAGAGGCCTCTCGGCTGGGTTTTTATCTTAATCATTTGCTCAGCAGGTATATATTTGACATGTAATTGTCTTCCTAGGGGAAATTAATTTTCAAGGCTTTGAGTAGTCTTTATTAAAACAGAGAGAACAATCAGTTCCTGCATTGCCCCAGGATCTGGAGGGCACTCAGCATACCTCTTGAGGGGTGTGTACACCATGCTGCTCTTGGGGTAGCTCAGGGTTACCAGTCTGTGTGCCTGGACCCACAAGGTTATGATTTGGGTCCTGACACGTAGGTCTGTTTCTCTCTGAGCCTTGGGATCCTGGAAGACAAAGTAAAGCCTGTTACCTGTTGTTTGAAATACATGCTTCCGTGCCTCCAGCTTTGAGGGCACCAACTGGTGTCAGCCCCATCAGCCATTACACTGCTTCTTCTGCCTCACATATCCTGTATATAGACCCCAGCAGGTTCAGGTTCTCCCTCCAGCCCACACACAATGAATTTACTCTACTGAGCAGACAGAGGGATTCTGTTAAACCTAGATAGTCCATGTCTCTTCTCGACTCAGTACCCTGCACAATTTCCTCCTGATTCAAAGCCCTTACATTGACCTCCATGACCATTGTTCTTAGTCAGTTTCTTGGTCTCAACTCTTCCTTGCTTTCTCTATTGCTCCGGGGCCTTTGCACTAGTAGTATCCTCTGTTTCCACGTGACTCCCTCACCTCCTACAAGTTTTTGCTCACGTTTTTGTCTCCAGGAGGCCTTCTCTGCCCCCCCCCACCTGCATCTGTAACCTGGCCCCTCCCCTGAAAGGACTGGCTACTGTTTACTGTGAAGATTTAGTCAGCCCTGGGATGCAAGCTGAGCTCTATATACAGGCCTGAACCAGGATAGGTGCTGCAGCCATTCAACCTCCCATTGTCTCCTGGGCCTAGGTAAGGGGCAGTTCTATGGGGCTGCATGCCTGTTATATATCCAGCTTGTCACCTAATCTGGTGTCAGAGCCAGATTCATCAGGCATAACTCACTGCCCTTTCCTGGGTTGTGCTTTGCTGATCCAACAACCAGAAGTACCTTCTTGCTGTGTCCTGAAAATGACAGCCCCCTTCTCTAGACCTTCTTCAGCTCCTTGGAATCAGTCCTGCTCCAGAGCAGGGCCCCAGCCTGTCATCTCCGTAAGACACAGTCTACTCTGCAGAAGCTAGCTGCACCTGCTGGTCAGGCTACCACACTGCCCTCTCATAGCTGGCCTCGGCCTGACTGTGCCCTGGATGCCTGAAGCCTTGGTACATGCATCTTCGAACATTTCAATTTATGGGTGTATGACAGCTTGAGGTTCCCAGGAAGTACCCTATGGGACTCAAGGTCAATTCACTGTCTGTTCTCTTTTTGTTCAGCCAGTGCTCACGAAGCCCGGGTTCTGTGCCTGTCAGGACTCACCTCACATACTCCCACAGCCTCACAGTCTCTATTGTGAAATGAGAATGACAGTGACACTGCCTTCACCCATGGGACATGAGGGACCAGAAACCTACAAAGTTTTTAAGGACAGGGCACAGTTGTCTGTTTCAGACTTTTCTTCACACAGTTTCTGTGTGACCATTCCCTCTGGTTGACTGTGACATGGTACTGATAGTACCCGACTATTAGGCCTGTGTTCCAGCCATATGCTTACCAGAACTGCAGTGGCCAAATGTATGCAGATGGGCCACAGGCAGAGTCCCAGGACTGGGTCTGCTGTAGGGTCCGGGATAGGTACAGAGTGAGAGGGGCAGCTGCCGTGAACATGTGACGATATTAACGGCCATAACATGACCATCCTCTGGAAACTCATGGGGTTGCAGGGAGCTGGGGGTAAGCAGGCAGGAGATGAGATTTAAATATAACTGCTTTCTTCTTAGACTCCATTCTGTCCCATTTCCAGGTCTGTATTTAATTCATAACGTAATGAGCTGAAGTCCCTAGAGAAAAGAAAATCAGGACTTAACTGGCCAAAGAGTTCCACCAACAAGCCCTGAGGAAGTGACCCATTCTGCCTTCTGCCCTTGTTGTCAGCCTCACTTTGAGGGACAGCTGAGCAAGATCTCTGGGGGCAGTGGGGCGCTGAAGGGAGTCCTGCAGACCTGCTATCCGGCTTTCACTGAGGCCCAGCCTGTGCCTGCCGCTCTAGCTCCTCCCTCTGGGTGTACAGATCACCAATGCTCTTGCCCTATTCAGCCCCATCACAGACCACAGTCAGGTTTTTTCTTAATATAACATTACCTCTCTTTGGACTGAGCTGCTTTCTGGAAGGAAAAATGAGTTGTTACCAACCAAGGCATATCACTTGCCAGCTTTGGGAATCAGTAACTGAGCCCAGGAGAGGCTACATACTGACACACAGCTGCAGACTGGGCCTGACCAGTCCACTGCCTTCTTCATGAATCGCCTAGTCTTGAGGGACAGAGGTCAGGGATGAGGATATCAGGTTTGGGAGGCAGAGAGCCCTGGGCTAAATGTGCCCTTCCCCTGGAGAGCCTTTGTTTCACAACCTACAAACTGGAGCAGTGACAGACACCACTTTATAGTGGTTCTGGGGTTCTAGAGAGGTGGAGAGGGTGGAGAGGGAGAGGGGATCTGGGTTTGAATGAGAATGGCTCTCAAAGGCTAAGAAATCTGAATGCTTAGTTGGGAGAACTATTTTGGAAAGGTTTAGGAAGTATGGCCTTTTTGGAAGAGGTATGTCAGTGGGGTTGGGCTTGAAACCACTGAAGGTTTCAAAAGCGCATTGGAACCTACTGTCTGCCTCCAACTTGCCAGTAAGTTACAACCTGTCACCTGCTGCTCTAGCACCATGCCTGTTCCCTTGGTCATGGTGTCTCATCACAGCAATAGAAAAAATAGCTAAGACAGGGTCTGAAGGTCATAGCTGCTGCAGACTCAAGCAGCCAGGTTCCTCAGCAGAGTAGCTGGCAGCAGTTCCATGTGCCCATTGATTCACAGTGTTCCTGTGCCAAGGGAATGTCTTGTGAAGAATACACAGCAGAGCCAGAAACTGTTTCCACAGCTCTGGGGGCAAGCAGCAAGCCACTAAGGATGAACCACTGAGGATGTCCCTCTCACTGCCCAACAGAGCCCTGGAAGATTGGAGAGGCTGGGTTTAGCGAAGGGGATGAAGCAAAGGATGATATTTCTTCCTAGGGGACGGTTAGAAGGTTAGAAGGATGTCAACATAATAGTCCATACCATGTCCCAGTCTGGGCTCCATCATCAGGTTCATCACACGAATGCTGGCCACACTGCTTTACTGCTTCCTCTGGCTCTGGGGAGCCAGGCTATGTTGGACCACACTGAAGAGAACCCCGGCTCCTGTTCATATTAGCCTGTTGTCTGCTTTGTGGGTATATGAAAGGTTTGGCATATATTTCCTAAAAAGCAACAATACAGATAAAACAAAACAGCTTTGTTTGCCTTTCTTAAAATTTTTCTTTCTGTATTTGCATTGGCCAGAACAAAATACCATAGGTTCAGTAACTTAGTAACTGGTAAACACCCTGGAAAGCAGTTTACTAGGCTAGATTCTGGCAGCAGAAGGTCCAGCTAACATGGCACTGACGTCTTCGTGAGGGAGACGGCCATATGCAGGAGGCAAAGCATGAGCGACTTCACTTGAAACAACCTGTGTTGCCAGAACTGATAGCCACAGTGAGCCCCAGAGAAACACCATCCATTGTGAGGGTGGCACCTACTCTCCTATCCAGCTTCACCTCTTGAGGGCCAACCTGAGCAGTATTGACCTGCTGGGGACTAGGCATACAAACCTTTGAGGGCAAACTACAGCCAAGCCTAGTAAACCCACTTTGTAGTTCATTACTGTCTCTAGATCGTATTGTGGATCATATGAAGATGGGGTGAAGTCATCTAACATTAGGGCGTGTGACACCAAATATCCAGCCAACTTGCTTTGCTCATCCTTGATCATCAAATGACCTTTAGCTTATCGTTAGTTAGTTAGTTAGTTAGTTATTGAGACAGGGCCTCACTGTGTAGCCTGGAACTTGCTAGGTAGACTAGAGTGGCCTCACAGAAATCTGCTTGCTTCTGCCTACTTAATGTTGAGATTAAAGAAATATGCCTTCACGCCTGGATATTTATTTATTGTGTGTGTGCATACACGTTTGCATATGTGCAGATCAGAGGACAGTTTGCAGGACTTAATTCTTTCCTTCTACCATGTAGGATCTGGGGACTGAACTCAGGTCATCAGGCTTGATGGCAGGCACCTTGCCTGCTAAACCATCTTGCCAGCCTAAATTATTTATTTCTAATGTGTTACCATTCCTGCAACGTGTACCCTTGTAATGTGGTGTATTTCTGCAATCACATCACTAGAAGCTGAGACAGGAAGATTAGAAGTTCAAGGCAGGCCTCAATCTTGAGGCCAGCCTAAACTATACAAACTCTGTCTAAAAAAACAAAAACAAAACAAAACTGTGTACACACACGTACATGCATGCATGTGCACACACACACATACACACATGAACACACACACACACCAAAACCAAAACAAAGCAAAAAACCCACAAAAATAATAACAGCAGAAACACTGTAAACCAACAATAATACAGAATTTTTAGCAGAAACAGGTTTGTAGCTGAAAAAAACTATATTTGAGCTTCTTCACTGTGGTTCTTTTAAGGGTAGAATGGAAAAGACTGCTCCCTAGCCACTCATTTACATGGCCAGATGCTTTAGGCATTTTCCTTTGCTTCTTAAATTGCAGTAAAATATCATGACTACAACAGTTACCATTTTAGCTGGGCAATGTGTGTGCACCTGTAATCTTAGTACTAGGAAGGGAGGGACAGGAAGAGCTCATGTGTGTGAACAGTCTGGGCTACATTGTAAGACCCTATCTGGGAAGGGAGGGAGGAAAGGAGGGATGGAGGGTCAGAAAGAGAAGGGAAGGGAAGGAAACAAAAAAAAGCAAATTTAAATTCAGTGGTATGATAGTTAATATTGTCAATTTGACAGGATCTAGAATCACCTTGGAGACAAAACTCTGGGCAGATCTGTAAGGAATTTTCTAGATTATGTTGAGATGGGAAGATTCACCCTAACTGCCAGACTGAATAAAAAAGAGGATGCAAGCCAAGCACCAGCATTCCTCTCTCTGCTCTTGGCCCACATGAATGTCTAGTTTTCCCAGCACAATTCATGCGAACTTGTGTTTTCCTTCATGGACAGTCATCACCTATGTCAGGAGTTCCAGACCTTGTTTGTGAGGGTTTCCTTGTTTCTTTTCCCTGACTTTCTGTAAGCAGAGCTGCTCTGGCCACAGCCACACCTGTTTGCTTGTGTATTATCTGTGGCTGCTTTCTCAAGAAACTGGGGAGTCAGAGCCAAAAAGAACTTTTGGCTTCCAAAGCCATGAATTTTGTCGTCTTGCCTGGCCCCATCTGCCCTCCTGGTTCTGTGCTCCTTAGCCTTCCCAAGCCCAATTAGCAGGTGTTTAGCACTACAGTGCCTTTCTCCCAAACCAGGAAGGGGTCAGAATATCACTACAGCTCTCCTCTATACCCTAAGGGCCCAGCCTTGTAAAGACATTCCGTCCTCCAGCATCTGTGGGGTGGTAAAGCTCTGGCAGCATCCTGGAGGTCCTCTGATGCCCCAGATGTCAACTTTTAATTGCAGAGCTGTAGGAAAGTTGGGGGCAGGTCCAGGATAGGTAGCCAGAGAGTGGGACAGAGACACCAGGGACTCACTAAGAGAAGGAGGGGGTTACCATCTAATCCTGGTGGCTGGGTAGATGTGGAAACCCACTGCTGTGCTCAGAGGTGAGCACAGCCTCCCCATAAAGTCTACCCTAACCACTCTGGATAAACTGTGCTCTGTGGTGCCTAAGACTGGTAGAGCCTCATTGTCTATCCCCCATCCAAGTGTGGTAGCCCTTACTTACACAGTCCTCAGACTGTGCAGGAACCTCCCAGTAATTTTGCAAGCCTTGTTTTGTAGTTAGGGACTTGCAAGGTCACTGTAAGCCCATTTTCTGTTGTTCTTACTGAATGATTGGTGCAAATGGGAAATTCATAAACAGGCTTATGTGGCCTCTACTCTGGAGGCTGGCAAGTCCAAGATTGGGTGATAGCACCCAATGATAAGGACCTAGTGCTGCTTTCTGGAACTGGTGGGAAAGCAAAAGGGTGAGTGAAAGAATGCAAGGGATGTGATCAGGAGGGGGAGCCTTGTCACAGCAGTTCTGAGATAAAAGCAGTGATCACTCATGAGCTCCTCCCCATGATGGAGACCAAGAGTCAGTGTGAGTTTGGGGGATATATCTTATCTAAACCATAGCAGTCAAAGAGCTGGGCAACTCTGAGTCCTCATGGCCATGGCTGCCTATCTGGACATCAGGAAGAAGATGCTCGGTCTGTGCATTCACATCAGGGTCCTAGGAAACCTATGAGGAATGACTGGGGACGATGACAACTGACCTGTGCTTGCAGGTGGCTGCAAGGAAAGGCAGCTCTACAGGGGACAATATCATTCAGGTTCCCGGCTCCAAGAGTGCTGCCTTCTCTCTATCCTCACCTGCGTGGAAGGGCTCTGAGACATACCTCCTCATACAACACTAATCCCATTGTGGGACTTCACTTTCATGACTGTATTTAAAACTTGCCTGCTCCCTAAAGCCCCATCTCCAAGTAACAATCTCCTGGGACTGGGGGCTGCCTATCTGAACCCTAAGTTCCATCTGTAGGAGGCAGATGCTCACCACAGAGGGAAGATTGGGGTACAGGCTCTCACTGAATCTCTAACAATATTCCCAGAGCAACACTGCCAGAGAAGGTAAGGTTCTGGGGGCCGCTGATCATTCCTTCCTTCTCCACAAGGCCAACAGCAGCTAGGTGCCTCCCTCCCTCTGCTTTCCTGTTTATTGTCATAAGGACCAAAGGGCCAGGCCAGGTGGTGCAGAGTCCCTCACTGTGCTGTAGATAGGTGGTGTTGGAGTTAGAAGGCTACATTTAGACCCAGCTGTAGGGAGTTGAACTGAAATCCTGAACGACATTGGTGCCATTGTGTCTTGGTGTACCTCACTAGGCAGCCTGTGCTTCGTGGCTCGCATCCTCCTGTTATTCCATAGCTAACCACTCTCTGCTTGCAGGCTCTGAGTCCAGCTCCATGCGGCCGAGCTGGAGTCCCTTTTTTTTAAGTTTCTGAGGAAAAGTGTCCGTGCCACATGACTGATGAACAGGCTGTAGTACTGCCTGCAGTTGAGCTGTCTCTGATTGCTGGATAGTGGGATAGAAAAGAGCCTTGCATTTCAGGAACTAAATGTGTGATCCCGAGGACATGGGGAAGCAGGGAAAAGAGCTGCTTTAGTTCATCTGTATCCATCATATGAGGTGAGTCACAGATGGCCTGGTAACCTGAGGCCTGTACACAGAATCAGCTACAAGGGTGGGGAGAGACACAGCTCAGGTGGGGTCATGACCTGGGCAGCAGCCTGCTCTGCATTATCATGACTTGTCCAGCTGCTGAGGTGGGAGCAATGGTCCTCACCCTGTGTCTGTCCAGTTACTGGGTCCCATAGTACTTCATAGTAGGATCACATGTCCAAACCAAGGCACTCACCAAATGGCTAAGAAATAAGAAACAGAGAAGGAGGGGGCATTATGTAGGCCCTATGTGGAACCACTCTCTTAGTGATCTTCAGGCTCCATTCTAGGTCCCACCTCTAAGTTTCCACCACTTCGAACATTATTCAGTGGGAACCACACTGGATCCACTGTGCCTTTGGAGACTTCCCAGAGCTAAATAGTTGGGTCCACTTCAACGAAACCTAAGGCCAAGACTGTATGGGCAAGGCCCACAGTAGGCCTTGTGTAATGGCTCTATCTATCTGAACACCTCTGTTGGAGTCATTTAGCACATGTCTGGGATTTTTTTAAATTTCAAAATAGTTTAGATTTACAGGAAAATCAAAGCAGTGGTGCAAACAAGAATAACACCTCCCACATGCCCAGACCATTCCAAACACCAGGTAAACAAACTTCATCTCAGTACTCAGAACTGCCCTGCTGGTGGCTACAGTCTCATTACCTGAAGCAAACAAAACCCAGGGCAGCAGTGTCACTTGTCCTTGGCAAGTGGCAGAGTTTGGATTTGAACCTGGGTGATATGGGCCCATATGTCATGCACCCCACTTGGTATCCTGATTATTTGTGTTGTGTATTTTACCTGACAAATTAATGCTAGGGGAGAGCAGATGCACAAGACACCTATGACCTTCCCCAGCTGCACAGTCCTTCTTGTCCCCTGTGAAAGCATTTACCATGTTGTTCCCAAGTAGGCCAGCATCTCAGGAGATGTCATTCCTACCGCTCCTCAGTCCTTAACTCCCCAAAGATGTGGGAGTGTCATATATCAATCTGTTGCTTTCATTGGTTAATTAATAAAGAAACTGCTTGGCTTGATAGGTTAGAACATAGGTGGGTGGAGTAGACAGAACAGAATGCTGGGAAGAAGGGAAGTGAGCCAGACGCCATGCCTCTCCTCTCCAGGGCAGACGCGATGAAGCTCCAACCCAAGATGGTATACTCAAAGCATCAACTTCCATGCTGGCATTGGCCCTGCAATGACTGCCTGTGCCATCAGTTTGGAGTTGGCATCTGTGGTCAGGACCCTGAAGGGTGAACCTGTTTAAATTTGAAGGAGTTCTCGTTATCACCTGCATTCCTTCCGGTGTCTACCATACTGACTTTCTGGATGCTTCCTGATTGAGGTCATGCACCACAATCTAGCAGAGTTCTGGCATTCATGGTACCCCTCCTGCTTTATTTAGGAGGTATACATGGCCCTGGGATGCACAGTTCTTATTCAAGGTGTGCATATGCTCAAACACTGTATGGCTCTTTCCAACTTGCCTCCCCCCCCCCCTTTATGTTTGTTTTGCTTTGGTTTTTCTGCGACAGTCTCACTATGCTGTCTTGGCCTCAGACTCCCAGGCTCCAGCAGTCTTCCCGCCCCAGACTTTCAAGTCACTGGACCTCCAAGTGTTTAAACCTCCCAATACGGCACTGCCTGCCCTTATCGACTCCTGTGTTTTGAAGCCCTGTGCATGCCAGTAAGTCTTGACAGCTAGTGAGTGTATTCAGAGGTCTCCAACAGGTTTTCTACCTGGAGTTCCAGACCCTGATGGGCAAGGCACTTTACCCCAGGTGCCGCCCCTCACATCACCAAGGCTAACTCCTTGCACTGTAGGAATTCTCTAGAGGTCATCTGCAGGAGAGAGGAGGGTGCTGGGAGACCTAGCATTCAGGGAGGAGCTTGCAGACAGCATCCTGTGGGAAACGTAGGCGTCCATGTGGACTGAGTCAAGATGTGCATACATTTCCAGCCATAATTCTTCTTCCCAGAATATTCCTGAAGTAAACTCTCAGAGACTAAAGCAAATGTCTTATGTCATTGCTTTATGACTAAAAAATGTTGGCAATGGCCTTGACATTCCAAAATAGAGGCTTTGCCTTATAATGCACACTGTAAGACGTGTAGAGAGGAATCATTAAAAATCAGGGTTGTGGAGACTCGAGAGGTAGCTCAACAGTTAAGTGTATGTATTGTTATTGCAGAGGACCTGAGGTCTCTTCCCAGCACCCATGATGAGCAGCTAACAACAGCATGTTATGACAGCTCCAAACAGGAAATGCCTCTGACTTCTAGGCATCTGCACTTGTGTGCACAAACCCATACACAGGCACACATGCATACACAAAATCATTTGGGCATGTGGCATATGCCTGTAATCCCAGCACTTGGAATCTAGGAGGACTGCCACAAGGTCAAGCCTAGCCTGGTCTATAGGCCAGCTATGGCTGCTTAGTGAGAACTTGTCTTAAAAGAGAAAAACAACAGGGATTTTTAAAATGAGGCCAAAGGGTATTCATGAAATAATGGGCAGTGGGAGAAGCATAGCTGCCAGACGCTCAGGTGTCACACCACCAGACCAGGACAAATGCCATGGGAGGCAGTGGGCTCTAGGTGGGATTTATGGGTGTTTGGGGTTTCTTGGGGACTGTTTGTCAGTTCTATATCGCCTCCTCTCATGTATGTAAGCCAAAGAACCGTAGGTATCATTCTCCCATTTTTTGAGGCAGGTTCTTTCACTGACTTGGGACTCATCAGTTCAGCTGGATGGACCATTCAGGTTCCGGTGAGCCTCCTGTCTCCGCCTCCCTAGCGTTGGAGTCACAGGCATATGACACAGTGTCTGGGTGCTGGGAACTGACCTCGGTCCTCATGTTAGCAGTCCTCATTTCTGTTTTCTGGGTCTGAACATGGATGAAGCATCGCAGTGGCATGAAGCACTGGTTCTCAGTGCCCACAGCTCAGCACAGGGCTGGCCACATGGGTATGGTGTGAACTCGTTCAGTGCTGCAGGGAGGGAGCAGGATGCTATGGGTCCTCATACATCTTTTTGAGCAGATTCTGAGGCCAGCTGATAGGGTTAGGAACCCCATCCCATGCCCATGCCCTCAGATATGAACCAGAACACTAGAGCTGGAAGCCTGGGCTTTGGGTGACTAGGACTCTAGGTTTAGGTAGCCATCAGCAGGGCCAGGGCCAAGGAAGAGGCATCCAGTAAGTAGAAAGAGAACAGAAATTGCCAAGACACAAATGAGGGGACTTTACCAGTCAAGTGTCCACCAAAACCGCCTCCAAAAACTCAGTGTTGAAATGAGTCCATCAAATCCTAAACACGTCCCGTAACTTCTGTGTAGCCTCAAACGCATGACTTAACCTCTCTGAGGCTCAATTTCTTCGTGTGGAATGTGGAGAAGTCAATGAATTGGTCACTGGGAAGATGAGACACAGGAAACATCTAGTAGAGTGTGCTGTCCACTTGGATGTGGTGGCCATAGGGTGGTGGCCATAGGGTTGGTCTCACGACTGCTTCCTTCACTTCTCTGGATGAACTAGGAGAACCAGGCATTCTAGTTTTCAAAAGACATGAGTTCACTTTTCCCTGGTCAGGACTGGCTGGACCTGGCTGAGTGTGGGGTGCTGTTGTCCCTGCCTGCCTAACCCAGCCGTCCTGCAGTCCCCTGCACTCTACCTGCTGGTGCCTCAGTCCTGGCTCCTCAGCTGGGTGACCTGGCATGCCACTTTACCTCTCTGGTTCTCTGTTTTCCTCTGGTGTGGAGGATCTAGTCCTTCCTCCAAGGTTGGCGAGGACAGCAGGGCACAGGTGTGAGGGCGTCCAGATGGCAGAGCCAGCTGCTCTTTGGTAACAGGAAAGTAATGGTGTGGCTTTAAACAAAGTTGCTATTCCCTGGCCAGAGAGCCAGGAGCCTGTGGTCTGCTTCCAAGCCTGAGGAGGAAGGAGGACATGATCTATTGGTGCTGCTGAGTACTGGAGGGGGGTTAATTAAAAAGGTGGCTGGAAGATGAATTTCTGGAGACACAAATTGGAAACCAGTGGAAGCTATTGATCTGCTTAATGGGAAGCCGATGGAGTTGGAAAAGGCAGTGGCCAGGCTGAGGGAGGATACGTGAACAAGTCCTTCCCCTCAACTGCCTTCTGAGACTGGGAGCATGGGCAGGAGGGTTGGGGCACGGTCCATCCTGACACCCTGGTAGGGAGCACAGAGACCCATCCCAACCCCTTGTCACCTCCAGGAGCCTGATTTTGACAGAGTGATGAAAATCTTCATGCTTAATCCCTGTCATCTGGAAGCTCCTGATTCCTGGGGGAGTGGGAAGGACTAGGGAGGGATGAATGAGGGCAAGTATGGCAGGAGTAAGTTCTCAGTGCTGCAGGCAGACACTGGGGGACCCAACAGACCCTAACTGCTGCCCTCCAGGCTCACTTAAGTAATGCTAGTAAAGGCAGAGAAGAGGAGACCCTGTGGCTGCAGGTACCAATGACAACTGAACATGAGAGGCATCAGCCGATCCTCAAGTTCCTAGTGCCCTGACTAGACAGCAACATGGTGGAATGCTACCTGCGTGGCCTGTGTTCTCAGAGCCCTGGAATGGACAGGATACAGGCTTTATGAAAATCCTCCGAGACAGGGAGAGAGCTGCAACATGGCTAGAGTTGAGATGGCCTCCTCCCTTATTCCCAGCTGGACATATACTCACAAGCTAGAGCTTGTGGATAAAACTTGCCCCAGGGGAGGAGGCCACTGCTTGTCTCCATGTATCGGTTCCTGGACTTCACAGTTTGTCTCTGAGACAGAGTTGACAGGTGACGGGACTGTGTCAGTGCCCTTCATATGCCCCTTAGCCTGACTCCTTTTTCTTCCTCACCCCTCAGGGTCCCTTCTCAGAGCCTGATGTTCCTTCCTTGCAGATAGACCTGCTCACCTCCCCTGCCTGGCTGACACCTAGTGGGGGCACCTCTGTCAGTTCCCTCCTCTTGACCTCTGGGCCTCCCTGACTCTTATCTGTTCTTCCAGCAGCAGAGGGAGCTTTTAAACACTGAATCACCCTGTCACTATCTGCTCTGAGACCCCACCACATAACTTGCATTTGGTATAGTGCCAAACTTCTTCATAGCCTCCCAGCCTTGCAATCTTACACCAGCAGCCTCCCAGCCCCATGCTCTCCCATCTCTTGGCCTAGCCTTCCTCCTTCCTTACCTCCTTTTGCTCCATTGGGGCCCCTTCTGCCAGTACACCAGCCCGTCTCCATCCTCAGGACCTTTACCTTCTGTCCCTGCTGCCTAGACCACTGTTGCCCAGGTCTTCCCCTGTTGACTGACCTTGTTCAGGTCTCTCCTAAGGCTTTCTCCTCGTGATGGCCCTTCCCTCTGAGCCTCCACAGATGACTGAATGCCCCCTCGAGGCGTCTTTTGCATGCACATGTCCATTAGTTTTCTGTCTGTCCCTCTTCCTGCTCAATCCCCAGGGCCAGGGTTCAATAAACACTTGTAGAATGAATCAACAAACAACTGCAGATCTGTAGGGATTCTGCTGGGAAGGAACCTGGCTGGCCTGCAGCCCTGGACCCTGCAGGCATCACCAGCACTTGGTGGCACTGTGCTAAGTCCCCAGCTCTGACCTGAGAATCTGCATCCCTGAAGCCTCTTCAGCCCCTGACTCCAGCTCCAAGCTTCAGAGGCAGAGTTGACAGCGATTTCCTGGAGATGCAACACAGCTGGGTGGATGAGAAGAAAGCCCCAGGGTGCTGACTCCTAGGGAAGTTGTCACTCTTCCCTCCACCGATATTGAGGGGCATATAGACCCGAGGATACAGCATGTGCAAGGGCCCCTGCTGAGGAAGAGTGTTGTGTGCAAGAGATGAAGGAGCCTGCTAAGCTGATTTTAGAAGGAGGGACAGAGGGAGACACAGAGGGCTGTGTTCCATTCCCTGCCTGTTCTGTCCCAGTGAATGACAGACTGAGAACACAGACACTTGGCTATGCCTGTCACTTCTTGCTGCAAAGCCCACAAGATGTCCCCACTGTTCTCTGTGCAGAACCTTCCGAGCTTCACCCAGAGTAAAGGTCAAGTCCTCCATGTCAACTGCCACTCGCTCACCTTTCCTCCGTCTATGCTCTTAGCCCCCTCTGTCGGGTTACCCTGGCCTTATGCTGTCCTCGGAGCCCTGCAGGCATGTCTCAGGGCCTTCTCATACACGCTGCCCTCTGCTGGCAATGCTGGCACATCACACAGGGGCCTCCTTCATGCTGCTTTTCCTGGCCAAGGAGGGTGGGCAGAGATTGGAGAATGGGGCTTTGATGCAGTGATACCAAGACTTCCTGCCACTTGGGGGCCATGGTCAGAGACCCAGGAGTCTATTATGTTAGGATCACCTGCTGGGATGAGAGCCTGTCAGTTCCTGTGAGTCCTCAGAGCTACCTTCACGTATAGGGTGGTGGTAGCTTTTGGCCAGAACCTAAAATTGTTTATCTTGCTGCTCTGAGGTGATGGAACTCATGGCAGCCATGCTGAGACTAAAACAGTGCTCCCATCTACACATGGGTCTTTGCAGCCCTTGCCTGTCATTTGTGGGCACCGCAGGTGTGGGATACAGTTGGTAGGATACCTCCTTCAGACTCAAAGCTTGACTCCCTGGGAACCTCTGCCCGACTCCTGTTGTTTTTGTCCTCAATGTCCTGGTCACTGTCTGGTGTCTAAGAGCTTGTGTGGTGACAGCATGGCTGGTTCTTAATTCCCATCCTATAGGATGGCTGTTGAGAGTGGGTAACTGAGAGGATTTCAGGGTGTGTACAGGCGAATCTTTCAGGCCAACTTTAGAGCCTTCTTTTTTTTGTGGATCTCACTGCTTCAGGAACTTTATGAAAATGAAATCTACTACTCTGATCTTCAGAGAGGACTTTGTTATTTATTTTTAGTTTATGTGTATAGGTGTTTTACCTGCATGTATGTCTGCGCATATATTCCAGGAGGCCAGAAAAGGGCATTGGATCCCCTGGAACTGGAGTCACAGACATTATTAGCGGCCATATGGCTTCTGGGAACCAAACTTGGGTCCTCTGCCAGAATAGGAAGTGCTCTTAACCACTGGGCCATCTCCCCGTTAATCACTGAGCTCCATTATATGATTTTTAACTCTCTATTTCCCCTAGCTCAGGGCCTGTGTGCACAGATGCCCCTGCCTCAAACACCATTCCTTGATGTCTCCATGTCTCTCTCCACCCATCGGTATGACCTTCCCCACTCCCCTGTTGAGGTTAATGATACTCTTTCTCCTCCTCATCTTCCTAGCTCACACCGACTTTGCGTTTATTCATAATTTTTTTTATTTAGAACAGTCTTCAAACTTCCAGTGTCTAACTTTGTATTTTTTGGAACCCACTTTCCATGGCATCTCCTTTATAGTGCTGTCAGTTTCCTGTCTACTATGCTCCCCTCTCCCCACACCAAATGCTTAATTCTTACTATATTTTAACTTTCCTGCTTCCTTGTTGCTAGTCGACCTCCCTGAATAGTCAGGGATTTGGTCTTATCCTCCATTCTGCCCTCAGTGATCAGAAAGATGGCTGTGCATCATGGTATGTGAATTGAGTGAGTGAAGAGATTTCTGGGGTCCTCTGGAACCCCCTTTATTGTTCTCACCCAACACAGGTTGCACTGAGGCCATGAGCCACCTTGTGTCAGTGTAGACATGAAGGACATTCTGGGGTTAGCTTAGAGCTGCTCAGCTTCGGTCTCCAGAGCCTGCATGGATTTGGAGCTCTACACACTGAGCCTCTTCAGGATATATAGTGTGGAGGACACTAGGGTAGATGGACACAAAGAACAGATTTGCCCAGCTTCCCAGTGACAAACGGCGGGTGATGAATGTTGGGTCTGTGCGTTATTCATCAGTTTAAAGTTGACTGCACAGCCAGAGCGATTCCGGGGCGGAGGATGCTCTCCTCCTTCTTCCTCATCAATCATCAGCTCTGCAGGCAGCTACTGAAGTGGAGAGAAAGTGGGCCTAGAGAAATAAAGGACCGTCAAGGCCCAGTGATGTTTCCTTAGGCCTGTGACCTAGAAGTGGGATGGGCATGCAGAACGTCTGGGCCAGTTCCCAGGAGAAGATTGGGTCTCCAGCTGGCCAGATGTCAAATGGAAGAGGAGCCTTGTGCTGGGTCTGGGGTGCACAGCAGATAGCCAGGCCAAGGCCAGCTCCAAGCCATGAACTGAGATATGGATTTGAACTCAACTCTGCCCCCAGACACTAATGAGCAGTGAGTTTCCTTGCCCTGGTCTTATTGTAGTTTCTATGGGCCAGCCTTCAGGGTGCCATTCCAGGGGATAGAGGGCATCACAAAACATTGCCTGGCATGGGAGAGGAAATTCTTTTAGGGGGATCTGTTGGCCCTGTGCCTGTCCCGGAGTGTGACGGGGCTAGGACTCCAACAGCTCCTCCTTGCTGGGGCAGTCTTCTCAGATATCTGTGGCTGTGCCTTTGAATAGGTTGTTTCCCCTAGGAATATGCTTTCTTAGCTCCCACTCCCAGGAAACTTTTATGCACCTTTTAAAACCCACCTCCCATAGCACCTCCTCTGCTGTGTCTTCCCAGTGGTAAGTCAGCCTCCTGCCTTCAGGCTGGATTCTTGCTAGACTGAATCCCCAGTGGGAGCATCTATGCCAGTTACCTAGTGTGATGGTAGTCAGTTCTGTTTAATGACTAAGTGAAGGAGAAGGTAACTTCATGAGCAGGTCTTCCACACTTGCCCTTGCTTTGAGGTCGTTTAAAGACCACCTTTCCCACAGCTAAGACCAAAATCCTGAGGGATGGGGTCCTGGGTGCAGTCCATTTCGGTGTCTCCCATTGCCCACGTCAGACCTTGGTGCTCAATAAATGTTTGCGTGGATGAGAAGAAAACGGTCTGGAGGTTGAGCCCACTCTCAGGAGGTTGGTACATACTTGCTGCTCAACAGATGCCTGCACAAATAAGAAGGAAACGTGATAATGGCAGGCTGAGCCCAACTAGGCAGGTCCCACTAGTCAGAGATGCTCCAAACATTTCTGCCCATTGCTTTGCCTCATGACAACTGGCATCACAGATGTGGTCCATGAAGCAGAAGGTCCAGGGAAGTGGTAGCCGGAGTGGAAACCGACTGGGAACAGAGCTGGATCTGCTGGCTCAGCACTTTTCCTTTGGGGCTACAGACACCCCACCTTCTCAGCTCCTCCAAATGCAGCTGCAGCCCCTCCTACCCTGCCAATCAGACTCCTATTGTCTCCACATCTGCCTGTGCTGCAAATTGCCAGCATGAGTCTCGCTCAGCATCCTCCATGGGAGGACATCCCAGCTCTTTTCCACAGCAGCAGTTCCTAAAAGGCTGGTGATTGCATCCTCAGTGTCCCGCCAGGCCTACCCAAGGGGAAGGCTAAGGAAAAAGCCCCAGGTGTCGGTGAAGAGGGGCGAGGCAGTGATAAGCACCCAGCAGGAAGGGGTTGTAGCTGGAGATAGTTCTGGGTGCATCCATTAGGAAACATTTAGGAATGTCCTCAGCTCCTTCTTTCTCTTCTGCTGCTGCTCAAGCCAGAAGTCAGCACATCCCTAATATAGTTCATCAGAGATGTGTTCCCAAAGAGCCAGGCTCATTCCAAGGGTTCTGGCGCAGGAAGTCTAGATAGTCCCGGGAGCTTGCTTACAAGTCCCCTGAAGAGCTCATGGTGATTAGAGAGCAAAACACATAGTACTCAGGAGCAGGGGATTGCAGGAAGAGCAAGAACTGGACTGCAGCAGGGTCCGTTCCTGGGAAGCAGTACAGCAGTAGTCAGGCCTGCCTAAGGAAACCTCCAGGCAATGCTTTTCTATACGGTATAGCTGTTCAGCACTGTGAACCAGGAATGAAGTGTAGAGGGAGGGCAAGCACTCAGAGGAAGTGGGCTGCAGATCCTGTCCTGGGCTCGAACTAACTACACACCTCCACCACCCCTAGGTAATGAGCACTGCCAGCCCTCAGAAACATGCTCTGCTTAGCCCCGTATTGATGGGTGATACTGAGAAGCCTGCTAGATGCTAAACGTCAATCTCCTGCTGCCCTAGAGTCCCAGTTTAGATCCAGAGAAGTTCAGTACTCTCTGAAGAGCACATTTCTAAACAGGCCTCGTGGGGCTCCACAGAAAAAAAGGCCAGGAGTTTACAGTTGAGGCATCCAGTCAACCTGGATCTGACCACCAGTGACCCTCAGCCTGGCAGTATGCAGGTGATCAGACTCCTAACCCCTCGGCTTTGTTTCTGCATCTGTGCAGTGGGTCACTAGTGGATGCTTCCTTGCTGAACCATTCATAGGAAGTGCCCAGCACAAGCCTATCACAAGGTAGGTCAGGAGAAGCTGAACCAGACATGATTTGGGACTAGGATGATCATGTTCAGGTAGGAATGGAATGAAATAGGCCCAGGAACTCCACCTCCCATTTCTGCATCTAGCAAACCCTTTGGGTTGATAGGTGAGCACACTGAGCACGGGTGGGGCTGTGAGGTAGCTTCTCTAGCTTATAGTCCCTGCATGTGTCAGTGAGAGTCTTGGTCTAAGTCCAAAGAGCATTGGAGGTTTTATCCAGAGGAGTAAACGGTCCAGTCCGTGAGTCTTCAGAGTTAGTTGATGGGATCAAAGATGATGTCACAGTTGCCACCATCTGGGGTCCTATCCTTGCTTGCTTCCCTGTCCTCATTCTCAGGAAGTCTATAGCTTAATGACAAGGTGGCCCTTGTCTTTCATAGTCAAACTTCTGAAGTCCAGCATCTAAAAGATCCTGCTTCGGCTGCTTCTCATTTGCTAGGCTTGGGTCATCTCCCATCTCTGAACCAGTCACTGAGCCTAGAGGGAATGGAAGCTTTAGATAGACTGGATAGGTCTCAGGCACATCTTGAGCCTGCAGGGGGGCACCTGGGACCAAGAGGGTAACCCAGCTGAGTTCCTGTATTGGATACGGAAGTGTCTAAGCATCAGGGGCCTGGAAGGATGCCTTTGGAGGATCCAGCCACAACTAGAGCCTGGGTGCAGGCAGAGATTCCAGCCATGGCTGCCTATACAGGCCTCAGTGCTCATATCAGAACCACTAGGTGTCCATGCTTCCCTGGGTGCCCTTGACCACATACTACATACCACCTGCTGGATGAAATTACATCACCTATGAGCCATCCTGAAGAAGCCTTGCCTTCCTAGGTCTCCACTCAGTCATGGGTCCCAGGATAAGACCTGTCCAGAAAGAAGCCTCTTGTCCCAATGCAGAAGGCCTGGCAGCATTTTTTGTGGTCTTGCCTTGTGCATATGGGGCATAGGCTTTCCAGCTCCAAGGACCCACTGGATGCCTATGGGCAGGCAGGAATGGAATCCTCCAGTCTTCTCTGTCCATAAGCCTTGCCAGTCTTATGAGTTGTGAGGACAGAAGTTCTGACTACCCACCTAGGGACCATCTAGACCATTAGTTCTCAACTGTGGATCGAGACCCTCACAGGGGTCACATATCAGATATTTACTTTATGAACCATAACAGTAGCAAAACTGCAGTTACGAAGTAGCGACAAAATAATTTTATGGTTGGGAGTCACCACAACATTAGGAAGGTTGAAAGTGCTGATGTAGGCCCTTTTATTGCCTGGGGTTTGCTGCAATAATCCCAGGGATGACAGGCCCCACTGGGACTCTGGAGCAAGAGGTAGCAGAAGGCAATGAAATTATCAGAGAGGGGCTAGCTTAGCATAGTAGCTTCGGCGTGGGGGAGGCTGGCTGCAGGCCTGAGAAGGAACCCAGCCCCTGGAGTCTGGCTGCTGTGGAACCAGTCTTGGGATTTTACACAGTGATATTGAGGCAGCCAAATACTGCCCTCTGCTGGGGTGCCTGTATAAAACACTCAGAGCTTTCTTGAGAACTGACAGACCTAAGATCCTCTGAGGCTCCTTCTGCAGCTGCTCAGCTTTCCTTGTCTCTCTCTGCCCCTTTCCAAGCAGCTTGTTCTGACGTGGCATACTACAGAGTGGCTTGACCCTAGAGCAGCACTTGCTCCCATGATCTCTGCCTTGTCTCTGAGCCTCAAGGCTTCCTGGAGGCAGAAAATACAAAATAACCACCCTATTTCAGGGTAACCCAGTCAGGATTCCCCTGGCCTGTCTGCCCTACCTGCTCATCCTTATGGTAGAACTGAACTTCAGAGAATGCCCCCAGGGGAGTGACAAAGTCTAGGTTCCCACAGAGCATGTGACCCCCAGGAATTGCCTCTGCTTGCCCATACCTCTGTCCTGAACCTAACAACAGTACCTGGGTTGGAGGAGAGAGCAAGGTTCTAGGCTTGGAATGGCAGCAGTGGACAGAGCAGGTCAGGGCAGTCAGAGAGGCCACAGGGCCAGGCTGTAGCCCAGCAGGAGTGACTCATCTAATGCAACTCTACTTTCCTGTATGCTTGCAGGAGCCTCTACACCCCTGACCTGTTTCTGCAGTATCTGTGGAGGCCGGGAGAAAAGGAGGGAGGAGGAAGGGTAGGTGGGTCCGTGGTAGAAGCATGAGACCAAGAACATTCATCTCTTGATATCCAAAGTGGACCCCTTTGTACATCAAAAACCCTGCCCCACAAGTCTCACATGTAAATAGTCCCATGTTCCACAGCACCTGTGGTAGGCCTGGGCAAGCTGTAGACATCTTGCAATATCTAGGGTGATTGGTTGTTCTGCTTAGTGAGTTAGGGTAAGGACAGGAATCTGGCTTGTTCTACACAGGTGCAGTGTCTTTAGGGAAAATGTCCAATGTGACTGAGTCCAGGGATGCAGAGCCTGCAAGAGTCACTGCACATAGTAAGAGAACAGGGCCTGCCCCAGACCTCACTCCAGCCTGGGTCACAGGAGGCATGCGTTTGTTCATCTATCTAGTGTCCTGTGAAGACCAGATGCATGCTGGGCATGAGGGAAGCTTAGGAGCCAATCTGTGAATTCAGACATGGCCTTCCAGTCCCCATCAGCCCAAGGTAACACCGCTGAGAATGACAGTGGGCCTATGGGCAGTGATACAGAGAAGGATGGTGAGGAGCTGCTGGGGCAGAGGTGGGAGGGGGACCTAACTGAACCTGTGTTGAATGAACCTGAGACCAAATGGTAAATGATGAGGGATAGCTTTGGGGATGGCAAGAATTAAATGAAGGGGCTTTGGGATTGGGTCAGGGTTTCTGGAGATCACTACAGCTCATGAGAAGAGAAAGTTTAAGTCAGCCAGGGGGCACAAATGAGCTATCTTCTAGCATAACCACTGAGTTTCTCTGTGATGAGCATATTCCAGTTCGTGTTCACATACAGTCCAGAGCTAGTGGTCAGGGTGTGCTTCTAAGCTCCATCCTACCTGCCTAGTGTGTCCAAGTGCTAGTGGGCAGGGCATATCTGAGCTTGGTGTCTCTACGGAATTCACTGGTTGCTGGGACATGGCTTCCTCTGATGTGATAGGTACCCGAATATGCCAGGAGAAATAACACAGGTTGGGAAGCAGAATTCTAAAGGATGTGGAGGCCTGGCTGAGGATCTGGGGATTACCGCTACAGGAGACTGTGGGCTCACTGCCTTACAGACCCCATGAGATCTGCCCTTATAGCATTCACGACTCTGGAGGAGACAGAAGTGCCTTCTGTCTAGCAGTGGCCTTCAGAGGGCAGGAGCACCACAGCTGGGGCCAGGGTGCCTATTTTTCTTCCCTCCACTCAAGTGACTTCCCTTCTGTTCCTTCCCTTCCCTTCCAAGGTCCATTTCTTCAATTAGGCCTAATCTTTTGCCCCCTCCCCCCGCCCACCTTCTTAGGCCCATGGTTCTAGCAAGGCCCTCATGACTTTCTGGAATCCTCCATGTCCCTCATCTTGCACTTGTCCGTCACTCCTGAAAGACGGAGCCTTCATTCCTCTCACCCTGCACCTCCACTGTTTCATAGAGCTATTAGTGCACTGCCCACTCAGAAGCCCACAAGGTCCTATCCTGCCCTATCTCCTACTCCTTTCTTCTTCTCACTCTCCCTCTACTCCATAATATTTCTTTCTCTTCTCATCCCCATACCATACTCGGTGCTCTCACATCCTCCAGTATGGAGGTCCTGACAGTCAGGGACTGTGTGAACCATGGTGAGTGTATGGTCTCTACCATACAGGAAGATGTCAGTGAGTGTCTTTATCACCCCTGCCTCCAACTGCACAGACATCATCACACCAGCACCCCCTTTTTCCCAACTGGACAATTAAGGGTCTTGCACAGTTCCCTCAAGACAGGGCTGGGGAAAGGACTGAGGAGCCAAAGTATTCACCTCCTCCCAGAAGGTGTGTGACCTTTCTCACTCATGTGTTCCTGCTTAGTTGTGTCTTAAAGCAAGCCTGAGCCAGCTTCGTCCTATCCAGATAAAGAAAGGATAGCTGGCAACTTCATGTTGACTGTGGTGGGGCACTTATGGCCTGGGGCCCTGACTCATTGATCCCCCCCCCCCTTTATATAGCCCAGTGTTCCATCCTCTCTCTGATCTGCCTAACCTCCCTGTTGGTTTGCCCTGCTCTGGGTAACCCAAGCTGCACTGGGTAGCCCTAGTTAGGAAGAAAAGCATGTTGGTCAGTGTTGCCCTGTTCTGGATGTTGCAGCCTCCAGAGGGAATAAGTGAGCTGCTGGGAGGTGGGGTGATGGGAACAAGAGTAGATGCTGCTGAGTGCTGAGTTGAGAACCCGAGCTGGGAGTGTAGGCAACCCAGGCATCAGTCCTGCCTGGCACCCTCACACCAGCCCAGGCTTCCAAGATTGGCACCCAGTTCCCCAGGCTGTGTGAGAACAAAGTGATCGAGTTTATTCCATGGCAATTTTTATGTGGATGTCTGTCAGTTGAGGGGATTGGCCAACACATGAGGTGCATTGTCGGTAGCTGGGAAACGCATGCAGGAAGCCCTGGTTTTGATCCTCAGCACCTCATAAACCAGGTGTAGTGGTGCACGCCTATCAGCCAAGCACTGGGGATGTGGAGGCAGGAAGATCAGAAATCCAAAGTTATCCACATCTCTACTGTATTAGAGGCCAACCTCAGTTACCTAAGACTCTGTCTATAAAAAAGTAAATTGAAAAGTCATTCAAATTGAAAGACCTCTGACAAGTTTAGTTTAGGAAGCAGAGCTTCTGGGACCTGAACAATGCTTGAAGTCACTACCTCACAGCTGTGAGTGGGAGCAGAGCCTGGCTCAGACCTGAGAACTTCCCAGCCCAGAGTCCCCAGCTGGTGGTAGAGGTGGTACCAAGTGTTGACCACTGATTTACTGCCTTATGGGAGTGGTTGAGGGACTCCCAGCCTCGAGCCACTGCATCTCAGATTTGGTCCTAGATCACTCTGCACCCTCAGCTCAGGGTCCCAGAATTCAGCAGCACCCCCTCTTGTTCTCATTCACCCCACCTCCCAGGCAGGTGACTCCCAGCAAGCTCACTTATTCCTTCTGGAGGCCGCAGCATCCAATACAACGTGACATTGACCAACATGTTTTTCTCCCCAACCCAGGCTCCCCAGTGAAGCTTGGGCTTCTTCATGTATGCCTATGGCAAGCGTCATGCAACACAGCCAGCCTGGCACACTCTGAGGGAAGCCTGGCTGGGGGGAACTGATGCCAGTCCTTGTGGTCCCAGATGTTAATTCCTTCTCAGGGATGCCCTTTCTTAACTATCTTGGGGTAGGAATTTGATCTCCCACAAGTCAGGCGATGGGGTACCCAATGATATTTTGTTTGCTGCAGAAGGAAGTGTTTACTGAGATTCCAGAAGCCCACATACATTTCCAAATATAATTGCTCAGGTACTGCTTTGTCCTTGGCCACCCTGCAGGGAGGGGAGGAGCTATAGACAATGGAACCCCTACCCCAACCTTCCCCACAGGGTCCCCCACATCCAGAATGCTGACCATGACTATGATATGAGAGGCATGTGATGGGCAACTGCAGCATGGACGAGCCTATGAGGTGCAGAATCTGTGATTTAGCCTTCTGAATGTGGTGTTGAGCAGAGAGCTGGCTCCTGAAAAAGACACAGTGTGAGGCCACTTACGTACAGCTCTGAATACGCACCGTCGGCTGCACTGCTCGGATGCCTGTGTGTGGACAGCTGAGTAAGAAATGTTCCCTACGGATCATTCATGCACTTATGGGAGCCTGGGAGCTGGGCTGGGGAGAGGATGTTCTAAGGCATGACCCCAAGACTTCCGACATGTTTATCTAGTGAGGTTTCTCATTACAGGCAGCTGGTGTGTCATGGCTCACAGTGCTTATCTTTAGGCCTCTTAGAAATTTTTAAATATTTTTAACGTCATAGAATGGTATCGTTTTCAGAATCCATGCAGTGCTTTCTATTTCTTGCACATATGCATATATGCATGAACACATAGGAAGAGTGCAGGAAGGATGCACTCCAGACAGATGAGAACCATTTCTTCTTCTTCAGGGATGAGCAAGAGGGGTAAGATGTGGGGCAGGGGAGTGGGGGCAGGGAGAGGAATATACTTACTTTATGAAGTCATTTTCAATGGGCCTGGTGAAGCAGAGCTTTAATCCCAGCATTCTGAGAGGCAGAGGTAAGCAGATCTCTATGAATTCTAAGCCAGCCCAGTACACACAGTAAGCTCTAGGCCAGCCACGGATACAAATGAGACCCTGTCTCAGAATAAATATTCACATTATTTCTGTAATTTGCAGTTTGCTTACTGAAAATGTCAAGCTTCAGAAAAAGGGAAATACAGTGCTGGGGCTTGAAGTATTTGTGTTTTGGGGACTGGTACAAGTTAAGGGGGTGAACACATTGGAGCTCTGCAATTAGGCATATGACTACCTGGAAAGGAGATGGGCTGCTACCCCTGTGAGGTTGGTCCAAAACTGAGATGCATGGCTGCCTGCCTGGAATGACTGAGACTGGCATATCTCTTTGTCAAGTGCCAGCAGCCTCTCCCTCTTCCCAAATGCTGTTATGCTCTTGCCTAGGGGACAGATGGCCACAGGTTGGAAGACAGAGACACTCTGCCTGAATGTCCCTGTCACCCTGCAGATTGGAATTTTCCAGCCTATGGAGGGGAAGTCCTAGATCAGAAGTTTCTGGAACAAGGCCTGGAAGCTGCTCTGCACCCAGTCTGCAGGGATGAGATGGGGACAGGGGTGTACCCAGAGACTGGCTATGGAGGGCTCTGTGTCAGCCCCAGCCTGAACCGTGCATTGGTGGATGGACCTGTACTCATGACCATAGGCAGGGGCAGCCATGGCAAAGCTGCTTGCCACCCTCTCCCACCTCAGGCATCTGATCACAGTTAAAGTGGACAGGTACAGTCTGCTGCACCACTTCCTAACTGTGACTCTGAACCCTCTTGTGCCCTTGGGCTTCCCGTCTCTGATGTTAAACTTAACAGCCTGGCCCTCACTTGGTGATTTCATGCTCCTGCCCCCTGCCCATTCTTTGAACTCAGAAACCTCTGGGGTCTCAAGTTCGAGACCAGCTGGAATGTCAACCACATGGTTTTTGGAGTCTTCTTTACCTGACCAGACCTACTCAGTGCCAGGCAGAGCCGTGTGAGAAGAACTGCTGTGTGCTGCACTCAATGCTTGGCCAAAGCCCCGAAGCCTTGGCAGCTGTTTCTGAGCATGGAGGTCTTTATCACTCACTGCTTTAAAATGCAGTACAGGCGAGACGTGTGCACCTCTGGAGAAAGGGCCAGAAAAGATACAGGTGTGCAATGGATGTCACACGCAAGGGGAAGACAAGAGGAAGGCCAGGATGGCGGACTTCAGAACAGAGTGCACACTCAGGGTAGCCATCTCTCCCTCGCTACCTCAGTTTACTCATCTGTGACATGAGAGTGGGAAAAGAAGCCCCTCTTTAAGAAGGCTGAAAGGGATTGCTGGAGCATGGGCACACTGGTGGGCTCGCCTGGCCTCGGTGTTAGTGCCCTCCCCACCTCTCTAAGCGGCCATGGTTAATTAAGCCTGTTTCTGATATAGGATCCCCAACAGAAGGAGGACCCTTCTGATGGTGTGGTGGTATTCTGACTTTGATAAGCTGTAGTGCAACTCAGTCAAGTAGAGACGTGGGGCCAGTTTGCCATGTGTTAAGCCCACATGGGTCTGAATTCCTCCTATGACAGCATTCTTCTGGGGGTGGGCAGGCCATGGGAAGACTGGCCAGTCCTAGAGTCCCCTGCACTTTGGCCACCCAGCTGCTTCAGCAGTTATTATGCTGCATCCAAGGAACCACCCCACTCCAGCCACCAGAGGAATGAGGTCTTCTTCATCTGGCCTCTATCCCTCTTTGCTGTGCAACTTTCCTTAAGCTGCTCACTGTCTCTGAGACCCATTTCCTGTGTAATAAATTAACAGAACCCAAGAGTGAAGCATCCATCTTCCCCTAGCTTTCGTGGGTCTGAGCGGCTGAGAGGATGGGAAGAAGAAATGGAGTCAGCCTGGCAATTGCCACCCCCAACTGGAGGGTTCACAGTCTCATCCTATCATGTGCCCCTCCCCTGGAGACAGCTTTGCAAGTGAAGATTCAGGCCAGACACAGTGCTGGCTGCGCCACCTTCTGTCCGTTAGTCCTAGATGGGTGAAGACCCCCCGTGACTCCCCAGAGTCTGGTGTGTGCATTAAAAGCTTTCCTTAGACACATGCTCAGCTGGGTTTGAGAGTCCTGACTGACACTGGGTAAACAGGCTGCCTGCTCAAGAAAGCATGAGATACTCAGAGGGGGGAGAAGGCGAATGTGCAGGGAGAGAAGTGGACGTTTCTCATCTTCACCTCTTAGCTATGATGGCTGTGTCAGCATCCGTCAAATCCATCCAGCATCTTTCTGCCTCAGGGCCTTAGCACAAGCTCTTTGCTCAGACAGCTCCTGCCTTTAGAGTCCACTGGGTGAGGTCCTGGAGAGGCCTTCTTTCCCTGACCCCAGCTCAAGAAGATTCCCCACCCTCCACACACCTCTTTTCTCCTTGGTTGAACCCTGATCTGATTGCTAGGCACAATTTTACATTCTGACTTTTATGTTTTCTCCCTCCCCTCCCTTTTGAATGTATCCATAATGAAGGCAGATGCTCTGCAGGCACACTGGGGGTGCTGGCAAGGGGGAAAGAAGGGAGGGAGGAGGGGTACCACAGCTAGAACAGACTGGCCCCAGCCCTGGCCTCCCTCCCTTTAGGTAATAACTGGCAACAGTGATCCAAACTATGTCATCTGCTATTCAGCTACTGTAGTAGTAGGGCCTCCAGGACTGGTCACACGGCTGTCATGATCCCATTTTACAGTAGCACTTTGGAGACTCCCAGGAAGCACTCAGCTTGCTGAAGTCTCACAGCCCCTAACTCCAGGACACAAATTCTCCTGAGTATTTGCTTAGTTTAGCGGCTCCTAAGTTTCCATGTCATGGATGGAAAAGCTACCCTGGAAGGAAGTGCCATCATTACATTCTTCAGGCTGCAAATGCATTTTAGCAACTGATTACCAGGTTTCCAGTTAGGGCCAGGAAGGAGCCACCTCGATTTTAGCGCCAGGGCTCTTGATTTTGCAGCGGCACCGCAGGGCAGCTCTGTTTGATGCTGCAGTTGCCACGGCAACGAGCACTTTGGCGATTGGTCCAGCTCGGCCGCACTACGTTGCTCCTGGAAGGAGGGGGGCGCTCCTGCACTCCTGTCCCTCCTCCGGATGCTGCGAGAGCAAACCGGCACAGACACCCCCCTCCCCCAGCTTTCCCCTCCTCTCTCCAGCACCCTGCCACCCCGGATGTGCGGGAGGGAAAAATCCCAAGGAAGTCCCAGGTAGCAGCGAGGCAGACGCCCCCGCCCAACCTAGCGACCATGGTGACTCGACGTCTTCCCAGGCTTCTGGGCACAGTGTAAACCCTGCGTGGGAAGACCTGTTTGGAGCCCCCTGCCACATTACTCCCAGCTTTTCTAGATGAACCTGCCAGTCCTGGGAAAGTGACTGTCCTTGGCTTTCATTTTCTTCCTTTCCACCTCGCTTGAGCATCCTGCTCCTCCTCTGAACCACCTTGAGCCTCCTCAGCCCAGGCAGGAGAGAGAAGGAGATCAGACTTGGGCAGGATGGCTTGCCGAAGACGCTATTTGTGAGTATATGAGACAGGTTTATCCTGAAGCCTGAGGCAGAAAGGACCACAACTCGTGTGTTGGAATGGTGTTGGAGTGAGGGGCTTGGTGGGTGTGGGGTGGCTGCTCTGCAGGTGGCTTCCAGAGGGAGCAAGCTTGTCTCTAGTGTTTGTCTCCTGCGGCAGAGGCGGCATTGATGATGAGGAGGAGAAAAATTATCTTAGTCAGCAAATCTTCCTTCAGCTGTGAAAGTCTCTTGCTGAGGCAGTCACCTTCCTCCTAATCCATATCCACATACAAGGGCCCCCAGACCCATGGCCCTGGTTTAGGCTTTTGGCAATGCCCCCAGCTTTGGTGCTCAGCAAGCCTGTGGCCCGCACCCAGCCAGGTGGAAGGCCATCAGCAGACTGAGACAGTGGCAGGAGATGGCATCCTCCACGGACAGGTGAAGGTGGCAGCAGTGTCCAGTGCAGGTGTAATGTGTGGGTACAGAGCACCCGTCAGCTGGGCCTGATGCCAGCAGCAGAGGCGGTGAAAGGCTTAGGGTGGTGACATCACGGGACTTGGTATTTATGGAAGCAAAGCTGTGCTTGGTGAAGCCAGGCTTCCCAGGGGGCAGTGGGATTCAAAAGGCAATTTCTTTCTAGGCTCTCTGGGGGCTGTTCTTGAAAGAGCAACCTTTGCCCGACTTGGGTGCTCTAGGCTCTGGAAATTGGATGAGGTTTGGGTCTGGTCTCTGCCTGCTCAGTGCTTGGAAGCTGCTAGGGACAGTTTGGTGATCTCAGATCTTCTGAGGTTAGAGAGAAAACCATGACGTTCTTGAATTGGGATCAGCCACTAGTACTAGGATAGGGCTTGCAGGAATTTGTAGGAGGTCACCTGGGATGTTTAAACTCTCCTCAAATAGACCTTGAACTTGCAGAGGTCCCAGACCCCATCAAGGGCCCTCCAAACCCTCTTAGGCTCTGCCTCCTCCCCTCCTACAAGGGGCGGTTCCCATGCTAATGAGCCTGGTAGAAAGTAAACACAGCCCGTGCCTCTTCAGCATGCCCGGTCTGTAGGCCCCTGTAGGAGGAGTGGGACTATGGCCTCTGGCTCTGGGTCTGCATTTTCAGTGGAAAAGCCTTTGAGTCCGTTTGTTGGTTTAAGCAAACCACACAGCGTCCTTGCTTTCTGTGTTAAGGCCAGAAATAATAAAGCTTTCCCCAGCTTGGAACTTTGTCTCACATTTGGAGAAGGTACTTCCCAGGCAGCAGCCTCCTTCCTACCTACCACACCTTTTCTGGAACAGGAGTCTCCAGTGTCAAAGAAACTGACAACTTGCAGAGCTACTAAGCTGCTGCAGAGGGAAGATGTTATTAGCATGAAATGTGACAATCCTCGTGGAGAGCAGCCTGGCCCAGGGCCTGTTTCCAACACTCAGGAACACCATCTGAAAGGCTTCTCATAGGCAGGCATGAACACACACACACACACACACACACACACACACACACACACCATTTTTGAAATGGGGAAACTGAGACTGGAAAAACATGACCGTGGAAACTTGGCATTCACTGGCTTCGGCACGGGGCCTGGGCTTTTCATGGAAATCATTTTGTCAAGTGCACGACTTCATCCCATAGATTCCACTGTGCTCCCAAGGTTCATTCTGCCTGGGGAGGGCCAGGGACTTGCATCTGAACACACAGCCTTAGGCAGCCCTGTTGGCAGCACCTGTCTAGGCACCTGTGCCCCCTGCCTGCCTTCCTTGAGACCACTCTTCTCTAACTCTTAGGGCACTGTAGGCTAAGCTATTCCTGCCCTGCTTCCTCCTACATTCTGCTGCTATCGACCACCCCAAACAGATTAGCCAGGGAGAGCTAGAGAAGGGTTGTGACCTCTGCCATTGCAGAGGGTTTGGAGTAAAACAAGCCTTGCTGATTTATCTGCTAGGTACTCAGCAGCCTGTGTTGGGCCATCATTATATTCCACTTGACCAGGGCAGGGCTCAGCCCAGCCCAGGGACCTCTCAGTACTTGCTGCTCCAGACTTCTGGTTCCCCAGGCCAGACGTCTGGAAGGGGGTGATGGCTGTCAGCTCAGAGCAGTCTTGGCTAGTCTTATGCTTTCTCACATCCTATAGCTTGATCAGCTTTCCTCAACTGCTACAAATAGAGTATGATTGAGCCCATTTTACAGAGCAGGAGACTGAGGTGCAGGGAGGGAAGGAATTCCCTGGGCTCCTGCAGTTATTTGCTGTTGTGCCTTTAGCAGTTCTGCCCCTCCCCCAACACATTCCTCCCTTACCTGAGCAGCCGTGTGTTACCGTGTGTCACCTGATCAGGCTGTCCCTTGGCCTGTTTGCTCCACAAACAGGTACACTGTGCACCCTGTTTCACCTCCCCAGGCATCCTCATTCTTCCTGCCCGCTGGGTCACTCTATGGGTCACTCTGAGAATTAAAACTTAACACTGAAAGAGGTGGGTCCTCAGTCTCCTCTGGAGGTGGCCTGGCGATGGAATAAAGATAATGATGAGGCCTGCAGTCCTTGACCAGGCCACAGCTGACTTTGGTCAGCTTAGCAGCGTTGTAAGGAAGGTACCCCATACTGATTGACTACAGCAGCATTTTCACCATCCTCAAGGCAACGGCTGAGGAGGGCTCCAGCTCAGGCAGTGGAACTATAAAGATCTGCAGAGCAAGGCACTGACTGCCTCTTTGCATGACTGTGGTCCACCCATCTATCCAGTAACTGGCTCATTTGCTGACTGCCTGAAATTTCCTGGCCCCTCTTCCCTTCCTTTTTGGCTCTGACCAGCTATGCAAGACCAAAGCCTCAGACCTCCCACCCTGCCATTTTCTGACTTCCCTGCTGAGCCTCTATCTACCCTGATACTATGTCCAGCTTGTTGGGTGGTCAGTCTGCTTACTAATAGAATATAAGCTATACCTGACAGACTCCTGATGGTGTGTAAGCCTCAGAGACCTTCAGCACCTAGAAAAGTGCCAGTACATCCCATGCATGCAGGATACACATTTAAGCCAGTGAGTCCTGGTGGTGCCAGGCACTGTCCTAAGTAGGACTACAGGGCAGGGCAGTGGATTGGGTACTACCAGGTTCCTGGGTAGGTACTTGTGAACATCAGCCCCAACACAGGAGGTGGTCTCCACAGTCAGCTGAACCCCCAGGACTGGAATGGGCATCTGCCACCTGAACAAAGAAAGCAGGATCCTCTGAATATGCAAATGTCGTGTCTTTCAACTCGTTTGACCATCTCTTACTTGCATTGTACAGACCATGCAACTGAGTCCTAGAACAACTTGTCCCAGGTAACACTCAGGCAGGGGTAAACCTGTGCAGTCCACCCTAACCCCAAACTCTGACCTGTTATCATACTGAAGAGTTTTGCTGATTGTGAAGAAAAGGGGGAAAGCTGAACAGCGGCATGGGTAGGGAGGGCCCTGTGGACTGATTCCCACTGTCCCAGCTCAGTGTGGACTGAGTAGAGACTTGGAGGGTGAGGCTGAGGTTGTCTCCTGTGCTGGAGGAGAGTAGCGGGGCAGGCACCTGACTTATCCCTTGGCCACAGTGGGCAGTTAGGAGAAGCTGCAGGAGTCAGGAGCACTGGTCTTCAGGCTAGACCAAGAGCAGCTGGACGTTCTTCCTTGCAGTTAACAGTGGGACCATGTTTCTCAGGATGAGGCACCCTGCTCATAGGGCCCTGGCCTACATCATAGTACTAGCTTAACTTGATCTCAGAGAACTTCAGGCTAGTATCCTTGTTCAACCCCCTGGAACTATGGCATGTTGAGTCTGTGGTTGACACATTCTGCAGGGAAGTGATTTGTTCAGGTTTATGGCCAGGAGTTTGTCTGGTTCCAGACCCCCACTCCCTCTTCACCAACCCTTGTTTGCCTGTTCTTGGAGCCAGGACTGGTAGGCAGCAGGTGTTTCGAAGGTGGAGTTCAAAGGAGAGGAGGGTCCAGGTGACCAGAAATCCTAGGTGACAGGACACTGGTCAGATGTCCTTATGAAGTACCTACATGTCATACCCTTGCCATCACTTTTGATAAATCTTGGTCCAGATCAGTTCTATTAGGCATAGGATTTAAAATGTTTATTTGTTTGTTTATTATTGTGTGTGTCTGCGTGTGCATTTAGTAGAGGGGCACCTACCATGGCACGTAAGTGGAAGTCAAAGGACAACTTTGTAGAGTTGGTCCTCTCCTTCTACTTCTTTGTGGTGGATATGTCACTGAGTTGAAGCCAGCCTGAGCAGGACGTTGAGCCCCTGCCTGCATCAAACAAGATAGATCTCCAAATGTGTTTTGTGTGACTTGGCTATACGTTGAGTTTTCTAGGAATGTGACTGCTCTCAAAGTCAAGGGAAGATCGGACTGTGATATGTTGTGAGCTCTGCCAAGAGCTGTCACCACCTAGGCCATCATGTCTCCAAGGGCAGCAGCTTTCCTGGGAGCAAGGTTTCCCCAGCAGGTATCTGTAGGATCAGCTGCTCAAGGGTGGCCACTCCTTGGCAAATGACTGTTATCTCAACACCAGGTCTTTCCGCGTCTGCAGTGTTTATGAGGGACAGGCTACGGGTTTGCTGTGATGTAGATGTTGACAAGCCTTATTGTGTCTGGCATGCCTTTCAGAACGGAAGTGGACAGTGCCGTTTGCGGTCGACTAATGGGCCTAGCTTTGCAATAATGATGATGTTATGTTCAGTCTGGTTTCATAGCCTTAGATTCAACTAACTGTAGATAGAAATTTAGTGGAGTGTGTGTGTGTTGGGGGGGTTATTTCCAGAAAGTTCCAAAGAGCCAAACCTGGATTTATCTGACCCTGTACCAAGCCCACATGAATGTGTCGGTGTGTAGGCACCCTGCTGTGGTTCCTCTTCTTCGTGGGTCTTTCATCTCTGCAAACCTGGCTCTTTAGTGCTGCTCACCTCAAGTGTGTGGGCCTGTGATGGTCACATCTGCTTACTAGCTTGCTTCTCATGTGTGGACTTTCCACAGCATTTTTCTCCCAAACAGCCCAGTGTCATCATTGTTTCCACAGCCTTGGTGGTGTATATCTGTGACCCCAGCACTCAAGATGCTGAGGAAAGAGGATGGAGAGTCCAGGGTCAGGTATCTGAAGGGGTCTGGCAAGCTAATCCTTAGGAGTACTGAGGAGCAACCCTTCTCTATCCCACACCTCCACCGTTTACCTATCTTCCCTCCTCCTCCTGTCATTTCCCCTAGGCCTTCCATCCTTCCTGACAGCCCCCGTTGTGACTGCCACGGAAGCAGGCAGGCTGTGGAAGGTCTCAGAATAGGGGGCCCAAGCTATCACAGAGAAGTCACTCCTGCTAGGGGCATCTTGGCCCTCAGTCTCTCTAGCTGCTCTTTCTTTCCTGCCCTGCTTATGGGAGCTACTCCCTGTGACTCCTCTGTCTCCTGACACTCTGTGTGTCCTCTCTTTGCCCTAGGGCAGCAAATAGTGTAACAGCTCTGGAGGGCACAGAGGTCTGAGTGGGCAGAGGACAAGTAGGCTGGACATCTGTAGGCAGAGATGGTTTTCTGTCTAGACCACAGATCAGCTCTGTCCTGCCAGCCGCGCCCCCAAATAACACAGAGACTCGTTATTAATTATAAATTCTCGGCTGATAGCTTAGGCTTGTTTTTAGATAGCTCTTATAACTTAAATTAACCCATTTCTGTTAATCTTTGTGCTGCCCCGAGGCTTGTTTACCTCATTACACACTTCCCATCCTGCTTTCTCTATGTCTCCTGGCAGCTCCTAAGACTCCTCAGACTCCACCCTTCTGGTTCTCCCGTCCAATCTCTTCCTGCCCAGCTATAGGCCAGCCAGCTCTTTATTAACTGATGTTAATAAAGTGTGCAAAGATTGTTCCACAGCATACATCTGTAGAGTGACTTTCGAGAGCCATGTGCTCCATGGAGGCCTAGGCTGGGACACATCTCCCAGTCTCGGGGTGAGGAACTTGTTTCCAGGTATTCCTGGCCGTCAGTGGAGGCCATGCTTTGGTGAGTGTGTGTGTGTGGGGGGGGGTCTTAGTGCTACACCATTCTACCACATATACACTCTACCCAAGGGATGAGCAACACTTGGGAACTGGTGCCCTACAGAGTTCTGAGGTGTTACTGTTTAGCAAAATGACTACAGTGTTGGCAGGAACGCTCAATATTATTTTTTCATAACTGCAGATGAGTCTAAAATTATCTCAGAGTCACACATTTGATTTATATGGTTTTTGTTTTGTTGTTGTTTGGAGAGGTTAGTGCTGGGAATGGGATGTGTGTGATCTACTACCAAGTTGCACCCACACCAGGCAGCTCATAACTACCTGTAGCTCCAGCTCTTTTTCTGTCCTCCACAGGTACCTGCACCCACATGGCATACACTCACAAAGACACTGTGCTGGCTGGTTTTTATGTCAACTTGACACAAGCTAGGATGGCTGTTTGGGAAGAAGAAACTTCAATTAAAAAAAAAATGCCCTTACCAGATTTAGCTCGTGGGCAAGCCCATAGCACATTTTCTTAATTGGGGATGATGTGGGAGGGCTCAGCCCATTATGGGTGATGCCACCCCTTGTCTGATGGGCCTGGGTTGTATAAGAAAGCTGAGCAAGCCAGTAAGCAGCACTCCTCCATGGCCTCTGCCTCAGCTCCTGGTTCGAGTTCCTGCCCTGACTTCCTTTGATAATGGACTATAACATAGAAGTTATTTTTGGTCATAGTGCTTTTCAGTGGTAGAAACCCTTACTAAGACAGATACATACGCATACAAACGAGTAAAAATAAAATAAAATGTATCTTTTTAACTGAGCCTCACATTATGGGTCTATTGGCTCAGACCCTGGTGACTGTGGGACGGAGGCTGGCCACCTCCTAGTGTCTGTCCTCTAAGGTACTCTGTGGTTAAAACCCTTTGCTGTCCTCTTCTTTGTCAGTTGAGATCCCTTGACCCTCCTTTCCAAGGCTCAAACTCACCAGAAGTCCTGGCACAAGTCCCAGCCCTTAAAAGTAAACCCCTCTGGAGGCTCATAGGCCTGACTGTCAGCCAGCTACTGGAGCAGGGTCTAGGCCCTTCCCAGAATCAGGGCCCACCTCAACCTGAGGGTTTCTCTGAAGAAGGCCTCGCCTCTCCCTGCGCCTGTGAGTCTGCCTGGCTTTCAGCCATTCCTCCTCTCCCTCTGCCCAGAGCCACATATGTTAGTGATGGTACAGTCCCCACGCTCTCCTCTGCCTGCTGCCACCACAGCAGGCGGCGGGGACAGAGACAAACTGAACGCTCCCGCAAATGCCATTTTGAAGACAAAAATGGAAACCAGTCGGCTAAAACGAAAAGGTTACGGGAAACAAGGCCTTTTGATGGTTTTGGCGTTCTACAAATTGACTATTCTGTGAATTGGCTTCCAGCAAATTGCCTTGTCACAGAGAGAGAGGCGAGACAGAGCTGGTGAACTGGACTGGACTGGGGTTGTCAAAGCCTGCTCTTCTCATCCCCCAACCATTCCCCACCCTGCCCTGCTCCCAGCCATTCCTATCTCCTTTGCGACCTTTGGTTCTTTCCTTTCTGCTGCTGGGACCGCCACACTCAAAGTCATCCCTGGCTTTGAGGCTGGTGCTAAGTCTTGCCAGCCCAGCTGCAGTGACATTGAACTACCTCAGTCCCCCAGGTTTTGACTGGTTCTTTCCTGAAGGTTTGCAGCTAGCACGCAGGGTCTGGAGTTGCCATTCTGTTTGCAGAAATCTCTGGATCAGTGGTGCCGTCAGAGAGCATGGGTTGATTCCAGCAAAGGGAAGCATGGGACCTAGCATGGAGTTGGTTCAGTACATGTGTGCTGAGTGACTGCAGGATATTCTGTGGGTCTCCTGAAGCCTGTGACCTGCCATCATTTCACCTCTTCTTCCACACATACTTGTCTATACATGTGGGTCAGGCCTAGGCTGGAGGTAAAGCCAGGTAGGAAAAGCCGAAGGGGCTCTCGTAGGGACTGAGGACACCATTACCCCACTGGGGTTGAGCTCAAGGTGAGGAGTCAGGGAAAGGAAACCCCAAAAGCCCCACAAAACTTGGTGTCCATGGACCCTGGGATAGGACACAGGTGGTGGCAGTACTATCCCTAAAGGACTCACGTCCACAAGAAAAAGCATATTTGGGACAGTAATCTCATTGACGGAGAGCAAGGAGACTTCAGAAAGGGTCTGCGGGTGTCTGGGACTGTCTTCTGCCTCTTATCAGACTCTGTAAAAATGTTCCTACCTCCAGCTCAGGACGGGTTCTCCTCTCTAGTGAAACCAGCCCCCCAGAGGCCAAGGTCACCTGGGGCCTCTGCCAAGGCCACTGCCATCTGCTAGGAGAAGCTCTGCCTCTTGAACAGAGCAGACACTGGGGAACAGTGCCTGCTGCCGCACCATCTTGCATCCCAAAATAGAAGTGCATGCACCCCACTAGCTTGGCATGTTAAGGCTTGCACCTCCTGTGTCTGTCCCTCTCCCGGTTTGGGCTTCAGTCAGGGTAACACACTAGCATTAGGGCATGAGACTCAGAGAGCCTGGCTTCTCTCTGATTCCTGCAGTCCCTGGCAGTTTTTACCCTAGATACTGATGACTTGCCAGGATAAGGGGCATTTAACCCAGAACTGGGCATCTCCTACTAGATAATACCTATCTATTTCTTCCTCCCCACTTTGAACCACGAGGTTCCATTAGCTGTTAAAGAATTCGGTGTAAAATGCATGAGTTGAGTCTGGGTGATTTGGGTTGATTTCCTGAGCTCTGAAACCAGTAGATGTTCTTGGGGATGAAGGTTGGCTGCCTGGTTGGCTTCCTTCCTTATGATATGGGAGGCCGTGGAGGGGTCTCTGCCTCTCAAAGCTTTAGCTTCCTTATCTGTAATGTAGGAATCGGAAATTCCAGCCCTGGCTTGAGGGCTGAATGGGGTCATGTCAGCACTCTGGAGTCTGAGCAAGACTTTGTGAAAAGTCAAGAAGACCCAGTGGATTGGTGCCTCTGTATTTATGCTCCTCCTACCATTCAGTAATCTAGGCCTGTAAAAGTAGGATTTGGTGGTTCCAGACACAGGACCAGGGCCGCTAGGGCACAGGCCTTGCAGGGTCCTGAACTATATGTGGCAAGGCCTCCACTACTGTAAGCCCAGGAGGAGCTGCTTGCACCCCAAACCTTGGGAAGTAAGAGGATTTTGATTCTTGGCAAGTGGATCTATCCAGGTGGGGTTCCCTGTTCAAGTCCAGCCCAGTGATCCCAGCACAGAGCCCTGTCTCAGCTGGCCACTCATTCTCAGAACTCAGTGCAGGTGCCCTTTCCTGGAGCTTTCCTGGGTCTGTTTATTGAGAGTGACTACCTTACATTTACTTAGGGTCCCGGTGTTCTGTGACTACTTTGCTGTGTGTCATTTTGGCTACCTGTCTGCCCACAGGGGTAGAGGCGCTATCTCACCCACTTTGTCTTTGCTTCTTGAGTGGGGTTATTGAGTCACACTGGACACTGCTCAGATGGGTAGGTGTCTGTGGTCTTCCTGTGTCACTGGGTGGCTGGGATGGATGGTGAAGTGCACTGTCTTGGTTACTTTAAATTGTTGCAATAAGACACCATGACCAAAGCAACGTATAGAAGAAGAGTTTATTTGGGGGCTTATTTTGGGGTGAATTCATGACTATGATGACAGTAAGATTGGCAGCAGGCAGGAAGACATACACTGGAGCAGTAGCTTACAGCTTATACCTTTGATCCACAAATATGAAGCAAGAAGATCTAACTGAGAATGGCGTGGGCTTTTGAAACCTCAAAGCTTGCCCCTGCCCCCAGTGACACACCTCCTCCAACAAGGCTACACCTCCTAATCCTTCCCAAACAGTTCCACCAACTGGGGACCAAGCACTGAAATATACCAGCCTATGGGGCCATTGTCATTCATACGACCACATGCACTCGCAGTGGTCTCCTGCCCATGGCTTTTGCTTCCCATATATTATTTTTATATGGCTTGAAAACCCAGGCTTGAAAATATTAAATGAAAAACTCCAGAAATGATTGGTAGGTTTTCTATGACTTTTGTTATGGTGTGTTATGATCATTTCTGAGTATTTTGCCTGCTTCTAAGTGTACTACATGCATAAAGTGCCCACATCAGCCAGAAGAGGGCATCAGATATCCCAAAACTAGAGTAACAGATGACTGTGATGATGTAGATGCAAGGAACTGAACCCAAGTGTCTTAGCCACTGAGCCATCTTTCCAACCCCGGTATTTATGGCACTTAACCCTCGATGTACCTGTTCTGTATAATGTGTATTGAATGTGGGAACACAGGAAAACCCAGCACCATGCCCCTTGTTGCCACCGTGGTGTTGGGCATCCCCTAAGCATGTTAGAGGATGTCCCTGTGTATAAGAGGCTGCTTTGGCACTGTGTGGGTGCTAGGCTGGACAAATAAAATGACTCACTGTCTCAAACTGCACCCTCCCTCTCGGAACTGATGACCACTAGACAAATCTCCTTCCTGTGTAACCGAGAGACCCAGGCCCAGCGTCCAGATGATACCTCATCTCTCTTGGGTCCCTGGCTCTTCCCATATACCCAGTCAGGGGGCCTCTGGAGGTATCCTCCCCAGCAGCCAGACTCTTTCCGACTCTGGCTGAACTCTGGGCAGGGCATTCTGGCGGCAAGAAGTAGTGTAGAGGCCAACCTAGGGACAATCATCTCCTTGTGCTTGTGGTGGGGGCCCCTGGCTGGTAGGCAGGGCTGTCTATATGCCAGAGCCAGCACAGGAAAGCCAGCAAGTCCTGTCTTAACCAGAGGCATAAGGTTGAGATGCAGAGCCGGGCAGGATGAAGGGCAAGTCTGCCCATTGGCACCTCAGACTCCCTATCCAAGGCATGAAGATGAGTCTGCTTACAGCTGAGGAAAGGGAGGCCTGGACAAGGACTCCAAGCTTACAACACCAGCGCTGGTACCAGCATATACTGATCAGTGTCATATCTATTCCCAATATGTGACACTGGGCCAAAGGCCTAGGGTATAGAATCACAAAGTTCTCACTTCGCATATAGACCCTAGAATCTTGGTTTAGTTGTGTCTCTGCCTCAGAAGTCCTGGGGACAAAGTGACAGTACCCTGTGTCCTGAGCAAAGGGGCAACTGACCTCCATGTTGGCTCTCCACTCTCCTACAGCAGTGGAATGGCCAGGAACATGAGCTCTTGAGTGCCTTAATGGCTTAATAGTTCTGCTGTAGAATGCCAGGCACTGGGGCCTGGGAGGGAAGAGATTTGGGACAGGATGGTGCCTTCCATCTCCTCTCCAGCCATAACTTCTGCCCCAAACAGAGAAACTTCTAGAGCCCTGAAGACAGGCACACATTCCAATGCTGGCTAGAGGGAGTGGATCTGACCTTTCGTGGGGCCATCTGAGTTACTCAGGTCCATAAAAACATCTCCTCCCTGTGTCTGCAGTTCCAAGGACAACCCTGAAGGAGTACTTGCTGAGCACAAGGCACCCTATTGAGTTGCTGCCATGGCCTGTTGACCAGGGAGGCAGGAGAGCTGAGCCAAGCCCACAGCCACCACATAGGGCTAGGAACTGTGCCACACACCCCATAGCCACAAAGGGCAGGAAGGAATGTGTCTCCAACTCCTATGTACACAGTCGGTGGGGGGCTGGTGTCATAGAATGAATGTCACAAATATTCACGGCCCCATGCAGCTCCTTGAGAGCAAAGCCAGTGGAAACATCCTGAAGCAGTCACACTACATCTGCAGGGAGTTGAGGGCAGGGGGCGCTGATCTTCCCTTGTGCTTAGCAGTTACTGTGTATGTGTGTCTATGTGTATGCGCGCGCACGCGCGACTGTGCATTCTCAGATATATGCGTGTGCATTTGGAGTCCAGAGGTTGACATCAGGTGTCCTCTCTCCCTGTCCACCTTAGTTTTTGAGGTCTCTCATTGAATATGAACGTCATCTATTGGGCAAGAACAGCTGGCCAGTGAGCCCAAGTAATCTTCTCGTGTCTGTACCCCCCAACACTAGGATTCCAGCACTGTATCACCACACCCAGCTTTTTATATGCATGTTGGGGGTCTGAACCCAGGTCCTCATGCTTGTGTGCACGCTCTTTACTGACTGGGCCTTCTCTCCAGCCCCAGTATTCACTTTCTAAACCAATGATGAGAAGGTGGGAAGAAGTTACCTCCCTTCACTCTGGAAACTGGAGCAAATTCCCTCCAAACAACCTTCCTCTATGGCCTGACTGAATCTTCCTTGCTTTTAGCTTTCTCTGAAAGGAAGATTCACCTCAAATAAGTATCACCCAGTTGGAGTTCCCCCTAGAACAGGGCCAGACTTTTAGCCAATACCTAAGGAAGGTGCTCGAAGTCTACCCCCTACCCCTACACACACACACACACACACACACACACACACACACACACACACACGACACACCATCACCACTACTGCCACCACCAGCCATCAGCCCTCACCTGTGCTGGGCCAGCATTGGCCAATAGGCCTCCTTGTTCCAGCTTCTTTCCATGGCCTTGCTGTCTATCTTAGGGCAAGCTCAATCCTCTCTTCATTTGACACCCCACAGCTCAGAGCTGCTACACAAATGAAGTAAATTGAAATAAAGAATACTACTAGTGCAATACCAGGAAGCCTGTGGGGGAGTGAGGTCACTGGCCGCATTGTCATGGGGAGCACAGAGCGGGCAGCTGCTCTGGAGTCAGTGTGGTTTGTGTTAATAATAAACATTCTCTCCCATAGCAGCCAAGGAGGTACCCTCGGGCTGTCCCCTTGCAAAGAATGGAAGCTCTGTGCTCACAACCTGTGTCCACAGGCTCCCTGCAGCTCATTCACCACAGATGCAACTGGGCATCGCCTAGATGCTCTTGCTGTTAGTCAGCTTTCTAGGCTACAATAAAACTGAAACCATCAGCTTCTAAAGAAAAACAGGCTATTTCGGCTCATGGTTTTGGAGTCTCAGTCCAAGGTCACTTGGCCTCACTACTTGTAATATATAAATTTTTTATTACTTTATGAGTATGGGTGTTTCACCTGTATGTATGTTTGTGTACTGCATGTGTTCCTGGTACCCGTGGGTGCCAGAAGAGGGACTTGGGTCCTCTAGAACTAGAGGTACAAATGGTTGTAAGCTGTCCAGTATGGGTGCTGGAACTCAAAATCAGGTCCTTTTCTTTGAGAGCAATACGTGCTCTTAACTGTTAAGCTGTCTCTGGCCCATTTTGTGATAAGGTAGTGTGGCATGGTAGGGAACATTCAATAGAATAAAATCATATATGCTGCTCATGGTAGGGAACATTTGCTAGAACAAAATCATTTGCCTCATAGTCAGGGAGCAAGACAAAGAAAGAAGAAGAGCCTAGGGTTCCACAGACCCCTTCACGGGCACACTCCAGAAAGATGCAAATGTTCTCTCACCTCTGAATTACTCTCATCTGGGGACCAAGCCTTTAACAGATAAGCCACCAAACTATTCTATCTTACCATGGTTAAGTCAACTGTGGCACATTCATGCCATGGAATACCACTCAGTAGTGAAAAGGAATATGGTACCTGGATGAGAATCAGGGAACCACGTTGAGTGAGAAAGACAGTCTTAAGCAGTCATATCCCCATGGCTATATCTGAATAACATTGTCAATGACACAGTTATAGAGATGAGCAGTAGCCAGAAGTCTGGGATTATGGAGAGGCAACATGATGAGTCTTTTTATGTGAGGCCACCCAGATGACAGAATTACACAACCATACACATGCACACACAGGCATGCATGCACATATGGACACACACATGGGGGCTTAAGTACTGTTATGAGTTCTGTGCCTTGATTGATGTCTTTTTCATAGAGGTAGTTGCTCTCTGCAATTAAGCAAGGTGTTTTTATTGTCATAGCCAAAGTGTGCATGCAGCAGCTCCCTATGTAGTCTGTGAATCTGAGGTTGTCTCAAAGGGGATGGGGCACCAAGACTCAGGAATGGTCCTTATGGACTCAGAGAATCCTGTGTGCAGCCAGGAATAGAAACACTGACCACTCCTATCCTTGTAGAGGAAACTAAGGCCAGAGACTATGGCTATGAGAAGATTGAAGCTAGCTCCTTGGCACCCAAGGTCTGGGCTCTTGGATGCTGCAGGTTGAAGGGCTGAGTTCCCACACTGATTCTCATCTATAATGTAAGCTTCAATGAGCTGTTATGTACATACAAGATGGGGTGCACTTCAGCAATGTGTGACTTATAGACCATCACAAATGAACATGTAACCAGCATTTAGTCCCCAGAACACACTGGAGCTGTGCCTCATCCTCCATCTCCCATCCAGTTCCAAGGAGCCTCTCTAACTCTCAATCACACAGAGCTGCCTGGCCTGCTCTTGAATGTGTCCTTGACTGATGCCCCTTACCAAGGAGGAAGCATTCAGTAGGTCCTGAAAAAGAAATGGAAGCTGTCTTCCCAGAATGCAGGAGAGCAGGGGTGGGGATAGAGTATGAAATAGCAGTGCTTACGATGGGGGTGGGGCCTCAGGCTGGCCCTGATGCTTTCCCAGGGTTATAGGAAAGGGGCTGCAGAGCCTGACTAGCTGGACCAGGAAATCCTCCAAGTCTCTGGGGTCCCCAAGATAGGGAGAAGCAGCTCCGGAGGGGTCAGAGGTGCTCGGAACAAGAGGTGGAAGGGATATGGTCTCCCCCTGACTCTCTGCTGCATATATAAATAGTGTATACAGGCAGATAAAAGAAGTCTCCATTCAACAGAATTAATGTGCTACTAAAATATGTTCATTTGTATTTTATTATAGACATTGTTATCATAATTAATATATGCATGACTTAATTTCACATGTGACAGCCTTTGGAATCCTCTCTTCTCATTCACGAAATTTAGAGTTCCTAGCATTGTTCTAAGTCCTTGAAGTATATTATTCTATTTAGTATTCACCAACATTACCAATGAGGAAGCGTTGTGGAGGTACAGACAGGTTAGCCACCTTGCCTAAGGTCACATAGCCAGTGTGGAACAGCAGGGATTCAAACACTGGCCCTTGGCTCTGAAGTTCAGGCCTTAGCCTCACAGATCTGGCATCTCAATGTTGTGCACACCGTCGTGGGGATCATGACCCTGTGGGGTCTCTTAAATGTCTTCAGTAGCACTTAGAGGCAGCTTGCCATTTCCCCTCTACAATCTCAAAAGACTTAGGGTGAATTTGTATCTCATTCAGGGGCCAGGCTAGGGTCCTGAATGCACACGTGCTGAGCAAGAAACAATGAGGAAAGAGAGGCAGGAATGGATCCCTGTCTTGGTTACCCAAGACCTCAGGCAGCCTGACTATATGGTGGGGGACAGAGAGTTTCAGGGTGGGATCCTCTCAGAGCTGGGCCTGGTCGCATGTGGAGGTCACCAAGACATGAAGGGACTGTGGAGTGGTCAGACTAGCCCCTGAGGAATCTCCTGAAGGCCAGGGACATGGTTTAGGGAAGTCAGGCATAAAGCCTTGTTATGTAGGTGGCAGCAGGGCCAGGTTTCCTTGCTGAGTAAGCCCTTGGCCCTGTGTCTTGCCTCACAGCTCCCATTGTTACATAGGGACTTTGCTGACTGAGTTTTCTGGTGGGAGGGTATTGTCCAGTCCATGCCCATGTCATCCTAGGACCAAACAAATTCCTCGAAAAAAAAAAAGATGAGGAGGGAAAAAAGAAGAAAATAGTCTTCATAGGATAGAAACGAGGTAGGCAGTAGGAGAGGGCTGCATCAAGGAATTAAGATTTGATATGTGAGTGGGGTTTTTAAGGGTGAGTCAGGGTTTACTGCTGGGAGTGGAATGGTGGTGTCTTAAGTGTGCTACTCCCAAGACTTTTCGTATCTACGAAAAGGAACGATTCCTTGTGTCATGTAAGATTCACAGGAGAGTAAGATGGGAGATGGGAGATGAACTTCCACTGCAGACTAGATATTGCAGTGGTCACAGCAGGGGTAATGCTGGGGGTAAAATCAGGAGTGAGGGAAGAATCCGTGTCCCATGGCAGGGTACGGACCTAGCACCATTTGGAGGCATCTTGTTACCTCACCCTGGTATTACTTTAAATAGAGTGTCTGTGGCTGAGCAGCCAGGCTTGGGGGATTGGGACTGGCTTACAAAGGCCAACTTGCCACCCATGTCTTCTTGGGTTCTGTTTATTAACCCTACCCACTGCCCCCTCAATGCCCTGATGACCACCCTGGAGCCCATATGAACTGTGAGCATTCTAGAAAGTTCTGGGACACTCTGACACCACCCTTCATGCTCCTCCTCTGCTTGGACTGTTCATTGGCACTCAGCCTTAGAGCTAGTGGTGTATGGTCCCAGGGAGCTCTGGCTCCAAGACAGAGATAGCTGTCATTGGCCTTCAGCAGAGAAGAGGCTCCAGCAAGGACCTCGTATGAGGACACTGGGGAAACTGAGGCTGAAACTTGAATTGCTGACATAAGCACCCAGCATTTTCTTGGAATGTCCAAGCCCTAGTGGTCACACAGTCTCCCAAAAGAGCAGTAGGCAGGTCCTGGGTAGGGAAGAGGCATGGTACCCACTGCAGCAGGAGAAGGTATTCAGTATGAGAAGGCAGCATGGCATTAGCAGGAAAGTCAGTCCCAGGGTGTCTTAGTCAATGTTCTGGCACTGTGAAGACACCATGGACAAGGTAACTCTTAGAAAGGAAGCATTTAATTGGGAGCTGGCTGACAGTTTCAGGAGCTTGGTTCATTATCGTCATAGCAGGGAGCATAGCAACAGGTAGAGAAGTAGCTAAGAGCTACCTCCTGATCCATTGGCAGAGATAGGCAGGCAAACAGATGGACAGACAGACAGACAGAGACTGACTGGGTCTAGAATGAGCTTTTGAAATTTCCAAGCCCACCTGACATACTTTCCCCAACAATACCACACCTGTTCCAAGAAGGCCACACCGCCTACTCCTTCTCAGTAGTGCCACTCCCTAGTGACAAAACATTCAAATAGATGAACCTATGGGGACTATTCTTATCCAAACCATCACATTCTAGTCCCTGACCCCCTTTGACTTATAAGTCATATCACAATGCAAAATGTATTTAAAATATCCCCATAATCTTTCACGGTCTTGACATTGTTTAAAAGTCCAAAGTCCAGGTCTCTTCTGAGACTCATGACAGTCTTAACTGTAACCCCCTGAAAATCAAATAAAAAAGAAGATCACATACTTGTCATGCAATGGCTCGGCTCCTTTTAGCTTTATTGACAACAGCACACTTCTCTCTTGGGCTGGCTCCACACCAGGTCTACGGCTCTCCTTGGCAGGTATCTCGTGACTCTGGCATCTCCAACATCACCTAGCAACCCTGACTTCATCTTCACAGCTGCACACAATGGCCTCTCTAAGCACCTGGGCAGGGACACCCTTGACACATGTCTGCCTCAGTGGAGGAGGGAGACTGCACATTGCCTTTCTTCTCATCTTGACTCTAAAGCCAGAACCAAGTGGCTGAAACTGCCAAGTTCTGCTGCTTGATGGGACTGGAACTTGGCTCCCTTGTTCAATTTCATTTGTACCCATTTTCTGTTGTTAATGGTTTCCTTCACTGCCTAATCTTTTCTTTGATTCCTTTTCACAGGTTGGACTCTTAGCTGAGTGCGGTCTTTCCCTAAGATCACCATTCCCTTTATTCCATTTAGCATTAGGCTTTTCTTTAAACTTATTTGCTTGTGCACCAGCTTTGGCTCCAGTGATACATTTCCTGGTGCTCCTTTTCTTCTCAGACTTGTACATTTTTGTATTTTTCCTTGCTCAGCTTGCTCCTGTTCAATATAGATATGCATAAGAATGACGACCAATAGCCATTCAACACACTCAGTACTAGGCTGTCTTGAATCTCCTCTACCAATTTAACCTCAGACAGATTTTTAGGACAAGGACAAAAAAAGAGCTACATTCTTTGCCAAATATCACACAAGATTGGTCTCTAGGCCACTTACTAATATTCTTCCTCTCTGAACCTTTTGATCTGGGCCATGATAATTCACATTGTTCTCTGCACCATTATCTTCCATGCTCCTACGTATTGGCCCATTAAACCCCACTTAAAGCATTCATCTGCTTTCCTAATCCAAAGTCTCAAAGTCTACATTCCCCCAACAAGTGGCTTGGTCAAGCCTGTCACTGCCATACCCCACTCCTGGTACCAACATCTGACTTAGTCACTGTTCTATTGCTGTGATGAGACACCATGACCAAGGGAACCCTTATAAAGGGAGGCATTTAATCTAGGGTGTGTGTTGATCCCATTGTGAGAGAATAATACCACTACTACAATTTTTGAACCAAATTCAAAGCAAACTTTAATTAAATGCTGGCCAGGATAGTGGACTCTGGTCAGATCCATTCCAGGGTTCCCAGAAAATGGTGACAAGTCACATTTTGCAGAGGGTTATAAAGGTTATAAACCCATAAGGCTATGTATTTCCCACAAGGTACAATAAGGAGCAAGCACATATCCAGATGTATTTGCTAGCTGCATGCCTTGCGCCTACATCCAGCCAGAGCATACATTCTGACGTATTTCCAGCCTGTGTACCTCCTGCCCACATGTAATCAAGCACGTGCTGTGCAGTTGGGTCAAGCAAACTTGTTTATGAGAGTGAAAACATGTGACTTGTTACCTTACATAAACAGTGGCCTCTAGTATTTCAGGAAATGTCTGTCTTTGGGCAAGAGGCTTACAAGTTAGAGGCACTTTGCTTCACGGGTCTCTTAGGCACAATAATTAAAACTTAAAACATAACTTTGGATCTCACATTTGTTTACAGTTTCAGGAGCTTAGTCCATTATGGCAGAGAGCAAGTTGGCAGGCAGGCATGGTGCTGACTAAGTAGCTAAGAGCTACATCCTGATCCATAGGCAGAGAGAGAATGGGTGTGTGCGCGTGCGTGCGTGCACGTGCATGTGTAAAGTCAGAGAAACAGAAAGACAAGATAGGGACTGGGCCTGGCATGGGCTTTTGACGCCTCAAAGCTCCCCCCTCCCCCCAGAGGCATACTTTTTCCAACAATGTCACATCTATTTCAACAAGACCACACCTTCTAACCTTTGTCAAATAGTATCACTCTCTGGTGACTAAGCATTCAAATATATGAGCCTATGGGTGACGGAGACTGCCAAACAGTAGGGCCTTCCTCCTGGACCCCAGGCTAGGCACAAACCATACCCAAACACCTGTTTTCACAGACAGATTCTTTATTAAGTGGGGAAGAAAAGTTAAAGTGGCTGCTTTCTGACTCAGACAGAACAACAGCAGCAAATGAGCTTGCAGGTATAATTTTTAAAAGGAGGAAAAGGGGTGGTCTGTGTTAGAATAGGGTAGGATGTGGTGCTAAAGGAGATGGGGACAGGGGAAAGGGGGCAGGCAGGTGTATTTGTCCCAGAGGGACAAAGGACTGCCTCTTGATAGAGATGACATATGAGCAAATGGCGGTTTATCAAGGTAAAGGGGGAAACACCGTGTTAGGATGAGGTATTCAGTTTTAATTTGGCATGTTAAGTAGGTGAGCCAAATGAGGCTCTTGATTGCCGGACTTTGGTATCATCCTCAGGAGGAGGTAGGGGCCAAATAAGAAAACAGACCTTGGTAGCTAGCTTTAGGTATATAATCTAATTTTTTTTTTAAAAAAAAAGAGTATGGTTTTATATTGTAGGATTAAGATATGAGGAAGTTTGGGGAAAAGCACTCAGATAAATCTGTATGTATGGTTGAGAACTTATGGTTGGTGTCTTAGGTAGGGTTTCTATTGCTGTGAAAAACACCATGACCACAGCAACTCTTATAAAGAAAAACATTGAATTGAGGCAGTAGCTTATAATTCAGAGGTTCAGTCCACTGTCATCATGGTGGGGAGCTTGGCAGTGTGCAGGCAGGCAGGCATAGTGCTGGTGCTGAGAGCGCTACATCTTACAGGCAATGGAAAGCAGGCTCTGTGTCACGCTGAGGGAAGCTTGAGCAAAAGAGACCTAAAAGCCCATCCCCACAGTGGCACACTCCCTCCAACAAGGCCACACATACTACAATAAAATCCAGTTATATTCGAACTACCACATTTTACTCGCTAGCCCTTATAAGCTTGTAATAATATCATAGTGCAAAATCCATTTAGTCCAACTTCAAAAGTCCCCGTAGTCTATAACAGTCTCACCAATGTTTAAAAGTCCAAAGTTCAAAGTCTCTTCTGAGACTCATGTAATCTCTTAACTATAATCCCCTATAAAATCAAAATAAAAAAAAAACTAGATCGCATACTTCCAATGTATAATGGCACAGGATATACATTACCATTTTAAAATGTAGGGAAGGGAGCACAACGAGAAAATATTGGACCCAAGCAAAACCAGAAACCAGCTGGGCAAACTCCAAACTATGCATCTCCTTCTCTGATGTCAAAATGCTCTTCAGATCTCCAACTCATTTCAGCTTTGTTGACTCCCACACAATTCGTTCTCATGGGCTGGTTCCACTCCCTGTTAGCGGCTCTCCTCGGCAGGTATTCCATGGCTCTGGCATCTCCACCTTCTTGGTTTCTCCAAGGCAATCCAGACTTTACTTTCACAGCTTCACACAGTGGTTTCTCTAGGCCTCCACTCGGGGACACCCCTGACATATGCCTGACCTCAGTGCCTTTCTCTGGGCATGAAGGCAAATTCCATAACCCATTTCTTCTATCCTTAGCTCTAAAGTCAGAACCACATGGCTGAAGCCGCCAAGTTCTTCTGCTTTGATGGGGATGGATCATGCCCATTGTTCAATTACATCTTCACCAGCTTTCTGTTTTTGATGGTTACCTTTATTATCTAAACTTAACTGTTCTAGAACTTGCTCTGTAGACCAGGGTGGGCTTGAACTCAGAGATCCACCAGTATCTGTCTCCCAGTGCTGGGATTAAAGGCATGCCACACCATACCCAACTCTAAGCTTTTCTTTAGTTCCTTTCCACAAATTGGAAACTTAGCTGGGTGGGGTCTTGCCTGATGTCACCACTCCCTTTATTCCTATTCTTAATCTGTTTATCTCCTTAAATACAGAATTTAGCTCTATTCTGCTTCCTGGTGCTCCTTTTCTTCCCAAATTTTACATTTTCTTTCTCCTTTCATTATAAATCTTCATCAGAGTTACCACTAATAACCACACAACAGAGTCTGTGCTACTAGGCTAGGCTGTTTTGAGAGTCCCTCTGCCAAGAGAATTAATACAAATCTCTTTACTTTAGCCTCAGACAGACTCTTCAGACAAGGGCAAAAAGCAGCCATATTCCTCACCAAAATATAACAAGAATTATCTCAAGACAACATATTCAAATTCTTCTCCTCTGAAACCTCTTGAGCCATTGCTCCCCCCACAGTTCAAATTACTCTTAGCACGGCTGTCTTCCATGTTCCTGTCAGTATGGCCCACTAAGCAGTGCTTAAAGCATTCCACTGCTTTCCTAACCCAAAGTACCAAAGTCCCAATTTCTCCAAACAAAAACATGGTCAAGCCTATCACAGTAATACCCCAGTCCCTGGTACCAACTCTGTCTTAGTTGGGGTCTCTAATGCTATGAAGGGACACCATGACTACAGAAACTCTTATAAAGGAAAACATCTGATTGAGGTGACAGCTTAGTTTCAGAGATTCAGTCCATTATCATCATAGCAGGGAGCATGGCAGCTGGGGGTCCGGCCGTGTGCAGCAGACATGGTGCTACACCTTGATCAGAAAGCAACAGGACATGGTCTCTAATCTATGGTTTTTAGCAAGACAGAGGGAATGGGAGAGAAGGGCAAGACCTGCCAAAGCCATGCTCACCATGCTCAAGCTGGCCAGAGTCCTTTCAGTGGGAGCTATTTTTATTCGAACCACCACACAGGGCATGTCTCTGTCCTAACAAACGCTCCCACAGATAGAAGGTGCCACCTGGAGCCCTTCACTCTGATGCTGTAGGACAACGGATAGAGTGTGGAGTGTGGTCCTGGGCAGAAGCTTGCTTCATTGCTATTTCCTTGTTAGACACAGGGAAACTGAGGCATAGGATGGGGAAAGACAACAAACTTATTTCACAGCTGGTATATGATTGGGTCAAAATACGGTTCTATTCCGGCCAGTCCCTGACCATACCCATTAGCCCAGCTGCAATTTGATCAAATAAAGAAGTTGGGAGCGAGGCTTTGGGGCCCAGAGCTGGATGCTAGGGCTGTGGACGAGGGGCATGGAAGCTGTAATGCCTGGTCAAGACTCTTTAAGAAAGGAATGTGGCGGTGTCTTGTCAACCATATGCAAATTTAAATGCCAGCCCCATGCCTACATGCAGCAGCAGTAGGGAGCTTGCTTATGCCCAAGGTCCCCTATCATGATTCCCAGCATCCACATTTCCCCTCTAGGGTGAGGGGGATAATCCTAGTCATGAGAGCTGCATGACCCTGACCGCAGTGCTTGGTCTCCCCAGCCTTAGTTTCCCCATCCGAGAAGGGGGCAGATGGATTGACATTGTCAAAGACTCTCTGTCCCAGCACCAGGCTGAGATGACGGTGGCAGTGCCACCTCTGGGGACAAAAGAGAAAGGTTGAAGCACATGGTTTCTTGTCTGAGGCCACCCATGTGACCTGAGTGGGCAGGGTGCCCAAGGGGCTTGCTGTGGGACTGTTGGTAACCCTGTCTCGTTTTACCACCCCAGGAGCTCCCTGGAGACCGGAAGCAGCCTCTCCACTGACCGATACAGGTACTGTCCTGCATCTGCGTCTCCTGTCTCAGGGCCACCAAGGCCGATGTTTTCTGAATGAACCTAGGATGGAGAGGAGGCCTTGGGAGTGGGGAAGAACTGACCCACTAGGAGCTTCACCTCCGACTTCGCTAGATAGATACCAGAGGTCCTATTGATGTAGCCCCTGAAAATACATACAATTTAAGTAGATCCCCCAAGCAAGGGCTTAGCCCAAGGCCTCCCCAAGAGCAGAATTGGGGTTCCCTGGAGGTCAGACTGTGCTGAGGCTTATTGCTGCAAGATCCAAGGCTGGGGTTCCCCTGAGGAGCAGCCTGCAGCAGGCAGTTCCCATGACAACCAAAGCTGGAGTTGGTGAGAACTGGGGATTTCCTTTGATTGGCAGTGTGCTGGAGGGCATGGCACTGCCTCTGTATGTTTCAGATCCCAATATTCTTACCCAGGGTCTTCAGAAAGAATGCACTTTTTTTTGTAACCAATAGAGATTGGATACTCAGCTGGGCATGCAGCTCAGTTGGTAGCATGATTGCTTAGCATGCAGAAGTCCTTGTTTCATCTCCTTAAATCAAGTATGGTGGTGCATATCTGTGGTCCCTGCACTTGGGAGATGGAGACAAAAGGATAGGAAGTTCCAGGTCATTCTTGCCTACACAGCAAGCCCAAGGCTAGCCTGGGCTACTTGAGACTTGCCTCAGAAACAAACAAAAGTTAAAACCCAAAATAGATTAGATATTGGGCAGAAGTGGTTCCGAGAACCGTGTGAATGAGTGTGTGTGTGTGTGTGTGTGTGTGTGTGTGTGTGTGTGTGTGTTGTGCTGTGGTGAGGTTGGGGGTACATCTGCACTATATTGTGTGAGTTAACGTAAGCTTTCTCATTTGGGGTTGTATTGTGAGCCATTCCCATGAAAGGGCCCAGTCTGCGCAGGGCTGAGGGTGAGGTGGGATGTGGCCACTAAGGAACTGGGCTTGTGGAAGAGAGGAAGCTCTTGTGGTGTAAACCCATCACTAGGCACACTAAGTAGTGCTGGATACCGTCAGGATACAGATGATGCTATATAGAAATATGAAAGTTGTGCTGGACAATTCCTAGCCCTTGTGTGTGCTCCCATTTCCAGAACTGGGCATTGCCCCCGGGATGTGAGGACTGGGTGTGACACACGTGTATTTACACAGTCCTGTACATGTGCACTCCAGTAACACCTGCTACTACGATGGGTTTATTTAGTGATACCCAGTGATATAGGACAGCTGTGGCCCTATGACAGACATTCTTGCTCAGTATGCAGCCAGGGAGGCACAGCTGGGGTCTCAGTCTTGGGGTCCTGGTGTTCATGCTGTCCCAGTCCCACACACATGAGTGACACACTTTACATACCAGCTCCTCGTGCACTTATCAGACTCTTACATACATGAGATCCAGAACATGAGATCCTCAAACTTGCCCATGGACTTCCACGCCCCAGTACTAGGGCATGCCAGGACCACAACCCACCTCAGGACATAGTCCATGCTCACACTTGGATACACTCACAGTTCCCACCCAAGGCTTGCTAAGGGTGCCCACATGTCTATGGGTATCCCTGGGCCCTGGGGGAAAAGGTTCAAGAAACTCTAGTGGGCATCAGAACCCTTGCCCTTTTCTTAAACCCAGTGGGGTCACTAAAAGCAGTATCTCCTCCTGCATGATCTCTTTGGCCATCTCAACAGACATGGGGGCCTACCAGAGGAAGGGCCATAAAGCTCTGGAGTGAAGGGGGAAGCGGGTGGATGGACTTCTTGACTCAGGGTGTGTGGGGCCCCCCACTGACTTGAGTATGACTGTACAGTTCTCATCATAGCCAGTCTGAGCTCTCTCCAGACCAGGCAGGGCCCATAGCCCTATTTGACCTTAAAGCCAAAACTACAGTGTTTCACTCCTTACAGTGTTCTGGGGGTCAGAGGAAGGCTCAGGTGGCTACTCCTCCTCTGGCCCTGGTTCCTGGGTACCCATGGGTGTCAAGCCCTTAGGACACCACAGCCACAGTCCCGTCACCCTTGCAGAGCTTCTGTGTGGCAGGGCCTGGCAGCAAAGGCACAAACTCTGCTTCTTAGTGTAATGTGTGGGGGAGGAGGATGACAAGGAATTGTGAAGGAAAAGAGTAAACGGCACAGAGTGACCAGAGAGAGGGTAGGGGCAGTGGTTCTGAGGAGGCTCAGTTAGCCAGCCTTGAGGCGGGATCCACATCTCTGCTAGAAACAACTAGTGCAAAGGCCCTGAGGTAGAGCATGTTCAGCGTGTTTACAACACAGCATTGAGGCAGTTGCTAAGTGACATCTGCTGGAGTCTCTGCCACCTGGCTGCGACATGGGACCTGCTTTGGAATCCTCACAGCCCCCTTAGATCTGCTAGAGACAGCTCAGTGTGCCCATTCTACACATGAGCAAGATGGACCCAGAGAAATCTGGTCCAGAAACACTGGACCAGATCTGTGACTCAGACCCAGGGCTCCACTGCATCCCTCCTGCCCCCGGCCTCTGTGGCCTTCTTAAGTGGCAGAGGTCTGCAAGTTCCTAAGAAAAGCATGTTCCAAGCTCTGGTGGAGGGGTGTCACATGCTTGTCCCTGCCCCACCCCACAAAGGTTCTGAAGGCACTGCAGCCTGGGAAATCAGAAACAAAGGTCCCGGCCAGTAATTGCCTCCTTTCACAGGCATAGCCAGCTTCCTCTGCCATACACGTGAGAGGGAAGCCAATGTCCTTGTCCCGGGGAGGGGGGGGGTGGCACTCTGGGTGGGGGAGGGGAGACAGCCTAAGCCACCTTGGCAAACAGGCTCATCTCTCAGGCAGATGGCTACCTTGCTTTCCCTGCCTGCCCCCAGCTGTCCTGCTCACTCATCAGCTCTGAGAATGCTGGTGTAACCCTTCCCCTTCCCCAGCTGTGGAGTTCGCTCTGGCCCCTGCAGCCCTCTAGCCCAGTAGCCCCAGGGACCCACTCCCTAGGTTCTATCCACTATGACAGATTGGTGACACGTCATGTCATCTCTGGTTAAGAATATCTCTTCTAGCCACAGAGCTTGCTGGTGGCTGCAGGTGAAAATGCCCCGCCTTTGTACAGTAAGAATCTCCACTCTGCGCCTAGGAGCTGGATCTTCTGGTTCAGGATGTACAGAGCTCATGTGTAAGACATCAGGTCTCTCCTGGCTGCTGGACTCGGGACTCTGTGGATACATCTTGAGCGCAGAATGTTTCCTGAGCCTCTGTAGTTGGTAGTTGGTAGATTTCAAGCCTGAGGTGGCCAAGTGAGTGTGGCACTTTGGAAAGTCCCTTGGGTTCTGAGATTGTCCCCGTTGCCATCTAAGGTCCTCACACTTGCCACTGCTGATGGTGGAGCAGCTGCTGGTGCAGACACTGATGGAAAGATGTGATCCCTCTTGGGGGAGGGGGCACTCCAAGCTGTGGGTCAGACATGAAGAGGCCGGCATTCAGGAGGAATCACACATGGGGGGCAAGAGAAGCTGTGCTGCTTTATTGGGACATTTGGGAAGGTAAGCATCTGAGAAATAATGAGTGTATGATCTGGTATGTGGCACTTCTAGCAGAGGGAACCCAGCACAGAACTAGAAGGATGTATCAAGGGGAAATGGGGACAGCTAGGCAATGTATCCGGGTATCAGAGGGGTCAGACAGATAAGCAGAGTCCCTGAGAGCTGCTTGGTGAGGGAACCCTATCTTTATTCTGAGTGCAGCAGGGGGCTCATGCTGGTGTCTGGAACTAAAATGATTTATTAAGGTCCCTGGCTGGTATGTGAAGAATAGGCCACTGGGGTTGGTAGTCAGTAAGCCAGCTTAAGGGCAGGGAAAGGGCAGGATTCGGCTTCTGGCCTATAGCTACCAGGCCTCATGGCCTTCAGAGTCCCCAACTCAGCCCTGAAAACAATGCTTCTGTTTGGCCGTGGCCCCTCAGCCCAGCCACTGCCCTCCCACCCTCCCTCATTAGCCACAGGAGTCTCTTCCAGCAGCCAATGAACGGCTGTCATTGCGGTTCCATTTTAGATTTTATCAATGTGTCCCTGTCGCCTGGGCAACGGTGCTGGCGGCCTTGTCAGTCTTTCCTACTGCCTTTCAGAGCCCAGTTACTCCCACCGTGTGGTTACATGGTGAGTTTTCAGTCTTGCAGGCCAGGCTGGGATTCCGCCACATGTAATTTATGTGGCAGCGGAGGGCAGTGTCCGTCAGTCACCTGGACCCCTCCCTCACTGCTCCCCCTGGGCCTGCCCCGTCCCTGCCACTCAGTCAGGGCAGGTGGGTGGACACTGGCTTGCCATCAGAAGTGGCCTAGTTGGAAAAAGGGCTGGAAGAGCAGCTGCAGAAGCCGTCACTCTCAGGCTCCTCAGGAAGATGGGTTGGGGGCCCCCACAGATCAGCATAGCCAGGGATGCCCTGGTTTGCTCTGGGGACCCCAAAGGGAGCCCCCAGAAGCACTGGGCACCAGAGACAGCAACAGCGTGAGCCTGCCCTGTGAGAGCGTGCACGCGGATGAGCTGCAGGCTTTTGTGCTTGCTGCTCTTTGTATTGGAGGCGCGCACTGTGTGAGCTGCACCAGGCAGAGCTGGGCCATGTGAGTGGGGGCCCGCAGCAGGGATCAGCAGCCAGGCCTCCACCTCCCAGCAGCCCCTTGCTGTGTCTTTCTGGAGATACCACTACAGTCCGCTAGAGACTGGAAAGTGAAAATGCTCAAGTTCAAGGCCTTCTGCCTGGATTACTGGCAATTCCTGTGCCTGCAGCCGCTGCATGGGGCCTATAAAAGGTAAGCAAATCCTCCTCTACAAAGGGCCTGGGTCATGAGGGCAATGGGTCCTAGAAGGAAAGTTCACCCTGCATCTGCCCAGCTACAGGACTGTCTTATCTCAGCTCAGGATCCCCGCCACTGGGCCAAGAATGTCAGTGGACTTAGTGTGGTCCACTCTGCAACTCGGCTTAACTCCCTCTCCTCTCCTCTCCTTCATGCCTGCCATACCTGCAAAGGTATGGCTCCTTGACTGTGCTAGGGTGCAGCACTGCTCAAAATTCTTGTTGCTGGGTCAAGCCAGGGAGCCGGTGAGGTGCTGTACAGGTCTGACTCCCAGGAGGCCAGTGATGGGAGCCAGGAGTTCCTAGCCTGTAGCCACACTCTGTCCAGTAGCAAAGGCTGCTGTGACAAGTGCATTTGATTGACTACCACTCAGCACAGATCTGCCATGGCAGGTGTGGAGGACACCTGACCTGGAAATCAGAGGACAAAGTTGAAGCGTCTTCTCTCCAAGTGCCACCTGGGGCACCTGGGGTAGTTTTCCTCTTTGAGCCACAATTTCCCCGTCAGCAGGGATTTGGACCTGATGCCACTGTAGTGAGTAGGATTTGAGTGTTGCTTCCTGGAGTGACAAGGACTGCAGAGGCTGCAAGCCTGTGTGTGTGTGCGCGTGTGTGCGTGTGTGTTTCTAAATGGATAACTGTGTGAGAGTGGCTGTGTGTATATATAGGAGGGATTGTGAGTTTTTGTGTATATCTGTGGAAAGTATATATAGTGTAAATGTGTGTGTGTGTGTGTGTGTATTTGTGTGTGTGGTCTTCATGCACACCTTGTTTGAGTCACTCATGCTCTGCAAAAGAGAACTGTGTGTGGCCATGGCAGGGTCATCTGAATGACTGTAGTTACAGACTCTGAGGAACAAACTATTTCGTCTACTCTGGGGAATTAGTTTTTCCTGATTCACACTCTGTGAAGTCCACGGCCATTAGTATGCATGCAGTTCTGGGAAAGTGTGGTAGCTTCGCTTTCACTCCCAAAGGGCTTTTTTGGAGGAGGCGCCTAGGGTCCCACAGCCACCATAGAAAGGAAGTCCCCATACTTGGGTGAGTGCCAAGCAGTGAGGCCCATCCTGCATCTGATTACGCCAGCTATATTAGCACTAGGTGCTCATGCCAGGGCCTTAGCACACACAGAACACACAGCTGGAGAAACTTTTGTCTCTCAGGTTCTGTGTGTAGCCCTCCAGGACTGGATGCCCTCTGTCCAGGAACACCTGTGCCCGATCCTCACTGTGTGTGTGTGTGTGTGTGTAACATTATTATACTCTTGTTAATCTCCGCAAGAAAAACTCAGAAAGCCCTTCATGAGGGTGATTCAGGACAGACCCAAGCACAGACCCATGCCTGAATGCCTGAGGATTAGAACTAGGTCTCTCTGCCCTCAGCTAGACTGTTATCTATAGCTTCAGACCATATCGATGCCAGGGCTGTGAGGCAGGCAGCGGAGCAGATCCTGTCAGTTGGAGAAGGTATGTGGTCAGAGTCCTGGCAGAGCAGAGGGTCTGGGTCTGAGCGGGGGTTTCCAGAAGTGACCTTTCATGGCATAGGCCGTGTCTGAAGGGCTATGCTGGGAATCCCAGCAGAAAAAAAGGCGTAACATGAGACAAACCTAGGGACTTTGAGAAAGCATGGGGTCTTTAGGACACGAGAAAAGCCACGGGACACCAGGTCAACGTGTTTTGCCCTAATCACTGGAGAGCCCACTAAGGATCTTGGGTGTGGCAAGCCCAGGTTTCCACTCAGGACAGACCAAGCCAGCAACAGCCCCTCCCACCCATCTGTGCCCTTTCCTCCAGGGCTCCCAGCCTGCCAGGGGAAACCCACTAACAAGCTTTAACACTGAGGCAGGAATGGACAGCTGCAAGACTCTGTAGCATGCGGGAGGCCCCCAGGAGGAGCTGGGAAGGCTTACTGCTGGCCATGATATCTGAACTGTGCCTGGGGGCAGGCGTTGGATTTGGTTGCCAGGACAGGGCCTGCCCCAACACTGAGCAATGCCTGTGTATTTAGAGTAATCAAAGGCTAGGTGAAAGCATTGGGGAAATTCAGGGAATGAGGTTACAAAGAAAGGCAGGGTGATGGTGTAAATGCTGAGGCCCAGACACCTGCTGCCTGTGAGACTCCATTGTAGGCACTGACTTTCAGTACTGACCCCATGCAGTGGGGGATGGGCACATCCCACTTTCTAGGTGAAAAAACTGAGGTACAGGGGAGAAATACTTTGGCTTTTGTTACAAGACTGGTCAGGAGTAGTCATAAGGTAAGCACCCTGTTGAGCCAGAGAAGTCCCTTGAGCTCGCCTAGAGCTGGTGGCTATCCACTGTGGTGAGCACCGTGCCCAAGCAGGAGTTTAGTCCTCTTTCCATCCACTGCTGACCACAGCCATGAGGGTGTATCAGCAAAGTGGGCAGGAACTTTGGATTCGGCCGGCTCCCGCCTGGCCAAGAGCTTTGGAAAGTCTTTTCCATTTTCTAATGCTCTTCTAGCCATTCTCTAAGGTGGCCAGGTCTGCTGAACCCAGCTCTAGACGCGTTGGGAGACTAGGGAAAAGTGCGGGAAAGTGCTGGAGGCTCTGGACTACTGCACAGCCCCAGGGGCCCTCCTAACAGAGGCTTTGAGCACAGCCACTTGGCATTTCGCCGGATGCCATATTTCCTTGTTTAAAACTGCAACCCAAAACTTAAAGAGTATGAAAAGGGTGTTGTGCAGACAATGCATAATTAACCACTTCTAAACACAGGGTGTGCCAGGCTCCCTTGAAGCTGTTAATTATTCTTCATTAGTGATCTTAAATTAATGTAGACTGATTCTGGAGCCCCGCCAGTGGCTGGGCCTGGTTGGAGCTTGTGACTTCTTTCAACCAGAAGCCATATCGAACTGTTCAGGAATGCCTCTGTTTTCTGCTGCTGGGGTGGGGAGCTATAGACTCTCTATCTGTGATAGGAGCAAGGACTTTCTGGCTGGCCAGATCTGGGGGTACTGTTAATGAAATAAAGCAGATACGGAGAAAACAGAAGAGCTTTCTGTCCTTTGGCTTCCATAGGATGGTCCTATGTGTGCTTCCAATTCTCATCCTACCTGCATCCTAGAACCAGGCCCCAACAGGACCTCAGGTCAGTAGCAGGAATTTCCAGGCATGGTTTGGTAACTTGACCATTACAAAATATGGGTTTCTACATTTTGAACTTGATATACAGAACACTATGTTCTGCTATTTGCTTTAAATGTCTTATGGTAAAAATATGTAACAATAAACCTGATATTAAGACAAATGAACAACAACAAAAAAAATATTGAACCTAGTGGCAGGGCACACCTTTAACTCCAGCACTCAGGAGGCAGAGGCAGGGAAATCTGTGTGAGTTCCAGGCCAGCCTGGTCTCCAGAGTTCCAGGCCAGCCAGAACTATAGGCAAGACACTGTCTCAAAAACAGTTTCCTTGTTTCATTATGCTGCCAAAGCTGGCCCCAAACTGGGCCCAAAACACCCTTCTGCCTCAGCCTCCAAGTACTAAGAACAAAGATGTATACCACTGAGCCCAGAAAAAGCCACCATGGTACCCAGTTCACTGTGCTCCATGGAGCATTTTCACACTTGTGCAGCCATTCCATCATCCGTCTCTAGAACTTTCCCAGTTTCCCAAATCAAAACTCTGTTGCCATTAACACTGATCCTCATCCCCTCCCACAGCCCCACATTGCTACTTTCTATTTCTAGGGAGCCCCCTCCCAAGTATTTGTCCTTGAGAGACTGCTCATCTCACTCGGTGTACTATCTTCAAGATCCGTCTGTGGTCTAACACATGCCACAGCTACCTTCCTTCCTAACGCGGAGTCTACTGCAGTTGTTCCTGCCTTGGAGATTATAAACAGTGCCGCTGAATGTGGGCATGCAAATCGCTCTATAAGTTGTGACTTGCTGCCAGGCCTGGAAGTGAATTCAAGTCCCAGCATTTGCGAGGTAGAGGCAGAGACGGGGGGGCGGCGGCGGCGGGGGGGGGGGGGGGGGGCGGTAATGCAAGTTCAAAGCCAGCTGAGGATGTGTAGGGAAACTTTGTCTTTAAAAAAAAAAGATGCAATTTGCTTTGTGTATTCCGTATTTTAAGGTTCATTTACTCAATACTGGGGAGAAAATTCCTCATGTGTACTAGGCAGGTGTTCTACCACTGATTTCTAACCCAACCCATTCATTCAATGCTTCACTGGTCAGATCCATTGTGTTGCTATTCATGGTTCCCCTCCATTCATGTTTGTCGGTGTATTGGATTCTGTTACACAGATAGCCCCATGTTCAGAGTTACAGTCAAGGCAGTGATGCATTCTTGCTTGTGCTTCCTGGCTCCTGAGGATGTGTGCAGGACATACTGATGTCATACTTACGCCATCAGTGTGTGAGTGATCACCTTCAACTTTGCTGAGCTTAGCAAGGCCACTTGCTAAAGTAGTTGCGACAGCCCGTGGGTGAGAGTTAGCTCCACATTCTTGCTAAACTGAGTATTAAAAGCCTTGTGATGTTTTTATTGTAAAAGCTAAGAGAAAAGGTGAGATGTTTTTATTGTAAAAGCTAAGAGAAAAGGTGAGATAAAGAGGTGTGTCAGCTGTGTGGAATAGCCCCCGGGACTTTCAGCATTCAGCAGTGTGGAGTAGTGTCCCTCACCTAAGCTTGGTGAGTTAGGGTCACTGCTTCAGCTGTGGGATTCCAGTTTCCCAGGAGAGGAACTTCAAGGGGGACCCTACCCTGTCATGGCTGGCCTTGTAGCCTCTCCTTCGAACACTCTGGTTAGGGGAATGAGCTTATAACGTAACAGTGCTCTACTTCCTTCCTGAAGCCTGGACTTCACAAGTCAGAACACTAACACCTAAGACTGCTCCCCAAACCACGGCATCATACAGGGGCTCAGAAGGCTCATGGGGCATGGCTGAAAAAGGAGAGCAGCAGGACTGTGAGGGAGCACAGGCACCTCCAGCTCACCAGATCTCAGATCTTGACTCCCACAGGGGAAGTTCTGTCCATCAGGACGGGGGCAGCCCGAGGGTCCATTCAGACTCATGGGAATGCATGCAACCCTTTGATGGTATGAACTCTCTTCCTGTCACTGAGATGCAGCTCTTGTGTTTGTGCTGCCTCAATGAATGACAGCCTGTCTAGTGAATACCGCTATGGTGGACTTACAGCTTGGTAGAATAGAACTTGCCTAGAATGTCCAAGGCCAAGGTTCCAAGGTTCCATCCCTCAAACTGCATGACAGGTATAAGGGTGTTACCATAAAGAAGAAAATAAGGGGGCTTAGAGAGATGGCTCGGCAGTGAAGGGTGCTTGCTGCTCTTTTAGAGGACCTGAGTTAAGTGCCCAACACCTATGTGGGGAGGCTCACAATAGCTTACAGTTTCAGAGGGTAAGTCCATGACCATCATGGTCAGAAGCAGGGCAGCAGGCAGGAAGACATGGCACTGCAGCAGTAACTGAGAGCTCACATCTTACCTGCAAATTGGAGACAGAGAGAGTCAGACTGGGCCTGGCGTGGGTTTTTGAAACCTAAAAACCCACCCTCAGCTACAGACCTCCTTCAACAAGTCCTCACACCTTCTAATCCTTCCCAAAACAGCTCCACCAACTGGCAGCAAGCACTCAAATATATGAGCCAATGGGAGCCATGCTCATTCATACTACCAGACACACATACACACAGAGACAAACAAATGTGCACACACATACACATGCAAATTTTGTAAAACATGCCAAAAAATAGGAAGAAGGAAAATAAGGCAGTGATGTGGTTGGTTCCCCATATTTCAGGCCAGAAAGAAGACTGAGAGCAGAAAGAATAAGTTACTTCCCTGATGTCACAGAGGTGGCATGCAATCAGTTTACCCAGGCAAGGCTGCTTTACTCATTATCCATGCCAATTAAAGCTTCCTGGCTCATGTGATATTGCTGTTGCTGTGGCTACATAACAAATTAATGCAGAGCCATTGGTTTAAACCAACGTTTCTTTTCTTTTGAGCAGGGATTTTGTTCTATTTACTGTCCCTTGGGGCATTTTGAGGCCTGGAGTTAGATTCCTAGAAGCACCCCTGACCTCATCCCCACCCCTCTTTTGCCTTTTTGGGCCTCTCCCTGTGATCCAGGCTTCCTCACACCTTAGAGTCTGTTATAAAGGGGTGACTGAGAAGAAGAGCCCAGTAGGATCTGTGTGGTCAGACCTCAGAAGACACCTTCATCACACTGCACTGTCACAAGGCCATGCCCACTGTAGGAGGGCACAGAGACTCTGTACCTCCTGACCTGGATCAGGGTTCTGATGGAGCCCGTGTGGTAGAAGGCAGGTGGTGGGAGTTTTTAGAGTCAGCCATGGTATCACAGTAAGTGACTTTTTTTGTTTTTTTATTTTGTTTTTTGAGACAGGCTACCTGTCCTGGAACTAGCTCTTGTAGACTAGGCTGGCCTCGAACTCACAGCGATCTACCTGCCTCTGCTTCCCCAGTGCTGAGATTAAATGCATGCACCACCACTGCCCAGCTTCAAGTGACTTTCTTACCATGATGTTCAGGGCCCTGAGATGAAATGAGTTTAGGAAAGTTGCTGATGGGGAGGAAGGGAAAGGGTACCCAAGACCCAGATGGACCTCAGCAAATGCAGGTGCTCGTATCAGTGAGGTTCTACATTCAGACCAAGGTGATTACTGAGGAGAGAGATCACTTCCTCCAAGAAAGGGAAGATGCCAAATTATACTTCAGAGCTGGGAGCTGGGAGAGGGCTTACCAGGCTCATAAGAAAGGCAGTATAATCAGGCAGTGGTGGTGCACGCCTTTAATCCCAGCACTCAGGAGGCAGAGGCAGGTGATCTCTCTGAGTTCCAGGACAGCCAGAGCTATTATATAAAGAAACCCTGACTTGAAAACAAACAAAAAAAAAAAAACAGCAAAAACAAAACAAAAAAAAAAGGCTACAGGCAAGGAAGGGAACAGAGGGTCACGGAGCCATTTGGGAGTTGGGGACTTAGCAGGAAGTTAGAAAAGTGAACTGGAAGCCAGGGCACAGGAACTCAGCTCTGGAAACTCAAATGCAGAGTCACAGCTCTGGAAAGGCCTGCGTAGCCATGTTTCTTCTCTTGGCTGAGTAAGTCTCAGGATAGTGTGATTATTGGTGCTCAGGCAGTATCCCACCACTTGGTGCACTGGAACAGAAGTAGGAAGGGGCCTCCAGATTCCCCTTGACTCCATAAATGACAGCCTTCTGGCTTTTGTACAGTAACCCTGCTCTATGTGGGAATCCGGAGTCTGCTCACTAGGGCTGAGGAGGGTTCTGCAGGAGGAGTCTGCTGCAGGGCAGTGAAGAATATTTCGGGCTCTTGCCAGCTGCCCTCCCATTTCAAGCACTTTGGCCAGACTTTTGACCAATATGTGTTGGAAGTGGGGGCGTGGGCAGGTGGGAAATTCAGTAAAGGGTCATCTTGACTGACCTGCCAGGGACTGGGAAGAACTATTGTCCCAGCTCCAGCTTAATGAAGGAATACAAGATTGGCAAGGGTGGAGAGGGGAACCCATGTCCTCTGGAGACACAAGGTCTCCTGGCCTCTCTAGTCGTACCAGCTTACCCAGTGATACACGGAACCAGTCTCTGGGGTGAGGCACTGTGGGCCAGGCCAGGTTCTGGAACTGTCCTCTGTGTTGGCAATTTCACTGTGGTAGTGAGGTGGAAAGGTGGCATTGTATTCAGGGAGACCTGACGCATGGGGATGCTGTTTGCAAGCCAAGACCTCACTGAGTTACCACAAGAGACACTTTGTTGCCTTTGACCATTGCCAAGTTGAGCAGCGGGAAGATCATGCCAACCCAGATGCCCCGCTGGTGCAGAGAAGAACCCTTCTCCTGTTGGGGCCTGTTGTGTATTGAATTGGCATCCTCCTAACTTCTCGTATAGGGGTCATAACTCCAACTCCCTTAGAATGTAACATGGTTTGGAAATCAGTAAAGGGGACTTTTGCCTGCCTGCCCATCAGCTGGAATGTCATCATTTTCTTGCCTTTAGATGCTGACTGAACCATGAACTCTTGGTCCTGCTCTTGTCAGTTGTGTGATGTTGTAAGTGGGTCAGGGGATGGGTGAATGCATAGATACACAAGGGTATAGACATATACATGTGCATATAAATATAATTGTGTTATACTGTCTACAAAGCAGGGAGAGAGGTTGCAGAAGAAACAGGCTCTTCTGGCACCTTGGTTTGAACTTCCTCAGAACTTGGAAGAAAGGGGTTTTTATATCAACCTCCAGGCTGTCCTGGAGCAGGGTCATTATGAAGAGCAGAGCCCTGCCTCTTTTCCTCCTGGAATCAGGGAAGCCAGAGATTGAGGGGCGACATCCAGTACCCACCTTGTGGCAGAAAACAGGAGGGTAAGGAAGACCGAGAATGGGGCTCATCCTCCCAAGATACTTACCTCCCACCCCCAGGATAACAGTGTTGCTTCATTAAGGGGCTGGGCCTGCAGGGCCACAGTCACTTATTCCAGCCCCCTACACTATTGCTCTGGGGTTGGGACATGGACTTGGGAAACATATTCAAGCCATGGTACAGTCCTTCCAAACTTGTCCCAGGCCTCCGTCTCACTCTATGAAATGGGCATGAGGCCCCATCTCCAGTTTATGCTGAGGCTGTGGAGCATGGGGCACGTATACAGTCCCAATAAGCACAGAGTTCACGTGCCCTTGTGTGTGCAGGCAACGGGGAGACGGTAGAGCGTTTGCCCAAAAATGGAATTTAGGGGGGATGCCAAAATACCCAGCCACCAAGTAAACAACACCATGGATTGAAGCAAGCACAAGCTGTGGTTTGTCTCACCACCCTATCATTGTGTAACAGGAACAGTCAAGAGGCCACCAGAGTCCAGGCCTGAGGCCCTGTGTGCCTGTAGGACTGGCTTCTGAGGATGATGGTGACATGTGAGCAGATCCATAGTGTAGGCTGTTCAGAGCTTCACTAACTCAGTTCCCTGACTCAGAGCATGAGAAGCACCTTGGTGAGTAGTATATAGGGGTGCATAGTACATAGAGGTATGTGGTACATGAGGTATGTGGTACCTAAATGTGCACAGTATAAGAGATATGTGGTGTCTGGGTGCTTGATCTACAGGCATGTTATGAGGGTGCACATTTTCCTTATGCATCAGACTCCAGTGGACCCAAATCATGTTCTTGCTGACCCTAAGCTGATCCATCTATGTCCTGCATGACCAGGAAGACAAGCCACAAGGAGGGTTCCTTGTGCAAGGCTATCCATCTCCATAGGACCAGTTGACTGTTCTCTTTGGAAGGCCACTCTGGAAATGCACGCTGCCTTTAATATTTGTGTGCTTGGTAGACAGGAATTGGAAGGGGGCATGTCACTAGGTCAGCTGACAGCTCTCCTGAGGTTCGAAGAGGAGCTGGCCTCCTTGAATCAGAACAAATGTCCTGCTGTGATTATGTCCTAGTATGTTCTTGCTTTTGGAAAGACAGCAGTAGGGGCTTAGAGTGGCTGACTGACTCTCAAAGGTTGAGTGTACGTGTGTACATGTTTACGTGTGTGTGCAACAATGATTCATGCTAAAGCATATGGCAAAACATTGTCCAGGGAGAGAACCCAAGAGGAGCTGCCCTGGGGCTAAGCTTAGCCCTGAGTCTTCTTGCAACTTTTTTGATGCACTTTAAAAAGCTCACAGTAGAGGGCCAGCAGCACCTGCTCTCACTCTAGATGCTGCTGGAGCCCTAGGCCTCACACCTCCTCTCTCTCAGGAAGCCCCAAGGCCTCCCTTGTCACCTTGTCTAAGGTAGTGCCACTGTCCACTCCCCACCCATATCACTCTGCTTTGTTTTCTTGGTTGCCTTCTCCACCCTGGCAAGATACCTAACTTGGTTGCTTAGCACCTGTGTCTTTTGTCCACCATTTCCTGATGTCAGCTCCAGGAATAATGGATGAGTTAACTAGTCTAGGTCCAGAACCCGGAGTCTGGTCCTACCCTTGCCACATGTCCTGCCCTCATGAGAACCTTGGTGCTGTCGTCTGTACCCAGCTAGGAAGCTTTTGAGTTGTACAGAAAGCTCTCAACTGCTACAGAGGAGTCTCCCGCTAAACCTTCTCTGCCACCTGACAGGCTACTTCAAGCTCCTCAGCCAGGTTAGGATGGCCCTTTCCCTGCCTTTGGCTGGTCACTGCTGTCTGGTCAGCAGAAGGTGTGTGACCTTCTAGGAGATAGCTGTGATCATGGTCATCAGCAGTGCACGGAGGTGGCTATGGTCAGGGAAGTCAGCAGCACGTGAAGGTGGCAATGGTCCAGTCAGCAGCACGCTGGCAGGAAATGTATCTGCTGAAACTCAGTAGCATCTTCTAGTTTTCGTGGTAACCTTCTACTTGCAGCAAGGATACTAGTTTTTCCACTGAGAGAAGGGAGGTAATGTAGTAGGCTTTCTTGAACGGCCAACCCCCAAATCATGATATGGAGACATTATCAATTATGAATGCCTGGCCTTAGCTTAGGCTTGTTTCTAGCTTTTTTTTTAACTTAAATTAACCCATTTCTATTCATCCATGTGCTGCCCAAGGCTCATTTACCTCATCTATGTACTGTCCATCTTGCTTTTCTGCTTCCTCCACGGTTGGCTGGCTGTTCCCCAGCTGGCTGGCCTCTGGATGGCTGACTCTCCCTTTCTCTCTGCCTGCCAGCCCCACCTATGCCTCCTCTGCCTAGTTATTGGCCATTCAGCTTTTTATTAGACCAATGAGATGCCTTAAGCAAGCAAGGTAAAACAACAACACATCTTTACATAAGTTAAACAAATGCAGCATAAACAAATACAACACATATTTGCATGGTTAAACAATTATTCTATTCCACAACATTTTCCCTTTTTTCTAAATAAAGAGAAAAATTTTAACTTTAACATAGTAAAACTTTATACAGTAAGAACAATTATCAAATAGGAATTACATTTACAATATCCAGTTCATTTGTATTTAGCAAATTCAGAGAAAATACTCCATTATTTCCCTTATCTTGGTGAGTCCAAAGTTTTGTACCTCATTTATCTTTTAACATAACTGAGGAAAACTGTAACTGTAACTATCTAGTCGTCAACTCCATCAAAGACTCCAGAAGGATATAATATTACCTGAACAAACAGGAAGTACAGTGCAAACCACTTCCAAAACTTCAGAAATGACAGACATCTGGATGTCTTAGGCAGTCATCCAGGGTTCCTCTGCAGTGTTGAGGCATCTATCATCAGCTTACAGGCCTAGAATATCTGGCAGACTTTTCTATGAAGCAGAAATTTTGAAGGACTGTTCTACTTTGTCTTGGCAAAGTTCAGTAGTCACTTTCCTTTGTGTCCTGCATGTCCAGTTTGGACAATATACTGTCAGCAGTATAAGGACAGTTTCTTGCCCAAATGACTAGCTTCACCACAATGAGAGCACACTCCATATGGAAGGTTCTTCAATGTCCATCACCCTTTTATGAAGTATATTGGTACTGCCAGGAGCAGACGTGTCTCACTGTCATGAAAAGCCTTAGGTTATTAAACATCTTAAATGTCATATTCTGTAGGTCTCTGAAGCATTTGAAGATCACCTATCTATCTAAAATATATCTATTTAACCTTGAACATAACCTAACCTAACTCCAAGTTTGATTATTATAGATGAATAACTACTAACCTGAATTTCTTAATTATACATTACATTTTAAAATGAGCTGCAGATACACAGTGCCTCAAACATGAGTAGAAACATACAGTATAAAAAATAACTCAAATTTGTTTTTTTTTTTATTTTTTGGGTTTTTCGAGACAGGGTTTCTCTGTGGCTTTGGAGCCTGTTCTGGAACTAGCTCTGTAGACCAGGCAGGCCTTGAACTCACAGAGATCCGCCTGCCTCTGCCTCCCGAGTGCTGGGATTAAAATCGCCCGGCTAATAACTCAAATTTGTATCAATATACCAAAGTCCATACCAATGTAAAATATTTGAGGTTAATAGTTGTCTTTTTTTAATCCTATATTCCTATAACCCTCTCTAAATATTAACAAACATCCATGACCCACCAAATGACCACAAACCACCCTATCTGCTTCTTGAGAATGTAGGGCTTGTGTTCTCTAGACTGCTTTCTGTTGTCTGGGGTCATCTTTAGGTAACCCTGAGAAAACTGAGATAATGGTCTAGTCCTGGGAAAACTAGTTGTAACATTTGTTGTCAGTCTCAGAGCTGTTCCCATGCAGAGGGATCAGTGTATACGTCACCTGTCTTGTAGTTTTCCTTAGTTTATTATTTTATGTCTGTAGCCAAGATTTTCAGGTCTCCTCTGCTCAAACCTGATCTCTATTAAACTTAAAGGAATCCACAGCCTTTCATTTCCTGTGGAAACAATAGTATAACCCCTGTCCCAACACAATTTAAAGACTTCCAATTTAAAGACACACCTAGAGTATCCAGACTGGTTTAATTTAGCAGTACCTTTTACAATCCATTGTCTCCAGCAGCTGTTGTTCACTTATCAGCATTCAAAAACTTTAAAGTCAGCACAACACCATACATATGGTTGTGCACCATGTGTACACAACACCAGATTCCATGTGTATTTCCCATCTTTATATTGTCTTTTTCTTTCATATTACTTTACTCTCTCTTTAAAGACTTTATTATTTTTTAACTATTTTTTTCTGTGACTATCTATACCCATTTTTTCTGACTGCCTGTACCCATTTTCTTTTCTTAAGCACCTAAGCACATTTTTAAGCACACTATAACCTGTTGAGAGTCTTAAACTCACCTTACATCTTTGTGCTGCGGCTGATTAAGCCCCGCTTGGATCTATGAGAACCGAGCTTTATAATGCACAGGCCTGGCTGAGAGCTGCATTTAACCGCCCCAGCTCTAGGAAGTTGGTGCTTTCGCTGTAGCCAACATTTTTACTTAGCTTCTTGTTTCTGCTTAACGTGCCAGCTGCTCAAGTGCTGAACCGCGCCTCTGTACACTGCGCGCACCGGGCCACTAGGAAGCCATGTCATTGATTTCTCAGTCCCACATAGAAATATTTTTAAGTTGGGAGTGTCACCCTAGCCCCTGGCATCTATCCCAGCCCCCTAGCCTGGGAGTTGATTTGGTCTGGACTCCAAATCCCACCATGCCAGGTCCCACAGGGTATGTAAGTGAGCTCCCAGAAGAGGAACACGTGATCCCAGGTTTGCAGTGTTCTCCAGTTTTTCTGTTTCCCCTGCCATGCTCTGAGCCACCCAAGAGTGCTGCAGTTAATAAAACATGGGCATTTTAAATGCGGTTTAATTTGTTTTAATTGGATTTCTTTGTACCGGCAGAGTGGCTCGTCTTAGAATTTTTCCTAACAAATATGAACCCCACATTGGGCACTAAATGTAGCAGGTTTTCTTGGATTGCCAGCCCCCAAATCATGACATGGAAGCTTATTATTATTTATAAATGCACAGCCTTATCTTAGGCTTGTTTCTAGCAAGCTTATTTTTCAGCTTAAATTTTCCCATTTTTATTAACCTATATGTTACCCCTAAGCTCATTTACCTCATCTACATACTGTTCACCCTGCTTTTCTGCTTCCTTTGTGTCTGTCTGTCTGGTCCCTGGCTGGCCCCCATTTTCTCTCTACCTGCCAGCCCCACCTATTCATCCTCTGTCTAGCTACTGGCCATTCTGCTTGTGTTCCACTTTCTAAATCAGTTCTAAATGTCACCACTGTCATTGTGGTTTTTGTTCATTCTGATCAGGTGGTGGAATACACAAGGCTCTCCTCTCTTTCTTTTCTCCCTTGTCTTTTCTCCCTTTCCTTCCCTGTTTCTCTGCACCCTTTCTTCCCTTCCCTCTCCCAGGGTGAGGTGGAATAACCAAGGATGGCCTTGAACTTGAAAGGGTGTTCCTACCACAGCCTCCTGAGTGCTGAGATTCTAGGCTTGAGCTGCCCTGCCTGGCTTTTTTATTTGTATTTTTTTATTTTTGGTCTCAATCTTCACTTGTTGCCACCTACCTTCAGAGCATCTCACCTTCAGGACTGGCAGGTCATCTTTTATAGATGTGTTTTAATCTGTCTTCCTGTTTGGGTAGCTCCTGCCAACAGGAGAATAGGAGAGGGCCCAGTCTCAGGCTGATGTTGGAAGTGAAGTGGTTTTAAAATAAAACATGAAATCATTAGGGTGGTCCACTGAGAGAATCAGTGTCTGAGGGTACCAGTGAGAGGGAGGTCACAGAAGAACTTCTGCCAACCAGCTGGCCTGTGCAGGTGAGTGTGTGTGTGTGTGTGTGTGTGTGTGTGTGTGTGTGTGTGTAGGGTGTGTGTGTGTGTAGGGGGAGAGGGAGAGAAAGGGAGAGAGAGAACAGAGGATGGGAGAAACAGGAGACAGGGTGGCCAAAGAGGAGGTAAAGTCCTGGGGAAGACACAGCAGCCCTCTTAGAAGGGGACTTTCATGCCTACACACACACACACACACACTCCAGAATTCCTGTCCTGGTTCCTATCCATCCAGAAGAGTAGCTTTCCTCTTTTATTTACGAGTGGACAATAAAGTGAGCAGTGCTGGCAACAAGCTGGAGTAGGGCAGACACTGAGAAAGACTCCCATTGTGACTTATAAGCCGTGTTGCATGGTGGCTGTTTTAGAGAAAAAAAAAATTGTTTTTTTCGAGACAGGGTTTCTCTGTGTAGCTTTGGAGCTTGTCCTGGAACTAGCTCTGTAGACCAGGCTGGTCTCGAACTCACAGAGATCCGCCTTCCTCTGCCTCCCGAGTGCTGGGATTAAAGGCATGCACTACCACTGCCCAGCTTTGGAGCAAACTTCTTAGGCTCAGTCCTTAGATATATTATTGGAACAACATGTGCATATATCCAGACGTCTCTAACACTTTAGTCTCTCTGCTCTATAGCAAAGTAATAGAGCCACTTCCTAACATTGTGTGGGCCTTGTGAGTCTGCAGCATAGAACACTGGCTGCAGTGAACAGGCAGTGAATGCTCACAAGGAGAGTATTAAATTTGGGCAGTCAAAGCTCAATCCCTGGGAGTTTCAAAGAGCTTCAGGTGAGGGGCAGTCTGTAGAGTCAGAGCTCCCTAATTCATCTTGAGAAGGATGCCCCTGCCTTACCACTTACGATTGGCTTGGTTTCCATAAGGTCACTGCCCTTGATTCATCTTTCTCCTTGTTTGGGGGGTGAAGGTACAGGTGAGGAATAGGCTCTGAGGACCTACCTCATGGCTGTAAACTCAGCAACATGACAGGACCAGGGTCTCAGAGCCAGGGTCCTGTCAGCAACTGGCCCTGCAGTGTTGTTGTGTGTGACCTTGGGCAAGTCATAGCACCTCTCTGAGCCTCTGCCTCCACCCCTAGCAGAGAAGAATTGGGTTAGGGCCTCTGTTGTTTGGGTTGTCTTTGTTCCCTGTGCAGAAGATGGGGAGAACCAGAAGGGCTAGCTTGTGTTTCCACTGAAGGCTCATGGAGGACCCTGCCTCCCAGACTCTACCCGCTGCCATATCCAGCTAGGCCTGGGCTCTGGTTCTGACTTGATACCACATAGAGGTTGTGGTACCAAGTTCCTGAGTGACCATGGCCCAGGACTAGCGTATGCTCATGCCTATCTGTGCTCCTGCTCTCTCCCAGTGACAAAACTCCATCTGATCATGCAATTGTCCTCAAACTTCCTGCCTGTCCAGCCCCTAGGGACAGCTGGAAAATAGCCTAGATGGTGGTGAGTAGGCCCTGGCTCCAGGCCCCTCCCCGGATCCGTGCTAGGCAAGTCACGTGCCCTCTCTGGATTTCTGTTTCCTCGCTGGCAAAATGAAAGGCAGAGGGATCAAGTGGAAGAATTGCTCATTCTTTAATCCAGCTGCTACTTCTCTCCAGCCCCTGCTCTGTGCTACCTGCTAAGCTAGGGCAGGATGAACTGAAACACAGGCCCCTCTCTACCCTCAACTCTCCCGACACAATGTTTTCAGTTGCAAAGTGGCCCAGAAGGGCCCCAAGCATCCTTAGAGCTAGAGCAATCAGGGGTGACTTCCTGGGGGAGGAGGCACCTAGACCATCTTGCAGGTGACTAGCTTAGATGTTCATTATCTTGCCTATTATTTCCCAGAGCCGTGAAGTGAAATAAGGATTTACTGTCTACACCTAAAAATCCCTTCTGTTATCCTCACCCTCTGAGCAGGATGTTCACCCATCATCCTTCCTGGCGTGGTTGTTGTCTGCCAAGGTGTATGATTCCTGAGCTGAAACATGCCCTCAGGCTTGGTTTCTAGTGGCAAGCACTTCTCAGGGAACAAATGGGACATTTTCTGTGCCTGGGTGGTGGCGACTCCACAGGCCATATGAGTCAGGGTTGATGGTGAGGGCAGCTCTCCGCAGAGTTTTCATGCAGACCTGCCCTCCTTCCCCACCTCATGCTGTGCTGTGACTCCCCTGTGCCTTTCTGGGGATCTAGGGAACACTCCTTCCTGAGCACCACCCACCCACAACCTTCAGTCTTCTGGGACAGCCAGCCCTCATGGAGTACATCCCGTCCCAGCCCACACTGTCCTGAGCCATAACAGCGAGCGGTAACCTCACATCCCCAGGGTCACTCAGTTCTGTATTGTACTGTGCCTTGTGCCAGGATGGTGGGATTCCTGCTCCCACACTTCAGTGGGACAAACTGAGGCCCAGAGAGGCATGGTACCTCTGATATGGACAAGGAAGTCCAAAATGAGTAAAGAGTCCGTCCGGCCCCCAGGGACAAGCCTCTGCAGAAGTGGTATCCATGGTCAAGATATCTTAGTGTGTGTCCTCTTTCCTCATCCCTAACATGCCCCAGGCTAGGGATACAGCGTGCATGGTCTCTGGGTTCCATTCCCTGAACTGTGGAAGAGAGAGGAGGGAAAACTGTTACAAACTGCCCAGGCTGGAGGGCACAAGGAAGTCAGGTATGGAAATGGTCAGCGAGTCCATCATGACCCGGGTCATGCTATTGGGTGCCCCCTGTGACAGCTGCTGCACCACTCAGCTCCCAGGCACAGTGAGATAGGTGCCTGTGGATGTAAAAACAACTCCCAACCCAGGCTGGACAAAGTGGTGGTCAGGGGTCTGTGGGTGGAGAGCAGTAGCAGAGCATGTACAAGGTCCAGCCGCAGGAATGAAGGAAGGGGGTCCCTCCACTGAGATTGCCCCTTCTGGTAGACTTACTAAATTCCTCTCTGTCCTCAGTCTCAGCCTGACTATCTTCCAGGCACTCTCAACTCTTCAGATAGTCCCCTGAAGCCCCTAAGGTGAGAAAACGGCCTTCAGAGAAACTGGGGAGGTGGTGGTTATGGGAAGCCATGCCAGTTCTAGGCCTGGCTTACTGGCAATGAAGTGGTCAGATGTAGAACTTGTGGTAAGATAAACAAAGTACAAAGAAGGATGCAATGGAGCCCAAGCTCTCTAGGGATGTTGATGTTAGCCCCCCCCCCATGGGGTCCTAGCCTCTGGTACCTAACAGTGGCAACCTCTGTCTGTCTGACTATTTTTTAGGGCACAAAATGCTTCCTGTGCTCTCTAGCAGGTAGCTGCCCTGGCTGGCATCTACTACAGAGCATGCCTGTAAGGTGCACTTAACAAATCCCTGTACCCCCAGCTAGTGACAAGTGTCCATGGTGCAAAGTAAGCCTAGGATCAGAGCATCTGTGGCTGAGCTAAGGGGCTAAGTAGGAGAGTCAATCCTGGTGGGCAATCTGGACAATACAGATTCTTAGCTATGGATAGAAACCTGGGGACCACAAGAGATTCAAAGTGCTGAAGAGAAGGCTGGGAGGAGACTCAGTAAGGGAGAGATAGTTGCTGTGGCAATTGACATCTCTTTTTCTTGGGTAGTGTGGGTACCAGAGGCAGGCCTGGGGCAAAGGGGAGGGGGGGATGCTGGATAGAGAAATGGATGGGAGGGTGATAGATAGGTAGATGGAAGATGGGTAAATGGATGGATGGAGGATGGGTAGCTGGATTAATAGATGATGAAGGATAGTATGTAGATAGACTGATGGAGAGTGGGTAAGTGGATGAATAGGGGCTGGATGGTGGAAAGGTGAATGGATGGTTGGTAGGTGAATGATGAGTGAATGGGAGGATGGAGGATGGGAGGATGATGGGTAGGTAGATGGATAATGCCTGAATGAAGGAATGATGAATTAGTAGATGGAGATTAGATTGGTGGGAAGATGATGGATGGATGGATGGATGGATGGATGGTAGAAGGAATGAAAGGGAAGAAAAAGGAGAGGTAGATAAAGGGATAGAAAAGAGGAAATCAACAGATGAAGAGCACATTGTGTGGTGATAAATAGGAGGGAGAGAGGGAACAGGAGATGATTTGGCTGTTAGCCAAGAACCCACAGGGGGTACACTGGAGAGACAGGTGCCCACGTGAGCGATAGAGAAGTGTAAACAGGTGTCGCCTCTACCCATCAAGGTGCTGAGAAAGCTCAGCTACGGAGCGTTCCCAACAAGCCCTGTGTATGCTGCTGGGAGTCAGAGAGTGAGGCGGGTCTGAGAAGAGCCAATGAGCTCTGTCTCCAAGTTTCCCTCCGTCAGGGGCTCTGATGCGTGGGTAGCCTTAAAGGGCAGTAAGCCTCCTTCCACTGGTGTTCAATAGAGGCTGGCCAGGCCTTCTTTATTGTTGCTGTTGTTTTTGTTTGTTTGCTTTTTATCTTTTGAGACAGAGTTTTTCTGTGAAACAGTCCTGGCTGTCCTGGAACTAGCTCTGTGGACCAGGCTGGTCTTGAACTCCCAAAGATCTGCCTGCCTCTGCCTTCCAAGTGCTGAGATTAAAGACGTGAGCCACCACCTTCCGGCTCTGTGCAGGACTTCTTAAGAGCTCTGATGTCATGCAGGGCCTGTAAGGATGGTTTATGAAGTTTCCTGTGGTGAAAAGACAGAGGTTTTTGTTTCGTTTGTTAGTTTTGTTTTGATTGATTTGTTTTAGGGTTTTGTTTTGTTTTTGTTTTTTGTGGTTTTTTTTTTTTTATTTTGCTTCCAGAACCCCACAGGGAATGGACAGTCTGCAACTATGGGATCTCTGCCGTGGGAATCAGGCTGGAATGAAGGCAGGACAGTGATGTGCGTAGGCCAAAGTCAGAGCCCAGGGACAGGAAGGCAGAGCGGTGTCTGTGTCTAGGTGGCTCTGCCCTGAGCTTCCAGAGGCTTGGTGCTCTGGTGCCCACTAGATGGAACAGTTATTTGCTGGTCCTGGGCGCCCTGCCCTCTGGGGTCTTCCTGGGGGCTGTGGGTGAAAAGAAGCCCTCCAGTGGGCGGTAACCTGTGAGTCACTGTCCCTAGGGGCCCTTGCCTGGGAAGCCCCAGCTGCCAGCCCTAGGCCTGGCCCTGAGCAGCTGTCAGGTGGGTGGGGCTCCATCTGGGCCCTAGTCTGGAAAGGCCCCGGGGGCCCAGACCCCCATGGTCCACTGCCTGGAGGGGCCCAGCCTCACCCCTGGCTCTATAGAAGGTTGGTTGGCATTCAGAATCCAGCGTCAGTCACTTAGACTCAATTTCCTTCCCAAGCCTGTGACCTGTGTGCCTTAGTTTCCGTGCGTGGTTGAGAAAGCCATTGAAACCCACTTTGTGGGCCATGGAGAAAAGTGCGTGCTTTTGCTCATACCTAATGGGAATCCTCCTTGTACCCCAGACTCCTAGAGCTCATGGAGTTCAGGGGAACATGGCAGAGAGGAGAAGACACAGCTAGTGACGCGTAACAGAGTGTGACTTGGCTACAGCTGGGAAACTCTCAGGGCCCAGTGGAGTCCCTGGGTGCAGGCTGCTGTCCTAAGGCAGAGTCCCAGCCAGTTTGATCTTTTCCTCTATCCAGGCTTCTTCCGGAACCAGGAGCAGAGCAGACCCTTCTCAGTCCTGCGGGCAGGGCTGTAGCCACGGGGCGGTGTTGGGTTTAGGCCTCTGGGGACTGGTGGAGGATGTGGGCCCGCCCTCGTCTCCACAGCCTCCCTCCCTCAGTATTGCCTCTCCAGTCCCACCCTGTCCTCTGGACTCACAGGGCTCTGGGCTCCCAGAGCCCCCACTTTCCCTCACAGTGGACGCCCCCTCTGTCCCGCCCCAGTGACTCACTGCTCCCCTGGCCCTCTGCCATTCCTGTCTCTTGGCAGGCAGCAGGCGCAAGGTTGTGCTGAAGCCACGGGGTGTGGAGTGTGAGGGACGCTCAGTCGCCAGGGTCTGGAGCTCCAGTCCTCCAGCAGCAGCAGAGGCCAGCCAGGGATAGCGCCGCCAGGAACCTGCAGTGGCCTGGGAGAGTCAGGGCCTTGCCCTCTCCCTTTCTTTGGACCTTTTTGCTTTTCATCGTCATGAAGAAGGAAGTGACCTGAGAGAGCCCAAGACAAGAGCCATCCCCTGACTGGGAGGAGAACCAGGATCCAGGGCAGTGGCAAGGTCCCCCAGCCACTGGACCCCGCTGATCCAGGCATGAAGGGTGATGGTGGTGCTGTGTGGGGCCTCATGTGGAAATACTGCATCTCCGTGAGGACCCTCAGGTACCAGGGACAGGGTGTGGAGGCGGCTTTGCCCTAGTGGGCCAGGTGAGGGACCTATGTGGTTTGGAGGTCTGGGAGGGGGCAGGGATGGAAGACAGAAAAGGCTGAACCTTGTACCCTCCAGAGAAATGTGAAGTCTAGTGGCAAAGAGGGAGGCAGGAAGGAAAGCAGACCAACTCTCAGGGCTTGCACTGGCTGTGCCCCCTGGGGAAGGCCACTGGAGGTACAATGAACAGGAGGCATAAGACACCACTGGCTTTGAAGTGGGACTTGGGTATCTCCCCCGCTCCCTAGGCCTGTTATGCCTAGGTCAACAGTGCCATACTCTCTCCTTCAGTGTGTAGTGGGGTGACAGTTTCTCTACTCTCCACATCAGTCCCCTCATGGCAGGAAGTAATGTCCAGGAGCAGGTGCCAGGCTGGCCCCCTCAGACCTGTGTGTGCACTGACCCAGTCTCTGCGGTGAATCGTCCTTTCTGAAGAGGCTTTTAGGATTCATGTGAGGGTTAAATGTGACCCAGCCCCGAGTGCCAGCAGACACTAGCTAGTGTCGAGTGTGTAATTACCACAGCCACTGTTAGATCCGTCACCCTACCTCTTCACAGGTCTGTGGGAGCTACCTGGAAGGTGCCCATTTAGAAAGAGTGGAAGAAGGTTGAGCAGGACTTTAAGAACCCTTGGAGAGACAGACCACCTAGGAACAGGGTTCACCTGGGTATGGGACTGGGGGTCAGGGGTGAATACCTGGGCTTAGCTCTACCTTCTGCCACATCTGATAGGACTTGTCTGGAGTAGGAAGCCACAGGATCTTAGGCAAGGCTGGGTTTTCTCCGCTGAAACCGGAACCATAGGGGCTGTAATTTGCATGTAAGAGGACCTAGAAGCGCCACCCAGTGGGGATATACCTTGTGTTTTGAATTCCTCCTACTAGTGTACATTTTACTTAAAGAGAATGTTTCCTAAAGAATAAAGTAGCAAAGAGTCCTTTCTCTTTCCAGGCTCTGCTGTATTTGGTATATCAACCTCACAAAAATCCCCTTCCTTTGCCTATATCCTCCCCGCTTCTCCTCTTTCCTCCACAAAATATTTGTGCTATCATATAAGAAATACTTGTAGCAAAAAAAAAAGCATAATTCAGAATAAGATGTTGTATCGATGATAGCAATGATGATGAACAAAACAGACGTATTCAGGAACCTGAAAGCTGAGGTAAAACCTGCTGAGCTCCCAGAAGCCCAGGGGAAAGGGGAAATGCAACTGCCCAGTTCACGCCCACTTTAATGTGAAGCACATGTACAGTAGCCACAGTTGCTCCGCTACAAGGCGAGCCTGTCTAGAGCCCTGGATGGTGGGCCTTGGGCCCAGACAGATTTATAGTTTCCAGGCCAACAGTGAGAGAGAGGCATTCTGCTTAGACAAGGATGCCAACTGGTTGTGGGAACCGAAAAGCAAAGCAAAATCCAGCCCAGGAGTGAGTCACTGGGCCACCTTCTGCTTTGGTCCATGATGGACCCCCTTGGGTGGATAGTTCAGAAACCAGACCAGGCAGGGCTGGAGGCAGGGCCCCATCAAAGTGCCTGATGTTTTGGTCACACAAACTGCAAAGGGTTTTCCTGCCTCGGTCTTTCCTAAGGTCTCTAGAGGACCCTCAGGAAGTGTTCAAGAATGTGGTGGGCCAGCATGGAGCACTTCTGAGTAGCTGTTGATACAAAGGGTTGCTCTGTGCCTCAGTTTCCTCGCCCACAGAATGGGAACATTGTAGAACTTCCTGTGGGAAGGTGGGAAGTGCTTGTGGCCACTGTAGTTTGTGCTGATAGGTGGTTACTTTCCCTTTGGTGATGAAAGAGCAGCTTGGGGTGGGTGTGGCACTGTGATCAGCACTGAGTTTGCCCAGTCCTATACGCAGTCCCCATAGGTACCATGTGTCCTGTACTCAGCTAAGGAGGATGGCTCGAGGGTGGGCGGTTGTCCAGGAGCAGTGTATTCTTTCCAGATACCCGCCTCCCATCCCCAGAAACCCGAGGCCACTCCTCAGAGCCAGATATAAGGAGAGCCAGCCCAAGCAGGCTCCAGGGCATTCTCAACCCCATACTAACTGCCAGGGGAGACCCAAATCCACAAATCTGTGGTGGGGCAGAGCTGGCAGCCGCTGGGGAACAAATTGGAGGGTTGTGATGGGACAGCACATACTTTTCCACTTGCGTCTTCAGATTCCCCTCTGTATGAGCCTGTCACCCCTGGCTGGGTCCCCCTCACATCTGGAAAAGCATGAGGTGTACATAGAGCTCTTGCTGCTGCCGGCCCTGACTCTCTGCCAAGGCAATCCAAGGTTCCAAGGCAAGGTCTCTGTGAGGGCCATGCCGGTTCTTTCTGACTCCTAGTGCAGGGCCATCTGGGTCCGGTGCCCAGGCACTTGGAAGATGTATCTTTATCTGTTGGGAACTTTGCTAGGCTGTCTCCACATCCAGGGAGAGAGGCAAACTGAGCCAGTACTCCCGATTAGTGTGGACTCTGGTGAATAGTGCCAGTGGAGCACATAGCTATGACCCTCCCCTTTGTCTCCGCTCCTTTCCTTGAGTTTAAGTGGGGCCTGAGGTAGTGGGCAGAGAGGAAGAGGAGGGGCCCACTTATGTTAGAAACTTGGCTTAGCCTTGTAGAAATCACTTTGGAGACTTTTGGAAAGCAGCGACCCTGCAAGCTGGTCCCTGTGAGGAGGAACCTGTAGCTGTCGCTTGTCAGCTGTTTTATTGTGTGTGTGTGTGTTGGGGGGGGGGGGGCTGTTGTTGTTTTGTTTTGATAACTATGCGCTCTCTGGTTGCTTTACCAATGAGCGTCATCTGATGACATTGATACTGTAAGTGGCCTTCAGCAAATGCTCAACCCATCTCTCCGTGGGTTGCCTTTAGCTTATACCTCACCAGAGCTTGTCCCCATCAGGCTGTATTCCCAGCCTGTCCCCCGCAGGCCATATCCTCAGTGTGTCTCCCGTCAGGCCGAATCTTCAGTGTCATAGTTAGCTTCAGTTATCAACTTGGCATAAATCGAGAGTCACCTGGGCAGAAACCTCAGCTGAAGAATTGCCCAGATCAATTTGGCCTGTGCCCATGTCTGTGGAGCATTTTCTTACTTGCTAATTGATCTAGGAGGGCCCAGCCCACTGTGGTGGATGTCACCTTAGGAAGGAGGGCCTGAGCTGTATAAGGAAGGTAGCCGAGCAAGCCCATGAGAGCAAGCCAGTAGCAGTTCCCACATGGTGTCTGCTTTAGTTCTTGCTTCCAAGTTCCTGCATGGACTTCCCTCACTGATGGACTGTGACATGGAACCCTTTTGTGCCTCAAGCTGCTTTTGGTCAGGATGTTTTATTACAGCAACAGAAGCAATTAGGCCACTCAGCCTGTTCCCCAAGGACCTTATCCTTACCCTGTCTCCCATCAGACTGAATCCTCTGCCTGTCTCTGTCAGGTTCGAGAATGGCTGTCACATATTGGCATAGTTAGACAGGAAAGATGGGTTTGTCCCTTGAGAGCCCAAGAAGCAGTCACGTCTCCTAGACTAGGCTGCCCCTGGACACACGGTGCTGAGTAGGGTGTGTTCAGAAGAACAGAGCCACCCCGAGCCTTGTAGGCCTTTCTTCCCTCCTGCTGCAGCTGCCTCTGAGCAGAAGGACTGGGAGCAGATGGCATCCAGGCCCTGAAAGCATCCCAGGAGCTTTCTGGACAATCAACCATCTGGTGCCCTCCATGGGAGGCCCTGAGTGTGCTCTTCCCATTCTGTGCTGTGCCTGCCTGGGCACCTATGACAAAGGGAGCCTCTTTCCTACTTGGAGCTTCCTGCTGCCTTGATGTTGTGCCCCTTCCTTCTCCTCGCTGAGTGACTGGCTCTGCACTATGGGTCCCCAGCCTACCTGATGCTCCATGCTGATGAGCCCACAGTAGCTCTGGGTACTGCTCCCATGGTACTCCCCATTCCCACCTGAGCTCAGCCCTGCAGGTCCCCCTGTTATAATGCTCCACTGTCCACTCCTCTACTGTGTCTTCAGTTTTGAGACATAAATCTGCTGCATAACCTGTGCTGGCTTGGAACTCCCTGGATTGTAGGGCTGTGCTCCAAGCAAGGACCCAATGAATCTCAGTGCACAAATGTCAGCCCTTCTAGGCCACCATGGTGCTAGACTATAACCTCATGAGAGAGTTTCACAGGCAGCAGTCAACGTAGCTCTAAGAGGCTTGCTACCTTTTTCCTTTCTGTCCAAGGCCCTTCTTGGTGGGCCATACTAGACAGCACTTATTCTCAGAGAGCTCACAGGAGGAGGCCAGGAGCAGCCCCAGCACATGGGAGAGCACCCTCTTTCCATCAGGATACAGAGCATTTGCGGAGTACCTACTGTGTGCCAGCTCAGTCCATAGCAAGTGCTTGACTGCAGCAGTGAGCAAGGTGGCCCACCCAGGTCTCAAGGAGCAGACAGGTGACAATGACATCAGATAGGGGTCACTACTAAGAAGGCAAAGGTGGAGAGGTGACAATGACAAACAAGCCAGCCAGAAAATCCTCTTAGAACTTCTATCAGGATAAATGGACCCAAGATGTGGCAAGCCCATGCGGTAAAATGGCTGTTGGCCAGTCTGGGTGGTGGTGGCGCACGCCTTTAATCCCAGCACTCAGGAGGCAGAGGCAGGTGGATCTCTGTGAGTTCGAGGCCAGCCTGGTCTACAAGAGCTAGTTCCAGGAGAGGCTCCAAAGCTACAGAGAAACCCTGTCTCGAAAAAAAAATTGCTATTGGCCATCGAGGGAGTAAAATCTCACCCCCAGATACAGCCTGGCTGACCCTGAAAGATGTACCAAATGAAAGAGGCCATCATGAAAGCCACATGCTATCTGACTCTATTCATAGAAGTTTCCAGAACAGACATGTCTACAGATACAGAAAATAGAGTCCAGAGCTGCCCTGGCCATGGAGAGACATAGAAACGGGTATTGGTTTGTTTTGAAAGCAAAGACCAAGTTGAGCTTGAACCTGGTGACAGGCATGTGCTCACTTTAGCTGGATGAATTGCATGGCACAGAAATTACCTATGAACCAAATGGCTTCTACAAAATGAAATGGAAAGTAGCAAAGTGAGCTGAGCAGGTAGCCTTGAATGGAGGTTGATCAACAGAGTGAGTTGGAGAAGACCCGTGGGCAGAGGGAACAAGTGCAATGGCCCTGAGGCAGGAGCCACGTGGCTTTGTGGGTACAGGTGGCACCTGCCTCCAGGCCACTACACTTACATCGCATTGCCTTACATTACATCTGTAGTTGGAGGCCAGGCTGTCAGGCGGAGTGAGGAAGGAAGTGGGCAGGGCCAGCTCCTGAGGCGAACCTGTGTATGTTGGGGGTGGAGAGACGGGAGGTTTCTAGGCAGTCACTCCACTTCCATGAAGAAACGAGACACTGCAGGGAGGAAGGGGCATGGCAATAAGGAGATGAGGCTATTGTCTAGATAGGAGACCCTGCCACTCAAGGGAGACAGTGCAGGCTACAGATGACCACAGTGAGAATTCAGCCGGGGACAGCTGTATTGCCCCCAGGAGAATTGGGGTTGCAGTGTGAGGTGAAAGCTCCCTGGAGTCAGGGCCTGGCTGTGGCCTCAAGGAGGTGGTCACAACTAGCTGGGGCAATGGAGAGGACTCTCCAGTGGTGGCCTTGTACGGGGCAGGGTCTCTGATTCATGGAGGTCTCGGAGAACCCTCCTGACCCCAGAAGATGAAGGCGACCACCCTGCCCAGCCAAAAATGACACCCTTGGATCCCACTTAGTCCCGAACTGGTTTCAAAGTAAATAGGGCATTTTCTTCAGGGTGACCACCTTACTTAGCCTTTGTCGGGCAGGCTCAGACTGGCCTTCAATGGGACCATAGTACCCACGTGGCCAGAAACCCAGCTGGGGCTTGGCATTCTAAACAAAGCAGGCTGGCCGAAACTCAAGTGGCCCGAAACGCGATCGGTCACAGGAGGCTGGCCAGAGAGCAGCTGCATTATTTATTGTCTGTCCAGTGAGGCTGTTTGAACCAGCTAGGCCTTGAAGGAACCCTCAGGGAAGTATCTTGTACAGGGTGGGTGTGGGCCCTAGGGTGCTGGCCCCCTCACCTGGGGCGGGGCTTCCTGGATGCTGACTGGGCCGGGAGGAAGTTAGGCGTCAGGGCTGTCGTGGGGAGGTCCCCTGGTAGGGAGAGCCTAAGGTCCTTCGTCCCCAGGGCCCAAGGAGGCAGGCCAGACACTGGCTCCAGGGAGATCTTCAGTCTTCCCCTGTGACACCGTGAGTACCACTTGCCTAGTCTGGGAGCCAGTGAGGGGCTGATGACTATCAGCAGTCTTATGGGGTCAAGCGGTTGGGACCTTGTGTGGAGACTCATGCTGTTTCTAGGAGCTGTTTGATTAACTGCTTTTCCCTGCCTGAGAGACACAGTCTGAGGGTCCTGGAACTCCAGGTGCCTCCCTTCAACTGCCAGATGGGAATCTCTTCAGGGACATTAGGCCAGCATGAGCCTGGGGCTGCCCAAGGCCCCTTGGTCTACCCAACTACAGGCATGTAATTTCTTCCAGTACCTCACAGCCACCTGAGAAAGGGGCCACACCTACTCCACAGCTGAACGGACTGAGTCCCTGAGACACAGTGGTTCAGGGCTGCTGGTATGTGGCCTGAGGCACTTTCTGTCCCCACTGCCATCCTCCAGTGACTTCTCAGAGCATGAAGTTTGGAGGCTCAGGGCAGGAGTCTTAGCTAGTCCCAGTCTGGGGTTCTTGCCTATTAGGGGAAATCAGTGCTAGGAAGAGCCTGCCTTGGGGCAGTCCCACCCCACACCCCTGGATGTTTCCTTCAGATGCCTTGTACCCCACCCCCATCAGGAGTCACCTGACCAATGACAGTTTAGCTTGTTTCATTTCTTTATTTCTTTCTGAGCCAGTCCAGGATAGAACCTGAGGCTCTCTGATCCTGGGGCTGGGAGAGTCTTGGAAGACAGTCCTTGAGTAGGAAAATACTTCTCGGTGAAGGGTGCTGGCTTTATCCACATCCCTAGGGAAGTTCTCCTCCCAGCTCCTGTCCATCCTCATGACACCCTAGAAGGGAAGGCTCTCAATGCTGGTTATATGGAAAGCCAAATTCAGCTATGTGAGGACATCTGTCTGGTTGCATTTAGCTAGTGGGTATTCAGGAGCTGGACTGCGAACCTGGAGAGATTCTAGGCCATCTCTTCACTGCTCAGCCTTCTGCATGGGTGCCAGGGGAGGAGAGAATGTTTCATCACTTCTCTGTTATTGGGTCTGTTTTTCCACATGCCAACGGCTGGGCTCCCATCTGAAGGTTCCAGGCTGGGTGGAGGAAACTGGACTGGGGGAGTAAGGATGTCCTTGCTGCTCTTGGTGCTTGGCCAGCAAGAACATCCTGGTAACCCCCAGTGCCGATTGGTCAGATTCTTGCTTATAGCCTTTTGGGGCTTCAGGACCAATGCTGGCTGGATACAGACTCTCATGCCCAAGTCCCATGTCAATCCAACCCAAAAGACTTGAGCACAGGTCAGAAAGGATGTGGCTAGGAGCTAGGACAACCAAGTATCCTCAGGGACCTCAGGCACCTCTTCTGCCATCTGTGAGCTAGCCAGGTGGGACCAGGAGCCTTGGTGACTGCAACTCCAGGCAAATTTTCTTGCACATTATTCTTTAAATCATTAGATCACATGTCAAGCACTTATTAGGTACTTACTGAATGCTAAGGCACTCACTCACTGTCTTGTCTTTGGGACTACAAAGGTGTTAAGTTTGATCTATCCAGTTGCTCTTCTAGCATAGGGTCCTCAAACAGTGTGCTGGGTCTGAGAAGGCAGGTGACACAGGGTAAGGGACAGTGGGATGGTAGGATTGATTTTATTTTGATGGATCCACGTTGCCTTGGAGAAAGCACCTGCTAGTCATTAGGCCGCTGAGGCCAACTGAGGGGTCCTTTATGACCTCTGCTTCATGGTCTCTCATGGGCCAGGCTGCTGTGAACAGACTGGGCCCCAAATTCAAGCCAGTGTGACTCCAGAAATTCTAGGACAGAGGTAGCAGGGTTGACCAAGTAGAAGGTGAGTTCAGCCTGTGTTCAGCAAGTGGGGCATTGAGGCAAGTGCCAACTGGCACACAAAGTAGGGTGCTGGGCTGTGGTCAGGCTGCAGGTCAGGAGCCCAGACTCAGGGTGTCAGCTCTGCTATTTTATTGGTTATTTGACCTTGTTACAAACCATATCTCTGGGATCAAGCTTGCCACGAGGACCTTGTTACTTCTAAGTGAGAAAAGGCCCAATCCAGACAGGAAAGAGGCTTCAGTGGTTCTAGGAACTAAAAGGTGAAGGAAGGGGTGATTGCTTTAGAAGCAGTAGAATTCAGGGGCTCAACTGGTGGATTTGGTGTTTTACAAATTACTTACTGTGTTCACCCTAAGGCAGGCTATCTCCGCGTAGGCATCCCTAGCATGTAGTAAGTATTCAGAAAACCTTAGCCATCCCCCTCTCATTCAGTGTCACCACCCCGTGACAAGCCAGCTGCGGTGAGTAACACACTTTTTCTATCATAAGGTTGTTTGCTGTGCCCCGGGGGAAGTGGGACAAGAAAAGAGGAAATTGCCACACAGGGCAGTCCGGGCTGAGGAAGGGGTGAGCTAGCAGGCCAGGGGAGGAGTGTCAGACCTTTCCACAGGGGCTCCCCAGAGGTTTTCTGGGAGAGGTAGCCACTGTGTTAGATTTTGATGCAATGGGGGGAACTTGGCCTGGGCTTTGAGTTAGGAACCCTGCTTCATCAGCTCCAGAGTTGGTATGGGACTATTGAACCCACATGGGAGTGAAAGATAACCCTGGGCCTGGGTGATGCTTTGTGTTAGAGCACTGGCTTGGCAGACACAAAGCCCGTGATCCTGTCCCTATCCTTGGGAGGAAAGAGGGCTCTAGCTGTGGCTGGACATCTACTGTGCCCAGGGTTCTAATACCCTGTATGTTGCCTTCTTGCACTGTGTAGCTACTGCTGAAGTCTCCTCAGCCCTTTGTAGAGAATGGGCAGCAGTTTCTGGATCCAGGGATTTGGTCGGGACTCATGCTTTGGATAGGTTCCTGACTGCTACCAGGTGGCTGCTGGGATGTCACCCATGAAGGTTACATACAGAGACATCATCATACTCAGCACAGGACTGTGTTCAGGGATGTGTCGGAATACCTTTCCAGCAGGCTAAGTGCAGGACCTTTGTCAACAGCTTCAGTGATGGCAACCACAGTTGGTCTGAAACCAGGGCCTGAAGACAACCGTGGTTGGCATAACCAAGCCTGGTGTGAAGGGTAAAGTGTCAAAGGACAGCCTCTTGTTTTTGAGCACAAGCGTGTTTGAACCCTGTGTACTGACTGATTTCTAGTGTCTTCTCCCATCAGGGGTGGGAAGAGCTGATGGGAAGAACATGGGTGTGGTCCACAGCTGAGGCGCACTTCACAGGGGCTGAGCAAGCCTGGGCAGCTTCCTATACCTCTGGGAGCCTCGGTTTCCTCATCTGGGAAATGAGGTTAACAATCCCAGAGTTAGGAGTGTATCGGGGGCAATGCCATGACAACAGCTCATGGAAGTTCTGGAAGGTGGCGAGCTGGAAATCTCATTGGCCTCCTGGAGAAGGTGTGCTGGAGAGAGAGTCAGGCCTATTGAGTTAGACAATGGAGGTCCGAGAAACAGAAGCTCAGAATGGTTGGGAAAAGGTGCTTAGGGATACAGAACTGTGGATCTGAGTTTTGTATGCCACCATACAAACTGACTTTTTGCCTCTTCTGCCACAGTAGCATTACAAGCTTTTCAGCTTCACCCAATGTCTACTTGAGGGATAAAATATTTTGTATCCAATCAGCAGTATCTGTAGATAGAGGCTGTGTGAACGTTTGTGTGAACATTACCCCTTGTGACACTGTTGGAGGAAGATGCCAGGTGGAGGCTCCCAAGTTAGAGGGTGCAGCCGCACTGGGCTATGACACGGGGGCATTTCAGGGGGAGTTTCCCCAGGGGGAACTGGTTCCGGAGAGGTGCAGTCCACCGGGTGCCGGGGCAGGGTGAAGCTAGTGAGATGGGGAAACAGCTATTCCCTCACTTCCCCTTTCAGCCCTCTGTGGAAGGTGAGAGGCCTTCCACCTCACGTCCTGTCAGTGGTCACCCTGCCCACACCCCCGGTGCACGAGGGGAAACTGAGGCAGTGATCGCCTGTCACCACAAAGGGCAGACTAGTGGTAGGGGTTCTAGTGCTCTGTGGTCTTCTGCCCCACTGTGTGATCTAGAAAAAGTCACTGAGTCACTCTGGGCCTTAGTTTAGCATTTACAGAGCTGAGCTGTAGTTCTTCCCAGAGCAGAACAGAAAACTCATGGAAAAGACTGTGGCCCAGTACCTGATCTTTCAAGTGCTTAGTATTCCTCCTTGAGTGGTGGACTCTAAGAGTCTCCCTTGGTGCCTCCCAGCGGGAGACTACTGTACGTCCTGAAAACTGGCACCAGATTCCATTCTGCCCTGAGCAAGCTCGATGGCCTTGGGCCAGTCATTCTGCATCCCTGGACCTTGGCTAACTCATCTGGAAAATGGCTTAGTAAACATCTCAGAATAGGTGAGAAAGATTAACCAATGCCTGGTCCAGATGGATTTTCCCACTTGTCGAGCTGGACACCTAAGCATCTTTTCCCTACTGCCACCTTTCCTGACCCAGGAGCTGGACTGAGAGAGTTATCTGGCTAACAATTTACCCAGATAATATCTCCTAAATACCCTCTGTGTGTTAGGCATTGCCCAGAGTGGTGGTGGGGGGAGGGCATAGAAACTCCTGGAATGCCTGATCTCAGGAAAGAGACCACAGAGCAAAGTGGGGCAGTATGGTTTTGAATGGCTTCCAGTGTGGTCCCAGAGGACCTGAGGTCAGGAAAATGGAGGCCATTAGATGAAGGATCAGCTGGGGATTCAAGCTCCAAGGACAGAGGGACTGGGGGCTTCCAGCAGTATCCTTTTGGGGGATGCCTAGCTGGGCACTAAACTGAAGCCAGTCTGTTGTTGGACAGTGCTCACCTTGTCGCCTCAGCACAGGTTGGAAGAGGACCAGACTCTAGCTGCTGTGGTAGGGAGGTAGTGTGGCAGGCCCTGGAGCCTCATGTGAAGGTGATGAGGGGAGTGAAGAGCCATGCTTCAGAGAGGCAGTGGAGATCGGTCCCAGTGTCAGAATAGAAGCCCTGAGAACACATAAGCACCCAGACCCCAGAAGTCACCTGGCCCAGCTCTGCCTCTGGGTTATGTGCCCAGGATAGGCCCCCAGTTCTCCCTAGTGCTGGCCTTCTGCAGCATGGTAACAGTAATGACTATGGCTAGGCAGTCTTTAGGTGCCAGGTGCTGTGGACTCTTTGTACCCCATCCTTGCCTCACTGTGGTCCTGGTGACATCATGTGGGACTCTTTGGCATGTGGGGTCAGCTAGACATGTTGAGAACTGGTCTGAAAAGACTAACTAGATTTGAAAAGGAATTTGGGTCCAATAAGAAGACCCAGAGCTGAAATACTAGAGTAGTTTTGCCTCTAAATGAGTCCAGGTTCCTCTTGGATGCCAAGAATGCAGCTGGCTCAAGGCTTTAAAAGAAGAGTTCAGGTGTGACACTTTGAAATGCCCATGGCCATGTCACACTACACACACTAAGGAGGCCTGTTTGTCTACCAGGGACATCTTTATGTTGAGGACAAAGGGAAATCTCTTGGTCGAGGAGTTACCCCAGTAACAGATACAAACCAGAACCCATACACCTCAGGGTGTAGCCCTGTGTTATCCCCTGGCATTGCAAGTGGTGGTATTCTAGGAAAGGTTTGGCTGAACAGGATCGGCAGGGTTCATGGGCTAGAGTCTGTTGTCAGCTGGCTCCTCTAGGGTGCTTCACAAGAAGCCAGGCTAGAAGAGCTTTGAGAAGTCACGCAGACATTCTCCCATCAGTTAAAGCAGCGTTTCTAACCTTCGGGGGTCAAATGACCCTTAAGCAGAGGTCGCCTAAGACCATTAGAAAACAGATATTTACATTATGACTCATAGCAGTAGCGAAATTGCAGTTATGAAGTAGCAACGAAAATAGTTTTATTGTTGGGGGTCGCAACAAGATGAGGAATTGTATTAAAGGGATACAGCATTAGTAAGGTTAGGAACCACTGTGTTAGAAGGTCTTGTGAGGGATTTTGAGGGGAGGAGGCAGGGGAAGCTGGGTACTTACCAACAAGCAGAGTGTGATGAGCACCAGGCCAAAGGGATGAGGTAAGGGGTGGGACCCAGAACAGGGAGAGGCAAGAGTTCAGCTCAGCTTCAACTTCAATCCTGTTGCTTCAGCTGCCAGCAGAGACATAGCAGAGATAAGGCTGAGTGAGCCCCACCCGCTAGACCACTAGGGAGGAGGGGAGGGCAAGGGTAAGGGGCCTGAGACTGGACGTGGAGAACCTAGAATTTGTTTCCAGTTTGTTTGTTTGTTTATAGCGCTGAAATAGAACCTAGGGACTTAGGCTTCCTAGATAAGCACTCTACCACTGAGTCACATAACCTCAAATTCATGGCAGTCCTTTTGCCTCCATGCACAACCAGGCCTGGCTGTTTTCTCCTCTCTTCCTGTCTTTTCCCTCCCTCTCCCCTCTTTTTTTTTCTGGACTCAAGCCATCTTCCTCCCTCAGCCTTGTCCCTAGCTAGAAGCACTAGAGTAGCAAACACCACACCCTTCACCCTGCCTGTATCTTGAGATTGTTAAACGCACATTGAGCTCTCTCATCTGTATAAGGACTAATCCAGCCACAGCTTTGCTGGAGTTCTGGGTCTCGATGGTTCACCAAGCACTTTGGAGGTTGAGTTGAAGCAGGAAAATTGGTGTGGGTTTGAGGCCAAAACCAAATCAAAAACAAACAAACAAACAAACAAAATGTCTCATGTTTTTTTCACAGCAAATCCTGCAAGCAGGGTATGAGTTGTTGCTGTTTTTTGTTGCTGTTTGTTCATTTCAGAAGTAGGGGTTGGATTTAGGGCCTCATGTGTTGTAGGGAAGTGTTCCACCACTGAATGCCTCCTTCAGCTATCTTTTTACTTTTTGAGACACGGTCTCACTAACTTATCCAGACTTGAACTCTTTCTGTAGCTCAGTCTAGTGTGGAACTTGCAATTCTTTAGTGTCTCAAGTAGCTGGACTACAGGCACACAATGCCCGTACTAGCTTTGACCTTATCTCGCAGCTGGGAAAACTGAGGCATCTGGTTGTGTTGCTAGAATTCTCTTCTAAAATCTGGAAAGCAGCAGCATCAGAATTGGAGCTCATAACTGATCTTTCCTTGGGATTGAGGGTGTGTGTCCCAAACACTGACTTAAAAAGAGGTTCTAGTATTTTCTGTCCTCTTGGAAGCCATCCTCACTGTTCCCACCCCCTTCGCTCAGGCAGCAGTTGGCAGCGTCACCCCTCCCTCATCTGCAAGAGCACAGAGGCCTGGGGCAGCTTCTGAGAGTTGGTCCCTACCTGGCTCAGAGCTGGTTCCATCTGGTCTGCCTGGATGATGCCCTTTTGCTACCGCCTTCCCAGCCTTCTTCCCAGCCGTCAGTGTCCCCTACAAGCTCAGTGTGTCAGAAACAAGGGTATGATGACACCATCCTCACCTCTTCTGGCCTCTTCTTGTGTGCACATCTGTAAACAGGAGTAGTGTCTACCCTTTCAGGGTAGATCAAACAGCCAGATCCAGAAGAGGACAAATCCTTTCGAGGATGACTGTGGACAGGGTCTCCAGTCTGTAGGGGTTTTTTTTATCTATGAGGGGGACAAAGATTTCCATTAGGACAGGGGCTGTGTCGTTTACTTGGGAGGCTCCAGGAGAAGCTGGCCCATTAGGCTGCTGGCCACCAGAAACTCATCTGCCTGTCAGCTGTAGATGAGCTCAGAGCACAACCCCAGCATCTTCCCCAGTTATCTCTGGCTGTGTGGGTCTATGGTCTGGTTTAAAAGCTATGAGTTCCCTCATAGCTTTGGGAGATTGCTCTTGGTCCTTCTCCGTAAGCATAGGAAATGCTTCAGGGTCTCAGTTCTAGAAACAGGCGCCCTGGCCTGGGTGCTGCAGGAAGTCAGTGGTGCATTCTCAAGTGCTAGCTGTCACTAGCTAACAAGCTGTGTGGTGCTATGGCTTGAAACAGCAGTGGTCTGTGATGTGGGATCTGTGGGTTAGCAGATCTGCCAATTTCTGCTGGTCCCCCAGGAAGGCCAGATAGGTTAGAAGGCAGGAGGCAGCCCTACTCTCACGTCTGTCAGTGGATAGTGTCTTCCAGCCCAGCCCCTTGGGTCCCTTATTGCACCACAGCTCTTGAGATGAAAGAGGATCTCTGCCATAAAAGGGCTTATGGAACCATTACTGATATAAACCAGAAAACGAAAGGGCCAGGTCCTGGGGTGAGTTCCTAGAATATCAGCAGCAGGTCAGGGAGATGGGTGAAAACCATTCACCAGACCAAAGCTGAGTCCTGCTTAGAAATGTGGAGCGGAAGGCACCGGAGCCCACAGTGGCCAGGATAAGAAGGGAGGGGAGAACCGACAAGCGGAGAGCTTGACTCCCTGGGGCTGGACGACAATCCGTAAAAGGATCCTTTGCTTCTGGGTGAGGGATGGAGGCACTCTGATGATCCTCCTCCTCTACACCATGTTTTTTGGGGGGTGCTTTTTTATGGTCCTGGAGTCATGTGCATGCTCAGTAAATGCTCTACTACTGAGATGTAGTTTGCCTCCCACCTGGGCTTTGTGCCCAGGGTTTCAACGCAGGCTTAAGAGTGTGGAGCGGTTTGTGGGTTTTATTGGGGGGGTGGGTGGAGGGTATTTTTGTTTTTTCTCAAAACGGTTCTCTTATCCTCTGGCAACTAAGTCTAAGACATCTCAGACTTTTTCCCTTGTCAACTTCCACACAGCCTCTCAGTGACAAATAAGCCTCTTCACATGGCAGCTCCCCTCTTCCTCCGTGTGGTCTCCTAAAGGCAAGCCAGTCAGTCCCTGATTTCTGAATCTACAACCATAGGGCCGTGTGCAGAGAGGTATGTGCTTCAAGCACCCAGGCCCAGCCCATGGATCTGTAGAGACTAGAACCTTCTTCCACATTTTAGAACTTGGCCCCACCTCTGGATTGCAGGAGAGGCCAGCTCCCACCATGGAAAGACCCATCACATGTGCCCAGGAGGGAGACTGTGGCCATAGTTTGCAGTCATGGGATGCCTTTTAGTAGGTTGCTGCCGAACCCTTGTGTCACATAGGTTAGGCAAAGGCCACAAAACTAGATGTTGTCCTGGTGATCCTTCAGTCGCCCAGCTCATAGAACATTCGTTCTATGTGCTGCTCCACACAGCAACATGGTGCACCTGGCGAGGTGTGGCAATACCGAGTACTGCAGCCCCTGCTAGGGGGAGGGGACCCAAGGCCCCCACGGCACCTGCCACTCACCTCCAGGGCCTCTTCACTCTTCAGTTTCTTCAGCTCAACTGTTCAAGCCATTTGACAGTAGTTGATATTTGAATGAGATGAAATGAACACCTCCGTCTCTAGGTCCCGTGCTGAGAGCTTGGTGACCACATGCTACGAAGTAGAGGGGGAAGGAAGGCTTGGCACCGAGTGCCAGCCCTGACCTCCGTTCTGCAGGCCTTGTGCTGGCTGCTTAGCTTCCAAAGTAACCAGGTGGACTCAGCACTGACTCAGGGGGCTCTGTGTCTGTTGGGGGTAGGTTGGGTACTGGGTCCCCAAACTCCTCAGGGTTCCAGAGCCTCAGCTTCAGCCTCTCACCCATCTTGGATGACTGGCCTCATCTACCACAGCAAACCCTTCCTTTGATCCTTTCCTGCCCTGCAGTATAGCAAGTGGGCCTCCATCTGCCTGCCAGGCTTTTCCAGGAAAGGAGTTTGGCTGCTTTTCATAAGAAACTGTGAGACTCCCCCCACCCCACCCATGTAGAGCTTAACTGAGGACCTGGTTTAGGGAGACTGTGGCCTTGCAGCGGGTGTGTTTGGGTTTGAAGAATGTCAGCATGCGAAAAAGCAGTGTTTGTTTGATCTGCCACAGTGTTGGCTGTACATATGGGATGCAAGATCCCTTAAAATAAGTCAAGGCTTCCAGCTCGGGAATCCCCCAAACCATCAGGAGCTGGAATCTCTGAGAAGTGTCAGCCCTGTGATAGGGTGGAAGCTCTGTGGGTCTGTTTGGGCACTGTGCTTTGTGCAGGGAGGGAGGGAGGTGAGGTGTCATCTCCCTCCACTCCTCACCCTGCCCTGCCACATGACGTCACACCTCAGCCCTCAGCCCTTAAGTGGTGGCCTAGCTACCTCTGTTTTTCCTCTCTCAGACGCAGTTTTCAGCTTTGCTAGCCAGGAGGTCGCCCTGTGCGTGTACTCTCTCTGCACAGGGCCTTTGTTTTTGATGAATATAACTGAATAGCTGAAATGAGATACTTTATAAAGAAAAGAAGGGTGTTTGTTTGAGAAAAGAGGTTTATTTAGCTCAGAATTCTAGTGGTAGAAGATCCAAGCATCGTGGGACCAATGTCTGGTGAAAACCTGAGTTTGGTCACAATGTGGTGGATGCCTGGATAGGGAACTGGCTAGAGGGCAGAAAGGCCAATGACCTCACTTTACAAACAAAGCACAACCTGATTTCCGATAACCACAGTCCCCTCAAACATTAACCTGTTCCTAGAGTTATGCCCCCACTATCTAATCTCAAAGGTCCCTACCTCCTGCAAAGGGAACCAAGGGTTCTAACTTGTGTTCATTTGGGAAACAAACCACAACCAAATCACCAAAGGCCCTTACTAAGCTTGTGACCCCTGGGCTCTACAACTGGGAGAATTTTACAGAATTTGACTTTCTCATATTTGTGGGACATGGGAAGAGATGAGTCAAGACACAGTCTCTACTATCCAGGACACTAGGCTGGTATAGGTATGGGCAGGTTGCAGTTGTGGGATGCCCACATTCTTTTCCTACTACACAACCTGCCCTACTAAGAGACAGGATATACGTACCTGTGTGTGTGTGTGTGTGTGTGTGTGTGTGTGTGTGTGTGTGTGGTTTATGGCTGAGTTTCCCTGCACATAGAAGGCACTCAATAAATATTCCGAGTAGAAGAATAAATGAAAGCTATGGGTACCCAGAAATGTATCACCATGCTGACCTCTGGCTATGTCTTCTCTGGGATCTATCAGACAAGTGGAGTGATAAGCTGAGACCCCCACCCCCACCTCAGGACCTTTTCTCACTGTCAGGTCCATGCTTCTCCCTGCAGCAATACACAGGTTTAGCCAAGTTCTGGTTTAGCCAAATTCTGTGCAGTATTTTTTTTACTCTTGAATTCTTTGAGTTGTAAGAAATTTCAACTAATTATTTTCAACTAATATATTATACTTAATTTTTGAACTATATTTTGAAACCTTTTTCGTTTCACTTACTTTTATTTGTATGTGTGTGCACACATGTGCATGTGTGTATGTGCTAGCACAGCACTTATGCATGCTGTGGCACACATGTACAGGCCCAAGGACCACTTTTGGGAGTCAGTTCCGTCCTCCCACCATGTGGAGTCCAGGGATTGAAGGGTTGAACTCAGGTTGGCAGTCTTTATGGTAAGCACTTTTACTTGGTAAATCATCTCATCAGCTCTTACCCTGTTATTTTTAGTTTTAGTTTTCCAGCCCTGGGGACAGAACCCACAGCTTCAGGTATGGTAGGCAAGTTCTGTATACCACTGAGCTCAATCCCCAGCCCAGTAATCTTAAAGCCCAGAGGTTCAAGAATAATTTGACAAAGGCAGACTTCTCCCCTGTCCCTTTCACCCCGGTCACCATTAGTAAAATGTCACCAGATTTTATTCTGGCACATTTAGATGTTTTTCCCCTCTTGGCTCTGTTTGTGAGGTCACAGCAAATGTGCAGTGAGACATTTGTCCCTAATAATACTCCATCCAGGCTAGTTTCTTAGAACAAGACAGCAGTTCAGCATCACCATGATCCCAATGAAGTTCATACAAGCTGTGTTTTGATTTTGACAGTTATCCCCATCAGATTCTTTTCCTTCCCTCTTTCTTCTACTCCCACCCTCCCTCCCTCTCTCCGCCTCTCTTAGCCTTCCTTCCTTTTAATTTCTGAGGCAGGGTCTCCTGCAGCCCAGGTTGACCTTGGACTCTCTAGGTACCTTAGGATGACCTTGAGCTGCTGGCCCTCCTGCTTCCACCTCCTAAGTGCTGGTCACAGCTGTTGCCAACCACTCCTGGGTCCATCTAATTCTTTCATTGCATCGAGTCTTTTGTGTGTTTTCTGATGTCTTTATTGAAGGGTAATGTGCATGCTATAAAATCCAGCCTTGGTTAATGTATACCTCCACAATATTAGCATATTGGCCATGTGTAAGCAGCACCACAGCATTATTTGAAGTCACTCCACTCCCTCCTTTGTCCCCTGTGCATCCTTAGCACCTATCCTGTCTCTGTAGAGTTGCCTTGGAAGCTATGGATGGAGACCTGCGATGTGTGTCTTTTGGTGTCTTGGCACAGAGTCAAGGGCTGTAGCATGTCCACACTTTATTTCCATGTGTTACTGAGTAACAGTCTATGGTCCATCTCTGACTTGTCTGGTCCCTAGAAGATGGACACACTAGCGGTTTCCACTTTGGCCATTTAAAAATGATACTGCTATGGGTTTTTGCCAACATTTGTGTGTGGACACAGGCTTCCATTTCTCAAGCTGCTATGAGTGCGGACCTGGGCCACATTAGAAGAAACAGGCAAGCTGCTCTCCAAAGCAGAGGGCCCTTCCCACCCCCACCACACTGTGCCGTCAAGGGTGCTCTGTGTGTCCTCTCCAGCACTAGCTGTCACCCACAGCAATTCCTGCATCATCTTTGGTGTGAAGGGCTGCCCTCTGTGTCTTTAATTTATATGTCCTTCATGACCAATGATAGGGATCTTTTCTTGCATCCACAGGCTTTATATATCTCGGTGAGCAAAATATCTCCAACCCTCATGTTGATTTTTATTGTAAGATCTCGTTGAGTCAGAGTTTTCTTTATGCTCTAAATATTAGCTCTTCACAGTGGTCACAGGACTGACAGATGTCTCTCCTGTGAACGGCCGTCTTCTCACTTTTGGGGGTGGTTTGAGACAGGATCTCTCCACATAGTGCTGGGTGTCCTGGAACTGACTATTTCAACCATGCTGGCCTGGAACTCAAAGAGATCTGCCTGCCTCTACCCAAGTGCTGGGATTAAAGCTGTGAGCCACCATCCCTGACTCTTCTCTTTTTCTTAATGGTCTTTTTTTGATATGCAAAGTTTCTCATTGTGATAAGGTCTCATTTGTTGTTGTTATTCTATACTTTGCATTTAGTATTGTGTAAGAAATCATGGCCTAACTCAGGTCAGTCCTGTGATTTGTCTAAGAGTTTTAGAGTGGCCAGTCTCCCATTCAGATCTTTGATTGTTTTAAGCCAAACTGTGCAATAGGAGGTCAATGTTCAAAGTGTCCTGTTGCATATAGACAGCCAGCTGTCACGGGGAAGAAGCAAGGGCCAATGAATTACCTCAGCACCTAGGTCAGTCACAACTCACTTTACACTGCTTAGGGTTTTGTTTTGTTTTTCTTCTTCGCAGTACTAAAGTACACTGCCACTGAGCCTCTTTATTTCCTAGGCAGGGACTCACTGAGGTGCTCAGTTACCCCCACTCACCCGTAGGTAGCCCAGGCAGTCCTTCCTTGAACTTGAGACTCTCTTACCCCAGCCAGCTCGGTGACTGGGCTACCAGTTTGGCTTTTTGTTGTTGTGTTTGTTTGTTTGTTTGTTTGTTTGTTTTTGGAGACAGGGTTTTTCTGTGGCTTTGGAGCCTGTCCTGGAACTAGCTCTTGTAGACCAGGCTGGCCTTGAACTCACAGAGATCCACCTGCCTCTACCTCCCTCCCTTGTGTTGGGATTAAAGGCTTTTTTTAAAAAACTGAGAATAAAACCAGAGGTTTTCGCCTGTTAGATGAGCACCATGACATTGAATCACACCCCAGGCCTGACCAGACTTTTTAAAATACTATTAAAAACCACCCCATTTTAAGTGGTTATCTAGATGACTCTTGAGAGAGAGAATTTGGAAGCTTGGAGGTCTTTCTCAGAGGCAAAATTCCTGCCTAGCATGCAAGAGGCCCTGGGTCTAGCCCGGAATCCAGCTATAGTTTTGTTGCCTGTGTTCTGAACACGGAGCTACTGTGGAACCCCCTATTGTGGAAGGGCTAAACAGTCGAAGGATGATCATTCAAGTGGGGCTTGAGAGACCACATTCTCACATTTGTAGATCCTGGGAAGGTAGAGGTTAGGTTAGGCATCTCGTGCCATGTACCCAACTGTGCCCCAAGCCAACAGAAGTATCCAAGAGGATGAAAGAACTTAGTTAGGAAAGTCCCTAAGGTGTCACTGTCCTCTCATGTGTTGGGGGGACGGGACTGTGAGGACAGAGTGAGTAGAACCCAGAACAACACCTGCCTGACATACAGTAGGCACCAAGTAACAGAAAGTCCTGTGTGCTGCAAGCACATGGCCATGTCTGCCACCTGCCCTCCATCCAGGTGCCTCTCCCTTCCCCATCTCGGCAGCAGCTCCCCTCCCCAGCAGAATCTTCCTTCTGCTTAGGCACCCTTGCCCAGTCCTCACTGCTGCCCTCTCAGCTCTGCTGCAGGGTCTGTGCCCATGATTCGGGTACTTTTCTAGCCCCAGCGCCTCCCTGATGGGGAGCAGCCCCTTAGCTGGTCAGTGCAGCTGCTTAGTTCCTGTTATCAGTGCCCAGCCCTAAGCACTGTCCTGAAGTGCGGGACACCACAGGTGCCCAGAAAGTGACATGCAGAGAAAATGAGACCTTTGATGCTGAATTTAATGGGTTTGGACACAGCTAACAGAAAGGTGAGCATTTAGGAAGTTTTGCCCATGTGCCAGCAGCTAACAGTGCCTCACCATTGTGCAATCTCCTTCTTTATTGGTGAAGTTGTGTATTTTTTTATATGTTTATAGGTCATTTGTGTTTTTGTTCTCTGAGCTACCTAAGTAAATGGGACTTGAGCATTTACTTGTGTTTTCTATTGCTTTGAAGAACTCTTTGCATGTGGAGTAAAACAGAAGAGAATGGGCAAACACGTGGTGTCATGGCATAGCACTGTATGCTCAAAGCCATTCAGTTTGAGAAGCTGCCGGAGATGGAGCCGGGCCCAGGAGCCTCTTTATCCCAAGGTCTATAGAGGAGCTATAGAGAAGTTCTGAGCAAGAAAGGGGCAGGACTGAATCAATTTATGAAAATTGATTGAGATGAGAGATGGCTCAATGGTTAAGAGCACTGCTTGCTCTTCCAAAGGTCCTGAGTTCAATTCCCAGCAACCACATGGTGGCTCACAACCATCTGTAATAAGATCTGGTGCCCTCTTCTGGCTTGCAGATATATATGTAGACAGAATACTGAGAATACTGTATACATAATAAATAAATCTTTAAAAAAGAAGAAGAAAATTGTTCTGGATAGTGGGAGGAGCTAGAAGGGTAGGCTGAGGCTGGATGTACAGGCCACGAGAGTCTGGTTGAAGAGTGCCTTGTTTTAACTGGCAGGAAGAGGGCACAGACAAGCTGGCTGCTGCTGCTGAGGTGGGAGGGAGAGGAAGGTAGATGGGGTAGGGATAGGCACACAGCGTCCGGGATGGATGGCTGCTGCCACACACACTTCCTGTGTTGCTAGCATCTGCACTGTTGCGAGCATACCATTTTGTGTCTTGCGGTCTCCCCCATATCCGTCCCTTGGCTTCCTCCACACATAGAGGAGGAAGGGCAGGAGTGGATCCTGCTCTCTCTGTATGAGTAGGTGTGGTTGCCCAATATGAGACTCTGCCCTAGACATCTCAGACCCACATGGTATCCAGTGTTTGGTCATCTGTCCCATACCACAGGACTGACCTCCAGCCCAGACAGATGACAGAGCTGTTGCCAAGGTAACCCCAGGCAGGAAATATGAACCAGTTATTTCCAGACAGGTTATGGACATGGGAAAAGTAGATAGGACTGGGTCTTAGGGAATCAAGGGGATCTCCAAAGTCACTGGGAACCCCAGACACTCAACTCTGCCGTCCCTATCTCCCTGGGGGCCATTTCAATACTCAATTAGCTCTTCTGCTGAGAAGATTCTAGACAAGCACTATTGAGTGGTGAAGGAGAACCCCCCCGCCCCACATAGCAGCCGGGGGGGGGGTGTCCCTCCTAGACCTCAGATTAGGCACAAACCACACCCAAACGCCTGTTTTCATAGAGAGATCTTTTATTAAGCAGGGAAGAAAAGTTAAAGTGGCTGCTTTCTGACTCAGGCAGAACAACAGCAGCAAATAACCTTGCGGATGTAATTTTTTAGAAGAGGAAAGGGGTAGGTCTGTGTTAGAATTGGCTAGGATATGGTGGTAAAGGACAAAGGGGACAAAGGAAAGGGGGAGGGATATTTGTCCCAAAGGGACAAAGGACTGCCTCTGGATAGAGAGGAGGAGACGCATAGAAAAATGGTGGTTTTTATAAAGGTAAGGTAAAGGGAGAGACCCTGTGCTGGAGGTGAGGTGTTTAATTTTAATTGGACATGTTAATTAGGTGAGCCAAAGCGGGACTTCTGATTGCTGGACTTTAATACTTCGATAGTTGGACCTTGGTAGTTAGCCTTAGGAGGAAGTGGTCAAATAAACAAATAGAACTTGATGGCTAGCTGTAGGAATGTAATCTAACGGATTTTTTGTTTTGTTTTGTTTTGTTTTGTTTTAGCAAGGCAGAGGGAAATGGGGAGAAGGGCAAGGCCTGCCAGAGTCACCTGCTTGAGTGGGCTAGTGTCCCTTCAGGTGAGCACTTCTGTTTCCTGTCCCCTTGGTGGAGGGAACTAGGGCTCACAAAGGATGCCCTCGATCCTGAGGTCATGTAGACAGTCCTCCCAAGCCCGTGCCAGAGCAGGCCCTAGACACCATACTTACCAACTCCATGTCTTGGCTCAGAAATCGCTATTTGCTCTTTTAATTTTTACATTTGTTTTATGTGTATGAGTGTTAGGCGTGTATGTATGTGCACTATGTGTACCCAGTGTTCATGGATCCTTTGGGACTGGAGTTAAGGGTGGTTGTGAGCCACTGTGTGAGTGCTGGGAATTGAAGCCAGGTCCTCTTCAAGAACAAGTGCTCTTAAGCCCTACGCCATCCTTCCAGCCCCAGAAATTTATTATTTACAAACAGATTATTTTTTTTAAAAAACAGCAATACATCTAAGGAGTGGCACATACCCTTAATCCCAGCAATCCAGAGGCAAAGGCAGGCAGATCTCTGAGTTCGAGGCCAGAATGGTCTACAGAGTTCCAGGACAACCAGAGCTATACAGAGAAATCCTGTCTCAAAACAAAAAACAAACAAAAACCCCAGCAATGCAACTGTATAGTGAGATTATACAGTTTATATGGATGTTTCAGTGGAACTTCTGTCCTGTTCCCAATCCTCCTTTCTCTCCCCAGGGTTTTGCTGTGTTTTTCTCCCTGGCTCATCTTTGTCAGAGGTAGCATATGCAGGGATCAGCAGATATTTTGTGCCTCCTTATCACCAAAGGCGCAAATACTTAACATAAGCATACACGTCAGCCTTCCGATACTGTAACAAAGATCTTGTTTGGGCTTATAGTTGTAGAGGTTTCCATCCATGGTTGCTTGACTCCATTGCTTTGGGACCCATGGAAGCACAGTTCATCATGGTAGGGTTAGGCAGCAGAAGGAGCTACTAACCAAGGCATGAGAAAGAAGAAAGAGCAGAGGTTCTACCACTTCCTGATGCTGCCACCCTGGAGGCCAAAGCTATTTCACAATGACCTTTGGGGGATATTTAAGATTCAGACAGCCACAACAAACCCTGAACCATGAACTGAAAATGGTGGATTGAAAATGCATTCAATACAGTAGCAGCCTGACTATCCAGCTCGGCAGGACCTGCTGTGTAGAGTGGGCTTGTCACTCATGGGATGCCTGTTGGCTGTCTTACTCCAGCACCTTGGAAGATGGTCAGCTGCATCTCACCAGCTCAGGGAACAATCAGAATTCAAGTCTGGAGTGTATGTTTCACTGACAGATCGCTGAGTACATGTCACTCGCCATTGCAAAATTAAGAAAATGTAAGCTGAACCATCGTAGCATGGGGACTGTCTGTACTTGACTTTCTGAGACACACAGACCAGCAGAGGAGAAATGTGGGTGCTGGGAGCCAAACTTGGGTCCTCTGTAACAACAGTGATTATTCTTAATCACTGAGCCATTTTTCCAGCTCCCCAAATAGGTAGTTTTTTTTTAAGCAAGTGAATTGGATTGTGTTTTGATTGTGTTTCTTTAATGCGCATTTAATTACAAGCAGGAGTGGATTTTTTTTTCCTGAACGGCTCTCATAGCCTTGGCTGTTTTCTAATGGGTTAGTCATCCTGTCGATGGAAGGAACACTTTCTGTGTTAGGAAAATTAACTATCCTCTCATTCTCCTCATTACCTCGTGCGCCAGACATGTTCTCAGGGTGCCATTTGTCTTTTTTACCTTGTTTGTGGTATTCTGATTCCACTTATATAGTCCAATTTGATATAGTTCAATACATCAACATTTGCTTTCTTGGCTTCAGGGAATGAAGCATCTGTATAGTGCCCTTTGCACACCATCCACGTGTGAGCACAACAGACCCGCTCAGCAGCCTCAAAGGAGCTGGGGTAGGGATTCCATCAGTTCCACCTACCGTTTCTGTGGGGCTCAGAGAGGTGATAAGACCCAGCTGAGTCACAGCTGCGGCAGTCCTGGTTAGCCTGTCTTCTATCACCTACCCTCCTACCAAGCCCAGTCGCTGAGCTCCACGCCAGCAATATTAGTTATAAAAACTACTCAAGAATCTTCCTCCTTGAAGTGCTGATTCTAAAAATATGTTTTTAAACTATTGAAGTAGGTTGGGCATGGCGGCGGTCCACACCTTTGATTCTAGCACTCGAGAGACAGGCAGGAGAATCCTTGTGAGTTTGAGGTTAGCCTGCTCTTCCAAGGGAGTTGCAGGCAGTTGAGGCTACATAGTGAGACGAGACCCTGTCTTAATCAGACTAAAACAATAACCCACTTGCTCTTAAAAATATGCAAGGGCATAACTAGGTTTGGGGGAGGGGAGATGGTGAGTGGGGATAAAACTTACACCTTGCCCCATAAACCCATCCTACTGTCCTGCTATGGGCACTGGCAAGGTGCCATGGGTTTACTTTTGCAGGGGGGAAAGGTCTTAAAAATAATCTCCCAAGTACTGGGATTGCAGCAGTGAGCCACCAGGAGTGGGTTTATGATTGCCAGGGGTAAGGGAGAGGAGGACCATGAGCTAGACTTTCCTTGGCTTTGTCATCAATATTCAGTACTTTAGGGCTCACTATATTCTGAAAGAGTCGGGTGTCAGCATGGAACCTAACACCTATAATCACAGAACTGAGGCAAGAGGATTGTCATGAGTTCAAGACTAGCCCGGGCTACATAGTTCCCTGCAAGCCTGGGCTAGAGTAAGACACTGTCTCAAAAATTAAAAGTCAGGCCGGGCGGTGGTGGCGCACGCCTTTAATCCCAGCACTCTGGAGGCAGAGGCAGGCGGATCTCTGTGAGTTCGAGGCCAGCCTGGTCTACAAGAGCTAGTTCCAGGACAGGAACCAAAAGCTACGGAGAAACCCTGTCTCGAAAAATCAAAAAAAAAAAAAAAGAAAGAAAGAAACAAAAATTAAAAGTCAGGGAATAAAATAAAATAGAAGTCCGGAAAGGGAAAGCGCCTTCACCAAGGTCACACAGCCTAGTGGCCGCCCTATCCAGCCCCCACCTGCTCACACATTACATCACTCCCCCAGATTCCTCCAGGCTGTACCGCGGGAGCTGAGTCCTTCCAGCCTCTCGCCTCGCCGCTTTTATGCACCAGAGGGCGCTGCTCGGTTGCCTTACGGGGCCGGCTCCGGGTGCCCTTGCTCCACCTGGCGGGGAGCGGGGAGCGGGAGAGCGGGAGGGGGGCCGCAGGGCCTCTGCCTAGAAGGACAGCCTGGCTTTCGGGGTCGAGTGCTGTGTTGCTCCCCATTCCTCTGCTCTCCACTGCACAGCCCGCAACTCTTTCCCATCCTTGTCTTTTCCTTAGGTACAGCCACGCGCACGCACCTTCCCTGTACCTACCCCTTGCAGGCCCAGCTACCCTATCTAGGCCATTTCTTCCTCAAACTTGGGGTCCCTAGTCCAGACTGCCCTAACCGATTCTCAAAGATAGTTGCTAGGCTCCCTGAGGCCCAACCCAGCATTTATTTGGTGCCAGGTTTATTTCGCTAGCAGGATGAGGAGATCAGCCTTCAGGCCCAGATTCTCTGCCCTTCCTTCGCCCGACTGAACAGCTTGGGCCCTGGAAGGGAAGCAGAGGGGCGTGGTGCCCGAGTAGACCTCAGGAGCCTCTATGCTGTGTGACCGGAGCCAGTGGCTTGCCCTCTCTGGCCTATCTCAGCTGGCTGCGAGCGTGGGAGGAGGAGCACTGGCCGCAGGGGCGGCAGTTCTCCTTGGGAGGGCCGGGGAGTGTGTCTCCGGGCTGCTTTTTGCCTGGGTGTTGATTTGGGTATCTTGAGGTGCGTAAGGGAAAGGCAAGGGGCTGTCGTGCAGACGACTCCGTGCCGGTTTTCCGCGTGCCGGGGAACCTGGCCTAACCGCTGCGGCGGCCCCGCGGCCTCCAGCGCCCTCCACTCGCCCGGGCTCGGGTGACGTCGTTGACTGGGGCGGCACCCGTCCTCCCCGCCCCCCGACACACACACACACACACACACACACACACACACACACCTTCGGAAGGGGGAAACTGAGGCCCGGCACAGAAAGGACCCCCCGCCAAGGTCACGTCGGGCGGGGGCGCGGGGTCAGGCTCCGATTCTGTGCGTCCCTGGACCCCGCGCCCCTCCGGCCCGACGCGTAGGGGCCGCGCTCTCAGCGGGTCGGCGCGCGCTCGGCGGCAGCGGGCACCTGAGAGGTAGGAGCGGGCTGGCCGGGAGCGGGGTACACTGGCGGGGCCGGGCTGTGCGGACCCCGGTCGGCTAGTGGTGCCGCTGTGGTTTCGCGCGCGCGCGTTGCGGGTTTGTAGGCTTGGCGGACCCGGCGCCACCGGCCTTGCTTGCGGAGCGGTGCGGCCCCTGGGAAGCGGGGAGGACGCCGCCGAGCAGCTACTGCGCTCTGCGGACGGCGCAGCAGGGTGCCGGAGATCCGGGTGGGGGCAGGCGCCTGCCGCGCCAATGCGGTGCCTCCCGCTGTGCGGGGACAGAACCCGGGGGTCGACCTGTGCCTCTCACCTCCTTTCCCTCCCCCCACCCCCCACCACCTGGAGAAATCCCGTTTCCCGGTCCCGAGCCTGCGGGCGGGAGGGAGGTCGAAGCATCTCAGGAATTCGCTCCAGCCTGCTAGACTCGCCCGGGAGTGGGTGAAAGCTTAGTTCGGACTGAGGAGCCTGGGCCAGAGGGACCTGATCCAAAATTGGCCCTGCCCCTAACCCGCTGTGTGGCCTCAGGCAGCCCCTCCTGCTGGATCCTGGTCTGGAGGGAAGGGGGTCCTGTAGGTACCCTCAGTGAAATCAGTTCAAGTTCAAGGCTTAGGAGCCGCAAGTCAAGAGACTTCTGGGCTCAGTCCTGTATGGGACAAGAGGCAGACCTTAGGGGTGTGATGTACTGGGCGCTGGTAAAGGAAACCCATTCCTATGCTAGGAGCCTGGGCCAGGAACTTTTGGGTGAGGCTCTGTGTGAGAAATCCCACCCCCACCCTGAGCACAGCAGCTGCCCTTAGACTGTGCGTTAGCAGGCTGGGTCAGCCCAGATGTACAAGGACCTCCCACACACCTCCAGAAGTCCCAGGGAAAACCCCCTTCCATGTTTCTGCTGGGTAGTAACTACCCTAAATTGCCAAGCTCTAAACTGTCACAGCTGATCTCTCACTGGAGCAAACTGAGCAAAAAGATGACAGTGGTGTCTCCTCCTCTGGCTCTGTCCATTCCATGAGACTTCCAAGGACAGCAGTGGTCTCTGCCTGGCCAGGCTTGTGTTGTGTGTTGTTCTGAGCATGCTCCGTTCCTGGTGGCCAGAAGCAGGAGTCTGGCTGTGCACTCTGCTGAGCCACTGTTCCCTTTCATGGCCAGCATCTACCTGTCTGTGTTCGCACTGGCCAGTCAGTGTAGCCCCTCACCAACTTCAGAACACCAATACCAGCTTGGCCTTCCCTACCCCTAGCATTGTGTTCTGTTCCTTATGGATGGCAGGGTGGCCAGACCCGTGAACCCACTTGCCCATAAGAGCCCAGGAATTAAATTTGAAAAAAACCTGCACCCCTTAACCCCTTCCATCCCCGGTGCTAGAAAAGACAGGTGAAGAGGTGACTCTGAGTGCTACAGTGCCCACAGCCCAGACCCCGAGTACTGTTATTCTGGAGGGAATACCTAAGAGTCTGAGACCGGAGAGAGGCAGGGACATGTCCAAGGTCACATAGCACATTCAGGGTTTAGGGGCCTAATCCCACTTCCCAAGCACCCCAGGCATTCTTGGGTAGCCACCGTCTGAGGAAGGTGCCACAGGACTGGAGGCCACCACAGGGGTCTGTGCAATGGAAGAGCAAAGAGAGGGACCAGTGCTCTCTCCCTGTGAGCGACTCTGGCTCCTGCAGCTTGCAAACATTAGATAATCTTAGGTCTTATGACTAAAGTTCACTAGTCTAGTGGCTGCTTAAAGGGCCCATAGCAGTCCCTGCTGTAGCTGCCCTGCTCTGCTCTGCCTGCCACCCTACAGCAGGCCTCTTCCCCAGTGTGGGCAAGTACCAAGCCTGTGGCTGGAGAGCTGCCCCCACCTCGTGTCCTGGTAGTCCTTATACCAGCCTCCTGACACTGGCTTGGAGTGGGTGTATCTGTGCCCCTAAGTGTTCCTAACCATGAACAGCTAGCCTTGATGTCACCTCTCAACACAGCACAGTATGTGTGTGACGCCATTGTGTTTGAGGACAGAATCTTCTGGTGCCCCCTACCCACCACCACCACCCCCAGATACCTTGCCTTGGCTTGGCTCCTGCAGGAATGAGCTCCCTATTCCTGCTACCTAGAAACCAGTTCCTCTTCTGTGTTCTCTTCTTTGTCACTTTTACCACTTCTGCTGAGCCCTTTGCAGGGCAGCATCATCACTATGGAAGGATACAGTGACTTTGGGCTGGTGGGACATTGGCTGTTACAGCAAGAGCCAATTGGTATGCCAGGCAGTAGGCAGGCAAGTTCTTGGTGACTCTGAAGAACTGTGTGACTTTCCCTCCTACCTCGTGCAATCCATAACAGGCAGCTCACAGGGGCCTCACATCCATTCCATCTGCAATACCCCAAGTCAGTCTCTCAGCTTGCACAATACTTCTGGAAGCTTCATCTTCAAACAATGATATCACCCCTGTAGACCAGCAAAAAGAAGGCAGAACTTTTTCCAACCTACAACCCAAAGGTTTCATAGTAGTGAGTTAATTACTTTGGAGCACCAGTGGTCTGCCAGCCTGTGGGCCCAGACTCCCTCAAGGACAGTGTACTTGGGGCAGGATGGTTATACATATGAGGCTCGGCGTTCGTGCTGACCACATGGGTCTCTGCATGCTGTGTGTGAGCTCCTGCTGCCTCTGTAGAAGGGAGCCTGTCTGCATGTGTCCTTCCTCCGCAGGGCACAGAGATGGTGTAGGGAGGGAAAGAGACCTTGCCTGTCCCTAATGCTTGGAGCCAATATGAGTTTTCTCATGAACTGCACCCAGAAAAGAAATGCCGTGCCTTAGAAAGTAGTGAGTTTCTAGCCGGGCAGTGGTGGCGCAGAGACAGGTGGATCTCTGTGAGTTCAAGGCCAGCTTGGTCTACCAAGTGAGTTTCAGGACAAAACCCTGTCTCAAAAAAAAAAAAAGTGAGTTCCTTTTCACCAGTGGTTTACAAGGTAGAATGAGCTTTAATGCTGTGGGGGGAGGGGTATTTAGCTCCAAGAGTCCAGGACCAATGTTGTGGTGTTTTGTATCTTGTATTAACTCTCCCAAGGATTGTTATGGAACACAGAGGGGATGGCAAGAATCATGAGGGTGATTCAGTGTAGCCAGGCACGGGGCAGCTCAGTCAGATGCTGATCTGAGGCAGAGTTTTGGGCTTAGCCTGGGCATTTGGTCTGAAACAAACCAGGAAGAAAAGTGAGTGCCTTATGGCACATCCAGGGGCAGCGACTGGTGGCCCTGTTACTCATGAACTTGGGGAGCCTGGCAGTCTTAGAGCTGCCCTTGCTGAAGTATCCCTCCTTTTAACCTGCTCTCCCGTAGTAGGCCGGGGCAGAAGAGAAAGAATGGTTTGTGTCCTAGATAGGGTTACTATTGCTGTGATGAAAGCAGCGTGGTGATTAGGAGAGGGTTTATTCTTCTCAGTTCCACATCACTGTTCATCATCAAAAGCAGTGAGGGCAGGGACCCAGAGGCAGGAGCTGATGCAGAGGCCTTGCTCCTCAAGGCTTGCTCAGGCTGCTTCCTTATAGAACCCAGTACCACCAATCCATGGGTGGCCCCATCCACAATGGGCTGGGCCATTCCATGTCAATCACTAATTTAGAAAATGCCCTACAGGTTTGCCTACAGCCTGATCTTATAGAGGCATTTTCTCAACTGAGACGCCCTCTTTTCTGACGATTGTAGCTTGTGTCAAGTTGGCACAGTTTGGACGTGATGAGGATGGGTGGCAACAAGAGGGACTGAAAGGTGATGAACAGGACTTGGAGATAGCCTTCTATGTCCTCAAGCGGGGGTTTAGATCCAGCTCTGTTTCATAGCTTTGAACAAGTCACTAGACCTTGCAGAGTCTCAGTTTTCTCCTATTTATTTATTTATTTATTTATTTATTTATTTTTGTTTCAGTTTTTGGCTTTTTGAGACAGGCTCTTACTATGTAACTCAAGCTGTCCAGAACCCACTCCATATGTATAGTCTACGCTGGCCTCTTCTTGACTCAGCAATCCTCCTGCTTCAGCCTCCTGTGTGTTGAGATTGCAGGTCGCACCACCATGCCTGGCTTTCTTTCTCATTGGGGTGATGACAACTCTGACCGCCAGCTAAGGCACAGAGCAAGCACGCCATATCTCAACAGTTATTTTTCGTTACTTCCTTTGTGGGAGATGACAGAAACCACCTAGAGCCTCAGTCCAAACAGCAATGTCAGGTCCACATTTACAGAGTAATAGCGGTGATAGATTTTGTTGTCAGAGCTGAGGTCACCACGGGAGCAAACAATTCTGCAAGGAGGGTCGTACCTGTTCCCGTTCCTGTCAGACAGAAACAATAAGGAACGTGGGTTCTGCCCCATTAGGTGTGTTTTGTCTCTTACTCTGTCACCTCTTTGTGGCGAAGAGCCTTTTGAAGTCAACCCTATCTTAGTGTTTTCATTTCCTCCTGGATTTGTTGAGTAGGAATTTGGGAAATTCTGGTTCTAATCCTTCAGTTGTACCCCTCGGTCTGTCTGTCCTTCTCCCACTCCCTTTGTCCCCTCTGTTGGAGCCTTGGGAGGGACTTTATGGTTTCAGTTCCTCCTTTAACTCTCCATTCCCATCTTCAGCTTTCTTGATGACCTCACGTATCTGAGGAATTCAGTCCTACCCACAATGGAACAGATCTGTGTGCAGTGAGGTCCCCCTCGCAGATTCCTCCCAGGCAGGTCGGCATCTCTGGGTGAGGCATTCTCTGTACTCAATCTCCACTCTGTGTCCCTGCCCTCCCTGGGGTTCCAGAACCAGCTGCAGGCTCTAGGCCACAGGTCCCTGCAGGGAAAAATGGCCAGAAGCAACCAGAGGGCAGACACTGCCCCTTCCCGCCCTACCCCACCAGCTGCTGCTCCTGCCAAACAGGTCCTGGGGCCTTGGGTCACATGTCCAGCCAGCGCTGACTCTGGCACTGGTGGATTAAGCAGGGACTCAGGGTTTGACCCGTGCTGGCTTCTGACTGGGCAGAGGGCTGGGAAACCTCCACTGTGTGGGCACAGAGGCTCCTCAGAGGCTACTGTGGCCACCTTTCAGCAAGACGCTCCACCCAGCACTGAACCCAGGTAAGGAAAACTGATGCCCCGCCCAGATCTTGGTGCTATCTAGAAACTGAAATACCCATCCCAGGCTCTTTTTATTTAAGTGTTTGGGGAGCTGGGAGGTGACTCACAGATTCTGGCCCTCAGCACTTTCTCGCCTGGTCTTAGTGCCTGCTGGAGCTTGCACACAGCACAGGATATCTACCCACCAACCCCTCTTTCCAAATGTGTCCTCTTCCCTGGGAGAGAGTCAGACTCTGGAGTCCCTCCTGGGCCAGCAGTCAGTTCCTGGCCTGATAGGACATAGCCCACTGGAGATAAACAGCCTTCATTTCATCTCCACAAGAGGAGAGGAAGAGCTGAGGACCAGGTATATCAACAACCCTTCTCTTACCTTACAAAGTGGGGAAACCCACCCATTTCACAGATATGGAAACCAAGTCTCCAAGATACTCTTCTGCACCCAACCCCTCCCAGCATTTCAGTGGCCCGCCCACAGGGTCCTGGATGTTACAGGCTCTGCTGCTGGTCCTCAGTGGGTTTCCTGGGTTGTATGACAAAGGGGGCAGTTCCTCTGGTGCAGAAAACCCAAGGTTTTGGGAAGGAAGTCATGGAAAAGCCAGCACCTTGGATGCCATTCAGCCATGAACAGCCCTCCCCACAATGTGCAGTTAGCCACAGCTGTTGTGATTGACTTGGTGTTTGTTGTACCATAGGGGTCACAGTGGTGCCTACGTTAGCATGTGTTACTTACTCAGGGACTCTGAAATGCTGTGGTGAAGAATGTGCCGAGACCCCACACCCCTCGCATTCTATAAATCTAGGCTCTGTTGTCACTGGCGTTGGATAACTGAGATCCACTTAGTCTTCTAGGGTTCTTAGGGCCCATCCATCCCTTTCCTTCTGGGACTTTCTGTGTTGTGTGCATGTCTGGTGACCCAGTGCTTGCTAGAAGTTCAGATCATGGTCAAGAACTCCACCCTGGAAGAGTGTATGTGCCCCTCCCCCGAGCGAGTCCGAACAGCATTTTGAGGTGCCTGTCAGGTATATAGTGATCTGTCACCTTGGGTGTATTTTTTTAAAGGACCTCTGGCAGCTCGTTGTGAACTGGGCCCCTGGCAGCCACCTCCCTCCAGCAGGCATGCAGATTGTCAACTCTGGCACCAGATTGTCCTCATCAGCGGGCTGGAGGGAGGCTGCAGCCTGGCACGGGGCAAACAGCAGGAATTGTGGGCAGGAAGAACGGCTCCTCTGTACCCAGTAAGGCCCCAGGCAGAGACTAGCCCCCTACCCCACCACCAGCTGATTCTGGGTTTAGAGTGGGGGTGGGGATGAGGCCTAGGAACCTGGCTCATGCCCAGCCTGGCTGCCAGCTGGCCACTGTGTGACCTTGAGCCAGCTCTGGCAACTGTCCTCCATGCTCCTGACTCAGTGGGGAGCCCAGGCTGGGTGGCAGCTGCAGGAATCAGTGGAGGCTGTGTCCTCTTGCGGAACCAAGCAAGCACATGCCACCTGAGGCACTAGGACTGAGATCTGTGATGTAGGAGTGGGGGTGATTTGCCTTCAACAGTTACAACTAAATACCTTATAGGTTTTTAGAAGAGACTGAAGGCAAAGCTAAGGCTGGCCTTAGTGACATCTGGACCTGCAAGCTTCCTACCGCTGTCCATTTCCACCTCTCCCAGAGGGCTGGGGCATGGCTTTATCTCACCTCAGATCTAAGAGGGGAAGGTAGCAGGTGGCTGCATGGGGCCATAGGTCATATATATTTGTTGGCCCTCACCTGTTTTCCCTGCTTCCTCCAAGAAAGCAATAGCCACTGTTGGCCTGGGGAGGGAGCAGGGACCAGAACGCTCAGCCATTCAGTGGGCCAGATCCTCAAACTCTTCCACTGTTGAAATGCTGTTTGTGCACCCACACAAGGACAGTTGGAGGCCTGCACTCTGCTCTGGGCCTGAGGTCTGCATTCACCAGAATAGGGCCTTTGAGTCTTCACCAAAGAACCCTGGGAAAGTGCCTTATGAACTCTGGTTAAAAAGAGATGTGCAGATCCCAGCAGCATCTCATTTTTGCCCTTCCTGGCTGTGCATCTGGTTCAGACACATCTGCATCGATGGAGATGCCAGCCATGAACATGCAAAAGCCCTCTTGCTTCTGAGCCTGTTCCAAGGATGTATTTATGAAGGTGTGACAATACAGACAGGGACACAAAAGCTTGCTAACAACCAGTAGCCCTAAATCTGTGTTGAGCCTAGGGGCAAGTACACAGGCAGCTGACTGTTATCCAGAGAAAGGGTTATGTTCCCCCAAAGGTCACCAGGAAAATGACTAGGGACCTATGAGAAGATAGCTAACATATATCTCCCCAAAGGAGCTGAGACATGAAGGTGGGCTTGGGATTCATTGGGCCCTAGGCTGCATGCATCTCTGGGCTCAGTCACAGTCTCCAGGCTGGGCCAGCTAGGCTGCAGTTTCGCAGTTAGACAGCAGGTGGCACCAGCCTCCAGCGGTGGTCGGTGGTCTGACCTAGCAGGCCTCTTTCCTTACTGGCTAGGCTTCTCTGCCCCTCACCCACACATGATCCCTGGGCCCCAAATGCAGTTATTGGTACCCCATCTTTTATCCCCTCTGAGGATTGTTCTACCAGCTGTGCCCTGGCTGTCTTCTAAGCCAATATAAATTTGCCCAGACCTAACCTAGAGATAACCGATAGAATCCCTCTTTTGCAGGCAGCATAGCTCAGCATCTAGAGTCAAGTGACCGGGTTCAGATCCCAGCTTTGTAGACTTTGAGATGAAATTCTGGTTACAGGAGAAAGCAGGGTGCCCCAGTGAGTGGGCAGGTATCAGGCAGGGAGTGCTAGATAGAGCCATGTCATTCTGTCTATGCACAGAAAGGACAGATGGCCATCCCTGCTGGAAAATTTGGTGACCATGGTCAGGGCCTCCCTCAATGCAGTATTAGGGTGCCTGGTTCAGCACCTCAGCCCTGCCTCTTGCAAGCTGAGCACATTTGGGTTGAATCTGAGGTTCCTAAAGCACCTCGCAGGGGCACATACCGTGCACGCCAGAGGCTCAGGTTGTGGTGTGATTGGGGTGAGTGAGATGAGTGGGGGATGCTCCACTGATTCTGCGTAGAGATCCAGAGCACACTCATCCCTTTCTAGACAGGGTCGGATCTAAGTGTCTGTGGGGCCTAGGAATAAGTAAGGCCACATGGGCTTGGTTAAAGCAAAGAAGAGTCTTGGCCAGCCATGTTTTTGAGTGTGATCTCAAGAGTTAATAAGTTCAATTCATTTTTGGAATAGCTGCCGTCTGTCTGTTTCACTTCATTTTCTCTTGGTGGAATTTTCTAGAGGCCGAATGCTGTGTTGACTGATGGAATGGTACTGTTGTCTTTGTGTGCTGAAAGGATGGCTCTTAATTTTTGATACGGCAAATATTGGTAGCTATAGCCCTCATGAACAAGTTGCAGATCCTCAAAAAAGAGTGAAAAGAAAGACAGGCATCATGGTACAAGCCTATAATCCTAACACTTGGGAGACTGAGGCAATAGGATTGTCGTGCATTCAAGGCTAGCCTGGGCAAAATCAGTGGTTTTTTTAAAAAAAAAAAAGAGCTTAAGACTGAAAAGTTCGAGTGTCACTTGCCTGTATTGGAAAAAGATTGTAAATAACAGCTGATAATTGTTTCAACATGGGACAAACAGGAATGTGGGAATTACAGCCAGATAATGCTCAGCCACTCAGAGAGCCCAACCATGACTCAGTACCAGGTTCCTGAGACTAGGCAGGTGGCTAGACACTCAGGGGTAGTTCCGGATATGTGATGAAGTCCTCAGTCCAGCTGAGCTGAGCCAGGCCATTTTGGCTCAGAGCTACCCATGCCCCCAGTGCCAGCTGCTGGCCTGGGAGTCTCAGGATCTCCTATGTAGGAGGCCCTGCAGGCAATATCAGAAGTCAGAGACCTGTATGTCCCCGTGGGAAAGGTGAGAGCAGGTCTGAAGTGTGACCTCCCAGGCTCAGGGTGCCAATGAGGCTGCCACCTGGTGGTCAGTGGTTGGAGGTTACTGTCTAGAGCTGGTTCCTGGTTCTGTGCCTGGCTTCTCAGTGTGTGCAAGAAGAGGGCATGGAGGAGAACAGGTCCATATGAGAACCCTTTATTCAAGCCTTGTGTTCCCCACTTACATGGGAAACATGTTACTTACATGTTAACTTACATGGTTAAGTCTTCAAAATATACTAGAGGACACTGGGGGATGTCCCATCCCCCTGGTTCCTCCACGTTGGGGACTACAGAAAAGCTTGTAGTTTCCAGCGACCTGGCTCTCTCCTCTAGACTTTGCCCATCATGGCTCAGATTCTCGTGTCTTATTCCACTTCCATGTTTATGTATGCTAGTATATATAAGCTTTACTGCCCTTATCTTTCTTTGGCCTCCCCAATGCTAAGCAAGTCCTCTGTTGCTGAGCCATAGCCCAGTCCCTCAGCCCCTACCCCCATTTTTCAGCATCGACTGTGGCGATGAGAACAGACACCGTCTGACACCTTGAACAGCCTGCTGTTCTCGCTTGGCCCGAGGACGTAGGCATTATTATCTTTTATGTGGAAAGGGTTTGAGGTTCAGAGAGGTCCTTAATTTGCCCACATTGTACAGCTAGAAGACAGCAGAGCCAAGAATCAAAAGCAGGGCTGGCGGATGCCAGATAGCCCTCTTGGTGGCTGTAGCCCACGTAGCCTTGCTCCAGAGCAGCCCTTGGAGTAGCATGTGGCCTTGTTTGCTCCTTTACTTCATTGTGGTTGAAATCCACCTGAAATAGATCTGCTGGGGCAAAACAGGGATGACAATGGGTCTCTGAGCCCCACCACACATAAAAGGAAGGCGCAGGGGATGGGGGTGAGAGACATTGCTTGTTTTCTTTCTCCTCATCTCCTGTTTCGGTCTTCCCATCATTTTCCAGAAGAGCTTTGTCCTGCACCAGAGCCTTTGCCCCAGCTTCCCAGGTACACAAACAAGCCTTATTTGCTGCTCTAGAGCCTGGATGCCCTGTCCAGTGCTGCCTAAACCAGCTAGATGACCCTGAGCAAGGGAATTAACCTCTGCCTCCATTGCCAGTTGAATGGGGATATGGTCAAGATTAGCTAAGGTCACATGTCATAAGCTCATAAGCATTTAGATACCTTAGCTTTGGCTTTATTGTTTTGTTTGTTGTTGTTGCTCTTGGAGAACACACACATACACATACACACACACACACACACACACACACACACACACACACGTGTTTTGCCCTGGAGCCATAGCTGTAGTTCCTTTTGGCTTTGTTTATTATTTCTTTTGTCTTAATTTGAGATGCTGCAGAGATATCCTTGACCCATGGTTCAGAAGGTACCATATGCCCCCCAGGAAGAAGGCAGCTCCTTCCAAGGGGCCCCAGGCCTGTTGCCACTGCCATCAAACCTATTCCATTCCTCATGCCTCCTCCATGGTCACTCTTGCTTGTTCCCATATCAAGAGGTAAGCCTGTGGCCAGAAGGCCCAGGCAGCCCCAGCCCTTCCATGGAGGTGCTTGTAGCTCTTAGGTGGCTGGGTGCTATGTGTCCTAGGGTCTTCTGCAGATGTTCTGGCTTGTCTGAGTCTCCTCCATTTGTCCAGTATTTGGAAAGTCATAGTTACTCTGAGTCTTCTGGGGGAGTACTCACCCTAGAAAATGTGCCGGATGGCAGTACTGGCTCTGCTGGTTCAATTTTCATCCAAGGTGTGGAAGGCAGATGGTTACCCATGCAAGCCCAACCACACAGCAGGGCACCCTGGGAGCAACGGTATATAGCTAACTGGCCACTAAAGAGAAAATGCACTGGAAAGTAGTCTTTGTCCCAGTCCTGTGGGATGGTGGGTGGCAGGCTAGATAGCCAGGGTGGTTCTGTTGTCCAGCTCCTCTCAGTGTCCTCAAAGGGTGGAATCATATGAGATCAGGAAGACAATGCAGCCCAGCCTCTCCCCTGACTGTATGGTGTACTCAGTGTGAATTACCAGTAACCAGGGTAATGGTCTCTGAGGTTACGCAGCTGGTGACTGGCAAGCTGAGCAAACACTGCTAGAAAGAATAAATTGCCTTCCCAGCACCCCAGGTGTCCAGCCCTGGCTATCTTTGCCATTGAACATAAATTACAGTTGATTATGAAAATTGCTAGAGACCAGAGGAACTGTGGGTTGTGTCACTTGGAAGATGCTGGCTGCAGGAGCTGAGGGGCTCCTTAGTATATTCGGGGGTGGGGGGCTCTCTCACTAGCCCAAGGCCCACCACAGACTATAAAGTTACTGAGATTTCTCCCTAGCCAGCAGCAGGCCTGTAGTTAAATTCCAGCTCTGTCACACTAGCTGAACGGCCTTGAGGCAATCAGTTTGACTTTCTAGGGTCTCCATTTCTCCGTAAACTCAAGAGTGCGTGCTGGAAGTGTTTCAGGGACAACACAGTTCAAACCAGTACTGCTGTCTGGGGTAGTAGAGCATCTGGGGCATTGAGTGCTGCTCCTGCTTAGCCTGCAGGGGGCAGCAGGGGGCTGGGGCAGAGACCAGTTCGTCTCTGCAGTGGATATGGGCTGTGGAGGCCTCCCTTGCCTGGTCCCTGGCAACCTCCTCACTTGCCTTGGGCAGACCTGACTGAATCTTTGACTGGACTTGACTGTGGCGTTTCTTATAATGCATGGTATGGTGCTCAGATTTCCACTGCTTACAGAGCAGAGTACTGACAGTGTGAGATTCAGGCCACAGGTGAGCTTCCAGGTGGGCCACAGACTCCATACCAGGGGGACACTCTGGAGGAGTCACTCTCCTTCCACTGCCCCCTCAACCCTTCTGGGTGTTTCGAGAACAAGGTATTCATCAGAGCCAACATGTCTTCGAGTGCCTGTCACCCAAAAGGTTCAGTTACCTTTCTTGTTTACATGCATAGTGACATTATTATATGTTCTGCAGCTATCAGAGCATGCACATGAGCATGAAGTGCCCACCTGTGCCACATTCTCCTTAATGGGGGTGGCCACTGTAAGCACGCACACACACCTCTTTCTGTTTTCTTCCTGCCCAGCTGTACGTGGAACCCCCAGCCCTGTGCATGCTAAGCAGATGCTCCACCTCTGAGCCGCACCCCAGCTCCATTTTTTCTATCTCAAACACAGCACTCCGCAGCTTCCTTTTCTTTTAGCAAGATTTCTTGAAGGTCAATCCCTTACAGGTGTGAAAAGCATCCTTCTGTTGGATTGCTTGAGCAGCCTCCTGTCAGCTGGGTTCTCCCCGACTTGCCTATCTCCAGGCTATAGAAGACGGAGCAGGCTTCTGCAGCAGTGTCTGGTTTTGTTGATTTCTTGGCATGTGAACATGCACTTCATGCCGCGGATTGCTTGAGGAGAGCTGTTAAACTGACTTTCAACAAAGACGATGCTGGTGGTAGCTGGGCAGCTGCATTATCATTGTGGGGAGCATTCACCTGGGGATGAGGCTGCCACTCAGCACGTGTGACTCACCTTACTGGTTTGAGGTGGCTCCATCACTTAAAGCTGTGTTTCTTCGGAGGAAACTCACGCTCTGGGTGCCAAGACCTCTGTGATCACATTGGAAAACAAGCCCCATGTTGTAGAATTGCTGTCAGGCTTATGTGAAGTCCAAGAACTGGATGACACCAAAAACTATGCATTATCTCAACCCTCTCACCCAGGCCAGCCTCAGCCTCCTGGGGGTAGGCCTGTCTTGGCATCCTGAGGTGCCTAGGCAGGGCATGCCTTGGAGCAGGTGGAAATAATGCCGCGGCAGTCAGTGTCCATGATCAGTTTTCATGTTCATACCAAATATATCTCCACCCTTCCAGGATGCTACCTCCGTCATTCCCAGCCAGTGTGCTAGGGTCCCACTGGTCGAAGTCTTCCCACTGGGACAAAAGAAGGTGTTGTTTAAATCAATTACACAGAGAAGATTGCAGGGGGGAATGTTAACCCACTTAAGAGTGGCTGGTGTCTCAGGAGCCCTTAATGGCATCCATTTGCCAGGCAGGCGCCCCAGCCCTTGTTATAAAGGAACACATCTATTCATTAAGCTGAAGCCGCCAGGCCCAGGCCTGGCACCACCCAGCCAGCTGCTCTTGGCCGTGAATTCAGTGCTTAGGAATAAACGGGCCTGCTCTGCCATGGCCCCTGAAGTGGGGAAATCAAGTGGGCTAGTCTGCAGGAGGACAAGCCCTTGCAGCCTTCAGATAGGTTGTGCTAGGTCCCCTCGATTTCTCTGCCTGCTTTAATAGGCAGGTGAACCCTTGTTTAGGTGAAACTGGAAGTAAAAAAATTCATGCCTACAGTGGCCATGGTGTCAGTTTATTTTGTCTTGTTTATAAACTTCAACCAGAATACTCCTTTTCATGTTGGGCCTCTTAGCACACTGCACACAGGACCAGCACTTTGAGTTTCCTCTGGCTTTTCTAGAATCTGTGGAGTCCAGAGGGGTGAAGGAATGGCTCAACAATATTTATTGATCACCTACTATAGACCAGGGACAGGATGAGCCAACAGTTTCAGAACATCACTCTGGTGGAAGTGACCACCAGTAGGCAAGTGCTAAGCAGGGTGATTATGGATCAGGGTGAGCTCATTCATTCATTCATTCCATAACCCAGCTATGAAGGCTCAATGACACATTTAGCAAGCACAGAATTGGTACACCAGCCATGGGTTCAAATTCTTCATTCACTTTTCTTTTTAACTCTGCCAAGACCAGAACTCTTCTTTCCTCTGGGTCATTGTACATTTAGTCCAGGGCCTGCATCCAATTAATACCCGGGGTCTAGTTTCATGGTTAAGTTCATGATTGGGAGCCAGGTGTACCTAGCTTATCAACCAGGCACTAGCTGTGTGTCCTTAGGTAACTTTCTCCAGCTCTCGTGTCTCAGTTTATCTGTGAAATGAAGGCTTGCTGAGGATTCAGTCTGATGGCTTCTGTAAAGTGCCACTTAAGAGGTAACAGTTCTTTTTTAAGAAGAGGAGAGGCTGGGAGGGAGGGAGGGAGGGAGGGAAGGAGGGAGGGAGGAGACCGAACCTGTCCAAGACCCAAGATCACACACTAAACCATGGTGCTTTGGACCATACCAGAACTGTTGGGTTCTCAAGCTATGAGCATCACTACTGTAGGAAGCAGCCAGGTTAGAAAGGGATGCTTACTCACTTAGCATGTTGGCTGCTTTTGAGTTCTTGCCCTCTGGAAAGTAAGGGTGGAAGAGGGGAGGAGCTTCAGGCACCAGGGTGCAACCTTGTACTGGCCCTGGCTAGGTGCAATACGGTCACCACTACCCTCACAGGAACCTTTGGGTTGAAGATGCTATGGGCCTGAGCAACGTGGTGAGGCTGGGGTAGTTATGGTCATCCTATACTTTCTCTGAAGACCTGTTGTAGCACCCCCTGCTGTAGCACCCCCTGTTGTAGCACCCTTCTACCACTCTCCCACGAGGGACAAGGAGCTAAAATGAGGGCTTTTGCTGAGGTTGTAGGCAGTAGAATTGAAGTGTACCAGGCAATGTGGCTAGTGTGGGTGTGCGTGCGTGTGTGTATGTGTGTGTAAAAAGGACAGCTGGTGGCTGACAGAGATAGCGAATCTTGGGCAGCAGGAAGACTAGCCTTGAACCATATCGTTTGCCCTTGGACAAAGACTTCTGAAGCCTCAAGCCCACACCCCCAGGCCAGGAAGGTGGGGTCTGCTCACAGGTACATGAAGGATATGGGGCACACAGGGTCTCTACCATCACCGTCTTACACTAATGTGTGAAGGGTAGTAATGGGCACTGGGGACCCGGAAATGCACAAGCGTCTAAGGAGATCCTGAAAGAAGGACCATCTTGGCCTCTTTGTTCATGCAGGAAAGCCCTTCTGGTGCCCAGGTTGTTTTCCTCAGATCCTAGTGCAGGGCCATCCTGTGTGTTCGTTTAAACTTTAAAGGCTGCAGATCAAGAGCCCCCAAGGTTCCCCTTACTCCCAAATTCATCCTGTTTACCTTTCTTAGGGAGTAAAGGGGAAGCCCTATCTGTAGGGTTCTTCTGTGAAAACTGATCCAAGTTTGAAATGGGAAGTTGGTCCCTCTTAGAAAGACCTTTGTTAGAAAGACCTTTGTTTACCTGTTTGTCCTAGGGCACACATCGCCTCACTCCCCAGAGGTCACACCTCAGACCTCTGGGTCTGTCTCTGTTCTGTTTCTCCCAGTTTGGGTGGTTTCTATCTGTTTGGTTTTGAAATAGGATCTCATGTCATGGCCCAGGCTGGTCTCAGATTCAAAGGTACAAGCAATCTTCTTTCCTCGACCGCCCGAGGACCTGGGACCATAGCTGCAGCCCACTCAGCCTGGCTCTGTAGACCTTCTTCACTGCAGCCAAGTCACATGACTAAGCTGTACTCCCTGACTGTGCTACCAAGGCAGTGTGATACTGGTGGAGAGTGTGGCCAAAAGCCTGTTTCAGTGACAGTGTCTGGCACATACCCACACGCTCCTAAGTTTCCCTGTTCACACAGGAGGGTTTGTTTGCAGCTCGGAATGAATGGCCACTGAGCTTCCCTGCTCAGCACAGAGCCTGGCTGGGATAGGAAGTTTCCAGCAGAGTGGTCAGTCATGTGTTAATGATTAACAGGCAGGGGCCAGCAGCTTGATTCTGCAGAGAAGCTCCAGGTGATCTTCCTGGCCTACTGCAAGGTACATCCAGGTGAGAGCCTCAGAGCAGCTCTGTGTGCAGGGTTTCTGTGGACCAGCTCTGGTGGACTTGAAGACCTTTCTTGAGGTCGCTAAATCAAGTAGCATTGCTTTAGTCCTTTGCAGCACAACGTCTTTTACTGACTTCTTTGCTGTGCTAAGGTTTTTACAAAGTAATAAACATGGTTTAAATTTTCAGTATTTTTAAATTGGGCTGGAGAGATGTGTCAGCATTAAGAGTCTGTACTATTTATTCTTGCAGAGGACCAGAGTTCAGAAGCACCCACGTCAGGTGATCCACAGCCTGCCTGTAATTCTAGCTGCAGGGGATCCAATGCCCTCTCCTGGTCTCTAAGGGCACCCACACTTATGTGTACAGATCCCCACACACACATAAAAAAAAAAAATTAATGTTTTTGAAAACTATCAGAAGTCAGACAGTGTAAGTCTCTTTGAAGCTCTTTCCCACCATTGTCCCAGTCAGACTTCAGGTGCAGGGGCCAAGGACTCTCTGGGATCCCCAGTTCCCCTTTTCATGGCAGCCATTGGTACCTCTTCCTTGTGTCTCTTGTAAACAGTGGTCTGGGAGGGCTGTGGTATAGCTCAGCTGTGGAGTGCTTGCCTAGCCTGTCCCACATCCTGGGTTCATCCCCAGCATAGCAGAAAGCAAGCACAATCTCAGTGCTGTGTGCTTACAGTCCTATGGAAGCATGCTCACGCTCCTGTCTGATGAAACAGAGCCTATTCTATGGCCTTATATATCTTCCAATGCCTCCCCTCCACCCCCTGGCACTGTCACCGCAGCCAGAGCATTTGCAGTGCCATGGCCACTGTCTGTTTAGTGTGAGTTTCCATTGATGGGTCATGCAGTATTGCAGAATTTATTTCTAAGAATAAGAATTAGGCTCTCATGTGCACAGACTACCTGACCTAGTCTGTTGATTTCATTGCTGTCTCCCCCACAGTGTTTGCGGTCTACTCTAGCAGTTCCTGCCTAGGCACAAAGTCTGCTTGGATGAACAAATTTCACCAAGTGGCTGGGGCCAGTGTGAGTCTCCTGGTGGGGATTTGAGATTCTTCTGGGAAGGGCTGACAGCTTTGCAGGCCACATGTCTCCCTTGCAACTGTTTAGTTAGTTAATGCTTAGTTAATGCAATAACTGAGTGAATGAGCACAACTCCCTTCTAATAAAACTTTATTAATACAAAGACAGACAATGTGCTAGATCTAAGTCTCAGCCAAACCTTTTGATATATGTATCTGCTAGGTACCCAGGGACCCAGGGTCCCCAGAGTAGGCATAGGGTGGCTGCAGGAAGAATAGGGCCAGCTCTTCCTCACATCTATGACATAGCTTACTCACTTAAGGAGGGAGGCTCAGTAGAGAAACTGGAGTCAAAGCGGGGAGGTTCTGACTTGGACGAGGGGTTAGTCTGGGAGAAGAGACATGGAATTTGAACCCCAAAGTCTAGTCATGAACCAGGCAGACTGGGGGTTCGGAGGACTGAGTAAAGCTTAGCTGTAAGAAGCTTACTATTGCTTACTGTTGGCAAGGCGGGCAGGAGGGAGGGATTGGGAGCAGTGCTGGAGAGATGGCCTATAGCCAGGCTACATGAGCCTCAGCCAGCCAGATGTAGGGAGGAGCTGGGCTTCACCCTGACAGCTTGGGCTGTCACATGTCTGGCCATGGAGAGCAGGGAGACTGTCAGAAGCCAAGAGGATGGTAATATGTTGGGATTATGGTATCTAAAACAGGCCAAAGCAATCAGCTAAAACCCAGGCCCAAACTGGATCTAAACATTCTTACGACTTCGTTGCTTCCCACATCTCTTAGAGAAGCTCCTATTTACCCCTCAAGGCCTAATCCAAAATGCCCCCATTATTGTGACCTTTCTAGGGTTAATAACACCATATTAAGATATACTTGTTACTGTAGTGTTCCCTCATTGGGGACAGGGTACATGCTTCTTAATGCTGGGTAAATTTAATCAGGATATTGAATCAGCTAGGGTAGAGATGTCGGATAAGTTAACACTCTGAAGAAATTGGGACTCTGGGGACTACAAAATTTGCCAGAATGGGAGGAATAACAACTGATTCTGTCTGGGTAGTCATTTCTGCAGAAAAATCAGCATTCTCCATGTCTCCCAGCCAGGACTTTCCTTATTCCCATGCACAGTCATTTGCTATGAATTTGCCAGGCACTGGGGCAAGAGCGGGATGCGCTGTGTTCAGGAAGATAAAATCAGGAGATAGAGGCATTTGATTTGCAGAGACTCACCCCACAACCACACCACTTGCTCACTGGGGAAAGCTGACTCCATCTAAATCCCAGCCTAGACTTTGTTGCCAAGACCAGTCTGGTCGGCTGTGTGCCTTGGACCTGGAAGGAGTGCCGAGATTCCTGGTGGATCTGGATAGCTTGACTGGAGCCTGCTTCCCCTGAGTTCCTGAAGCTGGGCCCGGAGGGATCCCTCTTGATTCTATTTGTATCACCTATTTTTAGAGGGCAACTGGGACAGAGTTTGGAGTTTTCTTCTGGCCTCCCCACAAGTAGCTATTGCCGTCCTGTCTCCTGCCACCTCCATACCTCACCCTAGCCAAGTGGATGCCAAATATGGCCACTTCTGTAGCATGGGAACTTCTGTAGCCTTCTAAAGTGGATGAGGAGTGGTACTGCTTCACACTTGTCTTTCAGGCATCTTTCAGGGTTCGCCCTGGTCATTGGTTAGATATGCTTGGCAGAAATGCTCATTTTCATCCTTTGCCTTTTGCTGAAAATTAGCCTTCCTACTGATGAGCAAGAATTCTTTCTGGGAGATGGAGTATTATCAGTATGCAGTTGTCGGAATGCAAGTATTTCTTCCCCCTCTAAGACCTTTTGATCTAGGTCTCACCAGCCCAGGTTGGTCTTGAACTCAGGATCTCCTGACTCAGTCTCCTAGGTTCTGGGATTACACAGACTCGTGTTACCTTGTACAGCCTGTGTATTTTTAACACTGCCTCTGCACTCCCCTCTGCTCCTTGCTGGTGGGGTGTTCAGGGTGGGTGTTTGATTTGTGTCTATCTTCTTGCTCTCTCCTTGTATATCTGGCCATTCTACCAGTGTTGGTACCGGGCACCTTGCCTGCTTTGTGTGTAATAAATGAGTTAAGTATACACAATGGGATCGATCAGCAAGCTGTGAGAGCTTGTAGATGGGGAAGGAGAGGGCAAGGGAGGTCCTCAGCTTCAGTCTCCTTATCATTGAATGGGGCCTGAGATAACACTTCACAATGCTGCCCACTGGTCTGGGTACCAGTAAAGCCCCCTACGATTCTGTTCGTTATTGCTTCTAGCGTGTCACTGGCGGCAAAGGGTGTGTGGGTATGTTTGGCGAGAAGCAAATTACTTTCCACCAGAACTGGGGCTGGCGCGTCGGAGCCCTGGAACGACTTGTTGCTCCTCTGTTTGGGGGTGCAAAGTTTTGTATGCTGAAGCCAGTCAGGATTGGCGCAGATTGAGGTTTTCGGCGCGCTCTTACCTGTTGCGCTTACACGTAGGGAAGACGAGGGCTTGCAGTCCCGCACCCAGTGCTGCAAGCCTGAGACTCTTCTGCTGCCTTGGCAAGAGCAGAATCTGCGCTCCTCCCGGAACTCACGGCTCTGGCCCCGCCTCCCAAAGAGCCCCACCCCCGCCCGGTGGCCCCGCCCCCTCCCGACCACATTCCTCGGGCCGGACTTGCGCTACGCCAGGCAGGCGGCGGCCGGAGGGTCGCTCAGGGCCGGCATTTGGACTCCGGGACGTGGTGCTGCGTGAACCCACGGGCGCAGGCCGGAGGGACAGGAGAGGGCGAGTGGTGGGCGGACGGGTCGTCGGGGATCGGGTCCGAGGTCCGGCGGCCGCGGTGGGAGTCGCGGAGGCGCCGCTCGGCCTGGGTCCCCGGGCGCCGGCCCGGGCCGCTCCTGCGGCGGCCGTCATGTGGTGCCTGCACTGCAACTCAGAGAGGACTCAGTCCCTGCTGGAGCTGGAACTTGACAGCGGGTAAGGCCAACCGAGCAAGAGCAGAGGCCGGCGGAGGGAGGTGGGCCCCGACTGGGGCGGGGTCGTCAGCGGTGGGGATCCTGTGTGCCAAAGGGGGGCTGCGGGGATGGGTGTGACTGTCAGGGCAGAGCGCCCGGCCTGCCTGCCAGGACCGGGTCTCTGTTAGAGAGGGTATGTAAGGAAAGAAGTGGGTTGTGGGCACAGGAGTTCTGTGGGGAAGAGTGGGAAACTAGGTGTGTGTGTGTGTGTGTGTGTGTGTGTGTGTGTGTGTATCAAGGGCAAGACAACAAATGGCTTGTAGTCTGTATCAGGGAGGGTAACCAACTCTGTCCGTGTCTTGTATCCGATTTCAGTGCACATACTGCCAGGGGCTTCTCCTACAAGTCTAATTGTTAGAGACCCTGGGCCCTGGGTCTGTCTGCATTTATGTATACACTGTGTCAGGGAGACTCCAGCATGAATGTGCTCTCTCTCTCTCTCTCTCTCTCTCTCTCTCTCTCTCTCTGTGTGTGTGTGTGTGTGTGTGTAGATACTGCACACCTGGCTGGGTGGGTGCTGGGGTGCCTGGAGTTTGTGTGGCTGCTGTTTTTGACCAAGCACAGACGTGAGTGGGGCTGCTGGCTGGAACTGTGGGTGTTGTTTACCTGCTGGAGTGAAGCTTGTGTCTGGTCCAGGAAGGAGTCTGATGGTACAGAGAAGCTGGCCACTCTTGGATTTAGGGGTCTATGGGAGGCTGTCTGAGTACCCTAGGCCTGTGTTTATGAAGAGAGAGAGAGACTGTGTGTGTATGTGCTAGGAATATTGATTTCCTCTTGCTCCGCAGCACAGCTGCCCCTGAGCTGTACGCAGGCCCCTCCATGAGCAGGGGTGTGGGGCTGAGGGGATTTGTTGACAAGTGGACTGGGCCTCTCTGGGAGAAGCCCACCTGGAGCCCTTTAATCTTTTATTTCAAAATTTCCCAAAGCCTGCTTGGCAGTTGCAATGAAAAAAAAAAAATGAGTGTATTCTGCAGTACCCTGTCCCACCCCAGGAGTGGGGTTCTGGCCTGAAGCTTCATGTGGGGCTGTGGGAAGTTTCCTAAGACCCCATAGTTCTAGCATCGAAGGCAGAGGCCAGGCATGTTGCAGCTGCACAGTCTGTCTAGAAATGTGGCTTCCTCTGGGATTGGGGGGTCACAATCAGATCCCACAGGTGGTCAACACCCTGCACACTTCCTCAGCCATCCCATCCAATGATTGAATTCCTGTCCTGTTGTGCTAACACCCTCATATTGCCAGAGAGCAAAGAGTCTGGACCTTCAGTCTCATCAGTAGTAAGACTCTGAGGTTTATTGAGTGCCTAGTGTATATATACCAGCCTCTGCCCTAGGGACCAGGGACACAGCAGTGAACATAGCTCAGAGTTGTGTTTTTAGTCCCCATGCACCCAGCAGTGTGACCACGGGAAGTGGGTCAGCAGTTTCTGGCCATACCTCTTCTCCCCTAGAACTGAAGGGGTCTAAGGGCTTTTCATCTCCTTCAAAATCTCCCCAGTGTCACCCCTTTCGCTGTTTCTGTCCCACATCCATCAGCAGAAGTTACTCTGTCTCTGATGGAAGTCTTCCAGCTGCAGGGGTTCCTGCCTAGATTCTGGATCTGGATTGCTTGTTGGCAGCTGCTCTGCAGCCACAGTGGGGCCCAGGTATCCTGGAGAGCAAGGAGCCCTGCTCAGGTGCAGCCCATCAGCAGCAGAGCAGATGGGCAAACCCCCACCCCCACCCCCACGTGGTTTCTAAGGAAACCTGGGAGGGCTGGAGAGACTCATGGGTGATGTGGAGGCTGAGCTAGGTGCTCCTTTGGCTACAGAGCCTTCCTGGGACCTTCTTGCGTCTTACCCATAGTTAGTCCTTTTACCTAGTCATCTCCTGCTATCTAAACTCAGATAGGAGCTAGCATGTTCCAGAGACTTCAAAACCCCAGTCTCTGTGCCTCATGTCACTCTCAGGCTGGCACACTGTCCTGCATTCATAGGCTTCTTGAATAGCATGGGCCACCTGATGCTTCACTGTTTCCCACATCACAGCAGCACAGGATTGTTTACCTTATTTTTTTAAAGGAGCACAAGAAAGGCAGAGAGCCCAGTGGCCATACCTGGACCACAATAGTTCCAGGGGCTCAGGCCCAGATGTTACGATAGAGGGTAAGCCTCCGGAGGCCCCTACCAGGACTTGAGGCTTTCATTCAAGGAAGTCGGACTATGAACTAGTTGTGCTAATATTTACACAGCTTTGGCGTAAAACTTGGACAGGACTGACAGCTGCATGGTTGAATAGCCTGATGACTGGGCAGATGGGTGTTTTTAGAAGGGATTGGACAAGTGCTCTGTGTGTGTGTGTGAGAGAGAGAGAGAGAGAGATGTACATGCACATGTTCAGGTGCATTTCTATGGCTAGGTTCTGCAGACATGGAATCCTGGGTTGCTAGGTTATCAGGAGTCCAGAGCAGCTCAGGACAGCAGGAAGATGGCTCAGGTAGATAGTTCTTTCAAATCACAGCTTACTCTGTGACTTTATGCAAGCTACCATAGCCTTCTGGGCCTCAGTTTCTCCTTTAATGATAGGGTATGAAAGTAGTGCCTGCAGGGCCTTTGTGGGTATGGGTGGTCTTCCATGGCTGGCCAGCCCTGAAGCCTCCAGTCTGCTGTCCGGTTTGTCCAAGTCAGCACTGTACACTTCCCAGCTGCCAGTGACCCGCTGTGTTTTCTTCCTTCCTCTTTTGTAAATTTCCTTTGAATGATGATGACGTGTGAACTATCCTCCCAGTTAGCACAGAGGCAAGGCCACAGCAAGCTCTAGTGGGCTGGGACGGGGCCATGACTGGAAGCCTGGGAGAGGTTCCCTGTGGAGGTGTGTTTGTCTGGGGAGAGGAGGCTCAAGGCTATTGAGTGTGATTTACCCCGAGTCCTCAAAAGCAGATTCTAATGACTTTAAAGGCCATTACGGCTCTTGAAGAATTAATTGCTGTGGCCTTAGAGGATCTGGCTGATCCACTGCGGGAGCTGCTGCAGAGAGAAAATTGATGGCAATTATGGGGAAAATATGGCATAGTGCCAGCTGGACCTGTCCCAACTCTGGCTCCCGTGGCAGTACCCTTACTGAGTGATGGCCCATGGCATGTGCCCATACCTAGCCCAGCACCTGGCCCATGATTAGATTGACCACTGCATCCAGGAATGCAAGTGTGAACAGGTATGGCATGCCTCTCCTGCCCTGGAGGAGGTTGACCTAAGGGGTACTCGGCCCCAGGCTTGCCTGTGTTCTTTCATTCCTCTGAAATCTACTGGCCTTGGCCAGGCCTTGAGCTGATAGAGGAACCAAGGTTACTCTGTATGTCAGAGTCTTGACTTTGGCCCTTCCAGCTGAGCAGTATTGGGTATGGTGCCTCCCCTCTCTGAGCCTTGATTGTCTCACCCATGTTATACCCAGACTATAACTGTGAGTGGGTGTGGGGGCAAAGTGAGCAACTCTGCCCAGAGCCCGGTCAGCAGTTGCTACTGTCATTGACCAGTTTTTCCCTTCTGTGGCAGGACTGTTGGATTAAAATGGTCCCCACCATCTTCTCTTCTTATTCTAGGTTGAAAACTGGGGCCCCTACATGGGGATACTCTCTGAGGCCACTTGCTTAGAGTTTGTTGCCTGTGTCATTTGTACATGGCCACAGCTTCTCTGCTTATCAGGAAAGTGGCATCATTCACATTTTATTCCCTTGGTGCAAGGTCTTTCGCCACAGTGGCAGTTGAGTTTGAAATGAAGGCTCTCTGGAGTTTTCATGAGACTCCCTCTATGCTTGCAAAGCCTTTGCTTTTCCTTTCTGTTCAAAGGTCAGCTCAGTAATAGCCACATGGCTGTGCACAGCAGTAGTGTGTATGTATGTGTTTCTTCATTTAGAAATACAGGCTTCTTTCTGTGCTTCATTTCAGATGTGGGGAAGAGGTGTAGAGTCCCCAGCCAGGGAAGGCTGAGCTGAGATTTGCACCCTGTCTGCCTGGCTTCAGGGCCTGTGTGTACCACAGCCAGAATCTGTTTCCTCTGGGATTAATTCATGTCTGGCAAAATGTCACAAGTGTAAATAGATCTGGTATTCCCTGGTGTCTGGATTCCCCAAATTTTCCCAAGTGCCCCAGCCTGTACCCTGGTCTGTGACAATGTGCCAGGCTTTCCTGACGTCTTCTCTTTCCCCACAGACCACAAGAACCACTTCTGTGGACCCTACAGGGGCTTTGTGGGCAGCACTTTATTTATTTAATGCTTTTATCCACTGTCATCCTATGTGTAGCTCAGCTCTAGCTATGCATGGTCTGGGGGTTTGGGGACAAAATCTGACTGTCCCCTGATCCACTGAGGGACCAGTCCAAATATGGCAGGCTCCTACACGGTGGGGAAACCCATGGCTTCTGACATGAAAGGACAGATGGCTGTGGGTGGTGAACTTAATCCCCTGGAGGGGAGGAGGATGGTTAATAAACTGGAAGATTTGAAAGAGGCCCCAGCTGGAAACAGCCTCTCATGCACACAAACAGAAAGGATTCCCCCAAATTGCCTGCTGCCCAGGCTGTGTTGCAGTCTGTCAGCAACCTGAATACATTCTCTCAGAGTCCCACTTTACAAGTTAAAAGTCTGGTAGTTTTGTTTCTCATCTGACTGGAGACTGGGTGGTTTGGCACTCAGATGCAGGGAGAGCCTTTGGAACAGAACTTGTAGTTCCACTAAGCACTTGCCAGACAGTGGCTGTGGTTGCCATTATTCTGGTGGGCTTTATTGTTTCGTGTGTGTTTATTAGTAAGTTTTAAAGGGTTACCCCTCCCTCAAGAGGAGACCACCTAAAAAGGCCTGGCAACTCACTAGCTGTTGATTTCCTTCTTTCTGGCTTCCTGTTTGCACCTCGGTGAAGACCCTTGTGGTCACCTGTAAATGAGGATGCTCTTCAGCCTATATGCTGGGAGCAGACTTGTTACTGGACCACCAATGCCCCTACCTGCAGCCTCAACTCTGTTCCCCACTGTCTCTGTGATCTAATCACATCTCATACCCTTTCTGTACCTTAGTTTCCCCTTTTATGAAGTGTAGATGATGGCACGTGGCTATGGAGTAGCTGTGAGGACAGGAAGCACTGATTCACATGGCATTCTGTAGAGCTGCACGGAAACCAGTGGCGACAGATGGTGGTACTGACTCTTAAGGCTGGTGTGGCTCCCCAACACAGGAATGAGACCATGTTGATTGTTCAGGGGAAATGTCTTTCTGGACAGGAGCAGTTTACTTTCTGGCCACAGAGAAAACTAGATTTAAAAGAAGGAGGGAGGCAGACATAACAGTGAGGGGACCAAGAAGTTTCATGCATTTGATAAGGCAGAGCAGGAATAGGGCAGAGCAGGAGGAGATTCTGAAGGTTCACAGACTCATGTGCTTGGTACTGTCAGAACAGTTGCTAAGAAGAGCTGAAGGGAATTGCTTTGCCCACAGATCGGAAAGAGGGCCCAGCAAGGTGGTTTGCCATTCAGCTAGGGTGAAGAGGGAGGCTTGGTCTTCATGTTCTATGAGGTAGAATCCTAAAGCCAAGGATACTGGGCCTTGTATCCTTGAGGAGAGTGCCCAGTATAGAGGCAGATGGAATAGGGCTATAAGGTCTTGGGCTCAGTGGCCTATGTTGGGTGGAGCTTTGGGCCACGCTGGTTGTTCTGGTCCTGTCTGTGCTGCTTCTGACACCTGAGGCCCAAGGCTCAGGGCTTGGCTTCAGTCCTGGTGGCGGTGGGGGGGGGGGGGGGGGGAGGACTCATTATCCACACCACTCCTACCCCCAGATCGGAAGCAATGTCAGTGGCTAGAGGATGGCAATGAGAATTGGAGGAACCTGGCCAGAGTCCCAGATCTGCCCCTTTCTAGATGTGTTGCTGAGGCAAGTGGTCACAGCTCTGAGCTTCTGCTGCCTTATCTGTCAGTGGGGGCTGTGCAGAGAGAAGCAACATGGGTATCGCACACAACAGGTGCCTGGTCCGTGACAACAGGAAAGAAAGCCCCAGCTACTTTTCATGGGTCTGATGTTAGCTCAGGCTTGAGACTGGGATGTGGCCAGGCAACAGAATAAGAACAGAAGCTGCGCTCCAGGGCCTTTGGGTTTCACACCACTCATTGGAACTGCCCATGAACACTGTGGAACTTCTGCCGTCATTCCATTTTACAGGCAAGGAAACTGAGGGTGGACGGAAGTGCTGAGCTTTGCTGTGTACAGACAAGGCTTTTTGGTTGGTGAGAGCACCTCTGGCCCTGCCCTAGCACTGTGGGGGATGCAGCACACAGGCTTAGAACCCTGGGTGAAGATGGTGGAGGTAGCAGCTGTGGAAAGACCCTTCTGGAGCCTTCTGGGCCCACTCAACCCTCTGTTGACATTGTGGGACTCCTGAGTACCTCATGGAATGGGTGCTGGGGTGCACTGCCATTTTGGAGAGGAGAGAGGAGCCTTGGACTCATTTGCCAGTCACAGGAAGTTATCTATCTGTTCTTTCTCAAGATTGTCCAATGGGTTTCAAGACCGTATAGGGTCAGTTCTCAGCACACTGTGACAGGAGGGATAGTGAATGAGCGCCAGGCAGGTAGTGGGAGTTCAGTGCCTGCTAGCCATTCTGTGGTTCCTGCTAACAGGCTTGGACCCAGCCATCACACTTGGTCGTGGTGTGATTTCCCAGTGGGTCCAACATGTGAGTCCTGGAGGAAGCAGGCTTTGCAGCTGCACCAGCCAACTCAGGGCCCCTATGGTCCTAACAGTACAGTCAGGGCTTAAGTGTGTGCACTGGGAGCTTGTTCTGTTTTGAGACAAAATGGCCCCAGAAGGCAATAAACCTTGATGTAAATAGCAAGTATTAGTCATTAAGCCTCTACTATTGAAATTTTTTTCTTTTTAAAAAAGTTTTATTTTTTTATGTGTATTAGTGTCTACCTGCATATATGTATGTGTACTATGTGTGTGTGGGGGGGGGGGTACCCCAGTGGGCCAGAAGAGGGCATTGGGTTCCTTGGAACTAGTTTTGTAAACTTCTGTCGGTGCTGGGAATCAAATCCATTTCCTCTGAAAGAGCAGCAAGTGTTCTTAACTGCTGACCTGTATCTCCAGCTATTGTTAAAATTTCTAATGCCTACACAAGTAGAGAGTAGTAAAAATGATTTCCATGGCAGTTTATCTTATTGCCATCTATTATTTTGAAGCAAATTCTTCTGATATTTTTTTATCTGGGACTTGTCTCATGGACAACCTTATCCTGGTCTTGAAGATACGCTCTCCCTGGGGTGGGTGCCTTGCACAGCCCCTGACCATGCTGTCTCCATTCCAAGAACACTGGGCTTGGGCCAGCTGAAGTGATGTACTGATGGCTGACCCTTGTGGAAGAGGCTGCGCCTGTGGCTCCCTCATCGGTTGTGTATGTGTTTCTCTGTCACTCCAGGACCCCCTGAGAATGAGGCCAAGGAAATGGGCTCTTGGCCTCTCCCATGAGGTCTGTTCACTTTGGTTCTCAGCTGAGTGGTGTAGCCTGCTCTGAGTCCGGCTGTGGCTCTTGCCGCCCTCCTCTTGTTTCACTTATTGTTTCCTTGACATGATGCTTTTCATTGGTAGGGTCCCTTAGCCTTTGCCCAGCCCCTTTCCTCTTTATCCAGGACTTCTGGTTCTACCTTAACCACAGCTTGATGCAGCCAATCCCACAGCCCTCCTGAGGGGTCTGGTAGTTGCCTACAGCCCAAGACCTAGAGACAATTTCTGTTCCACTCCTCGCTATCTGAGTCTGGCCCACTAAGGCCCCCTTGACACCACTTTGGCCTGCACTCTTAGAAGCTGGCCAGCCTTCAGTGCTATGTTTAGAGCCTAGCACAAAGTAGGTCCCCAGTAATGAGACTGACACACAGTAGGTGTTCTAGTTGTTAGTTGCTGTCATTATTTAACGACTAACCCTGGCTTCTACCACAGTTCTTGGCACATGGTTGGGGCGGGGGGGGGCAGGACTCCACCAGGTCAGAAAAAGCCCAAATAGCCTCTGGCTGTCTCGGTGCAAGAAGCATACTTAGGTCAAACTCTCATCCCCACCCTAAATGTGGATGCTGCTGATTCCACAGGGTGCTCCCCTCCCTGAGCCTCCTCCTGGCACAAGTTCATCATCTCTCACCTGTTGCCAGGGCGCAATCCAGGGATAAGTCTCCCAGAAGCACCTCCTGCAGGCCCCAGTTGAGGATTGTGGGTGTGTCACTGCAAGGCCCTGTGTGGTCAGTTGATATTCTTACCTTCTTTTGTTTTGTTTTGGAGACGGGGTCTTACTACGTAGCTCTGACTGTCTTGGAACTCACTGTGTAGACCAGGCTGTCTTCGAATTCACAAAAATCCACCCCCTGCTAACTGCCTCCCAAGTGCTGGGATTAAAGGCATGTGCCACTACTCCTGCCTGGTATTCCCACTTTATATCTAAGAAATGCAGGCCCAAACTGGCCTCTGGCCACAATCCCTTCCTGAGGGTATGTGGTCACTAGAGAGGGCCTTATGTGCCAGTGATTTGGGGAGTTGGGTGGTGCTGTCTTTCTGGGCTTATGGGGCAGATGAGGATCTCGGGAAACTGAAAACAGTAAGATCCTGCTGGCTGCTGTACCCTGAGTGAGTAGTGGGCTGGCCCCAGAGGGACCTAGGTGACACCCCAGTTGGCATAGCCCCCCCTTTCTTCTCTGAGGCCTATGGCATTGGTTAAGTTTTCACCTCTCTGTGCCTTGATTTTTTTCCTCCGCAAAATGGGAAGGAAGACAATCTGGCGCATCTCCAGAAATTTGTCAATTGCAATATCCAGGTGCTCCTGATTGTAAGTGCTAGGTGGTCAGTGGGTGGCAATTCTGGGCCTTCAGCTGTGATACGTGATCCCTTGGTGGGCTGCCCAAGTGTCAGGAGAGGTAGAAGCCACTTACTGTGCTTTCTGCCATGTACTTGAGGCCTCTGGGAGCTGCACCCCTGGTGGCAGGATGAGCCGAGAAGCTGCCTGTTACACAAGCCTCTTTCTCCCTGGCACAGCTCATACTCTCCAGGGCTGGCCCCCCCAGCCTGTGCCTCCCCCTTCTCAGCCCTCCCGGGGAGTCCCTGGGGCCCAGCCTGGCCCAGTCTGCTGGAGCCTGCCACAGAGAGCTGCTTTATTTAAGTCCATTTTGCACGTATGGAAATAACTAGAGGACTCTGTATTTAATTTGGCTCAGCCGGGAAGATTTTTGGCTCTGTGTGTGTATGTGTATTCTGAAAAATCTTTCCGAGCAAGCTCTGGGGTCGGAAGCTTCTGGTCATCTTTGTGCATTCAAAACCAACAAGAGCCGCCCAGCTGAGGGCTAGCTGCAGGGAGTAGACCATGAAAGCAAAAGGAGAGGAGGAAGGGGGAGGCTCGATAAGAACATGGTGGCAACTGTGGGGAACTTTGCTCCTGGACCCAGCAGGGAGTAGTGATTTTGAGTGAAGAACCGTCCCAAATCTCCAAGATGGGTCTGGCTCCAGAGCTATCAAGGGCCCAGCTGGGTGGTAGCATGGGAGCATTTTTCCTGTCCCCTTTCTGTGCTGGACAAGTGAACAGAACCCTGGGGTGGAGCCCTTCTCTAGTCGGTGGCACAAAGCAGGACAGCCGCTGTTGGAGCTGTTGTTGGCAGGGCTTGTCTTTGCTTGACCTCATGTTCTCAGTGGTCAGTGGTCAAGGGCACTAGCCAGTGTGAGCCCCAAGAGGTGTGTTCACTTGGCTCAGGTCATGTAGCACTTCCCCTGCTCAGCTCTGGGTACCTCTGGAGCCTTGAGATGTCATCCCAAACGTGGGCTGACTTTCCCAGTGGGCAGGGCGGGCCACCCTGTCAGTTTGAAATAAATGCTGCCATCTTATGACTTCTTAAATGAGTCTCAGACACAAGACTGCCTAGTACAGAGGCTTGGTGGCTGTCGCGACCTACCGTGAGGTGGTAGGCTGTGATCCGTGTAATGAGGCGGCATTTGTGGAGTCTGATAAAATTCATGCTTCGAGGACCCAGAGAGCACAAGGCCTCAGTCAACGTCTCACTGTCCCTGCAGGGCTCTGATGTTTTTGAGCCCTGCCCTGGGGACTCTGTCTTCTAAATTGGACTCCTTGGGAATGACAAGTGGGCCTTGAATTTCAGCCTTACACAGATCTCCACAGACAGGAAGGGAGTGTGAAAAGAGTAGAAGGCTAGGTGTGGGCAGGCGATGAGATCATTGGTGGACATGGCAAAGTATAGTACAAACAATCTAGAACTGGCTGCGGCGCCCACTCTTGGGTCATAGGCCCAGGGTGGCAGGGTTCTTAGCTGTTGTCTCTTCTCAGAAGTTTTGTATCCAATCGCTAGATGTTAAAATGGTGCTGACTTACTCTTTATTTTTCTTTGTTTATTCCCTGGCTCATCCATTGTTTGTTTGTTTTGAGATAAGAGCTCACTGTTGTAGCTCAGGCTGGCCTCAAACTTGTGATCCTCCTGCTTCAGACTTCCAAGTGCTGAGATACGGGCATGTAGCATCATGCCTAGGTTATTCCAATTTTTAGGGCAAAACATTGTGGGAACCACATAGCATGCTGCCAGTCTGTGTTGGAATAATTTGCGGAGACCCCTGTGTCCTCAGAGGCTTCTTATGAGCAGAGACTGCGTAGCCTCCAGCCAGGTAGATGGGCCCTACCCTAGCCTTGGTCTGGAGTCTCTGGAAAGGCTGCCCACTCTAGGTTTGACCACAGGGGCCATTAGTGTAAGCTTTCCTCTGAGTTTAGGCCTGTGCCCTGTTTGGTACTCTGCTCCTAGGATGTGGGATAGCATCCCCAGGCATGATGGGGCTTCTGCAGAATGATAGTGGTGACTATAAGAATGACACCTTGCCAGACTGAGGCCTGGCTGGGCTTGATTGCAGAGTCTCCTGTCCCCTTTGCCAGCTGGCTCTCTTCCCAAGTGAGGGTGTGTGTTGCCAGCCCGTGTCAGGAACTCTGCTTCTACTGCGCTTGTCTGGCCTGCTAGGACATGGCTCCTAGAGGCATCCTGGGTTTGTTAGAAGTGGTCCAGGGCAGATTCAGTTGCCTTGAAGCTGAGCCCAGCCTGTCCTAGAGGTGTGTCTGCATTTTCGTCCATACTTGGAGACTTGAGGCTCAGGAACTATATGCTATGATGCAATGGGTTTTGCATATGTGGAGTCTGGCATTTCCACAATATAGCTTCCTAGTCTGTGTGTGACCTGCAGGCCTCCCACTCATGAGCGGCGGAGGATGGGGGAATACACCAGACCATGTCCTTATCTTTTTTGGCCTCATTATGGCTTTGGCCCTGCCTATTCACTGGGCTCTGGGTTGGAAGAGCTTGTCCTGCTTACTCAAGTCCCTTCACTGTCAGCATCATTCACCCATTTCATCTGTTGTGCCCATTCCTGCTTGGGTATTGGAGTCAGTTTGTGAGCAAATGGATACCTCTGCCCTCTAAGCTGATGTTTCCATAGGGAGAGGGCTAAGGAGATCCACGCAGTGGTAATTGTAGGTGTCTGTTCCCTTTCCTTCCCTCACTCCTGCATGTTGCTGAGGAAGTGCTCAGGGCTAGGTTCCTGAGACACCTGTACTGTTCACATGGGTGCCAGGCCCTGGGCTAAGGACTGTTTGTGCATAGCTAGGACCCTTGTGTTCCTTTTGATGGGAGCCTCTGAAATTGTAGATGGACAAGGCTGGTTGGTTTCGATGTCTAAGGCTGGCTCAAAGCCTAGGTTGATCCTTGGAGTTTTTTGGGAGCAAGCCACTCTAACAGAGCCAAGGGGCAGTCTATTCTGCCCCCCACTCCATGTACCCACTCCTGCCTACACTGGGAAGCCGGAAGGATGACTGGCCTTCTAGAACATGTTGTTGACAGGACACTGTGAGGGCCTGGCTGCCGGGTCTGGGTCAAGAGACATGGAGCCCTTTCTTCCTTCCCCATGCCGATGAACTGATGAACAAGCTTGTGTGAGGTCAGCTGCCCAGGACACTGAGGAAACTGTTCCTGCTCAGGCTGCCCTCTGGGCTCCCAGACACTCTCACCAACTCCTCTGTGTTGTCACAGAAGGGCAGCGTAGCCACATGTGAGGAAGGGAAATGGAGACTCAGAAAAAGCTAGTATTCAATCCTGGGTGTACAACTCCAACCTAGAACATACTGGATAAAAGAACAATTGTCAGGAGGGCAGGTGCCATGCTGTGCTGGACGGGGCACATGGACAGGCTGCTAGCCATGCCTCCCATTAGCGTGGGGCAGCCCCAAACTGACATCTGTCTCTGCATACCCAAATGGCCCCAAGAAGCCCCCAGCTCCTGACCTCTACTCCTTCTGCCGCCTGCCTGGCTCTGGGCAGCAGCTGACAAGTTGGGGAAATGCTGAGTGTTAGTTCAGTAAGCAGAGCTCTAAAAATAGCTACTGCTCTGAAAAGCCCATTGTTTGGAGACCCATATTTTTCTACATATATAAAGGTGGCTTCTGGCGGTCTGGGTGCGGGCAGTCAGAGCATGCCACAGGCTGTAGGCTGGAGTGGGGCTGCAGCGTGTCTCTCTAGCTGGGAACAGTAACGTCAGCAGGGCTGTGAGTCTGGATCCAGATCAGCATCCCCATGAAGGTGATGGTTGGGTTGTCCTAGAGTAAGCCCCAAGGTTTATCAAGCCATGAGTCTTGCACTCTCTATAGCAGGCATGGGCCAGAGTGATCCTGAACTGCCCAGGGCAGAGTTCAGGCTATGTCTTGTTGGGATATGGAGAGGTAGACAGCTGGCTAGCCTCAGAGAGCCCAGCCCCACCCAGAGCCCTGCTTCTGACAGCTCCTTCTAGAACTCCGCACCTGTGCCATCATCAGAACCACTACCATGCCTGAAGTCCAGCACCCTTGACTCCCACTCAGATTTTCGTTGTCTTTCTTAGCCAGTCTTCCACAGATACCTCCAGTTCCCATTCCTCCTCCTTATTCCACTAGGGCCTGCAGCTGCTATGCAAATATAAAAAGGTCCTGGGGTGGGAGCTGGACTGTAGACAAATAGCCTGGCGACCAGTGGGATTAAGCTGAGCCTGGTGGCGTTTGGGTACAGTGGAGGCGGGCAGGAGGCAGGAGTGGGTCTTGTGAGCCGTCTGGGTCATAGTGATAACTGATTTCCCTGGGTTGGGAGCTGAAATGAGATATGGTTGGAGCTATGCTTTGATTAGATCATTGGTGTTTCAGGGAGGGGGCAGGTAACGAGGCTCTGACGGGCCTACAGGAGAGATTATGTGATAAGGCCAAGGAGTAAGGGCAGTGTCCACTGGTCAGGGGCAGGGAGGCTAGCCAAGTGATCAGAGCTGACCCACGGATGGGCAGGAGAAAAGGTGTGTGAGAGAGTAGCCAAAAGGATAAACTGCCCTCCTGCAGGTGGAAGGGGCAGAATATGCCCCCCCCCCAACTGCAGCCTCTGAGTGCTCCTGCAACCCTAGGCTACAGGCTGTTGAGTCCTCTGATTATCTGTGTCCTCATTAATGTAAACTTGAGAACAGGATAAAAGGAGAAACCCACCTGATATCCCATACCACCTCCATCCAGCCCTGTAGGGGAGTCTCTGCACTGTTAGAGGTGCATGCCGTCAACTTTCATTTGGAGATGAGATGTTGCTTGAGTGGCTGTCAGGGCCCATGTGCCCCCTGAAGACTTGGGCCCTAAATCTTCATTTTACTCTTGTATTCTCAATGGCTCCCACCATCACCACAGCCTCCCACATTCCAGTCCTGTTTGCCTATAGGGCTTTGAGCACAGGGCTCACACTCTAATCTCATGGGCTCTCTGTTCCCTTGGTTCCCTGCCCAGATCCCCCTGGATGTGTCAGTACCCTCCCCTCCTGCTGTCCAACCTCCATGCATGATCTCTCTCCGGAATCACACTCATCCCAGCTCTGCTGGGTCAGGTTTAGCGGTCTCCACCCACTTTCCTATGAAGGACTCCCTGCAAGTCCATCACCAGCTGTGTACAATCCTCTCCAGGAACCATTTACCAATGGGGTAGAGGCCTGCCAAGAAGTGGCCTCCTCCACCACTTACTTTTCCCTTAACCTATCCCTTTATGTCTTTGTACTCGGCTCCTGGGGCCACATGAGCCAGGGAACATTCCAGAGTGTAAGGCCTAAAGGACTGCCACATAACTAAAGTCCTGACTCAGCTTAAGCCTCTGCGAGCTGCAGAATGATGAACAGTGTGTCCTGATGGTTTCGCTGAGCTGCCTCTGGGCTACCCAGGCAGTGAGCTGGACAAGAGCCATTCAGGAGACTCATTAATGTCCCAACACTGTGAGCAACCTCTCCAAGTCACTGCCTCTCTTCTGCTCCTGCCACTTGTCCCATAAACTCTGTCGCCTTGGCCCCAGGACTGCCCTATAGAGACCTAAGGTGATAGTCTCCCCTCTTGAGCTGTGGCAGCCCTCCCTATGCTTAAAGGACACAGTCTCCTCACTTACTTCCCAGGCCTTGCGCTGGTCTATGTTAACAACCCCACCCAGCTAATCTGAGGCTATGATAGAGCACATGGGATCCCAGCCCAGTAAGAGACCAGGACTGTCACGACCTCTTTGAGTGATCATCCTCAGTTAATGCCCCCCAAGTAGCTAGCTAATGGCCATACAGAAGCCTGAGAATGGTTGGCCTGACATACTTCAGCCTCCCATTCTGGAAATCAGAAACCCTGTCTAGGGAGACGACAAGAGGCATGCACATGTCAGGAGGCTTTTGCCTCTGGCAGATGCAAGCTGCCTAGAATCTATCCCAAGTCACTTAAATGTGGATGTTTAACCAGAGCTGGGCCTCTCGGATAGCTTGGGTCCTCTAGCCCAGTCCCAGCCTGTGCTGAAGAGGGTGTTCCCCCACAAGATGCAGTCTCCTCCTTGTTCCCCAAACATTCTAGTGTACTGAATCTTTTCGCAGCATTGTCTTTGGGTTACGTATTCTGAGTCCTTTCTAGATAATTGACAGCGTCGGGGGTGGGGATGGGAAGGACCTGTGTTGTTGCATCTCAGGTAGACTGCATATAACCCTTGCTCTAAGGAAGAAATACCAAGTGCAAGTGGGTCAGCTCAAGCCAGCTGGACTGAGTTACATATGACACGTAGAATGTTCTTAGGTATATTAGACCTTAGCTTTCTCTGCCAACACCATCATGGGCACTGGTGGTAAACAACAGGTCCCTTCTTCTGCCATGCCTTCACAGCCGCCTGAAGCCTCTTCTGTCCAACGTTTTTCTTAAGAAAAGTCATTCATGACTTCACAGGCTATAATTAGAGACATGCAAGGCAGAAAGGCAAAGCCTCTACCCCCACCCTGACTCACATACAGCTAGAACGACAGCCAAGGCCAGAGCAGGATGTGGCATCTTAGTTGGCCCCTAGGGCCTGATCAGAATCCCTTGTCTCCCCTCCCCTGGAGCTTTTTAGTCCAGAGATGCAGATTTTTGTCTCTGATCCATAGGCAGGGCCTCAGAGGTCCCAGTTATGAGGCTGACCTGGTCTGTCAGAGTAACTAGCCTTTAGAAAGTGTGGAGCCTGTGCGTGCAGGATGGCACAGTGTCAACTCTGCTCTGCTGACAGCCACTCTATTCTCCGTGTACTGGAACGGGAAGTGAGACTCCAGGATCCCTGCTCATGTCATATAACTGGTGAGCAGTGTGTGAGCAGAGACTGTGCCTGGTGCACTAGGTCAACAGGGACTCTAAGGACTCTTGAGTGATTCTGCCTCACTTGGTCTGGGAAAAAAAAACAAAAACCAGATCATCTCTTGTGAGGCTTGAGCCTGAGAGGTTGGGAAGCTGCCTTCTGAGTCAGCCTGAAGTCCCCAGATAGGAAGGGAGCTCGGGGACAGAGCATCCATCTGTCCATGGGTGGTACCAGGCCTGCCCAACCACCAGGCCCCCTTCTTGAACATGGGGAGCTCAGCCTCCATCTGCTGAAGGACCACACATATTCATGTCCCAGTTGCTGTACAGGTGGGAAGTGGCAGGGGCCTCAAAAAAAAAAAAAGTGAGGATTGAGATCAGATGAGAGCATGGACCTCGGAGACACTGAAATGTAAGTAAGGGCTACAGACTGACACTAGCCCCGTGGGGCGAGGGAGACTTCCGGTCAGACAAACAGTATTCTCACTCCTGGGAATAACCCATTTCCTACCCCTTCCCCCTCCCCTGGGGAAATCTATTCCAGTCTCAATTTATCATCCTTTAGGACTGAGGCAAGGGATCATATACCCTGAGAAGGGGCTGCTTCTGGCTTAGCTTGCTCAGCTGACCCAGATTGCAGTAATTTGGGTCTGACCCACAGGGTCTGTCTCTTATGCCAGCTAGGATCAGAAGTAGTGAATCTATGTGGAACCCGACTGAGGCTCCACCCAGGATCAGCAGGATGGAGTCAGGGATAGATTAGCAATGTCTGCAGGGGTTGGCGAGGGGAAGATGAAAAGGTCTGCCACCTCTAGCCTAGCTCCAGGATGCAGAGGCCTCTGCTGTGATCTGACAGCTGCACTAGGGCTATTTTTGCTCCTGGCTTTCTGTGGAGCACAGCGCTGCTGGGCCTCCTCAGCTGTGTGACGGCATCAGCTCACATCAATCTTATAGTCACCGAAACATCTCCAGGTCTCTTCCCATTCACAGCTGTCAGGTCAGATCTTCTGCATCTTGACGTTGCTTCCCTTGTGTGGACATGAAAATAATTGCAGTCAGTCCCTTTTAGGTGGGCATCTAGATTTATTTCTAATATTGCATGCTTAGAGACCACAGCGCTGTGAAAGTTCTTGTATTTATTTCTTTGTGTGTTGGTGTTCTTGACTTAGCATGCGCCTAGAAGAATTGTTGAACCAGGAAGATCTGAGACTTGTAACAGGCAGCAACCACCTAACTGCCATGGAACATTTTAGGAACTGAATAGTTAGGGACTGTTGGATGTGGAATGTATGTCTCGTCCCATTCCTTGATCTGCCTGTAGTCTAGGAGTCTGGAAGAGACATAGGTAGGTTAAGGGTGTCATTGAAGATGTACGTTCTCTGGGGTGTTCAATCCTGTTCCAACAGACCTGCATTTAGGGAGAAACTTCCCCAGAGAGCTACACCTGGGATGGAGGGAAGGTGAAACATAGAACCAGGGCTCAGGAGGCTGGAGAAGGTGCCAGGTCAGAATGTAGGGTCTAGGTGTAGCTGTTGTCACCCCGGAGTCCTGGATAGAGACTAACACCTCCATTTATAGCGTGGATGTCCTAAGATGTATATCCTAAGTAGAAATATTGTAAGTTGGTGTATTGGCTCTCCTACAAACATACTGCACAGTAGAAGAATCTCAGTGCAAACTTCTTTATTTCTGGACCCCGTGAGCCTCTGTGGCTATTTTGCAGTAAGGGACAGTTCTTGCACCTCCCCCCAAAGAACACGTAGTGGAGTGGAATCAACTTCATAAAGAAGCTCTAGGAGGATGCCACAGAGAAAAGTCATCCTGGGTCCCTCCTCTGATGTCCAGGTGTCTATCAGAGTAGAATGGTACAACCCTGCTCATGCCTGCCCTAGCAATGGGCCTGAGAGTGTCTTTGCTCACTGGCTTGGCAGCATGGGCCTTTCTGCTTAGAAGGGTTGTCTTTGCCCTTCTAGAATCAGAAACACTCCAATAAAGGAAAGTCTCTGTTGGTGTCTGACACTGTGTGGCTTTGGATGTGGTGTGTGTGTGTGTGTGTGTGTGTGTGTGTGTGTGTGTACCGCAGCATGTGTATGGCGATCAGAGGAGAAAGTAGGTTCTCCTTCCACTATATGGGTCCTGGGGATCATACTCAGACTGTCAGCTTTGGTAGCAAGCACCTTTACCTGCTGAGTTATCTCTCCGGTCCTGGGTGTTTTTCTGGACTGTAGAAAGCCTGCCCCACCACACAGCTCCGCATGTAGAGACTTGACAAATGACCCCAACCGAGTGAGGCTGTGTTGGCCTTACCCCTACCCTTCTCATAGGGGAAGCTCTGGAGAGACCTGGCCTTCTCTCCCCGCATATTCTGGAAACCTATTGGCCCAGAACTGCCCAGAGCAGTAACACAGCTCCAGCGCACTCCTGACCTCTTTCATCCCTAGTCCCATCCCAAAAGTTACCCTCCTCAGTGCAGACACTACTTTGATGTCTCATCCATGGAGGCAAAGCCAGCTGGGATAAATCTCTCTGTCCTAGTGCCCCTGCCCTAAGCTGAGACCTACTGTGTAGGCTGGATCTCCCAGGCTTGCAGGCAGCCTAGGCCTTGCTCTTTCCCCATGGCCAGCAGCAATGAATGCCCTGCCCTTGAAGCTGTTCTCAGGCCAGACAAGAAAAGACTGAATCCTTCTAGCCACTGCTCCTCCAGCCTAGACTTTGAGGGTCAGTAACAGCACCATGAGGCAGGCCTGGCCTAGCCCATTCTTCTCTGCCTGAACTCCCTGTGGTTCTTTCTGGTGCAGCCTGGCAACCACTGAGGAGTTTCAGGCTCTGCTCCAGGGATGGTGGTGACTGCTGTCTTCTCCACCTTCTGATTCAGGGCTGTTTGAAATCCCCTACAAAAGGCACAGGCTATATTTCCTCCAGCTCATTATACACAGAGCCAGACCCTTGACCAGAACATGTGTTAAGTTGAGGGGCATGCGTCTATGTGTGTGCTGACCCACCTGAGTGAAGTGGGAACCGCTTTGGTGCCAGAGAGCCTGGGTGGGCTTTCCCAGTGGAGGCTGCTCTTCTGTACTCTGGGTGGCCTAATTCTAATGGTACTTATTCCTTCTTTCTCATAATGGTTGGTTGAAGTTCTGAGCATTTAATGAAAAGTGTGCTGTTCAAGTTTCAGCAAACACTGGGTCCAAAGGACACTGGTGGGGGGTCCAGGGACAACAGTGGGTCAGGTGCCTCTGTGGTACCCTGAGAGCCTTGAAGGGTGGTGTTTCTTGGACTAAGTTGCTAATATTACTAAAAGGAAAACTATAGATAGATCCAGCCAAAGCTCTGGCTGTGTCTTCCAATTCCTCCTCCAGGTAGGTCCTTCTCAAAGAATGACTGTCATACCTTAGCCACTGGGGCATGTTGGGAGGTTCCATTGCATGTTCCTGAAGGCCAGAGGCAGCTGCTAAGCCAGAGGCCAGAGGCAGGTGCTGAGATTTGCTTCTGACCCTGGTGCAGAGTGGTCAGAGTCCAAGGGCAGGCAGCTTTGGCCCTCCCTGCTTCAGGCTCCCTTCCACAGGCCCCAACCTGGGGACCCCCTGGAGAACAAACAACAGGACTCTAGTAGAACTGAGCAGGGCAGCCTGTCTGCCAGGCTGCTTAGTGCAGGACATTCCTCATTGGTCTGAATAGGGGACATTTTGGAAAGGACTGAAGTCTGGGTGGGGTCCTTGTTCTTTTTTCTCTGTGTCCATTCTGGAGACCCTCCACCCTGCCCCAGGGATCACAGGCCTTTTAAGTTCCTGCCAGCGCCCGGGTGTCTGGTCTCACAGGGACAGGGAGCCTGGCAAAGGATGAGGACTTGTATTAGAAACTCTTCAAATCAGTGTCTCCTTTTTCTCCCCATCCCTCCCTGAAAAGCAACTGCAGAGGGAATGAGTGTCTGTACAGAATAGAATGTTCCAGGTCCAGGGCTGGGATGAGTCAGCAGCCAGTCCCTCTGTCCCCACTAGTTGGCCTTGCTCCTGCTTGGCATGAAGGTACTCTGTGGAGCAAAAGGCAGTGAGATGGAAGGGGACCCGCTTCCAGCCTTTGGTACCCGGGACAGTGTTTACATGGGACTCACACTCGTCACCGCGCTTCCTCTTCACAGGGAAAGTTAAAATGTAAAACACTTGAGTAACATCGGGTTTGCTTCTGAGTCTGCCATGACAAATGGCAGAGGTGGACCTTAGCCACAGGCCTTCAGTATCTGCAGGCTCTGGAGGCTGCCAGTCTGCAATGGAGGTATGGCCTGGCTGTCTTCTCCTGAGCCTCTCTCCTTGGTATGCCACCTTCTCCTCAAGTGTTCACACCGTCTTCTACCATATATGCTGTAGCCTGCATTCCCCTTCTTAGAAGGATACCAGTTCAGTTATACTAGGATCTACCCTAATGTCTTTCGTTTTAATGATCCTATCTACAGGGAGCTAGAGATGGCTTAGCTGTCAAAAACTCTTGCTTTTGCAGAGGACCTGTGTTCAGTTCCCAGCACTGACATGGTATCTCACAACCATCTGTAACTCTAGTTCCAGGAGATAGACATTCTTCTGACCTCTGCAAGCACAGACACATACATCCATGCAGACAAAGCACTTATACATATAAAATAAAGAAAAAAATGTAAAAAGATTCTGGCTCCAAATATAGTCATGGGGATATAGGGGTACAAAATCAATCCAGCATTTAATTCAGGTGGCAGGAGAGGTAGTGACCTTATTTTTTGAAAACACAATGAGTGCTTAGCACAGACCAGGCTCTGTTAAAAGTGCTAGGCACCATTAGTACCACAGTTGGTAAAAACCTCTGACATTGGAGGGCTGATACTTAGTTGGGAAGCCGGCCCCATCAGTACAGTATACCAGATGTTAGAATATGGAAGTTGTTCAGAAGCTCCAGGAAGATGCAGAGCAGAGGGCTCTGCAGAATCCCTGACTACCTGGGAGCACTCTTCCTTCTCCCACTCACCAGGTTCTGCTTTTCTGTTTAGCATGTGTCTCTCTTCTCTCTCCTCTGCAGTGTTGAAGGTGAGGCCCCCAGTAGTGAGACTGGCACATCGCTGGACAGCCCCTCAGCCTACCACCAGGGTCCCTTGGTACCTGGTTCCAGCCTGAGCCCGGAACACTACGAGCACACATCAGTGGGTGCCTATGGGCTGTACTCAGGGCCAGGACCACAACAGCGCACACGGAGGCCCCGGCTTCAGCACTCGACCTCTGTCCTGCGCAAGCAGGCTGAGGAGGAGGCCATCAAGCGCTCTCGGTCACTGTCTGAGAGCTATGAGCTCTCTTCAGATCTGCAAGATAAGCAGGTAGGTGGCAGGAGTCTCTTCCCGCTGTCCATGACCTCCCAAGTGACACAAGGCCTCAGTTGCCAGATGCTCTTAGTGATGGATTCCAGATACCAGCTATGGTGCCCATCTGAGGATGAGGGGAGCCCTGCCTTCACTTCTAGAGCCTTTTCCAGCCCAGCTCTGCTGAAACATGGGAAGGGATTTACACTGATGGCCAGGGGCACTGGCATCCTTTCTGGGGACTTATAGTATTTCTGGGGACTTACAGTATCCTCTTCAAATGTTGCCTTTGTAGGTTTCCATATCCCTCACTGCTAGAATCTGGCCTATGTTGGGCACCTGAGTGTCATGGCCCAGCACCACTAGAGCACAGGTTGCCAAGGTGGCTGTGGAGGTTCTTAGGTCCCAAGAAAGGCCTGAGGCCTGAGGGAGGGGGGTTACTTATTATCCTATCTAGAGACTGTGTCTCTACAGTCTCTAGAAAAAGTCTACATTGAATGCTGTAGCTCTTCCTCAGGCCTCAAACCCAAGGTCAGGTGGCCTGGCCCACTTTTGGGGTTTGCTATGTGCAGAGCAGATCCTGACGGTGCAGTTGTTCAGCAGAGAACAGGCTGGTGTGGGAATGAATGTCCACTGTTTGACTGTGTCTCTGAGCAATGCCAGATTTCAGGAGCTCTCTGAGCTTCATGGATGTGTAGAGACAAACAGAACATCTGACTGGCATTCCATAGCTCTGGGCCTTGTGCTTTGGGCAAACTCCATGTCTCCCAGGCAGTCCCTCAGCCGTGGGCTGACACCAGGACCCCTTCCCACAGCCCACAGGTGTTATCTCCCTCTCACCCATATCTGCTAGCCACTTTGTTTCCTTAAAGGAACAGGGGTCTAGGCTTATGCCATCTCATCTTCCTAAGGACATGGTGGGGTGCCCTCAGGGTGGACTTCTCCCTCGGCAGATACCTCTCAGTCTTGACCTCTCAGCCCTGGGGTGATGATTTGTGACATAGGATAGCTCTACCTTCCTCTGCTCACATGCTTTATCCTCCTTGTTAGTCGAGACTCACAAGGGGCCTCGTAGCAGTTCCCCCATAGCCGTGGACCTTGATTCCTTTGCCAGGTCAGCAGCAGGCAGAACAGCCTCTACTGAGTTTCTCAGCTCTGCAGAGATCCAGAGTGATCCCTGAAGAGTTTGTTGTAAAAGTCATCTGAACAGGACCATGAAATAGAATTGGGCAAGGTTGAGACGGCCTATAGGAATGATTACATGCCACAAATATGCAGCTGTTCACCTTCATTCCATCCATAGCTGGATTTCCGCTGGTGCCAGATAATAGGATAAGGGACAGCCTGCAAGATAAGGATGCTGCACCTGAGTGACATTCCTGGACAGTGGATGGACAAGCAAGTCATCAGACATTTTCACTGCAGGAAGTGACCCAGACCCTGGAGATCATAATTCTGGAGGAAGAAGTAGAGGGACTCTGTATCAGATGATGGTGGCCTGAAAACTGGTCATTTGAAAAAGAGCTAACAGTATTGCCAAGGCTTTGGTACAAGAATGACCTTGGTGTATGTGAAAGATAGAAAAGGTGGCAGAGAAGAGTTGGCACAGAGGCAAGAGGAGTGAGCATGAGTAGCCACATAGTGTTCCATGCTGCCTGTACTTCCTGGAGCAGGAGTAGGGTAGATTACATGAGAATTGTGAGGGGAAGGTAGGATTCCATCTTAGTGATAAGAGTCAGATGCGTTCTCCTTAACCCAACCCTCCATGCTTTCTTTCCCGTCCCTAAGAGCAGGAGGCCTGCATGGGGATCAGGGAATGGCCTCGAGTCTCTGGGTGGTGGCAGGTGTGCCTTGTGGAAGGCAGTTCCTCTGGATCCGAGTAAACATACCAGGGTGAGCCCTGGCCCCGGGGAAAGCCTTCCTGCCACTGGCTGTGAAGCCTGGCTACTAGCTTTCCTCATGTCATCTGAGATCAGGGCTAGCGTAGGTCCTAGTCTCTCAGTATGGTAAGAACTATATGAGGGTGTGGCATCCCATAGGTAGCAAGTGTTAGTTGCTTTTCCCTCCTCTGGGTCCCAGAAGTACTATAGATGGGGCCTCATGTCACTTCCAGACCAGAAGGCAGGATAGCCATGGTGAGTTCAGGATTGAGAGAGCATAGGGTTGGGACAACCAGTGTCTGCTTAGGGGAGGGCAGGAGGGGTCTTCCTAGAGCCCATTTCTGCCCTTCTAGTGAGCCATCATTCAACTCAATACAGACAGCAGGATGGACCCTAGTCTCCAAAGTCCAGGGCATCAAGGAAGGCCCTGGAGTAGGCTTTGGCGACTCTGGTATCTCCGAAGCCTTTGGCAGGGATTCCAGGTGGAAGCCTTCTTAGGCAGGGGATTGAAGGAAGGAAGGGGGGCTTCCTTCCTGACCCTGAGCTTTTTGCCCACTCAGCCAAATATAGTAGTTTTGCTTGTTGGTGTAGCAGTGCAGCCATCTCTGGACGGCAGTGAAAGAACTCCCCAGTCTCCTGGCTGTTCCTAGAGCTGCTCCCTGGTAGCCCTGAGATGGTGTGCAGAGGGGCCTCTCCTAGACTTGGGCCACAGCCCTGGCTTTGCTGTCTCTGGTGTTCTGTATCAGACTGTGCATCTTTCTAACCTAACCCGGGGTAGAGAGGGACCTCGTGTGTCCTTTTGCAATGCCATGCATGATGGATGAGGTGCTGGCTCATAGTGCCAGACAAGTGCAATTAGGATTTTACATCGTCCTGAGAACCTGAATCCTTTCCTCATTCCCACAGAGATAGAGCCCAGCCCCAGCAGCCCAGGACAGATTGCTGATTCCTGCAGACCAGGCTATAGCTAACTGTGTTTCATACTCACCCAGGATCCAGACTCAGGATTAGCCCTCAGCCTAGGTAGACTGTAAGGCCTGAGACTTCAGGAGACCTTGGGTCATTCTTGACAGATATTGAGCTGAGGTGCCTGAGAACTTGCCCAGCGCCCCTCACAACTCACAACCATGCCCATCAGAGCTCATGGAGCTATAGGATAAAAGGAGAGCCAGCCTTGCCAAGTCTTACCTAGGTCTCAGCTCAGCCATCTGTATAGCAAGGAGCACAGAGACCTGCATCTGCATCACGACTGCATCTGCCACCTGGGAATGGGGCTGAGCTCTTCATCCAGCTGCCCCTGGCCTGTGCCGGGCACCTGCCTTTCATCACTGGGAGCTTACCAGAGTACTAGAAAGTGGGTCCTACTACCGCCCCATGTCACAGTTAAGGAAATGGAGGACTTCGTGGTTCCAAGGCTTGTCCAAGCTGAAGAGAGGCAGAGCTGAGGTCAAGCCACACCCTCTGACTAGGTTCTGACCTGTTCGTGCCTCAGATTCCCCAGCTCTGGGGTCACATCTGTAGATAGATTTTTAGAAAACCTGCAGGGCCCATAGCTTCAATGGCCAGAGGTATTGAGATTCTCAGCACATGTGTGTTACTGCCTTTACCCTGACACTGAAAACCTCCAACCACCCCGTGGTGAGACCATCCCAGGTTACATCGCTACAGAGCATAAAAAGGGTAGATACCTGTCTCTGTGTCATCACACAGGGCCCACATTCTCCTCTCCTTACCCCACCAGGTGGAAATGCTAGAACGCAAGTATGGGGGACGCCTTGTGACCCGCCATGCAGCCCGCACCATCCAGACGGCGTTTCGCCAGTACCAAATGAACAAGAACTTTGAGCGCCTGCGTAGCTCCATGTCAGAGAACCGCATGTCACGCCGCATTGTGCTGTCCAACATGAGGATGCAGTTCTCCTTTGAAGGCCCCGAGAAGGTGCACAGCTCCTACTTTGAGGGCAAGCAGGTCTCTGTGACCAATGATGGCTCCCAGCTGGGTGCCCTGGTGCCATCAGAATGTGGAGACCTTAGCGACCCAGCTCTCAAGTCTCCAGCACCCTCCAGTGACTTTGCAGATGCTATCACAGAACTGGAGGATGCATTCTCCCGGCAGGTGAAGTCCCTGGCTGAGTCTATCGATGATGCCCTCAATTGCCGCAGCCTACACAGTGAGGCGGTACCAGCCCCAGACACAGCACGGGCCCGGGACGCTGAGCCCAAGCCAGGCCTTCATGGCATGGACCACCACAAATTGGATGAGATGACAGCCTCATATAGCGATGTCACCCTCTACATTGATGAGGAAGAGCTGTCACCGCCTCTGCCGCTCTCACAGGCCGGGGATCGGCCCTCCAGCACAGAGTCGGACCTGCGGCTAAGGGCTGGGGGTACAGCCCAGGACTACTGGGCCTTGGCCCACAAGGAGGACAAGGCTGACACAGACACGAGCTGCCGAAGCACACCATCACTGGAGCGGCCAGAGCCAAGGCTGCGGGTGGAGCACCTTCCCTTGCTTACCATTGAGCCACCCAGTGACAGCTCAGTGGAACTCAGCGACCGCTCAGATCGAAGCTCACTCAAGAGGCAGAGCGCCTATGAGCGCAGCCTCGGTGGACAGCAAGGCAGCCCCAAGCATGGCCCCCACGGTGGTCCCCCCAAAGGCCTCCCCCGGGAGGAGCCTGAGTTGCGGCCTCGGCCCCCCAGACCTCTCGAGAGCCACCTGGCCATCAATGGTTCAGCCAACCGGCAGAGCAAATCTGAGTCTGACTACTCAGATGGGGACAATGATAGCATCAACAGCACATCCAACTCCAACGATACCATAAACTGCAGCTCTGAGTCCTCATCACGGGACAGCCTGCGGGAGCAGACACTCAGCAAGCAGACATACCACAAGGAGACCCGCAACAGCTGGGACTCACCAGCTTTCAGCAATGATGTCATCCGTAAGAGGCATTACCGAATTGGCCTGAATCTCTTCAACAAGTGAGTTTCCCCTTCATGCATGGTGGACAGACCCACATGGCCTTGGCAGTCACAACACTAGGCCTAGGCAGGATAAGGCAAGAGGCGAATTGACCTTCCTTCCTGCTGTGAGCCTCTGCCCACCTCCCCACTGAGGCTGGAGTCTCAGGCAGTCTTTATAATAAGGTCAAGGCAGGATGCTGTGCCATGTTTATAGTTAGAGCAGCTTTGAATCTCAGGAGACCCAGCTCCTTCCAAAGACCATTGTGGAGGTGGCAGATGTTCCTGGGCTAGACAGCAGAGTGGGGACTGTTTTGTGGTAAATCCCTACCTATCATTCCCACCCATGTGTCCCCATAGCAGGTTCAGGGACAATATGAAGTACAAAGGTCTTGAACAAGCCGGTGGCAGGTTTCTATCTGTAGGCTACCGCTGACAGAACATTTGAGCGGCTGCTCTGGAGGGGCTCAGGGAAAGTGCGGCTGGGCCTTCCTGAGAGCGAAGCCATGGTAAGAGGTGGATATTTAAAGTAAACTATTCTTAGCAGGGTCAAAAATAGCATGGGAAGTGGGGAGGGCTGAGCACACCCTCGGAGGGGACCTTGGCAACTCTTGTTTAACCTGAGATTTCACATTTCCTTCCCTGGGGACTCTGGGATTTGGGGTCATCAGACTCCAGCCTGGTGTGGTTTCCCTGGGGGCTGTGGACCTGAAAAGCATGTGACTAGCCTGCCTGCTGGTTACAAGCATACACCCTAGGAGTTTCCCAGAAGGGCCACGGGAGGGTAGTGGGGCACAGTGGGGGTCAACCACATCTGAGCCACACCTCGCTGCTCCCTGCTGCTCCTTCAAGACTAGGATGGCATGATTTTGAGCATCCATAGCAGTACAGATGGACTGTGACAACAGAGGGACCTGCTAGGGAGGGTGTGGTATGTAGGCTGTTGAAGGTCTTGCTTGTTGGTGATAATGGACCTTGTTTCCTGTGTGCCACTTGGGGTGCACCTCAGCATGGTCCTCTGAAGGTCATTTTCTTGCTGCTTCAGCCTCTTCATGACTCTGGAAACATGACACTGTGTATGGACTGTCCCCCACACCTTCTCAGAATGACAGCGTGGAATTGTAGGCTCCTGGGTAGGGATTTTCTTTGGCATCAGAGCTACCAAGTTCGTGTTTAAAGGGGGCTATACCTGTTTCCCACCCCTGATCTGACAGTGCTTGCTCCCCACCCACAACATTCTGTGTTGCCCTGCTTCCTCCGGGCAGAGTATAGATTATATCATTGTCATTTGTATTTTCTGCTTACTTTAAAGCACCACCTGCCAGCTCTTTTCTGTTTCACCTCATTCAAATAACGGTTGAGGTTATTTGCCCATTTCTTCATGGTCACTTTTTTCCCCCTAGTTCTAAGTCTTGAGTTTAGGACCAGTGGCAAGTACTTCCCTCATATTTTGAGACAAGATATCGCAAAATTGCCCAGGCTGGCCCGGAACTCACTGTACAGCCCCAGCAGGCCTTGACTTTATGACCCTCCTGCCTGAGCCTCCTGAGATTCAATGTTTGTCACTTTTGAGGATATGTCATCATGGGGCCTTCTTAAGGATGACTCTCAGAATTAGAAGTATGTCCCCCGCTGGCTCCTTTTCTTTCTTGTCTTTTTCTTAGAGTTTTTCTTTGCAGATATAGTTTGAACACAATTAAAGGACCCCGAGAAGCATCTAATTGGCTTTAGCTGCACTGCTCTGATCTGATGGACATGTTTAATTTCACTAGGTGCAGCCACCAGTACCTCTGTGTTTGAAATTGCTTTTTCTTTTTATGTTTTGTTTTCTATTCTAATTATTTTGCCCTGCTGGGGACTGAACCCAGGGCCTTGAAAAGGCTAGACAAGTGCTTACCACTGAACCAAACGCCAACTTTTACACTCCATACATCTGCTGTGCGTGTGTGTTTTCATGAGTGAGCAGGTGCTGATACACTTGTGTGCCCATGCATACATGTGTGTTAATGCTATCTCCCCAGCCCCTCATGTGTCTAGGTATTAAGACAAGGACCTCGCCGTTGTCACATCTTTCACAGATAGTTGTTCCTTGTGAATTTTAGAATCAACTCATTGAGATCCTTCAGTGGACACTAGAGCCATCTCCATATTGGAAGTGAATTTGGAGAAATGTCCCCTTAACACAGCCAGAGACAGGACTGGAAGACCCAACCTAGGGTCATTCATAATTAAAACTAATGAAAATTAACTTGGCTATCCAGGGGCACTAGCCATGTGGTTGCTGGAGACCAAGGTAGGTGCCTACTGTGAAACACGCCAAGCCAGCCTAGATCCCAAAGGGGCAGCCTGCAACAATTCTGGTTCTGAGAGATCTAGCTGGTAGCCACTGGCAGGAACCAGCAAGGTTCCACGTGAAACAGACACCAAGGCCCTGGCTGGTTCTCAGCTCAGCCCCTAACAAGCACCTAGCCTCAGTTTCCTCCTTCACTCCAATCATGATGCCAGGGAACATTGGAAATTCTGAGAGAAGTCATGTTGCTTTAAGTTTGCCAGGTAAGCCAGACCTCTTTGCCAGTCCATTTCTAAAGCTCTTCCTTCCATAGGTGTGAGGAAGAGCTCTAGGACTCAGAATTGGCTGGCAGCTCAAGGTTTAGTTCACAGAACCCCAGGGCCCCTCCAGGGACAGATCTGAGAGCCTGAGCATTCTGGCCTGGGCTGGAGTGTAACTGCTTTGCCCTAGGGCCTTTGTGTTCTGAGCCAGGCCTTTACTCAGCATCCCAGTACCATGCCAGGTTCCCACTCTTAAAACCCAACTTTCATTCCCCTCTGATTTCACTCCCAGGCTCTGCCCCCTGCTTGTCTCCTCTCCTACTGCCCAGGACTCTGGTCTCCTGCTCTCACTACTGCCATTCCTCCAGGCCCTGCCTTTACTTGCATACCTGAGTTCCCTCCAGGACGCAGAGGCCTTCTACAATACTGTCTAGCAAGTGATACCTATATGTCCAGAGGATCCCTCTTAGGAGTCTTCAGAGAGCTGCATGGTGATCCACAGTGAGAGAGCCAGAAAAAGAAAATGAAACAGGAGAGCTGGGACAGTAAGGCGAGTGGTAGGGGCCTCACTCATGAGACTGTGCCACCTCCAGATGTCCTCAGGCCCCTGTCCAGACTCCAGGATGCTCAGCCCCCTGTCCAGGCCCCAGCTGCACATCTGGTAGGCAGCTCTCAGAGAAGGCAGGAATCCAAAATCACAGACAGAAGGGGACCAACTATACCACTGATCTACTCCAAGACCTGGAGTGTATCCCTGAGTCTCAGAGCCTCATTTGGCACACTTGAAAAAAATGGGTGTGTGTCCCTGCTCCCAGGACTTGGACAGGATTTAAGACAAAAAGGCGAAGGCCTGGCCTACAGCTGCCATCCCAGGAGGTACTATGGGTGGCTGCTGTCATCATGCTCAGCTCAGCCTTTGCAGTCAGACCTCCTACCACTGAAGAGGCCTTGGGGGCTCTTCTTGGCCTTGTGCAGCTGGCTGTGGGAGGGGCAGATGAACATTCATGCTCTGTAAGGTCCCTTCACAGTCTCGTTCTTGTTTTCACTCAGAGCCATCCATAGCTGCTTTTGCCACAGAGCTTGTAGTGGAATGACAACGAGAGACTGGAGGGAAGTGCCTACAACAAGTGTGGACTCCCAGTCATGCTTAAGTCTGAATCAACCTGATGTCAGGAAAGCTGGCTTAGCCAGACTTAGAGGAGGCAGGCATGCCAAACCCGGAAGTAGACAACAGGGTGGAACTGTGAGTGGACTCACTGCCAACCTCCTGCCTGTTCAGAAAGACCTCTAGGTCCAGACGGTGAGGTGGGTGGGGCATAGAAGCAGAAGCCAACACTTTCTGATGCTAGGTCCTCGCAGTATGTACTCTAGGAAGCTGACTTTCCTTTGCAGCACCCGGGTGGTGGCTCAGGGAGGTTTGGGGGCTTCCTCAGGCAACAGAGTACTGAAAGACCTGGCATTGTCTTACTGGGCATCCTGGAGCTCAGTGACTTGCCTCTTCTGGCCTCTGATTTTGTTGTCTTTAAAGGAAGTGGTTTCCTCCACCAGGAACCCTCCTGACTCCCCACACAGCACCTTAGAATGCCCCAGTCTCTGTGACCATAAAGCTGACACATTTTGTCCAGGTTGCTCTGGTGTTCCTCTGGTTGGTCCTGCTTAGGCCTGGCCTGTTTCCTCCATATAGTCTGCATAGTTCCCAGGGGCTTGATGGAAGATTCCAGCTTGAACTTCCTGCTTCATTCCTGCCAGATGACCCAGTCATCCCTAGGTTGCAAAGGCCCCTGAGAGGTAAAGTAATTTGCCCCAGGGTCTCCAGCCAGTAGACTAAGATTTAAGCCCAGACTTCCTGTTATCTGTCTCCACAGTCAGATAGATCCCTACCTGCCTCACACACCAATGAGAAAACTTTGTTTTGGAGGGTGGGAACTTGGTTGGCCTATGGCAGGTAGCTGAAGAGGACTGTAGCATGCCCCTCTACTTACAGTTTAAAGATCAAAGCAGGCCCTTGGCTTCTTTAGGGAAGCCCGACTAGAGACCACCATGTCTGCATAGGGCAGGGATTGCCTCACTCACAGTCGGGGAAGGACTGCAGGTTGTCCATAGCAGGGGCTCCATAGCATGCATATCCAGCAAAATGACTGTCCTCCTGCATGCAGGCCAGTGTGAGGTAGTGACTCCTGCAAAAAACCTCTTAAAGGCTCTCACTCAGCCCTGGAGCTACCCCTTATCACAACCTGTCCCCACTGTCCATCCACCCCTCACAGTGGCTTGCAGCTCCTAGTCCCTGCTTCTCAGCCACAGGTACCATGACTTCTATGACATCCAGATAGGGTCAGCCCTTCCTACCCTGGGCTTGGGTCACAAGCTGTAGTTGTCTAGGATTATGAGTCTTCCCTTTTACCTGTACCCCTGTCCACTACACACAAGCTTGCACAGACATACAAATACACATGCATACACACACATACACACCAGCAGAGACCAGGTCCCAATGCCCCTAGCTTGGCTAGTATGGTGCTCTTTTCCCCTCAGACCAGCCAGTTCTAGAACACAGAAACTAACTCTTAAGCATCCTGTTCCACGCATGTAGGCCTCTAAGCCCACTTGTCTACTATCTGTCTATCCTTCCTTTTTCCCTTCCCCAGTCCCCACTGCCAGCCAACCTGGGACAGATGTGACCCTCAGCCAGCAACCCCTTCAGGGCCTCTACCTCAAGGGTATCCCTAGGCCTTGCTTAAAAAGACACTCTCTGCTGCACTTAAGGACCTATCCCCCCTTAGGCTCCCAGGCCCCCTGACCATGCCACTAGTTCAGTGCCTGCAGCAGGTTCAGTGTCTGACATCTTAATTCCTGAAGAGCATATGCCCTGGGAGATGCCATAGCATAGCACCCTGTAGAGCATCCTCACTTTTCTGGGTAGGGGAACATGTGTGGGAGCCCATATCATGGGCCTGTGTATAATTATAGGAGCAGGAAAAAAAGTAAGAATGTGCCCAAAGCAGGGGGCAGAGTACCCATTTGGGTGGGAAATGGACCAGGTCATCTTGGGCTACTTCATTGCCAGCTGTGCCAGGACCTGACTGGCCAGCTTCATGGACTTAGCACATCTGCAGGACACTGCTGTCAAAGGACCAGTAGGCAGTAGTACCCAGAAGACAGAAGGCTAGACTCTGCGCACTGGGATAAGGGAATGTGCCTGGGCTCCCTGAGTGTGGGCACAGGCTGGGTCGGCTTGGGCTGACTCTAGAACACACTTTACTGCTCAGTAGCTCTCAGTGACTGCGGACAGAGGGAAAGGTTGCCACTCTGATCCAGATGCGCAGCCTGGCCCTAGGGGTTCCACACAGCTCCACCCTCCAGAGCAGGACACATATCCTGAGAGTCAGTCACCTGTACAACTATTTTCAGACTCATTCATGTCATCCTGTGATAACAGGGCCTCCCTGCAGGTGAGCTGAGGGCTCAGATTTACACAAACAGGAAATCAGAGGCTGAGAGCAGGAAGAAGCCTATCTGCATCAGAAGACACTCCTTTCCCTGGACCCTGAATTGTCCCACACACAGCCAGACAGGTGTCAAATGTACTATGCTCTGCCCTAGAGCCAGGGCAGGCTATAGGCTCTTTCTATACCTGCTGTGTCTGGCCTGTATATGGTCTGATGACCTAGCTAGTGAGACCACACCCTGGTGGGATGGGGAAGGCACACTTAACCCTGTAGTGCTGCCCCAGACACCTTCCTGTGGCCCTGGCCTCCCAAGCAGGGCCAGTGCGGTGCATCTGGTGGACATCCAGCCTCTGGCTCTGCTTCTGCAGCAGTTTGCTCAGCATGAAGCTTCCTGGTGCTGAGTATGTACTTCTTCCCAGGGCCTGGATGGTACTTCCCAGGGTCAAGTGTCAGTAGGTAGAGACCATTTCCTGTCTTCAGCTAGATTCTTGGCCCACTTCCCTCTGGGGCAGGGAGTACAGACACAGAAGGGAAAATAAGGAAACTACCTGCTGTAGGAGTGACAGTTTTGTGGGGACAACAGGAGCCAGCTGGTGCCCTTGGGAGCAACAGGTTGGCAAGAGATTTGTAGTGTTTTCTATCTGGGTCTGCAGTGGACTTGGTTTCTGCTACATGCCTGTGTTCTCAGCAGGCTTTGGGTGACAGCTGAGAGACTTAAAATTTGGGGTTCTCAGAGGACTTCAGGGTGCCATCCAGGAGTGGTCCTTTTCAGTAAGTCAGCGGGTCATTGGCAGGAGGAGCAGGGGTAGATCCAGCAAGTCTGGAAGCTGTAGTCCCAGCTCTCTGGAGGCTGAGGCAGGAATGAGTCCCCCCTGCTTACTAGCCTTTTCCTGTGGTCCTGCAGGCTTCCTCTAGGCAACTCCCTTTCCTGTCTGTGGCAGTCTTCTCTCTCTTCCTCCTTGTCCATTGCGCTCTCACTAAGTCCCCTGTTTGTACAGCCCTGGAAGGTCCAGATTGATGTGGTGTCAGCTAGGCCCTGATTGGATGAATGTGTGCATACAAAATAAAGTTAGGGGACCAATCAGGGCAGAGCTGTGGTTGTCTTTGCAAACTGCTTGCTGCTTTTCCAGCCTAGTAAAACCTGGGGGCTCTGGCTGTCAAGCTGGGGCTCTGTTGCAGCTGAGATTTGTGGCTTCCTTGCCCTCAGGGACCCCTCCTACCCCTAGCTCTGACTTAGCTGTCCTTATACCTAGCAGCAGAGAGAGAGAGAGAGAGAGGGAGAGGGAAGAGAGAGAGGGGGGACACAGAGCGTGTGTTTGTGACACACTTGCTGAGCTGTAGGAGCAGGACTCTGAATTGGTGCAGGTGGGTGGCCAAGCATTAGGATCCCTGCTTGTTACCTGTCTGCAGCTTCCATGAGGATGAGCAGGCAGCGAGTCTGTTGCTGTGTGGTGTTGTTCATGTTTGCACAAGTATCTATAGGTTATTGTGTCTCCAGCACCCACAGAAGCCTCTTCTGGGATCTAGGTAGTTGAGTGAGGGGTTTGGAACTAGACAAGACAGATGTCATTTTGAACTCTGAAGTCAGCATCCATGCTGCATAGGAGATCCAGGGGATGGAGTAAGTAAACAAACAGAGTTGGTAGATATGGAACACCTATTAAAAGACCCACCTCCTTCCCTGCTCCCCGTGCCCTAGAGGTTGAGCAGTCATTACTAAGCATTCTTCTTGTCCATCCCACCCAGGAAGCCTGAAAAGGGCATCCAGTATCTCATTGAGCGTGGCTTCGTGCCCGATACACCAGTGGGGGTGGCCCACTTTCTGCTGCAGCGCAAGGGCCTCAGCCGCCAGATGATCGGTGAGTTCCTGGGAAACCGGCAGAAGCAGTTCAACCGTGATGTGCTCGAGTAAGTCTGGGGGGCCAGGGCCCCCTTCCACATGCACAACTTGCTGTTAGCGATGAATCCCTCACATGCACATCACCTACTCATGTGCACCATCAGGCTTGCTGTTTGCTGGGATATAGAGTTGCCTCTTTCTTTCCTGGGATGGGTTCTAAACCCCGAGATGTTCAGGGTACTTCCTAAAATGCCCATTTGTCATTTGTCAAACATCTTCCTGCAGACTTCAGTATCTCACACCTACTGATTACCCCCATATGATGCCAGTGCTCTGTAGACAGATGTGGACAAAATTTGTTTGTTTTTCCACTATTTTGGGCCTATAGTTGGTGAATCTGAAGTTGGAGGACTTGGTGTGCCTGAACCCCACCTCTGCCACCCAGTCTTATTTGTCCCATCCAACACCCCATGCCATTTCTTACATCCCTACCCTGCCATGTTCACATTGACATCTGTGCCTAATGTAGACTCCACCCCACTCCACCCAGAGCCTCTTGCCATCACACATGACCTTCAGGTAACCCACATCTATGTGGCCTCTTTGATCAGTCCATTCAACTCTGCCTAAGCCATAATCTCACTTTCCTGGTGGGCAGCACTCAGCCACACTCCAACAACCCTGAAAGCTAGAGTATATGACACTGGGCTGTGGGAAACCCTGCAGAGAGGAGGACTCCTGGGCCCATCCTCCAGCTGCTTCCGGTTGTGAGTAGTGCTGCCCAGGGTTTATTGTCTCCCCTAGCAGAAGGGCACACAATTTCTCTACTGTGTCTCTGCTCGGAAGTACACAGGTGGGTCGGGCTAAGAGCAGTCCTAAGTGCGATGGCCTGCTAGCTATCTCTGCTAGGACTGCCCCCATTTCTATGACTACTGAGAGATTTTACAACTGGCAGAAATACTGAAGTACTGAGCCCAGGGAGAAGTCAATATTGGGGAGGGTGCACATAGTTATCCCTGCCATGTGCTTAGCCATGTGCTTTGCAGAGGACAACAGCAGCTGGGGAGCAGAAATGAAACAGGCACACGAGCATGGGTGTTCTGCAGTGTCCTGCAGTGTGGTCTCAGGCAGTTTGGCAAGGACTACTGCCCCTGCCCCTCCATCTCAGAGAGGTGCTGGCCAACACTGTCTTTTTCCACACAGAACACCAGGTATGAGGGGTGGGCCTGGGTCAGACATACCCACACATATACTCATGCAGAAACCCTTTCTGCACTTACACATGTGCACATAGACGTGACCAGCTTTGGTGGAGGCTGGGGCCTTTTAACCAAGGGCATGCAGCAGACCTCTGCAATGATCCTCATGTTTCTTCCCCTTCCTTGCACTACTGAGCATGGAGATGAAGGTGCAGGGAAAGCAGCTCTATTGCCACAGCACTGTCGGTCTCCACTGCCCACCCCCACCCACTGGGTTTCTGGTCTCAGGAAATCCTTGCATTGTTCTCCTCCCATTAGAAAATAGCACTGGCCTCAGGAAGTGGCCAGGCCCCCAGCCCGCCTCCTGGAAAGAAGCTGAACTGCCCAAATTTTGCCTGCCTGCTGCCCTACTTGAGCCCCAGGATGGGCCAGGGAGTGGAGACAGGTCCCTGGCTGATGACACCACCACAGTCCACTCTAGCTTTGTAGCTTCAGCTGCTTTCAGAGGTGACACGGACACCAGGCCGTCCTGGGAAATGCCTCCCAGGCCCCATCCTCTCTGCTCAAGCCTTATCACAGAGAGACTTGAGAGTGTACCTGTCTCCCCTCCTGTCCTGTCCTGGCCTGCATACTAGGATGACTCAGTATCCAGTGGTGGCTCTTGAGAGGCTCCCACCAAGCCCTCCACAGAAGAGCAAGACACACAGCCTATTCTGGCACCTGAGGGCTCTCTCTCCAGGGTCCATCCCCTGTGTACCCACAGAATACATGAACTACAGTGCTGATCTCTCCATTGGAGAAGAGCCACATTTTTGGGCTCCTCTGTGGAGAACACCATGCATGCATGGAGCATACGTCTCCTAAAACTTCGGGGTCTCTGGGTGCCTCAGAAGCCTGGGGATCTGAGGAGCAAGCTTTCCAGAGGCAGTCTGTCTGTCCCCATAGATCCAAGGATCCTTAGTTTTTGACATCCCATCATGTGACAAAACTGGATGTACCACCCCATGGGCCTGGCCGCTCTCACAGGCCATCCCTCTCTGTTCCAGCTGTGTTGTGGACGAGATGGACTTCTCTGCCATGGAGCTAGATGAAGCCCTCCGGAAGTTCCAGGCACACATCCGAGTCCAGGGGGAGGCTCAGAAAGTGGAGCGGCTCATCGAGGCATTCAGGTCAGGCCCTGTGTGGGGTAAAGCGGGATACACCACTTTAGTGGAGAGGGACATGCCCCTCATGGGACACATCAGGACAGGTGTCGATGCGTAAGTGGCTCCCTGTATCCCAGGCACTGGACTGGGCCCCTGGTTCCTGGCAGCTGTAGCTTGGAAGGACAGACCTTATTCTGATTTTTCAGATGAGGAAACTTAGGCTCAGAGGTTAATGTTTCCTCTGCTAGCATTTTGATCACTCTCTCAAAGTTCTCTGGCTTTCCGGAGATAGCTTTCCATTCCCAGGCCTACAGTGTCTCGTGGTGACCCATGACAAGCTATAAAGCCATGTGTCCTGGGCTACTCAGTGAATCTACCACTTCCCTGCTATGTTACTTTATAAAGATTACTTAACTTCTTTGTGCCTCCCTTCCCCCACCTGTGTGGTGGGGAAGTCAGTAGCACTTAGATGGGTGCAAGGATTGAGGGACCCATGTATCCCAGCACCTGGCACAACAGTGAAGTTATAGTCATTCCCTCGTGGCAGTGGGCAGACCTGCCATGTTGGGGCCTCCATGCTTGAGGCTTGGAATAGCAGGCTCCTATTCACTGTATCCAGTTGTGGAAGTGGGGTGAGGAGGAGTGAGGATGTGGAAGGTGGACCACTCCGGGGTGTCTTCCCGGGAGGAATGGCTGGGCCTGGCTAGAGAAGGCAGAATTGCTGCTATGCTGCTTACAGACATTGTCGTCTGCTCTGTCCCTGCCCGTTCATGGTGTCTTCAGTCGTTCATGCAGGAGGATCGTGTGATAATGAGTGGGGCGGAACACGTGACTAGAGTGTTGGGTCAGCTGCCTGAGGCAGAGGTCTCAGGCAGGCACTGAGGCCATAGTGAAGAGAAGCTGGCATCCTCCCCATGGCCCTAGATGACCAACGTCGCCCTCACTGAGATGCCCTCATCCCAGGCAAGAGAATGAAGGACACGGTCTTGAAAATTTCCCTCTTGTGCCAGCCTGTCCCATAGGTGAACTACATCCCCACAATAGCACTTGGATCCCAGGGAGCTGTCGTTCCTGGGCAGTCAGCAACCTCAGTGGGATGAGGATGGGAGAGGCTGATGTTAAGACAGTTCACGTGCAAGGCTTAGGTGATCCCTAACCAGCTCCCTGTCCTCCCAGCCAGCGGTACTGTGTCTGCAACCCTGGAGTGGTACGGCAGTTCCGGAACCCAGACACTATCTTCATCCTGGCCTTCGCCATCATTCTGCTCAACACAGACATGTACAGCCCCAATGTCAAGCCTGAGCGCAAGATGAAGCTGGAAGACTTTGTCAAGAACCTCCGAGGTGAGCCAGGAGAGGACATCCTATCACCTAGCCCTGCTCCCTTGCCCTGAGGACCCAGACACACTGAGAGGATCACACAGATCTGAGATCTGGGTTCAGAGAGCCCTTCAGAGTGGAGTGTAGCCTGCGCCATACATGCCCTTCACCACGGGGGGGGCGGGGGGGGCAGTGTCTGCTTGTTCCAAGGGCAGAGAGGACCTTCCTTAAGTGGACGTTTACCTCATGGATGCATTTTGAAAGGGAGCCCTATCTGCCTTTCCTGTCAGCATGGTGTTTTCTTACAGTGATAGTGGTAGGAAACCCCATGTATTGTCAAGGAAGTAGAATATTGCTTCCCAGCTGGAGAGATGTGCCTTTGGCTACAGGTGAGAGCATCACTGGAGGTACTGTGTATATTACCTAAAGAAGCAAAGCAGACCCACTTGATCAGATTCTTGAGTGCCTACTGTGGCTCTGTCATCTGTCCCCTGTGCAGGTAGATGCTCCTGAATGGTGCTCTCCAGTTCCTATGAACTTTTATGGTGTCTTTACTCACTGTAGCAGGAAGGCTGGGAACACCTCACATCCCCTGGGCAGTGACCCCAGCTTAGATCTAGACACACACCAATGGTTCCTGCTGGTCCTATGGGGGCGGGGGAATAGTGCTGAGTGGGTCAGGTCCAGAGTCCTCATTGCATGAAGCTTGTGGTTGCGTGTTGACCAAGGTAGCTTGTGATTCCTAAGGAGTTGTACCACCAGGAGGGAGACAGAAGGCAGAAATGCAGGGACCAGGTGATAAAGCAGAAGCCAGGATGCTAATGGCTGCCTCTGCGGATGGCCCCAGGCCCTGTCTTGCCCAAATTCTCTTGCTGGACCAAACTAATTTTTGTGGTGACCCTTGGTTGAAAAGCCAGAACTTTTTCCTGGAGGAAGAAGGCTCCAAGAGGTACAGGGTGACTGGGTGAGATGTTTAAGGTCAACCACCTTCAAGGCAGTGCTTGAGTCTCTCCCTCCCCCCTTCTCTTTCCTCCCTGCCCTGTAGTGTTCAGAAATAGTGAAGAGGACTTGCTCAACATCTTGGAGCCTTCAACTTTTGTGTTTTTCTTTAAATTACATTTTATTGTTTGTGTGAGTATGTGTCCGAGTGCTCAGAGGTGGTAGGAGGAAACCAGCTCTCAGTCCTGAGGAGACTTGTGTTGCTAAGGCATGTGTATGGAGGTCAGAGGGCAATTGGAGGGGAGTCAGTTCTCTCTTCCTACCCTTTGGGTCTCAGGGATCAGACTTAGGCCATCACTTATCCACTGAGCCATCTTGCCAGCCATAATCCATCTTTAAGAAACAGAAAGTGAAAGTTCTCCAGTGTAGCCCCTGCCTTACCAAGGCCACATCTCTGAGGGTCTTGGCCTGAGCAGAGCAGCCGCAGCAGGGCCCTAGGAACTGAACCCATCTGTGGAGAACGTCTGTTCTCATTATGCTGCATCTCTTTGGTTCTTGTCTGAGGAGCACACAGTAAGGTGACTGAGTGGCTGATGTAGGAAGTGGGTGGGAGCTTGGGTCACTCAGCCTTTGAGAGGAAAACAGTAATGCTACCACCAGGCTGGTATGTGTCTCTTCTCCCATGACACAAGCTCCTCAAAAGCAGTCAGTGGAGAAGAGGAGGTTGGAAGTGCTGATTCTGGTGGGCATGTTCTATGGGAGGTCATAATCCTCACAGTCCTGGTCCTGTGCTGGCTGAGGGCTAAGTTTGCTGCAGAGAGCCTGCTCTCCTGAGGGTTTCTCTCCCCCTCCCCCCAAAAAACATTTTTTTACTGTAGGGGAAAAGGTGGTTTATGTGCTTGGGGTTATAGTGGCCTAGTTATAGTCTGGCCTAGCCTCTTCCATGGGATGGTGACACCAAAGATAGCCACAGCTCTGTTGAGGTTGCTTAGACACACCATGAGCCTCGCTCATTTCTCTGTGACAAGCCCATGTATTAACCGATGCTCTTGGTGGTTCAAAGGACACCAAACCCAAGAGACAAGGTCACTTACCCATAGCTATGAGGTGTGAAGGGACATAAAGAGGACTTAGCTTCAAATCTGTCAGAGCCTGAACTCACACTTCAGCTTGCATAACCTGTGCACAGTAGACCAGTGGTTCTCAACATGTGGGTCGTGACCCCACAGAAATGGCATATCAGATATACTGCCCATCCAATATTTACATTACCATTCATAATAGTAGCAAAATTACAGTTATGAAGTAGCAGCAAACAACTTTCTGGGTCCTCACCACCACATTGAGGATCTGTATTAAACGGTCGTAGCATTAGGAAGGTTGAGAACCACTGCTCTAACCTCACCTGTGGAGTTGGAACCTTTGTGGCTATGTCACAGGCTTCGCTTCATTTGTAAAATATGCCTACAAAGGCCTGTGGACATGGCGGAGAAGGTAACACAACCCTGTTCTGTGATCTGCTGGTTCTGGTGGGAGGGCTCAAGAGACCCACAACCAGGGACCTCGGAAGGTCCCTTCCAAGACCAGGAAGAGGTTTGCTCTGCTGGTTCCTGCTAGAAATGTGTGAATCCAAGGTCTGCTTGGGGGCCCCAGACTAATGGAGACTCTGTTGCCCAAACCCAGCCACTCTCATGTCTCCTCACTTTCCCTTGACCAGGTGTGGACGATGGCGAAGACATTCCCCGGGAGACGCTGATTGGGATCTATGAGCGGATCCGTAAGCGGGAACTGAAGACCAACGAGGACCATGTGTCCCAGGTGCAGAAGGTTGAGAAGCTCATCGTGGGCAAGAAACCGGTATGCACTGGGCCTGGTCCTCCACCCTTAGTGTAATCCCGGGTCAGTTCAGTCACCACTGGAAGGACCCTCCTGGCCTGGAGCTTTTTCTGAGTAGTTTTTCTGTGTAGTGTTTATGAATTGCAGCTGCCCACCTGAGAACATGAGGCCCTTGGTGACTAATGGGCCACTGTGGCTTGTGGTCTGTGCCTGCTCGACACTGGCCTAAGAATGTCCTTAGATCCTCCAAGAGACCACAGAGAGCCAGGGCCTCCTTTTGGTAGTACTCCTCGGCAGCCTGGTGGGTGGAGAGAAAGAGCAGGTATTCTGGGCAGAGGGAGGGACACAAGCTACCATTGAGAATGGAAATGTCAATTTAGTTTTTCTGGTTTTCCTGCAGATCGGATCCCTGCATCACGGGCTTGGCTGTGTGAGTATATCTCTGTTCTTCCTCTGATCTCCAGTTCCTCTCTCATGCCAAGGTGCTGCTACAGAGTCCAAATTTCCAGAGAGAGCTGAATCTCAGTTTCATAGTTATCCAGCCTCACACTTCTGTGGGTCCTGAGACCTTAGGGATACAAGGAAGTGATGGTGACTGAGAGGACTTTTATGTGACCACCAAGGACCTTCCTGTCTCCCCAACTCTTCGCTCTGCCCCTCACTTCATACCTTCACTGTCCCAGCCACCCTGTCTATATAAGTGTCCCAGAATACACAAACAGGCACATCCCTGAAAGTCCCCATTATACCCACCTACCCGTCCTCAGCCTCTCAGGACAGCCTTATCCCAGACTGCCCAAGGAAAGACTCAGCACCCTATTCTCTTGTCCCCTGAAGCCTACACCTTCCATCTGCCCTCATACTGAGCTTCCTGAGCATGCCAGATTGGCCACACTGTCTCTCTCTCCTCCCAAAATGCAGTATTGAACTTAGCAGTTCCACCAAGCAGCTGACTTCCTGTGAGCAGGCCCAGAGGGTTGACTCCACCAAACGTCTGTGTCCTGTGAGAGCTAGGACTCCTAGAGCAATGCTGGGCCTTGCTAATGGTGTGCCCCTGCTACTCCAGAATACTGGCTTACAGTTTGGCTATGGCAAAGTTGTGGGGATGCTCCTATGACCCAATGGTGATTTGTGCAGAACACAGGACAAGGCCCTGGCCAGCAGGCATTAGAAGGCACCGTAGGGATAGGGTTTGGGTAGATGTCCCTGGGGATTCAAATCAGAGCAAGACTCTGCGGTGTCCTGTAGCAACTCTCAATTCTGCATGCCTCCGTTTCCTCATCTAGAGAGGACTCTGGGAAGGTTGTCTGCAGAAACAGCACTGGTAAAAGAAGGTGCTTTTGGAGGAGTGAGAATATATGACTTCATCTCTGGCCAGGAGTTCTCTGTGGCGTGTTAGGGAGGGAAGCGGGTATGGCAGGCGCAGGTGCTACTTAAGTCCTGCAGGAGAGCAGAGGTCAGGAATCTCAGAGAGTGCCTTTGGGGATAGTGGTAGAATATTCCCTCCCATCCAGGCCCCTTAGGGCAGGTGGCCATAGTCACATGTCTTTCCCTGCACAGGTGCTCTCTCTTCCCCATCGACGACTGGTCTGCTACTGCCGGCTCTTTGAGGTTCCAGACCCCAATAAACCCCAGAAGCTGGGCCTGCATCAGAGAGAGATCTTCCTGTTCAATGACCTCCTGGTGGTATGTGGTATCGGGGGCTATCAGGGCCCAGATGTCCTTATGCCCATGCCTGAGCAAGGGCTTTGGCCCATAATAATTCAGTTCAAGAGAGAGGCTCTGACTCACCTATGAACAGGGGTGTTCCTTGTTCCATGTGAACATCAAGGGTGCCAGACTCCAGAGAACCTCAGTGTTGAAGGACTCTGCACCCTGAGCAACGCATGCCCCTTTTCAGGAGAGCTCCACATAGCCACAGACCCCATAAAACTAAGGCTTCTAGTGGAACAGTCTCCAGCATTTCCAGGTGTATCACTGGTACTGGGCAGTGTAGGACTCCGCCAGGCTCAATAGGTCATGCCCCCCCCAAGCTGGCAAAAAAGTGCTTCCCTCCCCCAAGTAGGATTTCTCTTCTAGTTTGCTTTCTATGCCATAATAAACACCACGATCAAAAGCAACTTAACTTGATGAGGAAAGGGTTTAGTTTAGCTTAGTTCATCACGAAAGGAAGTCAGGGCAAGAACCAAAACAAAGCAGAGACCATGGAGAAATGCTGCTTACTGGCTTCCTCAGTTTGCTCTCTCATACCAGGACCACCTACCTGCCCAGGGGAGGCCCTCCCACCTCAATCAAGAAATGCCCCATTGACTTGCCTCCCAACCACTGTAATACAGGAGCACAGTTACCACACTGGCTTCTGGTCTCTATGATAACAGTGCCTGTTGTGATGGGAGAGACCTCACTCAGGCATAAAGGTTTGAACCCTTGAACAAGTCATCCCAACTCTAAGTGTCCTCCTGTGTAGAGAACTTCTTTCATGGGACAGGCTTTCTGCTGGTCTGGAGGTGATGGTCTTGCTCGTAGGAATGGCCCTGAGGTCAGCACCACTCCGCCTTAGCTGCCTGTTCTCAGGCATGGGCACCAGGCCCTGTGCTGTGTCTTGGGCTTCGGTGTCAGCTGTGGTGGCACAAGGACTCCAGCCCCCACAGACACTGCAGCTTCACTCCATATCTGCTGCCCTAGGTCACCAAGATCTTCCAGAAGAAGAAGAACTCGGTGACATACAGCTTCCGGCAGTCCTTCTCCCTCTATGGAATGCAAGTCCTGCTCTTCGAGAACCAGTGTGAGTCCCTGGGACCTGTGGGATGTGAGAGGGCACCCCACCCCCCTTTTCCCTGTCACCTCCAGATAGGATGCAAGCCTTCTGGGTACACATTCTGTCCTTCTCAGGACAGGCTAGATGAAACAAGTAGTACTTTCCCAGGGACCAGGGTTTGACCAGGCAGAAGTGGGTTTATCTGTGGCATGTCCAAGAGAAGCATTCAGTGAACAGTCCAATGACACATGCAGAAGCTGGGAGCTCATTACCTAGGGACGTCCCGCCACCTGTAATGTGGGCACAGTACTGCCTACCCTATAGGAACCCCACAGTGGCTCTCACAGTATAGTATATAGTTGAACCCAGAGCCTGCTCCTGCCTCTGGAGCTGTCGTTATTGCTTAGGTCTGACCCCTTCTCCCCAGCCTACTGCTTGCTTCTCCTTTGTCTCTTCTGTCACAAGTCCCCAAGCTGGGACAGTTGCTCTGCTTAGTGTGGCAGGGCTGAGGTGCTTGTAGTAGTGTGGGACCCCTCCTTGTCTCAGCACAGGCTGGTACCATCTTCTGATCAGCCTTCCAGAAACCTGCAGGTTCAAAAACTCACCACAGTTGGCTACCAGAAGCACAGTCCTAGCAGCCTGCATTGAGGCTTTCAGCCCTCTTGTTCCTCAGACTGGGGGATAGAAAGATGCTTGTCCTGCTTCCTCACAGCCCTTTCTTACCTTGGCCCAAGAGTGAAGCCGGGCTGTGAATGCTGGTGATCATATGTCATATGCCCCCAGCTCAGATGCCAGGTGACAGCACCAGCTCCTGCAGTGGGAGCCCCTCACTCAGTAAATCCTATGTGATTTGAACAATTTAAAGTGGTTAAGTCTATATCTAAATTTTCACGTTCAATTTAGATACCTTGGGCTTCAGCTTGGTGCCACTCAGCACTCTTTCCATGTGCTCAGGGAGATGCTCATCAGGGCCTCTACTTCCAAGAAAGCCGAGCCACTGAGAAAGATTGTTTGATACAGGGTAGGGGACATGGTACCCCCAAGGGAGCCAGCCATGACTGAAAGTCTTTCAGGAATAAATGACTGTTGTCCCGAGTGTCCTAGGGGAAAGAATAAGACACCACAGACCTGAGGATCCCACTGTCTTCCAGGACTTGGTGCCTGGTAGTGACCATGAGCTTTGGGGTAAGCTGAATATCTTGGGAAGAAGGCCATTTCCTGCTATGGTTCTGCCACTTCAGGGCCCATCCCAAGGTACACCATCCTCTGGCCAGTGGACCATCCTCTGACTGCTGACTCCATGGCCCTTCCTCTCTTCCCCTGCAGACTACCCCAACGGCATCCGGCTGACATCTGCTGTCCCTGGAGCTGATATCAAAGTGCTAATAAACTTCAACGCTCCCAATCCTCAGGACCGGAAGAAGTTCACTGATGACCTGCGGGAGTCTGTTGCTGAAGTGCAAGAGATGGAGAAACACCGGATAGAGTGTAAGTCCGAAGCAGGACATTGAGAGGCACTCCATAGCTCCTGAGTCTCAAGAGGTCTTCCCAGGGAGCCTTCCTGTCAGGTGCCAATGACAATGTTCAGAGGTGGTTGGTGCCAGGACTCCCTGAGACCCAGCAATGAGTTATCCAGGTCTTTGTCTCCTCAACAACATGTGCCAGGGCAGCCCTTGGGGAGCCATCCTTCCCCTCAGCATACTGCTTGCCTTAGCCTAACCCTTGTTTCTGGTCACTGTGGAGTTGAGTTTATGCCATTCTTATCCTCATTCTAGCCCAGTGACTGTTGGGGCCCTAGCTCTATGTCTCTGCAAACTTGTAGTGTCCTACCTATCCCTCTGACTCTCATAGTGTAGTGCCACTCCTCTCTCAATGCAGGCCTTACTTGAAGCCCTCCTGAGCCTAAAGTGCTAGCTATTCTTTGTTATCACAGGCAGCTGGCCTCCAGGCACTCATTTCTTGTCCAGGATGCCATGATGCCCCCCACCCCCCTTTTCCAGGAATCTCCTCCCCTGTTCTAAGAGTTAGGGCCTGGGACAGTGGCCACTGCCTCTCACTGGTCCTCCTGCTCTGTTCCAGCGGAGCTCGAGAAGCAGAAGGGTGTCGTGCGGCCCAGCATGTCACAGTGCTCCAGCCTCAAAAAGGAATCAGGCAACGGAACGCTGAGCAGGGCCTGCCTGGATGACAGCTATGCCAGTGGCGAGGGCCTCAAGCGCAGCGCCCTTAGCAGCTCCCTGAGAGACCTCTCAGAAGCGGGTAAGAGCTGAGCTGAGAAGCAGCCTCTCAGCCGGTGCATGCAGGACTAAGGCCTGGCATCCATGGGCAGGCATGGTGCTGGAAAGGGCTGCTCAGGCATGGACACAGTTCTCTTGGAGGTCCATGAGCATCCTAGGACTGTAACAGAACACAGAAGTGTCCAAGGGACAGTCTGGGCAAGACAGCTAGAGATGGCACCCCATTTCCTACTTCTCCCGGGGTCTTTTTCACTCCCCCCCGCCCAATCTATCGCGCTAAGGCTAAGAGCATCAGGCTGATGCGTCCCATGTGCTCTCCACTGCTGTGTGTTCTATGCTAATGACTGAAATGAACAAAGCCTACTGTCTGGGAACCCCCTTTGCCACTGTCCTGGTTTTGCTTCCTGTAGGGCTCTTTTCCTGAGAATTCCAGGCCTCTGTCTAGCCTAAAGCCACTGCCACAGTAGGTGTATGGAAAGCAGAGTGTGGGGGAAACCTGGTGGAAGCTGTTCACCATCAGCAGTATTTCCTTATTTCTATGGTTTAATTTGCCATTTAGCCCCAGAAAGCAGGAACCCTCAACCGCCTAGATTTCTTAGAGGTAGAGAATACTGTGAGCTCAGGAAGATGCTACCAGTGGACTCATACAGCCTTGGAGTGGGAGTGGAAGCAGGTGCTGTCAGAGCAGCAGCCCCTTAGCTACCACAAGTGTCTCACCAGTCAGTGTGCACGGAGCAGTATGGCCTCTATCCTGTGAGGTGGGACCCTCAGAGCCTGCCCAGCACTCCCTCCCAGCCCTCCCACCACAGCTCTGCCTCATACTGCTTTCTCATTCCTTAGGAATTGTTTTCTCCTCTTTGAGTTTCCTTTGCTTTTGTCATTTTTTTTTCCCATGGTGAGAATCTGATACCACCAGCATGAGGGTTTAAGCCAGGGCTTCTCAACCTGGGCACTGAAGACACTCTGGGGCAAATAACTGCCTACCATTGAACTGTGCCTGGTTCACTGAGGCCAGCAGCACTTTCTCAGTCATGACAACCTGTTGCATGTCCAGAAATGCCAGGTGTCAAATCACCCCTGGTTGAGAACCACTAGCTTCCCAGTGGCCTGTTCAACCCAGCCCATGTCACTCGACTGCTTGGGCCCTGGGGTGGTTTGAGTCTGTGCAGTAGCCCTGCTGTGACTGAGACCCAGGGCAGCAGGCTCAAGGATCAGGTAGAATTACCTGTCTGGTTGCATCCCTGCAAGATGGAGCTCCTTGATGCAGCTGCTCTCTGAATTGTTACTGGTACTTTCCTGGCAAAGTCAAGGATTTCAGGGACAGAAAACTCAAGCATCTGAGTCCAGACCAAGACTACCTGTGATGTCCCGTGAAGCAGCATCTTATCCTGGAAGACACTGGCAGGGCACCTGGAGAGGCAGGATTCTTGACCTGGGCAACAGCTCCCAGTAGGCAGCCAAGTCGTCCTCACTCTCCACAGTGCCCCTGTGCAAGCCTGAGGTGATGGCAGTCAGGTGCACCGTCTCATGAAGATGCAGGCCTTTGCCATTATTTGGGGGCAGGGTGCCTTGAGAGCAGCAGCCTTTAACCCATCCCACCACACACAAGGCTGACCCAGCCATAGCCTGGGATGGCTCACAAGCAAGCCCGTCTATAGACATCTCTCTTTGGGAGAGGGAAGGAGACCCAGCTTGAGGCCTGTCCTCTTCCCTGGGCCACAAGAACCAGGGCCTGTCAGCGGACACTGTAGTAGCCGTGCCCAGCCTGGCTCTCCCCAACTAAAATGACCAGCACCAAGTTCCCACAGAGACATTGTATCCTGTACCAGGGCAGTCCATCTGTAAGAACTCGTGGCAGATGAACAGCTGCAGCACCTACTACACAATGTCCAGTAGAGACTGGGCAGCATGGGTTCTGGAGTCAGTTGCCTGAAACGTATGCCGTTACTCTGCTCCATTCTTGAACAGGCAGGCCTTGGCCTCAGTTTCCTCAGCTGTACTGACAAGTCAATGCCTGTGAAGAATTTAGAACTGGCCTGTAATCCTCATCAGTGAGTGAGGTTCGAGGGCCACGGTGCAGGAAGGAGAGCTCGTCCTCCCTCTGAAATGAAGCCAAGGCATTGAATATATGAGACCCTTGGAGATGAACCATGCAGACCAGGCAGGGGGTGAGCCTGTGCACCCAGCATGCCTTACTCCCCTTTACTGAATGTTTGAACAGGCTTGTGGTGGTACGGCAGTGAACACACAGCTTGCTCTATAATTGATTGTGGAGAGAGCTGAGAAGTAAAAAGATGAAATTGAAGACACTACAGCCTCCACTGGGCAGTGCAGCCGCTTCTCTGCCCCAGTTCGGGCTACAGGATACAAGCCACCCCATCTTTTCTGGGGAACCCAAGACATGGGAGGGGCTTGAGAGCCTGTCTGAAAAATGCCAGCAGGGAAGGGATACTCTTCATGCATGTGTGGTGCCACAGTCCTGATCACTCCAGAGAGCACTTTGGAGTCAGGAAATAGCCATCTCACAGATGGCAAAACAGGCCAAGAGCCTAAGCAGTAGTGGGTGTACCCTTTGCGCTCACAGTCTACATCTGCCATGTCCTGGACCTCATTGGGAAGCCTCTTTTGTACCTGCAGATGGGGAAACAATCTTTCTTCTCACCAAAGGAAGGGGCCATTCTACTGGGGATACCCAGCAGGCTGATACCTACACGGCGTCATGGCCCTCTTTCCCCTGACCCAGATTCTACCATGAATCTGGGGCTTAGGGACAGCAGGCAAAGAAGGCACTAGATCTACTCCTCCACATCTGCATGTCCCTACTGGTCTCAGTGGTCCATTTCAGCAGTTCAGCTTTGAGGAACAGCAGCTCTCAGGCCCCGATGATAGGCCCGGTCACCAGACCGGCACACAGCAGCTTCTTCGTCTTCCAGTGCCCACCAGCTCTCCTTGTGGGTGGAGGTAGCCCATGCCTGGTCTCGGCCTTGGAGCTTCCCTCTGACACATACAGCCTGGTGCTCAACTCTCAGCTAGTGCTGCACCCACAGAAGCTTACAGGAGATCCTGCACCCTCACACAAGAAGTCAAGGAGAGACTTCTGAAGGGACCACTGAAGCATGAGTGGGCTATTGGAAGGCCTAACCTCCCTTTGATGTAGCCAGCATATATTGATGGGTGGGTACCTACCATGTTCTGTGTCCTCAATGTAGACATTTGGACTTAGAGTGCATTCTGGGTAGGAGAGCTAGATTCAGGAGGCAGGGCACTGTAGGAGGCAGGGCACTGCACAAACGAAACCGTATCCCCAGAGGCACCAGAGGACAAGGGGGCCAAGACTCAGTTTTCCCTTGACCAACTGCTCTTCCCTAGAAGACAAGGAGGGAAATATATATATGTAAGCATGCATGTGGATATGCATATATATATATATATATATGAAATCCACTGGGGGTCAGGGGCGTTGCGCTGTTGCAGAAATTGTACCCCCAGCTGAGGCTGGCTGTACTGAGTCAGGTGAGCAGGCAGGAGTTTGAGGTGGTGGTATACATATCACCACCTCAGACCCCCTCCCAGAAGACCACAGTTCAGGATAAACGTTACAAAGTTGGACCTAGTTTTAAAAACATTTTCTCCCTTTCGCTGAGCGTTTGTTCACGCCATTGTTTTTAAAACTCCTCACTGCACTGCTGCCGGCCTCCCCACTGAGCCCATTCAAGCCCCTTACCTGGCGGACACATGGGCCAGCCCCAGCTCCGGGCAGTGGCAGCGGCAGGCGGCAGTGGCACCAGGCCTGGTATGCGTGTCTAACCTCTGGTATTGCATGTTCTGGGCAGGGAAGCGAGGGCGTCGCAGCAGTGCGGGATCGCTAGAGAGCAATGTGGAAGTAAGTAGGAAGCACCCCGTCCAGCTGGCCATCCTGTGTCACCCACCCTTGGTTTCTATGTTGTCTTATTTTGCTCTTCCTTCCCCATCCTGCAGAGACACAGACTTGGCCCTCCCGCCCTGCCTGCCTCCGCCCTGCATGCAGCTTCTCTGCCTAGAAGCATCCATGCCTCTCACTGCTTGTTCTGACCCAAGGGTTGGGCAGAGGGAGGGTGTGGATTTTGTGTTTTCATCTCCACTTAACCCCTGTTCCCTGTGGTTCCTGAGCATGGTGAACGTCCTGGCTTTCAGGTCCCGCCCCGGGCGCAAGCGCCACCCGCCCCTCACTCATCCTCAGCTCTCACTGTTGGATGTGTCAGCCCCACTCGCCTGTCCCTACGCTCCGCCATCCATCGCTTCCTTCCTGGAGTTTTACTGGCTGTGTGTCTGGGGTCGACACAATGGAATCGCTTAGCTAGCTAGCTCACAGGAGGAGTTTCCAAGAGAAAGGAAGAGTCAGTGTGGATTTCATTAGCTTTCATTCATTCCTCCCATTGCTCCCTGCTGCCCACACCTTGACTCAACCTACTGACCTTTTTACTCCTCCTGGGTTTATAACAAGTAGCTGCGAGGAAAGTCCTAGGCCATGCCCCCCACCCCCAGGGATAAGGTCATAGGGTCCTACCTGTCTGGCACCACTTTCCCAGACGCCTCTGGACCCCACATAGCAGAGGTCCCAAGAGAGTTCAAGGCCCAACTTTACAGGAACCAGGTTCGTTCCTTTTCCACACTCACTGCCACTCCCTGGCCTCACATGCTCACAACACCCTACCCTGTCCCGTGGGATGATGTCTCACTCTGGCAGCGGCACAGCATGAGCAGAAGCATCTTTGTGCTGTTGCAGACAGGAGATGCCCCTCACCTCCATCAGGACCAGCTTAGCTGCCCTCCGCACAGTGTCTGTCAGGCCGAGCCCGCATCCTTCCCATCCTCGGGCCCAGCAGTCAGTGGGTGACTTCTGAAGTTGGAAAACTTGGTCTGGCCTGTGTGCTTTGAGATCTTTTAATTTTGGTTTCTATGAATTTCCTTTTTAGGGCTCCATCATTAGCAGTCCTCACATGCGCCGGAGAGCGACCTCAACACGAGAGTGCCCATCTCGCCCCCCCCAGCCCGTGCCTAACTCCTCCTCTCTCCTGGGTTCTTTGTTTGGGAGCAGGAGAGGGAAGCCCCCTCCCCAGGCCCACCCACCCTCAGCCCCTCCCCCAGGACCCCCTCATGCCCATCACCCTGGGCCCTCAGAGGGCCCTCTGCTTGGGCATCATGCACAATACTGCCATGCGCAGCAGAACCCACCCCCCTATCACCACCACCACCACTACCACCCACCCCCACACCTGCAGCACACCCACCAGTACCACCATGGCCCACACGGGGGGCACCCCCCATACATGACCCATACGCACAGCCACCCGCCCCTGCCCACAGCTCACTCTGGTCACGCAGGGCATGCAGCGCATCATCATGGGCAACCCCCTGCCCCACCGCCCCCCACCAGCAGCAAGGCCAAGCCCAGCGGCATCAGCACAGTTGTGTAGACAGCCTAGGCAGTCGCCTATCACACATCAGGCACACAAGGGCCTACCAGGCACCAGCCTCAGACCAGCCGAAGGCACCACTGTTTCCACTTCCTCTGCCCCCATAGCCTGAGTGGATCCATGGGCTTGCCTTCCACAGAGCAGGGCTCCCACTCTGGCTTAGCCCTGGCACCCAGTCCTCCCTCAGCCCAAGGCTGGGCCTCAGCCACCATTGGCCTTGACACGGCGCTGACCAAGGAGAAGTGGAACTGGCTCTCATCCTGTCAGCCCTCAGCTCCTCACTCTGTACACATCTGAAAACTCAGCCTAGCAAAGAAAGCATGAGATACAAAAGTCAGACACAACAACCAACCCCAGACTGGCTGTGTTACTGTTGTTATTGGCTGTGGGCAAAAATAATAATAATAATAAGTAGACCTGATATGGGTGATGAAAATACGTAAGTAAACTTTATATAATATAAATATATAAATATATAAATATATATATACATACTGTATAGGTAGTGTTTGTGTGTGGAAGATAAGCATTTCATCCACAAAGCTAGCACTAGGGACCTCCTAAGGACTGCCACATAAGTGACAGGAAGTCAATCTAGATAAATGTGTGAGTAGACCAAAAACCCTGCTAGAACAAACCCAGATCCTTCCATATTTTCATACAAAGAAATTCCCTCTAGCCTGGCTGAAACCTTATACGCTCATAACTCACTGTGCCAAGTAACACAGCACCTGACTGTCTAATACCCCACTCTGCTCTGTATAGACCCCTCTTTTATTAACAGAGTACTATTCTAAGTAACCAGTATTAAAACTGCAGTTATCTCCAGTAAGCAACTAGGCAAAGCGCAGTCACCTCAGCCCCACAGATCCGTGGACACTTTATACTGGCTGCCATAACTTTGAATCCCATGCTCTACATTCCTTCCCTCTGTACATGGTGAGCCACACTTCCCTCCCCCACAATCCTCCCATGGCCCACATGGCAGAGGGACCCATCCCCAACACAGTGACCACTCATCTTTGTCCACCAATGCCATAACTCCCTCATCCAATTCCCAGTCCCAGCAGGCGGGTGGCGTGAGCGCTGGGCGGCCCAGGGCAGTGTGTGTGTCCCGTGTTGTGTTCTGAGTGGCAACAGCAATCACTGTAATTCCATGCAGCCATGTGCTCGTGACCCCTGTGTCATCACTGCGCCTAGCCAATGAGTGCTTGGCCCTGGCCAGGTGAACCCCCCCCCCACTGCCTCTCATGGTCCAGTGAGCTGCCAGGCCCCACATGCCCCCCAGCTGTGTTCTTGTCGCTTTCATGTGTGACACCATGCACTCCCTGGGGCCACATGCTGCCCACGTTCCTGTGCCTGAGTCACCCACGGGCTATACTTTACAGTTTCAGCCCTTCCAGCCACCGCAGCCTCCAGTGCTGTGCTCCTAAGCCTAGGACCTGAGGACTGCCTGTGGCCTCTGCCTGCGCGGAGTCCCTTTCAGAAAGGAAGGAGCTGCCGCCTGACCGTGGGCTGCGTCTAGGACCTTGTGAGCCAGCAGGAGCCCAGTCTGGCCCATCACCACCCTGCTGGCCTGCCGGGGCTGCCCATTTCCCTCCTCTCATCCCTGTCCTGTCATCATCGTCGAGGTCATGTACCAGCAGATCTGCAAACTGAGCACTTTGTATTTCTGCAGAGAGCAAATCCCGCAACATGGAGGTCAGCCTTCTGTCTCCCAGTGACTCAGCCTGCCTGCCCCATCCTCTGTCGGCATGGCTCATCTTTCTCTTGTCATCTGCACAGAAAGAGAACTGATAAGCATAGTGTATCTGACTGGGGCCAGCTAGCAGGGAGCTGCCTGCCTCACAGTGCCCCGAGTCCCTTGCTTTCCTTAGGCTCTAAGCACTGTCTTTCCTCAGTTGAAGGACACCGTCTGGCGAGGAAGGGGAACTGTGCTGCATGTCACCCGGCACCAGTCCTGTGGGGCTGTGCTCTCTGTATTGTACATTTGCAAAATACACCAGTGTTACTGTTGCAAATAGTTGGAGTGGTAACATTAAATATGCCGGCTTTTTTCACCTTCTTCTGAGCCAGTGGTAAGTTAACCATGAACTTGAGACTGTTCTGAAAGACATGGCCCTTAGATACACTCTCACTCTTCTTGAAGGGTCACCACTCAGGAACAGACCTGAAGGAAGGCCTAGTTTATCTGGTGGGCCGGGGCTTCCCTCTCTACAGTCCTGTACTTCCTTGACTGGTCAGGGCTCTGGGCTCCTCTCTGCTGCCTTCCATGAGTCCTTGAGACATGCTGAAGATAATAGGTGTGTTCTAGGGACTGGTCTTCTAAGCATACTCAGTCTTTCTCGGGGTTCCCAACTCCCTGGGTCATTGGGTCAGAGCGATGAGACCTTGTGATTCTGTGTTGTGTCCCAGGCAAAGAAATGTCTTCAGGATGTGTCTGGGCCTGCGAGTCATATGGCAGAACTAGCTCGGAAAGCACAATCTGCTAGCATACTGTGGCCCACATTGCCTGGCATGCAGTCAGGGTGTTAAGCACTGTGGGTCCCTATCTGGGGAAAGCCAGGAAGAGGGCAGAGCCCCTGAGTATTTACACCTCTGCTTACCACCGTCAGGACACACCGGGGCCTGCACTAGTGATACAAGTTATTCTGGTCATCTGTGGAACTGCTGACCAATGGGAGGCAGCCGGTAACCTCACAAAGGGCTTTCTGGGGACAACAGTGAAGTTGTGGGTTTGTATTTTTTGAAGCTCCCAAGTGAGTTGTATAGTAATGTGAAAATAAAGTTCACCTTAATGTGCCGTCAGTGTCCCCGCCGCCTGGTGTGGAGCATGCTGTCCAGCACATTTCAAAGCCTCCTGAGTGTTGTAAAGGGCTAAGCATCATCACGGTTTGCACTTGTGCTGTTCAGAGACCTGAGAGCCATCCTATGTGGTGGGGGAGGGGAAAGCCCAGCCAAGGTACAGCTGAGCCTGGGTCCTATGGGAGATCCCATAAATTCCATACCTCGCTCGGGGTCTCTTTTTAGTCTCCAGATGACATGACCAGGCTTGTCCTATCTGGACACAGCTTCCCCAAAGACCTCTAACTCCGATTGAGGGTACTATTGGGAGACTTGAAGGAGTGTTCAGCAATGTCTGTCATGTGCATCTCAGCAAATGCTGGGGCTCAAGGCTCTCACTGAATTACAGAGGGGTTGGGTAATAGGAAGTACCAGGGGCGGAGAGCAATATATGGGGAGAAGAATAAGAAAGACCCCAGTAGCTCAGTCCTCAGGTATAGAAGAGGGGCCATGACCCAAGGCAGACCCTGCCCATCCTCCACATTGATTAGTGTGATGTGTGAAGCTGGTTTGTGTAGGTTCTCATTTCCTGGTCCAGGCTATCTCTACATAATACACCTCCCAGTGAAGTTCCAGTTCCCTGTTGGACATTCCCAGAGGACCCTCTGCTGGTTTTCTTCAAAACCACTGCTCCTCCACGTGGAAGTGAACACTATGATCTGGGCAGTCCCTGTCCGTGTCTGTGGCTAGGTGTCCATCTGCTCCAGGCCATTCATGCCCTCTCTCAGGGTAGACCTGACCCCTTCAGGCTGCAGCCTGTGGGTCTCTGGAAGGGCTGACTACAGAACAGGCTTCATGAAGCTGTGCTAGCCATTTGTCTCCCTTGGAAACAAGGGCTGGCTATATCTGATGTTACCTGTAGATAGCCTGGAGCTGGACTGAACAAAATGCCCCTGAAAAGGAACTGATGTTGGGAGATGGGGATGTTGGGCCAGTACACTAGCAGCCGGACTCAGAATGTGGCCTTCATGCTATCACCATTAACAGTGTACCCAGCCACTGCCACCTTTTGACATTGTGAAGCTTGGTTAGGGACAGAAGACCTTGGGCAGGGATGTGTTCCTTTGACCATCTGATCCCCGCAGGCTGTGTATGGATCCCGCCACTCAGTCCCAGAAGTATGTAGTCCTCACCTACTGGTGTCTACACATCCTTCTAAGAACTCTGCATGGTTGCGTGGTCCTGCAAGCCCTTCCTCTCTGGAGACTCCTTTCCAAGGCCCTCTGGGATGGCCAGTCTTCCATGGAGCCGTGAGGTGCCCTTGAGGGCCAAGTTAGGCTCATCTCGTCCTGTGCTTCCTAGGCCATGCCATTAAGCTTCCAACACCAAGATGGTATTCCTTACCAGCAAGTACATCATGTACTGTGAAGGTCACCTATTCACCTCTAGTGTAGTTTCATGCCTGTAAGGGTTTTAGAGAAAGCTTTTCTTCCCGGCCGTTTAAATTGAAAAGCCAGCCAGGCATGGTGGCACAAGCCTGTAATCCTGGAACTCAAGAGACAGGAGTATTGCCCTGAATCTAGGGCCACCTAGGCTACAGTAGCAAGTATCTCAAAAAGACAGCCAAGGCCAAGCACAGCTCTGCACTTCTGTAAGCTCAACACTTGAGAGGCCAAGTAAGGAGAATTGCCATGGGTTCAAGGCCAGCCTGGGCAGCATAGTAAGTTCCAGGGCTAAATAGTACGATTCTATCTCAAAAATAAAATACAAAACCAATCTGAAAGCCAGAGATGTCCTACTTAATTCTGAAAGATGGGTTCCCTGCAGTTACCACAGGTTCCCCTCAGAGATGCTGGAAAGACATTAAAACAGCAGGCAACAGAGACCTCCTTATTTGGAGTGTCCCCCTAGCCTTTGAGAACTACTCTGAAGAAAACAACCTCCATGTGCAGCTCGATTGTGCACAGCACTCAGGAAAGCAGAAGCCATAAATGTCACAGGTCTTTGGGAAGACAGACCCCTAAGGCCAGCAGAACCCCACAGCACAATACAGTCAGAGGACTCAGTGGGAGAATGCCAGTGACCTCTGCCAGCACCACAGACCCAAAGAAAGGGACCTCAGCAGGAGGCTGTAAAGAGGGAGTCAGTCCTCCACAAACAGCTTTTATTAAAGCATTGCACCCACCACCTGCTTCCAAATCCAAAGACAAAAACACACAGGTGCAAAGGTCAAAGGCAGGGAACTGGGTCAGTGCTTTCAGCAAAGTGTTCACTATACAAACACGTAGGACCCGAGTTCAAATCCCCAGGAACCATGTGAACACTAGGCATAGGGACAATCATCTGTCCAACATTGCAGGGGAAGGAACAAAGAGACAGAGTATCTAGGTCTCAGGCCACCTAACCTGGCCAAATCAGTGAGATCCACATTCAATGAGAGACTGTCTAAAGAATAAGCTGGAGAGCAATGGAGGAAGACCCAGATATTAGACCTCTAGACTCTATAAACATGTGCACACACCCACATAAATGTGTACATACTCCAGATGCACAAAGAAGCAGAAAGCAGCTAGAAGATAACCTACTTGTGACACAACCTAGAGTCACCTAGAAACAGGAAACTTGGTTGAGGAATTGCCTAGGTCAGACTCGTCTCTGGCCTTGTTTTTGCTAGACTATATTTATTGATGATTGATACAGAAGGGTCCTGCCCACTTTGGGTGGCACTATCCCTATGCCCATAGTCCTGTGCTGAATAAGAAAGCTACCTGGAAAATTCTTCAAAGACCTCAAAAGAACGGTATTCAACTTCATATGGAAAAGGAAAAAACCCAGGATAGCCAAAACAGTCCTGTACAATAAAAGAACTTCTGGAGGCATCACAATCTCTGACTTCAAACTCTACTACAGAGCTACAGTATTGAAAATAGCCTGGTATTGGCATAAGAACAGACAGGAGGACCAATGGAACTGAACAGAAGACCCAGATATCAATCCACACATCTTCGAACACCTGATTTTTGACAAGCAAAAAAAAATCAAATGGAAAAAAGAAAGCATGTTTAACAAATGGTGCTGGCATAACTGGATATCAACATGTAGAAGAATGAAAATAAACCCATATCTATCACCGTGCACAAAACTCAGGTCCAAATGAATCAAAGACCTCAACATAAAGCCAGCCACACTGAAACTTATAGAAGAGAAAGTGGGAAGTACACTTGAACACATTGGCACAGGGAACCACTTCCTAAATATAACCCCAGCAGCACAGACACTGAGAGAAACAATAAATGGGACCTCCTTAAACTGAAAAGCTTCTGTAAAGCAAAGGACACGGACAACAAGACAAAACGACAGCCTACAGAATGGGAAAAGATCTTCACTAACCCCACATCAGACAGAGGTCTGATCTCCAAAATATACAAAAAACTCAAGAAATTGGTACCAAAAGAACACATAATCCAATAAAAAGTGGAGCACAGACCTAAACAGAGAACTCTTAACAGAGAAATCTAAAATGGCTGTAAAACACTTAAGGAAATGGTCAACATCCTTAGTCATCAGAGAAATGCAAATCAACTCAGATTCCATCTTACACCTGTAAGAATGGCCAAGATCAAAAACACCGATGACAACTTATGCTGGAGAGGTTGTGGGGTAAGCACTTCTGCGTTGCTGGAAGGAGTGCAAGCTGGTACAACCCTTTGGATATCAGTGTGGCGATTTCTCAGAAAATTAGGAAATAACCTTCCTCAAGTCCCAGTAATACCACTTTTGGGTATATTCCGAAGGATGCTTAATTGTGCCACAAGGACATGTGCTCATCTATGCTTATAGCAGCATTGTTTGTCATAGCCAGAACCTGGAAACAACCTAAATGCCCCTTGACTGAAGAATAGATAAGGAAAATATGGTACATTTACACAATGAAGTACTACACAGCAGAAAAAAAAATGACATCTTGAAATATGCAGGCAAATGGATGGAGCTAGAAAACATTTTGAGTGAGGTAACCCAGACCCAGAAAGACAATTATCATATGGACTCACTCATAAGTGGTTTTTAAACATAAAGCAAAGAAACCCAGCCTACAAATCACAATCCCAGAGAACCTAGACAACAATGAGGCCCCTAAGAGAGACATACATGGATCTAATCTACATGGGAAGTAGAAAAAGACAAGATCTCCTGAGTAAATTGGGAGCATGGGGACCTTGGGGGAGGGGAGAGGCAGGGAGGGGAGCAGAGAAAAATGTAGAGCTCAGTAAAAATCTGAAGATAATAAAATGTTAGAAATAGAATGTAGGGACTAGTACAGAGGAAAGCAATAAAATGAAATTTGATTAATCAAATACAAGATTTGATTGGGATAATAGAAACAAAATCTATACTGAATTGAGGTCCTTATTCGGTTTTTAGCTCAATTATACTTTGAACTTTTCCCACTGAATTCATTCTGTTTCTACTTCAGCAATATCAAATGTGCATCTATTTTATCGTGTTACCTGTCTCCATGCTTTCTCTATTCTTTTACTTTGATATACTAAGTTCCTAAAAAAAACTCAGTCTGGATGACAAAGTAAAACACTGTCTCAAAACTGAGTAAGTTAAATAAAATAATAACTTTAAATAAAAACCATTGACCTTTGAAGATAAAGTGGAGAGAGCATGTCACCAATGTAGGCAGACTTGAAGACAGACTTGCATCTTGAGTTGAAGGCACAGAGTGAGGGAACTGCAAGCAGCCAGCACGTTCATCTGACCTGTGATGGGTGACTGGGGTATGGATTTGACTGGGCTCATTTTTCCTGGGTGGCCTGAGAGGATTTGCAGGAAGAAACCAACATTTGACCTGGTGACAGTCTGCAGCAGATCTACCTCACCCTGATAAGGGGCCATCAATAATCCTTGGGCAAGCTGGGATGGAACAGAGCCCTCAGAGAGCAGGAGACTGACCACACTCTCGCTCTGGCTTCAAATGGAGCACACGTCTTGCTTTTATACAGATTCCAGATTTTGGCATCTGAAATTCTGGCTCTTACTCCAGAGACATAGCCAGTCTTTGGCTCAGGAACACAGGTCACACCTCAGGGTTCCTGTGATCTCAGGAATGTGGTTTACATGGTCCCAGTCTGCACATGGCACACACCAGGGGATATCACAGGCCCTCCAGCATCATAAACCAAGTCCTTTAATAAATCCTCTGCCACATATCTCTGCAGGCTCCAGAGACCAGGACACACTGAGAGCGGGATGGAATAAATGTACAGCTCAAAACAGCAGCAGAGCCGCTGTGTCTGGGTGGAAACATGCTCAGCTCTTTCATCAAAAGGAAAATACTGTAAGATTGGCTTGTATGTTGCCATCATTTGCCATAGTGATTCTGATCAAGACCTCATCAAACTCAGTGACATTAAACAAGAGCACTTGGGATCAGATGATCAGCCAGGAAGGTGCTTGTTATACAAGGATGAGGGCATGAGTTCAATACCCAGAACCTACAAAAAAACAAGTCTTAGGAGTGCTTGCATACTGGGGAAGCTGAGACAGGCCCCTGGGGCTCATTGGCCAGCAAACATGGCTACTTGGTAAGTTCCTGGACAGTGAACGACCCTGTCTCAAAAACAAGATGGATGATACCTAAGAAATGGCCCGAGTTTGGTATTTGACCTCGCTACGTGTGTGTGTGTGTGCAGTACACACAATACACAGTAAGCATGCATTCATTCTCAAGCCATGCACCTGAAGGCTGATTGGGTTCCACAAGTTGGAATGGGAGTCGCCTTTGAGCGATCTGTCAGAGGCATATTCTGTCGATTACCAAAGGCCAGCTAGCACACTGAAACCTCCATCATGCCTCTCCATTTAAGATTCATGTGTGGAGTCTCTAAATCTGTTTTAAAAAGAATCCCATAGTCACATTGAAACCATGGTCCCATCCTAAAGTCAAGGGTTGGAGCGATCACCCATTCTTTCCTGAAGTCATGACAGATGTGGACTGGAACTGTATTCAGGCTGTTGGATCAGAGAGCCAGAACCAGCCAGCTCTGTCCTTATTCTGAGGTACACATAAGATGGCCCGTAGAAAGGCTTGATAAACATAAGGATAAGGGCATATACACTCACACATGCGCACATGCACACGCACATACACAGGCAAAGGTGGGGCAGGGACAGGAGTTACGTCTTGGTATCTAATGATGTGAAAAGTAGTCTCAAAAACAAGACATAATGTTCATGATTTGTCATGCAAACAAGATTCTCATGGGGCTGGAGAGATGGCTCAGAGGTTAAGAGCACTGACTGTTCTTCCAGAGGTCCTGAGTTCAATTCCCAGCAACCACATGGTGCCTCACAGCCATCCGTAATGAGATCTGGTGCCCTCTTCTGGACAGCAAGCATACAGACAAACAGAACACTGTATACATAATAAAATAATTTTTTTTAAAAAAAAAAGATTCTCAGTGAATATATAACGCTTAGAATTGTCTAGGTATCCAGCAGTGCAGAGGTCACCTTTGAAAAGTCAACCTTGCCGGGCAGCAGCAGTGCACGCCTTTAATCCCAGCACTCAGGAGGCAGAGGCAGGGGGATCTCTGTGAGTTCAAGGCCAGCCTGGTCTACAAGAGCTGGTTAGAGAGAACCAGAACAGAAAAGTCAAACTTGTGGCACACCACTGCAAGGTCCTACCAGGCCACCGAGCCTCAGCTTCAGGCACAGGGAAGGTGGGTGAAGATGGACCAACCAGATGATGTCAGTTCACAAAGGAAAGGTCAACAGCTCCTTAGGTTGAGCTCATTTGAACACCCACAATCACAAGTCAGTCAAACCAGATCAAGGCATCCCTTCCAATTAGAAATGCCATTGCCAATAAACAATTATAGCCATCCAGGGCTAGCTATATAGGTCAGTGGGTGCTTGTTGCCAACCCTGATGCCAAGTTTGGTCCCCAGGACCCACATAGTAGGAGAGAAACAGCTCCTGAAATTTGTTCTCTGACCACCACATTTCACTGTGGCACATGCACCTCTCTCTCTCTCTCTCTCTCTCTCTCTCTCTCTCTCTCTCTCACACACACACACACACACACACACACACACACACACACGTAATGAAAAAGAAGCTTCATCAGCCAAAACCTAGCTCTTTGAAGATAGAGAAAAAAGACAGCACTGTAGATGAGCACATGGCGGTGAGAGCACAGATGGGGACAGAAGCACAAGGTAGAAGGGACGGCGCAAGCAACTGAAGTTTTTTCAGATGATGCTATGTAAATGATTTCATGTAGTCAAGCGTGAAAACACCAGTGAAGCGGGTGGTGAACCCCAGTCTAACAGAAGAAAGTGGGGCTCCATAGACTTCTGCAGGAGGAAGAGGATAGACTCAGTCTTCAAGCCCTTGGAGTTCCGTAGGCAAAGAACCTCCCGGACTCAACAATACGCAGCTGTCTTGGACCCCAGCAGAGGGGGGCACATCACTGTCTTCCAGGCTTGGTCAGAGTTGCTAGGATACACATCTACAGAGCAGCCATGCAGAACTGCCAGTCAAGTCGTAGCAGGCAGCAGTGAACACATTACAAACAAAGCAAACCGGCTCTTTTCAATAATTCAAGAATGATAAAATATTAGGAATTTTGGGTCACAGCCACCATTATAACAGAAATGAGAAGCAAAATCATAACTATCTCCATAAGATAAACGTGCACGCGCACATGTGCACAGATGCACACATAGTAACAAAACAACCTGACCCCTAAGATGGTCATAAACATGTCCCCACAGGACTAACCACCACTGAAGCCAGTGGCAGGGTGGGAAGTGCAGTCTGCACCGCAGGGAAGGACAGGGGTGACACTGACCATGGTCTGAGTGTGTCCCAGCCCACGCACACCCACTGTCTTACCCACTCTTTTACACAAATACATTTCCGGGCATTGCCAAATGACTGTGGAACAAAACTGCCTCTCCCTGGAAATCACTTCTCTGAGATAAAAAGGAGGGAGAGAAGGGGTGGAAGGCCCACCTCACTGAACTTACTCTGTATTTGAGCTTCAACTTTCAGAGGTGGCTGGGCAGCCTGACGTTCACTTCATAGATGATAAACTGAGTCTAAGGTCATGAAGTCAACAAACGCATAGCAGAGCTACTCCTGACACCTTGGCAGGAGGGGCACACACAGAGAAGGGGCTCCAGCAAGAGGGCAGGTTCCTCACATCTTAACCTGGGCTCCACACTAAACCTCCACTGCTCGGCCCTGCCTGTGTTTTAGTCCAAATGCTGTATCTTCTTTTCATATAGTGAGGAAGCCAATTTTTTTTTTTTTGAAAAAATACAAGAGTAGATCCTTCCCTTCCTGAAGAGTGTGGGTAATGGGGGGAAGGGCGGACACAGTGGAGTTGAGCTAATCAGGGTTGAGTTCCGAAGCACAAAGGAGCCAATGCTGGCCTCAGGATAGCCGTGCTCAGGCAGCAGAAAAGCCATGACTCCAGCACAGAGGTCTCCGACCAGGCAGTCTAGAGTGTTCCAGGCCGGGAATATTCTCCCAGTCTCACATGATAAAGTGGCTGGACCCTTCACTTCTGAGGAGAGTTGAAAATGACCTGTGCATGACCTTGACCACTCCAAGTAATAGCGAGCACCTAACACAGAGGGAAAAGTTGGGTGGAAGAGGTGTGCATGCATAGACACACACACACACACCACAAAAACAGATTCAGAGGCTTCAGTACTAAAGCCTGACACCTCTGTGCCTTCCAGTTCCACTGTTGTCCCCACTGGACCAGCTGGCACTTACTGAACAGCCTCCAGAGCCATCCTCAGCTGCACAGAGGCTAGCCTCAGGCTTTTTAGTCTTTGGACAAGGCCAACCAGCCACAGCAGCGAGAAGAGCTCCCCCTGCTGGTTAGCTGTACAAACTCCTACTCAGAATGCCAATGGACATTTCAGTTCCAGACTTAAAACGACTGATGTGCTCACTCACAAAACACCACCTTCGGGAAGAAAACTCCCCCCTTTCCACCAGAGGCCTCCTGTACCTGTGATGAGCCTGACTGTGCTATCTCCGACCTCTGCAAGCCTCCAGTTAGTACAGTCATTTGTATGTTATGTTGTATGGAAATAAACTCATGGGGTGTGTTCTCTCTCGGAGCCACCTCCTCTGATTCCCAGATCCCCCTTGCTGTGGAGGTGTGACCACTCACTGGTCTGTGTACTCAGTACTCCACTGCATGGGTATACATGTATGCCCACATAGCATAAACCCACAGAGCCCAGAAGCTCAGAGAGCCGCAAGCCAAAGTGCACAAAACACCATCAGCACAGAACAGCCAGTTTCCCTGAAACCACTTACGGGCAGCATGGTACAGGGACTTAAAAGTGACAGGTGCCGGAGACAGCCAGACCCACAGTGTGCACAGCTGCATAGTAACCAAGGAATCCTCTGTTTTAAAAGCCCCTCCAGAAGCAAAGCCAGCACTTGAATAAAGATAACACATGAAATATTCCTGGACATGGATGGGAGGGGAAGTAGAAGGTGGAAGGTGGGGGTCGAGGGGGTGGACCATGGTGGGTGGTGGGGAGATGGATGGTAGGGGTGGATGGAGGAAATGGGTGGTGATGGTAGACAGTGTGGGCAATGGGAGTAGACAGTGGAGAGGTGGAAGAGGTTGGGGGCGGGGTTCCGGGGTGAGCTAGAGAGGTGAGTGACTGTAAAATGCCTACAGCTAGGGAACTGTCCTCTTAAGTGTCCTGACTGCAAGTTCTATGGTGTGTGCATTGTGTCCCACTCAACAAGAAACATAATAGCAAAGACTTAACAAACCTGTGGACTGTTTCTGCGCCAGCTGCCATGTCTGCTGGGCTCTGTCTGGATGCATAAACTCAAAAACTCCCTCCTCTGTAGATTGCCTCAGTCATGGTATTTTTTTTTTAATATTTATTTATTTATTTTGTATACAATATTCTGTCTGTGTGTATGTCTGCAGGCCAGAAGAGGGCACCAGACCTCATTACAGATGGTTGTGAGCCACCATGTGGTTGCCGAGAAATGAACTCAGGACCTTTGGAAGAGCAGGCAATGCTCTTAACCACTGAGCCATCTCTCCAGCCCAGTCATGGTATTTTTAATCACAACAACAGACATAATTAACACAAGAGGAAAGAGTGAACAAAGACCAAGTGAGATGAGCGTCTTAGAGTTTCCATTTCTGTGCAAACGCCAAGACCAAAAGCAACTGGGGGAGGAAAGGGGTTATTTCATTCACAGCTTGTGGTCCATCATCCAGGAAAGTCAGGGCAGGGGGCAAAGGCAGGAACTGATGCAGAGGCCATGGAGGATGCTGCTTACTGCCTGGCTTCCCATGGCCCACCAAGCCTGCTTCTTTTTGTTGTTGTTGTTGTTTTTTTTTTTGATGGAGGAAGGTCATTGGTTAATTAAATAAAGAAACTGCTTGCCCTGATAGGTTAGAACATAGGTGGGTGGAGTAAACAGAACAGAATGCTGGGAGGAAGAGGAAGTGAGCTCAGAGATGCCATGCTCCCCTTTCCTGGGCAGACGTGATAGCTCTGCTCTCTGAGGCAGACACATGCGATGAAGCAAGCCACCAGGTCAGACATGCTGAATCTTTCCTGGTAAGACCAGTGCTACACAGTTTATTAGAGATGGGTTGATCAGGATATCAGAATTAGCCAGTAAGGGCTAAAGCTAAGGGGCCAAGCAGTGTTTAAATGAATACAGTTTGTGTGTTGTTATTTCGGGGCATAAGCTAGCCAGGCGGCAGGGGTGCTGGGGATGCAGCCCCGCCGCTCATATTACTACAGTTTTTTTTTTTTTTCGAGACAGGGTTTCTCTGTGGCTTTGGAGCCTGTCCTGGAACTAGCTCTTGTAGACCAGGCTGGCCTCGAACTCACAGAGATCCGCCTGCCTCTGCCTCCCGAGTGCTGGGATTAAAGGTGTGTGCCACCCAAGCCTGCTTTCTTAACACCGTCCAGGATCACGGGCACAGAGGTAGCTCGACTTATGGGCCCACACACGTCATCAAGACTTACCGAAGGCTTACAGGCCAATCAGATGGGGACACTTTCTCAATTAAGGTAACACAATGGACAAGACAGCACGGTTGACCCCTTGTCAACTCGATACTCAAACCCATCACCACTTAATCAGAACCTTTATCAGTTCTCACCAAGATGTGTAGCGGCATAAACGAATGCAGACAGATTGTAAAAATATATATATATAGTTTTAATGTAGAAATAGACTTACAGAACCACCGTTCCCGCGGAGACCAGGAAAGCAGAAGAGCCAGCTCGGAGCATGCTCGCCAAATTTATAGGCAGACATTAGCCCGAGGCGAACATGCCCCCTAAGGGGCGGGACTTATCCCTACAAAGATGGTCTATTAACATTACTAGGAGCTGGGCGGTGGTGGCGCACGCCTTTAATCCCAGCACTCGGGAGACAGAGGCAGGTGGATCTCTGTGAGTTCGAGGCCAGCCTGGTCTACAAGAGCTAGTTCCAGGACAGGAACCAAAAGCTACAGAGAAACCCTGTCTCGAAAGTTTAAAAAAAAAAAAAAACACATTACTAGGACAATACAAAGTATTCCAACCTTTAAAAATTCAAACACTTTAAGCATCCAGTCTCTTTAAAATATCCAAAGCTCTCTAAAATATCCAATAGCGCCTTCAAAGTTCGAAGTCTCTTAACTATGGGCTTCTGTAAAATAAAATTTCTTCCTTTCTTACTCCAAGAGGGAAACAATCAGATCAAAGCAAACCAGAGTCCCACAGCGTAAAGCTCGGCGGCAGATGGCGGCAGATGGGAGGCTTCCATCTCTAGGCACCAAAGGTCTTGCCACAGTATACACAGCTTGTCTCCACTCCACAGCCGCTGCTGTCCTTGGCAGTTGTTTCACGGTCCTAGCATCTCAAAATGCTTGCGTCCCCGCTACACCCTGGCTTTACCTTCACCAGTAACCTCTTCTGGGCTCCCTTCAGTGACGGACCCTGCCAAATGATGCCAAACCTCAGCCTCTCTCCATGACCCTCTCAGTTCTGGGGTTGTCACTGCTACCGAGGCTGCCATTCACCAGTGCCGCCCCCACCCCCCACCCCGGCCGCCTCTCATGATGGCGAGCCCCAGCTGCTCTCTATGACTCCCACATGCCTTCAAAACCAGTACCAGCTGGGGAATTCATACACATCGCCAATACAAGGTAGCCTTGGCCCTCTCTGGACCACAGCTTCTGTGTGCTGACCCTGAGGAAATACTCCGAGAGTTCACCTCAGGGATGCCCATCTTGTCTTAGCCACAGCAGATTCTTCTGCACCAGCTGACCAGCACCAACTGTCCCAGAAAAGCCAAAGTTTCATTTTAGTGGTGATGGCATCTTGTTAATCATGGTCTATTCTTCAGCCCCAAACAACCAGAACTTCTAATTCTTAAAGGAAAAATATCGCATGATAAAGTCTTTGAAAAACTCTCAAACTTCCCTCTGAAACCTCCCAAACTGGGCTTCTGCCATTTGCACTGCCCTCAGCGTGCGATCTTCCAAGCTCCCACAGAGCATCCCACTGTGCTCTCAACACTCAACAGCTTTTTCCAGCCCAAAGTTCAAATGCCACCATAGTGCTTCAAAAACCAAAAACCAAAACCACATGGTCAGGTCTGTCACAGCAATACCCCATGACCTAGTACCAATTTCTGTCTTAGTTAGGATTTCCGCTGCTTGCTTACTGGCTTGCTCCTCCTGGTTTAAGATCACTAGCCAAGGGGTGACCCCTCCCCCAGTGAGCTGGGTCCTCCCACATCAACTATCAATCAAGAAAATGCAGGCCATCCTTGATGGGGCATTTTCTCAGTTGAGGTTCCCTCTTCCCATACGACTCTAGCTTGCGTCCTGTTGATATTAAACCAGCCAGCACAATGACCGAGAGCTAGAGGATGAATTTTACCCAAACAAACAGCCACAGCAGAATAACCACATGCCAATAATCAAAAGTCAGGCTGGGGCAAAGGGAGGAGCAGTTAACAAGATGGATTCAGCTGGTGTGCTTACGAGACACGGCTGTGGGCTTTATTTTAGCAGAACTGGGGACAGAATCTAACATTTCACACAAACTAAGCAAGCACGCAATGCTGAGCTTTATCTCCTGCCTCTTAAAATTATTTTTGAAAATGTATTAGTGTTCATCTATTTATTTAAAGGGGGTGCAGTGCATGCGTGCAGGTCAGAGAACTTGGGGGAGTTGGTTCTCTCGGGCTGCAGGCTCAGCTGCGGGCGCCTTCATCCACTGAGCCATTTCCCTTATTTCATTTCCCTCATCCCCCTCCCCTTTTTAAAACTTTACCGTGTAAGACTTGGTCTCAATGGGGAAAATATCCCACTTTGAAACAAAACTCGTGAGCAGCCACAGCACCGGTAGAAACTACAGCTGGGTCCCTGGCGGTGCTTCCTCGTGTGTATCCCAGCTCAGCTCCGGCTGGGCGGAGCACTGATCCAGAAGGGACAGGGTTTCCTGGCCTTGCTTCAGTCCCTTCCTCCTCTCCTCTTCTCTTCTGGGGGAGCTACTTGCTACCTGCTGCTCCCAGTCCCCTAAGGTTCCGCTCAGGCCCCTCCCCCAGCCCTCCCACTTGCCTCATCCAAGAGCCCATTCTGAAGTCAGCAGACACCTGGAAGAAGGCTACTCAGCTCTTTCAATTTCAGTAACCGCAGGCACTGATTACCGCCCTTCCCACACCCTCCCAGGTCTCTGCAACCTTCTCTGGGACTCCTGTATCCCCTGCATCCCCTTTCCTACCTCCGCACTGCAGATCTACAGGGGCTGAGCACTAAGTAACGAAGGTGCTCAGGCTATCCTGAGGTCCCACACCCCAGTTCACCTGTCACCTCTGCTTCATCCAGACTTCAGGTGACACCTTATCTCCTGTTCCTCCTTCAACAGCAGCCCCAAGGATGCTTGGCCTCCTGACTCAATGGTCTCTGTCCTCCCCCTCCCACTAGAAAGAGAGCTTGGCTGAGATGGAGGGCATCAAATTTTGGAAGTTGCTGGGCAGTGGTGGCACATGCTTTTAATCCCAGCACTCAGGAGGCAGAGGCAGGCAGATCTCTGTGAGGGTTTTTTTTTTTTTTGAAACTCCTGCTCAGAAACCATAGGCCTAGGAGGGTAAAGAAGCCTTACGAAGCTCATTTCTCCCTCTTTGCTATGGATGGTCAGAGCCTACAGCACAGCAAACCACGGTGAGGCTGTCAGTGGATGGTCAGAGCCTACAGCACAGCAAACCACAGTGAGGCTGTCAGTGGATGGTCAGAGCCTACAGCACAGCAAACCACAGTGAGGCTGTCAGTGGATGGTCAGAGCCTACAGCACAGCAAACCACAGTGAGGCTGTCAGTGGATGGTCAGAGCCTACAGCACAGCAAACCACAGTGAGGCTGTCAGTGGATGGTCAGAGCCTACAGCACAGCAAACCACGGTGAGGCTATCAGGTTGGATGCATGGAAGATGCCGACTGTCAGGCTGGTGCAATAGAAACTTGGCTTTTGCTTTGTTGAAGCTGCTGTTTGCTACTGGAACACATTCTTAATAAATGTGACTGTGTCGCACACTTTAATATGCATTTCTTTTTTTGCTAATGACTTATTGTGTGGTGGTCTGAATGAGAATGGCCCCAAAGGTTCACACATTTGAACACTTGGCTCGTTGGTGGAACTGTTTGAGAAGAATTAGGAGGTGTGTCCTTGTTGGCAGAGGTGTGTCACTGGGGGTGGGCTTTGAGGTTTCAAAAGCTCACACCATTCCCAACTAGCTCTGTCTCCTGCTTGATCAAGGTGTATGTTCTCACTACTGCCCCAGGACCGCGTGTCCTGCCTGCTGCCATGCTATCTGCCATGATGGTCACGGACTTTAACTTACTAAAGCTGTAAGCTCCAAATAAACTCTTCAAATTGCCTTGGCCATGGTATCTTAACAATTTAAAATAATTAAGACAATTATTTTATGTAAAATATGATTACTGGAGGTCGAATGAAGCAATCATTTCTGAAAGTGGAACTGTTACTCCTTTATGTCACTATGTAGACTATGGAGATAAGGCTAGACACAAAGCAAACATGGGCAACTTTCTAATTCAAATTCAAAATGAGTCACAAAGACAGGACCAATTTACAATACACCAATGCCCTTGGCCCAGGCACTGCTAAGGGTGCACAGTGCAGTGGCCAAGCAGCTCTGCATGGAGACGAGACAGCCTTGAAGACAAGGAGCAAAGGCCGGGCCGCACTGGGAGCTGATGGGGACCAACCCAGAGACTCTCCTCTAGCCACAGGGACGGTCACCCAAGAATTCAGTGTAGACTGTTCAAGCGTCACTCAGCACCCGGGCAACCTGGGCACATGAAAGACTGCGAAGAGGGGCTCAGGAGCTGTTGGGATTCAGAAACATCATAGTTTTTGACTTTCTTGTTCTGTGCAGCAACAGAAAGACCGTTTCTGAATCGGATCACGGCAAGCAGTGACAAGAGTGTCTAGAGCAGTGGTTCTCAGCCTTGCTGAGCTGCGGCCCTTTAGTACCATCCATCCTGTGCCGACCCCAACCATCACGTTTCACTACCACTTCATAACTGTAATGCTGCCAGCTACGAATCATAACCATCTCAGGATATCTGATTTGCAGCCACATGCTGAGACAACTGGTCTAGACAACAGGCTGGACCCAGAAGAGACCCCCCAAGTCTCAGTCACAGCAAGGGAAGCCGTGGTTGCTGTTTGGGTTCTGTTGACCGTCTGATCTGGCTGCAACTTTCTCAGTCTGCTGAAAGCATTCACCCAAGATGCGTGCTCTGCAGATCCAGGAGAAGCACTGAACACAGCACCACCTACCGCTGGCACCATCACCAGAAGGGGTGTGGTTCTTCCCCACACCATCTGACTGTACGTCATACAACCAACACTTCAAAAGTTGAGCAAACCAAACTCCAGTGTTTGCCCTTGTCCACCACACCCGCCTGCCCTCTCATCGAACAAAGATGTGTTTGAGCCTAGTTATGATTTAACAATCACTCTGAAACCTAGTATGTACACGACCACACTCAGCATGTACAGCGGAAACTCAGCTCTCCTTACCAGATTATTCTACAGGGCTCCATCTGCTGTTTTCACTGGTGAGAGTTCAAGGCCTCTGTGATACTGACTGTATCTCCCTCTGTCCATCTGTCTGGTTCAATGCCTCCTGTATCTCCCTCCATCTATCCAGTTCAATACCTCTGTGATACTGTTTCTCCCCCTGTCTGTCCAGTATCCTCTGTGATACTGTATCTCCCTCCCTCCCTCCATCCAGTTCAATACCTCTGTAATACTGACTCTATCTCCCTCCATCTAAGCCTCAGGACAGAGATGAGTGCTCTGCCCAGGTAGCCTGGGGCCTGGCGCACAGTTGTGCTGGATTGTGTCCAACCCCCTTCACCCATTCTCCCTCCCTCCTGGCTCTGTGCCCATGAGGGGAGCTACCTTGTGGGTCATCAACTTGCTCCCCAGGCCCTGAACTTCCACCTGGGCTTGGCCAGTGGGAGACATGCTAGAGAAAGGAAGGCACACTGTAGGGTCAGAGGGAGACAGGCTAGAGAGAGGAAGGCACACTGTAGGGTCAGAGGGAGACATGCTAGAGAAAGGAAGGCACACTGTAGGGTTAGAGGGAGACAGGCTAGAGAGAGGAACACTGTAGGGTCATAGGGAGACAGGCTAGAGAAAGACACACTGTAGGGTCAGAGGGAGACAGGCTAGAGAGAGGCACACTGTAGGGTCAGAGGGAAACAGGCTAGAGAGAGGAAGGCACACTGTAGGGTCAGAGGGAAACAGGCTAGAGAAAGGAAGGCACACTGTAGGGTCAGAGGGAAACAGGCTAGAGAGAGGCACACTGTAGGGTCAGAGGGAGACAGGCTAGAGAGAGGCACACTGTAGGGTCAGAGGGAAACAGGCTAGAGAAAGGAAGGCACACTGTAGGGTTAGAGGGAGACAGGCTAGAGAGAGGCACACTGTAGGGTCAGAGGGAGACAGGCTAGAGAGAGGCACACTGTAGGGTCAGAGGGAGACAGGCTAGAGAGAGGCACACTGTAGGGTCAGAGGGAGACAGGCTAGAGAGAGGCACACTGTAGGGTCAGAGGGAGACAGGCTAGAGAGAGGCACACTGTAGGGTCAGAGGGAGACAGGCTAGAGAGAGGCACACTGTAGGGTCAGAGGGAGACAGGTTAGAGAGAGGCACACTGTAGGGTCATCTATCTTCTTCCCTTAAGCAGCTGGCAGCTGTGTCTCTTCAGAGCTCACAACTCATTTCACGCCATCCCAAGGACTGCTCTCCTCCAGGTTAGGTGAGTACCAGATGGAAATGTCTCCCCCCACGCTCAGCCCCACTACTTCCTCCTGCAGTCCCACCATCACATACTCCCAGCCTGTGCACCACGTCTACCTGGGACACCATTTGGCACAGAGGATCCATGGTAACGTCTGCTGGGTGAGGGAAAGCATGCCTTACCTACCCATGACTTAGGTGCTAGGAAACAGGGAGCAGACACGCTTCATAAACAAGATGAAGCGCACATATGGCTCTTGCAGAAGGCGCCAGCTTGCTTCTCAGCACCTGCATGGTAACCCAGATCCACCTAAAACTCCAGTTCCAAGGAATCTGATGCCCTCTTCTGGTATCTATGGGTACTGCAATATGCCGGCCAACACTCATATATATGAAATAATAAATGATAAAAAGATGACATGAATCAAAATATCACATTACACCTCAGAAATACACACACAAATAATAAATACATATATACATACATACACATATGTCAATCAAAAAAAGGGGACTGGACAGTGAGTCCTGAACACGATGGCTCAGCTGAGGTCTGCTACAGCAAGGAGATGCCTGGGCAGGCAGAGAAGAACTCGTGTGCCTGTACACACAAGTTTCCAGGTGACATGCACACTCAACATTTCAAACCATGAGAAACACTGCCCCAGAGAAATGCCATCCTTACGGCCTCCCTGACCACCTTGAAGGATGCGCAACACCAAGTGCAATGTCAGCTATGCTTTATTACCATCTCTTCATCTCCAGACCCCAAACAGAGGGTCCTGCTATAAAACAGAGAAAGGGGGAAATAAAAAGAAAGCAGCCATAGATTAAATGCTGGGGTATAGACGAGGGGTACGCAGGGCCTGTCTGGGGTGACGGTGCACAGTTACTGGGCTCAGGGCATGAGTAGTGTGGGGCCAGGTGGCTGAGCTCAGTGATGGCAGCAAAGTCAGGGCGTGGGGAGTCCCGAGACCCGGGGACGCAGAGGAGTTCCATCCTGCTCCGCTCAATCCAGGTTATGCCGACAAGTTTCTTCCTCGGCATCTTCAGGTTAGATCAGCCTGCCCTATACACACACACATGCACACACATGTGTGCACACACATGCCAGGCACACATACTCACTCACACTTGCAAGCAGAGCTCCTGATATCAAGGCTCCACCTCGGGCTCAGCTACCAACTTCAGAATCAAGGTGTCTGCTAGTCTCTTTGGCAGACTGATTAGGCCACTGCCCAGGCAGAGAGCTAGCAGCTTGAGGCCCCAGCAGGAGGAACAGCCTGCTGGACACTGTGGACGTGAGGGAAGGTCCCACGGAAACCTGCAGGGGGCAGTCTCAGTCAGGGGGGTACAGAAACCAGCTCTGAAACCAGCTCTACAAGATCAGCTCTGCCCCTCAATAACCAGTCCAGGAGGAAGCACAGTGCCAGGAGGCTGGTGCCCAGCAGGTCCCCCAGTCCCGTGAGATAGGGGATACAGTGGTTGTCAGGATCCAGGGCTTGGTGCCAGGTCAGCCGAACCATCACTTCTGCCAGGTACAGCAGGATTACCACCTGCCAAAAGAGCAGAGATGTGAGACAAGTCAAGAGACCCAAGGACAGCCAAGAGCACCAGCTGGCTTCCAAGGATGCCACCAAGGTCAGCCCCTGTCAGTTCCCTTTCTCCAGCTTTGCTTGGGGCCTAAGTGTCTTGGACATGCGCTGTAAGCTTGGTTCTTCCTGTGGTGGTGCTGAGGTGCAGGGGGACCTGAGCTGAGGCCTGATACGGACTGACGCTTCTTGAGGGAGGTCCCCTGGGTCTGAATCAGTTCTCAGAACAGGTTGCTAAAGAACAAGGCAGGGCCATTGCTGCTGACTGGCTTCCTCACCCACACAGCCCCTTTGGCCACAGCTGGCTCCCTGTCCACTGTCTACGCCTGTCACATGCTGGCTGCAACTTTAAGTGTGAGTAAATCAACCTCTTCCGCTTGTCTGTTACTCAGCAACACAGAAGAGGGCAGGGTGGGGTCTGGAGCAGGTTCTGGACTCAATTACCATATGCTCTTCCTAGTGGCTGGGTCCTGCCCTGGCCTCTGAAGTGCCAGAGGGACCTGCTGCCACTCACCAGCCAGGATCCCCTCTGCTTGAACCCCTTCCCCTCGGGAGGTTTGGTGAGCCCTTCTAGAAGCTTCCAGGAAGCAGTCCACATGGCCCTACTCAGGTTGTAGTCCCTGTCCTGTTCCTTCCCACTAAATAAAGCCCTGAACTTGACTAGGTTGAGAGATGAGGAAAAACTTCAGTGTATCCTCTGAAAACTGCCACAGTGCCCACAGTCCTCTCTGCTGACAGTCTAGGCCACTGGGGACTTTAGTCAGCTTGCGTCTCAAAGTAGCAGCTGCTTAATCTCTTTCACAACGACAACTTCCATCCTGCCTGGAAGGGAGACTATATGCACCCTTCAACCCCGTGAAGAGCAGGGCCTTCTGTGAGGGGATGGACAGCGGCTCCGCCTCCTTCACAGAACACAGTGCATCTGTAGCTGCTCTTGCAGCTTTCTGAGGCGTGTAGCATGCGGAGCACAGAGTGAAGTGTGTAGCGTGAGCTGTGACCGTGCAACACGCGGTATGCAGTGTGCAGTGGAGTCGTGGTACGAGGTGTGTGGTGCACAGCACAGTGGCCTCTGTGTCTAGTCCGTGTCTCTGGGCTTGCATGAGTTAGGTGGATCTTTGTATGATGGGGACTCTACTCAGCACCGCCCACGGGACAAGGACCACTGATGTTGGCTGGGAAGCCACCCTCACCTGGATCATGCTTGCCACCAGGTACAGCAACACGAAGGTTTTGCTGCTTGTCACCGCCTGGCCTTCCACCAGGCAGATGAGGTAGAAGAAAACCAGATGTCCCGGGACCACCAGAAAGAGCAGGACTCGAGCTGACACAGAGTTGATTTCTAGGAGGAATGGAAGCAAGAGGATCACAAAACCTTCCTGCTTGCGGAGGCCCTCTTGGCAAAGAAGAGTGCCCAACGAGGCACCCAAATCCTTCATCTGCAAACACGTGGTACTCAGCTCAGTCCTGACCTTTCTTTCCTTCTAGGGGCTGACATCTGAGGGAACAGGTGAGAATCAGTTGGCCACACACACAAAGAAGGTCACTTGTTTCCCATGGAAGCCTAGACTAGGAAGTGTGTACAAGTGGGGGCAGCTCCCAGGTTCTAAAGACCCCTGCGGGGAGGAGGCACAGGCTGAGGTCTGACCCTTGAATAGAAGACAGACTGTGCCAGGGGCCTAAGGTGGGAAAGAGCCTGGGCAACTGGGGAGGGTGACACACTCGTAGGACAGACACCCTGGCACTCAGTGGGGGCACCACAGAGCTCTGAGCTCCGGCTCTCCCCTGCTCTCTGAGCTTAAGGATCTGTAGTGAGAGGACTCCATCCCACCCAGACCCAACAACAAACAGGCGGACACGACAGCCAGTGACTGTGACGCCTTCTCAGACACAGCAGAAATCATCTCTGTCCCCGACTGTCAGAAAAAGGCAGGGAAGTCACATGCCAAACTCAGAAACTCCAAGAACAATGAAGTGAACTAAAACAGTCAACAAACAGAGCAATTGTTTGGGTGGTTAGGGTTGCTAGGGATAGAGTGTAGCTCCGTGACACAGCACTTACTGAGCATGCTCACAGCCCCAAGGTTCCATCCCCAGCTCCAGAGAAACCACCTTTGGGGAACGGAGGGGAAGGGTATCGTGCAGCCCAGGATGGCTTTAAACTTCAGATTCTCCTGCTTCCAGCTCCCAAGCAATGGGATTACAGGTGTGTGTCGCCACATCCACTTTTTCGTGGTGCTGAGACTTGAACAGTCAACTGCGTTACATTCCCAACCAACCGTGTGTGTGTGTGTGTGTGTGTGTGTGTGTGTGTGTGCGCGCACGCGTGCACGCGCGAAAGTTGGTTGGGAATGTAACGCAATTAATCCAGGGATAGAGTGTAGCTCCGTGACACAGCATTTACTGAGCATCCACTTTTACGTGTTGCTGTCTAGAAAACTGTCAAAAAAAAAAAAGCAGATAATTTGACAGTGTCTGTTATTGATTGACCTGAAACTCCCAGCAAGCCCCAGGAATTCACCCAGCTTGGCTTCCTAGGACTGGGATCACGAGTGGGCACCACCCTGCCTGCTCTTTGTTGTTGCTGCTATTACTTTGTTTCCGTTGTTGCTGTTTTCTAGACAGGGTTTCTCTGTGTTGCTCTGGCTGTCCTGGAACTCACTCTGTAGACCAGGCTAGCCTTATACTCACAGAGACCGGACTGCCTTTTTTCAAAAGAGAAACGCGAAGAAAGCCTAAAAGGAGACTGTGAAGCAGGCAACACCCCAGAACACACATTTGTAGGGGCAGCATGCCATGTGGGGTAGCCGGAGTGAGCACTCAAGAAAAGCTGTAGGAAAACCATGTGTAAACAATTAGGTAACATGTGTGATGCATAAATAACACAGAAGAAGGCTTTCCAACTTGTAGATGACGTCAGAAAAACACAGGCGCATGTGCACATGGTCACAATTAAACGTGAGGCTGAGATGAGCAAATCATCAGCCGGGCCCAGGGTTCGAGGCCAACCTGGGCAGCATAGAGAGCCCACCCACTGCAAACATCAAAAAAGCAAAACCAAACCAACGCCAAGGGGTTGGGGGATAAATAAGGTCCCGTGGCCCCAGCAGACAGCATACTGACCTGAAGAGCAGAAAATGAGGCATGGGTTAGGCCAGAATCTTTTCATCTGGACGGGGAGGACGCCAGGTGTGCTCCACATGTGCAGGAAGGTAGAGATGCGGCTGGTCTGAATGGCCACCAGGTTGCCACCAACACCTGTGAGGAGAAAGGGCGTGGCATGCTCCAACCCCTGGCTTCTATTACCATATACTGCTTTCCCCAGGACGGTGTCCCAGAGTGACACAGCATTTCCTCTCTCCTTCCCACCCAGAGAGGGTGGCCCAGATCCTGTGAGTGATCACCCTGACAGCTGGTCTCTAAGACTAGTGAAGTTGAACAGGAAAAGCCAGAAAAGCAAAAAAGATTCAACCCTGGCTAATCCTGTGAGTGATGGAGGGGATGGGTGGACAGGATCCTGACTAGTGCAGATGGCCATGCCCAGAGGGGTGTCCTCAGGGAGACTCAAGAGGCTGGGGAGTGGGGTACAGAACACTGACAGGATCCAGGAGGCCACCAGCCGCCCAGAAGACCAAGAGCATGTTCCCACAGGATAGGATGGCCTAGCTGGCCATGACCTTCTCTTGGGTCCACAACACCACAGGAACTTTCCCTAGCTAGGCCATGTGAAGACAAGTAGCCCAGGTGACTCAGCCTCTCAGAATGTCTCTGTTGCGGTTTCTTCAAAATTCTACATCCAGAACAACTTCAAAGCTGCTAGCTGAGATAGTTCAGCCTCAAAGACTATCCAGCCAATGCTTCAGATAAGCCCTGCACTTCCCCATCACACAGAGACTAAACAAACAATATAGCTAGCTCTCCCAGGACCTGACCATTATCCCAATTTTCTCACATCTCCGAAAGATGCCATTCCCCCATTCCCCCCAAACAACAGAAGCAATCTAGAGAACATGACACCCACATTCCCAAGAGGTGGGGTGTATGGTTTTTGGTCATTTAGAGGGTTATGAATATTATGAATAGGTTATCATCTTTTAGGGGAATTGGTTACAAGTTGTTATTGGTTGTGTTCAGAGAAAAAGCTGAACCAAGATTAGATTCAAGGATTTCTTTCTGAAGGGAGAAAAGGGGATATAGTATAAAAGCGATGTCATAAAAGGTAGATTGTTAAGTTTACTTTTTTTGAGACAGGGTTTGGAGTCTGTAGCTTTGGAGTCTGTCCTGAAACTTGCTCTCTAGACCAAGCTGGCCTTGAATTCATAGCGATCTGCCTGGCTCTGCCTCCTGAGTGTTGGGATTAAAGAAATGTGCCATCACCACCTGGATTGAGTATGTGTTGATGAACAAAGAAACTGCTTTGGGCCTAATAGGGCAGAACTTAGATAGGTGGAGAAGACAGACCTGAATGCTGGGAAGAAGAAAGCAGAGTCGGGGAGAAGCCATGGATCCTCCGCCTCAGACGGACACTGGTTAGAATCTTGCCAGTAAGCCACAGCCACATAGTGATACACAGATTAATGGAGATGGTTAAACTGAGATGTAAGAGTTAGCCAATAAGAAGTTAGAGCTAATGGCCAAGCAGTGTTTTAATAAATACAGTTTTTGTGTGGTTATTTCGGGTGTAAGCTAGCTGGTGGCTGGGACACAAGCAGCCCCTCCATTCAACAGTTTACTTTTGAACAAACACTAGTCTCAAATATGTTACATTGGTATGGATTTTTGTATACTGAAACAAATTTAAGGTTGTTTTGTTATACTATATATATATATGTTTCTACTCTTGTTTAAGGTATTGTGCCTATGCAGCTCAATTTAAAAATGTACTGTAAACTTTTAGTCCTATAAACCTATTTAGGATAATAAAGATGAATTAATTTAATAGTTAGTCATCTATAACAATCAAATTTATACTCATGTTAGGTATGTTTTCAAGGTCAAACAGAAATATATTTTAAATAGATGGTCTTCAAACACTTCAGAGACCTACAGACTATAGCATTTAAAATGTTTTAATAACATAAGGGTTTTCATGACAGTGAAACATGTCTGCTCTTGGCAGCATCAATTTACTTCAAAAAAGGATGATGGACACTGAAGAACCTCCATATGGAGTTTGCATTTGTTTATGGCAAAGTTAGTCACTGGGCAGAGACTGCCCTTGCCTTGACTGTTGACAGAATGCTGTCCAAATCGGACAAGCAGGACACAAAAGAAGGCAACTAACAAACTTTGCCAAGACAAGGTAGGACAGTCCTTCAAACTTCCTGCCTCACAGAAAAGTCTGTCAGATATTCTAGGCCCATAGGCTGAAGATGGATGCCCCACTGTTGCAGAGGACCCTTGGGTGACTGCCCAGGCAGCCAGAATTTGTTTCTTATTTTTGGAAGTTTCTTGCTCTGCACTTCCTGTTTACTCAGATAATATTATATCCTTCTTGGGTCTCTGGTAGGGACTGAAGACTAGATAGTATATAGTTTTCCTTGTTACCAAATTAAAAACAAATGTAAGAGAAAGTTTGTAAGGTTGAGAAACATAAAAGCTTAAGCTGTTTATCTAAAAAGATGTTTTTAGAATAATATGAGTTACAATAAAAAATAGTTTAGGAAGAACTTTGGACTCACTAATACAGTATTATGCACTAATACAGCAAGATAGATAGATGAAGTCCTCTCTCTGAATGTGCCAATTGCACACAGACTAAACATTGTCAATGTACTTCTTACTTACTATTTGTTCTTATTGTATATAGTTTTACTATGTTAGCGTTAAAACCTTTTCTTACTGTACACTGTGTGAAGATTTATTGCTGTGATTGGTATAATAAAAACCTAAATGGCCAATAGCCAGGAAGAGGCTAGGCAGGAGTTTGGGGAACAGAAAAGACTCTGGGAAGAGGAGCAGAGTTGCCAGCCAGATAGAGAGGAAACAGAAGGTGCAAGATGAAAGAGAAGTAATGTCATGCGACAGAACGCAGATTAATATAAATGTGTTAAGTTATGAGAGCTAGTTGAGACAAGCCTGAGCTAAAGGGCAGGCTTTCATAATAAATAAGACATTTCTGTGTCATTATTGGGGTTGGCGGTGGAAAAGAAAGTCTGTCTGATACATGATTAATAAAAACTCAAGAGAGAGAAATTGGGATTCAACCTGGAGATTTGAAAAGCAAAGCACCCAGTCACTGGCTCTTACCTTGACCTCAGTCTGAAATGGCGATCCTACCTCCAGGAATCTCAGAATAAGACTGTGCCTGAGAGCTGTTTCTTCCCATTTTATAATCCTCTCTAGGGCTGGGATTAAAGGCGTGCACCGCTGGGATTAAAGGCATGCACCACTGGGATTAAAGGCATGCACCGCCCAGTTTCTATGGCAACCAGTGTGGCTACTGGGATTAAAGGTGTGTGTTACAGTGCCTTGTCTGTAAGGCTGACTAGCGGGGCTCTTTTTACTCTCTGATCTTCAGACAAGCTTTACTAAAATACAAATGAAATGCCACTACATCCGTCTACAGCCATGTATGTGCATGCATCAGGGAAACCCAGGGTCTGAGATCAGCCACATGATGACCCCAGCAGAGAAAAGACATCCACCTGCAGTGAGAGAGGATGGCTGGACATTTGTGTCTACTGACTACACACAGCTTTAAACAGGAGAAGGGAAAGAAAATAATTAGTTAAGTTTACAGATTCAGCTCTTTACCCCAATTCCCAACCTCTTGTCAGCTCCCTGATCACTAGGAACCAGCTCCCCATTAGCCACCGTGGCTACAAGGAGGAGGCAGGCAGCACTCCCTTTAGGTCAGGAATGGCCTCCTGCTGAGCCCACTCCCCATCATTGTCCAGAGCCCTCTTATTTGCCTGACTTAGCTCTATGCAGCTAGGAGTCAGGTTGTTAGCAACCCAAATGCTTGCAGACCATGGCCAGTAAGGCAATGATAGGAAGTGAGTCAGCACAGGACCCCAGGGAATTGTGGGGGCTGATGCAGAGTGGTTGTTGTCATGCTGGTTGTTGTTGGGTCCAGAGAGACCCAGAGAGGCCCAGAGAATAAACCCACTACTGCTGTGATCTTATTTTTAAGGTGGAGACAGAAACCCAGAGTCTGAGTTTTAATGTCACCAATGAGGTAGGAAGATCATCGCTGTGGGTTCAAGGCCAGCCTGAGCTACACAGTTCTGGGGCAGCATGACCTACAAAGTGAGACCCTGTCAGCAGCATCAAACTGGTGTGCTTCCTTGACCTCGTGCTCCGAGGCCCCTTCAGATCCTGTGCATCTGAGGAAACTCAGCCCAATGGGTGTGTAGGCCCAGCTACCAGAACCCAAGGCTGCACACTGGTGCTCAGCCCCTACCCAGCCCAGGGACCCCAAGAGGAGCCACCCCAGCACTCACCACAGATGACGGGAGTCAGGACAGCCATGCCTTTAAACTGATGTTTAGAGACAGTTCTGCTTAAGATGAGGCCTCCGAAACTGGGGACAGAATGGAGCTGACATTAGAGTGGGCCAGCCAAATGCCCACTGGCCACCTTCCCAGGCTTGGCAAACATGGCTTCCCTACACAGAACACTTGCTGCAGCCCGGCTGTCTCCTGGTGTCATGTCTCCACCTTTAGTCCAAGCCTCAGGAGGTCCTTTGGATGATGGGAACCCATTACATAATAAGAGCCTTCCCAAGGCCATGCGTATCCTAGGACCTCCTGGGTAGGCTCTGTCATGGAATGAGACACCAACCCCACCCTAACCCCCCACCCCCGCCCCCATCAAAGACCTTGCTTCCACCAGAAGCTGGAGTTTAGGAAAGGCTTTCCTAACTCTCGGACTTTGTAGAGCCTTAGAAAAGGAGATCAGTTTTTGTGAGTGGCCTTGGAACATTTTAGGGGTGAAGTGTTGTGGAATATTGTTTGAAGGTGTGCTACATTTGTTTATGCTGTGTAATATTTGTTTAATGATGCAAAGATGTGCTACATTCTTTTACGTTGCATTTGTTTAACTCTGTGAAGCTGTGATACTTTGCCTGCCTAAAACACCTGATTGGATGGCCAATAGCTAGGCAGGAGAGGGATATGAGGGGCTGCTGCCAGCTAGAGAGAATAGAAGAGGAGGGAGGAGGGCACCAGGGGTCACATAGTCTGCAAAAGAGAGTAAGAAGTAAAGAAAAATATACAGAAAAGGCAAAAGCCCAGATGCAAAATGTAGATGGGATAATTTAAGAAAAGCTGGCTAGAAATAAGTCAAACAAAGGCAGGTCATTCATAAGTAAGAATAAGTCTCTCTGTAGTTATTTAGGAGCTGGGTGGCAGGCCCCTACAGAGACCAAAGAGTAATGAATGAATGAATGAATGAATGAAACTAGAGTAAAGACAACTGAACCATAACCTCTTTTCCGTGATATCTGGATTAGAACATGACAGAGCGGACTGCAGTAGTCCCTGTCAACATCTAACAGAAAATGTGGTGGGCCCAACCCTACAGACCTCACCAGCAGCTCTCCTGGGGTGGTGACCGTAGGTGGGAACTGTTTCCCTGAAGCCAGGATGAGGGACCCTGAAGCCCATTGTGCTGGACGACTTTTGTCAACTTGACACACACCTAGATCTATCTGGGAAGAAGTGGTCTTAACTGAGAAAATGTCTCCATCTCTCTGGCCTGCGGACAAGGCCAAGGTTGATTTTCTTGATTGATGGCTGATGCATAGAAGGGCCCAGCCCACTGTGAGTGGTGCCATCCCTGGGCAGATGATCTTATGGTGTCTGAGCCTAGGGGATCTCTGTGAGGTCTATAGAGTTCTAGGACAGCCAGGGCTACACAGTGAAACCCTGTCTCAAAAAACAAACAAGAAAGAAAAAGATAGAAAAAAAAGAGGAGGGGAGGGGGAGGGAGGAAGAGTGGGAGGGAAAGAAAGAAGGAGGGAGGGAGAGAGAGAGAGAGAGAGAGAAACCTAAACAAACCATGGGGGTGAAGTCAGCAAACAGTTCTTCTCCATAGCCTCCTTCAGATTTTGCCTTCAGACTCCTGCTTTGAGTTCCCGCCTTGACTTCCTTTAGTGGTGGACTAGAAGCTGGAAGCTAAAATAAGCCTTTTCCTCCCAAGTTGCTTTTGGTCATGGTGTTTTATCAGAGCATAGTAACCCTAAGACACTTGCAGAGGTGTCTAACTGCAGTCAGTGTTCCACGGCACCAGGACAGGGCGTGGAGCTAGGCTGTGCCACGCTCGCTTGCTCTGCCCAGCTTAGCTCTCCCAGCGGCCGCACTCCTGTGGTTTTAAGTGGCCTCAGGAGAGTGGATGGGGCCTAAGTGAGGGGTTCAGAGAATCCAGTGTGTGAAGCTCACTTGCACTGGGGCTTAGCACAGGTAGTGGCAGGGCCATACCGGACCTGACCCCATGGCACCTGTCACCCTCACGCTGAGTGCTCCAGGGCTCTTGGGAGGGAGGAGGTTGCTGCTTCTTGACTGGATTAAGGAACACCTGTAGACTGGTGAGGCACACCTCTGGCTGTGCCACTCGGGGATATGTCCCTGGGGCTAAGCCCTGCCCTGGTCTTTCCTTGTGGTCACCATGCTGTGGACGGCTTTCCACATAGAGACTCACCTTCATGCTCTGCCCAGCAGCGTGGGGCCACTCAATCACGTGCTGAACCCCTAAACCCACACTGTCAGACAGGCATTTCTGTCAGTAACAGAAACAGCAACAGAGGGAAAGCCAGCACCAGAGGCATGAAAGTGCTGGCGTGACCAAACCTGACCACATGGTTCTGAGCTCTTTGGAACTACCATGAGGAAGGAAGTTGGGGAAATTTGGAGAAGTGGGCTAGGGCAGCCTGGAACGTTCTAGGTGGAATCAGTGGAAGACCAGAGTGGATAGTGAAGGTCTGGCTCCTGTGAGGCTCTGGACAAGAACGAGAGCTCTACTGGGAATTCAGTTGGGAACAATTCACGGTATATACTGGCAAGGAATTTCACAACAATATTTTTGTATGGTTAGGGGTGACTCACAAGGCCCACTCCTAGCTGAGTAGTCACAGGCCAACAATGGCTGTTGGGGGACAGAAAGTCAGTTTTCTTCCAGGCTGGGATCCCTGGTAGGCTGCCCATGCTACAGTGGATCCCCACACCCACTTCAAGTAGGTAGCAGTAACTAGATTTAGTAGGTTATATAGAGATGGATGTCTCATCCATCCATCCATCCATCCATCCATCCACCCACCCACCCACCCATCTATCCATCCACCCACCCACCCACCCACCCATCTATCCATCCACCCACCCACCCACACATCCATCCACCCAACCATCAATCCACCCACCCACCTAGTTATCCATCCATCTACCTAGTTATCCATCCATCCATCCATCCATCCATCCATCCATCCACTCACCTAGTTATCCATCCATCTACCTAGTTATCCATCTATCCACCCAACCATCCATCCACCCACCCACCTAGTTATCTATTCATCTACCTAGTTATCCATCTATCCACCCAACCATCCATCCATCTATCCACCTAGTTATTCATCCATCTACCTAGTTATCCATCTATCCATCCATCCACCCACCCACCTAGTTATCCATCAACCCATCTATGGAGGACAGGGATGGAAGAGACTCCTAAAGGAGTTAGAAGTGGAAGACTGAGAGGTGAATTTGAGAAAAATAAAGGTATTCATGTACAAAGGGGGAAAGTAGAATTGTGCTTATTTTATGCCCTGAAAGTGTGGGGCCAGATATAAATAACTTATTTGGTGGCGATGCGAAGGCATGGCGCAGCACTCAGGCTGTGGTGCAGTAATTCATGCTACCTTTAGTTGGATTTAAAGTAGAAATGGAAGCAGAAAGCAGATTAGAAGGACCCGGGAGGACACCTGCAGCTCCAGAAAAGCTGCCAACGGAGGATGTGGCTGTCAAAGAGATTAGTGACAGTCAAGAGAAGCCAAACACTTTCAACTGGCCACACCCTACCCATCCCAGGCCCCAAGATGTTCAATTATAAAATCATTTGAATAGCAGTTCCTTGAGAAGACCTCAGGGGCTTATGCAGGCCCAGCCAGGGAAGTGTGAGCTGAGCCACCCAGGTGCCCAGAGGCTGCTGGACACCTGGTCCAAAGGACACTGCTTGAGCTAGTGGCAGACTTTGGTGTGGAACACATGGTACTGGCTTGCAAGCATGTAGCATGAAGTGTAGGAGGCTCTGTGGGCAGGTGACAGGAAGACCACAGAGGCTGGACTTCCCACGCCCACTAAAGCTGGTATCATGGCACTGCGGGTCCCAGATGCCAGACATGCGGCTACAGATTTAGTGTTTGCCTTGCTGTGCTGTGGTCTTACTTTGGCTCCTTACCACCTTCTGCAGTGGAAATGATTTCTCTGTGCCACTGTGTGTTGGAAGCAACACAGAAGACCCTGAGCTTAGACTGCTGCTTGATGTGGGAACTGTTAGCACAATGGGGAGGCTTCAAAAGTTAAACTGCACACATTTGTTACAGAATTTCTGTCACCAGTCTGCTAGCCAGTAGAAGGCAGCGTTTTGATCCAAGAAGCATGGTTTTCATTGGGAATGGACTTGACTCAAAGAAAAGGAGGGGTGAAGGGATGTGTGGCCTTTTTGGACCTGGAATGAGCAGCAGGCGCAGCAGCTGGTGACTCATTTCGGATTCCCCATTCTTTCTGGTGATATTGCACAGATTTTGCATTATAATAAACAGTCAAGTATCCTTTGACCCCTCTATCACACATTCTGCAATGTAAGGCAGAGGTGAACTTTTGGGAGGGACAGTGGGATATTATGGTTTGAAGTGATTTGTCTGTTTATAAACTTTACAAGGGGTAGATTGTCATAGCTGGTTTTTTTTTTGGGGGGGGGGGTCTCACTATGTAGCCTTGACCAGCCTTGAACTCAATATGTAGACCAGGCTTGGCCTCAGACTCACAGGGATCTACCTGCCTGTGCCTCCAGAGTTCCAGGATTGAAGGTGTGTGGTACCTTGCCTGGTCTATGATGGTTAATCTTGACTGTTGGCTTGAACAGATGAGAATCCCTAGGTGATGAGTACTGCATGAGTCTGTCAGGCATTCCAGAGACATAGCATGATGGATCATCAGAGCTTGGTGGGTGGATGGTGCAGGAGAATTGTCTGTATTCTGTCAATCATGTTTTAAATAAATGCTGATGGCCAGGCAGGAAATATAGGCAGGAAAACCAGACAGGAAGTAGAAATGATGTAATGAGAACAGGAGAATTCTGGGAAGAAGAAAGTTGATTCCTCCCACTCCTGACCAGACCACCGAAGCAGCAGGATATGATCTGCCCCACTGAAAAAGGTACTGAGCCACATGGCTAACATAGATCAGAAAAATGGGTTAATCAAGATGTGAGAGTTAGCCAGTGAGAGGCTAGAGCTAATGGGCCAATCAGCTTATAATTTATGGAGACCTATGTGTGATTTTCTTTGGAGCCTGCAGGCTGTGGGGTACTGGGAGGGACAGAAACTCCCAACAAACAGGACCCTCCATGTTACAGATGGATTAATCCTTTGATGGATTAGTAATCTTCTGGCATTGTTGGGAGGTGGTGAAAGGCAGGAGGCGGAGCCTAGCTAGAGTCCCTAGGCCAGGCCTCTTCCTGTATCCTGGTCACTTCTGAGGAGAACAGCACTTCTCCATGATAGGCTCCCCGGGGCCACAAAAGCATGATCTGGCCAAATGATCTGAACCCTCTGAAACAGTGAGCAAAATCAACACCCCCCCCCCGAAGTCCTTTCCTTCAGCCATTCCCCTCACAGAACAGAGGAGTCACTGTTCCATGCTGCTCACCTGCTGATGACCATAGCCAGGATAATGGGGAACCACCCATACTTCAGGATCTTCATGATGGGTGGGTTCTGCTTGGCGATGAAGATCCACAGAGGGGTGAGAGCCATAAAGCCGACACAGATCAGTGGCGTAAGATACCATGTGTCTGAGGGAAAGCAGACATACATAGCTCATGTGGCCAAGGCTGGCACACAGAAGCTGGTTGGGGTGTGGCTTTTCACAGTCTAGAGGTGAAGTCTGGAACCGAGGTGTTTGCCATTTAGAAAGGCTGTCCTACCACGCTTGGCAGAGAGTAGCTGTTAAGCAACCGGGAAAGCTCTTCTCTGCCCTGCCATGACCCTTCACTTCTCTGCTGTCCTGGCAACCATCAAGAACCTTGATCAGGCTTCCCCTACCCAGTGTTACAATACATACCACTAGGACAGGGTCCGGGCAGGTGTCAGCCTTGCACGTGTATGACAGTTTTCTACTGTCCTGCTTGGAGGCACCAACATAACCCAGAAGAGCAAAGAGACCGCTACCAGGGCACATAGTCGCAGCGCAGAATCAGGAGGAAGCCTTCTCCTGACTGAGTCATTCCGTATTATTGTGGCGTATGGATACGGCTGGCCTGGTTGCTACTCATACCCCAGACTCAGCTCCAGCTATAAGGTCAGGATGCTGTCCACCCAGGACCAGCGCCCCCTCAAAGAGCCACTCGCCTCTGCTACTTCCAGCCTCATTTTCTGACTTGTCACATTTGCATAGAACATCAGCTTGCTCTAGCATTGCCGTTTCATCCTGCTCTAGCATCGTCTTTTCATCCTGCTCTAGCATCGCCATTTCATCCTGCTCTAGCATCGTCTTTTCATCCTGCTCTAGCATCGTCTTTTCATCCTGCTCTAGCATCGTCTTTTCATCCTGCTCTAGCATCGCCTTTCATCCTGCTCTAGCATCTCCTTTTCATCCTGCTCTAGCATCATCTTTCCATCCTGCTAGAGCATACTCTTTTCATCCTGTTCCTACTCTCCAGAGCAGACTCAACGCTAGGTGGCCATGCATGGATGCACGGATGCGTGGTCTGTGTTCCACTCTCCTTCTCTGGGTGGCGTTGTTGGGAACACCCTCTCCTCATTCTCCACAGCCCACAACTGTGGTCCCTTTGTCTACCACAGGTGCTCCACGTTAGCTATAAACAAAGTGCTTCATGGTAAACATGGCTAGCTTCTGTACCATCCCCAGAGCTGGAAGGCAGGTCACTAACACTCAGGACACAGTAGCCTGGGGAACTGTCTCCTTACAAGGACACTTGGGAGGGCAGTCATGTCTTCCATAACTTCTGACAGGAGCCATCCAGCTCCCACCGCACATCCATGCCCCTTCCTCAGGGCTCCTGGCAGTTGTGAGCTAGCTCTCCCCAGTCAGTGAAGACCTGACTCCTGGGGCCAGGCCCACGCTTCCCTGAGAGGGGAAGGGGTGGTGCTCTTATTTGCTTTGCAAAACCAATACCCATACCCGTAACTAAGTTCCATGCAAATCTTGTTTGAAACTCAGTGCGGCCTGAAAGTACACAACTAGGTCATCTTATCTGATTCCGAGGCTCCTCACTGTCACCTAACAGAACTCAGTCCAGACTGGATGGAGGTGTCCCGAGTGTACAGTGAAGGTCGCACTGAGCGGTTCTATCTGCATCCAGTGATTATTCCTCAGCCTCCTGAATCCTTCTTCCCACAGGGCATTGAGCTGTGCCAGACATTTCCTCCAGCGACTGACACCACGTGCTCACCACCACTGACAGCATCCTCAAGGACAGACCAGCTGCTCATCTCACTCCATACTCAGTTTCCCCAGCCATCCTGGACATGCCAAGTGACTCCAGGTACCCGCCCCCCACTCCCCCACCCCAGGTACCCGCCTCCCACTCCCCCACCCCAGGTACCCGCCTCCCACTCCCCCACCCCAGGTACCCGCCTCCCACTCCCCCACCCCAGGTACCCGCCCCCCACTCCCCCACCCCAGGTACCCGCCTCCCACTCCCCCACCCCAGGTACCCGCCTCCCACTCCCCCACCCCAGGTACCCGCCTCCCACTCCCCCACCCCAGGTACCCGCCCCCCAATCCCCCACCCCAGGTACCCGCCCCCACTCCCCCACCCCAGGTACCCGCCTCCCACTCCCCCACCCCAGGTACCCGCCCCCCAATCCCCCACCCCAGGTACCCACCCCCCACTCCCCCACCCCAGGTACCCGCCTCCCACTCCCCCACCCCAGGTACCCGCCTCCCAATCCCTCACCCCAGGTACCCACCTCCCACTCCCCCACCCTGCGGGCTTGGGCTCCACAGCACCCTGGCTCCTTTCTTTGGGGATGATGCCCCAGTTCCCACCCAGGCTGGGGTGATCTGCGTAGGTTCCTCCTTGGTGCCTTCCCTACCTTTGTGCCTGTAGAAGAAGCTGCTTATCAGCGCCAGGATGGAGAGTGTGATGAGGTCTCCCAGGCTGGCTGCAATGGGTGTGGCGATGTTATCAGGGTTGACCCCGAGCCTCCGGGCACCAACCACTATGCAGATCATTAGAATTCCTGCAGCAAAAGGAGGGAAGGCCCAGGGAGCAGTTGGTGGTGAGATGGGTTAGGCCCCCCCCCCCCCCCCGGAAGGGTCAAGCAGGTGGTCAGAAACTCAATAGTTATATCTTTCAACATATGGATGCTCAGCAGGCTGCCCACCTCCCTGAGTTTCTGTCACTGGCTGGGACCTGGAAACCCTGAAGATGCACCAGAGCAGGCAGGCAGCTCCTGGCCTCGCAAACCACCTGGAACTACAGCCACACAGTACTTAGAGCCTCCGCTGCATGGAGGGCTGCTCCAAGGATGCTCTAAGCAACAGGAGCCTCAGGGGCAGAGGACCTAGCCTCCAGTACCTGCTGGGTCCTCTGAGCCACTCATGTGGAGGATGGGAAGGGAGGGCAGATGGCTATGCAGTGGAGGGTTCAGACAGATATCAGAGTTATCCTGGGGTCCCTTATCTCGGCCCAGCTGTGCTGTCCCTGGGCACGGGTGGAACATGTGACTCTGAAATGCAGACAGCGATGGGCTTCACGGCTTACCTGGGAGATGAGAGAGCCCTTTCCAGGGTCTCAGCCCCGGGACCCTCTGTTCTCTCTGAGGGCACCTGCCCTATAGTCTTGCAAGCTCCATTATTACTAGCAGGGCTTAGCCTACTTCACAGGATTTCCCCCATCCCCTACCCCCACCCCCAGTTCTTCAAAACATTCTGTATCTTGGTTGTTAGAATTTAATACTACTTAGAATCCTGTGACCCTAAAAATAATGACAGCAAGGCCCTGGGCTCGGTCCCTAGCACCACAAAATGAACGGAATTAAAAATAAAAAGTGACTACATTCATTCTCAAGGCTGTTCTAATGCCGCCACCACCTGCCACATTGTGGCAATGTGTGATCAGACCAGAGCCTTCCAGGTGGGCCTGAAGTTACACAGCCGAGCCAATAGGTGGCGCTGGTACCACTGAGGCCCTGTGAAGGATACTACTGCTTTGGGAATGCTTATTAAAAACCATTATGCACGCTTGTAATCCTGGGAAGCTGAGGTAGGTGGCTTGTTACAATTGTGAGCCAATTTGCATGTGGCTCTGTAGTCACACTCTTGACACAAACTAGATGAAGATAGCTGCCATGCTCAGGTTTCTGACCTCAGCAAGGAATGATAAACTGAAGTCTGTCAAGACTGAAGGGACAACAGAGCTCCCTCAGGCATGCACACCCTCTCAGCACACATACATACACATGCACACACAAACATACACTCACACACATATACACACACATGCATATCTTGGACAACAGACCTGCCTCAGGCATGTATATACTCTCTGCACATACATACACACACATGCATACATGCGCTCACACACATATGCACACATACACACGCACAAGCACACATTGGACAGCAGCACTCCCTCAGGCATGTACTCTCTGCACACGTGTACACATGCGTACACACACACACACCTTTGAGAGGACACAGGGCAGACTGACGACCTAGCAAGCTCTTCCCACCCACTTCCAGACCCCTGAAGTTCCACACCAGTGCCACAGCAGCCGCATGGTTCACCTCTCTGGGAACCTTAACAGAACAGCAGAGAAGCAGGGCTCGGTTTGGGGATACATGGGGCATGGCTCACCTAGGGCCAAGGCGGCAAGGAAGGCAGTGATGATGCTGCTCGTGCACATCAATGCCACCTTAGCCCAATTCAACTCCTCTCGGGACACCACACCAAGGAGCAGAGAGGCCAGTGCAGCCAGGAGCCCCACGACAGTGGCCTGCACCTGCCGAGACAAAAATCAGACCCATGAGAAGGGTCCCTGACCACTGCCACCCTCTCTGATCTTCTGACTCTTGGTCACTTCAAGGACCAAATGAGGCCCTCATTACTACCTTATACCCTTTACCCTGGACCACGCTGGCATTCAGCACTTCCTCCTCCTCAGCACTTCCCGCCAAGGCGACTCCATGGAGAGCCGCCCTGTCTACCTTTGTCCCATGTGGATGCCACCTGCAAGTGGAGAACAAGGTCTTAGAGGGACACCTGCCTCTGGCTCAGAGCTCTGTGCTCAACTGGCCCAGGTGTATACTCAGACAGTAGTCGCTGACTGGTCTCTCTCTCCTATGATAGCCTCAGGCCCACAGCAATAGCACATATGCCTGCCTCACACCCACACTGTCCTGTCCCCAGCTCACGTTCTCATTACAGCGACTTCTCTGCCTCTGAAGCATGAGGCTCTGGGCACTAAGTCCCTCACCACCTACAGTCCAGGTCTGAACCAGCATCAGGACCCCTAATTCAGAATGTCTGTATGGAATAGTGCCGGTGACCAAAGGATGAAGGAGCACAGGCAGAGCCCTGTAACGTCTATGGACAAGAGAAGCGGGTGTGTGTGGGAGGTGAAGTTCCGGGTATTGCTCTTCAGGAGCTGTCCACTTTATATTCTCACTTTTCTGTAAGAGGGTCTGGGGCACGTGGAGGAGAGAGAACACCCGCAGGAGTCAGTTCTCTCCTCCCACATTTGGGCCCAAATCAGATCCCCAGGTTTGGCTTCGGGTACCTTTACCTGCTCAGTCATCTCATGGACCCAGACTTGAGGTTTGCGTTTATTCATTTTGTGTGTAACAGGTGAGGGGCACACATGCATATGTGGAGGTCAGAGACAATTTGTAGGAGTTGGTTCTTTCCTTCACCGTATGGGTCCCAGGGACTGAACTCAGGTCATTGAGCTGGACAGCAAGTGCCCCTACCAACTGGGCCATCTTGATGGAGGAAGGTCATTGGTTAAAAAAATAAAGAAACTGCCTTGGCCCATTTTATTGGTTAGAACATAGGTGGGTGGAGTAAACAGAACAGAATGCTGGGAGGAAGAGGAAGTGAGCTCAGAGATGCCATGCTCCCCTCTCCCGGGCATATGCGATAGCTCTGCTCTCTGAGGCAGACGCCATGAAGCAAGCTGCCAGGTCAGACATGCTGAATCTTTCCCGGTAAGACTGATGCTACACAGATTATTAGAGATGGGTTGATCGGGATATGAGAATTAGCCTGTAAGGGCTAGAGTTAATGGGCCAAGCAGTGTTTAAAATAATACAATGTGTGTGTTGTTATTTCGGGGCATAAGCTAGCAGGCAGCCGGGGTGCTGGGGACGCAGCCCTGTTGCTCCTATTACAACACCATCTTGTGACCCCCACCCCTTAATTTTTGAGTCATGGACCTGGGGCCATTTTTAACATAAAGCTGGCTGGCCAGCAAGCCCCAGGGATCTTCCTGTCTCTGCCTCCCCGCCTCAGAGAGACACCATGCTCCCCGCTCCCGGGAAGATGCACGTGATGAAGCTCCGACCCAGGATGGATGTAGGCTAGAATCTTCCTGGTAAGACCGGTGCTCACAGATTATTAGAGATGGGATGATCGGGATATCAGAATTAGCCAGTAAGGGCTAGAGCTAAAGGACCAAGCAGTGTTTAAATGAAACAATTTGTGTGTTGTTATTTTGGGCCATAAGCTAGCAGGCGGCTGGGGTGTTGGGGACGCAGCCCTGCCGCCGCTCTTATTACTACACCTCCCCAGGTCTGGGACTTCAAGAGCACAGCACCACATCTAGCTGTGTATGCCAATTCTGGAGACCCAACTCAGGTCCGATGCTTGTGCAGTGAGTACAACAAGAATCCCAAGTTAAACAATGTCATCCCAACCAGAGCCCCCATTACCAATGTCATCCCAACCAGAGCCCCTATAACCAATGTCATCCCAACCAGAGTCCCCTATAACCAATGTCATCACAAACCAGAGCCCCTATAACCAATGTCATCCCAACCAAAGCCCCCATTACCAATGTCATCGCAACCAGAGCCCCCATAACCAATGTCATCACAACCAGAGCCCCCATAACCAATGTCATCACAACCAGAGCCCCCATAACCAATGTCATCCCGCACTAGATTCTTACGGTGCCTGGTGATTTGCTCAAAAGGCCACAGAGATGAGTAAGCACATGTGCAGAGCCAAGACAGTTAGCGGAAGGAGGTCTGGGGGAATCACTGGTGTATGTCAGAGACATTTTAAGTATCAATTGAAACGTGCTATAAAGCTGGAGAGACAAAAGCAATACAGCACTGCCATAAAGAGACATATGGAGCCACAAGACAGAAGGGAGCCCAGAAGTGAGCATAGGAAACTGCTCTGTTAAACGAGGCTAGCAGAGAGGGGATGAGGAGGGACATCCTGGATATATGACCTCAGCAGATGAATATTAAATAGCTTGGGCAAGGGAGATAAAGTGATGATGCCCAGGAGAAGGGTGGACTCCCCCACCCTGCTTCACACCCTTAAACAATAAACCCAAAGGCATGAAATAAAAGGATATATGACAGTCTAAGAGTTTTACAGCCTGGCATGGTTTGTACATGCCAGTTCCCACAATTATAACCATGGCAGAAGGATTAAGACATCAAAGTTGGCTGAGCTATTATACTCGGAGACCTAGCAAAAACAAAATAAATGTTTAAAAATATTTCTGACCAGCAAAGGCCTCCTTTTAAAGATACAACATAAAATCAATAAAGAAAAACACAAAGCCAAACATGGTTACACACACCTACAATACCCGCTACTCTGGAAGCTGAGGTAAGGTCACAGGCCAAGGCCTGCCTGGGCCACAGCGTGCATTCAAAGCCAGCCCGGGCAACTTAGCAAGCCCTGGTCTCAAACCATCAAGCAAATAAACAAAAGCAGGGATATAGCTGGGTAATGGAGCTTTCACCAAGATGCATGTGGTTCAAATGTCAGTACAAAAAAAAAAGCATCTATATATAATGTATTATATATGCAATTTATATGGGTTCCTATATGATAGACACCAGGGCATCATGGAGAAAATGACTGACCCCCTTAGTTTTCATGAAGAGTCTCAGTAGATTATGACACAAGCATGGAGGATATGGCCCAGCACCTGGTACTGCTCACATACAGGTGGTGAACGGTGACTTCCCTGGTGACCTGTTCTTTATCCTTCAGGCCTTGGGCTGTTAGCTTGAATTCAGAACGTCTTCAGAGGCCCATGCTTTAAGACAGCTATAGGAATCTGTGTGGACCATGAAGAGGCAGTTTCCTGGGTGATCTTAGGTGGCTGGAAGAGTGCCCTCAAGAGACTGTGGGACCCCAGCCCCTCCATCCTAGTTAGGTTCGGGATATCCTGAGCTAGCATGGGCCCCACAGCAACAGGAGGCTAGGAATCAGTGAGCCACGGCCAGCCTTCCCTCCACGCAAGTGGGCTGTCTCAGGCACTCCATCACAGTGATGGAAAACACATTCATACACCAGGTAAGACTGCCACGGAAAAGGCAGCCACAGGTGGAACATACTGACAAGTACATAGAAGTTGATTCTCATTCACTTCTGGTGGTAGAAACCGGGACGGGAGTTGGGGGTGCGTTGGGAACGTAGCATCTTTTCCAGAGAAGCGTTTCATGTGTGAACAGTTGGGGTGACAGTAGGATAGACAGGAGTGGCCGGGGTTCGTTCTCACGCTGCTCGAGCCAGGCTGCTCGGCAAGTCTAAGTCATCACAGGCTGAGAGTCACAGAAAGGAACTCCACGTCCATGAGCCAGAGTTCTCCGTGGGTGTGTACATACAGATGGGGAGCAGGGCGGTTCTGAAGGGGTACCTTCCATGCTGGTGAGGTAATGGAGCAGCCAGTGATACAGCCACCCACATGCCACTGCGGTACCAGTTACTCAACAGCCAACAGCCTGATTATTTTGTGGGATTTTTGCTTTTTCCCAGAGGGGGTAAAAATCTAAGCTTAAAACTCTTTAGAAGGTCACATGGTTCAGTCACAGAGTGCTGATCCAGTTTGTGTTGAGACTCTGGGTTCTAGTTCCAGTTCAGACAGACAGACAGACAGTCAGTAAGCCTTACTATAAAGGAGAATGTGGCCATGCTAGTATCACTCAGGAAATAAAGCAAAGACTAGGGAGAACTGAGGCTATAGTTGCTGGGACAGCAAGTGAGGGGCTGGCTGCTCAGTGGCGCCCCCAGTCTCACTGGGGAGTCCCCACACTCCATGAGAAATTACACAATTCCACCCTGAGTGGCTGAAGAGATGATTGAGAGCAGTTAAGAGCACTTGCACTCTTTCAGAGGACCGAGGTTCAATTCCTGCAACCCTCGTGGTGTTCACAACCGTCTGTAAAATCCAGTCCCAGGGGATCCGATGCCCTCTTCTGGCCTCTCTGGGTACCAGGCATGCGAATAGGACACAGACATCCATGCAGACAAAATACCAATATACATAAAATTAAAAACTAAAAAAAAAATAATGTTGAGAATAAATGACTGTTTAGTGCTCAGCCCTGTCCAAGACACCGACATCAGCCTCCTCAAGGCTCAGGGAACATCACAGAAGAGGTGGCATAAAGGACATCAGACCAGAAGGACGGAACAAGTGCTGTGCACTGCCACCTTCTGGGCACGACCTGACCATCACTCTCAGGAACCTAGGTGACAAGATCCAGCCGACAGGATCAGCCAGCACTAACTGGGTTACCACAAAAAGTGGGGAGGGCATGAGAATGGGAAGGGCTGTGTGGGTGTTGTTCAGGAAGGCGTGGGTGGAATAAGTGGATATGCGCAAGGTACACTGAACACAGAGAAAGTGTCAGATAATTCTGAAAAGTAATTTAAAACTTCACCCTTGGTTTCACATTTAAATGACCAGAACATGTTGAAGTTTTTTTAAAAGTCAAGCTTTGAAATTTACCCGGTGACTTGTGACTCAAAGTTAGGCCCTTTTAAAATGGAGGAAGTAAAATCATAAGTAAGCTGCATTTGAGGCAGCATGCACTGCTGTGGGATATTTGTACACTGTATGAAGGTGTATTGCTGTGATTGGTGTAATAAAAAGCTGAACATCCAATAGCTAGGCAGGAGGTGTAGGCGGGACTTCCAGGGAGAGAAAGGAAGAGGAGCAGGAATCTAGGTACACGGGAGATGCCAGGAGACATGAAGAGGAAACAAGAAGGTGCAAGATGGAAGAGAAGTAATGCCACACGACAGAACATAGATTAATATAAATGGGTTAGCAAGTTATAAGAGCTGGTTAGGAATAAGACTAAGCTATAGGCTGAGCTTTCATAATTAATAAGAAGTTCCATGTCATTATTTGTGAGCTGGTGGCCCAAAGAAAAATCCAGCTACAATGAAAGTCTAGCCAGGCCCAGGAAGGCTTCATAAGTCCTGAAGTGCCGCGGACTGACTCTCTTGGAGATCGAAGACCGAGGGAGAACAGGGGTGAAGGCTTAGGAGAACCCAGGATTCGGCGAATGACAGACACAACTCTAATGAGATTTGAATCTGCTGCAATTTTACTAAAATTCAAGCATCACTTTTAAGAGATTACAGAAGGAAGTTGGCAGACATAAAAGTTTCCATAGAAAAATGATTACAGATAATTAATTATTCTTAACAAGTCTTGTGGTCAGGGCCAGGTGGGCAGAGCTTTTCTTAGAAATTCGTCTCACACCACTAACTAACTGTGCTTTCTCATGGCCCTAAATCATATCTGCCCTCAAGGTAACCAAGGTAACCCAAACACCATTCTTCAGGATTTCACCCCCAGGGTTTGTTTCAATATTGAATGTCTGACTTCATGTTATCAAGAATAGCCTGCCTTTCTTTCCTATCTAAAATGCACCAGGGGTTTCTTATTCTGGCTAGCCTTTCCATAAATGGTAACTCATGCCATTCCAAGCATTTTCCTTCATAATTTGCCCATCTTCTACCAAATCTCCTATCATGAGCTCTTTCTGTTCTAGGGTATCTGTAAATTCCCCCAGAGAGCGAGCCAGAGTCTTAATCATAACATTAATGGCCTGAATCAAGGGAGGGAACTGACGCATCAGTTCCTCCGTATTCAAGGAGCCGTTAGGAATGTTTCCTGGTTCCCTGAACAGATTAAGTTTTTGTCAAGAGAAAAATAGAACAGAAGAAAAGATAGCAGGGTCAATGCAAGAAACCATCGCCAGGAACAAAGTGAACGAGGTCGTTGAGGCTAATCAGGCACCTCAACTCGAGCAGACTGCCAGGGAACCGCTGGGGGCCAAGCTCCAAGAAGCACTAGCCCCTCATTTTGAGACGGCCACTATCTTAGAGGCATTTTGTCACACAGGTGAGACAGCCGTGGATGTGGCACTGAAGCTCTCTGTGTGGAAGACACACACGCACCACGTAAGAGGGAGAAAACGGAGGGGTGGTACCTGGGGCAGCATAGACATTAGACTAGAGTGAGCGTCCAATGTGCTTTAGAACAGCAGGCATGGAGGAGAGATGTTCCAAGGACAGACAGCTGCATGCTGTAAAGGTGGCAAGAGAGAAATACTGTGGCTGGATGTGGGGCTGGTGAGGGAGGCAGGGCTCATCTACACAGAGGAACTGCAGAACCAAGAGGAGGAGGCATCTGCGGCTTAACACACAGATAGAAGTAGTTGCAACGGGCATCAGGTCTACAGGCATCAGCACGGGGGAGGAGGAGAGAAGCAGGGCTCCACTCAGAGGGAAGAGTCTTCACAGTGACAGGATCATAGTGATGGGATCACAGGGACGGGATCACAGGGACGGGATCACAGGGACAGGATCACAGGGACGAGACGTGAGACTTAGGGGAGACAGCAGAAGAGGGCAGCTTGGTTTCCAACCTGGTCAGGAGGGAAGGACCAGGCCTCACTGGGAATGGCCAAATGGTAGTTAACTTTTCATCAGCTGTAACAAACACCTCGAGACAATCAACTTAGAAAGAGAGGAGGTTTGCTTTGGCTCACAGTCTTAGAGAGATCAGTCTATGGCATGCTCTGGGTCTGTGGCGAGGCAGCATCACGGAGGATGCTAAGCAGTTAGTTCCCCTCAGAGCCAGGAAGCAAAGCAGAGCAAGTTGGGGCCGGGTTAGTGTTTATGTTAACTTGACACCAGCTAAAGTCAAATGGGAAAGAAAACAGTGTTGGGATGAATAAGAACGGCCTCACAGGCTCAGTCACCAGGAAATGTAACTCTTTGGTAGGATTAGGATGATCAGGAGGTGTGGCCTTGTTGGCAGAAGTGTGTCACTGTGGGTGGTGGGCCCACGCCAGGCCCAGTTTTTTCTCTCTCTACCCAAGGATCACAATGTGGTCCTCAGCTACTTCTCCAGGACAGTGTCTTCCTGCGTGCCCTACTCCCTGCCATTATAAGAATGGACTAAGTCTCTAGAGCTGCCTTGGTTGTGGTGACTTGTCACAGCAATACAACAGGACGAAGACAGGACCCTCAGCTGAGAAAAGGCCTCCTCTATCAGAGGAGCCTATAGCAAGCCTGTGGGGGCATTTTCTTCATTAATGATTGAGGTGGGAGAGCCCAGCCCATTGTGGGTGGTGCCACCCTGGGAAGGTGGATCCTGGGCTGTATAAGAAATCAGGCTGGGCAAACCACTAAGTAGCGCTCTTCCATGATCTCTGCTTCAGTTCCTGCCTCCAGGTTCCTGCCCCGAATTCATGTCCTGATTCCCTCAGTGATGGTCTATAATCTGTAGGGTGAACTAAACCTTTCTTCCTCACTTTTCATCATAGTCTTTCTCACAGCAACAGAAACCTAAGACAGAAGGGGACACAGGCAGCATGCTTCCCCCGCAGTGGGCCAGGCTGGTGTCCAGCAGAGCCAAGTGCAAAGGGGGGATGATGAAGCCAAGTCTAACTTGCCATTTAGGGGATGCCTCTGGGAGAGGCAGGGTTCTGAACTGAATGACAGGAAGAACAGGTGTCACTAATGGACAAGGACACATGGCCCTGGCCAGGGCTGCCCAGCTGACAGCCTGACCTCAGTCCATATTCCTTGTGCTACCAGGGGCTGCCCACCAAGAAGCTCAGAGACCCTGGACCACAATCCCTACAGAGCCAGCTGCATGTCCAGCCTTCCTTCTTGCCTGAGCCTGACTTGTCCTCATGTGCTCCTGCCTTGGGTACCCTGGCTTCAGCTTACTGTGACAAGGGCCTAGATAGAACTGAGCCCATAGAGGGCCTGGTGTAGGAGGAGGCACGGTATGAAAGGAGCATGAGGACCTCTTGCAGGCTGAGACAGGACAGGTTAAGTGGCAAGAGCAGGGCTAAGGGGGGAAATTCCAGGTGGGAAGGCACTTCAGGTTCCAGAAAGATTGAGGTCTCTGGAAGAAAGTGAACTTGGGGTGTGTCCATTCCAGAAACACCAGTGACCCGGGCAAACAGGGTGTTTGTTTACGTATGGGAAGAAGGCCACTCGCAAATGTAGGGCGTGGCAAATGCTGAGTACATCAGATCCCCAAGGATCTGGCTTAGATGGCAGAGAGTAGGGAAGCTGCAGGGACCACAGACCTGACGGCATCTCCAGGCAGGTATGGTGGCTCCCTGTGACAATCTTCCCTACACCACAGATATGGTCTGGTGGACGGATGCGTGGACACACAGACACTCATCCTCCAAGTCCACCAGAGTACAGGGGCAAGGCTCACATGGCCTCCCTCTTCCTGCCCAGAGAGGCTGCGGACCCACAGGGGAAAGGGAAGGTAAGGCGTTGATGGATGCTCCAACACTCACCTGAACCACAGCGAGGTTGCTGCTGATAACTTTGTACCTCTCCTGGCGGTCATCAATTTGTCCGGTGTTGGCCTACCACACAGAGATAAAGGTAGCGTCAGTCTGGCCGGGCTGGAGAAGCCAGTCCTTCCAGGCATAGCCAGCCTCTCTCTCAGGAAACAAATCAGAACTCAGAACAGATTATGCCACTCAGCTTCGTAGACAGTGACCCACCCCCACTTAAGATTTGTTTTCTTTTTAATTGTGTATATATATATATATGTGTGTGTGTGTGAGCAGGTGCACATGTGAGTTCAGCTTCCCGAGGAGTAAGAAGAGGGTCCAGAGCCCCAGTTGTGAGCTGCCCAGTCTGGGTGCTGGGAACCAGACCTGGATCCTCTGCAAGAACGAAGAGCTCTCTTAACGCTGAGTCGGCTCTCCTGCCACATGCACACTCCACCTTTTATGAACAGACCTGGACTTTTTTCTTCCCCAGGTTTTATTTTAATTTTCCGTGTATGGCTGTTTTGCCTGTGTTATGTCTGTGTCCCATGTATGTGTAGCGCCTCTGAAGGCCAGAAGAGGGTGTCTGATTCCCTAGGACTTGAATACAAATGGTTATGAGTTTCCCTGTGGGTGTCAGGAACCAAACCCAGGTCCTCTGGAAGAACACTGAGCCATCTCTTCAGCTCCTCTGGCCTCTTTAGTGGAGAAACAGCACTATAAATATAGTTAGAGATGCTGGCATCCACAGTGAACAGTGGACACTGAGGCCTTCATCCCTGGTCCTTCATCAGCTTTGGGACTCTTAGGCCCTTGAACACAATATATTTCCTCTGGCTACTGCCCTTTTCACATGCAGGATGTCAAATGGCCATTGGAGAAAAAAAGGGGAAACCTCTTATATTAACAAGAGAGAAAGAAAACCATCCACCTGCCATGCCTGGGTGCCTGGGACAGGCAAGAAGAGCTGGCCGAGGCAGGGCCTGTGTTGGCTACAGAGCCAAGGGTAGACAGCCATGACAGAAGACAGCAAGGGCCTGAAGAATGGAGGTGGTTGATGGGCAGCTAAAAACCTTTCTTTGTTTTCTCCCCCAGAATCCTTCCCTGAACCTGTACTGCCTACTGAAGCTTCGTGTGTATGTTCCAGGGAGTGTGGCCTCGGGTCCAGGCAGCAGCATGCAGAATCCAGGACACCCAAAGTCAACTGGCACCGAGGATGAGGGGAAGTGAAGGCACCAGGGCATTGTGTTGGTCCCTCACCAGCTCAGGGTAGCCATGGAAAACAGAAAACAGTACAAAGAACAGGGAGGAGAGACCGGGACAGCCTGTGAGAGACACCAAAGCCGAACAACACCCATGTGGATGCAGACTGCCGAGAGACCAAAAGAAGGAATATCCTGTCCCCAAAGCGCAGACGACCCGAGACAGCCACCTGCCACTTACAGACGTTGAGAGTCGAGACGCCAGTGTCATCTCCAGGTTTCCCTTCAGACCCACCAGGGGCGGCACCAACGTCAGCAGGTCTTTAACCTCCTGGAATACTGGCCAGTGCTGGAAGGGAGAGAACAAGGACATGAGGCCAAACCGCTGGCTCAGCTCCGCCGCTGTCCACAGAAAACCCCAGGCAATGACCTTGCACTGCTGCAAATCAACCCGTGAGGCCAATCGGGGTCCTAAACGCTTTCACTCAAGTTTTGGTTTTTGGAGACAGGGTCTCTCTACATAGCCCTAGGTATCCTGGAACTCACTGTGTAGACTAGGCTGGCTTTGAATTCACAGAGATGTACCTGCCTTTGCCTCTGCCTCCCTGGTGCTGGGATTAAAGGTGTGTGCCACCAAATACCCAGCCTAAATGGTTTTAAATGAAACACCAAACAAAACATTTTAAATACCATTAATCAAATCAGCAGCGGTGGTCTCCAGCAAGTTCCTCCTGCCTTCCACCCTCCGAGGCCAGGAAAGTAGTGGGGCGAGAGTGGGGGCCAGAGGCCCAGCCGGGCCCAGCCTGAAAACGAGCTATTTACTGTACCATGGGATTCGGCGTGCAACAACAGTTTGGTAGAAACTGGGATGTGTCACCAATTCAGAGTTACTTCTTTTCATTTGGGAGGCCTGGAGACACTCTGCAAAACTAGCTGGTGGCTACTCGGTCAGGATCTCTCAGTCACTACCCAGAACCCTCCTGGATCCTGAGCTTTCCAAAACAGAAAGGTCCATTTGATGGAGGCCCCACATCTCCTTCAAATGTAAGAACAACACAAACTGAAAAGGCAGAATTGCTGGGATGTTTCAAGAAAGCTGGGAAAGGGGGGAGGTACTTGTGGTGATGAAAACCACCCCCAAATACCCACTGACCTGACTGAAGTATGACCTCCATGGAATAAGGTCTTAAGGTTGCAGGGCTCTAGGTCTAGGCCTCATTTCCCCAGGGAACAACAGCTAACAGTGCACAAACACATTACCTCTGGGAGAGCGGGAGTCATCCCCAGGCAGCAGTACTCTTGGGGGTGTGGAGAGAAAGGACCGGTCGGAGGTTCTACATGCCAGTCTTATCCCTGTGTCTCTTGACTGCATAGGAGCAAAATGTGGTCCCCGCATGCATAGCTTTTTAGTACCAAGTCTGAACATTTTACTGTGTTCATAACTTTAATTCCCTCTAGAAAATGTTTTTGCATTTATCAAATTGACCCATTTGTTTGGATCTTCTATAATAATGACATTAGCCCTTTAAGAAATACAAGCTTTCTCCTGCTCTAAGATAAAGGACTACGTTGGAGACAGAGGCCCACCTGCAGGGGCCCTCCTTATCAGTCGGGCTACTGCCTCCCGCTTTGCTGGAGCAGGGGCCTCAGGCCTGTGAGCAGCCATCTATCAGCCCTGTGCACCCCTGGGGCACATACCACACACAGCACCGCACAGTACTCCCACCCCCCAGGGTTGCCTGTCACACCCGGTCCTTTCCATGCTCTCTGCTCCAGCCCTCCCCCACCACCCTCCTCTGCCTCCTCCTCCCTCCTCTGCCTCCCCCTCATCCACCCTCCTCTGCCTCCCCTTCATCCACCCTCCTCTGCCTCCCCCTCATCCACCCTCCTCTGCTTCCTCCTCCCTCCTCTGCCTCCCCCTCATCCACCCTCCTCTGTCTTCCCCACGGTCTGGTGCTCATTCTCCTGCCACACACAAGGAGAGTGTGGCATGTCTGCTAAGCCCAAGTCAGAACATACTCCCCTCTCCATTACACTCCCTGTCTCAGTGCCAGGAACTCCTGACCAAGTTCCATCCTCCCTGTCACAGCTCAGTGGTATGCCATGGCTCAGTGCAGGTTGGCCATGGTACAGTCTTCCTGAAGCCTCAGTGACCTGCCATGTGGGAAGGGGCTCTCCTAGCTCTGTCTGCAGCCCCACCCCCCATGTAGGACAGCCCAAGGACGATGTACATAGAGAACAAGCCTGCCTCTGGACATTTTCCTGCCCCCAGCTCCCTGCTGGTCTCCTTAATGACTCGGCCATGGCCCCACTTCAAGCCCTGACCCATTCTCCCCTTTGATTCTTCTCTCTTTTAAACCCCTCTCTTTCAAGGCTGGAGTTACTTCCCCCAATCAGCCCACCTTCCCCATCGTGCCATGCCCCATGAGGGAGGAGGGGAGACTTGATTCCATGGTCCCAGCTCCTTGATGGTGCCCAGCTCCTTGCTGGTGGCTGCACTGACTGATGGGGACAGAAGCCAGCACCTTGCACAAGCTAGGAGAGTGTTCTATGCTGGAATATACTCCCAGCCCTTGACATGAGATTCAGGCATGACTGATCATGTCAGGAATCACAGGACAAGAGGCAGGCAGGCTGGGAGAATGTCAACAGACTAGCTAAACTGTGTCTCTAGCCCCCCAAATTGATGGACTGCAGGCCTAACTCCCAGGACCTCCAGATACTTTAGAGAGGCTGAGTTGAGTTAAGAAGGTCATGGGTGAGCGAGCCCCAATTCTACAAGACAGGTATCCCACAGACACACTAAGACAAGATGTCCAGAGGGGGGTGACCATGTGGGCACAGGGAAAACATGGTGTTGGTGGCTGAGGATACCAACCATGCCAACACATGAGCTCAGATTTCTAACCCCAGAGCCACGCCAATGTCAGTCCTGGGCAGACTAAGTCAGATGACAAAGGGGACAATGGTGACTTCACTCATCACCCAGCTCCAGAATGGCACTTTCTCCAGGCTCCTTTTAGGTGTCTTCGATGTCACAGTCACTTTGGGCTGACTGATGCCCTGGGCTCATCAATATGCCCAGAGTCCCACCCACCTTGTGGCTGCAAACTGCTCACACTGGAGTCTCAATTCGGCATCTCCAGACTCCCACCTCTCCTACAGAGGCCCTCGGGCCTGCCCCTCTCCTGTCCACTTCCTGTTCTGTCCACCAAGATTTAACCTCTTATCCTCGCCAATCTGACTTCAAGTCATGCTGACTTTTAAATTCTATTGACCTCTCAAACAGCGCTTTAAAGATAAACTGCTGATAAACCTCACCCCCACACCCGGGGGAGGGAGTGTGGGGGTGAGGTTTATCAGCAGTGGTAGGCTGCAGTACTGGGAGAGAGCCTTCTTCACTTTCTCCTCCCCCACACTGGTGATACTGCTGCCAGGATTGAGCTTTGTGACATAAATATAATCACTTCTGACCCACGCTGGCAACTCCACTCCAGAGCATACACCCAACTTCGATCATTAAACTTGTTCAAGAATGTGGCTGGCAGCACCAAACGTCGTGCACAGCCAAATGGCAGCCTGGGCTGTTGGAGGGGGACCTGCTGGGCAGCATGGCTAGGCAGGCAGCTGTTAGGCTGGCATCCCCACCCTATCTCACCATGCAGCATGCACACGACTATGCTATACCCCAGCAACACAAAGGCCAATGCTCAGTTTAAGCAGAATGTCAAGCCCCTTTGCCCTCAGTGTAAACTCCAGCTCCTGGGCAGAACGGACAGGACAGAGGCCCTCACAGCTAGCCAACACAACAAACACACACGCCCACGCAGCCGCAGACTTCACTCAGTACTCTGCCTGGAGATGGCTCCTCCCCACAGTAACCAATATGGAAAGGGCCACATTGTCCCTCAAAGCCCACTCAAATCCCTCTCAAGATCTCTGAGCTGCAGGAGGAAGGAGCTACCTCTCCTTCACACAGGCTGCTCACCACTACCCCGCCCCCACTGCCCATCTTGACTGACTGACAAGCCAGCCGTTTGGGAGCCTACAACGACGGACCTACCGACCGAAGGGAGTGAGTACCTGGACAGGCTGGGGATGAACGACTGAATGACCTCACGCTGGGCAGTCTGGAAAAGCCCAGTCTCTAGAGATTAGCACAGCTGCCTCAGGTAGGGGCAAGGACATCAGGGAAGGAGGGTGTACAAACTCTGGAGGAACAGACTGATCCAAACATTCTGAAGACCCAGTGTTCCATTCTCTGAGGTGAACCAGAGACCAAGTGGCCTAGAATTATTGACATCCCCTCCGACTTCAGGATGTTGGACACAGGTACCAGAGGAGACACTGTGTATCTGCCATGGAGGAAATGCTGGGTACATGTAGGAACAGGAACCTGACACAAGCACACATGTGGGTTGAAAGTAAATGTAACTTTGAAGATTTAAAAACAACAACAGTGTTGGGGCTGGGGTGGAATCCAGTGGCATAGTGCATGGTTAACATGATTCTGTCCCCAGCACGACCACTACACATGCATGTGAGGCACATGAAGATGACCTTCCTGACTATCATATCGACCCTGCCAACACCGTGATCTCAGACTTCCAGCTTTCCAAACCATGACAATGTCTGATGGGTATCCTTCCTGCATGGTGGACACTGTCTAGTTCTTAAAGCAACCCTTAAACACCAGAGGTAACAGACAGTGTCTCCTAAGCCAGGCTCAGGGTGCCCGCAAATGTAGGGAGGATGTCTCCCTCAGCAAATACCCTGCCCGATGAAGACTGCCACCCTTGCTGGGGAGATCTGGGGGCTTACGGAACTCCTCCCCAAAGGAGCTACATGGGGACTCTAAGGAGGTGGGCCTGTCATTCAGTTCTGTCCATCACGAGACCAGCAGGCACGCACCCATCTCTGTCCATCAGCAGACCACAGGGACCAGCAGGCATGCACTCAGGCACCTAGTTCTCACAACTCAGAGAGGCAGGCGCTCTCATTATTCCTGCTTACAAAAGGGGAAACAGAGGCAGAGACTTCTGTACTGAGTAGTAGCCTTGCCCAGTAAGCTCACACTCGATGACAGGAAGGAGATGGAGGCTGCTGTGGGTTCACACAGGCAGCCTTTGAGGGCTTCCAAACGTCATCGCTGTGAGCCTTAACATGCTGGATGCCCAATGTACCTTCTCGCCAGAACTACAGACACTGGATCCAGCTCAGAGCTGCCACCCGCTGGGAGTCACCTGGCTCCTTCCCTCCGCCCTATCTTCCTTGAAGCCCAGTACGTACTTGGACAGTGTTCATCACCAAGCCAGCCGTCATCATGCCCAGGCCCGACAACAGTATGGGTATGGCAATCTGGCATGTGGTGGTGAGGACGGACTCAGGGAGGACACCATGAGGGGAGCGGGTGAGCTCACAGCTGAAGCCTCGAAGTTTCTTGCCCTGAAAGCGGAACTCAAGGCTGAGTTGAGTGACGACCATGGCTGGGCCCCAGTCGAGTCTGTCCTCTCTCTTCCCTGCCCACCAAGGCTCTCTCCTGCGGAGGTCCACACAGACAGAAGCTTTCCAGGAAGCACCACAGTGGGTCCCTGACAGCCCCTTGGCAGAGGGCCAGAGCAAACAATGTCAGTCCGGAGGCTGCCAGTGTCTTCTGTTCATTCCCCTGGTCAGGTTCTCCTCAGCGCGCACTGTGTATCTGCTGGGACCTCCCTCTGCCAGCCTGCCAGAGAGGCTCACTATCCCTCAGCAGCGACCTTGACAGTGTCCAATAGTCCAGCCCACGCTAGCCAGGCTGGGCAGGGACAGAGCCCACATAGGCCTGGCCCTGGTAAGCACCCACGCAGAGGTCAGCACTACCCTCTGCACATGTGCCATGGGCTGCTTTGTCCTGGCCAAAAAAGGCCTGAGACCGCAGCTCCAGGGATATTCACCCAGGCCCACGTACAGAGCTCTGTCCTGCAAGGTCAATGACTCTGTGGGACTGCAAGATGAAAGCAACACTTGTAATCAGCTGGGTGACAATGTCAGGGGGCTCATGGTCACAGTATGAGGCTGTGCTCACAGAGGAACTACCGTCCCCTTTCCCTCAATGGCCAGGAAGAGCTATCTAACTGCTTCTGCTTAGGAAGTCCGAACAAGCCCTACTGATCCCCACCCTCAGCCTACAGGGTAAGGGGTCCAGCTAGGAAGCCATATTAGAGTCTAGGGATGATGAGGGTACCCCTTGTATATGCCACAGGTCAAGAGGTGCATTCCTGGACCTAAGGGCTGACAGACTACAAACTGAGGTCTCCAGCAAAGGCCCCACGCTGAATATCTGACTGACCCCCACTAACCCAGGGTCCACCTCTGGGTCTTGGCCTCACCTCTGTCCCATTCCTACCACACCATTCTCTCAGGCGCCTTGCCTCCTCCTCTCACAGATCGTCCATCCCCTGCTCAAGTCCAAACTCCTTTATCTCCCAGGCACAACTTCCTCACTAGCTAACTGCCTCCCCCGCATCTGCCCGCCCCGGAAATCCTCACACATCTCACTCACGCTATCTGCTCATCTGTCTCGAGTCTGAAGCCTGCCACAGGGGCCAGACATGCAGCCTCTAAACTTTGGTCCCGGTTCTGGTGGGCCACCCCTACATGTCCTGACTGCTGAGAAGCTACCACGTGGGGCAGTTTCTGGGCCTGCCTGTCACTTGGGATGTTCATGTTTGAGAGTCAAGCAGTCAGGCTGCATGGGGAAGCAGTGTGCAGGTGAGTGAGATACCCTGGGCCAGGTCCTGCACAGGGCCAATAGGCACTGCCCTGGAGGTGGCAAGAGTGAGCAGTGTAAGAGGAGCTTCCAGGTATAGGATGCGGAGCCACACAGCATCCCAGAACTGGACCCCATAACCTTGTCCATGCTCTAGATTTTCTTCATCCTAAATGCACCAGCCCAGCCTCCCCGCCAGCCCCCAGCCTCCCCGCCAGCCCCCAGCCTCTGCACCAGCCCCCAGCCTGTGCACCAGCCCCCAGCCTCCCCGCCAGCCCCTAGCCTCTGCACTAGCCCCCAGCCTCTCCGTCAGCCCCCAGCCTCTGCATCAGCCCCCAGCCTGTGCATCAGCCCCCAGCCTCCCCACCAGCCCCCAGCTTCTGCACCAGCCCCCAGCCTCTGCACCAGCCCCCAGCCTCTGAACCAGCCCCCAGCTTCTGCACCAGCCCCCAGCTTCTGCACCAGCCCTCAGCTTCTGCACCAGCCCCCAGCCTCTGCACCAGCCCCCAGCCTCTGCACCAGCCCCCAGCTTCTGCACCAGCCCCCAACCTCTCCACCAGCCCCCAGCCTCCGCACCAGCCCCCAGCCTCTGCACCAGCCCCCAGCTTCTGCACCAGCCCCCAACCTCTCCACCAGCCCCCAGCCTCCACACCAGCCCTCAGCCTCCCCACCAGCCCCCAGCCTCTCCGCCAGCCCCCAGCCTCTGCACCAGCCCCCAGCCTCTCTACCAGCCCCAGCCTCTTCCAAACTTCTAGACTGTTCCTCTAAGCTTCTTGTGCAAGAGCAAGCACTGTAAACATCCCATTTTATCATAGTTTATTCCAAAGTGCCTCTGTCAAGCCTTGCACGACACTGAACATCAGCCAGAAAGGCAAGCTGAGCCCAGACACCCTCACTGCAGCCCTTCGATCTGTCCTCAAGGCTTTCCCTCAGCTGTCCCCTCAGTTCCAACACAGGGAACCATCTCAGTTGTGACCCTGTGGCCTCTCACCCATCTTTCCCAACAACAAAAACTTGCTCTTCATATCCACAACCCACATGGGCATTCTAAGGAGGGACCCTCATTACACAAGTGACATGGAAGAAAGCCTCAGCTTCTTACACCCATATCTGAGCCATTCCTCTCCCAGCACGCATCCCTACTCATCTGGAAGAAACTTCTTATGAACCATGCATCACGCTATATTCCTCACGCCGTTGGCCGACCTCAATAGTGATTGGCCTTGTGGTCAGCCGAGGTGCCTCTTGGTCTCTGAGCACCACTAGTTTCCAGCCAAAGCCTCACAGCTCCTTATCCAGAATCCCTAAGTGCAAGCAAGTCCCATAATGGCCCAGTGGAAATATGAACAGGAATACCTAACCACCATCCTTCCCAAGAAAGAGCCTCTCTGGGCAGCCCTTAAGCCCTTTGTGCTCACAGCGTATGATACACATACATTTTTTTTTTCAGATGAAGGCCCCAGGAGGGTTTGCCTTCAACCACAATGTGCACTAACACTCGGAGAAGGAAATATCCTCTTCCCCATCCCTCCGCACCACAGAGGTGTAGTCTGATGGGCGAGCACAATCCCAGCATCCCTCTGAGCAGCCCTCCCTATGGTCTGTGACCAGTGGCTTGGCCCGGTCTAAACACACAAGCGTTAGTGTGAAACAGCGGAGAAAGGAGCTTCAGACGCCACTGGTGCCGGGGCACTGGCTGGGTTGAGACAATCCCTGCAGGTGGTGCCGTGCTGGCTGCTGAACACCTGGAGAGGAGCCATCTTCAGGTACAGATGCCAGCATTTTATGCTAGCACTGGCACCTTCCTCAAGGTCACCCTAGCTCCGGATCATACATCGAAACAGAACTCACCGAATCGCACACATGGGCTCCCTAAATGCTCTCATCAGTGCAGGAGAGAGAAGTGACCATCTCCTGAGTAAGGTCACCAACCTCAGAGAAACACACAGGAGGGAAGGAGGGAGAGAGAGGGAGAGAGAGGGAGGGAGGGAGAGAGAGAGAGAGAGAGAGAGAGAGAGGCGGGGGGGGGCGTATCGAAACCAACATGCTGACGTGGGTACCTTTGGTAGGCAGGATTACAATGACCCTTTTTGATCTCTGTGTGTGCTGATTATTGTAACCCCTTGCTTTCAGGACCATAAAGCTTTCAGCAGAAATAAATAAAAGCGTGTGCTCGTGTGAGAAAAAGTACTTTCCCGGGAAAGCTGAGAACACCACACGTCAACGAGCCTTACTGGGTCACAACACAGAACATCTCAATGTGATTTTAAAAATAGTTCCAGCACAGTGGAAAATCTCAGAGCCTGACTGGGCATCGTTCGGATCTGGGTCAAGCATCAAGTGGCTTCCTGGTGACCTTGCACGGTCCTTCCCATCTCTGGGCCTCCCACCTGTCCTACAGTCCTGGGAAGTGGAGTGCGGTGAGCATGGCATGTGTGATAGGGCCCTGTCCCCAACACGGTGGGAGGGAGAGAGCACATCACCAGCACTAGCTTCCGAGACCGACCCCATAGCTGGAACTGTGCACCGCCCCAGAAGCAGTTTCCAGACGTCATAATCCCAGCTACCTTGCAGCTGGGTGGGACAGGCTAGCTAGCCAAGGAAACATCCCACAGCAGGCCGAGCCCTTCATTTTCTGAGCGCCTTCTGAACCCAGGGGAGAAGGTGAAGGCCTACAGCAGCTGTGCATGTGCCTCTGGATTCAGGTCTCCTCACTGGCATCCCCACCAGGGCCTTGGGCAACCCCTTCTCCTGTCTGGACCATGCTGCTGTCTGGCACAGACGGCTGCATCTGTTGTCTTTCACCACTCAATCGTGAGTGCTGCAAGAGTACGGCCCGTCTGTCTATCCTGTTCACCATACTTCTTTGCACGGCGTCTGACTTGTGCACACCTTGCGTGGGTTGCCAGAATGAATGAATGAATGAGTGTGTGAACAAACAGAACGGCAGAAGCAACAAGCTAAAGTAACCTAATCGGGGGTCCGGGGGTGGAACTCAGCAGGAAAGCAACCAGCCTCACATCCCCATGCCCTTAGTGCCAACCTCAGCAGCACAGGAGAAAAAGGAAGCGCCAGAACCCTTCCACAGGCAGAGTGGTGACAATGCACTGTCCCCCAGCACTACTCCAGCCAGAAGGGCTCCAAGTGGCCTAGCCAGGAGTCCCCTGGGGCTCTTGTTCTCGTGGCAAGGTCCCCAGGCAAACACCCTCCTCAGCAAGTGGCCCAGAAACACTCAATTAAGGCCCCAAGGAAATGTCCTCCATAGAGAGGGGTCCAGGTCTTGAGCCTACCTGTCCCTGGATAATGGCTTCAGTTTGCTAGCCCAAAGAACTTCCTAAGAAAGCCCTTCTGCCCACCTGCAGGAAGTGGTACTCACCCCGCCCATTCTACACAGCAGGACCTGCCTCCTCTCCTAGATGGCTCTGCGTGTGTGGGGTGGCAGCAGGCTGTGACTAGGGGAGACTAAGCAATGCTGTGGCTCTCACTTGACCAGCTCGGGTCATTATCAGTCATTATCTTCATAGCCGAGAGCTGGTTGGACTCTTCCCTCACCAGTGGGGCAGGACGTCTGGCCAGTCAGTCACACACACGAAGGAACTCAGTATGATCTAGGGCACCTGTCCAGGTCCTCTGTGGCGCTCAGCCAGCTGAATGGAGCCTGCTACACACAAAGGCCACCCTCTCTGCTCTCCTCTTTCCTCCGTCTCTCCATATAGAGCCCCCACCTCTCACCCCAAAGTTGTTCTCAGCCACAGTGAGAACAGGGTAGGGCACCAATGTCTGGCAGGCACTCCTACCACCTAGCTGGACTTAGGAATTGCTTGATAAACAGAGCCCAGGGCCATGCTCTCCACCCCTAATTCAGGGAGTCCCAACCAACAATAGCTTCAAGCCAGACCTGCTGCCCACTACTGATGGTCTTATCCAAGCCCTCCCACAGCACGGGGAACCAAAGCTTGCAGCCAAGAGCAACAAAGCTCTCACGATCAGGTGACGCAGATGGTCTTGCCACCATAGGCTTCTTTTGCAGGCTGCACATAAAAGAATCAGGTGCCCCATGGGGCAAGGACTAGGGGTCTCCAGGAATAGCTGTGGGGAAAACAGGGGCCTGGGTCAAGCAGCCACTCAGGCATTGAGTAGGAAAACACCTGTAGCCTCAGGAGAGCGGGGTCCTAGCCCACAGTAGCCGTGAGCTTTTTAAAAGAAGTTTAACATTTTCATCTGCTGAGTTTTAAGCAGCAACAGAAATTAACATACGAAGTGCGGTTTCCATCTAGCAGGTGTGTGCGTGCTCGCAAATGCACACATGCACACACAGCTGTGTTTGCAAGTGCTCCAAGGCCAGAGTGGGTGTTCTCTATTCCTTTGATACAAGGTCTGTTATTGACCCTGCAAGCTTGCCATTTTGGCTAGGACAGCTGGCCAGTGAACTCCTAGGATCTATCTCCATTCCCCATTTCTAGGGTTTCTGGGTTGTAGGTGCACTGCAGCTAGGCCCGGCTTCTACTGGTCTTCATTCTCACCCACGGAGCTGTCTCCCCATCCCCTGGCAGAATATTAAAGATGAGAAAGGCTGGCAGTGATCTGCCCACAAGTGTTGGGTAACGGGTATCTTCTACAGTTTTCCCTGGAGTAGGGAGGGGATTTGCTAACAGCCATATAAGTCCCATGAGGGTCCTTGGACCGTGAAGTTCTACTTGCAGTAACAGACCCGTTGACTGTCCCAAGTGTGTGGGACACTGCTCTAAAGTTCACCCATGGCAGCATCTGGCAATGATGTTATATTAAGCTGTTGCTACGGGCTGACCCTCCCGCCCCCGGCCACCCATGCATATATGTAAGTCTTGGTCTTCCACACCTCAACATGTGACTATTTCTGGAGGCAGGGCCATAAGAAAAGGAGACACTGGTCCCAGAGAGGCCTCAGAGGAAAACCCCCTTGAAATGCCTTGACACTGGGCATCCAGTCTCTGAAATGGAAACAAATTAGCTTTATGCTCCTCACTCCCTTGCAGAACAACAAGAGACAGGAAGTGGCCCAATGAATCTGGGTGTGTCTTTAGGGCAAAGCCAAAGTTCCATGGCTCCAATCACTATCCTACTGTGCTTAGCTTGAGTTAGGCTAAAAGAACTTCACCCAATATGTAGCAAAGATGGCGTCCTGTTAGCCTCAGTACCCACTCCTCAGGGTCTCCTGCCCCCAGGCAGCTGTCTCTCACCTGGAAATAGTTCAGAAGCAAGCCAGCCCAGGAGAGCCCCAGGCCTGCCAGCAGGAAGGGTATCAGCACCTGAAAGCCAATGACCAGGGCTTTCTCCCTGACGTGCTCGGCCTCCAATGATTTGGGGTCCACACTCTGGCTCTCAGAGACCCCCTGATGTCCATCTTCGGAAGTCTCTGGGAGTCCTCCTGCACCGTGGTTGGGTGATGGCCCCAGCTCCTTTGGCCTGCCACAGCCTTCCAGCCTCCGCTGTCGGGCCTCTGTTGCTTCCATCGGCACGCGGCTGAGCCCAGCAGCTCTGACCTGGGAGACACAGAGTGACAGGGCTGAAGGGTAGGACACCTAACTCCTCGGGACCCCTCAGACGCCATCCACCCACCTGGCCGTCATCATTCAGGGCTGGCCGTTACAGCCTCCGGCACCATAACTCTGCAGTTTCATGTCATGCGCACAGGCCTAAGGATGAAACATCGCTACAGAAGGACCGCTAACCTTGTCCACAGGCGCCAGCAAAGAGTGAGGGTCCCTACCAACCAATCGAAAACCTGACCCAGCACTGATCAGGAGCAGGACACTCATCGACATGAATGAAAACAAATGAAGGAAGGATCAGCAGGGAATACAGTCAGAACTACCCTTGTCCGGACTCTGGGAACTAACCCAAGGCTTGTAGCAACCCAAGGGCTATCAGGAACACTGTGACCTTCGTCATATTAGTGACATTCCAACTCCCTCTGTCTCATTGCCTTAGCCTAGAAGATGGCTGGCTGGGAGGGTTAATTCTGTCTGCCAATGTGATTAGATTAACAAGTGCCCAGGGCATTGCTGATGCATGCCTTGCAAAGACGGTCTTCCTGTGGGCTGGGGTCTAAGACCAAAGAGAAAGAAAGGTACTTCCCAGACTGCCCAGATGCCAGCAAGCGCCCGCCTGCATACCAACATGCCTTCCCACCATGATGGGCTGTACTCAGATTTTGTATACAGATTTTGCTGTAGACCTGAGGAAAAAATAAACACCCGTTAAGGCTCTTCTGTCGGGTATTTATTCAGAACAATGAGAAAAGAAACTACCCCTTGGGGAGAGCCAGCAGCCTGGAGCTCCTTGGCTGTCCAGAAGAACTCTGGTTCTCACGTCCATCTGGGGTTCTGGGGATACTCATCTGGAGGCTGCCCAGAGAACCCAGTGCTGAAAACCTCTGCAGCAATAAAGTTGCTTCCTGGCTGCCGGGAGACGGATGAGAAGGATCAAAAGGAGAAGCTGGGGTAAGGGGAAGGAGATGTCATCTGGGGATGCAATAGGGCTCACATCCAGGGCTGGACTTAAGTTCAAAAAATGGCTGAACAGGCAGAGGGTGAATGCTGACGGGGGCAGCTAAGGGGTCTAGAATGAGAGGGGCCCCAGGGCGCCCAGATTATCCCTCCATGGGAGCTCTAGTAATCTGGGTGGTGAGTCATAATGGACCACTCGGCAACAACGACATGCACAGCACAGAACGGTGTTCAGTGAAGTCACTAGACAGCAAGCGGCCTCGCTCAGTCCTCCTGGTAGGAGAGATCTCAGTCCCAGAAAAGGCGCACTCTTTAGAGGATGCAGTTTTTAACAACGAACGAGGCACACAGAGAAACAAGAAAGTATGTCTCCAACAGGAAGAAACAATTCACAGAAAGTGTCCCCAAGGAGGACCAAACTGGCCTGGGGAAAACCTCTAAGTGGTTTTGTTAACATGTTCGAAGAACTCGGGGAACCCCTTTGCACAAACTGAAAAAATTGGTGGCAGGTGTGCACAAGCTTGAAGCTGCTCCCTTCAGGCAGAGAACACAGGCCCAGGGCCGTGGGGGACAGTTGCATGCTTCTGAAGGCAGGCCATGGCGCTGTAAAGACAGTGAGGCAGTGGCCAGACATGACTGCAGAGGAGTGGGCAGGGCTGTCACATGGGGCTCGCAAAGGTGGGCACTGGAGGCTCTGTACGAGGGAGGAGGGGATCAGGGCCACACAGTGACCCCAGCAAGCCCTCCTGGGCTGAGACTTGCCCGGTACCCAGAACACTAAGAAACAACAAATCACCGTTAGAGAGTGTGTTGGCCGCTATAAGATAATGGCCAAACTCAACTCTGTGATTCCAAAATAGTCTATCCCATTTTCCCTAAGGGACAGGGCTGAGAGCAAAAGACCACCTGTGTGGACAAAAAGATGTCCTCTGCCACATGCTCAGAGGACTGCCGGGTTCACAGCATCAAAGGGCTAAAAACCAATGTGAACCTTAACATAAAAAAACTCTAAAAGTCATCCAAAGAGCAGGCCTTTCCCCAAGATTCTGGGAAGGACAGTGAGTACCATAACTTGGAGGAAGGAGAAAAAAAAATCGAGTGCCAGATGAGCACAGGACCACACTGGCCTCAGGACCCTAGGAAGGCAAGGTGGAGTGGCTAAAGAGAAGGAACATTAGATCACTGCCATCCTATAGCAGCAGGGTCAGCATGAGACAGTTAACACACAATGCAAATGAGACGCACGAAGCCCAGGCTGGCCTCACACTGAATGTGTAGCCAAGGAAGAGCTGAACTCTCTGGTTCTCCTGCCTCTTCTGGAGTGATGGGATTACAAGCATGCACCACCATGGTCATGTGGCCCAGGGGACTGAAGGCAGCGTTTCACACAGGCCAGTGAACCAGTCCGCATATCCTGCAAGAATAGGAACGGGGCAGGAAGGCTGAACCAGTCTAGTGCCATAGGATCACCAGGCAGAAGGAAGCAGTCACAATGCCGAGCACGTGTGGCCAAGAGAGATAAGTTACTAAAGAGGCCACCCAGCTATTTCCCAGGAACCAGGCAACCAGAGGAGCAGAGCTGCACACAGTTGGTGCTGGGTACACAGTAAACACATGGGCCCCGCTTAGTGGCCAGCACCTGAGGTGGGGTGATCAGTCCAGGCCAAGAATTCAAGGTCAGTCCAGCAACATAGCAAGTCCTCTCTCTCTCAAAAACAAAACAAAAAAAAAAAAAAAGAAAAAGAAAGAAAGAAAAAAGAAAAAGACCAAACCAACCATCACTCCTGGCTGACCCCTAATTGCACTGAGATTAAGGTTAGATTTGAATGAGCGTCCAAACAGACAAAGAAACCAGGTCATCAGGTCATGATGAAGAGGTGGGGATTTCCCAGAGAAGTCCCTCACCGGACTGCATGGTTATGGTTCCAGTTCTTAGCCCAGAATAAGCCACGGTTAACCAGACTGCTACCACTACTGCTCAGAGAGACTGCAATTTCATTCCTGCTTGAATTTGGTGAGGCTCCTAAAACTCTAGAAACAAGCACACTCTCACACGCACACATGCACGCACATGCGCATGCGTACACACACGCCAGAGATAATTACAGAAACTGAGAAAAACAGGGAGGATTTTTCTGCCTTCCCTAGGCATGCGGGGTGGTGCTGTAGGTGTCAGAACCCTCCAGTGCTCAAGTTCCCTAATTAGCATGGTCCCCGCTTAGGGTCTCTCGCTGCGCACCCTCCAGTGAGCCTTCTAGTTGTGGCAATGCTTGACACAGGCCTGTGCTGTATAAATGGCTGTGTATTCAGTCCATACAATAAGCACAAGGGTCTGTGAATATTTAACAGATATGTCTGCTTCTGCTGCCTATTTGTAGGTCTAAGATCGGCTGACTCCACAGAAGAGGAACAGAGATACAGAGGGTGACCGGGTAAGCACTCCTGCCTTCTCCAGCCAGCTTCACAGTGAGCGGATTACCAGTGTGGGCAGCTACAACTGTGGCCATAGGAGAACCGCTGCAGGAGTTGGATGGGCCGATTAAGGCTTTAATGAAGTGTTCCGAACAGTATGAGATACAGTCAATGCTTAAATGTCAAAGGTTTGAGGAATTTGGGCAATGTGCATGCCTCATTAGCTGTGCAAATAAACGGGGTGCAGCCACCAAGGACAGCAGGGTGTCAAACCCAGCCAACACAGGCAGTGAGTCTGGAGGAACCTCTCTCTGCAGGCAGATACCTCCAGGTCTCAGGGACAGGAGCAAAGGGTATCTGCTTTGTTTAGGCTCCCTCTACTGGCAGAGTAGAGTTTGGACATGCCGAACAGCCAGAAATAGAAGGACCAAGTAAGAAAAAAACACAGCAAAACAAAAATATATTATAAAAGAAAGCCTTTGGGTCCAAAACCACAGTCAGACTCCTAGAGAGTAGGGAAGGGAAGAGAGAGAAAGAGTAGGAGATCAATTAAGGAATATCAAATTAAAATACATGGCAGGGCAAAATTCTGCACAAAATTTACAAGAAAGTAAGTTTATAACCAGAGAGATGACTCGGCAGGTAAAGGTGCTTGTCACCAAGCTTGACAATCTGTGATCAAGTCCCTGGGATCCACATGGTGGAAGGAGAGAAATGACTCTAAGTTGTCCTCTGACTTCTGCAATTGCCCTGAGACACACACACACACACACACACACACACACACACACACACACACCACACACACACACACACACACACACACACAAATATGGATTTAAAACTCTTAGGAAAGAAAGTCTAGGACAAAGTATTTGGTGCCAATAAAAAAGACAAGGTTGAGTGTGAACAAAAGATGTAAGGGCAGGCAGTTACAGAGTTCACCTGGGGTAAGTGAAGCTAGAACAGAGGCAGCCAGCTGCAGTCCTGGTGACGTGCCTGGCATCTCCACTGGAGGGCCCCAAGGCCCATGCAGACAAAAGGCTGCATACCTGCCATCTGATAGGAACCTTTCAGTTTCACAATCCTCACTCCACATGCACATCCACGTGTGCAAACCCCGGGCAGGTGCACACTGGGGATCAAGTCAGTCTCTTGAGTTGGCTCAGCCTAGCAGCCAGCATCCAACAGTCATCTGCACCAGGTCAGGGACCTCCTGGCCCACCAGCAGGGACCTCCTATCCTATGAAAGTGCCTGAAGGTCCCTCAGATTCGCTGGGAATGTTGTGTATTTAATGAGGATAGTGACACCGGTGTCATTTGCACAGGTGAGCAAGCCAGGCTCTGTAGGACAAAATAGAGGTGGCGTCTATGGGGAGCAAGCAGTAGATTCAGGAAAACCTAATGTTTTAGCTCAAGGTATGCTGGAGGCTTGGTGGATGAGGGTGCTGTCTGCAGGGGCATCCTAGGGTGGCCCCAGGGTCAGCTAACCCCTAAGTGAGAAAGTGGCTGCTATAACACTAGCCCTGCAGCCCCATGCTGCATCACTGGTATAGTGCTTACAGACTCCTGTGGGTCAGCTGGCTTTGGAAAGGGGATGGAGCAGGGCTGACTGTGACTACAGCCTGACATATTCTGCCACTCCTCCCAGCTGGCAACAGGGTGGCCTGTCATTCAGATGAACTAAACAGAACCATTTGGGAGCATCATACTGCCCAGTGAAACCAGCCTTGAAGACAGGCCTGCAAGCACCTGTTCAGCACCTAGGTACCAGCACGTCCTTCTGGGAGGCCTGGTTCAGGCACAGCATACAAACGGATTCTCACCTTACTGGGCCAGGGAGATTCTAACCACGAACTGGCTGGGCTGAGGTTCTGGGATGGATGGGCTGCCTCTTAGCTTCCCACTTTGTAGCAATGAGGACAGCATGTCTGGGTTTCATCTCCTTGACTGGACAGAACACCACGGGGGGAATGTGAAGGAACCCAAATGCAGGGTTAATGTCCCAGTGTCTCTTCTCTCTAGTGGTGCGATCTTGGAAGAGTGAGTAGATACTATCAGTTGTGACATCTGAGGGGAGCACAGCAGGACCCTTTATCCAGGTGCACCCTCTGAGATTTTGGTGACCAGCAACCATTTGTGGTCCAAAAATATTAAGAGAACATCTCCAGACATCAACAATTCTTAAGTTTTAAATTGTGTTCAGTTCTGAGCACCACAGTGGGCTGACTCAGTCCCCACCACACTGTCCCTCCTGGAATGTGCACCATTCCTTTGTCCAGTGTATCGGGGCTGCACACCCCGCCCACCTGCTAGTTACCCTCTCAACAGTTGTTAGGGTAGCAGTGCTGTTGGCCAAGCAACCCTTATTCTACTTAATAATGGCACAAGAGTCGTGATGGTGATAAGTATACCACAGCACATCATTAAACCTGTCCTGTCTTATTGGTGGTTCATCCTTCACTGTGTCTAGTTCATAAACAGAACTCCACCATAGGTATGAATATTAGAAAAACAATCTATATGGCTGGGTATCATCCCAAGATTCAGGCACCCTTTGGGGAACATGTCAGTGCCTTCCTCAGACAAGGGGAGGTTACTATAACTTTCTGTAATGTATTTTCCTTACAGGGCACTTGGGTTATCTACACCCCATGTCAGGCCTCTCTCTATTCCTTTGCATCCGTGGTTCTTAAACTACCACTGTACCAGCAGCGTGAGGCCAGCTTCAGGAAGCTGCGCAGGACCACCCCCTAGATTTCTGGGTCAGGCTAGAGAGGCTGAAATTCTAAGTGGTCTCTGGCGAAGAAGCAGTTTGAAAACCCCGAGTTTTTAAAGCTTTCTAGAAACGGTCTGGTAGACTGAGGTATCCTCCCAAGTCTGAGCTTGGCAATCTCGGGGGTTTCCACTGAGCGCAGAACTCGCTAAGCCAACAGTGTGATTTGCAGGGATGTTCTCTGGGTGCTAAAGGAGTCAATCACGAACCCTAGAGTCAGGCATCCCGGGGTTCATCACCGGCAGAGGGAAGGGATGAGCGGGGCTGGTCTTTGAAGACCTTTGGAGCGAGAGAGAGACAGACTGACCGCTCCAGTGTGCCGCCTGCCAGATCCTGCGTCCCACGCCCCTTCCCGAGGCCCGTAGGGCTCCGCTTTCCCACGGTCTCCCCGGCTCCCAGTCCAGCTCCGGGCCGCGCTTACCGGTCCTCTCCCGGCCGGCGGCGAAAGCGAGGCGGCGGGGCGCGCGCTGGGTACCGCGGAGGCCTGCGGCGGGAGGAAGCGGGAAGGGCGGTCGGCGGACCAGTCCCGCCCTGCCCAGGCGCCCGGACCAAGGGGCGGGGCCGCATGGGGGCGGAGTCTCAGAAAGGGAGGGGCTGTGTGGGTCGGCCTCGTGGGCGGGGCCAGGTCATGGGGTGAAGCTTGAGAACCTAGTTTTTAAAGCTTTCTAGTGAAGGTCTGGTGGACTGAGGCATCCATTTAACTCCCAAAGACTCCCAGCTTGGCAAACCCGGTGGTTTCCAAAGAGCACAGGACAGCTCGCTGAGCCTGCAGTGGTGTGTGCAGGGATGCTCCCTGGGTGCTGAAGGCGTCAATGACACGCCTCAGAGGAGGGACCGCTGCGGGGGACGGGCAAGGAGATCTGCCGGGATTTGGGAGGACTATAAGTAGGGCGGTGCCACGGTCAGGGGCGGGGCCGGGCAGCCGAGTTGTGTCACTGGCCTACAGCAGCGCACCGCAAGGGCCAGCTTTCCTCAGGGTCCACACCTGCCTGTTTCGTTTTCAATCTGACATCTCTAGATGTTTCACCTTTAAACACTTGAGTATGCGTCGTAAAGTTCTGTCCTTCAACGCGGCTGTGATGCTCTCACACTTATCGACTGGTAATTCCCAGTCCTCTGCAGGAGTCGTTGTTTGACTCAGAAATGACTGAGAGTTGTAGACAGGATATGGGCTGTCAGGGGACGGGTTCCTCTTCACCTGCAGGGGTAACTGTGGGCTGCCCAGGCTGACACAGGCCTGGAAAACTTAGCAGTGGTGAGCCTCAGTGGACACCAGCTCCTACAAACCGTCCTGTGTCCCTCCCCCCCCCCCCCCCCCCGCCCCCATGACTACTCTCTATTGGTTCAGGAATCCTGAGCCCTGGCTGGATGCAGCCAATTGCATCTGCAGAAACCTGCTGTGCAAGACTATAGCTTTTAAGAGAGAAGTAAGATACAAAAGATACTAAAAAGGGCCTGGGAAGATGCAACTCAGTGTTAGACAGGCCAGTTCCTGGATTCTGTCCTCAGCAAATGAAAAACAAAACAACATAAAAAATAGTAGACAGCATTCCACATGCTAGGGGAGATTACAGACTCAATTGCTTGTTTCCCAAATATATGCATTGAATTCTGAGCCCCCAGAGTAATGGCATTTGTTGTCAGGAGGTAACAATGAGTAAGAGAGGTCATAGGATGCAATCACAATGGGACTGAGTCCTCTCAGGAAGAGGAAGAGACCCCACAAAGACAGATAGGAAGAAGTATGACCAGAAATAGCCATCCCCGCACCTTGATCTTGAATCCATGCTGGTCTGCTTTCCTTTACCGTAAAGGGAAAGGGTTTATTTTGGCCCACAGTTTTGGAGGTTTCATAAAGGTTTCACTAGGGTTTTATCCCCTATTGAAGCGCTTTTGGGAGCTGGCAGAACTATAGGGAGGCGGGCTAGTGTGTGGGGACCAAAGTAACTGGTGTCATGGTCTTAGAGGGAGCATTGGGCCTCAGTCCCTCCTCCCTGAGACAGGACTCTAGTGCAAACCCTTCTCTTGGAGGCTGACCCAGAGGGCACCGTGAGAGTGAAGAGGGAGGCAGGAAGGTGCATACAAGAGGTTCACTGCAAACAGGCCAACACGATGAGCAGCCACTCTGAGGGCTTCTGGGAGCTCAGAGGTATCCTACCTGAAGTCCAACAGCACCAGTCATCACATGTGACTGTGCACCTTGGGGACAGAGGTCACCAGAGGCAGGCAGGGGCAGAGCAGGGTGTCAGCAAGGCCTCAGAAAGGTTTGGGGACATCAGCAAATAAACAGGTGCAATGACAGAGGAAAGCACAGTTTTCAGGACTCTGTACCATGTGTTCTGCCTGCCACTCATCCTCACGCAGCCTGGGCTGTGCAGAGCTGATGCCCTTTTATGGGTGAGTGAGCCAAGAGGCAAGAGGTGCCCATTTGCCCAAGGCTACATACACTGCCTTGGCAGAGCATGCTGCCTAGGCTCAGCAGTCCTTGAATAAGGCTGTCTGTCCCGAGCAAGTGAGTTGGTGAAAGAAAGGGATGGGTGGGTGGATGGATGGATGGATGGATGGGTGGGTGGATGGGTCAGTGTGTGGGTGGATGAAGCTGGCTGTTTTTGATTGTCCAGTTCCTGTTAAATGGTGATGGCTCAGGGCTGAGATGGGGCTCAGTGCCAGAGTGCTTGTCCAGGATACTCGGGATCCCATACATAGACACACAAAGACAGCACACAGACACACATGCAGAGACAGACACACACATGCATATTGTGCATGCGTACACATGTGCATGCATGTGCTCGTGCGTGCGTGTGCACACACACACCAACTATCCCGTGGATAATCTGTCTTTTTTATTTTGAAATAAGGTCTCACTATGTAGCGCTGGCTGACCTGGAACTTGCTATGTAATCCAGGCTGGCCTCAAACCCAGAAAACCTGAGTCCAGCTCCTGAGTGCAGGAATTACAGCTATGCAACACCACACCTGTCGTCTCTTTTCAAATATTAAATTTAAAATGTTAATTTCACATACAAAATGGGAGTAAACTTTCCCCAAACAAAATTTTCTTTCTGGTTAATTAGAAGATGCTTCAAGTCACCCAGGATGGCCCCTCACTACTCCCCTCTGATACCCAAGAGCTAGCTTGGAATGCATCCCACCCCCCAAGCCGGTCCATCGAGGGCACAATGCCATCCCTGGCCTTTGTTTATACACCTGGGGAAGTCAGTCCACTTTCACTGCTTTTCTGTCAGGTCAATTGGCCTCCTGAGGATGTCTGCAGACAGCTGAGAACAGCCCCACAAGAGGCCCTGACTAGCATTGGGTTAGGCCAAGTATGAAGCAGATCTCACCCTAGCCCGACCCCTAGTCCTTCCTGGCAGCTGTGTGTGTGGCTGAGCGCTACCAGGAAGACAAAGCTGTCATTGAGAACCCACTAGTAATTTGCAAAACCATAAGCAAGAACAAAATTTTTATGCTGCAGTGGTCATAGCACTTGGACCATGGCACCACTGACACAGGGGTGGCCCACATTGCTGTGAAAGGCTGGAGTGGGCAGAGAAGGCATTGTAGTTGCTGTTCTCAGGCAGGAAATTGAGGCTTGCCCACCAGTTAATGTCTGGCAGTGCTAGGTTTAGAAGGCAAGGTATGCTTCTGACTCATTAGCAAGACCCTCTTTATAGATCCTGGACTGCTTAACCTTTGGAAACAATGAAAAGACTTGCCGTACTTCTCAGTGTGGACTCTTCGGTGGCTTCAGCAGTGCTGTTGTGTCTGTCTGGAGGACAAAAGTGGAAGCCAGGAGCTTGTGGGCCACGGTAGGGACAGCTCACACATAGGTACCGCTGCCGTCTGGAGACCTGACTCACTTCGATCTTCAGGGACAGCACCCGGGCAGCTCAACACCCCCTCATCTCTGGGCTGATCTGAGGCCTTGAGGAAGCTGACCTGACGCTAAAGATAGGTTTAGCTGACTGCACACAAGGAGCTGGCAAGGGGAGGGTATACCAGAGCAGCTGGGAGAGCCAGTACATAGGGTCTCCTCATAGAACACTGGCATTTCCCCTCAGGACCTTGCCAAGGACCTGATTATCTCATGTTTGGCGGGGGGCAGTAGATTATGAAAAGAAAAATGCCAGAACAGGAGGCATTTGTTAGGGTTTCTATTGCTGTGAAGAGACACCATAACCAGGGCAATTCTTAAAAAAAAAAAATTAATTGGGTGGTTTACAGTTTCAGAGGTTCAGTCCATTATCATCATGGTAGGACACGGCAGTGTGCAGGAAGACATGGTGCTGGAGAAGGAGCTGAGAGTTCTACATCTTAACTGGCAGAAACAGGAAGTGATCTGTCTCACTAGATGTAGTTTGGGCTTAGGAGACCTCAAAGCCCAACCCCAGAGCAGAGCAGGGATTTAAAGTCTAGCCTGAGCCTAAAACCGTGGCTTTCAGTGAATAAGACTGTCTGTCCTGAGCAAGTGAGTTGGTTAAAAGAAACAAATGACACACTTCCAACAAGGCCACACCTCCTCCAACAAGGCCACACCTCCTCCAACAAGGCCACACCTCCTCCAACAAGGCCACTCCTCCAACAAGGCCACACCTTCAACAAGGCCACACCTCCTCCAACAAGGCCACACCCCCTCCAACAAGGCCACACCCACTCCAATAAGGCCACACCTCTCATTAATGTCACTCCCTTTGGGGGCCATTTTCTTTTCTTTTTCTTTTCTTTCTTTCTTTCTTTCTTTCTTTTTTTTTTAAATACCCTTTATTTACTTTTATGTATGAATGCTCTCTGCATGTACACCTGCGTGCTGGAAGAGGGCACCAGATCCCGTTGTAGATGGTCGTGAGCCACCATGTGGGTGCTGGGAACTGAACTAGGGACCTCTGGAAGAGCAGCCAGTGCTCTTAACCACTGAGCCACCTCTCCAGCCCAGCCATTTTCTTTCAAACCACTACAGGATGTTAAACCCTGTGACGTATTTTAAATGTCATATGGAACACACACAATACACACACATGTGTGAGCACACAAGTGCACATGTATGCTGAGGATAAAACCCAGAGCCTCTCTCACCTACATGACTGCCCTCTCTATCGGTCATCAGATAGGGATGAGCTATCCCTACCCCAGGAAGACCTTTAGATGGCTGTGGGCATGTGGTAAAGGCTGTAGACTGGGCTGTTTTATTTCCAGCCCAGCTGAATGTGAACTCTGGGTTCGCAGACTCAGCTTGCCTTCCCTGTGTGTGCTTCCAGGGGCCCTCACGTTCAGAGGTCAGTACACTGGCATTATCATTTGGAGGGACATAATTCTTTTTTTTTTATTATTTTTTTAATTTATTTATTTATTAAGGATTTCTGCCTCGTCCCCACAACCGCTTCCCATTTCCCTCCCCCTCCCCCGATCAAGTCCCCCCCCCTCATCTGCTCGAAGAGCAATCAGGGTTCCCTGACCTGTGGGAAGCCCAAGGACTGCCCACCTCTATCCAGGTCTCGTAAGGTGAGCATTCAAACTGCCTAGGCTCCCACAAAGCCAGTACGTGCAGTAGGATCAAAAACCCACTGCAATTGTTCTTGAATTCTCAGTATTCCTCATTGTCCGCTATGTTCAGCTAGTCCGGATTTATCCCATGCTTTTTCAGACCTAGGCCAGCTGGCCTTGGTGAGATCCCAATAGAACATCCCCATTGTCTTAGTGTGTGGGTGCACCCCTCGTGGTCCTGAGTTCCTTGCTAGTGCTCCGTCTCCTTCTGCTCCTGATTTGGACCTTGAGATTTCTGTCCGGTGCGGAGGGACATAATTCTGTCCATGGCAGGCAAGGCCCCGTGAGCCCCATCATGGGACAGCACGATGCAGCACCCTCTGGTGGATGTGCAAGGGACAGGTGGCTGTGCCCTACCCAGACCCCAGAGCCTTCCTCACCTATCCTACCACACACAAGCTTGCTGGTTGGCCAGAGACTCTCAGACCATCCAGATGTAAGGAAAGTAGGGTTCAGGGACAGGAGGGAGGTGGTGGTTGGAAATGACGGGTGGTATTTAGTGTCGCTAAATGACACCCTTAAAAATGGGCACAGTGTTAAGTCCTTATTGCACTTAGAAATGAACAGTGGAAGCACGCCTTTCCCTTCGGTGGGCATCAGGATGCAAGGATGGACATACCCAAAGCAGGGGCCCTGCTGGGGAAGCAGGAAGGAAACAGTCCAGAAGCACTCCCCAACACACACACACACACACACACACACACACACACACACACCCCAGAACAAGCCTCGCGGAGGGAGCCAACAGCACGTTTCATAGACCCATAAGAAGACCTCTGAGAGGCTACAGCATCAGCATAGTGAGCCCTGGGCACAGCCCATCTCACCCGTTACATAGGGTAGAGCACCCACACACGGGGTATGGATTTCCCATTAGGAACTGGTGTCCCATAGCTGTGATCTGGGAGTTAAGGCCCTGGGGCCAATTCCAGGAGACTCAGGACCTGGGTTTCTGACAGTGAGTCACTGCATAGCATGGGCTTCAAGGGTCTCATGATCTGGGAAGGGAAGAGCAGTGTCATAGCAGCTGCGGGACCTGAGCAAGCTAGCGTCTCTGCCTAGGTATAGTCAGTCCTCCTTCCCTGGACCACAGCATGCACAATACAGATGTGTGGGGAGGACTTAGAGGCCTGCATGGCACCCAGCACTCGCCAGTCTATTGTAGTTACCATTGCCTCTACCAGTGCTCACACATGGTGTCATAAGACCTACCGTCCTATCTCACTTTGAGTCTGGGATAAGCTGAGAACTGTGCTGTCAGGCAATGCTGTCCCTGTGCACAACAGCAGGCACGAGGTGGCGGTACAGCTCAGGAGTGAGAGCTTGCTGCTTTACCTGATAGCCTCTACCCGTGTCTGCCAGCCCACAACTGCCTGCAACTCCGGCTTCAAGGGATCTGATGCCCTCTTCTGTTCTCTTCTGGTATCTGCATGCATGTGCACATATACACAAACGCACAGACCAAAAAAGCAATAATCTTTTTAAAAATGAGTACACGGACACTGGTTGTCTTAGAGAACACTCGGCGGTGCCGCCGTGAGCCACTGTCACTTCACTCCAGCAGCGATGCAGAGGGGTTTCCACAGCTCCACCCGAAATCCAGGAGTGATGTGCTTCCACCACATCACTTACGGCATGGTAGGGGACAGGAATTCCTAAACCCACAGGGATCTATATCAGGGATGCGGCTTCCCACTGATCAGGGGTCATTATGAGACTTGTGCTGTGCTTAAGAGATGGGCAGGGATGTGGTGCGAGGCCAGGACACCACATAGGCCTGGTTGAACTTTCCCAAACCAGCACAGGTCACTAGGTCACTCCCTGCCTGGTCAGGGGATCTGAGGAAGATCAAAGAAACCATTAAAACATTTGGACCCAGAAAGGCAGAGCCAGAGGGAGGTGACAGTGGTTGGCATGTCAAGAAGAGTGGGCATATTGGAGAAACCAAGGCAACGGCAAGTCTGTGGTGTGTGGGACCTTCAGCATGAGGGTGTAGGGAAGAGGGCCTCGGGTGGGCACACAGGTGGCAGAAGGCTTGTGGGGCCTGTGCTCCTGGCTGAGGTGGGGTGGTGTAAGATAATGAGAAATACAGACAGGGGTGCTGCCCAGGTCTTAGATGGCAGGCAGGGTGAAGCTCCTGCCACAGGCCCCAGGTTGCCATCACGAATGCACCAGTTCACTGAGTGGCTGGTGAGTACTAGGGTCCTTGCAGAGGAGACTGGGCTGCTTCATGGCCCAGGGCTTGTCCCCCACTCCCGGCCAAATCCCCCTTCTCAGCTCTTGCCTTTGGAGGTGGGTACTGACACACACATTTCCTTCTGTGTACCCGCTAAGGTTCAGTCTCTGCAGGCCAAGTGATGCTATATGCCCCAGACTCGGGGTGACTGCTCCTTTTGGGGCCATCTGGAGCACCCACAGACAGAACGGTGACACAAAGTGCACGCTACCCCTGCTCACATCTTTATTCATCCTGGCCGTGACTGCCCACTCCACATGGAGCCACTTCGGATTGCTCCGAGGGTGTCCTGTCACCCAGCGGTGCAGGGCGATAGCTCCAGAGACAGAAGGGTTCTCAGGCACCAGACGGGGTCCAGGGTCCCTGAGGGGAGGCCACCAGGATACAGAAGCACCATGGAGACCTGGCTTCAGTACTCAAAAGTCACGGTCTTGACCCGCAGGTACTCGTTCAGGGCTGCCTCTCCTGCGAGAAAACACACACCGCTGGGAAACCTACCGCTGGGATCCCTGAGATGAGCACACCTGTAGGCAGCCTCTCTCTCTCCACAGATGAGAAACCAAGGCCCCAGGGAAGCCACATACCCAACCCAGGTCATCCTGTAGTAAGCTATGGGTTTGGACTCCAGTGCAGGCAGGGGAATGCAGAACCAATCTGGGGCAGCCATTCTAGAAGCTTTCCTGCCTCCCTACCATTGCAATGGTAACGCAGGTAGGATGGGTGCCCTGCTGGCTACCAGCAGCCAAGAAGTTGTCTTCCTGCCTAATATATATATATATATATATATATATATATATATATATATATATAGTATATATTCTTTCTGCTCCTGTGTGCTGTCTCAGCAATGACATTGGTCCCAAAAGGTCCCTCCTCCCAGCAAGAACTGAGCAGCTACCAGCTATCTTATCCAATGTGACACCCCAGCACTGGGGACAGAACCTGGCACTTGGTGGCCTTTGGCGGTGTTTGCTGAGTGAATACATAAAAGTAGCCCCAGGACAGGGTTTAGTTACCCAGATCTTTGCCAAATCCAGACTGTTTGAATCCTCCGAAGGGTGCGGCCACATCTGTTTTGTTGTAGGTGTTGACGAACACAGTGCCCGCCTGGAGTTTGTCACTGACATACAGGGCCTTGTTGATATCCCGGGTGAAGACACCAGAGGCCAGGCCAAACTCTGTGGCATTGGCCCGAGATAGCACAGCATCCACGTCCCTGTGGGGGAAGTGCAAGAACTCACTGAGGGATGCTCTAAGAACCCATTTTTGGACTGGGGATGAGGGAAAATCAGAATCTGCTTCCCCAAAGTGTCTAAGCCCATGCTCCTCGGCCAGGAGACCCCAAAAGGAAAAACCTGTGCTGAGATTGCAGAAGCGGGCAACAGAGAGAAAGACGAAGAGGGTCGGCGGCGTAGTTAAATATTTCACAGAGCAGATCTGGGCAAGGGGCCTCGTGCAGGAAGGGAGCTCAGAGAGGCAGCTTTAGGCAGAGGTAGACTGAGCATTCAGCAGACATCAGACCTAAGAGCTGGGGTCGTGTCTGCCTGGCAGAGACTGTGAAATCTGTCTACTGCAGTCAGCATCAGCTGGTGATGGTAGTCACATCGCGACAACTGGTTGGAAAAGGTGAAGACGAAAGTGTCATTTGCCTGAAAAATGAGTGAGGAAAAGGTGTGACCGGTCAAACGTGTCCACAGAGCTGTAGTTCCTCCACAGTGAGGGGACCCTTCCTTCTCTTTAACCTGTGGCCTGGATGGCTCCTGGGCCGGGGTGTGTTCTGAGGCTAGCTCCTGAGGAGCTTGGCTGCCTCCAACTGGCTTCCACGGGACCTGGGCTCCAGGCCAGGGACCTGAGGCTGCCATGGAGAGATAGCCCAAGCCCAGGTGAGCATAGTTACTTCCTTTGTACCAGGCAAGTCCAGATGTAGCACAGAGCTGAGACAGGCTCACTCCATCCAACCAACCTGAAGCATGGGCTCATTCATGATTGAGACCCAATGCCACAGTTGTCTCAGGCCATTTGGACAGGACCAGGTTAGGTCTCAGCAGGACACTATAAGAACAAGACCCGGTAGGCTGTAAGTAATACCAGAAATGGAGGACAAACACAGGGAAGCCGGGACATGCAAGGAAATCGCCTTTTATTCATCTAGGCCTGGAGGCCATCCTGGCCCAGGAGAGGGAGGGCAAAGGGAGCCCCGTGTTCTTCAAGAGGCCTATGCGGGCAGCCCAGGCACCGTGTACAGGCTCTTCACTAACTTGGTTTCCTTCTCATGGACCATCTCTCACAGTTGATGTCAAGACTCCAGATACAGAGAAAAAGCCCTGAGATGCTGTAGGATAATGCTTTTGTACACTGTAAAGATTTATTAAACTTATACTGGTTTAATAAAATGCCGATTGCCCAATATCCAGGCAGGAACTATCGGTGGGGCAATCAGACTAAGAGAATTTTGGGAAGAGGAAAGGAGAGACACAGTCATCACCCAGATGCAGAGGAAACAAGATGAGAATGTATCACTGAGAAAAGATACCAAGCCACATGGCTAAATATAGACGGGAATTATGGGTTAATTTAAGTTGTAAGAGGTAGGTAATAGTAAGCCTGAGCTAATAGACCAAGCAGTTTATAATTAATATAAGCCCCTATGTATTTCTTTGGGACTGAATGGCTGTAGGACCAGGAGGGACAGAAACTTCCATCTACACTGAGAGGTGTGGTGAATCACATACCCGTCAGCAAACCGAGAGATGATCATGATGGGCCCGAAGGACTCCTCTTTAGCAATGTACATGTGGTCCTCCACGTTGGTGAAGACGGTTGGCTGAAAGAAGAAGCCTGTAGGGGAGACAGTGACCTGAGGCATGTAGGAGGTGCAGGTCCCTGACTGTCTCCTCCCTATTCTGGTCAGGGTCTGGCTCACACAACACTCTTTTCACTATAGACCCAGGCGCCTCATCCTCTGCCTTTCAGGTAGAATTGGCCAAGAAGAGTCAGCCCTGATCTGTCCTATTCTTGAATGGGTTCTAGAAAATTCCCCACCCTATTGTTCAGAGAATAGATGGGCCGCCCTCATGTTCCCGGGGGATGTACTAGCTAGCTCTACTGGATCCCTCTCTCTGCTCTGTGAACAGTGCTTACCCCAAACTTTGCAGCCCACCCCCTGCTAGGGCTTGCCATACTGTCCACAGCCTTAGGGAACTCGCACACTGGTGATACAGGGAAGTTTGCTTCACATGAGCTAAATGTTGAGTTGTTCTCTGGTTGGGACACTGGGGAGCTGTTTGCCAAGCTGAGGAGCAGCAAATACAGAAGATGAGAAGCATCTAGAGAGAATGCAGGAGATGGTGGGTGGGGGTGAAGGGCCACTCACACTGTCTGCAAATGAGGCCATGGAGGCAGTCGGGGAACTTGCCCCTGAAGCATTGGAACCCAAGTACTGAGCACTGGAACCCAAGAACTCTCATGGGGTGAAGAAACAAAGGGTCAATGACTCCCGGGGACACTTGGCAGGATAAGCTGCAGAAGGTGGCAGGGATGCAGGAGAATCAAGGTATAAATGAGGTGCCAAACTTAACAGGACCAGAAGAGAATGAAAATCAAGGGGTCAGAAAGAGGGGCGTGTCCTTTCTTCCCCTCTTCAATTCCATCAGTTAATGAGAGCCTCCTCTGTGTGGGGCTCCTTATGGGGTGTAAAAGGCAGACACCAAAGGCAGGCAGGGTGTGGAGCTGCTGTGCTGTGGGCAGGCAGCACAAGGCTCCGTCCATGTGGCTTCTGCTCCCCTGGTTTGAGTGCCTAGAACTGAGTAGATTACAGAGAAGCAAGTGTGTCGGGGTCAGACACTGCTTGTTTCAATAAGAATGGGCCCTACAGGCTCATGGTGGAACTGCTTGGGAAGGACTAGGAGGTATGGCCTTATTATGGAGGTGTGTATCTGGGGGCAGGCTGTAGGGTTTCAAATGCCCAAACCATTCTCTGTCAGCTCTCTCTGCCTCATAGATGCTATCTCAAGATGTGAGCTCTCAGCTACTGCTCCAGTGCCGTAACTGTCTGCCTGCTCCATGCTCCCCACCATGATGGTCAAGGATTCACCCCCTGAATCTGTAAGCCCCCAATAAACCCTTCAATAAGTTGCCTTGGTTATGGTGTGTTCACAGCCATAGAAAAGTGACTAAGACATTCATTGAGATGATTACTGAAGCCAAGTGCCTGGTGCCACTCAGGTACCTAATTCTGGCAGTGTCAGGAGCTCTAGATGGGTGACCTGAGCCATGTGTCTATGAAGATCTGCACCATCTCAAAGATGGGCCACTCCAGGCAAAGGCTCACTCCTAGCTGAGGGCAGCTGGCCACCAGTGGTGGGACACTGTGGCATTGCCACCTGTTGCCTAGCAACTAAAGCATTCCCTGAAGGGAGGAAGGAAGCTCACAACACTCAAGCAAATGACCTGAGATAAGGCCCCTGCCACCCGCCCACTAAGCAGTGAAAAGGGAGACGAGATGGCAGTGGAGCTGCCTCCAAGTTGCTCCAGGATGCAGCTTTTGGGAGTCGTCACCCAGGCTCTGTGCCTTTGAGCCAATCATGCTCCTGTGAGTGACCCCAATAAAATCACTGGCTCACTAGGCTAGATATCGACAGGGCCATCTCTTTTGGTGGCCACTGGGGCCCTATCTGGGGTGAGTGGGCATTAGTTCATGTCTTCGCAGAAGTTACACAGCACACAAAACAACTGCTCAGAAGAGAAGCCAAAGAGCGAGAACCTTGAACTCAAGTCAGAGGAGACTGATGCCACAGCGCAGTGATGCAATAGCAACACCCTGCACAGCAGATTACACCAGCACTGGGGAATGTTCTGGACTCCTCCCTCACCTTCCCAGTTCCAGACCTGGGTCAAGAGGGTGACCAAACAGCCAAGGGCCATTACATCCAAGATACCAATTTGAACTGGAGGCCTGGATCCTGACCACACTAGTATTTGGCCTTCAGCTATGTCCAGTTAGGGCTGGGTTGAAAACCAGAGGTCTAGTATTTACTGCCTCAGTTTACCCAAGTGAGATGGAGAACTTGACTGACCTGGCCTCGGGACTTGGTTCCCACCACAGACCAGTGTGGCCCCTTCCTTCACACCACGCTGGCAATACTCCACCAGCTTCTTCAGGTGGGCCTCGTGGTTCTGTGGGCCATGGTTGGTGTCTCTGTCCAGGGGGTTGCCGATTTTCATCTTCCCCACTTCCTCCACCTGCAGAAAGTCCTCGGGTCAGATTGTGCTCAGTGCCACAGTCAGTCCTGGGACAGCTCCCACCTCTGTGGTTTATACCGGTCACAGGTCCTTGAAGAATGTGTGGAAGCCATTTCCCAGCTAAGGGGGCTTTCCCAGTCTGACTCCAAACCTATCTACTAGAGGAGTCTCAGTGACAGACAGAAGGACACTGAACAGAGAGAAGGGTCCAAGGCTCAAGTCTACCTACTGCTGCTTTCATTTTCCTCTGCTTCAACAAATCATTTGGGAGTGGCCCTCTCTGGGAAGCCCGCTTCTGTCACCTTCAAAGTAAGCCTAGGCTTTGGAACGTAAAGATGCTACTGGGGTATCACTGCGGAGTGACAGGAGGTGACCTAATGACTCTGGAGTTTAGATGTCAGAAGGACAGAAAATGAGTTGGGGCTCACAAAGATGTGTAACTCCAGTTCCAGGGGAGCCAGTGGCATCTTCTGACCTCTGCAGACACCAAGCATGAAGTGTACATACACACATACAGGAGAAACACATATCCACATAAAATAATTTTTTTTTAAACAATGAATCAGGATGTAGGCTGAAGAAAGAAAACACAGTTGCACAGAATCAATGGCCAATTATTCATTGGTCAATCAATGAGCAATGACAGATCCGCTGGCCTCTGGGAAGGTCGGCCCCAGTCCTTCTCTTGTGTGGCCTGGCTCCCAGGCTCCTGAGCTGGAGTCTAAGGATCAGGCAAAGTTGTGTCCACCCTCATTCACTTCAGGGTTCACCCTAGCCTGGACAGACTGTGAGCCAGGTAAGCTCGGCAGCTACTGGGTGTCAGGTGTCATTTGTCACACAGCAATGCTGCTCAGCCCTTTCCTGTCCTTGTCACCTTCATACTCAGACCTATTCCTGACTATTCTGGTTCAGTCCTGTTGTTGAAGGCTTGGTTGCCAACCGGTGCCCTTCCTGTAACTTTAGTCTAACAGTTGGAAGTTTTCCCTCTCTGGTTTTATGTTAGAGAAGTGTCCATCTCTACCTGTCAACCTCACAGGATGAGGCTGGTCACAATGATGCCAGTTCACAGAGAACCCCCAAAGTCAAGAATTAAAGACATTCTTGCTGGGGCTGGGGCTCAGTGGCAGAGCAATCATCTCACTAGCCAAGGCCCTGGGTTCCAGCACCACAAACAAACAAACAACAAGCAAATCATACAGTCCTACAGGGCCAAGAAGACCCATTTGTTCCTGGAGCTGGCCTCAGTCTGCCCTTTGGGATTTTGTTACGTTACCCAGTAACTCCAGTGGGAGCTGCTGCTTGGCACCTGTCGGGTCCCCAGAAGGTGGCAGAAGCTGCCCCCCCTCACAAACGGCCAGTTTGCAGCAACCACTGCCTAACATTAGGGGCATGGGCAAAGTCTAGACTCTTGATTCTGGGCACTTGCACAGGGTACTTCCTGCTCCAGGGATGCTGCCAGGGGTCCTGAGGCCAGATCCTTGCTCGCCTGTCCTTTTCGCAGTCCTTTCCTGGGCCTCCTATGACCTCACTTAAGAGGGTAAGCCCTTGTGAATCCTGTACAGTTGGTCCTTATCCTAGGCTCTACTTTCAGAGAATGCTCCTTTTTGGTGGTTCTGAGAATGGGACCAAAGCCTGGGCAAGCGCTAGAGCTAGGTACCCTCTGCCCACAGGCTCTTTGGTTATGTCAGTTTGAGCTGAAGACTCAAGAGAGTTCTCCAAGGATCCTCTAGTGGGTGGTACCCAATGAGAGGAGCCCAGGCTTTCCTTACTCTGCACCACTGCCTCTCTCACAGCCTGCCCCTCCGGCTCAGACTCTAACCTGGAACTTACCACTTTCTGCACGAACTGGTCATGGATGGAGTCCTCCACAAAGAGCCGGCCCGCTGCAATGCAGTTCTCTCCTTTGTTGAAGAAAACGGAGCTCATGCCCTTCAGAGAAGTGCAAAAATACCAGGTTACAGATCTCCAAGTGCTTCCGCCCCACTGCCCACCAGGACTGTTAACTCTTCTCAGGGAAGAGCGGGTGTGCCTGCATTCTGCCTTCCTCCCATGGGACAGGCTTTAACCACACTGGGTGCATAGGTCCTGTGCAATCCTCAGCCTGTAGAAGCAAGAGGTGGTGGTGGGAGTGAGGACACAAGGCCCCACATGTTAAGAGGGAGCCACCTAGAGACTTCATTAGCATAAGGATGCTGTTCACATGACATACAATGGAGAATAATACATCGGGTGAGTCTGAGCTTTCCTGGACCCCGGGTCCATGGGTAGACTCACTGGGTGGCCCAAAAGGTACCAGGTCTCCTTGGGACCCGACTGGAGAGGTACCAGACTGCGCATTAGCAGGGTTGGAGAGCAGGATGGAGAGGCACAGCCCTAGTTCTAGGGAAGGACGTGCAGGAGTGCAGGAAATCTGCTCAGACACGCTAGGAGCCAAGAAGCCGACAGCAGGAAGCCAAGGGCGGGGTGCAGAGTCCAGTCCAGCTCTTTTAGTCTGCATGATTCAGCCCAACAATTGGCACAGGCCCCCAGTTATGTGCAGGGCTCCGAAGCAGCAGCCACACTTTGAATTGAGCCAAGATCACGGACTGTCGGGCTCATGGCAGAGATGAATAAGGAAGCTCCTGGCCTCCCTCAGCTTCCCACTGAGCAAGACTGGACTCCCTCTCGGGACTCTGTTGGGTGTCATGCCCTGCTCCAAGGCAGAATGAGGCTTGGTCATGCCACTAAGATAGTTGGAGACCTGTCTGAACGGGTCTGACTCATTTGCTCGCATGGGAGTGGAGAGCGGACCAAGGCATCAAGTGACACCAATGGCAAGAACCACTTCCATGTTTGTGGCATTTACCACATGCTGTCACTGTTCTGAGGCCTCATTTGGGCCAGTCTAAGAGGCCACCAGAGAGGGGTACTTTTCTGGCCCTGTACACACGGGTATGCACAGTCCTGGCCTGTAGCTGCCCAGAGCATAGGTGGAAAGCTGGGCATGGGTGCACAGTGTCATTGGTCATCGGTCATGGCTGTTAGCGGGGTCATGCCCAAGAGATCCAGGGATACTTTGTTTTTCACCCATGCCAAGGCAGGCAGCCTTTTAATTTCCCAATTTGTCCATCTGGTTCAATGATATGACAGGACATGCTGGGAACACACTGTGGAGGGCATGCATCATCCTTGCCCACGGGTGCCTCTTGCTAAGCTACCTATACTTGTGGTGACATCATGGATTGCTATACCAGGTTAGGTTAACCATGGTAGCCGAGAGATCCCCCACTGCTATCCCTCTGCCTCTGGCCCAGGGCCTCCCACACTTCCTCCCACCTATTCCCATCCCTGCCCTATCTCACCATCTGCACTGCCTTGTTGAGGTCACAGTCAGCAAAGATGATAAGGGGTGACTTCCCGCCCAGCTCCAGGGAGACTTTCTTCACATTACTCAGGGCACAGCTGTAGGGAACAGAGGGCGGGGGCTGGTGTCACATGGCCTGGACCACAGGGGCTTGTAGGTGGTGCACAAGACAAGTCCCAATTGTGCTGGACTCCAGAGTGCAAACCAGACCCATCTTCTCCCCACCACCCACTCTCACCTCCAACCAGGGGGGGGCATTCCTATTCCCCTCACACCCAGGCCAGTCCTGGCCCTTCACACTCACTGGTGTCCCCCTCGGCTCCACTCTGTCCCCTTCTTAGGGTCATTTTCTGATCCTCCCATGGAAACCTCCCCCACCTCCCTGTGTCTGCTGGCCGCTGTGTCCCACTGCAAATTTATGAATGACTCCACCAGGGAGAAGGCAGGCCTTCCAAAGAGCATGCATCTATCTGGGTCCTATGGCATCCCAGTGCCTGGCACACAACCGGTGCTCCAGGGAATGCAGACTGAGTAGACCCTAAAGAGAATCATCCCTCCACTGGGGGAGCTGTGGCCAAAGAGGGATAGCTCAGGGTTTTAGCGACCAAGCAGAGAGATGCAGGGAACCACAGACAATGTGTCCACGGGCAAGACTCAAACTTGAGTGATACCACCACCCTCAAGCAGGCACCAAGCATGACCTGGGAGAAGAAGTCGTCTTGTTCTGGATCACCCAAGGGTATGGGCTCCCCTGCCCCAGAACTGCCCACAGAGGACTCAGGGGAGCCTCGTGGATACTAGCGCCCTCATGCTGAGACTCTGAATGGACAGTCAGGTATACGCACAGAAGTTACACTCATTCAGCTGCTCCCACAGCTCATGGATGTCAAGGTCTAACACCTCATAAGCAGGCTGTGGATACTCACATTGGCTAGGAAACTCTAAAAACGGTTGTACACATTCAGCGTAGGCAAAGTTGATTTTCTCAAATATTTCCAACCTGCAGCTGTTTGAATCCACCGTGTGGAAGCCACAGATACAGAATTTAATCTAACTTACCAGAAGCATCGCCAGGTCAGCTTGCAATCAATATAAAAGTTATGAATAAGTACATTTTAGTGTGTTGAGTTTTTCAAATCGGTGTCTGGTTCATGCTCATGTAACCTCAAGTCAGGACCGCTAACTTCTAGCACTACTGGGATAGGAGGTAACATGGGACCAAGACCCCCCGGGTTGTGTGACCTCCACTAAGCAGCCCCACAGGCCTCTCAAGGGCTTGTGGAAAACTCAGCATCTGTTTTAACATGACTGCTGGAGGTAGCTATGCTCACCAAAACCCAAGAAGTAGGACCCAGCTTATGGAATGCATCATCTATACCCAGACACCACGGCCTGGAAGACCTCTCTTCCCTGTACCCCACCTACCTTTTCATGATGTGTTTTCCCACCTCTGTGGAACCTGTGAACCCTATTTTCCTCACATCAGGGTGATCTGAGAGTCTCTGGCCAACCAGCGAGCCTGTGGTAGAATAGATGAAGTCAAGGTAGGCTCTGGGGTCTGGGCAAGGCACAGTCACCTGTTCCCCGCACGTCCACCAGAGGATGCTATATTGTGTCGTCTACATGGTGCCCCATGATGGGGCTCACGAGGCTTTGCCCTGCTATGCACTGATATCTGTCCCTCCAAATGATAATGCTAAAGTACTAACCCCCGAACGTCTGAATGTGAGAGCCCCTGGAGGCGGGGTCTCTGAAGGAGTCATAGGATGGACCCTACCCTATGTGACTGTTGTTCTTATATGGGGAGGTAATCAGGATACAGATGTACACAAAGGGCTGACCATGTGGGGGAACAGATACAATGGCATCTCCTATGCAGGGAGAGAGGCAGCAGAGGATGCTGCCTTGCCAGCTCTTGCTTTTGGACTTGCGGCGCCCAGGGCTGTAGCAAGCCCCAGGTTCGGCACCTCATTATGGCAGTACCAGAAACCACGCTGTGCATGGAGTGTGGGAATGAGGGGTGACTGGAGGTCACCTAAGCTTGGTGGCTTTCAATTGTCAGAGTCAACACTGGGTGTGGTCCATGGAGGAGCATCACGGACCCACCTTTAGGACACTGCTGGCCTAGAGTCTTGCCACCTCTGCTTACACAGTTGAGTTCCAGCCCGACCCACACCACACCTCCCTCCTTCCTACCCCTCAGCCTGACCAATGGCCAAGTCCTTGATTCCATGAAATCAAAGGGTGGGTTACCCTATAGATGCCTTTTCTCGGAATCAATAGAAAGCCCTCACTCAAGCCCCCAGGTTCTTTCTTGACAATGGTTTCTGCCCTCACATTCTTGCTCCTGACCCTCCCCATCTTTGCCATTCTTGCAACACTGAAACACCCAGGGCTAGCTTGGCTCTGGGTTCACACGTCTCCATTTACAGGGCTTCCTCAGCTGATCATGCATGGCCAGATTTCCAAAGGCCACCCTTAGACACATTACCTCCTAAATCCGCATCTCCTGCCAAACTTCCCAGAGTCTAGGCCATCTATCATCCCCAGCCTCCTGCTTGGATGGCTTAGGGCCTCTCACATTCAATGCCTTTGAAAAGGAGCTTTTAATCCCCTGCTCCCTGCCCCCAATCCCAGGGCTCTACCATGGTAAATTGGCCACTCTATGCAGCAAGCACATTCAGGAGGAGAACCTGGGAGTTGCTGATCTCAATGTTAATTCCATTTTGACAGTCCTGTTAA